>NW_024467122.1:37296079-39696079 GCF_017591425.1 Ochotona curzoniae
TTGGAAAAAAAACAAAAAACAGTTCTGTAGAAATGCATATTTGTATTTGTTTCTCTAATAAATCTGCAAATAGCTTTAAACCCAAATTAGTTTTAATTATTTAAATTATGAGTTCTGTTAAATAACTTAACACCTGCTATGTCTTACATTTTGTGAAACTCTTGTCTTATGGAGATGAATAGACTTACCCTGGAACTGAAGGTAGGTCTGCTGTTTTGTCCCCAAAGGTCAGGTACTTAACAATTAAGCCTACTTGCCTTTTGGAAATGAATTTTAAAAATGTGAAAACAGTGCTTCTTTACCCCTGTAAATCACATCAATTGAACTACTGTCCCGAACAATAAAGGACTGATTTGCATCTGCTTTATCTCAGTGTAAGAGCAGCATGTGAGTGGAATGGTATGTTTGATGGTGGACTAGCAGTTTCTGCACATGTAACAAGGAAGGAGCATAAACTTTTCCGAACCTCAGTGCATCCCTCCTCTCTATTATGATTTGCACATTATGATTAAAATCGTGATTTAATTCTAAAACGCATTTCCTCTGAATTGTGACTTTATTATATAACAATGTGTGTTGAAACTCTTTTAGGGTAACAGTTGTTTATTTCTGTTAATCCATTGTCTCCGTTGTGTGAAAAAGTTGTTCTGGAGAATAAATATACTAGAATAACTACTGACATATATATATATAAAATGTATTTATTTACAGTTATTCTGCATGAGCAGAAATATAATAGGCTAAGCATTCAGTTGAAAGTTCCAGTCCTGTTGGGCTATAAGGAACATTCAAATTATAATGAAATGTAAGCTTGCCATGTTTTATAATTAATAAACCTTTGGGGGAGCCTGACTTATGAAAACCTTAAGCATTGAGAGCAGAGTTCATTGCTTATCCAAATGGTCAGTTTTTGATCAATAACAACCACAAAAAATGCTTTTTCTTTATCAGGATCTTAGAAGTAATCATATGATTTTGGTATTTAGAGGAATTATTTTAAATTCTTTTAAAACTATTAAAATATTTCAGCGTGCTTAATTTCTTAGATAGATTTGATTTTTTTATGATTTTCTGTGGTTTGTGTTGGGTTATTTTAGGGTATGAACCTTGGAAAGGGCTCTGATTAGAGGAGGCCTGTAGACTCAGTAGTGTGACCAATCTATGCTGACATTTTGTTCAAAAATAAACCACTGCTTTACATTTCTGTGTGTGTGCATCTGTGTGTATGTGTATGCATAAAGAGAGAGAGAGATACATATACACACACGTACATACATAGATAAGCATATATCTTATAGGGCTCAGTTCCCTAAGCAAAACACATTTGCCAGCCAGAATACCACTTAGGAACTTCAAGTCCTAAAGATATTCAACATTTTAATCATGTGTCCAGATTTTGTGTTTTGCTTTGTTTTTGGAGATAAGTATTTGCACAGGTAGACAGTAGAGGCGACTACCAGGACACTCCACATGGAGTCAGCTGGTTGTATTAGACGTCATTCTGAAAACCAAATACTTGACTAGCTGCTTTCAGTTCCTACATTTTTGTCATCATTGTGTTAGGTGAATGAAAATCTTGTGACTTTTTAAAAATACAGATTAATTTAATTTGAAAGGACTACAGGGAGAGAGAGTCCTTCCTTCCTTCTGTCTGCTGGTTCACTCCCCAGATGCTATCGTAGCAGAGGCTGAGGCAGGTTGGAGCCAAGGATCAAGAGTCATCCTGATTTCCCACATGGATGGCAGGGACCCACACACTGGACCTGTTACCTACTTGCCCACACCACTTGCCTCCTGTGTTCTCTGAAATCTCCCCTTCGTAAGTATATACTCACTGCTTCTACATGATCTACAAACGTTTAATCCAACAGATTTCTAAAGTCAAAAACTAGCAACATTTCAAAATATTTTAGGAAAAGTTTTCTTGCCATCTCCCCCATTATGTGTGAATTTCACTTAAGATCATCTACTATAATAGCTTAAAATTATTAGTCTCCAAGATGATTGTCATTTCAATTTGTTTTTATTTCATTTTTAAGATCTGATTTACCTTAAATTTATTTTAAAATTATGTTATTTATAATTATTTTTCTTTAGATGTGAAATGATTTCTGCACTGTATTATTACCAGCTGCTTTATAGCCATGTTACATACAATACAGAACATAGCTAGTAATAATGACAGTTTTTCTGTGTTTTTAACCTTCTGGAAAAAAAAGTTGAATATTAATGGATCCAGTCACCATTAGTTTACTGAATTAAAAAGAAATCTCCTGCACAAATTTTGTCACTAGTTTTAGGGTCGGTGTCTTCATTTTGAACAGTTGAATTTCCCACACTTCTGGTTATATAAGAGGAAGAAATATAGTGCCAAAAGGCAAAACACTAGATTAATCTCTCACAGACTATGAGGGTAATCATGTCAAAAGAAATCTGAGCCATGCAAGCTACTCCACTGTGAACCTGTGATGCCACTGAAGAATACGGAAATGACAATGTAAAATTATCTCCATTGTGCATTTCCGTATTTTATGTTTGTTGTATCTAGAGTATTTTCAGGTGACCACTGTGTCATTGGTACATATCCAATATTAATAGCCAAAGATAATACATTAAAGTACAAATAAGATGATATGTAGCATGAAAGGATGCTACAAAACCACATTAAATTGCATCAGTAATTCTTCCCTGTCACCTTTGTTACAGCAAATACTCTGTAACATTTTTACAATCATTTTCATTTGTACTTCCATAACACGTTATGATAACATGAAGATATGAAGGAAAGTTGCAATTTTATATTGTAATGATTGTACTGTACCCAAAGTTGCAAAACTGATAACAAAATAAAAATGCAGATACAAAACCCTATTTCTCTGATCAGTACATTTTAACACACAACTAAGATCACATACTGTATGTATGTACTGTGTCTAATTTCAACAATTAATTGTTTTCACCAATACTCAGAAGGTCATTGGTTGTTAAAAAAAAAAAAAAATACCAGTTTAAGGGTCCGGAACAGTGGCCTAGCGGCTAAAGTACTTGCCTTGAATGTGCCAGGATCCCATATGGATGCTGGTTCTAATCCCGGCAGTCCTGCTTCCCATCCAGCTCCCTGCTTGTGGCCTGGGAAAGCAGTCAAGGATGACCCAACCCTTGGGACCCTGCACCTGCATGGGAGACCTGGAGGAGGTTCCTGGCTCCTGGCTTCTGATCGGCACAGCACCTGCTGTTGCGGTCACTTGGGGAGTGAGTCATGGGACGGAAGATCTTCCTCTCTGTCTCTCCTCCTCTCTGTATATCTGACTTTGCAATAAAAATAAATCTTTTTTTAAAATACCAGTTTAAATTAAATATCATGCCTCTCTTAAACTAGACCTCATTTGTTTGGAAAGCCAAAGTTAAAATTTTTAGAATTATAACACTCATTATATGTTTGTCTCATTATCATAAGCTTTATCACCACTAAACTTAAGCATATTTGAGAAGTTTTACTTCTAAAATTATATTTTTGGAGAAATGTTTTTAAAATGTAACAGGCAAAATTTCTCTCAAGCATTTTCACAAATGATCCCCTTGTACATAATGAGATTAAAAGAATTAATCTTTGCCTTTTGATTTTCTGTCATGCTAATTGTTACAGTGTTGCATGTTGGAAGTCTGTATTCTTTTACAAAAAGGGATGTAATAAACAACTGTTGATTCTGAAGCAATGTCATAAAGATAAAGCAATCAATAGAAGACATATCATTTTATTGAGAGAAATTTCAAATTTATAAAAAAAATGAAAGAATAGCTAAGAATACTTTCGGAGCAAAAACAAGTTTACTGTGAGTTAAGTAGCTTTGCTTCCAAAAAGTTGGAATAGCAATATACCATGCTAATTTGTCACTGCAACTGTACTTTGAGGGTTTTCATAATGCATATTTCTCTTGAGAGATGCCTTGAAAAGCAGAGAAATGAAATGAAAACGTTTGCAAGAATCAAGCATTTTGTGGAAATAAGCACATGCAAGCAATTAGAATGACATAGTAGAGATAATTGAATTACTAAACATAAATGTGTATTCCCTCCTCTGTCCCAAAGCATTAGTTTGTGTGATGCTGGAGAAAATTTATTATTTTGAATGCTCCCAAGATGCAGAGTGCTACATGATTTCAAAACTGTTTTCAACTTTACTCACAGCAGTTAATAAGAAAAATTTGGGCCATTTGGTAAAGTTGTTATTTTAAAAATACTGTCAAAGTATCAAATATAATATAATATGATATAATATAATATAATATAATATAATATAATATAATATATCTTCCAACGTTGTGAAAAAGAAAGCAAGTTCCTAATACCTACTCAGTTTTTAAAATTTATTTAAGATACCTGTAAATCAAAGCTAAGTAGTCTACAATCATAATTAAGTTAATGAAATATTTCTGGGAAATGAAGTATTTTTTATGAAGTATTTTTTAAAATTTATGAATCCTTAAGTGTATCAAAATATGAATATCATTGTATAAAACTATGATCAAAATATAGTATTACAAGCCAAAAAATTTAATATTGGAGGAACAGGCCAGGCAGATATGAAGCTTTACTTCCTATGACAATCTTAGCATACTCCTCATTGTATTGTTGGTGTGTTCAAACCACAGTTCTTGGGCAGTTGCAGATATCATGTTAGAACTTATAATATCTACTGGTTATTAGATACTTAAGAATTTAATGAAGTTATAATTTCAAAGCTCTCAGTGCCCCACCTAATACCTGAAGTTTAGCTTGTGTATTTGGCTAAGAAGCTATCATCATCAGGATATGATTTCATATGCAAGGCAATCATTTTAAATACGATCCAGTGGTTTTTCTGCTAAGTTAACTTTATTATAGACATAATTAATTACTAGTTGATAAATCTGGTTACAAAATTTTACATTCTCTAAAGATGCTTTGAATGACACATAAAATGGAAAATAAGGACACAAGACTACTTTTTCCTCTGAACAAGAGTTCATCTAAAGGATGTGTTTCTAGGTTAAATCAAAGGAAGTTCAGAGTACACAAGTGTCCAAGGAAAATAATTGAAGATTCAGTTAATAGGAGTGAAAAGGAAATGAACCATTCTCTAATTTAAATAAAAAGCCCGATTTATTTGTGCTTATTTCTCTTTCTGTGTGCAATAAGCAATGGTGATCATCCAAATCATTCATTAAGATGATGGAAGAAGAAATGCAATGTTCTATGATCTGTATATTGAAAGCCAACACTCTCAGGGCCAGAGTTGTGACGGGAGAGGTCAAGTCACTTCTTGCAACACCAGCTGATCCAGCATCCTGGTGATACTTCTGGGAGAGCGAGGAGATGACCCATGTGCGTGGGTCCCTGTCACCCTGTCGGGCTGAACCCTGACTCCTGGGTGCAGCCAGACCAGACCTGACTAACGCATTTGGGGAATGAACCGGCACATGAAAGAAGGCTCGATCGCTTTTTCTTTCTCCCACTCACTACAAACCTTCCTGCTCCCCCAACCAGCACCGTGCTTTTTAGCTTCATCAATCATTTAAGAATAAACACTTTAAAAGTATTTCTTACGCATTAATTTTAGTCCATTGAATGATTTTTATCATCATCTCCAACAAACTTACTCTGAAACAGTGAGGTCTCAAAATGTCAATTACACAATAAAATATGGAACTCTAAATAGCCAAGAAGAAGTTCAGTGCGGATCACAGGCAATAATCCTAAAGAACGGAAAGCATATTTTATCAGAGTTGATCAATAGTCTACAGATTTCACACAAGTCACAGCATGATTGCAACACTTATGTGTTTAGAAGTAACTCTAAAGAGAAAAGGTATTTTTGTAAACCTATGGAAGTTTGAAGCCATGATTTCAAAAGATTAAGGAAATTATTTGGAAGTTTTGAGTGAATCACTTCAGTAATTCATTGTGCAATTTTGATTTTTTTGTAATTATGATTTTTTCTTTGTAATTATGATTCCTTTTCTATATTGATCTTATATTGATCTTTTATATTGGTGTTTAAATTGCAAATACTCAGTGTAAAGTTTAAAGACATGTTCTTTGATTCACTAGAAAAATTTTGTTTATTACATCTAAGACCAACTAGGTTTGTTTTTTTCTTTTCTTAATTGGAAAGGCGGATATACAGAGAGGAGGAGAGACAGAGAGGAAGGTCTTCTGTTGGATGGTTCACTCCTCAAGTGAGCGCAACGGCTGGAGCCTCTTCCAGGTCTCCCACGCAGGTGCAGGATTCCAAGGCTTTGGGCTGTCCTTGACTGCTTTCTCAGGCCACAGGAAGGGAGTTGGATGGGAAGTGGAGCTGCTGGGAGTAGAACCGGTGCCATATAAGATCCGGGTGTGCAAGGCGAGGACCTTAACCACTACGCTATCGCGCCAGGCCTCTAGGTTGGTATTTCAATCCAACAAGTTATATACCCTAATCCGCTTAGGAAGCCTGTTTTTATTTTCCAAATATATTAAAATTATATGATAGATCCATTACAATGAAGCAAGAAACACTTTTTTGCAGTGTTAAGAATAAAGTTGCAGCATATAAACGCATGTGCCAAAATGATCTTTGTTTTTCTGTTTTTTGTTGTTGTTTTTGTTTGTTAGTTTTGTTTTATTTTGTTTTGTTTTTACCAACTTCTCCATCAGAACCTGATCTAAACATTCCTTAGGGGGAACAATATGCACATGTGATGTATAAAATATGGGGCAGATACATTTAGACAAAAAGTACGTTTACTATGTGGGTAGTGAATAAAGCTTAAACTTGTTCTACAGAATCCATAGAATAAAGGCAGAGATGACAATGTCAACTTGCATATGCATTTGCTCTACAAAATTCAAAACACTGTCAAATAATTGTTTCATTTGATTTATCATAATATACCTTTAAAAAAGTGAAGTGAACTAAATTCAAACATATGAAAGTTTAAAATATGCTTTACATATTAGAGACTTTTATGGATTAAAACATGAATAGTATGCTTCCAAACATCTAGCCCAGGTATTGAGGTCCTATAAAACAAACCGTATTGCAATCAGTTTTAAACATAGAAACATATGCACGGAAAGAAATCTTGAATTGGGAAAGGTGAAATTTTCTAGTGTTTATTATGTCTTAACTTGTAATATTGAACTTATAATACCAGAGATACAAAATGAATAGATAGAATGTCTCTTTTCTCAGTATAAACATCAAACAAACTTCCTTAAAAATTAGTTTTTGTAATTCCATATTCACCACACAGCTAACAACATTTAAAACTGGAGTGGTGATTTGTATGGATGAAATTTGAGTACTAATAGATAACCTTGTTTTATCCCAAATTTAGAAAAAAGAATGATTATTTCTCCTCTTACCCCCCTCCATTCATTTCATACTTAATGATGTCTAATTTGGTCAACTTATATGGAGTTTTAAATACTTGGCATTATTTTACCCCAAGTTTAGCATAACCAAAAAAGTGAACAACAAAATTTTATCTTCTCCTTTTCTCTCCCATCAAATGTCATAAACCTTTGAAATAAAAAAGTAAAAAATTTATTGTGTACAGTGATAAAGCAAATGTTATCTAATTTAAAATAAATACCACTACATGTACTCCAAACTTTAGTATCTTGTGTCTCTCAAGAATAATATTCTCTGTCTTTTTGCAGAAAACAATCTAATTTTAAATCTGAATATTTGTATTTTATTTGAAGTTCTGACAACCTGTAGGTAAATAACTGCAAAAAATGTCAAATGCATAAATACCACTTACCTGTTAGTGTGTGTAATGAATATGCCACATGATTCATTAACAATAGTAATAAACATGCTGCAATGTACAATGCATTACATTTTAAATTTGATCAGCAATTATCAGAACTAATCTCTAATCTTTGAAGGTTTTAATGACTTTTAGATCACCTGCTTTTCGTTCTAAAATATGATTATAGAAACCTGACCTATGAGAAATGAGCAAAGATTCACCACTGACGTAATAAAACCTTACATTTTATTTAATGTAATGTATTTCACACAGCTCAAAGAAATATGTTAAGATACAGAAGATGTGGCTGTGTGAGGCCTATTTCCACCCTTTTCTTCTCCAATTTTAAAAGATTTCTTCTAATTGAATGATATGGGGAAGGAGCAAAGGTTAAAATCCCTGTTTGAGCTTCAACAACTGATGCCTGATTAAATCCATCATTAAAAGCTTCGTAACAGCATATTTTTGTTGGAGAGCTGAGACAAAGGATTGGTTTTTGTTAATAGTCTGGACAATGATATCACAAGTGATTAACACTGCAAGATGCAAATCTTATAATCTTGCTTGCAGATTTTATTATACAGAAACTGGCATGGTGGTTCTATTCCTAAGCATTAGGAGTATATTCAAACACGTTGGAATACCATGTTACTCATGCCCACATAATTCTCAACAATATCCTCACTAGTCAGCTATGACAATAAAGAACTGACTGGACCAAATGCTATTTACCTTAATGATAGTATCAAATCAATACAAATCCTTGGTGGGAAGTTTTACATCATGTCCTAAAATACAGAAAGTACAAAAAGGCCCCTAATAACAATCTACTGGGAGAAGCCAACCAAAATTTTTGATTTGACAAATTATGTGGGAATTTCACATTCAAATTCATGAAACATCAATCATGAAAAATGCTTTTTCCTAAGCCACCTGGATACTCACACTCCTCACACTTGCCACACCGGGTGTTGAGATCCACATACTGAATAAAAATGGACATTTTTAAATTACTGAAACACAGCTTCACATTTTTCTAACTGCTGTCTCCCCAAATTGAGAAATATTAGTAAGTCAAGAAACATCCATTAGTCCTTTGAATTTTGAATCCTGAAGAATTTTTAAGAAGTCACATCTTAAATGACTCATATGTTTATATATATTTATAATCCTTTTAAAGAAATGATAGCTAAAAGACTAAATGAGGAAAAAAACCTGATGAGATAAGATCATTTTTCATTTAGCATTTTTTGTCATTAAACAAAGGAAAGCCCCAGTGTAATTAAATGATAATATAAGTGCGTTCCATTTTTGAAGATTTTTTGTCACATAAAGTACAATAATTGCATTTTTGAAGTTTGACTCTCCCCCTTTCCACATTTGAAAGTCTTAATTTGCTCAATTTCCATTGCTCACCTACTCTCTCTGTGTGTGTGTGTGTGTGTGTGTGTGTGTGTGTGAGTGTGTGTAAAGAGAGCAAAGATTCTGCATGGAAAAAGATCAATACATTAAAGCACTAACATCATGGTGGGGAAGTGGGAAAGACTGTGGAGAAAATCAAACAGCTTCAAAAGAGAGGAAGTAGTGTGAGACAGAGCGAGAGGTAACTGTGAGCAGGCCAGTTAGGGAATACCTCCTCTGCAGAACCATCCTGTGAGTCAGCAGGATCCGGGGGAGGCTGTTAGTTCCCATCTATAGATGAGTGCTGAAGCACAACTCAAGAGACTGGTCATTTTGTCTGTAACTTTAATTTAATAACTTTTACATGCCTGCAGTAGGTTACACATTGTCCTAAACTTTGGGTCTCTAAAGATAAAAAAAGAAAAAACCATCTCATCCTGACTTTGGAGAAAATATAAAAGGAAGGCAGCGGTTACAATACACTACAGTGCCTTCTATACTACATGGTTGCTTTAGGATCATTATAAGTGGCATAAGGAAATGCAAGGGAGGTAAAATAGTAGATAAGGAAGTGATAAGATAAAAACAGCATGATGTTTTTTTCTCAGTTCTAAAGTCTAGGATAAAACAAAGACATAATAGAGTTTTCACTGGAAATCACATTTTCTGATCCTCAGCCAAGTTTGCTATATGGTAATCCATCCGGTTTCATAAATCCAATTGGGAAATAGTTCATTTTAACATAATGTTTCTATGAAAAGAACCTGCTTTGAATGCTCATTAAAGCCCATTTCATCTCAAGAAAGAAGTGACTAAAAAAGAGGTGAAAAGAAAAATATGCAATTAGTATTCTTATATTCACCGACAAGAATTAAAAATGAGACTATTCATGAATAGCAATATGTAAAATTCTACTTGAGAAAATTTCACACTTATCATTAACTGGTGAAAACTGACCTGTATTCTCATCAATAGGGATAAAATCCAAGTACATACTGAATGCAGTAGCTGTTGTTTTTTGTTTTTGTTTTTTTATAAAGCTAGACAGAGTAGGATGGCTCTTACATTGAAACACATAGCCATCTGAACTTTGTGAAAGATGACCTTGTTTGAATGTCAGTCACAGCACTGTGTCAGTCACAGCACTGTGATTGAAGTGTGTCAGTCACAGCACTCTGAAGGACTCAACACAGACGCAGGACTAGGATGGACCTTGTTGGAGAGCTCATTTTTCAGCAGACAGAGGACCTTTTCTGTGGGTATGATTTAGAGTTAACAAATCATTGACTCAAAACATAGTTTCTTTCTATTTTTAACTTTTGCTGCCACAGGCCTTACCTCCCTGTAAACACATTCTTGGATGGATTAAGAACTCATTGTAGGTCCTTGTTAAAATGTATGTGTTTTGCAAAAGATGTCATAAGTTCTCAGTTTACTTCACTGGCACTTAAGAAGGCAGAGTTTTTTTAAAAACGGGGTCTGAAAATGATATTAGTTAGGAGAAAGGGCCAAATAGTGAGGATTTCTGCTCAAGGACAAATAGCTTGCAGAGCAATACATAATACTGAGGCAGGTGGTATTTGCTTGCATTTGATTGACTGGGAGTAGAGACACCGTTAGAAAAACTTCAGGCATTTTGGAAAAACGATGGTACTAACCACTTTCTACACAAAGCGGCTGCCCATGCATTTCTTGAGGCTTGTATTATTTTCTTTCTTCCTCCTCACTTCTTTCTGCCATCTGCCTCTTCACACCCATGGTACTTTCTGTTTACCAATGTCTTCTATTGACTTGTTCTCTCTGTTGCCACTCTCTTCAATAAAAAAAAAAAAAATTGTTTTTGACAGAATAGACCCAATCCTAAGTGTCTGCCTTGAATTAGAATTCAGCTCAGCAGGACAACTAGAAAATAGAAAGACAATATTGGTTGCCAGACAAAGCCTGCTCAAATAATCACCCCATCTGTAGCAAATCTTCACATTAGCCATTAGTAAATGTGAGGCGCCCATCACAGCGGAGCATGGAAAAAATGGTAAACAGTGGTAGACAGTAGGATCGATTGACCTACCCATGCCACCTTCAGAAGTCAATTACTACACTGCGAATGATTAACCATGGTTCAAAATATGTAGCCAAGATTTCCTGAACAAAGCCACCTCTACAGTCATATTAGCAAGCAGCTGCCAAGAAGCAGCAGCTAATCACATTCACAATGACAAGAGGGACAGCCTCTCTAGCCTCCCACGTGATGGCGTGTGGCAGTGACAAGTAAGTAGTACCACATCCCCGAGGACAAATAGAACTGAGAGGCAATATGCTCCTAGTGTTTAGTAGTGGTGACACCACTTGGCTTTTCCAAAACAGTATATTATAATATCATGTCGTAACAAGGAGATCTTGAAAGTGACTACTTCATCGGAACATTCACAAAGGTAGAATCTGTTAGGATGTAGGTTTTAAAAATTATGTTTATTGTTTTGAGAGGTAAGTTCTAATGTAAGGAACGCCCATCATCCATTTGGTTGACACCGCAATGAGCATCCAATTCATCGAGGAGAGAAATGAAACCGGCTGGACGTCTACCATGTTTCACTATCCTGAATTCCTTTTGCCTTGGAACAAGTGATGTGACAACCCGGAGTTGTATCTTCCTGCCGCTGAGATGGTGCTGCAGTACAGAAGCTTACACACAGTGGTAAGTTCACACACAGCCTAGAATGTAGGCCAACTTGAAAAAAGTGAGTGGGCACCGCGGTTCAGTTGCCTTCTTGAACTGCCTCAAGTCCAGACTTGCGCATAGTAATAGATCTCATTTCCCTCCTGGCACTTTGCTCTGGAATATCTTGTAAATGAAATGCGTCTCTCTCTCTCTCTCTCTCTCTCTCTCTCTCTCTCTCTCCCTCCCTCTCTCTCTCTCCCTCTCTCTCTCTCTCTCTGTGTGTCCTGCTGACCCCCTCACTTCTGATTTACTGGTTTTGTCTCTAAATGATAATTTTTTTGGAAAACATCAACACTAAAATGTGATGCAGGAGAATTTCAAAAGGATATTTCACCAAAACCGTTAAATAACACAGAATTAAACTCTTCATAGGAAGGGAAAAGGCACTTGGTTTGGAAGCAACTGATAAAGATAGCCAGACAGCAGCTGTATCAGAGGGCAAAGGTGGACGGTTCGGACCAGCATGGTAGCCGAAAGGTTACAGTCCTCGCCTTGCATCCACCAGGATCCCATATGGGTGCCAGTCCGGGAAAGCATTTGAGGACAACCAAAAGCTTTGGGACCCTGCACCCAAGTGGGAGACCAGGAGGAAGCTCCTGGCTCCTGGCCTGGATCAGCTCACCTCTGGCAGCTGCGGCTGCTTGGCGAGTGATTCTCTCTGTCTTTCTTTCTTGCTGTAAATCTGACTTTCCAATAAAAATAAATAGATCATTTTAAAAAAGAAAAACAATGGAGGATGAGTTACTAAGCAAGTGCATTCTATTTCTAGTAGAACAGAAAAAAAATTGAATAGTTTTCAATTTTAGAAAGAATCTTCTAGATATAGGAAACAGATTTGCTGTCAGAAATATACATTATTCTAATGTTTTATTGTGAGTGACTTCTCTTAGAATATTTTAAGAACATAGCAGTTATATTTGCTTCTGAGTTTTCATAAGAACAGATTTCCCAAGGCAGTAAAATGAATTGGCTTTCTAAATTTTATTCAGAGTGCAGATTTTCTGGCACTCTGACAATTTTTCAAAGTATCATCCTTTTGAATTTATTATCAACTTAGGACTCTTCAAGGACTTATTCCAAACAGGCTTTCTTTTAATGGATTGTCTTCACCATCAGTTTTATTTGTCAACAAAATCTTCAAAAAACATAAAATGGCAATGTTTTTCCTTAAAGACAACACCGTGCCTCTCTGCCTTGAATATAGCAAGTATTCCACAAATGTTTGATGAGAAAAGTAACAAGCAGTGAGAAGATATACCTACAAAGGAAAAGACAGGCTATGCCTCCTAGGAGGGTTTAGAATTCATTGTGTATTTTATAGTGTCGGACTAAATCTATACAGGTAAGGATATACTACAGATGATGTGTCTTGCTGGATTATTCTTCGTATCACAATGATTCATCTATATTCACAACAAATCCTCTACTTAAAGGAAAAATAATCCCCAAATCTTTTATGACTACAGTTTTTTTATAGAAGTCAGTGCTAAAAGGAGTTCTTTTATGTTTTGATTATATAATCTTAAAATTCTTGGCAAAGACCAAAGGAGAATTTCAGGCTGACTAGTCCATTATTGTTAACAAGTATATTCTCACTGTGTTTAAGAAAAATCATTAAATTACCACATTTTTACTAAATATGATTTTAAGTAAAAAACACACTGTGACATAGATTCATACGAATTTAGAATTAAGAATTAGAGAAATGAAGTGTAACTAAAATTTAAGAAAATGTTTCTTAAAAGATTTGTTTGTTTTTATTGGAAAGTCAGATATACAGAGAGAAGGAGAGACAGAGAGGAAGATCTTTTGTCCGATGATTCCCTCTGCAAGTAGCCTCAATGAACAAAGCTACACTGATCCAACGCTAGGAGTCCAGAGCCTCCTCCAGGTCTCCCACGTGAGTACAGGGCCCCAAGATTTTGAGCCATCCTTGACTGCTTTCCCAGGCCACAGGCAGGGAGATGGATGGGGAGGCAGGGCTGCTGGGGTTAGAACTAATGCCCATATGGGATTACGGTGCATGCAAGGTTAAGACTTTAGCCACTAGCCTACTGTACCAGGCCCAAGAAAATATTTTAATCACATAGCATTGCAAAATTGATGCTGAAGTAGTGAATGACTTAGTAGATGACAAAACTAATAACAGATTGAGATTATATAACTTGCCCAAAGTGATTTGACTTATTTTGAAAGCTAAATAAAGTCAAATTTCCATTCGATCGTGGGTTGATATATAGTTATTGGCTCTATTTATCATATTGCTTTTTCCAAGCTTGAGTTCCATTTTGTGTTATGTGAGTTAGGTTATAAAACGGAGGAAAACTTCAGGAATATCCCTTGTAACATTTCACTGGGAGTAATTACCTTTCAATTTACCTTTTTTCCTGAAACTTCATTAAAATTTTTTATTTAATCAATTAAATTGCATTATATGACACAGTTTTATAGGCGCTGGGATTCCCTCACCCCTCCCCAAACTCTCCCCCCATGGTGGATTCCTCCACCTTGTTGCGTTACCACAGTTCAAGTTCAGTTGAGATTCTTTCATTGCAAGCATATACCAAGCATAGAGTCCAGCATCTAATTGTCCACATAGGTCGTCAGTGGTTTCTTGGGGAGATCATCTCAGGTCTGAAGGTAGAGCTGGCAGAGTATCATCCCTATCAATTAAAAGCCATGACATAACATCAGCAACAATTCATAATGCTATGAAATTAAT
Source organism: Ochotona curzoniae (assembly GCF_017591425.1). Lineage (NCBI taxonomy): Eukaryota > Metazoa > Chordata > Mammalia > Lagomorpha > Ochotonidae > Ochotona > Ochotona curzoniae. The sequence continues at coordinate 37,310,700 of NW_024467122.1, forward strand.
TGACATAGTATTGAGTAGCCAACATGTTAAAAAAATGCAAGTTCTTAACCACATCTTGTGACTCCTTCATTGACATTTCAATTTTAGTTTATACACAGCTGGGTTCTATACACCTTAAAATGGCTATAGATTATTATTCAGCTGTCTCGTGTCTATTTACATTGTAGTATTTAGCATTTTATATAGTATTAAAGCATAATTTTGCTGGACTTGGCTTTTTTTTTTCAGGTAGTCTAGACTTGCTTATAACTCTAACAGGACATATGTCAACAATTGAGATGCAGAACATTTTTAGGAGGGGTGTGCAGAGAAATCTTCAATACCCTAGTTAGGAGTAACCAATCTTTGTGTCCCGCCTACTAAGGTGTAAGTGTATCCACACTGACCGTTTCCTGTCTGATTCGAAGCTTTCCTTGTTGTTCTGTATCTATTCTAGAGTTTTGTTTGTTTGTTTGTTTGTTTGTTTTGAGGGGTTTCTGGAGCGACCCTGATGGTCATTGCGAGAGAAGGGAGGAACCCAAAGTTGGAACCAAGCAAGGACCAGAGAAAGCGCTCCTCCCTAGTCCCGAAGGAAGTTTACTGTTCTTCTGTTTCTGTGGACTGCTCAAGGCTCCTGACTGTTGTTCTGATGTCCTTGGATCCTGCAAGGAAGGATTTGGATTTCTTTCATCCTATGTGATGGATCCAAGCAGGAGAGGATGACCTCAGAGTTCTTTAAAAGGAGAGACAATATGTACGAGCTAGGTGCCCCTCACAGACATGAACTAAAGTTAAGTGAGGCAAAGTTAGGAATACAGAATCTGCAAAAGTGGGCCAGGAAGCCAGAGTGACAGCAGAGAACTCAAACCAAGACTCACTAGTGCTGTGCTTGCCTTCTGCAAAGCATACTGACACTGTGCTTAGGCTCAAACCGTCTCATTGCAACTGACAGTCACACAGCCCAGGAAGCCAGGCAACAAATGAACTGTTGCTACAACAAATAATTCCAAGTGGCCAAGATGTGTAGAGCTTTCAAAATGAGTAGGCTGCATTTGAATGTGTTTTTGAGTAAGCTCCAAAGTTAAGTAGCAACTGTGGGTCCCTGAACATGCTAGGTGCAAAAGCAGGTCAGATTTGGATACCCTTCAGGAGCTCACTGGCATTTAAGCTGAACTCATTGTTTCATTAAATTTGATTGATTTCTTGTCAGTCTAATGAAGTATAAGCTTTCAATTTCATTATTCATTAGGTTATGTAAATTCTTGCCAAGACCTCTTAGAGGCTTTACTTTGCTAAAGCATAAAACTCAGAGGTCTCCTAATCTATTTTTGCCTCCCAAAATGGTTCCACTCCTTGGCACTTTATTTTCAATCATAATTCCTTGTTGGGAATGTACTTGAACAGTGCAGGATCCAAGCTTTTTCAAATAGAAAGAAGGAAGGAAGGAAGGAAGGAAGGGAGGAAGGAAAGAAGGAAGGAAGGGAGAGAGGGAGGGAGGGAGGGAGGAAGAGAGGAAGGAAATGGCAGGGGAGGTAGGGAAAGAAGGCCTGATGTTTGAATTTAAATCTACATTTTCCATCAATAAAGGCATGATTCTCATTTCAATCCTTGCACCTTTAAAATGATAAATTCCATCATTGTAGGTTTCTTCTTTCAACATCATGATTCCCAAGTCTCTCTGATCCTAAATGAAATACAACTTATGCAACCTTTGTAGATTCCTCTGAAAGTAATTTTTTTTCAAATTTAATTAATAAGATGTACCTTCCTTACAAATATAGATAAGTGACCACATATTGTACATTTTTGTGTCTACCCTTTTCCATTAAAAACAACAACAACAGCACTATCTGGGGATTGGAGTTGTGACATAACAGGTTAAGTCATTGCCTGAAGTGCTGGCATCTCATATAGGTACCAGTATGAGTCCTGGCTATTCCAATTCCCATCCTGCTCCCAGCGAATGGGCTGGGAAAACAGCGGAAGTTGGTCCTTGCACCCACATGGGAGACCTGGTGAAGCTTCTGGGGCCTAGCTTTAGCCTAGCATAGCTTGGCTGTCGTAGTCGTGTGTGTGTGTGTGTGTAGGGGGATGACCCAGAGGATGGGAGGCCTTGCTCTCTCTTGCTCTCTCTCTCTCCCTTTCAAATAAAACAAACAAAAACAAACACGAACAGAAGACACCGTCTTCTCACTATTTGTACGTAGCAAGGACTGCATGCATCAGCAAGAAGCAGAAACTCCCAACGCAGCAGCAGAAACCGTGAGTTAAGGTGTGACTCTCGCTGTCCTTGGATCCCACACACTCAAAAGGGTTAAATGTATTATGAACAATAAAACATATTTTCTTAATCCCTTTCTTTAGCAAGCTCAATTTCTTACCCAGAAGGCACTATGAATACATTGACATTAGAGCCAGGGAGAGATGAGGACTGCTCCACCAAATGGGACCTTCATTGTGCAATCAAATACGCACTGAGAGAACTTGGGAGAAAATCATTCGGCAAATTCCAATGAGAAGAGGGATGTGTGTGCTTATAGTGTACATCAAGTCTTACAGAATAGATCATACCAACAGACACTGTTTTATTCTCTTCATAGCCCAGAGATAACTTGATCCTGACACAGAACCAGTCTTCAATTGTTAAACTAGCAAATGAATGAAGAAGGAAAGCAAGAACGAAACTTCCTGAAGGCGATTCACTGAGGCCTAAAAAGAGAGTGAAGGAACGTTACAGAGTCTAGCCCAGCTAGCTAATATCTGGAAACAGTGGTAGCTATTTTAACCCGAGGCCAATGCACAATAATGCAAAAAATAATAAAATGACACTAGCCTAGAAAAAAAACCCACACGTTTGCAGACAGTTAAACTGATTACATCATCCTAACAGATGCATCAATGTCCGTGGTCACATAGAGTATGGGAGAGCCTTTCAGCGAGGAGAGGCATCAGAGGTATGTTAGAACCAGTGCTGGAGTGACACACCACAAACAATTGTTTTATTCCATTCTCCACAAGTGGCTGATAAATAGCAAATCACCAAAAGAGAGAAAGTAGCTGCTGAGAAAACAAAACCTAAGTACAGTTTAAAAGTCTAGCTAGTGGGTTGTACTTGATTGTACGATCTTTCAGGAAGATAAATTGCATTATTTACAAATGTTGAGCTTTTTTCAAGCAAAACCATAAACAAGAGAAAAAAAAAAACCAGGCGACTGCAAGTAAATGTTAAACCCAAGCCCTGTGTTGCATCTCAATAGTTGTACATATTGATGGGAATAGCAAGAAACACAGTCCATCTGTCACATTCCGTGTAATCTGCTCAGAGTCGGAGTCTCTGTGAAAGCCTACTTTGCTCTCCAAGCTGTCCGAGAACGGCGATGCACATGATCCTGTCCCAGCTCTGCCAGTGGCCAGCCGTAACCAGTTGGATGGCAGTCATCACGTCATGGTTTCTGAGCAGTTGACATAAAACAAGAGTGCAAATGATTCCCGAGAAGTCTCTCAGCTCTGGACAGCACTGTGCCTCCCATGGCTGGAAACTCTCCTAGAGATTTTGATGCCTACCTACGGATAGACAGATACTCACCTAAACTGCTCAGTCTTTCCTGGAAATTCCATTCTTTAAATTGGTAATTACTTCATCGATAGCACAAGGTTAGCACTTCCACCCCTCTTCGTGGCTTTTCTGTTTTAGATGACTAATTACTTACTTTCCCCTCCTTCCCTGACTTAAAAAGATGTTTATCAAGGCATATTTCTAAAACTCTGGAATACTTTTGAATTTCAGCTAGTATATTTTTAAGACACTGGCCCTCATCTCTCTCAGGACCCCTAGTCTTGCTCCCACTCATTGCTCCTCTGGAGAGCAGTCTCTGCCAAGGGACATAAATACTTTAGGATTCCTCTGACAGAGGCTAGGTTATTTGTAATTCTGTTTACATGTGTCCAACTTTAAAACAGTAAGCATTATTGTCATCGCAATTTTCAGCATAACCGCCACCGCGACATCAGTCTGCAAATCCCACTGTTGAGAGAGATTGCTCAGATTAGACAAAACCGAGGGTCTTTTTTTGGACACGGGGTTTCCTTGTTGGGGTCCGATGTTGTGGGAAATCAAGTGACCATTTGCCTTTCTTTTGTAGCATGTACCTCTCTTTAAGTTTCTAAGATGCAATGTGGAAAGAATGACCTCATTTCAAACAAGCTCTTAAGGTCCTACCCAGATGTTCTCTTAAGAATCTGCACATGAGGCTGGACAAGTGTCCTCTTTATACTTAAGAAAGAGCAAGCAGGAATGAGATTTGTATCTTACAGAATTTATGTAAGTGCTTCCTGATTTGCAAGGGAAGGTGAATTAAGAAAGAATAAAAACAATAAAAAGAAAGTTACAAACCTGTCTCTTCTTCTCTCCTTCCAACTCCAGCCATGTTAGATAGCAGTAGAACTATTTGAGGAACATATTTAAACTTCTTCTGCTTTGGAAGCATGCCAAAGACAATGTTGGTTGAAACTTTCTAAAACTGTCTCAAAATTCACTTTAGAAATTTCTGTGTCAATTTGCCAATCCTTCATTCATTTACCAAGGCCCTTATTAACAGAGATTTGAGGAGCTCCATAAAAGCTAATTATCCCAGCTGCATCTCTCCCTGTTCGATTGTAAATGCTATTGTTTCAAGCATTGCTTCTTTAAAAAAAAAAAGTCTAGAAAGAGTCTGAAACTGTGGCATAGAAGGCTAAAATTCTACGTGTGGTGCCAGCACCTCATCTTAGCATAGTTTGCACCCTGGCTGCCCCACCTTTGGTACAGCTCCAGGTTATAGACTAACCTGGGAAAGCAGTGGAAGATGGCTCAAAGACTTGGGCTCTGGCACCCATGTGGGAGCCCCAAAACAAGCTCGTGGCTCCTGGCTATGGATTGGCTCAGCCCTGGCCATTGCGGTTACTTTTGGAGTGATCCAGCGCATGGGAGACTTTTGTCTCTTATCTCCTTCTCTTTGCAATTCTGTTTGGTCAATAAAATAAATAAATCTTTTTAAAGAGAACTACATCTAACACATATCAATTGCTCTGTGAATATATACAATAGAATTAAATTGAGATTTGGCCTTTCCGCAATTTGACCTGATTATTTCCCACTCTTTCAAGAAAAATGAAAGGAAAAATTACGTGACATTTGCTCTGAAGACCTAGAATGAAAGAGTTAATCCAGTGCCCCTTGTTATCACCAGTCAGCTCTCAAAACTAACCCGAAAACTCTTCTTATATAACTGTACTCGCCACTGCTTGATTGAGACGAATGGTAACCCTCCTCTTTGTTTTTAAAGATTGATTTTTTGCATTTGTATTGGAAAGTCAGATACACACAGAGGAACAGAGACAGAGGAATATCTTCCATTCATTGATTTATTCCCCAACTGGCTGCAATGGCTGGAACTGTGCCGGTCCGAAGCCAGGAGCCAGGAGCCTCCTTTGGGGGCTCCCACTTGGGTTCAGTGTCCCAAGACTTTGGGCCATCCTCGACTGATTTCCCAGGCCACAAAAGCAAGGAGCTCATGGGAAATGGGGTAGCCAGAATTAGAACCTGCACCACATGGGATGCCAGCACATGCAAGGCAAGAAGGACTTTAGCCACTAGGCTACCATGCTGGGAACAGCCTCTCTTTTAAACTAAAATATTGATTTTTTTTCCCTGACACATATTCAGAAAAGATTCTGAATGTGTTTCAGTTCACCAAGCATTCTTTGACACTGCTTCTAGGATTTCACTGATACAAGAATATCAAGGTGTATATCTTCTGAGTGGGGTAACAGGTACTCTATCAAAATTCAATAGCATAACCTATTTAACATGTAACTAGTTTGGGAAGTACAAATTATTTTTTAAAAGATTTATTTTTAGCTTATTTATTTTTAACAGATATATATTTTTTTATTGGAAAAGTAGATTTTCAGAGAGAATGAGAGACAGAGAGAAAGATCTTTCATCCACTGGTTTATTTCTCAAGTAGACACGATGACCAAAGCTAAGCTAATCTGAACCTGGGAGTCAGGAGCTTCCTCTGAGTCTTTCACATTGGTGCGAAGTCCCAAGGGTTTGTGTCATCCTCTGCTACTTTCCAAGGCCACAAACAGGGAACTGGATTGGAAGAGAAACAGTTGAGAAAGAAACTGGTGCCCACATAGAATCCTAGTACTTAAGGGGGAAGGATTAGCCAATTATGTTATTTATTTGAAAGGCAGAGTTACACAGAGGGGACAGAGAGAGAGAGAGAGAGAGAGAGAGAGAGAGAGAGAGCGAGCTAGCTCTTCCATCTACTCCCCAAATGAACTCAATGTCCAAGACTGGTCTTCATTGAAGCCAGGAGCTGGGAACTTACACCCAAGTCACCTCCCACTTGGGTGCAGCACCCACAAGCACTTGGACTACCTTGTACTGCTTTCCCGGGCACAGTAACGAGGAGGTGGATTGGAAATAGTGTAACTGGGATTCGAACTAGTACCCATATAGTATGCCAACACTGCAGGCGATGGCTTAACACAACTATGTCACAGCATCAGGCCCTATAAATAGCTTTTAAATATTTATTTAGTGTTATTCATTCTAAGAAAAATGTTGCAGTACAAACTGTAAGGTAACACAATGTTAAAAAATGGGGTCATTAATTTGTCACTTCCTTTAAGTTAATAATGTTAGAATATGGGAAAATTTTTAAACAAAAGAAAGGGCCACTTCTTTGACTTCCATGCTTGAACCTTTTAGGTCTTTTATTTTTAACATTGATTTCCATGATTCCCACTTAACATGGATCTGAGACTTTGATCTTCTTTTTATAATGAAGAAGACATAATAATCAACCTCACTCTTGCTGTTAGAGTGAGGTACTCTCTAATTGGGATTATCTAAACTTTTAACAATCTACTTGCAGAAAATTTAATTGATAATTAAAAGCAATTCACATCATTAGCCCAAAGGACTTTTAAAAAATACATGAAAAGCAAAGAATGACTCTGATTGGATTTCAAGAAAGAGGCAGAGAGGGGGAAAGGATTTTTTAAAATTAAGTACACAATTAAATGGAAGCCAGTCTTTATTGATTAAATCAAAGCTTGCTCTGTTGCTGAGATGAATGAAATCTGTCACATGAAGACTGCTTTCATGGATAAATTAGCTTTAACACAGTCATTTTGGTAACCTCATCGGCAGGAGCAGTATTACATGTGATTATTATTGGTCACACCAGGACGCAGACACAAAAGCAAAGTAGTGACCAATTGGAGGAAAACCAATTAGACCTGCCTTGTTTTTCAGCAGCAAATAAAGCCTGCAACCAGGAAGTCCAGCAGACAAGAACCTGATTACAGATTTAAGATGCTCACACATTCCATGGGAACATTTGTTTATCAAAGTTCATTTTCTTGAAAGAGAATTCAAAGCTTTAACCAGATTCTCTAAGGAGTTGATGACTACAGATTCTTAATAAACCGACCACGTGCACACATTCCAGATCTAGTCCCACAAGAGCTTAGTACCTGCATCATGCAGTTCAGGACCCAGTGCCCTGGCCCATCCAGGTCTCTCTCCAGAACCTGTGCCTCTGTAACCTCACAATTCATTGAAGTGTTAAAATAGAACCTAGAATTCTCCATGGTTAACAAGCTTTAAGCAGCAGGATCTATATTTTATGTTATACATTTCTTATTCAGGTTAATCAAACGCAAATCATTTAGGGTATCTATTTCTGCATTCCATTGCTAGGTAAAGAGAAGACAAATAATATTCACACAAAATCTTCCACAATATGAGAGCAACTTTCAGCTAGATGAACATAAATGAGCAAGGTATATCAGATTGGGTATAATTAACACAGAATTTTGTGGTATACGTTGTTATGTTTTTTTAGAGTTGAACTGAAAGGTATTGCTGCTAAAGAAAATCATTCGTAGAAGGAAGTAGGATTTGAGCTTAAACTTGAAGAAACATAGAGCTTAGGTTTATGATATAAAGGACGGTGAAGGAAGACATACACACTGATGTTAGCATCAGATATGAATGTGGAGCATTGAGAACAGCCCAGTTAAAGTAGAGATGTTCACAGAATAGGACAGAACGTAAAGATAGCATGGAGGAAGTTGTTAAGCTTTTTGGACCGATGATGTGCATTATTTATCCAGCACAAGTTGAGCTTCATTGCATAATGTCTGGTTAGCTGTTACCATTCATTTCATGCTAGAAATATTAAGACTATTTTTATTATCATATAGATGTCAACCATGGCAACATCTGAAAGACCACAGATATCCATAAAGAATGAATTCATAAAGGACACAATTACAGTTGTGTTGTCAACTGCTGTAATTGACTCTCATACTTTGGTCTATTCACACTGTTTTCCAGGATGCTTTGCACATTTAAGAGAAGTAACAATGATAAGTTGCTAACACAAGATTTGCTATAACAGGGTTAAAAATTTATTGGGGCAGGGTGTTATGAAATTGACCATGAATTGCTTCAATGATTTTTTTCCCCTAACAAGTGAGTGTGGTACACAGAGTGGACAGATCTTATACTCTAGACTCAGTGTTTAACTCTGTCAGTTACAAAACCAACAGTATTAATTAACAGCCCCTGAGATCCCTAAAAACTGAAACTAATCAGGCAGGTGACCTCATTAAGAGGCCAGTTGCTACATCTGAGCTCCATATTGGAGCATCTGCGCTTGAGTCCTGCCTTCTTTTCCATTCCAGTTGTGTGCTAATACAGACCCTGAAGGTAGCAGGTGGTTGTCCAAGTATCTGGGGCACTGGTAGCTGTGTGGGAATCCTACATTGAGTCTCCTGCTCCAAAATTCAGATATTGTGGGTGTTTGGCAATAAACCAATACAAGGGAACTCTCTCTTTTTCTCTGTATCTCTCTCTCTATGTGTGTATGTGTGTGTTCTTCCCAAAAAGAAATAAAAATTTAAATTTTATGGAACTATGTGTTTGTTGCTGCAGAAAAATAGACAAGAATTATCTATTGTGTATGAAGGTCATGTTTCTATTTCAGGGTCAAGTATTCATAGTCCTCCAGTCTCCCTCCTTAAACACAAATACACCACCAAAGATGCAGCACCAATTCATGAAGATTGATGGGGATTAGAAGCTGTATACAGTTTGGTGGTTGTGAAAGGATCCATTAGGAACAAAATCTTTGTTGTTTATCACTGCAAAGCCAGAGGACAGTGTGCCCCATCAGACTTGAGAACAAAACAATGGAGAATAAGAGTGTATTAAAATATGAGGAAAGCCTGAACATAAAAATTAAGCTTACCTGCTCCACAGATTCACCATCCTCATTCTTATTTGTATCTCCAGAAGGAAGATGCAGATATTCAAGAAGCTTCGGAGATGTAAGAGCAATGACTACAAATAACCCTGTGGCTAACGATTGCAGGACTGCTCAGAGCCTAGCTACAAATAAACCTTTGGCTACGGAGTACAGGACTGAGCAGAGGCCAGTTCTCCAGCCTGTGGGAAGAGGAAATATTTTTTCCTAAGTGTCTCTGTTGTGCTATTAATTAACCTTTGTTAGAGTTGGCGTTGTATTCATTTGGGTTCAGGAAAAAGGAATGTATGCCTGGATGTCTTGTGCTTTTCATCTGTTTGCTGTTTTTATTGCTATTTGTGATAACATCATGTAAAATGGAACTATAAAAATCGAGATCCAAGGGGGATGGAGCTGTAGTCCTGAGATTTTGCCCAGCATAGCCCAGCACCTGGCTGCAAGCCGATTGACGTCAGCTGCAATATTTGACTTCACTAGGATCCTGGCCAGTGAAAAACTGTCGGATCAGTCCCAGAATTTACTTAGAACTCGGTCAGAGAAGTGTTCCCTGGGAAAGAGCTATTTCTCCTCTTCCTCTGCATCCCACAGAGAGGATCTGAGCCTGGAGCCTGCTTTGATGTCAGTAAGAACTTGGCAACCTAATCAGTTTCATAGGGAGCAGAATAAGACAAGCAAGAAGCTTAGAGAGGAGCCCCTGCCAACCATGAAAACCATCTCTTCACAGAGATGTAACACCGAGGTCTGCAAATAAGAAATAGGATCAATACAGTATCAATATCGTTGACTCTCATGGTGGAGATCGCCTCCGAAGAGATAGCAGAGTGCAAAATTGGAAATAAATCTGTTTGGCTTAATCAGATGAAAAAATAATTTTACTTCAGACAAATTGAAAGGAAGTGTAAGGGTGAGGGGTGTTGTAAACCCATTGGGAATACATGGTTTACCTTCACTCCTGTTTAATAGTTCTTAAGACTATAATAGTGCATTATGTTAATGTGATACAAGGCCACTTACAACAGCAGCTAACACAGTGACCTCTCACTGTGTAAGAAAGCGATCAGCAGAGCTGAGGGTTCGTGCCACTCAGCTTAGCTTTCATGATCCAGATAGTTTTATAGTAGTGGACAGGTAAAAGAGACATGCTGTACTCCATTGCAATGGTTCATCCTTAGATAATGGTCATGTCGCTAGGTTTTTCTACGGTAACCCTGGAAGTTGATTTACCTAGCAGAGACAGGGAACATCTCTTTTGTACCTCTTCCTTTTAGCTACTGCTCCACTCTCTCTGCTTTACCTCCACTACAAAACAAAACAAATAAACAAAACCAATAATAACAAAAAACATAATCACCCTCATAATGTGATGGAAAAAAAGTTGTCATGGCAGATCTAAGTTGATAATGAACCAAGGAGAGATGGGAGGGTCATTAGATGTTGGACAGAAAAAAGCAAACTTTTCCCCTGGAGAAAGGGGTTTTTGATTGAAAGCAGTGTAGAGTGGTATGATAGGAGGATTAACCAAGAATCTATGTGGAAGGCTGTAAAGCAAGAGGCTTGGCGACAGCAACTTGAATGTAATAATTCTCATCTGGTGGGTTCGATGGTGAGATTCTACAGGAAGTTAAGGCTGCGAGAAATGGGGCAGAATGTTCGAAGGATACTTTCATGAAGACCTACTGGTGACAGTCATTAATAGCACATGTGGCTCTTATTGTAAATCTGAACTTGCATACTGCACATATTCAATTCTTTTGCTTTAGGAGTGAGGTACCTTATGAAGAAAGAGGCACAGAGGACTGCTGAGACTTGTGAAGATCACACAGTTAGCAGTCTAAGACAAGAACCAAACCACCTGGGTCCAAAGCTCCTGCACTTGACTAGGGGACTCTATCCACTCTCCTGCCCCGGGTGTCAAATAGCTTATCTTATCATGCCTTGTAAGCTTTTACATGGTGGCACAAGGTGAACCACTGTCAAATTTCACAAAGCAAAGTGTGAAAGGGTTGATAGTCTGTGCTTGCTGTGATAAAGCACATGGCCCCACACAACCCAGACATCAGTCCCCTTGGAGAGCACACAGACCTTCTACCAGCAGAAGCAGCACCCCTTGTCTTTTTCTTCTAATGAAGTAGACACTGCTTAAAGGTAAGTTATTGAGTATTGAGAAAATTCCTTTTAGAGTGGTTAAAATACTGAGCTCTTCAATGATGCTTGCCCTAACTATACCAGGTATGGATTACCAAAAGGCAAAACCAGTCAAAAGGAAACTAACTTTTTACTTAATTATGATATAGCCAATTCTGCATAATCGATTATCCCAAAGGACTCCATTTGCATTCTTCTGAATGTCTCTATCCAAAAAGTCCTGATTCTGACTCAAGAACTTCCACACTTTTTTTTTCTTACAAACAAAATGAAGTAACAAAAAACAAAAGCCCTCTCCCTCTGATAAGCACATAGCTGTTTACTGAGTGTCTGGCAAGGATGCAAGAAATCTAGAGGTGTCCTGACTCACAGCCAATGAAACTTCAAATTCATTTCCTTGGGAAACTCTACGGTATTGATAAATCTATTACTTTTTTTTCCATTTTTGGCCTGATTGGGATTTACTTGCAACCAAAAGTACTAATTGATTCAGAATTTAATAGCTTAAATCCATCTGGTGTCTTGGTACAAACCTGCAAGCACAGAATTACCCTCCCCCCCACCCCCACACACACATCATTCTCTAGGAGATCAACAAGAAACAAGCATGTTCCCAAAGCATTCTTAAACCTAAAACCCTATCTCTAGGGCAAAAGGTCAGAGCCTGAAAACAGAGCGGTAGGCAGGGCTCACATGGATGAGGGTCTTGAGAATGTGGTCTAAGAGCAGTGCAGAGTTCATTATAAAGGAAATGAAGCCATTCTTGGCTAATGAAGAGGCACACCAGGAACATGAACATTGTTCAGCTCTGGGACTCACCAAAGCTGAGGGACACTAACAAGTCAGATAAGAGCAGTTCAGGCTTATTCCTGCTCCAATAGCCTATGTGTAGGCTCTGTCCGCAAGGAGCATTTAACCCAGCTGAATTGGGGCAGAAAGGAAATTTGTAGTCCTGTAACCCCTCCTTTGCTGTAGGCAATGCTATCTATTTTGATAGAAACAGACTTTTTACTTGGGCACTGAACACGACTACTTCTACATAGGAAGAGGTGAAAACAGCAAATATGTGTCTTTAAATACCCTTCAATCTATCCCCTGAATGATTTTTGCAAGATGCATTTATTGCTCATTTGAAAGGGAGAATGATAGCGGGAGAAGGGGGCAAACATTGAGAGAATACTTGGAAAGGCTGCTTCACTCCCAACATGTCTACATCAGGCAGGGATGTTGCCAGGTCAAAGCCAGGTGACTGGAACTCCATGTGGATCTCCCACATGGTTGACAGAAGCTTCAGTACTTGGGCCATAATCTGCTGTCCTCTCATGTGTATTAGCAGGAAGCTGGTTAGGAAACAGAGGAGCCAGACCTTAAACTCATACTGAGATATCGGATGTGGGCATCACAAGCTGTAGGTTGGCATACCAGTTTCACAATGTGAGCCAGCTAGAGTGCATTTAAAATGGCTTACAAGGATGTATAAAATATTACAGGAATGGTGTTATAGTTTTCTTCCTGGAGTCTGTAGTAACACTACCCGAGTTATCTTTTCAACTCTATAAGCCACTTGGAAAGTGATTTAACTTCCCTGTGAACCAGTTTATCCATTAGTATAATAAGAATAACGATAGTCCTGATCAATAGTCAGCATTGCTGACACTTCATAGTATTGACTATAATAGCTGTGACGTGGTTCCTCTGACTTAAGAAAAGATGCCCCATGCAGAGCACTTAATCAGTGCTTGGACTCCTTTCTGCTTTCCTGAGCACATGCTAGTGAAATCTTGATGTCTGCACTAATAGGGGAGATGGTGGAATCAGCTGACTTTTATATTCCATTACACAAGAAAAATGAAGAGGGTTCGTACTGGTGTTTGAGATACTGATTAGAACGAACACTTTACTTGAGGAATAGAAATTGCACGAAGAAGCAAAGCTCCAAAGACTTGTAGTAAATATATATGAAAAAAGAGCTAAAAATGATTCTTCTTAAGCAAATATTGTAACAGATCTTGTTAAACTCTTAAGCTTAGTTCAAGCTTACCAAACAGTATTTATCTTGGGGCTGAGTATATTAAATTTGGAGACATAATTCAAGTCAGTAAGTTGAGTTCTCAATGAGCATGCTTGATGTTGAAATTCTTCTTATACTTCTAAAAGTATATACATTTTCTGTATGTTTCTCCTAATCTCTAGTGGACAATGCATTTCATCTTATTGAGAAAGAAAGTGTGGTTTGCTAAATAATAAGAGAAGATGGGGGGCTTTTCAATTTTAGAGAGTGGGGTCTAATTTTCATGATAAAATTTGAGGCACTGTTTACAAGATTTTCTACCTGCCAGACAAATGTGAACAGGGTGGGGAGACACAAGTGCAGGAAGGGCACACTTAACATGTGTCTCACTTACACGTGGTGTTTGGGATGTGTAAACGCCTTTCTAAGGCAGGGGAAAGGCAGTGTTGGTTGTATTTCAAAAATTTTAAAAAAGGACATAACTATCCATCTGGGAAGGAATAGTCCAGTGATGAATTTGCAAAAAACAAAACATTTTACCACTTATGAGCAAAGGACAATCCTGATGCTTTCTTGCCCCCACCAGGTGGCCCAGGACACATAGAATTCATATCAGGTACAAACGCTAGTAGGAAAGCCCTGAAGAGGCTGCCTCTGAAGCTAGCCTTGCTGAGCAATGTTGAAGACAAGGGTGCTGTTGTCAGATTTCTTGCTCGAAGTCATCTATGCAAACACACACACACACACACACACACACACACACACACATTCTGGGTAAACATGCAAAAGTGCTTTGATTTGGTGTGCAGATTTTCAATTTTTTTTCTTATGCTTACAAGTTTGTGATTGATGAAAATAATTTCGCACACCATAAAACTCTATGAAACAAACTATTTCCTTAACAAAATCTGATTTTGGGGGTATCCATTTATGTTTAAGAAGGTACAAGGTAACTCTTGTACTGTTAGAAACAGGATCTGGCACAGTCACCCAACCCATATTAAAGTCACATCATGTCAATAACTTTTTTCCAGTCCCTTTTGCCTGTGTCCTTCCCTGGAAATATGACTCTCGAAAAATGAACATGTAACAGCCTCTATAAATCTCTGTAATTGTAGCTGTGTAAAAACCCATGATTGTTTTCCAAGGAAAGAGATAGACACAAAAAGAGAAAAATGAATTTCCACTATGGTCCTCATTGGAAATATCTCATTTCATCACTTACAGAAATTCTAAACATCTTTAAGAATTGGTTTTCTACAGATGAATGGGATGCAATCCAGTCTGCTTTGAGAAATGCTATTCAGAAACAGTAAATTTAGTGCTTATACATTTTATAAATACTTCCTGTTATTATTCAGCACGCTCAACATCACTCATACTGTTGGTTGTTTTTGGTAGCTCTGACTGTTGGATGAGTCGTTTTTTCTGATTTCTTCAGGGATCACCCAAACAGCTACAACCTTTTGACAGCTCAAAGCTGCAACTGGAGAGTCCCAGTTCCCTCAGGCTGTCCGTGGGTTTGCGTAGTGTCAGGATCCCTCAGTTGTCCTCTGATTGACCTGTCATTCTCTGCCCAGCTAAGCTGGGTTTCATTCTCTTGTGTTATTTATTATCTTATTGTCTCAAGATTATGCAAGATGCAGCAACCTTGGGCTTCATGCATCATCATCTCTGCCATGTTCAGGACAGCAACAATTGTATGTTTTGTCCAGATCCAATGAGCAGAGAAATGGTGACCACTGTTGATAAGAGGAAAAACATCACAAAAGGCACAAATCAATAGGAGTCATTATTCAACCCACCACATTTCTGAATTGGTTGAAATAGAACACCACTATATAAAACTAATCTGATAGTTAAGAACGCATTATATTCACTTACGAAGCAGTCCTGGGTACTCTATTTCCGATCCAGCCCCACCTGATAATGCACTAAGTGATTTTTCCAAGTACTTGGGCCTCTACAACCCACATAACGTGCCTGAAATAGAGTTCCAGGATTCTGCCTATCTCAGTTCCAGCTGTGACAAATATGGGAGTGAATCAACAGATGGAACATCTTTTGTTCCATTACTCTGCCTTCCCAATAACTCTGATCAAGCAATCAATTATTTTAAAAGATCTCACCAAAGTTAATCTACCTTTTAATCATGAACTTTTTTTGAAGTACCTTCTAATTAATTTCTGAAGGATTAAACATTTTCTCAGAGGATCTCCTATGACCAGGAATTGACTGTATTACCACAACAAGGGCTACAGAATCTGAGTGGGTTTTTGGAATTTGGGGAGCCCAAGCACTCATACATCATTCTCCATGGGACCATTGCCAAAAGAAGACTCAAAGGGAACCAGATAAGAATGAAGCATCTCCTTTGTTCATCACTCAGTGATTACAAGTAATGGCTCTTACATCATGTGCAAGGAGGCAGAGCAGAGAGTAAAAGCTGCCAAAGCTACACTACAACTGTCTGCACTTAGGATCTTCACTCACTTCTCATCTCAGTTCTTCATTTTTTTTAAGCTGAAACTCAATAATCAAGGATTTTGTGAGGATTAAATGTGTGAATATTTGCAAAGCACAAATCTCAAACATAAGACTCAACCTCAAATGCTGAAATCCTGAAAGACAAAAATCCCCAAAAGATAATTCAAGGGAAAATAACTGAAAAATGTCTTTTAAAAAAGATTTGCTAATTTATTTGAAAGTTGAGGAACAGAGACACAGACAGGGACAGAGAAATCTTCCATCTGCCAGTTCACTCCTCCAAATGGTAGCAGTCCTGCTGCTGGGTCTCACCAAAGCTGGGAGCTCAGCACCCCATCTGAGTCCCCCACTTGTCTACGGGACCCCATGCACCTCAGCCATCCTCTGCTGCTGTCCAAGCTGCAGTGGCAAAGAGCTGCATCAAAGCAAAACAGCTGAGATTGGAGCTGATGTTGCAAACAGTGTCTTAACACCCTGAGCCACAATGCCATCCTCTAATTAAGTTAAAAAAAAAAAAACACTGCTATTCACATTTTCACTTGAGAATTTATAAAAGCACAGTAGAATACCTCACAGGCCACTTTGCCCAGTGAGATAGGGAGTATCATATATATTTTGCAAACATAAATGTTGTATATTTTCACAGTCATGTGGGTGTAGCAGTTGTAAGCAAAACATACTAATAAAGAAATAGGTGCAAAGAAAAATGTGTAGGTGTACATCACTATAGTTAATTCTTCTGACACATCCAGCTACATAACTGCGGCCGTCTGAGATTCGGTGATGGAAAACCTTAGAGTTTACAGGAGCTTATTCTAAACCATAATGGGTCACCACTAGCTATGCTGTCACTTGAAGGGCCAAGATCATGAAAAATCTTATCTTTCACAAGTGGAGACATATAAAAGTCCATCTCTTTGTTCATTGGGGAAAGTTTCAAGGTCAAAGTCAGCTTTATGGTCATGTTCTTTGGCAGAATAAATCGAGTTGAAACTCTCTAAAAGCCTCCACACAAATTGTACTTTCAGTTATGAAAGCGAGGCAAAGATGGCACATATATCAGTCTATATTTCAACCCCCGAATGCTCACAATTTACAATGGTTAGCAGGATATTCAAAAAGCCCAAGGACCCAAGGGGCTACTGGCTTAAGTCTTGGAGTACAAAAGTCAGCAAGCATGGTGTTCCCTCACCCAAATCAGCAGTAGAAAACTGACCTAGGTCTCAAAGAGTGAAGCACCCAGGGCCTGGCATAGTAGCCTAGTGGCTAAAGTCCTCGCCTTGCATCCACTGGGATCCCATATGAGAGCTGGCTCATATCCTGACTGCTCGACTTCCCATCCAGATCCCTGCTTGTGGCCTAAGAATGCAGTCAAGGACAGCCTTGAGACCCTGCACCCACATGGGAGACTCAGACAAAGCTCCTGGCCCTAGTTTTGAATTGGCTTAGCTCCTGCTATTGCGGCCACTTGGAGAGTGAACCAGGGGATGGAGGAATTTCTCTGTGTTTCTCCTTTTCTGTGTAAATCTGACTTCTCAATAAAAAATGGATCAATTGAAAAAAAAAGTTCTTCAAAAAAAAAGTGAAGCACCCACTTTCTCCATTGATTCTCTGCTCCTGTTACTTGAATAGTGTGACCCACTTTGTGGGTAGATCCCCAATTAGCACACTTAGTTTCCATCACTAATTTCCAAAGGAAAGAGTGTCTCAGATACAGGCAGAATAATGCTGAGCTGCCAACCTATACACCACGGTGACACCTGTAACCAAGGGAAAACATTGATCCCTCCCCCTAAATTCAGATTCCTGTCCCTCTTACATAGGCGTTTGTCTTGCAGAAGGAATTGCAACATTTAGAATTATGGTATTTGGGATTGCATCTTTCAGAATTATGATTGGCATCCACACTTAACATATGTAGCCACTATCTGAGCTTGCTACATTATGAATATGTGAAGCTCAATCCTGGAGACTTGTATAATATTTTATGTAATTGCATCTAATCTCCCATCAGAGTATAAATGAAGAACAAGCACATCTCCCTATTTCACAGATATAAAAGTTGGAAATAAACACGGTGAAGTCTTTGATCAGTCTCTGTGGGGTAAAGTGCTCACTCCTGCACTGCCATCTTGGTTCATGCAAATCAGAGTACAGCGATTTGCTGTGTGATTTGGGCACTTTGCTTGGCACGAAAGTAAAACTGAAAATCAAGGGAGCTTCAATTAGAATCATTTGTGTCCTTACTCTAAAGTAATTATTGTGACAAGAAGGTAAAAGAAACATCTCTGCCCCTTTGCCATGCGTTGTAAAGCAGAAATTGGCAATTGTTGCTGCACAAGAAGTCCAGATATAAACTATTTCCATCTGTGTGAGTCATCTGGTCTCTTCCTGTTATCACTACTCTGCATTGTAACAGCAGTATGTAAGCAGTCATAGACAATACTCAGACGGCAAAGACGGGCAGTAGGACACACTGTGCGCCTGTGCCCCTTTGGAGGTTGAAGATCCCCATGCACTTGAGGGCACCACTCCGGAGTCCCCAGAAAAGAAAACTCATTATCAGCTTTTATTTGCTAATTCTGTCCTCAGGGACAGAACTGCTACACGAATAGAGGAAAGGATAAAGAAGCCCCAACCCGTGCACGCCCCTTCTAGGCTTCTGCTGTACATACTAAACAGGGAAGCTTCATATTCGGAGATGCACATTCCAATATGCCCCTAATCATGATTAATGCCTTTTATATTCATTGCAGGAACATTCATCATGATTAATTAATTTGGTATGAATGTGGATATAGCATTTAATTTCTCCCAAATTTCAGGGGAACCTATTTCAATGAATAATTGAACAAATATGAGTTGTGGAAGGAAAGAGGAAGAAAAAGTTTGTGGTGCCAGTCATAGAGTGTAAGATGAAACAGTATATTCTGGTGCTGCTTGAATGCTGTATTAATAAGTGATGGGTTCAGCAAGATATAAATATCTCTTAGTAATACCTTGCAATGAATAAATGTTCGTGGGAATATATGAAACTCCAGAGCCAAGAAATGACACATCTGAAGTTCAAGCAAAATTGTCACTGGTCCTCTACTCTTCACCTCTGATCCATGTTCCTGAGTTTCTGACAGGGTGACATTTTTCAATCACAGGAAGGAAAAATTCTCAGTTGAAACCACTGATGTCTGAAATTGCATCTTTATAATCCTTTGTTTTACAAGGTCAAGGCAATAGTTTGTCATTCTCTCACTCTCTGTTCTAATATGCATACATTACCACTTTCGCGGAGTATCAATTACTGGGGAAATAATATCATTAATTTATGTGTATCATTTATCCTTAATAATAAACCAGTGATTCAGCTCTCAAAATGTGTCCTTTTTCTCCTGGTAATGTCACACATTGTACTAGGAGTTAGGATATGGCATAGATTGATGGTGGAAAGATAAGAAAAATATACAAATTAAATTCCATTACAACATGGCCCCTAACTGATCATATTGTCTTACTAGTATTAATTAATTTTTCCCATTTTCTGATCTTGATTGTGACTTTTTAAAATGAGGTGACTATTGAAAAATTGCAAAAAGGCATAGGGAAAGACACAGATTCCTGAACCACATGATAAATAATGTTGCCAAGTCGGACAATTGTACTTCTCCCCTCCCCCACCTTGCTGCTGTCCTTCCTTCCCTCCCACATCTTGCCTGCTTCCTTTCTTCCTTCCAATTTTCCTGCCTACCCTCCCTTCTTTCTTCCATCAACTTCCCTGCTATGAGTCATTGAAGAATTTAATCAGAAGAAAGTATTTTGCAGAGATGAATATAATAAAAAAAAAGTCAAAATCCATGAGATATAGTTTCCGCTGATCTTTGTTGGTCAGATATGTCTCCTGTAGGCAACAAGTAGATGAGTTTTTATTTTTTAATTCAGTCTACTAATCTATGGTGTTTGACTGATGCGTTTAAGCCATTTACATTCAGGGTTATTAAAAATAAGTGGTAATTTGGTCCTGTCATTTTAGCAATGGGTTGTTCATCGATGTAGTCTTCTGTTGTTATTTTACTGGATGTTCTTTACACTTGCCTTTGGTTTTGGTACCTACTATTCCTTTTCTCTGACAAGGGAGCATCTTTAAGTATCATTTGTAGGGCAGGTTTGGAAGAGGCATATTCTTTCAACTTTTCTCTACAGTGGAAGAATTTTATTTCATTTTCAAAGACTAAGGAAAGCCTTGCTGGATATGTTATCCTGGGCTGACAAATTTTTGCTTTTAGAATCTGGAACGTGTGACTCTATTCTCTTCCTGCCAATAGAGTTTTCTGTGAGAGGTCTCCTGGAGTTTAGTTGGCATTCCTTTATATGTCAGTTTATTATTTTCACATGCACATTTAAGGATCATTTCCTTATGTTTGATTGAAGAGAGCTTGATTGTCATGTGTCTTGGTGAAGACCACTTTTGGTCAACCCTGTTGGGAGTTCTGTGCCCCTCCTTGATGTTGTTTCCCAATTCTTTCTCTAAGTTAGGGAAAATTTTCCTTATTATTTTATTAAATACATTTTAAAACCCAGCTTCTCTTTCTGCACCTTCTGGGACTTCCATAACTCTTATATTTGACCTTTTAATGGTGTCTTTAAATTCTTTAAATTTTTTTTTTTTTTGCCTGATCCAGCTCTGCTTCCAGCTTTTTGTTTGTTTTCCACTGGTGTTAGGAAATATCTTCCTTTCTTAAAACATTTATTTTATTTTTATTAGCAAGTCAGATATACAGAGAGGAGAGACAGAGAGGAAGATCTTCCATCTCATGATTCACTCCCCAAGCGACTGCAATGGCTGGAGCTGAGCCAATCTGAAGCCAGGAGCCAGGAGCCAGGAACCTCCTCCAGATCTCCCACGTGGGTGCAGGCTCCCAAAGCTTTGGGCTGTCCTTGACTGCTTTCCCAGGCCACAAGCAGGGAGCTGGATGGGAAGTGGGGCAGCTGGGATTAGAACCAGCACCCATATGGGATCCCAGTGGGCATGCAAGGCAAAGACTTTAACTACTACACTATCACGCCAAGCCAGGAAATATCTTCTAATTTTGAGAATCTTTCTTCTGCCTCCTTCATTGTATTTTGGAAACTCTCCACTATACTTTTAGTTTGCTCCACTATATTCTTCATTTCTGATATATCAGCTTTCATTGGATTCATTTCCTGTGTTACATATTTCTTGAATTCCTGCTTTACATGCTTCTTCTTGTTGATAAGAAGCGTTATAACAAGTGTTTTGAATTCTGTTTCCCCCATTCTCTCAAAGTCTTCCTCAGTTAACTCTGAGGTTGGCAAAGAGTTTTGTCCCTTGCAGGGGAGTCTTCAGTAATATTCATTGTGCCTCTGTCTCTTCTTTTGCTCTTAATCATTGCACTTCTGGTTATCAGATTTTTCTCCTTGGGGCAGGTTTCTAATCTGTATCACCCACAGGTCTACAGTTTGATTTTATTTATTGCAGTTAGTACATGGCTCTTTGTTTTCAGTCACTTGTGCCACTCCCTCCAGTAAGTTCCAGGCCTCAGTTTTTATGCTGGATTTCCATCATGGTCTCCGTTGCCCCAGCTCCTGGCCTACCACTTTCCACCCTCTTGATCCCTTGCTGAGGCTGCACTGTTGTCTGTACAACCTTTCTCCCATTTCTGGTTGGAGTAGGTCCCAGAGTTAGGGAGACATCAGATGTCCTTTATTAACTAGGTTGGTGGTGCTGATCTTGTCTGAAACTGTTGGCCATTAGGTCTATTTTGACCCATATAATGCCATACTTGGTATTATTTTCCTGTGGGACCGATACAATCAACTGAGCTCAGTGAATTCTTGCCAAGCTCAATGCATGCGCAGCTCACTGTTGTCCCTGCTGTCTGAAATTCTTTGTAAGAAATGGCACCTGATGTGCCACTACTAGAGTTCTTGATCTGCTGGGTGTCAGGTCTGAGGGCTACCCAGACCTGTCTTGGGTGGAACCTGTAGGATGCTATGTTGTTGCAGTTCATTGAGTCAATGTATGTGCAATCATGCCCCATAGCACTTGTCTCCTTACACAAAATGGCACCTTGTTTCACAAAATCCACCTTGTTTCCACACTGCCCGTCTGGGGCCTGCTGCTCTGTCTCTGTACCTGGTCAAATCAAACAGACCAGCAGGATGGGCAGTTCTTTCTCTGGGTTCACCTCTGGAGTTCTTGGTAAACATCCCTTCCCACCTGGTTGTTGGCGAAGTTCCAGCTACTGGTGGAGTTCAGATTGCCGTTAGCTGAATGCTGCTGGGGTATCAGTCACTGCAAGACCACACTGTTGTGTCTGCTGCTTTCCTGTGTCTATGAGTCTTCAGGTACCCCTCTACTGTTGTTCTGTTTTCTCCTATTTCCTGAAATGTGTTTTATCTGCTTCATATTGGCTAATATTTTTCCGTCTATTTAAACACATCCTTACCCTAGTTCACTTTCTTGATTCTCTGTTTCCACCTTTTGAATGAAGTCTCTGAAGGCAGAATCTATGTCTAATTATTTTTTGCCTTTTTCTTCCCTTTCCTACTGTTGGGTCTAGGGCTCGGTCTGGCATGTGACATAGTGTTTGCTCAACACTGTTTTTGTAAAGACAATCTCATATTTCCTGCTTTGGATTGCCTTCCTTCAGCTCTTCTTCTTCCTAGAATAATCACGCCATTCCTCTATCCCAAATTATATAGAATAGAATTTATTGGAGTAGAACAAAATAGAATAGAATAGAATAGAATAGAATAGAATAGAATAGAATAGAATAGAATAGAATAGAATAGAATAGAACAGAAAATCCTGCTCAAATAGTCTGTCTAGCATGTCAATCTTTGGTTCAGAAACCACAACCAGTTAGATATTTTGCATTAGTAGGCCTACATGGTATTCTTTGTCATCTTTGTCATATGCTGTGAAAACAACAAAAACTAAAACATTCTGTCTTGGAGACTGCCCATGTTTCTCCTTCATTTAATTGGAACCATTCCTCAGGTTGATTTTCTCAGCTTTTGGTCATGTTTGAATTCTAGCTTTGTGTGTTCTTAGAAAATTCTCTACGTAAATATCTCGGCTACCTCTGTGGCATATTCCTGTTAGAAGAATAAAGACAGAACACTTGTTTTTGTGTTCTCTCGGGTTGTTTCTGCTCAGCTTTGAGGGCAGCATCCCTTCCCTCCAATCTTAGCTAGGAAGTTTGAGTGGGATTGATCCCGCTCAAGATGTCAGATGTGGTCTTGACGCCCGTGCTTAAGCGATGGTTCAAGGAGGTGTATGCTTTAGCAGAAGAGACGTCTTGTGGTTTTGGGAACAAGGACTTCTTTCTAATTTGTGATTAGCTTGTTGAAGATCCACCAGCTAGACCGGCAGAGTATGTGCTTTGGCGTTAAGAGGAGAGAGGCAGGGTATTTGCCTCAATATGAAGCCTAAGGGTGAGCTCCCTTTGTGAAGGACCAAGCTGGGTAGACCACAAACAGTGATGTTCTTGGCAAAATCAGCAAACAGCTGGAGTAAGTATTTAGCAAAGCCAACTTTTTGGCTTTTTCAGTCATATGAGAAAAATTCCCTTAGCCACTTTGTGTTAGGATTTCTGCCCATAGAAATAAATGTTCCATATAGATGTTTTAGAACTCAACTGTGACTCAGCACAGATCTATACAGTATTTGAGTCCTGACCATATTATTACAGTATGGACCATACATATACAGTATGTAATCCAAACCATCACAGGAAATCTATGTTGGGTTTTACACATAAAAAAGCTTTGTAAATATGATTTAACAATAAGTCATACTTTTAAATATCCTAGATTATAAAAATGTTCAATGAATATTAGTTACTACCATTATTAACTATTAATTATTTTGTCAAATTAATTAATTTTTATTTAGGATTATTGCTTTAATTTATTTGAGGTATGGAGCAAAAGCAACCGAGAAAGAGAAGCCACCCACAGGTTCACTCCTTGAATTCACAGGAGCCAGAAATTAACTCAGATTCAAAAACACTTGGGCCTCCAACTGCTATCTTCACGAGCACACAGGAGCAGAAAACTAGAATTGGGAATGGAACTGGGACTCAAATCCAGACATCCTAAAAGAGCCTGTAGATGTACCAACTAGTGTCTTAAACACTAGGCTCAATGCCTGCCCACCATTAACTTAGGTTAACATACAAGGCATAGTGTTTCACACACTCAGACACAGCTAATGCTGAGCACAATTGCCATTAACTATTTAGAAAATACACACATCTGCATATGTGTTCACACATGGGCATGTGTGTGCATATGATATATTTATGTACACAGAGATCAATGGAATGCCACATGTTTGGAAGAGGGCATGATTCACCAGGGATAACTGGCAAATAACTATTTTCAAATCTGGATTATAAATATCTGATTTAATAAACCTTTCTAGACCTACAGAGATCTGTGGCACTCTTACCAAATTGTGACAAGTGGCCATTTTTCCCCACTTTGATGAGCTGATACTGATGTTGGACTGCATTGTGTAAATCAGGATAAATCATTCTCAAATCCTTCTGGAGGAACTGGGTATGTCAACTGATCCCTGCCCCCTTCATTTCCAGTTGCTCATTTTATACATATTGTCTTGGTTCCCCCCTGGGATGGTTGCTGGAGGCTGACCAGGAGAGAGTGACAGGAGAAGAAGTGTCTGCCAGAAGTTCTGCCATGTTTTCTTGACTTTTGTGACTACCGTAGGAAGAGAAGAGCACTTCTTACCATGGTATGTGCTTTGGAAACACTTTCACCATGGACTGCAAAGACTCACTTAAAATCAGAAGACTTAACTTTGGGTTCTAAATCTTATTGGTAATACAGAAAACACAAGCTTAATCTTTGAATTTCCATACAGAGGAGAGCATAGTCTCTGTTTTCCTGGCAATGGATGAATACCAACGAGTGGAAAGCAGCATCAGAAGTGCTAAGGGGCAGATGGTTGATTGCACAATCATCTAGAACCAGGACCTGCTAAGTATGTACCATCTTGAGCTGTAAATGAGGACAAGGTGCTGGGGACGTAGCTCTAGGTTTATCTGATGGCTTGTCAGCAAATGCTGTAACATTTTCATCACCCAGCCTGACAACTTTTGCGGAATCAGGAAATAACTTGTTTTGAGGCATGCAGATGTCTCTGAGTGTCTTGTAAACAATCTGGGGGGTGGGGGAATAGAACAACAAAGGGCAGCTTTGCAGATCACAGCCCCGGATGATTGCTCGACAGGTCTGTGCCAACCCTACTGGCAAACGAATAAAAACGAGCCGTTCCCCTTCTCTGAGGACTCTGTATTTTTAAAGGGGGATAATAAATGCAAAGCTGTGCAAAGCCTGGCTGGGGGAAATGTGAAATCCATCTCCTATCATTTGCATAACATAATCAGCAGTGTTCTGTTAATCAGGCTGGGGGAGGCAGTTGGAACATGTGTTTCATCGAGAGGTCCCAGAGCTTGCTCCAAAGTGCATGCTACACCTTCCTGAGCTTACCCCTAGGTGACTGGCGCTCCCTGGGCACACACCTAACCACCTCAGGACTGAAGATTACTGAAACTGCCAGGCACCTGTCCTCACTGTTTCTTCATTGACAAGGGGACACTGCACGGCAGTCTTGTCTGCCTGTATTACCTGTTCCGATCTTTGCAAAGAAACTGGCATTTATCCAACTGATATGCATGGTAACAAGACTCATTAAGAGCATTCCACACCATTTCTGCTTTGTGCATGACTCGTTTGTCAGGGATGCCGCTCTGGTCATTTTTGAAGGTGTCTGGAGACGAAGGTAATTCGTATCATTGTAATTCTATAGCACAAAGTGCTTCTGGGTCCAATTTGTATTAATGTTTCCATGGTAATCAGATACTTGACATTTTATTTAAAGCATTAATCTAGAATGGTTCACCAGCTGAGATGAAGAAAGTTGAAGCTTGAAATTTCACTTCTGGAACCAATAGTAAACCAATAGGTCAGCTGCGCAATTAACTCTCACCGTTTTAAAAAATCTAGTCACAGCGAGTGCTAAACACTTCACAAAATATAAGCTCACTCCAATTGCTCCCTTTGGGGCCTTCATGTGGTACTTACATTTAAAAGCGATTGCAAGGGTTGGGTTTCTGAAGGTTTGCCCCCATCTTCCACCTCCACCCCTCCGTCCCTTGCAAAGGCCTTCCACACAAGCCCTGCCACACACACAGAAACTCCCCAGTCATTTCAAACTGCATGATTGAAAGATGGAAACACTCCCTGTGGACACTGGGCAATTTATTTGTAAAAAAGATTTAATGAAGAATTTCAAAGCAGACAGTGCCCTACAAAGGAAGCTCGTTTGTGAATCTCTCTGGTCTCTCTGAGGGGAGGAGGAGCCTGCGTCCTGCAGCTATGGCCCACTGTACCACATGGGAGTTTCTCAAGCTATAAATACTCACAGACAGGACAGGCATCAGCACAGCCTGTTTCTGGCTGGCACCCTAGAGTCAGGGCCAGTCCGCTCTCAGTCTCCGTGTGTTAGTCCCTCCAGATTCTGTCCTCAGTGCTCTGCCTTCTAATCGTGGATTTGCTAATACAAAGCCACAGACTCTCTCTTTGAAGATCTTCGCTGGTTTTGCCATCTCAATATGATCTGTCTCATTTACCCATCCTTTAGTAGTTGGATACTAGTAGATGCCAACTCCCTACACTCAGTGCATGAGAAAGCAGAACAAATTCAATGTCTTGGGATGTTTCAGCCTCAGAGTAGAAGCAGATTTTGAATTCACATTCTCCCTGACTGGATATCTGGCCTTGAGTAAATTGTTTCAACTCTCATGTGCAATTTGGAAAAAAAAATAATTTCTCACTCTTGGAGTTTGATTATTGTGTATGGATTTAAAAAGATTATGAAGGTAAAGCTCTTAAGTGCATTTTAGGATCCTGGCTATTATTTTAGCAGCAGAAGTCCCACGACACAACGTCTCAATTTAAATAAGTCTCGAGTACACAACTGACCGGACTCTGAGTGCTGGCAAGAGGCTGCCTCTTAGGGACCTCATAGCTGCAGGGGGACAGTGGTACCTGAAACTCAATGTAATTCCAATCAAAAACCTTATAGAATGTTTGTGGAAATTGGCAAGCTAATTCTAAAATTGTTATGAAAATACAAATGACTTAGAATAATCACAGCTGTCTTGAAAAAAGAGCAAAGCCAGAGGACTTAAATGGTCTGATTTTAAGGACTTACTACAAAGCTACAGTAATCAAGAATAACACTGACAGGAGGATCAAGACACAAATCAACAGAGCAGAAAAGAAAATCGGACCCGCACTTAGACCGTTGATTCTTGACCAAGTAAGACCTTTGAGAAAGTGAACTCTTTTTTTTTTTAAAGATTTATTTTTATTATTTTTTCATTGGAAAGGCGGATATACAGAGAGGAGAGACAGAGAGGAAGATCTTCCCTCCGATGATTCACTCCCTAAGTGAGCGCAACGGGCTGATACTATGCCGATCTGAAGCCAGGAGACTCTTTCGGGTCTCCCACGCGGGTGCAGGGTCCCAAAGCTTTGGGCCGTCCTCGACTGCTTTCCCAGGCTACAGGCAGGGAGCTGGAAGGGAAGCGGGGCTGCCGGGATTAGAACCGGCGCCCATATGGGATCCCGGGCGTGCAAGGCGAGGACCTTTAACCACTTGCGCCACCGCTCCGGGCCAAAAGTGAACTCTTTTTAACAAATGTTGGCACAGATACACATATAGAAAAACAAACATAAAAGCACATACAAAACCAGACTGTCTCACATCATACATAAAAATTAATTCAAATGGACCATATCTAAAAGTAAGATCTTTTGGAGAAAAATGGAAGCAAGCATCTTTATGAATTGGTATAATTTTTAGGCCACTATAACCAACAACCATTCAACATGGCAGCAAACTTTTTAACTTATGTTTAACAGAATAAACAAAAATAAGAAGGAGTAGAGAAAATGAAAGTACAGCAACAGATTGGGAGAAAATGCAGAACGTGTCTGTCAGAGAGCATTATACTGCATATCCAGAGTGCGTCAGGGATCGGGCAACTCAATAATGGAAACATCAACACCCCAACAGAAAACAAACAAACTATTGGAACATACGCCTTGCGAAGGAAGATATAAATGACCTTTAAGCACATCAAAAAATACTCAACATCACTAGTCATCCAGA
This sequence comes from Ochotona curzoniae, assembly GCF_017591425.1. Taxonomy (NCBI): domain Eukaryota; kingdom Metazoa; phylum Chordata; class Mammalia; order Lagomorpha; family Ochotonidae; genus Ochotona; species Ochotona curzoniae. Next base: position 37,338,868 of record NW_024467122.1, read on the forward strand.
AAATTCAAATGAAAACCGCAGTGAGATTCCCCTGAAGCTCCATGAGAATAGTTAAAATTTAAAAAGACTACTGACATCAAGTGTCGGCAAAGTTGTACTCAGGGATGAGGAACGTTTCTCTTGCAATGTCATTTGGGTATTTATAACATAATAATTATAATATTATATATTATATAATAATATATTTATAATGTAACTTGTGGGTCATACATAATTATCATCTTGGGGCTGGCTTGTGGCAAGCAGGTTAAGCTGCTACTAGAAGAAGAAGCATCCCATATGAGCAGTGGTATGAGTACTGACTACTCCACCTTCAATTCTTTACCCTGCTAATGCACCTGAAAAAGCAATGTAACATGGCCCAAGAACTTACACCATCTCGCAAATGGGAGCCCTGCGTGGAATTCCTTGGTTCCAAGCTTTTACCAGCTCCGTCTGTTTCAACCCTGTGGAGAGCGGATCAGTGTGTCCACTGAAAGAGTTTCTCTTTCTCTCTGTCCAACACTGCCTTTCAAATAATTGAACAAACCCTTAAAAAGAAGATATCAGTTTAAAAATTAAACTGTTTTAGATTTATCAGATCTCGAGTCCTACCTGTCATTGCCTTGGCGGGGCCACACCACATGATTTGGTGAGCCTTTCGTAGTCTCCTGGGCTGGATGTTCCCCATACCCGAAAGGGATCCTGTATATACATTGTTGGTAGGATGCTAAAGCAATCACTTCGAAGTTTTCTTTGTGGGGCTGATGTTGTGGCACAGAGAGTTTAGCTGCTGATTACGATGTTGGCATCCTGGGAAAATGAGTATCCCTTTGGAGTCCAAGCTGCTTTACTTCTGATACAGCTAGCTTCAGACCCAGCTCCCTGCTGACCCGAGAAAGCAGCAGAGAATGGTCCAAGTCCCTAGGCTGCTGCACCACATGGGATACCCCCAAATATTCCTGGCTCCCAGTTTCAAAGGAGACCAGCTTGTGGCCAAATGGAGAGTGAACCAGTGGATGGAGGATCTCTTTCTCTCCCTGTATTCCTCTCATCACTCTTGGTAATTCTGGCTTTCAAGTAAAATACAATAAATATTGTTTTATATAAAAAACTCAAACTTCTTAAAAAGGAGTTTATTAGCATTTTTGTACAGATAGCAAATCTCAAAAACATTACATTGACAAGAAAGGAGACATATGTAAAAGAATATACACTGCATGATTACATTCATAAGATATTCTAGAAGAGATGGACTTGCTGGATGAAAAATATTCATTGTTGGAATTAGAAAGCATCAAGGGACCAAATGCTATTCTTATTTGATAGCAATTCAGGTTACACAGATGCCAATTATTTGGACTTATACAATTCATTATGTATTAATTTTACGCCAAAAACTTCAAATACTGACTTCCAGTTAGCAATATACAAGTTAATGTGTTTAAGAGCAAGCATTTTATTGCAATTTGTTTTGAAAGTCACAAAATTAAGAAATATTACAGGGAACTAGGCAAGCAAATGCATACGCTACAAAGTAAGAATACTAAAATGTTAACAGCCAAATATTGAGAGTGTAAATTCACTATAAAATTCACTATACATTTTTAGCACAAAAAAAATGTCAAAATAAAATCTGGGGAAAGTAGTGTTACTGGTTCTATTTACTTGAAATTATTCACAGAACTCTCAGAAGACAATTTCCATATGACATGAATTGATCGTAAGATTGATTTAATTCTGTTTTCTATTTGACAAATAACGGAGGTGTCTGCTATATAGAGGCGTTAACATAGGTATAGGTGACCCAGTAGTGAATGAGATGATCATAAACTGTCTCATGGAACTTCCATCCTAGTGGATACTGATATATAATGAGCAAATAGCCTGATGATAAATCATGATACACCATGAAAAAATAACCACAGCGCTGAGATTAAAAGAACAGGAAAGAGTCACTCATGTTCTGTAGGCTGATCGCCAAGGGGCAGCCATGGAACCTGAGGCTGCTGATAGAGCCGGTAAAAGGAGCACAGTCCAAGAGCCAGGCACACTGCTTGGCTCTGAGCATTCTCAGCTGTTGTAATGCCTGTGACACGTCCACCAAAAGGAGGATGGGGAACCTGGCAGGAACAGGATGAGGTGAAACATTCAATATCTGGCAAGACATATTCTAAGTGCAAGGAGCAGTCACTAGAGAGTTTTAACACCAGACAACATATTTTACAGTCGGCATCCCTGTTTTGGAACGAGTGAACTAAAAAGAGTGTTAGTGTCCAAGTGAGGAGGCCCCCTGGAGAGACTCAATGAGAGATCACAAGAGTCTAAGCGGACTGCGTGGCAGAGGGAATCAGATTACCAATGTGCAATATTTGATTGTTTTGGTTCTGGTTCTCCAACGAGATCAACATGAATACAGATATAGCTGGAGATAGTTGCAATTTCTTGATTAAATGTCATACTGCACCCTGAAATTAAGAGGGAAACAAGTTTTTCTCAGCTCACTTAGGAAGACAGACAAAGCTAAGCAGGAATACATTTGCATGCGTCTTCCAATTCATCTTTTCATTCTGTCAGCGGACTGCATGATAAGGTCTTTCCCAAACTTAGACTTGAGTCACTATCAACAAAAGTCCTGTGTGTGTCCACATGCACTAAATTAAGTGAGGTTTTTTTTTTTTAAAAAAAAATGAATACCATGTTCTACAAAGCAGACACATGATCTTACCTTTTGGCTTAAAAGCACAAATGTTTTTTTAAAAAATCAGTGCCATTATTATTAATGAAACCCTCTTCTTTAAGACTTCTTCTTCTGGAGAAAGTAGGAAAAAAAATTGTTTTAACTGATCCTCCAGATTGCTTGTCAGTCTGTATTCATCAAGCTCACCAGATAACTGCTCAGTTATTCCACGTTGCTCACACAGAAGCACTCGAGTATATTTCATCTTTAAAGAAAATCATAAAATAAAAACATTACGGCAATCTGACTCACACATCTGTTAGGCACAGTGTTTGCCAGGGCTAATTTGGCTTGTTTGGTTAAATTAGCTGGCCGGGCAGCTTCCCGCTAGTGTCCAAGCTCCTGTTCTCAGACGCTTTCTGTTCTGAGGATAACCTCCTCCCCCACCCCCCACCCCGCCCCGAGAAGCTTGCACTGCCCTGCTTCCCTTTGAGATAATCAGGTATTATTCTAAAAACTGGTTTTGTTTTGGGTAGAACTTAAGGACTGACTCGTGTTTGCATGCAACGTACTGAGCTGCATCTCTGCTTACTCTTCCACTGTGAAAAACATTCATGTTTAGTTGAGGTGAAAAAGCTCGGCTTTAATTGAATATGTCAGGAGAGGAAGATAGTAATCCTGGCCAAATATGTCAAATTGGAGGGTTTCACGCAGGAGGATGTGCCTTTTTTCCAACCAGCAAATGATTGTAGTTAATCCAGCACAGAGATAAACATCTAATTCGTGGAGGTAAATCTTGCACCCGTATGCCTTCCTCTTCCTTTCCTTGGTCTCCTTGTTTTTTATGCAATGCTCTAATCACATCTGAAAGCACACGGTGTCCTGGTGGAGAAAGGAGCTGACTACAGCGTCCAGTTTCCCATCTGGGAGGACACTATCACCTCTCCCTGAGAAGAACCCGTGCTGTTGAGTCGCTCGCGTAATGAAATGCGATGGCTTTGCTCTCACACATCTGAAGTCCTCCTGGTCTGCTTTGCTGAGCGTTTTAGTTAGGGGTGGGAGGGAGGTGGTACACGCAGAGCCTGGACAAAAGTCTTTGGTTCTGTTTCTCCTTGTGGCTCCGAGGGAGGCGGCAAAGGTCAGCCCTCCTGCATTGTGCTTAAGGTGAAGGAAAGCACGAAAGTGAAGAAAGAACAGGGACCATCAAGCAGGCCTTCTGGGACTTTCATTTTTAACCCGAGTTGAAAACACGGGGGCTTGGAGACCTTTTTGGTAACCCTTTAAACTGAAGTCAAAGGGTTCAAAAAGAGAAGGAAAGTCTATGAAATATATACTAAAGGCAAAAACCACAGTGAGAGAGGGAAGTAATATGTGATTTGGGATAGATGCCTTTGACAGATTCATTGATCTCAGTGACTTGCGGAGTGCTGATAGCACTCTGGCCTCAGGGTGAGGCTCCTTGCCAGCTTCCAGATCAAAGCAGTGCCTAGGTGCTGAATCCCTGGCGAACTCCCAAGCAAAAGTGCCTGGAGCCACATTTGCTAATTACAGGTTGTGTTCCGCTGTTTCCAAACAGGGTGAAAGTGACAGAAGTTTAACTGTGAATAATTACACACTTGAATAAGTATGTGATTAGCACTATTTGTTGTGGTTGGGACTGGAGTGACGGGACAAGAATGGAGTGATTGCATTATTTACAGCTTAATTGTAGACAAGTAATTACTTATGTAAGCTGATGGTGTGGGGTCAGAGAGGACCTGGGAGAAGAATGTAGATGATCTAAAATTCAACTTCTTAAGCCAGTCACCCCTCACTCACACACACCCCCTTCAAGCTTGATAAACAGAATCAACTATGCATTCCCTGAATGAAATGCTTTGGAATGTTAAATGTCTTGTTCTGCCTAAGCAGAGGATCAGCTGAGATATTTTTAAATCTCAGCTTTGAAAGTAATAAATCACAAATGCCACCTAGTGGTTCTTCACATCCAGTGGCTGTGTCTTCTGTTGTGATGTGGCCATAGCCCCGTTCAGGTGATGATGTTTCAAGGTGGGAAGGAAGATATTTCAGTTGTGGAAACTGAACTGAATCGACGAGGACACTCACCCCAGTATTCTCCTACAACCACCTACCTTCCCCTCGGTGCAGCTCCACCACACTGTCCTGGTCATTAACCTCCCCCACCTCAGACCATTGTACCTCCCAGCTATGCAGTGGAAATGTAATTGCACATCACTTTACTATCTTTTCTTTCCCTGACCTGCTAAAAGGAAGAAGTGTGCAACTTTGTTGCTGCAGGCATAGACTCATGGCTGCCACTTCTGGTCTACCAGGTGGTTGATAGTCACTTTCCCAATTACTACAATCTTTCTTTCAAGTGTTCTTGTTTCATTTTGAATCAGGAGGGATCCTGTTGCCAAAACCTTTATGCTTATTTGAACAATGCCTGGGGAGAGTGGGGAAGACAGAGACATTTTTTTGTTATGCTTATTTATTTGCATACATCTCCCATGCTTTTTTATTTTTTTTAAGCAATCATTTTGCTAAATTATAGTTAGGCAAATCAAATTCCCTATACAGCTCAACATTGTCTGAGTGAAAATTCCTTGAACAGGACCCAGATCTTATTGCTGTGTTGCTGCAAACCAGAGCAAGCTGAGATGTAAACAGCAGGCTTGTTGTGTGGCTCTGTGCAGTGCCACCTTCCCTAACCAACCAGAACCTTTGATTCTCTGCTATCCACTCCAGGAATAAAAGAAACGGCTATGTTCAGAACTGTTCCAGGCCACTAACTCAAGGCTGTCATTTACAGAAGATGGCCACTTTCCATTGGAGAGAACTATGATTTTGTACATGAGAATTTGTCATTTCCTGTTCAGTGTCCCTCCCTTCGTCCCACTTGCCGATCGTCTGCAGACTCTATGGGACATTCCCCCGTAGCTGATCCTTCCTACTCTCCCCAGGATGACTTCTTTCATTCTTAGGTTCACTCTCACAGTCTCGGAGACGGTTGCCTCTCAAAATTATATCTGATTAGACTGAGCACTTGCTTTTGGGAAGACTATCACTTACTGGGATGCAGCGAGAACACTTTTATCTTCATGAACTGAGAGCCATCACCCTTGGAGAGTATATTAATCATGTCATCTTATTTTCTGTATATTTGAGGCTTGGCATTGGGGTTTTGCTGACCCTGGAAGGAGTGCCCCTCTTGGATTAACTGGTTCCTCACATAGTCACTAATCCACCTGCCTTTCATAGCAAACCACCCAATCTGGAACCCACAATGCCACCATTTCCTCCATTTTTCTGTCCCCAATCACTGTAGAACCAGGAAGAAGATACAGTCAGCTGCTGTATTCCAGGGCTCACCGACATTCTCGGCAGACCATCCCATCTACAGCACCTGTGTATAGTGTGTTCTCACTCCCTCTGTCTCCTGACTAACCTCGTTTCTCCGCGGTGTGACCCCGTGCAGCAGTCAGCACACCATCCTCAAGGGAGCTGTGAATAATTTCTTTTCAGTGGCAGTAGTCAGCTTCTGTGTTAACCTTATCATATCTGGATAATAAATACACATTTTTGAGCAGTTAGCCCTGGTGTTAATTTAGACATGCCTTTTGTGGGATTCTAAGATGATATCACTTCCCACTTGCTTAGAGCTGTCATCTCAAATGTTCACTGAGAAGCGTCACACCCATCTTTTGGTGGGAGAGACCCACTGTACTGTAAAGGCAGTTGGACCTGTCTCCTTAAGCCAACTTCTCCCTGGCTACTGTACTCACTTGTCATGGATCTCACCTTCAGTCATTGAGGAGTGTCTTTGATCCTTAAAGGTGGATAACTTCCTGTCACATTGTACTCTGCCCACCAAGGGGCATGTCTTCTCCGTAGGAACAGGTGACCTTGCCCAAGCCCTGACTTACATCCCCCACTAACTTGAAAGTGACTCTTTTAGAACAACCCTTTACCTCTTTCACTTCACTCTTTAGGCTGATCTCAGGATTTTGTTTTCATTGAGATATCTAAAATGGTCTGTATATATGAAATAAAAAAGAGATGGACCTTCAGTCAAATGTTAGAAGGCTAGATTTTCAATTTCATATTGATATTTTCATTTCAGATTCCATTGAGGTCTGGGCCCAGCCTCCAAAGAACCAACTGAATGACATTTTGACCAAATCACAGCTCATCAAAACTTTATGTTCTTGAATATACATGAGGAGTTGTATTGTTTCCAAGGAAGTGTCTTCCAGTACAAAAGGGGCCCTCTTGGGATAGCCCCTTTATGAAAACTCCAAATGGGCTTGAACATGCTCCGTGTGCCATGAGTAAAAGTTTTCTCCAATACATTCTTTGCCTCTCTGTAATGCTCTCTCTTAATTTTCAAATGTCATACCCATGGACCATTGATGCTATGACTTTCACAGTTACTGCACTTCCTTGGATATGTGACAGGACATTCATATCACAGGAGAGACCAATACAAAAGAACCTCAAGTCCAGGTGAACCAAATAGTTGGTTCCCAGAGATCCAACAGCTGGGAAAGGTAGTCTTCAGCTGTCCCAGCACCCCCAGGAACCACGTGTTGAATTTCTTATTGTTGGTAAGCCTGGAAGCAGTAACATCCATGTGGAGACTGCTTCAGACCACTCATTCTAAATAAGCAAGTGAACAATATGGCTGATCAAATCTCTTCAAATTCTTCCCCATCCGGCATTTTAATTTCTCTTCTGATATAAGCGCTGGCTTCTATTCTTATCATAATTATTTCCCACAGAGCTGTGCTTTCTGGAACAGAGAAGATATGCTTTGACTGGGAGTGAATAGTCAGTGGAAATCCATTGAATAAAGGATATTGTTTCTTTCACCTGTTTACTTTCTCAGCTATGTAACAGTGGGGAAATAAGCCTCCTACACTAAACTAATTCATTCACCTTCCCATTTAAAATGAATGTAACTGCTATTATCTGTAAAGGAAGAACAATGAGGAGCTTTGGGTTGTATTTTATTTCCATTTCATAGCCACCAATGTAAGATGTTCTTCCCTTCATCATTTGAGCAGCTAGCCATTAAACATACTGATCAGATGAGAAAGCTAAATTGCTGGTGACTGCATTGGCATAAGCTACGTTTAATCATTGACTTTGAATATCCTTAAGATGAGAATATCACAGCCTATACTAGAATCAGTATGTTGCATTAAAGAAGGATTTAATATCATGAAATACAGCATTTAAAAGCACAACAAGGAATAGGAAGAGGGTCTCAGAAAGATTTAGCCCTCTGTGGAAACATAGTAATGGCTATGATTCTGCTCCCTTTATTATTACTGTTTTTAAGAGGAGGTACTCTTCGTGTATCTCTCACTCTCTCTCTCTCTCTTTCTTTCTGATAGACTTTTTTAAAAAAATATTTTTTTAAAGATTTATTTATTTTTGTTACAAAGTCAGATATACAGAGAGGAGCAGACAGAGAGGCAGATCTTCCGTCCGATGATTCACTTCCCAAGTGAGCGCAACGGCGGGTATTGCGCCAATCCGAAGCCAGGAACCAGGAAACTCTTCCGGATCTCCCATGCAGGTGCAGGGTCCCAAAGCATTGGGCCATCCTAGATTGCTTTCCCAGGCCACAAGCAGGGAGCTGGATGGAAAGTGGAGCTGCTGGGATTAGAACCTGAACCCATATGGGATCCCGGCGTGTTCAAGGCGAGGACTTTAGAGGCTAGGCCATGCCGCTGGGCCCAATAGACATTTTTTTTGGAATGTTCTGTTCTCTGAGAAGTTATGAACTGTAGGAAACCACTGAGCGGTAATGCTGGTTAGATTAGTTGTTAGAGAACCACAAAGGATGCCTCCGGGGCAGGGCAGTGTTATCACTATCCCTGCTTCAGTGAAGCACAGACTTGGGAAGCCAAAGCAGCAAGTGAACATCCCAGGGTACTTGTTGATGGGAATGACCATCCTTCCACACTCTTCTGCTTCCAGTAAAAACAATAGGCTCTCTGGCTTGGAATCAGACCAGCAGGAGCAGCAGCAGTCCTGGAGAGCAAGACAAGAAATTGGGTGGAGTAGAGAGAGCTTTCAGAAACTCAGAATGACTCCACAGCAAGCAAATCAGGGCTGCAGCTGAGCCCATCAGGAGAATTTGTAAGGCTTGCATCCTCCAGGATCCCTCTAAGTTCTTTGATTCTGCCAAGTATCTGGGCTTAATTAACAAAAGACTTTACTGGGATTCCATCTTGGCCACTAATTTGTTGACTTTAAGGCTTCAAATCTTTTAAAATTATATACAAAGCCATTTCGTATCCTACTAGGACTGCCCCGGGGGTTAGTGAATCAATGACTCAGATGTGCTGTGAGCACTTTGGCAAGGTTCTTATATCCCAAGGTATTGTTCTGTGTGATAGATTTCCTGACTCCAGTTGAATCAACAGCAGTTACATCTAATGCCAATCTCTTTGAGCTGAGACAGGTAGGAAACTGGGATTTCCTTTGTTCAGCCACCACATGACCTAAGGCAGAATGGCACTAAATGGTTTTATGGATGGATGAGCATCTGTTCTTATTTACAAGGATGCCATGGAATACTGTCATGTTCATTTCCTACCTCCTGGGAGTTCTACGAGGTTTATCATGATTATTCCAGCAGTGCACCAGAGACGACAAGAGTTCTGGCAGTCTAAAATACACTCAGTGCTTGCTGGTGACTCGCAAGTGCTTCCAACATGCCACTTACTTTAAATGTGTGATTTCCTTCATTGTTGAATTCAGTATGTGCAGAAGGCAAATTGTTGGCTGTATTTTTCAAGGCTCACCTTTTCCAAAACTGGGGCACACAAGGCTTACACGTTCTGTCGGTAGAGGCACATCTTTTTGTGTGGTTCTGCTCAGCATTTTCACATCCCTGCCTTTGGTCGTGAGCCTCTTCTCAGCTGCTTTGCCCATGCTTATCTCCTCAACATTAATAGCTTCCCCTGTACGCCTAACCAAAGCACAAACCATCATGTTCCACTGCTCCCAGAGCTGACTAATTTCAAACTAAAATTTTAATTTCTTCTTTCTAAATTTGAATCCTTGTAATTATGCTTGGCTCTTCTTTCTCATATTCAGTGTCCATTTAATTATCACATTTTTATATTTTACATACATGTATCTACAAAATCCATTTTTTTCTCCTTTCTATCCACACCTTCACACTCTCTTGGCAATTGTATAAACATCCTAACACTTCTGCCAGCTTAGCCTCACTTACCTCTTCAAAAGAGCAAAATCTCATCGTGCTTTAATTTTTCCAGCAGTCCCATTGTTTTGATATACAATTCATTCTTTCATGATCTTCCCATTTTCATCTCTTGCCAATTTGTAGTACGTACATTTTAAGAATGAAGTCATGTTCTTTCATGCCTCTGCTTTTGACTAATGGTGCTCTATTTCTTGAATAACTGACTGTCCAGCTATTTCCACTTAAAAAAAATAGTGGGCCCTGCACAGCAGCCTAGTAGCTAAAGTCCTTTCCTTGTACATTCCAGGATCCCATATTGGCATCAGTCTGTGACTTGGCAGCCCTGCTCCCCATCCAGCTCACTGCTTGTGGCCTGGGAGAACAGCAGAAGATGGCCCAAAGCCTTGGGACCCTGCAGTAAAGAATAGTCCAAACAGTTGGGACCCTATCTCCATATGGGAGACCTGGAAGAAGCTCCTCGCTCCTAGCTTCAGATTTGTTCATCTCCAGTCATTGTGGCTGCCTGGGGAGTGAACCAGTGGATGGAAGATCTTCCTCTTTGTATCTATAGTTCTCTGTAAATCTGTCTTTTCAATAAAAAGTAATAAATGTTCAAAAATATATTGTTGACAAATATTTCTACACAGAACTTTCACCTGTCCATATGTTCTGTAAACCAGGATATTCAACATCTGTTTTTCTGAGCTGTTCTTTCTAGGATGTATGTGTAAAGAACCCGGTTAGCATCAGCGTTCAGCATAATGTCCTGTTTTAGATTAAGGAGATGGGTTGCTTTCAGGCCCAACAGCTAGATCAGATCTTTGCCTCCAGGACAATGGACAGTTCCCAGAGTTTGCTCTGCTGTGAGGCAACCTTGTTCATGTATCGTAGGACCTCAGCACTTTTCCTTTTTTGTTGCTGAGAACTACCGTTTGGGAATGCGTACTTTAAAACGCTGGTACTCTGGCTACTGCTATTGCTGGGAATAAAAAAGATCTTCATTTCTTTTCCAAGGTTCTCATGTCCTCTGCCAGCATTATGAAATCATGCCAAAGAATCTTACTAGCTTGCAAGTCAAGTAAAATCCCTGACCCCTTATACTAGCAAAACTATGTTGCATTTAAGGACAGGGATTAACTTCACAGCAGCTATGATTTCTCAAGTTCTGAGATCTGCTAAGATACCATTAGCAAATAAAGTATCTGCTCTCAAAAGATGATTTTGTAGTCTAGGTAGGGCAATGCCTCTCCCAAGCAGGCAAAGAAGACATCAGGAAGGAGATCTGAGGGCCAGTGCCGACTCAGTGTTCCATCAGCCCATGGTGAGTTTCAGGATATTGTTTACTCACCTCTATGGAGGTGAGAGTCAAGAAGATGCACAAACCAAGAGAGCATAATCCTTATGGATATTATCATGCATTGTCATATACAATTTATCTGCACATATAAGAAGATCTCAAACTTTTGCTTCTAAGTACGACCTCTACAGAAATTCTTACACAAGTACCTCAGGAGACACCAAAGTATTCACAGCAACACTTTTTTTGCTATAAAATTATATTAGAAATTACCCAAATGCCAACACATAGGAGAATGTCTTAGTATATTCTAATACCTTCCATTCTATTCTAGTTTACACAGTAAAATAAGATTCTGTCAATAATTCATTAACTTGATTTCATGGCCACAACCTGAAGCTTGAAAACCATTGATTAAGGGATACTTATGTGTGTGGTAAAGGTATAAATACAAGAAATGAAACATATGCGAAACACTTGAGAATGGTGAATGGCATTTTTTCTTCTCAGAAGGAAATCCACAGATAGTGGTAATAAGATGAGTAATGTTCTGGTTATAATTATAGAATTGGGTTCATTAATGTTCATTTCATCATTGTACTTAATTACACATTTACATTTCCAATATCATGGCCCAAGTATTGACTATAACTCTTTGTTCAAAGAATTAGGGACTAGGATCCTTGTCTCTTGGGCATTGCGATGACCCAGGGTTGTCTAAATCTAGAAATTTCCATGGATTTGTGAGTCATTTGGGAGTCTGAGCTGGAGTATCTGTATTTGACTATGTGCTGGACTGTATATGAGAAAAAAAAGGCCTAGAGCTCGATAACCATTATCAAAAAGCGCTTTTCCTAGCAGTTGACTGGAGTCTCAAGTTTCCCTCCAAAAATGGAGGAAAGATGCTCCCCTTTACCTCTCCCTACCAAATTGTTGCCCAGGAAGAGAAACAAGATGAGATAAAGTGGAGGGGACTTTTAAGCTAGGATGCTGGAGGGCCTGGCGTGGTAGCCTAGTGGCTAAAGTACTCACCGTGCTCATGCCAGGATCCCATACTGGCACCAGTTCTAATCCTGGCAGCTCTGCTTTCCATCTAGCTTCCTGTCTGTGGTCTGGGGAAGCAGTCATGGATGACTCAAAGCATTGGGATCCTGCACCCGCGTGAGAGACCTAGAAGAGGCTTCTGGCTCCTGGCCTTGGATGGGCGCAGTTCTGGTCATTGCAGCCACTTGGGAGTGAATAATCAGACAGAAAATCCTCATCTCTGTGTCTCCTCCTCTTTGTATATCTGACTTTCCTGTAACAATGAAAAAATAAATCTTTAAAAAAAAGATAGAATGCTAGAACCAGCCAATGATGTTCTTTCCTTCTAGCTTGGACCATTCACTTACAGAGAAAAGGGATCTGTATTTGTGCTAAGCTCAGATTTCATTAAGATGACACGAAATAGGGCGTAGAGGGAGATAGCGAATCTACAACTATTATTGATAAAGGAAATGAGTGTAGGTAGGTTGAGATGACATTATGGATGTAAAACTTGAAATAGCTGGCAGGAATGTCCTTATTGAACGCACTGGTTGGATCTCATTCACGGGTGCCCTTCAATTATCACTCATTCACCCTAAATGAGACAAGTTGTTTGAATGTGTCTGAGTAGTGGACTAAATGCAGATAGAGAACAATATGTTTGGAATTTCATCAACTGTGATACCAGTTCAAAATGTCCAGCTTCATGTCTTCTTTTTCTGTTCTTCAAACTGATTTATTGTATTTGTGGAATATGAAATTGTTTGTGCCTGATAAGGTGACACGTTTTATTCATAATACCTTTTGCATGTGCTCCTCATGGCATTGAGGTGATTCGATGCAAGGCTAATGATGATACTGTTATAGTTGTGGATCCATAATTTTTTTTTAATTACTTGGGGTGCTTGACAATCCAGAAGGCCATTACTGAGAGATCCCTTCATTTCAATGGAGGCAGCATTTTTGCTTTCATGGAATGCTTACAGGTGAGGGCACATGGAAGGAAACGGATACATGGGGAAATCCTTAATGAGAATGTGCTGGAATGACCATTTCTGGGATCATCTACTTTTTCCTTCTGACAGTATCAGAAAGAGCATATTAATTAGATTAGGATAAGGCACTGATACCTCAACTTTAGGTCACTGAACAAATTCATATTATATTTGCTTTTGGTTGTGTTAAACATAAAGGGATAAAATATTTGGGGGCACAAAAAATGGGTCCAAGAAGTTTTGTTTTTAAAACCATCGATCACTCAATGAAAGAGACTTCAGAGCTGCAAATGTATTATGGCATTGAAATGGAGAGTGTTGGGCCCAGCGCAGTGGCGCAAGTGGTTAAGGTCCTTGCCTTGCACGCCTCGGGATCCCATATGGGCGCCGGTTCTAATCCCGGCAGCCCTGCTTCCCTTCCAGCTCCCTGCCTGTGGCCCGGGAAAGCAGTTGAGGTCAGCCCAAAGCTTTGGGACTCTGCACTCGCGTGGGAGACCCGGAAGAGGCTCCTGGCTTTGGATCGGCATAGTATCGGCCGTTGTGCTCACTTGGGGAGTGAATCATCGGAAGGAAGATCTTCCTCTCTGTCTCTCTCCTCTGTATATCCGCCTTTCCAATAAAAATAAAATAAATCTTAAAAAAAAATAAATAAATGGAGAGTGTTACACAATCATTCAGGCAACTTCCCTGCTTTCCCAGATGAGGAAACTGAAATCACCAAGGGTTAACTGAGCTGCTCAAAGTAGAGACAGTTATTTGATGGAATAACTTCATTTCAATCCATTACTATTTGCCCTATGTCACATGATTGCAGAGTTATCAAAAAGATGAGATTGCTATCCTCTGATACTAAACCTATACCAAAAGCCACACAGACCAAAGTTCAATTACATATGACAGAAATAGTTTCAAAAAAGATTATGCCCTTGAACATGATGTGTAGTACAGATATTACTAATTGAAAATCACCTTGAAAGCTAGTAGCAAGCTATATTATTTTCCTCTGTCTGAATTGTTACTAGGTTAAATATTTCACACATTTGATATATCCTGATTCAGAGAGTAGGACCCACTGGCTGGGAATGATATTTCACTCACATATTAATTACACTTCTCCAGTCATACTAATAAACATTCAATTACTTTTTTGGAGATTTAAGTGGAATTATTCAACATAAAATTCTGTTTGTGAATTTTAAAGCAAAGTCAAGCTAATGATTCTCCACTCTTTTAGCTTCTATACACAATTAGCTCCAGACTGCCGCTGGTTTTCCCCTCAAAAGCTCTGATATTTCCCTCTCCCTCCCAATGGTCACTTAAATGTATAAAACCTCAGATTGATACTTGTGCTTCTCCCAATTCTTGTCCTAATGTAATATTCACAAAATCAACTCCGCAGTGCAGCATGATTTCAATTTTTCTCAAACTTTCCCTATAAAGAATAGTATTTGCTAACTTTTAGAACCATTGGCCAGTCCTAAGCGGGGAGTCAAATTGTTCCAAGTCTCATATGTGGGTCCAGAGGCTCAAGGATTTTTATCATCCTCTATTGCTTTCCCAGGTCATTAAGTGTTTGCTGGGTCAGACGTGGGGCAGCCAGGATTAGAACTGGTGCCCATGAGGGGTGATGCCACCACAGGAGAAGGAATAGTTTGCTATGCCATCATGCCAGTCCCTTCCTATAATCTCTTAAGTCTTTTCAAAACACAGTTTTTGCCAAACTCCTCTCAGAATTTTCTGACTCACACTGATTAATCTCGTTTTCTCTCTTTCTTTGTGAAATGTTTAACTGCTTTTATTTGAAAGATAAAACTTTATTTGAAAGATAAATTGAGAGGGAAGGTGAGAGATGTTTGGAAAGAGAGAGACATTTCTCTACTGGTTTAACTTTCCCAAATTTCTGCTGCTGCCAGCGTTGGACAAAGTCCAAACCAGAGTCCTAGAACTCCATCTATACCGCCTGCTTGGATGGCAGGGATTCAAGTACTTGAGCCATCATCATGTGCCTGCCAAGATGCAATAGCAACAGAGTAGCCAGGACTTGAACCTGCACTCGGATGTGAGATGAAGCCATCCCCAAGCTGTCATGACGTGCTGTTACAACAATGCCCGCTCCATCTTACATTTTAAATAAATCTGCTCCTTTAATGAAAGTATTATTATTTAGACACATTTTGTTATTTAATAAATATTATTATATCATTATTATGTTTTAAAACTGTTTATATAATGCAGAAACAAGAATGAGAGCAGTATCCTAGAAAACTCAGGAACCATCTCCCATTCCTGTGGGTTCTCATTCATAATATATGTGACAATACTCAATGTCATCACATGTGCAAACCTGTAATTTTCAAGTAAGAAAACTATAACATGTTTTGTATATTTGTTTTTAAATTAGATATTTATTTTTAACATTATTAGTATTTTCCATGATCCTGTTTTGAAGTTATAGAAATTTCCCCCTCCAACTCCTCTTCCTTCCTCCACATTCATGTGAAACTTGGTCATATGGTGAGCACAGCTGGAATTCTGGAAAGATAAAGTCCTACCAGTTATAAAGTTGATCACAACCTGTACTATTCAATGTTTTTCTCTAATATTTAAAAATTCCCAATTTGTTTCAAAGCCAAACATCTTTCTTTTGATGTGAACTTCCCTCATAAAGCCATTCGTGTGAAATCAAGAACAACGTAATTGCTTTGGATTTAGTTACTCAGTTAATCTTGGTTTATCTATTTTGTAAAATCCTTTATAGTTTATTTGCATCATATTTCTCCTGCCAGGGTTGCTACTAGGATTTTGTTTATCCTGTGTTGAGGGTTAAGACACTCCTTTCAGTGAATTGGGGCATTCTAACTATCAAAAAAATAATGGGAGATTAAAAACAATTTATGTGGCAGTTATGTAGGCTTGTCAACCTGTCACTATCAGAAAGGCAAGGTGTAGTATCTAACCTAAGGCTACTGTCACTAAATCCATTATATACCCAAATAATGCAATGTATACCATCCTAAATGGCTACAAGTTGCAGAGTCTCTGGCTTCCCAGCAGTACAACCAGGGAGCATGCTTGAGTGTGACTTGCCATCAGTTATCCTGTAAGACATGGCGCACCACTGATCAGATTAGGGGTAGTTCCTGCATTTAATCTTTTGAACAGATCAGATGGAGACATGCTGAGGCTTGGGTTTGGTGACTTTGGCCAACCGACCTATTACTTTCTACAAAAAAGACTGAAGCAAGGAAATTCTTGTGAGGAAGTTGGAACACAAAATTCTAAAGATCACCCAATGATTATTCAAAAAACAAACAAAAAATAAAGATAAAAAAGCCCCAAATTGAATTCGAAGGAGCTGAGTCACGAGAAAAGAAGACTTCTAAATGGCTATTTTCTTCTTAATTGTGATTCAGTTCCACGTAAACTGTTTCTTTTTTAAGAGACTTCTTCCTGAGCTACATGTATTCCCCCCTATTCTTGGAAAATTATTCTTGCTGTCTTTGGCAACATGAGTTTCCAATTTCAACCTAAAAGAACCAGGCAAGCTCAAATTTCCTCTGTTTAATGGCTAGTATATGCTTGTCCTATAATTTCTTTTCGAATCATTTATGTGATAACTTTGTTGTAGAGTATTTTTCTACGAGAACAAAATTCTAGGCATTAACATTCTGGGATTTCGATTTTCACATATAATTCGAGGCTGTCTCACAATTAGGTTTGGGACTATTCTTAATGCTGTTATTGGTTCTTACTAAAATGCCCTTGTAAAAATTGCTCACATACAGTGATTATTATGTTCCAGGCACTGTTCCAAAAACTTGACCTATTGTAGCTCATTTTATCACCATGATAAACCTACACGATAGGTGTTATTGTGGATGTTTCATCTGTACATTGGAGGGCGTTCATGTCCGGGGAGGCAACTGGTTTAAATTGGTCAGCTTTGACGTGGTAGACCCAGGAAGTCTGACAACAAAATCCATCATTTAATACCTTTGCTATGCTATTATATTGATGGAAAATAGCAGTGCAAGTTCTGTCTTTTCTACTGAGGCAAAAATATGAATGTTGTTAAATAGCCTACATAATCATTACATAATTATCAAATGCATGTATACTTTGAAATTAGAGCATTAAACTACTGGATATACATGGTCCGTAACTTTTCATTTTAGAGCATCTAGCTTAATTTTCATTCATTTGATAAGATACTTTGGAGTAGAAATGGGAGAATACATTTTCAGGTGACAATGGAGAATTCACTATCTTTTTTCATATTGTATTGCAGTCAAAACAACATCAAAATTATTAAAAGTACTTCTTTGTTTTAATTGATATTTTATGTTTTTAAGACTGAATAGGAAAGCATGTCTTCCCCTGGTGCTCGGGATTCGCTGGTAAACCATGACCCGTGATCCATCCAGTTTGCGGTAACACATGGCTTCTGTTTCCCTGTAGCTAACTCCTCTATCTCGGAGCATCAGGTGGAAGAAAGTCAATAAGCGAATGAGCCTGGAACTACAGAACAGCATGATCCACATGGGCTGTTTTATTTCTATGCAGACTGCCTTTTTCATAACCCCAGATAAGCAGAAGCCATAGCCAAGAAAAGTGGAAATGCAGTAACAACCATTACCAGCCTTTAAGCACATCTAGTTCTCTAAAAAAAAAAAAAAACTAGCTAACTAATGAACTAACTAACTAACTATCTCAGTTGCTGTGAGTCAAACCTTCTCAAGAAACCAAAATCCACAATTTGGTACTTGCGTTTTTTCCTTTTCAGAGCCATTACTGTTTTTTTTTTCTTCTTCTTCTTCTTGCAGATGCCCTACATTTCCATTCCCTCCCAAGCCCAGGAGGGGAATTAAGAACTTGACTAGACCTTTGAGATCACAGTCTCACCCTTCCTCCTGTCCTCTTTGTCCTAATAAGGCAAGCGAGGCCTCAGGAGGTTAACTGATTTGCACAAGGTCAGATGAGCTCAATTGTCTTCTAAACTCCACACAGAACTTTTTTCATTTCGAGTCTTAAATTATTTATTCTTTTTTTTTTCCTTTTGCCATTTTCACTTCATTGAAATGAACTCTCTCTTCTTGCTGTTAAATCCTGGAAGCTATTTATTCAACCTGACTTAATTGCGTTTTCATGCAATTGTATTACATTTTGCAATTGCTATTACATTTTATATTCTCCGTGTTTTTATGCCTTAGTGCCAACCGTGGCATCTTTTCCATCCTGCTCCGTTATTAAATTACCTCAGATGTTTTGTAGGCCAGATTTACCTAGACTGTTACACATAGTTAAAAATAGTAGCCTGTAGACAGGATGTTTCGGCTCCTAAGGTAAGGTCCACAGGGGAAGAATTTGAAGGCGAAGGCTTGCAACTATTTCAGCACTTGCCACAATAGGAGTATAATGCATCTGTGTCCTTGGCCATTGTCTTTCCAAATCCCCTTCCCACACTGTTCTTTTACGGATTCAAAGAAGACACTCTCCCGGAGCCACCCCTGTCTCACGAAATGAGCTTTAGAAAGTCATTGCAGAGGCCAAACATTAAGTAAATGAACCCCAATTTAAAAAGGATTTGCACAAATTAGATACGAAAAAGCTCTGGGGAGACCAGAGCAATTCTCATAGGTCAAAAAGGCTGAGACGTTCTTAAAAATACCACCTGGTGGTTTGAGTGGTCATTCTGGCAAAAAAAAAAAAAACAAAAAAAAAACCCACCACCACCACCACCAACAACAAAAAAACAAGCTGAGGTAATGCTTGAGAGTGTATCAGGGTCAATGAAGGTTTTGAAACATAAAAAGCAAAACATCTTCAGAAGTAAGGAAAAATTCACGGCTGCAAAAGATGATAAAATATGTAGCCAGGACAACATCTTTTTAAAAATAGCTCAGTGGAATAATAGCACTTGCCAGTTATGGGGGAGATATGTTGATGCCTTCCCAGGGCTCGGCTTTATTTAAATGGACTCCAATCCAATCGGCTGTCAGCTGAATTATATGCACCACGGACTTCAAAGGCTCCGTGCTCAATGGGGGCATCCAGGATGGAGTGCTGTGAGAAATAAATGCTTGTGCTGCAGTGCAGGCTGGCAAGCTGCGGCGATCACTTTTCAGTCACTGGGAAAACGTGGTGTGCAAATGGACGTCACACTGTGATAAGGGGAAGTCCAAAAACACAGTTGCAACCCAGTGAGCAAACTTAATGGAGGCAAATCTTTCACTTCCCTTGGATGGCTATGCCCCGCAGGTGGTAGTTTCCTGATGGACACAGTTGTGTACATGGACATGTAAATATACATGCCTCGGATGCTCCTGTGTTCGATAGGCATGTCAGAGTCACAGCCAGAGCAAAATTTTAAAGAGCTTGGCTCAGAGTAGAATGTGCTTCATGTATTTGCTCTACCAGTTTTCTGTGACTCCTGGGTAGGACAAGGTTATTCATGGGAACTGTGACTGGTTTTGAGGACAGTGAATCCTCTTTGAATATCTTCTGGGAGAAGAAATGGTGACAAAGAGTGCCTGGTGAAGGGAAGCAGCAGCTGAGCCATATCATTGTCGCTTTCCTCAACTGCCGACTTCTCAGACTTCAGCCTGTGTTATGGTTCCTGAAGGGTTCCTAAGGTAGACTCCTTGACCCTCACCACATTGGTGAATTTATGATCCATCGTTGCAGAGTGAGCCGTGGTTGCCAGATGGTACTTAGATGCTGGCCTGTGGACCACACCTGCAAGCACACGGATCTATCATCTGAAAGCCTACATGCAATTAACCAAGCCAGGATCTCTGACTTCATGTGCCCAACTTCACATGTTTTGTTCATGTCACTGCACACACAAAAAACAATAAAATGTTTTGGATACTGCTGTTTGCTCTGGCAAGTTTCCAAATCTCCCAACATCAGAGGAAAGTTAGAAGGAGATAAAATTATGAAGAGCATTGGAGAGACTCAATGAAAAAGACCATTGCTTTGGGGCAGTATAACTGTTACTGTAGGGCCAAAGCTTAAACTTGATACAAGAAAGCCATGGTCATTCTCTCTCGTATTGTTTTTCAATTATTTTGTCTTTACCTTTTATAGGGAGTCCATGACTTTAAATCAAAGCAAATTCATGTGTTTTAAAATTTGAATTTTGAGCAATGAGTTGTCATTTGTGTTTTTACTAGATTGGCAAAAATGAACCCATTTGAGTCACTGCTGACCAGATTGTGACAAAGGAGTGCTTCTGTATCCAGCTGCTCTCGTATGTAGATAGCAAAATCCTGGGAATCACATTGGTAATAATTGCTTAACCTAGAAATAGGCGTGCTCTTTGACAACCATGGAGTGCCACTGTCATTAGTTTGCCTTATGGAGATAATTAAAAATTATGTATTGGAATATCTATCAGAGTTCTTCTAATTGTGGATTGATCAGCTTCATATTGCTAGTGCTTTGTGACATACACCAATTCAAAAGAAAAATGGCATTTCTTTCCTGGATGGCTGCTTGTCTGTTTGCTTTTGGCTCTGCAACAAATGGTTAAGTACATTTCAACTCACCTGTTTTTAGTTTAAAACATTTTCTCCTTCTACGGTACATGTGGGTTTGACTACTAAGGCAGTGGAAAGAGAAAAAATCTGGAAACAAACGTTTCAAGTTTCCTTCACCAAGACCAGGTCATGGATTATTCTCTTCACAATGAACTGCCCCAGGCTTTGGAATAGGAGCTTGGGATGGGAAGAAGCAGAGACTGCACAGAAGTCTCTTCTGACGAGGGTGTTGTTGAAGGAAGCAGTTCATTCTTCCCCCAGGGCTGGCAATGGTTCCTGCTGCAGGATCCAGAGACCAGGGATCGATCCAGGGACCAGGGATCGTAGGGTTGTGCAAGGACAAGGCAGTGGCTGCGCCCACAGGCGGTGCCTTTTGCAGAGCAGCTCAGCGATGAGGCTTCAAGAGCAATTGTGGCGTAGTCTCCAGTCCTGGTTCATGTTTAGGAAGATACCTAAGCTATCTTATAATTGTGATGCTGCTTTAGTATCTGTTGCTTACAACTGGCAACTCCAATTGGGGCTACCTCATGTACTCTTGGGCCAAAGCTCAAAGATATCTTTAGTGAAACGGCATTAAGCAGATTAAGTACAATAAAATATCATATGGGACCCCCAAAAGAATGATACCCTGTCACATGATTACAAATGTAAAGATAGAATGGTCCCCCAAATGATTACCAAATGTCTTTACTTTGCATTTTGCTCAACTCTATTTTGTGCTTGAAATTTCCATGTAGCAAAACAAAACTTTAGATGAATGGATATCCTTATCAATGAACTATAATGTATTTCATTCCAAGTGTTTAAGTCTCCAAAGGTCTTACTGTTAGCACATGAACTCAGTTTTTGTTGAAAGCACTGGTGGAAGTTAGGCAGTGCAGGGCCATGGTTCTGCCGACACTGGCTGAGTGTTGAGCAGCCTTGCCCAGCATGCTTACTTTCTGAAATTGGTGAAGAATTTCTCCTGACAGGGTAACTTCTGATACTCAGTATAAAATCAGCTCTTTGAACACTATCACAAAGCTAGCTGTCCTCTACTATAGGCAAGCTCTTCCCTCCCAAGGCAGGATAACACTTGCATTGCTTTTGGTCTTGCTGGACTATCTCAAATGGTGCGAAAGCTGTAACATTCTCCTGCTTCACCTGGGTAGATTCAACACAAATCTAATGTAGGGGAAGACAGAAATTCAGTTCACTGAGCATCTTCAGGGTAGATGGGCAAATTTCATGTTCAAGGAAATAAAGCATAAATAATAAGGACACAATTGCTGGTCACACTTTGTGCCAGGTACTATAGGGGGTTCTTTCTCCTCTCCATGCTGTGAGGGTAAAAGGCATGAGTTTTGCAAACAGTCCTGGATTCCCATACTTGCTGTCTCTTCTGTGTTGCTTGATTTCACAACCCAACCCATCGAAAAGGAAGCAGAGCAGCTGCTTTTATAGCATTGTTATGAAATTTGTGGTATGAAATAACACATGTGAAGTTCCTGCTGTAACAGGGCTGAAAATTCAATGGGACCCCAATAAAGAGTAGCCTCTCTTTCCAAAATTTCCCACCAAGAAATCTACTTGGTCCTCGCGAAGATTAGTAGGCAAATGATTTCCAGGTGACAAAACTCTCCTCATAATTACAGATGGTCTATAATATAAAGGAGTTTTGCTTAACAATGTGATTTTTTTAGAGACTTAGGGTAAGGTGACTGCATGGTCTAGATCTCCCCCACACCACTACTCCTAAACCCATTTACAAGTTGAGTGTTCTTTAACATGCATTGAGTGAGTTTCTAAAGTTTTTGAACTTTTGCATTCTTAAGCCTGACAATACAAATTCTCCCTTCCCCACCAAATCATGATCAAATAATCTTGTGAATCCTACTGTGAAAAAGCACCAGTGCAAAAGATAATAATACCTTTCTCCCCCATTTATCTCTGAAATAAATTCCACTTATCAATCTCAGTAAAGCCTTTATCAAGCACACTTAAGAAGCATCAATATGAACTCTATAACTTCTATCCATACAAGTGTCAGTATCTTGTATGCTGGCTTCGGGTAGATGGGAGAGCCCATTTTCAGCTCTGAATGGTGTGCCCAGCGGGGGAGAAGAGGCTCATATCTTATTAATCAGCCACCTTCTGGAGTGGAAATTAATTCTGATCATCACGGGACAGTGTAATATTGCCAACTTGGGAATTTGTGGATTAGATTCAGTGGTTGTACAGTTGTATATCGAACCCTACACAACAATCAGCTCAGAAGACATTAGCTTCAAACTCTGATTGGAGACTGTGGCTGTGGCTGTGTTGTGAGTGGTGACAGAATCCTGTTACAAGGGTGTTAAATAGTTTTCACAGTTTCATAAAAAGTGTCACTGCTTTGAGGCTGTGGCATGCAATTGAGTTGAGTATCTGATGTCTTCTTAAGATTTAAGAAGAAAACCTTTTCCAACTCTTAAATTGCCATGTTGAGAATGTGTCTCAAGTTCCAGAGCAGCCAGAACCCAGAAAAATCTGTATTCGTTTAAGATAAGACATTGAGCCTTTGGCTGTTTTCTAAATGGTATGCATGAAAATGTTCACTCTGTTGAAACCCAGAATGCATAAATGGCTATAAAGTTAAAAAGCATCTCTCCTTCTGGGGCCTGTGTTGTGACATAATAGATTAAAATACTGCCTGTAGGGAATGGCGTGATAGCGTTGTGGCTGAAGTTCTCGCCTTGAATGTGCTGGAATCCCATATGTGCGCTGGTTCTAATTCTGGCAGCCCCGTTTACCATCCATATCCCTGCTTGTGACCTGGGCCAGCAGTCAATTAAGGACGGCCCAAAGCCTTGGGCCCCTGCACCTGTGTGGGAGACCCGAAAGAAGCTCCTGGCTTTGGATTGATTCAGTTCCAGCCATTGCGGCTGCTTGGGGATTGAACCATCGGATGAAAATGTTCCTCTCTGTCTCTCCTCCTCTCTCTATATATCTACCTTTCCAATAAAAATAAAGAAATCTTAAATATATTTATACTGTCTGTAAGACTGATATCGCATATGGGTACTACTTTGAGTCCAGCAAACCCAACTCTGTATTAATGCATTAGTGGATGTCGGTGGAAGATGACCAAAGTACTTGGTCCCCTGCTACCAACATGGGACCTGGGTGGAGTTCCAGGCTCTTAGCTTCAAATCAACCCAACCGTGACCATTACGGTCCTTTGGGGGAATTATTATGTGTACGATTCTCTCTCTTTCTCTCTCTCTGTTACTGTAATAGTCACATCAATAAAATAAACCCTTTCTTAAAGTACCTCTTTTGTTTTCTTGTCTTACTATGTCTTCTAGTTTTGCTGTAAGTCACCCCCATGAATAGCCTTTACATGAGCACAAAAAGCCAAATACACACTTATATTCTCATTTTTCTTACATTTTAATGCAACATATTTCAGATTTTACACACTGCTGCAAACATTGATGTTTTCACATAATGCATGTTGGAAATTTTCTTAAAACATTATGTGCAGTACATGCATCTTGTGGTGGCTTGAAAATATCAGGCTCAGAATGTCTGAGAAACACATACCAAGGTAATATTCTACAGAAAAGAATTACTGTATAAAATGCCTATTAGGGAAAATGGGAAATAGTTGGAAGAGAAAGATGGTGGAGTGGATGTGTCTTCTATTGTGACACTGTTTGGCAGCACTATCAGGGCATCCTTAGATGGAGTCATCTGTCACAGGAACTCCATGTCTCCCTTAAAAACATTGTTCAGTGTCCCTGCCACATTCAGTCCATGACTGGGCAATGCCCAGGAGCCTTGGAAATGCCCATATAAATTTCAGCACCCAGCGATCACAGCCTTGGTCAGTTACAATCATGTAGTTAGAAATTTATGAGGGAGTTTTTGTATGAGAAAGCCTATTACTTTCTAGAAACTTTGCATTTATATCTTGTCATTCAGAGCTGGGTCATAGGATCTCCTCCAACTGGAAAGAAAGTTGAGAAATTGAAGAACTGAGCATATGGTTGGTACTGGACATGCGATTATCACAGCAATGCCAGGTCCCCTCAGCAAGAAATATACAGTCAACTGGCCTGCCTTAGCAATCAGCAAAAGTTTGGTAAACTAGTAAAGGTTTTGGGAGTTTCATTCTAGGCATCCCTAGAATATCATTGAGCTCCTCCTCAGTACAAGATGCCTTCTGTGATCAACCACTTTATCTTGTATATTTTCTCCAATGAAAAAGAGTGGGATAAGGTCAAAATGAAAACACAAGCCAATGAGTACATCCTCTCATAACACATGAACAATAAGTACACTGGTATACAAAACCATTTCCCCAAAGGATTTCTAAATGTTGCTTTATCCATGACCATCTTTTTGAAAGCAAAGTGTTAGAGAAAGAGTGAGAGAGAGAGGAGGAGGAGATAGAGAGATAGAAAATCTCCCATCTGCTAGTTCACTACATAAATACAGCAGGCAAGACGAGGCTAGACCACAGCAGGGAGCCCTAATCTGTACCCGGGTCTCTCACATGTGGTGGTGGGAACCTATACACTTGGACCGTACTCTCCTGCATCCCAGGATTCATCAGCAGGAAGGAAGGTGGATCAAAAGCAAGGGAACTGGGATCAAACTGGCATTCCAATGTGGGTGGTAGGTGCTTAATCCATCTTGCCCATCTCATGATTTTTCTGCCCTTTGTCACTCAGTATGATGCTAGATTTCTACCAAAGAAAACTTTCCTCTGTTTTCAGGAATCTGGTCTTGCATGCATTGATAAGTTGACACATTTAGGTGGTGTGTGTGTGTGTGTGTGTATGTGTGTGTGTGTGTTTGAATGTAACAGAATAGCCTGTTTTTTATGCAACAATGTATTCCAGTGAGTAAGTAAGTGCCTCAAGCAGACTTAGTCATCACTTTGCAGACAGCATCCCATATTTTAAAGTCTTATTTTTAATATCATTTTTACTGGAAATCAGATTTATAGAGAGAAGGAGAGAGACAGAGAAAGATCTTCCATCTGTTGGTTCACTCCCCAAAGTGGCAGCAACGGCTGGAGATAAACCAATACAAACCCAGGAGCCAGGAGCTTCTTCTGGGTTTCCCACATGAGTTTAAGGTTCCAAGGCTTTAGGCCATATTCTACTGCTTTCCTAAGCCACTAGCAGGGAGCTGGGTGGGAAGCGGAGCAGCCAGGATATAAACCAGCACCCACAGGACTTTAACCAGTAAGCTACCATGCCAGGCCCAGCATCCCCTATTGGAGTGCTGATTCTGAGTCTTGGCTGAGGAACTTCTAACGCTATTAATGCATCTGAAAAGGCAGCAGATGATGGCCAAGCACTTGGAATCCTGCCACCCACTTGGGAGACTGGCTGAAGTTCCCGACTCCTGGCTTCAGCTTGACCCAGACTTTGTTGTTGCAGCCGTTTGGAAAGTGAATAAATGAGGACAGAAAATTTCTCTCTCTCTCTCTCTCTCTCTGTCTCTCTCTCTTTCCCCCACCATGTCACTATGCCTTTTGAAAACAAATAAATCTTAATAAAACTAAATGGTAACCTTCCTTTGTTAGGGCATTTTGCTAACAGATGGCCTGTGGCTTAGCATACAGTGACTGCTCAGTCACACAGTGTTGCTGACCATTCTGTGTCTTTAGGCCAGTTACATCCAGGATGTCTAACTCTCAAGCTGCGAATTCTGCCTCTTCATGCTTCTGGGGTTGGTTGATCTGGGAGTCAAGCAATATATCAGGAAGGAAGTGGAGAGAGAATGAGGTCAGTACACATAAAATCATAAAGTGCTGAATTTCAGTGGACTGACACCCAAGCTTCATTTTATTGCAAACGCTGTCAGTTGAATAGCTCAACCTAATATCTTTTTTTTTTTTTTATTCCACAGCATATGTAAAATGTGTCTGCTGGGTTAGGTTTGAGGTGATCTCTGCCATTTCAGCTCTATTGAGCTCGTGTCACTTCCCATGGGGGAACCTTGTGCAGGCAGGTTGGGTATTTTCAAATGCTCCCTGGAGAGATCGCATTCCCTCCTTGAGCAACATCTGAAATTCCTAGCAGGGCATCGGTTCATTCTCGCAAGATGCCTTTGTTTTCTCTGTCATCTGCCTGGATTTTGCAGACCAGCCAAACCTCCTGAGCTCTTTGGATGACTTTGTATCGTGGAATACAGGTAGCAAAAGTAGTTTCTAATCTGATTCTATTGAGTGCTAGTGTTACTGAAACAGCACAGTGCTTGCAACTCATTTCTAGCGTGACAGTAATTCTGAGATGCACCTGCGGGTTGGTGACATTGATTTCTATGAATTGTTTTATTCTTGTCAGAATCAATCCATCAGCCAGTGGCCACCTCATCCTTGAATACGACGTCATCTTATCTCTATCTTCTCACTTCTTGCTCTCCAGCCCTTCCACCCTGTCAGGAAGGAACAGGTAACCTCGGAGACAGGACATTTAGAAAATGTACAAAATTTCGGATTTAGTTATTAGATATCTTATGCAGTTCTGCGTGCTTAACTTAAACATCCTTAGGAAACGTGGGAACACATTTTAAAACAGGATTTTTCTTAAGACATGAGAATATTATGCCCAAAGACGTTTACAAAAATCTTTCTTTACACATTAAGGAAATTATAATAGGACAAACAATTGTTGGATTGCAGAGAAGAAGTAAAAGAATGAAAGAATGACCCAAGGATCCTTTCAGCTCAAGGAGTTCAAGAATGCCTTTACACTGTTACATCAGCCTATGAATTTAGAGACTTTATTCTCATGTTTTGGTTATATTTCTTATTTTTAAATTTTTTTAATTTAGGTTTTGATTTTAAGCATTTGTTTTTAACCACTTTAGCAACTCCTTGTGGAAAAAAGCTTAGTAATTCTGTTAAGCACGCACATAGATGTACTTTCTTTTTTCTTCTTTTATTATTATTTTCACCTGATGTAATTTCGTAGGTACACTTATACATATGTGTGTGTGTGTATATACAAATAGGATTTCTCCCTCCTCCTCCTCCCCGTTTTCCCTTCCCACCATTTTCATCCATATTATCATGGTAATGTAGTCCTTTAGAAACAGTTACAAGTTTAACATTCTGCTCTTTAATTGTATCACAGCATAGTAAGTATAGGCAAAGGTAGAACATTTAATATAATACGGTCAAGGTATATTTGACTGATTCATAGAGATGTGTACGTAGCAATCTTCACTTCTCAGCATGCTAGTCTCCATTTTGCAGTTCATCTATAAGAACAGTTGTATGCATGTGCTCGCATAGGAATATGTTTTTTTTTTTTTTTTAAAGATTTATTTTTATTATTTTTTTCATTGGAAAGGCGGATATACAGAGAGAGGAGAGACAGAGAGAAAGATCTTCCGTCCGATGATTCACTCCCCAAGTGAGCGCAACGGGCCGATGCTATGCCGATCCGAAGCCAGGAGCCTCTTCCGGGTCTCCCACGCGGGTGCAGGTTCCCAAAGCTTTTGGGCCGTCCTCGACTGCTTTCCCAGGCCACAGGCAGGGAGCTGGAAGGGAAGCGGGGCTGCCGGGATTAGAACCGGCGCCCATATGGGATCCCGGGCGTGCTAGGCGAGGACCTTTAACCACTTGCGCCACCGCTCCGGGCCCGGAATATGTTTTTTGTAATTTGCATGTACGTTGTCTTATATTAGAGAGCACATATGATGTTTGTCATTGGAGAATGGGCTTATTTCACTGAGCATAATGGCTTCCAGTTGAGAACATACAAATAAATCTTCTGTGTGGATGTCACAACTGCCATGTATTATTCCCATGTATTTTCTGTCCTAAAAGATGACTTCTTGTATCATGTGTCCATTAGCAACTGACCAGTGGCTATTTCCCAGAAATTGTGACTTTTCAGCATCACTGCTTATAGAACCATTGTGGCTGCATTCCAAGAACTTCCCGGCATGATAAAAGGAGGGGCAAGCTTCCTGCTACAGTCAGTGCTGTTTATACAGCCAAGAGAAAATCTAAGTTAACTTTGCTTCTGCAAAGGAATTGACCCTGCAGGCTGTAAACTATTAACAACAGTGTTCCTTGAACCACAAGGAATAAGCACAGTTCCCATTAGGGAGCTGTGAGCTTTAATTCTTGACATTGAGTCTGCAATTGACCCTACTGCCTGTTCCATTCAGTACTTCAAAGCAAGGTCAAATAACAAGGAAGGGTGAAGGACCCGTGTCATGATCTCCCAAATCAGAGATTTGAGTTTAAGTGCAGAGCCATGGGAACATACCCGCCTATCTTCCTAATTTCACTGTGGTGGAAAACAGAGCCCTGCATTTTCTCCATAGTCTGCATCCTTCTTCATGCCAAGGGCACTTAATCTCTTATGAAAATTACTTTTACTGAAATGAAGGAATGAGAGCTGCTTCAGAAGGAGGATTTCAATTGTTTGTGGTGAATAAAGATAGGATGCTTTCTGCAAAGACTTTATTGTTTTTTACGCTTGAAGGAAAGAAGGAAGAGAAAGAGCAAGAGACCATTTTCTTACTCCGTGTGCACTCAGTGTGTGCCCGGCTAGCATCACTCTAGACATCTGATGTGTGTTTCTCCAGGCGCTTCACAAAACACCTTCAGTCAAACTTTAGTGTATCTATATTATAGAGAGGCAAATACAGTCCCAAGCAGTTAGCTAATTTGAAAGAAGTAAGATTATAGCACACTCCTGAGCACACAGCTAGGTCACGAGGACCATGCAGGCTCTGCCTCCACAACCCCTGCGTGTTTCTCAGCTTCTCTCCCCTCCTCCATTTTCCATTCCACCCCTTAGTTGTTTCTATGTTGTTTGTTACATATTTCAAGCTTAACACCAAATAAGAAAATCAGATGCCACAAATGCTAATGTGTGGCCCTGAATCAATTTATAAATGTTCACATTTTGTCATATTTCCTTATAATTTTAAAAATATCGGCCCATATTACAGTTATTGAAGGTACCTCATCTTGTTGAAGTTTTCAACAAATGAGCACTATCCTAAAATTAGTGTGTATTCCTAAGTCTATTTTTGTATTAGCACAACATACATATACTTAAAACCACACTTATTTTGCAATGTTTTATATTATTCTATGAGATTTCAAAATTTATATGATGATCAATTAACCTCATGCGTTGATCTATCAATTTGTGTCACATAAGCAATATATGAAATTTTTGTGCCCATATTCTAGAGATCGTTAGTATCACATTTCTTCATTATTTCCAATACCTGTAGTATTAAATAAAATTCTACATATACAGAATTGTGTTTAAGCATCTTGAAGGTATACCATCATTTCATAAATACGCTGATTTTTTATTTATTTTACTTACCTGCTCATATACTTGGTTGACTTTTTAATTTCATATGATTTATCTTTTTCTTACTGAGATGTGGTTCTTGAAATACTGTAGCTATCAATCTTTCATAGAGAATACATAAGAAAATGTTTAGTGTCCCATTCTTTGTATTTTCAAATGCTTATACTATTAATTATTATACAGAAAGATCAAATTTCAAAATGATCAACTTCATTGAAACATAATTTTGGAGATTTTTTGGTGTATTTGTTAAAGGACTACTTCTAAAACCCAATGTTATAAATTCTTTCAGTATTTTTATTTAGAATGTTAATGTTGTTCTTTCCTCATCTCGACTCTCAATACACTAGCATTTTTGTATGACGTGAGATCATGTTCTAACTTTATGGTTTTTTATTCACTTGATTAGCCCTAATACCAGCACAATTCATTCAGAAGTCACTCTGTTGATCTTTAATTTGTACTTCTTCTACATAAAGAAATCTGGTGTTCTACACAGCTTCAGTGGGCCCATTATTGTCATAGTTTAGATGAATGAAACAATCCTGAAACACAGAAAATGCAATGTAAACGGTCTCCCCTTGAGAAGTGCCATGTGGCAGCCCTGCATAAATCTTCAATATAAAAGTGTTGTGAATAAGTCTCCTTAGGGCTGCCAAAACCAAATTATCATTAACTAGCTGGCTTCAAACAGAAGAAACGCACCGTCTTCACTGTTACGGAGAAGAGAAGTTCAAAGCCAAGGTGCTAGCAGAGCCATGCTTTCTCAAATGTTCTGGGAAGAACACTGCTTTGGCTCTCCCTCCCTTCTTATCCTTACTGGCGATCTGTGTTCTTAAGGTGCAGATGAGTCACCCCAGTCTCAGCCATTATCATCACATGCTATTTTTCTCCAATTCTTCATCTATCCACCAAATGAGGAAGCCAGTCACACTGATGAATCTTAACCTTGTATCAACCATTCACATCTCTTCAATAAATGACCTCTGCTTTTGGTGGACATCAAGTTTGTTTGAGCTCAAATTGTCTCTGTACCATTATCTCATTTGTCTGCATCTTTGACAATATTAGCTTACCTTGATTATTATGACTTTGTATTAAATATTTATATTACATTAAATAAATTTTCAACTTATCTAGACTAATTCAATGTTTTGTGCTATTCTGTAATCTTCAGGAGATATGGAATTCTTTTTTAGGCTCTTTGGCTGGATTTTTGTTAAATTCAGGGATACATTTAGGAAGAATTGATCTCTTTGATGATATTTTATACAAATATTTTATACAAATATTTACTTATGAGTATTTTCTTGACATCAAATGCAAATTGTTAATTTTCTTTATCCATGTTTTCCACACATTTTCTTAAATTTTCTCTGCATGCTTAATAGCTATTGTTTCTCTTGTGAATGGAACACTTGCAATTTTAAAAGTTGGGCTGCTATTGCTCTTTGTGCAATTATCTTATATCTAGAATCATTATTGAACTCTCTAATTCATTTCAACAATTTATTTCTAGAATGTCCTTGATTACTTGTGCAGAAAAATTAGAGTCTGTAAAGAAGAATTTTTCTCTTACTTTGAATTATAATGAATTTTTCTCTTTTTGCCTGTCTTACTTCATTGGCTGGCATTTTTCAAGACAGTTTTGCATAAAGTGATGAAAGGAAGCATTTTTCTCTTTCCTGTCACACATTCTTGAAGCATTTTACTACCCAGTGAGTTTATGTCTTCACAGTAATGAATCACATTCAAATATCTGTATGGTTTGTTTCTGCTTTTTCCCTGTGTTTATCAGCTACTCTCAATTCACAGGAGTCCAGATATCTGTTGAGCTCTACAACCACGTCCAGGACTATTCCATAGGGCTCTGCTCCAATAGTTGATGAGCTTGGGACTCAATTGTTTTGAGCCTGTAGAGGAATGCAATGATCCAAAGACTTCTTCTAAAACCTTCTCTCCCCCTGTTACAAGCCTCTGAGAAATTATCCTTGCCAGGATTCTTGTGAGTTGGCCCAATGTTCTGTTGATCTTTGTCAATTCCTTAGGAGATGGGGTAAGAATAGACTAGAGCACTCCACTGCAACCCAGGGCGACTATGTTACTCCCTAGGTGGCTATGCATTTGCTGAATGGCCGGTCTGCTAACTACCCACCCCAGTTTTCATTTTTAACCTACCAGAGGGTAAATCACCAGGAGGGTAGTTACAGATTAACAGTACAGGAAGGAAGGTGGGTGTACTAGAAAAAAAGAAGCAAAACGCCCTAATGTCTCCAAGTATTTCTAATATGTCCCTCAACTTTTTCTAACTTTGGGGATTCTGACATTCAGGAACTTACTTCTTAGTTTCGCCTAATGACTCAGAGTCCTTGAGTAGCTTTAGTGAAAAAGAGCCTTAAGTCTCTCTGCCACCTTAAACACCTTGATAGGAAGTACAGATTCTTCAACTTTTCCCCTCACCAAGTTCCTTCCTGATGTGTTCCATCTCTTCCTGGAGCTCTTGGGCTGTGGGAGTGCTTCAGCTAAGCTTCTATAGAAAATTACAAAAAAAAAATTCATTTGAAAGTCTCCATTTCAAAAGAAATATATTACAAATAATAATAAAGTCTAAACATCAGTAAGCAGTGAAGAATGATTTTGAACTACCTAGATGTTTTATTATCTTTGGTCTCATTTTCTAGCTTTATCATTACGTACAACAAACAGCAGTCACTCTGAGATCATTTCAGTGTATTAAAACTTTCTAGTATAAAAACTTCTTTCACAGTTTCAAAACAGCTACAACAAATCCTCCACTGAAATCTAAAAATAATATTTTGATATGTGTAAGTAATTGAATAAATTTGAGTCAACACA
Source organism: Ochotona curzoniae (assembly GCF_017591425.1). Lineage (NCBI taxonomy): Eukaryota > Metazoa > Chordata > Mammalia > Lagomorpha > Ochotonidae > Ochotona > Ochotona curzoniae. The sequence continues at coordinate 37,371,796 of NW_024467122.1, forward strand.
AAATAAGATACACTCCACTGTTTAGCATATCCTGCCTGATTAAAGAAGTGTTTTTGAAATCCCCCAAATTTCAATGCTGTGATTTTGCTTTTATAATCTGAGATTGATATTTATTATCTAGTGGCTTTCCATGATCTAACAGGAATAAATTTACTAAAATCTTAGCTAAAGAAACAGAAAGAGGTAAGTAAACTGAGATAGTTGGACAAATATATTTCCTGTATTTCCTGAATCATGTTAACACTGCTTTCTTAGGTTTATTGATAAAGGAGGCTGCTATGACGATGACTGTAGGGGCAGATAAACTCCCCAGGTGACAATCTTGGTTTTTATAAATCATCCAGGGGCCAGGTACAGTAGCCTAGCAGCTAAACTCCAAGCTTTCTTGCACCAGGATCCCATGTGGGTGCTGGTTCTAATCCCAGCAGCCCTGCTTCCCATCCAACTTCCTGTTGTTGCCCGGGAAAGCAGTCGAAGATGGCCCAAGCCTTCAGACCCTGCACCAGCGTAGGAGACGTGAAGAAGCTTCTGGCTCCCGGCTTCGGATTGGCTCAGCTCTGGTCGTTGTGGTCATTGGGGAGTAAACCATCGGATGGGAGATCTTCCTCTCTGTCTCTCCTCCTCTCTGTGCATCTGACTTTCCAATAAAAAAAAAACAACAACCAAATCTTTAATAAAAAAAAATTTATCCAAGATTTAGGCTTGAGGACAAGGTCAGAAATTTGCTAGTGCAGTAATCTAGATAGATGTCCTAACCTCCCACAGGTTCTCTTTCCTTATAATGTGCTGGAGGCTTCAGAAACTGCATCTTGGTTGAACAATCAGATATCACTTCCGAGAAGATACTGATGCCCAAGAAGCATCCAACAAGCGTGTGTATTGTCTTCCAGGACCTGTTATAGGGGTGAAGGGTGTCATTTCCTCTCACTTAAAGACAGTCATGTAATTCAAATCTATCATCCATTTATTTATTGAATGTCTGCTGCGTGCAAGAAATCACACACAAATTCGATGAACAAAGACCTATGCAATGCCACCTCTTTTTTCTGATATTTTATAATCTAGTTGTAAGGGGCAAATTAAGACACATCAGAACATAAACAATTATCCCAGATCATGAATGAGTGCTCAGTAGAGGACAAGTGTATTGCTGTCTTTAGCAAATTTTTGTTAGATCAATGAATAAATAAATGAGGAAGGAGAATAGCACTTTATCCTTGGGTGACCCCAGAAGTGTTTATGGAGGAAGGAAAATGTGGAAAGGAAGTCTTATGGAAAAATTGGCTTGGTAGACTTATGTATGGAAGAGCATGGCCCCAAGCAAGAGCACTGACTCTAAGTGCAGTCCAATGAGTCGCAAGCAAAGCAGTTTGGCTGAGCAAACAAATTCTATTTACAAAAGTGAAACACCTTTAAAAAAAAATAAAAGACGCATTCTTTGAGAAGCATTATGATGACATCTTAAAAGTCACACTTTTGGGTGAAATAGATTGAAAAATATTTTTAGCTAATAGCTTAGCTTTCCCTCAAGCATAAATACATAAAAGATTGACTAGAAAAATCTGGTTTAGAACCATTGATGAAATCAGCTTGTGGTTATATAATAAGGTTATTATTGTTAACTTTTGCACATTCATAGTCGTTCAGAACGTGAGTAGATTTATTGCATGATTTTTGGCTCCTATCAACAAAATCTCATTATTTAGAAAAGATAATTCCCTGTACTGGTCCCTCATGTTTTCTCTTCTTGGGTGTCTGCCATGTCCTTTCATTCCTGCTAAACCTACAACCCTCAAAGCAGAAGCAGCTTTATTTTAGCCATTTTTTATATTACTTTTCTGAGAATGCCAGTGGCTATGCCAAGGATGCTTTATTTTTCTCTTTCGAAGCTGTCACTCTTCAAGGAACTAAACGCAGCTGGATTTTATGAGTAGATGGGAGAAGAGCCATTCACCTGGGTTCAAAGCAAATTCATTTCTTAGGAACCAACACAATCCTCCTTGTGCTCAGAATCTGAAAAAAGTTTCTCACCAATGTGTTCTTTTTGTATTTCCACTTTCCTCCAGTTTCTGCAAACTACTCCCCACCAACTTGAACAAAAAGAAATATTTCCAATTTCCAGACAGATCGACAAGCAATGCAAACAAAACTAGATTTGGTTCAGAGGCTTAGCCAGCAGTGCATGCTAGGCACTTTCCAAGTCTACAGGGACACTTAGGAAGTCGCATGATTCCCACTTCCTCAAAAAAAATCCTAACTTCTCCCTCCTACTCACCCTGGAAAGATACAAACTTTTGAATTTCTTAGTACAACTTTGTTAAGGCTACTTCACTTTGCTTGTTTTACAGTGAAATGCTTAGTACATACATACTCAAAGGCTTATCCCAGAGACACAGAAAGCAGTCTTTCACACGGTTAAGTGTGTATCTCTACAGGATAAGAGCTACTGACTTACATAGACTCTTATCCCTACCTTCTATCTTTAAGGTTCTATGCAAAATTCTCTTCTACAGAGTCCAGCATAGTAGCCTAGTGGCTAAAGTCCTCACCTAGCATGCATTGAGATCCCATATGGGCGCCTGTTTGTGTCCCAGCTGCTCAACTTCCCTTGCTTGTTACCTGGGAGAGAAGTGGAGTAAGACCCAAAGCCTAGGATCACTGCACCAGTGCGGGAGACCTAGTAGAGGCCCCTGCCTCCTGATTTCAAACTGACTCAGTTCACTTGGGAAGTGAATCAGTAGACAAGAGATTTTTCTCTCTGTCTCTCCTTCTCTCTGTAAATCTGACTTTCCAAAATAAATAAATAAATCTTTGAAAAACTTAGCATGTGGTTTTCCTATTTTTGTGTAACACATTTAGTCATACTATTTCCTTCTGAAATTTTTGTATTGTTTCTCTGTTAGTGGTAAAATTCCAGAAGATTAATTGCAGAGGTGGCATTAAATCCAAGTGATAAAAGCAACAAAGAGATGACACGGCTGCTTGTATACCTAGAAACGCGGCTCTGTTTCTGGAGAACTATTTCCACAACAGTTACAGAAAATCTTCTGAAAAGTGTTTGTAGCAAATTTAAAAGACAAAATGAAATTAAGAAGAGCAAAGAATGCATTCTGACACCTCCAGAATCTAGATTAAGAAAAATATCTAGATATTGAAGCATCCTTTGTTACAGCAAACGAGTTATGTATTATTTGGTCAAATTGTAAGTGTTAGAGACAAGGATCACGAAAATAGGACAGACTGTCACTGCTCATTCTTCTTGTAAGAATGGACCCAAATGAACAATTGCATGCCACATGCTGTAGGGCTTCAGTGCATCATAGAAACGCACATGGCCGGCTGTATCCGGGTATGTCTCATTTGAGTTGTCTGTATATTACCGGTAAACTTCATTGGGTTATTCTGTGTATCATGTATGCTTCCTGCTCGGATCAAGGCTAAGGCAGTGTCTTGCAATTTGCTGAGCATGGCTGGCTGGTTGGCGGACTGGAGTTCATCAGCCCCTAGTTCTCATTTAGGACATCATTGAGGTATGAATGTATTAGGTTATTCTGCAGCCCAGAGGTCGATTCTTTCGGAGCTCTTCAGTATTTGATAATTATAATGAAGATCACAAAACTGCAAGATCTAATTAAGGTTGGAAGTTCGCAAAATTGACTCTCTGTAGAAAATTTCATGCTGAATGAATGTGACAATGCAGAAAATTAAAGAAATCGCCCCTTGTATGACTATATTTCATTTTCTTCTTCCTACATAGAAGCAGCGAATCCAGGGGCTAAAAATAGGGTTGAACAACTTCTGAAATTAAGAACAATATTGCACATGGCCAGATTTTAATCTCTATTCCCACATAGGAAAACTTTCTACATGATAAACCTCCTTACAAATACAGACAGCTTGATTTTCTAAGCGTTTACACCCCTTATCTCCTCCGAATTAGGTAAGTGGGGTGAGGTGCTGCTGTCTCACAGCTGCGTGATTGCAGTGCAGTATAAGTTGTGTTCAACTAGCAGGGAGTTAACTTTTTGAACCATTGTTTTCTTCCTCACAGGAGTCTTAGCAGGATTAGCAATGGCCTACTGAGTTTGACCTCCCTATGAGGTGGTTATAGCGATCCCCTCATCTACTGGGCTTAATGGTCTTGGAGCTAAAACCCTGCCCTAGGCAGTATTCTTATTTTCATGCAAATATGCCAAATATTTTCTGGTCTGTGAGAATGAGGTAATGTGACCATTTTAACAACAATATTTGCTCTTAGGATTAGGAGTCGCAGCAACCAATTTAGCTACATTTTTGCTTTCATGAATACAAATGCAGTTGAGAAAGCTAATTCATAATCATCAGGTTCAGTATAAATGTTGTTATTTATCAAAAGGTTAGTTTGCCTTTTTGTTTCTCACAGAAGATTGAACCATCTCAGATGGGGAATAGTATCTCTAATAAGGTTTGATTTATTTGAATGGTTGCACAACACAGAGAAGGGAGGGAGATGGAAAGACCTTGGATCGGCTGATTCATTTCCTCAGTCTTCTTTTGCAGCAGCACTAAGTTGGCAGACATCAAACAGGAGGCCAGAACCCCACCTGGATCTCCCCGTGAGTGGCACTGGCCAAGCAGTCATGCTGTCGTTGCTGATTTCCCAGCTGCACTAGCAGGGAAGTGCATGTGAACCAGAGCGGCCAGTGCCCCAACCAGCACTCTGCTATGCGATGCCACTTGTTACATACAGTGACTTCATCCCCTGAACCACAACTCCCATTCCTGTCTTTTTTTTTTTTTAATTTTAAAACATTTCATACAGGTAAAATTGCACCTCTTCATGGGGTACTAAGTATTGTTTTGTTACATGTGTAAATTGTGTTATGTGTCTAATCATGGCAATCTGGAATCTTTTCTTCTCACTTTGTTAATTCATGGGCTAACTCTACTTCAACGTAGGTCACTACCAATGTGCATTCTGGACCCAGCAAGAATTGGCATAAAGAGGCAGGTGCTGTGGCCAATCATGTTAAACCTCAGCTTGGGACTCCTGGTCCAAGTCCTAGCTCCTCTCTCCTGATCCAGCTTCCTGCTGCTGTATCCTGGAAGCTTGCAGATGGCCAATATGCTTTCATCTCTGCCACACACCTTTGTGATTTGGACGGAGTTCCAGACTCCTGGCTTAGCCTGGCCTTACCCTTGTTGTTTAAAATATCTAAGGAGCAACCCTGTAAATGAAAGACCTCTCTCTTTTTTTCCCCACTCTATGTGTGTGTGTGTGTGTGTGTGTGTGTGTGTGTGTGTGTGTGTGTGTGTGTGTGTGTGTATCAGGCACATAAAACACACTCACACACAGATTCTTTTCAAATAGATGAAAATTATTAAATAAATACTAAAGAAAGAACAGCTCAATAGTTACATATTATAGTCCTGACCCCCCTAATTCCTAGTATAATTTCCAAAATCTTTATTCTACTGTTGTAATTCTATTGTTGTAATTCTGAAAGAACTAGAGAGAAAATTCAAGGCGGCTTCTTTGCCTTCACACTTCATTCTCCGTATGTCTTTCGATCTACCTTCAGAATCATTAACTGTCCCACTGAAACAAGCATCAGCAGAGCCTCCATTTTGATCTGAGATATAAAATTCATTTTACAACTTCATACTTCAGAAAAATGTGCTCAAATTCTTACTGTATTATGTTTTACCACTCTCTTAAAAAAAAACCTTTATTACATTCATATTCTGTGTGCCAGACACTGTCACGGGTGTTGAAAATACATCAAAGAAAAAACAATAGAAGAATCCTTGCATGGTATTTTTTGGTTTTACTACCAAGATGCCATGTTGCATATCACAGTGCCAAGGTCTGACATCTGGTTCTAGCTTGCAGTTCCAGCCTCTTGTCAATGTGTTCCTTGGGTGGCAGCTCAAGTCACTGAGACCTTGCCATTCATATAGAAGACCTGGTTTGCATTCCAAGATCCTGGTCTTCGACCTGGCTCAGCCTTGGCTGGTATTTGGAGATTGAACCAGCACATGTATGATTTCTCTCATCTCTCTCTGTATGTGTGTATACATGTATGTATTCCTATGTCTCTATATTTCTTGAATAGAAAAAGAGTCATTATCCTCGTGGCTCATATCTTCTTTTGAACCATTTGATATTTATATAGCAAATACTCTTCAGTCAATCAGCCTCTTGCCTTCTTCAAATTGCCATCACCATTGCGACTTGTGGGATAGACCATTCTACTTCCTGCCTTTACTCCTAGGTATGATCATACAATATTTGACTTTCTGTGCTTTGGCTTAGCATAATATATTCTGCATCTTCTGCTTCACCAATATTGCCGCAGACAACAGAATTTACTTCCTTTCAAAGGCTATACAGTATTACGTGATATATATGCATCTTCTTAATCTGTTCATCCATTGATTAATACATAGGTTGCTTGTGCATTTGGCTCTACATAGATGAAATAATTGCATGTATTTCAAAAAAGTTAGAATATATTTTAAAAATACTCACAAAAATTTAGTAAGTATGTGAGGCAATGTGTTCATTAGTTCAATGGTATAGCCCACAAAATATATATCAAAACATGACATTATATGCCATAAATAAATATATAGGTTAATTAAAAATGAAAGAGATAATAGATTAGACATTTACTTGACTGAAATAATTTTATTAAGTACTTGAGTGGCAGAGAAGGAGACAGCTAAAAGGATAGAAAGCTCCTGGGTTCAAATATTTAACGCCCCCAGTGCTCAAGGCTGAGTAGTCTGAAGGAAGAAATCAGAAACTCAATCCAGGTGTTTGCCACATGTGGCAAGAGATTACTGGCTACGAGAAAATGACTTACTAGGAAGCTGCACTGTAGAGTTGAAACCAGGTTTCAAACTCAGGAACTTGCACCCACTTTAGTTTAGTTTTACTTAGTTTTATGCCAGTGACATTGAGACTCACTTCTGTTCATTGTTAGAATTGATATGCAGTTCCGTTTCCTCACCCCTCCATTCATTCATTCCTCCGTTCTGTTGTCTAACAATTCAAAAATTACTTGCTAGTGTCCAACGTGTGTCAGACTTGTTAAGCACTGATGATGCAAATGTTCTCAGGTCATCACAAACAAGAATGCAGAAGAATGTAGTGGGCATCACGTTGCTAAGAAACAGTGCAGACATAGGCTTTGGGGATTGTGCAAATGAATAAAAAAAGTAAACACTTTTTCTCTAATTTAGTAGTTGAGTAACCTTGAATTTAGAGTTAAACGTGTGTGTGTGTGTGTGCATGTGTGTGTGTGTTTGCGTGTGCATGTGTGTGAAAGCACAGATTGAAACAACTGTCGCTGAGTTTACTTGCTCTTGGGCAGCAGCCATGGTGATTGTCACAATACTCCAACAGAAATATACACGAGACAGAGAAAGAACCGCGGAGCGAGTCTTAACTACGATTTGAAGAAGCTTCACTAGGATGATGTTTCAGCTGGAGTCTTACACAATATGTCGTTGGGCATTTCAGGACAGACAATATTTGTGTTCAAGCCTTAAAAGTGTGAAAAAAGTTTTGAGTGACAGTCAAGGTTTGCGTGCGGTGAGGCTAAGGGAAGACGAGGAGGGAAGGGAGTGAGGGCGCAGAAAGGAAAATCATGAGATTATAAAGAGCTGGTTAGTCCCTGGAGGCACATATTACCCACGAGTTGGTGGAGTATCGCAAACAGATAAATAAACTGATGGATGTACAGAGAAAGATCTTCCTTCCACTGTCCCAAATGACTGCAAGAGCCAGGACTGAGCACAGCCAATGTCAGGAGCCAGGGGTTTCTTGCAGGTCTCTCTCATGGGTGCAGTATTCCAAGGCTTTGGACCATCCTCTGCTGCTTTCACAGGCCACAAACGGGAAGCTGGCTGAAAAGTGGAGCAGCTGGGATGCGAACCGGGGCCAACATGAAATGCTGGTACTTGCAGGAGGAAAATGAGCCAATTACAACATCGTGCAGGCCCTGGACTGAGAGCTTTTGAAACACATTTCATTTGATCAACTTGTGTTTTAAGAAAATATCCTCTTTGCAGAAAGAGACTTACTGGAACAAGGTCAATGGACAAATTAGGTAAGTATACCTAACTGTCTTGAAAATTGTGATGTACCGTTTTGCTTTCACATGCACCCAAAACATGTCTGTCTGACTATGAGCATATGCTTCCACACAGATTATAAACCATCTACAAAAATAGGGGTTTCAAAAAGTTATCATGAACCCGAAAAATAAGTCCATCTCTTATGCTATTTTCTACTGTAATTAACTGCAGTCTCAGAGTATAATATACACCTTTGAACTGGTCCTTGCAATGCACACTTCAGTTTAAGTCTTCAAAGAGTTTTTATAATTTTGGAACTTGCTTTTTGAATTCTTGTCAGATTTGATTACATTTTTTTGGTTTGTGCTTCATAATTGGTTCTACAAATAGATTTATCATTTTTGCTTCATTTTACGTGAGGTTTGCTTGTGAGATTTTAGGATGATTCTTCATTTGTACGTTTTGTTTTGTTTTTTTTTTGCAGTAACTTTTTTAAACCTCAAGTCATCCAGTAAAGCTGATTTTTGCTAACATATGATAATACGATGTGGAAATCCATCAGCAAGTACTGTGATGCTTGGGATGAACTGAAGTATGTGAAGATGTGGTGTGTCAACTCCTCCACACTGGGGAACTCTTTGTGAGATTCCTGTCATAGGCTGCCATGATGTTTCAGCGGCTGATGTGTGGATTATGAAAGGATGCAGGACACATTTGTATGCTACACAAAACGAAAGCTCCTTTTATGTAGAAATAATTATAAATAGAAAAATCTAGTATCTTCCTCACATCTGAGAAATTCATAAGAACTCTGGGGCTTACACATATGCTTTGAAGATTGTTGCCTTAGAAGATGCCAGACTGAAGCGGTGGAAGAGACGATGTGCAGAAAAATAAGAGGCAGAATCCACTACATGTGGAACTAAGTTATATTCTTTGATAACTTTTGTCCAAAACATTCAGATTTATTTGATAATTTTCACCAGTACAACTCATGTGTTGATTCTTATTTTTTCTGAAATTATAGTCAAGTATAAGAATAATGTTGACTATCCTCTGATTTAAGTTTATTTCATGTGTGATATGTGTTAAGAGATATAAATAACAAAAATCTAATATTTGAAGGAACTTTGAAACACTGGTTTTTTCCTTTAAAATATGAAGAAATCAGTTAAACACAGAAGATATTTTTTAAAAATCTTTTATGTTTTTTTTTCCCAAGGATATGAAAAAGTTGGATCTATGCTTGTTGGAAATATCTAGAAACTTTGCAGAATAGCGTGAGAGACTCTGAACGTGGCCCGGAGCTTTTAACACATGCAGTAAGCAGGCCAGGCATTTGGCCTCATTGCTAAGATGCCAGCTAGGATGAGGGCATCCTACCCCAAAGCTCTTGGGTTTGGCTTCCGGCTCCAGCTCCTGAATGCAGCTTCTGGCTAACATGCACGCTGGGCTGCAGCTGACGGCACCTGTAAGTGGCTTCCTGCCACCCAAGCGGGAGATCTGGACGAAGTTCTTGACTCTTGCCTTGGGTCTCTTGGCCACCACGTGAGTTTGAGGAACCTCCTGTTGAACAGAAACTCTGCCCCTCTGTCTCTCTCTCTCTCTCTCTCTCTCCCTCTGTTTTTCTCTCTCCTTTTCTCTCCCATCACCTCTAAAATTTTGTGTAAAATGTTCTCTTTATCTTACATAGAAGTACATTATCTACATCTGTCTTCCTACTAAGCACAGCCCCCTCCGCCCTTCCCCACACTTAGAGAAAGCAAGAGCGTTTGAACTAGCTGTTCAGATGTGCAGGCTCCTCGCGTATCTGAGGGCCTGGGTTTGAATCCCAGCCTGTCTCTAGCTCCAGCTCCCTGGGGAGCAGCACTGGTGGCTGCAGTGTTGGAGTTGCTGTCACTCACATGGAAGGACACGTTTGAATTCTGTAGCCTTTGGGAAGGTGGATTAATTGTTGGAAGATCTCCCTACATCTCTCTCTCTTTGTCACTCACAATTTCAAATATAAACAAATAAATATGCGTAACGTGAATGCATATAATGTATGTTAGTATTTTTGTTTATGGACTAAATATCTCTTAATTTCACTTCTTTATTATGTTTTTTCTCGTCACTTAAGTCATAAACAACTCAGTAAATACACATCTAGAAGTTAAAAGATACAACTAAGCAATTTAATTTTACCTAATCCAACAGCTACAATTATAAAATTTACATATAATATATATTTACATATCTAGTAATAAATTTATTTATTATAAATAATAAAATTTATTTACTTATTCGTTTTCTAAATTTTTTTCATATGTGTTTTTCTTTAGATTATTTTAAAGCTCTAAGTTATGAGACCAACACTGCAGGTGACGCCTCCTGCTGTAGTACAAGCGTTCCATATGGATGCTGGTTTGGGTTCCAGCTAATCAACCGCCCATTCGGCATCCTGTCTATGGCTTAGCAGGGAGTGGAGCCTGGCCTTATTTCACACCTCCATCTCTTTGGCCTGCTTCTTGGCCTTGGTCTGGGGTTTCTTGCTATCCTCCTGGCCAGGGTTGAAGCCAACTGCCTGTAATCCCCTTTTTTCAGATAAATGATGGTAAATGCCTTCAAATTCATGTTTCTTTATAATACTTCACTTATTTTATCTTACAAACTTTTCTAATATAAAAGTGGTACGTAGCTGTATTTCCCTCTAAGATCTCTGGTATTTTCTTTCCTAACAAATCTCTTCATTCCCAGAATTCCTCTGCAGGAATCTTTAAATCCTGTTGTCTCCTTTAAAATAAACTCCACTTTCTTCATGACGAACCAATCCTGTTGGTAATAAGAAATTAAACTTTAGAAAAGCAAATAATTGGAAAGAAACCAATCTGATGAGACTTAATGGTGTATGATTCCAACCACATGACATTCTGGAAGAGAGAAAACCATGGAGACAGGAAGAGCATCATGCTACCAGAGGTAGGAGGAGGTGGGAAGGAGTGGGCAGAGTGTCACAGCAGTGAAACTATTGGATAGATTCATGAAAAGTACACAGCAGTATACAGCTGGCAAAATTCAAAGACCACGTAATGCAAAGAGTGAATCCCAATGTAAGTCATTATCTTCAGTTAATAATGTATCATATTGTCTCATGAATAACAAATGTATCATAGCCATGCATGATATTAATAAGAAGAAAAAACAGGGAGCTTTAAGATCAGGGGCTACATGTGAGCGCTCCACCATTTCCTGCGATTTTTTTTTCCATAAGCCCAAATTTTCTCTAACATATCAAGTCTGTTAATTTTTAAATTTGCATTCTCTGGCAATACATCCTTCTTTCCACCTATGAAAGTGATTGGAATTCTTAAGAAAGAATTAGAGAAGAATTGCTTTTGCAGTTTACAAGTGAATTATCTGGTAACTGGTTTATCCCTTTTGAGTGATTAATACTATCCAGAATCATGCTCATACTGTATCCCGTTTAGACAATAAATTAGACTACAGTTTCTATTGGTAACTTTGCAGGTTTAACCTCAACTACGAGATGCACGTGTTCCTTTTTTTTTTTTTTAACAGATGGGAAGGTGATGTACAGGTGTTTCCCCAGGTTCTCTTTCTGGAGTAAAAAGCTCGACTTTCACCATGATGGCTACATCCGGCTCTGGGCTCAGCAAGGACAGTTTGTAATAAATCAGAAAACAAACAGTTTATGTTAGCAGACAAATGTTATGTCATGACAAATATGTATTAGAAAACAATAGGTCTTATTCACTGAAAGAAGAAATTGAGATATTTCTTCCTGATACGAAGCATGACTGTAGGTTTTCTATTCTTGGTTCTGCCCCGCTCTTTGCCTTGTTCTGTTGGGCCTGGAAGCTCTTGCACCAACTGTCTCGTGTGAAAGTCACTTAAAGCTTCTTAGGTTTCAGTTGTCTGATTCGGGGAGTTACATGCTTTAGTCAAATCATCTTTTCCTTCAACTCTAAAAGTGCATGACTATGGGTTTTACATTTTTTTGAAAGCATTCGTTTTACTTTTTTTCTTGTTATAGTGAGAGAGAGGGAGGCCCAAATGGTTGAAATGGAAGAGCTGAGCCAGGAGCTAGGAGCTCCTTTAAGGTCTCTCATGTGGGTGCAGGGGCCCAAGGGCTTAGGATACTCTCTGCTGCTCTCCCAGGCCACAGCAAGGAGCTGGATGGGAAGTGGAACAGTTGGCACTAGAATCAATGCCTAAATGGAATGCTGCCACTGTGCTGGCCCCTATATGTTTGACATATTTAAAGATATGTAGAAGCAAAGATTATTGAGATCAAGCTGGAAAAACAAGCGATGCAGGAATGTCAAAGAGCTGGGGTTTTCTTTAAATGTGAGAGTAAATGGCATCAAGCAAATGGGCCCAGTGAGAACAACCAGAAAGTCAAATAAATTATGGAAAGACAATCGTTCGAAGGAATTAAATGAACGGAATCGGAATTTAAGAAGCCATGAATACATAATGGAATCAGCATCCAATGCTTTGGTTATTTCTGGAAATCAACTGATTCTTGGTGCTAGGTGTGGGAATTAGGGGAGAATTCTTACTAAGAAACATAAAAGCCAAGGAATATCAGTTAACAGTGGGACTAGGAGAAACAAAACTTGACTTCAGAGCTGGAAAAACAGCAAGGACCCAGGAGTCCAATTTACAGAGTGAAGAGAAGCAGAAAGAAGAAAGTAAGCCAAACCCTTAAGGATTTTCTCTCAAACCCTTAAGCCATTCCGTGTTAGAGCTTAATGCATGAAGCAAATTTATGTTGAGAACCAAGTAAGAGGCATTGAGAATCTCATGATCCAAATGAGGAGAAAAACGTCACATGATGTTAAGGAGACAAAAAAGCAGCATCCAGAAAACATCAAAGAGAAAAGACCAACAGGTAGATTTTCAGTGAAGAGTCTTAGAACGATGTTCTGCAGGACAGCATAGGAAGATAAAATTGAGATGTTTCGGGTTTACTTAGCATCCTGTCAGCTCAGCTCTGGACTACACAATGGCCTCAGTTATTCTAGCTGACTGTAGAAGATGACAGGCAATAGTTTCTGGAGACTGATGGATGTTTCTTACTCAGTGTGTAATATGCAAGTACAACAGATACAGGTGCACACACCTGCAAAACAGGTCCAGGGTTTTAAATAAATAGACCATAGGAAGTGGTATTAGGATACAAACCTAATGCCTAATTTTCAGGGGTTTCTGAATATGAGGTGGCCCTGGGACTTGATCCCAGGCACTCTGATTTAAGATGTTCCTCAAGCAGCAGGCAAACTGATTGTACTGTGAGGTTCATGTAATAACAAAAACTAGAGAGCAGCAATCAATAGTTGCTACGGATGTTTCAAATAAAATATGAAAGAACCTTAAAAATTCTGCAGTAAGCTGAATTAAAAGATATGCTCTTTTGGTTAAAAAAAAAAAAGAGATACATGCACAGTGAAAGAAAAAAACAGGGCAATGATTGCAAGTAATGCAGCTATCCTAAGAGAATATGGGGCATTAAAAACAGAAACCCCAAAAATCTCCCACAGCAAAGGTATAATGAATTATCAAAATCAAGGTGAGTTGGGGCCAGTGTGGAGCCTACTGGTCAACTCTCCGCCAGGGGCAGTGGCATTCCATGTGGGTCCTGCTTTGAGTCCTGCTGCTCCACTGCTGATGCGTCTTTTATTAATGGTCACAGAAAGCAGCAGAAATGGCCCAAAGCCTTGGCCCATTGCATTTATGTGGGAGACAGGCAAGAAGCTCCCAGCATCAGGCCAGCCTAGCTTGGCTGTGGGTGCCATTTGGAGAGTGATCCAACGAATTAAAGCTCTCTTTGTCTCTTTCTCTCTCTCTCACTGTAACTCTGACTTAAATTAAATAAACTCTTTTTAAAAAGGCACATTTTAAAATCAAAAAGGGAAAAGTTGAAGTAACCAGGAATTTGGAAGATAGTAAAATTTAAATGTATTTTCAAGTCAAACCACTATAGTAAAAATGGCATCATTACTGGGTTAACTTTTTTTTTTAATTTTTAAAAGTGAATACATATATAGTTGACAAGTTTCTTATAATTCACAACACTGATTTAGGAGCTTATTGATGAGTCTTCTCCTACCTTCCCTCCTGTCTGCATTCAACACCCACCCTCATCCTTTCTTTATTTTCCTTAGGTTTTGTAATAACATACTTTCATTTCGCTTCACAACCACAGGCTTAAAATTTCATTAGGTAAAGATATCAACACATATCAAGTAGAAAATAATAATAATATTAAAAACCAATAAAACTCCTACTATTCTTCAAGGGTACAAACAAAGACCGTACATAATAATCAAATCCCAGGATGTCAGTCTTGCTTATAGATTATCATTTGGGGGGTATTAGTTATGACAGATCAGGGAAAACATCTGATATTTGACTTTTTTTGGATGAACGTATTTCATTAAGCACAATGGTTTTCAATAGCATAGTGGATTAACTTAAAAATTAGAAATAGGTCAGAGCAGAAACGATAAGAGCAGTAACAGTAACATGGAAGTCATTTAAAAAAATAAAATGAAGCAGAGAAAGATAGAAAATAATATCTTAGAAGGCTATCATAGATAAGAAGAACTTTTGGAGATGAAATCCTTGAATAGTTAGAATTCTCAAAGTATGGAATAACAGTAAAAACTGGATGGATTCAAAGATGTAATATTAAATTTCAATGAAATGAGGGAAAACCTGCTACTGCTCATCAAAATATCTTCCTGTATATTAGGAAAAATATATTGCACAGAGGACACAAAACCACACCCTGGAGGCATTATTGAATTTCAAGGAACATGTTCCCAGCATCACCCCAAAAGACAAATTCATTGGTTTTAAATTCAGGGAGAAAAAAACTCCCTTAAAGATTTAAAAGAGCAAATTTATTCAGAGTCATTATTATTCCACTAAAATAGCTCGGGTTTGGTGAACACATCTGTATTCCTGCACACATTTGCACATTTCATGTAACTGTGGAATTTCACAAGGCAACCTAAAGATGTATACCATATAACAGGGTTGAAAAATATTCAAAACAGCTCTAACGAAGAAAAGCAAGTAAGGACTTGCCTTACAAAATCTGTATTAATTGTGACCAGGTGATGTTGGCTGAGGGAGAGGAAATTTAAGAAAATTGATAATTTCTGGTATATGAACTTCTGTGACAGAACTTGTCTTTTTGAAAGAACTGGATTGCACATCCATAAGGAGCAATGATCATTTCCATACATGTTTCTTGAATAATTAATTAATCCAGCTTATCCTTATACAAAAATAAAATTTAAATGAACTAAAACCTACTGTCATTAAAGTTAAAAAGAAAACAGAAAATAATAATAATAATAAAAAAAGATTTGCTTTTATTGGAAAGGCAAGTTCCCATAGAGGAGAGACAGAGATCTTTCACGCACTGGTTCACTCCCCAGATGATCACAATGGCTGGAGTCGAATCAATCCAAGGCCAGGAAGTTCTGTTTATAAGGTCCAGTCTGAGTGGTGAGAGGCAGCCCAGAATGAGAAGGTGGCTGATGCAACCAGGCTAGCGGATTGCAACACCCGGAAAGCCCCCGCCTGGTCCAGCGACCCTGTTCTGACATATGGACCAGCCAAGTCCAGAAGGAACCTATCAGCACCCCACAGGCCATAAAACGCAGGATGCCTTGCCTGCCAAATCCCACCCCAGTTTCCTGTTTTGATCGCTTTATAAAAATGCCACCTCACAACATCCAGGTGTGACTCCTGGCCCAATGCCTCTACCAGACCAGTGAACCTTGCCCTGAGCATTCCCAATACAGCTCACTTTTTTAAAAATTGTTATTTCTTAATTTATTTTACAATCTTTAATTAGGGTAAAAAGGTTCAAGTGCTACAGGAAGATGGGTAAGACAATTAGTTCCATATTGTTTCCTTAATATATCTGATGTAAAAGGGGATTTTAAGGGAGAAACCCACCCAGTCTCCCATCTGCCCCAGGTCCCAGATGTGAGGCATGTGCTGAGAGTACTGTTCAAGTGGTTTTGATAGTTCAACAGTTCTGAATTACTGCCACTCTCACCACTCTAAGCATGATGAGAATCCACTGTTGACAAATCCACTGACTGACACAGTCCATCGTAAAGTCTCTGTTTGCCCAGTTTTTCACTGCTACCATATAGCTGAGGTGGTTGATTGACTTGTTCTGTCTTCTGTCTTTTCTTGGTTAGGGTTCTGAGTCTGGAAGCTCGATTGGGGGGGGCTCCCCAAAGAAACTTTGTCTGAGGTGTTCCCAGACCAGGTTCTTGTATGTACTAGCAAGCACAGGGCCCGGCACAGTCCATGGCCCTGATCAGCTGGTGGTTGCAATTGCTTGGTTGGTTCTATTTCCATCCCTGTCTTCCACTGGAACCAATAAATGAGTGCTGCAGTCCAGCCTGGTTCTGCCCAGCACACACTTGGCCCTCACACAAACCAATGTGTGCTGCAGCCTAGTCAGAGCGACCCACAATAACCCCCACCAGGCCCGCCCCTTGCCCTAGTTTGCCAGTATGTGTGGCAGACTAGTCCAGTCTGTCCCACATCCCCTTCTGCTCTCATACATGTCGATGGGTATTAAAACCTTGTTCCATCTAACCAGCTTAACTATTCAGCCTTCACAGATGTTGTTGGGTGTCTCTCAAGCCACCCCAGCCCCTGTCCTAGTTTCCATGCCCTTCCAAGAGGGAAGAGCCCACTATTTCCCTCCCAGGTCACTCCCACTCCCAGATTATGCACTCTCCAGGTGGTTCTGTGGTTTAACTTGACAGAACTAGCTCTTAGGGCCAGCTTCTGCCAGCCGATGCAGCGGCTAAGCCCAAACAACCCTCACACAGTCTCATTGTAGATTGCACCAGTAGGAATAATCAGCCCAGGCTGGCTTTTCCCTGATCTAGTCCACATGAGGCACACAGGTGTTGTAGCCCTGCCTAGTCTGGTCTACCCCCATCCCAGCTCACACTCTCCAGTGGGAGTAGCTGTCTAGCAAGGGAACCACCCCTTATTCCCCTGCTGGTTCTGCCCCCTCCTTTCCTGGTTCTCGCGTTTGCTGGTTGGGTGCTGTGGTGACATCTGGTACAGGCATCCTCACCTTGGCATTCCATGTTGTGTACTGCTTTCGTCGCGACCGAACCTGGCTCGACCCACACTCTGTTCTGATGTTCAGATTTGCCAGTAGATGACGTGAGCTGATTCAGCCTGGTCTGCTCCCGGCCCACGCCAAATGTATGCTAGTGGGTAACTTTCCATGACCTCTTCTGGGCTGTTTCCTTCCATGCTTCTTGCTCTTACCTGCCAGGGTCTGTGTCCTGCCAGGGGAGTTGCCCAGGCTCCTCCATCAGAACCCCTCCGAGTGCCAGATTTCGTGCATACCAGTGGGTCCATGAGCCAGCACCTCTCAGTTCACCTCCTGTCCTTGCAGGAACAGTGGTTATTCCTAACTGGCCTTCAACCCATTCTGGTTCTTGCTGTTGGATGTTTCAGCCCAGCCACGGCTCGTCCATACCCACATACAGCTCATACATGGCTCAGCTGGGGTTGGGACCTAGCCTAATCTGGCCCACATCTACCCTGGTCCTCCAGAACACCAGAAGGTGTTGCATTCTGGCCCGGCCTGGTGCGTCCAGTCCTAGCCCACACTTGTGCCAAGGGAGACTACAACTGTATCCTGATCAGAACGCAGCCCCATTCCAGCTCCCCTTAGTGGGAACCTCCACACAGCTAGGGTGTTCCCTTAGCTCCCTACCAGGCTACAGCTCACTTTTGAGCTGAACTGTAGGTTGTGTGGTTACCTGATTTTGAGCCTGAACTTGTGCCTGACACGTCTGGGGCTCTTAGAGGTGCACAGGGGCCCAAGTACCTAAGACTTCTTTCACTGCCTCCCATGGCCACAAACAGGGAGCTGGATGGGAAGCAGAGGACCAGTGCTTGCAGGTATGGATCAGTCTGTTGAGCTACCATGCCAGCCCCCATAAAATAATAATTTTAGTTTATATGAAGTTGCTCTCTGTTATTTACTTATTTTTAAAGATTTATTTATTTATTGTAAAGGAAGATATATGTAGGAAAGGAGACAGAGGGAAGGATCCTCCATCTGTTGGTCAACCAGAGCTGAGCTTATCCAAACCTAGGAGCCAGGAGCCAGGAGCCAGGAGCCTCTTCCAGATCTCCCATGTGGGTGCAGGGTCCCAAGGCCTTTGGCCATTCTCTGATGCTTTCCCAGGCTATACGCAGGGAGCTGGATGGGAAGTGGAGCAGCTGAGGCACAAACTGACACTCATATAGGATCTTGGTGGCTGCAAGGCAAGGATTTAGCCACTAGGCATTCATACTGGGCCTGGTAAAGCAACTTTTATGACAAAAATGAAGATCCTAAGGGGTGGGATAATGGATATATTTGACTCCAATGAAACCAAGGGCATTGTTCATTGTTTATCGAAAGACATCTTAAAATGTTATCAAAAGTTCAAAGGAATCAGTAGTGTTAATTTCTGCTGGTAAGCTTTTAAATTCAGTTATTTTGGAAAAAGGTTTGCACTACCTTGTCAATAACCTACCTCTGCTACCCGACATCTTTGATACACTCTGGAGAAGTTGGGCTATCTGTTGGTTTCATTTATGTTTCAGGCATTGGGAGCAAGGCTTTCATTAGCAGAGTTCTGGTTTGTTCTGCCAGATGGAGGCAATAACATGAGATGAAGAAGGTAAAGTGAGGTGATGTCAGGTTCTGCTTCTGCCACAGTGGCAGGTCCAGGGCTGGTGAGGGAGGGTTGGTGAGGGAGGGCTGGTGAGGGAGGGCTGGTGAGGGAGGGCTGGTGAGCGGAATGGGGTGGGGGGAGGTGATGGAGATGGGGACAGTGAGGTCCAAAAGTGTAGTGGCTGCTACTAACGTATGACATCCCCTTTGGGGACCATGACTGTTTCTTCTCATTTCTGATCTCAGGATTAAATCAATCTCTCTCTTTTGCTCTTCCAACCCCTCTGAATATTTTGAAACCCAATTTCCTATTTTAAACCTCTTCCATTTGAAATGCCTTGAATGGAGCTTGACAAATAAAGAAGGGAGACTTTTGAGTATTTTTTTAAAGCCCACTCAAATTGATCACACAATTTGAAAATGGTAGCATAAAAGGAAAAACTGCAAATCAATTTTATTAATGAATGCCAACACAAAACTGCAAAGTAAAATGTAATATCAAATATTAATATAAAAACAGAATTTAATGAATAATTTTAAAAGTAATACATCATCAATAACTAGGGCTCATCCCCGAGTCATTTATCATATTAATATATCAAAGGAAGACCAGGGAATGAAATAATAGGTGTAAATTTTGCAAGGATGGAGATAGATTTATCTTTTATGATAATGTGCTTAACCAGCAACACAGAATCAGCTGAAAAGCTATTAAAAACTGTATGAAAATTTAATAAAACGACTTGCTACAAAATTAACTTATAAAATAATTAGCTTTTATTTTACCAGCAATAACTGGTGTGAAAGAAAATAAAAAGGCAAGAAGAAAAATAAAGCTGAAAATAAATTTTAGAAAATATGCAGACCTTACATGAGGAAAGCATTAAAGCACTGGTGAGGGCTGTAACAACTAATCAAAGATATGAAAAGATGTATGAATATTTTGCTTTCTGGCTAGAAGTCTCATCATTGCAAAGATACTTATTTGGCAAAATTAGTGAAATACTATATAATTTTTCATTAAAATATCCTTGTGCATGGTTTTAATTTTCATTTTTCAACCTGGCAAAATAATTCTAAAATGCAAATTTTGGAGGATACTAGGACAAAAGTGAATAAGTCGTGTGGGTGGATTTGCTGTATCCTAATGCAAAATACACCACGGATGCTACAGTCATGAAGATGACCCGGTATAGGGGTCAGCATAGACCTGCTGACAATGAAACAGAGAAGGAATTCCAAGAGAGGATCAAAGGTCTATGAAAAATCCTGGTATATGATACAGTTGATATTTAAATCTTTGAAAAGGTGTACTTCATAACAAGCAGCTCTAGAATAGTTAACAAGTTATATGATATAGATTTAAATAAAGCTACAGCCGTCAAGAATGCTTTTCTAAGAATATACTTAAAATGCAGAGGCCATAAAGAAAATAACATGTTAAAACTTTCTGTTAGGTAAGCTGGATATATGAAGCACAAATGGAGACAGAACGCAAAAGGTGAATACTACATTGAGAAAGCACTATTCATAAAATGTATATTAAGTAAAAAAATATTGAGTTTCTAAATATATGGAAAGATATACTGGAATCAATATGCTCAAGAGCAAGAAATAGAGTAATAAGAAAATAGGCAAAGGACATGAATAGATAAAAAGAAAGAAATACAAATGGTCAATAGCATTAGGGATATTTATAAACATCTTCAAAATAAAATTTGAGATAATAAAGCATGCTTTCTCATCAATCATACTTGGAAAAATTCAATAAGTCTATAATCTATGATTCTATTTTGCTAACAATTTAGAATATGGCCTCTACTATGCTTTGAGTAAAAAATGACACTGTCCCTTTGGAAGGAAATTAACAATTTCCATAACACCTCAAATTCATGTATCTCATAAATATGACACTTTCCTTGAAGATTTCATTTAGGTATTTAAAAATATTTATAGAAAATTTGTCATATGACATCCTCTGTGTTAGACACTAGCGACACAGCAGCAATCAAGGCAAAATCTTTTGCAAGTTAGCTGCTACCTGAAATGTAGAATTGCTCATAATCATAAAGAACAAAAATAAAGAATGGCAAGAGGGTATTTTATGTTAACAATTCATATAACACTGTATCATGACTTCAATCAGAGAGTAAGCATAAGTGTTCTACTGTAGAAAATGGCCAAGAATTTCAGGAAGCATGAAGTCAACTCATGTGCATTTTGTATGTCAGACTTATTGTTTCAGACTTGTAAAAAGTGCAAACACACACAAGCATGTTCACAGACCCATGAAACAACAAAATACCTGAAGAAACACACACACCACACACACACACACACTCACTGCCATTTTTAAGCTTCTAATAATTTTGTTCTAGACTCTTTTACAAAGAGACAATATGAAGGGTCTTCTGTATTTCTCTCCCATTTCTTGCTGTTGGGAATGGATTTATACCTAATTCAACAACCCAGACAAGAGAAAGAAGCAAGCGAGGCTGTTTGGAACTCTTGATCCACACCACAAGTTACTCCCATTAATAGACCATAGTGGATTTAGTTCTCCAAGCATAACACTTTGTAGCATTTTGTGCTAAACTGTCCTTCACTCTTACAGTCAGTAATCTGGAACTCATCCCTGGGGTCTTTGGTATGTGAAGGTGCAAGGAAAGAGCTACCGTCTGTCTTGTAACCCACAGGTAATCACAAGGCGCCTAACAATCTTCCCTCTTTTGTTCAGTTTCTGAGCTAAATAGCAAAAAACATGTGGCCTTGACCCTCATTTTGTAAGTAAACTTTCTCTAGAATCAATAATGGCTCCAAAGTGGAAATGTCATGGACTTTTCAAAATGACCTTTTCATTCAGAAGATGCTTACAACTGTCAGCAATAATTTGTAGAGCTTTTGGTGTGGTATGTATTCAGTGCGCTGTTCCACAAGGCAATCATACCTATAGATATGATAGATTAGATCGTAGGCATGGAGATTGTTTTCAGTGGGAGCAAAGCCTCCACGGAGGAATTGATCCTGGGTTCCATGCTGGGTCTTATGCATTAATCATGAAGTATGATGTTCATGCAAATGTGTGGCAGTCCAATTAGGCAGAGAGCACAGAGCCCTGGGAATAATGTTATGGGCCATTGGGCCCTTGAAATACACTCCTTGGCCAAATTTTCAAAAGCAAAGCAGATTTGAGATGCCTTTTCACTCTTGAAAACAGGTGTACAATTGTTTTCTTGGTGCTTATTTCATGCCGTCAACCTTAGAATAAAGCTTTCTCCCAGTTGGCATGATTTTCCCTCATTGCTCAACAGGAGCGGCGAAAATTCGGAATCACTGACAAGAAAATAAAATGTTCATTCAAAATCTAGACGTGGTGAGAATATTAAGAATACATCATCAGTATTTGGGGGTTTTGCCACACGTTGGGAATGTTTCGTATGTTCATTTTCCTCTGGCAAACTCTGTCATCTCTTATATTTTGTGTTATTAATCAAAATGTTCTGGTTTCTGTTTTGCAAACCCTCTGCACACAATGCAAATATTGTGAAGTGAAAACACAAAATTCTGGAAGACAAGCTCTCTCTTTTATGTACGACTTCCCATTTTCAAAGTTTATTTTGCCGACTTGAAACTGCTGAAGTCTTAGCCATGGGTCTTCTGTTGCGAAGACATTTTTTGGGCCCACTCCACCATTTGGAAAAGATGTAGTGGTGGGAGAGAGGAGGAAGAACAAACCAGGATCATTTTCTATTCCCCATTGAAATGACTTTGTCTAATGGGATTGCTTTGAACATAGGTGTGTTTATACTGCTGGCTGTTAGAATTAAGTAAGTTAGTAAATCATGTGCTACCACATAAGCAAAATCCCCATTTTGGGGGAAAATAACTTGAAGGTTTTTTTTTTTTTAAATGCAGTGTGCTTATCCTTAATCACTCTCTAGTTTAACACAAGCTTTAGAAACATGCTTAAGTACTTTCTTATTTGACTAGAAACCAGCTAAGCATTTTCAAAACTACATTTCCCTCATCAAAAAGTACCTAAGCCACATACATCCGATTTCGCTGCTGCTTGCTCTCTGCTGGGCTTTGCTCTTTCTTTGACTCCCAGTCTAGATCTTTTTCCTTATCTCCTTCTTCTGCTTCTTCCTTTTCTTCATCATAATCATTGTCAGTAAGATGTGGATAGACATGATGAGAACCTGCACTGGTTTACCTTTTGCTTCCCTATTAAATGCATATGATTTGATGAGCCTATTTCAAGTTTGCTGTTACTGTTTGCTTGGCTTTGGTTTTGCAGGCTAAAATTAAAAATGCCATGTCCAAGAAATATGTATCTTCAAGAAACTGCTGACAGATCGTTTAAGGCTGTTTATGATCTATCTTTTTCTTCCACGTGGCACTGGTAGCTGGGATGGGATGGAGAGGAGAAGAAAGTGGAGGGAGCAAAGGTGGGAAGAGAGGAGAAACGAAGACTCAAGGTCAAGGAATAGAGAGAAAAGGGGGGAATTTATAATGCTTGACAGTTGAAATTAATCTCTGGAAGACTCTCCTTCAGGAAGAAAAAGACTTCTTGACTTTTAAAAATGGTGTTAATCCACTGCTTTGTTTTTAAGAATGCTTCTGGCTATGTGAGTGGTACTTCCAATTAGATCTGGGTGAAAACTTTATACAGAAATCTAAAGGTTTCCAAGTGCAATTTATTACATTAGGTAGTTCAAGCGAAGTCTCTTACCCAAGCAGCCCTATAGCCTTGGTAAGTCAGTCTGCTTGGCAGTTTTTTGTTTCGTTTTGTTTTTACATAGCTTCTCAACCATGACAACAACGTCACTGCTTCTCTTTTTTTCTTACTTCCCCATCTCCCCCCTCCCCACACACCCCTACCTCTGTAATAATTTAAAAAATTGAAATAGTCACAGATCCCCTGCCCCTTGCACCTCCCCATGCTCTATGAAGACCATAAGAAAAACATGCTCTGTCTGCTCATTGCTTCAGTAGAAAGACTCATTTCCAGATATGTAATTATTATAAAGCAGCAGCAGCAGGCTGACTTCAGAGGGCATGTCTACGTGTCGCACGGTACTTGAGAGGCTCAGGCAGTAGAATCGCATCCACTTACTGAAGCAGGACCAGCTATGCAGCTAGGGCGCTCCCCTTTGCCTCCAAATTTGGAAAATACTCTTCCCCCAGATACAATTTCCCCCTGTAAAACCAGCAGCCTACTGAGAGTGAATGAAGAGTGAGAAAAAGGCATAACCTCCCTGGAAAACCTGTGATTCCAATTTTAGGTCGATTCATTCAAAGAATTTTTATTTCCTTAGCCTCCCTCTTCCCTCCTCCTCCCCAAATGAAGCAACAACAGAAGTTGACAGAAAACTGTATGTGTCCAGATGAAATCTGTTGAAAAGAAATTTAGAAAACTTGGGGCCTGGTGCGGTAGCTATTGGCTTAAGTCCTCGCCTTACATGTACCAGGATCCTATATGTGCATCAGTTCATGTCCCAGCCATTCCACTTCCTTTCTACTTTCCTTGCCTGTGGCCTGGGAAACCAATGGAGGACACCCCAAAGACTTGGTGCAAAACCTTGGGAACCTACAGCTATGTGGGAAACCCAGAGGAGGATTCTGGTTCCTGGCTCCTTCCTTCAGATCAGCTCAGCTTCGACCATTGCCATCATTTGGGGAGTGAATCAGCAGAACAAATATCTTTCTGTCTCTCCTTCTTTCTGTCTAATTAAAAAAAAAATCTAAAAAAAACAAATTTAGAAAACTTCATATACCCTAGTATTTTTGTCTTCAAAAGTACAAACTTGTTATAAATATATAAAACATAAACTATGTTTTGTAATTTTGTGTATTACATGGATATATAGTATACATATAAAATATATAAAATGTAAAACCAATGCTTTGCTTGTTGAGTTGGTTTGCTTGCTTCATGTTGGCTATGATTTTTTGTGCTTAGTATGCAAGATAAGCACTACGACGGAAGCAAAGCAGCAGAGCAGTGCTTGGAGCTGATAGAATCATAAGCCTGGGAATGTGTACTATAATACTGCAAAAGGAGAGTTTTTGAGACAGGAGAACTTTTGCTGGGAAAAGGTGACAATAATTCCCCACAAATATGCAGAGGAGAGAGAACCAATTTAAATTTCCTGTTGCCTGCTATGTAACAGGACAAATAAGCCCTCCAACCCCATTTAAAATGAACCCCAAGTTAGAAACCTCAGGCTGATTCCACCAGGTTAAGTGTCAGTAGAACTGTCCCATTCCTAACTCAATCTGATCCTTCTACTGTTGGGTACAGTAAGTTCTGCTTTTTATTACCTCCATTGCTGTCTTCACTCATTTAGCCTGTACTTCCTAGTTAGCATTAATGGTGCCACTCTCTATTGCAGCAGTTCCCAAAGCATAGGGTCTGAGAGTCTGTGAGTGTTCTCTAGACAGTCTTGGGAGGCATTCAAAATAAGAAAAAAATCTCTTTTTATCCACCCCCCCCAGTACTATTACTTGTATTTTCCATGCCAACCAACCCTCAGTATGCAGTCAAGGTTTGCAGGAACATATGAAATGCTCTGTCACTACAGACTGTGGAAGAAGCACACAGGAAATCCCAGCTGTCTTTTATGTACCGAACCTGATGAAATCTGTGAAAATGTGGATTAATGCTCATCTTATTAACATTTGTTTTCATCTAATGGGCTGATTATTTTTAAACTGTTAGATATTCTTCACATTTTTGGGATCTAATTGCTAATCTCACACACACACACACACACATACCCCAATGGGGGAGGGAGAGATTTTCCACCTGCTGGCTTACTCCCCAAATACTAATTTTAGCAAAAATCTGGGCTAAGTCAGAAGTCAAGAACTCAACTGAGGTTCTCCATTGCTCCACGTGGGTGGCAGGCATCCAGTACTTGAGATATCCCCTGCTACCTAACCTGGAACTGGGAAAGGAGCTGGGACTCAGAACCAGAAACCCTGATGTAGGATGCGGGTATCTCAAGCTGTTTCTAAACTAAGGCACCATGTGCCCTTCTCTCACCAAGTTGATAACATCTAAGAATGGCAAAAGATACAAGACCAAAATGTGTAAGAATTTTTCTCTACACATTGAACAGAACCGAGCTGATCCAGAAAAGGGAAACTTCATCTTCCACGCTTCAAGACTTTGACTTTGGTGGTTAACCCTGAGGACTTGCAATTTAATACTGGTGGGCCATGCCTTATAACAACCCAATATGTAGAGATTAGAATTCAGAAAGAGGACGATTAGGTAGTAAAATTCAAATTATAAGAAGTTTTGATGAGATCCTTTTAAGCACACTTCATTTTGAGAGTATTTAAATATGACTAGTTTTCAAAACTGGAAGTACATTTCTGCTTCTGAGAACACGTGTAGTGCACCCTGGCAAACACCATGACCCTAATTCTAGGTGGATTTAACGTAACATTCTTTAGTTAAGAGCAAAATAGTAGAAGTTTAGTTGGGCTTTAAAGACAATAAAGATGAGAAGTCTATATTTGGCTTTTTCACACACTAAAACTTAAGAACATAGAATAAACAATAAGGAAAGTTAACACGTGGCAAGTTCTAAAAGAAAATAGATTAGTAGCTTTTTTTCTGGATTCAACTTATTTTAGACTGAGGTGTTTTTTTTTAAGATTTATTATTTATTTTTATTGGAAAGGCAGATATACAGAGAGGAGGAGAGACAGAGGGGAAGATCTTCCATCCGATGGTTCACTCTCCAAGTGGCCACAATGGCCAGTGCTGAGCCAATCCAAAGCCAGGAGCCAGGAGCTCTTCCGGGTCTCCCACGCAGGTGCAGGGTCCCTAGGCTTTGGGCCATTCTTGACTGCTTTCCCCAGGCCAAAATCAGGGAGTTGGATAGGAAGCGGGATGGCCAGGATTAGAACTGGCACCCATATAGGATTCTGGTGCATGCAAAGCAAGGACTTTAACCGCTATACTATCACGTTGGACCCTAGTCTGAGGTTTTAAAGGTGAAGATATTCTAGGAGAAACTAGATGACTCTGTGAGGTTTACAACAGAGGATTGCTTGAAAGATAGATCTGGAAAGCTTGATTAAAAATAGGGTGGGAAAATGGATGATGAAGAAAGGACAGCAGCACAGAATTGAGGTTGGTGACCTACAAAGAACTGTCGTGTTTGGAATTAACAGATGGATTTGAGGTTCAGCCAGGAAAGATAAGTTGAGTTATACAAATGCAAAAAATAAAAGCACTCCTCAGGAAAATACACAAATAAAAGGGAGTGTTAATTAGCAAGGTAGAAAGTTGGATCTCCTTAATAGCAACAGTATGTGCTACTCTGTGTGTGACACAACGGTGGTGGTGCAGCCATGCCCATTGCATTATGGTGTGTGTCTTTGAGGGTAGTGAGCAAAATAGTTCTGGTGGACCTGGAAGCTCGTCTCTCGGTAAGCAGAGAAATGCCCTTTTCTCCTATCTTCTGGACAGAGGGCAACAGTAGCTCCTGTGACGGAATGGCCATAGTCACCTTGGAAGTTTTGTTCTTGACAGCCATTTCAAGTCTTATGTACTCAGCAAAGGCTATCCTCTCTTACCTTTTATTTTCAGTCATTTGGATCCGTTGATATTTGACTTTCAGGTTGACTATCAGAAAATGGCTTTTGCTACTTTGCAGTGATAACACTTGCTGAACTAATTTTTGTCAAATTTCTCAAAATGTCATTAATCTTCAGTTAAGGAAAGGACAAAGAACATCTTTCCTCAGATGAGAGCTTTTTAAAAGATTTTGTCCATTCATCAAATAGAAAAGGTGAGAACGGAAAACTTAGGCTATCTTCACCCCAGGTGTTTCAATAAACTGTACTTAAACATGTTCCTACTGTTGCATGCATAAGAGTGAGGGTGGGTTGGTTGGGCTTTGCCATAGCATCAGCTGGCAGATGCTGGCATGGAGGGGAGGGCAAACTGTCAAGATCAACTGCAGAACCATCTGGAGAATGCAACATCCAGGAGTGGTAGTGGGTCCAGTGGGGAAACAATGGGTACCTCCCTCTAGGGTTGCCAGTCTTACTGGTGAGCACAAGAATTAGGACTGGGGCAGACACGGCTAGACAGAGAGTGGCACTCTCCAGCAAGTGTGTGGGCTGGGTTATGGGGCTTCAGTGTCCATTGACATGTATGAGAGCTGAATGGGATGTGGGACAGACTGGACCAATCGACTGTTCAAACTGGCAAGCATGGGAACCAGAGCAGGAAGTGGGCTTGGTGGGGTTATTATGGGTTGCTCCGAGTACGCTACAGCTCCCACTGATGTGTGATGGGCAGGACCAGAATGGGCTGCAATGCCCATTGATTTGTGTAAAAGGCTGGAGACATAACTGACCCAACAACTGCAACCACTAGTGTGTACATAAGCTGATTGGGGCAGTGGATTGTGCCGGACTCTGTATTGGCAAACACACACAAAAACCATGTCTTGGATTACCCCAGATGAAGTTTTTAAGGGAATCTTTCCAACTGAATTGCTGGATTCAGAACCCAAACCATAAAGAGAATCGCAGTTTCATGGTCTGCTCATGAAGTGCATGGGTCAGAGACGGGCCTCCTCATTGGCTTAGATAGAGCAGTAGACAGCATATCCAGCTGTACATGGAGGATATGGCAGTATGTCGGAGTCTGTGGAGGACACCTGATACTGTAACAAAATACAGGACAGAACAAATCAATCAACTATCCCAGCCAAGTGTTGGCAGTGAATATCTGGGCAAATAGACACTCTAAGGTGGACTATGTCCATCAGTGGATTCTGGAAAGATTTCATCATGCTTGGAGTGGCAAGATCAGCAGTTATTCCAAACTGTTGAACTACTGAAACCTCATGTGCTGGACCCTCAGAGCATGCTCTACATCAGGGACTCTGGGGTAGTGTCAGGTAGCTGCCCTCCATTCCGGGTTGTAAAGGCATTTGGGAGTCTGGGTGTGGCTTCTCTCCTTGTCTGCCTCCTTCCCCCACATAAAGCAGGGGGGAGAACGAGAATATGGAAATTGTGATCTCACCCAATTCTTTCTCCAAAACTGTTTGCATCTTTTTCAGATACCATACAAATTAGGTCACTTAATTTTTAAACTGTGACTCTCCAAAGCTTTGAGCTGAAATAAACCTATCTGAGTAGCTTGGCTCTATCAGTTACAGTAATAGCAGGCTGACTGACACAATGCACTCCTTCATTAATGTGTTAAGTTATGATGTCTAAGGTTGGGCATATACTAATATTACAGGCATAAGGCACAAACAATAATTCATGTCATACATATCACTCCAGAGGGAAATTAATGATCTTCTAAATTTTTGATAACTTATTGGAAAAACATGATGTTATAGTCATTCTCAGATGTTTTTCTCTGTATTGGTGGATCAGTTTCAATGCAATCACCATCAACATTGTAGAAGGCTTGTGAGATATATATGAACAAAAAGGACAGTAATCACAGACAAAAATCACCAAATAAAGAGGAAAATCCTGTAGTAGTTGACAGGTGAGGTGAATAAAGATAATAAAGATGTCAAGAAAGGGGCTGGAACTGAAATGAGACAGTCTGTTTGTACCTTATGGAGAAGGTGATACTTATGCAATGATCTGAAGTAGGTTGATAATCTATCATGTTCTTGTTTGGCAGGAGAGCTTTCAGGGAGAGCAGCTAGCAGAAAAAACCTTTGATTCGACCATGTACCTGTTGTTTTCAAGGCTCAATGGGATTGGAGCAGAATGAGCTAGAATGAGATTCATGAAGTATAAAGCTAAATGTTATGTGGTAAGAGGGGGAAACCAATATAGAGTTTTGTGAACCTTTATTGAGGAATTGGGTACCAAGAGCACTGACGTAGGAGTGAGAAGTTTGACTTCCTTCTTAATGGGATCCCTTTGTGTTGAAATACAAAGAGATAAGTAAGTTGTGGAGCTATTCCATGCTACAGGTGGGAATCAATGGTGTTACAGACCAAGTAGGAGTG
This sequence comes from Ochotona curzoniae, assembly GCF_017591425.1. Lineage (NCBI taxonomy): Eukaryota > Metazoa > Chordata > Mammalia > Lagomorpha > Ochotonidae > Ochotona > Ochotona curzoniae. Next base: position 37,401,604 of record NW_024467122.1, read on the forward strand.
GTTCATAGGATAAACCTTCTTGTGACTATATAATTTGAAGCAGAGGTCAACAGAAATGTTATAATGGACTAGAGTTGGCCTAAGAATAAGCAGTAAAATGACTCACAGTATTTGGACTGAATAAATGAAAGGAAGGATTTTTCATGAGCGTAAGCTCCCTTTCCTGGACATCTGGTGCCATACAAGTGAAGTTACAGTGGCTGGCAACCTTTTATGATTTTCCCCATCATTAAGCATCTACTAAATTGGTAATTGTAGCTGAGTCTTTCTTTATTTCTCCAGATGGAATTTATGGTAAGTTCTGATGAGAGAAGAAACTAATGAAAAAATGGACATTTAAAAGCTTACCCTTCGATGAAGTATGATTTTGATCTGCACATTGGTTTATTGTTCATTAATTGAGCTATTAAACCTTTCTCATGCTGTAACTATTTCAGTTGCTCACATGGCTGTTCCTTATGGTTAAATATTCACTGTGATGGACTGCTTCTCGCCAGACTGGGCTGTTGCTTGATGAATGTAAATAATGAGAAGAAACCAGCAGAGAAAGCATCCCAAGCACTCACTGTGGGGTCAGCCCATTAAGTGTGACATTGACAATGATAATACACCTTTTCTAACACACACTGTATTTGGCTTTTATTCCTGAGTATATCTGATCATTATTTCCATGTGCTATTCTTTGGAGTAATTAATGAAATGTCCAAGGTCAACTTTAGTAAAGTTAATAAGGAACTGAGAAGTCTCAGCTTGACAACCCTCCCATCCATAACCAACTAACTCAAAAGCAATTTACTGAACGGGTCAAGCATGTGATGGGGCTAAAATTGTGACTCTGTCTCGGCTGCCTGAAAGGAGGGGGAAGAAAGAACTCTCCTGTACTTGCTGTGAAATGTGCCTGTGTTTTGTTTGTTTGTTTGTCTTGCTTTTCAAACTTGTGATTTCATGATCCGTATCTATCTTCTGCATCTATTTTTGAAACTCAGGAGAGAATGAAATGATATTGCAAGAGACAGTCTCAGTTAAGAAAGGGACAAACACCAAATTACACTAGTTGGATTTTTTGAATGTGTATCCCTTTTCTTTCAGTGTGGGATTTTGAGTTACAGATCATGAAGTAGATATATTCTCACGGTTTTGACCTGTTTCTTTCTAAAAATAAAAAAATTAAAATTCCTAGACTAAAATGTGGGTCAAGAAAAGGTAAAGCTATAGAAAGTATGTGTGTTTGGCAGGTTTATTGCAGACTTGGAAGTGAAAGATGAGAGAATTGCAAGACTAGAAAAATGGATGAGGAGACAGAAGACACAAAATAAAGGGGCAAGTTTTGGTTCATTTTTCTGTATCTGTACAATTCTAAAAACGTTGGAACCAAAATTATGAAAACCACTATGAACAAAGAGTTCCATTTTCACCATGTAGAACTCACACTTTCAGTTAAGGAAATATAATAATAGAGCCAGTTCTGGCAAAACTAAAAACAATGACTTATCTTCAAAACTCCCTGCTCTTCTTCCTTACACGTTGTCCTCTCTTTGGACCAATGCACACATTGGCATTAAATTTATGGCTCCCTGAAACTTCCTCTTTGATCTCCCACAGAATATAATCATAGATCACTTAACAACAGGTACCTATTCTGAAAAAAGTACTGCTAAGTGTTTCTATCATTAGGTAGACACCATTGAGTACATGTGCACAAACCCAGGAGGTATAAGCCTTTAATATGATCAACTGATGAAATCAAGATATGAGGTGAACAGGAGACATCTGAGGTTGCTTCTGGCATCTGATAACAAACTATTTTATAGTGAACTTTCTAAGATATAAATAGAAGAGGTAAGCTCTAAAATAATCATCAAATGTGTGGTATAGTAAACAAAAATTCAACATATTCATATTGTCAAACATTATGCACTGATCATAAGTATTGCGCTTGCTGTAGTTTTATGCAGCTGGTGTTGCAGTAGGTTTGTTTATATTGATATCACCACAAACACCTTAAAATTTGTGATGGCTATGACATTGCTCATGAGGAAATATGAAATTTTCAGCTCCATTAGTATCTCTTGGGACTTTGATTGCGTACATTGTGTAAATTGACCAGAATGTTGTTATAGGGGTGTGTGACTATCTACTCATGCAGTGTCCTAGATTTTGTGGATAAACTTACTAGAAACCAGATTATGACTAGATTAGATTAGTATTTAAAAATAATCTCAGAATCGTATGACTAAGCTATTCTGGTTAACCATCTAGACAATAAACAAAAATATCTACACAATGGATGAGCTCTTAATATGGATAGCATTTTCATGTTGAAACATACTCCTATGCCTTTTCCAAATAAGAAGTATTTAGTTTTTTCCAAAAAGAAACGATGTGTTCATTGTATGTATTAGAAGAATGGTAGAAAAATGTGTTTTGATATGATAATCTTTTGCATCTTTTAAATTTGGCCTTTAGGTGACCATTGTTCAGGCCTAGGAAATATACAGGAAAAGTGGGGTGCCAGTTAGTCCACAGAGTATTCTAGACTTTCTGTGAAATCCTCATTTTAATTGTATGCAAATGTCACAGTTTCATCATTGAAATAATAAAAATGAATGGGTAAATGATTTTGTTAGTGAAATTAAAAATAAGTTGAGATTATCTATATTTGGGAGAATCTTTAGGAACAATGTATGAAATCATAGATTTCCTAATTACTCCATTCTACAAGATTAACATAATTGGTTTCTAATCATGGTAGAAGAAATTTAAGATTCAAAGAAAACAGTTGAAGCTATCCAAAACCTCTTCAAAGGATTTACAACTTCTCTTTTTATAGACCTTTGCACAGGGTTAGCTAATTTCATTGGCTACTTTGCTTATCAATCTTAGGGTATCACCAGCTCTTAAATTATGTTTGAATACTACGATTTGGGAGCCTACAAAGAGACTTAGTATTGTCTTTTTTTCTCACACAAACAGGAGGAAACAAAAAATGCTGGTTCTTTCTGAGTTGTGTATCCCTCAAGGCATATCAAGAATTTATTGAGAGCTCTGCCTAATTACACAGATTAAATTCTCATGCTGCTCTTTTGCAAATATTTCAAATTATTTGTCTAACAGTAAAGTAGACCTGACATGTTAATTGGCTCAGGGAGTCATGCATGATGTTTACTCATTTGTGACTAATTTCTGATACATTAGTATTTTTGAAGGAAAAAGATCTATGTGTAGAAGATGAGCTCTGAAGTCCAAATATCTAGCAAGTTCTGTTAACAGAGAACTCATCAGTAGTAGCATCATTCTGCAAAGTACCTAGGTGTTTCAAACCGCAGCTCTAGCCAATGATTCACATGACCTCAAACACATCATTTCATTTCACCTTTCTTAGGATTTTTCTGTAGTAAAATAGTCTTAATAACAACACCACATGAAAACCTCATGAGGAAATAGACAGGGTTAGTGAGATAATAAATAGTGGGAAACAGTTGTTGAAAGGCCCTCACAGCACAGTATTTTTACTCCTTGTGATATAGAAACATCTGACTCATGCAAACCCATCTTTCATTGACTGTTGAGCTAAGACTTAAAACATAGAAATGCCGCCCTGGACTCAGATCTTTCTCTGCCTTCCTAACTTGATGGTGATGTTAAACTTCAGCCTAATCTTATTGCAAGACAGAAATCATTGCTTTGTGTTTTCTGCAGTGAACACGGCAAAAACAGTATGTTTGTGGAATGTTACAACTCATTTGAAAACAGTCCATTTTAACTCATTACCTGTACCTTTGGATTTTGATAGGGGTGGTTGGTTAGAGTGAAATTTAATCTACCAAAAAGCAGAATCTCATAAAGAACACAAACCACCACCAGTTATAAATAGAGACATTTGGTAGCCTTATGAGCTTTCTGTAAATAGTTGTGTAGTTTAAAAACCTTTTTATAGTGTAGAAATACAAAAAAGCTAGGGGATTAACAAGCCTAAAGCATATAGAAACTTCTCTGAGAAGTTCACAAACTCAGATCATGAAATAAACTATTTGTCTTGTCACACCCACATAGCTTGTTATGTTTATAGGTATGTAGAAACTAATATGAAATGATTTTTATTTGGTAAAGACCTAAGGTCAAAAAGTACGCTATTCTTAGTAATAAGTCCCGTCATGGGGAAGAAAGCATTTCCTTGGACTTTCGAAGTTTTAGTGGGAGAAACTGAGGCACATCAGAGCCACAGGGGGAAAAAAATGAACCAAAGAACATGCGAAGAAAGACATTAGCTGCTTACACTCTTTGGAGAAAGTGATTTCTACTTATTTTTAGGATGCAAAGTGAGAGATATTTAAAAATTCATCTTTGAACTGAATTTTTTCGTGGTTTTTGGTGTTCTATTTTATATAGTTTAATTAACTCTTATTGCTACATTCTGCACCCTGTGGTGGTTTTAAATAAGCAAATATGTGGAGTTTTCATTTGCATCATGATATGGACTCAGTGAGTGATCTTGTTGAATAACTTCTCTTCTGCCAGATAAATTCTTTCTCTATTTGCAGCACCCCAGCGTTTATGCACACATTGGTTATCATATACCTATTTTCTAAAAATTTAGTGCCCTATTGCCAAATGTGTTTCATTTTCAGAAAGATGAGATCAATGTGTATGTGTTTTTTTTTAATGAAACTGTCATTTAAAATTATACAGAAATGCAACCACAGGAATAGTTCGCTCTCCCTTATGCATTTCATTTGAAGAATTGGAGGCTTGGAACTTTTTTCCACTACGATTTGGAGCCAGACAAGAATTATAATTGTTATTTGATTTTAGTGTCCAGTTTCACACTTCCAAATTTTCCCCAAAATAGGATTTTTAAAAAATGACAATCAGATCTCCTTGTTTCTAAGTAGATAACTTTTAATATCAAGATGAGTCAAAAATATCATAACTTCTACCTTGCTAAATTCACCCTTTTACTTGAACTTCAGCAACCTTTCATTGCTCATGTCAGAGACTATAGCCCCAGGCAGCCACACTTTCTGACCATTTCCAGAATGGTGCTTTGGTTTGTGGATTAGAAAGTAAAGTGGAATAAACAATAGATGCAAAAACTAACACTGAAACTATCATTTTCACCATATTTTACTCAGTAGGACAAACTATTTTTTATCCTCAAGATTCTAGGGAGAAAAATAAAATATAAATAAAATAAAATATAAAAAAAGAGGCAAAAGAAGCAAAACATGGCTTATGAATAAAGGAAGTGTGCAGCAAAAAATGAAACTAGAGCTCTCTTAGTACCAAGAATATTTGAATGATACTATTGTATTCTAACTAAAATATCCTTTTGCTATAAAATTATCATGTTTCCAAAAAACTGATAAAGAGATGGCAGAATTGCCACCTCCTAAAATTTGTAGCAGCATCAGTGAAGCCTGTGGCTTTGGATGGGAGCCAAAATATATGGCACAATCTAAATTTATATGGATAAAATGCTGAGTATCCAAGAGTGTGAAGACAAAGGTTTCAGGGAAGCTAAGTTTGCATCAGCGAGTTGGCCAGTGCCATGTAGAAAGATCCACTAGGCAGAGGTGAGGATCAGAGGAAGCATGCACCCCACAAATAGGAAAGCAACTGACCATCCTGCCAGATGATGGTGTGCACATGTTCCTGAAGCCATGTGCGATACCAGAGTTCTCCTCATTGTTGTTGCACATCATTAATATTAACAGGTTACATACACCAATATCTTGCAAAAGGAAACCAGAAATAAGGGGTGTATCTGTGGCCACAATGGTTGCAGAGGAGCTTTTCCAAAGCCAGGATCCAGGAGCTTTCTCCAGTTAGCCCACATGGATGCAGAGTCCCAAGGCCCTGGGCCATCCTCTGTTGCTTTTCCAAGTCACAAGCAGAGAGCTGCACAGGAACTGGAGCAGTCAGATCACAAACCAGCACCCATATGGGATTCTGGTGCCTGAAGTGGAAGATTAGCCAAGTTGAGCCATCATACCAGGCCTAAAAATGCTTTTATTTGAGGAAAAAGAAAAAAGGAACACAATGAGACAACTAATTTGATTATCAAATCAGACTAAGCTTAAACTGCTATTAAGTATTTTTTCTACAACCTGGAAGATGTCATCTTGAAGAAAATTTCTAATGCAATTAACACGATATATTCTTTCTGTATGGTTTAGTATGTACAATTCAGTAATAGTGTTGTACATTGCGTAGATTATTTGAAAGAGAAATTCTATTATTACAAGTGTTCCTCCTTTGAATGTGATTATTCTCTTTCTATGCACTCTGTCAAACTATTCCTTTTTTTATAGAGGTATTACACTTCTTGAGGAAAACGGTAGGGGCTTGTATGCAGCATGTTCTGAATGCGAAAAGCTTGAAAATCTCCTGCACCATTTCCAAACTGATTCTCCATCTTCACACATTAGGACTGCCTGGAGAGCTTTAAAACCTTCCCCGTTTCCAATCCTGATCAATTAAGCTGCAGGCTCCCCAGGTAATTCTAATGTTTAGCCAGGGTTGAAAAACTTTGGTTTTGTCAACAGGGAAGGATTCTGTTAGTCACGTGTACAACAGCGTTCTAAATTTGGGATAGTTTCAATAGTATCAGCACCACTAAATGGCTGCCAACTTTGTGCTGCAACATAGGAAAGGCTGAATTTCAAATGTTTTTTCATGCTTTAATGTCTGTTTAAGGTTTTCCTCACTGTGTTAATGATTTGGTGGCTAATATAAAGAAGTTACTGGAGTCTTGCCATGTTTCATCCATGTCTATTAATTTCCACTCCCACTCTGTAAAACCATTGCAATTGAGTAAATGAAAAAGATATCTGGGGAAATGTCTGTCTCTGGATCATGATTTTTTTCCAGTCAGTACCAAGAACATTCTTCTGGGTGCAGCACATAAAGGAGGTGACTTTAGCTCTTGGTTGTATGTCTGTTAACTTGAGTATGGCAGTTTACTGAATGATAAGCCATGCATACAATGATGCTACCAGTGATCAGTCAGACAGAACAGTGAAAGTAAGTTACCTCGGTTCTCAGGAGGATTCTTTCACCACTATTACCCTCTGTCAATTTTACTGAAATCTGTGGTTGCCTTGGCTTAATAATTTGGAACAGTATTACAAACACAAAAGCTTCCTTTTCACGAAATCCTGAACTTTGAACTTTCTTTTAAACTACTGGTGAAACTAAGCAACTTTGACTTTAACTTTGACATAGTTTTTAAGTACGCTCTGGAAACCCTTTGCGTATTCAAACAACCTTGTCGGAAAAGCTGAACCATCAAATCTTTAGCAGTTACAAGAATAATGTGTATTGAGAAGCAGTCATTGGATAAAAATTGGTTCAAGATGATTTTCAATATAGCTGATTCAAACAAAACCAAAGAAGTGTCATAAAAACATAATTTCACACACAAGGAGCACATTTTCAGGCTGATGGTATAATGTTAATGACAATCTTCCCTACCTAATTCTGACATTCTTAGCCACAGAAACTAAAATAAGAGGCTTGGGTAGTCCTCACAATTTCCAGGATGGTTATAACCTGTATCAATGGGCCTGTATGTGAGTCTTAGGTCCACTCCCCGTTCTGGATCCTGTTACAGTGTACTCTGAAGTCAGTAAGTGATGACCAAGTGCTTGGTCCTTGTCGCTTGCATGGTAGACTGAAGCTGAACTCCCAACTCCTGGATTCCAGTTGCCCCAGCACAGCCCCAGTTCTTGTGGGGCGTTTGGAAAGAGAGAGAGGGAGACAGAGACAGAGAAAGAGAGAGAATCTGTCTTTGAATGTCTGCCAAATACATTTAATAAATGAAATATTCCAATAAAGTAAGTTGAAACAAAAGACTCTCATTATATCGCATGTATTTGTTAAACATTTTATTTATTTGAGAGCCAAAGAAAGGGAGAGGATGAGTGACCACAGAGACAGACAAATTGAAACACAGAGCTCCCATCCATGTTTCACTCCCCTAAATGGAATGAGGCCAAAGATAGGAGCTGGGAAGTCAACCCAGGTCTCACGTGACTGACCTGGAACCAACTACTTTAGGTAGCATTTCTGTCTCTCTGGGGGTATTCCTTGGCAGGAATCTGGAGCCATGGGCCAGAACCAGGTATCTAACCCTGAGACTCCTACATGGGACATGGGGCTCTTAAGCAGCCTGTTAACTGATAGGCTAAATGCCTATTCCTGTCATTGTGGTTTAAGGCTTGGAGCAAGATTTTCGGAGCTGAAGTGTAGAAAAGACAATAGCTTCATATACCAGAATATTAAACCTTGTATCCTGTCATACTACTTCAGAATTGTAAATTACTAAGTGTCTAGGAAATCAAGTGAAATATGTATGAAAAACTTTGAAAAGGAAATTTCAGAAACAATCTTAATATCAAAGAAAGATCTCAGGGTTGTACATATTTTACAGAAAAAAAGAAGACTATAAGCTTTTCCATATATATTGGATTTATTCTATTTCTCCAAAGCTATCTGAAAGGCATTGAATAATGCTCCCTTTCAGTTTCCAACAAATAAATAAATAAATAAATAAATAAATAAATAAATAAATAAAATAAAGCATAAAAGTTGACTCTGAAACTCATTTTTGTATAGATTTATGAGAAAATTGCTTTGATGTCTTTTCCATTCCCTTACCAGTTTAAAGGGGGAAAAAAAAAGAAAAGAAAGCGAATGCATATTAGGTTTAGCATTAAAAATAATCTACTCTTCAACTTCCTATATCTGTGGCAGGCCTGGGCAGAATGCCATAATAACACTCTGTGTATTATAAGGATCCTATAATCATTCAGAGTCTCTTCCTTTTTTCTATCGTCAGCTGAACTGCTGTTACTGGTTCTCCCTCTAACAAAATTAGCAAGGCTGGACTGACGCTTTTCGTAGTGTAGGTTGCTGTACACAAAAGGGAGCTGAAATCGGATTTCAACATGTCTCAATAGAAATGCCCATTTCACTCTCCGTGTATGAATTCAGGAAGCTTTCTTCAATATGTGAGGAGCTAATGTCTTAATTAAGCAGGACCTCTCAGGGGTCCAGGTGGTCCTGCTGGTGTTCAACAGAATCTGCCAATGCCCCAGGCAATTGATGGGGAAATAGATCCCTCTGCCTTTTCCAAAAGCGTGGTGTGTGTGAACTGCTCAGACCTGGCAGATGTAAGTCCTGGCCAAGCCAGGCTCTGATTATTTCCTCTAGGTTTCAAGCAAGAACAAACAGGGAGAACTCAGCTTAATATGTGACAGTGCATTTGTGCTTCAAACCAAATAGAAAATGCAATGTGAATGAAGTTGGCATATTAAGCTTTTGCTCTTTCTTTAACATCAGAATGAGAATTTTATACTAATAGATTTTTTTAAACTAACAAATCATAGAAACATGGCTATTTACTAATTTTCCTGTTTCAAGAAATGTAAGTATTTGGGGTTTAGTTTTTTCTTTTAAAAAATATTTTTAAATGCATAATCTATAGGAACATGAGGCCATATTTGCTGAGTGAAACTATATTGAATCTGAAGTCAATTTTTTACTTAGTCATTATATTTCCTAGAAACTCAAGACATTGGACATTATGTTGCTATTTCTGTTTATGCTCTAATCAATTTTTTGGGGGGGATTTATTTATTTTTTATTGGAAAAGTGGATTTACAGAGAGAAGGAGAGACAAAGATCTTTTGTCTGTTGATTCACTCCCCATATGGCCACAATAGTCATAGCTGAGTCAGGAACTTCTTCTGGGTCTCCCACATGGGTGCAGGGAACTAAAGACTTGGGCCATCCTCTGCTGCTATCCCAGGCCACACGCAGGGAGCTGCTGGAACATGAACCGGCACTGTTATGGGATACTGTCAGATACAACATGCAAATTTGGCAAATAGGCCATGCCGCTGGGCCTGCTCTAGTAGATTTTGAGAAAGAAATTATGGTGCACTTTCAAGAAACCTGGTATTGAATAATGAAAAAGTGTTAATATAGGTTCGTGAAATGAACAAGTAAGGAACGAAACACCCTGGGAGGGGTTTGGGGATTTTGTAATGGATAGACTATGCTTGTGTGAGGTAGATGTGGATTCTCCTCTGGTCTTATTAGTGAATCTAAGACTATATGTATATAAAACAAAGAAGGAAATTAAAACAAAACTGAATAGAACAAAATCAAAGAAATTATAAGCTTGTGACATGCCCATGCTGTTAGAAACTAGCACATATAAACGCATGCTGGTTGGGCAGAGGAGCTTAGCAGTGAATGGAATGATGATGTGTTGCTGGCAGAAACAGGTGACTTTTCAAGGTGTAATCTTTTCTGGTTGAGGCTCTGGGTCTTTCTCCAATGAAAATTTTCGATGTGCTTTCATCACTATTTATGATGCTTCACACTCAACTATATAATGCTCAGTTAGTGAAGGTTACTGTGATAGAAGGAATTCATTCCATTGTTCTTTCAGCTTTTATTATACGTTTACCTGGGGTTTTAGTACTCCATGAAGGTATGGAAGATCTCCTCTCATCATGCTGATTTTTATCTGTGAGAGTCTTCACAATTTTTCTTTGAAACAAGCATTCTGCTTAACTTTCTTATACCTTAGTTTACACATGCTAAATGGAAATATGAAAGGGTAGAATGGCCAACAGTAGTTTCTATTTATTGGCCATGCTAGTTAGCATACTATGATTCTTTTTAATTAGTGCTATTTGGTTTTCAAGTTAAATTTCATTAACTTGAAGAATCACCTATCACCTTTATTTCCCTGATGACTGGTAAAGTCACAATGGAAGATCATTACAATCATTCATGCACATCTATTGTCAAGGTGCCAAATGGAGATATTTGGTATGCCTAATTTGCACGCATTTCATGTGCCTAACCTTGCCCTCTGAACAAGAATCTATAACATTGTCCCATATTTCCTTTAACATGGTCTCTGAGGAATCTAATCCTTGACGTTTTAGGCCTTCTGCCAGTAAACCCAGACTAGATTGCCTAAGCTTGACTGCAGCCAAATTTATTTATTTCTTTGAATGGGTAAAAACATGAGCAAGTAGATAACATTACAAATGAAGATATTTGTGATACTTCTGGCAATCTTCTAAGTTGATGCTAAGATACCTAGTTATTTTCCTTGACATATACATCACAAGTCATACTATCAACATATGCTGAAGTTCTCTGTCCCAATCTTGAAATCCCAAGTTTTGACAGTACTCTCTTGTAAAAGTTCTACTTCATATTACTCCTTTCCCAGGACACATTTTCCTGTTATGCTCCCTTTGTGTGGATAAGTGCTTCATTTTCAAGAATGTTTTTATTTCTGTAATTACATTACTTGAAATTGAAAGAAGGTAGGGGAATAAGTTTTTAAATCTAAACTTAGTTCATCAAAGCAGTCTAGTTTGAGAGACACGATCTAGGTCATTGAAAACAACTTCTAATTCTAAAATAATCCTGTAGACATGTAGGATCTGTCACTTAATAAACTTGATTTGGGATTAGTTGCCAATGTTCCTGATTTTTTTCTTCCTTTGATTTCAGCATGGAAGCAGTAATCCCTGCTGTTCCTTAGGGGATGTTATGAAAATAACAATACATGTGATTATTTTCCAAACTACAAAAGCAATCAGCAAACAGGTGTAAGATGTGATAGCAATCTCTCATAAAAAACACGGGAAGAGAATTCATAAGAGATACAGATGATCACTCAAAGAAATAAGGGCAAACATAGGTATAAGAAAAGAAATTATTCAAATATTTGAAGAATAAAACAGTTAAAAATCACAGTGTATCTTATATGAAAATAGACTGAATGATTTGCATTAGCTAGTGTAATTACAAGGGTGATAAAAAACATTGCTAATATAATTTTGTGCTACATCAGTGGTAGCATAGTAGCAAGAAGCTAATAGTCCCAGTAGGCTCTGCAATGGTCAGAATGCAGTTAATATTTTGGAATCGGTCCCTGGTGCCATGTTTGAAGATGGACATTTTCATATTGTGGTATTCCCAGAGAAGGACACCCAAAAGACAAAGTCAATGATGAATGATGCTTACATAATGAAAGGCTGTCTGGTTGATGGGTGCCAAAACGGTTATGCCCAGATCAGCTGCAAACAAGAACTGAGTTTTCAATGGATATTTTCAACAAGTGAGATCAAGCTTCAGAAGCATGTCTTTGAAGAATTGTTAAGAGGAAATGAAACACAACTTTACCCATAGGATCTTGAAACACAGAATGAAACCAATCCAGCACCTAGACAGCGGCAGTCCTGCCAAAGCAAGAGCTAGTGTAATTACAAGGGTGAAGAAAGGTCATGCTAGCAGTTTGGGGATGCGCCAAACATTTCGATTGTTGACTTACAAGAGAATAATAACACCTGCTGTTATGGATTGCTTTGAAAAAGTTAGCCAAAGTTCAGCAGTAAAACACTGGAGAATGCCACGTTTGAGAATCCTTCATGGCAAAAAAGTTCCTATTATCCCTCAGGTTTAAGATGGACAACTTTTGCAGAGTTTCTACTAGAAATCCTTATGTTTCTAATTTAATTACTTGTGAGATAGTATAGATATTGGTACAGATATACCAAGAAACTTATTAAGGTGGAAAAACCAAGCAATGTACAAATTTCTTCATAATAGTAGGCCATCAGGAAGCACTGTGAAACACCTGAAGAAAGACGTGAGCCAAGAATTGTTTTGTTCAGCCAAGTTGTTCTCCAAATATAAAGAAGGATATGTTGGGCAGATGGTTCAGCACAAGGATCTAAGCCTGTGCTTGGGCAGCGTCCACTATTGGAGTGTCTGAGTCCGCACGAGGGAGACAGCAGATCAAAGCTCTAGGACTGGGGTTCTTGCTCCATATGGAAGACATGAATGGAGTTCTTGCTTTGGCTTGGCCATGCGTTATGGGCATCTGGGGGAGTGGATCCATGCACAGGAATAACTTTCCAAATCTCTAAATAGCTTTACAAATTGTTTATATTTTGCCTATTTGAAAGGCAGAGCAAGAGTGGAAGGAAAAAGAGTGAAAAAAATTCTGCTGGCTTGCTTCCCAAGTACCTATAATAAGCAGGGCTGGGCCAAGCTGAAACCAGTAACCAGGAGCTCCATTCAGGTCTCCCACATGGATGGCAGGGATCTAAGTACTTGGACCATCTTCTGCTGCCTCCAAGAAACATGCACAGGAAGTGGGACTGGAAATGCAAAATATGCATCTCTTCTTGAAAATCACTCAACATGATCAGCAATCTTAAAAATCATGAAAACGCTAATTAATGATCTCGATGTTCTCCAAGGTTGGGGATCGATATAACTAGACACAAAAATGCGGGTAAAATCTTTAAGAAGTAACTCAACAAATAAGATCATAGAAAATGCAGAATTAAAGAAAATGTGTTCAAGGATTAAGGAGATAAGCACTTAGAGATGACAAGCAGCAGATAACTGAATGATGAGTAGCTTCAGTATCAGAAAAAATGAAGTCAGAATAGTGGAATGGAAAACAAGTTAAAGATACAATTCTAAAAGATTTTCTGAGATTAAGATGGGTCCACTTTTCCTAAAGTGGAAATTCAACCTTGCAACCAAGCTTAATAAATGTCCTGGACTTCAAGATGAAGAATGGTAGGTTAAGCCATCATTGCATCTCCTCTGAGTCCTAGATGCTCTGCTTATAATTCATTTCCCTGATCATGAAATTCCAGGATTCTGGCTTAATCCTGGCTCAGTCCTGGACATTGTGGCCTCTCAAAGACTGAGTGGAAAGAGTATCTCTGTTTATCTGTTGGTCTTTCTCTCTCTGCCTTTGAAGTCAATAAATAAAGCCTAAAAACCAGAATGCATCTTGTGGGAAGTGTTAAAAGAGCAACATACCTATTAAGGTGGAAAAACCAAGCTGTCCACAGATTTCTCCACAGCAGCAGGCAGCTCGGAAGAGCTGTAAAACACTCATGGGAAGATGTTGTGAGCAAAAGTTTTTTGTTCAACCAAGCTGTTCTCCAAATATAAAGGCTTCAGAAAAGTAATTTGAATATATAAGAAACTATGCAATATTTTCCAAAGGGTCTTTCTGAAGGAAACTATAGAAAATTAATTTCAACAAAGTAATGAATTGCACAAATTGTGGCACAACAATTGATGGTGAACACTGCCACATAGAACTGTAAAACAAAGACTCAAATATTCAGCTTAGGGTGACTGTAAAAAATGTGGTAGGGAAATATTGATAAATGTATAAATGATGAAATTAACTATAATCTAAAAAGAGGGGAAGAACATAGGAGGTAAGTTCACAATTTTAGCACTCTATTAGCTAGGAACCAAAGGATTCCTTCTAGGTTGACAAAATAGCAATATAATGGTAGATATGTTTAAGAGCATAAATGTAAAAATTAATAGAACTAATATTATTGATAAAAACTATGAGGTAGAGAAGAAATTTGGAAGTAGAATATAAAATAGAACATACTTTTATCATTAAAAGTAGACATCATTATCAAAAGAAATGGAGAAATAGGGAATTAGTAAAGTCATAATTATGAAGATAATTACTAGAAAATAAAAATAAATTTCATATCCATCATAAGAAAAAGAGATAGAAAATACAATAACTAAATGAGATCTCTTAGTTTAATTAAAAACTGTATAGACATAGCATAATATTGCTCACATATTTTCAGAAATAGTTTTTGAAAGGAAAATACTTTCAACTGAAAAACCATCCTCTGTATAGCTACGTGTAATAAATAAGCAAAACAAGTTAAGAAAGTTTGAAAATAGAAGAATGGGCCCGGCGCGGTGGCGCAAGTGGTTAAGGTCCTCGCCTTGCACCCAGGATCCCACATGGGCGCCGGTTCTAATCCCGGCAGCCCCGCTTCCCTTCCAGCTCCCTGCCTGTGGCCCGGGAGAGCAGTCGAGGACGGCCCAAACCTTTGGGACCCTGCACCCTCATGGGAGACCCGGAAGAGGCTCCTGGCTTCAGATCGGCATAGTATCGGCCCGTTGCGCTCACTTGGGGAGTGAATCATCGGACGGAAGATTTTCCTCTCTGTCTCTCCTCTCTGTATATCTGCCTTTCCAATAAAAAATAATAATAATAAAAAAAGAAAATGGAAGAATGATAAATTATATAAGACAGAAGCCAGTAAAATTACAATAGTGTTCTATTGGTCAAGACAAAATTCTTGCCAATAAGAAAGAATACTGTAATGTTAAAAAGAATCATTCTCAATGAAAAAAGGGTAACTTTGGATAGCCATGAACAGAATACCTTAACTTCATAAAACAAAAACCTGAAAACTGAGAAATATGCATGTGTCAGCTGACTCATTCACCTTTTATCGTCATGGTAAAAAAAATTAAAAATACACAGGAATGAAATAATTTTGTAGGAAGGTATAACTCAAACATTCTAGATGAATGATAGTAAAAACAGATTAATTTCCTCATATGGAATAGATAAAGTTATCAATTTACTGCCACAAGTGTCTGCAGTTTATAGAAAAACTTTGCATCAATCATGACAATAATCTTTGCGGTTTTGCACAAGGTATGTCACCCGTGTTGTTTTGCAACTGTGATGTGTTTCACTCTGTGGGTCATGAAGTCATGTGCCAGCTTATTGAAATTATTTATCCTGAAACAGGTAAGTAATCACGGATGTCTGATCACATTGTGAGGCAAATCCAGACCCCAAACCCATGGATCATCTACTATCATAACTTCTTGCTTTGACTAAGGAACCACACAGCATTTTGGACTCCTAGTATTTTTTCCTTAATGTAAATTCAGTGTTTATTGTATTAACTTATGCTTAAGAATATTTTTATCTAACCACTGTCAAATATTCCTGTCATTACAGAGATCTTTGATTACCACCCATTCCTCTAATAGCAAAATGGGTAGAACCAGAGATTCTTATTTTAAGTGAAATAATCTGGAAACAAAAAGACAAAGTCCACACAGAAAAACTTGTGTATGTCATATTATTTGGTTTATAAATAAATGCCAATGCATTGGAACCAGGGCAGGGGGCAGGTCTGGTGGGGGTTATTGTGGGTCGCTCTGACTAGGCTGCAGCTCCCACTGGTTTATGTGAGGGTCGAATGTGTGCTGGGCAGAATCAGGCTGGACTGTAACACCCATTGGTTCCAGTGGAAGAAAGGGTGGAAACAGAATCGACCCAGCAATTGAAACCACCAGCTGATTGAGGCGATGGGCCGTACCGGGCTCTGTACTTGCAAGTACATACAAGAATCTGATCTGTCTGAGGGATCACCTCAGACAAAGTTTCTTTTGGGATTCCCCAATCGAACTGCCAGACTCAGATCCCATGGTCTGCCATGGAGTACAAGTGCCAGAGCCAAGCCTCCTCAGAGGCTCAGACGGAACAGTGGAGGGCATAACTAGCTGCACATGGAGGATATGGCAGTCCGTCGGAACCTGCAGAGGATACCTGGCATCACAACAGAGGATGGAACAAATCAATCAACTACCGCAACCATATGTTGGCAGTGAAAAACTGGGCAAACGAAGACTCTAAGATGGACTATGTCAATCAGTGACCTCATAGTGCTCGGAGTGGCAAGATTTGCAGCAATTCATAACTGTTGAACTATCAAAACCACTTGAGCAAGACCCTCAGAGCATGCCCACATCAGGGACCTGGGATGGGTGGGAGACTGGGTGGGGCTTCTCCCTTTATCTTCTCCTTTACCCTAGATACAGGGGGGAAAAAGCAACGTGGAAAAAACAGTCTTAGCCACTTTCTTGTAGCCCATGAACTTTTTTGCCCTAATTAACTATGTAAAGATTGTCAAAAATAAAGAAAAAAATGAGGAAAAAAAGAAAGGCAGGAAGGAAGGAAGAAAGAAAGGAACGAATACTGACTCCAATGTTTGTTTAGGACTACCCATATCTTATTTTCCAGCGATATTAATGGCATTCCTGAAATTAAACTTACACATTTCAGCAACTCACTCTCAGGATCCAGGTTTGATGAATCCATTTACTTCACAAACTGTTGGTAACAAGTAATGTGTAACTTGAGGTCTACTGTGTAACTTGTATAAAATAGAAACAATGCTTTGTTTTTCAAACAGAAATGATTTAATACAGCAAACTAGTCAAAATGTGTTGTAACACTGAAAGAAAAAAATTGGGATGTGGAGTGGGGAATGACATAATCCAGAGACTAATGCAGAAGGCAGCTGGTATTCTTCAGGCTTGATAACAAAAGAGCTAGCATAATCATAGGTCAGGAATACCCCTGAGATCGGCTACCTGGTGTCAGAGAGGATGTGGAGCTCCAGGAGTGACTGCCTGGCCAGTGCTGGGATTATGGAATAAGGGTGGTGAGGCCAACGTTAGTGATGCACAAGGAAATTTGGGCAGAACACATTCTAGGCAGGTATAATACACGGGAATCCAAAGACTTCAAAGGTACTGTGGAAGTAAATGCTTGAAACAGAACAAAGAGACGTTACCCAGTCTTATCCCTCTTCTTTCAGTGCCTCTGCGTGGCAGATCTAACCAGAAGTCAGCCAAATCAAGAGGTCGGTAATTAACACAGTGGATGCAAAGGCTGCCTCACTGTTGACCTCAGCTTCCCCAATGGCAAGGGATATTCTATTCTCCAAGAATTTGGAATCTATGATATTCACTCATCTTTATTCTAATTTCGAGTCTTATTTCAAAGTGCCATTCTTGTTTGTATTTTCCATTTTCACTATCACATTTGCCTATGGCCCTTTTGCCTATGACTCGCTTTGTTTTAGCTCTGAATAAAACTACATTATTTCAGCGTAGAACATTTTATCTTCACATTATGACTATATTAAAATATGCCATTTCTTCAACCTCCATGCTGAAGAACTCCTGATACATTCATCAGAATGTGTAGCTCTGGTGTTAGCCTACATGTCTTGCTTTATTGTGAAATGAGAGTAAAGCCTGTAAGAGTTTCAGGAAGCAAATAGGATTTCTGTGTAAAATAAAGAACTGCATCAGAGTCAATCCTAAAATTAAAAATTTCTTGAGATGGATTTATGGTATCAGGGAAACTTATTAGGGCAAGGGTTACTTGTCTACTTATTAGTCTGCAACCTTTATTTTACTTCACACTCCCTCATTCCTATTGTGCAGCCCTAGATAAAGTGTGCAAGGACTAGTTTTTTTTTTCCTTCCAGCATGACAAAGTCTCACATCTCTGTGCATTATGATGTCCTAATTTTCTCTTTCTGCACTTGCTTTCAGGCTTAGCAAATGTTACTTGTGGAGCCAGACCCAAGTCAGTTGTTCTCACTTTTGTGAAGCCTTTCCAAGCCATCAATTACATATACAGAGCATTTGGCTCACCTTATTTGCATATCACTTAGCATATGATGTTTTCAATGCTTTAGTACAAAAACATCATGTAAGAAAGGTAGGTTTTCCATGATGTAATTTACCAAGTAAATCTAATCAAACAGAAATTCCAACATTGTCTTTGATCTTAAATGCTTTCCATTTCCTCCTTTAAATTTTAGCCCCACTTTGAAAGCAACAAATAAATGCCATTTGTATTTCTATTTCTAGCATCTGGTTCAATGCTGGATGCATAGTGTGCTTCAATAAATGCCTAATGTAATTTAATTATATATCAGTGGAAGAATGCCAAAGTGACAGATTATAATGGTTCTGGGTGGTGTGCATATTTCTGGTTTTCTTACTCCTTCTGATCTGACAAGTACTAATTTTCTGACTTTAAAAACACCTGAAATACATTATTTTTAAAAGTTGATATTTCTTCCTAAGATTATTTAACCATTTCTGGCAAATATGTGAAACCCCAAAAGGGGCACATATTTCCAACATTGATGAGCATGTATTAGTTTTACCTGATTAATTACTGTTGAGTTAACCTACTTTTAATCTCACACTTATCAATAATTTATGTAGAAAAGATTGTATAACCTCCTTAGAAAATTGGTCTTTGTATAAAGGCAACTTTTATAAGGTATATTTTATCTCATTCATGATTGGGCAGTATTATCACTCTGGGTGGCCCTTAATATTTTTATGTTATTTATCTATTTATTTAAGAAAGACTCCAACTCCAAGGCTTATTCACATAGACCTGCACTAGGCGTTTTGAGCAGCAGCCACCACAAAGCAAAGGGAAAGCTTTGTTCATGTGCTGAGGCATCACAAAGTAGGACATTTTTCCATAAACTGTGCTTGCCTACATAATTCTCAGCTGTTACTGCAGTATCAGCTTAGGGTATGTCTAGGGACACCTGCGTCGACTCCTCTTTCAGATATGTTGCTTTCTGTGGTTTCTGAGAATTTCCGCTTTTACCACGATTGTTTCAAAACAGAAAATAAAACAATCATAAAAGAGAAGGGAATTTTATCATTAATCACAGATGAGAGAGTGTTTAGCCCTTCCATTCTCTGAAGACAGTATCTAGGCACAGAGAACAAAGGGACTTCCTTCTTTACAAAAGCCTATTTACTTGCCAAATGACACCATTCTATATTAATAGAGGTGGTAGTGATAGAGCTTAGTTACTTCCTTCTCAAACTCCTTTTCACTATATCTTGACGATCTATGTGTTTAAGGTATGCAGTGGCAGGCACATTTCCTAAAAAGATCTTCATGTTGGGAAGCAGCAGCCAGAGGCTCAATGCCAGGATTAGCTACTAACAGTAGGGGAAAAACTGTTCTTCATGTAGCCTTGTTCATTGGAATGCTACCCACTGCTATTTGAAATAGCAGTTGTTTCTTGCCCATCATACAAATTGTTTTGCAGATCTGTTAGGAGCATTTGGGGATAGAATTTCTGAATCTTTAGGTATTTCTTCAAGAGAACATTTACATTCTGTAGCAATATCTGAATGTTTTTAAAAGGATGATTATTTTCCTTTGTCAGGATGCAATCCCTATAGGTGAACTCAAGAACCAAGGCAAACAACAGCCTAGGCTGGGTTGCAGTACCCACTGGCATACATGTGCCTCAGTTATGGGGGTGGGTCAAGCTAGGCCAGTTCATAACATCCACCGGCAGATCTGAGAACCAGGACAGGGTGTGTGACAGGACTGTTCTGGCCACAGCACCAGCCAGTAAATATCGAGGCCAGGACAAGGGGTTGGCTGGGTCAGGTTGGGCAGCAGCACTTACTAGCATGAGCTGGTACTGGGGGCAGAACAGTCTGGGCCAGGCTACAATGCCTGTTGGTAAATGCTGAGGTGAGATGTATCATACCAGATTGAGCCTTGACACCTACAAGCTTATTTGAGACCTGGTGGGGGTGGGGGAGGTGTGAGCCTAGTAAGGGAGCTGTGGGGACTCTCCTGCTAGGCCACTGCTCCTATTGGTGAGTGTGAGAGCTGGGACTGGGGGAAGACCAGGCTGGGCTAACTGACTGTATCCACTGGTACAGGCATGAGCCAGAGTAAGGGCAGGTGGGTGGTACTTACCACAGCATCAGCTGGCAAGTACTCGGACGGGGGCAGGTCCTGGTGTGCTAGACTGCAGGACCACCAGGAGAGTGCAAGATCAGGTCTTGGAGTGGGCCTAGTGGAGAAACTGTGGGCACACTGGATACACACTGGCAAGTCTGACAACCAGGACCAAGGGCAGGTTAAGCTAGAAAGGCAGCAGCGCCCACTGGTATGCATGTGGGCTGGAGGGTGGAGTCAGTTGAGATGAGTTGGCTTCAAAGCCCAATTATGTATAGAGAGCTGAATAGGAGGTGGGACCAAATCACCGCACATGCTAAAACCAGGGCTGGTGGCCAGACCATTGGGGGATGTTGGGAGTCACTCTGACTGGACTGCAGTTCCCAGTGGTATAAGTAAGAGCATACTGTGTGGAGGGTAGGGTTGGTCTGGGATGCAGCACCCATTGTTTAGCATAAGAAATATGGCTCGGGATTGATCTGATCTAGCAATTGTAATTACCAGACTGATGAGGGTGACAGAAACAACTGTTCCCTGTACAGGTGGGTGTACACACAAGAGATAGGTCTGAGATCACCTTGGATGAAATTTCTTTGAGGGTCTCTCCCCAACTATCCTGCTGGACAACTCCAACTATGAAGAGAGTGACAGGATCTGTGGTCTGATGATGGAGTGCATCTGTTCAGACTGGACCTCCTCAGTGGCTTTGATGGAGCAGTGGATGCCATAGCCAGAGGCACATGGAGGATAGGTCAAACCATTGGAGACTGCAGAAGATACCCGATACCATAGCAGAGGAAGGTGAGTAGAACAAATTGTTCAACTACCCCAGTGAAACATGACAGCTAATATCTGAGTAAATGGAGACTCAGAGGTGGACTGTGTCAACCAATGGACCTTGGAAGGATATCCTGATCCTCGCATCTGAGAAATCAATGGCATTTCAGAACTACTGAAACCACCTGGGTAGAACTCTTGGGGCAAGCTCTACTTTGGGGACTTTGGAATGACATTGAGGGGCTGTTCCCCATCTCTGGGTGTTGGGGTGGTTGAGAGGCTGAGTGTGGCTTCTTTGTCTCTCTCCCTTTTACCCAAATACAAGAAAAAAGAAAAGAAAATGTGGTCACAAAGGTCTCACCCATTTTCCCCAGATCCTGGACCTTTCCCATTCTAATCAACTATGAAAACATCATCAAAAATAAAATTAAAAGAAAGTTTAACCCTAAATATCTATTTATTTTCTCCCAGAAAGTGTGCATAATAATCCTGAAGTGAAAAACAAAAAAATAAAAGAATGGTTATTCTAGCAATGTTGTTACTGTTCTCATTCTGCCAAGAGATTGCAAGGAATAACGATTTGCAAAAGTTCCATTAAAATGGACACTCTTGAATGCATTAATGAACATACGGCCATGGAAGAGCTTTGTGTTCGCCTCTCTCTGTTATTAAGGTGATGTAAAATCTCGGTATAACAATGTTAGTGGCATGAAAAATTATGACAACTTTACTTCTTTCATCTTCAAATCACTTTTACCCTTAAATCCATACTTCATATTTTCCCTTTCCTGCTTTCTCTCATATCCCATCCACAGTCTTCACTAGAACAGACACTACTTTTCAGCAGAGGCTAACGTTAGTGCTTACAAAAAAAACTAATGTCGTAAAATGTAAATTCCATAAGGAAGAAAAATGGTACCGTTTGCAGTGTATAATGCATAGTTACATTTGTGAAGAGGCAAATTTCCCCCCTCTGCCAGTACTAGTTCAGCTGACGGAAGTAAGCTTTCTTTCTTTTACTTCTTTGTACTCCCATGTTTGAGCTGCTCTTTATGTTTTATTTATTCACATATATTATTAAGATTTCATCAGAAGAAAGATTGGACTACCAAAATTGTTAAGAAAAAAAAAGCAGTGATCTATACACATTATACGGGATGGAATGAAATAAAATATCAACCTTTACAAATTTTGAAGGACTGAAAATTAACATTTGAATTGATCATTCCACTGGAAATTGTCCTGTGAAAAATACGGAACTCTTTGAAGGAATTCATCACCCTTGTGTCATTCCTTCTGAAAGCTCCACAGCACTAGAGGTCTATGTTCTGTAGTTAATATTTATCAAAACCCTTAAGGCCAAGAAGACTTAAATAGGTACTATCTACACACTGCAGATGTATTTTCCAGTGTTTATAAATTGCTGTCATTGATCACAGGAATAAGAAATAAAAATTGCAGAGAATTTCAGGACACGGTTTGTTGGTTTCATACCGAGAAAACATTTCTAATGGGGATCTATATTTGCTAGAATTATTTTCTCTGTAGGATTTAAGTTTGGTTTTGTCTGGGTGAATTTGCGCAAGATTTAGAGCTATGAATATGAAATGTTTGTTATTATAATCTAAAGCATGATTTGCAACTGTGGCAGTTGAACCAGAAGCACATGGTCCGTTTTTGTAAATAAAATTTTATTAGAAAAAGGCCACATTTGTTGATGTGTTCTTATATCAGTTTAATATTAAAATGACAGAGTTGAGGGATTACAAGAGAAATCATTAGACCTGAAAAGCCTAAAATGTTTCTCTTGTGTTGGATTTTACATTGGTTAGAAAAAGATCTTTTAAGAATCTTTGTGACATGAACCCACAGTCCCTGGATTTTGGTCCTAGCTTGGACACATTTGTGATGTGACTTCTCTCCAGTGTAGTGAATTCTAATAACCTACTCAGGTTAGAATAACCTACTTAGGTTATTAGACTCATGTTAAAATCGACATTTTTTAAGAAAAGTAATGGTGTGGAGCGAGGGCACTTTACAAGGCAAAGAGTGCACCAAGTTCCACAAGCAAGAACCTACCCAATTGTGAACACCATATGTCTGCGAACATTTGGCCATAACCTACACAAAAAAGAAGATTGAATTCCAAGTCATGAACACAGATATTAGAAGCAAACGTCACGGAGACATATTTTCAGTGAACAAAACTGGTGTTTTACTCAAAAGGTTCCTCATTCTATAACTTAACTATCACCTGCTTTTTCTAGGTCACCATCACTTTTTATCTAAACAACCATATTGCCCTCCTGACAGTTCTCAGCACTTCCACTATTATTTCTCTTAAATCTATCCTTTATATAGTAACAAAATATATCTTTTAAAATTAAAAATAGGTTCTGTCATAGCCTGCATAAAATTCTTCCAGGATTAAGCTCCTTTCATGGTAACTAATGCCATTTTCTCCCTTCCCAGTATGCGCATGCCATTCTTGTGTTGACAGATGGAGTTTATTATTGCAGCTCCCTAAATCTCAGTGGACCTATGGCAGATTTAACTGGTAGAGTATGCTGACAGTAATAGTACAACCACTTCTAAATGAGCCATTTAAGAGCACCGACCCTTTCCATTTTACTTTCCTATAACATTCCTTCTGAAAGAGGCCAGCTAATATTTTTAAGATTTAGACATTTTTATTGCAAAGTCAGATATAAAGAGAGGAGAGGCAGAGAGGAAGATCATCTGTTGATTCACCCCTCAAGCGGCCACAATGGCTGGAGCAGTGCTGATCCAAAGCCAGGAGCCTGGAGCCTCTTCAGGTTGTCTCACACAGATGCAGGGTTCCAAGGCTTTGCGCTGTCCTTGACTGCTTTTCCAGGCCACAAGCAGGGAGCTGGATGGGAGGTGGAGCTGCAGGGATTAGAACCGGCACCCATATGGGATCTTAGTGTGCGAAAGGTAAGGACTTTAGCAGCTAGGCTATCATGCAGGGCCCAAGGTCAGCTTATTTTAAGAGGTCTCAATACTGTAGTATCTATGTGGTATTAGGAAGTCCATACTGTTCACATGGGAAGGCCACTAAAGGAGACAGTTATGGAAGTCTTCAGTTGTTTCAGCATCTTAGCTTAGGTGCTTGACATGTGAATACAACTTAGAATTCACCTAGAGGAACTATGTAATGGAGACTAGCATACCAGGAACATATCCACTCCAGAATAAGACGAGGGCTCCCAATGAAACTGCTCAATGTGTCTTAACAATAGAATGTTGGACTTTCTACTATTGTCTATATGTTCAATACCATGATATACTTCAACAGCAAAATAATAATAATAATAATAATAATAATAATACTATACATCTCCCTCTCTGAGTTCACATGAGGAGGAAACTCTGATGAGGAACTGAGCTGATGTTCAAACCCGGATTCCGGGAAATGGGAAGTAGAATTCCCAAGTGACGTCTTACTCCAAACCACAGACCCAGCAGGTACACTGCTTTCTCAGACGGCCTTTGTTACTCCTCTTTCTGTATCACGTGATGTCTAAACCAACGTTTCATACAAACTACTGCTGAAAAGCCTGCCAGTCATCTATGATTACTAACCCAAATATTTCCTCCTTTCTTCCTTTTTCTCTATTCTCTGTCCTCCAGTTGTTTTTTGTTGAGCCATCTGTTTATCCATCTGCACTTGTGGCAATGTGTATCCTCCTTTTAGAAATAGCCTCTTTAATAGCCTTGTATACTGTCTCCTGTTTGCCTCATGCTTCACCTGTTATCCATCATCTCCTCCGTTAGCTCCTCCGCTGACATCTTGTTATTGGCACTTCATCTTCTATTTTGACGGTCCTTAGATAATACATTTTCATAAAACTATGCTCCACCCTTCTGTTATTGCTTGTCTTTGTAACTTACAACTCCATCCAGGATCTCATCCGTGAGCACCAGGCTTAAGATCTAGCTTGTATTTAAAGTCTCTAGTTGGATCCTCTTTGGATGAATGAAATTTAATCTTTTTGTATGTTTAAGTCCTCTTGAAACAGTCCTTGAGATGGAGATTTGGGAATGCGGTCAAGAGGTTATTTAGGGAATGTGGTCAAGAAAATTCTGTAAAGAAGAAAGGAATGCAGGTGAAAAGAAAGCTAAATATTTTCGGCAAAGTTATGGTATTAAAGGAATCTAATTTCATCCTGGTTCCTCAGGGAACTTTGGCTTGGAACTTGGATGAAAGTCCAGGCTGGGATGGCAAAATTGCCAATTCTTCTGGGAGGGCTGCAAGTGTGAGTACTTAGAGCATGGGGAATGGGGTGCATCAGAACAATGGACAAGAGTGCAGAGTAGTGGTTAGAAAAATGCTGCTTTCTGCACTATTTTAGTGGAGAACATTAAATACTTGGAGTAAACATAAGCAGATATATGGAAGATTTCTTTGATGAAAACTGCAAAGCATTAAAAGTAAAAAAGGAAAAAAAAGAAGAAGACATTAAATGATGGAAAAATTCACCATCATTCTGGACTTGTCAAATCAACATGTCCTACCGGTTGGCAGATTTTAGGATAGTCTAAACTGGCTTATAACTCTAACAAAGCATATGCTAGCATCCCATATGGCCACCAGTTGATGTCCCGGTTGCTCCACTTCCTATCCAGCTCCTTACTTGTGGCTTTGGAAAACAACAGATGATAGCCCAAACACTTGGGACCTTGTACCCATGTGGGAGATTCGGAAGAAGCGTCTGGCTCCTGACTTCAGATCAGCTTAGCCAGTAAGCTGATTTTTTGCTCTTTCTTTTAAAGATTTATTTATTTTCATTGAAAGGCGGATATACAGAGAGGAGGAAAGACAGGGAGTAAAATCTTCCATTGTGGATTAATTCCTCAAGTGGCCATAATGGCTACAGATGAGCCAATCCAAAGCCAGGAGCCTTGAACCTCTTCCAGGTCTCCCACATGGGTGCAGAGTACCAAGGCTTTGGGCCAACCTCGACTGCTTTCCCAGGCCGCAAGCAGGGAGTTGGATGGGAAGTGGAGTTGCCAGGGTTAGAACCAGCACCCATATCCTATGAGATATGGGATCCCAGTATGTGCAAAGTGAGGATCTTAGTCACTAGGCTACCATGCTGGGCCCTTTTCTCGGTCTTTCTAAACTGATCTTTGTCTCTCCTTCTATCTGTAGATCTGCCTTTCCAACAAAATAAATAAATCTTTTTAAAAAATTCTGAAGAACAAACCACAAGTAATCTAAGACAGACTAAATAAGCAGAGCCAGCCTACATGTTTTAAATTTTGCTGCTGTTCTACTACTTATGTCTTCTTGTTATTTGCAAAAGCGTAACAGCACCAGCTTTGTCTCCATATTAGATTAACACCCTCCAACACCAAAAGGAAATTTCACATCTGTCACATAGCATTGGCTGGATGTTGGAGGTTAAATAAGATAGCTACAAAGTGTGTGTAATGAGAGTGTTTGCAAAATCAAGGAAGAATTCTGCTTTATCAAAACTATCATGTCTTCTTTCAGAGAAAAATGAAGGGGAAAGGTAAGAGGGACAATAGAAAATTCTGTGAAAGGATCACAACTTGTCAGTGGGACAGGTACTTCTTCCCCTGTAGAAGCAGCGAAGACTAACAACTCGGGGTAATTCACAACTACAGCGTTAAGGCACCGAAGGAAATCCAGGAGGGACACAGCCCACACAGAGCGTGAAAATAACAGGCATGAGCAGCAGGAGTAGAGAAGTGCCCTGTGCTTTTCAGCTCCAGGTATGCAACATACAAAAGGCACATGAAACAGAAGACAGTATATGGTGAATTGCTTGTTTCTAAGAAACAAGGGCCTAAGATAAGGGAGGAGGAGCGTGCTTCCTTTACCCACCTACCCCGTACTCTCATTGCTCTTGTTCAGCATTTCCAGAACATTCTTGGCTTCCATAAACTTGGATTGTGCCATATTAAGCTGGGCAATAGATGCGGACAGGAATACTTCATGGGCCATCTGATTCGTGGGTCACCTTCAACTCCGTGATGTTGACTGGCTGTGCCTTACTGGGAAGGAACACCGAAAACGCCTATGATATTGTATCTTTCTATATCTCTGACTTTTAATTAACTTTTCTCCTTTCCTATACAAATATGCTGAATCCTTATCTACTAAAATCATATTCATGAAATTTTCTTTGATGTTATAATTAGAGATTATATGATTGGAAATGCTAATTTTTACATAGGTAAAGATTTTATTTATTTTACTGATCAATAATACAGAAGTCTTAAACTCTAAATCCATAGTTTGAAAATTCTACACATTCTAAAATCCAAAACATTTCCTAGGAGCTCCTCTGATAATGCTAATGAATCCTGATTTGATATGCCCGGATACAAGACTATATGCTGTTGACATAAGTTAAAGTGAATACTTAAATTTAAATAATATCTAACAATATATGACACATTGCTTTTTAAAATCAGAAAACCTCTAAATTCTGAAATGTAGCACCTCAAAGACTGGATGATTTGTGGGTTTATATATCATTGTGTCTGCTTATAATGCAGCAAATGTACAACTTACAGAATTTTTCAGGTGTAATATAAAAACCATTTATCAAAGACAGTTTATACAAAGAATGTATAGTTATTAAAGTTTTAAAACCTCAACAAAAGCTTTCATTAGTAATTTTATGGATTGATGTTTGTGCCCTCCCCAAATCCATATCAAAACCAAATCCCATCAGATAATAATATTTACAAGAAAGAACTTCGCCGAAGGGGGGAGCTAATCGGATCGCAAGAGTGATGCTCTTAAGATTGAGTTTAGCACCCTTATAAAAGAGATCTCAGTAAGTGAGCTCGTTTGCTTTGCATTGTGTGACGTTACAACAGTAAGTCTGCGGTCTGCAACCTGGCAGAGGTTCAGTGCGGTCACCAGAGCTGACCACGCTGGCCGCTCAGCTCAGATATCTGGCCTCCACCACAGTAACGAATACATCACTATTCCTGTAGGTTGTAAGAACAAGGACATGTTTCATTTTATTCAGATAATGTATGAGCTTCAGTTCAATTATATTTCAGAAACAGAACAGATTTGGCAGTTACCAGTGGATAAATAGCCAGAAATTACAGAATGGTTTTGGAATTTTTGAGTACTTTTTCTGTTTATGTCTTGAGTTGCAGTATACTCTGTCTTCTTGATGGACATACTTCGACTGGCAGAATAAAATCATCCTGAAGTGAAATGGCAGGTGCTTGACAATTCAGTCACACACAGAGATTCACGTTCCGAAAGCAATCATGGAACGTAAAGTGTGATTCGTGTTCGAAGATTGTGAATCTCCCCAAATCTGTTACCATAGTTCTAATAAATAACTCTTCAATTCTTCCGTAACTATGGTTCCATTGATTGCAGAAAACTTTTGCAATGGAAATGAATGAAATCTCCAAGAGGCATTGGTTCCATCCACATGAACAATTTAAGTGTGAATGCACTCGCTTCCTGGAACAAATCAGCACTGATCTCACATGTTCCCCTGGAGTTTCAAGTCAGCTAAGTTGAATTACTCTGCCATATCAGTGAAAAATGCAATTTGAGAAACACTCATGGGCCAACACGTTGCAGGTCTTAGAGAAGACCATGTCTAAAAGTTGTTCAAAGTTCTAAGAAAGTGGTTTGTTGAATACCTCCAACTTTCACAGTGATGATGTCAGCTTGCAGCATCAAATCCGCGTGGCCTGCTGTAGCTTTGGGATGCTGGGGCTAAGACTCTGTGAACCACATTTCTGTTTTGAAGCCGGCTTTATTTTTATGGGACTTCTTTTATTTATACAAAGTTTTGGGAGCATGGCTGTTTTTCCTATTTACCTTCCCCACCCCCTGCCCCTTATGTTCCCCTCCTTCTTCTTTTTAATTGTTGTTGTTGTTTTTCCCAGTACATACCTTTATTTCACTTCAAAATCACAGGCTTAACACTTTATTAGATAAAGATTGCAACCCATGGTAAATAGGAGGGGAAGTTGCTACTATTCCTCATGGGTATAGACAGAGGCTGCAGATTATAATCAAATCTTGAAATATCTACCTTGCTTATAGATTGCATTTTCTTTACTCTGTGTATTAGTTATGACAGATCTTTTGGGGCAGTTGACTTTCAATTGTGCTTGGTCTTAAGGAGACCCTGGAGACACCAGCAAATTGTAGAAGGAAGAAGGGAGAGGCTGTTTTTTGTTTCTGTTCTTTGCCTGATTGTCTTTCCTGTGCCTGTCATCGGGATCCTAGCAAGGCTTCTTCATTTTGGCAAAATTCTTACTGCACAGGCACTTCACTTTGGCACTTTCCCAGCTCACCCCAAACCAGCTTTACTGAACCCTGTAGGAGACATTGGCACAGGTGGCAGGTGGCCCCCTCTCAAATTCTGGATTCTAGAGATACAGGATCTCTTCCAGAAAAATAAAGATATTAGTACCAGCTTAGTAGAGACCCCTCAATCATTCAATCTCTGTTACCCTTCCTCCTCCAAATTTCTAGTTTTTAATTACTGCAGCTCCATCTTCATTCTCTTCCAGGCTTGAGGGCTGCAACTGCTTCCTGCAAGTATGCTTTTCATAATGTCTTAGCATTCAACCCTTGGATCTACAGATTTTCAAATTCTGGGCTTAAAAAAATTTCTTTATAACATATCTTCCATCTTAAATAACAGAAATGACTTATGTCTTCTGAGTAGATCCTCGCTGGTACAGTGACATACCAACAGAATTACATTGAAGTAAACTCAAATGTAGGGCTACAGTCCAGCTTCTCTCAAATACTCCCAATTAGGTGTCAGTTCAAACGGAATGCGTCACTTTGGTTGTGTTCACTATTGTCACATGTGGCGATTTGCAGTTCACAGTACTAATTCTTTGGGGAAGTTTTTTCTTGCGTACTTTGTCAAATGCTCCTACCCCTTTCTAGCAGTTGTAGGTGGTCAATGTATTAAGCTTTGTTTTTTTTTTCATATTTACAATGTATTTCTCAAATTCATTCCCGAGAAAACATTACTTATGAGCAAATGTGTGCAAGTATAGTTAAGAAGATGTCTACATTTCTAACATCCCAACTGAGTTCCATTTTACCTTGCGATCCCAAGCTACCCCAAATAAACATCTTATTCATGGATTTTGGCGTCGTCACCGTTCTATGTTACTGCTTCCAAGCTGTATCATGGCCTGGAGTTGGCTTTAGCATAATGAACTGGGAGCTTGTGGTGGCATTTTCAGTTGTCCTGGGCCATGACATCTCTTTCAACATATCAATGTCATATTTTCCAGTCAGTTCTCAGAATTCCTTAGCAAAGATGCAGGAGCATGGAGGATAATAGAAACACCAGAGAAAACAAATGCAAAATCTTTGGTTATATGGACATCAGTTTCTGTAGGCTTTGTGACTAAGGTTCTTTTTTTTTGAGCCATCCCTACATTTCCTGAAATGAAAAGTTTATTGAAACAAATCTCTTGAATTATCCTTACTGGTATCACATTTTATATGCAAACAATATTTTCTGGTGGGTAAGCATAAGTAAGACAGATCCCATCCGTAGAGTTTACCAGCGTACAAACACATTACAAAGGAGGAAAACCCAGAAGCGGCTTGCTTTGCATTGCTTTGAAATTCACAACAGCTGTTGTATTATTCGTGACTCATTCCAAATTTAATAGGGTCCAATAAATCTCTAAGAAAACAGCCCTGAGACATTGCTATTGTTTTTATTTTGCTCTTGAAATCCTAGTACAATGGTGCTCTCTCTTCAAGAATCTTTAAGGCTAATTTCAGGTTAGATCATGCCAACTGGAAACCCTAAAACAGCAGCCCCAAAAAGCAAAGAAAAATCATGTCTCCTGATTTATTTGACAATAGAGTTCAAGTAAAAGAAAGCTTTCCTTCAAACTTAATACAATCTACCACCATCAACAAATCAGATGTCACTCCAACATTGCTGGTCTGACTACTGTCGGAGATGTAAGCACTCTATTCCAACCACAGCGTCACATTTCTTGCTATTGCTACTTATACCTAATTGTAGGGAAAATGTCACCAAATGCTTATATAACTATCCTGGCCTGAAAAGCACACTGCCGCCTGCTTTCTTGGGATCACTGTCACAGATTACAGTCAGCCTAAGAAGCTGAAAGGAACATGCTACTGATGCAAGTAATACAGTTTCAATTTTTAATGAACTGTTACTTGTCCCCACATTATCTCTTTTAGTTTCCAGGCTGTGTGCCAGTGATAAATGGCACAGTTCTATACCTTATCTATTTTTAAGTGCCCAGTCTTTAGAGGAACATAGCCTGTTTTCCTCAGCAGTGTGACCCAGTGTTTGACTACCATCAAATGCTTTTACACGGTGTATATGAAGTGATTTTTTTTATTGGCAGCGAGTCAGGGGACTGAAATACATTTCTGGTTTCATTTTATGTGAACCTTTAAGCTGAAGTAAGTTTTCTAATAAGCTTGAGTTTCTTAGGCTTTTTGCCTGAGGTAGGGAACAACGGTGTGCCTTATAAATATGAAAAGTCTGCATGCTAGATAAGCAAATATAGAAAATGAGAATCATGCACTAAACTTCAGATTACTTGTAAGTGAGGACAAGCAACCCTACTTCCAGACAGGGTGGGATCATCAAGGAAGTTACAATAATATCTTCAGCAAAGATGAATAACCTACAGAAATGGCATAAATATCTGAAAATTAGTCACTTGAAAAGTCATTTATTTCTAGAATGGTCAAGGAAGCCAAACAACTCTATAGAATAAAGGCAAAACTCACTTAAACCATAGGGAAAGGATATAAACCTTTATTCTGGAAAGAAGATACAAACACATATGTATACATGCATAGCCAAGCATGTGCATACACACAAACACACGCACACACGTCCAACATCACTAATTTTTCAGGAAAACGGAAATCAGAATCAAAATGAGATGTCACTGCATTGAAATGAGGATGGATATTATCAAAACATACACAAAACAACTAATGTTGGTATGGCAGTGGAGACACGGGAATTCTCATATAATGATAATGAGAATATAAATTGGTACAGCCGTTATGAAAAATGGCTTTCAGGTTTCTCAAAAACAAAACATTCAACCACCATCTGATCCAGCAACCCTACTATTATTCATATATCTAAAGGAAATGACATCAATATGTCCAAGAACTATCTGAACTTCCGTAATTATTGTAGCATTATTTGGCTATTGTTCACAGTAGCCAAAGTAAGGAATAAACAAAATGTTTATCCATGGAGGAATGGATAAAGAAAATCTGCTGTATGTAGTGTAGCCAGCTTCCTAGGAATCACTGTCACAGAGATGAAATGGTTAGAATCGACAGCTGAAAGGAATGTATTACTCATGCAAGAAACATAGTTTTTTTTTTAAGATTTATTTTTATTATTTTTTTATTGGAAAGGCAGATGGATATACAGAGAGGAGAGACAGAGAGGAAGATCTTCCGTCCGATGATTCACTCCCCAAGTGAGCACAACGGCCGATACTATGCCGATCCGAAGCCAGGAGCCTCTTCCGGGTCTCCCACGCGGGTGCAGGGTCCCAAAGCTTTGGGCCGTCCTGGACTGCTTTCCTGGGCCACAGGCAGGGAGCTGGAAGGGAAGCGGGGCTGCCGGGATAGAACCGGCACCCATGTGGGATCCCGGGTGTGCGCCACCGCGCTGGGCCCAAGAAACATAGTTTTAAGGAGCCATTACTTGTGCCAAGTTACCCCTTTGTGCACATGCCATTGAGTGCATCTGGAGAGCAAAGCAGAGGATTGAAGCTCAGTCTCTCTGTGTCTCCTCCTCTCTATAATTCTGACCTTAAAGCATATAAGTTATTCTTAAATAATAAAGAATGGGGAGGGATAACATATTAAATATCTAAAATTTCAGAGATTTAGTCACGGAGACGGAGAAAGAAATCTTGCAACTGCTGGCTTATTCTTTGAGTAATTGCAGCAGCCAAAGCTGGGTCAGGCTGAAATTAGAAGCCAGGCACTCCATTTTGGTTTCTCACCTGGGTGATAGGTGCCTAAGGACTTGACCCATCAACCACGGCCTTGCTAGTCATGTTAGGAGAAAGCTGTGTTAAAAGCAGAGAAGAAGGGACTCAAACTGGTGCTCCAGTTTGGGATGCAGCCATTGCAAATACAGCATAATTAACTGCAGCACAAAGGTGGCCCCAGATAGTTAACCTACCTGTAGTGATCTGCTGTTAATTATTAGGAACCTAGATTTTGCAACAGAAGGATAGATACTAGTCATTGGTAAGCAATTTCTCTGTGCCCCTGGCATGAAGCTACACAACTACATAGTCAAGAAATCTTTTTTTAAAAATATTTTCCAAAAGTTCACAATGATTACATCACAGCGCACTGTAGTCATCACATTAGAAAGGACTGAAAACTTAGAGATTAAATCAATTGCTGCTAGTAAGTCCCCAGCAGAACTTGTAGCTGTTGATCTAACCTCAAGGCCTCATCTAAAAGAGTGTGATCCTGACCTGAAACAACACGCAAGTCTAGC
The DNA here is from genome assembly GCF_017591425.1 of Ochotona curzoniae. Lineage (NCBI taxonomy): Eukaryota > Metazoa > Chordata > Mammalia > Lagomorpha > Ochotonidae > Ochotona > Ochotona curzoniae. Next base: position 37,435,381 of record NW_024467122.1, read on the forward strand.
CAGACTCTTCAAATACCTTTATATGTACCTAAGTAAGTCCTTGTACCAGCAGAGGAAATATCCTATATGTTCAAATTTGAAAAAAAAATCACACAGTGACAGTAAATAGGCAACCCACTGAACAGAATGGAATACACCCTAAGAAACAACTCAGCTAAATAGAAAGGTTTTCAGAATAAAGAGGATTTTCTGTGTCCAGCTTACTTGACTCAAATATTGCATGCCCTCTCTTTTACTAAGAACTAAAATGCAAAAAGAAAAAAAAAAACACAAAGAAATGCACATGTGTATCAATAGTGCTGCAAATATCATTTGGTCAAACTTCATTTTATGTCTTTGTATAACTAATGGCTAAGAGCGTTATACTCCTATGGTTTTCATGATCTGTGATTACTTTAGAATTTAGTCCATATAGACAAAGTGGTCATCTTTCCATCTCTTTGCCTATATTCCCACTAAACCACAATTATTTATTTATTTATTTATTTATTGGCTTCTACCTATCAAATTTTTAGTGGAGTAATAAACTCTTCATGTAATGTAAATGTAAAAAATTTATAAGAAAACTAATGAAAAGAAAAAGGTCTTCTTTTTATACAAGGTTAAGATTGAAGGAGAGAAGGTGATAAAGAAAGAGAAAATTCTTTTTTAAGCTTTATTTTATTATTTTCATTTGGAAAAGGGGAATCTACAGAGAGAAGGAGATACTGAAGATCTTCTATATGTTGCTGCACTCCCCAAGTGGCCACAACAACTGGAGCTGAGCCGATCCACAGGTAGGAGCTAGGACATTCTTCCATGTTTCCCGTGTAGGTGCAGGATCCCAAGACTTTGGACCACCCTCTACTGCTTTTCCAGGCCCTAAGAAGGGAGCTGGATAGGAAGTGGAGCAGGCAGAATACAAACTGGTGCCCACATGGGATCATGGCAGTTGCAAGACAAGGATTTAGCCTCCCGGCTATTGTGCTGGACGCCAAACCATTTTTCTTTATGAAAAATAGTGTATCATCAGATTATAAGTCTTTAAGAGCTCCACTCTTAGCTGACATCCATCTCCTTTACAATGTGGTTAAGCACAAATATCCAAGAACTGTAAAAATCTGTTACAGAACCTCATTTCAAGTCTGTAACAGCAGCATTTTAAAATCTATTTTTATTTTGAATTTTGAATTATGTGGTATAATTTTGTATAGGCTGGGATTTCCCCCCAAACTCCCATCCCCTGACAGATTTCCCCATTTTACTACAATGGTGTAGTCCTTCATAAGGAATCATGATTCTATCAATTTCTTATTTTCGTGTACCGCAACATTGGTGATAACAGCATTTTTAAACTTTTCTGCCATCTGAAGTTTTTCCTTATTTTTAATTTACTTTTACACCCCTCCAACATGCTCAGAAGTTTAAACTGGTAGGCTCTAATTGATTGCAAAGTAAAGTCAGTGCAATTACAAGGAGATCCATAATCAGCTTAATCAGAATTTAAAAAGCACTATTAAGATTGCTTTTATCTTCACTTCTTTAAAATTATTTCTCTTAATAAGTTTTTCACTGACTCATAGGTCGTATGTCAGTATCATTTTTTTCCAAGGAATTTTTTTATTTGCTTTTTCATTTCTTCAGTGACAGATTGTTTATTTAGTAGCATGTTATTTAACTCCATGGCATTGCAAAATTTTTAACTTTATTCCTGTTGTTGATTTTGCTCAATGGCTTTCCATTTAAGTGAATGTATAGCAACTGTGTAATAGATGCTATCATACCCGGATGTGAAGATACAATTCAGTGTGCATCTTTGCTTCCAAATCAAAGGTAGACTTCCAGTGAAAACAATTAACTATATCTTAACGAAAGAATGGTGGACTCTCTGCCATTGTCCGTACCTACAATGGCAGGATACACTTAAATAGCAGAATGATGGATTTATGACTGCTTATAAAAAACTAAATAAAGGGAAAAAATTAAGTTGATTCTGTGCCTCTATGCATAGGCTTTTAATATATGGGATAACATTGTGTTCAATTATTTTGCATATATCAGTTATAAATTCTAAGCTTTGTCCTTCTCAATATGTGGTCAGTGAAACATCCAAAATATTATTTGTGCTAATTACTTTGGCAGTTCCTTATCTCTGTCAAATTCGATAAGTTTAGAAGTTGCTACGAATACCAACTAAAGTCCTGATTAGCAGAATTAGGGTGGAAGCCAAGGTCAGTTATGATATTTTTGGCACAGACAACTTGGATAATCCTGTGTAGCTCCTACTGTTTCAAAAATCATTTCCCATTTCTCCTGTCTGAAAGAGAACGTGATGGAAACTCTGAATGTTCCCAGTCTGATCTGTTTCTCATTCTTGCATGTGCCAGAACCCAGTCTAATCTGCAAACAAAACATGAGACCTGTGTGCTTCTTGGATAACTCTACAGACTCCCAGTGGTCTTCTTTTCCTGGTTTATTACAGAACAGAGATCCCCAGTGGCAACCTGTACCCTTTCCTGTGAAGCTAATCCCTCCTGGGCACTTTGCTGTTGGCAGTGGCATGCTGGCCCCAACCTGCAATTACTGATGAGCGATGATCGTAAAATTTCTTTTTATAAGCTGGCTTACATCATGTGAGAGCTTCAAATGGGCCATAGATAGATGATGATGATGATGATGATTTACCCCAGGAGATCAGCTAACAGTGCAGGTAAGGCTTTCTCTCGGTACAGTTTTAGAGGTAGGCAGTAGTTCCTTACTAATATACACATAGCTATCTGCAAGGACTGTTGACAACCCAAAGAGCACATTCATCTTGCCCTTTGTTTCTGAAAGCAGTAAGCAGCTGCACAAATACAGCTGGAAAATCTCTTAGGAGAAAAGCCCCCTTTCTCCAGCTCTTCTGGTCTCATCTTCAGCCTCCACATCCGCAGCCCTTATGTTCAAATTGCTTATCTTTCAGATCAGTGCCACATCAGAAATGTTCCAATGCTGCTTCTTTTCATGGTATTTTAACTAAATAACCATTGTGCTATTTGTTCAGTTTTCCCTGTGCTGAAACTGGAACATTACCATCTGGTCTTTATGTCAGCATGCCGAAAAAAAAAATCTTTGTTAAAGCTGACTGCTGTTTAACCACCATTCAACACCAGGTTCTCTTTTCATCCCTGACCGCTGAGTTGTTTGGAACGAAATAAAGATTGAGACCAGAATTACGTTGTAACATGTTAAGCCACCATCCATGACAACGGTATTCCATGCAAGTACCTGTCAGAATCCTGACTACTCTACTTATCTGACTCCCTGCTAATGCACCTGGGAAAGCAATCGAAGGCAGCCCAGATGCTTGGGCCAGCAATGTGGGAGATGCGGATGAAACTAACTTTGGCCTGGCTTAGCCCTGGCTGAAGATGAGACCCATCTGTGACATGAACCAGCAGATAAAGAGCCTTCAGTCACTCTGTCTCTCCCTCTTTCCCTCTTTGTAAAGACTACTTTCAAATAAACCATTACATCTATTTTTTTTAAATAGCTACAATTGTGAGAAGACTACGCCTGTCTGCCAAACCTACTGTAAGTACTTGGATGGAATGACTGCGTAATGCCCACCCAGCTCTCAGGACTTGCTTCTCTGCAAGGATGCTTCCCTAGACAGACCACCCTGATTTGTCCACTCCTTTGCATCTTTCTCTCTAGGAGATGTACAGTGGCTTCATTTACTCGTGGGTTTTAAGCTGCATCTTTTCCCCATCTTGTATCTTTTCAGTGGGATCTAACTGCCAAGGAAAAGGTCATTCTTGACCTCATCCCCTACACTAGCACTGTGGAGTACGCTTCTCTCGGTGAGATCTCCCGGCATTCCAATTCTATGATGGATTAGGAACATCCCTCTAATTTTACAGTTGTATATAGTTTTGTATTGGTAAGCTGCAGATCAATACATACTTTTGTTGCGTTTCTCAATTTAGTCTTAATAATATAGGTGATAGCTCGCAACCTTGTCTTAATTTTCAAACTCTTAGTTTCCAATAATGGTGAAGAAATGGAAAACAGAAGCATGATCTGTTGGGGGGGGGGTGGGAGGAGCCAGCTAAGCTGTGCTTGTGAATCTTTGAAAGAGACCAGTGACACTGCTGTTATAGGATTCCGTAAGTCATAAAATGTTTGTGGGGTACCTGTTGTATTTATCAAGCACTGCCCAAGGTTCTAGGAATATCCTATCCCAGGTTATTTGACACTTATGGAGACACAAAATTAAAAGAGTTTCTATCTTCACTGTGCTCATATTTAGGAAAAACCTAAAGTGTGCTACATCATGTGCCATAAGAGGAATGCAGAGAAAACAAACAAACAAACAAACAAACAAAACCGCCTAACTCTCCCAGGTGGAATTCGACATGAAGGAAGATTCCTGGTTCTCTTGATAAAGTCACCTCCCCCAAGAAATATTTCTACCAAACCCCTGTTTCTCTTTAACTCTCATTTAGTTATTAGGATATATGTAAGTGAAGAATAGAAATCAAGACAAAAATAAGGACATTGGATAGGCTTTATATTATTATTGATCTTTGAAATCGAAGAACCAAGTGCACTGACCTTTCTATTGTAGTAGCTTGCTGGGGCTAATACAGCAAAGTACTAAAAACTGAGTTGCTGAAGCAGAAGAGGCTCGTTTTCAAAACAGGTTTGAGGTCAAGTGTGAGCACCTGTAGCTTGTAGGTGGCTGTCTTCCCCTTGTGTCTTCATACTTAGTTTTGTATTTTTTTTTAATTGGAAAGTCAGATATACAGAGAGGAGGAGAGAGAGAGAGGAAGATCTTTCATCTGCTGATCGATTCATTCCGAAAGTGGCTGCGACGGCCAGAGCTGTGCTGATCCAAAGCCGGGAACCAGGAGCCAGGAGCCTCTTCTGGATCTCACACATGGGTGCAGGGTCCCAAGACTTTGGGCTGTCCTCAGCTGCTTCCCTGGGGCCACAAGCAGGGAGTTCCATAGGAGGCGGGGCGGCCAGGATTAAAACCAGTGCCCATATGGAGGATCCTGGCCTTCTCAGCTACTGTGCTGGTCCTGATTTCATATGATTTCAATGCATGGAAATAATCAAGGATAAAATGTTTAGAAAAGCGATAGCCCTTTAAAATTCTTCATTCATTTTTATTGCAGGGGGTGATTTTTGCTGAAGAGATCTTAATGTATATTATTTACCTTAATTCCTTCCCCTTAATAGCTGTTCCTTTCTCTTTCTCTTTCAGTCTAGACAATAGTAAAAACTATAATGCAGATGAGAATATAGAGTACAACACCAGTGCACGAACTTAATTCACACAACTTTTCTCGCCTGTGTTCATTACTTTTGTGATTTTTTTAAAGGAAATTATAAAAGTTGCTAAAACAATGAATTTTCCAAAAACATAGAATTCTTGGCCAACATACGATTTAGGTTGAGATCCTTTTGGGAATATAGATATTGCATCTGAAATGACCTAAACTTGGATCAATAGCTCAGTGCACATTACAATTCCATTGATTAAAAGTCTCCTGTCTTCTCTTCTGTATATGTAATAAGTCCACAAATGTATCAGAATGTTACTATAAACTTGGGCAATAGGAATTAATTATAGAACAAAAATGTCTTTTACCATAGGCCTTTATTTTCCTTGTCATTCTGTTGTTTAGCAGATTAACTTTACTGTCTGTATTCTAACACATTTTAACTGCATTATCCTTTCTGTTTTTCTCTATTTTATTATGGAAACATATATTCTTTCTCAGTTGTAGAGAAGTTTTAGGAAAATTATTCAAGCAAAAGCCCCCAGGAAACAAAATTGTGCCAATTAAATACAACCAATTTCATAAGCAAATGTAACCAAAGAAGTGATTCATTTGGAAACACATGTAGTATTTCATATTTTAACAGATTAAAAAAAATCTGAAATAGTGCATATCTTAGATCTGATATAAATTTAATAATGAGAGCTTTGTTTTGCCTTTAACCTTGATATAATCAAAGCGTTGAGTCCTTTGAATTTGGGAAACAATAATCAGTCATTGTATGTCTGTTTAGTCCCTGGAGATACACAGGTTCTCAAAGAACTTGAATGCTAGTGAAATATTAATTGATTGATGGAGAAAAAAGGCTCACTATGTCATAGAACTAAATTTGAAACTACTAAATTAATAAAATAATTGGTGAACAGACTTACTAAGCCTCTGCAGTGGAATCAGTGGTAAATTGGTAAAGAACATGTAAAATTAAAATTAATTAATTTTACAGTTTTTCATTCCCTTTCTCCAGGGAACCATCATCTATTTACCCATATCAATAACTTCAAGAATGAAAACAATAGCTAGAGTAGCGTCTAGGTCTTTTTGTGAACTTGTTGCTTGCCAGGCACCATGCAATTATTGCCTTGTTGCAGCTTGAATATAAGAATGTACCAGTATTATTCTAATTTTACATTAAACAGCATGCTAAAACATAAGCAAGAACAGATGCTACACAGCTACCAAAAGGCAGAGCCAAATGCTGTATCTTTAAGGTACTCTCAGCATTTTACATTCCTCTGATTTAATAGCCAGTAGGTGTACCTGACTTCTATTATCCATTCAGCTGAAAAGGAAATTTTTGATTGATCGTATAAACAATTCAGTTTCTCAATAAATCCTCTTCTTTGGAAAGTTTTCCAATAAATATTTAAGGAAAGATTTTTGTATCATTTTTATAGAAATGTAAATTGACTTAGAAAAATGCATTTTTCAAATGCGAGTAATAAGGGAAATGGGAATTAGGTATTCTGGAGGAAGAGAGAAATTGTGTTAGAATATTAAATTTTTAATAATGCTCTGCTCCTTGCTACAAATGTAATACTTATGTTTAAATTTTGGAATAAGCCTTGGAAGTTTTATTTTGAGTTGGTAAAGATTTTTTTTTTTTTTTAAGCCTCAACTCATCTGTTTTCTGGACTTTTGAAGTGGTTTTGTTTTGTTTGTCCAAATATTTATCTATTTTTATTGGAAAGACTGATCCGGTTTACTAAGAGAAGGAAAGACAGAGAGAAAAATTTTTCATTCATTGCACCCCCCTCCAAGGGGCTACAACAGCCAGAGCTGTGCCAATTGGAGATCAGAAGCCAGGAGCTTCCTCTAGGTCTCCCAGGCAGGTGCAGGATCCCGGTTTATCCTCTGCTGTGTACCCAGGCCACAAGCATGGAGCTGGATGGGAAGTGGAGACACAAACTGGAGCTCCTATGGGATCCTGGTTGCTTACAAGGTGAGGATTCAACTATTGAGCCATTGTGCTGGGCCCAAAGTGTTTTGTTTATCCAATTCTGTTTTAATTCTTTCAATGTCCTATACCTTTTTTTGTGTTCTGATTCCTAGTTTCACTTTTATTTCTTAGCTCTAATCCTGAAGGATTTCCTTTCACAATCAAGGCATATTTCCAAGAAAATAAACAGAGAGAGCTCTCCAGGGTTCAGGTCTCAAAAAATGAAATTACTCAGGAAAAGTGGAGACGTTGTCAGTAAAAACTGCTCAGGCTGAGAGCGCTGAAAGAGCCCTAGGTCATTGGCATGCTATTTTCTGGCTCCCTCCTACTAATTCACACTTTGTTTATTTGTGTGAAACTATCAGAAAACCTTTCGGAATGTGAGAGTTTTAAAGCTTTAAGATAATTGTCCCTGTCTGCCCTTCGGCTTAGATGACCAATTGCAATCTAACTTGCTTAAGTCTTTTTAGATCCTGAAATATTAGTCTCCTGCTTTATCAAGAGCTATTGCAGGGAGCTGGCGAGGGGAGCACTTCCAGCACAGCGGGCGTCAGACATGGGCACCTGGAAAAGGCAGCAGATGATGACCTAGGAGTTTGGGCCTCTGTCATCCATGTGGGAGACTGGAGCAAGCTCCTGCCTCCAGAGTGCAGACATCTGGGAAGTGAAACATGGAGTGGACATTCTTTCTCAGTCACTCTCTCTGTAATTGACTCTCAAATGCTTAAACAAAACTTAAAAAAAATATGGGACAGAGATTTTATGGAAGAAAATACATTGACATTACGCATCATCTGTCAGAAGAGAGCTTATCAAGGATAATTGCCTGAAATCTTTCACTAGAGGCAAAAACAGTGCTCAGGATTCTAATATCATTGAGGTGCTTCCGGATAACTCCGTAACTAATTTGTAGCTACATCTGAATAATTTATCATGTATTGCAGACTTGCAAAATGCCTGAAAACTAAATGAGTCTCCCTGAGTAAACCAGTGGCACCGCTACCAGACATGGACATGTCTAATGATAGAATTTTCCCAAAGAACCAGTTTTGGTTGTAATGGGTCTGATCAGTTCACAAAGTTGAACTCTGCCTATGCTGGCTGGACTTAAATATTTTGTGAAAAAATATCTTAGAGAAAAGCTTCTTGAATTTCAGAAAGTGAATGCTATTCTGCAAATGCTGTAATCTATTTGTGCATGTATTCAAAGAAAAATGATTATATGTACATAAGTACATTCTTTCTCATTTGCTTTGGGCTTAAATACATGTAGGTAACACTTTAAAATTCTTGCAAGTTAATGTTTGCTGGTTCATCCTCATCGCTCAGTGCCTATGAATGTGGGCAGTCTTCTGTGGTTCCGGGCCTTCCTGGCCTATGCAGGAGGTGATGGGAAAGCTGAAGAGGGCATGGCAACCTGAGACCATGCTTTGAACTGATGGCTGACAGGCAGCCCCAACCAGATGCACATGTCCTAGTTTCCTCTGATTGGAAGGTCCCTCCCCACTGCAGTAAGGTCAGGCTTGCAGACTGCTTTCATCAGGAAGGATTGTATCCAAACTGACCTTTAAGCTGACTGGCTGGTGGGGGCACCAATTCGGTAACTGCTACTAATACCCTGGGCTTCCTGTTTGTCACCATGTATATAAGGTTCATTATTATTAGACTCAATAGACGGATCAGTTGGTTGACTCCTGGTTTTTCCTCGCTCAGGTGATCTTCTGCAGGCTCTTCCAGGAGGATTGCGGAAAACAGCATCTCTTACCAGGATACCTAAAGTAAGATTGCATTCCAACAACAGTAAATATTCTTGGACTGTATTAATCTGCCCATCATGGATATAGTTACAGCTCAGTGGAAAACACTTATCTGAGAAATTAGCTCAGAGTCTTTGTTCTGCATGAGAAAATGTGAAGTTTCCTTCCCTTTCTCTGTCGCTACTCACACGTTTTCTAATGCACGCTTCTATCCCGGGATTGAGATTTGGCACAAAGAAAACTTTGCAATTCATTACATAATGTAACCATCCTAAAACAGCGATCGGGGCTTTGAGTAACTTACTTAATATAATTTGGAAGTTTTAGACATTTTTCCTCTCACATCCTAAGATGGAATATGAGACTATTGAATCAGCTTGTTTTGGGGCAATTCTCCATGAATATTTATCACAATATTGGATCAAATGCTTCAACCACTGACTCACACCTGAATATTTTTGTTAAAATACTATGTAATTTTTAAGATATTTGATACAATGTGCTGAAATTACACAACAGAACAGAATACAAATGTTTAAATATTGTTGTTTGGGATAAAATCCCATTATGTAAAAGCATCATGATTCAGATTTTGACAATGAAAGAATGGGGATAAGTTTAAATGTTAGTCACTGGAAGTCAATGCCATTGTGTGTGTGTGTGTGTGTGTGTTGGAATTCTGAGGAAAGAAATTCAATATGGGCAAACTAAGTATCATAATTAAATCTTTTTTTTCTTTAAGAAAAATACTTCTTTGAAAGTTGCAAAGACAGAAATAGAAAGACAGAGGGAGGGAGTGGAAAGAGGAGTTCTCATTTGCTGGTTCTCTCTCCAGCTGGTTCTGGATCAAAGCCAAAAGCAGGAGCTGGGAACTGAATTCAGATTTCCCACATGAGCGGCAGGGATCCAGTTCCATGGAGCCATCCCAATGCCTTCCAGAGTGCATTAGAGGGAAGGAAGGTGGAATTATGAGCCAGAATTTAGGATCAAACCCATTTATTTTGCTATGGGCCAAAGATGACCAAGTAACCACCCCAGAAACACCATAAAAGAACTTCAATACTTATTTGGTGGAAATTGCAAGGGAATTTACAAAAGCTGTGAAAAACTGAATTGAGTGGTATGACCATATTTTGTGGAAAACATGTTAAAATTCATGCCTATGAGAGTTTTACTAAATAGTCACAGAAAACTGTATTGGATTTTAAAATATTTTTGCAACAAAACCACTTAGCATTAGATTTTATTTTTCTCCAAACTTTATAAGTACTCTCTATCTTCAGATTCATTCATTCTCTAAGTGTGAAATGGTTGACTTAATCTCTTTCTAGATATTTTGTTATTTGAGCGATATGGAAACTTCAGTTGTTCTTGATGCTACATATTATTAAACAAGAATTTGTCCTATAAGGAAATAAGCTGTTTTTTTAATACTGATTTGTGAAATACATCTGTGTTTATAGAAGCTGTTCAAGTGCTGAGAGATTTACCCAATGAAAACCTACATAGAACAGTAGAGCTTGAAGGGCGTTGGGGATCTCACTCAAGTTTAATCTTTTTTACAAATGAGGAAATAAATCTAATGCATGCCTAAACCTCATTCAAAATGAGCTTTTAAAAAGACATGTTCTTTATGGAAAATAGTTGGTAAGTATAATACAGTAGTAAAATAACATTTTCAAATTTAGCTTTGCTATTTACTCTGTGTGAACTTTGGCAATGGATTTAACTTCATGAGATGTAAGCCTTACCGTCTCTAAAGATAAACCGTATAGAGTTGTTTGAGAATTAAACAAGAACATGTTTGAAAAATATTTAGACACATTCTGTGGATGTGACAAGTTCGAAATTCATGTTAACAGTCATCACTATTGCTGAAGGAATGGTCTCTTGGAAATTCAGTTCTTTTACTCGATATTTTACCAGGAAATCGGAACCTTGGAAGGCACTATGAATGATAGCACAACTTTTTATTTCTGTTTCCTTCTTTTTTTCCCCTACTTTTTTTTCCCATTCTGGCTAAATGTACAAATCATAAAATGGCTAAAAACCACAATTTGGCTTTGTCTCATATGTAATCAGTCCCCTTTGCACCATCAAAACACATATATATTTACTAAATGTCCTCACAGATACACACACTTAGAATATTGCAAAACTTTTTGTATAGATTGTTAACCACTTTGTCCAAGTATGGTCCAACAATAGCATGATAATTTTAGCAATAGGTAGTCAGCTAATGGTTACTGTCATCTTCTATTTGCAAAAAAAAAAATAGTTTTACAAAGCATATTTTTGAAATAATTATTTAGGAAATAGTTTCACAACTAGCTTCATTTCCTAAAGACAGAAAAGGGACCTTAGTTTAGAGAGAGGGAGGAGACAAAATCACTACTCAGAAACCTTTTCCTTTGTGACAGCACATTATGCTGCTCTCCAAGTTCAATGTGGAAATTCTTTGTGGGCTCTGTTTTCATATCATTCTTTCCCATTTCCTTCTCTCGTTTTCCTGCATGACCTATTCCTTGCTACCCTCTATGCCTGTGATTTTGATTGCCCTGCTGCTGTATTATTTCCCAGCCTTTTTTTTTTTTTACATATTTATTGTTCCATAAGCCTAGATGTTGATTTTCTTTCATACTTGATTTAATTTATTTTGTGAGTGAGCGTTCAATTTATGGATTTTGAGATAAATCTCTTACTGGTTCTTTACACTGTGGACCACATAAAACCTGACTCATAAAAGTTCACTTTGTTTTGATGTAAAAGCAAATATTACATTTGATTTGGCTTTGGTCATATGGGGTTATTAAGAGGGGAAAATATTTTTGATACTTAATTTTCAGCTGAGGCAAAGAAGAGTGAAATCGACATTTGCCTGAGTTTGATATTTGAGCTCTGATCTTTGGTCATTTTCACATGTTTATGTAAATCTCTGTCCTGTCTAAGCAATATAATATTTGTAGGATTTTTCAAAAAAATTAAAAAAAGCAGCCATAATACAGCCAGCTGCTTTTTAAAGTAAAACCATTTCTACATTTTTTATGACATTTGTTAATTCACATTCACTTAATACTGTAAGAACAGTAATGATGAAAAAACTTCACTTTGGAGTCTATGACAATTCAATGAATGAAGGCTTCCCAGTTCTGGGTGCTCATCTTCTTCCTCCTAGGGTCTGCTTGTTACAGGTTATGAGATATTAGTAAACACTGCATAGCATCACACATCATATGTTTTTAAAGGAATTTACTAGAGAACATGGAGTTGTCTTTAAGAGATAAATAGTGATTATTGAGGTTCATAATTCATGATATTTCTCACCTTTTTTCAGTACTCAGCAAAAGACATTTTTTCATTTACAAATCTTTTATCAACAATTCTTGTTGACAATGAAATATTCAGATGCAAATATGACAAGTCATAGAAATGGGCTGTATGTTGAGGACCACAAAATGCTCAATGATGTGTAAGACAGATTAAAATACACAGAGAGACATAGTGAGTTTGCTTGTGTTGGAAGATGTCCATCTCTTCAGACTGACCTACAGGTTTTATAAGGTTTGTTATGAAATTCCCAGTTTACTTATCAGTATTGGAAACTGTAATATAAGACATAATTGCAAATGCAAAGGGAACTGAAATAATTAAAACAAATTTTATAAAGTAAAGTGAACAGATCTGTTGCAGTGGTAGGCTAATCCTTTGCCCTGTGATGCCAAGCATCTCACATGGCACTGGTCCATGTCCCTGCTGCTCCACTTTTGGTCCAGCTGTCAGCTTATGACTTAGGAAAGTAGCAGAGGATGGCTCAGGTCCTTAGGTTCCTGAACCCACATGGGAGACCTGGAAGAAGTTCCTGGCACCCAGCTTCTGATACGCTCAGCCTGGCCATTGTGACCATTTGGAGACTGAACCAGCAGACAAAAAACCACCTCCATCTGTCTCTCTATCTCTCTCTGTAAAATTTGTTTTGCAAATGAAAGTAAAGAAATCTCTTTTTAAAAAATAAAGTGAAATGGGAACTGCATTACTACAGTGACCAAGACAGTATAGAATTGGTGCAGAGATAGACACATAAATCAAACAAACAGAATAGAATTCAAAATCAAATCTACGATGATATGGGAACTGAAGCTTTACAAATGTACAGAAGAAACTCAGTGAACAAAAGGTTGTCTTTTGGTTTAAGTTTCAACAAATGGAACCAGAACAATTGGACATTCATAAACAAGACAAAACAAAACAAAACAGCCTTTTTTTCAAACAGAAACAAGTAGACTTCCAACCTTAATGAAAAATTAATTCAAAATTAACTACAGATTTTCCATCTTTTAGGAAAAAAACATAACCATAAATCAAACAAATGGTTTTCATCAATATTTTAATTACATTCGCTCTATAATATAAACAAAGATACACTGGGACAAAATATTTGAAAATTGCAAATATGTAAGTCCTGTAAAAGAACTCCTAAATATAAGAACAATCTTTCCCCATCAGAAAATGGTTAGCATCATAAATATGCACCTCATCTCAGAAGATATACAGGTAAAGGGCAAAAATACATTAAGCATCATTAGTTAATAGGAAGATATAAATTAAAAACACAATGGAATATTCCTGCACACTTACTAGAGTCACTGAAATTAAGGTAATTCTAATGGGGCAATACAAGGCTGGAGAGACGGGCAGGGAAACTGGCTCTCCAAGGTATCACTACAGAAAATGTAAGAGAGAATGGCAACTCTGAAAAAACAGATTTTTTTTTTAAGTACAAGTATTTTTTTGTATAACCCTGCACATTTATCTCAATGAAACTAAAACTTAGGTCTACATGAACATCTGTTTTTGCATGTTTAGGACAACTAGAAACAATACAAATCTCATACAATCGGTGAATTGTTAAAAAAAAAAAAGTATTTGGAACATTCCCACCTTTGGATACCACTCAGCCCTGGAAGGAAGCAAACTAGTGATATAGGTGACATTTTATATATACCCATTTTAAATGCATGCCATTTGTTCTTGTTGGTGAAAGTACGGTGGAGCTAGCATTCTCCAAACATAAGATTTTTCTATAGCTTACAAATTCATTGCCTTAGTAAAGAACCCCATCTGTAACTTTAATGAAACTGTTCCTTTCAATTACAAGATTCAAAATAGAGTGCAGAAATCTCATTTAATATTCCAGCCTCAAAAAGGAAAAAAAGAGAAAAAAGTAGTTCATTGAAAGTCTGAGAGTAGTTACTCCCAATTATCTTCTAACAAAGCTTTCATTTATTTTCTTATGATGCCTGCTATGCTTTGCAACTTTTTGAAAAGATTTATTTTTATTCCAAAGAGAAACAGTGAGAAGCAGAGTGAAACCTTAATGGTTGCAACAGCCAGCTGAAGCTACGCCAAACCAAAAACTAGATTCAGGTCTCCCACATGAGTGCAGAGTTCCAAGACCTTGAGCCATCCTAAACTGCTTTCCCAGGCTATAAGAAGGAAGCTGTCTTGGAAGTGGAGCAGCCAGAACACAAACTGGTGCCGATATGGGATGCTGGCACTGCAGGTGGTGGCTTAGCATACTACATCAACGTGCTGGCCCCACTTTGCAATTTCTATTTGACATATTTATTTACCTATTTGATCTCTTCTGATCCACCTGTGTAGAAATTGCATGAACCTTAAACATAATATTACAGGAGACTAAAGCCTCAAAATTCTGCCTGGCACACATTACTCTTGGGACACGCAGGAATAATGCAGAAGGGATATGGTGCCAAACATTTGAAAACTCCCTGCATAATTAAATAAAACTAACAGTTCTAAAGGAAGCAACCATACTTTGACTCAGTAAACACTTATGAATACTGCTGTACAATAGGCCTTGCTCACCTTGCTTATGACATATCATGGAAAGGACCAGAATATCTCTCCTCATTCTGGTTGGAGTAAAGGGAAAATTAGATGAATAATGGGAACCATATTTTGAAATGTATGAACACCCACAAGGCTTTGCGTAGAATGGTAGATGATGAAAATAGTTCTGACATTGTCATTTCTTGAATTTTCTAGATGGGATTCTCTAAGACATGGCAGGTGCATGTTAGCATGGTGCATCCAAGCCCTGCAGAACACAATGCTGTTTGTCCCCAAGCTTGCTGCCCTGAAGTAAACATTGTTTGTTACAAAAGACAGGATGCTGCTTCAACCTTGAAGGGGAAGACAGAGAAGAAATAGCATTTTCTCAATATAAACCTCTGTGATAACACCAAAATGTGAAACTTTATGAATGCTGTTTGAGAGATTCTATTTTTTGATAACTCAGAAATTGCATTTTTGGCAGGGTGGTTTCAAATAAGAAACACTAGAGCTTTGATTTGGTCCTCTGTTTTTATCTGCAACTTTAATCTATATACGGGGAAGGTTTTCTTTGACATTTGTAGCAGCATTTCTGAGATTGATGCTGCTGCCTATTATTATACAGCAGAACATTTGATACTAAAGGTTCCCGCAGTTCCCATCAGCTTGCTAGAGCAGGTCTGCTCTCCTGACATTTAATGTCCCCTAAGCCTGATATGGTCTGATAACTTCAACATGCCAGCTGCTTTGGGGAGAAATAAAGAACTGCAGAATCCTCTCTGCTTTGTGGGGACTGTCACCACCTCCATCACCAGTCACTCATCACCTTTTCCCCTTAATTGGTGTGAATTAAAGTCTACGAGAAGTACACACATTGTGTCCGTGCGTGCATGTACCAAACACATTAAGATTAAACCAGACTAGAGGAAGAGTGGTCCTCTTCTAAACGCATGCGAAGGACTTGGCATCTCTCACCCTGCTGAGACGTCTCCATTATCTTTCTGAAGCTGACCTTCAAATGCGCCCACTTAAAAGGGAAAGTTCCCATGCTTCAGATATCAGTTTTTTACCCTGACTCTTTTAGTTACTATGCCTGGAAAGAAGTGTTATTGTTGTAAAAGCCTCAGGTAGTCATCATTAGGTTTACTTTTTTTTTTTTAAGATTTATTTTTATTATTTTTATTATTGGAAAGGTGGATATACAGAGAGGAGAGACAGAGAGGAAGATCTTCCGTCCGATGATTCACTCCCCAAGTGAGCGCAACGGCCCATGCTATGCCAGGAGCCATGCTAAGCCAGGAGCCTCTTCCGGGTCTCCCGCGCGGGTGCAGGGTCCCAAAGCTTTGGGCCGTCCTGGACTGCTTTCCCGGGCCACAGGCAGGGAGCTGGAAGGGAAGCGGGGCCGCCGGGATTAGAACCGGCACCCATGTGGGATCCCGGGCGTGCAAGGTGAGGACCTTAACCACTGCGCCACTGCGCCGGGCCCCTAGGTTTACTTTTCAAACTGTAACTCAGATTTCAGATTGGATCCTGATGAGATAAATGGGTATATTCACATATTGTATAAGCTGCTAGTAAGATGTGGCTAAAAACAGAACTTTCTTTATATTTTGCTTGGAGAGATCCCCAGAATGGATCATCAAAGGCAAACAATGAAAAATGCAAAAAAAAAAAATTCATGATTCTCTATTATGTATTATAAGAAAAGGAATAATGTTCAGATTTGCTTGTGTTTCGTAAGAAAAGAAAGTAGTGACAATGCGAATCAACAGATAGTAAGTCGGGGGAAGATAGAGTAGGGAAGGGAATGATAATAAGAGCTATATATGCTTCCTTATGAAATATTTTATCTATGAATCTATTACCCCACGATTTGCAATTAAGTCTCTGAAATGTTAAGACCATTATTTTCATTTTTATTATGCGTAATATCTGATAGTGGTGATGAGGCTCTGGTTGGCCTAGAGTTTCCACCAGGTGATGCCTCTGGACTCTGAGATTGTGAAACGATTCCAGCCAAATGTTGGAATTTGTGCTTCATTCTTTGTGTGCACCTTTTCTTAAGCCCATCAGAAGCTCCTGGGTTACAGGTATCATATCCATGGTTACAATGCCAGCAATGATGCCAGCAATGTTCGTGCAGTGCTGGATAACACTCGCAGAAAAATACAAAACTCATATGAAATAAGAGAAACCGTGAAGACCTCTTTTTCATCAGTCAAGACTTTGAGCCAGGCCAAAACCAAATCTCTGGGTCTCACACATGGCTAACAGGGACCTAGGGAGCCGACCCATCACCTTCTGTCTCTGTGGAATCTCATTAGCGGGAAGTGGAAATAGGAGCTGAGCAAAGGCTCCAGTTCAAGTACCCCAGAAAGTCATGGCAGCATCCAACCAATATCTCAACCACTGTATCAAATGCCCAACCATAACTCCTTTTTATAAATTAATGATATTCTGTGAGATAGAAATTCATAAAAATTCTCTTTTTCAGTCCACTGATCATGACGAAAATTAGCCTTTCTCATTTTAGTCAACCAGAGACCTATTCAAATTCATTTTGATAAAATAACAAAACATGAGTTTCCCAAAGTTATCTTCCTAGTGTTATGTATAAAAAGGAAACATCATTATACCCCAGTCAGTATCAAGTACTGCACAACTTAAGAATCTTAAACTTGGTTGAAACATGTTAAGATGGTTCTTTCAAATTAAGAAAGTGGGAAACGATGTAACTGTGAACAAGCTATCGTATCCGGAAAACTTTATTGTGTGTTCTAAATTGAATGTTAAAATATCCTAGAATAGAATTCAGACAGTTAAAAACAGCCCAACTTCTACGCAGGAAGAGAAAAACTTGTTCAATGAGAACATAGTATGCAAGGTGTATGCTATTGATGTGATGTGATGGCACCGGTAGAGAATATAAAGTGATGACTAAATTGACCAGAAGAAAAAATTCAATATATTTGAGATCTAGGTAATTCCATGATATGACTGGACAATGTAACCTGAAATGTTTGGTTGTCGGAAATCTTAAAAGCCATATGAGTCGATGCTGCACTGAGGAGGATGAATTACAAAACAGGAGATTATGGACACATGATTTAGAACGAGATACACTGAAGCAGAAGTATCCGTTTTCTGAATATATTTGTGAAAATTTCAGGAACAGAGCAAAGCTTGGTTATAATTACTTTTGATTTTGAATGATAGCTGTGAGGTGTTGCTGTTATCAGCCTGTTTGCTTTAGGGGACTGCATTTGGTAAGATGATTGGAAGGCTGCTTGGAACAACACCTACATGCCAAAGTGGAGTGTCTGGATTCAAGTCTTGACTCTGTTCCCAACTCCAGCATCCAGTTCACGCATACCTGGAAGAGAACTGTGATGACTCCTGCTTTCCTGCCACTCACGTGGGAGAGCTGCACCAAGTTGCAAGTCCTGGCTTCAGGCTGACTCAGCTCTGACTGTTGCAGGTGGTCGAGTAGAGAACCAGAAGACAGCATCTCTTCTCTCCCCCCGATTCCTTTAAATACACATAAATATGCACACATGAATTACCTACTTGAAAGATCCTGCTTAGCATTGAGGAAAAAGGAAAAGGAAGATCAGAAGAGGTGAAGCTGGTGGAGGAAAAGAGGAACAGACTTTTCTTCCAGCTCGCACCTTGAATTTCGGCCACAGGATTTCCGTTCTAAAAAGTTATGTTGCCATGGAAAAGTAATTTTACAGCCTTGCTCTACAGATGAGAAAACAGCTCGGAGGAGTGTGTGTTGCTCTTTGTCCTTTGCCACCACTCCGGTGCTCCCTTCCTTTCCCTTTGGGATCTCTGTAGCTGTTTCCTGAATGCCTCATCTCCTCGCTGTGGCCTGGACTGAGGAACATGTCACAGAAACGGCACTTGATAGCCCTTCCGGTCCCTGCTGTCACCCTCCTCCGGACAAGTTCATGGCGGAACGACTGGCAGCCAGTTTATCCACGGAAGCTCTCACTTGAGTCTCCTTGCTGGCTGCCCCTCTGGATTTCAGGAAAAACCTTTTGAGGAAATGGGCTTCTGGGAGGCCAGGGAAGTTTACAAGTTCCACAATGTTGTAAATAATTTAACAACCTCTAAAATGAATTCGCATTAATATCATCAGGGATCCCAGAGCGTCTGTAACTGTGATTTTACTTTCTCTAACTTTCGACTAGTTCCAAATCTCCCCTGTTCATTACTGCTTAGGGATTGTTTTATAAACAGTAGAAATCACAACCGTTTACTAACATGTTCTGCTTGAATTCTCCAAAAACAGTTTTTGTCTTCTAACCTGTATATTTCCTTAGCGGAACCAAAGTGGAAATTTCTGCTGGGTATATGGCTTAGTTATTTTGATTGGCCCTCAGGGGTTGTCACAAAGCGTAACGGTGTCTTCCCGAGGTTTATGCCCTGACCTGCAGCGTTTTTTCTTTTTCTTTTTTTTCAGTGCTTTTAAAGAAATCCAACAGATGAAATAATTGTTGTTCCTGAAAGCTCTGTCTGGTGGCCGGGCATCCCTGGAATTTGCCCAGGCGGCTTTGTGATCCTTGTCTGCCGCTGCCCTTCACTGTGGGACTTCACAGGTGTAATAGGATTTCCTTTTCAAGGTACCAGGAGAGCTGCCTGGCAAAGAATCTACTTACAGAGAGGATGCACTGCCCTTCCCGTTCCCTTGCCTGCACTAGCAATCTTTGATTTAGTAGTGCGGCTGCTGCAGTTCATTACTGCACATTTTAGAGTCAGACTCAACTCTATCAGTGGGCTACCCCCTAAAGTGCTATACTCGTTGTGATAATAGCTAAGGACATTACAGACAGAAGACTTATATCCAGCCTTTGCAGCACCACTACTCCCAAATAAGGGGTGGAGGAATACCTCCTAAGCCGGCTGTCACCTCTGTGAGTCACGGCTGCTCCTCCGCTCCCCGCCCCAGGTCAGGCTGCTAGGATTTCAGGCATGGGATAGGAGCTTGCACCCATGACGTCATCATTCTCAAGCGACCCTGGGGCTCCCAGGGCACAATAGGAGAGCCAGGATAAGGTATAAGGCTTACACAGCAATAATTTTTCTTAATGTCTTTTTTTTTTTTTTTAAAGATTTATTTATTTTCATTGGAAAGGCAGATACAGAGAGGAGGAGAGTCAGAGATGAAGATCTCCCGTCCGATGATTCACTCCCCAAGCCACTATTATGGCTGGAGCTGCGCCGATCTGAAGTCAGGACGCTGGAGTTTACTTCCAGGTCTCCCATACGGGTGCAGGGTCCCGAGGTTTTGGGCCGTCCTTGAGTGCTTTCCCAGACCACAAGCAGGGAACTGGATGGGAAGCGGGGCAGCTGGGATTAGAACCGGCGCCCATATGGGATCCTGGCACATTTAAGAGGAGAACTTTAGCCTCTAAGCCACTGCGCCGAGCCCAATCTTGCTTTTATTTGTTCCGCAACTTGTAGTCTAGCCACTCCTTTATTCATTTCACAGCTCTGTGAGTTTTATAGGAAGGAAAATGCGATATGCTGTGTTTGTTAGGCTCGTGGACCCAGAAATCCTGTTAATTTGAAATCTTGTTAAAAGGAAGACTAGGGATATTATATCCAAAGATGAAATAATTGGAAAAAGGTGGTAGGACATCTTGATTCATCAGAAGCAAGAGTCAGAGACCGCGGGGCTTCGGTCTTGCCCTTGTTGTTAAGCTGCTCTGTGGCTTTGTTCCGAGTCTTTTGGAAATGATAATGTCCGTTGTTTGATGAAATCCCCAGGATTGTCCCTCTCAGAGAGATACTAGCAAAAGAAGAATCCTTCTCGGTGTTCCACCCACTGCCCCCGCACCACTGTATGGTTTGTTCTGCTTTTCTAACACAGCTAATACCCATAAAAGCATGTTTCCATAATGCTAGACATTCTTTCTGAAGTGACTCACAGCCTCCAAATCCACAGAAGGGTAGTTATTTTAAATTTCTTAGGCTGCTGAATAAAATAGGAATAATTCTAAGATAATCAATCTACTCAGTAACTGTTAGTATACTAATTATCGCTTGGTTATTGACACAACTGTATTTTATATCCTATTTTATGCTGAATTCTTTGATAGATATTTTAAATTAAGCAGCTCAATATCAGTCAGTCAGGACAGGGGGTCAGACTTTCCATTTCGTGTTCAGTAAAACTGGAATTCAAAGCTTTTTCCATTTATACAATCTTTCTAGAATTTCTCACTTTATTCTCATGCAAAACATTTCTTTCGATCTCAGCTTTTTGTCTTGCTTTCACACTAACTCTTCCAAATGTATTGAGGACTTCAGCATATGGATTGCGAGGGTGTCTTAAACACTTTAGCTGTATCCCTGAGGATAGTTTCTTGTACATGATGACTCAGTTGCATGTATCCTTGGTCTCAGGAAGATGTGTAATTGCCATATGCTCCGGATCATGTCCCATACTCTGACTCTCAGATCCTCCGCAACAGCTCCTGGAGTTGCATTCTCTCCACCTGTCTTCGTTAAACATCGCATCAGCCCTAATGCCACAGGAATTCATCTGACTCTGACAGTACATCTCGTCCTGGTTCATCACGTCACTTTCAACGATCTCAGCATTTCCCTTGATTCTCCTGAGCTGAATTTCATTCAGAGTTGTCACTTCTACCCTCGAACATCTTTTGCCTTCTTAACTTCAACCTTATGCTTCAGCTCCCTTCTCAAATATTCCAACTTCAGAGCGTATCTTGGACTTCTTGATCAGTTTAACCAGTGTTTCAGTGCTGTCGCAGCGGCCTGTCCTAATCATCGTAAAGTGCTATGAATTTTCAATGTATATCCTTATTTGGGTAATCATCAGGTTGCCATGTTTCTCCTTCCTTGGTTCACCTGCTACACACAGGCAGCATGTCTGCGTCATTGCACCTATTTCTTCATATTATAATTGTGTGCTGGGTCACATTGAACTACTCACTTTTTCTGAACAGGAGCACTCTCACTGTGGGACATTAATACTTCATTCTAACTGGAATTCTGTCCTTCCTCTAATGGTACAGATTTCGATTTATTTTTCACCTTTAAATTTCATTTAAAATTGACTACTTTTCCAGGCTTGTAAATTCATTATTGGGTGACACAACTGACATTCAAACTTAGAATTATCTCTTGGAACGTGCGTATGACATAGAAAAGGAAGATTGTTCAATGACTTTTTTCTCGTTTACAAGAGAGCATGTATTTTTATATCATTAGAGATTATTTGGGGGCTTCTGATGTGGAAAAGTATGCCAGCAGGGAGGGAGGATATTGTTGTATGAATAAAAGTGTTTTATTGCTTTACTCACAGAAAACAGCTGTTGGTTAACATATGCCTCCTGATCGTGATTAATTTTGGAATGAAATAGTGAAAATTATGACTATGATCATTTCAGAGTTCTGTGTCAAGAAACAGCTATCAAATGAAAAATCATTGCTTTACCCCACTAAATATTTCTCACTCCTGAGCTAAAGGGCAATCATTCACAATTTTGGCATGAATAAAGTTAACATGACTTTGTTACATGGTTCTATCAGATTTTACATTAAGTTGTGTCCCAGTAATGTCATGAGTACATTGAAGTATTGGAACTTGTTACTTTTAGACACTTTTTCTTTTTTAAACATTGAAGTTGACTATTTCAGTTGAAGTGGAGATAGCATAAATAAAACATAGAGACCTAATAAAGATTTGATCCAGGATTCCTGAGATTTATTGACTGACTAGAAACTGAGATTTGAAAGACAAGGAATGGTCTAAAATAAATCCAGTTTTCAGTTACGAATGTTGTAAAATTTTTCTAGAAATGTCAACAATGAGATCTCATTTTGGTCCTCGCATTATACACGTTGAATGTGTTGTTTTCATATAATCTACACAAATATGTCCAATAAGTAACAAGAAATATGGATCTAAAACTCAAGAAAGAAAAGGTAATAACCAATAATCATTGCTGGAGGCAGAAAGATGTGACTAATCACCTTAAAAATGTAAAGAGAGAAGAGAGTGAAGAGTCAGGTGAAACTTTGTAAACATATGAAGAGCAACATAGGCAGGGGACATTGTGATGGCATTCAGAACTAGGACAAACAAGATAATGACAGAACGCAACACTTCAGGAAGGGGTGAGTGGCAGAGCTCAAGCCAGTGATATGCACTTGGATTGGGGTGAGAGTTGACCTCCCTTGCAGGGTGAGGAACCATTTCTTGCAGATTTCTTTCTAAACTCCTATGTGTGTCAGTTTCTCCAGAAATGCAGCGTATGTGTAATCCTGAACTTACCAATTGTGGCATATATCAATTACACATCACTTATTGGACTTTCAAAATGTATCTAGATTTGTTTGCTTGGGACTACTTAGCCTCTGAAAAAAGTTCTGGATTCTTCAAGCATGAAAATGGTTCTTTACTGGGTATGCAAACAGTAGCATGTACAACAGGTAGTATAATGTAATGTTTGCATGTGTATGTGTGTCTGTGCATGTGTGCACGTGTGTGTTCGTGTGTGTGCATGTGTATGCATGTGTGTGTGTCTGTGTGTGTGTGTGTGTCTGTGTGTGTTGAGAGAGAGAGGGAGATTCTTAATTTCTTTGAAATAGGTGGCAGGGTCAACCAAAAAGGAATAAAGAGATGGCTTGAAGCTCGCACAAGGCAATGCAAATTTGAATACCATCTGTGCAGAGAGAAGGGTGTGCATGTGTCTGAGAAGGGTGTGCCCTCTTCCTGCTGAGACATGTGGAAGATGATGGCATCAGGAAGTGTTATTTCACTTTAACTTGGTGTGGAGTCAAGCACATCTGAGACAGAAATGATGCGTGTGGACCCAGTGTGGTAGCCTAGTAGCTAAAGCCCTCACCTTACACATGCCAGGATCCCATATGAGCACTAGTTCCAATCCAGGCAGCCTCACTTCCCATCCAGCTCCCTGCTTGTGGCCTGGGACAGCAGTTGAAGACAACCCAAAGTCTTGGGACCCTGCATCTGAATGGAAAACCTGGGAGAGGCTCCAGCATCCTAGCTTCAGTCGGGCGCAGCTCCGGTGGGCACAGCCAACTGGGGAGTGAATCAGCAGATGGAAGATCATCCCCTCGGTCTCTCCTCCTCTGTAAATCTGACTTTCCAAATAAATAAGCAAACAAACAAACAAATAAATAAATAATCTTTTAAAAAGGATCCTTGTGAGCCTCCTGTCCTTTTCCTGCAGGTGCAGATCTGCTCTGGCAGCAGATGTTTTATTTCTCTGTTCCAATCCACCTGAAATGCCTGACTGATGACATTCCCGCAGCTTCCCTAGGGAGCCCACTTCATCATCCACATGTCTTGAAGGCAGCATTCTTTATGATCCTTGTGCCACATGTTCCTTTGTCTTCCTGTTAGCTGTCTGACCCTGAAAAGATCCCTTCTCTTCTGTTGGGCTTTTCTATTCAGGCTCTCGTCCCACCTCTTTGGGTCAGCACTTTTGCTGTGTTAGATACGTGTTTTGGTTTTCTCTTCTTTACCCATTCATCAGGTTACCCACACTTTTGATGAAGACTGATGCTTTCCTTAATAATTTCTATATATTCTTGGAGACTTTTCTGCATCTGTCGTTTCTTTCATAAACTTTTACATAGAAGTATAATATCCAGAAGAAATAGAGTTTTGGTTTGCAATTTTTCCAGTGTTAGTTTAATTTATCCTTCTTAATACCCCCTTCCCTGCTTAAGGAAACCTACAGGACAATTCCCATTATTTTAGGAGAACTTATTCCAGTTGTATCCTAACAAATATTTTCTACCTCTAACCTATTTTCTAATTCACTTTATACACTGTTGGGTAATTGACTTCCCCCCAAATCAAGTTTCTAATGGCCATTTCTGAATCCAAATATTTTAAAAGATTTATTTATTTTTTATTAGAAGGTCAGATTTGCAGATAGAAGACACAGAGAGGAGGATCTTCCATCTGCTGACTTACTCCTCAAGCAACAGCAACAGTCAGAGCTGAGCTGATCCAAAGCCTGGATTCAGATACTTCTTGCCATACAGGTGTAGGGTCTCTAGGCTTTGGGTCATCCCCGATTGCTTTCCCGGGTCACAGGCAGGCACCTGAATTGGAAGCAGGGCCATCAGGATTAGAACTGGTGTTCATACTGGATCCCAGTGTGTGCAAGGCGAGGACTTTAGCCATTAGACTATTGCACTAACCCCTGATATAAATTTTTAAAGCCTATTTATCATCTGGATATTAAAGAATATACTCTTCTCATTATTTTGTAATGGAGAACCTTTCTAAGGAAATAAAGTAGAAATGTTCTGAGTAAACTTACCAGGTTAAATTTTCAGGATAAAATTAGAATATAGTTCCCAAATTGTGACTTACTATTTACATTAATAAGTCTTGATGCTGATTAAAGGAATTCCTGGCATGTGGTTTATAGCACTCGAGCTTGAAACACTATTTTGGGCTGGAAACTTCATTTCCATGTTTCCTGTCTGTCTAGCTAAATCAAAGAATAGTTGACGGGGCTGAGCTTGTGACAAAGCAAAAATACAAAGTCAAGATTTCAACCAAGTTTACTGACTCTTCTTTTGCTTTCATTAAAGCTCTGTGGGAATAGTTCAATGAGAATCTGGTCAAACACACACACACACACAAAAGCACCATTTTTTAAACCAAGCTTCTTTCTCTACTGACTTTGATGTAGAATTTATCAGGTCCCTATGTCTCTTCCTCAGCTTGCAGTCTCTCCACCTTTACTTTGAAGATTACAAATCAACTCCTTTCCAAAACCCAACTCACTAAATCCAGGGAGTGGCACAAGGGTAAGGCCAACCTGGAATCAGAAAGACTCAGAATTCAGTTACCACCTCTGGAGGTAACAGCACAGTGGTAGATTCTATTCCAAACTGCTTCACAAGAACTTCAGAACTTGATTACACAGTAAGACCAACTTATTATGGACCCCCAGATAGTGCCATCATCCAGTGCCAGGGCCCTTTTCTTGACCAGTCAGAGAAAGGCCATGAACACTGTTAGTCAATCAGAACACGTACCTGAATTGATCATGTGTTGCTCACTTTCCAATAAAATATGTAAGATCTGCCACCCTTCGTCCCTTATGGAGTTTGGAAATGGAGTGATGCCTGCCTAGCTTGTTTCCCTGTGCAGTACAAAATAAACTGCTACTATCTTCTACCTCCGGTGTGAAAAACTGGCTTGCTGCACTCTGGGTCAGCAGACCCAGGTTTTTTGATATCCCACAATATGTCTGATCATTAACTACTTCTATGTGCTAGTACACATAGATTCCACACCTTGCAACTGAGGAGATCTCCCTGATTTGGAATTATTAAGCTACCTAACCCCTATTTTCCAAAGGAAAAAATATCATGGAAAAATAAGAAAATATTCAAGTGAATTACTCCATTTCTATTGTTTTCTTTGTATGTTTTTTGTGTGTTTGGGTTTTATCATTTTCAGGTGATAAAAAGGGGGCTTGTGAATTATGTTAAAAATCACTGGTCCGCTGGTAATATTAAAGCAGCCTAACTTCACAGGTACAAATTATTTGAAGGTTCTGCGAAGGGAAGAGAAAAGAGAAAATCTTGTACAATCTTCTTGTACAGACTCTGAATTTCCCCTTGATTTACACACGCAGCTACCTGGCACGTGAACCTGAATTCAAACCTTAGCAGTGATAGCAGTTAATTCTGATCCTCACTTCCACTACCTAGTGTGTGCTTTCTTCAGGGAACATAGCAAGGAATACATCTTATGAAGTGCACATCATGATGCAGAAAATAATATCAATTTCCAGCTGCATTCCTCTAAACGGTACCCCTTTCCATCACCTGTGCAGCCTTCCAGTCCTTCCTGGGACACCACAGATTAATTGCATAGCATCTAAACCATCAAATGGTCTCTAGGGCTTTAAACCCTCAGATAAAGAATGATGTTCTTACAATTGTGCTCCTGTCCTAAATACTTTCAATGCAATTCATCAACAGATAGTTTTCTTCTTCAGAATGAACGAAAAAAAAAATAAATAAGATCACTTAAGTTTCTTCTGGTTCAACAATAAAATATCCCAGAGGATAGGAAAAGATTGCTTCACAAACCCTACACCATTTTTATGTATGATGAACAGCCCTGTAGGAAATAAATTATTATGATAGTCAGCTAGGAAATGGAAATTGTCGAAAAATTTCTAAAGTAATGATTGCGTTCCCCACTGACACACATGGAGTCAGTGTTAGGAAGGGCCAGTGGTGCCAGTTGTGAAGCTGTTCTTCATGGGCCTCCTTCATCCACAAGGAAATGAAAGTCCCCTTCAATTTCACATCAGCAACCTTGCCTTCTTTCTCTCTAATCAGTCTTCTTGCATGCTTTCTCTTGTCTTATACTTTTTTTTTAGTAATAAAAATCTCATTAACCACTCATTCTTCTTCATGTTCAAATTAGAGCATGCTTCTGAATATTTAAATATTTTGCTTCTAGTGGACTCGTTTCCTCAAAAATAAAACATCTTTTGTGATACTTTACTGAAGATATATCTGAGAAGAGTCCTCCATGTATTCTCCCAACACAAAGTGATTTGCATTAAAGAACACGAAGAAGTTTAAAGATACTGAAAATGCAAATTGTGAAGCACAACTTCAATTTTTATTGCATTACTTCTGTTTACTTAATTCTGTTGCTTTTGTTGTGTTTTTTTCTTTGTAAGTTTCCCTGTACCTTAAGGAGAAATTTCCATGAAGGAAACTTTCATGGTGTAGTCAAACATGGAATATTTTCCAAAATTCTTTTTGCTAATCTGTCACCCCTCCAATTCAGTGTCAGTTTTCTAACCAGGGTAATCTATCTTCTATTAGTTACATCATGGTAGTCCTGTCTCATTCATGTAACATAACACTTTGCACACAAAAAGCTCCAGTGTTCCTTGGAGTGGATCTGGCAAGAGGGGACAATTCTTTCACCCAGAGTCTCACTCATTCAAAGCTGAAGTTGCAAAAGAAACTTCTATCATGAAAGAAGAAAAGGGAGCCACACAAAGACAGAATTCAAAATAAGGAAACTTGTGTTAGCATTGAGGACAAGGAAATAAACTTAGATTGGGGATGATTTTTATAACAAAGAAATGAAAGATTGGTTTACCCAATCCTAAAGATTATTCTATAACAGGAGACCTAACACTGATTTGCTCTTTATTCCTGGAACCCAGGAAGTGGTGGATTTCTGTTACATATGACAATGCACTACACTTCTTGTTAATTTATGGAAGGTTGAGTTAGTTCATTAATCTTTTGACATCTGTCTTTTCAAGTAGCATTTGTACTTTTCTAAAGTTTTATGGAATTTGCTCTATCATGCTAGCAAAGTAGTGATAGCAGTTTTTGCTATGCCATTTTCTGATATTTACCGAAAGGGCTTTCTTTCTCTTTTTTAAGTGCTCAAATTGCTTTTAAATTTGATTTGCTTACTACTTTTTTTTTGTATGGGTATAAGAACACCTACCTATCTGCATACCTATACATGTATTTTTTAAAACTACATTAAAATTAGTAGTCTTCCTAAAACATTCTGTAGCTCATGGAATGAAAGCTCAATAGTAAAAGCATGGCTTCCTTAAAATGTTTTTCTTAAGAAAAATCAATAACCCATTTGTAATCCCTTTAATCAAATATAAATAAGAAAAAATATCAGCGGTTATCTTACATTGCAGTCTATACATCACATGAAGAAATGAGTTTCTTAAATCTTGAAGTTTTATATCTTCCAGGCTATTAAACATTTACTTAATTTTTCAACTGTCAGCATTATTGGAAAGATATGTTTTTGCTTCTCCTTAAGGTATTAAAATTCTGATTTTTTTAAAAGAAGATTTCAAATTGTTATTTCGAAGGCAGAGTTATACAGAGAAGGAGAGACAGAGATCTTCCATTAGCTGGTTCACTCTCCAAGTAGACGCAATGGCCAGAGCTCAGGTGATCTGAATCCAGGAGCCAGGATCTTCCCTCAGGTTTCCCATATGTGTGCAGGAGCCCAAGGATCCGAGTCACCCTTTGCTGTTTTGCCATGCTATGAACAGGGAACTAGACTGGATTTAAGCCTGGAGTTAAATCAGCATCCTGATGGGATGCCAGTGCCATAGACCATGCCTTAGCCTGAAACATTAGGACATCAGTCCCTGAATTTTGCTTACTTTAAAATTTTCTTTTTATTATGCAACATTTGTTCGTGTGTATGATTATTTGTATTAATAGCATCAACACGCATGTAAAGCAATTTCTCACTTAAATTTATATGCGTGTTCCTGTTGTTTCTCTCTGTGAATGCAGTGGACCAAAGGAAGCTACACAATTGGAGTTCCTGGAATATGTCAGACATGTGGGAGGTGGCTGAGAAAGTGGCCGATGTCAGAGGATAAAGAACCTGGAGGTCAGGCACTCCAGCTGGTATCATCACCAGAATGTGTGGGTCTGACCATCCGTAAATCTTTCCTTGGAGTTCATGGTGGGAGTAGAACCAAAGCAGATTTCTCAATGACCAGCGCCGCTGCCACCCCCAGATGCCAGACTAACGGACCTTATCCTCAACTTGAATTTCCTAAAGGTCCATTGACATCAGTTTTCCTTTTCAAGAAGTTTTGCTTGCTATCTTAGTTAAGATCATGAGAAGCTGACTCATACGGATGGGGAAACCTTCTCACATCTGTAGCTGTTTAGTCCTCCACGCGATGGATGCAACACCAAGACGACCAACCTCAGTCTTCGGGAAAGGACATCCTCGCAAAGAAGCTGCTCTCTGGGCAGCACATTACAGTTTCCTGGAGACACATGACAAAAACAATGCTGAGAGACATGGATAATTTTCAGAAATTGACTCTTGTAATTGTGGAGGCTTGGTAGCTCCTTTTTATTAGAAGAGAGGGAATATCAGTGTTCCTTTTGTTTATGGTGCATATTTTCCTTCAAAAGTGTTTGAGTTAGAAAAGGTCTTAGTAGGATATGCTAAGTGGTCGTGAAGATGCTTTGAGAGTTTAGCAAGCACTCTGAATAGCTAAGGTTTAAGAAACACAGATCTTCTGTACTGATGTACAGATAAGCAGGGCTCTGTGTTCATATATAACAGCATCTTGAAAGGTAGATAAAAGAAGCAGGTGCAGCTTGAGAGCAAGATGACAGAATAGAGTAAGGACATGTTTAAACTGATGGAGAAGGATTAGCCAAGAAGAAGCAGAGAGGGTGGGATCCCGGGAATCAGGAAAGGGCAGGCCTATCACAGAGGGACACCTGTGGACTACGGACACAGACAAGCAGCAGAGACAGCGAAGGGGTCTCGCAGTGAACATATACCCCAGCTGAGCATGGAGCTTCACTGGGGGTTAGGTGGAAGGGGAGATCACCAGAAATCAAGAAGTTACTCCAGCTACAAAACAACAGGTCCTATTGATTTTTTTTTAAATATGATCGCAGCAGAAGCAGGTTAAGGAGCTGGTAAAGGGATATAGGAGCAGAATGGATTTCACAGCCCAGACCTGCCTCACCACTACCATGTCAGGCACCATTTTGAGTTCAGAGGCAAAGGCTCTGGGGGGATAACAGTGAGTTGTGCGTGTGCTAAATCTAGTGAGATCTGATTTTCAGCTCAACACACTGTATTGGTCCTACTAGAAAATAATACTGATCCAGCATCCTGTGGGTTCCATTCACAGTAGCTCTGGGTTGCCTGCAGACCTGATTGTGAGCAGTTCCTACCCCCAGATCTGACCCACACGTCTCCTGGTGGGTACTGTAACCCAGCCTGAGCTTGGCTGCTCCCAGTCTTGATTCTTGCACTCACCTGCAGGGACTGCATCGTGACATAAGAGTTCCCCAAGCTCCTTTATCAGGTCACCTCCCAGTGGCTGATCTCTCACACATCAGTGGGTACTTGGCCCATGCTGATTTGGCCCACTTTCTGTCCATGCAAGTACAGTGGCTTTGCCTAACCAACAAACCCACACCCATTCCGGCTCTTGTTCTTCAGTGTTCTAGCCCAGCCACACCTGCTTCACCTGCAGACCAAGCTCTGTTCTATACCCACCAGCCTGTTTTACACCCACTGTGGCTCTAATGAACTCTAGCAGGTGGTGAAGCCCGGCCCAATTACACACCCCAGACTCAGTCCATACCCATACTGAAGTACACTGCAGTAATGCCCAGTCCAATTTGCCACCCCCATTACAGCTCTCACAAATACCAGTGGGAACTGCAACCCAGCTGGGGCAGTTTCTTAGCTCCACAACTGGGCCTGCTCCCTGCTATAGATCTTGAGTGTGCTGGTGGTTGACCCATCCCAGCATAACCAATGTCCCGTCTTGGTCTCTGCCATTGGATGCTGCAGCCTAGCCTGGCCTGGCCCATCCCAACATCCAACTTCCACTGGTGGTTGCTGTAGCCTAGCCCTACCCAGCCTACCACCATTCCTGGCTTTCAGGCAAACTAGTAGATATGATAGCCTAGCCTAATCCAGCATGGCCCATACCCCAGTCTGGCTTCTGTGCATGCCAGTGTGCTATGGTTTCCCCTAGTCCTGTCCTGTCATCCACCTAATCCCTAGCCAACCCACATGCCTGCTGACAAGTGAAACAGCCCTTCCTAGTCTGACTAACTACCCAGTCCTGATACATGTGCTCACCAGCAGGAATGATGGCCCACCAAAGGATTTCCCCAAGTTCCCCCACCAGGCCTACTCCCAGACCTAGATCTCACATATGTCAGTGGGTGCTAGGCCCTTACCCAGCAAAGTCTGCCCTCCAGTGTTGGCTTTAGTGTGTGCTGGTAGATGTTGTAGCCTGGCTGGCCTCATACCCAATTCTTGGGTGTGCCTGCGGGTGCTGTAGCCTGGTCCAGCCTGGCCTGTTCCCAGTCTCAGTACTCATTAGTGTTGGTGAGTTCCATGGTGTTGTCTAGCTCAGCCTGTCACCACTCCCAACCCTCTAGCAACCTAGCTGTATGGCAGTCTGGAAGGGGTGAACCCACGATCCCATACAGAATTTATTCCCAGACCTGTTTTTCTTGCATGCTAGTTAGTGTCATGGCCCAGCCTGAAGTGGTTCACCCCACGCCCCATCACTTACTGGGAGGTACTGTGGTTAAGCCCTGCTAGGAAGCCCATCACCTTCCTCTGCCCAGCCATGGCTTTGTGTGTGCCAGTAGATTGTAGTTGACACCAACAAGCCCAACTCATGTTTCCCATGTGAATGGGTGTATTGGTTTGGCCATGAAAGTTTCTCCAGATTCCCTCGTCCAAATCACCTGGTCTCAGCCTCCTCGTTTACCTGCAAGTGCAATAGCCTGGTTGGTGGAAGTCCCGCAGAAGTCACTTCTACCTGTCCACTATTCTACCTCAGCAGGCCTCCCACACATTCCCAGACCCCCATTCCCTGAACAATTCACAGCCCCCAGTGTCTGCAAGTGTGTGGATCTCCAAGTCCAGTCATCTCATTGTGTCTCATGCCACCCTGGAGTCCTGCCCAACTGCTCAGGCCCTATATTAACTAGGAGATGGGTCCCCAGACCCTATTTGTTGGGATGCTGGTGTCTGCCCACCACATATCTTAAAAACAAAAAGCATCTATGCTGGCATACTGGTATAATTAACACAAATTTGCTATTAACCAGGCCCAGGATGTCTGTTAGCTGCTTTTCTCCCAGCATTGCAACCCTTGCCTAGTTACAATGCAGTCTAGGCAGTTGCCTATGACTGGGGTAAGGAAGACCTTTTACACTATGGAAGTTTGTGTCCTGCAACGTCCACAGGTAGTGCTGATATGAGACCACTAATCTCTCTTTAATAATTTTATAATTAATGTAAGAATTTCAAGCTCTGTCTCAGTTTTGCCAGTGCCCCTAAGGTGTAGTCTTTGGTTGGCAATGCTGATAAAGACATCTGCCTCAAGATAAATCTCCCTTAAAATTCCATGCTCCAATTATCTCTACTGATCGCTGATTTCTACATTAGTTTTAGCTGGCACTGTTTTCTCCTTTTAGAAATTCTTGTTTTGATTAGTAACTTCAGCAGTTTGTTGAAAGCTACATTTTTTTTTTTAAATCCAAGCTCTGGTTACATTTTTGCAGGAGGAGCCTTGAGGGTGATAAATTTACCTTCTGGCCATTCTTTTGTTTTGTTACTAGTTCTTTAACATTGTACCATTTAAGTTTCAAAATTTCAATATAAGTAGCATTTTTAAAAAATTAATTATGAGTTAGAGCTCCATATTTGATGCACAAAATATTACATCATGTTTAGCCAATGGGATGCTATGTTTCTTTAAAAATTAAATTGGCATCTTTCCAAAAAATCAATAATATTCTGGATAGTAACAACCAGTGTTAATCTTTCCATAACTATGAGGAAAATCTGTTCTTTGTCTCAGTATCATAATTTTGACCATTCATCTGTATTCTTGTGGAGACACTTAGGTACATACATACGAATAGTAATTTTTTTCTGAAATATTTATTAGTTTGTCTTTCGTTAATTACATCTGTATTGCTCAGAATATTTCTTCTGGAAGAACAGAATGACTTGGGAATAAAAACAAAGGCAATTTAACTACTTACTTGAAACATCTATTTTTTTTCTCTGAATACACTGAGTAAATTCTTTAGTTTGCCTAATTTAGTTTTATTTAAAGATAAATTGAATATCTGTGAGTTTAATATGAATAATAAATTTATGAGCTTGACATTCAGAGGTAAAATGTCCTAAATAATTGTTTTTAATTAAAAATATCACTCTATGTCAACAAATGGTCATTTAAAATATAGTTATTTTAAATGATTTATTATAGTAAATAACCTTTGAATATATATGGACAAGGGTATCTCAAAAAATTTTGTGGAAAAGTGTAATGAAAATAAAGGATAAATATTTGAGGAGACAGCTATATTAATCTTCACTGAACAACATATAATAAAATACACCATCTTACAGATACGTGCCATGTGTATACATCAGTTAAGCATAACTTTTTAAAAAGATGGATTGGGCCCGGCACAGTGGCGCAAGTGGTTAAGGTCCTTACCATTTGGTTGTTCACTCCCCAAAGCTCACAACATCTGGGGTTAGGTTGGGCCAAAGCCAAGAGCCACAAGCTAGACGCTTTATCTTGGTCTCCATGTCGTTGGCAGGAACTGAAGTGCACGGGTCTCCTTCTGCTGATTTCCCATGAATATTCGCAGGATCTGGGTCAGAGATAGAATAGCCAGGTCTTGAATCACTGCCCATCTGTAATTCCTATGTGGTAATGGTGTAAACTGCTGAGTCATAATGCCTACCCCCAAACAGAAGCAGTAGTTTGGTGGGTAATCAACAAACACTGAGTCTTACTTCTAGGATTATAATAATAAAACTATCAAAGAATCCACAAAAATCTAAAAAATTCAAAATATTAGACAATTTGTATGCCTGTGTCTACATATTATGGAGAATTTCCATAATTATTTTGTTCTGACTGTATAGTCTGTGCTTTTCCCTGTGCAGTAAGAACCAGAGTTCTTCCAAAGTCATGGATAATTGATGTTCAAAATTTGAGCCCACTATTGCTCTCAAGTCATAGTCAAGTTCCTTTAAAGAGGAGAATTTGTATGTTAGACAGAAGAGTCCTAAGTTCCCACCGATTGATAAACTCTGTGCCAATGGCCACACAAGCATGAACACATTTATTTCTTAGAAAGTTGTAATATCAACTTTATTAAAACAAAGGAAAGAATTGAGAAATACAGAAACTAGTGGCATGCCAAAATCTCGTATCAGAATACATTAGAAACAGAAGTGAAATCACAGCGGATTGCAGTACAAGTCATGCCTTTCTCCAGATGCAATGTGCCCACGTGACTTCACACAGTATATTTACAGGTATGATATATAAGTCCCCCTGAAACAGGGAATATTCATGCTGTCTACGTAGTCCAGAATTTAAATATTTTGTATAAACTATACAATGAAATGCAGAGATAAGACATAGTATTTTTATGACAGATATAATAATGTGAGTTGATTTTAGTTGTATTCCTAAGCCTTGTAGAGAGCTCTGGAGAATGGGACGGATATAATTTGTCAGATGGACAATGGGAGATCCAAGGCGTAAAGAAAGACCATTCACTCTCGCTACCTCTTTACTTCTCTTCTCTTACTCCTGTCAAAGAATGGCTCTATTTCATGCTCAGAATAGCTTTCTAATCCTTGTCTACAAAGCCACATGTATTCCCTTATCAAAAACTTGACTCCATGCCAGCCCCTCGCAGGAGCCCTACCATGATGAGAGGTGGAATAAATGCATCCACTTCTGCTTTTCTGACAATAACATCCCCCAAGTACTGTCCTTTAAAATTTTAAACATTTTTCTCAAAAAGAAGAAAATTGTATCTGATTTGTCACTTTGTTTTATGTGATTTCATCAAGGTCAATGAGTACCTAATGGTCAAACTGGTAAAATATAGGCCCAAACACATTTAAATGGCTTTGTGAAGCGATCAAGGGTACAGTTCTGAATCAGGGAATTTCTTCATGAATAATCACAGTGCACCACTGGTACTCAGGTGTATAATCACAATGAAGGATTTATTGTCTCATTGGGGGGAAGGGGGGAAGGAAGGCACAAGTCAGCTTTTCATCACTATGAGTGCTAAAACAAGCTACTTATTAAACAAGGAGACATATGTTTGCTCACGGTTCTGGCAATTTCAGTAC
This sequence comes from Ochotona curzoniae, assembly GCF_017591425.1. Lineage (NCBI taxonomy): Eukaryota > Metazoa > Chordata > Mammalia > Lagomorpha > Ochotonidae > Ochotona > Ochotona curzoniae. The sequence goes on from NW_024467122.1 coordinate 37,470,982, forward strand.
AAAACTGTTAAGACCTCAACTCACTCATTTGGTGAGGCCAGAAGGTAACAATGATGGAGTGTATGACAAGGAAACAGAGTGGTTAGCCCTACTTTAACCTGTAAAATCAACACATTTATAAGGACTTCCTTCTTGTAAACTAAGGACCTTACACGTGGTCCAACTTCTTCTTAACACCATGTTGGGACTAACGAGTCTATCATCTTAGTCTCGGTAATCTAGGACTTTGGAGATGAAACATCTGTATGAGTTTGATGAAATGTATCTCTTTCAGATAAAAGCAAGAAATGAATCTCTATTCATCCAAAAAGTGTTGAGGAAAGCAATAGCTTTCCAATAGTAGAGACAGCAGCGACATAGAAGGGGGAAATCACTGTTCATTACTGGCAAAGCATTGCAGATAGCTACCCTGGCTCTGTGCATTTCCAAGGAGTCTGTAAAGAACAGAGGACATTAGACTTGATGAGGGTACCAACATGGTGTGAAGTGGAGTAAGTAAAGATTTAGGGGCAAAAAGCTAAGTGATACAAACGTAACTATTAGAGAATAACTGTGCTATTATCTAAATGTCTCTGCCCCCCCAATATTCACAGATTGAAATCTAGCCCCCAAATAATAGAAGTACTATGAGATAAATGCTAGGTGAGTACTAAGAGGCTATTTGACTGAAGATGCAGCTCTCACTGCAGGGATCTGTGCTCTCATAAACGAGGCTTAAAGGGCTTCTTCCGCACTTCCACGCCACACTGAAATGCGCCACTTATGATGAATGAACCTATCAGAAATCAAACAGGTGGGTGCATGAATTGCAGAGCTCCTAACAGCGAGTAAAACAAGGTTATTGCTTATTTAGACCTAGCTAAATACACCCAGGCAAGCCGAAAAGTTGATCAACCAAAGGAAATAAACATTCAAGAACTTATAGTTTGGCATTACTTCATTTGCTGGTCTGTTAGCAGTCTTAAGTATTACAAACCTCAACTCAACTCTATACTATGAAAGTAAGTACATGAGTAATAAATAGAACTTGGAGGGGGTACAGTGGACCTAACGTTACTTTCCAAATCACAATGTACATTCAGAAGCAAAATAGTCCGTCTCTTCATTGTGGTAAGGAGTGTTGTCTAACTAAATTAGTATTTTCCCAATCTAGTGGAAGTTTTTCTTTGGATGGCTGTATCTGACACACCAGCACTGATCTCAGCAGCTGTGGAATAGACTCTGTTGGCCATATGGAGGCTGGCTCATCCATCCCTATTAGAGGAGCAATGTATTCGCTGCAGAATCCTTTCAAGGGCTACAACAAGAACCCTCTTTCCACTGATAGCAGACTCGGTTGCATTTGTCAGGCAATTGATTGTGACTCCCCGCCAAGTCTGAAGGTGCATGCAGTATACCCAACAGTGTGCACACAAAGAAAGATCAAGTTAGCCTTCCCCTCTCTTTGGAGCACGGTGCTCACTGATCTCAGTGGAGTGTCACTGTCCTCTTTTTCATAGTCACTCACTTCCCAGGCCTGCTGGGTTCCCAGACTGCCTTCCCATTGTATGTGTGCTCAGACTGATTATAAGTTCACCACTTCCTTCCACCTTTTTGTACAGGGTATTATCTATGACAGATGAGTGCAATAAAGTGAATCATTTTTTTTCCCCTCTTGCAGGCAGCGCAGTGAGTTCTAACCAACAAAGGCACATTGAGGTAAATCTTTAACAGTGTCACCACATTGACTTTCATCATTTTCACCTTTCCTTTCACTGATTTTTATCCCTGGAGTTGTAAAACACAGTTTCACATTGTGATCGTCCTCTAGTCCTCAGTAGAATTAGTTACCCTGACAAGAACGTACTCTTTTTCATAGACACTCCATCACAGCTCAGCTTTAGTTGCTTCTTTCTCTGCACAAATTCTGTTTTATACATAAAAGCCTAGAGTTTCAAAAGATGCAAAATTTTCAAAAAATATCACTCTTTGATTTTAAGAGATAATAAGATATGAGAAAGCTATTGAAAACATGTGATGGATATTTAACAGAAAGGGAATATATTTCTTATACATTTGGTAGAAATTCAAAATAGTATATTGTGATTCTGTGAAATTTTATATTATGTGTAGCATAAAAGATGGCTACTGGTTTTTCTTTCCTTGTCAATACATTTTGTCTTGACTGAAATTTAAAAATTCTTAAAGGCAGAAAAGAAAGCAAAATCCTTCTCAGTTCTGGAAGCCAAGAAGATGGCAATAGATCAGGTGTCTAGTAAGGCCGGCTTCCCAACACAATGGCTTCTTGCTTGTATCTTTGCATATAGAAGGACTAAACCATATTCCCAAAGTTCTTTCTTGAGGACACAAATCTCAAGGAGTGCTCTGCCTTAGTACCCTAGTTAGCTTCCAAAGACCCTACCTCCTTCGAGCCATCACCTAGCGATGAACATGTCAACATGTAATAGTAGGTTTGGGGGTAGAGGACAAGTATTCAGGCAAAATAGAAAAGGTTTTTCAAATGGAGGTTCATATAAAACATCATCACTCTAATATAGTAACTTCCATTTAAAGTTACAGTTTTAAAGGATGTAGGCATCTCCTATGAAGACATAATTCAAATTACTGTCACAAGATCATTGTGTAAGAATTCACTTGAAATGGCAGATAGAGAGCACCAAAACCATTTTTTCCCGTTTAACTTGAATGATTATTCTCATTTTCTTTGTAATGGTTAATGTTTCAAGGAATAATTATTATTTCTTCCTTTTATATCATTCTCCCTTTCATTCATTTAATCAACTAAAAATGATCCTGTACTTACTGACCTTTTAAAAATCTGTCAGTGATATTTCTTTCTTAATGTGTTCTGTGACTAAAAGTCTCTATGTGAGGACTGAGTAAGGGAAGAGCTAAGCTAGGAAGACTGACAGCAACAGACCAAGGAAGGCCCTTTGAAAAATCCCCTTGTGGAAAGCTGACAAAAATTATCTCATAGAAACCAAAGAAAATCGTAACTGTGGTGCATTAGAAAGAAAATGTGTGTTTTCTCAAAATAAAGAATGACAGACAGACAGACACAGCATATGGGAAATAAATTGCTCAATCCCCTAGATTGAAGGCAACCCAAACAATCAATTCAGTTGCAAAGACATATATGTGAACTATGGGATGTCTATAGTACTTGATTCCAACAAAATCCCAAGGCTAAACATTAGCTTGTGCCACTGGGAATCTTACAGTTAAGATCCAATTAATTTGTGCCTGAGCTGTTCGAGATGGCACTCTTGATGCTAGTACTGACTGGTACTACATACTGGTATTCCCGACTGACAGACTGATAATGGCTGGAGAGCAGATACGGCTTGGGACAAACTTTCTCTGTGCTCTGGGAGAGTGAAAAGAAGGGCGGGACAGAAGTTCCCTGGGAACAGGGATGTTTCACGATACAGTGAAAGTCTCCGAGGTAACTCTGGAAGCTGCCGTCAGAGGAACAGGTAAAAAGCTTCATCTCCTCTCTTCAGTGGTGACATGCAGCCCCAAATTGTGCAGATGGCAATACTCATAAAGCCATTTATTTCCTATGTAAAGCCTCACACTTAGTTGCACTAGCACCTCTCAGCCTCAGCTCCAATCTATAAAACCCCTTATTCCCAGACTGTGGGAGAACTGGGAGTTAACTGCTAAGTGTGCCTGCTTGCGCAGAGGTTGGCAAATAAATATCTACCTTCTTCTGTTTGAATAGCTCCACATCTGGAGGGAGAATCCAGGCTTTTGGGGGTGTTACAGTTTGGACGACAGGGATTCAGATAGCTCTGATCAGAGTTCTAGGGATGACAGGAACAATCAAAACGCCCACCATGTTCTTATGAATATGGGGAAAGCACCAGGGGCTACAGAAGGTAAAGAGAAGAATGGATACAGAGAAGGAGAATTTCCATGCAAGAAGGATTCTATGTCCTCTTGATACGTATCTTGAATTGCTGAGGACAATGTTCTTGTCCATTCTGGTAGGTCATTCTAGATGGCTGAGATCAAAAGAAGTGATCAAAGTCCTCATTTTGGGCAGCACCTGGAGCTGTGCATAAATCTTGTTCCTTTGGAAAACTCTTTGTTGTTTCATTGCAATTCTTTAATATTACAAAGTTCTCAATTTTAATGAAACTACTTTTTTTGATCAATTTCTTTCAACTCAAAATTACTTATCATACCAACCACTACTCCTTGTGCTGTTGTTTTTTGAACTCTAAATAAATAATTACAGAGCGTAGGCTTGCCATATTTAGCTAACAAAAATATAAAATCGATATTTTTGATTTCAAAAAAATACCTTTTAAGTGTGTTTCATGAAATGTGTGGGGCATAGTTGTGCTGTTTATTGTTAATCTGAAATTCAAATGCAACTATTTTTCTTGTGTTTACAAAGAAGTTGTGGAAAGAATTAAAAAAAAGGAAATAAGGAAAGGGCCCTGTGCGATAATGTAATAGCTAAAGTCCTCGCCTTGAAAACAACAGGATCCCATATGCACGCGATAATCCAGGCAGCCCTGCCTCCCATCCAGCTCCCTGCTTGCAGTCTGGGAAAGCAGTCAAAGATGGCCCAAAGCCTTGGGACACTGCACCCGTATGGGAGACCTGGAAGAGGTTCCAGGTTCCTGGCTTCAAATTGGCACGGGTCCAGCTGTTGCAGTAGCTCAGGGATTAAATCAACAAATGGGAGATCTTCCTCTCTGTCTCTCCTCCTCTCTGTATATATGCCCTTCCAATAAGAATAAATAAAACCTTAAAAAAAAGAAGAAGAAAGTAAGGAAAGAAGGAAAGAGAAGAGGAAGGAAGAGATGATGGAAAGAAAAAGGAAAATAAAAAGGGAAGGAAGAAATGAAACAGGATTATATTAAAGTTGTAAGGAAATGTGACCAGCTGTATTCCTTAATTTTCTAATAAATTAGAGATAAATAAGTATGTTAAAAAGGATAAAACACAGGAAGATGAATATTGCATTGTTTCATAAAGTGGCATACCTTTTTTACAATTGCTTCAGTAATCAGATGAAAAATTCAATTCAGATGTTAATATTTGAATAGAAGACTAAAGTTTCACTATATTTTGAATACTTTGTTTTTTTTTATTATGAAATAGCTCAAACATATAGAAAAGCACAAAAAACAATGTAGCACACACACATATCTCTTCTGAGGTTTAAAAAAATCCAAATCCAATTTTCAATGCTGCATTAGTTTTTTGTCATTGTTTGTTTTTGTAAAATAGAATTTAAAACTAGAATCGATGGCCCACTGTATTTTTTCCGGTCTGTACTCATAATTTCTTCCCCATATGCATCAATGGTCTAATGTTGAATGTATTTTTTACTCTATTTTATCCTGTATAAAATAGACATGTGACTATGTCTATATATTCATATTTACATAAATGTTTCAAAAAAGTTGCCCTTCTTCAACTTGTGTGATTACTAAACACGTTTTTAACATTTATCCATGTGGACATATCTAAATTTGACTATTCATTTATTTGACGTTCAATATAATGTTATCAAACCACAACTGTGTATGCTCCTTTCCTGACAGATGGTTTTTTAAAATAAAAGTTTTTATTTACTTATTTTCATTGCATTGGAAGCCAGAGTAACCAAAACAGGACAGATAGAGAAGCAGGGATTTAGCCACTGAACCATTGCGCCGTGCGCTCAAGCCACGCACTTTGTGGTCATCTTTGTGGAAGCACAATCACTGTGTGGCAGGCCCACCGAGTACAAAATATTTACTCTGTTCATTGTTCAGTATTATAAATAATGCATAGTGGATGCTCTCAGGCACACCTCTCGAGGTGTATATCTGAGGATTCTTTTGATCTGTAGCCAAAAGTGGAATACTAGGTCATATTTTTTGATTCTGGCGATACTGCTCACATCATCAGCACAGTTTACATCTTTCCCAGTCTCTTGATGTGCCTTCCTTTGCAGGGTCTGATTATAAGCCAAATGCATGAATCTTCATATACTTACTTTTCTGATATCTTTTTCAGTACATTGTTTTATTGTATTGATTTCATTTTCAATCTAAAACTTCAATTGTTAAATAAAATTTATTGCAGAATTTTTTTTAAGATTTATTTATTTTTATTGGAAAGGCAGACATACAGAGAGGAGGAGAGACAGAGAGGAAGATCTCCCAGCCATTGATTTAATCCCCAAGTGACCGCAATGGCCGGTGCTGCACCGATCCGATGCCAGGAGTCAGTAACTTCTTCCAAGTCTCCCATATGGGTGCAGCGTCCCAAGGCTTTGTGCCATCCTCAGCTGCTTTCCCCAGGTCACAAGCAAGGAGCTGGATGGGAAGCAGAGCCACCAGGATTAGAAGCGGCGTCCATACGGGATCCCAGTTTGTTGGAGGTGAGGACTTCTAGGCCACCATGCTTGGCCCCAGACGTCACTTTCAATGCAGTCTGGACTCAGTCTACCCCTTGAGGAATTTTGGAGCGTCGGTTTGCACCCCAGGGTCTGGAGTGGATGTTATGCACCTCTGCAACAGATAGTCATTGTCTCAGGCTATGTTGGGCAGAGGAGGTACCTTCCAGACATTTCCAAATTGTCCTAATTGTCCATGACAATCCTACCAATGACGCAGGTGGAAATCAGTGCTTAGCTTCAGAAATCAGAACAGCCAGTAAAAATGGTTACTGTGGGCTACAGAAGGACATCACTCAGATCTTCTGTAATTACCAAGGATTCATAATTATTCCTCATAACTTGTACTCTGTGTTTCTTTTTCTTATCAAACAATAGACTTGAATTAAGCTTGAATTTTAAGGTCAGCTTTTCAGGTTCAATAAAAATGCAGTATCAATTTATTGAATTGCGTTTTGTTCTACCAAAGTGTACATATTTGTGCATCGTTGGTTTACACCTAATTTAGACTCACTGCCAGGTTCCTCAGAGTTTATGCTGTTATTATAAATAACATCTATATTTACATATAATTTCTAATTTGTGGTTGCTCTTATTGGCAATATCTTTCTTTTTAAACATTTACTCCAAATCCTGTAATTTGCTAAACACTTGATAGTTCTAATATTTTGTGTATATATATTATCTATGCCAGTAAACTAGTCATCTAAATGATATGACATTTTATTTTTTTTTTTTCCCTAGAATCTTGCAGTGGATTAGAACTCTAGCAAATGTTGAAAAGGAGGACTTCTGGGCCTTTTTCTTAATTTGACTTAAATGGGAAAGTTTCTGCTGTTTCACTTTTAAACTATGTATCAGATAATTGCGTTTGAACACTAATTTCCACAACATTTTGTTATTGTCGTTGTTCTTTAGCTTTGCTCTTCACAAAAGAAATTTGAATATGTTTCAAGTTCAGTTTCCGACTGCAAGGAGATGACCAAGTAATTTTCCTACTTTAACTGTGTAAATTAATCAGTTATACCAACCTGTTTTTGAATGTTAATCCATTTTTGCATTTCCAGAGTAAAGTTCATGATGTTTGTTTACTGCTCACTTTGGCAAAGAAGCTTGGAGTTCACAATTTAGTGAACCAGGTTTTCATTTCTGTTTCTCATGTTGCTCTATGGTTTTGATTTCAAAATATTTTCTGGCCAGATAAAAAAGAGAGAGGTGTTTTTTTTTTTTCTGCTCTATGGTTTGGATATATGCATAAAATTTAAAAATTATAAATGTGACTTGTGTATTAAAAAACGTTTTCTGTTTGCTCCGAATGACTGCTACTTATTTAAAAATGTGTATGTCCTTAATGTTTCATTGTCTTATTTAATCACTGTGCAAGTCACAATGTCACAAACCACAGATGTTTATTTTTAAAATCATTTACAAACTTTCACTTAATGTTTTTCTACAATATTAATGGTGACACATCTTTCTCATGAATACTGTTCTTTTGCTATCATTCTTTCCCTCCTTTTTACATTCAATTTTTTCTGTCATTTATTTTACATGCCTTTGAAAAAATTAATACATCTTAATAATAATATTAATAATAACATCTTTTTATTCAAGCTGACAATTTTTGGCATGCTTCATGCATTAATATTTATTATTCTTACTGATAAATTCCAAATATTGGTAACATTTTATCTTACTTCATGATTTTTTGCACCATCTTTTATTCTCTTTTTCCATCTTTTGAATTACGTTTTTTGGTCATTTTTCCTACTTGCTTTAGGAACCAAACATGCTTTTGTGTCTCTAATTTTTTTTATTCATATAAAAGTATTTTTACGTTTACTTTTAATTGGTAATTTTTACGTTTCTTGTCATGCAAAATGGCATGTTTTCAAATTTAGAAATTTTATTTTGTAGAAGGTTAGAGAGCAGCGGTAGTTCCCAGAGACTGAACTACATTGAAAAAAATGAGAGGAAGCAGGAGAGAAGAATCAAGGTTGCTGATCACCATTACAGCTAAAAAGGAGGAATGGACTTTAAGGTAACAGTGATACAGCAATGTGACTCTAAACATTTCCGTTTTTCTTCTTCATGCCAATATTACATTTTAAACTTTTTTGAACAGGCTTCTATTGCTTAAACAATCTTGACAAATATTTTTCAAATACTTCCTTTCCATAACTTTAACCGCTTTTTTGTGAGAACAGAGTTAACAGATTTTGGAGCTTCTCATTTTGCCTTCTGTTCTTCATAATAGTTCTGTCATATTTCCATTTCATAATGCTTGGTGCTAACTTTCCTGGATTCAACTTTAGCTTTGAATACTTTGCTGTTTGATATCTATATTGTGTGCGTGTGGTTAAAAAGTTTACTTATTTCTTTGAGAGAGAGAGAGAGAGAGAGAGAGAGATTCTACCATTTACCAGTTCACTCCCAAACAGGCAACAGGCAGGCACTTCATACAGGTCTACTGATAAAATAATGGACTACTGGATAACATAACATAGTTAGTAACAGAATTTGTTAGTACCCACTTTTTGCTCTGCTTAAACTTCATAAAAACATATTCTATTCAATTTGTCTTTTATTTATGGCTATGAGGGAAAGAAGGGATTAAGTTTTAGAAGACAATAAAAACTATATTAATGTTTTCTTAAACACTACCTTCTTAATGATTGATTTATCCATCCAGGAGCTCCTTGTGAAGATCCCAACATCTGTCATCATGAATGCCTCTCCAATGAGATGGAGATACACACAACCACACAGAGACAATAAGCAGTGTACTTTATCTTTCTATGTTAACTGGGTCATTTTTCTGGCCCACATTCCCAGAAAATGGAAATTCTGGTTATCAGAGGCGATTTTTTTTGTCAACTACAAATATTAGGATACTCAATTAAAAGTAGCTTAGATATTCTCTCCTCAACTAACAAGAAGTGTCCTAGCAGGACACTTGCAGTCCAAGTCAGTAAATCAGAAATATGATCAAGGATTCCGTTCCCTCAGACATAATTGGAGTATCACTTTAATTCTGATTTACCCTTTATGGTCACAGATCTCATAGTTCTAGGCAAAATTTAGTGAAAAAAACCAAAAGGAATTATTTCTTAGTGTCTCCCATATTATAGAGGAAAATATCGTGCAGAGTTATCCTAGTAAACTTTCCTAATATCTCACTGAGCACAACTAGGTCACGTAAGCAAATCAGCTGCTTGCTAAGCACACTGTTAGTGTAATGAAGAATCACAGCCATGGGCATACTGTTGCTGACAACAGCGCAGTGGCCATTGAGAATGCAATCAACAGTGCCTACAGCAGAGATCTATGAAGAATTTCTGCCTCTAGTCTAATGACCAAATGAAGTGTAGACACTTGGAGCACTGTTGTCCATTTATACATTGCTCCTCAATCTGCAAGTAAAAAATATATATTTATATATGCTATATAAAAATATATATTACATTCATAGATTTATATTTATAAAATATTATATATTATATATATTCCATCCATTGATTTGCTCCCCAAATGTTCACAATAGCTGGAGCTGAGCCGATCTGAAGCCAGGAGCCTGGAGTCTCTTCTGTGTCTCCCACGCAGCTGATGGGTCCCAAGGATTTGGGACACCCCCAACCACCTTCCCAGGCCATCAGTAGGGAGCCAGACAGGAAGCAGGGCCACCAGGATTAGAACAGTCACCCATATGGGATCGCAGCGTGAGAAAGGCAAGACCATCAGCCACTAGGCTACCACACTGGACCTGAAAACTTGGATTTATGTTCATTAGGAAATAGAGACATTGCATAATGCTGATGCAGGAAGACCTCATTTTGAAGTTAGCGTGTAGAAACTGTTTGAAAATAAAGTCATTAAATAATTTTAAAAGATGTCTAATTGCAATCAGATTTTCAATTTTCCTGCTATGATATGCTTCATGATAAAGGTATAAACACATATTAAATGATATTATGACTGTTAAAAACAAGATTTGAGAGATAAAAGGCCAAGAGATTTGATAGTATTTATATCTTTGCCATTCAATATCCAGTAGGCTACAGTTTTGTTGACAGCATCTTCATATCCTTTTAGGTGGGACAGTCAGGTAAAGTTCTGTTGCATTTCACTAGTGAAGTGGTGTGTGTGTGTGTGTGTGTGTGTGTGTGTGAGAGAGAGAGAGAGAGAGAGAGAGAGAGAGAGATCCAAGATAAGCAAATCAGATTCTCCTCTTTCACTTTGTACTTTGGATAGAGTGATGGAGAACGGAGAAACATCAGGGCAGATGAATATTACTCCGTACCTGCTGCCTGAATGTCTACAGAAGACCTGATGTTTTACCTTTGATTTTGAGAGGTAGGCCACTTCTTTGTAATAAATGACCTGTTTGTATAAATGGCTGAATTAAGAGGCTGGTATAGTAACGCAAATGAAATAATGCTATTGGACTAAGGTAGTACATCTAACATGGAGCGAGCAAATAGATTCTTGATTTCTTTGATGAGCTATAGCACTTTGTAACTGGTTAGATTGGAGGAAGAGAGAAAGAGTCCATGATGGCATCCACTTCCAGAACTAAAGACATGTAAAACTAATGAGAACATTATTGAGGCAGGATTGAAGAATCAGAAGCTAATCTACCCAAAAAGTTAGTATTGATATACTTAATCGAGATGACATTGATACAGCTAGTAGGTAGTGGGCTGCATACAGTTTGGAGAAACTGAGATGGAAATTAAAGGTAAGTACAGAATTTCCCTAAAATTTCATTAACTATTTGTTTGCTGAGATGAAAGGCTATAAAGGTCGGACTATTCAAATGAAAGATCCCTGGGAATCCCCATTCTCAAAAACTTAAAATACTTGCAGGCAACGATCTGCCTTGCACTGCTAATGCACTCTGACTTTAGAATGAAAGCACAATGCACCAAATGAACCTTATTAAAACCATGCATTGTAATTACCACAAAATCCCAGTGTCAAACAGACAAAATAATTTGTCCAGGCCATAACACTGTGATTAAGTTAAATGTTCCAGCCAGATTCACCTGATGTCGCCTGGTATCAATCAAGGACACATGAACTAGCTAGGTTACTGGTTACTCAGATGGATGTGTATTGGTATAGGAAAATTTAGGCTGTAATAACAGGGGCAGCTCACCTCAATTTCCTATGTCCCATTCTCCAATCAACTAGCACAGACACGTTTTAAAGGAGAGGTCCAAGAGAGAAAGCAAGCAGGGATACATATTCTCTTGAAAACTACATTCATTGCTAGCACATTTCATTCTGTTGGCCACAAGTCACAGGGCCATCCCAGACCATGCCACTGGGAAAATAGACAGAATTATAAGGTTAAATTTAAAAAGGGGATGGGATATTGGAACCATGAAAGTAATCTATTTCACATCACCTTCCCATTTAGTTCATGTTGGGTAGCATATAAAAGGTTAATGGCATCTAGGGACAGCCATAGATTGCAATATAGTTATCAAGATGTTGACTTTAATGCTACTTCCCTTCTGGAAGCAATTTCCTTCCCTTCTAAATTAATAAAAGCCATGGCACTTGGGACATAGTTATTGATTTCACTAATCCTCTTTTGTTTGTATCTATCAATCCTAGAAGTTTGCCTTAATTTGGCAGGGCAAGATGAATACCATTTTTATGCTACCAAGGAGGAAGTCAACTATATAATGGCATCTGTGACACAATTTGATTTATAGGGACTTTAGCAACTTCATCCGATTAATGTGTAAGATGCAGGTTTATGATAATAATGATGCTAATGATAATCTCTGAAGGACAAAAAAAATGGAAATTTCCCTCATTTGTCTAGGGAAATCATAAGGCAAAAAAATGATGAACAGAAGCCTGATAAAAGCCCAGGTTCTGGCACTTTCTTGCTTAGTATGGATACTTGGTTTGAATAGTTTGAGGAATCTTGGAATATTTTCTGCAAAATTTAGGGATAAGTTTCTTAACTGAATGTTATTTGACATATTCACAAAACGTTAGTCATGCCTAGCAGCAGGTTATTTTCACATGGAAGTGATATTCTGTAAGAATTCTTAAGGCTACAAATAACAGGATATTAGCCCAACTTGGCCTCAGCAATAATGAAATTTATTATCTCACTCAAGCAGCTTACGAAGTAGGGGACTGCAAGCTGAAGTTCTAACTCTGTTCTTTGATTCTATCTTTATGCAGCCTCCTTTTAGTATCATCATCATCTTCAGGCTATGGTGTGATTGATGTAGAATTTTCTTAATGCTATGCACACATAAAGCATTGTCCAGAAACATAGAAAGCAGGTATTTTTTACTAGTATCTCCTGATCCAGAGGCCCTCATATTCCTTTTGGAGTTGGATGACAGCCTCCAAATTCCTTTTTGCAGAAATCCTATTTGACCATCATGTCGTTAAGCAGTTCTGATCGAGGGCTGTTGGCACAACAGGAAAACCCCTTCATACAGTTTGTCATCCACATATTCCTCACCAAGAGCAAAGTATGTGTACTATTCTTGAGAACATATTGTTTGTCTTATTAGTACACAATAAACACGTAGTTATAAGCTTGTTGGGTGGTTTTAGTCTTCATTATTGTGGTGGAAAAACATTATTAGGAATGTCAAGAAGAAAAAATAGTTTTAAACCAATTACTGAGTTAGGCTAAACAACAACTGGGAAAGGAGTCTTTCCCTTGAGCATATAGAATGTTGGGTCTATTAGCAAAGCAGCATAAGGAATCCTGAAATCCACAACTACCATCTTTTGCTATAGAATGTAAGAAACTGGCTCTATATAGCTAATGAAAATTCATGCCAGGTTATAAAAAAAAATTTCCAATTACATCTTCTCCTGAAACATCATCAGGTTTCTAAAATTTCAATTCAAAAGATTTTCTGATTGTTTCGTGCAAAAGCTGGGACTGGTTTTATGCAGACTGCTAAAATATTGGGAAAATTTTAGAAAGCATCTGAATGTGGTACAGAAATAGAACAGTCATCTTAAGTAGGATCATAAAATTTTTTCTTTTAAAAACTTAAATTTTCAGTGACACATAATGGTTATAACCTAAAAAGGGGGTAGAGTGTGACACTCTGATACTTACATACAATGTACAATGATCGAATCAGAGTGATTTGTATTTTTATCTCCTTAACAATGTATCTTGCTTTTTTGTGTTAGAAATTTTTGAACTTGTCTAGTCCTATATAAAATACATAATGATTCTTTTATACTATAACCTCCTTACTGTGCAGAAGAATTTCACTTTTTTTCCATGTGTCTGCAATTTTAACTCATTATCTAGCCTCTTTTTGTGTCCTGTAACCCTACATTTCCTAGCCTGGCTGAAAATGACAAGGTTCTATTATTTTATGGCTGAGTAATAGTCCACTGTGCATATATTCCACATAGAAATGAATCCATTATCCTGTCAGTGGACATTTCCTTTGATTCTACATATTGATTCGTATACATATTGCTACAATCAACACAGGAGTAGAAATATCTGTTTGATTATTTGACTTCAGCAGACTAAAGATACCTTCTCTGTCAACCTTCATTTTGGGGAGATCTTCCATTATAAATTTAATAAATGTTTCGCATACATAGCAACAGTGTCCTAGGATTGCCTGCATTGGGAAGTTGTCTGTCTAGTCAAAGAGGTAATAAAGTTTTCAGGGATTTACTGGACTAATTTGATGTCTGCTAGTCCTTTATCTCATTTATTTTTCTTTTAACTTGTCTTTGTTTCATATTATTTCACTATTTTATTCATTTAATCATCAATAGTATAGTTTATTGAGTTTTGATGAAAATCTTCTGAATATGTTTTGCCTGATTTTGGTGATAATATACAAATCTTTTAAATCCTTTAGCATTGTCAAAATGAACTTAATCATGGTGCTGAACTACAAAAATTTTACTTTCCTATACTCCAAATAATCTTTGAATTGCCTCTTTTGACAGCCATTTTTCAATATTATTTGACTATTAACTTACGGCGTTTTGGGCTGGTGTTCTTAAAATATATATATACTTGACAGCCCTATATTGCACTACATTCTAAATGAATATAATCTCTTGATTTCAGGAATTTTTTTAAAAGTAAAATTTGCCTTTGTGTGAATTTTCTTACTTGAACTGAAAGGTCTTATTCATGTGTTTTTGGTTTCAGTCTCCACTGAGGATTATTAAACCACTGGCAGACTGATACTCAAGTAAATCAAACATAAAATAATACTTTTGTCTTTCACATATACTATTTCTTTAAGTCTGATTCAACTTGCATGAGATATATTTTACATTAAAAATCAACTTTAACTTTTACTTATGAAAAATTTTGTATGTATTTTATAAATATTTATTAAAAAACAAATTCAAACTATGCCAGATGCTTTTAGTCTTTATTATCTTATGGTACATTTATCTTTGAATGATGGCATACCCCTGGTCATCTTAAAGAATTAGTGCAGTTATTTTGTATTTTAAAAGAGTTACTATTATTATTATTTGCTTGAAAGAATTATAGAAAGAGAGAGAGGGACACAAAGAATCATCTATCTGCTGGTTCATTCCCAAATGGCCTCGACAGTCAGAGATGGGCCGGACTGGAGTCAGGAGTCAGGAGATTAATCCTGAAACAGGACAGCTGAGATTTAAACCAGCACCCATATGGGATGCCAACATCACAGGCTGTGGTTTAATTAGCCACACTACAAATGTCAGCCCCAGCCCGATTTTAAACATCATTGCATGACATTCGTAATTATCTTGTGTCTCTGTAGATCAATTGACCTGGTTTTTCATTCTTAAGTGAGAAAAGTATCTGATTACTCCTTTAGGGTTAATACCTGCATCCCCCCTCAGAGTGCTTGCTTGAGTCCCATCTCCACCTCCAGCAGCTTCCTACCACTGGTGCCTTGGGAAACCAGTAGAGTGTGTGGCTCAAGCATTCGGGTCCTTAACATGGGAGAGCCTGACTAAGGTCCAGGGTCCGAGTTTCAGCCTGTCCAATCCTTGGGAATTAACCATCAGATAGAAAATCTGTCTGTTTCTTTAAAATGAAATAATAAACAGGGATTTATTTTTAATCAAGGAAGAAGATGGAGCACAGGCATTTGCACAGACTATTACTCTCCTCAGTGGAAAGTTTGCAATTGAATCACATGAATATATACAACAAGGGAGAGCAAGCTGCAAGTGGGAGCCCACAGGTGTCTCAAAGTGGATCACCACTCCTAATTGATGTGCTTTCTAACTTTCCCTTGTATCGACTCTTGTTCACAATCTCTCATACTTTCTTCCTTTCGTTCTCTCCTCTTCCTAATCTCATGACCATGACTTTGCTCTTCTCTTCTTTAACAATTATTGACCTTATTCAAAAATGTAAATTGATTGGTGGAGAACATATCCTTGCGTTTGGAGAAGGCAGGAGAAAAAAGCCTGGCTCTTTCTCTCTGTTTAAAGCTCTGGTCATCTCTACTGTGGTTTAATTTCATTTCTAGGATTTGAATCAATAAATTTGTGGGAAACACAAAGCCAGTTTTATCAGTTTATTGACCTTCTGTTGAAAGCAGATGCAATTTAGCCAACATCTGGACAGTATTTGTCAAGGCCAAATGTACTAAAATCCAGACCAGGGAATGAATTGGTGCATTTATTAGCAAAGCTATTTGACGGGCTTATAAATACGACTTTTGAAAAAAAGGAAAACAGGATAAGGAACTGATGCTTTTATTCACATGATTAATTTATTTTCAGCAAGGCTGTGGTAATCAGGCAAACACTCGCCCCACATTTTGTATCTTTCTGGTGCCTCTAGGCAATTTTATGCTTTGAGAACACCCTCAATCTCAGATTTCACTACTGACCAAACTATTTACTATTTTGGACTTTAGCCCACTTTGGTAGTTGTCTTATCTCTTTAAAAGGTTGGCTTTCTATGATTTACAAGGCTTATGCTCTTCTCAAATTGACTTCACAGTGGTAGTAAGTGGCAAGTCTTCTGACTGCATTGAGTATCTGCACTTGTGATAGATGGCAAACTGGAACTGAGGAACAAATCATTGGAAGAGGAAGAAAAAAAGCCCATTGATGATGAGAGGTCAGTCAAGGAGAGGTTAGACTGACGCATGTATGAAGCAAGGGCCTGAATCTGTCAACACAGTGTTAAATGTATGGCTGTGTGTGACCTCAGGGTCAGAGGGGCAAGTATTTACCTTTGGATTTAAGTACTTTAAAAGGAGTAACATATTCAAATTCTTTTTTGATACAACTTAAATGGAAACTCTTCTGGATAATGCTATGGGGAGATGCTACTAACAAAGCAGGGAGTGAGAGACAGCTGACCTAAGGGGAAAGATGCAAGCATGTTTTTCAGATTGTCTTTGGCCCATTGTCTTATTCATGACATTTATACCAAAACAGGTATGTATGTGTAGAAGTCACTAGGGCTCCATTTTTTTTAATGAATATAATGCATGGCATTGCTTTAATATGAGTGGCCTGACACAAAAGTTCATCTACAATTCTTCCATGCTACTGGATTCATTTATTTATTTTCAAAATGATGTTTAATTTCTGTTTCCTACATAGTTTAAGCACATGTGTATGTATATTTTGCATGTCCTTACATGGACTTCAAGGAGAAGATTTATGGAAATAATTTTGCTATGATGTTTCTTTGTGACGATTCAACTTGAGAAGGAGTCAGATTGCTCATCTCTAGGCTGATAGCAGAACAAAAGGTGGCTCTGAAGGGGAATTGCCGATTCCCCTTTGAACTTGGCCAGGACAAGTTCTTTATCAGAGATTGCTGAAAGAGGCAGAATTTTTAAGAACTCATTCTCAGTTCACTTTTATGTCTGGGAGGTTAGACTTGTAACTAGCTATTAACTCCTTCGGTCAGAAAGCAATCAAGGCGTTGTAAAACAGCCAAACCACTGAAATTTGCCTTCTAAAGGACTTACTGGGAAATGAACTGGTGTGGGGCCTTCCCTTCTTGAACATCTTCAAGAAATACAAGTAATTGTTCCAGAGTTCCTACAGTGAATGACCTGGGTTTAAGATTATTTTTCTCCCATAGCAGAGGCCTAAAGTAAAGAGGACTGGAAAGTGGCACTCATCTATTTCTTTTCTGGGTAAGCAATTTTCTAACTGTGTATTAGCTCCTTACAACATTGTAGAAATGAGAGTACATTTCTATTTACTTCTCAAAAAGCAAATGAAAAGCTGTGGCAATGAAAGAAGTTGGCTAGTGTATCAACGAAACCTGCAGAAAATTCACATCTTTTCCATTATCTATAGCTGAAAGAATTCAATATAGCACATTACTTGGGTTTCTGAAAAATTATTTACCAGTCATTAAAATTCGGATTTAAAAAAAAATTCTAATTTCATGTTTCTTTTAACAACGTTTATTGCCTGTCTCAACTTCTTTTGAAATTGGTAATCTCCATTACACTTCCTTGAATTTAACTGAAAACAAAATAGCTCACTTTTGGATGTCTCCATGTAATTACAATTTAATTTTGTCTGGTTGATATGCTAAAGATAATGGCTTCTATTTTGCAAAATGCAACCTAGCTACATGCAGCACCATTGCCAGAGCCCATTTCAGATGCAGAAGCCAACTGCTCACTCATTCCTGTGGAGTTCAGGCTTTCAGATTTGGCTGCATTTCCATGGCTAGACTGGAAAGAAAATTCCTCTTGATCTCCACAAAAGCTCCAGTTTACCAACTTGGTGATGTAATTTGTGGAGCAGAGAGTGTGTTGCTGAAGACCTTGCTGCAAAACTGGTATTCAAGTTGCAGAAGAATAAGCTTTTTTTTTTTCTTTTTCACTCTATTGTCCTAAGGAATATTGTCAGGGCTCACGTGTAATGTGTAGTCATTGCTATAAGCAGGGATTTTGGAGGGCAGCCACTTGTCCTTAATAAATGTTAAGCATCATCAAAGCCTTTCAAAGAACCACGTGATGCTCCAGTGTGAAAAGTTCAATCTTTTTTGATCGTAAGACAGTCATGGCCCTTTCTTATATTTACCCTTGCTGGTCTTTTTTAAGACGCATTTAGTTTTCACCATCACTGTTGTCTTTGCCAGTGGAGCAGACAGTGTCATATACAGGCCTGGAGAGTGACCTGGAACACAGAACGGCACAGTCAGGCAGGATGAGATGCTGCACCATTGCAGAAAAGGCACTAAGCCCTAGTGAGTGTAACAAGAACCTTCTGGGCCTGGGTCTTGGTAAAGGCCTCTGTGGCATCAGGCAACTGTTTACCCCTTTGGAGTACCATGTTTCCTTAATTAACTCCAGAAACAACTTCCACAAATTCACTTGATGGGGGGAAAATGTAATGTAATTAGGT
This sequence comes from Ochotona curzoniae, assembly GCF_017591425.1. Classification (NCBI taxonomy): domain Eukaryota; kingdom Metazoa; phylum Chordata; class Mammalia; order Lagomorpha; family Ochotonidae; genus Ochotona; species Ochotona curzoniae. The sequence goes on from NW_024467122.1 coordinate 37,489,760, forward strand.
GCCAACTCATTTTGGAAATTTCCTGTTTATTTCTTTTTCCTCATTCTCCTTAATACTTTTTGAGATTATTATACAACGGTTAGCAACTCAGGCAAAGAAAATGTAAGAGATCAGTTAACAGCAAAACCAGTAAACATTAGAGCACACACAAATGGACCCATTTGAAAATATACAGCATCATTAAACAAAAGGCCACTGACTCACTTAAATTCATGTACATAAATAATGCAGAAATAAGAAGGAAAAAAGACAGAAGACACTCTACAAAATCTTATATACATAGAGAGAGGGAGAGATTTCCAGCCCAGCTTTAAAAGTGAAGAACAAATTAACGGCCCCTTAAAATACCAATATGAAACCAACAAAATATACAATTAATACAAGGTAGAAAGTATCACTCTCTTAAAATCTTGCCATATAGCCTAAGTTACTGTAAAGTTTATAACTTCTTAAAGGCTACCTTTTTACTAGGGTCCTAGTAGTGCTACCTTGTACTACCTCCTCTGTGTCTTTATTGTTAATAATGTATAAGATACAAAAAAATGTGAAACTTGGCTTATTTTCTTGTATCTTATTTGTAACATTGTATTTTATCGATGATGGCTTTATACTGTTAGTTCTATTCCATTGTTAAATTTTTTCCTTTGTTAAATTTGAGGAGTACCAAAATCATAAAAGCACTCAAAATATGACCCATGCAATAATTGTTTTAGTCACACTAGCTTGACAAACAATGTAGTAGAAATCATGACTTAAAATCCAGAATAGAACTTGTGAAACACGTTATCAAGTACTGTATCAAATGCTTGAACATGTTTTTAATTGGCAAAACTTGAATGCCATTAAGAGTTTTGCATATGCTTCAGCTAGCTTTTGTGCAGTTGAGAAAAAATTATCAATACCCATCTGTCACTGTGAGGAGAGCACATATGGTAACTGAAGACTTTAAACTACATTAGAAGTACTTTCTATTATCCAAGTCATTTTGGTTCCAAAAGGAGTTCAGCCACCTTGATATAGCTTTGGCTTTCAGAAGTTTAATTTTGCCAATTAAAGTTGTTACTTTGTGTTTATGATGATTTCGCTTATATTCTTGTGCTGAGTTATTAACTGTGATTAATAACAGTTCTAGCTCCCAGAAATCCTCTGCTCGAATCTGATTTGTGTAACAGTAAAGGCAAGCATACTGACAGGAGCAGCACTTTTTTTTAGCTGGGTAAGTGATCAGTGTTATCACGCCTCCTTTTGGATGCTGTCTGTTCTTTCTGGAACTGCCCTGGTGGACTCACACTATCATGTGAAGAGGGAGAGGTGAGTCAGTTTCCCAGATATTTCAGTCAGAATACAAATCTGAAAGAAGGAAGATATTCTTAACACAGGGAGGGAGCTGCATGGCCCTGTCTCATTCACTGATCTGACACTTCATTCCATTCATTCACCAGGAATGGAGAAATATAGCACCTGCTTACATGTAAAAATCCAGCGAAGAGGAACAGTTGCATACACATCAGTATAGTTTAAACCCCATTGTAGAGGTATCTAAAAGATGTGCTGGGAGCATAGCAAAGGAATGAGTCCGAGGTGAGTGTCCAGGAGAATGTGAAGGGCAAGAATATATGGGAGGATTCTATTACAATCATCAGGAAGAGCACACATACAAAGATATGAAGATAAAAAACAGGAGTGGATTTTGCACCAAGGTGAATTGCTCGGTGGGGAGGTGGTGAACAGACAATGAGAAAGATTTCCAGAAAGTTTACTATTGCTTGATTTGGAATCCTATCTGGAAAGCATTAGGGTTCTTGGGACTAATTTAAGCAGAAAAGGACATGTAGGCAGATTTAAAACAAAATACTCATTAGCGGTAGCTTATTTGGAAGGTCTGGGAGTAGAGGCAGCAGATTTATTTGGGGAAGAATAGAAAAAGCAGTAGTGGAGTAACAGGAGAAATGCCCAGGACTTAGGTTGCCCTACTTACATATACTGATGGATTTTACTAAATAATGACTTTCCTTGCTTTAGTTACTGTGTCAACACAGACCCACAAGCCTGGGCAATAGATGACAAATTATTAGAATGAAGGAAGAGCCACAGTTGTTTATGAACTCAAATACTCTTGGCAAATTGAAAGAGAAGCATTCATTTAGATGCTATGTTATAATTACATATGGAATAGAACCCACAAAGCTTGTATTTTTCTAGTACTCCAGCAGAGCATTAAGGGTATACAAATCACCCTTTCAAAATTATGCTTCAACACTATAAAATGCTAAATATTATAATGAAAATAGACACGAGACAGCTGAACAGTAATCTATAGCCATTTTAAGATGCATAGAACCCAGCTGTATATATAAAATGGAAATGTCAATGAAGTAGTCACAGGATGTGGTTAAGAACTTGCATTTTTTTCTAACATATTGGTTACTCAATACTATGTCAACTAATTCCATAGTGTTATAAATTGTTGCTGTGTATGTTGGGGCTTTTAATGGATCGGGATGACACTCTGCTGGCTCTACCTTTAGACCAGAGAAGGTCTCCCCAACAAGCCGTTGAACTTATCTGCACAATAAGATGTTGGACTCTGTGCTTGGTATATGCTTGCAATGAAAGAATCTCAACTGATCTTGAACTGTGGTTATGCAGCAGGGTGGAGGAATCCACCATGAGGGGAGGGCTTGGGGAGGGATGGAGAGAATCCCAGTGCCTATAAAACTGTGTCACATAATGTAATGTAATTAATAAAAAAAATCACCCTTTCCAAATCACTCATTGTGATGATTTCAAAGTTATTTTAGCCATTCCCAATGTTTATTGCAAGTTTACTTTAGCAAAAACCTGTGTGCTGCAAAGGGAGACTCATTATCAGTGCTTGTAAGGATACAATAACTTCTTGTACTCCACACAAAAGCAGCTCATGGTGGGTTTTCAAAATTTGCAGTATCAAGAATGTACTTTCCTCTCTGCTTTATTGGTCACTGAATATCACTCTATCAGCATGGTCTCGGATGGCTCCCTACAATGTCCTTATCCTAGTCAGTGTGAAGAGTGCCATTTGTTTAACAGTACACATAATTTCCACATCTTCCAAATATTTTATTGGTCCCACCATCATATTAAGATGCAAGTGATACTGGGAAAACTGGCCACCTTTTCTTCCCTGGGTACACCTGACTCTAGCTAGAAATGATCTTAACTACAGAACAGGAAAGTGGATATTGGGGAGCAACCAATAGTTTTTGACACAATGACTTGACATTTTTAGGACTCCTTTGCACTAGCTTTCATGTTCAGTAAATTTTGTTACAGAATACATGAATATTTATTACTCCCATCATAAACTTATTTTTACTTTTTCAGCAATCATTTAGTGAGATCTGACCTTGTATGTTATGTCATAGGAGATGGAAAATTAAATAAAGTCTAGTCTTTTCCCCATAGAGTTGACAGATTGGAGAGTAAATCATTAATTGTCATAGGCCGTACTGCCATACTGCATGGGAGCACCTGCAACAGAATAATTTGCTGAGATGCTGTTTTCAACGTTTTCACTTAAATAGAAGGGTAATGTTATCTTCCTTTTCCTCATCAATTGGGTTTAAAATACTAATCCATGAAGATCTAGCTTCTGGGCTTTTCTGCATCAAGTCATTGAAAACATTTAATGTTTATCTTTTTGCATCAGAGGCATAGTAAAATAAAAAAAAAGGTAGAGAGAGAATCAAAAATGGAAAGACTGTTTATCCATTCATTTCTCAAATGTCTGCAACTGTTAGAGTTGGACCAATTAAAACTAGCACCTGGAACTCCATACAGGTCTCCCTCATGGGTGTTGAGGAATCAAGTATTTGAGCCACCAATCTTTCTCCCCCATAAATGTGCATTAGCAGGAAGATGGGCCTGAAGGGGAGTAGCTGGGATGCAAACCAAGCGCTATCATAGGGGATATAATAATTGCCAGCTGCAGTGTCACCTGGTGTAACACAACGCTGGCCCTCACATAGGCTACTTTAAAAAGCCCTCTTTGCCCAAACTCAAAGCAGGAGTCTGGCACTTTACACTGATGCTTTCCTTGCTTTTCTAGATTGATTCTTAAATGTTGAGACCAACCTTCTCTTTGGGGACAAGCATAGCAGAGGGCACTTCAAATAGAGATATTTGTTCAAGGAGGAAATAAGCCTTATTCAGGACTGCAGGAATGAGTAGACTATCATCCAGAGACAACAGTTGAGATAGCAGACTAACAGTCCCCTTCAGTGCCCTAACTTTCAGGATCCTTGGATAGAGTCTGCAAGACTATTTCATATCAGTATTGTTAATGCTGACCTCAACTCCTACTACTCTCCTGTACACTCTATTGCCTCTGACAGCCAAACGTTTGCCAGCCATGCTTGCTACCCCTGCGTTCCTTCTGTGGACTACTTTTCCTTCAGAGCCATATGGATAATTCCCTGACTTCTTTCAGGTCTCTGGTCATTTGCTCCAGGAGGCCATCCTGGCCAATCTTTATAATATTCCTGCATATTACACCCTACGCCATTTCCTCATTTTAGCACTGATTGCTCTTTTTTATTTTTTTTAATCACTCTTATTTTCCACTATACAATTCTGTGAGTACAGGGCTTCAACCCTGTCCTTGTTCCCCATTCTTCTCTCACCATTGTCCTCTGTGTTTAACCATCATATAATCCTTATATAGTCCTTCAGTTGTAGTCTCATCTCCAGCTTTTTGCTCTTGATGAGTGCTATGACATGGTAGATATAAGCAATGGTAGAGGATATAGTATTTTGTTGTCAAGGTAAATTTAAGTTTTGTTTGGGGGAAGGCCTTCCTTTATTCTGTAATAGAGATTCAGATACATACTGGAGTTCTTTGTTTTCTGGTACTCTGGACACTTAAATAAGAAAAAGTAACATGCTTCCATATATTTAAAGCAGCACAATCCATGATGGAAAAGACACTTAAGAAAGGCTGGACAAAGAAGTTGTAGTACATCTACTCCATGGAATACTACTCAGCCATTAAGAAAGAATGAAATTCTACCTTTTGCAACAAAGAGGTCCTAACAGGACAGCATTATACTCAGTAAAATAAGCCAATCCCCAAAGGACAAATATCATATATTCTCTCTGATAAGACAGTTTTCACCCAAACTATAAAACTGAAAGATATATAGGTAAATAAGTATACTGTTACAATCTCATAATCAAATGGTGTAACTGAGTATTGATTAGTCTTTATCTAGTTGCTCCAGCAAGCAGGGGCAGAAAAATAGATAAACATTTCCCACAAGAAGGAATCTAACCTACAAATGACAAATCCCCTCATTCAAACCAGATAAATGGGACATACAGTCCCCTTCATTTCAAATTGCCATAATGAACTGGACAATTGGTATCACAGTACAACCTGTGGACTTCAGAAGAAAGCATTCCTTTAAGCTTTATGGTAGGTGTCAGACACTGTACTTCATCAACTGGAATCATAGAGATACAGTAATTTCAATTTAAAAATATTTAAAACCAAGCTATGACTTGTATTAAAATGCTAACTGTTTGCTTCCCTGGCTGGTCCTGGGTATTTTCTATTGCATGCTTTCCATGTTAGAACTCTGAGAAATCATTAAAACCACTTTCAATCCATGTCTCCAGCCTATACCAATACTGAGACATGAAATAATAGGATGAAATCAGGATAGCCTCTGAGCCTTTGAAGGTAACTGGGAAGAAGGAGAGAGAATCTTATCTGTTGGTTCACTCCCCAAATGCTTACATCACTCAAGGCTAAGCCAGTAAGGAGCCAGGAGTCTGAAACTCAACACACATCTCCCCCTTGGGTAGTAATGACTCAAGCATAGCTTCAACCATCACCGCATGTCTGCCCAGGTGCACCTTAGCAAGAAGCTGGAATGAAAAGCACAGCCAGGGACTCCAACCCAGGTACCTCCATCTGAAATCTGAACATCTCAAGCAGTGTCTCAACCATTGCGCCCAATGCCCATGCCATTCTTTTATCTTTAAATCCATGTGTTCATGTAGGGAACAAAAAAACAAAACTAATGATTGGATTATAGAATGCCAATTCAATATCTGAAAACTGTCAGACAAAACAATAGATTAAAGGCTTCTTTTGGCTTTTCTGAAAAATTAAACAGCAGATTAGAATTTTTTTTTTCTTACACAAAATGGATCTGAACACTTTACTTCTTATTTTTTTTTTTGGAGACTTTATCTATTTTTATTGCAAAGTCAGAGAGAAGGAGCGACAGAGAGGAAGATCTTCGAAAACACAAAAGACGTGGCCTGTATATTTTCTCTTAAGATTTTGTAGGTGTTGCTATAGCTACTGCAAGTCATTGCCTGTCAAGATTGCAACCAGAAACTATGATCAATATTATTCTGTTATTTAAGAGACCTTAGTAAGCTTAAAAGGTCACTCAATGAGAAAGACAACCCTCAAGCTATTTAAGGCAGATTTGCTTTCTAAAGGAAGAGGAGATTTTTAACTTGAGGAAGATTTAGAAATAAATATAAAAATATTTAGGAAATTCAAATGATGTTACCACTGATTGAAGCCCCGAAAGTTGTTCTATCAACAACAAAAGGAAGCAGTCAATGAATGACAACATAAGACAGATATTTTAGGGCAGTCTTTCTGAAAAGTAAAGAGGCCTTAGTGCTGGCACTGTGGTATAGTGGATATGCCAGCATTCCAAATGGGCTCCGGTTCCAGACCTGACTGCCCTGCCGCTCATCCAGGTCCCTGGTAAAGCATCTGGGGAAGTAGCAGAAGACAGTCCAAGTGCTTGGGCTCTTGCATCCATATGAGGGGACTCAGGATGAAATCCCTAGCTTCTGTCTGGCCCAATCCTGGCCATTGCAGCCATTTGGGTGTAAACCAGTAGATGGAAGATCTCTCTTTTTATGTCTTTGCGTCTGCCTCTCTGAAATCTGCCTTTTGCATAAATAAATAAGTAAACACATTTTTAAAGTGAGACAGAAACTGCTATATCTGGTAGAGCAAGCAAATATCTCAGCAAAGAATGGGCTGAGTCTGCATCCAGACTGGGATTTCCATGGTCCGAGTGTGGGTATCCTACTTCTCCCTTCTCCCTTTTCTGGGAAAGTGTGGGTGAGGGAGTTTGAGATGAGGAATTCCCGTGCACAAACTGGTCATGAAAGGCCTTTTCCAGTGGAGAAGCAAAGGACTCCTTCAGTCCAGTGATTCTGACCTTGTTTCTTGCTCCCTGATTTCAGCGGATTCCTTTTGATAAGGGATAAGCAAGGACACCTTGGGCTAGGGCAGACTGACAAGACACTGAGTCCCGCTTTCAGGACTACTTTCCTAGTTCCATTGCGCATAAACTTGTTCTCATTTTCCTTGACTTCTCACATTTTTTAAAAAACAAAGATTTATTTATTTTGCTTGAAAGAGTTACAGAGAGCGGGGGAGAGAGGCAGAAAGGAATAAATCTTCTCGCTGCTGGTTCACTCCCTAACTGAACTGGTATAGTTTGAAACCAGGGGCTTCCGCAACATCTCCCACATGGATGCAGGGGTTCAAGACCTTGTGCCATCCTCCACTGCTTTCCCAGGTTTTATACATATAAGCAAATACTACATAGCTGCCATAACAATATATATTAGAATGTTAAGAAATTGAGCATTTGTATTTCATAGTTTAAGTATTATATTTAAGAGAACAAGGCCTATTAGGATTATAGGAAAATTTAAATTTTAATTGAACATGTAACTTGCATAATGGATTCATACCTGTACTTTTCATTCACATTTTGCTAACTGTAATTTCAGTTTGAATGTTAAGAGATGTGGGGGTTCATCACGCTGTGAGTTGAATTCATAAGGGTCATTATAGTTCATGGAAAGGACAAAAGCACATAACCTATTCAGCCACAGATTGAGAGAAGAGTTGAAAGGTGCTTGTTAGTGTGCCCCACTGCCCACCTGGCAACACCCAGCTCTTTCTTCCTGGAGTCTGCTGCAGGTGTAGGGCCAGCAGGGCTGACCAGCCACCGTGCCTGTCACAGAGCGAGCAGCCTTTGGTCTCTGGGACTGAGTCCCTGCCCCAGCTTGATCTAGCTGCCAAGTTCCCTGTTGTCTCCTCTGGTTCTTTTACAGCTGCACATCCTTTCTAACAACAGTCAAATGCCCAGGAAATTCTGTCAACCAGACAGTTAAGAGAGCTGATAAAGTCAGTTTCAAATGTTTGCACTTACATTTTTAAAATCTGCAAATAAAGAGGAATATTAGCCAAAGTCTCCCCTCTAAAGTTGCTGATGCATATACAATGCATACACATAGAAGATTTTTTAAGATGGAATTGAATGTTTAAGAAAACAAGACATTTCAGAGTGTAATTTGATATTTCACATGTTAATTTATAAGAAGTAATGTTTTGGAGTCAATGCTGTGTTCTAGTGGATAATCTTATATTGTGCAATTGCAGGCATCCCTTGTGAGTGATGGATTATGTCCTGCATGCCCCATTTCCCATCCAGCTCCCTGCCTGTGGCATGGGAAGGCAGAGGAGGATGGCCCAAAGCTTTGGGAACCTGCACCCACGTGGGAGACCTGGAAGAAGCTCCTGGCTCCCGGCTTTGGATAAGCTCAGCTCTGGCTATTGTGGCCCTTTGGGGACTGAACCAGCAGAAGAACATCTCTGTAGATGTGCCATTCCAATAAAAAGAAATAAATCTTTAAAGAGGAACCTTTCATTAGTGGGTACATTCCTTAAGAACTTAAGTAGGGACACTTCCACACACATACACATTGCTAAAATAGCACTCTCCAAAGTACATAAACAAAAATGACTCTCATATGCTCAACAAACAAATTGCTCATGGAGATGCTTAAAAAAATAATAAAACAAATCACCAAGCTTGCTCAATGCACTGAATAGAAGTGCGTTTGGGGAATCCTGATAGGCATGAAGCACTCTTGAGATGTCACATTCTCTTCATCTGTAGGAGAAGGTAAGGACAGGGGCGGGCCTGGCATTAACATATTTCCTAGAGGCTCACTGGGCGCTGAGCTGCAGCCACTATGGCCCAGCTCCCTGCGGATGCAGAAGCCCATCAGGCCAGCACAGATGAAAGATGGCACATTTCAAAGGTGCACTGAGGGTTCTCTCCTGCTCTAGCAGACGAGCCTCCCTCTGCCTGCCTTCAGCAGAACTTTCATGCTAGGCAAACCTGGAGTCCTCCTGATTGTCAGGCTGCAGCCTGGAGTGGGTGTGGAAGCAAGGGGCTCAGTTCTCAGGGGCGTTCAGGCTGTCCAGGATGCGGGAGGAGGGACCCTGTGCCTGCTCCCCATCTCCCTCCACCCCAGCTGAAGGTAAAGCACAGGGGGAGCTGTCAGAGATGTCTGATTTATAGGGCCGATTTACCTTCTGAAGAGTGTAATTATGTTCATAGTTAAGAATTAATCAGGTGAGAGAACTATGGAATAATCATTCTACGGACTTTGAAGGACAAACGCCGGTAAGACCCCGCCTAGCAGCCAGCTGCACAACTCGCCCCGTTTGCCAGTTGCTGTAGGGCTCCAAGTCCTCCTGGTAAAAAGACATCAGGGAGAAGCAGGTCCCCACATCTGTGAACCTGGGCACTCCCTTCTCTGGCTTGCAAAGTGGAGGTCTTGGGGCTAATGAAGGAGGGAACTCAGAGTTCGGAATGCCTCTGACTGTGGATATGGCTCTCTGTAGTTCAGGACGACTTTCTTCATTGTTAGTAGTGACATGTTCCCCTCCAACCAGCAATGTGGCTTTCCCGCCCAGCCCTGTGCTCTGTCCCTCTATTTGTTAGAGAAAGTGTCAGTGAAAACAGTTTCTTTCTTCCAAGGTCTTAGTCCTTGCTCCCCTCTTGTCCCTTTCTAAAATAGTATTTCTATGGGGAACCTGGTCAGCTATTTCAGACTGTCCCTGGGGAGGCAGTTACCTTACAACCCCATCACGTGTAATTCCATTGTTAGATTTTGAAGACAAGTGTCCATAGTAGAAGCAGTGACTAGAACAGTTTGAATGGGAATACAGTAATGCCTGGAAACTATCACATGATTTCCTTGGCAAAGTCTAGCACTACAGTTCACATTGGAAAGAAAGGGGATCATTCAATGCATTGCTCATTGACCTGTTGTGTTCATCATTCAAGCAGACGGTAAGGCCACAGCAGTGTTTGCTGTCTTCTCTCAGCTGCTTCCCATGGCTTCCATGGTCCCTCACTCTATCTGTTCCCATGACTCTTGGATGCTTCCTTCTCTGACACTGCGGTTGTTCTCTGTTCCAGGGTTATGGAAATTATCTGTCACTTCATCTCATTACATGGCCTCTAGCTGTTTGTTCATCTGGTATACCTGACAGAGTAAACCACGTCTCCTTTAGATCATGGCCAACCATTAAGTGCCTCTCGGCTACAAGGAGAATTTGATTGTGGGAGCAGAGAACAGAAAGGGACAAGGGAATGACCCCTGAGGAGCAGCCCTCTGGATGTGGCAGTTGGTGGCTTACATAAGCAAGAGAACTCTAAGAATTATTTCAGTCCCACCATTCTTGCCTGTCTGGATTACTCATCTGAAGAACCAGTGTATTACGGTCTTCCCTATCTTTTTGCGATTGGTCTGTTGCAGACAGGTAGGCACCTGCACTCTTAATAAACTTGCCTGGAAGGAAGTGGAAACAGTCCTTGGTTGGGAGCCCAGAGGCAGGTTCCATTTCTGGCCCTACTCCCCAGCAACTGGCTGGCCTCAGGTCTGCATTTGGCTCCTCCAACCTCCGTTTCTGAGATTGCATTATGGGGGAACTTGGCTGGATCAACCCCTGTACAGAATGTGATGCTCACGACAAGACAGACTTGGAAGAAAAAAGGCAGATTCCCTTCTGTTTTCCTAGGTATCAGCTACCCACATGAATATCCAATTACAATTATATCTTTCTATTTGCACTTATCAGGAGTCTCAGCACTGAATTTGAGCAGGAGAATACACTGACTTTGGGTTCTTTGTTCTCATTCCTTCTTCCTTTATTCCTCTCTTTAGTTTCCTTTAATTCCCTAGATATGGTTTGTTGATGCATTGTAGAACCAGCCTTCTCTGCAACTCACTATAGGAAATGCAGGGCTAAATGAACCATCTGCAGGTTTGTCAGGTTACTTTGCTGCCTCCAAGTATAGACGGTAGATTTACTACAGTGTTACAATACAGAAGCCACAATATATTGTTTTAATTATTGTTCAATTATTTTATAATTATACTTACTGATTTCTTAGGTACTAATGAAACATGGACCATAACCAACAAGGAAAATGGTATTTTTTAATACAAGAAAATAACACCATGTTAGTTTAGCATTCTTGAGACACGTAGCGATCTATAGTTTTAAAAATCTGTATAATTAGGACTTACCACTTGAGAATATTATCGTTTATTCACTCATTCAAGTAATACAAAAGTCCCTCATATTTAACTGTGCCTAAAACCCATTGGCTGTCTATTGAATCTTTCTCAAAACCATGTTTTAAAACATATACGATAGGCCTGGCATGGTAGCCTAGTGGCCAAAATCCTCACCTTGCAACTGCTGGGATCCCATATGGGTGCTGCTCCACTTTCCTTCCAGCTCCCTGCTTGTGGACTGGCAAAGCAGAAGAGGAACCCTGCACCCACGTGTGAGACTTGGAGAAGACTCCTGCCTCCTAGCTTCCGACCTGGCTGTTGTGGCCACCTGGGGAGTGAACCAGCAGATGAAAAATCTTCCTCTCTGTAAATATAACTTTACAATAAAAATAAATATTTAAAAAATGTAAGATTATAAAAGATACTTACTAAAATATATTCATCAAACATTTTAAGATTTTGAGTTTTTTAATACTTTCTTATTGATTTGACAGTGGATCTAATGATCACCATAATTATATTAAAGCAATAATAAGCACAAATTTCTGTTGTAACTGTAACATGACAAATATCAGGCATATAAACTTTCATAATTGGTGTTTTATCACCTCATCAATGTGCAGCATGATGAATGTCAAGGATGCCAGTGTGCAGCTATTAATCCATTCTTAGTCTTCATGTCTTCCTGTTATCACCAACATCAAGAAATGAAGGTGTGGATGTTGGGCCTAAAAGTTAGCATACCCACAGCAGAGAGCCGGAGTTTGATGGCTAACTCTGACTCCTCATTCTGGCTCTCTGCAACTGCACACTCTGCAAGCAGTGGTGACGGCTGCAGTGACTGGGCTCCTGTCCCCCATGTGGACGACCTGGAGGACTTTCTCAGTTCACAGCCTCAGCCTGTAGCCCAGGGTAGTCTCGAACAGTTAGGGAAAATGCCTGCGGAGGAGCACGCTCTGTTTCACATCCTATCCTTCTTTTCCAAAACAGAAGAAAAAAACCCAAAGCACAGATATACCATTTTCATAGTTATCTGCCGAATTCCTGACCCAAACAGTAAACGAACATGATACAAAAGTTGCTGGGTGCCACACAGTTTTAGAATGTAGATTATGCAGCTTTGGTGGCCATCTAAATGTTGTAAAATCTAAGCTTAAGGTTTAAGAAATATGTTCCTACCTATACCAAAGATGCCAAAGTTGTGAGTCTGAAAGAGGACAGTGTTCAGATTTCCAATTTGGTAAAGTATGTGATGTTACAATTTAAAGAGGTAAAGAACAAAAAGGTGGGTGGAGTTTTGAGGTAAAGTAAGGTCTGTGTGCTTTATTTAGGTGAATTTTAAGTTTCTGAGGTTTAGGACCTACAAATGTTTGAAACACAAATATGGAACACAGGGGGAAAATTCTAGGCTTGGGATAAAGCTCAGACATATCAGTATATTCAGTATGGTGAAAACCACCAGCTTCATAAGTTTCATATAGTATTCAGGAAGAACCCAGGAGAACAGCACAGATAGTAGACCTGAGAGAACAAAAACCGAATTAGTACAGGAAAATGAGCAAAGAACATGAGATACAGTCAGTGTAGGGAAGAGACAACCTACAGAAAGGAGTACCAGGGAGACAAAACAGGTTTTCTCAAGCTAAACATACCTTCACCTTCACAGACATGTTTCTAATCGTTTCCTACGTAAGAATCACTTACTAGTAATGTATGACTTATAAGCAAGAACATGGTTCACAGACAGAGATAAAAATAGGTTGAGAATAGAAACACTGATGGCTCTGGTAGTTAAAGAAAATGGATTCTAAATAGTCGGCACAAGCTTTCCTTCTAAGAATTCTCGCAATGCAGCTTGACTTTTTTCATAGCGATTTGGTAGTTTTATGAGCTCAAGGTAGTCAACCCTAGAATTAAACTGTGCTTTCAGAGACCATTATCGTAGGCTATGATGGCTAGATTTCAAAACACTCCTTGTTCGGTGATTCTGTGGTTGTCTACTTTGTGGTTCCACATCCCTTCTCTTGGGGGTTGCTGTGGTTTGTGGTCTCCCCACACCAGCCTGCCTCCTGGTTGGTGGTTTCCCTCTGTTCTTTAGGAAGCCCTTGCAGCCACTCGTGAGCTGGCTTCAAGAGTCCGATTTGCTGTTCTCTGTCTGAGCTGTTGGTGGCAACCTCAGTTGATTTCGTCTTTATGTCAGCTAGCTACTGTATTTTGATGGCTGATATATTAATCATCACAAACTGAATGGCTTAAATGGTGCCATTATATTAGTTACAGTTCTGGATGTAAGAAATTTGAATTGGCTCTAATAAACTGAAGTTATGGCATAGATTAATTCAAAGGCTGTCTTTTTGTGCTTTGTCTCTATATAGACTAAGGGAGAATATGTTGCTTGTCTATTACAGTTTCTAGCAGCCACAGTGGTGGCTCATCTTCCTCACCCATGTCAAAGCCGGCCCCATTCCCTTTCCAGGCTGATGTGTCTAATTCTCACAATTATGCCTCTGTCTTCTATTTCTACATTGTCCTTATGTAAACTTTGCCCAGAAAAATCCAAAATAATTTCTCCACCCCAAGGCTAGCTGTTAACAACCTCAGTCCCTCCTTTTGTTCTTAATCACCTTTTGTCAAATTAGATAGCACATTCATAGGTTTCAAAAACTGGGATGTGGACATTTTGTAAAATGATTATTCTGCTTATCCCACCTGGGAAAATAACCAAACTATCCAAGAACAAAATGATCAAATTTTGTGTCTGAGGAGATTATAATACTTGTGCCAGCTGTTTTTGCTGCATTGGCATCTTTCTCTTCTAATTTAAAAACTATTTGGAATGTTGAACTTGCTGAATCCTTGTTTTAAGATCAATCAATTTCTGAACAGTCTCTGCACTCAGGTTACCAGCGACTGAGCACTAGTGGTAGACCCCACCCCTCTCAAGTCGCTCTATGACATCTGTCTGTGGTAGCTTAAAGCAGATCAACAGTTCTTAGGTAACAGGGTCACACAAAGAAATTCATGTAAAATCTAAATTGGCATCTACTTTCTCAGAGAAGCAGATAACAAGAAGGATCTTGCTTTGTTAACTGTGCTCCAGGATTATGATGAGAGTAAAGTTTATAAATCTACTGATTTGTGGCCAGTAATGTTTTATAACTAATTATTCTGCTGCCAGTGATCCCAGCATCTCATATGGGCACTTGTTTGAGTTCTAGCTGCTCCAATTCCAATCCAGCTCCCCACTAATATTTCTGGGAAAGCAACAAATACTGGATCGTGTCCTTAGACCCCTACACCCACATGGGAGATTGGGATAAAGCTTCTGGTTTTACTTGGTCCCTCCTTGGCTACTATGGCCTTTTGGGAATGAATCGATGGATGAAAGATTCTCTCTCTATGATTTCAAATAAGATAAATGCATCTTTTATTTTTTTTTTAAAAAACCTCCCTACTGAATTAGATTGCCTTTTGTCAGTTCCTTATATTTCTGTTGTTTAATTGAAGGCAGACACCGTGATTTGTTCAACTTTATTTTCTCATCTTGAGGCCAGTACTGTGCAAGTTGCTGATTTGGAATGGTAGAAGGACAGTGCTTAATATATTTTTGGGGGAGGATCCTAAGGTACACCGGGGTGACCCATGAGTGAACAGCTTTAAGATAAATCAGTTGACCTCCATAACAACTTTAGAGCCTTTCAAAACATAAATATAGACCTTGTTGGTTGTAGAACTAGATCTTAGCTGTGTCTCATCTGGGGCCTTAAGAATGGTATGAGTATGGGAATGTGTGAAAAATGTGGCTAAGTCATGCCACTTTAAATATAGATGTTAGTGCACTACATATAGTGGTAGTTTCAAATCAGACAGAGCAAGGTTTGAGGCATTTATTAGGCTATGCCATCTTATTGTCTCTGCACTTCAGGGCTGGCCTCAGGCCTGGCAGATCTGTAACATTTGATCTGAGCCCCAAGGAGTCTGAAATCTTACCGTGTCTGCTTTTCCTTCTTCTATGAGTAAAAATTTTCATTTTAAAAGTCTGGCATTCACTGTTCCAGATTTGCTTCCTTTTCTCATATTAACCAAGTCCTGTTCATAAAATACACACACACACACACACACACACACACACACACACACACACACACACACACAAATGAGTTCACAGTTTTGTAGAGGATTATTCCAGATACAATGACATTCCTAGGGATAAGAAACACACGGTATCATTTCCCAAGGATCAGCTACATCGACTCCACAGAGACCCTCCATAGTTCTCACTGTAATGGCTTGAAATGGCAAACCAAACTTCACTATTCTTAGGAGTTATCAGGTTTTTTTTATCTTATTTTTATTTGAAAGGCAGAATTGCAGAGAGATTAAGGAGACAGATAGATCTTCCACCTGCTGATTCACTTCCTCAATGGTTGCAAACAGCTAAAATTGAAACAGTCCAAAGCATGGAGCTTCCTTTGGGTCTCCCATGTGGGTGCAGGAGCCCAAACACTTGAGCCATTCTTTTCTATGTTCTCAAACCATCAGCAGGGAACTGGATTGAAATGGAGTAACTAGAATACAAACCAGCAGCTCTGTGGAATGCTGGCACCTCAGAGGCCTAACCTGTCATCCAAAGGTAGCACTTCCAGGAGTTACCAGCTTTCTAATGCAGAAAAAAAAAAAGAAGAAGAAAAAGTAAATTCGAGACAGAATCAAATTTGATATGGAATATGATTCAATTCCCACCTCACTTCAAGAAAACACAAACTTGTCAGATGTTTTCCCAGCCTTCAGTGGCCCATAGCTTGCTCTCTATTTTAGGGTTAACCTTGAGGGCACATATCTGCATTTCTCATTTTACCCATGGAAACCAAAGTGCAACACAGGATTAAAGCCAATGCTTCCTGGCCTGGCCCAGGTTTTCCCTGACTCAAGTGCACTATTCAGTGCCAGAGGGGGAGCAGGATGCTTCATTCTCCTTTTCAAGGTCCCCACTGCATCCTAGGGAGACTGACCTACCCGATCCCTATCATGATTAATGTAGTTTCTGAGGCATGAGATCTGATTATGACCCCGTGTTGTTATATTTAATTACAAATCTCATTACGGACCTGGCCGTAACACTGTGCAGTCCCCCTTGCAGTCACCTTTGCAGATCTGACTGCCTGAAGGTTCTTCCTTGTGATTTACTCTAAATTGTTTCAGAATCATAGACTTTTAGAGCTGCAAGGGAGGTTGGAGATCACAAAGTTCAATCCTCTCATTTCACAGATAAAATGACAAAGACTCAAGAGAGAAGAAGCCATCTTCCAAAGGTCGCTTAGTCCATGTGGGGTGGAATTTGGGTCACCTGGGCGACAGTTCTCTATACCACGCTGTCCTGCTGGGTGACAAACTTTACAACAAAGCTTCCTTATTCCTTCTTTGTGTCTTGCAAGAAAGCTTCCTCATGTGCACAGAATGGGTTGTGTAATCTTTTTCAATATAAAGTTAGTTGGAAATTCAATCAGACTTGGACATTTCTTTTGAGTTTTGAGGCAGAGAATGCCTGGAAAGAGGATTCTCCCTCTCTGGGTTCCAGTCTTCAGTTGGCACCAGTGATGCAGTCTAGCCTGCTCCTTAAGACCAAGCACCTGAAGCAAACTGAACAGAAACATTGGTAAGCAGAAGTGGAAGCAAATGCACTGCTATGGGGAGGAAGTTCAAACCACAAGATCTCCAAGCATTTCAAAACTCGTGCAGAAAGGGCTTTCACTTGGAGAGCAGACAAGGTCAAAAGCAACCGGGTGTGGGGACCTGGGATGAATGGGTAGTGTCATTGAACTGTTCATCAGACGATGTTTTTCCTTTGAGGAATAACTGAAGCAGCCTCAGGTTGGGACTAAATTCAGGGTCCTGTAGGGAAAAGAGCTGCTTGAAAGGAGGAATACATCAACTTAGTATTCTGTTCATGTTGGTCATTAGGGACAAACAGTTCAGTCATTCATGAAACAAAGAATGGAAATGTGAACAGTCTGTGCTTGACCTTGTCACAGGTAAACACGCTTGTTGTCTTTGGAGAGCCTTATGTAGGTCACCACGGCAAAGGGCATTTCTTCCACAGTAAGCCATTTACTGGAGCACAGAAAAGTGCAGACACTCCTGACTGTAGTACTTTTCTGGGAGCATAAGGCTCAGGAACAGTTTAGTGGCATTAGTGCTTGGTCATATCTGTGTCTTCTTTCAGAATAACTTCCTCATATCACAGAATTCTCTTTGTTATTTTCCTCTCCTTTTGCACTGGACAAATTGTGATGGGGCTTGCATTATGTGTAAAAGTTAACTGAGTAATCAGCATGCAACAGATCCTTTGTTGCTTCTTAACAAAGGGTTAAACATTCAGTTATTTCATGCCGTCTACATTAAGAATCATCACTACATATTTTTTGCCTCTTTTTAAGCACTGAATAATGCTCAGAATTGAATAAAGTGGGTAGGCTTTTAGGCTGTGAGTTTTTAGCTCTATAAAATACAGCATGCCTTTGAATTGGCATAGAAACAGGCTGGCCATGAATAATAATTCATATGATCATGTGAACTGTCTTGCAATTGCTATGCATTAAGACCTCTTTAATGTGAGGCTATACAGTCCTTTGCAGCCAACTCCAGATGAATGGTAGCAGTGATTCCAGTTCCCTCAAAATTCTGCAGAAGCCAAGAGCAGAGGCTAAAGCTTCCCATTGTTCCTAAACCTACTCTTGAGAATTACCATGGAAAACTTGCCAACTATGTGAAATACTTAGGCATTTGCTTTGGTGCTAGAAATCTAAAAAGGGGCAATGAGGCTGCTGGAGGTCAGATTATAAAACAGCTTGTTTTGTCTTTGATCAAATCAGCCTTTGCAGTTGCTAAACCTCAGGGTCAATGATTGGTTTGCAGACTTGGTCACTCAATGGAGGTGGGCTCAAAGTTCATCAATAGCTGCCTTTTGCTCCCATAATCATTGTGGAGAAAAGGACAGTATTTTCTTTTTTCTTTCTTTGCATAATCCTACAGAGATTCCATTTTGAAAGGTAGAATCATTGCAATCAAAGATAACCTAGGGCCTGGCACGGTGGCCTAGTGGCTAGAGTCCTCGCCTTGAACGTGCTGGGATTGCATATGGGCGCTGGTTCTAATCCCGGTGGCCCCACTTCCTTCCAGCTCCCTGCTTGTGGCCTGGGAAAGCAGTCAAAGACAGCCTTGGGACCCTGCACCTGCGTGCAAGACCTGGAGGAGTTCCTGGCTCCTGGCTTGGGATTGGCTCAGCTCCAGCCATTGCAGTCACTTGGGGAGTGAATCATCAGATGGAAGATCTACCTCTCTGCCTCTCCTCCTCTCTGTATATCCGACTTTGCAATAAAACTAAAACAGAACTTAAAAAAAAAAAAACAAAGATAACCTAGAGATACAAACACTGAAAGCTAAACTTGTTTGGCACTGCTACGTTTGCACACAGATCTTGTATCTCCTCTCTGAATTCCTGGATGGTATAGCAGCACATGCTGTCTTTTGGCAGCGCCTGTCTTACCTAGAGGGTAAGTAGGTCACTGCCTAGCAGAAGGCTGCTTTGAAAAACCTTGGAATTACCCTTCCCAATGTCTGCCTACAATTACAAAGTAGCACAGGAGGAGGAGAGACGTGAGAGCAATTGATCAGTCATGAGACTGAGATTCCAATTTCAGTAGCCTGTTCGGATTATAGGGGAAAAAATGTTCTAGGCTATGTGATCAGAACTGGATGGCACGTTTGACTTATCTAGGGCATGTTATAGGATAATCAAGTGAAAATTCCCTTAGGTTCCCTCTGTTCTTCCCTTTGAACCCTTTTCCCAAATGCATCCCTGTCCTCCAGAAAATGTTAAGTTTCTCTCCATCTGCATAAGGCTAATCTCCATCATGCATTTTCTTGCCTTCTTCTGGATTCAGTTTCTCCTTTACCTAGACCTCTGCTTGTCAATGTACAGATGAGCATAGATGTGTCCTACATTGAAAATTTTTAAAAAATGTACAATCCTCCAAGAAAGTAAAACAATTTTTTCCAAATTTCAGGTCTTTATGCTGTGGTGACTATCACACTTATCTTCACAGTTAAGCTTCTTAAAATACTCTAGAATTTTTTTTTTATCCTGAAAATTGTAAAATTCTCTACCAACTAAGGCTCAAATAGGATTTCAATCTTTCACTTAACAAAAGTCTGAGTTAGATGCAATGAGAGTCAGTAGGAATATTTAATGAAAGATTCTACTTCTTAAGTCTTATCTTGAGGTGGGAGTCAAAGGACCAGTACACATCATTTTCTTTCTGTAAGCACTCTAGTGTAGTCAAAGGAATCTATTCTACATCATAACTCTTCAATAATCCTTGGATTACTGTCTTCAGGGTCAAGTGCTGTGACCACTTGGACTGCTAAGTCATGTGCTTTGGTTGGCACCTCATCCCAATCAAACATAGATGACAGCTTGATTGATGGTTATGTCAGTACATGCCATGGCTTAATAGCAGTCACTTTCCATGGGCAAGGAACACAGCACTCAGCTCAAGACCTGAGGCTTGACCAAACTCATTCTCCAAACCCATTTTTACAAGTCTAGTGTCTGTGCCCTTTCCCAATACCACTTGTAAGGCAACAGTGCTATAAGCAAGAAGCAACTTAATAGCTTAAGAAGGAAGTGTTCAGTATGAAGAATTATTTACTTTAACAAGGTTGGAAATATTGGCTGAGCTGATATATAATTCGGGAGTACGCACAGCCTGAAGATTTCAGGTTGGTGCAGGTAGGTGCTGCTATTCCCATCCAGCATGGATATGCAGCCTTCGTTGGAGAGAGTGTTTGTATGGCACAGTGTTTCCATGGCACAGTGTTTGCATGGCACAGAGGTTTACTGTGATTGTGTCGCCAGAACTCTCTGGGAAGACATTTTCTCCAATACTCAAGATCTCCTTTTCATTTGTAGTCCTTAGCATCCTATACTAATGAGGCACGGTGTCCAGCTAGCTGCAAATAAAGAAATGTTCCAGGGCAAAGAAGGGACTATTGGAGCTGAGCAGCAATTGCTTCACAGCTGGTGTCTCTGGATCTTCTCCTTCAGGATAAACTTAGGATGATTCCTTAGGGTGACATTTTAAAAAGGCCTAAAGGCAGCCTTCTTTCATGTGCTACCGTTTCCTTAGCCATAGGAATTTTTTGTTGAGCTTCTTCATATGCTAAACTGTTCCTTCCATAACCTTGCCTTTAGTTTTCTTATTTTGTGCTGTAAATTTGGTTATCCATCTACACCCTTCTGGGCTCTTATTGAAGAACATATCTTCAAGGACACTTTTAAATAAGTTCTTGAATACTTGTCAACAAATGACATATATGTCTCTGACCTTATCCTGGAGTTGTGCTGAGAATCTCCCCACAGGATGTCTTCTAGGCTCTCCTGGAGAGAATTAATTGAATCCTACAAGAAGTGGCTGATTTGTCTTTCTCCTGTGATACTGTGAATGCAAAATGGCAAGACTGTATTTCATTCATGGTAACCTCTGTGCTTTACATTGTGTCTGTGATACAATAGACTCAACCAGTGTAACCTCTCAGACACATAACAGGTAACTTGTAGGCAATAGATTCAAGACAACATTAGACTACAGTAAAACTACAAAGACATATAGGGGGAATCAAGAGCGACCCTGACAACTTATTAACAGGAGGTCATATGCACAGAGCAGTGGGGGACCACAGAGTGGAGCAGGTGGACAGGAGGAGGCCTGTATCCCAAACCTGGAGTCTCCCAGATCCCCACCAAGGGCTGTCAGTATGGGTGCCAAGGACTACATCCCAACTGCCAAAGAGACCACGGGGGACTGGAATGCCTTCGGAGGCCGAGAACTCAGAGGACATCCCTCCCCCCTTTGGATCTACCACATGGGATGGAAGAAGCTGAATCCTTCATCATAGGATCCAAGGCCATCGGAACAACAACCAGGAAACCTGAGCAGTCTTCAGAAACAGAAGAACAGTAAACTCCCTTCAGGACTAGGGAGAGGAACTATCTCCGGTTCTTACTTAGCTCCAACTTCGGGACCCCACCCTTCCTGCAATGACCATGAGGGACGCTCCAGAGCCCCCCCCCCCCCCCCCCCCCACACACACACAAATTGGAATGGATAGGCAGAGAACAACAAGGAAGGCTTGGTCAGCATGGACTCACACACACCTTACTAGGTAGGACACGGGAATTAAGTACCCCTCACCAAGGTATGGAAGATTTCTCTGCATACCTTTCCTAAAACTATTTCGCACCTCAATTGTTGAAATGTCATTGAAATAGTCACAGGAAGTTGTTAAGACCATGCATCCAATTTTGACATATTGATTGCTTAATACTTTGTCAATTTATCCCTTAACGTTATATATTGTTGCTGATGTTATGTTGGGGCTTTTAATTGACCGGGATTTTACTCTGTTGGCTCTGCCTTCGGACCAGGGAGGGTCTCCCCAAGAAGCCGCTGAACTTGACCGGACAATGAGATGCTGGACTCTATGCTTGGTGTATGCTTGCAATGAAGGAATCTCAACTAAACCTGAACTGTGGTTGCACAACAGGGGGAAGGAGACCACCATGGGGGGAGGGGTGGGGGGAATCCCAGTGCCTGTGTAGAACTGTGTCACATAATACAATGTAATTAAAAATATATATATAATAAAAAATAATTTAAAAATAGTTTTATCATGTTAAAAATACATTTTTTTAAAGTTTTACAGAGAAAAGACAATCACAGACAGACAGAGAGAGAGAGAGAGAGAACTTTAGTCTGCTGGGCTCATTCCCCAAATGGCTACAGCAGCCAGGGCTGAGCCGATATGAAGCTGGGAGGCAAGAGCCTCTTCTAACCTTCCACATGGGCACAGAGGCCTCAGGACTTCATCCATTCTCTGTTGCTTTCCCAGGCCATAAACATGGAGCTGAATTGGAAGTGGGATAGCGGGACTAGGACCGAAGCACATATGGAATGCTACACTGTGGAGGATTAGCTTGCCGAGTCACCGTGCTGGTCCCATCAAAAGATATTCTTAAAAATAGAATTTTAAAAAGTCCCTCTGGGTATTTAGAAGACGTTTATTTGCTGAGGAAGTTAGTGATGTAAAACTTCATTTTGATTAAATAATTTTGGTGATAATAGAATGCAGGATACCAAGAAGTAGTTTAACCACACAAATATAAAAACAATCTTCACATAAGTTTTTCAATTGCATTAAACGCTTTGGCTTCACAGGGATGTTTTATTTATAGAATATAAGGAAACAAAGAAAATTGGAGCACAATGCAGACATGTGAATGCATCCTTGCTGAAGTTACAGTCCCGAATCTCTTACATAATTCTCTCCAGGTGTGGGGTTTTCAAGTGCACCAAGGACACGGTAGACGGAAGAAAATGCACCATTCCCAGTAACTGCTATGTTTGTAGTTAGTATTAATTTGACTACAGAGAAGCTACAAATGAACTGTAGAGAACAGCCCATCAGTCCCAGATGGATCAACACTAGGTCAATCAACACATGGAATGTTAGTGCCTTGGGAAATGTTTTAGCTCATGAATTTCTCTGGAAGCCTGCAGAATGATACAAGGTTTCAGAACAGGTAGACCCACTCAACAAAGGATCATCCAACTTTTTTTTTTTACTTTCAAGAAGAAAAACCATAAAAAAGCATGGAAGATATTCCAGTTATTTAAAGGATAGTGACTGCATTTGAGAGGTATAATTTAGTTTTACAAAGTTTTTCTGAGTTTATAGCTCACTTTAACTTCTGTAGAATTCCAAGTGTTCTATGAGATATTTGCTATTTATCTAGAATGATATAAATGTGTTTGTATTTCCCTTTTTTTAAAAAAAAATTGCCTTCCCTTCTTTTCCCTTTCCTTTCTTTTTACATTGTCTACATAATTGAGTGAGACGCACACTCATGTGCTTCTCCAAATACAGTGGGGAGTTTCGAGATATGGAGAAGGGTGGGTGGGCCAAATATCCCAACATTTTTTTTCCTCTCTTGTGTTTGCAGGGAGCGAAGGAAGGGTTGCTCCTGTCAAACTACATCAGC
This sequence comes from Ochotona curzoniae, assembly GCF_017591425.1. Lineage (NCBI taxonomy): Eukaryota > Metazoa > Chordata > Mammalia > Lagomorpha > Ochotonidae > Ochotona > Ochotona curzoniae. The sequence goes on from NW_024467122.1 coordinate 37,513,269, forward strand.
ACCCAGATATGAGGGGATGGTCATTTAATGATGCCTTAGAGTCCCAGTTGTGGGGAAGAGTGTTCCAAGGTGTTGCTTGAGTGGTTTTGATAGTTCTGAGATGTTTTTGGTTTCATTGCACCTGGCTTGAGACAATCTTTCCAAGGTCTCTTGGCTGACCAAGTTCACTTTAGTGCATCTACAGGCCTAGTAACATGTTGCAAAACTTGGCCAGAAGAGTGATCCAACCAGTTCTGCTTTCCATCCTCTTCTCTACTGATTTAAATGAGCTGGCTGTCATGTCCCTCAAATGCACCTGAGCATGCTGACCACTGCACAGGCATTAGCAACTAAGGAGGCCAAGTTCTAACACATGTAATCCAAGGTCGATCTACCTACCTTGTGATTTTTTCCTGAGATCTGGGTTTGAGTCCAGCCATCTAGTTGGGGAGTCCCCCATGAAACCTTACCTGGATTGATTTCAGACTTGACTCTTGTGTACCAGCCAGTGTAAAGTCAGGTTCAGTCCATTATCTGCAAAACCCAATGAATATGCAATGGATACAGCTGCTTGGTAAGTCTTATGGCAACCTTATCTTCTATGCAAACTGATTGGTGCTGCAGCCTAGCTCAGCCCAGCACAGCCTACCATGGAACTGGGCTTTGCCCATACATTGCTGGGTGCCATGGTCTAGTTGAGATGACTACCAATGTTCCCCAAGCCGACCTGCCTTCAGCCCTGGGTTTTTGCCTGTGCTGGTATGTGCTGCTGCCTAGCCTGGTCTATGCTGTATCACATCTGCCTCTTATGCACACCCATGGGTGCTGCAGCTTTGCTCAGCTATATCTGCCCCCATCCTTAGCCCACATGATTGCTATCGAGTGCTGCTAGTTTGCCCAGTCCATTATTAGCCTTTGATCTTGTGCTCACCAGTGAAAGCTACAGTCCAGCAGATGTGTTCCCACAGTTTTTTTTCTACCAGGTCTGCTCCCAAACCAAATTTTATGTTTTCCAGGGAAGGTTACTGTGGTCCAACATGACACTCATTGCACCAGTCCTGGCACTTGCCAGCAAGTGCTATGCCCTAGCCTGGCAGGCCCACACCCATTTTGATTTTCGTATGTACCAATAGATACAGCAGCCTAGTCAGCCTGGCCCACTCCCATTACCAGTTCTCACATGAACTGGTGGGTGTTGCTGTCCAACCTGGCTTGGTCTGTGTCCCATCCCATCTCTCACTCATACCAGTGTGTTCTGCAGACTGGCTCAGCCTAGCCCATCTCCAGACCCAGCTCACATATATGCTAAGTTGTGCCACAGCTCAGTCCAGTCTGGGCTGCTCCCAGCTCCAGCTCTCACACTTATCAACAGGAACTGCAGTCCAGCAGGGGAATTCCTCAAATTCCCCCACCAGGCCTACTCACAACCCCAAATATTGCACATGCTGGCAGGAGCTTCAATCAAGCCTGGTATAGACCAAATACAGTCTCAGCTCTTGCTGGCAGGTGTTGCATAGCCTACATCCTGTCCTGGCTCTCTTATGTGCCAGTAAGTAGTACAGCTCTGCCTAGCCTGGCCTGCTCCCAGCCCCAGTCCCTGTCCCAGCTACTGTGCTCCCCAGCAGGATTTGCTACCTTTCAGGGGAGTTCCCCAAGTTCCCCTATCGTACTCAGGATCTCACATGTGTCACTTAGGATTTCATGTGTGCTGGAAGGTGTCACAGCTTTGCATGGTCTACGCTGAATCCTGGCCTGTGCATGGGCTGGCAGGTGCTGCAGCCTGGCCCAGCCCATTCTCCTCCCAGGCCATGCAACTGTGAGTGTTATATGGGTTTCTGTCAAATGAGTTCCATGGTCTAGAATGGTTCAGCCCACCAGCACTCCTAACGCTCCACACAAACATGTGGGTGTTGCGGTCCCACAGTAGCAAGCCCAGAAGTCCACTGCAGAACCTGCCCCCAAATCCAGTTATTTCATGCTCTGGTGTGTGCCCTGGCCCACCCTCTGTTTCAATACTCACAGGCCAGAACTGCTACCGAGTTCAACAAGGCCTACCCCACAGCCCCAGTATTTGCATGTGCCAGGTTGTGGTGGATGATGCTATTTAGCCTAACTCAGGTTTCCACATGGGCGAGTTCCTTGCTGAACCTGGCATACCCTCCTGTTTCCTCCCTCTAAACTACTCCATCTCAACACCCTTACCTACCTGCAAGTACAGTGGCTGGATCCCTAAAAGCTCCCAGAAGTCATTGATTCCCTGTCAAACATGCTCTCAGCCACTCTCAATTCACTATGCCCCCAGACCCCCTTCTCTGGGCAATCTGCAGCACCTGCCTGGAGGCCAGGAGGCCAGGGCAGCATGCTCCAGACCAGCATTCCATACCATTCCCATATGTCTAAAAAGAAAAAAAGGCAAAATAAAATAGAATAGGCAAATATCTTTGCACACTGGTGTAGGTAATGCAAATTTGGCATTAACCAGTCCTAAAATACCTACCAGCTTTGGCTGCTCTTCTCCTAACATTGTAATATTTGCCTAGGCACAAGGCAATTGCCTACAACTGGGGTGTACTGGCTATTTTTCAACACAGAAATAAAGCCAATGATAAAAATCTGTTTTGAATACTATCTTATTTGGTAAAAGTTGGTTGCTTAAAGAAATAAAAGCACAAAACCTCTGCCCTAGTAGCATATTGCAAATATTTCAAAGAAGAGCAAGCAAGACTACTTTATATGTATTCTATAAATGATGTCTCCATAACAGAGAAATTTTATCTCTGCTGCCTCCTATCGCACACCTTCTGTAGCCTTGCCCAGATGTGTGCAGGCCTGCTCCTTGTCTGGGGAATGTTTTGTTTTCACTGGTGGCTATTTTTTTCTTCTTCTGGAGAATTGTGATTAGCAGAGCAAATTCTCAAAAGGCAAAAGTAGATGGGTGTAAGAAAATCATTTTGATTGATTTCACCCTCACACCAAATGAAAATGATATGAACGTTAGCCAGCAAAAGAGGCCTTCCATCTCATGCCCATGCAGACAGTTCGGCTTCTGTGTTGCTCCTGGCTGGGGAGCTATTTCTCTCTTTACATATTTTCCTAATTTCTCCTGGCATTCAAAATGTCTCTCTCTCTCTCTGCCTCCAGGCCTCTCTGCTCCCTGAGGCTTTTCTGTACTTTTAGAAGTCTCTTACTTTTTTTATTCTCCTTTTTCCTCTCAGCAGCTTCCTCCCCCATCTAATACCAAAATATTTATAAGACTTTTAAGGGTGGGGCGGTCCATCTTTGCTGGGGAAGGAGCTCTCATGCATGTCTTAGATAGCTTGGAGAGGAAAAAGGCTTGAAAAAGTGATGGACAAGAGCGATAATAACAGAGTGTTTACTGAAATCTCGCTGTAAGTCAGACAGCATCCTCACGGAGTCTAGCCAGCAATTCTGTGCAGGACATTTAGAATATCGTCCTTACTGTGCAGATGACTGAGCTGAGACACAGAGGCAGATCTCAGGCAACATGTTAGGATATGATGTCTTTGAGTTGAGATTCAGGGCCAGGAACTGTGGTTAGAGCCTGCTTTCTTAACCAGGAGGCTACAGCATTAATATTTAACACGCTGTAACCTTCCGAGCCAGTGCTCTGTCCTCCACTGTGCACGCACGCCCTGTAGAAACAGTCTTAAGTAGTGACTGTTTACTGCAAACAAGAAGTGATCACCAGATTGAAACCCCCTGTGATCTGACATCATGTTGACACTGCAGGAAAGAACACATGTGCATCTGGAATTGATACAGACTTTTAGTACATACCACAGCCTGAACGGCTTTACTGGATTAAATAAATGAGGACAATTTGTTCTTGGAATTTGCTTCCCCTTTCCTTGTCCCCTTGGCCTGACTGCTTGGAATAGTTTGTATGCTCTTATCTGGCCAGGGTAAATCAGGGGGTAGGAAGACCCATTGCCTGTGAAATCAGTGCATTTTCAGGCCTTTCGCAGGCTCCCCATGGCAACAACTCAAGAGCCTCTGCCCTTGTCTGACCAAGCTTTTTTTTTTTTGTCACCAGAGAAGGATATTCACTGCTTTCCTATTTATAAGAACATAGACTGTGATAAATTAAATGTTTTACCTTTGAATGTCAAATACACAGGAGCTTTCCCAGCTTCGGCAGAAAAGCTCTGTGAATTCAAGAAAACATCTTTTATATTTTGATTCAAACTTTGATATCTGTTTGGGTTCATTTCACCATTTTTCTGCCTTCTTATTTGTTATTTAAGAGTTACAAGGGGCTCAAGTTATGACACAGTGAGTTAATTCAATGCTTGCAATGCCAACACGCTGTATCAGATTGCTGGTTCCATTCCTGGCTGTTCTGCTTCTGAGCAAGCACCCTGCTACCATGCCTGGGAAGCCAGGAAAACTGGCCCAAGTACTTGAGCCCCTATTACTCACATATGAAATCCAGAAGGAGTTTCTGCCTCCTGATTTTGTCCCCTGGATCACTGCAAGCCCCTGAGAGGTAAACCAGAAGATGGGAGTTCTGTTTCTTTGCCTCAATATACACAAACTGAGTGATACAAACAAACAATACACACATAACTACAGACAGACATTTTTAAAAAGAGTAATGGAATAATGGAGGGCTGGCACTATAATGCAGCAGCTAACGTCCTTGTCTTGAACCTCTGGGATCCCATATGGATGCCGGTTCATATCCTGGCAGTCCTGCTTCCCATCCAGCTCCCTGCTTGTGGCCTGGGAAAGCAGTCAACAATGGCCCAAAGCTTAGGGACCCTGAACCCATGTGAGAGACCCAGAAGAAGTTCCTGGCTTCTGGCTTTGGATTGGCTCAGCTCTAGCCATTTCGGCTGCTTGGGGAGTGAACCATTGGATGGATGGAAGAATTTCCTCTCTGTTATTCCTCCTCTCTGTATATCTGCCTCTCAAATAAAAATAAATAAATCTTTTTTTTTTAAAGAGTAATGAGATTGTGCTTTTCAAAGAAGCAAATTCAATGTGTTGGATCTTATTTACTTATTTACAGAAATTATCCTCAGGGCTTCATTTGAGTAATGCAGGTTGATTTCCTAAGAAAACAGCTATAGATTACTGAGATAGTGTTTGTTAGATTGCATGTAGGATTTCATATTTATTCCCCTTTAACTCACAATCTCCCCAGTCACTTGTCCCAGTTGAGTTGAGATAAACACAGTAGAGGGTTAACCATTTCAGCTATTTAGATAATTGTTCTAGAGCAAATTAAAGCATAACGGGGGAGTTCAGGCATCTTCCAATCCTTTGAATTTCAGCACAAGAAAATATAAAATTATGTTTGATTAGAATCTAAGGGAAGGAAGGAGAGAAGCTTGCATTTCTAATTGAATTGTTGAGTTGGTTTCTAATCAATATACACCTGAAAAAGTCCTTGTTCATTTTTGAAAAAAAAAAAAGACTTTAAAGCAAAGGGCAGCTTCTCATTCAAATGATGCAGCATCAGAATCAATGATGAATTTGCCTACAATCAGAAATGTCTGAATTAGTGCAGGCAACATTATACCAACTGTGTAACAATCCTTTCTTCATTGCTCCATTTACAATGCACATGAGTAAGTTATGTGCTGCACACATAGCCACAGGAATGAGCCCATACTGAAGTGAACAGACCACTCCCTAAACCCTGGAGAGATTCGTTCCACAGATAAGCCATCTGAACACCACTAGTGTTCTGACTATTTCTTTGGAAAACATACAAATGTATTTGCAGAAACTATCCTAAAAGGAATGAGAAACTCCAGAGATTTTTGCAAATAAAATGTTTTCTTCTGTCCTACATTTTCTCCTCTGGGGCTACTTCTGCGTATTCTGTGAGTCAAGATGCTGAAACACACATTTAATTTGTTTTTGACACCCTGAAGGCAAATGAGGGTTTCCAGTTAGATAATGATTAAAGTTTCTGTAAAGGAAGCTTACAACAGGGCATAGACCAAGTCTTCTCTGGTTACCTAAGAAGAAAGGGGCAACAAAGCTGTGCGATGATCTATTAGAGATCTTTCATAGGGAGTCCATTTAGTATAAACGTCACTTTTCTATTTTAAATGTATAATTTCTTTAAGATAAAAATGACAATATCAGTGGGAATTTACCATCCCGATGCCCATTTGTGAATCTGAAGAAATTTGGCCGATTTCTTTTGTTGTCTTTAGCTATTTAGAACTTGTCATTTAGGTTCATGAGGGATTTCACATACATAAGAAGAGAGAATAGAATAATGAATTGCATGCTGCTCAGATTTTTGTTTTGTCAACGGGCTTTGGTCTTGCATTTGTCATGCTTACTGTATACCGGTTTAAACAATCCAAATCTTCAGAACCCTGAAGGAGTTGAATTCATTGTCCCCAATCAGGTTTCTTCGTTGTGAATAGCCAACTCTTTATAGTGTCACCTTTCAGTCACTTCCAGATATTCAACTTCGGAATCATCTGTTCCTCTCCAGCTATCCTTTTGCCATGTGACAGTTTAGAGTTCACGCAGGCAAATAGGGGCAATCAGGAGGGTGTGCAATTTTCATTTTTCTTTGGCACGCAGTTATCACCAGATGTTACCTACCATGCTAGACTATATCTCAGATGTCTTCTCTCTGAACATCAGCTTCTCCCTTTCTTTCTTCCTTCTGTTCTTTCTTCAAAAGATTTATGCATTTGAATGAACTACAGAAAGGAAGATACAGAGAAAAAGGGAAAGAATCTCTTGTCCTTTAATTCACTTCCCAAATGATCACAACAGCTAGGATTGGGCCAGGCTGAAGTCAAACCAGGAGCTTCATCTAGATCTCCCACTTGGATTCATGGATTCAGGGGATCAAGCAACTGGACCACGTTCCACTGCTTTCTTAGGCACATTAGCAGGCAGTCGGATGGAAAGTGGAGCTGTGGGGACTGGAAAAGGCACCTAGACGGGATGTTGGCACTGTAAGCTGTGGTTTTACTGGCTATACCACAGGGCTGGCAGCTGATTTCTTCTGTTCATGTGAAGCAAAATTAAAGTTCTTGACATAATGACAAATGTGTACACTTCACTATTACTACTACAGCTATAGCAAAGAGAGGAAAATGGTCAAAGACAAAATACAGAGATGAAAAAAGATTGACATGAAGTCCTATTGTGTATACATCCTGTGTACATGGATTTTTTTTCTGCTTTGGGACAAAAATAGCTTTTAGATACGAATAGTATAAATAACAGCTCATTCAAAGATAATTTTCCCATGGCTGTAATTTTGCCTGTGAGGACAAAAAAGAAAATAAGCAGAAATGAAGAGAGTTCAACCACAATCAATTAAAAAAAAACCCAACCACATATGCCTGGTTTTCCTTTGATATGTAGAATAAGATATGGCACTTTATCTATTCTGTTGAAAACCTTAATCACTCCTGGAGGAAGAGTAATTCCTGTTTCCATGCTTCTTTCACTCCCTCTCTTTCTTTGGTTTTCCTTCTCTCAGGGTCATGCTTCAGGAGTATCATGGCAGTGACAAACACTACTAGAAGGGTAAGTACTCCTTCCGCAGACTCCATTTATTGGCAACATATTAAAATACTGTGTCAGTGGGATTGGCTAACCTGAATCCAAAGGTCAGCAGCATACACCAGTAGCAGAGGTTGGAGCGTGGCTGTTCAGCATCCAGCAGCAGAGTGAAGCCTAGACACTTAAAAGAATGGAAGACAGGGAAGAAGAAAGACCAGGAGTTGAGTGCTAAACAGTGGATGAAAGTGGCGGTATAACCTAGGAAAGAAATTGCAGGGAAAGATCAAATCCTACCCCAGAAATAGGTGTGTCCAGGTCCTTTTAAGGGACATATATTTTTTTCTGGGATAAAATAATTTTTTTACTGGGATTTTTTTTTTTTTTACCTGCGGTAAAAGCTGTCAGTAGCTTTATTTAGAGTTCAGTCTAATACTACCAATTCAATTTCTGCATTCTCTTGTATTCAGTATTATTGATATTCTATTTTTGAATGTCTGGTCACTGAAGCTAATAACCTAGTCTTCTGTTTTCTTGAAGTGTATCTCCTAAAAAAAAAAGAATTCTTCCAAATTTCTTACTTGGTGTTCAGCTTTTCTATATTCTTCTACAACTCTCCCCTTATTAACTTCAACCTCTCCTTCATTAAACATTCATTAAATATTAATGAATTAAGTATTCATTAAATCATCTTCATCTCACTACCATTATTATCATCATACATACATTGTACAAGCTGATCCACTTGACTGGATTAAGTTTTTCAGGAGGTCTGAGTTGCTTGTTTATGTAACTTGTATTTGCAATGCACTCATGGGCATAGTAGCGATTTTTCATTGAGCTATATTTTTCACTGTTTTGGCAAACATCTAGCACAGTGCTTACTTGTTTTGCCATAATTAAAATTTATAGAAATATGACTCTTGTTATTCTTTAAAAATACTACCTCTATAAAAACATACATAAAGATATTCATAAGCTATATCATTGAAGCATATTGCAGAATTTGATTAAACTTTCTCAAAAATGTAATAAATGCTCACAATATAAGTAAGTAAAAAGACAGGTAAAACACTAAATCAATCTAGTTCCAATAAAGAAATCCATGTATGAGTTAATTGTTATCACTTTATCAGATTGTAAATACTTTCTCTCTGATTATTAAAATAGTATAATCCTTCAGCAGTAGTCACAAGTGCAACATTGTGCTTTTAAGTTTATTGTTGCATTGTAGGTATAGGCAGTGGACAGTGGCATATCATATATTGCTTCCATTTCGAACCCTGATTGCTCAACTTTCAATCCACCTCCCTGCTAATGTTTTAGGAAAATGCATGCAAGGTGAGCCTCTGCCACCTGCACAAGAGACTTAGGTGAAATTCTTGGTTCCAAGTTTTAGCCTGGCGTAACCCAAGTCATCATGGCCATCTTGAGAGTGAACCTGCAGATGAAAATTCTCCCTCTCTCTCTTTCTTTTCTATCTTTATACCTATCTCTTTGTAACTCTGACTTTGAAGTGAGTTAAATAAGTCTTTTTAAAACAATAGTCCTTTAAAAGTAGCTTTAAATAGTTTTCTAACAGTAATTAAAATTCTAATGCAATTTAAAAAATAACAGGAAAATAAACTAAATAATTTTATTTCTCTTAAACACCAATTAAAGCCAAATTATATTTATCTCAAAGAGCAATTAAAGCCAAGTCATATTAATTGTCTGTGTGAAAGAGTGAGGAATGAAGTTAAACTCTCTTGTGTTTTCCGGAGAAAGGCCTCCATGGCATGCCTGGCACATACTCCAAGACTTGGTACTTCTGTAAGTATTGGGTCTAGACAGGCTCTTCCATGTATGCCACACACATAATGAAAATTCACAATTACATAACTTAAGACAATAAACATAGCTGTAGACATGTAGGATATGCAACGATGAAAGAACAGATAAACGTGTTGTGATACAGTCATAACATAGAACCCTGTTGAGCAGTAAAAAGTAATAAACTGCCTCCATCATTCAGATGACTGGCTCTGAAGGCTGCCTGCCCAGGTTTGTAAGTAGCTGTATCTATATGAAGCCCGTGTGATTCTAAGATTATTAACCATCTCTTCACACATTTTTCTCATTCCACATAGAAATAATAATAGCACCTACTTTTTGTTTCTTGTAAGCACTGGAAGCAAATGCATGCAAATCACCTACAAGAATATTGGCACACAGCTTTCAGATACCATCTGTCATTTTAGCAAGCGTTTGCTTGTTTGGAGGAAACATCTAACAAATGAAACGAGGTATGGGTCCTCATCTTTTTTCCATTTTAATATTGGCTGACAGCATTCGACTTCGGCTCTGTATGAAGATTCTTCTGCCTGGGTTACCCTCCTCCTTTACCCACCCCGTGCTTCTCAGTTCTCCAGCTTCTCCTGCCCAGTGAAGCATACACCAACCATCTCCACATGAAGAAATACAAAGCCAGTCTCCGCTTCAGGTGGTTCTACTTTTCTCTGCTCAGTTCTATCCCTCATCTCCTTTTCTAACACACTCCATAATCCGTTTCCCTGCCTGACCCTGTTGAACTCAAAGCCTGTTCCTCCAGGACTCAGAGGCATGTTGATTTTATCCACTTCTGAGTGCTGTGTACCTTCAGCAGAGCCTAACACATAGCCAGGCAACCATTTTCTTGGATGAATAAAAGATTGAGAACTTCATAACTGAATGATTTAGAATCTTAGGGGAGTCACTCAACCTTTTTGAGTCTCAGTCTCTTTGTGTTTTGGAGAAAATAATGCCTGCCTGGGCGGTTTGCTGTGATGCTCCAATGTCGTAGTTTATCCAAGTACTCTCAGTTCTGACACAGAAGTTGAGATCAGCAAAGGTTACTTGTTCTCTTCCTTCCCGTTCTCCTCATTTTCTCCTCATTATTATTATCCTCAGTTTCCATTAAAATGATTGAGTTGCTCACTAAATCTTTAATGAATTGTTGAATAATACAAGTTATAAGGCAATTAAAGTTTCAAGAATGGCATGAATTAAGTGTTATAAATGTTCTGAGGAAGGACATGTTGTGGAGGATGACACAGGCAAGGCCCTGTAAGGAGAATGGGAGCTTGGCTGTGCAAGATTGTTATACTCCAAGTTAGAGCTCAGATTTTATGTTATCCATGACCAGCTGTATACCTTGAGTGTCCTTAGTTTTTACTAATTTTTATTATTCATCTGAAAACTGTTAGTAATATCATCATTTCAAATTTTAATCATAGATGAAATGCCATGATGTTTGCTAAAGTGTCTGATTTGAACTACTTAATTGTAGTCCTTGAAAACAATTAGATCAATTGGAACATTTGACCTTTACTAAGATTATTTAGATTTCACTATCTAAAGAGGGTATGAGAATTACTTAAAGACAATGAAATAAATGGAGCATAATGGAGAACATTTTGGAATCATCTATTCAGTGTTTACTAAGCCCTGTAAGAATTAAGAATAAAAACATTGGTTTTTATCCAGAAGATGAGAGGTTTTCACTTCCATCTAAATGTATTTATACTTGTTTTATGGTTAGTAGGAAGCCATGAGAATATTTGAGGATGGGATTAACAATACAAGAATTATACTTTAGTGAGCTGGACTAATATGACAGTACATGCACAGACTCAACTGCAAGAAAAGTGGCTACAGGTTGTAAGGCCAATCCCTGCTGGATGCCTGGTGCTTGCCCAGCATTTGCTGAATTAATTGAATATTAAAGAATGTGTTTGCTTTTTGTTAGAACTCCTCACATCTTTTATTAGTACCTAGAGACATAATGCACATGATAATGCTTTTCTTACTCTTTCTATGTCTAAAGCATGCAACAAGAATGGAGAAAATGGACATTTCCAGGGGCTCTCTGGACTGACAATCTTCTTTTGTCTAATGTGAAATACAGTGGTGGAAAGTCTAATCCAAAGGAGAGAGACAATCGCATGAAGTTATTGAATAAAATGTCCCTTGAGGCTGAAGGTATGATGGGATATAGTCATTTGTCAGCAATATGAGACTAACCAACTTAAACTTTTTTTTCCTTAACAAAATGTTGGCTCTTGCAAAACTGAGCAGGCTTGTTGTTTGAAGTGATCTTTTGTTGACACTTGTGCCCTAGTGGAACTGGCATTCCAATTTGTGAGTGGGCACTCAGCCAACTTGCAAATGGGCATGAGCATCAGCAGCCGGTCTTTGTGCCTGATGTGCATTGATTATTCAGGATGTCAGCCTAGTAAAGTCAAAAGGGCCGTCTGTCCTCAGCTTCTGTGCTAGCCACTGAGGGGCTGGGCTGTCACGAATCCAGCTTTCAGCTCAATCAATTCCAAAAAGTAAAAATTAGATTTTACCAGGAATTACAGTAAATTATTATGCCTGAGAACACAGAAAAGGTATTCTTCCAAAAGAAAAGAGAAGCAGGGTCTTTTTTATGACTCTATGTGCGCAAAACATAGGTTTGGCTCTGCACTAAAATGTCACTCACTAGCCTGCTTTTGTTTTAACTTTCCTTCTGTGATCTGAGGCGAATGGCTCTATTTTAACCCATGTTTTCCATGGAAATGATCGAGTCTAGGACACTGTACTTATAAGCATTCTTACATATTAATTTTAATTAATTTATTTATTCTAATTTAAATATGAATCTCTCTATACGTATGTATATAATAATAATAATTTTAAATACAGATCAAAATCTGTGTTGTCAACACATGAAGTCAAGTGTTTAAACCATGATGGTTCCTGGAGTCGCTCTTAAATTTTGGGTCTGTTTGCTTTCTAAGAAATTCAATAGATCAATGAGATTTACATATTCCATGATGAATGCCAATAATCTCTGGTTTTGGTGTACTGATTCAATCAAACTGTCAAAGGATAAGGCTTCTCCTTTGTTCATGGGCACATCCTTAGTCACCAACCCTAAACCTGGCATATACCAGATACTCAGCAAATATTTTTTTAAAATTAGAAACTGAATCTCTTTATGCAAAATGTGTTTATAGGAAATGCAATTCTCTGGTAGATTCTAATGCACAAAGGAGATTGCCTTCATAAATACACAAGTATTCTTTGTCTTCTCATTAGCAGCTCAACTGGTCCTATGGTTACTTGGCAAACCTCCGTATCACTGAAGTCAGAGGTACCGGTCTGCTCTGTGTTCCCATGCACTTCTGTCACAGCATCTGTAGGTTACAGAGCATCATCACGACTTGTTCATGAGCTATAATGCACCACAGTCCAGCAAAACTCATGATACTAGAAGGAACTTTTTGTTGTTGTTCCCTGTAGTAGTCCAGGGACTGTGTTATTGCCCACATTCTAATATCACCTCTCCCATGCGTTGCTGGGTTTCATCTTTAACATCTTTCCATGAAGGAAGCATTAGAATTTATGTGAGAAAGAGTAAGTCCAGCTAGGTTGAATCACTTACCATAGTCAAGGAGCTATTTATGATGGAAGCTATGTTAAAATCCAAGCCTTATGTGCCTTATTCTATGAAACACTGCGATGCTCCTTTGTTGTCAGATTGGGTTCCTAAAGCCTATGGAAAAGTCCATGCAGTGAGGAAATATCCCCCTCCCCCAAATGATTCAGGAGAGCTCAGGATTCTTCAACCTGAGATTAAGCATCCTCTGTCTTTGGCTGACCATTTGTAATGCAATGATGTTGATACTGTCCTGTGAAAACTGTATCCTCAAAGCTGCATGTTAATTTTCAGTATTTCACTTATGAAAGTAAACTCAGTGCCTAAACATCTGGGCATCTAAGCAAACAATAAGGTATCATGCATTTTGATTTCAGCACAAGCCAGATGTACTCTATCCAATCAGGTGAAAGCCCAGGTAGAAAGAAGGGATCAATTTTTATCAAGAGATTATACTAAAAACAGGTGGAATTGGGAAATAGGTGCAAATCATCCATACAGCATCTCTGTCGACCCTGACTTTATTGTGAAAGCTGAGGCTGAAGAATCTTAAATCCAATCTAAATGAGAGGGACAGAAAGAGAGAGAGACATGGGCAGATATGAAGTCTGTCAGTTAGATCTTCCCCTAGGCCTCTGTGTTGCACAGTCAGGACTTTGAGACATAGAGGCAAAAGTTTCAGCATACATTTATTAGGCGAGTAGGAGAAGGAGATGGAAAAATAGCATGGGAGAAATAGAACACCCTCTGGCAACTATTACTCAGAGCTACTGTCTTCAGTAACTTTGAAAATAAAGGCAAGCAAAGTTGTAATTTCTGTCTCCTGAATATAAGCAATAGTGTTTTCAGGTAAGTCTTCAAAGGTGCTTCATATAAAGGTGGGTACAGAAGAAAAACAATTCTGAAAAAATTAGTACAATTGCACAAATGAGAATTTTGATGAAAAAACATCAAATTAGCTACTAAGTAAATGGTATTCAAATACTTTGAATCTTTTTTAGGAACAAATCTCTCATGTTCCTTCACATTCATTTATACATTTAGAAACTATTTTCAACATGTTTACTCACTAATCAAACTTCTCAATTTTATATCATGCTGGGATAAATATGATTCAGAACAGATTTTCATGTTTTCAATCTTTCTTTTCATAATGCATAGGAGGAAAAGTCACAGGTTGAAATAAATTAATTTTTTTTATATATAAGACTCTTTTTTACCTCTGTTTCATCATGCAATGTTACAGCTAAGGTCTTAAATATCAACTAGGGACTTTATCATTTAGTCCCAGTTTCGATTTTAGATAAATGATTGACATATGTGAGTTTGTGTTTCAAGATTTAGTTATTTGAGTGAAAGAGAGAGAGAAGGAGAGAGAGAACTTCCCTTAGATGGTTCATTCCCCAAATGCAACATTGGCTGGGTCAGGATGAAAACAGCAGTTAGGGACACCTGAAGGATTTCCCAGGGGGAGAGCAGGGACCAAGGTGCTTGAACATCCTGATTTCACTGAACAAGCAAAGGAACTTTTGAGTGAGAAGAGAAGCCAAGATAAGCTGCTTCTCCAGTACATCAGCAGGAAGCTGGATTAGAAGAAGAAGAGGTGGAACTCCCTCTCACGCATTCTGATGGAGAATGGAACGTTCAAACAAGACATGATGCAATTCTTCCCACCATTCTACCTTCTCTTTGACCCTTAGAAATAGTTCCAGAATGAAAAACACCAGCAAAGCTCATGGTGATACTCCCATAGTGAAGGTGACACTCTTCATCCCTCCCAATTGCTCCTTCAGAAGCTCAAGAAATCATGAAGGGCCAAGTAGCTTTCAGCTTATCTTGGATTCTCTTCTCACTCAAAAGCTCCTTAGCTGTTCAGCTAAATCAGGATGTCATTATTGGGACAATACCATAGGTTTCCACTCCCCGGGTAAAACCACAATGAATCAAATCATCATGTTTGGTGGAAATATGCCATTCCCCAGAGAAAAATAACATGTTTTCCCTAATCTGTGGTAACTAATACACAGAATACAAAATAATGTAATCTATATGAGTGAGAGTAATATTTTGATTTTTTTTTATTATTGCTTACAGCTTTTGTTTTAAAGAACAGTGTCTTGGGCCTGGAGTGATGGCCTAGCAGCTGAAATCCTCACCTTGAATGCACCTGGATTCTATGGTCACTGGTTCTAATCCTAGAAGTCCTACTTCCCATCTATCTCCCTGCTTGTGGCTTGCGACCCTGCACCCCTGTGGGAGACCAGGAGGAGGCTCCTGGTTCCTGGCTTCATATCAGCTCAGCTTGTGGTTGCTTGGGGAATGAATCATCAGATGGTAGATCTTCCTCTCTGTCTCTCCTCCTCTCTGTATACCTGACTTCCCAATAAAAAATAAATAAATCTTTAGAAAAAAAAGCAAAGTGTCTTGTTTTTTCTACTTCTGGTGTGTTGATATGTTTATCTAATGGAGTGCTAAGTCTGTGATTATGAAGTGAACTGAAAGGATGCCATTTCAAAATTAAAAACAATAATAAAGAAGGAGGAGTGAAGCGGGATGGATGGGCAGCAGCGAGGGTATAGTGGGAAGTGAAGGACCTCCATGCTTTCAAATCTGCACCATGAAATACATGAAATTTGTTTACTTCATCTAAATAAAATGGGTTAAAATAAAAATGACAAAGTATCTATCTAAAACACCACAATATATTCACGAATATATATATGAGTATATATGTGATAAGAACATATACAGAATGCATGCATGATTACTGCAGTATTACTGCAGAAAAGGCTCAGGCACAGTAGGAAGCAAATTACAAAACTCCTAGGTTATAGTAATTCATATAAGCCAGCATAGAGGAAACTAGGTGTATGAGCTGAAAGGAGCTGTCTACACTATGTTCCTGGTTTCTTTTTCAGAAAGTCTAAAACTGTGTTGAGAAAACAATTTGTAGTTTATAAACAAAAATGGTAAGGTCGGCAGTCTGCAGATGTCTTGCTGTCTACATTTTCCCTGGTCCCTTCAGTGTTTTATTCTAGGTCCAAAGCTACTTCGGCAACTGAAGTCCCAAGTTGATACCCATAGGTAACAAAAACCTGTTAGTTCACTTGTAGACTAAATAGAAATCTCAATCCCTTAGTGCTTAGAGCTACCTTTAGGTAATACTTTACAGAAGAGAAAAGAAACTAACAACAAAAAATGGTTGGGTCTTGTTTGAGTAACATGGCCTCTGAATATTTTTACCTTAAATCTTGTAGGAAGCATAGATTCCCTGAGGCCAGCATTTTAAGTGGTTCTTCTACTCTGTGCAGTTTCCAAGGAGGACGGATTTTATGTGCAATTAGAAAGAAAAAAAAATCCCCTATATTTGTACTGAGATTGCACTTGTTTTTATTACAACTATTGCAAAAAGATGAAATTAGTTTGCATCCTAACAAAAAGTACTAGTACTAAGAACGGCGAGTATGATTTAGAAGAATGATAAAAAAAAGACTCACGTTACTTTACATTCTGAAAATGAATACATCAATGTTTAATGCTATGTAGCAATATAAACCAGATCCAGTTATTTCTCTTGCGCAAAGAGATAAACTGATTCACAGTCAAAGGATACAGAAGAAATAGATAGCATGGTCAACTGACACACAGTCACACCAATCATGTGCCAGGGGTTTATGTACATGAGACATGGCATGTTGTTAGTATTTACCAGTGCAGCATGCAGAAATACTGCAAGCTCATATTCACAAATAAACTTCTAAAAGAAATCTGCAATGAGAGCAAGGACTCATAGCACATTAAATTTATAGGATGTAGAGAAGTTAATAAATCATTTTTTATAGAGGCTGGATTTCCCTCTTTTCTTTGCCAACAGTGATATATGCATGCAACTAAATATCATAAACCCAGAATTTGGGTGCATGTGGGTGAAAATAAAAATATTCAGCTATTAATAAAAATGACTTCCTAAGGCATACATTCATTTGGGGATTAGCTCAGTTTGAGCTCTCCTCCAAAAAGAACATTAAAAGGCAAGGTAGCTTTCCCCAAAGCTACCTCCCTCCATCTCTCTACTTTGCCTTGCTCAGCTGGAAAACTACCTCAATTCTCTATTCTATTTGGGGTGACGAGACCTTCTGATCTTGCGACTAAGTGAAAAGCTGGAAAGGTTATTATTTACTCTTACTCGGAGTCAGCCATTTTAAACACATTTGTATTCACAACGCTGTTCTCAGTGAGAGGAAGCTGCATTCCACACGCTCTGGTGCCTGCTTCAGGGACAGGAGGGGCAGGCTGATCTGGCTCAAGCTCAGTTACCTTGCCCTCTGTCTCTTGCACACGGTGCAGCCTCAGCATGTGCGCCAGCACACACGTATTCTCTCTGTGGCTGTTTTCAGGAAGTTGTAAGCAAGAGCGAAAAGGAGGCCAGGCGTTTTGACAGTATTAATAACCGCAGAAGAGGATGTTATGAAGGGTACACAGCAAGTGGAAAAAAAAAATAAAAGAAGAAAGGGAAAATCCGCTTAGGATCACTACGTCAATGAATTTCCCCCCTCACCTGTACAATCTGTATCTTTTTCTGAAGTTATTTAGAATGGCATTTATATTCTGAATCCTTGTGGAGCCCTAGTAATTTCCATGCATGCAATCTAAGGTTTTACTACACACTCATAATCACAGTTTTCTAAGGGTGTATATATGTATGTGTATATATAAAATGTCTTATTAAAATGTTAAAAGTCCCCGGAGAAGTAAGGTGGGTATAGTCTGCATCCTTGAAAGCAAAAGCAATTCTGCAGCTCTTCCGAGTGCATGGAATACATACATTTTAATATCTTACAGAATATTAAGCTATGCTTTTTTTTTCCTGTGATAAAAGACATTGGAAATCAAGACCATACTTCTGCATCAGTGTGCAGTTGCCAATCTCTGAGAAGGTTGATATATAGAAAGTGGTACTTAAGGGTACTTAAGACAATCAGATCCTGAACCATTCTCTGGCATAATCCCCAGCTCTGCTTTGTGCTTCTGCTGTGAAGGGGGGATCCTAAGAGTCCTCATATCCTGGAACTGCTGACAGGGCTAAAGAGTATCTACAAGTAACTTTCTTGAAGTAAAATCTTCCCCCTTACGTGTATAGGAGCAAGGGGGACTGTTACTTCTTTGCAACAGGAAAATGGACTGATACTCCTCTTTCATTTAACAGCTCAGTGTGGTTCTTTTATCCAAGAAAAATTGCAAGTGAAATGATCTCAGCTTTATGGGGACATGCAGATGTGACTGTGTAGGAATCTAACGAGGAATTAAGATTTACAGAAAAAAAGTAGAATATCAAACCAGCTGAATATTTAAGTATGAGCCACAGCCTCATGAAGCACCAGAGGCCAACGGCACTAGAACGTTAATAATTGAAAGACAAAGCAGATGGTTAGCTAACAGTGAGTGAATATGAGTATCTGCATGACTCTTTAGTTCTTCCTTACTTAAGCAACAACCCTTCTTCATCTGCTGTAGAAAGCATTGCTTGCCTTAATCGGCATTAAACCAATGCTCATTCCTGTGGTTTTCTAATCAATAGCAAAACAAATGCGTATGCATGTATTTTTCATGTTGGTTAACACCCTGTGAAGTGCAGGTTATTTCTCCTCTGATGCCATTTTTATTTATATTCAAGTCTTCTAGGCATCATAAGCAACAAAATTAAGAGTAATATGTTCATTTTAAAATAAGCAAAACTAAGCTATAAAATTTTAGATGCCTTTGAGTGTACCTCAAAGAATGTGACATCAGCAGTTACATAATTTTATTGCTGATGTTAAGTCTGTGACAAACTCTCAGCCACAGTTTGCTTGGGATGTCGGAAAATGAACCTTATGAATTTTAATGCCTTTTACTTTTGACATTGATTTATGTTTTGTACAGCTGTACTTTTCTGTACACTGATATAAATAAACAGCATCCTTAATAGAACATTTGGAGAAAGCCTTGTTCCAAAGTGTTGCTTTTTAAACATCAGCTGGAGGTTGTTTAAGTAATAATATTCAGAGTGTGTACACTAATCACAACAACTCGAAGAGATATAAAGATGTCTATAAATGTTTGTGTGTTTGTTTTGCAGACTCAACTTTTTAGATATGAAAACAGTGTTCAAATAAAGCTTCTAGACGTGCTTTCAAACACTGCCCAAAACAAAGATGACATGATGATAATCTAATAGACTCGCAGCCAGCATCTGACAGTGAGTCATTTAGGTATGAGGTGTTTTTGCTCATTCAAGGGCAACGTTTGGCCTCCAACATGAGGAGATAGAGGGCACAGAAAGGGATTTTTTTTCCTGTACTCTTTCTGCTTATAATAAGTGCATCATTGGATGGTATCATAATTAATTTGGCATTATTTGCATAACAGACACTTGGAAAATAGCCATGTGAAGGTTACGGGAGTTCAGGGAGCATGGACTTTCTTCTTTTTTTTCTTGTGACCAATATGATGCTGACCAAAGTATAAAGGTTTCACATGAAGCAACTCTTCTTGGCCTTCCCTGTGACGACTCCTCTTTAGGAGGTGAGAACTTCCTTAAGAAGGGGAGTCTTCTACCACTGAGAGATTTTGGAGCATGATCACCCTATCCTCCAACTTTCAGGGTTTGCAGCGATCAAAGAGTATACACAGAAATGAAAACATGTGTGCACTGTTATGAACTATTGAGGTCATCGGCCGCTGTGATTCTTACTCCATAGCACTATGGCAAAAAATAATAATAATAATATTCATGTAACTTCTAACTCAGTTAACACGCTCTAAATCTCCACAAACCTACATGGAATAAAATGAAACACTGATCTTTTTTAGGGAAAATTTCTCACTTCAGAAAGAGAAATAAAAGAATGGTGTTTTGAGTTCTGGAACATGCTGAGTGTTGACACCAGCCACAAAGAATGTTTTGTTGTGCAATCCTCATTCTGAACTCTTTCAAAGAAATCAGGGATATGAATGTGAAATTGGATTCTGTAATCAAAAATAATCTTCTGAAAGAACAATTTCCTGTGACATGGTGAGTATCAGGCTCATGAGAAAATCATTCATGCTGTTTTTTTAACAGAAAAGAATAGAGGAATTTGACAGGATCATTAGTAGCTCACATGGCCATTGAGGAAACACGTGTCTTCTAAACAATTTAGCATCCTCTACTAGGAAGTTATTGCCAACGTCAACTGTGGCCACTGGTTGTAAACTGCACACACACACCTGCATTTGGCATCTCAGTAGACTTTAAAGATTTGTGTTGCTAAAAATTGTAGCTGTTATGATTGTGGGGCTATTGGAGGCTTAGTGATCACTTGACACTTAAGAAAACCAAAGCTAAACATGGAAAATGAGTACTCAAATCCAGTTAATGAAATGAAATTAGGAACGTATCTTCTGATTACTTCACTGCAGTATTTTTCTTCTCCAAAACCAAGTGTCCACTGAAAAAAAAATCCCCAACAAAACAAGTAGATGAATATGAAACAGCCTCAATATTAAGACTCAACCCATTAAAAATAACAAAAACAAAACCAAGTTTCCATAGAGATTTAAAAAACAGCTGTTTTTTTTTCTTCTAAAGCGTATTTGGTTGCAGCTCCCAGGAATGTATTTTGTTTGCTGCAAAACCCTCACATCTAAATAATGATGTAATATTAGCATCTTTGCAGTGTTTAACTGAAGCCATGACATATGTCTATGTAGAGCATCCCTCTATAGCTTTGAACCAATTATGGATCAAAACTAGCAATAGCCAATTGTTAGTTTTAGGGGAAATATTGCCAAATGACCTTTCTTTTCTTTTCTTTATTTTTAAATAGTCAGTGTTTAGTGTCTTAGAACCATGACACCATTATCACTGCCTCCCTTCAGCTTAACACACTCATTCTATCTCCTCCTTCTGCTTCCACTCTCTGATTTCCTTTGCAGTAATTTGGGAGACCAAACTAAGCTGATGCTGTCTTCTTTTTGTTCCAAAATAACTAACAAGGAATGTGACACAAGTGCCCTGCTTTGCTCTTTCTGTTTATTTGCTTTTGATGAAAAACAGTGAGGATTCTCTTTTGTATTCAATAGAGGATTTTTCTGAAAGTAGAAAATATTACATAGATTTATTGCATTTTTTACTTAGTCCATCTGCACTCTTTGCCTTACGAAGTAGAGTATTTCTCAAGCCTTTAATGTTTTTCTAGAACTTCATATTTTTCTTTAAAATATGCCTTAGGTTGTGGAAATTGGTGTTTTGAAAAGACTTTACATGTGACATAATTGATGTGCGCAGCATTCTGGACAGTAAGGACAAACGCAAGGATAGAATGCTCCCGCTTTTCTCAGGTTGGAAGAATTCCACCCCCTCTTCCTCTCTCATTTTTTCATGTAGGTCTGGCCTCTGTTCAAATCATCCTCCTTCATCTCTCATTCTCCAATCAGGCCATAGCAAAGGACAAAGTCACCTCCCAAACATCTCACAAACCTAGTTGCTATCCGAACTAGAGCATTTACGTTACCTAAATTGAAAAATGAAGGGAATAAGATTTAATTACAGCGCATTGCCTCAGTTTCATGTCACAAAATGGCAAATTAAGCTTGCCAGATGGAGAAGGTGAGGCAACGAGCAGCGTTCTTCAGCTAGCGGGCGGGGATTGTGGTCAGTAGATGCTTTGCTCCTGCCTTGCTATCCTTCTTCTTAGTCACCTTGCATTATTGACAAAACGGATCATTGAAATAAAACTGTATTCACTGGCCACAAACTGCTACGTGCTGGTCCTGAACGCAGGGTCTTCACTTTTTAAGTCATCTGAGGCACAACATCCTATACAAGTTGGGATTTCTGTTAGCAAGCAAATGCTCTGTTCTGTTTCTGAAAATCTAGAGCAAAAGAGAATATCCCCCATCCCTTTCAATGTCCATAATGTATCCCCTCCTTCTTTTGAATTGAAGAGACCAGTTGGCAAACATTTTAGAATTTGAACCTTTTATTCCAGCTACAAAATGTGCACTGTCGTAACTGGCAATGCTAAACTCTGAGCTCTTCCCTCTTACACATCAGAGAACACAATCTATCAGGTCTGTGGAACATTTTCTCATAGGTAGATAGAATTCCTCGAGCAATTTAACCATGTGAGTCAACTGACTAGTCACAAAATCAGGTTCTCGTAAGTTACTGCTTAGAAATGGGATAATCTGGCTTAGTCGAGTGCTAGGTCAAAGTATGTTTCCTTCATTTAATTGTAAGAACACCTTTCTCTGAAGAGTTTTCAAAAATGGAATGGATTGTCTTATTACTGCTGCTGAATCATCATAAGTAGTGTAAATTAATGAGGTCTGAAATTATGAAATTCTGTGAATTGATATTTCAGTCTAGTCAAAATAGTGGATCTTGTTTCTATCTATAGCACATTCTGATAGAACATTGAGAAGAAAAACCAGCTCAGCAATGAACATGCATGAGGTTCAGTTTCATTTCCTCCTGCCTCAAGACATATAAATCAATGAATTATTTTTGTGAATGACATCTAGAATATTGTTTAAAATATTTTGCCAGACATACTTCAAATATATCATGTGAGCTAGCATATCCCTCTCTTAAGTTTTTTCTTGTCCAAGAGAAGACACAATTAGCTGTCATTTTTAATATGATTTCTACAACTCTTATTGGAAATTGCTGAATATATATTTAATTCATTTGGGGCATAATGCTGAAGCTGCCATCTGCAGTTCTGGTATCCCATATGGGTACCAGTTTAAGTTCCAGCTGCTCCATTTCCCATCCAGCTCTTTGCTAATGTGTCTGGGAAAGCAGCACAGGATGACCCAAGCATTTGGGCCCGTGCACCAACACGGGAAATCTAGGTGAGGCTCCTGGCTCCTAGCTTCAGATTTTTTTCCAACTGTTTCAGCCATTTGAGGGGTGAATCGGTGGTTGGATAATCAATCTCTCTCTCTCCCTCTCTCTCCCTTCCCCTTTCTGTAACTGCCCTACAAATAAGCATTGTTTTAAATTGATGGTAATGAATTGTATTTCTTTAGCTATGATAGAATACTTAAAGACATGTTGTTTTAAAAGACATGTTGTTGTCATTTGTCTAAATGAGGATTGAACTCATTTACATGAAGGAAAACAAGCCAGAAAGAACAGCACAGACTACCTTGGATTGTGCACAAATGTTAGATACTTCATGGCAGTTATTGTAATCTACAAGAAATGGATAAATTTATAGGACTATACAATCTAACAAAAATAAGTTAAGAAGAAATCTGAAATCTGAAATAACAACAAAGACACAGGAGATTAAAGCAGTTATCAACAATAATCCATCCAGCGCTGTGGCCTAGCAGCTAAAGTCCTCCTCTTATATGTGCCAGGATCCTAAATGGGCACCGGTTCTAATCCCAGCAGCCCCGCTTCCCATCCAGCTCCCTGGGAAAGCAGTATGGCCCAAAGCCTTGGGATGCTGCACCAATGCATGGGAGACCTCTAAGAAGTTCCAGACTCCTGGCTTGGATCAGAGCAGCTCTGGCCATTGTGGTCCCTTGGAGAGTGAATCATGGGATGGAATATCTTCCTCTGTTTCTCCTCCTTTTTTTATATCTGACTTTGCAACAAAAAAATAAATCTTATAAAAGGCGGGGGGTGGCAGTAGTAAGTTCCTCGGCCCCATCCTGAGATCAGCCCAGCTCTAGCCGTGTGGCTGTTTGGGGAGTGAACAAGCAAAAGAGCAGCTCTCTGTTTCTCCTTCTCTTTCTATAATCTACCTTTTGAAGAAAAAAGAAATAAATTGTTTGTAGATGAAGAATGAAGAGTCCAGGACCCAATGGCTTTATGGCTCACTTGTACCAAATATTAAAGAATTGCAACAATTCTTCATGAACTCTTCCAAAACTTGGGGGAGTACCTCTCAATCCCCTTGTTTCTGAATAAAAAGTCATCTGTCTTTGCTGAAAACATGCAAATCAACTGAGCCAGCTGTTTTTCTGTTCAAAAACTACTTGCACTGCGTTTCAAGGAAGTATATCCTTTGTAGTATTAATTTTACACTTGAAATGCACACAAAATTTCAAACAAATCTCATTAGACGGTCTTAGCAATTTTTTTCTGATTTCTTTTTTTTTGGTTTGTAACATTCTTTTAGCATTTACCATGCTAATTTCCTGTCCATAGCTGGCTACATGTTAGTGAATCCCTACCTGTTAGTGAAACCCTAAAAATGGGAAACTCTATGAGGATCTTGTTTCGCTAAGAGTTCCTAACTTGTTCTTTTGTGAAATTAATTCTAGAATTTTTATTTTCTTAAATCTCACCACGACATCGCACACACCTTTGCTTTAGGTCGTATGAAACAGGATATTGATGTCTGAGACATCTACGACTACGCAGTTTGGTATCCTCATTTTTGCATACTGTGCTATCATAACTATCTTTTATTGAATGTTTACTAAGTGCCAAAACATTACAGCTTACATTTACTAAATCCATTATATCCGTTAACTCGCATCAATAAAACATAATTCTCCTAATTTCACCAATGAGGAAACAGGGCTAACTAGCTTTGTGATGCCACACATGTAGTGGTGAAAGTGAGATTAAAAAAAAATAGGGCCCGGCGTGATAGCATAGTGGTTAAAGTTCTCACCTTGCACACGCCAGGAACCCATATGGGCACTGGTTCTAATCCCAGCGGCCCTGCTTCCTATCCAGCTCCCTGCTTGTGGCCTGGTACAGCAGTTGAGGACAGCCCCAGGCCTTGGGACCCTGCACCTGCATGGGAGACCTGGAAGAACTCCTAGATCCTGGCTTCGGATTGGCTCAGCTTCAGCCACTGCGTTCACTCTGATGGAAGATCTGCATCTCTCTGTCTCTCCCCCTCTCTGTATATCCACCTTTCCCATAAAAATAAATAAATCTAAAAAAAAATAGCAAAAAGCTTGACATATGTAATTCCAAACCTGTACTTTTTTATTCTGTGTCTCTTCCATGCAAACCCTAAGAGGATGCTAATTCTTTTCCCCAAAGTTAAGAGTTTTTGACTCTAAAATTTTTTTTACTGTTCAAATTTCATGACAACTTCCTAGTACCAACAACATGCCTTGGAGGAATCAAAGCGCTCTGTCAGGCCTTTCTTACAAGCTCAAGTGCTTATTCATTTAGAAAAGGTCAAAAGTGCCTCATCTAGAGATTCTTAACAGGTTTTAGAAGATTTTTAAGCATAAAGGCAAGAATTATCCTTACTAAGTTAACAATAAGAGAAATGAAACCAAACAATGAATAAGAGAAAAAATATTTACTTAATATTTATTGTGCTCTCATATAAAAGACATTAAGCTGAAGGACTTAGCTAAGTATTTATTTATAAACACTTAAACAATAAACCCTGATATTTAATACTGTTATTCCCACTTAACAGAAACAAATATAAAACTGGAGAATTAAAGGAACTATTTAACATATGACATATAACTAAGGTCAGAGTAACCTTCACATCAATTATAGTGTCAAGGTTTTTTTTTTTTAAGATTAAGTTATTTACTTTGAAAGTCAAAGATACACCACTGTGTTGGCCTCTAATTTCAAGCATTTTATGATGAATTATTTTTTAGAAAGATGTATTCACTTATTTTGAAAGGCAAAGTGATACAAAAAGCAAGACAGAACAAAAAGAGAAAAGACATCCTCCAACCACTAGTTCATTACTTAAAATTCTGCAATGACCAGGCTGGATCATGCTCAAGCCAGGAGGCACACATTCCACCAGGGATTCCCACGTGGGTGGGAGGGCCCACGCATCGGGCCATCCCTGACGCTTTCCCTGGTGCATTAATAGGGAACTGGATCAGAAATGCAAAGCTGGGGATTGAGTTCTCAGATGGGCTCAGGAGGCACCGAGCCTGCTGTGGCACATCGCTGGCCCTAGGAAGAAATCTTAAGATTCAGCTGACTATTTAAACTTTAAACTGAGGATTTTTTAAAGTGAGCATGACTAAACTCATCCACTTTAGTTTCAGAACAATTGGACTATTCATTATGCCATTGTCCATCTAAATCTGTCTTTCACCCAGGATTACTGCCAAGTCTACCAATAGGACGTGTGTGTGTGTGTGTGTGTGTGTGTGTGTGTGTGTGTGTGTTTTTGTATGTGTGTGTTTACATAGAACTGAAGGAAGAGGAGGAAAATTCAGATTAAATGGATCGTTATTATATCTCCCAAGACATAACACACATTCTGATTGAAAGAAGCAAAAGCAGCTCCTGTATTCACAAACTTGTGTGCTTCAAGAAAGCAAGATGGAATATTTCACATTCATAAAGTTGCTCGTTTAGTAGATGTAGACTTTCAAGAGGTTTTTCTTCCCTTTATCTGTTCCATATTTTTCCTTCTGCTTTGCCCCACTTTTCTGCTATTATTTTTCTTCTGCCTTCTATAACATCTTGACCTCCTATTCTTGCCTTGTACTTTTCTTCCACTTTTCCTTAATTCTATTCTCTCCTCTGATTAATTCATCTCAAAGCATTTCTTTGGGATCATTGTCTAGAGAAGCAATCTGTGTCCACACAAAGCAATGGGATGGAGATATGGAGATGGCATTGCATTTCCACTGAGTCCTTTTCCCTGTTCTGCCAAAGAATATGCCCTTGAATGACATATGGGTAGAAAATTTATTTTCTCTTGTCAATGCCTGTGCTTCAGCTGACCTACATAAAGTACAGTTCCAATTATAGTAATTCTGCACACTGCAAGGCACAGATACAGATGTATGAGCTGGGGTATAATTATGCTTATAAAATACTTGACATCTATAAAGTAGGTGACACTCCTCAGAACTGCAAACTTCATATAGTGGGTGAAACCATGAAGGCCAAATAGGTTACCAACTGTCCCCCAGCTATACCACCCCAGAGAGGTGATCCAGAGGACTGGCCCCTCTTGACTGAACCTGACCCATGCTTTCTTAACTAGTTCTACAGGAGGTTGGTATTAATGGCTAGCTCCTTCACCATCAAAGAGACAGATTTTTCACTCTTGATCTGTTCTTTTTCAAGACTTGAAAAGACAGTTCCTATGAATAACCTAATGAGAGCAATGGTTCTGTGAATGGGGAACAAAGCCAGTGTAAGAAAATTTCAAAATGTTCATGGATAGGAGAAATTAACACAATGAATGCCTCCATCAATATTTCAAGTACCCATGTAAGTTTCACACAAATTAATGACTGACTATTATATAAATGACTGACTATTGTCTACTGGGGGCCTGCAGCTTTCTATTAAACTCCAAAATACTAATATCTTGCTATGTGAGAGGTTACCATAAACCTTGATTCTGTCTTATATTGCTGATATGTGGAAAACAACAGGATGAAATTATTTAAAGGTCACATCAGGTTTAAGAAGAGTATATGCATCTCTACTCTCAAATAAGCAAAGGACTCCCAATGAAACTGTTAAATAAACCTTGATAATTTGATACTAGATTTTCTACCATTGCCTATACCTATAACATCATGATATATTTAAGTATCAGAATGCTAAACTTATGATTTTTGTTGAAATATTATACTGTTTATAGGGGAGGTAAGAAGAGTAGTAAGAGGGGGGAACCCATGCACATATAAAACTGTATCATGGAAAATGATCATCACAACAAAAATGAGGAAAAAGAGGAGAGACGTGGAGCATGACTGCACTATGAAGTTAAGAAATATCACAGTGGTAGATCACAAGAAAGACCTACCACTTAGCAACAATTTCTATTTATTTCTTATTCTTCTTGTCTGCTATGGAGAAAGAAGATGAGGAAATTAAGGGGAAAATGTTTTAGAGCAGTCTACTGAGTCTTCTTGATGTTGCTTTTTTTAATGGCAACCCTACACCTCACTAGTCATGGCAACATGAGTGCAAAACAGTTGTAACTGCAGACCAAGATCATCAAGCATGACGAGACTTATGAGAACAGGAAAGCTTAGGTTTACATTCTGAAGTGGTGCTAAAAATGTTAGTAATGATTGCCAAGACTTGCAAGACTTCAAGCTGGAGAGAGACAGAAAAGAGAGAAAAAGAAAGAAGGAAAAAGATACTAGAGATTCAAGCAAGGGTTGTATAGGCTAAGATTGCCTCCTTAGAGACATAGAGGTAACCAAAGACCATCCAGCAGAAACTTGGGAGAGTAGTTACCAGCTGGCTTTACATAAATAGCCATGGGAAGAGGTGCAATAGTGGGTAGGTGGGATGAGCCCTCAGAAGCAGTAGTACTGCAATGACATCATGGGAGTTAAGGGAGATTTTAGGCAAACACATCTACTCCATGACAGACACTTACATGCAATAATAATATTTTTTCGCATTCAAACACTAGCTAGATTCATATTTTTGAAATTATATATATATATATGTATATATGAATAACCCAGGACACAAGCTCGCCCTGGTTGCATATACTTATCCTATATCGGTTATTTTGATATTTCATACTGACCTTTCCTTGTTTTTCTGTGTCTTTGGGTGTTGATACAAAAGCTTGTGACAGCACAGGAATATAGTATTTCCCAAGGCCTCATTTTGCTCTCATTTTTCTACTGGTCATAATCATTGTATATGTTCCTTGGAAATAACAGAGCAAATACATACTACTTTCCAAGTCTACATTCCAGCTTCTGCATACATTCTTCTTTCATCAGGCTCGCACACCTCCTTTCTCCTATCTTTGAGGATAGACAGGGAAGTAAGGAGTTGCGTCTAGACAGGTCTCCCTCCCAAGCTAAATCACAGGCTGCGATACCATAGGGGTAGGAAGAAGCCACAAGTCTGACACCTCCTTTCAGCTACAGTGTTTCCTCCTTAGGTGCTTTGTCCCTGTATCCTAAAATGAAACAAATGACACCACAACTTCAGCAAGGCCATGATTTGTGCCTCCATTTCAAGAATGCTGGTACATAGAAATTGTAGTTGTCTTGCTGCACAGCCTCCCTACCTCTGCTCTTCCCCCCTTCACTGAATTCATAATCTCTCCTTGAGTTTCAGTGGAAGATTTGGAGTTCAGCAAGTTTTTTTTTCTCTCTGCTTGCATGGAAATATTAAGATATTTGCAAGATAAAGGTTAGTTATCTAGTGGCAGAGCTGGAAATAAAACCTGAATTTCTCATTATTTAAACCTGTTCTTAACCCAGTGCTTTGCCATTTCAGGCCAAAAGTTATGAACTGGACTTTTCTAAACTGTCCAGTATTTTTCTCCAACTTCCATGTTGACACAGACTATTTGATAACTTTTAAAAGTCTCCAAGAGCAATTTTAGTTTTAACAAACTTTTTCAGTGATGTTCATATACTTTCGGTCCTATGGCACTTATTTTTGCTATTGGTACTACTTTTCTTTCTTTCTTCCATAATAGGTAGGCCGTTGACTTTTTTCTAAAGTAAAAAACACTTTCATAAGACTCAAATCTATACATGTTGGAAAGGGGCTCTCATGCAGGGTTTGGTGCTAGATTTTGGCTTGAAAATGAGCTATAGCTTAAATGTGATCTATTTCCATTAGCTGATCACATAATCCTGGGTATATTTCTAAATCTCTGAGAAGTTTCAGTTTTTTTATCCTCATAATCTTGATAAAAATAAACCCTGGTTGTAGGTTTGTTGATTGGCTCCAGTAATGTACATGCAAGACCTTAACATTGGATCAAGTTCAGAGTTAAGTGTTTGAACACTGTCCATTTGTATAATAGGGATGCTTTGTATATGTCTTTAAACTCACCATATGTTTCTCTGCCAGGAAAATATCAACTCCCATGATTCTGTGTTATACCTCATCATAAGGATAACATTCTGTTCTTCAAGGCATGATTATCAATATGTTGGCAGTAAATGCATGTAATAATTTAACATGTTATTTTGGAGTTACTATTCCAGCACTTTGAGGAACATTGTGAGCAAATATAAGTATATAAATATTAATATGCATTATGTAAAAATTAAAATTCATTAGCTAAATTATTAAGAAAGGCTGATTTACACAATCAAAAGATTAGTTTTTTTCCTCAGAGTCCTTAACTCACTAGAGAATGTTGTCATTTCCATAAATAGGATAATTGACTGTGAAGCTGAGTTCTCCAGATATCTGATGGACTTGAACATTCATTTTGGGGAAATATTTGTTCTACTCTTATTATAATTCTATGGTCACAATTCAAAAGTCATTTGGAGGACTCAAGAGAATCTTGAGTTTCTGTGGTATTAAAACTTAGTCCTTGTAACATGTTGTCCACTTACTGACCCCAAAATGAACAGCTTTCATTGTGACAACCTATTTTTTCCCTTGTGTATCTTCATTTTTAATTGTAGTAAAACAATAGAAATCTACCATTACACATTTATTTTTAAGGACAGATGTTGCCAATATTAAGTCTGTTCACATTGTTGTGTAAACCTGCAAAACTCTTCATCTTCCAAAACTGAGTCTCGTTACTATCAAATGATCATTCAACATTCTCATTCCTATCCCCAGCCCGACAACGATCATTCTGCTTTATGTCTTTCGGAATTTGGCTGCCCTGTGACTGTAGCAAATGGATTTGCGTTTTTCTGGCTGGGTTATTTCAGTTAGTGTCCTCAAGGTTTACATATGCTGAAACATGTCTCAAAAGTTTCTTCTTTTTTGAATTTGAATAGCATTCCACTGCATGTTTACAACAAACTTTGTTTATTCACCTGTTGGAGGAACCTTGGGTGACTTCCACATTACAGCTATTGTGGATAAAGTCACTATGAATCTGGAAGTACAACAGTCTCTTTGAGAATTACTTATAGTTCTTTTACATATATATTCATTAGTGGATTTGCTCAGTCATAAGGTAATTACATTTTTGTGTGTGGATGCATTGCACAGTTTTCTGTAAGGACTTCTCTGTTGTGAAGTTCTACTGATAATGCAGGAGGCTTTCGGGTTGTTTTTTTTTTTCTTTTTTTTACTTTCTCTCTATCGTTACTCTCTGTTGTGTGTTTGCTTTTTCCCCTTGCTGTCGCCCAAATGGGTGAGGGATGGCAAATCACTGCAGTTTTTAATTGTATTTTCCTAATAATTAGTGATGTTGAACATATTTTCTTATGCTTCCTTGCTAACACCTTAAATCTGATAGAATCTCCAGTTTAATCTTCAAGTTGGCAACAAGCAATGCTTACTTCCAAATATCACATACTAAAGAAGTGTGCTACAGAATTTTGTATCCTAATAGAACAATGCAATTGCTAAATAATCCACAGAATATGGGAATTTGAGGATAGAAGAATTCTGAATTAAAAAATTTAAGAAGCTCAAGATGGTTTACTAACTATGACAAATATACTATAAAACTTCGAGATATTAGTAATAGGAGAAGCTAGATGTATTTGTGGATATGAGAAGTAATGCCAATGTAAGATATTAACAATAGGGAAAAATGGATGTTTCATATTTGGGAGCTATGTATTTTTTTACAACTTGTTTTTTATAAACATAGAATTACCATACAAAAGCAAAATATGTTAAAACAGCATATACTATATTTTGCTTATAAATCAGAAGAGCTTAGTGTTTTTAAAATTCTTTTAAATCTTTACATAAGACATTTAGTATCTCTAAATTTAGAAAATATGTATAACGAAATGTCTATATGAATTATGTAATCTGTTGCATTAGTCAACAGAATCAGCAGTAACTGCTGCAGTACAGAAACATGAAACCTTCGCTAGCCTCACAGAAGACAACAGAAAGTTTTCCCAGTGAGTTAGAGACCCGGTCAGGTGATACTCTATCTTTCTGCTGTGTCACATGGGACACAGGTGTGCCATGGAAGGATTTAACTCACGGTCATTACCAGCGCTGTAAGTTGTCTTTGATGGATCATAATAATTGCAGAAAGAATCTTTCTGCAATGTGCTAAAACAAGTGAAAAGCTTTGGGAGAGCCTTTCGGGGTAGTAAGTATAGTACCTGGGACTCTCATCCTATATGATATACTCTGTGTTGAGTTCTGACTTGCTTTCTGGTCCACCATTCTGCTAATGCTGCTCCTGGGAGCTGCAAGTGATGGTTCCAGTGTTTGAATCCCTGACACCTCTATGGAAGACCTTGATTGAGCCACAGTTCCTTGGCCTGGGCTTGGCCTGCAATGATTGTTAAGATATTTGAGAGTGAACTAGTCATGAAACATTTCTGATTTAATCTTTCAAATACATGAATCTTTTTAAGGTTATATGTGTATGAAATTGGCTATTTATCATCAAATATATATATATTATATAGATATATTTGTTTGAAGAACTCCAACTTACAAAAGCTACTGAATTCCATCAAAACGAATTATATATTGGAACAATATTCAGTTACTTCCCATATATATTTGCTGTAACTTGAATTTACTTTAAATCACAATAAGAATCATTAGAATAACCTTGCATTATCTGGTGCTTTCCTACATTTGAACTCATTAAAATTACTTATAATCTCTAATGAAACTGGGAGAAACAGAGATAATTTATGAAGGGGAGAGATAGGTTATGCTGTTCCTGTTAGGACAGGAACACTCTGGATCTCTGATAGACTCTTTCCAAAAACGTTTCCGTTTCTTGTGGCTTAGTCTCCGTCATTCCTTCATTGAGCATGGCTCATGCTAGCTTAATCACTTTTATCATGGAAGAAATCACGGCAAGAGTATGTTCCTAAAGTTACACAAGAATCAGTGGTCTAAAAGAATGTTCAAGTGTTTTTTTTTCTGTGGACATCTAATTTGTTTTATGGCTCAAAGAAGCAAACTACGCCATTTATCTCAAGCTCTTTTAAATTCGTCCATAGTGCTTCTTCTTAAGTTCTTTTTCCCCATCACATTTCTCTTTGCTAGAGGGAAATATGAATTAATTTCTTGCTAGTTCTGTGAGCAGCCCTACTTTGATTTATATTAAGTGCATTCTAAAAATCCTACAGGTTTGTTTTGGATTGTTTATAGAAATACATTTGGAAGGATAGGAAATGATTGCTAAGCTGGATTTCAGTAATGGAGTAATCAGATACTTCATGGAGTTCATTTTCTCCCTTATTTATGATTTATGGTTGTTTCTTTGACTGCCTACAAGGTACATGAAGAAGCATAAGCCAGGAAATTACAAAAACATACATAAATATTTATTCAAATGTGTTATTTTCCATCTGATAATAATGTTTTTTTAAAAGTTTTTCTCTATTGGAGCCCATTTTTCAGAGCAACTCACTCATTTTTTTTCTGCTTTGTTTTGCTTTTATTCATTTTTGCAAATTTCTAGAGAGGAAGCCAAGTTTCATTCTCCTAGAAGAAATTGCATTCAATGCAAGTTTATCATGCTCTAAGCTGAAAACCGTAAGAATGTGATCACGATGCTGCTCCCACTGTTTTCCAATCAACACAGGTGAAGGGCAAGGCAAGCAATTCACCAGGCCACACTCCTAGTCTGGCCTTCTCCATAATCTGAAGCATAAAAAGAAGTTTGCACAGATCAGGGATTTATAAAACCATTCTCCAAAGCATGCCTGTGCAGCGGTTGAGTGGATGTGTGTGTCTACCTTTTATTTTTTAATAAACTCCCTAGAGATGTAAAGGTTTATGCCTAAACAATGTATTGAAAAGTGAAAAATTCAAACAGCTGTACATATTAAATAATTGTTTTGACTGGGGAATGCCTGTTTTTCTGGAGTAACCATTGTTTTAATGTTGTCAATAGGAACCAAAATAAAGAAATCTGTAGAATTGATATGCAACAATATTCTCTTCTTTATTGTTGTTTTTTTTAAAAGATTTATTTATTTTTATTGGAAACACTGATATACAGAGATGAGGAAAGACAAAGAAGAACACTTTCCTTCCAATGATTCAAGCCCCAAGTGACCACAGCAGCTGGAGCTATGCCAACCCAAAGGTTTCCCACGTGGGTGCAGGGTCCCAAGGCTTAGGGCCATCCTCTACTGCTTTCCCAGGCCACAAGCAGGGAGCTGCATGGGAGGCTAGGCCACTGGGACAAGAACCGGTGCCCACATGGGATCCTGATGCATGCAAGGCGAGGAGGTTAGCCATTAGGCTACTGCAATGAGTCCAATATTCTCTCTTAATGATATAAAATGCACACATGATACTGTGAATGATACTAAGTTATCCTAAGCACTAACTGATTGTTTTATTCAAATAGGACTATACTGTTTGGCATTCGGAATCACGGTGTCTAAATTTCAATTTAATACTCTGTTCTTCCTTGCTATGCAAATGTTAAGCAAGTTAATTAATCTTTCTGAGTCCCTTCCTTCATAAAATATGGATATTAAAAGTATCTACATGTTTTTACTGTTGAGGTTAAGTGTGCTTAATTGTAACACCGTGGAATGTTGAAGTGTACACGGCAATGGAGTCGTTCAGTGTTCAGTAAGTTAAATGACAGCAGCAAAGTATTGGGCACAGTGGTTCAGATTCTGGTTGGGACACTTGCTTCCAAGCTCTACTTCAGCTCTAGCTTCCTGCTGGCGCACACTTTTGGAGGGTACAGGTGTTGATGTTCACGTCCTTGGGTTCCCGCCACCCACATTAGAAACGAGGAGCATTCCAAGTTTTTCTAGTAGGTATCAAATATGTATTTTTCACATTACAGGTTTTAGAGATGCTACAATAGCAAACAGATCCCTTAGTGAATAAAAGAAAGAGCTCTGTTGAGTCACCAGAACAAACTAAGTTAACACAGCTTGTGATTCATGCAGGAGGTACAGATGATAGATCTTAGAACTGTTCAGCAGCCCTGATTTTCAATGGAAAGAAATTATTATTTCATGCAGACACATAGTTCGTTCAAGTTAGACTCCTTGTACAGGACAGGTTATTGGTGAAAGTTTTGTGAAATGAATTACAAGTTAGATATTCTTCTGCCTAATTCCAATCATGTCTTTATTGTTTTCCAAAAATTATTAAATGTGTAATTCTTGAATAGTGACTGTTTAAAATTAGATTTTTTTGTATTGAAATGTACATGTAATTTAAGTTCATATTCACAGGAACATAACATGAAAATACCTCAATATGAAAAATAACAAAAAACAAACATACCCACAGAAGGCACATATTCCCAAATAAGCATGACTGCCAATACCTATAATTATGATTATTATCATTGTTGTTATTATTATTTTGTCATCTAGGCTAAATCACTAAGAACTTTCTGGTCTTTGACATGCTAACCAGGCTTTTGCATTAAAGTACTCAGTGCTGGATGATAGCACAGAGATGCTTTGGATCGTCTTATCTCTGGCCCTTGTGGCCATTTTTAGAGTGAACCAGGGTATGCAAAATCAATTTTTCTCCATCTCTCCTCCCCCTCCCCTTCACTCTTGGTGATTCTGCTTTTCATATAAAAGTAAACTTTTAAGAAGAGAAAGAACAAAAAATCCTCTACCTCAATCACTGGTCATGTAAGGTGTCCAAAATTCCTTTATAAAAAAGATTCGTGTATTTTTATGGCAAAGTCAGATATACAGAGAGAAGCGACAGAGAGGATGATCTTCCATCTGTTGATTCACTCTCCAAGTGGCTGCAATGGCCAGAACTGTGCCAATCTGAATCCAGAAGCCTGGAGGTTCATCTGTGTCTCTCACATGTGGGTGCAGGGTCCCAAGACTTTAGGCCATTCTCAACTGCTTTCCCAGGCCACAAGCAGGGAGCTGGATGGGAACAGGGCTGCCAGGATTAGAACCAGTGCCCATATGGGATCCTGGTGCATGTAAGGCAAGGACTTTTACTTTTACTAGCCTGACAGGCCTCCAGAATAATTCTATAAGTTCATAATTAATTGTATAAATCTTTTTAGGCAACTTAATTATTTATTTGAAATACAGAGCTACAGAGAGAAAGACACACACACAGAGAGAAATCTTTCATCAACAGGTTCACTCCCTAAGTAGCCACAATGACAAGGGCTGGTACAAGCTGAGCCAGGAGTCTGGAGCATTTCTGGTGCCTCCCACACAGTCAGAGGCCCAGGTACTTGGGTCATTTTCAGCTGTCTCCTCGTATGCATTACCAAGGGCCTACATCAGACATAGAAGAGCCAGGAATCAGTGCTCACCTGGGATGCCAATGCTGTAAATGTCACCTTGCCCTGATACACCACAAGGCCAGCCATCAAGGGTATAATTCTGAAAAAAAAAAAGATAATTCTTTTATTATAGCATGATGAAAGACATAGCAACCTGGGATCATTGTTTGCTTTATAGGACAAAAAAGTTGCTGCCAAGTTCCAGAAGAGACAACGAACATGCACGTGCACACAGTGTGACAATCTCGCTTGCTTTCTTGGTGTACATTGTATCAAAGCTTTTGGCCAATGAGAATTTCCATAATTACATTTTTACCATTTCAACTATGTATTTAACAATTTCAAGATTTCATTTAATATTTTAACTGAAATCTTGTTAATTTTAAACAAAATTTTCAACAAAGTTCAATTCAATATTTGAAAAAATACTGACATAGGATATGCAATACTTTGATATTATATATATATCAATTCCAATGGTAAAATTTCAATGCTGATTAATGTTACAACCCCAGATTCACATAAAGTTGTGGATATACAAAGATTGTCTGCTATCATATTCTCCTAAAGAATTAGCCGAAGTCATTAGGTTAAAATAAAAAGAATATAGAGGTATACAAATTGAAATTAAAATTAGCATCATAAATACATGAAATGATTTTTTTAAAGATTTATTTATTTTTATTGGAAAGGCAGATATACAGAGAGGAAGAGAGAGAGGAAGATCTTCCATCCAATGGCTCACTCCCCATGCGCTGCAATGGCTGGAGCTGATACAATCTGAAGCCAGGATCCAGGAGCTCTTTTGCGTCTCCCACATGGGTGCAGGGTCCCAAAGCTTCTGGTACTTCCTCAACTGCTTTTACAGACCACAAGCAGGGAGCTGGATGGGAATCAAGGCCACCAGGACTAGAACCGACACCCATATGGGATTCCCACATATCCAAGACAAGGACTTTAGCTGCTAGGCCACCATGCTGGGTCCATGAGATGATCTTCCACTTTCAATACTGAAAAGAATCCACTCTGACCAAATTATAATTATAGTTAATAAGGCAGTTCAGTAACACAGGTATGAATAATATTAATATAGAAAAAAGATCAGCCTCTTTTCATTCAAAGCACACTAAAAAAAAAAATGAAGTGACAGGCATGCTCCATGAGGGGAGGGCTTGGAGAGGTGTTGGGGGAATCCCAGAGTCTATGGAACTATGTCATAAAATGAAATACTTTAAAAATTCCCACAGAAGAAGAATTTAGCCTATAAATTAAGATGCCCATAACCCAAATTGGAGAGCCTGGCTTGATTTCCAGGCTTCAGTTTCTGTTCAGTATAGACACTGGAGGGCAATGGCATCCACCGAGCCAACTGTGCTGATGGCTCCTCTGAGGGGGATCTGGAGAACTACCCAGCTGTGGTATTACCCATCCAAGCCAACTTGGGCATCTAAGGAGTAAATCAACAGGTGAAAGGTCTGTCTAGATCTTTGTCCTGCTCCCTCTACCCCTCGCTCTCTGCTTCTCAAATATTGTTTTCTAATTTGAATAGCATTTGGCCCAATAAAATCAAAATAACTTTGTATAATATTGACAACATAAACTGAGAAAGTAGAAAAAGGTTATGTTGGAAAAAGCTTTACAGATCATATTACAAAGAGCTAGATTTTGTACTTTATTAAGAATGCTAACAAATTTATTTGTTAGAAAATGCTAGAAAATTAAAATTAGAAATAGAAAATTAGAAAAATAATTAGAAAAACAGAATTAAAATTAGAAAATAGAATGCATATACATTTACATAAATGTATAACAGAATGGTTCATAGGTATCTAAATTATTTAACAAATATAATCTTTTTATTTGTTTATTATTATTTTATGATACAGTTCTATAGGCTCTGGGATTTCCCTTACCCCTTCTTTAAATCCCCTTCTCTCAACTGATTTTCCCTATAGTATCCAGTCTTACAATGTCAGGACATGCAAATTTACTTTTGATACAAGAAATTCAAGTTACAACTAAAATGGGATACCTCTTCTTAGGGTGATGATAATAAAAATGATTGAGAACACATTGCATTGACAAATGAGTATGGAGACAGTAAAATTGGTATGGCTTATATAAAGACAATTTAGAGAGGTACAGCAAAAATAAAGATGTATAGTTTTTTTCCCTAGCAACTGCATTACAACAAAAAATCTTACCGGTTTCAACATGTGTGAAATGGTATGTGAAAAGCTATTAGTGTAGCTTGATTTGGAATAGCAAGGGACTAAAAATATTAAAGTATTTGCCATTTATATCAAATAAGTAATGTAGAAGCACAAAAGAAAGGAATATCCTGTTTTTTGCAACTATATGGAATGATGATGTTAAGACACAGTATCTTGGTCCCTTCTGACAACCATGGGAGAGTACTGAAAACCTGCTCAATTTCCCAGCAGTAGAGGCTGGGAAACCCAAAC
Organism: Ochotona curzoniae; assembly: GCF_017591425.1. Classification (NCBI taxonomy): domain Eukaryota; kingdom Metazoa; phylum Chordata; class Mammalia; order Lagomorpha; family Ochotonidae; genus Ochotona; species Ochotona curzoniae. Next base: position 37,551,755 of record NW_024467122.1, read on the forward strand.
TGAAGCTTAGGAGGAGTCCATGTCTGGTGGCAGCTTTGCTGGTTTCTAAGTGATGCCCTCCTCCTGTCACTCAGGGTAGCAGGGTTGAGAGGTCATTTGTGGGCGTTTTTAAAACAAGACTACAGACCTTATTGGTGAAGGTGTAACCTAGCCAACTCTAAAGTTTCCATGTCATAATACCATCATTTGGTGGGTTAGGATTTCAAAGCATGAATTTCATAGGTCAAACTATATGATAAGTGAAAAATGAAATGAGCAGAGTAGTGGTAGGAGGCATTTGGAATGATGATTTTTAAGTCAATTCTATGTGTATTAAATAATTTATAGCTAATATTCCAGGGAGGAGAATAGGATGACTGAGTTGAAAAACATTGTACTGTAGACCACTTTGAGTATTTCTAAGTGTTCTGTGTTAGTACTTGTCTGTTGGCTGTGACTGTGACAAAACACCAGAGACTGAGCAGTTTGTAAGGAAAAGTTGTCTAGTTCAGATCATGGTTCTCTAGACTGGTGCCCCTAGGATTGGGAAGCTGCCTCTGTGCCCATGAAGGAATTCATGCTGTTTCAGCTCACAGCAGAAAGTGGAAGCAAAGTGGGCACCGGGACAAGAGAGGAAAAGCTATCTGTGATAGGTTATTTACTCCTTAAAGAAAGGCACTAATTTTCCATGAGGGCTCCAGAATCCACCATAACCCAGCACATCTTATGGCACCCTACTTCCCATTAATTTCCATAATCAAATTGATCATGAGTTCCAGAGAGGACACACCACCTTTAAACCATATCATTCAGAAACGCATCTAACCAGAAAGGATGCAAAGAAACTGAAAGTGAAGGGATGGAAAAAGATATTTCACGCCAATAGACGAGAAAAAAAAGCTGGGGTAGCTATCCTAATTTCAGACGAGATAGATTTCATTCTAACTAACATCAAAAGAGACAGGGAAGGCCATTTTATACTGGTGAAAGGAATGATCCATCAAGAAGCAATCACCATCATTAATGTTTATGCACCGAATCTTAATGCACCTACTTACGTAAAGCAATTACTTACAGACTTAAGGGAAGACATAGACACCCGCACAATTCTTGTAGGCGATCTCAACACACCTCTAACAACAATGGACCGGTCTACGAAACAAAAACTCAACAAAGAAACAACAGAGCTCACACAAACAATAGAACAACTGGACTTAGTAGACATATATAGAACTTTTTATCCTAAGGCCACAGACTATACATTCTTCTCAGCGGTGCATGGCACCTTCTCCAGAATTGACCACATGATAGGACATAAAGCGAATCTAAACAACTTCCAAAACATTAGTATCATACCATGTACCCTCTCAGACCACCATGGGATGAAACTGGAAATCAACAACTCAAAACTCCCCAGGAAGTATAGGCACTCTTGGAAATTGAACAATATGCTATTAAACGAACAATGGGTCAGAGAAGAAATTAAAGATGAGATCAAAAAATTTATGGAAACCAATGAAAACTCTGATACAACATTCCAAAACTTGTGGGACACCGCCAAAGCAGTGCTACGAGGTAGATTCATCGCAATCGGAGCACATGTCAAGGCCCAAGAAAGACGCCAAATATAGGAACTAACCTCACACCTCCAGGATCTGGAAAAACAGCAGCAGAAGAGTCCCACGCACAATAGGAAACAAGAAATCATCAAAACAAGGGAGGAGATAAACCAAATAGAAATCAAAAAAACTATACATAAAATCAACAAATCAAAAAGTTGGTTTTTTGAGAAAATAAACAAAATAGACACTCCACTGGCCCGATTGACCAAAAAAAAAAAAACAAGAGAAAGTGAGAATCAATAGCATTAAAGATGAAAAAGGCAACATAACAACAGACACTGCAATCATTAAGAAAATAATTAGAAATTACTACAAAGAACTGTACTCCCACAAATTTGAGGACCACCAAGAAATAGAAAAGGTCTTGGACTCCCACCACTTACCAAAACTCAGTCCGGAGGCAACTGCAGAATTAAATAAACCCATAACCGAGGTAGAGATTGAAACAGTCATCAAAGATCTCCCAACGAAAAAAAGCCCAGGCCCAGACGGCTTCACTACAGAATTCTACAAAACATTCCGAACAGAACTAACCCCAATCCTCTACAAGCTCTTCAAAACAATAGAGGAGGAAGCAACCCTCCCAAACTCATTCTATGAAGCTAACATCACCTTAATCCCAAAACCGGACAGAGAACCATCAGAGAAGGAAAACTACAGACCTATTTCTCTGATGAACATTGATGCTAAAATTCTCAACAAAATCCTAGCCAATAGAATTCAAAAAATCATCAGACAGATCATTCATCCGGATCAAGTAGGATTCATCCCTGGAATGCAGGGATGGTTCAACATTCGGAAATCCATAAATGTTATAAACCATATCCAAAAACTGCAAAACAAGAACCACATAATAGTTTCAATAGATGCAGAAAAAGCTTTCGACAAAATCCAACACCTCTTCATGCTAAAAACTCTAGCCAAAGTAGGCATAGATGGGAAAATCCACAACATAATCAAAGCAATTTATGAAAAACCCAATGCCAGTATCATACTGAATGGAGAAAAGCTAGAACCCTTCCCACTGCGATCTGGAACAAGACAAGGGTGCCCGCTATCACCACTGCTATTCAACATAGTCCTAGAGGTACTTGCAGAGGCCATAAGACAAGAAAAAGAAATCAAAGGCATACGTATAGGAAACGAAGAAGTCAAGCTTTCACTATATGCAGATGACATAATCCTATACATAGAAAAACCAGGAGACTCAATACAGAAACTGCTAGAACTTATACGAGAGTTTGGCAGAGTGGCGGGGTACAAAATTAACGAACGAAAATCAACAGCCATAGTGTACGCAAATAACACCAAGATGGAAGAAGATCTAACCAACAGGATACCATTCAAAATAGCAGAGAGAAGTATGAAGTATTTGGGAATAAATCTAACCAAAAGCGTAGGAGACCTATTCGAAGAAAACTACAAACTATTTAAAAAGGAAATTGAACAAAACCTCAAAAGATGGAATAACATCCCGTGCTCCTGGATAGGCAAAATCAATATCATTAAAATGTCTATACTACCACAAGCAATATACATTTTCAATGCAATTCCAATCAAATTGCCCAAAACATTCTTCACGGAACTGGATACAATGATTCAAAAGTTCATCTGGAAACACAAAAAACCACGAATAGCTAGAACCATCCTGAAAAATAAGAAGTTAGCAGGGGGAATCACAATCCCGGACCTCTGGACATACTATAGAGCAGTGGTTATCAAAACAGCCTGGTACTGGCACAAAGACAGAAAGGAAGATCAATGGAATAGAATAGAAGCACCAAAAGGGAACCCACACAAATACAGCCAATTAATCTTTGACAAAAAGACCAATGACAACTCAAGCAAGTGGGAAGGCCTCTTTAGTAAATGTTGTTGGGACAACTGGCTGATAGCCTGTAGAAACAAAAAGATAGACCCACATCTATCACCATACACCAAGATCCAATCTACATGGATAAAAGACCTAAACCTACATCCAGAAACCTTCAAACTCTTGCAGGAAAATGTAGGAAATACCCTGCAAGACCTAGGAGTAGGTTCCGACTTTCTAAGAAGGACATCAAAAGCAATAGCAGTTGAGAACAGAATAAACAAATGGGACCTCATCAAACTAAGAAGCTTCTGTACAGCAAGGGAAACAATCAACAAAGTAAAAAAGCAACCCACAGAATGGGAGAAGATCTTTGCACACGATATAGGCGATAGGGGGCTAATTTCCAGGATATACAAAGAACTTCAAAACAACCAAAAAACCAAAACGAACAAGCCACTCAAGAAATGGGCACGGGAAATGGGCAAACATTTCACAAAGGAACAAGTCCAAATGGCAAACAAACATATGAAAAAATGTTCCAGCTCCCTAGCAATAAGGGAAATCCAAATTAAAACATCGATGAGGTACCACCTAACACCAGCAAGATTGGCCCACATAAACAAGAACACCAACGACGCTTGCTGGCGAGGATGCGGGGAAAAGGGAACCCTACTCCACTGCTGGTGGAGCTGCAAATTGGTACAGCCTCTATGGAAATCAGTCTGGAGAACACTCAAACAACTCAAAATCTGCATACCATATGACCCAGCAATAGCACTCCTAGGAATATATCCAAAACACCTGTTTTACGACAAACCAACATGCATCCCTATGTTCATTGCAGCACAATCAGTAATTGCAAAAACATGGAAGCAACCGAAATGCCCATCAGCAGAAGATTGGATAAGAAAGCTTTGGTTCATCTACTCCATGGAATACTACTCAGCTATTAAAAAAAACAAAATGCAGTTCTTTGTGGCTAAATGGGCACAACTGGAAACTATAATGCTAAGGGAAATGAGTGAATCCCAAAAGATTAGATACCACATGTTTGCCTTGATTTAACCTGTAATTTTTGTATGGTTGTTTGTTATTTTTTGAACCTGTCATTGATACTGTCTCAACCCAGATGTTTCGAAGAATGGAACTTGCATTATTTTTATCATATTGTTTACCCAATACTATGTCAATTAATTCCATAATGTTGTATATTGATACTGAGGCCTTGTTGGGGCTTTTAACTGACCGGATCTTTACTCTGTTAGACCTATCTTCAGACCATAGAAGGTCTCCCCAAGAGGCCACTGAACTTATCTGGACAATAAGACGCTGAACTTTATGCTAGGCATGTGTTTGCAAGCAATGAATCTCAACTGAACTTGAACTATGATTATGCAACAAGGTGGAGGAATCCACCATGGGGGGAGGGGCATCGGAGGGGTGGGGGGAATCCCCAGCGCCTATAAAACTGTACTACATAATACAATGTAAGCAACAATAAAAAAAAAAGATAAAACAAAACAAAACAAAACAAAACAAAAAAAACCATATCATTCTCATTACATTTATAAAGGTTAAATGTCAACTAAAGGGAAACCAGAAACAGTCAATTCTGTTGATGATGAACTTAACGAAAATGGTCCATAGCAATGTTTGAGTGAAGAAGGCTGAGAGGGAAGAAGAATTGAGAAATTATAGAAATAACAGTAAAAATATGTTTAAAACTAAAATTTTAAAATAGATTTTTGTTTGAGGCTCTAGATGAAACTAGTACGGTCAGGAGATATTTTATATATCTTATATAGTTAATAAAGAAGAATACAAGGTGTTGGTTTCAAACATCGACATTCATAACTATTTCAACATTATGATAGGAATCAAATAAAAGTAATTGTTATCTACAAAGGCCACTCCTGGCTGCTAGCAATAATAAACCTGTACCTGTATCTATTTGTATAGTGAAATGGGAGAAAAACTGAGTAGATCAAACAAAGTTACACAATGAGGTAATGTTGGTGGGCTGACAGCATAGTTGAGAAGCTCCGTTTATTTTTAGATTCCACCAATATCTGTGATGTCTTCTGATAGGAAAACTTGAGCATAGCCCTATTAAACAGATGGAAAATAGTTACTGTGTGAAAAAGTGATGGTGATAAATTATGAAATAACAAATCCAGTTATGAAATGTCTCTCTTTCAGTATCTATAATTATGTGGAGATTTATTTTGCTTTCCACGTTAGCATAAAATCTACCCTTGCAGCTTTCTGTTGGGGAAAGCTTACTTTGCTTATTGCCTTTGCCTCTCTCCATCAATTTCATTCCCAACACAAGCAATGGCTACCTGCACCCACGTGTCTTCTCCACTCCTACTTCCATCATGTGAAAATGATTACATTTATCACCTCTCTATGATAAGATATTGCATCCTTATGCCTTCACCGATGGGTTTTTTACTTTCTTATACTCAAAGTTCACTTTCATAATACTCAACTGATGACAGACATAATTGGATAGAAATATTACATGTCACTTTAGCAGACACATGCAAATTCTAGAATCTAGCACTGCAGAGTTAGGAAATGTTAGTTTAAAATCAGTAATAACATTTAAAAAGAAGCATATTTTGATTATTGGAGCTGTCCAATATGTCCATGCTCTCTTTTAAAGTAGAGGAGATGTTCCTCTCAGACAGCTAAGTTTCAGTTTATTACATGAAGAGTTTATTCAGTAGATGCCTCCTTTTGAAAGATAACTAATTTTTTCCAGATATTGAGTTTGTATCTATGAGCATCATTGTTGACTTTGCACTGAAAAGGAAATGCCTGAGTTGCTTGGAACGAAGCAGTCTATTATAAGAAAGGAGCAGTATGTAAGATAGTAGTTCTTGATCAATATAATATTTCCTTTAAAAAACTCAACCTGTTTAAGTATTCAGACATCTATTGTTAAAAATTAATGAAACGAGCTGAGACAAAGAGACATAATGACAGAGACCTCCCAGCAAAGGCAACCAAAAACTAAAGGCAATTAAAGCAAGAAATAATTGGTCAGCAGTTGTAAAGAAGGGGGAAGTATTGGTTCCAGACCAAGTCCAGAGAGAAACTCAAAGAAGCTCAGCAGTAGCAGAATAACAAATTTAGGATGGAGGCCATGCTGCAAGAGAGTGTGCTTTGCTTCAGGAAAAGACTACCTCCCTACCGCTGCCACAAAAGGGAACTAGGCTGTTTCAAACTAAAAAGGGCTGATGTCATGTCTCTTGGCAAAACAGTCAGTAGAAAAGAAATAATAACTTGAATCCAGCTGAGAGAAGTGGATCAAAGTAAGCATACTGCATGTCTAGGAAAATAAATGACTATTTCTTATCTTAGCTTTTGCCTGCTTCTCCACAGTTTTATATTTGTATTTTTCTATTATTTATGGTTGATAAATGTGCCTTAATTCTATAAGCCTGTCTTGTTTGTTTTCTCTACATCATCCATATTTAATTCTGTGACTATGTATGGATGCCTGTTTTGGAGAAGACAATATACAAGGTGCTGAAATTTAAAAGGGAATTGGAATGGCTCATTCCCAAATGCATCTGGCTGCCTAGTGGCTGCTCATGCAACTTGTAGCAGTAGACAGAAGTAGTTGAACAGCACAGGTTTTAGAAAAGATAAAGGAGGATTTCATTTCTGATTCTATTCTTTGTCATCTGTCATTAAATTAAGTAAAATGAATTTTCATCTTTGGTTTTTTGATTTGTATAATGTGAATATGTCTCATGGATTGTTGTGAAAATGCAGTGAGTTTATGTAGAAGTTAAGTAAAATGAAAAAAAAATCCAGAAAGACCTTTGTCCAGCATATAACTTATTTTAGTATTAATAGTATGACTCTTTCCACTATTATTACTAACTGCAACTCTAGAAGGAGGCTATGGCATTATTTGTATATATTACAATTAATATATCTCTAAGACAAGATTCAAATAGATACTGGGAAGAATATTTTTGACCTATGTTTTAAAGAATTAATCTAATTCCTTTGTTGGAAAGAAAGTAATGATATTAGTAACAGAAAACATGAGGAATCTTACTTTGAAAATCTCTTTCCCTAATCCAGTGTTAGGAAGCACTGTTGGGAAGATACAGGGCTTATTTTTAAATGGTGGTGAGCCAGAAAGACAGATAGCTACTCTCCTTCCAGAGCCATTCTTTGCTTTGTTGTTGACCTTATATTCTGCTCAGGAGCTAGCCAATATGGACTGAATCAGGATATTGTCACAGACCTTTGCTTCTAGTGGTGTCTTAAAGGAATCCTCACTAAAATATAATAGGTAGGAGGAGAGAAATCAAGACATTTCTTCTTCTGTTTCCTTCCCTAAGAAGCAATTCCAAGTTGCTTATGCCTACTGTTCAATAAAGTGCTTCTTCATGATGTGACGTGTTCTAGATTTGACTGTTTTTCACTCCTGATTATATCCGAGTAACTTTTCTTTTACCTTCTTGCCCTGGAATTGAAGGTATCAACAACTTCTCTGGTGGAAAGGCCTGGGTTTCTGCACTGTATATTTATCATTTCTCATGTCTTTTCCATTACTCATGCTCTTGTAAATAAACTCACAGAGTTCTCCCAATTTAAATGTACAACTCAACTGACAGAGGCATTAATTGGCACACTACTACACCTTTTTCCATTTGTTAATTCATTGCATCATAAAACAAATGTAAGTTAAGTGGATATGAGGGCACAATAAACTAAGCCTGTGTTCTTGTGAAGTTTACAGTGCAGGATGAGATGCAATCCAGCAAGGAGCAATGTAACTGAATGTGCTTAGGATTATATAACAAGGAAATACGATCTGGGCATGGTTGGGTTACAAGTGTGAATTGTGAATGTTATATGCAGAAGAAAGGGGAATACAATATAATAAAAAAGAAAAAAGACGATTAATGTATTTTAAAAGGTATACCATTTAACATATGAAAACTGTATTATGAAGAAGAGAGAGTAAACATTGTGGGTTATTAAACTTTAAATATTTTGTCCAAAGAATGACTTATATATGATAAGAATAATCTACTAAACCTTGGCCTGAATTGATCTGTCATGCCACAATGCTGGCCCTAGTTACCAATCTTGGAAAATACATTTATTATGCTGGTTTTAAATATCAGTTTGTGTATGTGACTTACGGATTTCTTACATCTTGACATTTCACAGGAGTTGTCTCTTTGCTTTTGCACTTCTTTTCCTAACTACTAATAAAACTGTCAGATTTTCTCGTGACTTTCATCTTTTATTTATTTTGTAGAGAATTTCACCGTAAACATCATTGATCATACAACTCTTCTAACCCAACTTAATAATTGTGGTTGTTTTGTATCTAAACTACTCTACCAAGGTCTGAAGGTCTTTCATAATTTTGTCAACAGTCTAATTCTTTATCTTTCCACAACATTGTGTAAGCAAATCTACTCACCCTCATAAAACTCATTTCATTCAATACCATTTAGCTAATCATTTCATGCTGGATTCTAGGGGCTATGATTAGAACACTCCCTTCACAATTTAATCTTGAAATTTAATTGTTATGCAGTGAGAAAGCTTTTACCAGATGCAGCCACTTAATCCTAAACATCTCAGGCTCCAACTTTGTGAGCCAAATGAACTTGCTTTTTTATGATACATCTAGGCTGTGATATTCCAATATCGTGGCAGAAAAAGATTAAGATGCTACATTCACAAAAATAAAAAAACAAAATCAGTGCCTGCCTTTCAGGTTTTAAGAGGAGCCTACCTGTGACAGGTAAGTTGGTTATAGGCGGAGAATTTACCTGCATTCGGCCCATGCTAATAAATTCATCCAAGGATTAAGTATTTTAGTAGAGGGACAAGCAGGTTTAAAGGGCAAGTGCCTTTTCTGATCTGGAAGCGGAGTGTAATATCAAGGTTATTGGATGTCAAAGATCAATGTGTGATCATAAAAATAAATCTTGGCTTTTCTCTTTCTCATACAGAATCTAGCTTTCACTATCCTTGTGATATTTTAGCAGGCTAAAAAGAGATGGCTTTGAAATAGCTCTGGAGGGATTAGCCGGAACTGCAGGGTGACAGTTTATGAATGGCTACTCAGAACTCCATAGTTCCATACACAATGACACTCAAGTCAGGGGAAGTCCTGCTCTCTCTTCACTATCTCAGCAAGGATTCCCACATTCAGATGCCTTTGCTTCTCCTGCCAAGCATTTAAAATTAACCTGTCTTTTAAAGACACATTCAAAAATTGAATTGCTTCTTCCATGAAACAATTTTGTCTGTGTTTTGGCTGAGTAGTCTGGCTCTCATTGATTTTTCCCAATGCTGTATATTTAATACTTAATGACTTCTAATGTTTTTCATTGTTTTATGTGTGTTAGTTTCATTTTTTTGCTACCTAGATATAACTACATTCTAAAATAATGATCATGTTTTATAGTTATTGTAATTGTACTACCATGGTAGCTATATGGTGAGAGAGAGCCTATATGTGTGTGTATATACAGGGGGGGGGGCGGGGGGGGAGAGAGAGAGAGAGAGAGAGAGAGAGAGAGAGAGAGAGAAAAGACTAAGTTAATAAATTAAAAAACACACCAGCCAACTGATGGAGGTCCTCTGTTTTCAGAGGAGGAATCTGATACTTCTAGAGGTTAAGCAAGTTGGCCACTGTTGGCATCATTTGCCAATACCTCATCTGATCTTTGAGGCTAGGTTCATCAGAACTCAGAAGTCCTATATTCCTAACTCTACTGTGCTGCTTCATATTACAGATATTTCCTGGAACAGATATTGGGACGCATGTCCCATATTCCCCCTCTAAGACAGAGGCATCCGTTACCCCAGGAATCAGAGTTTTGCTTGTTGAGAATGTTACTTATGTCCTTCTCTTTAATTTGCCCTCAAATGAAGAAGTATCTTCATCTAAGGAGATGTCCGCTACCATAGCAGTCCATGTTCAGTGGCCGGTCCTTGTGAGAATGTAAGAGCCCAGACTTTTCTAATGTTTTGTAGCATCTGAACCACAGAGAGTTCCATTGTATTGTCCAAGGTGGGGACTGAAATCTAGTTCTTGGCTTCCCTCTTCACTATGCCTCCCTTTTCGTTTTCCTGAAGAGCTCCCTTCAATAAACTTCTTCCATACTAATCTTTCCTTCTAGACTTTACTTCCCAAGGAAAAGATCTGTGCTCTTTGTAATGTCACAAATCACATTATCAGAATTATATGGCTTGTTTTGACCACCATGATGGCTTAACTGGCTACCCTATGCCTGTGGTGCCAGCATTGCATATAGGCACCAGTTCATGTCCTGGCTGCTCAACTTCCAATACAACTCTCTATTTATGGTCTGGGAAAGAACTGCAAGATTTTGCAACTCCCTGAGCCCCTGCTTCTATGTGGGAGACCTGAAAGAATTTCCCGGCTCCTGGTTTTCTGCTCAACAGAAATCTTCAGTAAAAGTCAAAAGATTTATGTGTCCTGAAGAGATATCTGAGTTTGGCTCCTAATTTCAAATCCACTCCTTTCCAGCCATTGCAGCCATCTGGAGAATGACCTAGTAGATGGAAGATCTCTATCTCTGTCTCCCTCTCTCTCATTCAAAAAATAAATAAATAAAATCTTTTAAAAGATAGAATATGGCTTGTTCCTGTGTCTTAGTACAGAAATACACTATCGTGATTTCAGAGAAACTTACAACACCTATCATAAGTGCTGAAGTTGGACGTCTGGTGTGACTTTATTGACTTTTCTTCTCTCTTTCCTTTCACAATGAAACAAAACTAAATCCCTACCATGAGCAGTTGAGAATTTCTTCTTACTTTCACCTTTATATTTACTCCATTTCTCTTAAAGTTAACTATCATAAACTGATGTAAGTTGCATAACCAGTATACACATAATAGTTTTAGCATGTTTTCTAGGAATATTAAGAAATGATTGCAGATCAAAACAATTGAGGCGATCCAGAACATATAAAGGAAATTACGTTGACTCAATGCAGTCACCAGATGTATTTATGCTGGTCCTTTTCCAGTTCTGATGATGTTTGATAAAAACCGGATTCCATATTTTCAAAGTTATATTTTAGCACACTATTAATTTTCTCATGTACTAACTATAAAAGTAATACTTTTTATTGGAAAGGCTGATATATAGAGAAGAGGAGAGACAGAAAGGAAGATTTTCTGACCGATGGTTCACTCCCCAAGTGGCCAGAACAGCTGGAGCTGAGCCAATCTGAAGCCAGGAGCCAGGAGCTTCCTCCAGGTTTCCCACGTGGGTGCAGGGACCCAAGGCTTTGGGCTGTCCTCCACTGCTTTCCTAGGCCACAAGCAGGAAGCTGGATGGGAAGCAGGGCTGCTGGGATTGGAACCGGTGCCCATATGGGATCCAGGCATGTTCAAGATGAGGACTTTAACCACTACGCTATTGTGCCGGGCCCTATAAAAGCAATCTTTAAGTCATTTTCTGTGAATCTAAGATCTCTTTTCTTTCAGCTCCTTAATGCCTTTATTATACATCTACATATTGGATAAAAATTCAACTCTAATGGCCACTCTCTGTGACATGAATAGGGATAAGCTGTTTTCATTTGGACCATGATCTTGATAGAAAAGTTAATTTTTCACTGCTGGTCATTACATGGAGCACAGGCTGCTGAAACAAGTTAGCTGGTGACCATTACGGCATCCAGTTTTAGAAATAAGGGGAAACAGGATGTGTATGAAGACATTGCTTCCTGATTGTTTTAGGGAGCAATTCATTCTTTGCCCAACACAAGCTTTATCTGGGGAGAGTGATAGGAAAAAAGACTGTCATAATCAGGAAGTCAAAAACCAAGCTTCCACCTGTAGAAACTCAACTTCTGAACAAACAGGATATGGTGCAAATGCTTACACAAGAGGACAACAGTCAACCTACTTGTATGTTCTGTAGTTCTCTTATTGCTTGTTGTATTCCCCAACTAGCTAAAGAGAGACGGATTAATTGATTTTTTTAAAGTTGCTTCAAATAACTCATTTCTTTTTAATCTGAGAGCTTCTAAGTTTTCCCAGCTGATAGCTTGATGATCCCAGGGATTTAGACTTCATTCACTTTCATTGGTTTGCTCACTTTGCTGAGTCTTTGAATTTTGTCTTTTGGCTTTTTCTCACACCATTTTCCTTTTTCTACCTACCCTACAGTAAGAGCTCACAGCTGTGCAATCACTCCTTGATACTGCACCACAGGTCCATCACAGCCAAAATATAATATATGGCAGTCTCATCCCATGTAGCATAATTGGTAGTCAGATTCAGCATCAGCAAGGAAAAACAATAATGGGCACATTGAGTGTCATTGTATGCCAGACAGCACAGCACGAAGGGTAGCTGTGTGGGTTGGTTACTGTTAGTAGTGTTTGCATTCTTAAAACTTTCATTGCCTTATTCAACAGCAAGAAAATAGCCAACACAAGCTCTGGGAAGTGGACGGGGTAGACAAACATTGCCATTGTCTTAGGATAATGCCAAGCTGATAAAATATTTGACCATGGCCTAGACTTATTTCCCATTCAGATACGGGTTTCAAGTATCACAATCTATCACAGAATCTCAAGGGGATTACACATTTTATAATGTATTAAACTCATATAAACTGCCACTAGGAAGACAGGAAATCTAATTTAGGAGAAAACATTCCAACATAATAAGGAGGTTAAAGTGAGGTGGCCACATTAGGGACACACTGATTTTCTGACTGACTATTTTCTTAATGAAAGAACATGTCAGTGGGAAGGCCACCAAAAATGATGTGGGATTCAGAACTGTCAGTTATTAGATGCGCACAACAGGTAAATGAATAGTGGGTGATAGGCTGCTTGGGGCTTGACAGCTTATCCAATGGCACTTTGGCACTATAAATGAGGGAAATCAGGTTATTTGTCATAGACAACCACGCATCACTATTCTTGGGCTGTCATGAAGCAGTTTAGGGATTTACCTTAACTCTTAACAGTCCACCATAACATTACATTTCCCCCTAGAAATTTGCCAGTTTCTGAGAGAATTGGTAGAAAGAGCTACTGGTCTGAAGTCATTGTAGGTTATCATCAATGTTCTGAACTGGGAGAGACCACACGGATTATCCATAACACTCCCTCTCCTTTCCACCTGCCTGGGGAGGCAAGAATCCTCTTCATCACACGTCCTGCCAGCAATCAAGTAGTGAATACAACTAGTTTACATTTCATTATGTGAATTTACTAGGCAAGAACAATTTGTGGACTGCATGGATATATATATATATTGTAATGTTAACAAAACTGAACTCTGTAAGAAAGACAGCGATACATTCTGTAAGTGACAGCAAAATAGACTCAATGGTAAAGATCACTTGCTTAATGTTAAGCAACATCAGAAGGGAAATCTTGTGCCACTGGTTCCAGGTTTCATGCTCTTCGTGCTACATTGTATACTGCCAGTGTTAAAACTAAGACTATGGAAGTATAAAAGTTTTCTGCAGCTTAATATAATTTAACTTATTTATGTTCTCTTTCTTAAATTTAAACAATATAACTGTGGCTACAGTTGTTTTGCCAAGTTCTTAATGCAATTTAACTCAAAATTGAAACACAGACTAAGCAGGTCTTCCTGCTCTTTCTCCATACCTACCTCCTCTTCCTCTCTTTCTCCCTCTCCCTCCAATTCCTTTTTAGACTAAGGGAATGATACATTCTAAGGATTAACTCATCCATTTCATGCTTACTTCATGCACTATCCCTTTTAAAATGTATAAACAAACTTTATTCTTTATTTGCATATTATTTAAAGTTTACTAACTTCTAAAGGTTATTGGATCTTGCACATTGTTGTTTATGTAATCACTGCTCTGGTCAAATGCAAATGTGGTTGTTTTGCAATCATAGAAAAAGTAAAACTAAAAATTACCATTTTATTTTTCAATATGCACGAGTGATCTATCTTGCCATAATCACTGGAAGTTCTGCAGTAGATGCTACCAGATTTTATCACACAGAGTCCAAAATGCTTATGTTCAGCTATATTTCACATAACTCGTATCAGTCATCAGCTTAAAAGCAAAAATTTCCCCACCAGAACTTGCATAAAAAAAAAAACCTTGCCTATTTAGAAGTTCATGCAAAGACCATATCATCATATCACTAATAATACTTAATGGGCATTTACTTTTTTTAATAGGAGCTAGCATTGTGCTGTAACAGGTTAACTTGCTATAAGATACAATGCCGACATCCAATGGTGCAGTTCTGAGTCTGAGCTGCTTCAGTTCTGAAACTGCTGACTGCTGTTGCTGCCGAGGAGGCAGCAGCAGAAGGCCTGAGTGCTGCGACCTCTGTCTGCCGCGTTGGAGACCAGCATGGATTTCCCTGGCTGCTGCCTTTATCTTGTCCCAGATCGGTTTGCTGCTATTATTTTGAAGAAATAAACCAATAGACGGAAGATCTTTTTACTCTCTGTCTCTCCATCTCTCCTTGTCTTTAAAACAAATGCATGTTTAGAGAAATTTTGCTTATGTAAAAATCACTTTTTTTGAATAATCCAAGAAGAGTCATACTTGGTAGTCTTTAACAACAAGCTCCAAAACCATGAGGGATCGTACTATGATGCTAGCACTGTCATGATTGCATTTGAGCAGGCTTGAAAACAGATGAAAAGGTGAGACAAGCCAGGAGATTTACTGGTAAGTCAGAGACATAAATTGTTTCTATCTTTTTTAAATTAAATTTTCAGTTGTGTTACTACTCACTCCTTCAAACTCTGCTTCATGTTCCAGAAGATTAACCAAAAGCTCATGAAGGTGGCTATAACATTGATGAAGCTTTGTGGGTTCTTGCTATTCCTAGGGTTCCTGAGGAAGAAGTAACTGTAGCAGCAACACAAGCATTCTTAAGATACACTTGTGCTGCTTAAGCCTCAGCAGGTGGAACAGTGGGGGCTACCATAAGAGGAAAGTTAAAGAATTTTCTTAAGCTTAGGAAGTTTAAATAAACATTAGGTAGAGTCTATGTGGTTCAGAAATAAACAACAGACTGAACAGTCTATAAGAAAGAGTGATCAAAACACTTTCACTGTGGTGAAATTATATTCATACTGGGTACTTACTCTAGAAGCTCAGCTAAGGAAAACACACCCCACAATCATTCATTGTAGAATGACCTGTATTTCACCTGTTACTTTGCTTGATGAAATAACACCTCACATGACTCTGTGATGAGAATGGAGTCCCCACAACCCTCATGTGATTTGTGACTTCTGCTATTAAGAGTGACTTTCCTGTGATGAAGGAAGTGCTTTCGTGTTCAACACTGCTCTTGAAAGTGTAAGTAAGTACTTACTTTTACCTGAGGCCAGGCCAAGGAAATAGTGATCTGTGGTAATAATCATGGAAAAATTGTGTGACTTGAGCTTACTGGGTGAGTTTAATGTTAACTTTCTGTGTGCTAGAAGAGATTGTAAAAGTTCTACGTTGCAACTCAAACTCGGATTATCTAAGATACCATTCCATTCTGGTAGTAACTCAGAAATTTGTTGTTAAAACAACTGACACTATTGATAAATCCTTATTCATGGGCTATATTCGATGTAATACCTACCATTGATATGCAGTAAAAGCAAAACAATAAGAACAGAAATTAAAAATGTGGACGCTACTTTATTAGCACAATGTTTCCTGAATCAGTTTCTGCAGAGCCCATTTCCCATAGCTCCCCTCTTTATCTCATTACACATGCATACATATAACACAAACACACAATTCTAGAATAACTAAACATCTGTCTGAAATGAACTTAGAAAATATGCTAAGACTAAACAATTCAAAAGAGAAATACATACTCAAAAGAATTTTTGCTGGGAAAAAAACTGTCCTAATGTCTTCAAACTGTGTTTTCAAGCGGCCATGATTCCCACCAGTTTTTTTATAGCTGGTATTCTCAAGTAAAATGGGTAGAGAGGTGGGTTCTTGCTCTAGTTCAGATACCTTTTTAGGGTGCTGTGACACACATTGGGTTCAATCCTCTATTCCTGTTCCTGAGCTTAGCTTATTGACAGGGAGTTAACTGAGAGGTAGTAGTGGTGATTTTCAGCAGTTTGGCTTCTGTGACCTACAGAGGAAAACTGGATTCAGTGTCCCTCCCCTGGACTGTTGTAGGTTCTGGGAAGTCAATCAATGGAGGAGAGCTGTGTCTCTTAGTATGTCTATCTTCCAAATAAATACATTTAAAATATTTTCTAAAACAAAATGAGTAGAAATCTAACATAGGGTCTTCTGACCGCATGATGGTGAGTTGAATCCTTGTTTGTAAATTCTATCATGATGCCCTTCACTGCAAACATAAACAGTCCTTCCCAGACAGTGACAGCATTTCAAGCAGTGAAATAAGTTATTGGAATGACTTAACGTATATTGAAAAATTGCCATGATACACATTTCATTGTTAAGCATATTCATGCACATTATATTGAAAAGATATATCTGTTTTTACATCAAATAAAAATTGGAGAAAATTATTGCAGTGTATTTGAAGACAAAAATCTCAACACAAATTCAATGTAGCTCCCTTGTTTCTGCAATATCCAAGTTCTGTTCATCTTCTTTGCCCTAACTGCACTGTGTGCTTTATCCAACCCAAGTCTGCTTGGACGTATGTTTTTCCTTTTAGAAACATTACTGCTATTTGCACATCCTTGACCACCTTTTGCAGTTATTGAAAGCCGACTTCATGTATCAAACATCTACTGATGGCTTAGTTCTTTCCAAATGCATTCTGAAATGTAGTCTATTGATACCACCCCTAGAAGGCCACACCTGTCTTAGTGGCCCTGTGTCTTTATGTTCCATGATAACTTTATTCTGTTTCATTTTGTTACCATGGTTTTTGTCTCATTTGCACTGGGAAGAGATTACAGTCTACCCTATGAACCTGAAGTGAAATGTACCGAAGCAGTCTTAACTGAGTAACTACAATAACTGTCTTCCTGGATTCAGTAGCCTGGATAAACACAGCATAATCTTCTCAACAAAGCAGTGTGGTATGAGCTGCTGTTAAATTTACAAGAGACAAATGAATCAGAATAAGTTAAAAAAAAATTAAGTTATTTTCCTTGAACAAGTTAAGAATATTTGCAATGAGGAATTAAATATAATTTTTGGCCACGCAAATTTTCTCCAGCCTTTTGACTTGTGAAATTGCCAAGAAGACTGAATAATTGACCCAAAGGTCACTATCGTCTATAGAAAAAAAATAATCACTAAGAAAGGAAACTCAGAAAATGAAAAAATTATTTCCATTATCACCTACTTTTATCAAAAAAGTTTGGCATTCTGGAATCTCTAATGAGAACCTTAATTCTCTAAAGACTAGGCTTCAAGTGTTACCATCTTAATTAATCATATTTAGATCCCTAAAATACATCCCAGTTGGTTCATCTTGCCATCTGATTTTTTTTCTCTGTGACTTACTTTTTTTTTTTATTAATTACATTGCATTATGTGACACAGTTTTATAGGTACTGGGATTCCCACCACCCCTCCCCAAACCTGCCCCCTATGGTGGATTCCTCCACCTTGCTGCATTGCCACAGTTCAAATTCAGTTGAGATTCTTTCACTGCAAGCATATACCAAGCATAGAGTCCAGTATCTTATTGTCAAGATAAGTTCAATGGCTTCTTGGGGAGCCCATCTCTGGTCTGAAGGTAGAGCTGGCAGAGTATCATCCTGATCTGAGACCAACAGTATGACTCCAACAGAAATTTGCTTTGGGATCATAGAGAACTTTCCTTTCTCTCCACACCTTGAGTGACTAGATTGGATGGCAGTTTTGATGCTATCCTGGTATGAGAGCAATGCTATCCCTTACTGTGTCAAAATGGGCAATTTCAAAGATCACATTGTTTGCTGCAAAATTACGTTTCTCCAAGGCCTAGTCTTTGTCAGGTACTCATTTTCTCAACACCTTTAATACTACTATTTGACAGATGTAATCAAACATGCATATTTTCATTCTTGAAATTTCTTTAACTTCCCAGTGGAATAATATTACTAGGTGGTATGCAGATTACATCATTCTTGTTTCCAATGTTTATTAAAGATTTCAAAGGTAAAGCTACGTAGCACTAAGTAAAAAACGTTCACTTTTAAAATCATTGGAAGACAAAATTTTTCCAAATGTAATTCTGAATATTTTCAGTATACTTGAAACAAACTGTTTAGAACACCATTTTTCCAGACTTCAGTATTAACTGTCAGCAACTTTCCTTGCTATTCTAAGAACTAAACCCAAACTTCAATTACGAAACTAAACCTGTGGGGGTGAGAGTTCAGTGATAAATGTTTCTTTGTTTATGGCAAGTATTGAATTTTCCTTCTCACCTTAGAAACAAGAAAGCAGGCAAATCTCCAAGGCTGAAATTTTGGGGGTGAGATGTTTTTTACAACTCTATTCCTAATTATCTGTGTGTACCATCAGCAGAGACTCTCCTGGTACTGCTTATTGAAACTGACCTGGTAGGCAGCCCAGATCTTAAAGATGAATGAATAAATAACTTTGCTGAATGCTGCTGAATATGTGATAATGTAATTAGTATTCCTGCCAACAGAATTGAAAATGAGATGTTGCCTCTCTAGGGACTTTTATACTTCTCCGTAAATAGTTTCTTTTAAAATGCACAAGATACATAAGAGCTAAGCAAAAAGGTTCACTCTAAATTAAAATGCTATTATGCTACAGATGATGTGGATGAAGGGTTTACTGAATTGTTACGCCCAGATTGACAGGGGAAAGCCATCATTTACATATTTCCCAAACACATTGAGTCCCAAAGGCATTTGGTTTCTTCGAACAACAAGAAGTCATTTGGGTTAAAAATAATTCCTTAGAGGAACGCAGTGGTGAACCGTGGCCATTATTTCACTGTCCATAAAAATAAATGTTAGCATTTATTTGATACTAAAGAGAAAAAGCAGGTACTATTTGAAATAGCTTCTTCCAGTTTTCAAAGAGAGGAATTTTGAAGTGTGGTGTGTTTGAAAATCATGCAAGATTGCTGTCTCAATTTGTTTAAAAATTAAGGCATTTACCATATTGGCACCAAATCAAGTCAATCCAATCAATTTCCCCTCGGATACTTCGGTAACTTAAAATTTAAATTTTAATCAGTTCCACTTGGATTATTTACATACAGGTGCATAGGAAATAATCCAGTGGATTGTTGCCCAATATTAGCTGGCTAAAACACTGGGAAGACAATTGCCTTTTTTTTTTCTCCTTCGTTCTATGGCATTTACAAAGCATGAGTGAACTTCCTCCAGACTCAGCAGGACTTCCTCAGTCTGGCTGTGGTTTTAACTCACAATGATTTCCTCCTCAGAAACAAGCCCACAGATGCCAGTTCATCTCTCACTAGAAACAAGAATAGAGATGTTATTTCTTGTAACTAAAGATTGCTAGCAGGAACCTTACGGGGAACAGTTCCTAGTGGGTCCCGTTCCTTTAATGGCATCACTATAAACTCGAATAATCAGAGGAATATGGACTGAGCCAGGACAGAAGAGGTGACATAACACGTGCACTAAAAAGCTCCATGGCCCTGCACAAAGCCATAGAGATAATCTGGTTTTCAGTTTCTTCCTATGTAAAAGAAAACAGTTTGAACTGATTATGCTTTCATTTATTCAGATATACCAAGTGCTGCAATTTGCCAGCTACTGTTGAAGTATAGCAAATTATGTCACCCTAAAATATGCCATTTTGGACTAAGGATTATTTTGAGCTGAAGGCAATTGAGATCAGAGATATACACAAAAAGCTTTCTGTTCTTCCCCTATTTGCCTAAAAACAGGACATAAATTCATAAAGGTGTTGTTCTTCCCTGCCAGTAAAGACAAAGGCTTATCATTGGAAATAAACTTAGAACCTTATCACGTTGCAGATGGCACAAGAGGAATCTGTATTGCCCACTTTATTTTCTAGCCTCTACCTGCCACAAGTTCCCCAAAGAGCTGAACTCCTACAATTTGCTGCTCCTTGGAATTTAGGTCCTTTCCCTTCATAACTGTTTAAATGTTACTGTTTTGCTCTTGGCTGTTGTGTTGAAGGTACTACATAAGCTGCAGTATTAATCATCCGTTCAGAAATTACTCTTTCCCTGAGCAACTTTCCTATGAGATAAATGAGTTAGTAAACTTCTTGTTTTCTCGTTAGTTCGTCTTTTACAGGAGTCTCAGCTGTTAGCTCAGAAGGTGCTGTGGTTTGAATGTGTTTCCTCCAAAATCCAGGGGTTTTTAACACGTCCCCGAGAGCAGGTGAGCAGTTCATGAAGGCTGCTCCCTCCAGGATGTGACGTAGGCCCTTATCAACGACTGAAGGTGTGGTTCTCTCTAGCTTTCTTGCAGTCACCCACGGGAGAACAAGACATTTCTCCTTTCTAACGGCACCAGATGGAAGATGCCATTTGGGAAGCAGAGCAGTCATCAGCTGACACTGAACTTGCTGGAATTTCTAATTTGGACTTCCCATGTTCATGAGAAGATATATAAATTACTCAGTGTTGGGTATTTTGTTACTGCACTACAAACAAATGATAACAGAAGTGTAGGGTGAAAACTATTTCCCTCTCCCTATATTGTGGTTACTACTGAGATCCCTATTGATGAAGTACTGACAAAATTTGTGCCCCGACCCATTTTGTGGCTTCTTTTTTTTTGCATATTTGTTTAATTTGACCCAACTTGGTTTATTACTTTAAATATTGACTATAAAAAAATATTATCACAACACAATATGACTGACCCCTTCTGCTCTAACAAAGTTGGGACCAACTTTCCAGAATGAACACATAAATAACAAATGTATTTATAAATATGAGACTATTTTTAGTATTTGTGCTTTTGGTAGCCAAGACTCTGCACTTTCTTTAAAACTGCAGTTTTGTAGAAGAGTGTAATATTGAATATGGGGAAAAGTGGCTATTTTACAGAAGTCAGCTAAATTTACTTGCATAAAATTCTACACATTACTGCTTTACCATGGGGTTCTTCAAGTAATATATTTCTTGAGTTGCATTGCTTTTTCTTGTTAATTTCTGTCTACCATTAACCAGCTCTCATGTTGATCCAGAAAGTTTACTACATCTTACACAAATATTTTCCCAATAACACTCATATTCACCTCCTTTCTAAAATGTAAGCAGTCATTATTTATTGAGCAAATATAAGTGACAGATATCAGTACACACAATCTCTCTGCGACTAGCCTTCTATAACTCTAATGCAATTTCCCATCTCTGTTTCACTCATTTCTTCACTTGCTGCTTCATTTAACTATTTCTGACTTCAAGTTCTGGAGATACATTATTGAACAAAACAGAATTCCTACCTTCAAAGAATTGGCAACTGAAGGAATGCCACTTTTTAAAAATGGGATCTCATTTTATTCTTTATATCTAATTTGCTTTTCCTTTCCATAAAATAAAAAAAGTAAATATTTGTTGAAAAACTAGAACGTTATGTTGAAAGGCATGCTGTAAAAATATAAGATAGTAACATTAACAATCCTGGCAGCCCCATTTCCCATCCACGTCCCTGCTTGTGGCCTGGGAAAGCAGTTAAGGACGGCCCAAAGCCTTGGGACACTGTACCTGTGATTCAATACTTAACATTTGCTGTGAATTTTGTAATATTTTTTCTAGAATTATTAACAGGTTAAAAAAATCAGTGGCAGATAAATGTTAAGTTTCATGTAAAATTTGGAATGCTGCAATTCAAAGGTAGAGAAGTTCTCTGAAGATAAATGGACTCAATAAAGTTTTAAAAAATCATGCCACCTACTAATGATTGATGGCTTTTAAAGAACAGTGCCATTGTTCTTGGTAATGAAGGCAGAAAAGTGAAACAATAGCCATGCAATGGTCAACATTTTAGTTTTGAGTATAGGGATTTCTTAACATTTCCCTAAGCCAATCTACATGATTTTTGGAAAGCTTAATTTGTGACTTTAATGTCATGATGTATGATAATATACTAACTAGAAAGGACAATTGAAAAAAAAAAGCAGTTTTAGTGTTTTTCTAAGCATACATCCAATTCATCAAGTTTTCATTCCCAATAATAGAGATTTCCTGACTTCTAATCTGACACCCATAAATATTCCAACTCAGTGGGTCTTTGGGTTCCCCAGTCTCTATAAATATACCATAGGTTTTGATTGTTTTATGATGGAAGTTTATTTTATTTTATTTTGCCTGCACAGTTGGCTGTTTTTTTTTTCTATGCTTTATAGACCCTTGTATTTTTATTAGTTTAGTGTTCCCTGTTGATTTTGTGTTTTATATTCCTGCTGTCACCACCAGAACCTCACTGTAAACAAGAATGTTGTATCTCAGTGGGTTATTTTCTGTTAATGACCTGTGATACAGTATATAAATAAACCAGAGAGTCATCCACAGGTGCAGTTTATTAGAGTTATTGCACTGTGGCTTGGGTAATGTTCCTCAGTTCTGTAAAACTTTGCTGCATTGAGAAGCAAAGGGGCCAGCTAGCTGGCAGCTGTGAAGGGAGAAAAATGAGCCTGTCACTTTGCAATCGATGGCAATCCAAGCTAATAATCTTCATTTTAATTTCTCAGTGTCAACATCTAGGTTTTACCATATGACTTAAAAAGCATTGCACTAAGCCATCATACCCAAATAGAATGGTCTGATCTTATTAGCTTTCTTGAGTTGGAATAGAGAGAACACACATTTGTCCCTTCCCTCACATAAGAAATAAAACCACAGGAAACACACACACACACACACACACACACTATACTGCTCAATTAGAACAAGAGGAATTGTTTTGGGCTGTACTCAGGTGCATAATGAAGACCGATAATGATAGTTTATTAATGAATTCTCCTAACCCCTGGTGAGGAAGGTGTTATTAAGACTCCGGTTCATGTGGGGCGATGGAGGCTAAGTAACTCGCCCAAGGCCAGGCAGTGCATTTGTCCCTGCTGGTGGAGCAGAGACACCAAATGAGCTCCTGCCACACCTTGTGCGCCATCCACTAGATCATGATCTGCTTTTGTCTTGGGATGAAATTAGCAGAAGTGAAATTGGAACTGAAGAGCCAGGAGATAGAAGGAGAGTACCTGGTAATGATTTCAGGAGAGAACTGAAAGGCAATAAAGGGCTCAGAGAATGCTGTCACGTGCTTCAGTGAACACATGTGCACTTATGGCTTTGAAAAACATTAGGAATAGATCTTCTCATGCACCAGAATCATCCGGGACTTGGAGAAGACAAAGGAACACAGGTAAAAATGAAAAATTCAGCAGAGACCTAATGTTCTGTACATACTTATGTAAGAGATTTACAATATTTCTTAGCTCCAGAATCTTATATTGTTGGCAGAGCCATATGAAGCATATGATCGCAGGCTTCTGCCTTGTTGATTGTAATCAGACAACTAGTATGTATTTTCTTCGTCTTTTACATTTTATTTTATTCATAATAACACTCATAACAATGCTCATCTAGAAATCTTTGTAATTATCAATTAAAATGATTCTAACTTTGTGTCACAGGTATCGGAGATGATTCTATTCTAAACAAAAGCAGCCGGTGCATAACAAATCCTAGTACTTAAGATGTTTAGCTGGTGGATGCACACCATATCTGTCACAGGAATGATGAGTTGCACTTTAGTGCATCTCAAACTTCACATTTGTTCCAAGTCCGTTACCAGACACACACACACTTATTTTTCTTTGCCGCATGTATTCTGAAAATATTTTTGCAGAGCAGAATTGCATGATCAGTTAGTTAGCTCAACTTTCTTAAAATCAGGTATATCAAAAACATGCCATCTATGCCATTTCAGAGACTTAGTTTCATGAATAATCATCCCAACGTAACTGTTTCAAATTTACTAACAGTTGTGAACAATTAATGTACAATCTTAGAAAAAAATTGTATACATATTTCACAGTAACTAAGCCATCACTATCCCCCATTGAAATGTTTCACAGTGTTATTTGCATTCGCTTGGTGTATGCTTGAAGATCATTTTTGTTCTTTCAGAAATCACCTGTTACTTTGGATGGATAAAGCAGAACGCTAACACTTGGTTCTTTAGCTTTAGAGCATCAGGGTGTGAGGACCATACCTGATTCCCAAGCTTCCCTAACACGTATTGTCTCTCCAGCATTTCTCAACTACACAGGCTTTTTAGGGCTTGATGTTCAGGTAACAAGAGATTCACATGCATAAGCACTTCTCTTTAAGGGCTGTCTATGGAGTCTCCTTTCTTGTTATATTACCGAAGCATACTTAAAATGAGAAGTCAGAGACTGGCTAGAAAAAAATGACTTCAAACCATTCTCACCTGTGCAAACTCTTCAGTCATTATCTAATGTTAAACCTAACAGCTAATTGGCATTGCTATTTTAGTTTTGTTTTTTTTTTCCTTAATCAGTTTATTCTTGTGGAAACATAAAGGAAACAGCTGTAATATTTCTGTAAAAGTAGACAAACTATATTATACAAAGGATAGGTAAATAAAATATGGTGATAATTCTTTACCCACCTGTGTTTAAATTTGCTGTTACATTGTAACTTTTAGATACAGGAATATTTTTCATATCTTTATTCCTGACTATCCCCCCAATGCATCATCTGCTTAATGCTTACATTTTGTAAGTTTCACATCCAACTTCCACTTTTACTAATTCAATTTCTTACTTTCTAAATAAGAAATTCCTTATCTTTGCCAACTTTGAGAAATGATTTCAGAATGGTGTTTCAAAGAGGTGTGCGTATGCTTGTTTACATATATGTATGCTTATGTAGTGACACATTTTTCTTATTGATGTAATAGCATTAATATTTCATAAAAATTACAGGTATATAGGAAATCACTAGCAGTGTAGCTCCCAAGATCCTATTGACAAGATACTTAACGGAGGGACTAACTTCTGGAAAGATTAGGTACTGAATGCAATAGGGCGGAGTAGTCTTAGCCTCAGGAGAGGTTGGTAGGAAATGACTTGCCAGAGGAAGGTCCAGTGTGGGCCAGGGAGAAGGTTGGATTCATGTCAAAGATGGGCCCAGCACATCTTCCTTTGCAATTTGCAATAGTTTTATATGATGGATGTTTCTTTTCTGTTTTTGTGTTATCATACTGTCTATAAAATAGGTTTTCTCATGAACTGGTAGGGAAATTTTGTATTGGTAGTCATCATAGCCTATATTTTTGAAGGAAAATTAAACATGTAGTCAAGCAGACACCCAATGCCATAATCAAAATTTACATTACCCATAAATAGAAATCTACCTTCACCAGAAAACAGAATTATAGTGAATTTGCCATAACAAAGCACTTATTTCAAAATCTGCCTCCCTATGGTTTTCATGTTGTATATTAGTTGCTTTTTTAGGAACAACCACAATAAATGACTCTCTTCCAGGTGTCAGGCTGAAGATCTAAGATAGCAGTCATCCTTTTAAGTTCATGTTCTCTTGACCTGAAAAGCCGCATTCTTTAGGTAACATGAGAGTTTCTACTCATCCTCCTGTCTACAGACTCTAGAATACAACTATTTTTCATGAATAGGAGCAATATTACAGGTATTATACAATCTATGCATGCATTATAAGAATATTGTGTCAAAGGTTTAGTTATTATGCCTCTGTTAACACTGAATTTGCTCAAATAGCTGACAAGCTGTATCACAGATTTAGCTCAGGATGAGTTGAAGGAGATTATCAATGTCAGACAATCTCCAATATTTTCACATTTATACTATCTAATTATATTTTTCCTGTCATTTATCTGATAGGGTCCTATATCACAAGGTTATTTCAAAAAGTTATATTATTAGGTTATATATGTCCAGGATTATATAGGGCAGAGAAAGTATTCAGAAAAAGAAAGAAAATAACCATTCTATTGTGTGCTCAGAAGTCATTACCTGAAGTCTGGTCCACTTCTACATCCTGCGGTGCAGACTACCATTCTACTGGAGATCTTGTGATGTGAAGGACAAGAGCATTCAGGGAATTTTGGTAATGCTCTCTGAGGAATGTTGAAGGCACTGGGAAAGCAGTTTGATGGGAAGTTGATGGGATGGCTTTTTCTTTTCCTGAGCACTTTAAATATGTAAACAAATTCTGTCTCGAAGTTAAAAGTCCAAATAATTGTTTTATGTTGAAAATTCATGCAAAATGGAACCTACTATGTTGAATTGTCATACCAGTCTTTTTTGAGTGGCATTTGCTATTTGGGGCAATATCATGTTACTTTTTACTCATGATTTAAAAAAAAATACTGAGTATGGGCCCAGCGCGGTGGCGCAAGTAGTTAAGGTCCTCACCTTGCACACCCAGGATCCCATATGGGCGCCTGTTCTAATCCCGGCAGCCCCACTTCCCATCCAGCTCCCTGCCTGTGGCCCGGGAAAGCAGTCCAGGATGGCCCAAAGCTTTGGGAACCTGCTCCCGCGTGGGAGACCTGGAAGAGGCTCCTGGCTTCGGATCGGCATATTATTGGCCATTGTGCTCACTTGGGGAGTGAATCATCAGACGGAAGATCTTCCTCCCTGTCTCTCCTCTCTGTATATCCGCCTTATTCTTTAAAGTCAAAGACCTTACAAACATGTTTTGGCAGTGTGGGAGGACAATAGCATTTATATTTATCCCTGTTAAATGTTATTCTTAAATTTTAGCCATCTAGCTTTTGTCCTCTTATAATTTGATCCCACCACTTGCATATTGTATGCTTATAATTATTATTTTCACGTAATTATCTGTTATTGGTTTTAAAAGTAGATAACAATATATTTACAGCTCTAGTTATTAAAACTGCATAAGTAGCATGCAAAAGCCTATAAGTGAAATTGTCATTTTACTGTAGAAGTTTCTCATTGATATTTTACTTGAGAATCAGAGAAATGGAGAGATAGAGACAGACACAAACGGAAGGACAACCAGAGCTCATGGCTACTGGTTCACTCTGTCAATTACCTTCATCGGTTGGAGCTGGGTGATTGGAAGCCAGGAGCCAAGAGCTCAGTCCAGGTTTCGTGTAAATGTGGCAGGGACTCAAGTACTTGAGCCATTGCCTGCTACCTCCCAGGCTCCACATTTGTAAGAGCTGGAATTTTGAGCCACAGCTTGGCCAAGTGTCCTTGCTAATTGCTTTTTGATCACAGTTCTTTGATTTACCAACTCAAAGTGTTATAACAACAACAAAAGAATAAAGAGAAGTAATCTACTGTGACAATGGGAGCACATATGTGTTGACTAAAGTGTATTTTTTGTCTTAACCTGGGATTCAATGGAATTGTGCTCAACGTTGAGAGGTGTATCAGGCCATGATGCATTTCAATTGTTCTACCTGCCTACAGGGAAAAAAAATGTTCAAGAAGAGTCCTGGGTATAAACAGTCACCTTTCAGTATGAAATATATAAACAGTAAGGGGAAAGGTGGTTTAATGATTTTAAGAGCTAGAGGTAGGGGAATAGAACTTTCACATTCAGGAAATGACAAGAGAAAAGCAGTGGCCATAGGAGAGATGAATCTTGCTGGGTAAAGAAGAAAGGATTCACATGCAGGGATGAATCCAAAATAAATCTTGTATCAAGTCAGCTTCTACTCCAGCCTTGCTTAGTATTTTTAAAATGTATGCGTTTTCATTTTATTTGAGAGAGAGACAGATATCAAGACATGGGGAGGAGCTTGGTTGGAGGAGAGAGAGAGAGAAACTGATTTTTCATGCACTAGTTCACTCTTCAAATGCCTACAGGAGTCAAAACTAGGTTAGGCTGAAGCCAGAAGCTTCGGCCCCCGCATGGACCTCTCTCCTGGATAACAAAGATGCAGTGTAAGATTGTATCTGCAGATTATTTCATACCATCAGAATAACTCACTTACGTTAATACTTTACAGTATCTTGGTTAAAAGATCATAGAGGAACCCAGAATCTCAAAATCAGAAAGGCTCCAAATTACTGAAAACAAATTTAAATTAATGTTGATTTTTTTCCTTTTTATAAACTTACAATCAGTATTTTTTTATTCACATAAAATGCAGAGATGGACAGCAAGAGACAAAGAACTAGTGCTTTATCTGCTGGCTAATTCTCCAAATGCCTACAATGGCTGTGATTGGGCCAGTACAAGTACAGGAACCAAGAACTCCATCCATTTCTTCTACATAGGTGGCAGGGATCCAAAGACTTAGAACTCCATCCAGGTGTCATATGTGGATGGGTGGGATCAAGCACATTGTGCTGTCATTTGGTGCCTCCCACATTGCATGTTAGCAAGAAACTGAAATCAGAAGAGAAGCAAGGACTTAAACTCAGGCATATATCTACCTCCCAACTCTATTCGCCAATCTCAACTGCATGAGGTACAGTTGTATCCAAATGCTCTACCATAACCTGCAAGCCTTTGCTGAGTGTGGCCGTTTTGTGACTCTTTCGTGATTTGTAACTCTGGGTGTAATTGCATTTGAGAACTGAGTGCGTAAAATGCTTCCTATGGTAAGCCAAGAGAAGAAAGGGAAGCATCTATCAATATTAGTAGCACAGGATGTGTAGTTAGTGTAAGCTGTGTCAATATCATGTAGCTTTGCGGTATGTTGCTGAAGAATGGGCTGTTGGAACCACTAACATATAAGTTTTATGTTTTTAAAGAAAGGTTGCTGAAGGTTTTCAGGAAAAATAATGAAAAATAGAATAAGAATGCCATAGGTTGAAGCTGAAATATCATAGTCATTTATCAATCAAGGAAGTTTGACATTGGAATGAGAATATAATCATATAAGGTGTGTTGATCATGAACTCCCTGAAAAACAAGTGAAATAGAAATTGAAGGTTGGAAAAGTCTTTAGAGAGCTGTATATACAAAAGTTTAAGGAGAATCCTGGTAAAAGCTTCAGAAAACCTGTGGAGAAGGCATTTGATGTAGCTGAAAATCACACTGACGAATTTGACAGAATAATATCAGCTGAATCCTGCATAAATCTGTGGTGCTGACGCACCAGAGCTGTGTTTCTGCCAAATCTTAAACCTGGCCCATGACAGAACAGGTTCAGAATAAGCAATCTGCATCTTGGAATCCAGTGTTATGGACAGATATCAAATGAAGCTGTCTGGTATTAAGAAGGTCAGCATCTGAGATATTTGAAAAAGGTGTGCAATTTACCTATGGGTTACTATGAAAATTAGAAGTATTTTTGTAAGGACAGTCTTAATTCAGGAAAATGATCCTGGGAAAATCTGTAAATTGCATTATTTCAAGAGCTTTTGTTCAAAGAACTGCTTGAGCTGTGATTTCTCTGAGTAAGATAATTTACCTTTGACTCTGCTGTTTTACTGTTCACGCCAACCTGATGCTGCATCACCTTGGTTACGTGGAGACAGGCCTTGCTTTAAGATCCTCATGCAAACAGACACTGGAAGGCATTTATGTTAATGTATAGCACATGTTTAGTTAGCTTGACTTTATGTTTGAAACTAAAAAAAAAAAATAGCAGTCGGAAATGACAAGCCACATATTTGTCTCTATTTCTGTTTCATTATTTGGGATTTTTCGGTAATGAGGTTTATAGCCTTCATTTTTCTTTGTATGGTTATTCATATGTTTTATTGAGGACATCTAAATGTAGGTAATCCTGAGGGGCTGTCAGAGACCTGCTTTTTAAAATACTGAATCTATTCATGTACTGCCTCTAAAATCTTTTTTAAAATCGAGTTTGGTGATACTTCTGGCCCAGCAGTTTTCAGATATAAAACTGTATATATCTATCTAGCGATGATTTATTTATCATCTCCCTACTGGATTATAAGCTCCACAAAATAGCAACTCCATATTCTTTGTTCTTCATTTCATTACCAGCGCATCTCTACGTGCCTGGTATGGTTAAGTACCTATTGAAGAATGAATTAAAATGGGATGCTGCTATTAAATTCTCTCCTCTCTTGTCCTCAGATGCAATTCTTCTGTCCCCTGTTCTTCTCTGAGTCTGACGGCCATTCGGTAGCTGAAGGTGATTATTGCTGTGTCTCCCCTGACATCTGATGTCCTGCATCCTTTGCCTATGTGCCAGACACAATCTCTTCTCCTTTGTTAGTCACCCTGCTGAGCATGTAGACATAAAAGTCTTGCTTTCGTTTCTCATTGAATGCTTGTCCCCTACAAGTCTTGATCATTTTTGAGTGTTCCTTTTTCTAAAAAAAAAAAATATTTCAAAGGTTAATGTCTTTTGTATGCACTTTTGGTTTTGTATCCCTTTTTAAAATTATGCCCATGTGCTTTTAAAATTTAAACTAATGAGATAACCCTCTGTGCAGCTGTAGGATTTCTTTGAATACATTTTTTTTCTCTCATAGATCATTTTAAATTGTGCAGTCCAAGCACAATTTTTTAAAATATGTTCTGTAAACCACACTCTGTCCAAAACTCTCTTAGGATG
Organism: Ochotona curzoniae; assembly: GCF_017591425.1. Lineage (NCBI taxonomy): Eukaryota > Metazoa > Chordata > Mammalia > Lagomorpha > Ochotonidae > Ochotona > Ochotona curzoniae. Next base: position 37,582,670 of record NW_024467122.1, read on the forward strand.
ATTCAAAATTAATTCATTTGATTTTTCCTTACAACTTTAAAGAAAAGTACAGTGAATTAAGCCATTACATGTTGTGTGCTAGGCATTCTGATATGGAATGTGGGCGTCCTAAGCAGCTCTTAATGGCTGTCTCCAAGAGCCACTTCCCTTCTCAGTCTGATGGTCTCACTTGCTGTTTCTCACACACATTCAGTAGATTGGGATACAAGAGGGCCAGAAATAGGAATCGTTTACAGTATGCACTGATATCTTTAGAATTTTTGATACTTAGCTTGAAGGAAAAATGAATTTTTGCCAGGGACTATTCAAGAAAACAATGACATTTTCCATACATTTGGGTGTATAAAATCCAATACTGGTGGGAGGTGGTAGATAGTGAGGGGAAAAGGAGTTTATTATCAGTAGCAAAATATTTGAAATATATCATGAATTCATGTCTGGGACATTAATTTAGAAATAGCAAAAATACTGCTAGAAAAAAATTTTAAGATTATTTTCACCAAGTGTACAGTTTTTTATGGTGATTATTGGTGAGATATACAAAACAAAACAAGAGTTCCAAAAAAGGGTGTGGAAACAACTGATGGGTTCTGTAGCTCAATACCTTCTCCCTTGTCCTATGTGACCCTCTGTCTTTAAAAGTCTGATGCCACTAATACTAAGACGGTAGTCCATGTGAGTCATTATAGGCTCCGTGCACCAGGTCCATGGCTGCAGGAGAGCAAATAGGAGATGATGATATACTTCCATTTTCTCATTATAGACATGAATCACAAGTCAACATGTCTCAGAGGTTTTAAGATAAAATTCAGTGTCTTACACAGGATTTCATGTCAACTTTGCCACCTAGTCTGTTCATGTTTTGTATTTCCATGGACAATGTAAATATTTTTATTAGACTACCTAACATTTCACCTGCGACCATGGGAAAAAACCTCTACTACGCTACCATAAGTTACATTACATGTTCTGCCCTCAACTGTATCTAAAATTTCATTTTTATATGTTTAATGTACTTTTCCATGTACCCATCATCTCCATTTAATGTCTTTGATCCAGTGGGCAACTCACTGCCAACCACAAATTCCCCAGTGTTCTGTCAGTGCCTTCTTTCCTATTTGGGAAATGATTTCACATTCAGAAAGATAAAGCTCTAATGAGCCCTTAGGAATCTTTGTTCAAAGATGTCCAGTCCACCAGGGATCAGCAAAGAAGGTGTCTGAAGTGTGAATTACTTACTGATTAAAAGCCAACACTAGATTTTTCTCTATTTCCTGTGTCGTCAATCAAATTCAAATCATGTTTTAAATTCCACCCAACAGCAAAGTCATTTTTAAAATAAAATCATTCCTTTATTCATTCTTTTATGCTGAGAAGAATATTTCAAATTCACAGCTTTGAAACTTTACGGTGAATGAGAAATAATGCTTAGTAGACTCTGACCCTTCATAAATGTTATACCATTCGAATGGTTTAAATAATGCATTTGCTGACTCCCTAGATGCAAAACAGGTTTTACAGAATATGATTATTATTAAATGGCAATTTGATTATTAACAATTAGAAGGCTCTTATAATTTTATAAATATAATGTTTTATGGTATCTTAAGCAGCCTTTCAGCATTAAAAATACCAAGAATTGTGCTTGAACAGAAAAATATACTTAGGGGAAATGCATATCCAATTATGCCAGAATGCATTTTTTTCTTCTCAATATACAAAAAGAAACCCATCTAAGATAGTCTTTAGATTACGTGGAGCTAACCCTGATTGCAGACTCTTTTTTTTTTTTTTTAGGTCCCAGGATGTGCAAAACAACATATTAGTGGGGAAGGGAAGGCATATTTTAGGGTTGAATATCGCTCTGTAAAATAAGGTGATAACAATCTAGCTCCAAACCTACATTCTAGCTGGTTTCATTGTTCCTGGGGGGAAGAGAGCTTCTTAGGAAATACTTAATACTTAATGTATAAAAAAAGAAAAATAAGGAAAGAAGGGAAAGAGGAGGCAGACTAAATGAGAAGGAAGGAGTTACAACACCCTGTAGTTTACTTACTTATATATGCTAGACAGAAAAGACGGTGACCTTGTGTCATGAATGTATGGAGATCTCCTTTATTTAGTCAGTTTCATTTTAATGTTAACAGCTGTTATTTAAAAGTTTGGGGAACTCATGGGAGAGTTTATTGTCATTTGAGGTTAAGCTGAAATGTCTTGAATCAGCTAACTTGTAAAGCTGCTGCGGTTTATTATGCCTGGTTAGTTCATCTTATGCAAAAGAGATACAGATCTCCTTGAAAGCTTCTCTTTTTCTTTTCTCTCTACTTTCTGCCTAGGGAACTGAAAAGAAACCCTAAAGCTTAAATTAAAAGTATTTTCTCTCTTTCAATTGAGAGGTAAGAAATTGGAGATTGCTTAGTCTGGAGAACTTTCAAAGGCTTGATATCTAAATGTATTCTTTGTGTACATTTTTCCCAGCGATGCAACAGTATTTGAATTCACTGAAGCCTCCTCATTTACCTGGTTGGTAATGATACTGATACAAAAATAGGCCTCCCTGGGAATGAAGCCTGAACCAATAACAAGCAACAGTATGTTCTTTGTGATAAATTGACACTAAAACTCAATCCTGGACATATATTATTTAGAGGAGCAGTGATCAAAGACAGCCTAAAAGAAAGAACTGGCAGCTTGGATATTGTCTACTGTGCTGAGACAGTGTCAGCAACAGGTAATGAGGGAACGTAGCTACTAGCCACAAAAACTGAAGGGTGGCTTTAAGCTTCACGTTCATAAATCTGGAAAAGTCAGGGGAAGGACTGAAAAACAAAGTAGGTAGACTATCTTCCTGAAGTTTTAAAATGTAATTATAGGGCCCGGCACGGTGGCGCAAGTGGTTAAGGTCCTCGCCTTGTACGCCCAGGATCCCATATGGGCGCCTGTTCTATCCCTGGCGGCCCCACTTCCCTTCCAGCTCCCTGCCTGTGGCCCGGGAAAGCAGTCCAGGACGGCCCAAAGCTTTGGGACCCTGCACCCATGTGGGAGACCCGGAAGAGGCTCCTGGCTTCAGATCAGCATGGTATTGGCCGTTGCGCTCACTTGGGGAGTGAATCATTGGACGGAAGATCTTCCTCTCTGTCTCTCCTCTCTGTATATCCGCCTTTCCAATAAAAAAAATAATAATTTTTTTTTAAAAATGTAATTATACAAATAGTCACTTTTCAGTAAGAGTGGGGAAATAGGAACTTAGTTAATAAAACCAGAGAACTGGAATGTTGAACAGAATCCTGAGAATGTAGCCAGCACTGCACTGTCAGGCTAACTTTCTTGATGCCTGGTATACTACGCATCACTTTGTGCTTGAAAGTTCCTGTGCTTCTCCATTGCTGGTGGACTACGATGTTAACAGATGGCTCCACTTAAGGTGGTTGGTGCACCCCAGGGGTTAAACTGCATTTGGAAATCTGGCATCAAATATTGAAGTGACTGGGAACAAGCTCTGCCTCTGCTTCTAATCCATCTTCCTGCTGTGCACAGTGTGGAAGGGAAAAGATGATGTTTCAACATGGCTGGGAGTTCTGGATGGGGTTGTGTGAGCTGGCTTCACCCTGGCGCAGCCGTGGCTGTCATAGGCATGTTGAGAGTGAAGCAGCAGATGGAAGATGGCTCGTACTTTCTCATCTCGCAAAATAAATAAAAGTAAACAAATATTTATAAAACATACAACTCTGTCAAACTATTGAACACACAAAAATGGACCAAACTTGAGTCCCAGGATATGAAAAGCTTTTTGACAATGATGTAGAGTACAGCTTCTTCAAAGCTTAAACAATTACAACCAGTTAATATATACCATTTTGGCATATCTTAATTTCAATGAAGTATTATATATATTTTTCACAGGAAAGTCAACATTTTCCCATGAACCATTTGGTTCAATGATCCAACCACCTAACATGTACCTGGCAATACTCACGTATAAAACATACCTTTCCACTTTGTTCTCTCATATATATTATAGCTTCATAATTTGTACAGGCTATCTTCATTCTACTGCTCTGTAGTATTCTGTCTGGCTTTTCTTTTTTCAAGTTTTTCTTTTCATCAAGATTTTCTGATTTATTTTATTCCTTTGTGAGTCATAGAATTACCAACCACCTTTAATGGCTGGGGAAAAGACTGAGTAGGGGATAAAGTCGTATGAGAACTTGTTCACTGTTGCCCACATGAGTGGCAAGAACTTAGCTACTTGAGGCATCACAGTTGTCTCCCAACGACTAGAATAACAGAAAGCCGAAATCAGGAGCCAGAATTTGGAACTGAGTTCAGGAATTCTGAAGTGAGAAATAGAGTCTTGATTCATGTCAAAATCACTGAACACCCGTTCCCCTATTTTCTATTGTTTATAGTAGTCACTACTTTGATCTGTAATATATATATACATAATCATTTTCTAATCCTTTGCTTTATGTGTTTTCTCAGCAGTTTTCTCAAGTTTACATCCATGTTTACTCCTCTTAAAAACCGTAAGCTTTTAAATAAATAAAATCTCAGAAATGTATGCAACTTTATATATTAAAATTAAATAATACCTCAAAACATAGGTTAGAAGAATATTATGTCACGAATCAGAGAATTTTCTTAAACTATATTCTGCCACTTTTATGCTTGTATCCTGCCATGTAATAATTAAGCTTTCACTAAAATAAGGGACAGAAAAGCAAGAAATGAATCTTACAATATGTCACTCCTGGTTAGCCATTGAGGCCACACTCTCATCTTTGGTATTGCAATACTAAGAGTAGAAAACCCATTACCTTTGGGGAGGGGTGGAGGGAATCCCACTGCCTATAAAACTGTCACATAATGCAATGTAATCAATAAAAAGATAAAAAAGAAAACCCATTACCACACTAACTTTGCGTTGCACTACAAAACCAGCTTTCTGTTTTTCATTTTACAAAGTGCTGCCTTCCCCTAACGTTATCCTACGAAAAAGCCTAATGACAGCTTAGTAGTAGAGAAATGTTAATAGGAGATGCTATTTGCAAAGAAGCCAAAAATCAAATGCATATCTTTAACTCTTAGTTAAATGGAACTATAAAGAATGACGTCTGTCCTATCTTTCCTTTTCATTCAGATTATGTGTTTGATCTGTCTGTAACTACCTTTTCCATTTATCACTATTGGTCTCTTCTATATGAGGGGGCGGGCATTTGGATTCTTTAATTCATTGTCATGTTGAGAGGTTGGAAACAGCCCTTGACAGGAGCAGCCAGAGGGTACGTTCCAGTTCTGAACTCATGCACACATTTACACCTTATGATCTTGGTTCCTGCAGGTGCATAGTGCGAGGACGAGGCTGAATCAGCCTTGGTACAATAGAGTTTGAAGTTTGTATAAAGACAGGATTGGGAAACACCTAATATTCTCTTTCGTCTTCATACACACTCACCACAAACATGGCTGTCCTGTCACAAAGAGAAGTTCTATGCATGGTTTTACCAATAGTTTCTGTAATTTAAACAAAAAGCCCTCTACCTTTCTCTCTTCCTTTGTTTTGTTTTTGCACACAGAGTAGAAATAAAACATGTCTCGTGACTTGAAATTGAAGCTCCTAAATTAACTAGTCCAAATATGTGTGCCAACTTAATTCTAGCCACGTCTACATAAAACTTCAATTGCAGTGTGCTATTCAACTACATCTGTGTCTCCACTGTCCTCTTATTGTTTCTCCCAGGACAATACCTAACTCTATTGTTTCTTTCAACAGCTATATATTCAACCTTAGACTCATGCCACCGGTCCACAATGTGTTTAATCCCCAGAAACAAAATCATCCTATCCATTTTCCATTTAGTGCCATTCATTTCCATTTCCTTTGCCTATGGCTTGGTGTATCAACAATCATTCATATCTTTACCTCCTTGTATCAATTGTGATAAGTCCTGAGAGAAAAAAACCTGAACATCATGCTTTTCCAACACCAAGCAATAATTTTATAGTTTGGGGGGAGTAGGTCTTTGCCAAATGCACTTAGAAATAATCAGAGATTTTATATTTGTTTTTGATGTTGCCGTTTGTGTGAGATAAATGAAAAAAAAAAGGCACACCCTGCTTGTAAGATTGTAAGAATGTTTAAGGCTTTATGAGGGATACTACTGAACTACTGAATTTTGTATCTTGATTCCTTGTCAATTACTCCTGTTATTTTATTAAACATTTATTTATGCTTACTTGAAAGAAAAAGTTACAGAGACAAGGAGAGACAGAAAGAAAGAGGTCTTCCACCTGCAGATTCATGCCCAAACTGATTGCAATGGCCAGAACTGACAGGCTTTGAAGCCAGGAGCCAGGAGCCAGGAGCTTCTTCCAAGTCTTCCACATAGGAGCAAGGACCCGAGCAGTTGACTGTCTTTTATTGTTTTCCCAGGCCATAAGCAGGAAGCTGGATCAAAAGTGAAGCAGACAGGATTCTAACTGTTCCCAAATGGGATGCTAGATTTACATGTACTGGCTTAGTCTCTTATGCCAAGTGGCTGGACCCAACTGTTCTTAATTTCATCATTTTATGCTAAAATACGACTGAAACTATAATCCTGCAAGAAGAGACAGCAAGATAAGCTGAAGGAAGAATATAGAATGAAGATAAACATACATAAAACATAGATTAAAGAGGCATGTAAAGGTCTTCCCTACCCCCATTAACTTCATAACATCATTGGGATCACTGTGAGCAGCAGAATGGTGACCTGAATAGATCCCATTTACTGCTGAAAACATCAAACCTTGTGTTCTCAGTATTAAATGGATCTCTCTGTGTTATGAATCTAGGGAGAGAGGAATGACCACGGCACATTTGAGAAACCTTTGGAAGCAAGTCTTTCATGATAGAAAAACCAACCTTTACAGTGCCTGGGTTAGGGTAGCCCTAACAAACGGATTTTGTCTTTATTCAAGATACCCCTAATAATGGGAAAGTCTTGGTTGTTTTGTTTATGTTGGAAAATAAATATTTTGAGCTCCTTTAATATTAGAAGGATAGTTGACGGAGCTCAATGATAGCAGGGTTGACTAAAAGGAGCAACAGGAATAGGGACTCTGTGGACAGTTTCAATGCACAGCAGGATCCCCTGGTGTTCCTGTTTTGTTAGCTTTGAGTAAGGCAGAACATTGTTTTCCAAAAATAGCCCAACTTTCATTATGTTCATCATTGTCATTATCATCATTATTGCTATTCTCTGAATCACCCAACAGAGCAAACTTTCACATATTGACAGTAGCTGAATATAAGCACTTTAGCTACTTTGACAAAATAAGAGTCGGCAGGGTCACCCAGTCTTTGTGGCTTCATAGGCAGGGCCTCCAATTATAGACAAATGTTCTGAAATTACCTTTGTGTTCAATTTACAAACCACACAGATGCATTTTTCTCATTATATGCAATCCCGTGATGAATATAAGGAAAAGTAAAACACATATATTATCCCACAGAAGGTACAGCCATACTCAGAATGTACTATTTCACTAGGTTAAAAAATAGGAAAAGGTCCAGGATTGGAATATTTCAGGAGCAGATACATTCCGCAGGAGGCCAAGGTGCTTTTGTATACCCAAAGGTTCAGATCAGATGTTTATTGCCTAAAACATGTCTGAGAAAATTAATGAGGTAAGTTATTACCCTCCATGTCTGCAGGTTTTCCATTACCAGCTGTAAAAGCAGGTAGCAATCTCACTCTACCTTGAAGGCATCATTCATTATAAATTACTTGCTTTCAATCACGAATGGAATACAGCGAAGGGAAAAGTACCAAAGAAGGTCTTCTCTGAGCTTTGTTAGAAGACAAAAGCAGAAGCATTGAATCTCCATGTTACTGGGAAACTTTTCAAATGAGGTAGTTTGCATCCAAGTGATTAATTGGTTGTAGAATCTTCAGAACTGTCTGAAGCCAGACTGGCTTCTTTTTCTTATTGTTTTTCAAAATAAGACCAGAGGCATACTCTTCCATACAGAACACTCAGGCATGTTACTATACAACTGGAAAAGGAGCCTCACTGTTGATTCCATCGAATTATTTTTGCAACCAAGTGTGGTTGAAGACAAAATGTAAGGGTGGAGAGAATGCTTTCCTTGTGACAAACCCTACTACTGAAATAGCTGCTAGTTTAGTATCAGGAAAGACAGATTTCTTCTCCCTAATAACATACTTTGTTAAACTCAGAGATTTATCTTAGGAAAGGACAAAGATCACCTTCCAGAAAACTTCATGAGGGCTAATCAATAACCAGGAGTAAACACTGCAGTGAGTAATCATATAGGCATCTCAAATTTGAATTCATTGGTATGTAGAGATACATTTAACTGTAAGTAGTACAACTTCTTCTTCATCCTGCACTATCTGAATCCAGACTTAAACCTCTGCATCGTATACTACAAAAGTGTTGCTTCTCACGGGAAACTAAGGCGAGACAGACAATATTCTGAAACCAATATATGGTCACAGGAAATAAAAAAGGATGCAGCAGAGATCATTGGGTGCCAGAGCTTCTCAGGATGCTGTTTATCATGGATAGTGAAGCACCAACAGTTTCACATATATCAGTTGGGGAGAAATAAGGATCCCAAAGAACTTACCCAAATTAAATGCAGGACTAATTAAGACTACACTGACTATAACCCCTACAGGCAGTAGGGGTTCCTGATGGATATTCCCCTTGGGAAATGTATGGTCATGTCTGATAAGCTTAGGCAGCACAGCATCCTTTATTTTTATCAAAGCTCCCCAGGCAAGAGAAATTAAGAGATAGAGATTACCATTTAATCTGCAAGAGCTAGGATCTTTATTGAGTACCTTTAATTTATATTCGTGAACTGTGCCTTAAGACCTTGGAATCTCAAATCTCCAAGTATCAAAATTGCTACTATGGGATATCATGCTTGTCTCTTAACTACACTTTCACCTTGGAACTCCAATTCTTTGTCTTAGTGATTAAGATATATCATACCACTATACAGTAGTGGTTTATAACAGAATGGAATATTATAATTAATGAAAGTGCATTCTAGCATCTTTTTTTTCTGACTAGCTTATTTATTAAATACCAAAATACTTCTTTGCTTTCTACATCTTTCCAAGGTTTGAAGTTATAGTGATTGATAAGAAAAACATACATAATATTATTCTGAGATGAGTTTACTCAAATCACTAAAGTTCAGATATGATTGTGATGACCATTTAATGTTTTTATTGTATTATATAACAAAGATCAATATTGACTCTGTCCATATCAGTCCTTCTTTTTACATCTGAGTCAACTCATTCTGGTCTCAATATAATGCGACAACATCACTGGTTGAATCATGCACTTTTTCTAAAATTTCTGTTTGGGAGTGTCAAATTTTATAATCACTCAAATTTCATTGGCCAAGTCAAGTGACATCCACAAGCCAATTGCCAATGGAGTAGGAAGTATAATCCTGTCAAAGGGGATTGGGAGAGAGAAACAGTGATTATTTTTGACAGTAATAAAATTTACAACATAGCCTGGAGGAGCTTATAGTATAGATTGAAAATTGAAAGTTGTTATATAGAAGCACTATAATGCTTGATACAAGCAGAATTCCAGATTAGCATCTATTAAGGCTTTTGAAACTTGCTCTTTATTAAAGTTTATAAACAGCAATTTTGGTAACAGTTCTGTTTTTTTTTCTTTCCCATATAGGCATACTAAAGTAAAGCAGCTATTTGCCAAACACACTAATTTCAACCAGATATTAAAAACTGCATCAGATAAACAGTTTCTTTTCCAATGCTAGGCTTTATCGACTAAGTATTCTATTCATTTGACTGTGCAGATATTGACTTCAAGATCACAGGAAGAAAGTTCTGATTGAATGGGAATAGTAGTCAACTATCAATATGGTCTGTTAATAACCATCCCACACACATATAAAAAAACCAAACAAAAAGAATAAAGAGGTGGCAGTTTATTTTGATTCCAATGAGGCTCACTGGGTCCAACCGATTTGCTTTTGGCTCAGCCTTTGACTAAGTATGCCCAATTCCACATGATTCTACATCACACACTGAAGTCTAAGCTTCATCTGAGAATGTTCATCCTATTTAAATGAGCATGAATGCCTATAAGTCTAATACTATTTGATACAAATCAGTTGGCCAAAAGGGCTGATTAGCACCTTGCCTAAAATGTTTTGACTAAATTAGTCATCCTTAGACTTTTTACTGTTAGTACACTGTATAAGTAGCTCAACTGCTAAGAAAAGACAGAATCTAGGAGAAAAATAGAATTTGTAAAACTTCCATTATCAAGTTTAGCTTTTTATGGACTTTTAAAATTAAATGTAAAGTATAAATCTTCATTGTTTAATGAGGAATATTTTTAAAAACACGCATAATCTATTGCTTATATTTCAGGCAAATTGTGAAAGTCATGATTATTGAAGAAAGGTGATTGATCATTTTGATAAAAAATAGATTTAAATGATAACAAGCATAAGTGTGGCTTGAGTATTATAATTAATGGAACTGTAGAATGAAATATAGAAGACGTGGATTTCATCTAGGTCCTCTTCCAGTGAAATGTGCCAATGGGATAACTATTTGCTGAGCCTAAGACATTTTTTTCCAAACGTTCTTCATCCATCTTCCTTCCTTCCTTCCTTCCTTCTCCATTTCTTTGACTGAAGAGTAAGTACTACATTATTAAATCTTTCAAATGTAAAAGTAAGAACTTGATGGCATGGTTATGGTCCCTGCCCTGAGTTTGAGATCATTTAAGGGAAACAAAATGAACTATTGTAGAGGAGCTGGAGAAGCAATAAACAAAGCCCTGGTACCTAAATTTTTACCTAGGCAATGAGAGAAATTCCAGTGAGGTAAAAGCTACCCTGATCAATAGAACAAAGAATGGGGACAATAAATATTGCAAATAAGAGATACAGTCCTGACTTTGCAAGATATCTGGATTTTATTGGAGTACAAAAGACAGTCATTGATGACTTCTTAGGTAAGGAAGTGAAAGGAGCTTATTTGCAACAATTTACGTGTTTACATTTAAAAGAAGGAATTGTGCACATGTGAGAATAGAGTCACAGAGATAATCTGGGGAAATTTTCACTGGCTCAGGAAAGAGGTCACAGGAAGTTAGCCTAGGGAGTATGAGGCCAAATATTTATCAAGGCCAAAATATAGACTTACATACACTTGAAGCAGATGTGTCATTGTGTGGGAATTGGTATATGCAGGAAATGGTAGAGGGAGAGATCAGTACTGATCCTCACTTTCCTGGCTTTAACAACAGGGTATATGGTGCAAAGCTGCATGAAGGTGAAGTTAAGGAATTATTACATTGCTTGAAGGGTTGATATGCACCAATGATTTGTGCAACTTTCCATTGGAGATGTTAGGTTGTGAATGGGCATTTGAATTTGGACCTGAGAAAAAAGGCTTACGCTGGAAATAAAATGTGGCATTCAGAGCCATAGGGATGGATGGTGGGGCAGGCATTTTGTGCAGTGTTCAGGATGCTGCTTGGAATAACCACATGGCATCAGAGGGGGTTCAACCTCCTGCACCCACATGGAATACTGAATTGAGTTGTGGGCTCCTAGCTTTAGGTTGGCCTAGCCCTAGCTATTGCATGTATCTTGGAACAAAAGAAAGATATGTCTATCTGTATTTCTGTTTTGCAAATAAGTAAAAATATATTAAAAGGTATTTAAAAAATACTTATTGACCTGAAACATAGAGTAATAGAAAGAGACATCTTCCACCTGATGATTCACTCTCGAAGGGTTGTAAAAATCAAGACTGAACTGGACAGAATTCAAAAGCTAGAAACTCCATCTGGGTTTCCCAAATGAGTAGCAGGAACCCAGGTATTTGGGCTATCTTATGCTGCTTTTCCAGGTACATTAGCAGGCAACAGATCTAGAAGCACAGCAACTGGGACTTGAAAGGCACTCTGAAATGGGATGCATTGTAAGTGGCCGCCTAATCCACTACCTACTGTATCACATCACTACTGACACCTATGCAGGAGAAGCAAATGGAGCTCCCAGATCAATGTTTCAACCAGGCCCAGCCCTGGCTGTTGGGGGCAACTGGAAAATGAGCCAGGAAATGAAAGCGTTCTCTCTCTCTGTTAATCAGCCTTTGAGATAAATAAACAAATACGCTTTTGTCCTCTCCCCCTCAAGGCAATACAGTATAATAATAATAATAATAATAATAAAAGATGATACACAAAAGGGGGATATAAAATTCAGGGACTATTCCATTGTTTTTAAGATTTATTTACTCATTTATTTGAAGGATTGAGTTACAAACAAAAAGACATACACATTCAGAGAGGAACAAAGAGGGAGGGAAAGGGAGAAAGACAGAGTGATCCAGTCACTTCTCCAGAAGGTCTCAATGCCAAGGGCTGAGTGAGCTTGAAGTCAGAAACCAGGAACTCTGTTGGTCTCCCATGTGAGTGGTAGGGACCCAAATATGTGGCTCATTTTCTGCTGCTCTCCTGGTACATTAGCAGGAAGTTGGATCACAGATGGAATACCCAGAACTCTAACTGACACTCATTAAGAGCTGCTAGCATTGCAGGTTACAGCTTAACCTATGACACTACATCTTCCCCTCAGTCTTTTTCTTGGATAGTAAAGGCACACATGATTTTTACTGACAGGAAGGCTAAGGCAGAGGATGAGTGTGATGGTACGTTTGGAAATAAAAGCTATACCTGTGAGAAAGCTGAAGCAGGTAAATGGAGGACATTTCTTCAATAATGGGAGATAGGTAAGAATGGATATTGATATAGAGATTTGTACAGCCCATGGCATGTAACAGTATTTAGACTTTATCATTTGCTATGATCCAAGCTCATGCCATGAGAAGTTGGGGGAGCTGTAAGGACCAGATTTTCAGGTGTCAGAGGTTTCTAGGAACATGCTAGAAACTCTTGAAAGCATTTATGTATAAGACAGTTCCTGGCTCTTGCCAAATGCTGAAGACATATTGTTGAACAAACAGCTCTGCAAGAACTTTAGGTAGGACACTAGATTTACTCAAAGTTCCTCTTCAGCTGGAAAACAAAGATGCATTTTGGCATCTGGTTGAATTAATTAAAAACACCTTTTGCTGCTATAAAGGCTCAATTACAAAAACACTCGCCAGTTTGCTTCCACCGAGGTCTACAGGTTGTGCAAACAAGATCTCAGGCAAGAAGTAAGCTTTATGTATCATCAGGGGTCCTCGTCTTCTAATCCATTCAAGCAAAAAAAATGGGAAGTTCTGGATATACTCACAGCAGAAACACCATAATTACAAACAAATGATCACTTTGTAATTTTGTCAATAATGTACATGGACAAATAAGATGTTTATAACATTGTTTCCTGTTTCCAAAGCACATTCTTTTGTTGTCATTTTTTAAAAGTCCATTTTATTGGTTCATATATGAGACTGTTTCCTATAGGCATTTCTTAAGATAGGTAGTCTGAGTAAAAATGCTCTAAACCTGCTGGTAAGTCTCAGAGTATTGATTGTCTTCTAATCTAGTCTTGACTTCACCTTGAAACTTTAGCCATAAGATTTACAAGATTTTCCTTTCACTAAAAGCTATCATCTATAATCCTTGCACTCGCTCATTTCAGAATCTAGATGACGGAATGTCACCTTCCGTTACTTTATAAACTCCCAAATCAAAGTTTCTAATATCAACCCTTACTTCACTCATCACTCTTGCTTTCCACCTTACAATTTATGGTTAATTCTTTACCACCTCTTGACACTTCCTATCTGTAGGGTTTGCATGGTCAGCACAGCTAAACGGGATTCTGAAGTCAAACAGCGTTAAAAGTTCCACAAATTTCACAGAGGAAATGCGAAAACATAAAAACAGTGCATGTCAAAATGTCATCCCATGTTGACAGTAAATCACTTAGCTAACATTTAGTTTGTCTTTGGTGTATTATCAGCAACCACTCACAGCTCTGTCTGTGCTGCTACGTGTGCCTGTTTGAGTGTGTGTTTGTGTGTGTGTGCATGTGTGTTTCAGAGTCATTTCTTAACCCCACAGAAAATACTGCTGTTTTCGCTTCCATCCTTCTTTTTTAACCTTTTACAAATAGCCAAAATAATGTATGGATGTGCGATTTTGCTGTCCTTTTCTTCCCGATGCAGGCAATAAAAGTTGATTTGCACTAACAAGCTAAAAGCTCTGAGTGCTACCAAACTGTGATGCATTCCAGGAGGGAGGGCAGCTCTCAGAACCCATGATGGTAGAAAGCTTTTTCACAATAGACCCCACGAAGATTTAGGATCCAAGGCTGGGATTTAATCTACTGTTCAGAAGCCAGCTGGTATGGAAGAAAAGATTCCTCTGAAAATTGGTAGAAACGTAGAATGTCTTCTGTTTCTTGTGCTTTTACTTTCCATAGAGCCCCCCTGCACGATAGCCATGTCCCTTTGAACTCTCCATTCTCTCTTGCAGTCTTGGCAAGGATTCTGATTCTAAGAGTCTTACAGCATTATTCAGTAATAAGTTATAAAGTGTATTTGTGAGAAAATATATGCTAACCACATGCACACTACAAATAACCCATGTCATGACACTAACTGGCAGTTAACATTTCCAATAATTGCAAAAGAAAGTGAGAAATACTGCCAAAGAAAATGTTAAGAATGAAAATTCCACTAATAACATTCATCTGCTATTCCCTTTTGATATTTCATCAACAAATGACTCAATATGATTGAAAAGGTGTTACTTCAGTTCTACATGGAATCATGACCCAGAAATACCGAACTACATATTTTCTTGGGGAGACTGAACAGCAAGAATTAACCTCTGGGCATGGCATGGTGGCCTAGCAGCTGAATTCCTCACCTTGCACTCTCTGGGATCCCATATGGTCACCGATTCTAATCCCGGCAGCCCCACTTCCCATCCAGCTCCCTGCTTGTGGCCTGGGAAAGCAGTGGAGGATGGCCCAATGCCCTGGGACTCTGCACCCACGTGGGACACCTGGAAGAAGCTCCTGGCTCCTGGCTTTGGTTTGGCTCTGCTTCGGCCATTGCGGCTGCTTGGGGAGTGAATCTTTGGATGTAAGATCTTCCTCTCTCCGTCTCTCTTCCTCTATGTATATCTGACTTTCCAATAAAAAATAAATGAATCTTAAAAAAATAATTAACCTTTGAGGCTTATTTTAGGAATTATCTAATTATCCAAACATCAGGGAAATGGGGTGGGGGAGAAAGACAGAGATGAGGAAAGAAAAAGAAGGATCTCTACTTCCAAAATAGCCACAATAATCGAGGTTGGCCCAGGCTGAAAACAAGAGTACAGAATGTCTTTGGGGACTTCCACTGCTTTCTCAGGCACATTGTCAGGTGGCTGTATTGGAAGCAAAGCACTTGAGGCTCCAGTCAGCACTCTCAGTCTGACTGAAAGATGCAAGTACAATAAATAATTTCAGACCTTATGCAGTATCAGAATAGACTGTAACCACTGTGTAGCCATAATGCGTGTTCTGTGTTGGCGAAAAAGAAGGTAGTTCTGGAAATGATTGAGTTCCTATGAAGAAAGGAACTCATTAGAATGACAAGTAGAGTTCATAGTGATAAAAAGATATCCCGCTTTTACATCTGACATTTCTCTTATTGAACAAAACAAGAAAAGTATAGTATCATGCTGATATTGGAAAGAAAAATTGTCAAACCATGAAATCACTACCTATAGTTTACTGAGGAAATAGTGGGGATGTTGCCTAAGAACCTGGGCTTTTGGAGCCAAATTATCTCTGTATTTAAATTCCAGTTCCATTTATATCTTGTGCAATTCTGAGTGATTTCTTTTTTAAAGATTTATTTTTATTATTATTTTTTTTAATTGGAAAGGCGGATATACAGAGAGGAGAGACAGGGAGGAAGATCTTCCGTCTGATGATTCACTCCCCAAGTGAGCACAATGGCCAATAACATGCCGATCCGAAGCCAGGAGCCTCTTCCAGGTCTCCCGCACGGGTGCAGAGTCCCAAAGCTTTGGGCCGTCCTCGACTGCTTTCCCGGGCCACAGGCAGGGAGCTGGAAGGGTAGCAGGGCTGCAGGGATAGAACCGGCGCCCATATGGGATCCCGAGCGTGCAAGGCAAGGACCTTAACCACTGCGCCACCGCGCCGGGCCCCTGAGTGATTTCTTTAACCTTGTGATATCTTAGTCTTTTTTTCTGTATAAAGGGATGATTAACATAGCTCCTTTATGGAGTTGTAAGGATTACATGACTTAATGTAAGCAAAGTCCTGGTTGTCACATCTTTAGCACTCAATAAATGTTAGCTGCTACTAATAAATGAGTGAGAATTAAAAAGAGAAAAATATATTTGGCTTTGATCATTTTTAGCTCTTTAAATAAATTTCAACATTCATAAAGCTAAGCATTTTGCTATAGCAATAGCAGCACTTGTGGTTGCAATAATGCTGGTGTCAGTAGTGCGATTAGCCAAGTCTTCAAGTCTAAAAAACACTCTGGGACACACTCTATGCGCCAAGATTTATTGGGGAATTTTCCTGAAAGAGTACTTCATTGGAGTGAGGGAAACTGGGCTGAGGGAAACAATGGGCTGAAGTACAGCCACCACTAAGGATTGGATTATCTCAGGGAACTCTCTGGAGCTAAGAAAGCCATCCAGAACACTTCACCTTGTCTTGAATGGAAGAAAGGGAGCCAGACTCCTTAGGCTGATTCCTCCTAGTCAGTGGACACAGGCTACTCTGGCACAGGGACCTAATGCTAGGCAACCTTCTCTAACTTCAGTCATTGTAGGGTCAATATTCTGAGGCACCATAACTTTGATCACAGTTCACTGCTTGTGCTAGTCAGAACTGGCTTGATATATGATCAATCAATCTGGGACTGCTTCTCCAAGATTTTGGTTGGTACCTTTTTCTGGGTAAAATTCTCACCTCTTTCAGCCTCCGTTCAAGAAATTAGTGCAGACCCTGTTATAACAGGCTGTTGGGGGTGGGGGTAAGGAAAGGCACAGTAATATTTATCACCCTATACTCCCATCTCCTACCCAGTCTAGATTCTTTCTACTTTTGGCTGGCAACACTTGGTTATTGAATTGGCTTCCTGGTTGATGTTTTGCCTACTGCTGATTCTCAGGGACCTGAGCACTGGTGATCATGCCTTTCTCAGGCTCTGACTGCTGTGCTTCCATTTAAACTGCAAATTGTACAGAATGGTGTGAGTCACTTTGATGCAAACACAATGTTCTCATATCTTCCAGAAAAATAGCTGCTTTTCTGCCTGTGAGTTGGTACAAGAAGCCTCACTTGAGTTAGAGCCTTAATTAACTTTTGCTAAGTTCCCAGTGGAAGTGACTTCACCCTGGCAACCAGGGTCTCTGGCTCCTCTCAGTAGAGAATGGTGAGCATGAGAGAAATGAAGCATTTCAAAGAAATCCCCGGGAGTAATAAAAGAACTCATTACTCCTCTGCATATAATATTCCACTCTCTCTATTCTGTGACCTGCCATCCAAGCTGTTCATGACTGTCCATAAGTTCATGTGTATCCCTTCTCAAAAAATCAATCTATCAATGGGTCTGAAAGGCAGACACACATACACACAATCACACCTTGCACTACCTGGTTCACTCCCCCAAATGCCCGCAATAGCCAGGGTAGGTCAGACTTAAGCTAGGACCCAGGAAACTCCATCCAGGCCTCCCCAACAGGTGACAGGTTCCCAAGAACTTGAGCTGCCACCTACAGACTCTCAGCGTATTTATTAGAAGGAAGCTGAAATGGCAATCTGAATGGCAGCTTAACCATTGTGCCAAATTCCTGCCCTCAACTTTATTATTCCCTCAACAGATTTCCATTTCCGTTGAGTGGGGACAATCAGGTGAAATCTTGCCCTGTCGCTGTTTTTCCAGGAATATCGCCAAGCAGCAGGGTCTTCATGCTATAATCACAGCAACCCTTGTTGACAATCTCCTTCCTTAGTCTGCTCACTCTAAGAATGCTTCCATGTGGTCACAGGTAAGATTTAGAAAAGGGACAACAGTACAAGAGGAGGGAATAAAATGTATGCCTAAAAAACCTGCTCCCTAGTTCTTACTCTGTTCCATCTCATCTGTGCTAACACAAAATTCTGAATATAAAGGTGCCCTTTTATCCATATATTCATCATTGTCTTGATATGGGAAGTGCTCTCTGAGCCATCTCTGCATTATCATTGACTGATAAGCTTTTAATTTTATGTGAATTAGGGGTTGTATTTGTCGCATACCCTCATTTAAATGTTGAAACACTAACATCAGTGTTTCAAATTGTGCTGTATTTGGAGATGGGACTTTAAAGTAGTGCTCAAGTTATAATAATACCATTATGTTGGTCTTCAACCAAATATGACAGGTGCCTTTGTAAGAGGAAATTTAGGCTGCAGCACCTGAGCATGAGCTCTTGGATAACTGGGGGCCACTGGCCACGTATGGGTGGCCCTTTTAAAAGTGAGCAACACAGTGCTGGGGGGCGGAGGGTGGAATGGAAAGAAGGAATTTATTCATGCAAAGAGATACTGGGGATACGCACACATCGTGATTCAGAGTAGAGTCCATGGGAGGACACAGTAAGAGAGCATCAGTCTGCAAGCCAAGGAAGTCTCGGGAGACACCAAACCTTAATCTGCAACATACAATTTCCAGAACTGGAAGAAGTGTACTTCCATTGCTTGAAGCCAGCTAACTGTGGATTTCATTATGAAAACCAATACACTTATACGTCCATCACATACACTTTCTTGAGCTTTCAATCTCTGTTTATACTTTGTGGATTTCTTTTCTGAAGGGGAAGGGAGAGAGAGAGAGATCTATTCTCTATTGGTCCATTCCTCCAAATGCTTGCAATAATCAGGACTGGGCCAGAACAAAGACATGAACCAGAAACTCAACCCATGTCTTCTACATAGATTGCAGGGATTCAGCTACTTGAGTCATCTTTTTTTCCCTTTAAAATGTCTGCTTTCAAAAACAAAAAGCTGGAATTGGGACCTATTGAAACTGGGCACCAAACCTAGGTACTATAATATGAGAAGTAGCTATCTGAATTGTGGTCTGAACTCTAGACCAAATGTTCACCCCAAATCCATAATTTCTGAACTCCATAGTGTTGAGTGTTGCTTTCATCAAGATATTAGAAGCAATTTAATGGTGTGCTAACAACAGCTTCTCGGGTTTTTGCCAGGGCATTGGCGAAGTGCTCCCAAGTAGAAAAGCTCTTCTGTAATTAACTTTAGGTTTCATCTGGTATATTTTCTCCTCCAGCTACTTACACCTTGATAAGGTCCTAACGTCCTTTTGGGTTATATTTCCTTACCTTTACATTCCTCCTGGCTATCAGTCTATTTTCTAGGAGGAAAGTTGGGATAGATCTCAGGACACAGATTATGTGAACTTACAAAGCAGCGGAAAAAGACTCACTATTATCAATGAAAAGTTGATTAGCTCTGATGATCAAAGAGTTCAAAGGCATTGGGATTTCAAAATTTCCACATTTACTGATGAGAGAGCGTTTCCCATCCCAACCCCTGATCTATTCTATCTTAATGTCATGCTGAGCTGACAGAGTTGTCAATGTTGAAAACGCAATCTTCATTGGAGCTTTGTTATGTTAACACACACACGTATGAACAATTCTATATCTAAAAATAAAAGCTAACTGACCTGACCTTTAGCTAAGAAAATCTTCTGCTTTCACATTTTATTTTAAATCATTGTCATCCACAGTTTTTCACATCTTCCTCAAATGCTGCAGGAGATCCCATCTTAAGAATGCTTATAATTGCCAACTCTCCGAATTCTCTAAAGCCACTGAGATATTGTTTTTGCCAGTGTATTTTATTTCTGAAAATCCGATGCCATTCATCACCAGTGACTCCTTTAACAATTTTTTCCAGTTCCTGCCAAGAGCTATCAGTATTACATCCACAAGCTGTGATGGCCCTTCATTACCAGCCTGACAGTAGGTGATTACAGTTTAAATTCTTATGTCAGATACTCCCTCTCAAGATCATTCTGAGTACACGATAAACCACATTCATTGTAAACAGTCTCTGAGATGAGGATTTGAATTCAGAGACATGTTAGGGCCTGCTTACTGGAACAACGTTTATGGAAGAAGAAAGACAGCAGGAGTGGGACGAAAGAAAATTTCAATTGTGAAGGCATTACAGTAAGTGTCTCATTCCATGTGAAATCTAAACTGGAATTGGCTTTTCAGAATGGGCTCAAATCTAAGTAGATTTCTGCATCTTTTATCTTACTACATACTAAGTATATTGTGCTTAGAATAATGACCTGAAAGAGAAATAATGAGACCCTTCAGCAGTGAGGATTTCTGGGAGGAGGCCCAGCTGTGAGCTGTCGGCAGGTAACGCCCCCAGAGACTAGGGGAACAAGAGCCTCAGTTCTCATCTCACAACTGCCACAAGAGCATCCTTGTCATCCGAATAGTCAGGACTCCCATTTGAGTCCCTTCAGTGACAGAAGCTGCAAGAAGAAGTAAAGGCTAATTTAAGAGGATTTTATTTTACTTATGAAGAAAGTAACCCTTCCCTTGAACAACTTTCCTATACTAGTACCTACCATTTTTCACCAGGTCCTCACTTATAAAGTTTTTGATTAATAACAGAAAATCCAGTGGAAATGATTTGTATCAAAGAGTCAAAATAGTTTGATTTTTAAAGGATTCATAAAGATTTCGAGAGGACAACACTTTGGAATACTGTAAAACATGTGTGTATGTTTGTGTGCATGGAGAGGGAGAGAGAGAAAAACAAAGAGTTGTGGCATCATGTCATATTAAAACTTTGTAAATAAAGCATTTTATTCAGTCTTCATTCAAGGTATTAGCTCATACTTAGAATCTACACCCAAGCATTGTGAAATCAAGTAGTTTTATGTATCAAATTCTGATTCAAAACTAAAGTCCTCACGT
Source organism: Ochotona curzoniae (assembly GCF_017591425.1). Taxonomy (NCBI): domain Eukaryota; kingdom Metazoa; phylum Chordata; class Mammalia; order Lagomorpha; family Ochotonidae; genus Ochotona; species Ochotona curzoniae. Next base: position 37,603,688 of record NW_024467122.1, read on the forward strand.
CCTCATTTAATGCATCTCTCTGAAGATTTTTTTATATTATTCTCATGTATCGATGACTTTTCATTTCATTTCTAGCACAGAAATTGACATTATCAGACACCACATGCGAAAGTCTATTTTTTGTGTCATTTTAGAAGTTCCCAAGCATCCTTATGCTATGGAATTGATCAGAAGTTCATTCAGATTTCATTCTCAGGAAAAAACGCCAAGAAAGTCTCAATAAGCTACAAGTCCATTACAGGTGATGGAAACGAGACAGAGATCAGCTCTAAGTAAACCTTGGCCAAAGGGATTCATCCTTCAGGTATTCACCTCTGCTGGAAGATAAGAAAGATTTTCTTATCCAATTAATTGAGACTAGCACTAAATGTCTTAAAAAACACCTTCAAATTTTTGCATCACCAAGCTACTTTTTCATCGCAAACTTGTCAAGAATACCATCGACTTGTGTAAAGCGATGATACAGCACTTCCAGCATCATAGCTGTTCTTCACAATTAACTGAATTAAATGCATGGCTTCTGGGAAAAAAAAAAAAAGCAAACGCCTGAGAGTCACTGGCAGCACAGCTCTTGACTCACATTTTAGGCAGCTCTGCCTCAGTCATAGAGTGATGTTGATGGTATGGCATCACGCTCCCTAGGCTAGTAAGTAGGATGGTCAGTGGGCTGGGAATTTGTTGGTACTTTTCTTCTGAAAAACATAGCATCATCTTGAGCTCAGGATAAATATCCAAGAAGGAATAGTGCATTTACCTTGTTGTTTTGTTGCACTTTTTATTCAACTTCCATTTGCTCTGTTAGTGACTTTAATTCATTATCATGCACATGTTTGTGCAGGTTTTGGATGTAAACCACCTATCTTTGCTGATTTTTGTTTAGTTGCACAAGAATAATAAGGTGCAGTAACCTGATAACATATAGCATTCTAATTTCAAATGGTAAATTTTGTTTGTAGTTCTTTTAAAATCTCACCAAGAAATCTATAGTGAAGTGAACCAAAAATATTTACTGAAGGTTGTGAAATCAAATTCTTATAATGTAAAACAGGACCCAATCTCTTGTCTGCTTCCCTGAGCCCAAGGGGTCCTTGTCTTCCCTTCATCAAATGGAATTTACTAACTTTAGGGAGTCAAGGTCACTTAAACAAACCAGAGGCTTTACAGGGTTCTAATTCCAGAACTTAAGGAGTCATTTGTTTCTCCAATAGATAAGAACCTTGATGGCCAGTGTTGTCTTCAGGTGATTTTTAAGGCAAATTCCAGGTCTGGGTAGAATGTAACTGCCACCTTCAGGTTGACTTCAAATTGGAGCTCAACTGGCCACCTCAAATTCCCTAAAGATCATGACATGATTGCAAAATCAAAGGGATAATCATGAGCTCCACTGGCCAACCAGGAACTTAGTCACAAACTCATTACACATCTCTCACTCCCAATTTCAGTCTATAAAAATCTTCAACCTCAGCACTGGCACAGTAGATACACACGCTAATCTGCCTGCAACACAGGCATCCCATATGGATGCTGGTTCGAGTTCAGACTGTTCCACTTCCAATTGAGGTCCCTGTTAATGGTTTGGAAAGCAGCAGATGATAACTCAAGTGCTTGAGGATCAGCACCCATGTAAGAATCCAGAAGAGGCTCGTGGACCCCACCTTCCAATCAGCTCAGTGCTGGCTGTTGCAGCCTTTTGGGGAGTAAACCAGCAGATGGAAGACTTCTCACTCTGTTTCTCTTTCTCTCTGTAAAATTTGCCTTTCAAACTAAAACAAACAGAACAAAACAAAAACCTCACTCCTACCTACTCCTCAGGAAACCTGGCAATCAAGCAGCTGCTACCCAGGTTCTTATATTTCACTTTGGTTTTTTTTGTATAGAGAATGTATTTATCAATTAATTTATTTTAAAGATGTATTTATTTTTTATTGCAAAATCAGATATACAGAGAGGAGGAGAGATAAAAAGAAAGATCTGCTCTCCAATGATTCACTCCCCAAGTGGCCATAATGGCCAGAGCTGAGCTGAGCTGAGCCGAAGGCAGGAGCCTGGAGCCTCTTCCAGGTCTCCCATGTGAGTGCAGGGTTCCAAAACTTTGGGCCTAACTTAATTGCTTTCCCAGGCTGCAGATAGGGAGCTGGATGGGAAGTGAGGCCACTGGGATTTGAACCAGTGTCCATACAGGATCCCGCATATGCAAGCTAAGGACCTTAGCCACTGAGCTACTGCGCTGGGTCCTTTTGCTTCACTTTGTCCATTACACACAATGATACATAGCTAGTTGTTGTTGAACATGACTTCCAAACTTGTTGGCAAGAACCAAAGCTGGGACCCAAAAATTCAATTAGGTCCCATGTAGGTGGCAGGAACCCAATCACCTTGCCTCCTTAGCGTCTGTATTAGCAATGGAATCAAGAGAGGAGTCAGCACTGTGACACAGTAGTTGAATCCTTAACCTGTGGTGGCACCAGCGTGCCCTAGGCACCAGTTACAATCCCAACTGCTCCACGTCTGATCCATCTCACAACGAATATACCTAGGAAAGACTCAGGAAACTGCCCAAGTGTTTGGGCCTCTATACCCATGTAGGAAACTAGGAAGAAACTCGTGGCTCCCAGCTTCCACTGGACCAGCTCTGGACAGTCTGTGTATTATACATGATCTACATAAAAATAATTTATTACATATTATTATATAAACATGTTGCAGCTATTTGGGAAGTAAATCAGCAGATGGAAGATTCCTCTCTCTTGCATGCTCTCTCTCTCCTTCTCTCTCTGTAACTCTGCCTTTCAAATAAAAATAAATATTACAGGAACTGTATAATGGAGGCATGTATAAACAGTGGGAGAGGAAGTGGGGGATAGAAGGGGAATCCCTGAGCCTAGGGAACTGAATCATGCAAAATTAATAATAAAAAAAAAAGCACAGAGACGAGCCAGAACGTGACCTCGGGCACACTTTAATGAAATGTGGCTGTCTGAATCAGTGCCTTAACTGCAAAACTACATGCTGAAAACATGCCAAATAAATGCAAGGAGGATGAGTATTTATCGGTTGCTTGATGGAAAAGACAGAGTTTGAATTGGCCTTTGGAATAAATACATGCAAAAATACAGATAGACAGTGTTATCTTAATTTGTGATAGGGATAATCATCCAGTAAAAGAACTTTTCTTTGCTAAGAGGTGTCAGATATTCCCACTACAGTCCTAGTGAACAATTTACTCTCCAAGACAATCAAGGAAAATTCTAATTATGGCTCCCTGGAAAACTGGTATATTAGGGAAACCAATGTTTAACTTATAGCTCTAAGTCATCCTAACATGCTTAAATATCCTCAAATAGGTGTGAAGTCAACAGAATATAGGCGGCAAATTAGGGACTTTGGGTTTCTCTAGCAGGTTCATTCTAATATCAAAGTGCAAAGACAAGAACTACACTTGTGGTGAGATGACTACTGTGATTATTGCAATAACAGGCCTAATTTGGTCAGAGTTTGTTGTAATACTGAAAGCTTTTTCTTGGCCAGTAGCCAACTCCGTAACTTTGTTTCCCCGATGGACATTGTCCCTACTGCTTATGTTTATTATGGCCTAAATGAAAACACCATGCAAAGCAACTAATATGGATGGGTGTCTCAGCAATGGCATTTTGAAACAAAAGCTGTATATAAAGTTTTACATTAAATACTAAGCCTGACTTGCCTATAATTGATTAAGTCTGTTAATGTCAGTAGATGATGTAAAGAAAGAAAGAGGTACAGAAGTAGTGTATTTAGTGTATTTAGTTCTGTAGTAACTTATTCTGTTTCTATTCTATGTACCCTAAGGCACAATTTTTTTTAAAAAAAAAACTTATTATGGATATTTTAAACATTTGCAAAACCAGATGAAATAGTGATCTTACTATGACCCCCCAAAAACCTTTTTTGGATTTGGCAAAAAATGTTTTAACCTATATGCTCCCTTTCTGAGATTCAATTATCATTTCAATATAAATTCTAGTATGTAATTTCATTTGTAAATACTATAACATTTACCCATTAAGTATTAGAACTCTTTTTTTTTTTTGATGAAACAAGGATGCCTTGGTATGATTTTAAAGAAAGCAAGATCTCTATTCTACCTTGTAGGGAATTCCACAAGTTAACAGTCCACACTTTGATATAGTAACACCTCATCAGTATTGCCAGTACTTAATCCTGTTAAATTTTATGCCCTATCACAGAAAGCATATCTAAGGAACTAGAGGAACTATGACAGGCAGCGATGATGGCTGCTTTTGTGACCACATCCAAATCAGGCACAGACATCCAAGAAAGCTTGGAAATTGGCAGGGATTTCCCAAGACCTTAAAGTAATCTGTTTCCTGAGTGCCTAATCCTGCTCACAAATGTGCAAAATAATAAAGTCAGTGGATGACAGAGACAGAATCTAAAATCAGGTCTCCAAATGCTACCATATTAGCCTCCCGATTCTCTGTGTCACCTCCTCTTCCCAGTCTTCTTTCAGTCTTCTGTAAACAGTCCTAGTAGCTGTATGACCTAAGCATGTTTCTCCATTACAATCATCTCTGCTTTAAATCCTCCATGTCTAATGTGTTGGATTTCTCTAACATAGCATAGAAAATACAGCAGGCAGATACAGTCATGCTGTGTATTGAAAACAAATTTAAGTTTTAATTCTTGCTGAAGTATAACAGGGTTATTGTTCACTGTAGGGGATTAGAGTTTTGAAAATTTCTTCCAAGCCATATGGTTTCTTTAAAATTCCCTGAATCCATTTGTAGGAACAAGTATGTACTATCCACTGCCCTAGGTGGGCATAAACTAGTAGATATTCAATTTTTTTATAGACTGCAGCAACTTGAAAAGGATGATGAAAGGTGAATTTTGAAACTCTCATGCCAAGTTGATCAGTTTACTGCTCTCAAAAGAGTTAAGACAAGTCACCTTGTCTTTATGGGGACATCTGATTCTGTTCTTCCCGTGAAATTTTATCACTTGCAGCAGGAGGAGAAGACCAAGGCAGTGAAGTTTATGGGCTACCAGAGTGTGGGGCAAACACCATTTTGACCAAGAAAGCAAATCAGGGCCTAGCAACAAGGCTCAGTGGCTAAATCTTTGCATTGCATTGGGATCCCGTATGGGCATTCCACTTTCCATCTGAGAATTCCACTTCTCATCCAGCTCCTGGCTCTTGGTTTTAGATCGTCTCAACTCTGGGATTGCAGTCATCAGCAAATAAAAATAAAGTAAAATAGAATAAGAGTTTGACCAATTCAGGCTGCTCACCTGTTTTGTGACTCTCAGGGTTTTAGCAAGGGGCAGGAATACAGTCAGTGATCTGCTACGGATTGATGAGAGTTGATGAGGCCATTCCAGTGAGGACGTTCCTGCGAGCTAAATAAAAAATTTAAAGGTCGATTAAAAATGTCAATGTCCTTCTGGAGGTTTAATTCAAGTGTTTCATCAAACTTTACAGTGGTGAGGACTCACTTGTCCCTCTCCCAGCTTAACTAAATCTCTTTCTTGCTACAAAGTCCAGCTCAAGCTTTTTTTCTCTCACAAGCATTATTTCACTTTTGCTGAGCCTTGGGAACCGCCCTTCTCTTTCTTCCAGTTTAAATAAGTTGCCTTTTCACTCTCGTGAAATTAGTAAATGCATTAAAATTAATTTGTAAGAAAACACTTAGTCTAGAGCTGATTACACATAAACCACATAAATATTTGTATGTGTCTTTCTGTATAGCTATTTCTTATTATGCAGAACATAAGGATCATTGATTTTAAGTTATAATTAGAATGTATAATAGGAATTTCTAGAGAGTCCATACACACAGGCAGTGGGCTGGTGGGAAATAGCTCCCCTGCACAGGGGGAGGCCCTTCAGTAACCGTTCCCACATGATGCCCATGAAGATGGAGCAAAGGTACCACCACAGAGCTCCCCCAAACACCAAATAGGTGAATTCAGCTGTTCACTCTTACTCACATGCCCTTAGGCACTTAACAATCACTATAGCTTTGTTTTGATGAAAGATAAGCTTAAATTATAATCAGCAGCCTTGCTATTTTGAGCTATCATAAAATTGTGATGACCACTCATTTGATATTTACCAAATATTTTTAACTTACATTTTCCTTTTTTTTTTATGTGATGGATGTATAACCTCCTCAACTGAAGTATAAACTCCACTAAGAAAACAGACTTTTCAATTTTGAAATTCTGTATGCACAGCTCATCAATCCAAGCAAAACAGGCATTAAATATAATAGTAACATTTCATTGCATTGCACATATTTGTCCAAACTAAAATCTTAATGGGAATGCTAAGATATTTGCAAAGCCACCTCTTCTTGAGAAAAGTTGATTTCACTTGATAATGCTGTTGTATCCCTCAGTCACATACAAAGTTGAAAATCAACATAATTGAGTGACAAGAATCCTCACACTAAATGGCTAATATGAAAAGTAGAAAATCAGCTATTTCACTTATCCTAATATGATCTGAAGTATTCAGTGATTGGGTTCCAGTCTAAGTTATTACAAGTTATCACTACTCGACATTTTTTTTCCTAAAGAGTGTAATCTTGGATAATCTTATAGCTATTTAGTCACTACCCTAGATCTTTGAAAAAAAATTTGAATTCTATATTATATCACCTTTTCCTATTTCTAGACTTGTTACAACCTTTTCTTAACTGGTACATTAAAAAAAGCCACAATCACTGGTCCTTTGTTTCTTTACAATGGCCCTAAATGAGTTATTGTGTCATTACCTTTAAAAAGTAGAGACAGACACACAAAACTTTTGCATTTACTTTGAATCTGCTATGGGGGCTGTTGCTCCTTTATGATTTTTCTCTCCACAGGATGGTTACAGCAGACATTGCCTTCAAAGTTTGCAACCACAAAAACCTTTGCTTTCCCAGAGTAAGATGTGTGCATTCTCCTCTTGGGCTCAAGAGTTGCTTTGACTTGACTTTTGCTTTTCCTGCTCAGTCTCAGCACCCACAGTGAGCATTGCGTATCGGTGCATTTGCCTTCTTGTTAGCCATTCCAATGTATGTTTTATTATCTTATACTCAGCATTTGGAAGTTGATTTAACATCCGTTAAAGGATGTGGCATACAATGCACTGGAAATGAAGTTACACTGAAGCACTAAGTAGGCAGACGATGTCTCTATGAACAGGGTTCTGCTACATTGAAGAGCACTGGAATAATGTTCATGTTGCCTGAATTCTACAGGGTAATCCAGTAAAAAGGCTGATGACAAGCAGACACTTTGAAAAAGTTCACTTTGATGTTCAAAGTGCTTGAATATCCATCACCCACATGACAGAACCAAATGAAACACAGGGCTTCTGGCTTCAGCCTGGTTCAGTTCTAATTGTGATATTTTGAAAGGATCAGCAGACAAATGACTTCTCCTCTTTCCCTCTCTCCTTCCCTCTCTCCTTCTTTCCTTGAGTATAAATGGAATACATACAAATAAATAAATTTTTAGGAAAAAGAGAAGTCACTTGATCAAACTAAAGTAGGAATTGTGTAGAGACAAATGCTTTAATGTTTATAGCACAAAATGTTTTTAACAACATCATAACCTTGAAATCTAAATAATGTTAGATGAAAGAGAAAAAATCAGTTAAAAGATACCTTGCATATTAAAACTTAAGAAAAAGTAGCTTTTTATTTTGAAAAATACACAGAGAACAGAGGTATACACTGTTCTCTTAAATATCAGTATAATTTTCTTTCACTTAACTCCTAACTTCAATAACGTGTGACTTCCAAGGCATGGTTGCCTGAAGGACTGGGCTCAGCCAGGCCAGGCTTCATTCAAGATTTGCTAGAACCACGGAGAACTGTGTGTAGCCCTGGATGGGAAAGAAAACATCATCTGTTACTATTCCTGGGGCAGGCACCTAAGCAATATTAATTTTTCCAACGTTTACAGTGACATCTTCGGGTCCCCGGGACACTGGGAGTCAAGATGGCAGATGAGATGTATTTGTTATAAGTTGGTACATAGAGAGATGGCCATGACTATTCATCATCCAGACAAGTTTGGACTCGAAAGCCCAAAGCTAAGATTGACATTTGGCTAGGTGAGAAAGGCTGAAGGTTCCCTAGGCTGTCAAACACGGTATCTATTTCTTGAAGAGTCCACATAGAAAAAAAAAAAGTCAAGGTTGTCAAGGACAGCATTTGGGAAAACAGAACTGGAGGCTGACTTTATTAGTGTAAATTATCGATAATCTTCAGGGGAAAATCTCTATATTTCAATAATTCTTATTTTTGTAGAAATTTCAACTCTGTATAAAAAATTATACAGTAAGTATAATTTTATACAGTATAATTATACAGTAAGTATAATTCCCATATCCATTCCCACCATATTTTCTTCTATTACTAACATCTTGAATGAGATACATTTGTGCAATTGGTAAAGCAAAATTGACATGATTAACTGAAAGTCAAATAGTTTGTGTTCCGGTGCATATTTTGTGTTGTGAAGTGCTATGTGTGGTGATAGATTCATAATGTCCAGGTGTCTACTACGATAGTATTACATTCATTGTCTTGGTTTCACTGTAACAGCTTCACATGTTTCATAGACTAGTTTCACTGTCCTAACATTGACCTGTACTCGATCTACTCAACCGTTACACGGTCTCCCAGAATGCACTGATCTCTACACTGCTGTCACAACTTTGCCTTTTGTGGAAAGCTAGGTATGGTTGGAATCCCACAGCATGGAGCTTCCTCACATTGTCTTCTTCTACTTAGCTATGTTTTTAACTTTCCTGAGTCCTTTCTAGCTTGAGCGATCAGTAGGTTATTGCTGAATAATATTCCACTGCAGAGATGTACTACAGATTTTATCTTCATCTATTGAAGAACCTCTTGGTCTGTTTCTAATCTTTGACAGTTATCGACAAAGCTGCTATAAATATTGGTGCGAAGGTTTCCGTATGGACATATTTTATTCCCAGTTGCGCCTTGTATTTACATTATTGAAACAATCTCACTCAGCAGGAGGGTGCTTTTTAATTCACATAAAGGGAATAAATTTCATGTAATTCATAATGCAGTCTTAAGGAGTTTCTAAATTTAATGAAATCCAATTTATTAATTTTATCCAATTTATTAATTTTATCACGTGTTTTGCCTTTTCTATTGCCAATGTCATCACCAAACCCTAATAAACTTTTAAGATATTTTTCTTGTACTTTTATCTAGAGATCTGAAATGTAAAAAACAAATCATTGAAGGAGCTGGTGTCATTTAAGAAGCTAGTACGATAAACCTTTGCTTGCAGTGCCAGCATTCCATTTGGGCACTGGTTCATTTCCCAGTCACCCTAACTCTAATCCATTTCTTTGCTTATGATCTAGAAAAGAGGCAAAAGATGGTTTAAGTTCCCTGGGCCATGCACCTATGAGGGAGACCTGGAAGAAACTCCTGGCTCCTGGTTTCAGCCTGGACCAGCTCTGACACTCATGACCATTTGGAAAGTGATCCATCAGACAGAAAAGCTCTCTGTCCCTGCCTTTCTCTGTAACCCTGCCTTTCAAATGAAAATAAAATAATTTGTGTTAAAAACTACATTTGTCTATGATCCATTTATGCTGTTGGAGGGGAGATGTAAGTATCTAGTTTCACTTTTGATTTTATGCATGAAAATGTTGAGTTGTTCAGTACTATTTGTTAAACTTACTATCTTCTTGTCACTGGATTTCCTTTAACCTTTCGCTAAAGATCAGTTGACTATAATTATGTTGACTTATTCCTATGCTTCCTACTGTTTTACTGATGTATTTATCAAGTTTCCCATCAACAATGCCTTGTCATAATCATTACAACTCTATGTGTACTGAGGCTGGATAGTATCATTCTCCAGACCTGGTTCTTCCTCAACATTATGTTCACTATTTTGATCTTTTGCCTATCATCAAAAATCATCTAAATTATATTTATATGTGAATATCTACAAAATAAACATTTGTAATTTTAATAATGATTGCTTGGAATTTAATAGATCTGTTTATTATTAAGCAAAGAATATTTATTTATTCAAACCATTAAAAGACAAATCTTATTAACATTTATGGCTTTCCTTAAACAGATCTTGAGTATATTTTGATACATGTATACCTAAGTATTTCCTTTTGCAGTGTTGTTGCAAATGATGTTTTATTTTTAAATTTAAATTATAAATGTTTGTTTTCTAATTACTACCTGTTGAATTTTTTATTTAGTGGAGGATTAATCTTCTGATTCTAAACTAAACAAACTATTTCATCACAAATATTAAAAACAAAGTAAGAAAGGAAGGGGGAAAGAGGGTGGAAAGTATCAATATTCATTTAAAATTGCACATATGAAATGCATGAAAGCTGTTCCCTTCATAAATGAATTTTATAGCTTTTCTTAAAAAGATGGATTTAAAAGGCAAGTTTTTACAGAGAGAGAGATCTTCCATCCACTGTTTTACTCCCCAAATGACTAAAACAGCCAGAGGTGAGCGGCTCCGAAGCCAGGAACTAATACTCTACCCTGTGACTCCCACATGAGCTCAGGATCCCAAGGACTCCAGGCACCCTCCTCTGCTTTCCCAAGCCATAGCATTGGGCAGCTCAGACTTGATTCAGAGCCCAAGGAAGGAACTGGTGTTGAAGGGAGAGAAATTAGCGTTCTACAACACTGTCCTGGCTCCAGAATTTAAAATTGTTTTTAAAAATCAGGCTAAGTATTGTGGCATGGTGGGTAAAACTTACCTCTTGTGATATCTACAAACCACAATGGCACTGGTTTGAGGCCCAGCTCCCTGCTATGAACTCGAGAGAATAGAATAAAATGATCTGGGTATTTCAGCTCCTGCACCCTTGTGGGAGACCCAGAGGAATCCCCTGGCTTCTTATTTCACCCAGACCCAACCCCAACTTTGGCAGCCATCTGAGGAGTGAGCCAATGAATGAAAGATATCCCTCTCTCTGCCCTATCCCTCTCTCTCCTTCTTTCTATGTAGTCCAACTTTTAAATAAACAGATAAATCCTGACCAAAAAAAAAAAAGATCGTTTGTTGATGCCATATAGAAGGCATGTTTTCTCCTTAAAAATACTTATTTATTTATTTATTTATTTATTTATTTGAAAGGTGAATTACAGAGGAAGGGAGAGACAGAGTTGGAGATTTTATATCCGCATATCTGCAAAAAATAGGACTTCCCGTTATTATAAATAGCAATGTTGGGAGGGAACATTCTTATTTTGTTTCTGATTTTAAGGGTAAAACATAAAATGTTGGCTTTAGCTCTTCTGTAGACTTTTGACCTTTTAATTTTTGAAATTAATAATTATTCAAAAATGATTTATTTGAGAGATTAATTTCATCTCTTGGTATAATCCCCAAATGTCTGAAATAGACAGCTCTGGACCAGGCAGAAGCCCCGAGCCTGAGCCTGGAATTCGATAAACATCTCCAGTTTTCCTAAGTGACTGGCAGGTGCCCAAGTACTTGAGTCTATCACTTGCTGGCTTTGAGGATTTGCATAATCACGAAGCTTTAGTTGGAAGAGGAGAAAAATGAAACCCAGACACCTTGGTAGAATTGTGGGTGCCCTAAGCAAAATCTTAACTGATGCACCCAACATGCATGAAGCTACAGATACTCTTTATCAAGCTGAGATTCCCCTTCATTCCTTAGTTTTCTGGAAGTTTCTATCATGAATGGGTACTGGATTTGTCAGATTCTTTTTCTGCATCTGTTGATCCGATCATATGATTTCTTTAGCCTGTTGATATGATAAATTATATTAGTAAATTTTCTCATTCATTGAACAAGCTTTACACACCTGAAAATAACACCCCACTGGTCATGGTGCCAGATTTTTTATTTCCTGCTAGATTTGATATAATATTTTGGTGAGAATTTTTGAATCCTCAGCCATGAGACATAATTGACTATAATCTGCCTTTCTAGTAATATCTTTCCTGAGTTTATTATTAAGATTATGCTGACCTCACAGATGAGTTACATAGTCTTTCCTGGGCTTTTACACACAGAGGTTATACAAATTGGTCTGTATCTTTTTTTTTCTTTCATTACCCTGCTGGATCCACTTTGCCCTGAGCCTATAGGAGCTGATGTATGTCAGGGTGAAGATGAAAACAAGCATTTGCAGGAATGGGTTATCTTTAAGGGGACCTGGATGAGAAAGTCGAATGGCATCTCACAGCCTGAGTCTTGGTGCCAGTCTAGCCTATTGATAGCTCTTAATTATTAATAATGACTCCAAAAAAGCCATGCTCTAGAGAGTCTAACTAGTGTGTATCTACACGGAGTTAGAGGAAAGTCCTGGAATAATTATTACCTCTAATAAACTAAAGAAAGAGTATCCACTAACATACTTGGTAATGAAATATTGATTACACATCGACTTTGTAAGTTCTGGTCGCAGATGCAAAGCACAACACCATCAACAAATTGTCGAGAAACATAAAGAACATGCTATGTTCAACGATATTTGAAAATAAAGCAATACTTTCAAATGTATTGAGTGGAATTTTAAAATCAGCAATATGTTAGAAAAAAACTAGTTTATTTCTCTTTATTGGCAGATATAAAAAATTAGGATTGTGATGTCAGAAGTCTTAAGAGAACTTAATATTTTTCTTCTGCTTTTTCAAACCCTTCAGTGAATACAAAACATAGTGAAGAACTGCTTCAGAAAATAATGCTACAATTATAAATATCATTATAAAAGAAATGCCAGCCAAACAAGTGATTGGAGGAAGGTTCCAACACAGAGTTATGGGACAGCATTTAGATGACTTTTTCTGTAAAGGGTCGGATAATAAATAGTATAGCTCTGAAGACTACACAGGCTCCATTGTAAACACTCAGTTCTTTAAACATGTACCCATAAACAGTAAATAAAAGAATGACTATGTCTCAACAATTTGTCAGTGCAAGGTGGCTAGCTTGACATGGTTTGCAGGTTGACAATTCTTGATCTTAAGGCTATTGGGAAAAGCAATTTCAAATTACAAAGTACTATACAAATGCACAGGTAGCAATCCGTAAGGTTACTGAAGAGTGGTAACGTGTATAACTTTGCACGGCTCCCTCCACACAGATTTGATCCTCTAGTACCCCTTTGTGGAAGGGGTGAGCCAACTGCCTGCCATCCAGCCTCCTGGCCCTGGAGAGGCAAACAGACACCATTAATTGGGAAACAGGCACTTTTATGTGGAATAGTGAGGAGCCTCAGGCCAGGAATTCCAGGAATTCCAGGAAAGGATGAGAACTAGGAGCCAATCACCATCAGCACAACTGTGGAAGCCACCTCCCAGAGGACAGGGGCAATTGAGCACGCAGTGTTCACAGGCACGGAAAATGGCCTCTGGCCAATCAGTCCTTGTTTAAAACAACTTGATCCCCTCTCCTGCCATGCTCAGGGCTCTTACTTTGGTTGCCAACTCGGTCGCCAGGTTTGACCCAGTGATTTGATCTCCACCCAAGGCTTTTCCAATTAGCCGCCATGTTGTGACTTAGTGACCTTGATACACAAGGAATAGTCTCTGGGAGGTAATCCAATTTATTGCCAGGGAATCAAGGGATAATTAAGGGCAAAATAATAAAATAATTAAGGGCAATCAAAAGCATTCTTTTCTTATAGAAGTAAAGAAAGAAGACAGTCTTTATGTTATTTTCGTAAGAGGTATTAAAAAATTTCCTGGGAAATAAGTACTATGAAAATACTATGCATGGATTTCAAAAAATTTGTTACCAAAATAAACTTAGCTTTTAATTCAATTTCCCATAACTTTTCTAAAGTACTTGCATATACATATATATAATACATGTTTTTAAAATTTAATCTTCCTAAGATTTTAGCAAATTTTACATACATCTTTGTCTCCTCTCCCTGATGAACTTGGGGATTTAATCTAATTCCCAACTTAATAAGAAAACCCCTTTCCACATTCTATTAATTGTGCTTGAATCCTAAAACTTCCTTGCGCTGTTAGGAATCTAGGGTTATGAAATCTCAGCCGAAGACATCTTAATTTGCCAAGAGTTTTCATGTTTCGAGCAGTGTTTCAGCTCCTACAAGCTCATCAACATGGAGTTTCCACTTGTCGGAGTTTAGCAATATGTCTTCTGTCTCTCAGATTTGAAGCCAACTAGCTGCATTTAGCAGCTCAGTGAAACCTTCAGTTCCAGCATCATGAGACCAAGCAGTTAGAAGTTTTCGAGCCTGAGGTGCTTATGTTCCAGAACAGTCCTTCTAGTATCCTGCTCTAACCCATTCTATCCTCAAATTGGACTTCTGAAACTCTCCTCAGCACGCAGGGCAGACATGCAAATCTTAGTAACCTATAACTCTGGCTGGAGGTTTTAGTTCCCAAGTGATTTCAGCTGTAGTTATGTATGTTTCTTACTTATAATCCATTAATATCACTTAATTATGTGAGTTCAGATGCAGATCATTTGATAACAGGATTATAGCTCATCCAAAACAAAAACTTTGCAGGGAATTCATATACAAACATTACCTGAAATGTTCCTTGCTGTCATAATTACTTCTATGCAGAAGGCCAAAGCTCAACACATTTCTTTACCATGGTATTAAAAGGACCCAATTGCACAGATCAGCAGAATTCAACTTCTTAAAGATGAGCCATCTGCATGCATATTTTTTCAGTTTTTGCTTCTTACTTTAAGTCACCCCTCAATCTTTACTTATCAAATATTTCTTAGCTAAAGTAGACTAAAAACCAGTAAATCATTTTACAATCATTTAATTGGTGATATTTCATCAATATGTATCATTATTTTAGGAGTTTTACTTCTGCTAGACAGCTGGGTGAAGTTTTGTCATCCATACATCATACTTTGACATTCCAATTCCGCAGAATGAATTTAATGCCCACTTTCATATCAGTAACTGATTATAAGCTCTTAGTGGGTAGGATCCAGAGCTGTTAAATTTTCTATGTGTGATTCTTAGATAGAAACAAGTTCAAGGATTTAACAAATACATATGTTACAGAATGATAAATAATTTTGCAGCAAAATATTATAAGCAGAACACAAAATTATCAGTTTTATCCAAACTTAAATTCAGAGAAGAGAAAGCAATAGAATATTTTTGGGGCAGTTGTCTTGATCCCAGAATGAACATATTTTCCTTGACTGCAGTTATTTTAATCACATAGGCATCATTCTGACATACACATCATGTTCATAACAAAATCTGAAATCATGTTCCATAAGTATTTACTTCTCTAGAGGAGGGATGCTGAAATTCACACCTGGAAAGAAGACTCAAGAAGGCTCTGAAAAGCTTTCTAAGTCTCAGATAATGAATCGCATTTAAGTAAAGAACATTTGTAAAACAAACAAAAACAAAAATTTATGGATTTGGACTAGAGCTTAACATGTTAAGCTGCTATCTTCAGTGTTGGCATCCCATATGGGCACTGTTTCAAGTCCTGGCTGTGCCACTCTCGATCTGGCTTTCTCCTAATGTGCCTGGGAGGCTGTAGACACCTGTCCAAATGCTTGGGCTTTATTACCCAAGAGGAGACCCAGAAAAATCTCCTGGATCCTGGGATCCTGGCTGCAGCTTGACTTAGTCCTGACTGTTTTAATCATTTGGAGAAGGGAACCACTGAATGCAAATACGCTTTCTAGTTCTCATGTTCTCTCCTTCCCACAGTCACGGGAAGCTAGGGATCCATTTCAGCCCTGCAAGCCTGCCCCATTCACACGCAGAGAAGAGATACAGTCAGAGCCAGCTGCCTGTCCGTGCTGTGCCTTGGCAGCTTGAGCTCAGGGACTTGTGATAAAGTTGGGCGAAGAAGGGCACTTTAAGTTGGCGCCCAGTCCCTATCAACCCTCCAGGGCAATTCATAGTCAGTACAGACCACGGGTTTATCCCTCTGATAAAATCTCCTGGTCATGTGTGCATGAGCCACTGCAGCCTCTATTTGTATGAAGACGGCTATCAGGGGATAGACACTGAGCACCATTGTGGGGAGATGGGGAGAAAGAGATGTACTCTGCCTTCATGGGGACCCCCATCCCCCACTAGTGCATCCAGCTAACTCAGTGATCTGCAAGGTTCTCTCTCAGGCAATAGTGACATGGATTGCTGCAGTGTCCTCAGTTCAGTTTAAGAAGATGGTGTCTCCTCTGGTCCTGGTTATGGGAGTCACCAGTGTTTTGTCCCCTTGCTGCTGTAAGTGTATACTGTCCATGCTGCTCCATGGTGTAACTCTTCTTTCTTTACAATTTCTACTGAAAACTCTGCAACTCTTTCCTGGTAATGCTTTTCCTCCACTTTTCTTCTTTTATTGTTCCATAGTAAAATCTGCCTGTCTTTTCCCTGTGGAGGGATTTTGGATTTCCCCAAAATAACTATTTAAAAAGTATTTAATATAACTTACAGAGAATGCAATTGACATATATGCTCTTCATATCAGTTTGTCATTTGATTCATAAATATGTGTTTATGCTCTACAAAATATTTTGAGGAAGCAGACTCTAATCTGAATTGGACTGATTTATATAATTATTTTTCCTGAAGATAAAGTCTGTTAAACAACTTGGTCAGTTGCTTTATGAACTGAAGATTGATCTAAATCCATAGAATCTGGATAGATATATATAAAATCAATTTATGTCATTATTTTATATTTCTTATTTTATGTTTCTAGAAAATAAAGAAAAGAAACATAGGATAAAGACAATTTTCAGCATTTATTAAATTATATATGGTATATAAAAATAATGCAACAAATAATATATATACTCTGTATAACCCCCAAAAAATGAGAATCAGAGTTTAGTTTTGTGTGCGTATTTATATTTATTTATATATATATTTATATATTTATCCTATTTTGGCTGTGTGAACATTTCTATACACACACACAAAATAGTGAAATAATGTCATCACTACATAATTACAGTATCTCTGAAATGGAGGAAAAAATCAAGGAATTTGTTCTGAATGCCACAATGGAATAGACTGCCATGGTACAGTGCAAACTAATCAGAGCATATCCAATGCTGTGAGATTACTGCTATAAATACACACAGACCACACCGACTCAGATTGGACGGCCTTCTTTCAGCATGACAGAGTGTGCTGAACTTGACTTCTCGTGTCCCCTTCATGTCATCACCTTTTAGCAGGTCAGGATGTTTTTTTACTTCAGGATGTCTAAGAAAGTAAGCATTATTTTCTGCTCTGTCCTTCAAACAACATGTTCCTTTATTTATTTATTTATTCAAATTTTACTATTTTCACTAATACATTTTCTGTTACCTTGAAAAAATGTAGAACGGAGTTTTAACCAAAAAACATCAATACCATTTTGATCTAGAGAAAAACTCATTTTTCTTAGCTAGAACACAGGTTTCCCAAAGGTTGAGGTCAAGGTGTACTCTGTCACCAAAAATGTGTGTGTGTGTGTGTGTGTGTGTGTAAAAGATTCAAAATACTTTACGTTGGTTGCCAGCTATTGAGAAACAAAATGTTTCACACACACAATTCCAAGTTCTTAGCATCTCAAGTGGAAGATCTGAAAATCTGAAGTGCCCACAAGCTCCTGGCTCTTCCTAGCCTCTCCGATGAGACTGAGGCCGGCCAGTCTAGTCATGAATCCATCTTCCACTTCGCTAGCCTCTACTCCCTGTGAGCATTTGTGTTTGCATCCATTTTTGAGACCCAAGTAAACTGCTTTTCTCTGTTTTACAGCCAGCAGTTCTCTAAGCATTCAATTAAAATAAATTACCAGGCTAGCAGCAGTGCGCTTTTGAGAAATGAAAAGAAATTTTTAATATTGTTTTCATGGTTAATATGTAATTACTGCATAAATTATTACCATGCTTGCAGCTTCTTTAAGACCTTGTTTGGGAAAGAACTTAGAAAGTCATTCCTGTTTCCAAACAACTTGTGGAACTGTTTCCTCCTAACATATTGGGCAGAAGGAGAAAAGAAATAACAAATGCAAGTGAAAATCGAGGTGTAAACAGTAGCGGGAAGCAGTAGCAAGCAAGGCTTCCCACAGAGGCCAGGGACCTTCCATGATCCCCAAGAGCAAGTGCTCTCCTATAGTGCTCTAAAAGCTCTAGCATTCATTTTGCCTTATGAATTAAAAAAAAAATGGTTAAAAACAAGTGTGAAAGGCTTTGTTCCTTTCCATGAGCAGCTTGAAATAATTTGCTTAGAGTATGTGGCCTAGTAGAGAGCAGTAGCCTGTAAGACATAAACCAAAATCCAAACGTGTCTTTGAACACAATATCATTCTAAGGAACTTTAGTCATGAGTGCTTCTGTTATACAGTGTACCTTTCTCATTGAAGGGGAATTCTAAATCCTTAGAAAATCTTTGAGGGGTATTGAATTGAAAGACCCTGAGCACTCCTCAGAAGCTTTAAACATTGACCCCTTTCAGAATCTTGAGGTGAAATCAGGTATGCTTGTTGAAGAGACAAATATCACTGAAATTGAACAAGGCAAGGGAAATGAAAGGCAAGAAGGCAATGGAACACTGTTGTACTTGAAGCTCACTAACTTTCACTCTTAAAATTCCCAATATGCAAAGCTGTGGACAAAGCCATGTATAATTGAATGAGATTGGCCCTGAAGGGCACACAAGAAAAGCCTAGGCAGTTGATAAGCATGCCAGTTGGATGATCGCGCTCATCTTTGGCATCAAAAACAAACTGCTTTGCTAGCCACATTCTTTTCTCACTTAGCTTCTAGGCTTCCTAAAGCTCCTTCATTAAATCCATCTAAGGATAAGTAAAAGCTGTTGTGTGAACTGAAACTTGAAAAAGCATGGAAAACGGAATGAAAAAAGAAATAGATGTAATCCATGGCAGAGACAAAACAACTAGCTTGAAACTATCAGAGTAACTTCCATTTGGCTAAAACTTCCTTCCAGTGGTCTGTTTACAGTCATCCCATGCTGTTTTCAAAGTTATCTTTCATTCAGGAAGGTTGATAATGACAGAATAGTCTTGCTGTTGGGAAATATGCTGAAAGATAATAGCCAATTCAGTCAACTCCTTTTTACTCTCATCTAAGAAAAACACTCTCACATTGTTGACCAGATAATGTTATGATATTGAAAGAAAACACTGAATTTCTAAATATTTGTGCAGAAAGTTGTATATATTTTTATAAACACTAGTATTATTCACAGAGAGGCGAAAAATCAAGTGTCAGAAGACTGAAAATTGGCAATATAATCAACTTTTCTAAATCAAAAAATATGAAAATTTGGGCACATATATTTAATATTGAGTAGGAAAGAGCATTGGAAAGACTATATGATGGTTATTAGTAATACAAATGTAACAGAGTAATCTCAAAGCTGTTCGTTGAAGTTAAAGCAACTTTGGTTTCTCTTCAAAAGGTAATTATTAGGTTGAGATTTCAAGGAAATGTTGTAGAACAATTGATTTCTTTCTACATTTGAGAATCTCTAGTGAATTTCTGAGAGATGCTGCAATCTAATACTATCATAGAATATGTGTACAATGATAACAGAAATGCTCACAGAGAAAATAATTGGCATGAGGACTGAAAACAATATTTAGTGACTCACGTCTATAAACTACCACACAAAGTAGATAATATAAAATGTGAGCTTGAGATTGCAAAGTAATAAAACAACAATGGCAACATAGGTACCAAGGAGACTTGGCACCATCCTCTAACAGATACAACTCAAGCACAAAAAGGCATTCAATTCTGAAGATTCAAGTTACGTTAGGAAGGGAACCAGAGAATGAATTTGTGTTCAAGAGATTTCCTTGAGAAAATATATATATGGAGCTAAACCATATTGCTGCTGAACAACACCCCACACTGCTTGGAGGAACTGTTGTAGATAGAACCTTCACATTGGGTCACTTCACTTGATGCTGAAAAAGCCAATCACTGACATCAGGGGGCGGAAGAAAGTGTTTATGGCAAAGGACAGAGCAAGGAGTCATCAGTGGTTTCATTCCCACGCACCCCGGGGAGTTAGGGGTGAAGGTTCTTGTAGACTGAGATGGGGGCTGAGAGGTGCATACAAAGCCTCTGTCCGAGTTCCTGGGTGGTTAGCGCAGTCCGTGATCTTCCTTTAGTTGTCGGTGATGTCATGCTCTTTCAGGAACTTCCGATGGCCACGTGATCTGAGAGTTACATGAAAGTGACAAGCACATTCTGTCAAGACATGGTATTCCCCTGTACAAATCACTCCAGGACACTAGCTACCAAGGCGATCATTCCTTGAGTCCAGTGATTAGAAACTTGTAGCACCAGCTGGATCAGTTCTTAGGCCACTGAATTTCTTTTTCAAGAGGATAGGCAAGGACATCCAAGGCTGAATGAGCGAGGTAAGAGGCTGGGTCCTGCTTTTAAGGTATAGGGAGCCATTTTCAATATCTGGGAAACAAATTTCTTAATAGGACTGCAAATAGCTGCTAATGATTGCCTGGTCTTTAACAGGAAAGACATGATGGGGCTGGCGATGTCCTCATAGTTGAGGGAGGGTCTCATCTCTGCACAGGCTTGATAACTCTTATTTGGTTAAAACTGTTCATTCAAATGGCTATTTTTCACATTTCATACACAAATGAATGACAAGAGCAATTTTTACCGTAGCTTTAATTTTAACAACATAGGAAAATTGGCATGCCTAAAGGATCCTAGATGAAGCAATAGTCACTTCGAAATGCATAAGTCAGGGTCAGCATCGGGGCATAATGAGTCAAACCATGGTTTATGATACCAACATCCCTTACAGGTGCTAGTTCAACTCCTGGCTGCTTAGCTTCTGATCTGGCTCCCCGTCTACACATCTGAGGAAAGCATCAGGAGATGGCCCAGTTTGCTGCATGGGAGATGGAACCCCTGATTCCTGCCTTCAGCCTGGAACATGTGTGTGCATGTACACTAATGAAAATTATATGCATACATATATATATTAGTATATATATATATATATAAGTATATATATACACACTAATAAAATTTTTAGAAATGACTATCACTTTGTTTTGGCCACTATTACAACCTCAATGTTTGTCAATATAAAATTTTTCCCAGGCAGTTAAAATATGTATTTAGCACTTACAGGAAACAATATTTAATGTTTTTTGTTTAAACCAATGCATATCCTTTAGATTTTCACATATGTATGCTTATGTCAATTGTCAGGGAAGAAAAGGAAAATGGTCTTTAAAATTTTTAAGAAAATAACATTGGGTTCTCTTTCCTTTATAAAGAAATAGCATAAGCTCACTTGTACTGATTTTACTAGTAGTAACTGCAATATGACTCACAAACTCTAAAATGTCAGAGGCTTATAAAGCACACATGTACTAAATGCTCATATATGATTCAATTTTTTGTAGGGGAGTGTGGGGACAGGTCGCTGATAGGTTGGGGAGTGTTAGTTTTAGAGAGGTCTTAAGTGTCAAGACATGGCATGCAGGATTATACAGGATTTTTATATGGGCTAACGTCAAAAGTGGCCCATATATTCTGTGCCTAAATTTCATTGGTATACGGAAATGCCAAGGGAACCTGGACTTTGAAACACTGTCTGGAAGATCAGTTTCCAGAAATAGCTTTAAAGCCGTACTCTGCAGCATGGATTTCTTGGTAGAAAGGCAATTAACAGTGCTATAGTTATATCAAGTTATTTTAATGTAGGCTTTTTAAAATATGTTATTATAAAACTAATGGTTTCTTTGCTGTTACTTATCACCACTCAGTCTCTGAACAGTGAAGATTTACATTTGGAAGAACAACCGAGAAACATTAGGTATTATTTTTTATAAGACAGTTTGCTGTTTAGTCCTGTCATTAAAATATTAACATCAACAAGGCCATTGTTTTCAAGTGATATAAAACATTTAAAATACTATCTCTCAAAAAATATATTGTTTAACACGGTGACTAGAGTTCACAAACAATGTGCTGCATTTCTGGAAAAATACAAGCGAATGGATATATTCTCAAAACAAAAATGATAAATAGCAGAGGCAATTCAGGTATGAGTTAACTAGATTTAATCATTCTTCAATGTCCACATACTGCAAGATATCATGTTATCAATACATAAATACAGGCAATTTATTTGTAAGTTTAAAACTAAATAAAATGTTACTACATAGAATTATAGAATTTTAGAACAAGAATAAACTTTGGAAAAGACTAAATCAACAGCATTTTCTAAAAAATAGTCGCATACTTAAATTATGTAGTTAAGTTATAAATTTATCTCAGAATGCGAAAGAACACTAAACCAGCCTTTTTCCTTGCACTTATATGGAACACACATATTAAGCTAGACTTTTAGTGGTGTTACCTGTTTCAAGCTTCTTAACTATTAGACACATCCTCAATCTGACATTGTAAAGTGTGCAAAGGGACAGGGATCATTTTGCAGCTTGTCGTGTGGGCCTGTGTTATTTGATTTATGTGCTGTACCTGACTCCTGTGATGCTGCCTGAATTCATAAATCTGAGTAAGAGAAAAGGGATCCATAACTCAAAGAGGATGCAATGGGTAAGCCCTCAGGCTGAGAATGTACTGTGGAGTTGGAGCTCTGTTCCTTGTGAATACCCAGGGGTATCAAAGTTGTTGAAGTTCAGACATTCATCAAAAAGGGTCCTGGTCAGAATATAGGTCAGAGATCCAGGAATATAGATAGATAGATAGATAGACAGACAGACAGACAGACAGATAGATAGACACAGGCATTGTCAAACTTTGTGCAATCCACATAAATTTTTTATTCAATTTTTTTTAAAAAAAAACTTGATGCAATTTATTGTTTACTAATGTATCTCTCACATTATGTATACCAAGTAGTACCTCATATGTGCAAGATGCTGTCTCTGATAGCTTTTATGCAAAGAGTTACAAGCCATGAAGAATATTTTTAATTACATTGTTTAGACAGGTATGAACAAGTTTATATAACAAAAGCATGGTATGTGGACTGTGTATGGAATGGATCCTAGGATTTAAAACCCTCAACAGTCCAGAAATTCAGAAGTGAAAATGATCACTGAGAACATGTATCATAGAAGACAAGCCATGTATAATTATTATCAGTCAAGCCGCTTTACATTCAAAGGATGCTTCTGGAAATCTGGAAATCCTATCACTTTTCCAGTATTTGGGCTACCTATACTTTTCACTCATTATAATCATATGTATTTCTTAGTGTTTTATGTAATTAAGGCTAAAATTCTGAGATTTACATCAGACATATAGTTTTAATTTCTTGGACAGTAGTAACCTTACATATGACCAGTCACTAAAGGATGCTTGAATTACAGAAAGGTCAGGCAACGTTCTATTTGGTTCGTCAACAAGTAGTTTGAATGTCAGATATTTATCAAGCTTATATTCTATGTCAGACTCTCTCGCCTGGTTAGAACACAAAATGGAAGCCAGATGTCTTCCCCATCTTGGACATAATACAGTCTATGACATAGGCACATATTTTTATCAGCATCAACATCCAATTATGTAGAGAACAATGATGAATAAAGCAGAGTTCTTTCAACAAATAACAAAAGGCTTTGTCTAGATTCCTGAGTGTCAGGGAAGACAATAGTAAACCGCATCCAAGTTAAAACATGAAAGACACAAATGAAGTGTTTAGCTGAAGATGAGGAAGAAGCACATTCAAACCAGAGAAAATAAGACAGGGCATTTTTAACGAAGATTTAATTATTTATTTGAAAAACAGTGGGACAGAGAGAGAGAGAGAGACAAAGCTTCCCTCCACCGATTGACTTTGCAAGTGTCTGCGACAACCCTATCTGGGCCAGAATGAAGCCAGGAGCAAACATCTTCCAACAGATGGCAGGAAATAAATACTCAGGCCAGCATTTTCTGCCTCCCCAGTTGTGTTAGCAAGAAGCTGCATTGCAAATCGTATAGCTGCAGCATGCATCTGCACTCTCACTGGGATGCATGTCTCACACATAGTGACTTACAAGCCACTGTGCCATGACGTGCACCCCAAGGTATATGTCCCCTCCACACATACACACGCACTTCCAATTTTAGGAAACTCTAAAAAGAGGTAGTCTCTTAACTCTACGAGAAGTTGTAACCCAGTGGTTCTTAAAGTGCAGTCAGGCCATCTTCAAAGTAAAACTATTTTTGTAACGAGACTGAGATGTTTGTGTTTTCACTCTCACTGTTTTATGAGCATTTTCCAAAAGCTACATACCACGTGGTATCACAACAGATTGAATCTTGAAGTAAACACGAGAATGCAGCTGTCTTCATTAGAACAGTCATTTAAGAGATGTGGAGAAACATAAAACAATGTCACAATTCTCTCTGATTGGTCTTGCAAAATGAAGTTTGTAAACATATAGTGCAGTTTTATTTCTAAGTGAATTAATGGATATGTATTTCTAAAAATGTCTCCATTTCAGTTTATAGCATGTGAATATGAAGAAATAAAACCAGAATAAACAAAAGCTATTTGGGATTCCAATTAATTTTTAATAGGACAAAGCAGTTTTGAAACTAAAGAGTTTGAGAATCACTAAAGTAATCTATTTTCCCAAATTGGGACACCTTGAGAGTTAATTATACTGGATGACAAAGTGACAATGCATCACAGCTTACCTAGGTGTTTGTCCCAGTTCATTACTTGTCTTATCCATTTATATTGGTTTTCCTAGCCAGTTTCTATACCTTTCAGTGTCACATGCAAAATGTCCTGTTGTAACAGATCAGTTTTGTGGTCATTATACTTACAGGACTAATTCATGGCGGCTTTGTGCTGTGCCTTCTAGATTTGTTACTACACAGGATTAGTAATGAAGGTCTTGTGGGAACAAATACACTAACCATGAGATACAGACCCGCTGAAAGATGCAAAGAATGGAATTTCAATTTTTTAAGTTCTCTTGATTTGTTTTTGTCTCTGAGTATGCCATTTTGGGTTGAGGAGAGCATGATTAATAAGCATTTTGGAAACAAACTTTTCATTTCCCACATCCATTCTAGTACTCACCATGACATCTGAAGAATTAAAAACTTTGCTTTAAGTAACTTCAGTCTTTGAGAAAATGTAGGGAGAATGAATAATACCTATGCTCCACTGTGGAGAAGGTCACCCCTTAGAATGCATGCTTTTTATGAAATCTGCAGGAATTTGTATACTCAAAATAAGGTCATCCTCCAAACACAATTCTTTAAGTATTTAATCAAACACACAAGGTCACTTAAAGCAATAGAAAGAGGAAAAATATTGTGTTTATATTCTCCCATTCCTTCCAATAATTGAAGTCCCTAACATTTATAGAACAAGGATGCACATTTTGGTAATGAAATACAGACTCAATTGTAAATTAAGATTTTGAGATCAAATAGATTCTTTTAGAATATTTGCCCCAAAATACTATATGGATATATTACTGATTCCCTTGGAATATACTTTTAGAAATGATAAAAATATTATAAGCAGAAATGGAAGAAAGACAAAGAAAATATTTTTTAAAAAATTAGCCAGTGAGAAGAAAATTGCAGAGTGAAAGAAGGAGAAAAAAAGCAATATCCCTATGTGAACACGACCCTTTGTCTCTTTGGCACTTCAGGCACCTGCAGCCAAAGCTGTGATGTTATTCTAGATCATTTTACTGACACAAAATGAAGAATTTCAATTATGATGAAATCAGAAGTCACCCACAAGGGAAGCCATTAACAATTTAACACAAGGGAGTGTGGATTCTACTTGTCAAAGAGAATATTAGAGGACTATTTGATATAAAATGCAACTATCACAGCAGCGAAGGTTGGGTCCCACAGCTGGGTTTTGCTTGAACTCATTGCTTTACAAAGTTAAACACAGAACTAGGTGTTTCACAAGGACAGCATATCTTATGCTAAGGCAAATCAACTGAACAGAAGGAAGATTTGATTGGATATCTTTGTGTCAAATGGTTGTGCAGCAAAAGAGAAATCTGTAGAGAACAAGAAAAGATGGAAGAGCTGCAGAGGAAAACATCAGAGAATTTGAAATCCCAGGCACATGGAACCAAACCCTAGCAGGCTGCTTCCGATCTGAGTGATACATTTTTTGTCCTCTAGAATACTAATGTGCTTCAATTTAACATGAGAATAATATCTCCTCATAGAGACGATGTCACAATCAGTGAACAAATACAGGTAAGGCACCCAGCAAGTGCCTCGCTGGAGGAATCTCATTAAGTGTTATTCATCCTCCCTCTTGCTTCACTCCTAACGTTGTGGTCAGACTTCCCTTCTCTTACTTCTTATTCTTCATGCTCCTTTTTCTTCTTTGATATTTTGAGGAATTTTTTTTTATTTCGGTTTAATTTTTGGTTTGCAAGAAGGCTGCCAACATAGTACTGGAATGGTCAGATGCACCTTATTCAGTTTTCCACCTTTCCTTTTTAAATATATTTTCTCTGGATGTTTTATCTTTATTAGAATGAAGGCAACACTACACAAAGTATTTATCTATGTATGCATATACACTATATTCACATATACTATATATATATACACACCATATATGTGTATATATATATATATATATATATATATATATACTGGGAAGTAATGGATGGATACAATATATGTGTCTAATCTCAATGAATAGTAAGTTACAGTGATACTTACAAATATACCTTTATTCTAGGATACACCTCTTCTAATTTTTCCTATACTTACCATGTCATGAGACATTTATGTATCAGAAAGTTAAGCTTATAATAGAGTACTGAATAACTGTGCTTTTTTGATAACTTAGCAATAAATACAGGGAGGTGATTATGAGGAGTGAGGAAGGAAAGAGGGGAGGGAAAAACACTAAAACTGTATTATGGAAAACAATAAATATTAATGAAAAATTCATGTCCTAAACTTCCTTTTCAAAATGTGTACTCATTTCTATTTATTTGAAAGACGTAGACAGAAAGAGTTATTCCATCAGCTGGTTCATTCCCCAAACACTGCAGTAACTTAGACCTAGACCAAGCTGAGGCCAGGAGTTTGGGATTCAACCCCAATTACCCTTATGGACAGCAGGAACTCAAGCATTAAACCATCACCTGCTCCCCACAGATAGTACAGTAACAGAGCCAGGACCACACATGGGCACTCCCATATAGGTTGCTAAGCACTCTGAGCATTGTCCTAACAACTGAGCTAAGCCTCTGAATGTTAAAAAGATTTATTTATGTATATTTGTTAAAGTTACATATTTACTTGAAAGTCAGAGTTACACAGAAAAAAAGTAGAGACAGAGAAAGAGATCTTCAACCCATTGGTTTATTTCTTACATGGTTGCAGCAGTCATGGTGAAACCAGGCTGAAGTTAGGAGACAAAGGGTTTAATCCGGGTTTCACAAGATAGCCAGGGACTCAAATACCTGGGCCATTTTATGGTACTTTCCTCAGGCCATTAGCAGGGCATTGGAACAGAGGTTAAACAGCCAGAACACAAATAAACTTTCATATGGGATGCTAACATTGTTAGTGGCAGCTTTATTTGCTATGCCACGACAATGGTCACAACCCTGGCATTTCTTCCCAACCATCTTAAAAAATACATTGTAAGCTGCTCTGATGTTGTATCACTCACTTCAAGAGCATCTTCGTCTTTCCTTCAACATACAATTGACAAAAGCTGTAAGATGATTCTAGAGCAGAAAATTACCAAATGATCTGAACATGACTTCAAAAAACTTTGATACACCGATATAGTCTCTACTCTCTTTAGGAGGGTTAATTTATTAGAAGCAATAGAGAAAAATGTTGATAAAACCCCAATTCCATTATAAGGTACTATTATCATGCATGCAATATTTTTTATAGGCCCAAGAAATAACAACAGTTATACAGCCCTAATAATTTGGAAATCAGGCCACAAGTTACAATTTGGTTAAAAGATTTAATACATGCTGAATTCAATTTAAATTTCTGTTTCCAGGATTCTCAGTAATGAGCTGACATACCCATGGTGCTAAGTACTAGAAAATACACTTGGTTCCAGGTAATAGAATAAGGCAGTATGATTCCTCAGTTCTGTATCCCATTACCTTTCTGGGCATCTTTTCTTTATGCTTTCAAACTTTGTCTTTATAGTTTCTCTGTAGTTTTCATGGGAGGTTTTTCATCTAATTATGTATGCCATTGAGAATGTCCAAAGCTGTAAAATAATCACAATAGCCTTCCTAGTTCTTTTCCCACCATAAAATATCATTCCCTTGATGCTCTATTTAAGTTTCATGGAAAGGTTAGAAAAGAAGTGTAGGCGCCACAATTCATATGGATTCTTAAAGATAACTAGCTTAAACCTTTTTTCTTCTCTGGGGCATTTATGTTTTAAGAGAGTAAATCTTGCAACAGAAAATGCCTTCTTGCTCAGAAAAAGAATTCTAACACTGGAAGCTCCGAGAAGATGGCAGGGAAAAGAAATGATGTGAAACTGCAGCGGTTTCCTCACACTTTTCAGGTGAGCTCCAAAGATAAGCTGTGCAAACTCTGCTGACACTACAAAATCTCTTTGGCTCACTAAGTTGAGGAGGCTTGACATGACAACATTTGTGAATACAGTAAAACAAGGCATGAAAGAGGTGAGGCCATATTGGATGTCAGCCAAAGGCCCTTTGCGGTCACTTGGGGAAGGTTCTGTTTCCAGACCATCTACAGCTCACAAACAAAACCCTGTGGGCTGTTAATCAGTTCCATTAAAACTTCTCATGTCTAGGTAAGCACACAGATACATATATCCATCTAGAAGAACTGTGTAATAGACACTATCATGCCAGCAAGTGAGGATACATTGTTGTATGTATCTTTACTCCCAAATAAAAGATGGGTTCCCAGTAGAACTGTTAAATATATCTTGACAATAGGATGCTGGACTTTTTACCATTGTCTATACTTATTTACAATGCCAGGATACACTTAAATTGTAGATTGATGGACTTGTGAGTGTTGCTGGAGGAATATACGATTGTAACAATATGGGCGAAACCAGTGGTATGGAAGGGAAGTGGGGAGGGTTGATGGGGAATTCCCTGAGCCAATGGAACTGTATCGTGAAAAATAAATATTAAGAACAGCTTCCTATGTCCAAACCAACAGAAATCAAAGCTCACCAAAGTCATTCTAAAAAAGAATCCGGTTTAGTCTGTCATTATGTTTTCCTCTGGCTGTAGACCTTGGTAAAACATTTTTGAAGAAAAAAAAAATGAAGTGTAATGCTAAAGGCTGGAAAGTGAAGAATGATTTGAGAGACTGAAAAGACTGAAAAAAAAAAGATAAAAAGTAGTAACAGAAGTTTATTTCATTCCCATCATGAGATCCAGCAATGGTTATATTGCTTATTGCCTTCAGTTGCGAGGCCACAAACCATTATTTTCAGAGGCTCATTGCCCTGGAAGAGCATCGAGTTTGATGGGAAGATAAAAGGGAATGGGGGGAAATTGCCAACTACTCTCCTTGATACATTTCTCTTTTTGCTTTGATCTGGAGAGAATAGCTAGAGGAAGGGAATGCTCCAACAATAATAATAGTGTTATTAATAATATAGCATTCATCATCATCATCAAATACTTATTGGGTTTCTGGTCCAAATCAGATGCCCTCACTGCTTGTGTCCTCCATCATCAGTGACATAAAGACTGCTGATGAAACCATTCCTTGAAAGAGCTGCTAGCTTGTCTAACGATGAAACTTTTTATTAAGATTTTTAATAGACACACATGAAAAAATAATCTTACTGATTGAACAAATCACCAGATGTGCTATGCAGTTCATGGACAATGCAATTGAAATTATATAATGAGATAGCAAACAATGGAATAATATAAATGGAAGAACTGCATACACAAATATACATGTGAGATATTAACCAAGGATGCTCATGAATCAAGTTTACATTTAGTTGTAGACAAGATGAATGCACTTGCACACGGACAGTGTAATTTTCCAGTTTTGAAATGCATTAACAGGATGCAATGTCTACTGGAGACAGATTCAGAATGATTTTTTTTTCTACAACTGACTAATAAGCAGTACTAGCAAAAAAAAATCCAGTGTTTGTTAAGCTTTTGCACAAATCTGTTAAAATATCTAACAGTTCATAATTGTAATCTGGTGGTGAAAGCTCCCTTCGGGGCTTGCTCGTGTTGTGTTTTTCAGGGGGTATGCATTTCCTAGCATTAATCTGCACACAGAGAAACCATTTCACTGTTTCATTTGGCTCTCAAATATGGCACTGTTGGCAAAATGCCTTTATACAAAGTAAGATAGGAAGAGAAGGTAGGCAGAAAAATCACAAGAGCTGGACCAACCATGGACTTCTGTTGCAGAGATTGCAGGAATAGTCAAATTATGATGTCAAGTTTCCTCATGTCCTACGTGATTGATCCGAGCTTTACCCGACACGAGGGAAAAGGGAATCTTACGGCTTGTGGTGTAATATTTCCCAAAGACTGCTGATCACAGGGCTGCTCCCTGCTCTTGCCCCTGTCTCTGAGAACTGAGATGTGCAAGACAAAATGATTGCTGCATCTGAGCCAAACACTATTTCAAATGCCACATTTGGCACATACTTCTTTAAATTAAATTAGATTATCATTAAATGTATCCTTTCTCATTCACTGCTTTTCATCTCTTCCAGGGCCTCCAGTGAAACAAATGTCTTACATATTAAAACAAAACATTAAATCAAATCAGTGTAAAGGGACACTGAAACTTGAAGGGTTAAACAAGCTTCAGAAATGCTGAGGGTTTTTTTTTTCTCCCTAGAAACTGCATGCCTGAATGGTTCCCAAGCTGTTAGGGTTACCATGGTAATTATTATTCTTAAATAGAGAGATTTATTTGTAAAGCAAAAATTCCAACAAATTCATTGCCTATGTCTCACAGTCAGAACTACCTGAAGCCATTTTTAAGAAGCCAACTTTTGAAAGAATTGAACGAGGCACATCAGTCTTTATCAGGGTGTAAAAGAGAATGGTGAAGCATGAATATTTTACGGATATTTACTGAAGCTGTATTTATCGAGCAAGCTTTGAAGGTTCTGCCTTTGGAAGGGGCAGACTGAGCTTATAAGCAACCTCAGAATCAACTGGATGTTAGGAGAGTCAGTGTGCTGCAGCATAGGAAAGTGCATTGTTCTTTCTCACCTATGTCTTCTTGAAGTCAGTTGGCTCTTATCATCGTCATTTAATCTCATGGCTAAATGAAACTGTATCTCCTTGCCTTAGGAGAAAGAGGTTTGACTTGACTGGCACCAGTGTTGCTTGTAGACTTCAGCACCACCTCATGACTCTGCTAACTATGACAGGGATGTTATGAAGGCTATGAGGCTGAGCAGACTTTTGCATACATATAAGGGTCCTATTTGGAGGAATACAGTATCAGGGAACTGATTTATACTGGAATCTGGGGAAAAAAAACAGCATAGTTAAAAAATAAGTTCCTTTTGTGGTGCTCATGGTAGAGCCTGTCATCAGAAACAGACAGACAGGTTTTTTAAATTAATAATTTATTTTATTATTCCACGCTACAATTCCACAGGCTCTGGATTTTTTTTCCCCTCCCCAAATCCCCACTCCCCTATCACGAGTTCCCTAATATCATTACAGTCGAATAGTCCTTCACAACCAGTCATACGTCCAACATTCTGATATTTAAGTGTATCCTGATATTGTAAGCACGGACAATGGTAGAGATTCCAGCATCCTATTGTCAAGATACTTTCAACAGTTTCTTTGGGAGTCATCTTTGATTTGGAAGTAGAGACGCACACTGCATTGTATCTTGACATCTGTATGATAGTCTCTTCTACACAATTACTATACATCCCCTTAAATGAAATGCCATAAAACAGGATCACTAACAGAGAGAAAAATAAAAAACTCACAACATGAAGTTAAATAGCATGCTACTAAATGACCAACGTGTCACTGAAGAAATCAAAATGAAAATCAAAGACCTTCTTAAAGCAAATGATACTGTTGTGTGACCTATGAGTCAGTGAGGAAACTAATAAGAAAAAATAAAAATTTTCTTTTTGAATGAATGAAAATTAAAATAAATCAAAGCCCCCAAGATGTGGCAAAAACAGTATTGAAAAGGCTATTTATCTTGTATTTTGCATGAAGGTGCCATATATCAGAGAGAACATATGATATCTGTCATTTTGAGACTGACTTAAATGAGCATAATGGTATCTAGTTGGGACCATTTGAATGCAAATGGTAGAATTTCATTCTTTTTAACGGCTAAATAGTATTCCATGGGGTATAAAAGTGCCCTTCTTTGATGGGCATCTGGGTTGTTTCCATGTGTTTCCTATTGTAGACTGTGCTGATGTAAATATAAGATGGCTTTCTCATATGTAGATTTCACTTATTTTGGATATATTTCCAGGACTGGGATAGCTGAGTCACATGGCAGATCAATTGTCAGTTATCTTAGCACTGTACATACTGACTTCCATAGTGGTTGTTTTAGCTTACACTCCCACCAACAGTGAAGGAGGGTACCCTTCTCCCTACATTCATGCCAGCAGATGTTGTTAGTAGAGTTCTGTGTTTAGTTCAATTTCACCAGAGTTAAGTGGAAACTCAATGTGCTTTGATTTGTATTTCTCTGACTGCTAAGGAGCCTGAACGTTTTTCATGTCTATTAGCCATCTGCATTTGTTCTTTCGAAAAATACCTGATCATTCCCTTTGCCCATTTCTTCACAGGGTTGTTTGTTTTGCTGTTGTTGAGTTTCTGAAGCTCTTTGTAAATCCTGGATATCAGTCTCCTATCCATTGTGTAGCATGCAAAATTTTTCTCCCATTCCATGTGTTGCTTCTTCACTTTGTTGATTGTCTCCTTTGCCACACAGAAGCTTTTTTAGTTTGATGTATCCTATTTGTTTATTTTGGTTTTGACTACCTATGCTTTTGGTGACTTTTCTAGGAAGTCTCTCAATTCCTGTATCTTGGAGAATTGCGTCCTAAATTTCCTTCTATTAGTTTGATGGTTTCTAGGTGAAGATTTAGGTCCTTGATCCATTTAGAGCTGATTTTTGTATAAGATGGCTATATCCCTATCCTTTTTGTGTATCTTTATTCCTGCCACTACAAAAATGTAATTGTGGCATTCTCATGAGTCACTTTGGACCACAGTGTCTGGGAAACAAGAGGCATACTTACGAAACAGGAGGCAGAGTGGATAAACCTGATTTTATTCAAGCCTCATACCATTTGGTATATATGTGAGTTGGGCAAGTGCCTTAATCTGTTTCTCATTTTTACTACTTATGAAATCAATGTGATAATAAGCCTAAATAGGGTTGTTGTGGAAAGTAAATGAGTTAATGCTCAATAAAATCAGATGAGTATTTGGCATAGG
This sequence comes from Ochotona curzoniae, assembly GCF_017591425.1. Classification (NCBI taxonomy): domain Eukaryota; kingdom Metazoa; phylum Chordata; class Mammalia; order Lagomorpha; family Ochotonidae; genus Ochotona; species Ochotona curzoniae. Next base: position 37,637,140 of record NW_024467122.1, read on the forward strand.
GGAAATAGTATGGGAACATAGCAATTTCTCAAGGGTCATTGTCACTTTTTCTCAGTGATTATCTTAAATTAGTTGCTAACACAGGTTTGTTGTGAAGGAATAAGTGAATGAGTCTTTGATTCAATTAAGGAACCTTTTTATACTTTTGGTCTTGATTAGTCATTTAGCTTCTAAGTAAAAACCCCCAGTGACCAGGACTTGGCACATCAGCCCGTCCTTCTACTGAAAAGCTTTGCTCAGACTCTACATTATTTCCCTGGCAACTCTCTTCCATGGGAAATGGAGCTTTTTTAAAAAAAAGATTTCTTTTTATTGGAAAGTCAGATATACATAGATGAGGAAAGACAGAGAGGAACATCTTCCATCTGATGATTCACTCTCCAACTGACCACAATGGCTGGAACTGAGCCCATCCCAAGCCAGGAGCATTTTCTGGGTCTCCCACACAGGTACAGGTTCCCAAGGCTTTGGGCTGTCCTCTACTGCTTTCCCAGGCCATAACCAGGGAGCTGGATGAAGCACCAGGGAATGAGCCTGTGCCCATCTGGGATCCGGTGCAAGCAAAGAGAGGACTTTAAGCTGCTAGGCTACTGCACAGGGTTGAAAAGGAGCTTTGAGCACTCTGCCTTTTGGGGAAAAGGTGTCTTCTTTCAGCCCCACATGTTTTTATAATAAGAAGTCTATGTTTTGGGGTTGGGAGTAGAAAGAGTACTGCTTTCTCTTCTTTACATACCAATGGGCAAGGTGCATATGCCTGTCTGAGTTCAACAATGAGAAATACGTAATGAAGTGTTTTTGAAGGAGGAGGTGCTTATTTCACATGGCGTTTTGATCTCTAAACAAATCATCTTGCCTATTTTGTGTGGTTATTTTTTTCTTACTCTACCATTTTACAAGAGGTATTTGGTGAAAAGAAGCCTTACTTGACACTTCTAGACCACTGGGAGGCTTTTTAATTTGTTTCCAGAGTATTTAATCTATAAGACATACCAGGCTGAATAATTTATGTAACAAAACAATGACAACAAGGTCAAAGCAAAAGTATGACTTTACAGTAGGGAATATTCATGACATGATGCTATTTGAGATATGCTTCTTGAATATTAAAGAGTTTTTCATAAAGTTGTGTTCCAATTAAATAAGCAGAAAGGTAGAAGAAAGAAAATTGGATTTCTTTTGAATGGGATAAATTAAGGAAGTTCTAGGATAGCAATTATCATATTGTTAATTGAAAAATGTCAACCACTGTCTGGATGCGTAAAATCCAGAGATGATATCTGGTAATGTTTTCCCTTGTGACCTAGCTGCAGTACAAACCTCAGAGAACCACATATTCTGCACTAATAGATGAGATACTCATAATCTGATTTATTCAGTGATACACAGCCTCAATTATTTATTTTAGGATACCTTTCATCTTTAAAGACAAGAGTCAAAGCAATAATCTGCTTCTACTTTAAGACGGCTTCAGATCAAGTTTCTGACAAGATCTAAGTATGCTCTTGCTTTTCTAACACTGTAGCATTTATGATCTCATAGGGATAATGGGTTTTGATGTACAGTTGGCAAAAATTACATCATCCAGTGCATGGTATGTAAGAGTACTAACTAGCAATGGCAATAGTAGATCTCCATTGTGAGTAAATGTGTGGTCTGGGTAACTAAGTTAATAATAATAGTATTCATGAAGGACTTACTGTATTAGCTGAGGGAATTACTTAAAAAATGCAACATTCCTAGTGAGTAAAGGTACCTACAGTTCATTTCTGTTCACATCAATTCAGAGGGAACCCATCTTCTCTCAACGGCCACTATCATTTTCTCAAAATCCTTCAGTGTATTCCCTGCTTTTGGATTGAAGAGTGATTAAAGCAGCATAGGATAGAGGTTAGAGCAGGCTAGGCTCAGGACTGATGCCCATCCCTGCTCACAGGTGAGCAGCACTGTGACACTTGGCACTAGCTATCAGTAGTGGATGGAAAAGACAATACAAACAGCACTGGGCAACTGAAACCTGGTTTTTCCATCTTATAGTTAACTTTCTCAATATCTTCCCTAATACTCCAAATTACTTATTTTAATTATATGGCAGAAAAAGAGAGAGAAAGAGAGCAAACCCATTCTGATTAATTCTTCAAGTGCCTGTATTGGTTGGAGCTGACTTGGGTTCTGAGCCAGAGGCTAGAAAGAAAAGCCACATCTCTCACGTGGTAGCTTCACTCTTGTAAAGGATCTGCATTGAAGGGACATGTAATCAGGAACCAGAGCCACCAGGAACAAACCCAGGCACTGATGTAAGGTGTAGGTTTCTTAAGTACTCAACTCAATGCCCATTCTGCCAAATTACTTTTGATGATGAATTTTGAGTTTAGAATGCAGAACTCATCCTTCTGACTTGGTGTATATTATTATAAGCACTATGCTAATTACATTCATAACTTTTGGAAACCATATTGTAAAAGTTTCTTCATCCTGATAACTAAAATGACAGTATTTTCAGTCCTGCTGTATTTGAAGGGATACTGCAAAATTGTGGAATGGCTAAGCGTGCTTCTCTCCTCTACTTCCACACTATGTGTCATCTTTTCTTGCCCTCCTCAGCAATTCTCCCACTTTTCTTCCACAGTATAAAATCTTCATCACTACTAAATTATTCTCGTTGTATTCAAATAGGTTACAATGTCCCTCATCTTGAAAACAAGCATTTTTAAACTCCATTATCTCAGTAGCTATCCTCTCATTTGTCTTCTCGCACATCAGTACACATTGAGAGGTATATTCTTATCAATTCAAACTCATCTTCAATTCCTCTTAAATCCCCACACCAATTGCCCTTCCCATCTATTAATTGTATGTCCATCAATGACATTAATGCAGGTGAATACAAGGAACTCTTAGTCTTTATTCTGTTAGAACTATCATACTAGTTTTCTCCTCTTTGACAGTTTTTCCCTTACTTGGTTTCCAAAACATCAGGCCTAACCTTGCTTTCTTTCTACTTTCTTGAATACCTTTCATGTGTCTCCTTGTTTGGCTCTTTTTATCTCCCTGGTCTCCAAATAGAGAATAGCTCCAGGGCTCAATCTCCATCTTTATACTCACTCTCTTGATGATCTCATACAGTCACAGCTTCAAATATCATCTGCAAGCTGAAAATCTCCAGATTCCTCTGCTAGGTTGCAGATTTGTAGCATTACCTGACGGCACAATCAGTACCTCAAGCTTAAAATGCCCCAAATTAAATTCTCTATCTTCCATCATAACCAACCCTGTTGAACTCACCACCATCTCTCTCTTTTGGATTATTTAATATTTTCTGAAACCTTCACCTTGTTCTTCTCCTGATTCAACTCCTGTCTTAAGGTAGATAAGATCATGCCTATGAACCAGTCATTTAAATTCCAGCCTATGTTCTGCTTTCTCTTTCTCAGAATAAAAGTCAATGTCCTCATGTGGCTGACAAGACTTTTCTGGTTTTAATTTTGAGTACTTCCATAGTTTTTTTTTCTTCTATTACTCACCCCTTACTTCAGCTCCCTTGCTAGTTCTTGACCATACCAGTCATCTCCAAACCCTCTTCCCCCTACACACACCCAAGACCCACAACAGAGCCTTTTGCATTTGTTTTTGTCTCTGCCTAGAATTTTGCTCCCACATATCTCCTCACTGCTCAGTACTTTAACTTGTCTAATTCTGCACTCAACTGTACCTTGCTCTGAGGCACTGTCTATATTTTAATATTTACTTATTTATTTATTGCTTGAAAGCTAGGTAACAGAGAGGGAGAGATGAGGAGAGAGACAGATGTTTCATACTCTGGTTGAACTCCTCAAATGGAAATAATACCTGGAGTTCAGCTGATCGAAAGCCATGAATCAGGAACTTCTTTCCAGGTCTCCACATGGGTGCAGAGGCCAAGGCCTTGGGCTATCCTCTGCTGCTTTTCCAGGCATGCATAGGGACCTGGATCGGAAGTAGTGCAGAAGCCAGGACTAGAAATGGCACACATATGGACACTGGCACTGTAGACAGAGGTTTAACCTGCACCATCACACCAGTCCCATCACGTTTTTTTTTTTTTATGTTCTTTTTTTAAGATTTATTTTTATTGGAAAGTCAGATATACAGAAAGGAGGAGAGACAGAAAGGAAGATCTTCAGTTCAATGATTCACTCCCCAAGCAGCTGCAATGACTGGAGTTGAGTGAATCCAAAGCCAGGAGCTTATTCTGGGTCCCAAGGTTTGGGCCATCTTCAACTGCTTTCCAAGGCCAAGAGCATGGAGCTGGATGGGAAGTGGGGCTGCCAGGATTAGAACCAGTGCCCATATGGGATTTCGACGTGTGCAAGGCAAGGACTTTAGCCACTAGGCTACCATGCCAAGCTCTCTGTGTTCTTTTAAATGAGTCTCTGTTCATTGCACATTTTGTATTAAATGGTCTATTTGGGCTACTCTAATGTAATATCTTCTGAATGACTAAGATTTGCAACATTTGGAATATTCCTTCTCTTTCTAAAATCATCTTGGTTCATGGGCAAAAGTGTTGTATGACCTTGAAGAAGTAGACTGATTTCATCCCTGGAGTTATTGGTGTCCCTAGGATTTGATATTGGTTTATTCCCACTGAGATTCCCACCTGATCTAGAATATAGGACATTATTATTACCCATTTGGGACACTTGAGGTTAATCAATTCCTGCTTTTCTTCTCAGTTTCACCAGGACCTAACGGCGCTATCATGCTGACTTAGCCATTCTACGTTCCTGAGGCCACTGCAAAAATTTCTATTACTCATCTATTGCAAAAGGCTTAGCTTGTTCACCTTGTAGCATCTACTAGAGCATCAAGTCACCACTTTCCCCACATATCCATTAATTGGGAGCAAAGACAAATTCAGCAGCCCTTAAATTTCATACTCCCTAGAAGTTACATCTTTTACAGTTGTGCAAAAGAGGTGAACTCTCCATTTTTCTTTTTTGTCCATAACCACTGGGCTAGAAAATGTAGTCAGTCTCCTTTTCTGTTATCTCAATATTTAGGATGTTGCTTATTTGTATAACATTTGCTTCCCTCCAATCTCTCAAAATGTAGTGGTAGCTATGAAGTTTGCAGAAAAATAACTTTTAAGCAACAATGACAGTAAGAACAAAATCAACTATTGCAAATATAACAAAGAACTGTGTAGTTGTTGGAAAACAAATTTCATTAAATGTCACCATCCAAGCTCAAGCTCAATTCATGATTTGATATTCTCAGATAAAGTCCAATTATAGGAGAAGATGAACAGTTGATCACAGAGGATATGTAATAAAGGGGGATGGAAGAGAATACTGGAGAGGCTGTTCTTAGAGCAAGCACTTGTAGAAGCTCATAGACAGCACAGACATTGGGGCACTGGCAGGGGTCACGTATGCAGCGCCTGTGTGGTCACATAGCACCCTGTCTTCAAAAGTGAGGTTATATTGGCTATTGTGATGTTAACAGTAATTTTTGAACAAAAGGTCCTGGATTTTCATTTTCCCTGGCTCTCTAGACACGAGGTTTCTATTCTTGAGTTTGAGAGACTGATAGCTTCTATGTAATGTCTGGAGATTTACAAGAGTGCTCCAAATGAACAGAGCCTGAAGAAGTCCTAAGTTACTATGTCCAGAAAGAGAACAGAGGGAAATGACTCTCCCAGTTACCTTCCAGGTCTTACACTTTACAAAGAGGAGACCATGCCATGCTTCTGGCTCATAGGCTATCATGAGAGGCACACACAACACTGAGTATGTATCATGGCTATTGAGAAAAGAACCAAGCAAGATTTAGCTACCTCTTCACTGCCAAGGAGCTGCCAGTCGAACAGATAGTATCTTCTCTCCCTGCTGCCCTTGATTCTGAGGAAACAAGTGTGAGAAAGACTCCTTGAGGATTTTAGGGTGAGAGGAAAAACAGAGAGAGAGAGAAAGAGAGAGAGGAATACAGGCTGTGATCATTGACTGACAAGTGATTATCAATTAACCCTGCTGCATGAATGTAAGACCAACTACTTCATATAAGAACAAATTACATGCATGTGTCTGTATATAAATACATATATAATTATTTCCTATTGGTGCTCTGGAAAACATTGGCAGTTCTACATTCCTCATGAATGCTTGAATGTTTGCAATAATGACAACAAAGGTAATTGAAATCCAGTTCTTCCACCAGCAAATGATCAAACTCCAAAGATGATGGAAGTGAATTTATTGGAACTTTTCAGCCAAGTCCTATTTATTTACTATCATTCTGGCCTCTAACATCCTATATATATGAACTCACCTACGTGTTGATTGATGACAACAGTTTAAGTCTACTGCAAAAGCAAAACACAATTTCTCCCTACCACGCTAAGGAAAATAGCCCACAGGACAAACCTAAGACCACTGTAGCTTTAAACAAGAAAGGCATTGATTGGAACGAAAGCAAATGCTGAAAGAAAATCCTAGTGATACTTTGAAGGAGTCAAAGAAGCTACCAGTCAAACACAGAAAATAAAGAAGACTGCAGCTGAGAACCTGTGGGACTAGAGATAATAAGAACAGCAGGAGGAGAGAGAGGGAAACATATAGAGAAGAAGGAAAAAAAAAAACAATAAAAAGAAGACACATAAAAGGGAATGAAAAACCAATAGAAGATGCCAGAATTTTTGACAGTGAGTGGTAGGATCTGAAAGAACTTCTGAAAGAAGTGGCTGAACTTCCCTATGGGACACGCTCACTGACAGTGAGATATTAACCTAGAGGAATATCAGCAGAGCCTCAAGTCCAGCAGAAGTAAAAGCACAGAGAAACTGAAATGCAGGCGATGGATTTCTTGTGTACACTCCAAGCACTTTGCCATAGCTATTCTATAGAAGGGCTAGCTACAAAAGCCGGGTGCATTAGAAAATGCAATCAAAAGAAATGTTTCTGAGGGTTTTGTGGCTGTTTTACTTCCATCTTTTTCTCCTGACAGGGTAGTCAAGCACCATTAGAGAAGGCTGCATCTAAAAACCATTTAAAAAATAGAATTGGTCTCTCCATTCTTCCATTTATTTTCTTCTATCCATCTTCCCCTGACTCCTCTCTCATTTCAGAAACTTTTGGCATTGAAGGCCTTTCTTCCTTTGATTATTTATTACGCCCTAGTACTCACGGTTCAGCCACATGTCTTGGTTTGGGCAAAACACGTTATTTCAAAGAACAGTTCTCAGTCATTCAGTTTAACTTAGCCTTAGTTTATTTTTTAACTGCCTGTGCTTAAAATTACTTATCCATTTCCACTCATTAAAATCACTACATCCATGATAAAATTGCTAGTTAAGACTTCTAGAATTGGGCCTGGCATGATAGCCTAGTGGCTAAATCCTTACCTTGCAACTGTCTGGATCCTATAAGGATATGGACACCACTTTCTGCCCTGGTTGCTCCACTTCCATCCAGCTCCCTGCTTGTATCATAGGAAGGCCATTGAGGATGATCCTGTATCCTTGGGACCCTGCACCCAGGTGGGAGACCTGGAAGAAGAAGCTCCTGGCTCCTGGCTTTCGATCAGCTCTGCTCTGGCCATTGCATTTACCTAGGGAGTGAACCAACAGATGGAAGATCTTTCTTTCTGTCTTACTTTCTCTCTGTAAATCTGCATTTCCAGTTAAAATAAATAAATGTTTTAAAACCTGCTAGAATGCAGCCCTGTATTTTTCCACACTTGATACAGATAAAACTTTGAGTGTGACAAGGCTCCATTGATGTCCACAGTTTGCCTTTTTAGTGGGAGAGACTGACAAGAGACTGAGTGAGTTTAAACCTCAGTGATGAGTATTGAGCCGCCTGTTAACACTGATGACAAAACCACAGCTTAGACCCACAGGTAAGACCATTGGATGCACAGTAAAACATGGTGATTGATAAGTGTGAACTCTACCTTGTAAGCAAATGAACACTGCCTACATTAAAAGAAAATTGCAGATAAGCTGATTGGACACTAATCAGTAACAGTCATCCAGATTTGTGTGAGATGATTCACAGGATTTTTTTTTTTTATTTCTATGACCCAGCAATAGCACTCCTAGGAATATATCCAAAACACCTGTTTTACGACAAACCAACATGCATCCCTATGTTCATTGCAGCACAATCAGTAATTGCAAAAACATGGAAGCAACCAAAATGCCCATCAGCAGAAGATTGGATAAGAAAGCTTTGGTTCATCTACTCCATGGAATACTACTCAGCTATTAAAAAAAACAAAATGCAGTTCTTTTTGGCTAAATGGGCACAACTGGAAACTATAATGCTAAGGGAAATGAGTGAATCCCAAAAGATTAGATACCACATGTTTGCCTTGATTTAACCTGTAATTTTTGTATGGTTGTTTGTTATTTTTTGAACCTGTCATTGATACTGTCTCAACCCAGAGGTTTCGAAGAATGGAACTTGCATTATTTTTAACATATTGTTTACCCAATACTATGTCAATTAATTCCATAATGTTGTATATTGATACTGAGGCCTTGTTGGGGCTTTTAACTGACCGGATCTTTACTCTGTTAGACCTATCTTCAGACCATAGAAGGTCTCCCCAAGAGGCCACTGAACTTATCTGGACAATAAGACGCTGAACTTCATGCTAGGCATGTGTTTGCAAGCAATGAATCTCAACTGAACTTGAACTATGGTTATGCAACAAGGTGGAGGAATCCACCATGGGGGGAGGGGTGTGGGAGGGGTGGGGGGAATCCCCAGCACCTATAAAACTGTACTACATAATACAATGATTCACAGGATTTTCAAATATAGAATTGTAAGATGTTTAAAGAATTCAGAGACCATTAATTCTTTTATTCACACTGTCCTAGTTTGCTATGATTGCCATAATAAAAATACCACAAGACTGGGTATCTTTAATATAAATTCGTTTTCCCACAGCTCTGAAGACTGCAAATGTGGAATCAAGCAGTGAAAGTTTCTTCTGAGGTCATTTGGCTCTCCTCTTGGCTGCATTCTAACACAGCTGTCCTTTCATGAATACACCTTCTTATTATAGGAAGGTCTTAATATTTCCATGAGGACAATGGTCCTATTTGAATTAAGATTCATCCCCCAGACCCCATTTCACCCTAAATATTATCCAAATACAGTCACATTCTGAGGAATCAGAAGATTATAGTTTCCACACATAAATTTGGGACACATAAACAGTCTACGAAACAGCTATCATGAGTCAGGTACTATTCTAAATGCTGGACATCCAAGAAAACAACAGACATAACTCCAATCCCAATGACGTCTACAAAGCAAACATGCCATGAATACTAATTACAATTTTAAGATTATATGACAATGGAAGGTGATGAGTACCATTGGATAAACATCAAAATGTAGTAACTGGGTTCTGGAGTATATTTGGGTATGAGAAGACAGATAATAAAGTTTCCCTTGGTTGAAAAGGTAACCAATGAGTGACTGCTTTAAAGAGGTAAGAAAGTTCGCCAAGAATAGGAAAGTGTGAGGCAGGCTAAGGAATGAGCAAATGCAAATACCTGCAGTAGGTACATTAACCTGTTTTAGGATTGGCAGGAAGACAACATAACCAAGGAAGAGTGAGTGAGTAGAGTTCTTGAATAGCCGATCTTATAGGTCCCTGAAACCATTGTGGTAAACTTTGCTTTTGCGTTGCGTGAGGTGGGAAGACATTAGAGTGATGTGATCTGACTTAGTTTGTAAATGCTATGAAGAAATGATAGAACGTTAAAATCAAGGAGATCTGTGGCAATTGTTGTAATCATCCAAGTGATGAATTAGCCCAGGATCATAGCAGTGGAAGTAGAGAAAAACTGTAACATTCTGAATAAATTTTTAAGGAAGAGACTGTGGGATTTGCTGCTGAAGTGGAAGTAAGAGGTGAGTTATTTTTTATATGATGCCACAAGGGTGGGTCTGAACTAATGGATGACTTGGATTTCAACTGTGATAATGGAAAACAATGTTCAGAGAGGAAGATCAAGCGTTGCGTTTGAACATATTAATTTTCTATATAATAAACTGCTTGATACATTGTGGAATACTACTTTGACATAAAAAACAACGGAATCCTGTCTTTTGCAATAAAATGGATGCAACTAGCAGCCACTATGCTTAGCAAAATAGCTCAATCCCAAGAAGACAAGTATCATATATTTGTCCTGATTTATGGTAATTCATAGTTAGAGCGCAAAATGATATAATGCGTGTGAGTGAAGCTGACATGCTTAGATGTGATTATTATTTACAACCCTTGTCTATACTCTTGAAGAACAGTGGTTTTCTACTTATTACTTGTTGAATTCTTTATTTGGTGAGGAATTAAGCTTGTGATTACAAAATGAACTGAAAGCAAATCATCATAAAAATTAAATGAAAAAATAAGAAAGGAAGGAGGAAGAGAGCGGCTGGGAGCATGGACAGGAAGGAGAATCAGGTGGGAAATATCATTAGGCTTTTAAACCCATATACATGGAATATACAAAATTTGCTTACCTTGCATAAAAATTGTAAAAATAATGACACTTTTAGAAAAATGAGTACTTACTTAAAAGAAAGCACACACACACACACACACACACACACACACACACTCATAAGATTTGGCAACATTGTGGTATAGAAGTCAATGGCACTACCTATAGTGTCAGCATACTGTGTATGTACCAGTTTGAGTCTCATCTACTCTACAAAAAAAATCTAGCTCCATGCTAATATGCCTGGGAAAGCGACAGAAGATGTCCCAAGTGCTTCGTAGCCTGCATGCATGTGGAAGACCCAGAGGTTCTGGACTCTTGACTTTGTGCTGGCCCAGTCCTGGCTATTGCAACCCTTTCTGGAATGAAACAGCGGATAGAAGATCTTTCTCTCTCTCACTCACTTTTCCTCTATCCCACTTCCTGTATAAGCCCAGGTTTTCAAAGAAGTCTAATAATGGTATGTGCACCATATTAGCAGCTCCCTTTTTTTCTTTTTGGAGAAACACCAATCCAAGTCAAGAGAAATGAAGATTTCACAGTTCTCATATATTATAAAGCAATGAGCACTGGGTCTATTGGCAAAGTGTTGTGGAAAGTATGCACACTGGAGTCATTCCATATTTCATATGATCCTAGGAAAGTTAACAACTTTGAAACTCAGTTTCCTCACCTGTAGAGTGACTGGCTTATGATATTTTGAAGAATAAATAAGGCATCACAATGAAAATTTATAGGGGGCAAAGTTAAATAGACATGAAATTCTGAATATAAGACTGCTACAGTAGAAGAGATACTACTAAGTTCCAATAAGCAAAAGGCTGGAGAGTTTTAAATGCCAGGACGATGGTATCATAGGCAGTTATGTTTTCTAGCTGACTTGAAGCAAAGGAAGGATAAAATTTCTGGAGCCTTCATTATTGTAAACAATTTTATCATTTGGTCCAAAAGCATGTAGCAAAGTTAGTCTCCTAACATTCCATAGAAGCTGGGGGATAGCCAAGTTAACATCCCACGGAAGGGAGAGAAGGGAGTTTTTTTTTCCTTGAGGTTTACATTTCAAAGTGAAGGCTGCCAGGACGTTGGGAAAGACATTCCTGAATCCTAAATGTGGTAAGAAACTTTAAAATGTTTATAGTTCTAAAGGACTGAGAAAGAATCTATAATTTTTTGAAAGTAAGTACTCTATGGAAAAGGAGATCAGGGGGCCGGAGGCAGCATGAAGGCTGTCAGAACTTAGGTCAAGCTGAGACTATCTGAAGAGTATTTGGGTCATTATGACCTGAGAAGCAACTGATTCAAGTCATGCAGTATGGTAGGTATTCAAAGAATTAGATAATTCACAGGTATAGTCACTAACGATTGCTGCTACAAATGCCCACAGTTGCATAAGCTACTACCCAAGCACCAATGCAACGTCCAGCTGCTCTGCTTCTGATCTAGCTCCCTGCCAATGTACTTGAGAAGGCAGAAAATGGTCTGAGCACTTGGTTCCCTACCATTCTAGTGGGAGACTCAGGTGGAGAGCCTAGCTTGTGATTTCTTACGGACAATGAACAAGCAGTGAACAAGCAGATAGAAAATTTCTGTTTTCCCTCATTCTGCCTCTTAAGCAAATACATTAATGTATCTTTTAAAAATATTGTTCATTTAAAATTAACAAAATCTCCTACTTACCTATATATATTTTAAACATGCAAAATTATATGTTGTAGGAAATCAGTAAATGAATGTTTCAGCTACCTGTAATTCACCATCTAGTATACGTTGGAGAGAACCAGTAAGCACACAACACCATGAGGAATGGCATTATCCCATTGATATGCTAATAATTTCTGCCCAAGGTATGAGTCTTTCCTAGCAAATTATCCTGGCAGTTCTCCTTGCATCTTCATTTTGAAGCACCTGGAAAGATGCACAGTGGAGAACAAAGCAATGGAGAACATCCCTTCAGCTAACAGAAGACAGGAACCCAACCAAGGGCTTCACTGCTATCATTTACTGTCTCAAGCATCATTGAACAGCAGCAGAAACTAACTCTACTTGGTGGATCGTTTACAGTAAGAAAAGATGCAGTGAAAAAAAAATGCCGAAAATAACATGTTGGCTCTTAGAATATCATGCTCTATAGAGTACTGAGAAATTCAACCCCTTATTCAGTTGGTTTGCATGGAACTCATACTAGGCTCAGGGTCCGTGAATGCAAGAAGCAGCCTACATAGTGGTAAATTTAGAATTGATTCTATAGTCTAAAATGCTCCAATGGAATAATACAATAATCCAGCACTATTATTAGTCATAAAAAGTTCAATATGCAGACATAATCTTACACCTTGCCAAAATTTAATGAGTAACATAGTTTTCTTTTTCCTTGATAGAATACGTTTTGAAAGTAAACATATATTTTCTTTTTTTTTAAAAGATTTATTTTTATTATTTTTTCATTGGAAAGGCGGATATACAGAGAGGAGAGACAGAGAGGAAGATCTTCCATCTGATGATTCACTCCCCAAGTGAGCACAACGGGCCGATACTATGCCGATCCGAAGCCAGGAGCCTCTTCCGGGTCTCCCACGTGGGTGCAGGTTCCCAAAGCTTTGGGCCGTCCTCGACTGCTTTCCCAGGCCACAGGCAGGGAGCTGGATGGGAAGCGGGGCTGCCGGGACTAGAACCGGCGCCCATATGGGATCCCGGGAGTGCAAGGCGAGGACCTTTAACCACTTGTGCCACCGCGCCGGGCCCAAACATATATTTTCAATGGACCAACATTAAAAGTTCAGAATGACTTCCAAAGAGGGCATATAGTTTAAATTACGTGGTTGCAAAATTTACCACAACATTTTTCAGCTGGGGAAAAAGGGGAACACAAAAGCAAATTAGGTGCAATTTGGGTGTCACTCCCAAGATGGTTGCCTTAAGTGTTTAGGATGACATGATAGCTAAAAGTCTTTTCACTGATCGCTTAGCCCAATCTATTCATGTTTAGGTAAGAAACAAAACTGTGAGAAATGGCCAAAGGCACAAACTACTTTTATAGCCTTGTTAGAGTGCAGGTTTCCTGATTCCTAAGCTCACATATTTTGTTGAACCTTGAATGGGAAAGTGTATTTTGACCAATGCAGATGGCTGGATAGCCAGTAAAAACCCTGAATAAGATATTGCCTAGACAACGTGAGGGTCTTTTCCTGAGGGTCCATGATGTATATGGAATGTATACAATGTCTCCACTATTTCTCATTTCATGTGGCACTTCTTGATAATTGTGCTTGTAAGTGAAAAAAAAAAAAACCACTAGAATTATATTTCTCAAGTTCCTTGGCAGCAATTCAAGCTAAGGACAGTTTTATAAGTTCAGTATCCCCACTCTTCCCTTCTGTGCTGATAGTGCTATGCTATGCATTTTACTATATTACAAATTCTCTGAAGACAAGAATCTTCAAATTGATTTTATCCCCTGAGTCTTAAAAATGTTTCCTATTCAGATTTATATATATATATATACAGATATATATGTGTATATATATATGTGTGTGTGTGTGTGTGTGTATGTCTGTTTTCCTAACCTGCTTATATGCATGTATATTATTTACTTAATGTATATAGATGTGTATAAACTTGCAGGTATACAGGTAGATACACATTTGCTTTGGTATATTCTCAAGTGTGTCTTTTGGCTGTAACGTCCAACTGACCACTGTTCAACTTAGGAATGAAAGCTGCCATTAGCAAAATAGGGCTTGAAAAGAACATTCACTCTTCAATTGTTGGGCAACAAAAGCAGAACAGAAGGATTATGAAGTTGGAGAGCTTAACAGAGTTTGGGTTGCTTTGTAGCAAAATTATCCTGGGGGAAGGATCATCCACAGGTATGTCATATCTACTGCACACAGTTCTTGCCCTTCATCTCCCCTCCAAGGGGTTCTAGAATCTCAGTCAAAACTAAGTTCACACACATTTGTCCATGAATCTGTCCCTAAATGCTCAGTAAAGAATAATCACATATTCCTTTATATCCATTAAAGTACATGACTCTACCGCAGTAATTCTATTGCATCATAAGTACCTGTTACCTTTTAAACATTGAATTAACTGCATTAGTAATGTCAGCTATCTTTTTATTGTTTAGTGTCAACTACATAGGAGGAAAATGAATGAAAAGGGGTATATGACAGAGTTTAATTATGTGTCCCAATTATCCCAATCACCTTTGTATCTCTCTCTCTCTCTCTCTCTCTCTCTCTTCATCTCTCAAAACCGATTCAGATACTAGCTTACTGCATCCTATCAACAGCCTTCTACAGAGGGAGATTCTGAACTTCAAAGATTAAATAAGCTGCTCAAGATCACACAGGTGACAATTTGAAACAATGGCCCCAGACCCAGGAAATGTGACTGCAGATGACTTAATGAATTAGCTGATTGGCTTTAACTAATTTCACTATGCTGTGCTTACCCTGACACAGATGCTCATTATTTAAGGTGATAAGAAATCAGAATCTCAGCTTATTAGAAAAAAGGCCACATCATTTTGACTATGAAAAATCAGAAAACATTGTATCAGTAATAAGAGGCTTCTGTTACTTTTTCAGCCAACTTTCTTTGAAAGTAATAGTGAACTGGGGACATGGATGCACAAATGATGTCTTGGAAGCAGTGGTACAGAGAAAGGAGGAAGAAATTGAGACTAGTTCTACAGCACTATTGGGGCATAATTATGGTGATTTTTTTTCCCCTGTCTTCACAGTGTGTTTTAACCTTGTAACTTAATCTGATTTTCCCTTTGAGGAAATGGGTAAACCATATGCTAGTTTATTCTAAGGAAATATAAAAAGAAAATTATATCCTTATTTTCCTTTTTTTTTCATAAAGGAAGCCTATATTCCACATTGTCTTCTGTAAATATTTTCAGAAGCTGTACTATGGACCCTGTGGCTCAACCACATAAACTAATAAAAAATGCTGAAACCTCTGAATTGCCACCTATCCATTTTTCATATAAACCTCCAAGTGAATTATAATCAGATCTACCAGTCAAGCTGTGCAACAACTCCAACATCGCCTGCTTCTCATTGCTAATATAAAAAGACAGGGAACAAATTTACAGTTCCTATTTTGAAGCCATTGTTAAGCCCCTAGGAATGTGTGTCTTAAAAGCCCATTTGGTGCCTTGGAGAAGCATGGTGAGCATTTACATTTGACATTACTCATGTCCTTTGGGGAAATGCTCTTGTTCTTGTTGAAGTAAAGTTCCTGGAGGGAACAGTTTGCATTATGTATCCTTCCCTATTCACTCTGATTACTTTTCTTGAAGTTCCCTTGGGTTCTTCCAAACTAGACATAGTCTTGAAATTCTCAGTGCTTCTCTTCAGTTCTAATGCATGTGCTATTCCAGCCTCATTACCACAGACATTCTCAGCTATAGATGAAGGAACAGGTGTGGGAATGATCCAGGATGAGTAGGCTGGAAAAGAGTCTAAATGAAAATGTGTGGATTGAGTTCAAAGCAACTAATTGCTGTAAGATCTCTAACCACATATATAAGAAAGTTCCCAAACTCTTTAAATCCAGTACTGTGGCAAGTGTGCTCTTCCCCAGGGGTTATTCTTATGACTTTGTAGACTGACTTGGATCTAAAGAGAAGTACTCTTCATCTGAGAACTGCAGTTTTATTCTTTTCATTCTCTTCCTTTCTATTTGTCTATCATTGTCTTTCCATTTCTTTGCTAATTTCTCTTTCTGTCCCCCATGGAATGTATCTGGATATTTTCATCACTGTCTCATAGAATTTCCCATTTCATTGGAAATTATCTATATTGGTAGGAACCAATGTACCAACTGCTAGCTATGTGGCTATTGAGAACTTGAAAAGTGGGCTAGAGAAAAGGAATTTATCATTAAGTTAAATTTACATTGATATAACTCTAAGTAGCCATATGTGATCTATCATTATTGAAATAGCCAACACAGCTTCAAATCAAGTATTTTTCTCTAAAGTATAAATACTAAATAGGTATTGGTTAATGGAAGTTGACATCTACCTTGGTTAGTCTCTTAGTAAAATAATTTATCACCAGGAGAAATTAATACGACATACTAGGTTGGATTCAAAACCCAAAGACAGCATCATATTTGAGTGGGAAAAAGTTGGAGGCATTCCAACTCAGTTACAGAACCACATAAGAATGCCATTCTCATCACTGTTTTCCCTGGGATTTTGAATCGAGCCATTAGGCAATATAAAGGAATGAAACATATATAAATTGCAGAGGAGGAAGTCAACCTATACCTGTTCACAGATGATATGATCCTCTAGAGGAATCAAAAGACTCTACTATTAGACTATGGGAACTCATAAGAGACTTTGGTAAATATTTAATACATAAAAAAAACAAAAGATTCAATATGTAAAATCAATCTGTAGAAATCAATAGTTTTTCCTTTTTTTTTTTTAATAATCTTACTTAGTTGATTAAGGTACAAAGGGTCAAGGGCTACAGGAAAGTAGTGGGTAATACCATTGTTTCTATACTAATATCATCATTTCCCCCCCTGTATCTGGGGTCAGGGGAGAAAAAAAGAGAGAAGCCCCACCCAGCTTCCCACCCATCCCAGGTCCCCGATGTGAGGCACACTCTGAGGGTCCTGCTCAGGCAGTTTGATATTTCAACAGTTATGAATTGCTGCTAATGGCACCATTCCGATCATGATAAAATCTATTCAGAATCCACTGGCTGACATATTTTCTTCATGCTTGGGATTCTGAGATCAGCAGTTCAGTTGGAGGGATCTCCAAAGAAACTTCATCTGAGGTGATCCCAGACCTGATTCTTGTGTGTGCTTGCCAGTTCAGGGTCTGGCACAGTCCGTCGCCCCAATCAGCCTATGCACATGCTGGTCATTGCAATTGCTGGGTCAATTCTGTTTCCGGCCGTGTCTTCCACCTGAACCAATGGGTGTTACAGTCCAGCCCAATCCAGCCCACTTCATACCGGGCCCTCACGCAAACCAGTGGGAGCTGCAGCCTAGTTGGGGTGACTCCCCACAACAGCTCCAGGCCTGCCCCCTACCCTGGTTCCCATGCCAGTATGCACCGCAGACTTGTTCAGTCTGTCCCACATCCCATTTAACTCTCATACATATCAATGGGCATTTAAGCCTAGTTTAACCTAACCAACCCTACTATCCAGCCCACACACATACTGGTGGGTGACTTTCTCTCCTGTTTTTTGTGCTGAGTCAATAGCTTTTAATACACAAATAATTCCATGATTGAGGTAAAAAACTTGTAAAATCAGTCCCACTCAAAATAACTGCAAAAAATTGCATATTATAGAACACATTTAACTAGTGATGCGAGAGATCTTTTCAATGGAAATTGCAAAACATTAAATAAAGAAACAGATCATGATCCAGATTGGAAGCTCATCTAGCTAATCTTTCCCCTTCAAGTGCTGAGATCCCATATGTGTGCTTGTTCGTCTTCATTTCCCTTCCAGCTCCCAGTTTATGGCCTACAGAAACGTAGTGAAGGGTGGTCTGAAACTTTGGGACACTGCATGCATGGAGGAGACTGAGAAGAGTTTCCTGGCTTTGGATTGGTTCAGCTCTGATTATTATAGCCAGTTGGGAAATGATCTATCTGTTCTCTATGTGAATCTGCCTTTCCACTAAAAAGAAGGAAATATTTTTTAAAACAAAGAAAGATTGAGATCAAACAATAAAATATGAAAATTGTTGCCATGGCCAGGGATTAATATAATCAAACTATCCATACTACCAGAAGAAATTTACATTTTCCCAGCCAACTAGTTCATCACAAAACAACTAAAATAAATACAGGAGAAAAACGGTCTCTTCAACAAATTATGGTGGGAAATTTGAATCTGCATGGCAGAAGTCCAAAACAAGATCCTTACCATGCACCTCACACATACACACAAATTCTAATGATCAAGGATCTAAATCCACAAAGCAATACCGCCAAATGACTACAGGAAAACATCAAGGATGCTGTAAGATACAGGCATACGCAATGACTTCTTTTTTTAAAGATTTATTTTTATTATTTTTTCATTGGAAAGGCGGATATACAGAGAGGAGACACAGAGAGGAAGATCTTCCGTCCGATGATTCACTCCCCAAGTGAGCCGCAACGGGCCGATACTATGTCGATCCGAAGCCAGGAGCCTCTTCCGGGTCTCCCACACGGGTGCAGGTTCCCAAAGCCTTGGGCCGTCCTCGACTGCTTTCCCAGGCCACAGGCAGGGAGCTGGAAGGGAAGCGGGGCTGCCGGGATTAGAACCGGCGCCCATATGGGATCCCGGGCGTGCAAGGCGAGGACCTTTAACCACTTGCGCCACCGCGCCGGGCCCCGCAATGACTTCTTGAAAAAGCCTCCAGAAGCACAAGCACTTAAAGCTAAAGTAAATAAATAGGATCACAAAAAGTCTTCCAGGGAAGACAGCATGGAAGATTTCTGAGGACAGAATGTCCTGGGCTAGTTGTCCAGAGACTCCGTATTTTCTAGCTATGGACGTAGGACATTCCAGTGTGAATGGACGTGCAAAAGGGTTCATTTGCAAGGCATCAGAGCAGATGTATTTGAAAATTTTATGAGCAGATGCAGAGGTCAGCAACCTGTTAGCCATCTTCAGGAATAAACAATGAACAGAAGGGAAAGGAAGAGTGAACAGAGAGGCATTGGGGAAATAGAAGGGAAAGGGAAAGAACAGATTCAGTACACTCATGCTGAGGAAAAGAATGTTATGAACAGTGACCCCAGCAAACTCTGTCTCTGGTTTATCCACTCTCAGCAAAGCACACTGTTTGAGTAGAACTCTTGGATCACTCAGATGTTTGTATCTCAGAGATGTGTCACGCTTCTGAGGATATGAAGGTAGTAAAGACAGGAAATTCAGAATATCCTTACATATCAACCTTAATTTGATTACAAGCAAATCTGATTGCGCCTCAAGTGGATGGATCACTCTTTTGTGTCCTTCTTCAGGCGACTGTGATGTTTCTTTTTAATTTGGTCACTATGACTCAGAATCTAATCATTGCTATGGTTAATAGTTGTGCCAGTCGGTGAAAGAGAAAGATACAAAAGCATTTTAAATACTAGTAAAAGTGAATGATTTTTCACAGTTCTAACCTGGAATTCTGCTACATGAACCATTCTTTCTGTTCTCAGCACAGTGCTCACAATCCTGGAACCATGTTCCCCATATCTGTGAAACCCATTTTACATTGACTTCTTCTATTTACAGAATTTTATATTGGCTGACTTTCCTGTATTTTAAATGTATTTGCTTCTAGACTTGTGGGGCTTTAGCTGCAACCAATTTCTACATTATTAAGAGGGTTATTTTGAGTGGCCCCTGTGAATAAACCTAATTTTCCCCTCTGATTAGTGCTTAATTTGAAATTGTTCGTGCAGTGCTAAAAAATCTTTCTTGACTTTCACTTCCAGATTCCAGTTTTCACCCCCAGAGGTTGTCTTTGATTACATAAATGCTCTGAGGATAATTATATGGGCAAAATTCTGTGTTAGGTAGTTTGGGTACTTTCTCTAAGAAACTGTCATTCACAAAATAGGGGGCGTGAATTTGTTTTTTAATTTTAGGTACTTTATGTGTTCATTCTTTCTGATCAATTCAAGTAATGCACCCTGCATCTAAGACACTTCAAATTTGTGTCATCCAGTCGTCAACAGAAATGTGTTTCTCTTTAAGCCTCCATCTTCTATTAAAGGATAAATTTCCAAGAAACTTTTCAAAATGCAGCTTCATATGTCCCTCTTCTCCTAAGAATGGTAACTACCTCTCCATCTATAATTTTTAAATTAAATGGCTTGAGGAAGAAAAGTAGGATATTTATGTTATTCTATAAAATCTAACAAACGAATCAGACCACATGGCTTCCCTACAGGACAATGCTCCCAATCTCAGTATCTGTGCACTTGCTGTCTGATCCTAAGCCAGATTATTATCTTGTTCTCACAGCTGGAGAGGAATTTTGCCTCAGAGGAATCAAATCTCAAGTATCGCCTGTACCTGATTTAATGAAGTAGAACTTTGGATTTAAAGCTGATCTGGCACTAGGTTAAGGCTTTGTAGGATGCTGGAATGGGATAAATATATTTCACATATGAGAAAGACATATTTTCAGAAACCATAAAGGAAAAATCTATGGGATGAATTCTGGGAAATTAATGCACTGAAGTACTAAACAATGGGCTTCAGAATATTAGCTTATTTAAAGATATTCTTAATAGAGATAACCAAATTAAAATGAGGTCACTCAGGTGGGCCTGTGATCTAATCTGAGAGTGTCCTTATAAACATGGTCATTTTGGGACCCAGTGCTGTAGGCTAGTGGCTAAAGTCCTTGCCTGGCATGTGCTGGGATCCCATTTGAGCTCCAAGTCGTATACCAGCTGCTCCACTTCCCATTCAGCTCCCTGCCTGTGGCCTGGAAAAGTAGTCAAGGATGGCCCAAAGCCTTGGGACCCTTCACCAAATGGGAGACCTGGAAGAAGCTCCTGGCTCCTGGCCTTCAGATTGGCTCAGCTCCAGCAAGTGTGGCCACCTGGGGAGTGAATAAGTGGACAAAAGATCTTTCTGTCTGTCTCCCCTTCTCTCTGTAAATTTGACTTTCCAATAAAAATAGATTAAGTCATTTAAAAAACCATGGAAAATTTGACATGTGGGTGTGTAAAAGCAAAACAATTTAATGACAAAGGAAAAATACCTTGTAAACATGAGGACAAACATATATGTATTGAGTGAGGCCTGAACCAGTGTGAGAAGTAACTAACTCTACCTATGGTTTCATTTCAGAGTTCCAACCCCAGATCTGTGAGTCAGTTGAGTCCTGTGGTTCAGCCACACTATTAGAGAAGTTTATTACAGCAGCATCACAAACTAGCACAGAAGGCCAGGCCTCAGCAGGTCAGAAGAGAGCATGAAATAGCCAAATAGCATTGGAGAGAGAGGTACAGTGACTGCTGCTGATGTCCATACACAGATATCCAACTTTCGAGAACAGCACTTCCCCTCTTCCCTTTATATGAGTTTCAATTTTATACATTTCTTTCCTTCTGTATAAACCTTGAAGAATCACTCATGATCAGGCCAAGAATAATATCTTCTTTTTTTTTTTTTGGTAAATTCAGATGTTCTCATTACATCTGAGAAACATTAAATTGTTTCTATTAATGCTAATAATATTGACTAATGTTTGTGAAACACCTGCAATGATCGAAGTATTATACTAAGTTATCACCTTTATTGTAATTGTCCTCATTTAGAAAGCAAAGAACTGAGGCAGGAGAATTGGGCATGTGGACTGAACTCATACAACTGTATATGACAGAGGTGAGAATAACAAACACTTGAATGATCTAAGAATCGTCTCCTTTATGAAAATCAAATCCCAAGACTGAGCAAATTCACGTAAGGTAAGATTTAAGTAGGGAGGGTCATTAGGTAAGGAATTGATTAGTTCTGCACACTGGAAGATGTCCTTTAAGAAACAACTCCAAGGATTCCAGGCATTTACAATGTATCCCACTGAAGACTTTTCCAACCACAAAACCTAAATGTATAGTTATTGCAACAGTTCACATTCAAACTACAGACAGACACAGCACAGTTGTGGCAATCAGCTCAAGGGAACGTTCTTCTGTAATCAATTAAATTCATTGCACTTGATTATTCAATTCCTGCCAAGAAACAATTTAAAACGCCCATTCATAACAATTTGTTTCACAATTTCCAAGGCTACTAAAATGACCTCCTGAGGACCTGGAATTTTAAAAGATTTTTCCACTGTTGCCCGAGGATAATATAGTAATAAAAACAACAACAAAAATAACCAAACACCACTTATATCTTAATAATATCCTTGTGAAATATGCACTCTACATTCATCAAGCTTTAAAATACATGTTGTAGCTTAAATCACTAAACATGTATTTTGCTATAGATAAAGGACACTGGAGTTCATAAAACTAAGTGACTATTGTGAATTCAGTATGCCCTATTTGTGGGCACCTTAGCTGGTCACACGCTCTTTCTGTATATCAGTGATCTAATGTTAATATTAAAAATTCATTGCTTATTTCTTAGGTGCATGTGAGAATTAAATAGAGTAGTGAGCAAAAAAACAGCCAGTATATTTCTGATATCAGTAATCTTCAATTCCATTCCACTTGTTCCTTTAATTTCAGTCTTCAAGGTATGAAAGTTCTCTGCCCTTATCTTGGTTTGTAAATATTTGACATGCAAAACCTCAAAAAAATAGAAGACTAAAGCTTGACTCAAAATCAATTTTAAGTCAATTTCCAGTTTGTTTCTTTGGGGCAAGTGAAAGTAAAAACTAAATGAGTAACAAGACTTCTGTCCTCCACCTGCCAAGGAGTTTGTCTTCACTTAGAAATGATCAGGGAAGGTCATTTTGATGTTCCATTTCACTATGACCTAGATTAAGGAAATGTAGTCATCGTTCCCTTGATTGCCATAAGTGTTAGTGGGTTATGTTTAGCTTATTTAGCTATTTTCAGGTTTGTGGCTTTATTTTCAAGTCTCCTACATCTCTGGTCTCTGATTGTCCACCTTTGGTGTGTCCTAGATTACACCTGAACTTTTTCATTCAGTTAGAAATCATTCCATTCATCACGTGTCCAAAGACAGAAACCTACTTCAGTGGGTTCATACATCTTTGTAGCCTAGTCATCAAAGTTCGGGTCTCTGAAGTTTCCATCCAGTTTCTTGACATCAAATGAATTTTAAAACATTTTATGAATTAGATTTTGTGTCATATATTTTTAGACGCCACCTACTGTCTTCCATATTTTCAGGAATAGCATTCCAGTCTCAGGTTATTTCCAACTCCTACTAAATAGAACACAAAGGAAATCCCTAATGCTAGGGTTTCTATGGCAAAGTACCATCATTTGGGGCACCTACACAGCATTTATCTATGCTCTCATATTTCTGAAGGCTGGAAACCTTTCGAGTGAAAGTTCTGTTTTGGGATTGAGACAGCTGCCTTCTCAGCAACCTTTCACAAACTCTGTGGCTTCAAAGAGAAAAGTGAAAAGAAAGAGTGGTCTGATGCCCTTTTCTATAAAAACACTAATCCCATCACACAAGTCTGCATCCTCACCTGTTCACTGAACCCAGTGCCATCCCATGGGCCCTCTCTCCAAGTCGCAACACACTGTTGTAGTGGAACTTCAGCATATGGAGCCAGTGGGGGGATGGTGACACAGCAGTCCATAACAAAAGCTTCACGTGTCTGAAATAATGGCTTCATGCTACTAGCTTGGATGTCACAAAACTGCTTATGATTTTGAATTTTATTACTTACAATATCGGATTCATGTCACATAAAAAGTTGTTATAAAGACCAAACATGATATAACATTTAAAACAAGGATTACAAGGCCCAGCACTTTAAAAATTTAGCAGAGATACTTTTTGCCTTGTTTCCATTTCTCTTTCCCAAGAATGTCTGCATGAACCTAAAGGTTTGAAGGTAATCACCTTCAATTTCAGTACAAAAGTGGAAGGCAGTGCAACTTGAATACCAATTGGATTCTCCCGTTGAGACATTTTAAAATATAATGTGTCATCAGGAGTGGATACGGTAGGAATCAAATACAAAGATGACACCAGATACTCTTTTTCTGAACTCATATTTGAGCTAAAAGTTGTAAAGCGACCAGATAGTGAGCTCTAGAAAACAAAAAGTACTCATTGGTTTGTATCATAGTGTGAAGATTTGAAAATCTTTAAGGGAGTTTCTCAGAATCTTTACCCCAATTAACCTTACCATTTAGAGTGTTCCCATCCACAGATCAAAGCTAAATGATGATTCTCATAAGTGACAGAGTAAGATCAAGCAAGATGCTGATTTGTGGAGTCCTGGCCCCGGAACAGAGACAACTTCAAAGCAGAAAAGGAGGCAATCACCACAGCCATATGGACCAATATGCAACTTCAGTACAATATGAGGAGTCTTTTCAGCAATGGGGATAACTCTCTGATTTAATTTTAAAGGCTATCTTTGAACTCTATGACCCCTTTCTGAATGTGATTTGATAACTAAAACAGATTTTCACATGTCAGTGTTTAGAGTCTGGGTGGAATACTAATCTAGACCATTCAGAAGCCATTTCTTTTCTCTGACAATCTTTTCTGATCTTATATAAAAAGGGAAACAGAAAGTAAAATGGTATTTCTTCTTGCAGGTAGTCATAAAATAAAAATTCTAGTGATTTTGGTAGAACCTCTGAGAATTAAGAGATTTCAGCAGTCCTAATGTATTGTTAAGAAGCACTATTTTAAAATGTCTTTGTGACCTTTCCAGCTAAATTGTGAGAAATAAGAGACAAGAACCTTTTTTTTCTCATTCACTAGAAGTGAAATATTATTGCAAATAGAACTAGAAAATGAGGAAGACAGAAAGAACAGAATAGGGAGATAGTTGAACTCTAAATATTCAAGACCATGTCTACAATCAAACCTGTTTCATTCACTCTTTGTGAAACATTTTCAGAAATTTCACTTGGTCTCACAAAATGCTTGGCCAAATCTTAAACTCTTTCTGATTGCCCTGAATTTTATTTTGAAAGTATATTTACCTTTTGTGCTTGAGAGGCAACATGAGGAATACAAAGGGAAGAGAGAAAGGAAAAGGAAGGGAGGGAGTGAAGAAGAGAGCCATAGCAAGAATCTTCATCTACTAGTTCACTCTTCAAACGCCATCAATAGCCAGGGTGGGTCAAACGAAAGCGTGGAGCCAGAACCCTACCAGGCTTTCTGACATGGATGGCAGGGTTCCTAGTGCATGCCCTGTTTTCTGTTTCCTCCTATGACATTCGTTAATAGGAGGTTAGATGGGAAGCCGAGACAGGTTCTAATCTGTCACTCTCATACGAAATGTAGGTCTCTCAACAGGTGGTTTAGCCTGCTGGACAACAATATTCACCCCTCCCTTAATTTTACTGCTAATCAGTACCTCTTTCAAAATTTGCAATCCTGGGCTAGAAACTAAAAATGGGTCTGGCCTTTTTCAATCTTTATAGTACCTTCCCAACTGAGACTATGAATATTCAAATCTACAGAATTTATAATTATTCTCACACAAAATCCTTCCCATTAGTTGACAC
Source organism: Ochotona curzoniae (assembly GCF_017591425.1). Classification (NCBI taxonomy): domain Eukaryota; kingdom Metazoa; phylum Chordata; class Mammalia; order Lagomorpha; family Ochotonidae; genus Ochotona; species Ochotona curzoniae. The sequence continues at coordinate 37,662,822 of NW_024467122.1, forward strand.
ATCTGCCTGTCTGGTCTCTGGCTGCTGGTAAGAATGTAATTCTACCTATAGTCTTTAAAACTCTCAGAGTTTTGACCAATTAAAACACATATGTGAATGCATATATGTGTATGTGCGTAGATATATACACATAGATTACAATGGGAAAACAGTCATATTGAATCATGTAGCGCCTCTGGTCATAATTCTGGCATTTTTTTTTGTGGGTGACAATAAGCTATTCTGTTTATATTCACTGCAAATAAACATTTGGAAAACAGTACTATTATTTAGTTATATCTAAAAATTTGTGACAGAAGGGTAACCTAACAGATATACTGAAGGAACCAGAGTAGATTGCCAGGTAATCTGGCAGGAACATACTGAGAGAGTAGTGAGCATGTGGGTAACTACATTATTGAAACTAATGAAGTTTTGCTACACTCTATTGCTTGCAGGGTTTGTGGATGCAAATGCAGATAACACCGGATGACCACTATGAAAGCTTTCTAAAGGAGCCAAAGTTTTAAGCTTCTCGAAAATAGAAAGCAACCTGATAGTGTTCAAGTTGATCAATAATGTGAAGCAAGTACAGAATAACACGGCTCTTTTGTAGTTACTTTAAGACTTATTCCTCTTTGAGGTACTCCTGCCGAGTAAATTAAAAGACAATTGAAAGAGAAGGCACCAATAAGAAAACCAGTAATGATTTCTTGAAAATTCCCAGGCCACAGGCAGGGAGCTGGGTGGGAAGTGGGGCCGCTGAGACGTGAACCAGCGCCCATATGGGACCCAGGCACATGCAAGGTGAGGACTTTAGCCGCTAGGCTACCATTCCACAACCTATTTGCCCTACTTTTAGCATTCACCAAAATGTCCTTCATAATTTATGTTACCAAGTTTGTTTTTATTTACAAGCAACTCTGACATGAGTATTTCAAGTTCATACTTCTGGTAACTTCTTTCTCTGCTACATTAGCTCAGGGTCATAACAGGTAGCTCATGTCCTTAACAATGCGGACTTGAAAGTATTCTAAGAGAAGAAAAGAATGTTAGAATTGGTTTATATATGGTATAGCTGAGTACACTATAACTTCTTTGAAAATCAAGAACTTTTATAACTAAACTCCAGAGTGCCCTCTTAAAAGCTGAAGTATCAAATCATCCAGGATCTGGGAGAACAGGGAAGGAAGGACACAAAAATAATCACATATTTTCTCTGAAAAAAAATGTTTTTCTTTCTTGTCAAGAGTTTCTGTTATTTTAAGAGAGTTTTTCATACATGAAAATATTCCTCTGTGTGCTCAGAAGTTATTCATAAAAGGTGGCTTGAAGCTCCGAGTATTCTCTGCCAGAGGGGTTGATACATCTTTCAGTAAAGCAGTTTAAATTGCATAAAGAAAGTTGATGTGGGAAAAGATGCAACTATGAGTTCTTTTCAGCAGTTTCTTATGTTTTTCCACTCAGCTGAAACTTTTGTGTGGAAAGTAAGGTAAATCTGGAAGCTGTTTTTGGGAAGAGGCTTCCCAGAAGAAAAAATACGTTTGTTAACAGATTTTTTTTCCCCTGAATGATGAATAAAGATATTCAGCCAAATTTTTATTTCACTTCTACCCTTAAGGTACAATGATAGTTTCATCTCCAATGGAACCATCTTCCTCTGAATATCTTTATTGCATCAGGTGTAAAATACCCAGGGCCAGAGAAAGCACACTGAATTGGAAGGAAGTATAAAATCTTCTCATCAGTATTTCGATATTATCTATGAATTGGTGGGAAATCACTTAATTTGAGGTGCCTCTATGTATTTTAAAACTGAGAGAATTTGTTGTAGATGTTCCAGAATCACATCAGCTCTTCCATAGTGGACTTGTATGCTCCAAAAGGAAAATGAAAACAGAAGGGGGTTTCCAGCTGTCCTTCAGCCTATTCTCTAAGTGGAGGACTCAGTAGTTAGGATTTCGGTCTCATTTTATTTTCTAAGTACTTTTCATGTTTGCATTAGGATTCCTTTTGTTATTTCATTTTCCATAAAAATTCCCATAATCACAGTGTTAGGGACAAATATTCAGTTGTTGTCTAGTCTGTGTCATATATCAGGTTTACCCAGCAAAAACAGTAAGTAAAAAAACAAGTGTTTACCCTCTGGTGTCCTGGAGGACCAGGATAGATGTGGGATGGACTAGGCAAAGTCTCAACCCTTACTGAGCCATGTGTCAGCCATATGTGGGTATGGACAAACCATGGCTGGGCTAAAACATCCAATAGCAAGGACTAGTTTGGGTTGAAGACCAGTCAGGAAAAGCCACTGTTCCCGCTAAGACAGGAGGTGAACTGAGTAGGGCTGGCTCATAGACCCACTGGCATGTGCAAAATCTGGCATTTGGAGGGGTTCTGATGGAGGAGCCTGGGCAACTCCTCTGGTAGAACACAGACCCAGCAGGTAAGCACAAGAAGCATGATAGGAAACAGCCCAGAAGAGGCCATGGAAAGTTTTCCACTGGCATACATCTGGCATGGATTGGGGGAAGACCATGCTGAATCTGTTCACATCATCCACTGGCAAATCCAGGCATCAGAACAGTGTGGGTCAAGCCAGGTCGGTCACAACAAAAACTAGCGCACAATACGGAATGCCAAGGTGAGGTTGCCTGTGCCAGAAGTGACCGCAGCGCCCAACCAGCACACTGGAGAACCAGGAAGGGAGGGGACAGAGCTGGCAGGGGACTAAGGGGTGGTTCCTTGGCTGAACAGCTACTCCCGCTGGAGAGCATCAGCTGGGAGGGGGCAGACCAGACTAAGCAGGGCAACAACACCTGTGTGCCTCATATGGACTAGATTAGGGAAAAGCCAGGCTGGGCTGATTATTCCTACTGGTGCAAACAAAATTAGAGTAGGTGAGGGTTGTTTGGGCTTAGCCACAGCATCAGCTGGCAGAAGCTGGCACTGGGGGGCTAGTTCTGTCAAGTCAAACCACAGAACTACCTGGAGAGGGCATAATCCAGGAGTGGGAAAGGCCTGGGAGGGAAATAGTGGGCTCATCCCTCTTGGGTTACCACTTCTATGGGAGGGCACAAAAATCAGGACAGGGGCTGGGGTGGAATGGGGTGTGGGACAGACTGGACTACGCTATACATACTGGCAAACCAGGGTAGAGGGCACGTCTGGTGGGGGTTATTGTGTGTCACTCCAACTAGGCTGCAGTTCCCACTTATTTATGCGAGGGCCGAGTACGTGCTGGGCAGCACCAGGCTGGATTGCAACACCCATTGGTTCCAGTGGAAATTGGGGCTGAAAACAGAACCAACCCAATGATAGCAACCACCAGCTGATCAGGGCCATGGACTGAGCCGGATCCTGTACCAGCTAGTACATACAAGAATCTGGTCTGAGAACACCTCAGACAAGGTTTCTTTGGAGATCTCCCCAATCAAAATGCTGGACTCAGAACCCTAACCAAGAAAAGAGAGAAGACAGAACAGGTCAATCAACCATCTCAGCTATATGTTGGCAGCAAAATATGGGGCAAACAGAGACTCTATGATGGACTATGTCAATCAGTGGATTCTTCAAAGACCTCGTAGTGCTTGGAGTGGCAAGATTGCCAGCGATTCATAACTGGTGAACTATCAAAACCACTTGAGCAAGAACCTTGGAGCATGCCTTATATGCAGGACCTGGGGAGGGTGTGAAATTGGGTGGGCCTTCTCCCTCAATACCCCCTTTAAACATGAAGGAAACAATATGGAAATAATAGTCTTATCCACTTTCCTATAGCCCTTGAACCTTTTTACCCCAATTAACTATATAAAAAATTGTCAAAAATATAATAATAATAATGAAAACATTTTAAAAAATAAAATGTCTTAATAAAAAAAAGTGTTAGGACTTATTCATTCATTTACTCTGTAAAGAACTGAGTCAATGATCCAATCTGATGTTTGGGGAAGAACTCACGTGATCTTAGCCAAAAGGCTGAGAAACGATGGGGAAGAACTCCACAGGCAAAAAGACCTGCAAGTTCAAACACATTGTGGGGCACATTTCGCATAATTGAAAAACAGTAAAGAGACCAATCTGAAAAGGATAGTTTGGAGAGTTAAGGATGAGAGAGAACAAGCATTAATCAGAAATGTATTTCTGAGTCATGGTAAAGGTTTTGATTTCACTCCGAGCAATTACAAGATCAGACTAGATTTGACTTATACTTTGAAGAACTGTGGCTGTCATGTCAAGAACAAGTTCTAGGAGTGATGATGGGTGTCCAGAAACCTATTAACAGGCCATGGTTATAACACTTATAAAAATGACGGTAGCTTCCCTCTGAAGTGAACTTGGGTTAAAATGGCAAGGCATAGTCTGAGTCAGGATACATGCTGAAAATCAAGCCCACAACAAGAGAAGAAAAAAGCATTCTAGACAGTTTCAAACACGGAACTGTTTCAAACAAGACTCAAACATAACCGTTCCTAGCGGCTGTGGAATGACCTGTACCACAGAGGTGTACGACCCATTTGTAGACACTTAACCAGAAATTCTTCCTTTGTGCACATTTGCACTACTGCCTTCTAATCTCAGTTCATTCTTTCTTCCATGACTCACAATATGCCATATTTCAGGCCCATAAAAACAAACAAAAAAGCCTGAAAATTTTGAAAATATTGTGTGAAATAGTCAAGATTTTCTTAAAATCGTGTATTCCTGAAATCTCAGTGCTACGACTTAAGGAAAGGTTTCACTAGTACATGGTTGGAGGAGAGGGCTGCTTCCTTCCGGTAGTTCAAGTGACACTGACCAATTCTTCATCATTTTCAGTCTATTGTTTCTCAATGACTCCTAACAATAGGACCAATAAGGAAGAGACATGTAATGTTTAACTTAGCTGTATACTGACTTACAAACTCAAACGTCCTTATTTCACATATTTCCCTTTATCATTATAAAGAAGTAGAGTTAAAAAGAACATGCTGAGAAACTTGGGTTTGACAATGTCCTTTTGTCTAAAAGCATTTTGGTGTTGTTAGATATCCTAAACATCAACAAATGATTCAGAAAGAAAAACTCACATGTTGATGATGGTTCTGAGTACAAAGCCCTTAGAGTATTGATATGGACTTACATTTTATAAGTTATAATGTATAAAGTATATCCATAAGAGGAATAAAACTAAATAAGGTTTGGTATCTTTAAAAAAACACACTAATTTTTGAAGCATTGCATATTTTTGAAGCATATTAAAATCAAAGTTTTATTATGCAAATCTGGATAGTACCTAAGATTAACATAGCTCAATTACATCATTAGATGTCAGAAAGGCATTTGAAAGGGTAGGTTGCAAATAATTCTTTTGAATGTCACATAAATTTTCTTTGCAGTTAATCTCTGTAAAGAGGGAAAAAATCCTCTCTATTCAGGCATAGAATAGGGGCATTAACAATGTAAAGGTCAGTGCATAATGATGTGAAAGAGAAAAGGCCTAAAGTGCCATATTGATGAAATGAGATGGGGGAAGTCATATAAAAATATTAATCAATCAATCTTTAATTTAAGACCTTTAGGTAACTTTCTAAAATCTTCATCATTATTTAATATCAAAGGAATACTGGCCAATAAATTCCTTGAGGAGAAAATGTACCTAAAGTTTGAGTGTTTGGAGTCAATGTATTCTCTATATTGCAGGCCGGTATAAAGTGTAAGGAAAAGAAAAAAATGAAGTTGCAGGAAAGCTTAAGTTCTCCTGATGCAACATCAAGCCTTCAGAGCAATATTTGGATTAACAATTTGCTTAACCAACTACAAAGCTGATTCTACCTGTATAAATATTTGATGGGACACATAAGATATATGGTCAGATAAAGAAAAGAGGAAAAAAGTCACAACGTTTCACTGACTCACCAATTGACCAATTTTTTTTTTCCACCACAAATATCAAACAGATGCCATATTGTGGGGAAGAATAAGGAGTCCTTGCCTTCAAGGTTGCACTATGGAAATCAATGAATGGGTATGAATAATGCAGAATTATGAAGAAGATGATGTAGCTAACAGACAAGATCAGGGAAAATGGTAACACAAGAGAGATGCTGAAGCTCTTCGAATGTACTGTAAGCTTGACTTGGTCTTAAAAAGTCAGAAAGCAGTTCCCTAGATTGACGACTGCAAGAAAACTTTTCTGGTAGAATGCTCAGCAAGTGAAAAAGCTCCAGAATTGCTGAACGATGCAAAACTGTTAAGTAGATTTGAATTTGGCTGGAACTTACGTGCAAGTTGGGAAAGTCTATAGAAAGGAAATTGTAAGAGAAAACTAGATCAAAGTTTTAATGTCACGGTGAGTCACTGGAATGGCATATGGAGGATTTATTCTTTGGAAGGTTCACTATGGTAGCAATGTGGTGGATAGACTGAGAAAGTAGAGATGAGTTAAGAAGAACAGAATATCACCGTACTCCAGTGAAGAGACTGTGGAGGTTCACACCTTGGCTGTGAGAGTGGATTCAAAGAGAGAGGAGGCATCAGAGACGCAATGGTTCAAAACATAATGAGACAATTCAGTTTTAAGTCTTGTGTCTACTACTTAACAGATATGATAAGACATTCTGTACTCAACTGGGAGAAATATTGATTGTTGATTGCAGTTGAATAATTTACTTGGGACAAACCTTGCCAATAACAGCCTTTCTTGACCAACACTATGCTTCTTCCTTGCAGATGTGGTCCTCATTCAGCAACTGTTCAAGACAGAAGACTAAGAACATTTTGGCTCACTTCAGAGAAATGCTGAAGAGCAATCTAAACTCCAGACCTCCACCATGAGTAATGTAGATTTTAAGTTGTAAATGTCTTTCTCTATTCAAGCATTTTTCCCTTACTCCCTTACAGTGTCATTCCAACAACCATCCCAACAACCTATATATGTCAATGATACCAACCTACATATGTATAATTATCTAAGACTGTGTCTCTTGAAGAACCTGATCCTAGGCAAGTGATGACAGGAATGGTTCTAGAAATAGATTTTAAATTTTTAAAAGCTGGATCAAGTGCAGTTTTCCTGATAATACCATGTTAAGTGGAGATAGTGATAGAATGATACAACTTACACCAGCGGTGAAGTGAAATGGGATACTGATGGAAGTAATCAATTGATATCTGCATTATTTCAAGCGTAGGAAATGTCCCAGGGAAATAGGAATTGAAAGAACAAGGGGAATCTATTATTGCTACTGAATGCTGTCCAATCACGTGAGAAAGACAATGAAATTAATCACCAATTCAACTTAAAGTGCAAAAGATTAAGAAACTCTGGCAGCACACTAACAGATTCTTATCTCCTTCAGTTTTAGGGAAGGGGAAGAAGGGACTGATAATTACACTGGAAATTGAATCACAGGGTAGAAACTCCAGAGAATGTTCATTTGCAATATCGACAAATCTGCTACAGCCATTTCAGAGTCTACTTTTCAAAGCAATTGCTTCCTAAAATATGAGATGCATATTTCATGTTGGATGCATTAAATATAAAAACTTAGAACAACAGATCTTCCTCAACCTCTCACCTGGCAAAATCAACCCTTTACTTGTTTGGAGATAAAGGAAGTTATGGACAACTTGCAAATTAATTTCTGACTTTATAAAAAAAAGAGCCACTTGGCTTTCACCTTAAATTCAAATAGAGCAAAATCACAACACCACCAGGCCAGGGAAATGCTAAGTTCACTAAAGAGGATAAAACCACAGGAGTAAACCAATGTATATCAGTAGGATCCATAAGAGCACATACTGGAGAATAAAAACTTGTTATCACTCAAATGCCCATCAATAAATGAATGGATGGGTAAATTGTGATATTTCCAGTGAGTGGACTACTGTATAACATTAAAACAGAGACTAACTACTGATCCATTACTGCAAAATGGTAGATTCAAAATAATTAACCTGAACAAAACTAGACAAAAAGAATACACACTATAAACAAAGTAATCTAATGACAGAAATCTGACCGGTGACCAGGGATAGGGGAATGAGAGAATGGGAAAGTTGAGAAGGATGTACTACAAAAAGGCACCATGAGACTTGTGAATCACAAATATTTATATTTTGTTGTTTCTGTTATGACTTACAGGTGCACATCTATACCAACCTCAGGGAAGTTTACAGTTTACAATCTGTACCAACCTCATGGAAGTTTACATTTACAACTTCTATTAGCCTTCTGTCAATTACACCTCAATATTTGATTAAAAGAAACCTGGAAAACTACCTCAACTCCTCCAACTTTCATAGGTTTTATGTACAGATTGTTCCTTTCTTCACCTTGCCCTGATTACAGAAGAAATTACACAGATTAGAACACAAAATAGAACAGAACAAAACAAAGCAGCCATCTTTATTGAAACTATTTATTGATTGGTGCCTCTTTCCTATGATCCTGATCTAATGTCAGCCCCACTAAAATGCATCCCTAGGTGGGATGGTCCCTGGTGCCCTGAATTTCTTCTCCTAAGTCTTGGGAACTCCTAGAAAGCAATTATCCTCTTGGACTTATCACTTGGATTCCCCATGGAATCAGGCATGCAGGATTCCATGTTTCTCCATACCTGCCAAGATATAGCTCTGACCTTCCCCCACAGTACAATCAGAAAAGCCATTTTGAGTCCTTTCTATGTGTTCCCCACTAGAAAGCAAATAGAAATACAGGATCTATTAATATGATATATGTCCTTTCTATGACAGGGATATGAGATAACTGAGACTTCCTTTGGTGTCAAAAATGTGGTTATGGAATCTCTTTTTGCTATTATCAAGCATGTGGGAAAATGAGCATGGCATGCTCTTTGTGCTTTCCATTCTTCTATTAGCTTGCCCACCCAGCCAGCCAAACAAAAAACCTTCCGTTTCTCAAACCAGCCAAAACTTGCTATTCCCAAAGACCTTCAGAAAACTTGTTTCTTTTGTTTTATGGGGTCTATAAATGATCTCTCTCTCTCTCTTTCTCACATACACACACACACCACACACTTCCTTTGAAATGTTAAGTTTAGAATTAACTAATAAAATGTCAAGCATATGAAGTTGGCAGTCAGTGTGGCCCACTAAAATGCAGTTGCTATCTGTCTCCAAAGTTCTCACCAGATATACTCAAAAGCCAATGGGTTCACACTGCATGTGGTTTGTTAAGGAAAGCTTGGCTCTTTCTAACTGATGTTTTGTGCATGATCCTATATCATAATCCCAGGAAACTTCAACAAATCATCCCTTGTCCTACATTTAAATGAATATTTATAAAGACTGACATTTTATTCTTATTGAACAAAGCCTACGTGATCAAAGCCTTCAAATTTCTGAACACTATCTTTTCTCCAACTGTCAGTTACTTGTTTACTAAAAAATTAATTTTTGAAAAGAAGACCAACGCTGATACCCCATGGGCATTCCCAGTCCATGACAGTTGTAATGCTCTTTTTCCTAAGATCCTATTTCTTATTCCTTCAAGGTCATATGTTATCCCTCATTTAGGATTCATTTCACACAACTGTCTATCTCTTTTTCCCATCTCTCTCTTTTCTCCTGTCTCCCACCTCCCTCTTGGGGTATGCATTATTATTGTTGCCATATAATGAAGATAACTTCAGACTGTTGGTATAGAGAAAAAGAATAAGAAAAAAGACTCTACAACTATATCCAGGTCTGTAATGCTGCCAAAATATGTTCCCATTCATCAACATCCAATTCATATCCTGATGAACCTATCTTATATTTTCAATATTGTATGACTAATTTGATACGTTGGTATTTTCTAAGAATACAGCTTCAGAGTGATTGGGTTTAATCTATGATAGCATTGCTTATTAGCAAATACCTTGAGAGTGTATCAAACAAGCTAATCACGTAGTATGTAAAATGGAAACTCATTTGTGAGTTTCAAACCACAGTATATAAAACCTAGAAGATGGAGGTAGTTGCTACAAAATACAGTTTCCATGAATATGAGTTACTGTTCAAACTTACAATCCTCTCTAGTTTAATTTAATTACACTGTACATTCAAAACAAAGTACAAAGGCACAACATAGTGATACTAGAGTTGAAATGTATTTATCTTAGGAATAGTTTGGATGGAATCTGGTTCTGTTACCAAACATGTGATTTAATCTGTGCCTTTTAGCATTTTTAACCTACAAAATAAAGCAAACTACAGTTTACAGTTATTCTAGCTGCTAGCATTTCATCATGTGGTGGTACATTGAATAAACAAAATCAAGTGAAACACAAATTAAAACAAGAGTAAAGATTAAAGATGCCTCCTTTACTTTAACCTAATTCTATAACAGATGCTCCTCTCTTAATCTCAACGGGGAACAGACTTCACAGCCCAGGAGCATAATTACAGAAAACACTGGCTCCTGTGGTCATGAAGTTATACTTGGGGCACACTGAGTAACTGCCAATTCGGACCTCAATGGGTGACTAGGGCATATGGTGATAAAGGATCAGTCAAGAGTACACTGTAGTGTTCAGTAAATGCCAGCAGCTTTGTGAAAAAAGAAATAGAGATCACGATGCCTCTGCATCAACAAGAAGCAACAAAATGTAATGCACAACCTGATAATCCTATCTCAAAACATCTTTCCTCTTTCACTTTTGGTTTGTTTGATTTTCATACTGTAAAACTAGCTTCAGCACACTTTACATAGTGATTATCCATCATCTGCCATTTGATGCATTCGGTAGTGAGATAAAATAAAATCGGAACTTTCTCTGTCCTCTGAAACACCGGGCCTAAAAGGTTATCTCAAAGTTGCTTTCTCCTGAGTGAGTTCTGTTGAAGGACATAGGATGCCAGGACCTCAGACACAGAAGTTGTACGCACAGGATGCTCGGGTTTTAGCGCTATGTTAGCCAGCTGTTCTATATATACATCCAACTCTCTCATTCTTGTAGCTTCCATCAATCAACACTTTCCAGCATATGGTGGGGTTAAATGGGAATTCCCAGGCATTGTCCACCTTGGGTTCTCATGTTCGGGTCCTTAGCAATAACTATTAATGAAGGTAGGATTAGAAATGATCCATAAATTGGTGCTCCATGTTCATGTCTCCAGGCAGAGAACTTCTTGACCATGAAAATAAAAGCAGGAAAATGAAAAAGTGAATCCTTAGGTTAGAGGAATCAATGTTCTTAATTTCACCTCTGCTTGGAGAAGGGTGCACTGACTCAATTTTCCTTCCTTCCTAATTTCTTTTGAAAGAACAATCATTTACATCATCAGCCTATCATCAGCGGGAGATTGAAGCATTTAGAGAAAAAGTTGAAGTTTAATCCAAAATAACAGAAAATAGCTGTGTCTGATCAGTTTTCATATCCCTGACAAGACTACACAAAAGTCAGATGTTGTACCTGGATTGCGTAGTACCGACATGCAAGTCCAGGAGAGCCCAGAGTCTCTCTGTGCAGTAGGAAATCTTCTCAGTTTATCTCCATAGGGGAAAAAAGTGTCTGATCTTATCATGGTTACTGTAGGATATCACCAAAATAGGATCTGGATGAGAGAGCACAGAATAGGGATCACGGCAGACAGCAACCCCTGGATGCCTCAGACTTTCCGTTTGGCTGATCCAGTGTGTGTTACATTGGAATTTGAGAATTTGTTCTAGCTTTTATGACAGCTTTTAATTTCATAAATTAGACTCCTCCACGCTTCTGTTTCATATAGCACTAAATTAAATATAAATAAATTAGGTTGGGTTTTTCAGGGAGGGGTGTGTATGCACGAGTGTGTATGTGTGTGTATAATCTAAAGCACTGTCTTATAAGTACGAAGCAATGCCAAAACTGAAGCAAGAATGTGACATTTTCATCTCTTTAAATTTCTGTGCTTTGATGTGTGTGAATGTTTATCTCTCTGCCCTCTACTCCCTCCATACACACATACACTGACTAGGGGTAATCTTCAAAACAGTTCTTGAAAAGTGCTTATTATAAACACAATGTGTGGATTTTTACTTCATTGAGCAATCTCATTTGTTTCTACAAACTTTTGAAGAAACCACGTGTAAATATTTGTGCATCTTATATATACAGTATATGTAAGAAAAGGCTTCAAAATTTTATGGAAAATGAAATGAAAATGTTCATTTTCCATAGGATTTTTAATTTTGCTTTTACACATAATGCACACATAATTTTTTAAAGATTCCATCACTACATGTTGAACATGATGAAGTAATGAAAGCATATGAAAAACAATTAAAATACAAAGGTATTTTAGGGCCTGGTGCGATGGTGTAGTGGTTAAGGTCTTCGCCTTGCACGTGCGGGGAACCCATATAAACACCGATTCTAATACTGGCGGCCCCGATTCCCATCCAGCTCCCTGCCTGTGGCCTGGAAAAGTAGTGGAGGATGGCTCAAAGCTTTGGGACCCTGCACCGGTGTGGGAGACCTGGAAGAGACTCCTGGCTTCAGATTGGCTCAGCTGTAGCCGTTGCGGCCGCTTGGGGAGTGAATCATTGGACGGAAGATCTTCCTCTCTGTCTCTCCTCTCCGTATAGCCGCCTTTCCAATAAAAATAAAATAAATCTTTTTAAAAAAAGGTATTTCAAAAAGATGATAGAAAATATTATGGTAAAAAGATTTTTGAAAGTTATTCAAAATTTTTCCTTCCTGCTCATTTTCCATGAACTTTTAAGGTATTTTTTAATTAGAACAAAACAACTCATCTGTTAGTTCCATTTTCACTAACTTTTTGAGGCATCCATAATTCTTTTTTGGATAGGTATTGACACATTTTTCAACTTTGTGTGTTCAGATTAAAATTTGTATGTCAAACCCATTTCTACCTTTTAATCTTCTTGTTGGTACAATGAAAAATGTACATTAAAATATATAAAAGGGTAAAGACAGTTTCATTAACATTGCATTTAAGGTCTCTTTGCGACTATTTTGGAGAGTAACCAAGCATGTAGACTCAGAAACTGTGTCCTTAGAAAACATCACAGCTGGGGAAGTGATTTACTAGGCTCCCCTCTAGGCCAGATGTTCACCTTGAGGAATGAGAGACAGACAAGCCCTAAAGTGAGCAGACGTACTCCCTATTGTGTCTCCTCTCCAGACTGTGCCTCATATTTAAAGCACCCTGCATAGGTAATAGACAAGCAATATTCTTCTGGTAGTGAGCAATTCTCTTTTCATAACATTGTAGAACAAAGCCAAGGGCAGAGTCCATCTCTGGATAATGTGCATTAGCTCATTTTTGGTCATCAAAAATCATGTATGGTGTGCCTTCAACATGCTGTTTCCTGGGGATGCAGAAAGTGCAGATACTATCCATAAAATGAATAAATTTAGTTAGAAATAATTTTGGAGACTGAGACACACAAAATACATGACATTACTTGTATTCATACATTTTTTCATAAAGTTACAATTGTAAATTTTAATGCCTAGAATATAAGAAAATAGCATCCAAAAGTTGAATAAAACCTAGATGATATTATTAAGGAAATACACTTGGTATTTTGCAGGACTGATCATCAATATGAAGCATATTTGTAAATATTTTCCTTTAAACAGTGGCTTGGGGCAGGCAGGCATTTAATGGAATGAAGAGACAACGTCCCCACAAGGAGTGAATACCAGAATCTCTTTATAGCCTAAGCATCACATTGTTTGCTTCCTGAATAATAGTCTACATTTTAATGGAGTACCCTAGTTGAATTACAAGCCCATTAAAGATTGAGAGGCAATGTCCCAGGAGTCACTCTAACTATATATTCCCTGCATGTACATAATTTCTTGCATGCCAATAACTACTTACAGATAGGAGTATGTTTTAGACCTCATGAATGTTGAAGATGACACAAACTTTAAAGGGTATTTGTGATTATAACAGGATGGCAGACCAAGGTAACTAGGCAACTAAAACTCGTGCAAGAAAATGTAAAAACTATTTCATTGTTTAATGCAGTGTTGAAATTTTCCAGTGAAAATTTCAAGAAATGTTTAGGTGCTAAGAAGAAAGTTAAAAGTGTAAATAAAAAGTATGTGTACATATTACACCTGTGATTTTTGTGAAGTGAAAGGTTGAATATATAAATTAATATTTTATATTTAGCATATTTTCAGCTGATAACTGACAAGTGAAGTTTTCACATCGCCTCATTTGAGAGACAGATATAAAAGTATTACATGGGGAGAATCAAGATGGTAGAATAGGGTAAGGACACATTTAAACAGATAGAGAAATATTAGCCAGTGTGAAGCAGAGAGGGCACATTCCAGGTAATAGGAGAGGACAGAACAACAGCGGAGGGGTACCCGGAGACTGACAGGCACAGCAAAGCAGTGGACACAACGGTGTGGTGTTGCAGTAACTGATACTCCAGCAGCATTCAACCAGCAGTAATCTGAATCACACTGGCAGCCAGAACTCCACTAGCAACCATGTGGGAAGAGATATTCACCAGGAGCTCCAGAGGTGAACCCAGACAAAGAACTGCTGGTCTTGCTGGTCTGTTTAATTTGACCAGGAGCAGAGACACAGTGGCAGGTCCCAGATGGGTAGTTAGGGAACAGGGTGGAGTTCACAACCCAGTGCCTCCTAAAGCCGAATTAGGTGTCATTTTACTTAAGGAGGCAAGTGCTATGGGGCAGGACCAGGCACGCGTTGAGCTGGAAGTGAACTCATTTCTGGCTCAGTGGACTGCAAAGGCATGGCATCCTACAGGTTCTACCAAAAACAGGTCTGGGTAGCCCCCAGACCTGATGGCCAGCAGATCAAGAACTCTAGTAGTGACACATCAGGTGCCATTTTATACAGTATGGTAAAAGTTTTAGGACAGCAGGGACAACAGTTACCTGAACATGTGCTGAGCTCACGAGAACTCACTGAGCTCAGTGTATTGCACTGGTCCCACAGGAAAATAATACCGACTATGGCTTCGTATGGATCAAAATAGGTCCGTGTGGCCCTCAGACCTAACAGCCAACAGATTCCTGCAAGATTAGCACCACTAACAACATAGCTAAATAGAACTCCTGGTGTCTCCCTAATCCTGGGACCTGCTCCAACCGGAAGTGGGAGAAATTTTGTACAGACAAAAAAAGAAACAACTATTTGTTGCCTACAGGAGACACATTTCACCAATGAGGATCAGCAGAAACTGTATTTCATGGATTTTGATTTTTTCTTTTTGTTAGTTTCATCTCTTTAAAACACTTTCTTCTGATCAAATTATTCAATGACTCATAGATCATACAGAAGCATCATTTTCTTCAAGAAGGTTCCTGATTTTATTTTTCATTTCTTCAGCAACACATGTGTCATTCAGTAGCATGTTATTTAACTTCATGGTGTTGTTAATATCTTTTTTTTCTTCTAGTTGTTGATTTTGCTTTGTGGTTTTTGATTTAAGGGGATGTATAGTAACTGTGTAATGGAGACTGCCATATACAGATGTCAGGATACAATGCAGTATGCATCTCTACTAACAGACAAAGAGAGACTCCCAATGAAACTGTTTACTACATCTTGACAATAGGATGGTGGACTCTGCCATTGTCTATGCCTGCTATGATGGACATATGACTCTGGATAGGAAACTGTACTATGGTAATGATACAGGAGAACTCAGTGAGAGGGGAGGAAATTGGGAAGTGGACAAGGGAAATCACATGGTCTATGGAACTGTATCATAAAAAGAAGTTAAAATTTTTTAAAAAACACAAAGTTTGATCGCAAAAAAAAAAAAAATATCCCATGCTTTTCAACTAGGTATCTGATGGTGAAATCCCCAAGGCTTTTGAATAGCTTTGTCATCAGAGCAGAAGTATCTGGTTTCATCTTCAATTTCACGAACTTTACTAGGTGAGGCAGGGTAAAGACAGAGATTTTCTCTCAAGAAAGGGAGAAAAGATACATAAATCTTACTAACACATGAAAGATCAAAACGAGGTTTGAAATCTGAATTTTTGTTACCCATAAATACTGGTAATGAATTTGGTCTCTCAAGGGGGTATGTGAGCCAGTGCTTGGCAACCAGGCTTTCAATGCAGCCTCCTGCTAATGATCCTAGCAAGTAGAAAGTAAGGATGGCTCCAAGTGCTTGAGTCCCTGTAACCCATGGGAGACCCAGAATGCCTCCTTGGCTCCTGAGTTCTGCCTTTGGTTTGCCCAGCTATGGTGTATGCTTTTAGGAAATGAATCAGCACAAAAAGGATTATTTTTCACTTCAGCTCTTGTTCTTGCTATGGTTAAAAACCATGAAGTTTTTCTTGAGGGATACTCATAAAACTCATGCTTATAAGATTTCCAATGAAAAACAGAGTAATAACAGTATCCCAATGCAACCTACAATATGCCTTCTTAAAGTACATTAATAAATAGATGGTAAAATGATCATAGTTCAAAGAACTTGAAAAATATTTGTTTTAAGCATAAAATGAAATTGGTAATTAGCAATGATTAAGATACTAAGAATCACAAAATGATGTGAGCTAGGAATGGTGAGAAAAAGAATGAATTGAGAAAATGAAACCATTAATCATTTAAATTAAAAAAGGATCAATACATTAAACAACTATTTAGTCACAACTAAGTAGTGAGTCCTCAAATTAGAACCTGATCATTGATGAAACTGCATAGAAGGAAGACAAAGGGAAACAGAGAATGAAAAAGAAAGGTTAATTGAACACAGAGGATAAGACAAGAACAAGATTGAACATATATTTTGAGTTTAGTGCAAGAGAATGTAGAGTATCACTGCTGGGTAATATTCCCGAAGCTTATGGCTGTAGACTTACCAGAACTGACAGTCCAAAAATGTAATTAAAAAACTATATCTGCCCCCCAAAAACCTCTCTATAAACCCATATATACTATAATAAATCTGCAAGATAATAAAGTTAGAAACTAAAGAATAAAATTAGAGGCCAGAACTGTGGCATAGTGGGTAAGCCATCATTTACAATGTCAGCATCCCATATACTGCTACCTGCTCTACTTCAACCCAGTTCCTTGCTAGCATGATTGGGAAAAGGGACAGAGATGGTCCAAGTGCCTGATTCCCTGCCACCCACATGTGGCACAAAAAAAAAAAAGTTCTTGGCTGTTGGGTTCAGGTTGGCTCTTGTAGCTACCTGGGAAGTCAAACAATAGATGGGAAATCTCTCTGTCTCTCCCAATCTCATTAAATTTAAATCCATGTAAATTAAATTAAGGGCAATCAGAGAAAAAAAAATATTTTACCAAAAAAAAAAAACCCCACTAAAATTAAATTGACAGAGTACTCAAAAAGGTCAGGAAAATAATGAAAATTGTTTCTTCCAGGTAACAAAAAATAACCACCACCACAGAACTATATATAGGAATGACGTATTACAGTAAAGAAAAAGTAAAACAAAGGCATTGAAAACTGTAATATTTCATTGAAAGAACTACAAAGACTGATCTTGAAGTACAAGAAAATTTATCTTAGGGGAAGCAGTTCTGGTGAGCAGAGAATGAGTCAGTCACATAAATCGTAAGCTAGCTAAGCATTAGATGCTTACAACCACAGCCAACACAAAAGCAGTTTGTGGATTTTGAAGGAAAGAATCAGATAAAAAGTAAAATAATACACAGAAGGTAAAGCGGGAGAACTGTGATTAGAGCTGAAGAATTTTAGAATATTTAAGCATACTGTCGATTAACTTTACATTGAAATCAAGAATGTGTGATCATGGTTTAACAATAACCGTTCCTCATAGTCAGCATTTTGGGATGGTGGATCAAGCTGCTGCCTGAAACCCGGATGTCTCCTGTGCTGAGTGTCACTTCAAGCTGTGGCTGCTCTGCTTATGACACAGATCCTTGTTAATGTACCTACAAAGGCAGCAAAGGATTTCCCTTGCCACCATGTGGGAGAGCCAGATGCAGAGCTAGATTTGGCCTGGCCTAAGCCCTGGCCATCAAGGCCATTTGGCAAGTGAGGATATGTCTAGAGCTCTCACACTCTGCCTCTTCTTTCTTTCTGTAATTCTGCCTTTCAAATAAATAAATGTAAGAAAGAAAGAAAGAAAAGAAAAAAGAAAGAGGAAAGGAAAGGAAAGGAGAGGAGAGGAGAGGAGAGGAGGAAGGAAGGAATCACTACACACATAGATATCAATGTAACAGTGCTGGGTATGTGGTTCTTCGTTCCTTGGGCCCACCTGTGCAGTGGGTGCCAGGTGTGTGAGCCCCTGGGTGGGGATCTGGCAGAATTCAGGTTGTCTGGCCCAGGTCATTGGTCCTGCTTCTGTGTGGTAAGCCCATGGGGTCGGTCTAGTCCCTGCCTGCACTGTGGCTTCCAGGTCCAGGAGCCCAGGGGGCAGGAGATCTGGCAGGGTCCAGATTGCCCAGCCTTGTTCCTTTGTTTGTATGCACAGTGGGTGCCAGGTCTGTGATCCCCAGGTGGGGTGTGGATCACCTGGCCAGGGTCCTTGGACCCACCTGCAAGAAACTGGTCTTTCGCATTGCAAAAGACAGAATAGTGGACAGCTGGCCAAGATCCACATAGAGGATATGGCAGCCCACTGGGGCCTGGATAAGACATCTGTTACCATAGCAGAGGAAGGAGAACAGAACAAAATGGACAACTACCCCAGCCCAAGAATGACAGCGTACATCTTGGTGAATGCAGACTCTAAGGTGGACTATGTCAGCCAACGGGCCTTGAAAGTGTTCCCTCATCCTTGAATAAGAGAGACTGACAAAATTTCAGAGCTATTGAAACCACCTGGGCAGAATCCTTGAAGCATGTGCCACATGACGACCCTGGGTTGATACTGGGTGGCCGTTCCCCATCCCCGAGGACTGGGGCATTAGGGAGGGTGGATATGCCTTGTCCCTTCTCCCCCTATCTCCACCCCGCCCCAACAACACAGGAAGAAGAAATAGAAAATTTGGAAATAATGATCATAGCCACATTTTTTTAAACTCTCGATCCTTCCCACCCTGATCAATTATGTAAACATCATAGAAAATAAAAAGTTTAAAAGAAATGAATGATCAATCATAGACAAGAAGCAAGCTAAAAGCAATTACTAGAAAAACAAGAACAGTAAAAATAATCCCAAGTATGTTAGTAATTATAGCAAATATAATTTTTAAACTTATAGATTTTTTAAAAAGACCTTTCAGATTAAAATTATTCAGCTAATTATTGATAACTAGAATCCTATCTAACACAGAATTATAAAAAGTTGAATTTCAAAGATATTAAGATATGTAAAATGTTTTTACACAAATATTAACCCAAAAGCTAGTGTCTAGTATAAAACAAAATGATTTTAATGCTAAAAATACTGAGCCAATATATTACATTTTTAAAGAACTAGACCAATGTTCTAGTTTCTAAACTTTGGTGTATGTAATATTAGCAAAAATTACTGGATTAAATGATTAAAAATAAAACACTGTTTTTAAAGTAAGTGATCAATTCTAGCAATTTCATTATCTGTCCATAAGTGAAGAAAATATTGACAAAATTATTAAGAATAGGTAAACTTATAGGGCGGAAGTTTTGTCTTTCATATCAAGCAAAATTTAATACATATATGGACAAACTGAGCAATATAATTAATAGTCTTGATTTTTTTTCCAAACATGCATGGAACCTCTTTGTCAGATGGACCATTCCTAAGTCAAGAAACTCCATTTAACAAGCAGCAAAGAAATGTGTAACATAAAGCACAATTAATTAAATTGAAAATAAATAAAAAGTATCTGAATGTCCTTCCTCTGCCACTCAATATTTAAATGCATTTGAAAATTTTAAAACATTCTATACAATTTGTGGGTTTTATTTATTTTATATGCTGATCTTTATTGAAATAGAAATAGAAAAGGAGACAGATTGTGAAAAAATTTTTCTTCCATTGGTTCACAAGTCTCTTAACAAGCAGGGTTGGGCCAAGCTGAAGTAATGAGCTTGTATTTAAACTGGGTCTCCCACTTGGGTATCTGGAGCTCCAGTACTTAAGCCATCACCTGTTGCCTGCCAGGGTGTGCATGAAATAGGAGGCAGAACTAAGATTCAAACCCAGACACCCTAACATGGAATGCAGGTGTCCCAAGAGATATTGTAACCAGTGCAGCAAAAATTTGCCCCTACTCATTGTGTTTTACAGTCTTAACGTGAAACAATGGAAATATATCACTAATAATGTTTTCCTTATTATATCACATTACATAGTGAAATGATGATAACCTTAGAACTGATGAAGGTAAATAAAATTTACTATCAAAATTAATCTTATTTGTTGCCCTTTCCCTTAAAAGTTGGAGAAATTTACCATGTTCCTGGATCAGCAGATTCAACATCATCAAAATGTCCATTTGGTTAAAAGTAGTATACAGATTTAATGCATACTCAATCAAAAATCCCAACAATATTCTGCTCAGAAATGTAAAAGATGATACAAAAATTTATCTGAAAACACAGGAGACCATGATTAGCCAAAGCTATCTTGCAGAATAAAAATGAAGCTGGAAATCAGAATTCCAGATCACAAGATATGCTGCAGTGAAGTGATAATCGAAACAGTCTGGTACTAGTACAGGAACAAAGAGGGAAGTCAATGGGACAGAAGAGAAACCCCAGAAGTGAGCCCACACATGTACAGCCAGCTAATTTGATAGCAATATTGACATTATCCTACACACGATTTTTCTTATATTTCACCTGGCTGACACTGCTCTTCTCCAACATCTTAAAGTTCAAGAGATGTTTTGCATTGATAAGTTTACTGAGGTAACGACTAATTTAGTGCCAAAAGTCAGGCTATTGGGGTCCTTTGCACATTTGGCTTTTTTATGTGGTCGATATAATGGGATGGGTTTTGGTTTTTGGAGCTGTGTCCTGTAAGGGGTACTCCACTGGCATTAGAGTCTGGGCCATCACCTTTTACCTGATGTGGCCTGCTGGGCTCTGTCTCATGACACATAAAGACCAGGAGATGCATATTCCCATCTAATCTACGGCCCATCCTTCCCTCCAATATTCGTCTTTCCAAATTACGGTGTTGGAGTTAGATCTAGACATGGTCCATTATTTTCCAATTTTCATGTAATTTTCTCAGAAAAGGGAAAGTTGAAATGATTTTGAATCTTTTGTTCCAGTCCCATCTGCACAACATGCAACATAAATAATTCTATTTCTTAGACATGGGTGACTCTGTCTTTTAATTTCCAGGCTGATCCCATTTGACAGTTATTAAAATTCTTCTTGGCATTTAACAGCAGTCAGAAAAATTATGTGGATGGTATAATTGATCAGTAACCTTGGTAAATCGTGACCCATTTGTTCAAGTTATTTTAAGAGAGTGGATCTCACTTGGGGAGAGTTTCATCTCCCAGACAACATTTGGCAATGTCTACAGACATTTTTGATCAGCATGATTTGGGCAGGAGACGCTCCTGGCACCTGGAAGTGGATGGCCATGAATGTTTTTAATCATCCTTCAGTATAAGAGCAACCCCAGTTACAAAGAGTTATCCAATCCTTACATTTTAATGGTGCTTAAACTGAGAAAGTCTTATCTAAGGCAATCTGATAAACAATATATAGAATGTTTATATCTGCAAATGAAGAACTAGTTAAGTATGAGCTTTTACGTAGGTGTATTAATACAAGCTAAATGTGCAGAATTCTTAAGCATATTTCCTGGCACATTTTCACAAAGGTTAGCCAAATCAGGAAATGCAGTGTCACTCATTTTCACCAAATATTCCCTATTCCTCTGATTCCAAACACAACACATTAGCTTAGCCTCTACTCAACTTCATGCGGTGACTTACAAATGCCCGTCTTCTGTGCTCTCTGCCTTCCTTTACTCTACTTTGCCTATCTATAATATTTCTGTTCCTTAGTTGTTTTTTCCTTGTTGTCACAGAGTAATGCCTGGTGTGAATGCCTTGCAAATTATTCACTGCTGATGTTCCTTAGAGTGGTTAGCAGTTGGAGGCTATTTAAAATAGTGCTGCTGTGAGATTATTACATGTACAATTTTATCAAATATGTACAACTATAGAGGGGTAATTTTTCTGGGTATGAAATTGCTGGACACAGGGTATGCAAACATCCAATTTTAGTGGATGTTGAGAAGTATTTCCTGAAGTGACTGCATCAATTCACAATTGCATGAAGAATATCAAAATGATGTATTTTTGGAGAGACAGTCCGTGTGTTTTACATATGTATAGGTGTGGCTTCCAAGCTTAAAGTTCATATATGAGCACTCAGGAAAGAGGAACAGCAGAGGCCCAGTTTCATGTCCTTGCAGATATTTGGTGATTAAAATATGCTTTATAATTGTGCTGACCTTACGCCTTCAGGAAAACAGCCCTCAGGAGCAAAGAACTTGTGTGTTGACAAACCATTTCAAAGACATAGTTCTTGGAAACTGTGGGTTTGTCTTAGTGCCTGTTTGCAGCCAATTTAGACAAGCAAAACCAAGCACTGCAATCCTGTTGTGACAAAAATAACTCTCAGATTTTGATATGCTTGCTTTCGGTAAATGTCACCCAAATGTCTTGCCTCTGACGCTATTGCTCTTCTCCCTCTACTGGGTTATTTCACTGTACGCAGTGTTTTCCTCTGCACATATCTATTACTTTATGTTTGAGTCTATCAGACTGCAACATGAAAAAACGTCCTTTATGCAAAAAAAAAGAAATGTCGCTTGACTTCTTTAGATAATAAAATCTTGTGAAAAATAAAAGTATTACAAACACGATAGCAGTATTGGCATTATTTTGACTGCTCCAACTCCTCTTGATATCATACTCTCTTTGTTAATTTCTTAACACTGGAAGTTTTCCAGTGTCATGTAAATTAGCAACACAATCTTATAAACATGTTTCTATTTATTGAATCCCAGGGCAAAGTAATTATACAACAAAGAACAACAGTTTTCATACCAGACTGCTTGCATGCATGTAAATTGCTGCTCTTGCCAAAGAGGTAATGAATACAATCTCAGGTTTCCCGTGATGAATCAAAAAATAGAAAACTAATAACAGAGTTCTCATACTTCAGATAACTGAAGTCAAGGTCTCCTCCTTCTTCTCCACAAAACTAACTCCTTGATTTTAGACATGATGTATTCAATGGCATACAAATAAATCACCCAGTAAAAAAAATATAACACCATCTCATGCATAAGAAAAAGCAAATTTTCAAAATAGAAGGGCTCTTCAAAAAGTTCATGAAAAATACATATTGTAAAAGTTTACAGATTAAATGTTTGTGCACCAAAACAAGCCTCCCTTGTAATTCTACTTTTCCATAAACTTTCTAGAGTGCCCTTATTAATTCAAATGACCGCACCAACAGGATGAATAACATTGTTCCTAGAATAACAATAACACCCAGGGGATGGAATACTATTGCAGGTAAAAGCACCCGAGTCTATCTACTTAGTTCAGATTTGTTTGGATCTCAATCTCCATAACCATGTGACCCTCAGCAAGTGGCTCTATCTTCCAGAACCTTGGCTTACTATTCCATCAAATGGGGGGCAATAACAGCACCTAGTTTGTGTACTTGTGAAAAGTAACATGCTATGCATTGTGCATTATAGGCAGTTTGTTCTGTGCCTAGGACAAAGTAAGAACTTTACAAATGTATGGTGATGCAACATGAATTGCTAAGAGCACACAATCAGCATTCAAAATCCACAGAAAATATTGTGCTGTAAACTCCTGTTAAAGTGACTATGAAACCATATGCAGAAAGTAAATGAAGTGGAATCATGGCAGAGAGA
The DNA here is from genome assembly GCF_017591425.1 of Ochotona curzoniae. NCBI lineage: Eukaryota > Metazoa > Chordata > Mammalia > Lagomorpha > Ochotonidae > Ochotona > Ochotona curzoniae. The sequence goes on from NW_024467122.1 coordinate 37,686,581, forward strand.
CTTCCAGTCAATTTAGCTCCTTTCTAAATTGGGAACCTATGGAAAGTAGGATGATATCCCATCTCAAAAGGCACTGGGGTGGAATGGCTGAGAGATTGACTCTGGAGTGAAGTTGCCTAAGTGGAATTTTCTGTTCAGCCACTTGGACTGTTTGCATGATCTTGGAGAGTCATTTCATCACTCCAGCCGCACAGCACATTGGGTTTCTCAGGGGTGGTAAGTGTAACTCATACATCACAATGTTGTCTTGAAGTCTCTGTCAACACATCTGGAGTACCTACCATAGCAGGTGTTGCACAGTGTAAGGTATTTGCTATGTAACTATTCACCTTATATGATATGGAGTACATGGGAGGAGACCAACTTTTACAGAAAAGAGAATTAAATAATTAGCTTATTTCAGAAGAAAAACTGTTTTTCACATTTATCCCTAGATGTTGTCTTCAAAAACTTCACGAAAAGCACATATTATGAAAAAACTATGAATGAATTTGAAAATTATTTGCATTCAAAATCACTTATATGCATTTTCTGCTAATTTGTTGAGGAAAAGTAACAGTTCCTAACGAAAGATAAGAAACTGCCATCAACCCAAAGCTGAGCTCCCATTCTCAGGCTAGCTTCTTGCAGGAAGTGTGGAAGGTGGTGTTGAGAAGCATGCGGTACCATGAACTTGACCTTAGTGGACACTTGGTCCCAAACTATTGGAAATATTGAATAGCAGTGACAGACCTAAAAAAAAGTTGAAAATTGGAGCAGGTTTTTGTTTACTTGCTTTTTTTTTAAAGTAAGGATTTGAATGCTGTGTTAGTGCAGACTAGTTCTACATTCTGAGTATAATCATTGTGTGGGCCTTTCAGCTATGCAAATCTAAATCGCAGGTCATGATTAGAAAAGCAGTGTTTTAGCAGCTGAAGCTACAGGAACTAAGCTGTGCTGAGTGATCATGGAAAAGGTCAGCCTGTAGTAAGCAGAAGAATATTTCTGTAAGCTGCTGCTTCTGAAAAAAAAAGTTTCTTTTTAAAGTATAGATTTGTATGTCTACAAATTTCTGCTTTTATCCTGTTCTATCTACTGAATGGCTTTCCAGAGGGGCCCAGCCTCTGAGACCCTGAGACTATGGGAAAGACACCTGGAGTCACACACAACGCATGCTGAAAATGAGACTAGCAAGATTTTACAAGTGATCAACTCAAGACTGAAACTGAGACACTGTCTTCACTGGCTGGGTGGGTGTCAATTTCAAAGCAGGATGATCCTGCTCTGCTGCCATGGATCTATTCTGACTCAAGGTGGAAGACTGGAGCTTATCAGTGCCAACAGTGTTCACATACTCAGACAACACGATGCTAGATTCTCTGCTATTACCTATGCCTACAATGTCATGATACACAAAAGAGCAGAATGTTGAAGCCAAGACTGCAGCTAAAGGATGATTTAATTGTAAAATACAGGGGTCATAAGGAAGGGGAGTATTGGGAGGAAGGAAATGAAAGAGAAGGAGAAAGCTCTATTCTTAAAATCTGCATAGTGGAAATTGAGAATTAAAAAAAAATACTGTCTGAGACAGGAATTTAATACTAAGTCTGGAGAAGAAAAAGCAACAACTTCACCTCCTTGGGACTTGTTAACCTGGGTCTTGCATCTAAGGAGTCTAGTCAAGTTGGGAGATGTTTGAATAGAAAATGAGTCTCCCTCACAGACAGACATACAGAGAACACTGCTGCTTGTGATGCTGGCATCACATATGGGTGCTGGTTTGTGTCCAAGATGTTCCAGTTCTGATACAGGTCCCCAGTAATGGTCTGGAAAAGGCACTGGAGAAAGCACCAGAATCTGTGCCCTTACCACCCTGCGGCAACCCCAGCGCCTGCCTTCTGCATTCCTCTGAAAGTGAACCAGTAGAAGAGCTCTGTCTATTTGTTACACTCTCTTCTGCAATTCTGCCTTTAAAATTAATAAGTAAGTCTAAAAAAATAATAATAATAAGGAAAAGAAACTTCATGACCCTGGGCTTCTCACAACAGATTTCTCCGGTAGCTTCTGGGAATCAGCCTCTGTTTTCGGCTCTTGCTTTGCTGTTCTTTAGTGACATATTAGGAAGAGTGAGAACTGCCCCGTATGCCATGTGTGGATGCAGCAGGAGACAAAGCCATGAGCAGCCAGCTTACTAGAAGGGCTCAGAGTGGAACACACAAGAACTTAGATGTTAAAGAGCACTGGGCTTTCATCTTCACCACAGGTGGTAGGCATTAAGAAAATTTCAGTTTTTCCAGTAGTGTAATTTGATTTGCATGCACAAACAGTTGAAATCTCGTAAGTATTTAGGATTATCTTTATTTTCATGTTAAATTGCAAATAGAGAAATATATCTATGTCACATTTACACTCTCCTCCAACAACAACCGAGTTGATCAGCCAAAAAGCTGATTGATCAGAGTACAAAGAGAGCCATCAGGCTACTCTACTTTCAGCCAGGCTAGGAGTTATGTTTAGTTGCTCTTCAGTAGAATGTGGGCAGCAAATGAATTTTCAAACTTGTGGTTGAGTAAAGAAAAATGTCTTTTATAACTTAGTACATGATGACAAGGGAGAGCCAGAGTTCCCAGATTCTTAAGAACAAGGTGCTAAACAGTTTATGCTAAAGTTCTTGTGAGTGAAGAATTTTCTACTGTGTCCCTGGAATTCTTAAAAGGGCTGATGCATAAATTAGCAATTTTTACAGTTTTGAAAGTTTCCTGTTTTTATCATGTTTTATTCCTTGATTGTGCAGGCTCTTTCATAATACCTTTATTTAATTTAAGAATGTCACAGTCTAGACATAAATGTACTTCAGGGGAAAATGTTGTAAAGTCCTTTCCTAATACTTGTATGTCCTGGAGTATTACTCAGTAATTGTTTTCCTGGGTGTTATATTTTCCCATATAATTCTTCATTTTATATATAAAATTGCAAAGGCAGATTTGCAGAGAGAAGGAAAGACAATGATCTTCCAATGTCTGATTCACTCTCCAAATGGAGGCAACAGACAGAGCTGAGTTTTTCAAAAGTCAGACACCAGGAGTCAGGAGTCTCCTCTAGGTCTCCCGTATGGGTTCAGGGTCCCAAGAAGCTTGGCTTTCTTTTGATGCTTTCCCAGTCCATTAGCAGAGACCTGGATCTAAATAGAACAACTGGGACACAAACTAGTACTCACATAGGATGTGACCACCTGCAGGTGGAAGAGTCACTGTTGAACCACCACAACTGCCTCTCCATATACTTTTTCCCTTCTTGTTCCAGTATAACTACTCCTTATTGCAGCTATAATCTCAAAGTGGCAACACACACACACACACACACACACACACACACACACACACACTGATATACTTTGCTGCTTCCCTTCTGATCTTCAGGGCTTTTGAATCAACCTGGACTCACAGAAAAAAATATTTTGTATTAATAAGATGCTGTCAAAATTTTGATTGGGAGATAAAATGTCAAATTACTGGAGAAAATTTGATGCTACCACAAAATTCCATGATACATTTATCTCTATGCCTCCCAGTTCCCCAGCTGTAGCTAGAACATTCGTAAATGCCATGAAAGAAAGCAGCAACAGAAAAGTGGTTTGAGAATAGTCCTACGTATATTAACAGAGCATTTTTTCCCTTTGTGTTTCAATGTTGATGAGAACACAGCAATGTACCAGCAAATAGAAGCAGCTTTAAAGAGATGTTTGGGCTTTATTTATAGATAATTAACATGAAATCTTTAGTATACATGACTCTTCTCAAATATAGCTAGTTTTCTCACTTAATATTCATAACAAATATGCTGCAGTATAGAAATAGACTCTCCAGAGAGGATGAGAAAATAAATTAAACCACCAATCTAAGCCATCAAGGTTTGCCATGTAGTCATCATCTGGGGTTCAAAGAGCATGGAGGCTGCCACAATAAATGGCAAGTCATACCACTGTCCCTCCTGTGTGGCAAGCAGGTCAGCACTGCTGGCTGCATCTTCCGAGACCAGCACAAACTCTCACTCCAGGCACATAATCTGCCAGTCTCGAGTCTTGCCTCAGGCCCTGACACCTGTCCTCAGTCCCCAAGTTCCTTCAGTCACATTAACCTTTCTTCCTTCCCATTTTTCTCACGTGTGAATGTCAGCAGAGCACCAGCCTCCTCTGGTGCCCAGGTCCCTTTCACAGCAGCCCCTGCACCTTTCTGGGGGCATGTAAGGGCCACGCTGGCCATAAAGCAGGTTGGTTTAATGAGCTCTGATGACTCCCGAAATAAATCCTAGAGGATTGGGAAGACCACAGAAGATGCAGATGCTTTCTTTAGAACAAATCTGCAGGACACTGTGGTCACTCACATTTAAAAGATGAGCCTTGTTGCCTTTCCTCTCTAATGCGTAGGATACCGTGTCCCTGGCAAAACCACTTTACCTCTCCAACCCCATCCTCCACGCTTCTATTTTGTGTCCCCCTCCCCCCACGATTAGAAAGTAGTGACCATGTAGGAAGGGTGAAAAATGTAGCCAGAAGTCACAGATTCTGGGTTTTGCAGCCAAGTGCATTTCAATTTATTATTTAGGAATGCTTACTTGTTTTAAGTATACTCTGAAATGAGAAAATTTACAACTGAACAAAATGAAGCAAGGCAGTGATACAGACGTAGTTTATCAAAATATTGGTTTACACAATAGGTTTAAAAAGCATTTTATATTTCTCTACAATTATTTTTAATATCCATATTGCAAACTTGTATGTAAAACAATAAAATATATAAAGTTTTTTTTAAAAAATAAAGATTAACTTCACAGAAAAGTAAGTAGGCTTGTATTTTAATTCAAGAATGAAAGGGAAAAAGAGGTTTTCATCCATTGATTCACTCCAAAAATACCTGCAGCAAGCAGGGTTGAACCACACTGAAACTGGGAACTGGGAAATCAGAAGTGCTCCCTTATAGGTGGCAGGGACCCCAATACTAGAGTTGTGCCATGGTGCCTCCATGGGTGTGTGTTAGCAGGAATCTGGAATTGAAAATAGAGCCGGGATTCAAACTCAGGCACTCTGATATGAAATATGGTATCCCGACTATTGTCTTAGCCATTAAGCCAAACACCTGCCCCACATCTGAGTCATTTTATCAGTTAAAGCGGTAATTAGCTTTAGTCATCAGATAAATCAGACTTTTTGAGCAGACATCTTGTTCATCCTTGCAGCCTTATTACCACTATTTACTGCCTTCCAGCTGTGCTAATGGCCCAGATGAAAAGACCTAAAGAATCAAGTTTGATTCTTGAGACTGAAAATGCAACTTGGAAATATATCTTTCAACAAAATCTGCTTTCATTGCATATGCAAGAGAAAATAGGAAGTGAAACTGCTCAGGAATGTTCACTGAAGATATCATGGCATTCTGAATTTGAATATATATTCCTTGTCACCTGACATTGCCAGCACTCATATTCCAGGTTTAAAAGAAATTAGGTCTACAGGGAAATCAAGCTTCTAGACCTCACAGAAATGAAATATTCAATACCCTGCTTTTTCCCATATTCCCTTTGCATTTCTCTGAGAATCTATGAAAATGATATGAAAATTGCTGCAGATATTACTATTGTTATTATTTAGCATGATGGAAGCAATAGAATAACCGCAAAATTATTTTGAGGGATAAAGTAGCAACATTGGTAATTGTTGGGGTTAGGGGTCAATAAATAGCAACATCTGCCTGTGTATTGAAGAAAAGTGGATGAATAAGTGCAAGTATCAGAAAAATAATAACAAAGGACCGGCTTTATTGGTGGTACTGTAGAATTTAAACATGTAGATGAAAACATGGACAGAAGCAGGAGAGCTAATTTTCAAACCGGAAATGTTTGTTTTACTGAGCTGGTTTGGAAAGAAAGAAAGAAAGAAAGAAAGAAAGAAAGAAAGAAAGAAAGAAAGAAAGGAAGAAAGGAAGAAAGGAAGAAAGAAAGGAAGAAAGGAAGAAAGGAAGAAAGAAAGAAAGAAATATGCTTCCATTAAAAAGTTTTATGGAGCTACATGGATATTTAAAAGAATAGAAATGTTCCAATGTTACAGATACTTTAAGAATTTTCAACATTTACAGGAGTGTCATTTGCTTCAAGAAGGTTTTGATTTTCTTTTTCATTTCTTCAGGGACATATTGGTCATTCAGCAGCATGTTATTTAACTCCATGGTGTTGTAAATTTCCTATTTTTCTTCCTGTTGTTGATTTTATTTCATGGCTTTTCATTTAAGGGGATGTATAGCAACTGTGTAATAGAGACTGTCATATCCAGATGTGAAGACATAATGCAGTATGCATCTCTACTGCCAAATCAAAGATACACTCCCAATGAGACTGTGAAATATATTTTGACAAAAGGATGCTGGACTCTCTACCATTGTCCATATGTACAATGTCAGGATATACTTAAACAGCAGAATGATGGACTTAGGGATGTTTGTGAGAGACTACACTAGTGTAATAGTAAGGGAGGAAGAGTGGAGGGGGTGGTGGCAAGAATTTGGGGAGAGGAGAGAGGAAATCTCAGAGCCTATGAAACTGTAATATAAATGATAAAAATTAATTTTCAACATTTTATTGTTAAAATGATTAAAAGATAGTATTTGAATCTGGCTTATGAACCTTCAGATAAGGTTACAGAATTGTACACAGTGGCTATTAAAATAAAGGGACCTAAGTAACCAGTAATCAAGTAGAGTTCTAGACTGGCTTTCTGCCTTATTCCTTTTACTTTCCATTGAGTTTCATAATGTAGAAGGAATTCTGATCGCCTCTGTTTTGAATCTCCTGGGCTTTGACTCAACCTTTAGTTTTTGTTTTGTTTTGTTTTGTTTTCAAATTTCCTTTCCTGGTCTGTATTGATATTACAGGACCAAAGGCATTTCTCTTCAGTAATCTTCTCAAAATCAGGTAACTTTGGATTCTAGATTTTAATTCCTACACTGAAACGACTAGAGAAACATATTTAACCTGTCTGCCTGAGTCCATCAGTGACTTCATAACACAGGGGGCAATACACCTCTCTTATTCAGGGACTCAGGATACCTATAAACAAACATCAAGTTTGTTAGACAACTGAAGACTTCAACTTCAGCTCTCCTAGAAGATGACACTGCCTTGATTAATACTCATGAGTCTATGTCTAGTGTGTTAATACCAAAATGTCTTTCAACACTAGAAACCAGACTACTGCCTCCCATCATAGCCGACACATGAAAGAAACTCCTTGCTTTTCTGCTACATGGATATGATTGCCATCTTCCTTCATTAATACTGAATTTGTTCTGGCCCTCTTTGCTCATCAATTTTTTCCCCAATTTTAAATGAGGTCATTAATTTTAAAAATATTTAATTCACTGCAATAATGTTTAACAACATAATCTACGAGTAAGTTACATGCTGTTTGGAAAGCAGGAAGTCCCCCACCTCCTTCACCTAACTCTCTTTTGCTCCAGTGTAAAAATGCGATGTTTCCTAGATTACCCGTGTAAGATGAGAGGGATGAGTTTGGTCAGGATGTGAAACAAGTAATATCCAGGAGCTGTTGCACATTCTGTTGTTTGCTTAGTGAAAAACCACATTTAGAAATATAAAAAGCACATGTAACTTTAGAAATTTAGAATTGGTTTTTCAAGTTACATATGTTAAACACGTGCAGCATTTTTGTATCCAACTCGGTAAAGTAGCTATAAAAAGAAATTCAGAACCGTTATGATACAAAAGACTCAAATAATTCTATCAATGGCTATTAAAAGATTGAAAGAGTTAAAAATTGTTGATTGTTTTGTTGCCACATACAACTCTAAATAACCCTGTATGTTAGCTGTTTAAGCCTCACACCCAAAATAAATTAGTGCACATTTTTAAAGAAGGGGAATCAAGGCTCAGAGATATCAGCATTTGAACAGTCACAAAAGTACTGACTGCTGAAGCCAGTTCATGAGTTCAATAAGCTGACCAGACAGAACAGATATGTAGTTGTGTCTATGCTGCATCACACAGGGCAACAAGTACAGCCAATAAATTCAGCACGAAACTTATGATGAAAATATTGAGCTGCACCTTTAACAGCTGCATCTCATTTAATTACCACAATACCCTCCGGTAGGGGCATTATTGCCCATTATCAATTTTAAAAAAACAGTCACAGAGAGATCTTATGCAAAAATAAACAAGTGGTAGTGTTGGCGGTGAGGTGTAAAGACAGGTATCTAATTTTATTTCCCAATATTTTAGGAAAAAAACAAAATCTATGGAAGCACACACATACAAACTATGACACATCTGCATCTCCATCCTCTAGTTTCACTAGCTGTACCATTATTCACATTTGCAGTGCCCATATTATTAACTGCTGTGATTACTTGGACACACTGAATAGTAGAAGAATATATGGAAAATTTGAAAGATACACAAGGGGAGTGTTATGCACAAATATGTTAAACTACGTCTTGAGACTTCAGGGTAAGTGGAAAGTGTTTTGAAAGGGCAGTGGTGGACATCTTGTACATGGTGGGAAGATCTAGTTTCAGGGTACATAGAACATATGGTGCTAGCGTCTGAGTACCTGAAAGCCAAGACAAGTGTTCAAGGTGATTATCAGAGGAAAAGGCATCTCTGAAAATGCTTTAAATAGAAATAACAGGAAATGCTTTTTCAAAGACTCTTTCATTTATTTGAAAGACACAGTTTCAGAGAGACAGATATTTTTCACTCTCCATATGGACATAATGGCTAAAGCTGGGCTGGTCAGAAATCATGAGCCAGGAACTCGGTCCTGGTCTCCCACGTGGTTGAGAGGTGCCTAGGTATTTGTGCCATCCTCTACTGCTTTCCCAGGAGCTGGATCAGAGAATCCAGGACTTGAAGTGCTGATCTTATATGGAATACTGGTGTCACAATCCGTGGCATAAATCACTGTGCCACAACACTAGCCCCAAAAATGGTTTTTATAGTCATGTCTCGTTGTCTTTTAAGATCTTTCACAGAGTACTGCCACTACGAGGAATACTATATATACTATATATTCAATTCCCAAAACTCAAGTCTGAGAAAATGTTTTTGAAAATCAGTAATTGAGGAGTAGCATTGAGGTCCCATATTAAGCAGCCATCTACAATGCTGGCATTACCTGTGGACACTGGCTGAACTCCTGGTTGCTCTCCCTCTGATCAAGCACTCTGCTAACACAGCTGCAAAGACAGTGGAGTATTGCCCAAATCCTTGGGCCACTGTCACCAATGAAAGATTAGCTGCAGCCTTTAACTGGCTAGTCTCATACATTAAGACCATTCAAGGAGCAAACAAGTGGATTGAAAATTCTCAATCTCTTTCTGTCTGTCTCTCTGTGTGTGTCTCTCTCTCTCTCTCGCTCTTTCTCTCCCTCCCACACCTTCAACTCCCTACCTCCTCTGTCACTGTGCCTTTCAAATTTTTACAAACTTTAAAAATCTTTTAAAAAGTAAAGTTAATCATTGAATACTTCTTGACATGTCAGTACACTAACAAATCCTTGAAAAAAGTCAGCAAGATAATACAAGAAGGAAAAACTGTTTTGAAAAACTCTTCACCCACTTATAGCACATTGTCTTTGCTTTTCCAAGACTAGAACACTCAGGCTTGGAATCAAGAAGACATCAGATGGCCCTTCAGAGTTGAAGTTAATCTTGCAGAATGTGTCATTTTGCTTCAATCAAAATCTGACCTTCATAATAGTTTCTTTGCATTGTATTAATCATAAGCCCAAAGTAACTAAATAATTTACAAATGGATTATAAAAATGCAATATCTTATAAGAGTGAAAAGGTTCTGGAGAAAATAGACAAAGTGAAACAAGGAACTCCTAGAATATTACAAGAGAGCAAGACGTACATATGTGTTTTTTTGTTCTCATTATGTAACACGGTCACTCATTTTAATAAATGGGCAAGTACAATATACATTGAGCTGCATCTGAATCAGTAATGATTTGAAAGTCACTGCATGTTCAAGGCATGGTTCTGTGGTCCCTGAACAGACAGGCTGGGAAAAAAAGGATGTTTTATCACGTGTACTGAGAGTCACATCTCCCAACTGCGCAGGCTTGACAGGGCGAGCTGAGATGAACGCTGCAAAATGAATATTCTGGACATGTGTGTGACATAGCACTAACATTTCCAACATAATGCAAATACATGACATGCCTGTCATTCTGACCTTGTAGCTCTCTCTGGTTACCAGTGTGATGAGCTGTAAACAGTGGTGTTTCCAAGTCAGCAGAATTTTATGCTATTTCAAGGTCAGAAGGAAAACACTATTTAAAAAATATAGTCAAGTTGAGCCAACATCGTGCAGAAGAAAAATGGAATGCCCCCTGCATAGTATCATTAGCCAAAATAAAGCACCAGGTAATCACAATTCTTACAGGTATATGGCATGATGTTTTAAAAATGTTCATTTTGTTCTGAAATCAATCCAGCAGCAGGTGAGTAATGTTTGCCTTTACTAATTTTTCTTGTTAACTGAAAGTTGATGACATATAAAGATCATTAATTTTGTACCAACAATAACAAACACATGAATAATCTGGAACTTTTTCATGGCTGAATGTTTCGATCACATACCAGGCAATGTTGAAATTAAAGCAATGAGAACAAGTGTGAAAGTTGCTGTGTGTGTGTGTATATACCGATACACACAGACACACATATATACAGGTATGTACAGGTATAGACAGCCTCTCTGTGACTTGTTAAAAAATCATTTAATGCACTTTCCATAATGAAACACCATAAATTGTTTTTCTCAGGCTAGAAATTCAATGGACATTGTGAAGTTTGACTTAATACTAGATTTTTAAAGAAAAATTAAATACTTGTAAATATGAGTGGGCAAAGGATTACTGTCATAATTTTATCAGAAAATGTGCATCAAGAGCTAAGCAGGCAATGATAAAAGGGGTGTTGGTTTTCCTGTTACTATGAAAAGCTCCATTATTTGGAACAACTTTTGATTCACAGCAAATTTCAGTTGAAAGCATACTCCCCATCCCTACATAGAATTATCCTCCGCACCATCAGTATCCTACATTAGCTGAGTGAACACACACACACACACACACACACACACACACACACATCATGATCATTGCTTCATCTTTGTGCTCACCTTGACGTTATACTTTTGTGCTGTGACAAAACTCAGATTACCAAAATCCATGCAATACATTTTTCACCTTTGAAAACAGTCTGTTTTTTTTTCCCCTTGACTTCAGAATTCTTTTGAATAATTGTATGACAATTATTCAAGTCCTTTAGTAGGTGTGTCCTTGGCAAATCTTTTCTTGAAATCCATGTCTTATTTTCTCATTCCATTGGTATTGTCATTCACAGAGCAGAGATCTGAATTTTAGTAATTTTAGATTATTATTTCTTTCATGGCTGATTGCTATTTGGTGTTGCATCTAAAAGGCCATTGTCATACCCAAGTCTGTCTGGATTCTATCCTGCATTTGCTTGTAGGGGATTATACATGTTTAGTTCGCTCTTCAGTATATGAGTCTTTTTGAGTTGATTTTGGGAAGTTATTCATTCCACTTATATATAAGTATCCAAACACACACACACACACACACACACACACACACACACACACACACACACACACAAATTGTTGCTATTATTTTGAACAAACCATTATGTGTGTATTAAATCAACTAATATGGGAAATAAGTTTTATTTTACCTCTAGTTTTTCATTCCCCAGTGATCTTCCTTTCTTTGTATAGATTTCAGCTTTGGCCTTTATTTTTTTCTTGTTTCCTCTTGAATTCATCAAGTGCAATCTTCATTTCTATTAGAGTTTAATTTATAGTATTTATTTTGATATTTAGAATTGTCTCTACTTACACTATTCACCTATTCTTGCATGATATCCAACTCTTTTATCAGAAAATTATAATCATAATTCTCTTGTTTCCTTGCTTTGGTTTTTATGTCAATTTCTGGTGTGCACATTTCAACATTTCTGCCTTATTTCTATCTGGTTCTGATACTTTTTTAATCCCTTTAGACTGTGCTTTGTGCTTTTAGAATGCCTTGTACCTTTTCTGTGGCAAGATAAATGCTGTTTTAGTTAAAGACATTTCTATTGATAGGCCTTTAGTCATCATGTAGTCAGTTGTGAGGTGAGAGGAGGTATTTTACAATACCATAATCAGCTCTTAGTCCTCAGGAGAGCTTGTGTACCTAAATTACACACCACCATGCCTTGGCTTTCCTTTCTCATTGACAGACATAGAGCTGAAGTCAAGTACTTCCCCTACAGACACACACTGGAGTCTAGAACAGAAGTCAGGTACTTCCCTGCCCTCAAGCAAGTTAGGTTCTTGTAAAACAGTATGTTTTGATAGTAAGCCATCTTATAAAGACGGCAAATCATGGCATATAACAACATTCCTGTTACTCCCCACTGCTGACAGAAATAGAAAATTCATCTTTGATGCTCAGAGTCTGGCCCCTGGGGTAAAACCCAGAAGAGTAAGGGGGTCCTCCAAAACTGAGTCCCATGGAGTTTCTAATGCTCCACTTGTCCTAACTTTGAGCCTCCAACAATCAGCCAATTAGAGATCAGTTCTTCTACTGCAACTCCAGCAGCTGCAGAAGTTTCTGTGGCTTTCTGTTCCCATCAGTTGCTATTTCTCAAGTCAACCTGTTTCCTTGTACAATTTTGGGGGTTGTAAAGTGTGTGATGGCCTCATTTCTTTTTGGGAGCTATGTAGCGATGTTAATTTTACAATTCATTTGAGTTCTTACACTTAACAAAATGAACAGGAGGTAACTGACAATTTCTTTATACATCTGATAAGGAAATAGAAACCAAAATGTATATTTAAAAAAATTAGGTGTTGATTTTTAGATTATCTTTCTTTCTTTGCATAGGCCCTGGATTTCCACTCCTCCCTTCCCAAATCCCCTGCCCCACACTGATTTCTTCTATATTATTACAATAATATAATCCTTCATAAAATCCATCTTTCTGCTATTTAAGTGCATCCTTATGGACAATGGCAGAGAGTCCAGCATCCTTTTGTCAAGATACATTTTACAGTTTTACTGGGACTGCATTTTTTATTTGAAAGTAGAGATGCATACTGCATTATGTCTTCACATCTGGATATGACAGTCTCTATTACACAGTTGCTATACATCCCTTTAAATGAAAAACCATAAAACAAAATCAACAACAGGAAGGAAAATAGGAAATTTACAACACCATGGAGTTAAATAACATGCTGCTGAATGACCAATGTTTCACTTAAGAAATGAAAAATCAAAATCAAAAAACTTCTTGAAGGACCTATGTGTTACTGAGGAAATTAACAAGAAAAAAAACCATTTTTTGAAGAAATGGAAATAAAGATCAAAATGTCAAAACCCTTGAGATATACCAAGAACAGTATTGAAGGGACACTTATAACATCAGGTTATAACAAAAAAATAAAAAAAACTCAAATAAATGATCTAATAATGCATCTCAAGGACTTATTAAAAAAGAAAAAATGAATAAGAAGTAAGAAATGATAAAATTCATAGCAAAAATAAATGGTACTGAAACTAAAACTACAAATTGCAATAAGAGAGAACCATTTTTAAAGAAAATGAGCAAAACAAAGAAAAACAAGTGAGAACAACCAAGTAAAATTAGAGATGAAAAGTGAAGCACCATAAGAAACTAATAAGATGAGCCTCTTGCTGAATGGATCCTTTGAGCATTATGTGGTGCCTTTGTCACATCTTTAAATATTTCTCAATCAAAATCTGTATTATATGATGTAGGAATGGCTACACCAGTTTCCTTTTCCTTTCCATTAGCCTGCAATCTCCTTTTCCATCCTTTTAATTTTCACATATCCTTTGTTGGTGAGATGTCTCTCTTGTAGGCAACAGATAGATGAGTTTTATTTCTTGATCCACTCATTAATATATGATGAGTTCAAGCCATTTACATTCAGGGTTAATATCAATAAGTAGTAATTTGGTCCTGTCATTTTAGTAATGAGTTATTCATTGTCTGATTTAGTCTAATTTTGTTGTTTTATTGGGACATTACCCATAAATTCCTTTTTTCTATCATCAGAACATCTTTGAGTATCATTTGTAAGGTAGGTATGGAAAAGGACAATTCTTTGAGTTTTTGTTTACTGTGGAAAATTTTATTTCATTTTCAAATACAAAGGAAAGCTTTGCTGGATATATTATTCTGAGCTGAATTTTTTTTCTTTTAGAATCTTGAATATGTCCCTTCTTTTGGTATGTAGAGTTTCCTTTGAGAGGTCAGCTGTGAATCTGAGGGGTTGCGCTATATGCTGATTTTTCATGATCCATAGGTAAGGATCTTTTCCCTGTGTTCAACTGAAGAGAGCTTGCTATCATGTGTTGTAGTAAGGACTGCTTTTAGTCAATCCTATTGGGAGTTCTGTGCTCCTCCTGTATTTTGTTTCACCATTCTTTCTCCAAATTAGGGAAGTTTTTCTTCATTATTTCATTGAATTCAGCTTTAAACCCAGCTTCCCTTTGTGCCTTCTGGAACTCCTATAATTCTTACATTTGGTCTTTTAATAGTGTCCCTTCATTCTCGAATACTTTTCTTGTTTTCACTCAGTTCCTCTTCCAGCTTTTTTCTATCCCCTCATTGTTGATGGAAATGCCTTCTAATTCTGAGATTCTTTCTTCTGCCTCACTCATTCTGTTATTGATGCTTTCCACTGCATTTTTACTTTGTTCCATTGTGCTTCATTTCTACTAATTTGGCTTGATCTGTTTCATTGTTGCTACTTCCTGTGTGACAATTCCTTAAATTCCCATCACTTGATAGTCCAGGTATATCCCTAATCATGCTCCACGCACCAAGTTCATCGCTGCCAGACAGCGGAACACTTGAATTCCTGTTTGTGCTTCTCATCGTAGATAAGAAGCCTTGTAACAAGTTTTCTAAATTCTTCATCCCCCATTTCTTCATTATTTTCCTCAGTCAACACTGAGATTGGCAAAGGCTTTTTTGCTCCTTTGTGTTATCTCAGTAATATTCACTGTTTCTTTGTTTTTCTTTTTACTCCTGGTCATTGCTATTCTGGTTTGTAGATTCCTCTCCCCTTACACTGAGTTCTAAGCTATGTTACCCTTCGATCTGCAGCTTGATTTTATTTATTTATTCTTCATTTTCAGTCACTTGTGCTACTTTCTCCAATGAGTTTCAATACTGGGCTCTTTCACTAGGCTTCCACCACGATTTCCATCACCTCTGCTCCTGGCTCACCACTTTCTACCACCTACAATTTTGTGCTCTGGTTGTAGCATTGCCTGCACAGCCTTTTTCCCATTCCCGGTTCAAGTAGTGCCCAGGATCAGGGAGATGGCAGCTGTTCTAAATAACTGGGTTGTTGTTGGTGGTGCTGATCTCGCCTAAACCTGCTGACCATTAACTTTGAAGGCCACCTGGACCTGTTTTGGGAAGAACCTATAGGATGCCAAGTTAGTGTTGTTTTCCCTGTAGGGCCAGTGCAGTGCATTGAGCCGGACATGGGTTCTTTCCCAGCTTAGCTCAGGTGAATCTCACTGTTCTTCCTCCAGCCCTTCCCCACAGCCTTTTCCTCAGTACACAAGATGGAGCTCAATGTGGCATGGCTTAGGGGTCTGAGCCTGCTGATTTTTAGATCTGGGGGCCACCCTGTCCTAGCTTATAGGTTCCAAGTCAATACTGCTTTCCCTGTAGAAACAGGGCAATGCATTGCCCCAAAAATGAGCTCACACCTGTTCCTTCAACAAGCTCACTGTTGTTGCTCCAGCCCCACAATCTTTTCCTCAGTACACAAGATGGTGCCTAATGTAGTACTGTTCGGGGGTCTGAGCCATGAAATCCATCCTGTTTCTGCACCTGCCTGCCTGCCTGCCTGCCTGGACTCCACCACTCTGCTTCTGCTCATGACTGAATCAAGCAAATCAGCAGGATGGGCAGTTATTTGCTTAAGTCCACCTCCTGAGCTCCCAGTGAACTCTCCTTCCCACCTGGCCACTGGTGGAGCTCCAATCACAAACTGCTGACCACCACTGGAGTATCTGGTCGCTTTAACATTACTCCACTATCTCTACTGCTTCCTCATGTCCTTGGGTCTCCAAGTGTCCCTCTGTCATTAGCCTGCCTTCTATTTTCCAGGATTGCGGCCTCTCTGCTTTACCCTGGCTAATGATTCTCCCTCTGCTTAAACATATCCTTTCCCTATTCTACCATCTTATTTCTCCCTCTCTTTAGATTTTTATAAGAATGTAGAGTGTCAAGAATAGAACGATGGCTCAGTGGCTAAGTCCTCACTTTGTATGTGCTGGCATCCTGTATGGCACCAGTTCATGTTTTGGCTGCTACGCTTCCCATCAACTCTCCTGCTGGTGGCCTGGGAAAAAAGCAGAGCATGGGCCACAGCCTTAAGACCTTGCATCCGTATTGGATATCCAGAAGAAGCTCCTGGATACTGACTTCAGACTGGCTCAGCTCAGCCCATTGCAGCCACATGGGTAATAAACTAGTGGATAGAAGATCTCTCACGCTCATTCTCTCCTCTCTGAAAATCTGCCTTTCCAATAAAAATAAAATATATCGGGCCTGGCATGGTAGCCTAACGGTGAAAGTCCTTGCCTAGCATGAACCAGGATCCCATAGGAGCACCAGTTCTAATCCCAATGGCCTTGCTTCCCCCCAGCTCCCTGCTTGTGGCCTGGGAAAGCAGTCAAGGACGGCCCAAAGCCTTGGAACCCTGCACACACATGGGATACCTGGAGGAAGCTTCTGGCTCCTGCCTTCAGATTGGCTCAGCACTGGCCATCATAGCCATTTGGGAATGAATCATCGGATGGAAGATCTTCCATTTCTGTCTTTCCTCCTTTCTGTATACCTGACTTTCCAATGAAAATAAATAAATTTTAAATCTTAAAAAAAAGGAGATGTCATCTGAATGGAGAGTCAGAAAGCACTGAAACATTTTTTAGAAGGAATTCATTCAGTTAAAAACAGTAAGTCTAAAGAATATATACTTTATTCTCTTTCCTCCTCATTTTTCTCAGTGCTGAAGTCTCACAAAAACCCTGTGGGTGGTAGCTCATTGGGGCAGCTGCAACTAACACAACAGAACTTCAGTTGGAAGGAACAAAAACAAGGCATGATCTCTGCCCATTACATATTGTGCATTCCAAAACAGTAGTTTGAACTAAAAAAAAGTGTGAAAAGATGAAGATTTAAGTAACTCAAAAGGCTGTACACACAGCTTTTGTCAGTTCCAATATGCTTTCCAAGAATCAAAAAGAACTTCTAATCTTTTTAGAAATATTCTTTGTGTCATCAACTATATATGTGTGAAATTAGTCTGCATACATTGTTTCTTAATTTTGCTAATTTCACTTAAATATGAAGAGTCCTCAAAAATTTTATGGAAATGTGTATCATGAAAAAAATGCATTCATTTCCAATTTTTTTTGTACCCAAAGACATTTGTCATTTAATTTCATTTTCCATGAATATTTTTAAGCATCTCCACAAATGTCTAGGCAAAATATACATGCAATTTGCATTTGATACATAAAACTATTGCTCTCTAAAGAAATCACACTCACCAATGGAATTTGAGAATATTCTCTGTGTTTTTATGAAAGTTGCACAATAACACATCTTTTTAGCTTTAAATTTTCGGAAATGTAGATTCTTGAAGTAGGCTTTCTCAATGTTTCTACAATATCACCAGGACACAGTCAACCTACTTTTTTGCTTGCCAAGTATATTAAAGGAGCAAATTAATGTACTAGTTTCTTTTAACTCTTCACATCAGAGAAACTTAAAGAAAAATATGCTTGTGTGTGTGTGTGCATTTTCTATTTCCATCATCATATGTCAGGTATAAAACTCCAAGCCAGTTTTTTGTTCTTCAGAAAGCACATTCTCGGATCTAAGACATTATTCTAATTTCTAATTTGAGCAGCCACATTTGCAAAGAGCAAAACCATAACAGGTATGCAATTTCATGGTGTCTTACATAAAGTGGTCATATTTTGTGCAGAGAAAATGCCAATGAGGCATAGCTAAAGGTCACCTATTTTAATGAACTGGTTTCTGACTCATGGCGTTACCTTGACTTTTGGGGGTTTTTGCTCTTTTTTTTTTTGTAGGTTATACTTTGATTAGCATAGAGATTATGTAATAATTGTTGTAATATTACAAGTTCAAATGATTCCTTATCTAGATGCTACTTTGTCCAAAATTAAAAAGCTCTTAGAATGAGGGGGGAGGAGAGAGAGAGGGGTGTTGCAGGGTTGAGAAATGGCTTAGGGAGGAGAAAGTTGATGTGTGTTTGGTATGTTTGTTGTTTTCTTTGCTGCTGGTATCCTGTTGAGATAGGAAGGTTTCGCAGAGAAATGAATCCTGTGTTTCAGAAGAGTAGTTAATACCATGTTTTCCCTTGTGATCACATCATATCTGTTAAGCTTAGCCATATGTCGTATTAGTTGTACGTCTGTTTCTGATTGCTGTTGACTGAACTTGAATATCACATGAACAGTCAACTCACTTATTCTTGAATTCTATTAATAACTGTTCTCTTCCAGCTCATTCCCTAGTCCCTACTTCCTACTCCACCTCCGTGCTTCTTCAATATCATGGTACTTCTGCTCTGCAGATTCTCAAAAAAGACTACAATGTAGCCTCCAAGAATATTAAAATAACCTAAAAGCCACATTTACCCAGAGAGACAACTACAATGTTTCTTGGTCTTTCCATGAGATTTCTCCAAGCTAACTAGTGGATACAGTAATATTGAAAGCCTTCTGTATGTTAGGTCAGGGACTTACATAGTTTTCATAGCCTTTTCATGAAGGAAACATTTATTATTCCAATTTTATAGAATACAAAAATAATCGCTGGGAACAAAGACATTGCTCACATAACTTGACTTACAAAAACTTCAAAAATCATTTAACGATATGTTGTTTTGTTTTTTAACACACTACCTCCATAAATATGTTGATGTTGATGGACTCAATGAGACAATATACATAAGAGTATGCATAAATTATTAAATATCATCATATTACATATTAATGTTCAGTGATAATTTTTCTATGTGTTTTCATCATAGAGAAAAAGAAAGTAGAAGATAAATTAGCTAGACACTTATCAGCCCTATTAGATATCAATATGCCTGCCCCTACTCCCACTACTCTGCTTAAGACAGACATTCATGACGATTGATTCCACAACCCTCCTTACGTGCTACTTCTGTGCTTCATTATTAGAATGCATACCACACTTTAACACTGCCCCCATCACCCAGCGGAAGAGGCAAAAACTACCTGAATTCAGAATTTGTCATGCTTATTCATTTCTCTAATCTCTAAGAACACGTGGCAATATTTTGGTTTTTAAATCGCTCCATATATTCTACCTTGTTTTGTGAAGTCTTGCTCCTTTCTTTCTGCATTATTCTCTGAATTTGTAAATGGTATTGAATGAATGTCTAAGTCAAAACACCTAGGACATTCTACTGAAACATTAATAAAAGCACTGACCTGATTCTATAAGCTAGAAACAGAAACTAGTATAAAATAATATTTTACACACCAATCTCTTTAAGGTTTATAATACCACAGATTTCTTCTTCTTTCATTGTTGAAGTTCAAGGTGTTTGCCACATAGACTGGGGCATGATGTGTCAGTAGCAGAGCTAGGATTTGTGCATATGCATTCAAAATTACAAACATGTGCTGTCTCTATTACACTTCATTACCTATTTTTAATGAATTTCAACTTTTATCTGATTGAATTTTTATCAAAATTACACTTCAAACTCTAGGCTAAGAACAAGGTATAGATCAAGAAACACCGACTTTCCTGTCCTGAGGTTGCATCTCTCCACTCTCTCTCATGTAGAACCCTTCGCTGTCACTGTACTGCATCAGGACATTTGGTATCATCTGTGGCACCTGCTTCTGAGATAGCCTAACCATACAAAAATGAAAACTAGAATCCTTTTCTGAAACAGTGTACCACCTTACACATGACAGAAAAGATGCCACAAAAATGCACTAGACCTTCACAAGCCAACCAACGCACTAATCATTAAGCAAAATCGCTGTGTCTTACAATTACTACTATTACAACCCATCCATTAAGAAGCAGGCTCTGCCTCCCTCTTGACTCTTTCATTAGCACAATACTCCCACATTAGCACCCAATTATAAACAAGCCCTATCCAAATTTACATTACTCTCCAAATTACATACACAGACTGATTGCTATTTCTTAAAAGGGCAGAATCTACGCAAGCACTAACTACTCCTTTCCTTTTGGCATGCTGTGGTTTCATAGACCCCTTTGAATACCCGTGGCAGCAGCTTTTTAACTCAGTCTGCAGAAGCATGCATTATGCTTGGAATGTGTTTTCTTCTAAAGCAGAGTTCAAGAACTACAGTTCCTCAAGAAATGTGGTTTATCTTCTGAGACAGCACATAACCCATGTCTTTTTCTGTTCCTTTCATTTTCTCTTACTGCTTTCTCCACTTAACTTTGATGTCCATGTAATTATCTTACTTTTAATAACATATTTCCTGATTCTTGTGTTAATGTAGCTAATAATTTTTTTAAAAAAAAACCTGATCTCAAGGTGTCTGGCAGGAAGATGAAAATGAAAAGATGCCACTGAGGTGGCCAATGGCAAAGTATGCATTGGCTGACCCCTTTGATCTTGAGCTGTCACTGTTGCTCTTCACCGGAAGACTCTGGCCTCACACATGGTATGAAAACTTGGTAAAGTGGTTGTCATTAAGGTTATGTCATTGTTGGCTATACCACCATCTAATGTGGGAGGTTGGTTTGTATTTTGCTTGGTCAACTTCCAATCCAACTCACTGACAATGCATGGGAAAAGCAGGAGCAGAGCGCCCAGTGCCTGGGTAGCTGTTACACAAGTAGGAGTCCCACAAGAATCTCCTGGCTCCTGGCTTTAACCTAATCCAGTTATGACCACTGCAGCCATATCGGAAGTAAAACTGGTATTGAGAAATATACGTTGTATAAAAGCTTTAAGTACAAATGAAGATTCTCTTCTTTGTCTCCTCTCTGTAACACTAACTTTCACATAAATAAATAAATTCTTAAGAAAAAATAAAGTTTGGTAAAGCAATCGATAGTGGCAGGATTATTTTTAAAACATTACCAGCATCAGATTGCTTATCAGGATGAGGCAGCAAAATTCAAATAAGGAAGTGTATCAGAATGTACAGCTTCTGTGTGATATCAGTGGTATAGACAAAATAATCCATCATAACATCATCATGTGCTTTGCTTTCTTCCTTTGACTTTCGGCACCATTTTAATCCAAGCAAAAATTGTCACATTTTACACATGTAAAATGTCTGTTCAGCAACTCATACTGCCTACTAATGATCCCCAGAGGGTAGACATCACACAGCATTGCCCTAGTCATGTTGTATCCATTTTACATGTGTTTAAGTCTATGATGGGTACTATGTAAGTTCCTACATCTTCACCAGATATTCTTGGATCTCAGAATTCAACTGAACCAGAAGGCCACAAACTTAGCATAACATTTTAAGTACATTACCGCCGATGTAACAAAGTCATTCGTTGCCACAGGGAACTTTTTTGATCAACCCAAAATAGAATTGGCCTTTTCTGTCCTGCTTCTTTGTCAACAGCAGCTATTTTTGCAAGATTTTCATTACTTCTTAATTGTTCAAACTTCCTATATTCTTTTTTCTTGTTAAGGACCAATTTTACAAATGAGTTCATTATCTCTACCATTTTCGTCTCGTCATTAATTTCATGCTCTTCGTTTATTAGTGGACCTATTTTCTCTTTGGTGTTTTTTTTTCCACTGCAGGATTTGTAAAATTCCCTTATTTTCTTTAGACTCCTTTACTAGCTTTACTCTCATACTACTGATATCTTTTCCATGTTTAATTGATGCATTTCTCATTTTATTCCATGCAGCAAGTTTTCCTCCACTGACTTAAATATAAAGTGTTAAAGGACATTCATGTTTACACTTCATATTTGCACATCTCATTCTTCAAACACACTTTAAACCTGTTCTAGTGTACTTTAAGCACCAATAGAAGAAACACTGGCAGAAAAAGAATTGAGATAATTCCACATCCTACAAATGCATTAGCTTATACAATAACTTCCTAATTAGTGAAAATATTTCTGATTGTTTTATCTGTTGGACTAAAATGGAGTGGTAGTCAACATTGTTCTTGGCTGGTCTTCAACAGTCATGAGGGTAACATCTCAGTTGCCAAATTTTTGAATATTTGAGAAAACATATATGGGGGAAGAGACAAATAGCATGGACCAAAATATGGGAGACCTCGCTCTAGACAGTGAACATTACTGAGTGAATTTAACCAGATCTTAGGCTATTTTTGTCTTATTGCTTAAGTCTCTTTGTCTCCATCTCTTCACAATTCTCTGAGGAAGGCAAAGATACATGCTAACATGTAAAGCTCACTGACAAAATAGAGCTAGAAAAGACATACCTTGCTACATAATTTCAATAGCAATAAAACAGCATTGGATTATCATGCAGGAGGCCTTGGATTGACTTCTTGACAAGTATGTCTTGTTTATCAAACTGAGTGTTTAGTCAGATGTTGGCATTCCTTGTAAATTCCTTACAATTCAGGAACCATTAAGTCATTCACTAGAATATTTATTTATTTGAAGTGCTAGGCTACCCTCTTTATTCCCCCCTCCCCCAATTAAGTATTTCAGGCTTGTCCTTGGAACTCCAAATGCACCTGACCTTCACACGCCATACATGTCAAACCCCAAATCAAGTCCTTCTCAGCTGCCAGTGTTTGACACTTCTGATCAGGAATTCTTTTTGCCTGATTCCCATCTCACATAGCTTGAATTTTTTGATGTTGAGGTTCAAACACTGAGCTGAACTTTAACCTATTTAGAGTTGGTTTTCATCACTACTCTCGTAGCATCTGCTCCAGTGTTTCTCCCAGATAAAGCAGGGCACAGCTTTGACTCCAGTCATAACCTCTCATCTGGGAGGGAACTTTCTGCCACAGTTGTAGAACTGACCTTCGTCTCTTCTAGTGTGAACAAACTAGTTTCTGCCTCTCACCAAGCTACATCAGTTAAAAGTGTGTGACATAAAGCTATTTACTAATTATTTTATCTTTTATAAAGCATTCTTGGAGTTTTAGCTTAGCTATTTATGAAAACTCCTAACTCCATCAAAGTCAGTATAAAAATCAAATTAAATAATTTCTGTGAAGTTCCACTGTAAAAATAAGGTATATGCATCAGTATATGCAAGTCTCGGAAATGATTACTCTATTGCTACTGGGCCTTATTCTTTTGAAGCTTCCTTGCTTAAAAAAAAAAAAAAAGATGTGTCATTGGGGTGCCACAGAGGCACATATGTCTGTTAGCACTGACATATCATGTGGGTACCAATTTCTTTCCAGCTCCCTGCTTATGTCCTGGGAAAGCAGTAGAGGATGGCTCAAGGCCTTGGGACCCTGAAATCACATAGAAGACCAGGAAAAAGCTTCTGGCTCCCAGGTTCAGATCAGCTCAGCTCTGGCCATTTGAAGAATAAACCAGCGGGTGGAAAACCTTTCTCTGTCATTCCTCTGTCTCTGTAAGAATTTGCCTTTTAAGTAAAAATAAGTAAATCATTTAAAAAATGCACCATTACATTTCTCTGACTCCTTTAAAATGTCTTTTTTTCCCCTTAGTTTGGTGGGCTTCTGCTTGTTCCATAAGCACCAGCTCAATGGTTACCTCCTCTGTGAAACAGTTCCACTTCCTTTGTCAGTGTTCATTTTGTGTTTTTAAGTGTAGTTACATTTGCAGACTCAGTCTGATAGATAATATGCTTTGGATACACCCTATGGGTTGTATTGAACATAATTTACCTCATTTCATCCTGAAACAACAGTAAGAAGAAATAGGTAGTTTGATTAACCTTATGGTTTTGGTGAGAAACTGAGATCAAATAACTTATAGAGTATGACCCATTACAAAGCGACTGGGCCTGCTTCAGGACTCATGCTTAATGCTCTCATTGAACCCTAAGATCTTCCAAGGTACCTCTACATAAGGAGCTTTGTGGGTTTGAAATCCATTGATCAATTAGGACTGAAGCGCCCATCTCTACTTCATTCTTTCTCACTATCCTTGCTTTATGGTGCCAGATTTTCATGTATATATGAAACATATACACATATAATTGTTTTAGTGTTTCTTTGCATGAAGAATGACACACACAGAAAAAGATACCTTCCCTCTCCTGGTACAACGTTTAAACCCTTAAAACCCAGACCAAATTGAAGCCAAGAATCAGAAACTTCATCCAGGTTTTCCATGCGTATTTAAAAGCCAAGCACCTGAGCCATCGCTCACCATCTTCCAGGCACGTTGGCGTGATGTGGATCAGAAGCTGAAGTGATCTAGCTACAGTGCCTACCACACTGCCCCGAGGGGTCTGGGACAGAAGCTAAAGCGGAATCAATTCCATGTTGTACCATGATGCTCCTACTGCCTGGTATTTTTGATATTTTACTTTTGACATTTCTTGTTTCCTTTTAGTTTGTATATTATTATTATTTTAATAGTAACCTATTTCATATTATTTTGGTAATTGTCACACTAAAGCTGTCAGGCTCCTTATTTAGAATTCCTCTGTGTTTCTTTTATGCTAATAATTCCTTTTGAAAATTATATTTCCTTCTCTACAAAAATCCCTTCCTTCATTTCTGTGTATCTTGATTTCATGGCTGTCTATCCAATTTAAGTCAGCATTTGTGTGATATCATCCTGATTTCCAGCATGGTGGAAGGAATTATAAAGTCTTCTGGGTTTTTGGCAGAGATAAAGCAGCTTCCAGGTTAGTGTTAATTTTTAATAATTATCCTCTTGCACATAAGTCCTAGATGTGTTGATATGTCCCATGAAAGAATGTGGTTTTATGAAGCAATATTCATTTCACCACTTATTTTCAACTTGAACCATGAGAAATACAACTAATATTCATTTAATATCTTCTATGTAAAAGATCACCTTATACTTCGATCACCTTATACTTCTTTTGTCCAAATGCCTAATTACTGTGATGTGCCTATTAAATGACAAAGAACTACAATGTCCAAGGCATTCTAGTGCTTTTCCTTAAGTCTTCCCCTGCTTCTAATAACTGGCTTATCCAGTGATATTAGGATGCTACTCAGTTCTGAGAGTATTTATAATAAATCTTCATCAAGTAGGTAATGCAATGCAATTATTTATGTATGCATATATATTTGTATATATATGTATTTATATATATATACATACACACTCACAGACAATAGTGAAATGCTAAATTAGTAAACTTAGAGACCTTACAAAATGTGTATATGTACTATTTTCTCTTTGTACACATACATATTCTCTTTTTAATTATGTGTATCTTTTATGATTCTAAATAGTCCTAGTGATGAATTCATATTTTTTAATTCACATGAAATTCATTTGTGATCCTTATGCTATAGAGAAGAGGGAGAACATGTATTTGCAAATATTATTCATAAGAAAAGTTGAGACACAGATCTTGTTTTTTGCCTTAAATTAGCCAGACATTTCATTCTCCAAGTATTTCCATTAACGAAGGTTTTGCTATACATATAGATAGCAAGTCCAATCAAGCTTATCTGAGAGATCAGCATATGTCATGAAGCAAGAATTTCAAATATGCTTCTCAAAGTTTTTAGATCATGACTTTAAGGGAACTTTCTCTGGTCAACAGGCCTGTCACCTGTAGAATAGCACAGGGACTCTTTAAGTAGTTGTCACTGAAATCTCATTCCTTCATTCTAATGTGTTATTTGTATAACTACGTGCTTGCGTATCTACACATAAAGATACAGCGAAATGAAGAAATGAATTGTTAAATAAGAACTTGACTTGCAAATGAGAAGGCCTTCCTGGAACCAAAGCCCCTTTGCTTATGATTTCCAACTGTTCCTTATGTACATGAGCAAGCTAGTCGGAGGGGCAATTTTTGGATATTTTTTTGTTTTTATTGTATTGTCCATTACCAAAATAAATTTTTCCCCAATTAGTAGTTGCAGAGCCCAGAATGTATAAAATCAACAGTCTAAGAATCAGAAAAAATGGCAATTTGAATCATAGTTTCCTGTAAAGGTATTAACATGCTTATACATGCCTGGCCCTGTCCCATTTTCCCCCAAATTCCCAAATATGATATGAATATTTTATAGTAATGGTTAGTAATGAGCACAGAATCCAACCTTAAGATGACTCCTCTTTTAATTAGCACATTAGTCACTCAGTAAAAATTGAGTTGGATGAATTATTCAAATATAATTCAGCAAAGGTTCATGAACAAATCTAAGAGGCACAACGGAAAAAAAAAAATAGAAGCAAGACTGGCTGGTTGTTTTTCATCTCAGGGAATGTTAAAAAGCAACCTTGCAAAGTGAAAGAGTCGGGGACATCTGAGGCCTTTGTTTACAGAGGAAGAGGGAGAAGGATTCTGATGCAACCATTAGGGAGGATGACCTTGAAGAGCTGATACACACCAACTAAAGGAGCAGAACATGTGTTGGTGAAATGATATCTCTTTATGATTCACTTTCATTGCTTAAATTAAACCCCAAAGAATATCTCTATGTACATTTTGGAATGTACTCTCTTTAGGCGCTCATCTAGTACCTAAAATGTTTTTTGATCTGCAAGGAAACATTCATGAGGAAGTTTTGTTGCCTAAGGATCATTTTTTTAATTTAGTCTGGAGAAATGGTCCCATTAGCAGTGGGGACCAGCAGGGGGACACTAACTGGAGGGAAAAGGTGACAGAGACAGAGTGTCAGAACTAAGTTCCTGAAGCCCAGAACCACTCAAGGACAAGGAGGAAGCAGGAACAACATGAGGAAGTAGAATTCAGTAAGTTCATAGCATTGATACTTGGCAACAAAAATGACTTAAAATACTGCAGTCCAGAAAAACAAGTAAGGAAACAAAACTCTCCTCAAGGATTTCGATTCTTTTTTTCTCATGTAATTGGTCAAAGCTGTGGACAATCAACAGAACATGAATCCTCTAAGATAAATCCCTGCCAGATGGATGAGGGTGAGATTGAGAAAAAGAGAAGGGCAGCCATGAAATTCAGCACTGCTCTTCAGGTAATCTGTCTGCAAAAAGACGTTTGCTACAGCTATTTGTTTTGTTTTTACATTTCATTTCTTTCTTTGTAGTCTTTCCGGGGTTCCAGTCTCTTTCATTTCATGTTGCTTTAATCAGAGAAAAACACTTGAAGGGAGGAAGCCTGCTGGGTTGTACTTTTTCCTGCTGAGTGAGCTATTTCCTTGGGCTCAGTAGGAACTAGTTTGACTTCAGCCTGGTGGGTGCCCTTAAGGAGAGATCTTGGCTTCAAGATCATAGGACTCTCCCTTCCACGGCCGTGTGAAGAGGGCGAGTGGCTTTATGATATCCTTGGCTGGTTACAGAGCATTTGAGATAAATTGGGTTCAGGAGTCATTACCTAGTGGCCAAAATACACATTAAAGTCTACCAATGACCCAGTTCACTTCTTCCCAGGGAATCAACCTTTGACTATTTATCTACATACCCTCCTGGGCCATCAGACCTTAACCTAATCTGACTTAACCCCCAAATAACCATCATTTGCCTAGAGCATATTGTGCTTCCCAGCAACCATTTCTCTATAATTCTTTGATCCCAGAATAACCTGGAATTAAGCAAATGTGTCCCCACCTCAGGACAGCACAGGAGAGCAAGCAAAATACTGTTTTGATCAGAGATCTCTTCCTCTCCAGTGGGCTGTCACAGAGAACATGATATTCCTATTCCCGGTTACAGCCTGTGAAAATATTTCTAACAAAACCTCTTTTTTGTTTTGTTTCTGCTGGAATTATATGGAAGTACATTCAAATGTTCATGAAAATGGAAACAAAAGATAAGTTCACTTTGCTGCAAAAAAATTGAAAACTGTGCATTCAACGGGTCATCAAGATGTTAACAGACATTTTGTATCATGAAAAGGTATCATGGATTCTAAAATTCTTACACCAAAATGAATGCATCTTTTAATTATATTTTCTACAAACTTCTATGAAGTATCTTCATGTGACCTTTTAGTTTATATATTTGATTTATGATGATGTACGATTATGTGTTGGTACCTATGATTATCTCCCAGCAAAATGTTAGGTAAACTGAAGATAATGAGAAACAAGATTAGATATTTACCATCTTGGGTACACAATATAAGGCTAAACAAGAACGTATTAAAAATCAAAAGTGACTAAAACAATGAAGTTGTTCTAGCTTTATATTGCTAGGCTCCTGGTGTCAGTGGCAGGGCAATCCTGTGGTCCCAGTTGCTTTGGTCTGCACCAAAGTCTTATGTCAGAGTCTCCCTTTCACTAGATTCTTGAGGAGCATCCTAATTCCTTTGTGGCAGCTTTCCCCAAGCTGCAGTTTCCTATCATAGTACCTCTAGTTCCCAGGAGCCCCCAGCTCTTCCTTTCTCCTGGGTTTGTTGAACGTTTCTGTCTTCTGTGCAACAGTTATCTCTTCTCCTGGACCCCTTAAGATATATTTCAATCTTCTGGGTTGCAGTTTCTCTTCTCTTTCGGGATTCTTCCTCTTGATCCCCCATGAATGAGGTGCACAGACAAGCAAGAAGCAAGTGAAGCAAGCAAACCAAAGGGTACTTACTCAAGAAGAACGAGAAAACCCTTTTGGGTTTGCATTGCCCTACAGGCCTACCTGAATCAGGATTTTTTTTTTGCTTCTAAATGAAGAAATTCTCCCTGATTGGCTGAGGTTTATGCTAAAGAAGTATTCTATATGAACCAATCAGGGAACTGACATTGGAATGTCCTGTTTTGCACAATAAGTTCTGAGTGTTCATTAAGGTCTCCTCAAAAGATGTAATAACATCTGAAGATTATACTGTTTGTCTTTCTCTTCCCCTCACCTTCCTAAGCCTTTGGATGTTACACCACGTTCGTTGTTACTTTCCCTTCCTCTCCCTTCCCTTTTCTTCCTTTCTTTTCCCTTTGCTTTCTTTCTTTTCTGTCCTTTCCGTAAAGCCCATGAAGTCTCTGTCATTTGCAATTTCTGTGAATGGATAAATCTCAAACAGTGTTGACATCCCAGAATTATGAAGATTTTAGCATTATAATCATCATTCTTACCTCTGATTTCTACTAACTGTATTATGATACAGTCTCATTATCTAGTTTTTACCAAATGTACACTTTGATCTATCAATTTCAATAGCCTGGTCTTTGTCCATTGGTTAAGTACAATTTCTTTAATGAAATAAAGGCAATATTTTCAGTTTTATTATTATATTAGCATTAGTTCCTCGATACTTACAATATGACTGAAGAGATGGAAGAAGAAATAGAATTCTGATGTTAAATATATGTTTAGATGAAAATACTTTGCATGCAGCATCCAGGGGATTCCCTTCTAATTTCTGTCTGCTCTGTTTTATCCAGACCATATTTTGTTGCCATTGTCTGTTGCTATCACATTACGTCTTTTTCTTATATTCCTCTTTTGCTGCTTTGGAATGCTGACTTAGGAGATCATGTGAGTCCATGAATACCCAAAACTGTATTTACTTTTCCTTCACTTTTGAGTACAGGATCCATTTTGCCTAGCTTGATTCTTTGAATCCTGCTAATGTGTTTGTTGCCTACCTGCATTACCTAGCAAGATGTAGAAAGCCTTAGAGAACGAAAGATGGGATTGAACATTTGGAAGGTTCCAAAGATGGGGTAGGGGATTAATATGAGTAAGGCTAAAAAATAAAAGGAGGACTACCAATGAAACTGTTACATATACTTTGACAATAGGATACTAGATTATCTACCATTGTCTATATCTACAATGTCATGAAACACTTAAATATCAGAAAGCTGGACTTTTAACTGTTGCTGAAGGACTATGCTGTTGTAATGATATGGGGGAGAAGAAGGAGTGAAGGGGAGAGTCATTGTGCCTGTGGAACCACAACATGAACACTAAGTTAAAAAAAAAAAACAGGGCCCGGCGCGGTGGCGCAAGTGGTTAAAGGTCCTCGCCTTGCACGCCCGGGATCCCATATGGGCGCCGGTTCTAATCCCGGCAGCCCCGCTTCCCTTCCAGCTCCCTGCCTGTGGCCTGGGAAAGCAGTCGAGGACGGCCCAAGGCTTTGGGACCCTGCACCCGCGTGGGAGACCCGGAAGAGGCTCCTGGCTTCGGATCGGCATAGCATCGGCCCGTTGCGCTCACTTGGGGAGTGAATCATCGGACGGAAGCTCTTCCTCTCTGTCTCTCCTCTTTGTATATCCGCCTTTCCAATGAAAAAATAATAAAAATAAATCTTTAAAAAAAAAAAAAAAAAACAGGAAAAGAAGAAGGAATGCCATTATAGAATACCATGTTTTGCATGCTTATTTGTTACATGAAACAAGAGGAGACTAAATGTAGTATATTTTCAGAAAGATTGTAGCAGTGAACTAAAAATTACTATATATATAATACATAAATTTACACGAATGGATAAAATTTTAAACAATCATTCAACCAGAAACCTTATTCATTAAGTTTTGTCCATTCTCTGACTCAACAGGGTCACTCAGTTATTGTACTAGGCTGAGTGAATATTAATTCTGTTTGTCTATTTAGAGAAATAAACATATATGCAAATACGCCATGAAAAAACATAAAAAATAGAAGGTCCAAAATAATGACCAGTATGATGATGAATCAGAAAAAAACATTAGGCAATGTGATCTCTGCTCAGAAATCTGTTGGAGCAGTGCAAAATGACTGACAGATAATGGGGAAACAAACAAGCAAACCTGCCGTCCAATAAAACTAACTGAAATTTGAATTTTATATAACCGTTATGTGTCACGATGTTGATCATTTAAAACTGACATTGAAATGTAAAAGACAGTCTCAAGTTGCAGATCATAAAAAACAAAACAAAACAAAAACCAAAAACACCAGTAGGCTGACCTGAGTCAGAGGACCTCATTTACTTATCTGATCAAAGCTGAAAACAAAACGTGAAAAATTTCCTGTCATACATCATTCTAAATTTTATAAATCATAACAAACCAAACATCGAAATTTCACTTAATGGTTTTGGAGATTGTCCCTTTGCTTTCTAGTACTCAAGCTTATGACCATGGAGTCTGAAGGTGATACGATTTTTCTGCATTTTAAAAGAAATTATCCTCCTGCTGCAAGCAATGTTAGCATAATCTTCGATATCGCTGAACTCTGAAATACCACCAAGATGTTTAAAAATGAGCCTCTACATATTTTCCTGGGCTGAGTCCTTGGCATAGCTATTAAGATTCCAAATCAGAGTAGCTGGCTGTGAGTTTGGGGTCAGCATTTTATTCCAGCCCCCTCATAACGCATGTCCTTAGAGTCAGCAGAGGTGATTTAAATAGCTGGAGCCCTGCCAAGGATGTGGGAAACTTGGATTGAGTCCCTAACTCCAAGCTTTGGGTTGGTTCAACTCTGCAAGTTGTAGGCACTGTGAAATGAACTACCAAATGGAAGTTCTGAATCTGTGAAGTAAATTTGTGTTTGATACTTGCTAATTTTATTCAATCAGAATGATGTTATTCTTTAGTTCAGGGAGATTATTTTGTATTTATACACTAAGATTGTACTTTCGTATCCCTCATTTTCTTCTCTTTCTTCGATCATTAGAGGATGCTATAAAATTCCTTGGATCTATCATTCATGAATCTTAATTTTACTTTTTTCCGGTTCACTCTCTAAAGTAAGTGTCCTGATTTTTTTTCTTCTGAGTTAGAAACTTCTCACTGCTATAGCCTTTAATTATGTATTTGCTGAATTTTCAAAACAAATCTGTTGTCATATTTTTAAACTTACAGTAATGATCACAGTGCATTTTTATTGCTTTGGGTTTTTCAAGCTTTACCCGGGTACTAGAGTCATACAACCAACTGTCAATTGTCTTCTGCAAGGGCTTTTCTGCCATCTTCATTAATCCTATTCCCACATACCTATTGTGGTAAGTGCTCAAACCTGGACTTCATGTTTCACTTTTTTTTTTCACACTGATCCTTCCTTAGAACCATGTGATTTCTATCAAATCATAATTATTGCATCATTTTCTCCTTGAGGAAGAAGAAAATAATGTGTATTCTTGAACTATTATCATGATAGATAAATGGAAACAGAGGACTGGGAGAAGTTCATGAGAGTATGAAAAAGGGAGATAAAGTTGCTTAGATGGCTGTGGCTCCTCATGTGGGACAAAATAGCAACACAAAGTAAAAAGGGCATCGTATCAGACTTGGCCAGCTTGAGTTTCGGGGAGAGAATAGAAATGGAAAGCCATTTCTACAATGGGGACTGTGAAATTTCCACTAATGCCACATAGTAACACTCAAAGATTAAGATGGAGCTTCACAAAGTAAGGTGCTACTACTGATTTGTTTCAAACCTACTCACAGCAACCAGATGAATTTAGTCAAGCTGAAGAGCCCAGGTTGGCTTTATTGTTCTTTCCGGAAGCCTACGTGATTGGTTATGGGGAAGAGCAAAATGGCAAGTATGACAAATGCCTCCATATCCTGTTTATATAACAAAATGACTGATGCATATTTAGATGTGTAATCAACATTTTGCAACAACAATGGTTGTGATGTTTCTTATTATGAAACTGAACCCTTGTGGTATAAAAGCAGGGCCCAGCTTCTTGTCTGTCTCACTTAGCCCAAGGTGTCCTTGCCTACCTTCTATCAAAAGCAATCCACTGAATTGAGAAAGCTGTGCAAGCTGACCCTAAATGTTCTAATCACTGGATTTAAGAAGTCATTTGTTACTCATGACCAATTTTCTCTGAAGGGTTTGTTAAGCGGAATTTCAGGTCTACACAGTGAGATTCCAGGTGTGTGACAGAAACTTACAAGCACTTACAGGTAGCCACCTTTTCCCCCAAAGACCAAAGAAAGCTTAAGTGGACTGGACTGCATGAATTCCCCAAACAGCACTATGTCACTGTCCAATCTAAAGATGGTCATAAGAAGCACTGATCAAGCAGAAACTTCAACATGAGCTGATCATGCACCTCTCACCCCCAATCTCAGCCTTTAAGATCCTTCACCTCAACTCCTTGGAAACCTGGGAATTCAACAATAACAGCTTTGCAATAAATTCCTACTTTCTTCCATCACCCAGATGATGGTGTTCCACTTCCTGCTCAGTAAGACAAGCCAACCCAGCTTTGGGGTATTGTTGGACAAGAGTTAGTAGCTACATCTACGAATTTTAAAGTTTCTTGTTTTCAAAAACAGTTTAGTCTTTGTGAATGTCACAGTCACTCCACATTTTGATGTGAGAATATCCATGATTCAGGCTAGATGTGGACATGTTTTGGTCCTGCTACCTGAGT
This sequence comes from Ochotona curzoniae, assembly GCF_017591425.1. Lineage (NCBI taxonomy): Eukaryota > Metazoa > Chordata > Mammalia > Lagomorpha > Ochotonidae > Ochotona > Ochotona curzoniae. The sequence continues at coordinate 37,720,133 of NW_024467122.1, forward strand.
TCCTCCATGCCATTACTAACCACCCGCAGAGTGCAATTTCCTGGCCATTCTGCATCACCTTTATGCTCTTTCTTTTGAATAGTCCACAATTTGCATGAATGAGGCCCAGAAGGGTACTCTGTCTTAGGTTTAATGATGTTCATGAACTGAGTATATCTTGGGAGAAAAAGAAAAAGGACATTAAAAAAAAAAAAGAAAGAGAAAAGAAACCTACCTAACTTAAAATGCAGAGCTATTCCCAGAGCATACAGGCTGTGGATGTTCATTTTGTGTGCAAATAAAATCTAATCTTTTTTTCCCTTTCTTTCTCTTGCTTTTATAATTCAGAGCAGCTGTAGCAGTTTGTTCTTTTCCTCTGAGCTCTGTGTTGCTGAATTGAATAGTAACTTGCAAACCAATCTGCAGCCCAGGGAAGAAAAACTGAGAAATTAATTCCTCATTCCCTACTCTTTACGCCATATGTGTGACCCTTAATTATGTTCACAGGGTCCTATTCAGACTGCGCAATGCAAGCTTAGGAGACAAGGGAACTTCCAAGCAAATCAGACAAAAGAGATAACCTTGCAAAGCTTTTGTTTGTGAAGTAATACTGTACTGGGTTATAGGTTTTACAAGACAAAATACATGAGAACAAGAGGACTTTGTGAATCAATTTGGACCTCAGAGTTTGCATTTGGGATTTGCCAATAAAAATGAAAACAAAGATATTTGAACTTATTTCAACCTTTTCATCAGTGCTGAATTTAAATAGTATTATAACAGAAGCCCTGCACTATCTCCCCACACCAAACGTTAACTCTATTGAGATCATAACGAAACTTAACATCGTTTTGACTGATTTTTGAGGGCCAATGTGTTCATTCATTTATGTTCAATTTTCTTTTAAGCCCATGTTATCTCCAAAGCTGTTTTAAATGCAGTCTGTTCAGAAATATACAATCATCTATTTTACCCAAATCCCCTCTTCACCACAATATTCAAATACCCCTGTATCAGTAGCTGTAATATAAGTAGTAGAAAAACAAATGACAAGGGCGGTCATTCACTGATGTAATTTCAGTATTTTTTGTTAAAATAATTAAATGTTTGCCTACTACTCCTTTCATATAGTACCATGACTACCATCTGATTACCATGTAACAAAAGCTAATTAAAAGGTGTTGCAATGTCACTGTGCTTTTCTGACTCCAGTCCTCTTATCTACAGAATAAAGGTGTTAGGCTAGATTATCTCCAAAGTCTCAGTTAGAAAAATTAAAGAAAAAATTAGTAGTGTCTCTTACATTCCTCATTCCCAACACACCAGTTGGCATAATTCACAAAATCATTATCTTCTCTAACTTGCAGCCTCAAGATTTAGAAAAATAGAAACTGATCATCAAATTGGAAAGGAAGAGAGACCATGGTAAATTCTTACTTTCCTACTGATTGGTTTTTACAAACAACCGAAAAAGTGAACGGTTTTAGGGACACATTGCAGCAAAGCCAGTGCTTATAGAATCCCTTGAAGGTGCTGGATCGAGACCCGGCTTCTCCACTCCGGATGCAGCTGCTTTGAGTGGCCTGGGAAAGCAGCAGAAGATAGCCGGAGCCTTTGGGTCCCCGTCCCCCTGTGAGAAGCACTGGAAGAAGCTCCTGGACTGTTTCAGCCTGCCCCACTCTTAACCACTGCAGTCCTCTCGACAACTGGCCGTGGAGGAAGACATTCCCTCCTCACCATTCTTCTTTCTCTGTGACTTAGGTTTTCAAAACAGATGAATGTCTTTTTTTTTTTTAAAGTGAATTATATGTGTGGATCTGTATGATATGCAAATATTGCATAAACTCAACTTTTCTTACATACCCACTCCTCCATTCAGATATCATGAAAGTCCTTGACGTGCTTGATTCTCTAGCGTATCACCTGTCTGCGTGTGAAAAGCTGGTGACATACTGAAGGGATCGCTCTATGACAGCTGAAGCTTGAAAAACAATTGTCCTAGGCAGACAATGAGCTAGACTTAGAGTAGAACTTGAGGTTTATGAAGTTATTTCTCAGGACAGATTTATGTAGTACAATATCATTCAAATGTAATTGTCATAAAACACAATTTATATATCTATTATGCAAAATTTGATGAGTTTGACATATGTGTTCACTTCTGAAACCATTACTGCCATCAACATAACAAACATTTCTATCACTCAGTTTCCCTGTGGCCCTTGACAATCTGTCCCTTCCAGTAATATAAATGAAACAGGCAGCATGAATTCTTTTTCAAATTATGTTATTTCGTTTGGCATATATTTTTTTAAAGATTTGCTTATTTTTATTGGAAAGTCAGATATACAGAGAGGGGGAGAGACAGAGAGGAAGATATCCTGTCTGATGATTCACTCCCCAAGTGGCTGCAACAGCTGGAGCTCAGCCAATCCGAACCCAGGAACCAGGAGCTTCTTCCGGGTCTCCCACGTGGGTGCAGGGCCCCAAAGCCTTGGGCCGTCCTCGACTGCCTTCCCAGGCCACAGGCAGGGAGCTGGATGGGAAGCGAGGCTGATGGGATTGTACCAGCACTCACATGGGATATCGGCACATTCAAGGCAAGGACCTTAACCACTATGCTATCGCACTGGGCCCCATTTAGTATATTTTTAAAGATACATTCCATGTTGTACATAGCAACAGTTTATACATTGTCATAATGGAGATTTCAGTGCATAAGCATACCATAAGTTAGTTACTATTTGCCTGTTGAATGGATATTTGAATCCTTCTCAGTTTTTGAGCTACACAAATAAGGCTGTTAAAATCAGGCCCAAGTCTTCATGTGGTTACACGCTTTTTATCCTCTTGGAATAAAGCATCAGAGTGAAATAGCTGGATCATGGGGTTAATATATGATTAACAATTTGAGAAACTGGCAATCTGCTTTCAAAGTTGTTATACTCTTTTAAATTCCTATAAGCAATATTTGTATGCACCACAGAGCTGTATGCTCTGTTCCATAAATAATTTAGCTCAGTGTTTTCATATCTCTTGCAGGTTTAGGAAAGGTTTTTATATTTTTAACCAGTTGGGAAAACATTCAAATAAAAAAAGAGTATTTTTTTAAAAATGTAAGAATTATAGAAAACTCAGATTTCAGAGTCTATAATCAAAGTTTTAATTCAATATAGCCACTTTCACTCATTTAAGCATTGTCTGTGGCTACTTTTGACTTACCACTATAGGACTGCACAGTGTGCCTAAAAGAACATGGCCAACAAAATTTTTCTATGGGATATGTGTATAGTTATTGCACTGTAATTAAAATTTGTATTTTCTAAGGCCAATACTGATAATCATTTTTACGGTCTGTATACATTATTTTGGTATTGTACAATTCATTTTTTCTAATTTTATATTGAATATTTTGTCTTTTTGAAGTGTAAGAATCCTTTGAATATTCATAATGCAAGTCTGTGTTCATGCATATGCTGTACAAATATTTTATCCCAGTTTGTACAAATGCTTTCAATGTGCTGAGGTTTGTTTTAGTTATTTTTATTAATAATTTGTGCTTTTATCTACCATTTAGAAAACAGTTACCAAATATAAAGTCTGAGATATTTTCTTTTATATTCTCAGCTAAATATTTGTGTGGTTTTAGGAGATATAATTCTGTTAGAGTTTCAGCAAGTCTTTATATATGGAGTAAGAAAAAAACCAAGATTGATAGAATTTTTAAATTAGGATCATTCAATTGCAGCAACTTTAGAAAAAAAATTCCTATTAAATGCCCTGTACCTTTACCGGAAACCAACTGAGCATGTAAGTTGAGCTGATTTCTTGACACCTAATTCCATTTCATTGATCTACATGTCTATTTGATGCCAATATCACATTCCATTGACCATTTCAGGTTTACGTAAAGTCTTCTTTTTATATGTGCTTCATAAGTGTTCCTCAGTTTTAAAATTAAGCTATTCATGTTTTGCATTTTCATATAAGTGTTAGAATTATCACACTAATATCTATAAAAAAAACAGTGTGAGGATTTTGAGTAGGTCAAAGTGGATCAATAGATCAATAGGGAAAGAACTGATATCTTTAAAATACTTCGTGTTCTAATCAATAAATATGATATATAATCCCATTTTATTGACAAGCAGCTATTTTATTACACCAAAATTCTATTTGTTTTAGAGGTATTGCTCATATTTTGTCAATGTTTCCATCAATTTTACAAATTTTTTATGTCCATATTTTTATGTCATTATAGATACTAGATTTTCAGCTTAACTTTTCTTTTGCTGATTGTCAATACATAGAGATATAACTGATTTTTCCATGATGATCTGGTGTCTTGCCAACTTGCTAAACTCAGTTTCAGGTCTACTCAAATTTTAGGAGATTTTTTAGGGTTGTCCACAAAAAATATCATGTAATCTGTAAACAAAGTAGGCTAACTCCTTCACATATAACAAATATGCTTTTAATCTTTTTTCCTATTGTACTGGTCAGGATTTTCAGGGAAAAAAAAAAGAAAAATGATGAGTACAAGTAGTGAGAATAGACTTTTTTTCTTATTCCTAATCACAGGAAAAATCATCAAAACATCTTAATGTACTTCTCTAAAAGCTCAGTCATCCATGTCCTCTGGTTTATTGCTCTTGGTTGATTCTTTTCCTTACTGTGGGTCGTGTTTCCTGCTTCTTTGCATGCATGATAGTTTTTGACTGTATGTCAGCATATGTGTGGGTCAGGTATGGGGGCACACCTGATTAGACCAGTCATTAGCACCTACTGGCAGATTCAAAAACCAGGATGGAGTGTAGATCAGGCTGTATAGGGCCACAACATCAGCCAGTTCACATTAGAGCCAGGACTGTGCTATGCTGTAACACCCACCAGCATGAGCTGGAAGTGTGGATAGACCAGGCTGGACCAGGCTATAGCATCCATTGGTAAATGTTGAGGTGAAATGAGGTGAGCCACGCTCCCTGATACTACATGTTCAGAGCACCCACCAACACCCACCAGCACACAAGAGACCAGGCATGGAGTGGGGTAGTGTGATAGCCCAGTAGGAGTGCTGCGGGGGTTTCCTCTGCTGGGACATTGCTCCCACTGGGCAATAATAGAGCTGGGATGGGGAAAGACCAGGCAGGGCAGGGCTACAGTGCTTATTGGTCTGCATGTGAGCTGAGTTGGGGGAGAGCCAGGCTGGGCTGACCGACTGTACCCCGCTGGTACATGCATAACCCAGAGTGGGTGTGGGCTGTTTGGACTGTGCCACAGCTTCAGCCAGCAAGTGCTGGAACTGGGGCAAATCCTGTCAAGCCAGACTGCAGAACCACCTGCAGAGTACAAGAACTGGTACTGGGAATGGGTCCACTAGGGAAACTGTGGGCACCTCTCTGATGGGTTGTAACTTTCACTGGTGAGCATGAGAATCACAGCTGGAGGTGAGCCTGGTTAGACAGGTAGTGACACCTGCCAGCAAGAGTGTGGGCTGGATAGTGGGATTTTAGGTTGAGCTAGACTTCAATGCCCATTGATGTATACAAGAACTGAATGAGATGTGGAAAAAATTGAGCCAGTCTGCTGCACAAACTGGCAAGCAAAGGAACCAGGGCTGCAAGCAGGCCTAGAGGAGGTCTTGGGGTTTTCTTCAACTAGGCTGCCGCTCCTGCTGGTGTACATAAGGACCAAGTATGTGATGATCTGGATTGTGGTAACCATTGGTTTGCATAGGAGACAGGGCTACAGACAGACCTGACCCAGCAATTGACACTACCAGTGTGGGCATAGGCTGATGTGGATGATGGACAGAGCCAGATCCCATTCCAGCAAGCACACACAAGTCAGGTCTGGGATCACTTCAGATGAGGATTCTTCAGGGATTCCCCCAACTGAACCACTGGACTAAGAACTCCAACCACAGGCAGAGTGGCATGATCTGTGTCTGACCACAGAGTGCATGTGTCAAAGCTGATCCTCTTTAGTGACCTGGATAGAGCTGTTGATGTCACACCCAAATGCACATGGTATATACGGCAGTCCATTGGAGCCCACAGAAGACATCTGTAGCAGGGAGAGGAGGGCAGAGCAGATTAATCGACTACAGCAGCCATTAGTAGCAAATGGAGACCCTGAGATGGACTGTGTCAGCCAATGGACCTTGGAAGGATTTCCTGATCCTTGGAGCGGCAAGACTGACAGCATTTCAGAACTATCAAAACCACCTAAGCGGAGCATGCTCCACATCAGGGACACTGGGATGTATCAGGTGGTCAGTCCCCATCCCCAAGTACCAAGGTGGTTGGGAGGCTGGATGTGCCTTCTCCCCTTATCTCGTCTCTTTCCCCAGTCACAGGAAGAAGAAAAAAGCAAATGTGGGAAAAAATGCTTCTTTAAAGGTTTGCTTTTACGCCTTGCCAGGCAGACCCAGAACATTTCTTGGTTTTAGCTTAGTTTTACCTACTGTTCAGTCATCACCATTTTGGGATCTTTATTCAGTTCTCCAACACTGGAAGGTCTTTCTGCCCTACTGTCTAGAAATTGAACTATTTTCAATTTTGTGTGGTGTCTGGAATTTGATGCACCTGATGGTTTTTTTGCTCATGACTTTGCTGATATTATCATATGCATGTGTTGATGAGTAAGTGCTCAGCCAAAGACTCAATCTCTACAGATCTCTAGGTTGCTTCCCTTCCTATCACATCTCTGCCTCATGCTGCTGTGCCTTGTGAATTCTAGTCATTTTGGAATCCTTAATTCTCAACTCTGTCACCTCCATGCCAGAATACATTTCTATGCTATTCCCTACCTTGCACTGTGGCAGAAACTGCCTCAACCCAATAGACTGAACAGGGATAGGGCTTTTCTCATTTGTTTCTTTGCCTTCAAAGATTTCTGTTGCCTTCCTATTTTCAATTCCTGAAAACCATTATTTCTTTTTATTTGTAAAAAGATTTATTTTATTTTTATGGGAAAGTCAGATATACAGAGAGAAGGAGAGACAGAGAGGAAGATCTCCCATCTGATGATTCACTCCTTAAGCGGCCATAACAGTGGGAGCTGAGTTGATCTGAAGTCAGGACTCAGAAGTCAGGAGCCAGAAGCTTCCTCTGGGTCTCCCATGTGGGTGCTAGGTCTCAAGACTTTGAGACATCCTTGGCTGCTTTCCCAGACCACAAATAGGGTGCTGGAGGAGAAGCAGGGTTCCCAGGATTAGAACTGGTGCCCACATGGGATCCCGGCACATGCAAGGCTAGGACTTTAGCTAAGCTACCATGCTAGGCCCATTGTTTCTTTTTAAAAAATTATTAATTTATATTGAAAAGACAAATATACAGAGCAGAGACACAGAAAGACAGATCTTCCATCTGCTGGTTCATGCCCAAAGTGACAGCAATGGCTGGAGCTGAGCTGATGCTAAACCATGATCCAGGAGCTTCTTCTGGGTCTCCCATGTGGGTGCAGGGTCCCAAGGCTTTGGATCGGGTTCTTCTTCTTTCCCAAGCCACAGCAGGGAGCTGGATGGGAAGTGGAGCAGTCAAGACATGAACCAGTCCCCACATGGGATTCTGGCTCTTGCAATGCAAGAATTTTACACACTGAGCCATGGCAGCAGGCCCTGAAACCATAGTTTTAAACATTTCTCTGTTTTTTTTTTCAGTTATTTCAAGAAATCTAAAGTTTCTGTAAGTTAGTGGCCACTGAAAATAAATTATTCCTGTTTGGCATTTGAACCTCAAAATCATCCTTTATCTGCCTTCAGCTTATTTGAAACTTTTTTGAGTCCCATCTTTCTGAAGTAACAGCTAAGAGTTATGACTGGGAAGACAAGTCTGTCTGTATGTTTAAAAGGGGGTCCTATCAAGCAATGAATGGGAAAATGAGGCATGAAAGTACTGCCCAGAGAATATTCTGGGAATTTCTACTCAAAGTCTGGTGGTGTAAAGCATTTCAATGTGATAGCTGAGAATTTATCCTTTAGCTTTTCAATTTGTCATCCTTTGGTATTTTTGATTTGAGAGCCACTGACAATAAACATGAATACCAGAGACTTTATCACTAGGACGGGAGACTCACAATCCACTATGGATTAGATATTCATGTTTATATCTTATTTTATTCAGGGGTCTTCAAGTAGGAATTAAGTGATAGAGAAGGAATCATCGAGATTTTTATCATGGTATGTCAATCACAATTCATATCTATTTTTTTGTAAAGTTGCTAGAAAATAACTTTTCCATTCAAGGATTTTTAAATTGGATTCCCATCATAAGGATCCCAAATAAAAAGAGTATTGTCCTTCAGATTCTATATTTCAGTTCCAGAATGTGTGCTTGCACTTTTATAAACAGAGAAAAAATATCCTAGGGCAGGAGTTTGGCACAGGGAGTAAGGCTCCACTTGGAATGCCCAATCCTACACTGGAGTACAGAGCGTCAGATTCCTTCTCTTTTGATTCCAGTTTCCTATCAGAATTCACTCTGGGAGGCAGCAGGAATTGGATCAAGGCTTTGGGCCCCTTATACCTATGTACAACACCTAGACAGAATCCCCAGAGCCTAAGCATTTGTGGAGGCCACTAGCCAATGAGATGTCTTTTCTACTCCCAGCCTCTGCACCTCTTTCAAATGAAAATACATACATACACATGCATACGTACGTACATTTTAAACATCAACCTCGGGCTCCTCATAAGCCATATTGGTAGTAATCAGCCATAAGCTTATATTATTTTTTATCTTGTGTTACTAACAATATTTAGGACTTCTGTTCCTGAAAGCATAATTATTCTACCTTCTCATATATGTTTATTCACTTCCAAGGGGCTCATTGCACTTCTCATATATCTTTTTATATACCATATGCCAATATTATTCAAATATGTATAAACAACTATTTTTCACCGATAAAACTGAAATAATCAGAGAAGAATTTCAATAATTTCTCAATATCACCTACACCACTACCTGTATCCTTATTCATCTATACTGCATGGTCTAATGAGGGGAATGTCCACAGAATCCTATACTTGTCACCAGGCCTAATCCATTCTCCCTTGCTGAGAGACATGACATCACTGCCTTCCTACTTTGCGTATCATTGCAGAACATACATGATCTCTGTTCTCAATGAGTTAAACCTCTATTGGAAAATCCAGAAAAGCAAAAGCAAATGTGTATGTATACATATGTGTGTGTATATTGCACATATACATATATAATTTTATATATACATATATACACATATACATACATACTTTTTATGTATCTATATATGTGCATGCAACTAATCAGAAGCATACATATATATGTATACAAAAGCTTGAAAGATAAATGGGTGGTATTGTGGCCTAAATGATGTTTTACAATTGCTAGTCAGGTGGCTAGCAAAGCTTCACTATGCAGTTAACATTTGAAAAGGACTGAAAGATTCAACAAAAAAATAGCCACCGGGTGATCCAAGGTGATTATAACGGCTTTTACTCTGAGTAACAGAGTAAGTCATTACCGGCCCCTTTTTAAACTAAATAATTTATTTGTTTTATGATGCAGTTCCAAAGACTACCCCTCCAATGATATCCCCTATTTTATTATCAGCGTTAAAGCAGAGTAGGCAGAATATAATCTCTATTATAAGAGAATCTCTTTACCAGTAGTAGTAATAATAGAGCAGGCAGATTAGAGTTTAAGACCATTAAAGTCACTCCTGTGAACAAAGGTGGTGTTCTAGAGTAAGCCTAACACTGCTCTGAGGGATGCTATGACTTTATTCATATTTCTAGATATGAATCTTTTGTTCACCAAATTAAAACATCAGTGGATATGCATGAATTATGCATGTACATGTACTTCATTCATCTCCCTTCCTAGTGTATCAATGCATTGCTTTGACTCCCAATGGCTCCAAATTTTACACACACACACACACACACACACACACACACACACACACACATTCAGATAATGCTTTCTAGACTTTGTCACATTTATCTGTTGAATATAATTTATTACTTCTCATCAAGAATTTACCATTTCTACAACTCTTCCCAATATGTAAAACCCTGTGCTTTCTATGCCTGAGTTATCATTGATCAATTTTCCCATTATGGAATGCCCAGTCATTTACTCTCTATCTTAGAAAATTTTCACTGTTTAATAAATGCAACCAAGATTAACCTATCTCATCTTTGTGTTAAAAATATATCACTATTTCAGAGCCGTGCATTTAACATTTAGCCTAACATCTCAAGTTAAAAGCAAACCAATAATAAGGCTTCAGTATCTTAAAACAGTCTAGAAACATGGTCTGAGAAACCTTGCAAAAGGCTAATTCTGTCTCCATGTAACTACTTTGTTTGATCTTACATCCCTGATGCTGCACTCTTATGGAGACAAGATTTCAATTTAGCAGACTGATGCCACTCTCGTTTCACAATAGCCCATCTCAACTGAGTATTCATTGATTTTCTAATTAATCCCTGCCCACACTTTTTGAAACAGCAATTTCAGATCTGCTCCCATCTCCTTAAGCCTCTGTTTCTGCCAGTTTACGTCTTACCCTCAGCATATGTCCTAGCCTCCTACTTCAAGGAGAAAATAGAAGTCTACTAATATAACTTCTCAACTTCAAGCAACCAAAGCTGCTCACTTGCACCTGTCTCTATCCTGCCTTCTTTCCTTTTATTTCAGTGTATATGTTCTCTAATCCCAAGCTCTTCACCTGTGCCCATGATCCGCTTCCTTCTCACTGCTTGACATTCTCACTCTAAGTATACAATAAGATCCCTTTTTCTGTATTTTCAGCTCCTCTATATTCTCGACTCCCTTCGCATCAGTAGTACTGAATATACTCCTGTATTATCTCACTTCAACATAAGCTCTTCTTGATTGCACATTCTTCCGGGTCCTCCACCTTCCCCAACACCCTTGTTCACGCAGGTACACACAGGCCTGGAATGTGCTGCCTGCTTTGCACTTATTTTCTCCTTCTACTCATTCCTAATCCACCGTTGTATAGTTTCTACCGCTACAATGAGTCTTAGAGTGGATTTTTGATTTGTAGCATGGCTTAATGTAGACTGCCACCACCTCTGGTCATAGTTTCCTTGGTATTTCCATGGCCAGATCTGTATCCCTACACACACACACACACACACACACCCTGCACTGCAGCTTCTTAAAAGTTGTGAGAATATACTATCACCTCTTTCTAAGATCTTCATATACTCACATCGTGAGACTTTGGCTGGCTAGCTGGCACTTGTGGTTTTGACTGTCTGTCTTGAGACATTATTGAATTCAGAAAACTTTTCTTCTCCCAGTCTACAGTTAAGGACTCTGTGGACTTTCTCATAGAAAGTCATGCTTCCCTTCTGATTGTAATTACTCATATAATTATCTGTATTCTTCCCATCATGCATATATGAAATAAAATGTAATAAAGTCATATCTTGCTATTTATATTATGATTTACATAATGGAGTGAGTGTAAGGCACAGATACACACATACGCACATCAAAAATTTAAATTAACCCATAGCATTTGTTAGGAGTGTGTGTGTATAGCAATTCCAGAAACATTTTGATATTTATACATTTACAAGTGCAGACAATCTGTGTTTGCAGTTATAATTTACATTAGGTGTTGTAAAGTAAAAGACTAAAGTATTGGATTGTTATCATTTTGAAAATACTAGTGAATCACTTCCATACCTGTCTGAACTATAAACATATTTTCAAATGTTCTATCTGAATCTTAATATAACATGGGTAAAATATTAAAGTATACAACTACAATGCAAATAGTGGTTGTAACATCAACATCAGAGTGTTCTGAGAGCTAAGTCCTGCGTCTGCATCCCTGCCTTTTTCATTCCTCCTTTGAGAACTGAAGCTAGCATCATTTACTTTATCAGTTGCCTGTTGCTTTGTACCAAATACTCCCATATTTGATTATAAAGTAGTACACTGTTTTCATAGTTCTACGGATTGTTTCCATCCTCCTGTAGGGATGGATAAGAGTTCTTTCAAAGCACTTTGAGGATGGTGCTCTACAAGATGTAACTGAAATCTTGAAGTCTTACCTAGGCTCAATTTCCAAAATTTGATTATCCCTTCTGACACAATTTATTGGTTAAACCAAGCCACAGGACCAACGCAAATTCAACAAATGGAAAAATGAATTTTACACATTGGTAGAAGTGGCACAGTGATTTCACAAAGCCACAGGCAAATCAGAATGGGATGTATCCGTATGTATTTTGCAATGCCAAGGTGAAAAAAAAATACAGATACCTGTGTGACAATGACCCCTCAAATTATATCTACTTTCTTTACAGATTTATTGGGTCTAGACTTACTTACATAAATGCCTACTTAATATCTTTACTTGGACATTTAAAATAAAGTATCCAAAAACTGAGCACACATCTTTCATAACCTGGAAAACTGCTTCATCTAACACCTTCGCCATCCAAATTAATGGTAAAGTCATTCCTTTAGTTTCCCTGGCAAAGATCTTGAGTAGCTTTATCATTTACTTTATCACCCATCTAGGAACCACCAGGAGAGGCAAGGAAAGTGAAAAGGAAACTAAAATTATACAATTTCTTTTTCTGAAGATTTGTTTATTTTTATTGGAAAGGTAGGTTTATGAAAAGGCAGCTTTATGAAGAGAAGGAGAGAAAGAAAAAGCTTTCATCCACTGATTCATTCCTCAGGAATATACTGTCAAATAATTTTCACTACATATGATTCCTTCAAGAGGCTTTGTCATGCTTATAGGCTACACAATTCCTAGCAGCTTGTAATCTTGCTCCATGTAGAATGTGCATATTAAAAATAAGAGTTCAAAAAACATAGTCTCCACAGTTGGGATATTACAGTTGAAATTGTCACACTGAAATATTAAACCTTGGTCATTATTTTACTAATCATGATTTACTTGATTCTATTTAATCCCACTGTCCCTATCTAGACACTTTGGAACATCTTCCTATTCTCAGTTTTTGATTTAAGTAATTACCAGGAATTCATTAAGAATCTAAGAGCTGGAGTGGTTTTTGTGTTTGTTTGGCTTGTTTGATTTTAGTTCCCTAATCACTGAATACTTCAATTAAAGATTCTCAATTGATTTTTAACAAATATCAACCAAAACTGAGAGGACTCACATAACGTCCATTGCAATTAGAGAAAGCTTAGTAGTTCTTCAAAGTATCAGCCATTGCAGGCACTGCCTAGCTGAAATCTCTTTGTTACAAATACTGGAATTAAAATTCAGCTCAATTTTTCTGCGCACTAAAAATTATTTGTAAAATTCCATTTCAAGATATCACCAGGCATATATATATGCTATTAATTGATTTCCAAGTATATCTCAACTTCATAAGAACCTTTTTTTAATGTTGTCAATTTATTTGAGAGGGTGAGAGAAATCAGCAGTAGTTACACGTTGAGCTATGACCTATAATTGGGGAAATATGGCCTATATCCAATCAGGACTATGAATGTCTTAACCAATGTCTTAACTGCTAGGCTAAGTTTATGCCCACAATGTAACTGAGCAAGAATTCCATTCTTTTCAATCTTACAATGCATTCATAACAATTTGCATTCAAATTTTCACTGCAAAACAATTTTCACCTTTATTATCATACTTACTTACAAGGATGACACTCAATATAATGTTAAAATATCACCTTCAAAGATATAAGTTAATCTTCTTTACTTTGCACCAGGTAAGTAAAGAAAACCATTCCTGAATTAACTGAATTTCTATTTGAATAATCTAACGATGCTCATAGAATACCACAATCTCTTAAAAGTTTCTCAGCCTTTACACCACTAGAGACCTGGGAAAGAATGATGAAAAAAGGTAATTTAAAAATAATGAACACTTGGCAAATATTTCTTGATTTAGTGATGGCTCAAGTATTTATTTGCCACATCTGGAAAATGCATATATCAAATAATTTGTGGTAAGAATATTCTTGAGGTAACTAGTTGCTTGAAAAAGACCTTGGTGCCTTTTTCATTGTATTTTTGTTTTCTGATTTTCATGTATCCTGCAGAATCAAAAGCCCTAGAGAGAATGAATAATATAACACGAGCTTGTGGAAGTCTGATACTGATCATCACCTTTCCTGAGGAATGTACACTCAGTACTACCCTTTTGTTAAAGAAGATACTAAACACAAATTATGGAGCTTTTGGTTTTGTGAATCCAGAAATGATTACCATAAGCTCTCGCAGAATTATTATTCTGAAATGATAATAGATTTGTGCCACACAAATTATGACATATCATCCATGATAAACTCATGGAGTAAGAGTGCTCCAATTCTGAGCTAATCAAGCCAGGCCAATTTTGAAGGTACAACTATATTTTATGAATGGTGTGTCCATGGACACTCTCAATTGGTGACCTTTGTGGCATTTTATGTCAAAAGCCCAGCAGGCACAGCCAACTGACAGCAAAATTTTGGCATTTCTCCTATGAATCAAAAGGCATAAGCACTAATGGTTACAAGGGATACATTTTTTTTTTATCAGAGGGACAAAGAATTTTCTTTTTATTGCACACCCATTTTACCATTACATAGTATTCTCTTTAGCTTAGAAAGAAGTGCAGAATCTAAGGATGGCTTGTAATTGTTTTGGCTACCTGCTGGTACAGGCACCAAGTTTTAGCTTAGATGCTTGCTAGACCTTCTCACAGGTCACCTGGCTCTTGGTTCTCAACTCAGCCCTTCTAGAAAAACACTTCTCAACGCTCTGATAGGAACACTGCTGTGGCTCCCCTTTTATTCTCAGAGCGAGAGTAACAGATAAATCCCTTACCTGGAACTTCATAGTCCTGTCATTATCCTTCACAATCTTCTTCTTGCACTTAACCCTTTCATACTACAACCAGTGAAAAATTCTAGATATTCTCCCAATTGTCTAAGCATCTTCTCATCTGAGGTCCTTTCCCTCAGTATGGCCTTCTACCTGAAACATCAATTTCACCAGCATCCTGTTTGCAGAATTCCCTCATGCTTTTCCAGAGTATAAAGTCAAGATCTTATATTCTCAGTAAGGTCTGCCCTGTCCATCCCATTAAATGCTGCTTTCTGAACAAATCCCTATCTTACTAAGTCCCCCATGCATTGCTCTACTATTTTTCATTTTTCCCCATTGTACTTAATGTGCCTAATATATACATATATACGTATATATATATAATATACATACACACATACACAGAGCCAAGTCAAAGATTAAAAATGTAGAAAGTGTAATTCTCCCACAGATGTTTAGTTAATAATTATTGTCTGCCCCCACCAGTAGTACCTCAAAGGAAGGGCTATTTATCTATTTTCCCCTGATAAGTACTAAGTGTCTAGAACAAAACTTTGCACATAGTAGTTATTAAGTAAAAGTTTACTGAAGAAACAGAATAGTAAAATATAATGTGAAGTGGGCCTGGTGCAATAGCCTAGTAACTAAATACTTGCCTTGTATACTCAGGATCACATATGGATGCTGGTTCACATCCCAGATACTCAAATTCCCATCCAGCTCCCTGCCTGTGGCCTAGCAAAGCAGTAGAGAATGGCCCAAAGGCTTGGAATCCTGCATCTGTGTGGGAGACCCAGAGGAAGTTCCTGGTTCTTGGCTATGGTCTGGCTCAGCACCAGGCATTGTAGTTACTTGGGGAGTGAACTAGAAGACAGGAGATCTTTCTCTTTGTATCTCCCTCTCTCTGTAAATCTGTCTTTCCAATAAAAATAAATAAATCTTAAAGTACATATATGGTGTGAAGTAATTCCTCTTTAAGTTTTATTTACTTGCTTGAAAGTCAGAAGGCCACAACTGTCAGGCCATGGGTCAGGACAAGACCATAATCCAGGAATCCCATATGGTTCCCACACATGAATTTCAGCACCCCAAGCACTTGAGCCATCACCTGCTTCCTTCCCAGAATGCATTAGCAGGAAGTTGGATCAGAAGTAAAGCACTGAAATCAGTGCTCAAATATGAAATGTGGACAAATCAAACATGGCTTAGCTCACCTCCTTATAATACCCTTGCCTTTCATTCCCAGGTTATTTATTTGTTTTGAAATTTTATTTAAAAGGCAGAGAGATGGGGAAAGGGAAAGCTGGGGATAGTCAGGTCAAAACAGCAATCTGAAACGCAATCCAAACCTCCCATGTGGTTGTGGGAATCCAGCCACAGAAGCTATCACGTGGTGTCTTGCATGTTGCGCATTATCATGAATCTCTAATCCCAGATGGACTGAGGATTTTAACACAAGTACTCTGATGTGGGATATGCATTCCAAGTATTATGTTCACTTCTACATCAAATGCTCAACCCCATTTCTCTTCTTATCATGCTAACTTCATTCTTCTTATCTGAAATCCTCTTTCAGCCTTAATTTTCCTTATATGAACATCACTCACATTCAGAATCAACTAGGTAAGTTGCAATCCCCTGTACCGCGTGAAAATGTGGGATTCTGATCAAGAAGAGAAGTCAGTCTCCCATTCGACAGTTCTGTAGACTCAAATCATGGTGGAGTGAGATCAACAAATTTCAACCTCTGCTCTAATATGTGCTTGCAACCAGGCTTAGGGGGGATTGAATGCCTTCCCCCAACACCAGTCTCTCTCCTGAACAGGCCTTTATGACTGACTCAGTTCTTTCTAACCTTAGTTGTAACTCTCAGGCCAAACTAAGATTCCTGAGTTGGTTAATAACTTCAGGCTGTTCTTATCTTCATTCCTTTCAGAGTCCCTGGCCGATCAATGGCATAGCCTTAGTTGTTCTTGTCTTATGTCCCTTACTGCAGCAGAGGATTTTTTAACACTTGAGTTCTGCTCAGTGGGTAGAAGTAAAGTCCAGGTTGATACCACAGAAATTATGGTTTGGTACAGAGAATTTTCCAAAGGGCTTGATCATATTCCAGGTCAACACGCCACTTGGGGACTCCACAGCTAAGGCATCACTGGAGACATAAAGAAGCAGGCAGCATCCTCTACGGGCTTCACAGGAATCACTCTTTCCCTCCTGGCCCTTTGACTTAGTTTCTTCTTTAATTCCCATTATAAGCTGGGATCTGACATTGTCTATTTTCTGTGCAGTGTCACATTCTGAGAAATAGCTCAACAATCAAAATGTAATTAAAAGCAATCCCACCTTTCGCTGACATTTCTCAAGAAGGTCCAAGGGATTTAATGCATAATTCATATCAATATCCTCATATTCCGCCACTGCCCCTTAAAACCTCTGGGCCCACACTTGATAATCTACTTTCAGCCAAAAAAAAAAAAATCTTACAGAAGCACATTTCACATGGTTGTCGAATCCTTTCCAGCTTTCTCACTCATTCCATTAACTCTTCCCTTTTATTTCCCTTTCATGGGTTTTCCTGATCTCCTCACCCCATGATACTTCATACACACCCCTACAAGACACATAAAAAGGTTCAGGAACATCTCTGGCTGGCCCCAAGTTACCCTGAAAGTTTGGACAGACAGGACTGAAAAGCAATGGGAAATTTAGTTTTCAGGGGAGAGAGGAAGAAGATTGAAACATTTATAATTGAATACCTTTGAAAATCCCCCCGTGTTTTAAGAATCGTTGCTCATGCCTCCCTGGGCTTCCTTCTCCCAGATGAGAAAGAGTATCCATCTCACTGAGTACACACAGCATTGTGCTGGGGGGCGGAGAGCCAAGATTGGTTTCTGTTTATCACAGGAAAGAGCTCAAGGTACTTAGTTTTAAGCTGCACTGAATCTGGTATCATTCATCTGTTTATGTTCTTTTTTAAAAAGCCTTTAAAAATTCAGTGCAGAACAACAACAACAACAAAAAAGCAAATTGTCCTTTGATTCCATAATGGCTTTTATTCCCCAGAACTGCAGTGTGCAAATAAAGGAAAGCAAATTATGTTCTGAATTAAACTTTTCTTGCTTCAGCTAGGCTGAGTCACCTTTGACGCTCCATTTTCTGAACAGAGCTGGCCGAACATCTAGAGCTATTTTAAAATATGTCACGTACAAACTCGCAAACTTTAGAATGTTCTACTTCAGGCAAGTCATCTAAAGGAAGGTACTGAGCTGAATTACCCATATATTTCCCTAGGCTTTGCTTCTTTCCAAAATCTATTGGTGTCTATAGTAGCATCCAGAATATTAAAGCACAATTATTACAGATGCAGTCCTCTGTGGTCCTCTTGAATGTACCCCAAATGGGATATGCGATCAGAGAGAGAAGATAAATGTATTCAACTTTATTTTGCATATACCCCTTGGTAGGAAGAAAAGCAAATGCTAAGCAATATTTCAATGAACAACTTCAACATGTTTCTTATGCTCTTAAATAACAAAGGACACATGGAAGAACCTATGGGTCTTAATAAATTAAGTTCATGGTTCATCCAAAAAGAAATATCCACGGAGGTTGAGAAGACAGAACAGTAGCTAGAACATAATGTGCACAGTTAATAACCTTCGCATCTCTATGTTCTTCTTACTGAGTTTTTTTGTTAATGAATACTACATGCAAATGAATCTTTGGAGACAATACAATCAATAACAGTTCCCACATTGCTCTACAGAAGGGGCCCTGTGGAATTTATCTGGTTAGAGGGCAGACAAATGGATTACCTGTGTCTGGAAGCTCTCATTTGTTTATAAGAATGGTAGTTGTATTCAAACACTGTAAATGTTTAGAGTGTTTAGGAGGACAGTGATGGAGATTATGGAAGGCTGTATCGTTTCTAAGCCATCCCTGGCTTGGGTCCACTGTTCAAAAGGGTAAAGTCAACATTCTAAAATATTCCTGAGGCAGAAACATTTGCTTTCACTAGTCATAAGCAAACCTGCTGAGGAATTCATGGAACCAAATGGACACTCCTAATTTTTTCTAAATTTCCTTTTTTTTTTTTTAAACTAACTAAGGGGATATATAGAGAGAGTGTGCCCTGCCGTCCACTTGGTTCACTCCCAAATTCTCTAGTCAGGGCTTGGAAAGTCTGAAGACCAGAGACAAGAACTTGGGTCATCTTCTGCTTTCCTTGGTGCATTAGCAGCAAACTGGATCCAGACTTGAACCTATAATCTGAAGTAGGAATGCTGTGTCACAGCAGGCGGCTTAACCCATTGTGTCACAGTATTAGCTATCTGTGTCTAGGGTTTAATATAAATGACTATACCGGCAAGAACCTCCTGTTCCCATGGCTCATATAAGCCTATGATTTATCTAGAGAGAAAGTTATCCATGGAGGGACTGGCATACAGGAGCCATCCCCTGCTGCTTTCCGTGATGCACATTAACAAAAGGCTGGAATCTAGATCAGTGCCAAGACCGGATGGGCACTTCACTAGGGGATATAGGTGTGCCCAACCAGTCATCAATGCTTCAATGCTAGGCCAAACAACCATGGATACTTCTCACTAAGGTAAAGAGGCAACTCTGATTTATCAGTTTGACCTTGGGAAACTCACTTTGTCTCTCAGATTCTTTACTTTTACATGACTTACTGCCCAGTGTTGTATGGATCAAGACAACATACGAATAGTTTCTAAAGCATTGTTTGCTACCTTTTAAGTGCTTAGAAATGGTAGCAAGTATTGTTAATCTTATGATTGATGATATTACTATACTGAATCTATCTACTTGTATGTAATGTCTTTTAATGCAATAACCCCATTCACCAGCTCAAGAACAAAGAACGGAGGCCAGCGCAACGTGGGCACATCAAGCTAATCTTTCATCTTGTGGAACTGGCAAATCACATCAGGGATAGTTCATGTCCTATCCATTCCACTTACAATTCTGCTCTGTTTTTATGGTCTGAAAAAGCACCATAGGATGGCTCAACTCCTTGGCACCTTGAAAGCACATGGGAGACCCAGAAGAAGCTCTTGGCTCCTCGCTTAGGTCTGGCCCAGAGCTGTGCCGTAGCAGCCATATGAGTCAATTAGTATATAGAAAACATTCTCTATCTTTCCTTTTCTCTGTAAAAATCTGCCTTTAAAGCAAAAATAAATAAACGTTTAAAAAAATGAATGAACGTTATGTCATGGGTCATGATGATACTAACTTAAAGAAGGAGGAATCTGTCAAAGTGAAAAGAATTTTACAGGAATTTCTGGAAGTCACTGGGTAAGTACAAACTACATGCCTTGGGTGTGCTGAGGAGGAAGCCTGAATTATGACTGCACGGTACGTGATGTGCTTCAGAGCCGAGGTGGCCTATCTCATACTTTAGGATGAATGGAATTTCATCCACGGGGAGGCGAAATGGTTGATCTACTGCAAACACAAGGGAAGAACAGTGAATTTACAGAAACAGTTTTTTGGTGTTTATTTTTTTCAAGATTTACTTATTTTTATTGAAAAGTCAGATTTACAGAGAGAAGGAGACACAGAAAAAAGATCTTCCATCTGCTGGTTCATTCCCAAGTGGCCACAATGATCAGAACTGAGCCAATCCGAAGTATTCCAGGTATCCGATGTGGGTGCAGGGTCCCAAGGCTCTAGGCCATTCTCTGCTGCCTTCCCAGCCACAAGTAGGGAGCTGGAAGGGAAGGGGAGCATCTAGGATACAAATTGCAGCCTGTATGGGATTCTAGCACATGCAAGGCAAAGACTTTAGCCACTAGGCTACCTCACTGGGCTCCCAGGGACAGAGGATTAAGAGAACAAAGTGCCTTGGGGTGATTAGTCTCATGAACCTAAACCTAGATTTAAAGAATAAGAATGGTTGGTTGGGGCTTTGGCACAAGAGTGAAGTGGCAGGATATGAATGTGAACTATCTGCAGACACCTTGTAAGGTTGAGGAGTTCATGCTTGCTCAGTGTGCACTGAGGCTTTCAAGGCAGAAAGTTACAGTACGAGAGGTGTTTTTGAAAGATAATCGTGGTGTATGAAGTAGGTTAAATGAGAAATACAAGATGTGCACAAGACACTAATTAAAAACTTATTGCAAAAAGCAGGCTCTAAGAGGCAGTGGTAATGCTGAGATGCGGGTATTCTGCAGAAAGAGAAAGGCAAGAATCTGAAGTGAAAGTATTCATGGTGAGCACAGAAACTTTCAAATATTTGAAGACCTTGTCTTGAATTTTCCAAGATTTTCTAATTTTTTTTTCAAATGAAGTAACTCTCAGCCCTTTAATCGTTTCAATTTACAATGTCCTCATCATATTTGGCACACTTGTGACTAAATCTGTCATTTTCCTTCTTTAAAATCAAGTGACTAAGATTGCAGCTCACACTCAGTTGTCGGTCCATCACTCACCCCTTACACCAGACATTGTTATCTGGTCATTTGCTATAAACTGGCGTTATCTTTGAAAAAGTTGCTCTTTGAACTTGTTATCAGCTAATTCCCTCAGTCTTGTGTCTTCCACCTTGTCATGCCATTTTTTTTTAGTTTGTGATTTGCATGATTTCCATTTACTCACAGAATATGATTTTTTTTTCACAAGCTATGTTAAGTGGGCAGGTGCCTAGAAAAAAACCTGGAAAACTATATTTTGAAATAGCATTATGTTGCTAGTGAGTGAGAGTAACTGAGGTATAATCACATCTAAGTTGCTCATGTAGACTTTTATAGAAGTCATAGTTCATAATTGAAGTCTGGCATTTGGCCTAGCAATTAAGACACCCCTTAAGGACTTAGGACACCCACATTCAGTCCCCTGAGAATGTACAGGAACTAGCTAGATCTCTAGCATGCATGCAGGATTCTGGATTGATTGGCTCATACACAGTGCATGGGCCAGCCAGCCAGCCTTGCTCATTGCTGAATTTGGGGGAGTAAACGAGTAAAAAGAGCAAAGGATCTCTCTGTCTCTCAGATACATAAAATGAACATTTAAAGTTTTTAAATCTTGGACATGGCACAATGGCTCAGTGGCAAAATCCTTGCCTTGCATGCATCAACATTCCATATGGACAGCAGTTTATGTCTTGGCTGCTCCACTTCCCATCCAACTCCATGCTTATGGCCTGGGAACGCTGTAGAGGATGGCCCAAAGCCTTGGGATTCTGCACCTGTGCGGGAAACTCTAAATTGTCTGTGTAATACTGCAGATCACCTGCAGTCCTTTGAGAAGGAGAGGTGACAGAAGATGAGGTATTCATGAAGGACAGCAGCTTCACTTCCCATGAGCTGAAGCAGTGGTTGGGTACAGCCCTATTATATCAACGTGTCCTTGGCTCTGTTGAACATAGGTACCATTAGGCTTTAGCTCTAATTGTAGCAGCAAAGAATTCTATTTAAATGGTCTTTCTCCATTTATCTCTATAATAAGTATAAGGTGGCCCAAAGAAAATTGGCCAAAAATTACATCGTCAAAGAATAAAAATAATGAATGCTTGAAAGAACCATAGTAGGATTGTGAGACACTGCAGAATTCAGAGAGAGGGACAATCTATTTAATCGATGTATGTTTAGTACATGTACAGTTAAATAACTTTCACATTGCATAAATAAATAAGTTCTTAATTACTTCCCACCTTTCAGTGGTCTCACTCCCACTGCTATTTTTGTCACTCTTATATGCAGTAATTTTCTTCTGTCTCTGTAGATTAAAAAGTGCATATATTTTTTTAGGAAAATGCATTACACTTATGCCCCATTTAACAAACTTGTTATAGCTAATATCTTTTCTCAAATAATATGTAAATCAAAAATAACTTCAGAGGGCAAGAATCACTGATTTTGTCCATAAGCCAACATTATAGCCATGTAGCCTGTGCTACAACTGGTAGTTGAAGCATTTGTTATATACTATTAGAACCAAACAACATATCTAAGATGTGTTTTATTGGTACAAATTAAACTTGACTGGAACTATCTTGAGCTTAATAAAACTTTATTGATTAATAATCAAATATTCAAAGGCAACTGAAGGTCAACTGGAGTCCAAGAACATTGAGTGAGACCCTCACTTGTCCCCATGTAGGGCTGGTTGCTCGTGTTCATTACAGCAATGAGAGCAGATCCTTCTGTAAATAACTTGCATGTATTCTGCCCTGTCATGGTAACAATTGAGGGTCAAGCTGCATCTGTGAGTCAAGAAGGATTTTATACTCCTTTAGTCTTCTCTGAGTGTGGCTCTGTGATGGTCAGAAGTGAGAGGTCCCCTAACTGAAACCTTAGCTGTAGGTTGTGGGAGGCTCTCATTGGAGCAAGGGATGACATGGTCAGCAAAGAATGAGGTGGCACACAGTTTTTGAGCACTCAAATTTTCCTACCAGGAGTATTTGGCTGAGATACCTCTCATCCTAGGAGAAATCGGCAGAAACGTCATGATTTCTTAAAAACAAATAAACAAACAAAAAGATTGAAGTTGACAGTTGACATTGTGGTGAAGCAGACAAGCCTCTGCCTGCAAGTCTGGTATCCCATAAGGATGCCAGTTTGACCCCTGGCTGCTCTACTTCCAGTCCAGCTCCCTGATTATGGCCTGAGAAAGTAGCAGAAGATATCTGAGTTGAGCCTCATGGGAGACACAAATGAAGATTTGAGGAGGGAACTAGCAAATGGAAGATGTCTGTCTTTTCTCCTCTCCCAGAAACTCTACCTTTCAAATAAAATTTTAAAAAAAAGTAGATCTTCAAAAATTTCTTCTGTTCTCTCAAATGTTACAGCCTCCATTCCCAAGATTTTGACATAGGGGCCTCATGACTCTAGACAATTAGGTGCTTGAAAACAGAGGTGCAGATTGCCAGGTTGTTTCTGCTTTCTACCCTGTCCACTTAAGGAAATGAACCAGGAATCTAAGAATCTCTTAACTGTAAATGGAGATACAGAGGTGGAAGAGGAAGGGACAGGTGAGGCGAATGTGAGGCATATTAGCAAGCAGCAATGAACTCGTTCAGTAACTTTAACAACAACAACAGTTCCATTTTTCTGCTGTGACTTTCACAGTCTATGAATCCAGAATGAGACTGCAAGGAGTGGACTCCTCCCCTGGAGGTGGCTGGCTGGATGCTTTTCAACAAGTTATTCCACCTCTCTAGAACCCAAGAATGTCCTCATCTGGGGGTAGGGGTTGACAACAGCCCTCATTCTCCTGGCGTGTTGTGAGGATTGAACCAGAAACAGGTCACGGGGTCAGAAACAGGCAGTCCCCAACTGAAATGTTTTGAGTTTTATTTTTGTTTAACAAATATTAAGCAAGTTGTTTAGTTTTCATACTTTCTCGTGTTTCTAAACTCTCAAAGTATATACTCTACCACTTGTGGCACTGTCTACTCTTAAAGAGGGTGGTACTTACAGTACATCTTTGTTCTTACGTTTTGGGGATAGGTTCACATTAAACCTTTGTACACATAAAGCTAACAAGAGCTTTGGGAATGAGCTCCAGCTGCTGTGATGAAAAAGCAAGAGAAAAATCAGTTCAGAGAAGAATAGAAATGTCTAGAATAGGATAGAAAGATATGCAGGTTTTGTTTTTGTTTTTGGCTTTTATTTTGTTTGGCTTGCTTCTATCGGAAGATACTTTCCTTGGGAACGTATTTCTGGCTATAAATAGGAAATCAATGGCAAAGCAGGTTTCACTTTGCTGAATTTATCGATTCTATAAAATGAAAGGTGATCATCTATACATATAGCTGGAGCAAAAGGCCATTGGCAAGAAGTCAGGCTTATTTCTTTTTAAACCACCTTTCCAGGGCCTTTCAGCTCCAGCAGGACTAATGGAGAAGGGTCTTCTTTGACTTCACACAAACTCCCAGCCATTTTGATGACAAGAAAGCAGTGTTGCTTCCCAACGTGTCTTTGTTCGTGTGATAGCAGGCCCATTGAAACCTCCTGATGGAGCTCATTGAAAATAATAGGTCCTATTATCTTCTCTGGCAATGCTGCCATGAGAGCTTCAAAACCTGCAATAATGACAGCACATATTGGAAGTGTGGCAGAAAGGCAGGGCGAGATTACAGACAATTTCCGCCCCTCTCCTGCACACCTCAGTCGCTGAGGAGGGGGCGCTGCTGACCAAGGAAAAGCACAAGAAAAGGGCATTTTGTAGTTTCTGCCCTGGGGGGAGGTTTGTGTCTTTAAATATTTGGCTAAAGTGAAGTATCAATTCCAGAATCTCATCAGAAACCACAGTATGGAAATAACAGGTTCTTCAATTGAGTGTTAAAATGTTGTCCTATTTGGGTACTTGGATGGGACTGCGGCTGCAAAATGAGGTAAGAGAGTTCTAAGATTGCAGATTCCTGCAAGTGCAGTAACACAGCGTTACCTGAACCAGGATCTACAGAGTGGCCTGTTTGTGGGACCATAAAGGCTTTCCTTTTCTCTAGTCAGCTGTCTCCAGCACTCCAGGGGTTCCCAGCAAATCTGTTTTTCTGCCCCCTGGAGTTGGGAGCAACAAATAGGAAGCAGGTTAAACCTGAACAGGAGGAGAACATCAGCCTCCAGAAAAACACAGTGGGCTGGGAACAAGCCTATTAGGCTGTGAGAAATTACCAGGAGAAAAACTCCCCCAGGGCCCAATGACAGCCAAGCAGGAAAGGGCTCCCTTAGGAGGACAGTGGGTTCTATTTCATTAAAAGGGAGGGGGGAGAGAGGAGATTTGCTTTTGGGAGACTTTTCTTTTGCTGTATGTTGTTTATCTTATGTTTTCAGAAAGGAAATGTCTTAAAACAACTAACCAATACACAGAGACTTTTTTTTTTGAAACAACTCTAAAGAACATAGCACACTGTGTACATCACCCTTGGGGCTTATATTTAATAGAAGAACAAGATGGTCTCCCTGCTTGCCTGTTGCCTGACTACAGCTGGGCAGAGGCCTATGGCAGGAACAGCATCATATAACTATAGCAGCAAAATGAGAAGTGACAAGGAAGAAAGGGTTATCTAATAGAAACTTCCCATTGCTTGAAGCAGATCCTTGCATGCCCCCCAGTCCTGGACAGGCGAGTTGAGAAGTAGCTATTGGAGCTTGTTAAGATGAATACCTATGATCAAAAGAAGTAAACGTTCGGGGTAGGCGTTAACCTAGGGTTAAGCCACTGGCTAGGACACTGGCTAGTGTCAACTATGACTCCAGCTTCCTGTTGGCGTGCACCTGGAAAGGTGGCAGTGATGGCTCATACTGTTGGGTTCTTGTTGCCCAAGTCAAAGACCTACACTGACTTCCTGGCTCTTGGTGTCGCTGCCTTCCTTCCCCTCTCCTTGTGGACATTTGGAGAGTGAGCCACCAGATGTGAGTGCTCCTGTTTTCTACTTCTTAAATAAATACATGACCTTTTGAAGAAATAATAAGTAAACATCTTCTCCTATTTCTGACATCACCTATGAAATCTCTGTTGCAACTGCTTCCTTCACAGAACTCACTCCAAGTGAAAATGTGATTTTATTTGAAGTATTTTCTAGATGTTAGGCACTTCTCAACTGAATGTCAAGTTTAATATCCAAAAAAGTACTTGTTTAAAAATTGTTTATATCCTGCTCTTCGCTATAGTACTTAGTATATTTCTAGGGATATAAATAATTTTCAAAAAAAAACTATTTTTGGTTAACTGCTTGGACAATAGAATAAATAACTAATTGAGAATATCTTTCTTCTGTTATCATTTGTTTGGAATGGGCATGATTTCTTTTCTGAGTTCCTTGTGTTCATCACAAACATTTACATTGGCTTATCTTTAGCACCCTGTGCAATATTTTGGCCCTTGCTTTGAATCAGCACCTTTGAGTCTAGCATCTTTTCAGATTTTTCAGCACCTTACAACTTGTCCTGCATTCATTCACCTACATGTTTAGCCTAGAACTGGGCCCTATGATACGTTACTGTGCATTTAGTTTTTAGAGTTGTGAACATGTGACAGTCTCATATGATTTCAATGTAACTAGTCATCCAAGTGAAGTATTAGAACAACTATCAGTTTTGCCTTTGTGAAAAGAGGAGTGAATAATTCAGAAAATTCTAGATGTGCAGGCATGCTGAAAACTTCCATTGTCTTAGTCAGAGTTAGAAGATATATCTCTTTTTTTATTAGGAAAATATCCTTGAAACACCTGCATTTGGATTTTTAAAAAGGAGCTCTAAAGCTCCTTTTTAAAGGTTATCAGAGAGACAATAGGCTGATAAAATTAAAAGACCACTGAACTCAGAGCTCAAAGTCTTTGAACTCACTAGACTGTGAAGCCCTTGAAAGCCCAGACTGTCTAGCTATTAATATTCATATTTCTGATTCACAGATGTTTCTGCCTTATATAGATCCTCAAAATTCTGTAAGTTGAATGAGCAAATGAATGAATGAAAAAGAAGTAATGACACATTTCGATACTGCAAAAAGTTTGTGAGAAACTGGATTAAAATTTTATTTGGACACATTTTTTTCTGTGACTGCCAGATAGCTTTTGAAGACATCTCAGAATGCATAGCTTCAAGTTAGCTCTATCCTACATTTACAGAATTACTCAAAGTCAACAAGTTCATTCTGTCAACTTTCCCATATATATACCTATGATATAAAGTAATGGATTATCATTCCTTTGTGGTGTTCTGAAAATAAAAGATTACATTCTTGATAAGTCTGGCTGGGTAAGAGGCTTTTGAAATGACAGTGATACACACAACTATTTTGTATCAGTTAAAAACAATCTGATACTCTGTAAACTATTAAAAGAAATTAAATAAAAGAATCTGACTTCAAGTAGTAAAAGTAACCAAGAGTTGATTTTTCTTGCATACTATGTAGGCAAGATGTCAGCTAATGTGATCCTTGCTCGGTAGCTCAATGATATCAGCTCAATGATATCACGATCCATGTCTCTTCAGATCTTTCTCTCATCACATGTGGCTGCCTCAGCCCCTGCTGTCACACAGCATTCCAGAAAGGGATGTGTAGGTAGATGGAAACTAGCATCCGTGTTGATGTTTGTTTATATTTACCTGTAAAGTTGGAATTTCTTCAGAAGCCTACACACAACATGCTTAATTAACTTTTGAAATTTTGAATGGGGCTAAGTGTAAGGCCCAGCCAGAGTGGGTGAAGGGCTGTCTAGGAGGGAGCTTTGAAGGATGGCTGATAAGACTACACCAGGAGAAGGCAGCTTCCTCCTCAGCCAGCAGTCCAGCAGTGATGTAGGAATTCACCAAGGTCAAAGGCAACCTATGACACTCTGGAAGGCACACTCCTTTGTCACCCTAACCCTACACCCCCTGATAAAAACAACCCTTCATGTCCCCTGGTTGCAACTTTCCCGGCCCACTGTCTGTACCAGACCAGTGAACCTCACGCAGGAGTGCTCCCAGAGAGGCTTGTTTTAAGCTGAACTCTATTCTATGTGGACTTCTGGTTCTGAACATGAACTATACTACACTAAGAGTTGGCATAGTGGCGTCTGGTAAATCATGTTTCATTGCCTAGGGATACACAGACTCTCCCTAGAACACTTAGAATACTATATACAGGAAAACAATGACAACAAAGTCCATTTATTGCATAAATATTTGGAAATATTATTAGGAGAAAAGGCTTAGAAGGAAAGAAACACCAAACTGTCAAGGCTTCCATTGCACATAAATATCTGTTGGGATTATGTTAGCGATTGTGGAAATTTTATCTTTTTATTCATTAGTTACTAATGCCTAACTTGGGAAAGGACTGTCTTATATAAATGTATATGTGATGTCCAAGAAAGACATGGGTACTGATAGAATCAATAGTTTTCATGCTGCCAAATGGAAAATTCCAGCTTTTCTCAGTTTGTCAAGATAGAGTGATGACCATAGTCTTCACAAAAGTGGGAGCATTGCAGATTCTCCAAACTGCTGTACATGTTACGCTTCAACTTTTGATACTAAAGGGGGAAGATATTCCATACTATCAGTGCCTACTGAAGTAAGAGTCATGAGAATGATAATTACAGTGTGTGGTAGAACAACCTATTAACTCTGAGTTGTTCCTGCCAATGCCTTCTTCCTTAGTACAGAATCAATGCAACAAGCCATTCCTGCCATCTCTGGTCTACACAGCTTTATTTCACATAAGTGTGTCTTGGATAGTTAAGTAGGGTATTCATACCATCATTTGCTTCACTATGATCCTCTCCTCCCCTTCCTTTAACACCCTGATTGTATTGCTGTGCTTATAGTCAATTATGGAAGTCTATAGGACTTAGGGCTTGGACTCTGCTGATTTATGGAGTCAGGATTCACTCCTTTGAACCCTCAGTGTTTAAAAAGGAAAAGAGGGGAATATTTGTGACTCAGCCAATGACAGGAGGTCAAAATTTACAACTACCATTACCAAGTCATTTTATTATTATTATCCACTGAAATACAAAGAAAAGGTGTTTTTAAAGCTTTTTTGATCACATGACTAAAATACAGTCTTAGGCAGGACACCAGCTAGGTTTATCTCTTTCTGCATTCACAGTAGAGCATGAATTATTGACAATTCACCAGGATGCTTCAGGGTTACTGCTGCCACCCAACAGATTTCTTTGTTTTAAGATTGCAACAAATACTACATATTTTACCACCGTGCATTTCTCATTTCTAACTATACTGCCGCATAAAAATCAAAGACCCTTTGAATTCAAGAGTGAGCTTTTGACAACAATTTATGTCTACAGCAATTATGGCCCATCTTTTTATTAAACATATCTCCTCAAGATATTTCATTTTCAGTATAAATAGATGTTTTCAATTTATTAGGTTTTTATCGATTGTTTTTTGGATTTAAATAGAAGCCTTTTGTTGTTGTTTTCTACTTCAACAAAGTAAAATCATTCTTATTTTGGCTGTTCTAAACTTAATTCTTCATCTTGTAGTCCATTTGGGATTAATATAAATTGAATTACTCGTTCCACATGAATTAGACTGTTTATTCTCTAGTACTTGCTCAAATACTGGGATTGACATGGGAAAGTCAAATGTAACATTACTATAGGAGGCCCTTGTTATTGATTTAAAGGTAAAGTAGCAAGACTTTTCTTCCCCTTTAAAGCTCACTTACATTAACTGAGCAAATAAGAGACTGGGGACTCAGTATTTTAAAGATCTGGTGACAACGCAACTCTCCCCAGGTTGTCATGAAAAACATCATCAACCAAGGGGCAGACACAGCAGCAAAAAAATTTTTTTTGATGGTTCTGGAATCTGGGATTCTGAGGTCTAGAAGCCAATGTGGCGGGGTTCTGATAAGGGCTTAAGCTCTATCTTGCAGAGTCACTTTCTTCCCATGCCCTTCTCTGGCAGACACAGACAGAGGGAAAGTTCTCTGATGTCTCTTCTTAGGCACGGATCCTTTTGAAGGCTCCACAGTTAGGACTTGGTCTAAGATCGTCACATTGGTGATTGGGCTTTCAGCATTTGGCTTGCAAATGGCAAGACATAACCCTAGCGAACATATCATCTGGAATAAACACTTTAAACTGCTGATATTTGGTAGAAAGTATCTAAATGTTGAATTCAGAAGAAAGTGATTTTCAGATGACATTTAAACAGAAAGTAAACTGACACTGAGGTTGAACAGAATGAACTACTGTTCAACCAACAAAACTAGCTAGGTTCCACAATCAGTTAGGTCCCAGTTCTCCAGGACATAAACATGAGACTCAGTGCCTGTGTAAGACAGTATGCTAGAATGAAGATATATCTACCTAGAATCTCAAAAATTCAGGAGCAAAATTTCTCTCTTCAATTGTGTAAAAAACAGGTTTTCTTGAAACCTGGGAACACAGAGCATGGACATTTTTGAAAGTTTAGGCTTCAAATTCACTCTATTTGTAAGATCTGAATCTTTGTATCCAAGAAATAAAAATTCATTCCTGGGGTGGTACTGTAGCACAGCATGTTAAACTTCTGCTTTCACGGTGCCATCATACAGAGCACAGGTTGGAACACTCACTGCTCTGCTTCTGATCCTGCTCCCTGTTAATGTGAAAAGTGGCCCAAGCACTGGGCTTCCTCCCAGTCACATTGGAAACCCACGTGCAATCCCTGGCTTCTGGCTTTGACCTTGTCCAGCTTCACTTGTTGGCCATTTAGGGAGTGGATCAGAGGCAGAAAGATATTCTCTCTTTCTCTGCCTTTCATATAAAATAATTCATCCCCTGTGGTCAAATCCCTTGCACTGAAGGTAATAAGTTAAAAACTGTCATAGAGGCACACTCCATCAACCCAACTTTTAAGAGAGTTTCATAAGGCATCAAGTGCAGAGCAATCACTTTGCAAAGGAAGAAAATAATCTACCTGGAGTAAAATCCCTCATACTAGTAAAGAAAAATTTAGGATCATAGCACCTGATATAATACAGATTCCAAGTAGCAAATATAATTAAGAGAAGTTAAAATGATAACAGAATTTGGAAAAGTGTAAGAATATATAATTCAGCGATTTAGGAAGATGGTTGCCATGCCCATTGTTCCAGAGTGCTTTGACGCCTAGCTCTAGCTTCTGTCTCTAAGTTTCTGCTAACGTAGACACTAAGAGACAGCCACTGTCCAAACAGTTGAGCCTCTACCACATGAGCAGCTGGACTGAATTTCCGACTCTCAGTGTCAATGTCTGGTGTGTGAACCAGCAAATGGGAGTGCCCTATCTCTCTATTTTAGTTTTTTATCCTTGTATGTCTCAAAGACTAAAATAAGATTATGAAAAAATGGAGTCAAAATATTTATTCTGGTATAAAACTTTTGAAATGCATTCAAACTGTATGCATAATACATATTTTCATGGATTCTTAAACATTCCTCGAACATGATTTTCAAAATTTTTATATCAAAATAAACATATTTTATATTCCATGAACTTTTTGAGAAATCTATATTTATATGCCCATATTCATTCTATTCCTACGGATATCACAGATTCAGAACAAAAAACTAAACACAGAGCAAATCTGAGAAGCTAATATTCAAATAACTGTCAACTGGCAATGACCTTTTCAATACAATAAAGAGGTCAGAAGGCAATGAATTGATGTCTTCAAACTGCTGAGTAAAATTATCTATTAGACTAAAAATTCATATTCAGCTAACCTAGCAATCAACTGTGAGCTCAAACTAAAATTAGTTAATGAGTATATTCTGGAAAAGGAAAATTAATTTAGAATAAGATGAGAGTGTAACAAGCAATGGATATATTTCACTATCTTTCATAATTTTTCTAGATGCTTGAAATGTTTCATGATTGCAAATTTAAAAATTGGATATTAGCATAGTGGTTAAGACATATCTGAGGATGTCTGCATCCCATATGAGAGTCATGGCTCAAGGCTCGATTCTAGATTTCTGCTAATGCAACACCCTGGGAGGCAGTGAATGGCTCAATTATTGGGTCCCAAAAACCCACGTCCAAGCTCCCAGCTTCAGCCTAGCCCATCCCTGACTATCAGAGACATTTCCAGGGAGTGAAGCTGCAGCTCGGGATCTCTGTCTCTTTTTGAAAAAAAAAATTAAATAAATAAACAATTTATGGAAACATCTCTCTCCCTTTCCATCTTTCCAATGCCTTCATATAGAACCTATAACTGATATAGGCAGTTTTGATGCTCACATACTATAATCACTGCATACATAACAGGTTAGACATTTGGCATAGAGTTAAAGCACTGCTCAGGACTCCTGCCTCCTATATCAGAGTGCCATTTCAAGTCCTGGCCAATTACTTGGGTCACCCATGTGGATGACCAGTAGGAATCTGTAGCTACTGGCTTTGGCTTGATCCGGTGCCTTCTCTCTCTGTCACCCTCTCTTTTTCTCTCTCCCTTCTCACTCTTATACCCTTCGGATAGAGAGAAAGACAACAGATTTGTTGTTGTTGTTGTTTCAAAGAATTATCCCTAGGGCCAGCATTCAACTGGCTAATTCTCCACCTCTAAGTGCTGACCTCTGCTTCCTATCCAGCTCCTGCTTGTGGTCTGGGAAAGTAGTGCAGGATGGCCCAAAGCCTTGGACCCCTGCACTCATGTGGGAGACACAGAAGCAGCATCTGGCTTCTGATCAGCTCAGCTCTAGTCATTGTGGCAATTTGAAGAGTGAACCAGCAGACGGACAATCTCTCTTCCTTCTCCCTCCCTCTCTCTGTAAATGTACCTTTTGAATGTAAATAAGTAAGTCAATAAAAAAGTAAGTAAATAAATAAACAGAATAATCTCTGGGATCTGTGAATTTTTCAACAATCTTCAAGAGGATTTGTAACCATTAAAGATAGTTTGCTGAACCTGGAATGGGTAACAAAAATTGCAAAATTTCTAAATGCATATTAAAAGCCTACAACACAGGGCCCAGAGGCGTGGCCTAGTGGCTAAAGTCCTCGCCTTGAATACCCCAGGATCCCATATGGGCTCTGGTTCTAATCCCGGCAGCTCCACTTCCCATCCAGCTCCCTGCTTGTGGCCTGGGAAAGCAGTCGAGGATGGCCCAAAGCTTTGGGACCCTGCACCCGTGTAGGAGACCTGGAAGAGGTTCCTGGATCCTGGCTTCGGATCTGTGTAGTACCGGATGTTGTGCTCACTTGGGGAGTGAATCATCAGACGGAAGATCTTCCTCTCTGTCTCTCCTCCTCTCTGTATATCTGACTTTCCAATAAATAAATAAATCTCAAATAAATAAATAAATAAATAAAAGCCTACAACACAAAATATTGACACCCATGACATTTTCATTCCCTAAAACACCCACTTTTAATAAAAAAAAAGATGTAATGTTCTCTTACTTTGAAGGTTAGTCAGTAGCAAATTCACTTAAAACCAAATAATTTAAAACCAAATTATAAAACCCTTCAAAGTTGTTTAGACGCCAAAAGTCTCTTTCAAATGGGATGTAAGAGTGTTTGCTATGGTATTTTCTATGCAGTATGCTTGCTACAACGCACAATATGGTATGCCCAACAGAAGGTCTGGGGTCCCTACTTCTTCTACTACCTTGTATTCAACTCAAAGGTATCCTCATCAAGAATATTCATAGAGCGTCTTGAGTGTGGATGGCCTGTTCCTATTACAATGACTTTAACTCCTTCTGTTTGTCCTATGGCTATTACAAGTACAATGTTCCTTGAGTTATCACATGTCAGACATTGTGCTAGAGTTCCAAAATGACTTAACTCCTTTAAACCTCATGATAGCCCTAGGAATATAGGCTCAACTACCTTTAGTTTATAGATAGGGAAATTGTGGCTTAGAGAGTTATCTAGCTTGCCAAAAATCACACTGATATAAAGGGTTGAACAGGGTAAGGAAATGAGCCTTTTTGAATTCAGTGCCTCACCCTTGCCCATTATATTACATTGCTTTCGCAGTCTACAGAAATAAGAATACTGTTGTCAGGCCTAATATGTACCAAATGCATTCAGTTCACTTTCATTATAACCTTCAAAGGATTGGATAGAAAAACTCATACAATGATGCCTTGAATTTCCAGTGATGTCCAGAAGCAGAATCTTTGGATATCTCCAGCACTGAAATATATTCTGACTATGGGATTTTTTTCCCATCTCTACTCTGTATCTAACTTAAAATATAAACAATGCTGAACTACAAAATGAAGGTAAGTTATCCAAAGTCCTGCTATAGACCATGGCAATTGCATCCTTTTCTCTAAAATGTCACATACCAACCCAGAGCAAAAAATTACTTTTTGAGGTATCTTATTTTGATGAAGTTCTAGTAGACCAGGGGTTCTTCAAAGCTTTCACAGAGAATGTGCTTTATCTTTGTAAATAACTTTGTAGATCTGGTCTGCATTACTTGTGAACATGGGGAGTGATCTGGGATGAGATTAACATTACAACTGACCCACTTTTTCGCCTTACATACAGTGCTTCACTCTCTAAGCAACAGATAGGTGAACAGTCAGGTACTGGGAACTCAGTTCAGATCCCCAAGTGGGAATGGCAGGGACTTGATGACTTCAGTGATCACTGCTGCCTCCCAGAGACCCTGGGAAGCAGGAAACAAGAGTCAGGAACCAGATAAGGGTATGAGGAAGCCAGCCACTTGGAGAAGAGTTATGGATGTTTTAACATCTTCACTTGTGGGCTAGAAAACCACCTCCTTTCTTCTACTCTTTTTTTAAGGTATAGGTACGCAACCTATTTATTTGTTTAAGGAGGGAGGGAGACAGCCAGAGGGGTCTTTCATTTGCTACATGCTCATTATCTAAATATCTACATGAAAAGGGTTGAGGCAGACAAAAGTGAGGAGACTGGAACTTACTCCGAGTAAGGAACCAAGTAACTGATCCCTCCCCTAGGGTGTGCACTCACAGCAGGCTAGATGTATGCGAATCCTGGACACCAACCCAGGGACTCCAGCATCCAATGCAAGCATCCCAAGTGGATCCTTCACTGCTATGTCAAATCACACCATCTGCTTTTTTTTCTTTCATGTTAATGTCGGAATGCTCAGTTTACTATGCTTGCTTTACAGAGGATGCTACTGAATATTTATTTAGAACCAAGGAGCTTCTCCTTACTTCTATGAGACTAAGAATTCACTCTACAACTAGTCTTCTCTCAGGCTTCCCACTGAAATTCATTCTTGGTACAGGCAACAAGGTAATGCAGTGATTAGCATGAACTTTGAAACTGGACGTTAATACCCTCTGTGCCTTATGACCTTGGACCAGTCATTTCCTAATATCTTCCTCAATAAAATATGAAGGTGAA
Source organism: Ochotona curzoniae (assembly GCF_017591425.1). Classification (NCBI taxonomy): domain Eukaryota; kingdom Metazoa; phylum Chordata; class Mammalia; order Lagomorpha; family Ochotonidae; genus Ochotona; species Ochotona curzoniae. The sequence continues at coordinate 37,755,753 of NW_024467122.1, forward strand.
AAGGACATTGTATGTATCAACATTTCACAGCACTACGCAGACACAATGTTCAATAAATGTTTTTGCAAGTACTGTATGCATGTAAGCATGCACATAATTTTCCATTCAAGTGGATTTTCATTTAATTTGAAAGAAAAAAAGATGTATAGAGGGTGAGGCTTTCCATTCCCTCATTCACTCTCTGTCCAAATGCCTGCAATGTCCAGGCCTGTGCCAGATCAAAACCAGGAATCCACTGCTGTGTTTAACACCCCCCTCAGATCTTCATTTTTAAGTTAAAATCTCTGGCCATTGATGAAAGCAGATTTATAATCAATTAAAGGGTGTCTTAGAAATTTCCCCATTGGTTGTAATATGGGGTTTTGAGAGCTTGCTTATTAATTCAGAGACCCAGAGTATGAGCTGAATGAATATGCTGTTTTTTCACCTGTCTGCTATCAAGTTTTTGGCAGGCTTCTGCCAGCTTCACATTGTATCCTACAGCTCCGATTTTGTTAAACAACCTGGGCTACTCTCTTCCCACCTGCTGAAGATTCCGTGTGGAACTGTACTTGAACCTGCTGTTCCTTTTCTCTCCTTTGACAGCTCTGGCATATGTGTTTGGTCACTGCCTACTATACTTAAAAGATACCACTCTGACCAGCAAGGAAGTGCCCAGTCCATCTGTGTATGAGTTTTCGTGTGATCTTCAAGCTTACAAGAGACAAATTTCCCATCTCTATGTATGATATTCAAATGGTGCTCTGTGTTTCCATTAGATCTTTTCACAAGGAAAATAGATTACAGTGCAATGCTCCTATTGAACTTCTCATGTGTCCAAATGTTTGTCATATGAAAAGAAATTTCATTTAAAACAACAATAGAAGTCCAAATTCACTAAGTTTTAGTAATTGGCAGGGGAATTTCCCTCATCTTCAAGAACATGGAAATCAAATGAGTTTCAGTTGCACACAAGTCAAGGCTCCTGTGCTGTTCAAATGGAGCTCTGAGCGCTGTGATTTACCCTGAAAATCACAGGGTACATTTATTTATTTACCCTGTGCTAGCTGTGCCATTTGGTTCTTGAAGACCAGAGTCACGGAAACTTCCTGAGGACTGGTTTTCCTGAGGGCTTTTTACATTTTTTTTTCTTGTGGTAACCTTCATCTCATAAACAAGTGAATTAGTTCACATTAGCCGTCATCAATGCGAAAAGTATACAAAACATAAAGAAATCACCTAAAATAATGTTTTTGAACCAGCTGCTAAATTAAGTAATGTATTTGTTTTATTGCACATTTGCATAATAGGGCAAACTCGGAACTCGCTGTAACAGATGTGCTGGTGGCAGGGAGATTTGATTACCGGCTTCTGTTATTAATCACTGCACAAATCTTAAATGATTTGTTTCTACAGTTTGATCAATTTACATCTCAGAACTTACATTTATGCACACAATATGGAGACAAAGCATCTGTTCTCACCTTTCGTGGAGGCATCAATAGATTTATGAGGACTAAAGTTTTGTGAACCAAGGCACAAGAGACTTTGGCCAGACTTGAAAACTTTTGGAAAAATCTCATTATTCCTCATCAAACTGGTTAGTAAATAAAAACCATTCTGTCATTCCCAGAACAAGTATGAGTATATTCTGATGTTTGTTGTTTCGTCTCTTGTATAAAAACAAAGTATTTGCGACTCCCATGTTTGTACCCTGTGCATTTTTGTTTCCTAAAACTGTCTATAATGTTCTGAAGAACAAAGGGTACCATGGCATCATTGAAAAATATTGTATATAGTTTTAGAAATTATTCTTCCTCCTTTTAATTTTACATTTGACATTTCATAATCCAGTATCTATGAATTCAATCGGCATTTTAAATAGGTGCAATACATTTTAAGTTGGCATGCCTACATAAAAAAAATAAAAATACAGGGAATACAGATATTGTTTCATTAATTTCCAATTAAGCATGATAAATGCATTGGTTCTACACATAAATGCTTCCTCAATAAGTCAAAACACTAGATAATGTGATTTTTTTTCAATTGTGAGTATTGCAGTTATTTTATAAGCAAACAAATAGTCAAAGTACCCATAAAACAAAGTTAACATTTGAACCTGTGGTTTTCAGAAGCTTATTTACATTATAAAGATAGTTTATTATCATCACTTGCTATAATGATTTACCATTTGTCTAACATTTCTCTCAATGTTTTATACAGTTTCAAATATTGCCCATCTGAATAACTGTGAATTCTTTCCATTCATGGCATCTAACTGGTACAGAAGAGAAAGCATTAAGGGATTTTGTTTCTCGTGCCATTCCTTTCCTAGTCTGGCTTCCCACTTCCTCATTATAGAGAGGCAAAAGGAACTCGGGTCTGAAGTAAAATTCATCATTTTTGAACATTAGATGAAATTTCAGATGAAGGCTTTGTTTTTAACGCCTAGGAAAAATTAAAGTGTGTATATTTTTCTCAGTCAGAAGCAAGACTGTTATGGTTGCAACCCCTGCTTTTTATGGTTCATCCTGGGAGCTAATGAAGCGTAGCATATTGGTTTCAAATTCAAAGCATATGTAGTTACTGAGGCATTTTTTTTTCTTTATATAGCATGATTTCAAAAGGAGGCCCAAATGTGGTCATCTCAGAAAATGCAATTTGGTTGAGTACTAAAGAACTTTTTCCCAGATGACAAAAATCTTTCCTTTTGAGTTGCTTATGAGAACACAAAGTTGCTGTGAAGTCCATTCACAACTCTCTTTGAAAAATGCACAGGAGCTGATGAAAATATATTAGAGGACTGGCGTGTCAAGGCCATGAAGGGCATTGGGCAAATTTGGATAAATGTGTCCAGGTTTCACAGAATCAGAATCAGAAGTGAGTTAGAGGACAATGTAAAAAGATGTTGAAGAAGATAATTTTATACAGACAGCAAACTTAACTGCATTACACATCCAGAGCCATCTCCCAAGTCATTAACACTGTTGCCGGGGGTGTCTGCCAAAGAGCCAGATGTCATTCTGCCACAATTTGGCATCCGATGGCTGTCATTTATAAGAGAGAATCAAGTGAGGGCTGTAACTAGGTGTGTGTTCAATAGAAACTTTCCTCTTAGCTCCAGTGGGTTTTTTTCTATTCCCAGACACTTGGAGAACAAAGCAGGGACACTGATCGGTTCTTTGGACCCTTAGGAGTTCATGTTTTACCCTTGAGGAAAGTGCATATCTTCTAGTTTGCTCACACATTAAGCATTGATTGTGCTCTTTGGAGATGACAGACCCAATCCTGTGGAAGAATCGGACATGCCAACAGCTACACTGCAAACAAACCCTCCTAAGTGCTGTGTTAGGGATATTGGTTTAAAAACATTGTGAGGGAATTGCAAAGAGAAAGACAATGACTCTGGTGATCTGGGCAGCAGTTTCACAGCAGAGGAGCTATCAAAGGATGAGCAAGCATTTGACAGCTGGGTGAGGCATGAGGGAGGTGGCCTCTAGGTTGGCTGTCCTCTAGGAAAGCTGTTCCTTTGTAGACACCCAAGCTTTACTACCATAGTGGATGAAAATGCCTGCTGAATCCCTATCTTCTGTTTGTTTTTAGATTACGTAGGTAAGCATAAATATACCTCTTAAAACTTAATAGTGAAAATAGCCAACGCTTGAGTGCTTTTCAGATTGAGTTATCTCATCTCACACCTACCAGAACTCTGCGATATAGTCTCTGTTCAAATAAAGAGAAGGAAAGATGATAAACAGCCCAAGTTCATATGGCAGGAACCAGCAAAGCAAAGTGAACCCAGGAACCTACTGGTACATCTCTCAACCACTGTGCCTGACTTCTACAGAGTTGCACGGCCAGTGATTTAAGCCTCCATCCCACTGACAACAAAATCTTTGGCGTTCCAGGAGAAAACACTAAATGTGGCATAGCAAAGAGGTGTTAGAACCATTAATTTCTTTTCTTTTTTTTTCAAGAAAAATATACTATTTTAAATATTTACTGCATGTACTCAGGAAGCTGGATCACAAGCATGGAATAGTGAAGACTTAAACTGGCATCCTGATCTGGAATATAGACATCCCAAACTGTGGTTTAGCCCACTTTACCACAATAAGTTTTTAACAATGCAAACTGAGTTTATCAGAAAACCAATTTCCACTCACACCTAGGCTATGTCACATAATTCCTGGGAGTCAAATGCTGATGCAGCTCAATAATAAAAAAGAGGCTAACTTGTCAGGAATAAACAATAGGAAGCCAGAACCCTTGTCAAATCACCCATTATAATACTTTATCAATGCTTGGTAGAAAGTTTCTCTCTAGGCGCTATGCCTGGTATTATTAGGTGATAAGGACAGAGTAGCCAATATGTTTGCCACAAGGTTGTAACAGGGCAATGGGCTTCTCTAAAATATTAGCATGAATTTGTAGTGAAGTTAACAGGTTGTCTGGCTCTGCAGCGTTATTCCTGGGAGGTAGGGAGAGGATCTGTCATCCTCTCTAACATCAGGAGATGAGGGCAACCACAAATCAGTCTCAAGTGAAGTAGACTGCATGCCACTTAGTTTGCCAACAGTGTGGGTAGCAACAGATGAGGAACAAAGAAAGTTCAGGGCTGATATTTCTAGGTTCAAGGCAACTTGACAATGCCTGAACCTGAGATTGGGCTTGAAGAAATAGACTAGTTGTATATGAATAAATCTTACTTTACTGATGGCTCAAGGCATTTTCCAGTTGTAGGCACAGCCACATCTCACACTATATGGCTCCCCCTCTCTCCACTGCCCCTCGGCCCTGCTGTAGAATTGTTTTTGTTTAAAAGTGAACATTGTATTGAGGGAAAGGACCATGTTCTCCAGGAAATCTGGCTATATGGAAGCATTCTGCCAGCTCTCCAGTTATAGATAGTGGGGCCCCACCTTGTCCAGATGATGTGCCTTAACAACAAAGGGATCTGGTTGGAACTTAACCAAAAAACCATCACAGCATACTGTGTCCTTCTGCAGCTACAGTATCTTGAGTAGTAGGCAGATGTACTGGGAGGATCAACTGAGGTGTCTGTAGCACATAGCTGATGGAGCCTTGGGATATCCATAAACAAGATTCATTGGCAGCCCTCTCTGAAGCCATTGCTCATAAAATATCATCCATGTAAACAGAATCGTACTTCCTAGACAAAGGACTCAGACCTGGACATGGGACCAGGGTTACCCAGCTCTGATACTCCTAAAGCTTGAAGTTTAATCGGCTGCCCAAAGGAGTGACATCTTGTTAGAAACTGGTTGACTGACCACGTGCCTACTTCTGCTACTTTCTTATTCAGCCAAATTTCATTTCTTCTCTGGCTTACTACAAACCATCTTCTAATTCAATACTATTTCGGATCCATTCTCCACTAGAGCAACCAATACTTTCAATAATTAAATTAGACCATATTTCATCACGTTGTTCTTTCAAATCCTTTAATATCTTCCTTTATTCTTAAAAACAAATATTATTTCCTCCCCCTAGTCCTCACAGCATGTACAGACTGGGCTTATTTCCTTACCTCATCCAATTTATCTCATCTAGCACCTCCTCAAGTACAACAGGCACTGATATTGGGGTATTCTGATCATTCTCACAAATGAGGGTTATTCTCACATGAAAGTTTTGTACTACTTTTCTCTGCCTAAAACATATCCTCTCTTCCTAACACGGTTTGTGTGTCTGTTAGGTTTCAGCCGACCTGTGACTTCCTCAGAAAGTCTGTTGCTGATTATTCCATACAAACTCAATAACTAGTTTATTTCCTCTGCTATTTTCAACACCAATATTCATCCACGCATTTGTCTGTTTTCTGATTTTCATTAAGAAAAAGTAAGTTCAGAGCACAGAGGCCATGTCTGCATTTTGCATCCTTGTTTTCTTCATTCTGACAAGATCAGATTTCTGAGTCATCAGAGGATATTAATTAATAAATTAATATTTATTAAATCTATCAGTGACTCAGGAAAAAAGCAAGAGATAAAAGTCTTACCCCTTAAAATTTTCTGTGACTTTATTGCCTAAATTTATTATGGTCTTTTATCCCTGTTCTCTTTTTAGTATAACTGTTCATTATTAATATGAATTCCAGTTTATTAAGTGTTGCTCACCAATGTTGCTTTTGGAATCAGATATACATGGACATGTAAGGCAGGATTTTTCCCCCTGATCATTGAACTAAAGAGTCAATAATCAATGACAAAGGTTTATGGACCATAAAAGCTTTGAGGGCTTCCTCATGAAAGATGCACTTAATCATTCAGATCAACATTAAAAGTGAAAGCATCCTTAGAAATCATACAAAAGAGAAAGGAAACTCCAGGCAAGAAAAATATCAGGGTGGGGAGTGCAGGAGGAATAAGATTACAATCACACAGGTCTATGTCCATTTGACTTGATAGCAGAAGCCTGGAGAAATCTTGAATAAATGATTTGTACCCATCACATATCCAGTAATCATTAAAACATCTTCATTTGGGCTGGGTGTAATAGCGTAGTGGCTAAAGTCATCATTGCCTTGAACACGCCGGGATCCCATATGGTCAGTGGTTCTAACACGGCAGCTCCACTTCCCATCCAACTCCCTGCTTGTGGCCTGGGACAGCAGTGGAGGATGGCCCAAATCCTTGGGACCTTGCACCCGTGTGGGAGACCCAGAAGAGCTCCTGGCTCCTGGCTTTGGATTGGCTTAATTCCAGCCGTTCTGCTCACTTGGGGAGTGAACCATCAGATGGAAGATCTTCCTTTCTGTCTCTTCTCCTTTCTGTATATCCATCTTTCCAATAAAAATAAATAAGTCTTTTTAAAAAAATCTTCATTTCATGCCTGGAATCATACTTTTCATGTGTGTGTGTTTATTCTGAACCATAAATCTATTTTCCCCATCAAGGATATGAACCCAATTGGCAGATTGTTCTACTCAGTTATGGTTTGACAGAACTTCAAATGAGCTAAATCAGAAACCACTTGGTAGTTCGTGAACTGTGTTTCCTTCCTGACAATGATTCCTCACTCTGGCCTACCTAAACATGGTCACCAGCCTCTTAAGGAAGTTTCTCAGAAGGCAGCTGGCTTCAGTATCAAAAAACCACATTTCTCTCTACCTCAACTCTTTATCACTAATACTGGTTAGGTCCTTTGGAATTAAGCAGAATAAAACATTAATATTTTCCTGCAAAACAATCCCTTGAATTTTTGAAGGCAGGATCAGTTTATTTTATGTCCATTATTCATTAGAGCATATATCTCTATTTTCACTAGCTATTCCTCACGGCAATCATGGTCAAATACATTTATTTTCTCAAACAATGATGTAACTAATTAAGCTCCATGATGGAATGCACCCTGATTGTTTCACTTATGCTTTGCTCATCTCACTTTCATTTATGACTTATAAATAACAGGCAACCAAAACAATTTGCTAAATGAATAAGTGAGGTATTAAGGGGACAAGCTCTAGCCAGTGCAATAAAGCAAGAAAAAGCATATCCAGTTGCAAAGGAAGGAGACTGCCTTTATTTTCAGGCATTACTTTCCATATAGAAACCATGTGGATACCTAAAACTAATCTAGAACTAATAAGTATGCTTAATAAGGTCACAAGATCTAAAATTAACTTTATGCAACCCAATCATATTCCTATATTTTGGCAGCAAACAATAGATACATTTTAAAATATAAATTCTAAATGCATTTCAAAAACATGAGAAACTTAGGAATAAATTTGATAAGAGATATATAAAACTTGTAAACTCAACATTATGAAACACTGCCTTGAGGAATTAAAGAAAGCCTTAATAAAAAAACAACCAGGTTTGCAGGTTGCAAGATTCACTATTACTACAATGTCAGTTTTTCTTAAATTGATCTGCAGATTCAAGCTGTCACAACAAAAAAATCTAGGCAGCTGTTACATTGATTTACAGTTCTATGGAAATGTACAACAGTTACGGCAGTTCAAACAGATTGAAGAATTTTAAAAGTTGGTAGACTGGCAATGCCTGAATTAAATATTTATATAAAAAGGCTAGTCTAGACCTAGTTAGAAAAGCAGTAAGGAATGGGCTCAAATGCAAACAAGAAGGTCAAATGAACACAATGGAAAGACAGGAGCAGGCTTTTGTGTGTAAGGAAACAAAAGAGATATTCCATGCAGTACAGACAGTGATTTTTACAAATAAAAAGTGTAAAATATACTGTACTTATTTGAGAGGTGAGGAAGGAAGGAAGAGAGAGAGAGGGAGTGAGGAGAGAAAGTCCTACTTAATATCAAGCACCAGAACTAGGCCAAAAGAATGAGCCTGGATCTCATTCTCATTCCATGTCTCTCATCTAGGTGACAAGACCTAAGGCTTTGAACCGTTGTCTACTGCCTTCCAGGTATACATTACAACAGGGCTCTTGCCTAGGTACTCTGCTCTGGAATGCCTGCCATCCAAGCTTTATCTTAACCGCTGCAACAAACTCCCACCCCAGTGAAACCAGGGATAGCGGTTTTGCTTGTTTGTTTTTACCAAATTATGCATTTGAAACACCAAGTTTTAAGCAAAAAAAAAAAAAAAAAGCTTTATTATATGCTATCTAAATGTAAAACCTAAACAGAAAATCATCTAGGATACATGGAAAAAGTTTCTGTGATTTTACGTTAGGGAGAATCCACTGATTACAAATAAAGAGCATGGTCCATGAAATAAAATAATAGTAAGCTAGAATTCAGTGAAATTAACCACTTCTGCACTTTGATAGACACCATTAACAAAAGGAAAAGGTGAGGCTGGTTTGCTAGCATAGCCAATAGTGACAGGAAACAAAGGAATCTTTGTCTGGTAGAGGGATGGTGTTGATAAAGAAGAGCAATGGGGAAGGTATGAGAAAAATTTTGTTGGTAATAGATATGTTTATATTCTTAATGGCAGTGACAGTTTCATGGGTATAAAATATCAAAATATATCAAAATTTACACATTAAATATACGTTATAGATTGCATCATACAACTCCTCTGCAAAGCTGCTAAGAAAAGAATATATACTTGAAGTAAATTAGGTCTAAATTTAAGTCTCACCTTATCCATTGATGTACTGTGTCTTTAGACAAGTTATTTAATCTCTCATCTTTATTTTAAATTGCTTCTGTTAAAATCCCTTCAAACTTCATGAAAGTGATGAGAATGTATATAACAAGGTGTCTTGGCTAGATAAAGGAGAGAGCTTATAAGCCAGTGAAATTACATGCGCCTTCGACGTTCATTCATAATTAATCCTTGATGGGACTGAGTAATTTTAGAGCTAGAAGTGGGGTTGGGAAGAAACCCTGTCCACTACTGAGCTTCTGCCACATCCAAGCAAATCATATAGACTCACAGCGCAGAAAAGGAAAGCAAGTTGTTAGAAGGATAATGTGAAACCAAAGGGGAAGGAGGAGTCTAGATAGCAGTGCAAAGAGGTACAGTATTTGCCAAACGGTCATTGAAAGGGACACAGGAGCTCATGCTAACTCAGCCATCACGAGGACGAGTGTGCTTCCTGAGGTTAATGCATGGGAAATGACAGAGCTGCTTCCCTACCTTTTGCACACCTCAATCCACAGGCAACATTGCAGTGGCGTACCTCCAAATGAATACAACTAAAGAACTTCTCTGTCTTCTTTCACAAAAGCACCACTCCAGAAATCAGGCATCCAGAGTTGAGCACCATGAGAGTGTTTTACGGCATCACCTATGATGTGTCTCCATTTCCACCCCCGCCCTTTACCAGAAGCAGGAACTGGCAAATTCATAGATAATGTCAGCAACTTAAGAGAGCCCACAAGTAAATAAGGTATGAGTTTTCCTAGATCAAGAGGGTTGCATTATGTAGCAAAATGAGCTAGGTCTTGATTGTAGCAGAATTGCATTTGCATTTAGTGCAGCTAAGAAGAAAAAGAAAAAGAAGAAATTACAAGAAAAAGAAAAATTACATGCAGACACATTTCCATAAGATGTCACTACAGGAAGACCTTGTTGGCACGTCTAGTAGAGACATCATACTCACCGCCTTGGCAGCATTCAACAGTTTACTAACATAATCTTGAAGGACTTCTCTTCTGATTCCTTTGACACCCCATGATCTTACTTTACCATTTAAATTTACACTGTTGCAGCAACAGAGCACCTGAGTCAGATCACTGAGAGAGGACAGAGGTTCAACTGGCTCACAGTCATGAAGGTTGAAATCCAAGACAGGGTGGCCATGTTGGTGTGTTCTGGGACCTGGTTAAGGTGGTAGATGGCAATGTCACAGTGTGTGCAGAGAAAGGATTTTTGTTAAAAGCCACAAGGCAGAGAGACCAGTGGGCTCAAAATCATGCTTTTGCATCAACCCTCTAGAGAGACCTACTTTTAAGAAGAATATATCAAGTGACCTATAGATCTTCCAGTAGACCACACCTTCTACAGTTTCCACTTCTTCATAATATCACTACATGTTCCACACATGGACCTTTGACTGGGAGTGGGGTGGGGAAAAGGTATTCAACAACAAAACTAATACCCAAAACACAGTTCCTGTTTACTTTCCTGTCTTATGTTCACAACCATCATTTTCCAAATTTATTTCTTCATCCTCGAATTCTCTCCTAAGCTCTATATTTTGGGTCTTACTCGCCAACATCTGTATCTAGAGATTTTATGATACACCAAATTTAATTTTTTCTTACATATTATGCCTTCTATCATCAGTAGCCTATCATTATCTCATTATACCACTTTCTCATATATGAGCCAAGAGAACCAGCAAGCCTTAGGTAAGCCTTGTGAAACTAAAGTGAGTTCATTGCATTTGAGATATTCTCAGTGAATCTACTCTTGTTCTTACAGTTCTGTGTGACTTAAGAACACACAATTTGGGCCCAGCGGTGTGGCCTAGAGGCTAAAGCCCTCGCCTTGAACACCCCAGGATCCCATATGGGCACCGGTTCTAATCCTGGCAGTTTCACTTCCCATCCAGCTCCCTGCTTGTGGCCTGGGAAAGCAGTCGAGGACGGCCCAAGGCTTTGGGACCCAGCACCCATATGGGATACCCGGAAGAAGTTCCTGGATCCTGGCTTTGGATTGGCATAGCATTGGCCTTTGCACTCACTTGGGGAGTGAATCATCAGACGGAAGATCTTCCTCTCTGTCTCTCCTCCTCTCTGTATATCTGACTTTCCAATAAATAAATAAATCTTTTAAAACACACAACACACACACACACACACACACACACACACACACACACACACACACACACACACACACACTTTAAGAATAAATTCAACAAACTGCAGGGACCAGCATTGTGGAGTTATGGGTAAACGCACAGCCTACAATGCTGGTGTCCCATATAGATGCCAGTTCATGTCATGGCTATTCAATCTCTGATCCAGCTGCCTTCTAATGGCCTGGGAAAAGCAGCAGAGCATTGCCCAAGTACTTGCACCCCACCACCCATGTAGGAGAGCTGTAAGAAGTTCCTGGGTCTTGTCTTTGGCCTGACCTCACCCCAGTTCACCATCTGAGAGGTGAGCTAGTGAATAAAAGCTCTCTCTCTCTCCCTTCCTCTCTCTCCCTCTTTATCTCTATCTCTTTCTTTCCTCCCTCTCTCTCTCACTTTCTCTGAGTGTATCTCCTTTTTTCTCTGTAAATATTTCAAATAAATGAATATTTAAAAATAAGTTCTAAGAAATGATTAGAAATCATTGTAAGGTTTTTTGATATATTCAACTATATAGTTTCTAACAGCATTTTTCATTTTCATATTTATCCCAACTGAAACATTTAGTGTTCTTATTTATTTAGATCTTTCCTCATAAATACTGAATGTGTGATTTTACTCGGATTGGATTTAAACCATTTGTAAGCTCCTGAGGCATTTCCTTTTATCTTTCCCCTTGTTCTAGTAGCATTGATAAAGTTGGCTATCCAGGACTGCAATTTCATTCCCAGAGGCAGCATTACCTATAGTCAGTGTGCCCACTAGGGAGTGAACCAGTATAAATGGAATTAAACTGAAACAATAGAAGGTTCAGGTTAAACACTGGGAGAAATATGTTGAGGAAAGGTCATTTAGATATAGAAACAGGTTCCCTTGAGAATGTAGGAATATCTTCATCGTATGATTTTTTAAAACATAGTCGTACTACAGCCCAACCAAGATTGTCATTTCACAGTAGGAATTCTAGTTTTGTTGAGAGAGCATGTCTATAATTCATGGACTTGAAATTTAGCACCTATGTAAAGTATACATGTCATCGTTCTCCCTGTGTAAAACTTTTCCTTTTCTTCTCTTTAAGCTTTTACTTGTAACTTTGAAAAACAAGACTGAAAAAACTTGTTGTCTCTAATGGTGAACTTCAAAACTCTCATGAATCCAGAGTTGGATTTTTGTTTAAAGCTATTAGTTTATGACTTTTATAAAGCCTAGTGGAGTCATCTGTATATACTCCCCGCTTTAGTTTATATTGATAACATTGTTAAATGGAGTTAATCCTCTATTAAGCGTAACAATAAAATCAAATCTCTTTTCTCCACAGGCCAGGGTACAAGGCAGTACTCTAGGAGAAAGGTGGTTCCTGTCAGTCAAGAGAGTTTTAATAGAAAGGGGAACCTTATCTGCAATGAGGGACAGAGCTTCATAATATTTGTGTTAGTCTAGGCAATGTACAATCGGGAACTTAACCTTACCCTGCATACACCTGATTTTCCATTTTCATTGATCAGATCAATTGATGGTACCCTCAATTACCTTTTAAAAAACTCATCAATTCTTAATTTAGTATCTTTTCCCTTTATTGACACATGTCACTATTATTAGAGGCTAATCACATTAGTTTTAAAATAATGAATATATTACTGTACTATAAACAAATTAACATACTTAATAAACTTCTAACAATAGTGCAATTCCCTAACCACTTCTGATTCCACCTGTAGTTTTAAAATGAACTTCATTGCAGGGGGTAATGGAAAGGAAACAAGAGATTTTCTTTGTAATTTTAATAGCTGCTGTTTGAACAGCTCTGAAGTAAAGGCTGTATACTGGTTGCCTATGGGCAGGATTGAGTCTGCAGATACATTTTGTTTGGTCCACATAATACTGTCAAAAGAATTGATGGAGAGCTTTGGTTCTTCTGGTAATAGCTCTGAAGATTGAATTCTCCATTGAAACATTCTGATAATCTTTCTCTAACAATAGTGGCTGGATTGTCACAACGGATTTTTACAAGAGGCAGAATTATAAAATAATATTACAGAATTTGAGCTAGTTACAACACAACCTTGGGTCCTGTGTCACCATCTATTGCTTCTCCCTGCTATATTTCACAACCTACTGCTATCAAGACTTTCTCTAACTGGTTGGTCTCTGGCACTTCAGATGTCAGTTATATCCTCTCATATCAGCTGATGGCCATATTCCTTCCTTCACAAGGCTAAGGAGAATGGGGGCATATTTTATGAGTTTATTCAGATTTCCTGTTCTCTACCACATCATTACTCTATGTCTTACTGGGTGTTTTTTATCCTCGTTTAAATGACATCATTCTTTCTACTGACAATCTTCAATCTGGTTTGATTTGCCTTTGTCTAGCATTTACTTTAACATGGTAATTAATTCATTAATGGATTAATTAATTTTTAAGAAGACATTGAATAACTACCTGTGGGTGTAAGTTTAATCAACTACTTTTTTGTGAGTAAGACAAAAATCAAGATCTTATGGACAACAGACAAGATGTTTTAAAAGCATTCATTATACTGCAATGAGAAAGTATTCACAAGGAAGAATCTTCAAGGGATGTGAGAATATGTCAGAGATGTGGAATTAATTCCACCTGCACTGTGTGGGATGCATGGAGCTACATGTGCAGAGTGAGAGATTCCAGGGTAGTATTTTTTCTTAGGAGATGATTTGAATAAACCTGAAAGTGAATCTACAGTTTCAAATTTAATTTAGGGCTCTACATTTACATGAGTCCCTTGCAGTGTATTCTCTGGCTATATGTTCTTACATTATTTACAGAAGTAAGATATTGTAATCACAGCTACTTAATTTTCTCTTTGAACTCCAACATTCCTCAATACCCCTGGCTTGAATGCCTTCATGCTGCCCCAGAGTGTTCTGGGAGCTTGTGAGAGGAAAGTCAAATTGGAGACAATGTGAGTAAGTGGGATACATTTCTGTTGCTTGTAGTCACATGCATGTGCAATTGAGTCACAGATACCTCCCTGCAGGCGGAAGTTCCTTCCTGCTATGGCAACTTGCCTATGATCAGGGCACAACCAACAGCACTAGATATTGCACCTCCCTACAGACGTTCCCTGCAGCACCAATGATGTACAAATGCAGGGAGTTGTTGGAGGGAAAAACTGGCTTTGGCCAGGCCCAGCTGTGACTAATGTAGGCATTTGGATAGTAAATCAGCACATGAAAGTGCCTTATCTCTCTCTCTCTCTCTCTCTCTCTCTCTCTCTCTCTCTCTCTCTGTTTCTTTTTCTCTGCCTTTTGGCTAACTAAACAAATAAATCTTTAACAAATTGAGTATAAGCTCAAGGATGGAAAGCTCTCCTAGTCATAATGTTTATAGAATTAAAAACTGATGAGTAATTAATTAAATTACTGATGAATAACTAAATTCCTCCTGCCAAAAATATAATAAAACATTATATATTATATATAAATGATATATATGAATGATTATATATATGAATTTTATATGAAAGATAAAATTATATACATCATATACATGAATGATATGTATTACATATATATGAACGATATATATGAATGATAAAATATTTTCCCAAGCTTCACATTTCTGAAAATTGACACGATGTTATCAGTAAAAAATGTAAAATTTAAATGAACTTTTAAATTATCAGCTGAAACATTCTTAATTTTTAAAAGAGAAAAAACAAACCTATTTTCCTATTCCATCTGCTAAAAATAAGAATGCAAAAGTCAGAGAAACATAGATGATGTCAGGAAAAGAAGTGAGACAACTACACCATGTGCAATGTCGAAGGCTGACAGATAGTTATATGTTGTTTTACTTTTTCATTTGGAGAACTTCACATTCAATAGCTCTTAAAAGATACTAGTATGTAGCAATTTACTTTTGTGATTTAAGTATATCCTATTTTCAAATCTAAATTTATCTATCAATTTATATTATCTTTCTTAAGGAGGGCCCCTAAAATTGTGCAACCATCAGGCTTGCACAGAAACCAGACTAAACAAGTTAAAACTGTCCAGAAACACTTGGAATTCACCAAGCGAGGGAAACGATCTGCAGGATGGCAGATGTGACATATCACGGAGAATCCTACTGAAATTGGGCAAATGCAAACTGGTATAAATGAAGGGAGGGAGTTAAGGAATGCATACATAGACCCTCACTTCCTTTCTTCATTTTGGTCTCTCCCTTAATCCTTTGTTGTCTTACATCTACTACAGAAATGAGCCTATAGGAATTATCTAACTTTAACAGAAAAGATTAGCAAACAGCAAGGCAGACAGAGTGTATACAATGCATCTGCACAGGCAGACAAAAAAGAACTAGCTAAATATATCACAGATATTCTCACATTCATATGTGGTACATATGAATCGATGTTAACATGCATATGTGCCTATTAAAAATATATATATGTATGAATATGAAATGTATGCAGTATTTAGTTATAATTGAAAATAACAGCTCACCTTGCTTCGTGGTTTATAACCTGTTTATCTCACCTCAAAACATAAAGTATAAACTGTGTATCTGTGTGTTGTGAGGCTTCTTTTGTTGTTGTTAATGCAATCAATTTTATAGGGTTATATGGTTCTATGTCCTAATGAATAGATCTGCATTAAGTTAGCTACCTCACATTTTTCACTGTAACGAACATCTCTGGAATTATTTTTTTTTTCTGAGAGTTTCCTCAATAGCTAGAGCTGAACTGGGCTGAAGTTGGAAACCAAGAACTCATTCCAGGTGGCCAATGTGGGTGGAAAAAAGGAATTTTTTTGTGCTGTTCTTGCTGCCTCTCGGGGTTGCATTAGCAGGAAGCTGGATCCAGGAATCAAACTCGGGCACTTCGATGTGGAATATCATTGTCTCAATGGAAACACAAATACTTATGGCACTGTAACTTTTACAAAATCAATGAAGACTATATTAAAAGCAAACTTTTAAAAAGTCAGGGCCCGGTGCAGTGGCATAAGTGGTTAAGGTCCTCACCTTGCACACCCGGGATCCCATATGGGAGCCGGTTCTATCCCAGCAGCTCCACTTCCCATCCAGCTCCCTGCCTGTGGCCCAGAAAAGCAGTCGAGGACGGCCCAAGGCTTTGGGACCCTGTACCCGCGTGGGAGACCCGGAAGAGGCTCCTGGCTTTGGATCAGCATAGCACTGGCCGTTGCACTCACTTAGGGAGTAAATCATCGGATGGAAGATCTTCCTCTCTGTCTCTCCTTTCTGTATATCCACCTTTCCAATTAAAAAAAATAATAATAAAGTAATGGTCAAATGGGTATCCCTTTCAATTTCTTATTACCAAGATACTCCTCCAAAAATATTGTGTCTGTTCATATCACCAGCATCTATGTTAGCTGTTTTTTAAAACATAATAAATTCATTTTATCTTTGATGATGTTTATAGAGTCAGTTGAGTGGGATGCATGCCCATGTGGACCACCAATTAGTGTGGGAGGGTCAAGGAATGGGGAAAAATGGAGGAGACAACTGCCTCCAATCTCCTTTTATTCTTTTATTCTTCTTCTATCTGTGGTAAGTGGGTTGAGAAAAGGAGATGGCTGTGCCCAGCAGACCAACTGCATCAGTACCCAGAAACGGAAGAGGGCAACCCAATCCCATCCTAGGTTCCCCAGTGTGGAGCATGTTCCAGGGGCACTGTGCAAGTGGTTTTGATAGTTGTAAGATGCTGTTGATTTCATTTCTGCAAGTTGAGGAAATTCTTCCAAGACCCATCTGCCTACATAGTCCACCTTAGAGTACTGATTAGCCCAGATATTTGCTGTCCAAGCTTGACTGGAGGAGCTGTCTGTTTTGCCCTCCATGGTACTAGCTGTCCTCTACAGGCATCAATGAACTGTGTGGCATGTTCCCCATGAGCATCTGGGCATGGCATGCTGTTAACTGCACAGGACTCAGCAACCATGGAGATCCAGTTCTGATACATGTACTGTATGCTCTGATTATAGATCCTGTGATTTTCACCATGGTTGGAGTTCTAAGTCTAGTGATCCAGTTGAAGGGGTCTCCAAAGAAACCTTGCCTGAGGTGAATTCAACCTGATTTTTGTGTGTGCCAACCAGTATAGGATCCAGCTCTGTCCATCACCCATATCAGCCCACACATACCCTGGTGGTTGGTGTCACCTGGTCAGTTCTGTTCCTAACTCCATCTCATATACAAATCAATGGAAGCTGCAGCCCAACCCAACAATGCCCACCACACATTTAGCTCTCACACACACTATCAGGAACTGCAGCCTAGTCAGAGTGACCCACTATAACCTCCACTAGGCCTGCCCCCAGCCTTGGTTCCTGTGCATGCCGGTATGTGCAGCAGACTGGTCCAGTCCATCCTGCATTCCATTCCCTCCACATACACAGCAAGTTACAAGAAAAAAAATTCTCTTAAAGACAGAGCTAAGCACCCACTCTTGTACCATTTTTCACCCTTTAATGTTGGTATCTAAAACTCTCTTCTTAGCAAGTAAACAAGGATTTACTAATTTTGAATTCAACTGGCTATTTATCATTCTTATCGTTGGTCTTACAGTGTTTGATAATATTGACTTCCAGTTCCTATCTGAAAAATCTCTTTTCTTTGTTCCTGTTAAATGCTCAGTGCAGATTTGAATTCTGTCTTCTGTTCTTCCCTTTTCTTCTCCTTTGCTCCCTGCTTCTTTGGGTTAAATATGATCATACATTCTTCAGTCTCAGAAATGCAGCTTCCATCTCAGGAGTCTGGCTGGCAAATTTTCCACCCTTTTCAACTTGGTCTCTTATTGCTATTCCACCGTTCCTACTCTCATTTGAATAATAAATTATTTTCACCTGGACTATCAGTTGCTCCCTAATGGGTGTGCTGGGGTGCACCTTTGGCTCCATTCCACTAAAGCATTGTTTTGTTCATAACACTGAGCCGTACCACCAGTGCTTCCTATTTCCACTATCTTTCAAATGAAACAGAAGCTGGCCTTCAGCATCCTTTTTCCACTCCTCCTGAACACACAGCCTATGGTTTTGCCTCACCATGTAACATTTCTTTCCTATCTACCTATAATTCTTTTTCTCATCTCTGTTCTTCAGAAGCCTACCCTTTCATTAGAGCCCAGTTCAGAGCATCTCCTATAGGAATTTCTGTAGTCGCTCCCACTAAAAATGACCTCTGTGTTCCAGGGTCTGTAATTCAGACTTCTTGCTTTTTGATATTGCATTCCATGAGGGAGGCTTTAACCTGTACTAGGTTATAAAATGATTGAAAGTAGAATGGCATACTGTTCATCTTTCCCCAGGCATTCAGCACAGAGTTTTATTGCTGGACTGCTGGTAGTTGATTAATACATATGAATTAAGTGAATGAACTACCCCTAAAACAATTCTATGAGCACCTGGGTATAATATAATAACATTCAGGTAAAGCTCAGAAAATTTCCATGGGCCATAGCTCATCTCTAGTTTCAGGTACTTACAATGTATCCAATTTAATGTTTTAGCAAAAAAAAAAAAAAAGGAAGTTTATGTTGAATTAAGCAATGAATATGAATAAGTGCAATATGGCTTTGTTGGTTGCCACAGAACTCTAAAAGCTGCAAGATGATTTACATTTCCTTTTACCAGATCTAATAATTTACTCAAACCCAGGCCACTTAAGAATTCACAGCTCACTTTTGATGCCACATAGCAATGTTTGCCCCCTTGCAAATCCAGGCAGACAGTTAATTTTTTCTGATCTCATTGTCATACTTGGTCTTGATCAGAGAGGATCAACTTGATTTTTTTCCTTCTCTTCCAATATTGTTTCACATTGGGTAAATTAAAAACACAAATGGTGTAAACAATTGTTAGCCTAGGGTGAGAACCAGGAAATGGAAGGGATATCTTCTGCCTCTCATGAACAATATAAAGCCATTTTACCAAATTAAAGAGGGAGAAAAGTGGTATGATACAGAAGGCCAACAGAGATGTTCTACTCTGCTTAACTCTGCAGAGCTTTCCCCTAGGTACGTGCGTGCCTCGCCGTTCCTGTGTGACTTCACTTATTTGTGCATAGCATATAGAATGCACCGCCCCCCAGCCTCCTACTTCCACCTCTCTGACAAGTGGCAGGCTGCTTACTGATGCTCTGAGATTTTCTCCGCCTGGCCCGGGTTCCCACACAATGTGATAATTCTCTGTGCAATTTGTATAGCACCTTTTCCGAGCATGGAGAAGTCACATAGCCCCGGAGTGAACAATGAGGCAGCAGGACGCAGCACCAACAAGCATCATCTAACATGTTCAGGAAGAAACAAAATTAAGTGGCACAGCTCTTTAGAGCAAGAGAGGCTTTTCAAGTGAGTTCTCCCAGGTAACGTTAGGGTATGCGTTCTCAGGTCTCTCACAAGGGCATGCCACAGGATCCAAGAGGCAGACGCTCCAGTCCCAGGAGGAAGAACTGAACTGCAATGGGGACCAAATCCATTTATTCTCATGTCTCAATGAAAATACTGCAGACTTTGTAAAACACACACACACACAGAGTCTGATTGTATTCCTTTTGAGAAATACACAGCAGGTTTTCTTTTTCTGGGCGTAGCTAATCTATTCACATAAGGGAGACATTGGATCAGCCTCTCTGCACAGGGATCCTTAGATGAATGTAGCTGCTCAGTTTCTTAGTCAATTAGAAGCTGCAGAGGAAGTGTGACCAGAGACTCTCCTAGGAAGACACAAGGATTTTAATGTGGAAAATCTGACCTGTGATCCAAAAGGACTTTGCAGGTGAGAAATGACATTCATGTCTGGTCATTTTTAATTCTGGAACACAGTTTACAATCTCCAGTTCATCCACATGTTGACCCCCAATTAAACCGTGCCATGTAAGGCTCCGACAGAGCAAAAAACAGAGAAATCATATTCTCCACAGTGCTATCAGAAGCAGACCTGAATGGTAATTTTGCGTTTGGTCTTGTTTGTCAGTCTGCATTTTAATGTGTTTTCTAATATGACCGCCTGATCCAGAACCAAACTCACATTGTTCTCCCTGACATGCTTATTGGGGGGAAGGATAGGTGGAAATTCCTCTAAGGCAGTTTTGCAAAAGTAGTTATTTCTCTAAGTTTGCTGAGTTTCTGAGTGGGTGGAATAGGTTACACTTTGCATTTCAAGTAAGAGAATAAAATGCTACCAACCACACAAAATTTAGAGTGACATAGCTGGAGCTCAGGGTGTGCTCTTCAAAGCAAATGGAAGATTTAGCCTACATCTGAGATGTGTGTTATAATTATTAATTTGATCCTCAAATTATTGTGTCAAAATGGCCATCAGTGCTGAGATGGGTTCCAGATGGTGAATGACTTGAGTTAAATAGTGTTGGCTTTGCATAAGAGGCCAGAAATAACTTTAGAAAGATGATATAGATAGATAGATAGATAGATAGCGTTATATTTCTTATTTATTGTGGGAAGCATAACCATATAGGGTAGGGATTAAGGGCACAGGCTTTGTACTTGCACAAAGTATTTGTACTTGCCCTGTACTTGCTCCTCTGCCACCGACATGGGAAACCCAGATTTAGTTCCCATAGGGAGAGAACCAATGGATATAAGATATTTCTTTCTGTTTCTCTCCCTCTCTGTAACTCTGCCTTTCAAATCTTAAATATAATAATGTATGGATTTCATGCAAGAACATTGGTAGTCAACATATAAAAAATTCTGTTTGTGAGTTTAGCAATCAAATATTCAGAGCCTCCTTTTGAAGTTCATGCAAGAAAACAATAATCTGGAGCCATCCCTTGCTTTTACACTGTCTGATCATCTTAATCAGAAAGCCAGTTGTCCATAAATATAAAGGGGGCTCCAAAGAATACTGTTTGGGTTGTAGCTCTCAGAAGTTGACGCACAGCCCTCTCACACCTACACATGACTGCCGAATCTCTGTTTCATTATTGTGCAGAATGCGCAGTGACTGAGAAAGAGCTGCTGCCTGTGGGTGGTGGACCAAATGCTTGGGGGGAATGTATTTCCAGCATTCTTGCTGCTGTTTTCTTTAATGATTTTTTTTTTAACCAACGATGATGGTCTCTGTCCTTCTGTTGTTTCAAATGAGTCTATTGGGCTCTGATCATTTCAAAGCTAATGGTAAAATATGCACTAGGTAGCACCACTCTGTCCAGATTTGAATCATTACATGTTCTCTTCCTCTGGACAGACAGTAGGGTTAAATGGCCAGGCTTTGTGAAACAAAAGATTTATACTCCATTTTCCTTATGCTATTCATTCACGCCTCCTGTAATAAGAGCCGGGTGGGAAGCTCTGTGCCTGGGTTGTCATTTCTCTCACACGGTACATATTAGAGTCCAAATGATCTCTCTACCATCAAGGTTCCACAAACCTTAAATTTAAAACACCTTTTCCACCAAAGTACCTAAAACAATAACTTTTTTTGTGTTGCAACAAACATTACATTTAATGAGTACAGTGCACATGTAATGATACAGTGAATCAGTGTGAAGCCTCAAATAATGATTTCTGTTGGCACTATAAAAGGAATGTAATTTTTCTTGTTGAAATACCATTTTTCAGTTACTGCATGAGTGATGTGGTAATTATCCCCTACACCTGGGATTTAAATCCAATCCTACAAGCCCATTTTCTGTTTGCAAGCTGTCAGGCTGATGCATAGGCTTTGTTCTTATCTGGCAGTAGGCAAGGAATCGGTAATTCAGAAACAACAAAGCCACTGATGGGTCATCATGTAATCTGCACTGAAAATTGCAATCTGTAATGAGATTGGAAACGCAGATGAGGTGACTAAAATTGATTACCTACCATATCTGAAAATTTCAATTTTATTGCACAAATATGATCAAACTCGTCCATAAGTTTGGGGATTAGTTGAGAAAGAATCAAGATTACTTTTAAATTAGGTGAATGCAGATAAGTTATTTAAATGTAAATTATTTGCTTTATAGCAATATGGTTGGCCGACAGGGGGATTCCTGCGGCCACATATTTTAAGTTCCCTGATGGCATCATTTCTGCCAGGGAGTTCCAATTAGAGATGACATACACACTTCCACCTCTTAAAGGTAGTGCAGCAAAGCAGACCATAAATGCAATTCACACCAATCCCTCGGCTATAAAAATTCACCTCTCATGTGTGTATTATGGGGAAAAAAATAATCATCTAGAAGTCTTGGGAGCTTCAAAATACAGGCAGCAGCCTGTGCCTGGAGGATTTCACACACCCCCTCTCCTGCTTATGCCATCTTCCAAAGGGTCCAGCTCTGTAGGCTCAGTGCAAGAATCAAGATGAGAAATTCACAGCCCCCTGCTTCCAGTGGGAACCATGCATCTCATGCCACCTTGGAACAGCACAGAATACTGTTGATATTCTGATCCATCTCTCCAGCAACTACAACCATCTCTCTACTTCCTGTCAGTAACATTAAAAAAAAATGATTTCTACCACTGGAAATTTGGGAGAACCTTAGTGGTCTTGAAACAAAGAGGTGTAACTATAAGGAATCATAATCATGACACATTTTTACAAATGAATGACAATATGCTCATGTAACGAAAATTTTCACTTACTAATTTAGCTCCCAGAAAGTAACCAATAGCGTGGTAAGAATAGTGCAAGATGAATTTCTACAAGAGGGGACAGTCTCTAGGAACAATGCATCATATATGTATCAAGGCATGACTTTCCTTCTTTCCTACGTGCCAAGGCAAAAACTGTGTTCATCCTGTTGGCTACAGCTACTGCTGCTACTGTAAGACTCTTTTGCTTTGGGGAACTTTTATTGATCGATGACAGGACGAAACCTCCTCTAATTATTCTATTCATAATCTTAAATTCACATAAACACAATTGGGGAGCTGGAAAGACGTTAGAGTATCACGGTGCCACATGCTCTAAATTACGCTTCAGCACAAACCTCAACTCCTGAAGTGTGTTCCACACTTGACAATTTTCTTGCTTTGTGTTCTTAGTCCTATTATCACAAACAAGCTCAGAGGAAAATTCCTAGAAAGAAGTGTGTACTATTACAGTTATCATTAGTTTTGCTCTGCCTTTTTTTTTTAAGATTTATTCATTTTTATTTTAAAGGCAGATTTACAGAGAAAATGAGAGAGAGAAAGATAGGTCATTCATCTTCCGGTTCACTTCTCAAGTGGTTGCAATAGCTAGAGCTGAGCTAATCTGAAGCTGAAACCCAATAGCTTCTTCCATATCTTTCAGGTGGGTGCAGAGTCACAAGGACTTGGGCCATCATCCACTGCTTTACCAGGCCTGAATCAGCAAGTTGGATGGGAAGTGGTGGAGCAGCCGGGACATGAACAAGGGCCCATATAGGATGCCGACACCACAGAGTGAAGGATTATCCTGTTGAACCACAGCACTGGCCCCCTTTGCTATATTTTTACTTATACATTTCTTACCTCTGATTTTCCTACTCAGCCTGCGTGCTTTCCTACTCAGCTCCTCAGAGACTTAGAGAAGAATTGGGCAAACCAATACAAAAAAAGAAAAAAAAAAACAGTCACTGGCACAAATTTGTAAGTTGGAGATAATGATTGAGGTTCCAGTGGCCCAAATTAGCACCTGTTGGGTATTATGTCCAATTGTTACTTATTGTAATCACTCGGTCTGCTCTTCTTTCAAAGAAGGAAGAAAAGAAAGAGCTACCTGTTCATCTATTGAACTACAAAATGCTTTACAGTCCGAGCATCATCTGCATTTATGCCACTGTGTTCTTCACTTGCTCTTTTTCAAGTTTTAAACCCTTTCTTCTGCAATAAATTCACTGTCTGTTAGAGTGAACAGTCTCAATGTTTCTTTTCAAGGATTAAAGTTTCAATGCTCCTCATTTCCAACCTGCATGTGGAACATTCAAAGAAGCTAAGCAAAGAGGGTGTCCATTGCCCCCCTACCCATCTCCACCATCTCCTATGCAAATCTCACTTCCAGGCCCTCTTTTTTGTTGAATCTGCTTTAATGAACCCAGAGGCAAGCCATTAGATTCTCAAACCTTGAGTGTTTCATGATCGCTCATATGTCTTCCATGAAGCCTTAAAATCCATTATCCATTAAGCTGCCAGTAATACTTTTGAAACACAAGCATATTGTTTTTACTCTGGGATATAAACTCCTCCAATGATTTCATGTCACACTGAAAGCAAAATATCTCAACACTTTATGCTGGACTAAAATTCTGTACTCTGCTAACCTTAATTCATAATGCTCAGCCTTGCTTACTGTGCTATAACCATATGTCTTTGAACTACATTAGCTTTTTCCCACAAATGACAGACATTGCCATAACTTGCCTGCTTTGGTTCTATTCATTTAGATCACAGCCAAGTTGTTCATTCCTCATGGAGGCTTTCCTTCCTTCTTCCCCCACAAACCCAATCTATGACATCCATTCAGTCACTTCTTTTCTAGAAAGATACATTTTATTCATTTGAAATGTAGAATGACAGAGAAAGAGGGAACAATCCCACCCTCAGTTCCTTCCCCAAACGGTTGCAACAGCCAGGGCAGAGCCAACCCTAAATGAGGAGCCAGAAACTCCCTGAAGGTCTCCCAGGCAGGTGCATTAGCAAGGAGCCAGATTGCTAGTGGAGCAGCCATGAGTTGAATCGGCATCTTTATGGGATGGCAGCGCCACAGGCAGTAGCTTAACCCACTATCTCATAGCAGCAACTCCTCTCCTGATATCCTTTAACAGATGCTCTCTTTTTGGAATTATTTTGGCGTTTGTTGCTGTTGTTAATTTTTATTTCTCATGATACAGTTACAATAGACTCTTATGTATTATATACGGTAGACTATTATGTATTATACCTGAGTTTTCACTCTTTTTTAACATTCTTTTCTCTAGTTTTCTAAATAAAAGATTGTGTTTTCCTAGCTGGTCCGTTGTTCTCTTTCTTACTGTCTTTCTCAGGTATTTCAGACACCTTCATTGCTTCAAACACTTCCTTTAGAAGAATTGCACTGGACAAGTTAAACAGGAAAGAATGATCTTAAAACTATCACAAAGAAAGGAAATGTTGGGCTCAACTCCATGTAAATGCTGGAAAGTTTTAAGGCCTGGGGTGAGCTAGTACAAAATCAGAAGAAAGTGATCAAGTAAAAGATCAAGTACAAGTGCATGGTCACTGTGATTAGGCTATTCGCATTTGTTAACAGGCACAAATTAATGTTAGACTCCTACCGCCCCAAACAGCCTCCAACCCACACAGATACAGTATACTAGTTTAAAAAAAAAGATTGATTTAGTTTTATTCGAAAGCAGGTTTACAGAGAGAGAATCACACACACACACACACACACACACACACACACACACACACACACACACACACAGAAGAAAAGAGAGAGGGAGATCTTCCGTCAGCTGGTTCACTGGTTCACTCCCCAAATGACCTCAATGGCCAGAGCTGAGAATGCCAGAAGCCAGGTGCTTCTTCTAGGTCTCCCTCACAGGTGCAGGGTCTCAAGACTTTGGGCCATCCTCGACTGCTTTCCCAGGCCAGAAGCAGGGAGCTGGATGGGAAGTGGAGCATCTGGGACTTGAACTGGAATGCATATGAAATGCTGCTGTCACAGGTTGATGATTAACCTGTGTTAAACCCCCCGCACAGTCCCCTGTCTCTATTTATTTTCTTAATGATTATATTTCAAAGAGACGGTGCTAGATCCTTAAAATATTGCCAAGTTGTTCCACCGGCTGTAGATTGGGAGGAGGATTTACATCTCAAAGCAGTGTAGAGATTTCATAATTACAAATTTCTCTACAACACTCTTTAAAGGGACCTGGGGGAAGTAGGAGACTGCATACTTCAAACCAGAAGAAATCTGTCGAATGTGTAGTCAAGCCAAGGGGAACAGCTGACTGCCTTGGATCCTTTTAAGAGGCTGCCTTCTGAACTAGGATCTTCAGCGCTAATGTCTTTGACAAGGTGTATTTTCGGTTGTCTATTGAACACCTTTAGTTGGGTACTCTATTTTCACTTTCAGCATATTATGTTTCAAACTGTGTATTTGAGTTTGAAATGATTTTTTTTATATTCACTATCTCTTTTCATTTCTGTTGTCACTGCTTTATACCTGCATGCCATTGTAACCACTTTTTCCATCTTCATTCTTTCTTATTCAGAATAGAACTGTGGTGATTTTTCCAAAGTACTACTTTAAGCACATTCCTGTCCTACAAAACTGTCAAAGGTGCTCCCCTGCCCATACAGTCATAATTTCATCCTGACATTCCAGTGCTGGGAATATTCCTTAACACTCAGGTAAACAAGATTTTCAGACTTTTGTGAAACTACTGGCTTTAGACAGTGAAATATTTTCTGTTTAAATGCTGGGGAAAAAAATTAAAAACATGAGATGTGATCCAGCCCTATTTCAGTGGTGATACTAGAAAGGCTTAATAAGTAACATTACTACGTGATGTTAATAAAACTAAAGAGAACTTAAAGAGGAAGGGAATGTGTCCATTCATAGTCTACAAAAAGACCCCGTTGGGTCTGCTATGAATATATATATAATTTTCCTAAGTTCATTTCAACTTACTTATTTTGTGTTGCCCATACGCTAATTCAAAGCAGCTCCTAACAGCTTGCTTGTTTTCTTCCTTTTTCTTTCTTTCTTTTGGCAACACTTGGAGACTACATTGCAAACAATTCCTTGAAACTTAAATAAAGGAGAAGGTGATAAATCCAGCTACTTTTGTTTTAGCCAAGGGAAAAATTCAGGATTGCTAATATCTCTTGCAATATCAATTGATAGCACAGCTAGTCAAGGGAGGAAACTTGCAATTCAGACAGAAATATGTTCCTGTTCTTTTAACTGAGCAAGCCCTTCAGTGTTTTCTGTCTTGCAGCCAGGGCATTTTCTTTTCACAAATACTAATTTTCAGGTGAAAGAATGGTGAAAGGCCACGCAGGACACAGATGTCACGCTTCTGAATGTGTTTTCTACTGATTACACACACAAACCAGGCCTTCCCGGTTGCCCTGCTAGTCAGCCTAGAGAAAGGGATTCACAGGTGCACAAGGATCACTAAGTCTGTTCATGAAAGAGAAGCCTACTGTATGCAGAAACTCCCCCAGTGCTCTTGCTATAGAGGTGTTATCTATTTGGAAGTAGTGACACTGTGTCTGGGTTTTCTATATATACAGTCAACTAGCAGATCTAAATCATTCCACATTCATTAAGCAATGTTTATATTACATATATTATGTTAAGCTATAATATTAAGGTTAAATACTAAACATGTTGAAATATTGTAGTTTTCCTATCCATCTGAATTATTCATTTATTTAAAATTCCCTCCCACCATTTGCTACTTATATAAAATCTATTCTTCACTATTCTACATTAATTATTGGTAGGAGGTGAATTATATAGGAGAATAGCATTCATTGTGAAGTCTAGTGATTAAATATTCATTTCTAGGGTATTAGCATTTTGCACTTTTGTTATAAATAGTAAAAAAAATGCCAAATATAACAAAAACATCTAGCATTTGCTTTTGGTTAAATATCTTACTAGTTTAGGCAAAGTTAGCTGCTCCGTCTTACCAAAGCCTGAATCTTAATGACTGTTGAACCTGCTGATTAGAGGAACAGATGTGAGGGAAAGTATATTTCTGTCTTCAATGTTCTCAGCTGGAATTGGCACAAAAACAGTGAGAACTCATTGTTATGTGACCCCATGTGATGTCAAGAGAACTGGGGCACTTTCTAGCAACACCTCCAAATTATAAATTTGGACCACAGATTATTAGTATCCAATAGCTATTTCTGCTACAAAAACCCAATTAGATGTTTAAATGAAATTCAAAAGTTGATTATTAATCTTAAAATCAAGATCAATAGAGCTATGTGAAAGGATAGCTCTTCACAGATTACAAGTTCAGATACGTCTATTCTGAAAGAATTGTATTACAAAATCTTCTACTGGAAGAATAATTTTCTACCAGTTGAAGTCTTTCAAAACAAGTGTGGAAATTGACATTAGTAGTTCTGCAGAATATCCAGATAAAACCTCAGATAAAACTATGGATAACAGACAATGCTAGACTCTGTGGTTTTATAAAATGTTGATCTGCTATGAATTTAAAGATCTTTTCAACAAGTTAAAGCAGAGAGAATTACAACTGTGTTCTCAGCATTCTACCAACTATAAAATCAGAAATAGGTTTATTCACAACCAGAAAAAATTTACATGAACATATTCTCATAACTGAATAATGACATGCTTGACCCAGATTATACAATCTCACACGTGAAAAATAGCAAACATATTGCTACCAATTTTAATAACTACTTAAATTTCTTCATTTACTTGGTGAATACACATTTTACTTGAAAACAATTCTTGCTAGAAATGTTTAAATATATCTACTATAAATTTTGCTTCAATTTCTAACATAGTTACTCATTCTGAATTTAAATTAAATACTTGGTTCAATGAAATATTTGTAAATCCTACTCAGAATAGCTGTTATTTTAAGCAAGCTGCACTATTTCAATCACTTGAAAACTGCCACAGTTCCATCAGGGTGGATATTTGCATTACGGGTTCAGTTCATTTACTTTGAAGTATCCATGTAGTCATATAAAGTATCTCTGACAAACACACACACTGTCTTTAAGAAGCTTCTGAAAATGGTAAATACCAAAAAGTAATGTACACTGCAAAAATTTTAAAAATCACAAAAATCTGGAAGTAGATATCAGAACAAATGTTTCACTGTCTCTTTTTCTTTATGATAAAAGGTAGGATATGTTACTGAGCCAAGATGAATCCATTTACCTGTGCGGGTGAGAAATCAAAAAATCAAAGTCACAGCTTTAGCTGAGAGAAAGTTTATTATGAGGTGACCAAGCAAGAAATCAGGAACAATGCTCAAATCTGATCACCCCATATGAGGCCTGGTAAAAAATTTAATGAATTCAACAGAAGAGAGCTGATAGGTGGGAAAGATACTGAGGCAATTTCTGATTGAAAGGGCTTGGAATGAGGCCAGCATAACAGGATCTCCCACCATCAATTATGTCCTATACAGCCCTCCTGAGAAAGCAGGAAATAAAGATATATACATACTCATTTATATGTGTGTGTGTGTGTGTGAGAGAGAGAGAGAGAGAGAGAGAAACTAGGCTACATTTTAAAGCAGGCAATAGGAAACTTTTCAAAAAAGAATGGAGGCAGGGAAGAGTTTTGAGTTGGGGCATTGGAAGTCACGTGGTACAGGCAACCGATATTAGATTAGAAGAAAAACTGATCCATAGTGGATGTTATTCACTGTGACTGCCAGCAGAAGTGTTTTAGTCTAGGATATTAACTAAACAAAGTTGGAAAGGTATTTCAAACCTGAAATTGGTTTCTTTTTGACACAGCAGTTAAGATTTGGCTTGGGACATCCACATCCCAAACCAGTGTTTGGTTCAATCCTTTTTGCTCTGTTTCTGATCCTGCATTCTGTTAATTGCACCCTGAAAGGTGGTAAACGATAACTCACAGAACTGGGTTCCTGGCAAATCTGGGAGAGACCTGATGGAGCTCTAGGCTTCTAGCTCAAGCCTAGCCAAGTCCTGACTATTGCAGATGCAACTAGTACATGGAAAGCAATCTCTTTCTCCCTGTGTTTTCGCAATTCTAAAAGTAGGCAGAAGTCAATGTTTATACCATCTACTTATATTGTGTATACCAATTATTTATAGTAAACATGTTGCTGACAGCCTCCAAGGAGCTTCATGTGACAGGTCCCATATTGCAGTGCCTGGTTTTAATCCCAGTGTTGCTGAAACAGCTTTCTGCTAATGTCCACTCGGTGCAGCAGCAGAGGTGATGGCTCAAGAATATGGCTCCCTCCACCCAGAGGGAAACGTGGATTGAGTTCCAGGATTCTGGCCCTGGCCTGTCCCAGTTCTGGCTGTGTGGTCATTTGAAGAGTGAAGCAAAAGATAGAAAGTGTCTCTCACAAATAAAACAGTTAAAATAATATCTGAATTGCTTTCTAAATTTTATATTATTTAAAAATCTTTGCTAATGAAGCATTCCCTGCTTGTCTTTGGCAAATATTTTTCATTTCCTACACCGCTTCTCCAGTACTTGAAGTAATAATTTATTTCAACTCAATCTTATGTATTTTTGAAATAACATATTTGTAATTTACAAAAGCATCATGTTCAAGAAATAAAATGTAAAAGGACAAGAATTCAGTAGAAAAAAATAGGCAAGGGTTGGCTCTAAACTTAAAAAAGAAAAGGTGCTCTTGATGATTTTGTGATTGGTTTTAAATGTGCTGCACTTTAAAAATGCATTGTTGCACTGTATTTTGAAAGATCATCCATGGTTTACACTGATCTCTTGTGTTCCTATTTATTTTTAAGTTTATCTAGTATGGTGTTTTCATAGCCTAGGCTCTCATTTCTCCCTTGCATCGAACTCAGTGCCAAGTCTGGCGTCTTAGTAACTGCTCTTTGCTGGAACTAACTGATTGCAAGATTGTAGCTAGAGTCACCACTTGTACTGGATGTTCAACTTGAGGTTGGACTTTTTCTGCAGTAAAGGGTGTTGTTTATTTTCCATGTTCTAGTGTTGCAAGCCACAAATCACCAGGAATGCTGTAAGATTTTCCTTTCCCTACTACATTGCACATTATTCAGAATAATAAGGCTGGTGAATCAAATTGTCTCACATTATGATACCTTGTCTCTTATCCAATTCTTTCATTGTTTTGTGACATTTATGTGAGCTCTTAACAGTATATACAAAAGTCAGACAAATCAAACTCCTATGCCATATGCGTGAAGAACTCTGATAATTATTACTTATTTTCCAAAATTAAATGATCCAAAATTGCATATTCTAGATTATAAAATAATAACGTTGTGTTCAATGAAGTTTTGCTAGAAATGTGCCTCTTGGCCAATCATTCAACTACCATCCACTATAGCCCAAACCACTTTCTACCAGATATTTAATACAGATTTAAAATAATCCTATTTTTAACAACTATTTGAAATTTGGAATAGAGACAGGAAAAGCATGTGTGTGCTTCAAATGATAAGTCATATTTTTGTCAGAGAGAGTAAGTGAGCTTCCATCTTGAGAAGAACCCTGTGAAGTTACACAGATCCTTGAACACTATGAGATCTGCCTTTTACTTTTGGTCTGAACCAGCCTTAACTGTTCTAGGCATTGGGAAGTGAATAGGTGGATGAAAGATCTCCCTGTGTCTGTCTTTCCTTCACAACCTTCATGCCCTTAAAATAAAGTTGAAATTAAATAAATAAGTTAATAATACAATTAGAAAAATGAATCGTGAGTTGGGGCTGTCAAGTAGGATGCCCTGAGCCAATACGTGGCATTTCTAAAAGGTTCTATTATGAGATGGGGACAGTCATGGAGCATCATAATGAGCAAGGCAATGAGCAAGGCCACGGCAGAGGTTTGTCAATCTTCATAAAACTGAAACCTAACTGCAGTCAGTTCTACCACAGATAGGCTTAACCTGTTCTATTTCTAGCCTAAACACATGTAGAAAACAAAAACAGAAGACCTAGATAAGAGAATAAGCTGTTCCAGATCCTCAAAATACCTCTATAATTTTTGATTCACAATTGATATTTACTAAAAGCCCATTCATACTTGCCAAAGGACACTGCTAAGTGACAAACTAATATGAAAATTCAAGAAATAATAGATAATACATAGGCTATTATTATTTTACAAATGCTAAGTGCAAACTTAAATAACCATGACAAATATGGGAAATCTATCTTAAATTATGATTAAAATTCAAACAATAGAAACAATACTTAAGAACTGTAATAATTCAACAAATGGATATAATCTAGATGTAGAAAGCCAACAAATCTACCTTCACTTATTTTTTTGTTTTTGTTGTTCTAACTCTAGAATAAGTTAAGTCATAAGTGTTTACCTATTTTGCTTAATTCTGCAACACGTAAAATAATATTTGTTAAAGTTAATGATATTCAGCAACTATTGATATTAAATGATGAATTGCTGATAGCTTGCCAAGAGGAAAGTTAAGTGGAATATCCTTTTGATGCAAGGATTAGAAGTTGAGAGATGAAAATGAAGACAAGCAAAAAAAAAAATGTGTGGCAAAAGAGCAGCAAAGAAGGAAATAGGAAGGGATAGCTAGATCATAGATCAAACCTTCACCTTATATGTTCTAATTATACACTATCATCTAGGTCTTTCTGTTACTCTCAGCATAGTAGGAGTTCCAGTTGGATACAGCAAGAAATGTTTAAAGGCCACCTGTGGTTATACACCTGTCACACCATTATATGCTGTCCAGCAGAAAGATCAAATTATTAAATTGGATCAAACTACAAAAGGGACCAATAGAACAGTAAGTACTGTAATAAAACTTCCCTCATTCCAACAATTTCTTTTCTGAAATTATCCTCTTGGAAAGAGACTGCAGAAAGCCCTAACTCCTAGAATTCTCCTTGCACTGATCCATGGCAGGAAGTTTTGCAGGAACCACTTTCTCTGCCAAAGAGATAAGGGGTTTCAGTTCAGACAACAAGCAATGTAGTTCAGCAATACATATGTGGTCTCAGTATTAGATGAAATTAAAAGGCACTATCATCATTGGAAACAAGTCAGACAAGAAAAACATGGTGAGAAGTACAGGAAAGGAATAAGCAGCATGTGCAGCTGCTACAACTTCAGAGTCTTTTGTTGCTGGTCTTTAAATACATGCAAATTAGCAGTAAGAGGAAAAGAACAGGATTAGCTTTAGTTACAGAGAAATGCTGGAAGCAAAAATTATAAGAGGCTGAAGTCGGGTGTCCACAAAGAGCTTTTCTTAATCTCTGAAATACACAGGACTTTTTCCTTGACCACCTTATTTGTTGAAGCAGTATTCACTCTTACTTGGATCCCTTGGCTTTCATTTTCTAATCAATGCTAGTCTTGTCTCTGATAGTGCAAGCCACTTATTCTAGACTCTAGGCAGGTTAAAACAGAATAATGTGAATATATCCAAGTAACAAACCCAACTCTAAGAGAAGAGAATTTGGGGGCTCTGGCCAGGAAGGCATTCCTACAAGAGATACTAACACCTCAGAAATCAAACATGTGAGGTTCATTCTGCTGGGCAGGCAGGATGAAGGTTAAATAAAGCTACACCTGAGCACAATCTGAGTTTCAGGTCACAAACAAGTATACTAGAGCATTTTCCTTAATTGCTCAACACTAGCACTCTTTTCAAAGGTCTGCAAGAACTCTGTAAAGCATGCTCAAGGAAGCAACCAAGATATACAGTGCTAGATAGTCTAGTGTCAATGCCCAAAAGTTCACAGAACAATTAAGTACATACTAAGAAGCCTGAAAATAATGATGTTTTCCAACATGTGAGTAATGGGTTGTGATCTGCCTATCTAGGACCTGTCTTGTTCCAATAGCAGTGGTATTATATTAAGTATAAAGAGGATTCTCCTCATTGGAATAGGACAGTTAAAGGAGCAGACATTACTGTTGCTTCAAATGTAGAAAGCTCTTTACCAAAATCTTGTAAAACATAATATAGGCATGTATATATATATACTACACCTTGACGTACAGTAAAATGTAAGTGATTCAACCAAAGTTCTTTAGCTATTCTTTTTATTCCTTTAAAACAGTGCCTTGCAATGCAATAACACACTATGAAACTAGGTAAGGGGGGTGTTTTTTTGTCACTCAGTGTGTCACAGTATAATTTTGCCTATCATTATTTCAGCTGAAAGTAGCATTTAGGAGTTCATTAGTGATTAATAGAGCCCTCCATTGCTCAGAGATGATCTTAGATATTTAAAGAAAGCATTTAGCTTAGATTGATGGTTTTCTATTCTCATAATGTCTTTCAAACAAACAAACTAAAAAGTTATAGGGAATTCTAGTCATAAATGTATATTTCATGTAAATTTGCACCCAACTGTAAGCAGCAAGGACAATAAGACATAGCTAAACTCACTCTCCCAGCAAGCTTCATTTCCCTATCAAAAGACAGCAGGGCTTGCAAGGTCTGAGTAGAAGGCTCTTATGATTTTTCAGCACCGTCACTCTCTTTTTTATGTTTTGTTCATAATGGCAACTGTCTGGCTTGATGCATTGGTTCTGATGCTTTCACCTGCTTGTTGTCATTCAGGTGCTAAACGAGTAGAATGAATATGTATAATTCTTTCAAGAGTGCATTAGAATGACCCATCTTGGCAAATTTTATGACATATCCCACCAGACCCTGATTATTTTGTGAAGTTGGCATTCAAGTTACAGTGGTTGGCTCCTGATAGCTTTTGCCAACTTCCTCTGAGCATATGATTAATCAGTACAATAAAATGGGGCACTCTAAAATGCAAGGTTGATGCATGGGGAAGGGTTTTAAAACTTTCATTCCCTTATCAGTCATTCAAGACAGTTTTAGCGGTTTGTTACTGGAAAGTATTTTAGGGAATCTTCCCTCATTTGATCACTCTGCCAGTATCAGATAGCCTCTCTGGGGAGAAACTGATCTTTTGATTTTGATCAAGTTTCTCTCTACCAGTATGAGGAGGTAGTGTTTTCCTCTTTGGAATACTGGCAAGTGGTTTTTGATAGGTAACAGAGGAAAACTAATAGTAGCTGGGACATCTTAAGCCAAATTAGTATAAAAAGCCTCTTGAGAGTGAAGTCTGGGATTGAAATTGGAGAAGAATCTGTTACAGTCTCCTGCAACAGGCTATCAGGAAAAAATAGATTTGAAAGATTGAAAGGCTGAAATTCATTGTATTTATTTATTAATTCGCTTTAAAAAATTGTTAGTGAACACTACATGCCAGAGACTGTGGTAGAAACAACAACAAACAATCCTTGCTCTGAAAATCTTCATGCTTGCGTTGGAGACAAAAATAGAAATGTGCATACATCTTAGAGCTTTCAAATTAAAGACAATCTTCTTGAGTTTGAGTGTGGAAGAAAAAATGCTGATAGAAATCTAATAATCCAGCCTTTAACATTATCAGTAAATGTCTTAGCAAAGATTGTAATTCGGTACTGATGCTCCTTAACTACTAAGTAGCAACTTCAGACCAGATCATGTAGTAGAAATATGTTCATTACAGAGAGGAGTATTCAGACTATACCATTATTTTACCAACCACATCAACATTTCCTCCTGGTTATGAATTTGAAAGTATGTAAGACATACTTTCAAAATTATTTTCCATCACCATCGAGGTCTAAACACTTTGAAAGTTCAGTTCTTTTTGTCATCTCTGATAGGCTATGCTAAAAGAATTCTTTATCATTGTGTGTACATGCTAGGATGAAGTGAACATGCCTGACCTTTAGGATCAGGACTCTTTATCCTGTTGTATCTTTTTACAGAATCGCCTCTTGCTTTTGGAAGCTGAGTATTGCCATGGCATGGAATCACCCTGGGGTTCCTTCCCTAATAAGGCCTACCAGGGAGAGAAGATGCAAAAGAAGAGCCACACAGAAGTATGAGCGCAGCCAGAAGAAATCCATTATCTTACAGAGGTTCAGGCTAATTTCATTCTATTTTACTACTTCTCAACAGAAGTAGCAATATTTATTCATGAAAACACTGTTTCATGTCTCTTCCAAGAACTTTTTGCAGTTATCTTCGTTCCTATTACTGGCAACACCAAAAGGTGATTGGTTTGGAGGAATTTTTCATTGCATTTACTTCCCAACTGTGTCCTCAGAATAACTCCAAATAAACATACTGCCTAAATAAAAACAATCTGTATGCAAAGTTTCAACAAAATTCTTCTACGTATTTCTACTTTGCATGTAAAATTTGTCCCAAAACGCCTTTGTAGAAATCTTGGACACATTCATGCATATATTTCATAGGTGTATATTTCCCCTTTGGAGCCAAGAATGAAGAAGTGGAAATATGTATATACCTACACTGCTTATTCCCTCCCAACTGTCTATGGATTTCACAGAATGAACCAGAAATACAGACCAACCCATACAAGAGAAAACTACCTTTGTGGACTGTAAGAGCTGCCAATATCTGTGTTAACATGTATGTATGACTATCCATTCCCATGTGAGTAGTCTAATATAACGGTCATTTCTAGCACATCTAATTCACATGGGGGGAAGCAGAGGAGCCAAGATTTGAGCTTAGGTAGTCTAACTCTTTCATCAGATTCAAATACCTGGAAAGCAAGACTTTTGATCTTTTCTTTCTAGCAAAGCAAACAATGGGTCAGAACAGCAGCTGTGATTGAAAACAGGCTGGCAGTTGCTTTGGCTCTAGAACAGTGTTTTGGGGTTCTTATCTCTCATGCTTCTGAATTTGACCTCCGATTTGACATTTAAGAGGTGAAGACTTCACATCAAAAGGTGAAGCTGATTGTATTATTGTTGATTTAGAAGACTTTCTGATGCTTTGTAAAATGGTCTACAAAGTTATGATTTAACAACCATTTTTATAGATGAGGAATTCATAAAGGAGTCGGATCTTAAATATTAGAAATTCAATGATGATTGCAGATTAGTGCAAAACACACAATGAGTCCATGCTGTACCTCCCAATCATGAGTGGACTTAGATGCGGGGCACCCTTATCAGCACAGGCTCATTCTCTTCTTTTTAATCCCTGGTTTACTAATATGAAACTAACTGCTTCTGCCAATTCATGGGAAGTTTGAGGATACACAGGTAATCCATGCAAAGAGACATTTAGGGGAAAAACATTATTAAGTGTTTGATTTCTTATTTTTCTCTTCCAAAAAAATGGGATGCTTAGAACTAATACACAGTGTACAAAACAG
Organism: Ochotona curzoniae; assembly: GCF_017591425.1. Lineage (NCBI taxonomy): Eukaryota > Metazoa > Chordata > Mammalia > Lagomorpha > Ochotonidae > Ochotona > Ochotona curzoniae. Next base: position 37,792,841 of record NW_024467122.1, read on the forward strand.
AAGTTTAAAGAAATCAGTGAAAAGCAAATGCTGACTTTCTGAACACAATACACAGGTTCCAGACAAAGCTGAGAAACAAAAACCTGGGCTGCTTCACTCAGTAAATGGTTACATTTTGAAAAAACAAGCATCTACAACTGGCAAAAAAAATATTCTTAATTCTATAGGGAGGAGATGTCTGATTCCAAACATTCTTAGCTTTCTTCATTTCTGAGTTCATTTCCCAAATCTATACAGTAAGACAGCTGCAAATACAGTAGAATAAATGATCCTGGGAAGAAATAAAATGCATTGGGGAATTGAAGGGGAATGATAAAAATCACTGCCACTTCTTTATTGAAATAATTAAATATGAAGTGAAGTGGATAGTGGCAGATGAATTCTAATAGTAATTGAATTGGCACTTCACAGTTACCTTATCTACCATGCCACAATTCAAAACTCCCCACAGTGTTTCCTTTCAGTCCATACGATATTAATTATTCCTGTCTTCCACCATCTTGTTAGGGAGCAAAGGCGTTAGTATGCACGGAGAGGCATCCAGCCATCCTAATGAGGCTCGCTAAGACACTGCTCCATTTCTCACAAAAAAATGGCATCTGCTCCTCTAGAGCTCAACAAACAGCTAAGAAACATACAAACTGCCTTGCAGATTTTTCCTTCCTGTTCCATGTAAAGAACAAAGACTTTGGTTTTATAAAACTCAGACAGCCCTGCTTTATTATTTAGAAGCAAATGCTGGAGCTTGATTCTTGTCAACTCCTTCTCCAAAATCATCTGGCCTTTCGCAAGTTTTCTTTGTGTGTGTGTATGTATCTTCACAGATCTCACCCTTTGCCTGTCATGTAGAGTACTTGCTGACATCTTACATGAAAGTGGATTTTTAATATAAAATTTTCCTGATTATGCTTTTTAGTATACTTCTTTATTTAATAGGAGACCATTATTGATTTGGATTGTCCAAATTATTTTACCTCTGATCATCATGTTTACCCATTTGAATGGGACAATGTAAGAGTAACAATATCCAATAGCGTTTACAGTATGCTGTTTCTTTCCTTATTGGTTACTTAGACTCATTTTGTATTGAGATTAGTCATAATGGCCAGGACACTACTCCTCATGTTTTCCATGAATAGTCTGGCAAAAATAAGATGAAGGGAATTATTTATTACATTTCACCTGAAGCCAATTAGTACATTAATTACTCTGTAAAAAGGCAAAGAGAGATGATAATAGAAAACATTGCACATGGAACTGACCTGTAGCCTGACTTACCCCTTTTTCTACTGAAATTCTTCTCGTTCGCTGTCAAAATAATTTCTTCGTTGGCCAGTAAAAAGTAATGACAACTTGGGCTTTTGAGCAAGGTGTTGAGGATCCCACTCATATGATTTTTTTTTATAACAGAGAATAATTCTCTAATTATTTAAATTTTAGCTGTAAAATTGTTTCTTTAGCAGTTCCACAGGTGGTGCAGTAATACAAGAAAATCTAAGTAGAGGCACATATCTGGAGAGACAGAGTCTCAGAGGGCAGCCTAAGAAAAGACTTAACAACTTTCCAAAAGCAGATAGCCATAAAGTCACTTTCCTTTTCTGGATCAATTTGTGTCCATATCTCTCCACCTCCTTTACTACCTACCTGCCCTTGTCTGCCATTTGTCTTTTGACTCACCAATCCTCTTACCTTGTCTGTAATCTTGTATTTTTACCCAGGTGAAGTGTGGCTTCAATCAATTGCAGATTTCTGGACCCAGCTGAGTCCCCAGATTTTTGACTTCCAAATTGTTAATGCAAAATGTAGACCAAAATGTCTCTGTACTCTGTTATTAAGTAGAATAGATACTGGCCCCAGAGCAATGGCTCAGTGGCTAAATACTTGTCTTGAAGCCACTGAAATCTCATATGTTCACCAGTTAGTTTCCTGGCTGGCCCACTTCCTATGCAGCTCCCTACTTAGGTAGGGCTTAGTAAGGCAGTAAAGGATGGCTCAAGGCCTTGGGACCCTGCACCCATGTAAGAAAACCAGAAGAATCCCCTGACTCCCAGCTTCAGCTGCGCTTAGTTCCAAGCTGTTGTGGCCATTTGGGAAGTGAAACAACAGATGGAGGATCTTTCGCTCTGTCTCTCCTTCTCTCTGTAAATCTCTCCTTTTCAATAATAAATAAATAAATCTGTCAACATTAATTAAAAATAAAATAGATACTGCAGACATATCAGATTGAAAATATTCATTTCAAGAATAAGTGTATTTTTGATGTCCCTAAAAAGTTCTTACTTTTTTTAGGGTAATTCTAAAGATAATTGTGTGTGACTTTGGGAATCTTGGATGAAAACCTAATCTGCCTGCAAGTAAAATATAACACTGAAGTACCTGGTTTGGTCATTCATAATTAGCACATTAGATATTTGCTAAATCTACATTCTTTCTCTGCTTCTATGGGCATGGCAGCAATTGTAGAGGCATCAGAGAGAACAAAACTGTAAATACTATAAAGAATGAAAGATTTAACACCAAATGGTGTGATTAACTAACGAAATGACATTGCAAATGGCAGTGTGACAGGAAAATCCTTGCATTAGTGTGAAAAAAATTAAGATGGATAAAATGTATTAAGTTCTACAAATGAGCAAGAAAAGAGTTGTAAGAAAAAACTTGAATTCTAGTGCAGGAAAATCAGCTTAGTGGAAATTGAAAATGCATGTAATAAAACTAATTCAGGCAGGATATTAATCTTGTGTAAAAAAAGATAAAAGCATGCTAAAGCCTGATTGTAAAATATTAATGTGCTAAACCATCATAAAACTTCACATATGCCCTTTAGCGATAGTATTGTTAATGATGATAAAAACTTATTTGCAAATTCTTCTTTTATGAAGTCTGGAGACAGAAAACCTGAAAAATGAAGATGAATGCAGACTTCTTCAGTATATAAAACACAGGAAATGGTGAAGGTTAATGAGGTTTAGGACAATTGATCTCTTGACATTTAAATATGCTACCATATCAAGGGCCCTGTGTAGTCTGTGAGGTGATCCAGGTATACAACCTGATAATGTTAGTGTGCTCTTAACTTTTCTAAGTGTCCTTTCTGATGGCACAGAGTGCTTGTGGAATTACACGTACCTTGGCTTGCTATAAAGAAGCTATTTTCCTTGGCTTACTCCTTCCTCTGAAGTCCCAGTTAGTAAAAATAACAAATGTATTAGTGTTGACCCTTATTCTGTTTTTGCATTGTGATGTTGCCAGTTCTAAATTTTAGAAGCTAGAATCACTGAAATTCTGCAATAGTCCCATATGACAAGAACAAACAAACAAACAAAAAACCCAAAACAAACAAAAAAACCCAGAACAAACATACAAAAAAACACCTGGCCTAGGTTGAATCATCAACTTGATGTGTACACAGGTCCTCATTTTAACACTTACTAGGGATATTGATTAGCTTATTTAACCTCTGGGATCATTTATACTTAATAAGAAAATCACATTAAAGCAAAAACCTAAATATATCCCCTATCTTCATGTTTTTCATGAGGGTCAATAAAGGTGTGTCTAAAGTTTCTGTTAAGGCATAGGTGCAAGTGGAATGATTAGAATATGTATTACTGAGTTTTGTCTATTCAGAATGGTCTCTTAGCTGACCTCTTTCACAAAGTATGTAAATGCCACACGTCATGATTAGTTTATTTCTATATAACTCCTTTGCTTTCCTTCTTCCCCTGTGTTTAAGAAAATCTTATTTGTGTGTTACGCTTACATAACATTTAACTGCCATCAAAAGACATTTCTAGACACTTCCTTACATGGTAGCCAATATCCATTTTTTTACTTCTATAATATCTAGCTATAGTTGAATGTTTATTCCTCCTCAATCACAGAAGCAATGCTTATGCTTTTATCTGACTTTTGTCATAAACTCTAAAAATTCTCAGTAATCGCATAATTTATGATTAAAACATTTTCATTTGTTCACATGTTTGGCCAAATAATCGAAGCGCAGCTTTACTGATTGATGAAATTTTGAACATGATCTTTGGAGAAGTTGCAATCCTAGTTATGACCCTCCTATTTTGTGAAATAAAGCTGTTGGAAGTATACATCTAATTGTCAATGAACCAAAGATGAGGTAGGCATGGGTACACAGTGGGCTGATCCAACACTTGGAACACTGCATCCTGTCCTGGATAACCTGGGGTAAAGTCCTATGTCCACTTGTGATCCATCTTCCTATTAATAAACACCTTTGGAGGCAACACTTGAAGGTCCAATTGCTTGAGTTTCTACCATTCAAATGGAAAAGCTGAATTTAGATATAGGATTCTGACTTAGCCTGGCACAGTCCCAGCTGTTGCAAGCCTTTGAGGAATTGTGTATGAAAGATCTTTCTCTCCTCAGCCCCCCCTGCCATCCTTATTGTGACTCAGCATTTCAAAAAATGCATTAAAGATTCTAAGACTGGGTCCTTTGTCATTGACATCATAAACCCTTTTTCCACCTGATGGTGAGCATATACTAAATGGCATTTTTTGAATGTATCACTATGTGTTTTTATATTCTGCTATCTTCAACCCCATTTGCCTTTACCACTGTTATTTTCTCATTGCCAATTCTTACTCCAGTACCTTCTTTTATCTGTTATGAAGTTGTCAGTCCCAGCAACATGATGAAAAACAAAATGGAAAAAACTCTACTCTCACCAATCCCATGCCATTCTACCTCTCTCCCTCAATAGTTTTTGCTCCTTGTGATATGAAGAAATATTCTGTAAGGCTTTTGGACTAAGAAAATCGAAATACAGAATCTGCATGAGGATAGGGAACCGATTTACAAAAGTTTCCTAAAAAGAAAGAAAGGTGTGTGGCATCAAAACTTTTATGGCTAACAACAGTCTCCTCCTTTTGGAAATATTTTCCTCTCTCGACCTCAGTAACACCTAATTTTCCACTTCTTTGATTCCTTAACAGACAGGTAGCCTTTTCTCTGCCAAAAGATCAAACGCTTATTTTACTGAAGATTCTGTCCCTTTCTTGAGGTATATCGTTTTCTCCTGGGAAATCTCCATCAGCGCCAATATGCTGATGACCCCTAATCCAGCAAAATATTTTCAAGAAAGTCAAATGGCCTTTAGGACATATGTTTTCATTGTCTTGTTTCAACCTTACTACGCCAAAAACTGAATTTTAAATGTTTATCTGTTATTATTCCATTTCAATGAACAATACGATTTTCAATTTCCATTTGCAAAGGTAGATACTTCCTCGGTATTTAGACTTTCCTTTTTTCTCCCTGTCCCATGGACAACCAAGTATCACGTATTAGAGAATAATTTGTGATTTTCTGATTTTTTCTATTTATAGTTTCAAAAATGCATTGTTGTTAATAAGAACTAGGAAACACCACGGAGCACTTAAAGTACTGACACCCTTTATTACATCCTTTCACTGCCTTTTTGACTAGGATAGAAGAAGGGTATTAAAATAAATCCAGATTAGTTGCACATTTTTATGAGACCCCAGTCTCCTGTACAAACAGAAAGGCTAACATAAAGCAGCTGCCACAGTTTGAGAATATGTTAAGCTTGAGGTACAATTGTAAGGTCCTGCTACTTCTGCCTCTGTGTTACTCACTGCTCTGCCGCGAATCTGATCAGCATGAATCATTTTAAAAGCCTCCCAACAAATATTTCTATCCCTAGCTTTACACCTCCAGTCTATTATTCTCGCCACCATTAGAATTACCCATAAGTACTTAAGGATGAAAACATGAGTGAATGATTATAAAACGATAGTTTCAGAGGTTGTAAATGTCATCTTGGCTCACTTACAGAAGGCTTAGCTGTTTTTAACTAATTCCAAAGACACAAGTCCCACCATAATGGATTTTTTACTCATCCTGCTATAAAACATTTATCCTTATTTAAAATACAGTGAGACATATTGCCTGTTCTCTTGTTTCTCAGATACTTAAAAGGACCAATTGTTTGTTTTTCATATATATAAGCTGAAAAGAAATCGGTAATGATATTCTTTCAATGCCGATCCGTGTATCTAATGCATAGATATAAAATTATTATTATTATTAAAAATGCTCCCACAGTTCCTTCAGAGGACTATGGTGACATTATCCAATCTCCTCCATAAGTCTTCATGACATTCCATTTCTTTTCATTCCAGCAAAGGGCACATTTGTGATGGAACTTGTTCAATTTACTTTGGGTGCAGTCAACTTTACAACCTTTTTGGTTTACCACTTCATGTTCTCCTTGGTTGGCACAGCCTGGGCTGACATAAAAGCAGAGCCAGTAATGCCCTAGAGAAATACAGCACACAATCTTCCAGTCCAATTCCATTTTTATGGGCTTCAAAGCTGTCTATATAGTTGACTTCCTAAGGAATGTTAATCACAATTTATGGAAGTTTTTTTTTTGTATTGTTTTGGTTTGGTTTGGTTTTTCAGATTTCCCGCATGATTAAATTCTAATAATCTGAGATTTAGAAATAGAGCTCATTGGGATTCCAACCCTGGAACTAAAGCCATCATATTTGCATATTTCATGTCCTTGTTACCAAGGGTTCCTTGAGATTTGCAATTGGAGTTTTAAGGTGTAAATTTGCTTACATATGTTTGCTATGATGAAACGGGTATGCAACAGAAGTAGTGATGACTGACAAATAATTTTTTTAAATATCAGCATTTACATGATAGAAAGAAGAACAATAGACAATAGAAATAGCAATCATAGTGAGAGTCCTCGCAGGAAGGAGATAATGTGACTCTGCATAGAGCATGTACAGACACAACGTAAAACAGAGTTGCCATTCACCAAGTCTTAATTTATACTAGAAATTGGCAAAATATCGTTATGCAGCTAACTGATAAGCTTTTCACATACATGTGTGAATATACGCACACACATACATATAAACAAAATGGTTTTAGATGAGGAAATGGATTCTTGGAAAAATTTAATTATTTTTCCAAAATTTTGACTAGATCAGGTTTTAAGCCTAATTGTAGCTGTCTGTCTCTGTGTAAAACACAGAAACAGGCCCTTGTGTCAATGTCTTGATGCTATGTTCCATGCAGAAAATGTGGACACACACTGATTCCAAGTTATAAGCCCTTACAGGAAGAAAATGATAGGAAGCATTAGAGAGACATGAAATAAAATACAACTACCACTGCTTCATATTCTGCTAGGCATTCTTCAAGGGCCACTATAAAGATGCAAAAACTACAAAGAAAAAAATCTCGTTTGTGAAGCAAGCATGTAGGCGATAGACAACATCTCAGAATCAGAAGAGGCTTAACTCTCGCAGAACAAGTGCTTCATTTACAACCCTTGGGGAAAGATGAACCAAAAATAGGAGTGTCTAATTAGCATGCCGAGTGTGCAGAAGAAAACAACATCCTTTCCTGTAACCCAACTTGAGTGTCCTGGGCATTGTAAACGAGGTAAGGGGAGGGGACCGCAAAGAGTAATGGTTAGGGGGAAATGGGAAATCCTCCTAAAACATTCAGCAAATATTGTTTTCGAGCACGTAAACAGTCACTGAGGGAAAGGTACAGTGCACGTGAGCTTCAGATGCTGTCCTACTGAACACCCTGCCTGAAACAACCAGACTTGGGAGAAAACCTCATGAGGAACAGAATTACACTCCAGCACAGGATAAGTTCCTTGCATATGTAAAATTAAAATAGCATGCTGGCTCCCCCTCTTCAAAAATTTTGGGGGGCCAGTGTGGTAGCTAAACAAGTTAATTCTTCAGCTGCACCGCCATATGGGCCCTGGTTCTACCTGGTTGTTCCACTTCCTGTCTAGCTCCCTGCTCATGCCCTATGAAAGAAGTTGCTGGCTCGCAGCTACAGTTCTGGTCATTGTGGCCATTTTGGGACAGAGTCAGCAGAGGAAAGATCTCTCTATTTCTCCCTCGCTCTTGCTCTGTAACCTTTTCAAGTAAATAAATCTTTTTTTTTTTTTTAAAGTTGGTTTATTTGAAAGCAGAGAGAGGGAGAATGACGGAGAGAATGAGAGATTTTTCCTTCTCTGCTTCACAGTGCAATTCTCAAGTGCCCACAACAGGGTAAGTCAGTTATCAACAAGGAGCCCAGAACGCCATTCAGGATCTCCCATGTGGATGTCAGGAACCCACATACTTGTACTGATCCTAAAGCATATTTGCAGAACGCTGGACTGGAAGCCCATTCAGGACTTGTTCTCCAAGTACAGCAATGTGGAGTATATGCATCCCCAACAGTTTAAGCTTCCATGAAACAATGCCTGCTGCACACTGCAAGTTTTAAAGTCTAACAGTAATGGTTAACTTCCGGAGATGCTTTCCTGCTTTGAAACCTACCTCTAAACACATGGAATACAAAATAAGTAAAAATTAAACAAAAGTGAGATGAAAATCAGTAAGCTTGCTTTCAATTCAGTTGGATCACTTCTACTTTAAAAAGATTCTTTTCAGTACATGAGTTGTTTTGAGACTTGATTCTAAAAGGAAGGTAATTGCTGTGCAAAGTTTCAGTAGTCAGTCTTTGCCTCCTAAGGTCATGGTGAACACTGCACTTAAAAGGAATGAAGTTTTTCATCCTGGATTTGGAAATGTATAACAATATACAGAGATGCACATGTAATAAAGAACAAAATCAAAAGGCTTGAGTTGGATCCACATTTGGATACAAAGCAAAGAAAAAGGGATTGGCAATGTTCCAAGTGGAAAACATTCACAATGAACAAAAGTAGGAAATACAAAAACATTTCTGGGAAGATTCTGTCTAAAGCCAAGATATATATGTAATATATATGTAACATAATGTTGCTGATCCTTCAGATTTTCAAAACATTTCCTAATTTTTTAATCATATGTCTACTGTCAATATATGAGACTTATGTACATAAACATGTAGTCAGTGTTATAGGTAAGGTTAAACAAGGAGGGTTGACATAGAAAGACAGAGGAAACAGAGAAATGGGAGACAAGGTTCCTTAATCGTGGGACGGCTTAAAACTGACATCTGTCTCTCCTATGCATGTCAATTCAAATCTCAGTTGCTCCACTTTGAACCCACTTCCCTGCTATTGTTCCTGGGACAGAAACAGATGATGGTCTGAGCCCTTGGGCCCTTCCCATTCACATGGAGGAATCAGAATAAAGTGCCTGGCTCTGGGTTTCAGCTTGGCCCAGAACTGGATGTTGCAAAAATCTTTTGCTTATGCACATTTTATTCAGATTTTTAAAAATCCCATTGTAATGTTTAAGGTTCATAAACATAATAACCCAACAATAAATGTTTCTTCCCTCCACAAATTTGGAAATATGGACTATATTTACCTGAAACACCTATAAGGAATCTGTTTCAGTTTTCGGTCTGACAGTGTTCTTAGAATCAGACTGTGCATCTACACATCACCAACAAAGAAAAGCATCAGGGAGCTCTCATTTCAGGATAGTTCTGCTTTATGTTCTTCAGGTACGCTTTGGAGACAGAATAATGGTGTCTAATAATTTCAGCCAACTTGAGTGGTTAGCATAGCTTCCAACAGGCAGTAATTCACTTCTATTTATTTTCTCAGAATGTTACACTAGTCTGAATTAAACACTATGATACATACCTGTACTAGCATAAACTATTTTTTCAAATTTTCCTAGTCAAGATTTCTTTCTCAGAGAAGAAAATTAGACAGGTGCAACACACCAAATGAGATGAACTCTGTCCTCAAAGAAAATTGGTTTTTCCTTTTCAATTTCATTTCAAAGAGATCTGACAAGTGTGGCTTTGAACAAACTTTAACAGCACAATATCCTTTGTATAAGTTTTCCCTTGTCAGCTTTTCCATTCCAGCCGGAACTTAGAACAAAGTAGATGTTGCCCTTTGAGTTGAGAACTTCATCAGCTGAATGAACACTGGTATAGTGCAGTGAAATTGAGGGCACACTCTTCTCGAATCTCAACAGTGCAGTGTCTCAACAAATATAATTTCTCTATCTGGTGCAAGGAGAGACACCAGCTTTATATACAGTTTCATACTCAAGTTTTCCTTCTTTATAGTAAAAGCTAAGCTATTTGGCAACACATCCACTTGAAACTTTCACAGATTATGCTAGGAAATCTCTCATTGTGTACGAGGCATGAACACAACAGTTTGTGATGCTGTTTGTTTCTCCATTATTTCATACCAAAATTTCAAGTAACCTCTTTGTGTAAGTTTTCCCTTGTCAGCTTTTCCATTCCAGCACTAAATATGACTTTCAGTTCTGTGTTTTTTAACACTTGGAAGAAAAAATAATTTGGTTTTCTATTTGCTTGGCTTTTTCAAGTTTTTTTTTTTTTTTTAGCCTTGTGATTTTTTCAAAGTTACATTCTGAAGCAGCAGAAGAAAAACACAGGTCATCGAGTCACAGCAATTGTCAGCTTTATCACACAGAAGTTTGCAGTGGCTGCTCAATCATGAGAAGTTTAGAATGTGTGTTAATGATGCCACTTCATGCTGATAAGTAACTACTTTGATATGGTTATTTTCCCATGCATACCACCCTAACTTTCTTAAGACTTTTTATTATTATCATACTTGCTATCTTTTACCTTTCCTTGGTTCCAACTCTTAAAATTTTTTTCCCTGACACATTAATATTTAAAGACTGAGTTAGTGTCAAACAGTCATGTACAGACAACTTAAATGCAAAATGGATAAGGTTACAGAATAAGTCCATACCCAATTTAATTACAGCATTTTGATTAACACAGATTGTAAGTATTTGAACTAAGAATTTTAAGTTCTTCAACTTGAATATTACAAAGACTAACCAGGGATGAAATGTAACTTCTACTCAGAAACTGCCAGAAAACATTCTGATTAACCAATTTAGATGAACTATCTAATTAAGAATCTAAATATCTTTGGATCACAGAAATTCATGTTTATTGATAAGTTAAAATATTTATCACCCAGAGAGCTGAATTAGCAAAAAGAGCTGCTCTAATCAGGTGCCAAGTGTTAAAAAAGAAAAATGTTGGTTGCAATTCGAAATGTGTTATTGATGAACAATCCTGGCTTCTTTATTTAAGTTTATTGCCTGTAAACTAAGCATCCTTGGCATGTTGGAGGTGATGACATCTACGGCCAAGTTTTTAAATGAATCTGAAAGATAATGACCTGTCCATAAAAATTACTAATGGAAACAATGAGTGGGCACAAAGCAAGGGCAAAGGGCAGAAATCAAAGAAAATTTTCCAAAACAGAGCAAGAGAAAAAACTCTAAGGCTTTTATATTGACTAATTGTTCATAGTTGGAATTAATTTATATTTTTGGATAAATAAAATATTTTTTTCTCTAAGAATTACAAATATAAGAAACTTTATAAGTTCCTCTACTATTTATATTTCCAAAATCTGGCAAAACACATAGCAAAACCAAATTTACAAGTTTCCCAACTTGGAGGCTACTCTGGTTTTCCCTTATCCATTGGAGTTTTGTGTTAGTTTACTTTTGTGGTTACTTGAGATAAATTATGCAAAGGTTTATGGCAATAAAATGATTTGTGTCCCTTGAAACTTCAAGTTTCTAAAAGTTTCAAAACAATGTAAATACAAACTCTTGTACCCATGGATCTTAATAGGTACAACATAATTTTTGCTGGAAGTTAGTCGAATGAAACAGAACAAACTGCATTTTGGAAATTTTATTTCCTTTATTAATAAAAATTAAACTAGATGCAAATCATACAGAGATACATGCTGTTTGTGTTCTAGTTTCGCAGACTATTAACATGTTCTAGCTGAAGTCTAAGACTTCTTATGTTAGGTTAAGAAATCCATTTGGTTGTTTGAAATAACAAGCAAGGCTGACTAGAAAAAATAAGAGAAGTTGCTAAAGTATTTGGTATATTTAATGACTATAATTCTTAACATATGTTACACATTTATTTATCTAAGCACAGAAAAGTCATATCCTGCATATTAATTCTTCCTGTTTGCTTCTGTTCTTTCCTATTTCAGTTTACTAAAAATGTCAAGTTCAAAGCTTTCAAGTACAATACTACAGAAAGCAGAAATTAATAGCGGTCAGCTTCTGAATATGAACACCAAAATAGGCAATAATCCAATCCTAATTGACAATTCAACATAATTTTTATAGATTTATTTATTTTTATTGGAATGGGAGATATACAGAGAGAGGGAGAGACAGAGAGAAAGATCTTCTGCCCACTGGTTCACTCCCCAGCTGGTTGCAATGGCCAGAGCTGAGGTGATCCAAAGCCAGAAGCCAGGAGCCTCTTCCAGGTCTCCCATGTGGGTGCAGGGTTCCAAGGCTTTGGGTCATCCTTGACTGCTTTCCCAGGTCCCAAGTAGGGAGCTGGAAGGAAAGGGGTGTAGCCAGGATATGAACTGGTGCCCATATGGGATCCTGGCACGTACAAGGTGAGGATTTTAGCCACTAGGCTACTGCACCAGGCCCCAATACAACAAACACTTAATGAGACATCTTTTTAGTTTTTTCTTCTTGAGGCACATTGCAATAGTTGATACTAGGACTGGACTATGTATTTATGTCCTAGAAATTAGAGTTCAATGCATTGACCTATTAAAATAATATATTGCAGAATTACTAACATCATTATTACAAAAATGGATTCAGAATAAGAAGTTAAATCTGACCAGTGGACTTTGCAGCTGTAAATCTAGTGATTTCACACCCAGAGCAATTTTGCTGACAAGAAATTGCTATGTACTGGCTTAATGAGACATGATAGTTAGATTCGAATGCTCAGGAAATAAGAATATCAAACACTTCTGTTTGAATGCCAAAGAGAACACATTTAAGTAGATAATGTCCTTCGGGGGAGAAAACGTAGCATTTATGTGTGAAATGACAGAATTCACTCTTTCTGTTATGGGAGAACATCAAGCGGACATTAACGAATCTTAAAATGACCATATATAAAAATAACTAACTTTACAATCAAGCACAGAATCAGAATACTGACAAAGAACAACCTACTGGCCCCAAGTGAGGTCTGATTCCAGGGAAAATCCTAATTCATACAAAATTCTTCTTTATTTCCTCCATGCCTTACATTTCTTCTTCCTTTCTCCTTTAGCTACCTCATCCCTTCATCCCAGTTCCATTCATCTACACTGTTTATTCTCTTAATAAGAAAAATCATAACAAAATATTAGGCTAAAATATTTGGTCTTCAAACTACAGTTTGCTAATGAATAAAGACAAGCAGGTGTCCAGTAGAATGTGTCATTTTCGGATACATAAGATGTATTTCATTTTCATCCCTTGATTATTTGTGAAATAGAAGTCTATTACTCATGGTGAGAATGGTAACAGCAACATATTCACATGTTCTGTGTATGTGCATAGGATTGGTAGCACTGATAGTAGAACTCTAATGAAGCTAACGTTGTGTATTTTTGAAAACCTTCACCAGTGATTCATGTGCACAAAAGGTGAATATTTGGATAAAACCATTTATAGGAAACACTTCTAATCATCAATTTACAAGAAAGATTTATATATATAAAATACTTACTAAAGTATTTTACCACCAAAATTATAGATCTCAAATGGCCAATTATGTTGGCAGTTTATCATAGGTAGTTCAGATGTACAGGGTCTAATTTAGACTACATTGCCAGCACAGATATAATATTTATATGTTTAGTTGTATGATCAGGTGATCATAATATTATGAGAGAGAAAAAAAATTAGGCATATCATCTGAATAGGTCTTACCAGAAAAAAGTGGCCACATATGAAAATTAACTTTTGCGCTTTGAGATAGTGAAAATATGTAACTCCGTATATTGATTATTTTATGTTTTGCATGTACTGCTTTTATTCAATCCATTTTGACAGTCAAGTCACACTTCAAGTGAACTTCTAAGGAGCAAGTATAGTGTCATGAAGCTGTTAGTATTATGCAAATATAGTAATAGGTTTGGATATTTCCATCTCTTCATGAACTGTTCTGATGTCAAAGAAACAATCTCAAAATTCCTGTAGGCTAGGCACCAATAAAAATCACCTGCAGGGGAAACTGAAACCAAGGTTTAGATAATTTTGATTTGGACTTAAAATTTTATTTCAACTAAATTTTGAACATGTGAGTCTATTTTCATTCTTACCACTGAAGTAGGTCATTTCAACAAATTATGCCTGGCTCTATTAAATCTAAAGCAACCTGTAGGGAAAGGTGGTTGAATCAGTATTGAATGCCATAACGGGACATTTTGAGAAGCTATTTTCACTGTGCTCGCTCCACTTTCCAAAGTAAAGTTCTTTAGTCAGAAGATACTTATTTGTATCTACTAAATATGTCCTGCACTTTTCTGGGTGCAACAGAATTAAAGGATGTCTAGATAGCAACCTAGCAAGGAAGAAATACAATGTATTTGGAGATAGTACAACAAGGCTGTCATGAAACAAACTAGAAATTAACACAAAGAATTGGTGCAAGACCAGAGAATGCCAGTTTTGTTGGGAGGGGAAGGAACTTTGTCAGGGGGAAGGACCATGGAGGATGAGGTGAGGTATGTGCGCAGTAATGAAGAAGAAAAGTTTCCAGAAACAAAGTGACAAAGTCAAAGCCAGTAAACATGACAGTGACAAAGCCATGACACTTCCTGGAATTCTAGAATATTTTATTTACATCCAACTTTAAGCGGGTTGGGGAAAATACACAAAAATTTTCACTGAGATCAAATCATCAGGCTGATAAGTGTTGGGTCAATTTGAATAGTTTTTATCTTACAGGGACTAGAATGAAAGTCTTTGGCAAAATAACATAATTAAGGCAACCTTTTAAGAAAATGATTCTGATGTGAATTGCCAACAGGTTCTATGTACAACTGGAGATTACAGATGAGAGACTCAGAACCAGATTCGAAACGACTCTCAACAATGTCACCATTGGAATTGCCCTGAAGTTTCCACCTGCCCTTACTCTACCACCATAACAAGCAAACCTTTGTGTGAATGACAGCAGCAGATGTATGCAGAGAAAACCTCTCCTCCAGATTCCTAGTAAATTTTGCAACATACTGCGGGTTTGTGACATGTTAAGTGTGACCCAGGTTTGACTTTATCTTACACTTTCTATTCAATTCAGCAGATATACAGAATGTACAAGAAAAATCCAAGAGAGAATTATGTTTCCTTTACCAGTAAATTAAGAATAGCAGATCTCTCTGGTAGTGTGGTTAGGACTCATCTACTGAGTGTAGGGGAGTGAATTATAATAGAAACCCAGTGACTGATGATGGTGGCAGTGAAAACAACAATGATAGTGAGCAGTATTACTAGAAGTAATTATAGTGATAGAGCAAATATTATGTTGCTTGACACATGAAGGGCTTAGACTAATAGTTAGGATAATTAAAGTAACAGATAAATTAGAATATTTGAAAATAAAACAGAAGTACTTAACAACTGGTTATATCTACAACGTAAAAAAAAGCAGCTGATTTGCAGTATGCTGAACAAAAGAAGAATGCTTATTTTAGAAAAAAAAATGGTGAGACTAGAAAGAAAAATCAGGAGAAATATGACAAGATCTGTCTTCCATATGTTATATCTGAAGATAGTGTAAATTGGCAATATAGAAATGACCATTGGGTGGTTGAAAACATGAGATTACATCCAGCATGAAAATGGATATAGATCAAATAGATATGAAATTCAGATGCAAAACAGAACTATAAAATGTGTTATTACAACCGAGAGAAGATATGCAAGAGAGAGAAGAAAACATGAATAGAAGTAAGAGGGTTTCTCTTCATAGTTTTAAATTATCTGTGAGTTAAATCCAAGGAAATTATGCTCACAACATAGTTGCTACATTGAAAAAAAAAAATCAAGGCACCACTCTAAATCATAACATACCTTCATAATCATAACCTTCTTCAGGACTCAGAAATAATGAAACCCTGCTTCTTCAGGGATGCAAGAATTTCACAAACTACTTTGTTTCTCCCACTGTCCAAAAGTACAAGCCCACAACAGAAGGCTAACTATTGAAACCAAAGAAAGCAATCTTGAATGTGTCCAGAGAAAAATAATGGTTTATCTGTAAGGAAGCAAATGTTCCAATGACAATGGACTTTTTCTGAAAATGAAGTGGTTAACATTTGAAACTACTTACAAAAGAGATTATCAACTAGAATTCAACCTTCATCAGGAACAAAGGTAAAATAAATACACAAATGGAGTAGTATTTTGGAATGGCAGAATTTTTCTATGCCCTAATTGTGTTGGTAGGTATACAATTCTGAATACATACTAAAATTCATGTAAACTAGACATCAAAAAGTCACCTTCACTGTGATAATTAGAAAACAAAATTTTTGAAGAAAAGAAATAATGAAAAAGAATCAGATACCAGCAAGTAGATTTACAGATAACCCTGGTTTTACTGACCATTTTCCATCTCACTACAATATTTTTCTCCCTGATCTTCCATCTGACTTTACAAAGATTGACATCCCTGAGAATATCTGAAGACAAAGTAAAATCATGGTTATTTTAAAACTGGATAGGACAGTTGATCAAACAAAACACTCCTAGTGGCAAATTGAAAGCTAATGTCAGTATCCAAGTCATTAAATATCATTGGATCCTTGACCAATGTGCTAATTGAAAACATGACAATAACATGGCTAGTTAGCCACAGGTGGCTTTTGAGAGGAACTATCGACCTGTATAACCACATGGAGGTAGACAGTAGAGTAAGTCTGCTTTCATCACTCAACTCATCATGAAAGGTGACAGGACAAGATCAGAATTGCAAAGAACAACCTAGCCATAGACCCGAGTTAGAAAGTAACTGATAATATAGCTTCATGTTATCTTAGATTCTGATTAAATAATCTACTCTTAGATCACTTTATGATTTACATAAATGTTTCAGACACAGTTCTAGAAATCCCAGGCTCAACTGGGAATAATTATTGTGAATGTAGGGAAACAGGATGTTGCAATTCTAGTCTCCACCATTAATTTAACAATATAAAAATAATAATAAAATACTTGATTTCCACGCATTTTTTTTTCTGGAAAAGAAGGCTGTACATCTAGGGTTCAAGGTGAATGATGGGAAAGTATTGAATGAATCTTATTAGCCATGGACCTAGTTAACAGCATTCAGCCTGAAGCATATATCCAAGCTAGTGAATCCTAGAATCACTTCTAAAACAGAAAGCAAATAGACTTTTAAAGGGTGTATAATTTTTTCAGGAAGTTCAAGGAATGCTTTGAAATAAGTTCCCAAAATGCAGAAAAAAAAAATACTAAGAAAGACAATAGAATGATAGAGCCGATGGTGGAAATCAAAGAAACATTAATACAATTCTCAGATTTCCAAACTGACCTGCAAACAAAGCAACTCATAGTGCAGTAACACCTTCTGGATGTTTAGTACAATGCCAGAAACTTAGCTGAGATTGTAAGACAGGCAAAAAAACACTCTGTGGGAAAACGGTTGAATAAAAGGAGTACATGACAAGGAAAAGATAACATGGCTTTCCAGGATTTGCTCAAGAAGCAATACATCACAAAGTCTCAGAGCTTTTTCTTTCCAGCAGCCCCACAAAAACCACAAAGAGGGGGAGATGACTGTGATCTTTGGTGGCAAGAACCACTGGGGACAGTCTGATGAAATACGTCCATTTACTGTAATGCAAACATAAGCATATCTAGATTAAGAAAGGGCAAGTCAGAAGGTACCACAACAGTCCTCCCACCCAACAATGACACTGTAACTGACTAGAAGGCATGTCTATCACTCTGGACCCTCCAACCAAGTCACAAGTCATATTCTGCATGAAGGCTAGAAGCTATGCCTCAGATCACATTCACCACATGGGTGATATGTGTGGGTCACATTTGACTTTTTAGAGTTGCTTATCAAGGAAGTTCCAGCACAGGTCATCCAAGGACACAGAATAGAAAGTGGAGTGCAGCCCATCCCTCTTGCTGCATGCCCAGTGAACAGGTCAGGTTGAGGTCATGGTCAGCAAAAACATTGTCAAGGGGTTCCCCAGGGATACAGTGTGCCTATGACCTCCCACAAAGACTAAGCAGGCAGAGATCTAGGGGCAGTCTCCCACAGAAAAGTAAGCAATGTTTTAGACAGTATTTTCTGAGAGTCAAAGGGGAGAGAATGTTGAAATATTGCAGTTTGGCACAAAGAGAGAAGGATGATAGTTATCCAACCAGAAATCAGAAAGGTGCTACAAGAGTCAGCCATGACAAGGTGAGGTCTGGCCAAAGGAAAGCCAGAAGTGTATATTTGTCTCTTCTTCATAGGAACGCATCATGACAGTTGCTCACAGGGTTAATGGAGACTGCCACTGGGCCGCTATTGATCTGTGAGACACCCACAAAAGTGGCAGTGTTGGCCTCGGAGTTCTAACTCATCTAAGCCTCTTGAAAAGTGAAGGTGAGATACATAACTAATGGTAGGGTCAATGTCAACTCACATGGTAGAGCTTTTGGTATTGCTTTGTATACTGGATATAAAATATGATTTTGAGAATTGGAAAGTGGGTACTAAGAGAAAGATGAATTGTCTCTCAGTTCATATTAACCATGAGTGAAACCGAGAAATGACACAGAAGGACATCAACTGTCTGTGACTCATAGAAAAAAAAAAAACAAACAGGTGACAAGCGAGATAGCCCTTGAGTATTTTAACAGTTGAAAACTTCTGAAGCTCCTTTTCCAAGAACTTCTGGATAAGGAGGACTTGTATTTTGGCATACTTTTTCACCCTTTATTCTCAAATACAAGTTTTCTTAACTGAGTCATTTTCCCTGAAGACTAGCAGGTCAATACACTTAGAAACTTTTAGGAAACATGTTTTATTTATTTTCCCAATCCAGCTAAAATGTCATTTAGGAGCCACTATAGCTCTACTGGCTAAATGTTTTCCTTCACATGCTTCATTAAAATTTGTATTATTTACAAATAGACAGTAATGGCTTCATCTGAGATAATCCAGTTCATCATGTTTTTATATATTTGGGGCATGACCTGCATTTACAAAACACCCTTTGAGAATTTTGTACTAAGTGCCAACATCCATGGTAGCATTTGTTACCCTTCCTGATTACAGTATTATATGCATTTTTCCCCTGGGGAAGACCAGTAATTAGCTTCCTATTCCAGGAATACTTAAGCAAAACCAATTCAGATACCTGGTGTCTGTGACTCTGTTGCACATGAAAAACATATTTCCAGTTGGACAGGTAACAACAGACAACACTTGTCATGAAGGGGATTGTGTAGGAAAATATGGATGCACATTTGTTTCTTCCAAGGTAGTTCCAAGGTAACTATCAGCTTATTAACATGGAGCAAATAAAGAATGCCACATTCAGTGTCCCCAGACTGGGGAGGGAATGTTACGAGTTATAAATATTCACATTGATTTAATGCTTATTTGGCTTCATATAATAGAGACTTTAAATTTTACTTTCTCATTTTAAAATAAAATATTAAAAGTTCTCTCTCTGTCTGTCTCTGTCTTGCCCTGTTTCTCTGCTTTTCGAAGAAAATGGAAATAATTTTTTAATTTAAAAAAATCTTTGCTTTTCACAAAACTTATCCCCCTCCCTGAATTGTACTTTTCCCTTATATGTCAAAGAAGAACAATTTGCTATTTATTGCACTAATTATTTTTCTCAGTATGCGAAAGTCAAGTAGGAGGTAAAAATCAAGGCTAATGCAAGAGTAAATATTATGAACTCATTTTGAAGACTCAGGAATCTTTGAACAGCACAGATAGATTCTTCAGCAACAAGTGAGATGGATTCACTCCATATTTATGCAGGTTATTAATTTTTTTTTTGCCTTACAGGAAAATCCCAAGTGAGGGATTGCTTTTGGTTTGGTCAGTCTCTGAAACTTGCTCCTTGACGATCTTTCTTGAAAAGCTTATCACTCCCTCCTATTATTTGCTGGATTTAGGGCATTGTCACTGGCACTTCAAAGTTAGTGAACTAAGGTACAGAGAAGAAAATTCATAGATCTTAGCAATCATCCTGAAGTGTGGTAAAGAGACAATAGCTGATCATGAAAGTGTCAGCAAGAATGCCTGCAGGTGGGAGTCATAATGAAACTTCAAAGACAAAGGGGGCAATGAATTATTTGTCCTAACTCTTCAAGCTTATGGAAGATGGGAAGGGATACTGTTCCCTGTCAATCTCAGACCAAACTTCATTAATTCTTACTCAAAAGGCCTCAAAATATACATTTTGGATAACAAGAATGAGGGATTGTGACTAAGTATAAAGCTCTTTAAGACTATCAATCTTTAATTTTCCATTTTCTGCATTCTTGTTTTGTTCCAGACAATTCTGGACTCCATTCCCATTTTTTTCTCTTTCTATGTGCAAAAACTAAGGCTTTGTGCACTCTGTTGCCATGGAAACAGGAAAGAGAGAAACAGTTTATGTATTTCAAAAGCTGTCAGCCTATATGCTCTGGATTTTGATAACTAAACCTACACACTGTCTTTCCTCTATTTCCAACATTCAATACCTTTTTATTATATATGTGTGTGTATATGTGTGTGTGTGTCTTGCTTGGAAAATTAAGAACCTATTTATTTAGCTTTGGTGCAATTCATTTTATTCTCAATTTAGTACCCAAGGGACAGAGAGAAGCCTGTTTGATGCAGTTAAAAATATATAAAACTGTTCCTAATAAATACTTCTAAAACAGAAGAAAGACAGAGTTAGAAGGCATCACAGCTCAATCTATCGCCATAATAATGATAACAAGATTGACACTCTATTAATTTTAAGACAGATCTGAATGTTGCCTGACTTACGTTTCAAAGAAAAGTAATGTCGACTATATACTCTTCAGTTCTCTAATAAAAAAGCTATTTTGAAATTACAAAATACACTGTGTTCTCTCCCAGAGGACCCAACTCAATAGCTTATTGATTTTCCTTGGCATCCTTAGTCTGGTGTGAGGGGGTTTCTGGGCTCTTGGATCTGGAAGGATGGAGTTTGTTTGTAATTGATTGAGATTCTGTCCAGCAAGGCCACTTCCCCCACACCTCCAATGAAAGTGTTCATGATCGTCTGGCCCATTAAGTGCTTGCCTACTTACATTATTAGCTGTTTTCTAACACTTGCTAATATTTTCAAGAAAATGACTGCTATGTTGACCAAGTTTAGCTTATGCTGTTAAGCGCAGTGGAAAAACACACAAGAAATGTCGATCTTTAAATCTAAAGCATTCTCTAGCAGTTAAAGGGTTTTGCTCCAGCAGTTACAGAATCCACTGGGCTTTCAGATGTAAGAACCGCTTTCTTGGACTGTATAAGTAGATTATTCACCTGAATCTGAAAATTGGAGATTCATCAAAAAGTGTTTGTTTTTCCCACCAATAAAGCTATATTAGCAGAGCAGGCATTGTGATGTGGCAGGTTAAGATGCCACTCAAGACATCATAACTGATAGCAGCATCACAGATCAAAACCCAACCACGTTTGTCATTCAGCTTTCACTAATGCATATGGGATGCATCCGAGGATGGCTCCAAATGGGAGACCCAGATGAAGTACTTGGCCTTGTACTTCAACATGCCCTGCCTTCTATTATTATAGATATCGGGAATCTATCTTCTCTGTCAGTCTACCTTTCAAATATTTTTTTTTCCTAAAGATTCACTTATTTTTATTTGCTAGGAAGGTTTTAGAGAGAAGGAAGAACAGAGAAAGAAGTCTTTCATCTGTTGGCTCACCCACAAATGGCCACACACTGAGAGTTGATATGTTTGAAGCCAGGAACCAGAAGCTTCCTTCAGTTTTCCCATGTGGGTGCAGGGACCCCAAAACTTGCCCCATCCTCTGCTGCTTTCTCAGGTCATAATTAGGGAGCTGGATGTAAAGCTGAGCAGCTGAGATACAAATCAGTGCCCATTTGTGATGCAGACTGAGGATTAGCCTGATATGGCACCATACCAGCCCTTCAAATACATTTTTAGAAAACATACTAGTAATAATTTACATATATATATATATGCAGAAAGAATAATAAAAGACAAATGAGAAAGTGATGAGACATCATAAAAGTCCTCAAGTTCAAATCCATGGCCAAAACATTCTGGAGCTGTATTAGCTTCTTTATTCTATATAGTCATTTATTTGGTGGTAACTATTGTAACTGAGGGCTTCAGTTTCTTCTTACTGAACTATTTTGTTATTCTTTAACAATCATTGGAACATGGGCCTTTTCTCCCGTGAAACTCCAAAGATCATTTTTCACAAATGCGTATCATGTTCCTGATAGGAAATAAATGTTGTGCTGCCATTAAAATTTCTACAAAAAAATAAAACAGCAAGATATCAAATAGTCACCTCAAGGCATTTGACAGTGTCTAGGATAGTTTAAAGATAAAATGAAAAAATGAAATCTGCTTGACTCAATGCTGGCTTTCCATATTCTTAAATCTCCCTTTATTTTGAAGGAGGTTTCTGTAAGGTAACAATGGATTCTGTTCTCTCTATGTCATGTTTTACTCAAAGATTTTGTTAATTACCTAGATCAGACCATGAAATCAAATATTATCCTGTTTTGGGGGGATACTATATGCTATATATATCACATTTAGGTATACATTGTACTATAGAACCAGACTCCAAAAACAAACAAACAGAAAAACACTAATAGCTTCCTTTGAGTAATGATGAACCAACAAACTCAAATTTAATAGGAATGGAATCCAAGGATCTTATATGAAGTTGGAAAGAAAGAAACAGGAATTTTTATAATGGAATAGTTTGGAAAAGCTGTGAGTCTTCCTTCTATAGATTTTTATAACAGTATCTGTATTTATCTGATTATGTGGGTGTGTGACTAAATAAGACAAAGAATCTTCAGAAAACGATTACAACATATATTATGAAAAGGTACATATGGCTGTCAACAATATTTGCGCTGAAATAAGTTTACTGTTTGTTCTATTTTTCCATGCACTTTTTGCATAGTCATGTATATGTTCTTTTTTGTGGTTATTGCATTTTTCACTGCTGGATCCAGATATCACATAGTTCATTAAATTATCTCACCTTTCAATCCTACTAAACCTGAACTTGTAACTATGAATCTAGAACTTTCTATAAAACATATAATACAGTCCTCCCTGACCAAAGGCAACAAAATACATAATGGCTTAACACACGAAATATATAATTAACAATGCATTTTAGACAACTGGAAATCAAGGCCTTCAGGTTGATGTGCCTAGGGAATCCAAGAGATTTCATTAAACCCTTCCTCACTGTTAATAATGATGTAACCACACTTATCATGCAAAAGAAGCCATCTTGCTCATGCTCTTGTATGCAGGCATGCTTAGCAGAACTGTCCAAGCAACTAGCTGCCACAGCCTTCCTACAGACTAAATGGTAGACAAAAACAAGAGATGGTTTCCATGTGCTTAGAGAACAAGAAAAGAGAAAGCTAGTGTTGTGGGATGCAGAATTCATGTGTAGAAGGTTAGAAAGTTCTGGATATGGATAATAATAATGATGACACACATAGGAATATATTTTATGTCACAGAACTTAGACCTGGAAATTCGTGACGTTTCCCAGACACTCTTGGGGTAGTGAATAATTTGGCCAGCATATCCAGGGTCACATCACCACCATCGGGCCAACTAAGCAGACACTCAACTTTTTTCTTCTTTTCTCTCCCAGATTGTATCTTAGACTATTCATAATCACAGGGATGTACATGTGAGTACATGTAGGTGGTTAACTGAAGAGGACAGGATTATTTTCTAGCTCTTACATGGAAGCTTTTAGATCCCATACATGAAGGATAAAAATGACCATTTAGCTACAGAAAAGAATAATATCCATAATGAGCTGTAATTACTGTTAAATAATTCATGTATCTTAAAATGATGGAGTTTCACTTACCTAAAAATTGTCATCTTTTTTAATTCATGAGATTTAACCAGCAGAGTTTATGTGGAATTGAGAATTACTATAATCACCTAGGAGTTCTAATCCAGTAGATCATGGGTTAGGAAATTGTTTTAAAAGAAACCTAGTTGCTTTTGATAATGATCATTAAAGAATCTATTTGAGGGCCTATTGGAAGAAACACTAATCTAAAGTACATTCCAACAGTTCTCAAGTTTCTTTGTCTCAGAATACTTTGTATTCTTAACTTCATGAAGGACATCATGCATTATATTTGTCACTACTCTGTCAGAACTGAATGCTGAGAATTTAGACAATATATAATGACTGCTTCTCTT
Organism: Ochotona curzoniae; assembly: GCF_017591425.1. NCBI lineage: Eukaryota > Metazoa > Chordata > Mammalia > Lagomorpha > Ochotonidae > Ochotona > Ochotona curzoniae. The sequence goes on from NW_024467122.1 coordinate 37,817,146, forward strand.
AATTCTGTTAAAACTACAACTAACTCAGGCAACACTAAATCTATGAAAAAATTAGAAAGAGTATTTCTAATGATAGAAAAATGAGATTGATATCTTACATAGTATCTGACTTTATAGAAAACTTATGAATTCTCACACATACATTTACATCTCATTTGGTAAGTAGCTTAAGTTTAAGTGTATGAAGAAAGAGTAGCTTCAAACAAATATGGAAAAAGAAGAGTATTCAATTACCTTTGCACCTTTTTGTGGATATACTGCTTTCTAACGAGATTCCCACGCCCCACAAGTGGCAGTTCCTCAAATGTCAGCTGTGATATGGAATCTGAAATCCTATAAACAAACAAATATTTTAACTTAAAATGTATCTTTCAATGTATTTATCTTAAAATATGGTGATTTTGCATTTTATATGGATCTTTTGCTCATTCATGATTTTTTTCTCAATGCCAGGCATGTTTATTCATAAAACCTAATTTCCTAAAGTTATGCAGATCTTTCAAATTGGTGTTTGTATTGTACAATATCCAGTAGTTGTTTCACATAGATTAATCTTACCACTGATATCATTATAAAAGCTTTAACATATTGAGAAACCACCAACATGATAACACTGGAAAATTTTTACAATTGAAATTATCATTTGAAAGCTTGAATTTCATAGCCCACAGTTGTATTCCTTGAAATAACGAACCCAATTCAGTTTAGAAAATGACTTCCAAATATATAAGTCTGATCATTACAGTTTGTCTGCCATTCAGTGATTGAAAATTATAACAAAAAGAATGTGCTCCCATTGAAAAAACATGGTGGATAGTTGTGTTTGCACTCAAACACACGCTTTAGTATGCATTCAATGCACCTTATGCTTATTATCCATTTCATGATGTAGATATTTAACAGATGACACCATGTTTTGGAACTTAATAAGATTAGCCTTTTTAATTGTTTGTTTCAAGAGCATGTGTTGGTGAGCAAGATAATGACTGCTTGTGAATTTTGGTGGCATTGTGCTGGGTACAATTCAGGTAGCCAAAGATCCTCCCAACATTGTTTTTGCACAAACCCACACAAGATCAACTTTGGGAAAAAGGCAAATGGTGGGTCTGGTGTGGTGGCCTAGAGGTTAAAGTCCTCGCCTTGAAATGAGCAGTGTCATGACCTTGAAGATGTGTAAAGGCCTTGACATCATTAGGGGCTCTGTAGGTCACATTCTGAGAATATCTCATGTGCCCCAACATTCCAGTGTTTATCTATGAAGGTTATGAGTTCATGCCAATGATAATGGTTGAGACAGCAGCTAATATGATCATGCCACCTAGAAGGTTTTTGTTTGTTTAGTTTTACATGTATTAAACTGAATCTATACCAGGACTCTGAGTTAAATATCATTATTATCATCACCATTTTACAAACAATGGGTAGGGGACTCAGAGAGGGTAAAATCATTGCCCAAATCTACAAAGTTGGTAAAAGATAGAGTGATAATTTCAAACACTTTCTAAGAGTAAAGGAAGCATGCATTGGAAAGAGGCATCATCCAACAAGCGAAGGCCAGGACATCTGAAGAGGCCAACCAGTAGGAATAATGTGCTGGAAGTTAAGGAGGTTATATTTGCCTAAGCAAATGCTATCAGCCTGTCCCAAGCATACATCTTATATAAACATCCACTTTTGTACTTTGATCATTTTTATTTCATCTCATCTTAGATTGGTCAGGTAAACATAACCAAATCCAGTGTTTTAGCCTTAGTAGTTTGCTTTGCATATGATCTTTCACAATAAATGTTACCAGTAGTTATTGCAAACTCAATCAGCCATGCAAAAGATAGACACATTTATGAGTCTGATCAGCAAAAGCTAGAGGAGAGGCTTTGTCCCTCTGCATTGTAAGAAAAGATGGACCACAGTAGCGCAGCACCCCAAAAGAGTAAACAGCTTATGAGCTTCTGTGACTAGTATTCAAGAGGCTTAGACAACACATAAAAATGCTCATATTCTTTTCGAATACTCAATAACAAAATAATTTTGCTAGTCATATATTTTGGTGTTTAAGGGTTGCAGTTTCATAAAGAAACTTTCTCTCTTTCCTGTAATTCTTTCAAGAAAAGTAATTTTTAAAAAACTTAAAAAAAAAAGAAAGCACAAATAACTTAGTCACAGCTACTCCTGTCTCAGTAATTGGAGCTTTGCTTTAGGAAGTAATGAATTATGATTAAAAGATGTCTGAGTAGTATAGAGAAACCATACAGCACACATTATGCCACTCCCTTCTATGTCATTTAGCAGTGTTCTTTTCCATTGAGCCCTGGGGTTGCTTCAATATTCTTTTCAACACAGGACTGCAAAGAGTCACTACCAATTGATCACAGTTAATTCTTCAGGATGAAAGTAATTTTCTTCCCTGGTTTAAAGTAACTCCTCATCTCTATAAATAACTCAAGTACCATATTTGCTTTTAAAGATATTTATCCATCAAAATTTCATATCTGTGTTCACGTATGTTTGCTAATATGTAGATGTTTAGTATCACGAAGAAAGTCATCTGACAGGATTTAAAAGGCAACTCAATGGAGAGTTGCACTCCCTGGGTAAGTTGTCCATTACTCGTCAGCCATCTGTGTCCTCTTAGCAGACCCTGAAGGCAGCAACTTGCCATTTGTGTTTGTTCTGTGCCCTTCAGCAAATCAAAGGAAGGTGAGAGCCGGAGTGCTTTGTCACTGGGATCCAAAGAAAATGAGTCATACACACCTGAGAACTATAAGCTGCAGCCCAGACATCCTCTCTTGCTCACTCATCAGTTCTTGCCTGCATACTCAAACAGAAAAAGGACAGAGCCAAAGTCTTGGAAGAGCTCCCTAGAAGAAACCCCTTTTGTGGTACTAACTGGACTCTTCAACAGCCAAATCCCCTTGGGCATTTCAGAAAAGGAAGGGAAGGTTCAACGATAAACCTCTAATAAAAATTAAGGTGATTATTCATGGCAGTACTTTGGAAGAATCAACATCTGCTGGTAGGAAACAGGGAACCATACAACCCAACAGCTGTGCACTCACGTTGAAGCTCTCCCATGGGTACTTTCAGGTCTCAATCAAGACAGTGATAAGGGAACTGTATTGGAAATGTGGAGCTGCCAATGGGTCAGGTGAGAAAGAGGGAAAAACAGCAACAACAACAAAAACAAAACACTTCACCTAGCAAAGAGTTGTCTGTATTAAGAGAGCACAGCAAAGGAGAGAGCAGTCCCTTCCCACCAACTCCAGCATGGATGCTCTCCTTATCATTCCGCTCCAGTCCCTGTAATTATGAGGAGGGAGTGAGAGCATCCACTAATCAGGGCAGTGTGGTGTGCTGTTCACAAGGCCATAACTGGCAATAAAACAGGAAGGCCCCTGTCTGCTCTGCTGAGTAATTTCCACGCTGAAGCCCTGAGCAGAGATACCGTGTCATTTGTAACATCTGCCTTGGCATCCAGGAGCCAAAGTAAGCTAGTTAGGGAGTTGTACTGATTCTTTCTCCCTCTTATGACAAGTCTAAAGGACTTGAGGCTATTTGTAAAGAAAACTAGTCAGGGCTCTTCAGAGAGTTGTCAGTGTGATGCAAGTGAGACAAAAAAGTGTGCTGACTGCTCAGGAGACACTCTGGCCTCTTATTTACCTAGGAAGGAGCAAAGAAGTGGCACCAGGCATAGACAGAGAAACCTTCAAGAATCAAAGCAGAAACATGAACTTTAAAGTGAAAACTCCTCAGAACTGCACAAAAGTAAGATTCAATCCTCAAACCTTATTAGTTTTTACATCCTACAATTTCTTGTACCAAAAAGTAGACAATTTCTGCAGATGAGACTATGCCCCAATGACAATGACAGTACACAATAACAATGCTAACTCCAAAAGCATGTCACTTTTGACTACAATCTTAACCTGTCTAAGCATCTTAAACCCCACACTCTACAACAATACTTCTCATCCAATGTGTACACTTTTTGCCTGGAGATTTTATTGAGTAACAATTTTGATCTCAGGGTTATGAGTGAGACCATTTGTAGTTTCTAGGTAGCATCAATTTCATTTTCCCTCTCCTGCTCCTAACTCACACTCACAGAAGTGAGAGATTTAATTAATACTTTTTGTTTGGCATTGGATTGGCTTCTTTCTTAATATTTTTTTTAAAATGTATTCATTTGAAAATCAGGGCTATAGAGAAAGAGAGGGAGAAACAGATCTTTTATCCACAAAAGGTCACAATGGTCACTGCTGGGTCAAGGCAAAGCCAGGAGCTGGGAGTTCTGTCTGGGTTTTCCACATGGATACTAGGGCCCAGGCACTTTGGGTCATCTTTTGTTGTTTTCCCAGGAATATCAGTAGGGAGCAGGATTATAAGGGCAACAGCTAGACCTTGACCTGGCGCCCATATGGCATACTGGTATCACAGGCAACAGCTAAACACACTATACAAAGTCAGATATACAGAGAGGAGGAGAGAGAGAGAGAAGAACATCTGTCCAATGATCCACTCCCCAAGTGATTGCAATGGCTGGTGCTGTGCCAATCCAGAGCCAGGAGCCAGGAACTTTCTCCAGGTCTCCCACATGGATGCAGGGTCCCAGGGCTTTGGGCCATCCTCGACTGCTTTCCAAGGCCACAAGCAGGGAACTGATGGGAAGTGGAGTTGATGGAAACAGAACTGGTGCCCATATGGGATCCTGGCACGTTCAAGTCAAGGAGTTTAGCCTCTAAACGACCACAACGGGCCCTGATTCTTAAACATTTTGTATTTTTCACTTTTCCTGCATAGCGATAACTGTTCTTTTAAAAATAGTCCAAAATTCAGTCACAGCCTATATACTACATCATGCCAGCAGTGGTTCTTATTCCTCACATGAACAAAAGAAACACAGGCATAAAACAGGACTCTCTACCTAGGCATGAACAGGTGTGGGTGGCTACTTTCCTAGGAGTTTGAAGCTGAAGTAAAGCTGTACTGGCCATCAGAAAATCCAGAGACATTGAAGCACTTGGAGTGTCCATGCAGCACTAAGCAAATCAAACACATTTGCATTTCTAAGAATTAAAGTCCAATTCACTTTTCATTCAAGCTTTTTTTGGTCTTATACCACAAGATTAATGACTTTCAACTACTGAATTCTTTGACACAACTCTGTGATTATGTCTCATGAGGCATACAAAACATGAGAAGACACAGAACTTCAAGAAACCCATAGAGGAGCTGAGGAAAAGAGCAGATGGTACATATATTTTGCTAAGAATAGTTATATACTATCCCTGAAAACTTTCTCCTAGGTAAGTCATGCCTGAATCAGATTGTAAAAGACTAGCCACATATAACAACCAGCTCTGCATTGGAAGGTTGCCAAAGAGTAGTGATTTCAATCATGCTTGTACCAATTGTCCCTACACTGAAGTAGTTTTAAACATCTCCAGGTTTCTCTCTGTATCCCAAATGCAAATACCTCAAGATTGGTTCTCCCTCCCAGCTTCTCTGAGTTCTTCAGTATTTCTCCCAAAAAGACATTCACTGGTTGCCCAACAGCACAGGTGTAATCAGAGGCTGCCATTGGGTCATTTATTCTTGTCCTAAACCAACTAAAGCTTCCCGGCTCTGTTACCCTGGGCTTTTTGTATGCTCCAGGGCTGCCAAGCACTTTAACAGCCAGTGACAGACCAGTCATTATGAGCTGCTACGTAGGAAAAAGGAAAGAGAAGCCAGATCCCCACGCCATATGACTCCAGGGGAACTTGACATCGCCAGATGTCAGGCTGGAACCTCTCCTGAGAGTTCCAGCTTCTGTGCACAGATGGGAAAAGTTGAGTGCTAAGGACACATTCCAGGCAGAGCTCAAGACCAGAACTCAGAAACGGGACCTGATTCCCCAGGGTTTGCAAGCAACCATTTGAAATATGCTATGTGAACTTTCCAGACTCCAAATCCCCTCACTAGAGGGTGTCTAGTCTGCTCATTTGTCCGTGAGTCATACCACTATGCTGGGAAGAGGATCTGGAGTGGGCAGGCTTGGATATGTAACTCTACCCTGTCTCTCTCTAACTCTCTAACACTGGGAAAGGTTTTGAACTTTGCTGGACCTTAGTGTTCTCAAGTTTGAAACGTACAGATTTCAGACGCAATTATCCAACACTAGAATGAGGACTAAATATGCCTGGATAGCTAAAACATGGCTGATATGTAATAAATATTCAGTGAAAATCCAAGTTCTTTCATTCCTTGCTGATACTGACTAATAAAATATCTACGAATTATTTGGTAAAGAGAAATAATGCTAATATGTTAATTTCATTTTAATAACTCACTTGGAGTCAAAAATATATCAAAAAGTTATCTTGTATAGAGGCAAGGTAATTGAGATAAATTAACTGGAAAATGGAATATTAAAAGGGGTTAGTTAATTGTCCTCAAATAAATGAACTGTTTTTATTCAATAATTTATGGTTTCCTATCAGTCTTCACCTCTACTGAAAGACACAGTAAGATGTGTTCAGCATGAAGTAACTTAAAAGGAAAAACTTCCTACTGAAAACTACAATCTAGACTATTTTCCTAGGGAATATGCACAGAGTTATTGGAAAATAGGCATGTTTCTATGAAATTCCTCTGAAAATCCTATGAAATCAATGAAAACCTGCATTTGTCACCTTGTAAAATTACATACAATAAATAAACATTATTAATAATAAAAATTAACAAGAAAGCCTAATGCAGAGGGTAGAGAACAAGTTAATATCCCCAGTTGGTATCTGTGTATCTTATCATCTAAGATAAGTTAGTTTGGGTCACACGTTTTTCATATTTGAACAGATACATCAACTTATTTCTAGGAAAATTCAAGAATTGATTTCTCTGTCATTTAAAATCCAACCAGAATTACAAAACAAGGCATTTTGTATGCATTTTAGAATCAGATATGAAGCATGTCTGTAATATTAATTTCCATCCATATAAATGGCCTAAACCATTCTTCAATCAAGAGGCAGGAGGACAGAAACAAGGTCACAGAGCAACACAGTGTGTTTGTGTGTTCCACACTGATGTTCAAAAAACAAAACAATTCTTGAATAAAAGAAAGCACAACCAGATAATTCTAAGTATTCGCTCTAATTATCAGCATTTTTTCAACAAGCCTACTATGTGTCAAATAACATATCCATCTGTGGCATATTTGTTTATGACATCAGCGCTAAATTATTTAAAAGTAATTTTCTACTCTTCAATTTAGAATTTTCCCAACACTCTTAAAGGCAAATGGAATCAATTGAATCTATATGATAGGGCAGATCTTGGTCTGCACGCTTGTCCCTTCAACGGCAGACACACTCAGGAAGAGATATGGAATGAGCTTGAGGGTAAAAGCATCGTCTCTTTTATAGGGACTAGAATGATAAATCTCAGTAAAGCAAGTCACGTTACCTGTGTTACTTTTTTAAAATGTGGTTTTTTTTTTGCATGTAGTAATCACCAGATTATTTGTTACTCCATGTTTACTGGAAAAGTTTTTGTGGACAAGCATGAACAGAGAAGATATCTGCAGGTGAATTTACTTGGGAAGTAGATATGCAGACTGTTTTTCAAATGCTTTGGCTCAAAAGACTCAAAATCAGAGGCAAAGAACGAGTAGGTGTAGAAAGTGTTATTGTGGCGGGTAAATGAGTCATAGCACAGGTTTCTTTCTTTCAGATGGTGTTGTCGCAGTGTCGAAGTTACTTGATCCCTGTTTTAAAAAGAAACATAGCTAAGTCTTCCTTTCAGAAAGGAGACTAAGTAGTTTAACAGGAATCACGTTTGCTTTTCATCAACACTGCTGCAAGTCTTACTGCCACCAGCACTAATTACTGTAGCTCACAAACCCTGCATTTTTTTTTCCTGCACTTTAAAGCTATGAGAGAACTCAAAGCTAAATAGTGGAAACCCAACTCTGATGCAGCTTTTTTTCTTTCTTCTCTCATTTTAAAAATGTATTATGTAAGAGGGAGAATCCTTATCTGGAACTACAGGTTTGAGCACACCGGAGGTCTTAAATTAGAGCTCTCTTTGAAGGTTGGTAACAGAACAGTAGATGGGAACGCAGATACAGCTGAAAGTCATATTCTGGTGACAGTGCTTTTTATATAAGTGGGCAAGGAAAAGATGAGCATAAATTGAAAGACTATAAGCTCTAAGCAGCTGTGTTTATTTAGGGAAGGAATGTCCATTGTTGAGAATGTTTCCTTGGCATTTATTCCTAGGAGTTAAATCCATTTTGGAAATCTGGCGGATTCTCCCTTGGATAAAGTATTTCCCTCCATGACAGCAACTAATTCTTTCAGTGATGATGATGTTGAAGGTAAAATTACAGCAAATCCTAAACAAAGGAAAAATTCTTCATCTTAAATTTACAGGAATATTATCAAGCCTTTTCATTCCTCTGTGACAATTATTTTTCTGTCCATATACTTACTGGTTTTAGTTACCTTGTTATACGTTACAAATATCTCTCTGTCTCTCTCCTTCTATATTTCTTGCTATTTGTTACATTATTATCCAATAAAGGACCTGATTTAGAAATATAATACATACACACATGCCTGCACACACATAGTTTGCTCCTTTCCATTGTAAAAATTCATTTTAATTACGTAGACCAGAAAAATATGATAAAGAATTTAGACTGTAAAGTGACTACGTCACCCATAACTTCACAACACAAACCAGCCAATACTATTTTAGGAAGTGAGTACTTTTTTCAGGAAGCACAAATCTAAAATTAGCCATCATTTCACATCTTTAGATAAAAACACAAAATGATACTCAGGGCATCCTTAAAAATATGCCTTCTATATTTAAGTTTCCTTAAAAGTCATAACACTTCATGAAAAGTATCTTAAGTGGGTGAAGATGATCTCATTTAGTATATAAGGAGAAAGAAAAAGTACCTCATGCAACTATTTCAATGACAAAGAATGGACTGATTTAGAAGGATATCTCCAGTCCTGGCTTAGATGTCTGTGACATACTTTCTCTGCATGGGCCAGCAATAGGTTTGGAATTGTTTTTAGTCTCAAAGGTTGTACTGAAAATTGTCTTGAAAATATTTTCTAAATTGTAGACTTGATAAAAATTGTTTGAGAAGTCTTTCTGTTTTTATCAGACCCTAATTTCCCAAAGTGAATGTAAGAGTAAGAATATCAAAACAACCCCAAGACCATTAGAACTTGAGATTTTTAACCATATAATTTTCTCTACAATGGCAGGTAACATCAAATGACTTTGCTTTCTGGAGGCCTTACAAAATCATTCCTCTTCAATATATAAAAATGTATTTTTTCCATCTTGAGCAAATATAAAAAAATAAAGTCAGAGTGGTATTCTAGATATTTCAAAGTAAGATTTTTTAAACTTGTAGTCGCAAATGAAAACAAGATATAGTTGGGTTTTTTTAAACATTTATTCATATGTATTAGAGAGGCAGATTTTGTAGAGAAAAGGAGAGCTGGAGATAAAGATCTTCCATCAACTGATTCACTTCCCAAGTGGACACAACAACCCGAGCTGAGTCAAACTGAGCTGAAGCCAGGAACCTAGAGTTTCTTCCAGGTCTCCCATGCAGAAACAAGGGTCCCAAGGCTTTGGCCATCCTCTACTGCTTTTCCAGGCCACAATCAGGTAGCTAAATGGAAGTAGAGCAGCTGGGACACAAACTGATGCCATATGGGATTATGAGTACAAGGCAAGGACGTAAGTTACTTGTCTACCACACAGGGCCCAAAAAATACAGTTTTAAATGTTCCATTTGCCCATAGCTATGATTGTCATACAAAAACGTTTTAATAGGTATGGCTTCCTTGGCTCACAAGAAAAATTAGAAATCAGGATGGAGCACAGGTCATGCCGAGCTAGGCTCTTGTACCTACTGATCTGTATGAGCCAGGAATGCTAAGTCACAGCATTTAAGGCAGGGACTAGGACAGTTGAGGGGCTGTGCCAAGGTGAGTCAGAGCAACTATGGCATGCATGTGATCTATGGCTGGGAACAGGCCCAGTTGGGGAGCTAAGGGGACACCCTAGCTGGGCTGAGGTTCTGACTGAGGAGCGTGGGGGCAGAAATGGAGGCTGCGCACTGGTCTGGATATGGCTGTAGTCTCCCTTGGCACAAGTGTGGACTGGGACTGGATGCACCAAGCCGGGCTACACTCCAACACCATCTGGTGCTCTGGAGGACCAAGGTAGATGTGGGATGGACTAGGCTAGGTCTCAGCACCTACTGAGCCATGTGTGAGCTGTGTCTGGGTATGGACGAGCCGTGGCTGGGCTGGGTCATCCAACAGCATGAACCAGAATGGGTTGAAGGCCAGTTAAGAAAAGCCATTGTTCCTGCTAGGACAGGAGGTAAACTGAGTAGTGCTGGCTCATGGACCCACTGGTATGCGCAAAATCTGGCATTGGGAGAGGTCCTGATGGAGGAGCTTGGGCAACACCTCTGGCAGGACACAGTTCCTGCAGGTAAGTGCAAGAAGCAACAGGAAACAGCCTAGAACAGGCTATGGAAAGTTACCCACTGGCATACATTTGGCACGGTTCGGGGGCAAACCAGGCTGAACCAGTTCATGTCACCCACTGGCAACTCTGAGCACTAGAAGAGAGCATGGGTTGAACCAGGTTAGGTCGCAACAAAAACCACTGCTCATTATGCAATGCCAAGGTGAGGTGACCCGTACCAGATGTGGCCACAGCACCCAACAGCACATGTGAGAACCAGAGAGGGAGGGGGTAAAGCTGGCAGGGAGAATGTGGAAGGCTCCCCTGCTGGACAGCCTCTCCCACTGGAGAGCGTGGGTTGGGATGGGGTCAGACCAGACCAGGCAGAGCTTCAACACCCATGGACCTCACATGAACTAAATCACGGAGAAGCCAGGTTGGGCTGACTGTTCTGGCTGGTGCAAGCAGAAATTGGAGGGGGTGAAGGATGGTCGGGATTTGCCACCTCATCAACTGGTAGGGGCTGGCACTGGAGGCTAAATCTGTCAAGTTGAATTCCAGAACCACGTGGAGAGTGCATAATCCAGGAATGGGAGTGGCCTAGAAGGAAAATAGTGGGCTCTTCCTTCTTGGGTTACCACTCCTACTGGAGAACACTAAAACCAGGACAAGGACTGGGGTGGCTAGATAGAAAGGCACTCAAAAGCATGTGTGTGGGGTGGATAGTGGAGCTATGCTATCCTAGGTTGAACTAGGATTCAATGCCCATTGACATGTATAAGCTGCATGGGATGTGGGACAGACTGAACTAGCTGCTGCACATACTGGCAAGCACGGAAACCAGGGCAGGCGGCAGATCTGGTGGGGGTTATTGTGGGTTGCTCTGAAAAGGCTGCAGCTCCCACTGGTTTATGTGAATGCTGTGTGTGACCTGGGCAGAATCAGGCTGGACTGCAACACCCATTGGTTTCAGTGCAAGACAGGGCTGGAAACAGAACCAACCCAGCAATTGCAACCACCAGCTTATTGAGGCAATGGGCTGTACTGGGCCCTGTACTTGCCAAGCACACACAAGAATCTGGTCTGGGATCACCTCAGACAAAATTTCTTTGGGAATCTCCCCAGCTGAACAGCCGGACTCAGAACCCTAACCATGAAAAGACAGAGGACAGAATAAATCAATCAACTACCCCAGCCATATGTTGGCAGTAAAAACTGGGCAAACGGAAACTCTAAGATGGATTATGTCAGTGGATTCATCAGCGACCTCATCATGCTTGGAATGGTGAGACTGGCAGCAATTCAGAACTGTTGAACTATAAAACCCACTTGTGTAAGGCCCTCAGAGCTTGCCCCATATCAGGGACCTGGGATGGGTGGGAGACAGAGTGAGGCTTCTCACTTTACCTCCCCTTTTTCCCCAGATACAGGAAAAAAAAAATAGTCATGAAATAACAGTCTTACCCACTTTCCTGTAGCCCTTGAACCTTTGTGCCCTAATTAACTATGTAAATATTTTCAAAAAGTAGAAAAAATAGTAAAATTTTAAAAGTAGGTATGGTTTTTATCATTCTGGTGTTTTTTTTTAATTTTTTTTTATTGATTACATTGCATTATGTGACACAGTTTTATAGGCACTGGGATTCTCCCCTCCCCTCCCCAGAGCCCCCCCCCCATGGTGGATTCCTCAACCTTGTTGTATTACCACAGTTCAAATTCAGTTGAGATTCTTTCATTGCAAGCCTCTACAAAGCATAGAGTCCAGCATCTTATTGTCCAGATAAGTTCAACGGTTTCTTGGAGAGACCATCTATGGTCTAAAGGTAGAGCTGACAGAGTATCATCCCAATCAATTAAAAGTCCCGACATCACATCAGTAATAATTTATAACGTAATGGAATTAGTTGACATGGTATTAAGTAACCAACATGTTAAAAGAGAGAGAAAAAAAAGAGTGCAAGTTCCGAACCACATCCTATGACTTCTACATTGACATTTCAATTATTAGTTTATATACAACTGGGTTCTATACACCTTAAAATGGCTATAGATTACTATTCAGCTGTCTCGTGTCTATTTCAATTTTAGTATTTAGCAGTTTATAGCGTTGAAGCATGATTTTGCAGAACATCATTCTGGTGTTTTGTTGAGACAAAATAATTGGTTTAAGAAATAAAGTGATATTTTTACTTAACATTTCAAATGACTGAGCCTTATGTTGCCCATTGATGTTAGGAATAACCTGGTGATCTCAAAACAATAAAGCATAAAAGAAAATGGCCAAAAGAGAAATAAATGTTTTACTTTTCTAATGGTAATTGACAAAAATTGTTCTCCACATTGTCAATAACAAATTCATTCAAAATGAACCCTGTTTCCCGCCCCCCCAAAAAAATCATTTATCTAAAATGTATTTTGGATTGGTTGGAAGAAAAGAGAGATTAGGTCAGTAACTGATCTGAATAACATTACTACCAACATATGACTGGGGTAGTTGATTTATGCTTTATATATTTTGCACTGTATTTATTTTCAGAATAGTCTTTAGATTAATCATGTGATACCCACACTGTGAATTATCATCAGATGAGAACACCTACTCACTAAAATCAACATGTCCAGTCAATTCTGTTTACATAAACTTCCTGACTTCATTTAGGTTTCCTGGTCTTAGGTACTACTCTATTGTCATATCATTGATTCTAGTTCACCTCAGGTGAAGCACCTTACAGTTAGCATACTTACTGCAAAGGAGTCAATGAGTGGATCTGCTGCCCCAGTACATGGAAAGGAACTCAGAACCATTGACTCCAAGATACAGCACTAGAAACATTCCAGACACTTAGCCATGGTTGAGAAAAATCATATGTGTTAAATATTTCTTTTCTGGTTCAGAGTTTCTAGAAATGAAATGGTAGAAAAACTGAATTTCCTTGACATTCTCTGTCCTTTAATAGCTTTCACAGCACCTAAAATATTACAAAACTCAAATTGTTTCCCCTTATCATTATTATCTTGCAACTATGCACCACTTTCACAGGAATTCCTTGAAGTTCAATGCAATTATTATAGATGGTCATAAGTTCATCTGATTCCATCCATTATTACACAAATGATTATTTTGTTGCTAGTGTGTACCAGACACTCTGCTGGTCATCACTAGGAAAGAAAAGATGAGTGATTTCAGTAGCAAAAATTACACTTCAGAATAGCTGATAACATGATCAAGGAATACCCAAGGTATATCAGAGTGGGAAAATAGCTGATGGAATAAGGAAAACAAAGTGATACGAAAGTATAGACAAAGCCAAACAAAGTTCAGCAAGCTTCCCAAGCAAGGTAAAATCATAAAAGTCAGAAATGAAACATCATGGTGGCACCTCAAAATGGAATACAATGCAGTTTATTCCAGAGGGGATAAAACACACTAGTGCAGAGAGTTAGTTAGGGAATGTCCTGAGTCAAGCTGTGAGATGAAGGATCCTTTCTGGATGGAGATGTATGGAAATTCCCCAGTGTCCTGACAAAAGGTCTGATTCTGTTTCTTTAGCAATAAAGTGCTTTAGAGGATACAGAGTACAAGTATCAAACTTGGAATTAGAAATTACTTTTATTTCAGCTTAGACGGCAGACTGAAGGGGATGCAAAACCAAATTCAAGGATGCAACCATGACATTAAGTTGAAGAAAACTACAGGTGATCAAGGCAGGTTAGGAAGATGTTGGAGAAAAATATGAGAAATGCTTCAGCAATAGTCAATAAGAGTGAAAATTTGGATGTAGCTGATGTTTTAGAAGGGTGATATATAAAAGGATATATATAAAGCCATGATTTCTGACTTGGGACCAAGATGTTAGAAGAGGATCTTGATTAGACGGACTGAATTTGAGAAATCTACAAGACATCCAATTGGAACAGTCTACTAGAGTATATTATATATGGGACTAAATAAAGTCCTATATGGAAATAAGTAATTTTGAATCTTTGTAACCTAAACTGCAGAGTCTCTCACAGATTAAACACAATGGGGTTAGAAGAAATATTTCAACTGGTGGCAGGAATTAGGGACCAAATACGTGGGAAACCCAACACTTTTCAGAGGCTAACACTGGTGGCATTCCACAGCCCACGTGCATTCATTCTAACAACTAAGATGTGTAGAACCAAACTCCAGTCTGAGATGCAGCTGAGGCAAAGGCAAGAGTAAATGCTCAAAGTGATTCTTCCAAAACATTCCATTCTTCCAAAACACTGTTGCCCTGGAGTTCCACAGCTTGTCCAACTACGTGGATAAACACACGGGGGTGTGTTCCATGACCTACCCTGGGAATGTGCTCTTTGGGGGAATGTTCTCAGGGAGTTGACTGAAAACAAAGGCTATGGGGAAGACTAGAAGATTCCTCATACGAATGAAACAGCTGCTCTGATCAATGCCAGGTTTAAGAGATGCTATAATAAGAGGTCTGGGATACCAGGACTAAATTCAGAACATTTCACTTTGTCTTCTTGCCCTATCACAGCTTTAACTCAAAACTTGATCCTGCATGTTTCTCTCCAGAACTCATCATCCAAGGGTTAGATGTGAAGCACCTTCCAAGATTTCTTCAATAGCCACTTTCATAAAGGGGTTGACAGCCAGAAACAAGTCAATACTTACCCATTAGCTGCCTCAGCTGTGCATCACACACATAGTAGGTGTTTCAGGGACAAATGAATGTTATGTTCAGTAAGCAACAGAGCTTCTAAATAGGTGAAAATGTATTTTTTCAGGAACTAATACTTTAAGTTGCCTTCTTTTTATGAGTCAGGTTTGGCATATGAGTCTGGAGGTCAGTACAGAAAAGCAAAAAAAAAAAAAAATTGCATTTATTGTCCAAAGTAACAAAGTAATAATATCCTGAGAAAGTAATTTTGAAACTGCAGATGTTAAGGGTTACGACATAACCACACTTTGGGGGACATTTAGCAATGATGTATGCCAATGGTTCATGGCTAAAGGGACATCCTGATAACAGATGATCTATAACAGCAAGACTCTTACCTTATCATGCTGGATTAGGAGATCAGCAAACAAAAACACCAGAGAAAGGCAAGCATGTGGTTCTGTGGTCTTTACGTAGATATGAAACAGTGCCTAAGCACATTCACTAATCCAATAGAGACAACTTCAGATGGCATGTGGAGCCAAAATGTGTTTACAAGGCCATTTTCACTCTTTCCAAGACTCTTTCCCATCCACTCCATCAAATAGAAGGTAAGTTAAGTTTCTGTGAGTTATGAGGGCAGTTCATTTTAACAAATGTAAGGGGAGAAAAGCCGATGCTAGCAAGAGAAATAAAAATCAGCCTTTGAATTCAAAACAATGTGTATTTCTCTTCTCTCCCTCTCCCTTACACACACACACACACACACACACACACACACACACACACACACACGCTTTTCAAGAGCCCTACTTGAAGCAGGTTTTTGTACAGCAGTTAACACTCTTCTCAGGACACTCCACCTCCCATATCAGAGTGCCTGAGTTCTAGCTTATTTCTAGTATGTGTCTTATGAGGCAGAAGTACTGGATGAAATAATTAGATTCCTGAAACTGATACATGAAACCCACTGAGATCCAAGTCCTTGGTTTCACTCTGTCCTATCCTTGCCTGTTGCATGCATTTTATAGTGAACCAGCAGATAACACACACACTTTGTTTTTCTGTGTGTGTGTGTGTGTGTGTGTGTGTGTGCATGCATGTGTGCATACCTTTCAAAAAAACAAAAATTTTAAAAGCCCTTCCTTAGTTTGGGAACAGGAGTCTACCTTTTCATTTGTTTATATAAAGACCAAACATTTCAGGCCCAGTGTGATAGCCTACTGGCTAAATCCTCACCTTGAATGTGCCAAGATCCTAGACAGGTTCCAGTTAATGTCCAGACACTCCACTTCCCATCCAACTCCCTGCTGTGGTCTGACGAAGCAGTTGAGGCTGGTCCAAAGCCTTGGAACCTTGCACCTGCATAGGATGTGTGGAAGAAGCTCCTAGCTCCTGGCTTTGCATTGGCTCAGTTCCAGCTATTGGATCCACTTCGGGAGTAAACCAGTGGACGGAAGATCTTTGTCCTATCTCTACTCTCTCTGTAAAATCTGACTTTCCAACAAAAATAAATAAATCTTAAAAAAGAAAAGACATCTTATATATAAAATTTTAACCCATTATGATCCTTTCCATACTTCCCCCTTCCTCCTCCTTTATTTTTCCCTTTTCATTTTTGGTATAAAATTCTTTCAATTTTCTTTATAGTCACAGGTTTAGTGACTATACAGAATTACTAAATACAGAATTCAGCAAGTATGTTATAGAAAGACCACAGTTCTGCAGAAATAGAGACAAGTATTATAAGCAATCATTGCATTCCATATACACTCAATTTCATGCACATTACATTTTTGTACTCTTTATGATAGCTACATAATGAAGAAAGCATATATTTGTCTCTTGAGGACTAGCTTAGTTCACTCAGCATGATAGTCTCAAGATGCATCCTTTTGTTGCAAAAAAAAACAGTATTTCATTCTTTTTATGGTCAAATAACATTCCATTATGTATATGTACCACATTGTCTTTATCCATTTGTTGATGAACATCTGAACTGATTCTCCGTCTCATAGCTAGTATGAATTCAACTGCTATACATATGGGGATACAGAAAACACTTTCATATGCGGACTTGATCTTTATTTGGATAAATTCTTAGGAGTAGGATGGATGGGTCATATGTTAGTTCAATTTCTCAATTTCTGAAGAATCACCATGCTGTTTCCCATAGTGGCTGGACTAGTTCACATTCCCACAAAACCATCAAATTACTAGAGAAAAACATAGAGAAAAACAATGCAAGACATTTGTCACAAATCTTATTGGATAAGACCTCAGCAGCACAAATAACAGAAACAAAAATATACAAAAAGTATTGCATCAAGCTAAGAAGATTCTGCACAGCATACAAAACACTCATAAGATTGAAAAAGCAACTGATAGAATGGAACAAAATCTTTGCAAACTATTCATTTGACACAGGATTGATGTCTAAGCTATACAAATTCAAGAAGCTCAACAGAGAAAAACAAATAATCCAGTGAGGAAATGGCAAAAGACATGAACCAGTGTTTTTCAAGGGTTGAAATAAAAATGGCCAACAAACATATGAAAAAATGCTCAGCATCACTAGCCCGCCATATCACATGATCCAATGACTCTGTCCAGCTTTATAATGAACAAATGGGTTGGACTAACATACAAGCTAAGCTAATTAGGTTATCTTCTTTTTGCACTTAGAAGAATGATAGATGCATGGAAAACAGTGAACTCCATTGCATAGCCCTGGTGAGAAAGCTTCTTCACTGGGTTTCCTTGGAACATCATTGATCCCATTTTTTTTTTAATTGGAAAGTTAGATATATGCAGAGAGGAGGAAAGACAGAGAGGAAGATTTTCCATCTGCCGATTCACTCCCCAAGTAGCCGCAACGGTCAGAGCTGAGCCAGTGCAAAGCCAGGAGCCAGGAGCTTCCTCCAGGTCTCCAATGTGGCTGCAGGGTCCCAAGGCTTTGGCCATCCTCGACTGCATTTCCAGGCCACAAGCAGGGAGCTGGATGGGAAGCAGGGCCACCAGAATTAGAACTGGTACCCACATGGGATCCAAGTGTGTGCAAGACAAGGATTTTAGCTGCTAGCTACTAAATTGGGCTCCACTGATCCCATCTTCACAGTCTCTGTTTTATCCTCCCTGCTGTCATCTTATTCTTTTTATTTTTTAAATAAATCCATCATCTGTCTATACTACACAGTCCATATTTCAAATATTCATATAATAGGTCTTCAAAAGGCTATGGAAAGTGGGAATTATGAACAAATTGCATGTAGATTTCAGAAACTTTCACTCTAAATTAGCATCTTTTAATTTCACTTTCAATGAATATGCGAAGCGATCTGGTTAAGTAACTAAAGCCCCAACCATATCTCAGTATAATCAGTTCTTTCTGCTTAGGGTAAAGCTCAGGAAGGCATTTTCAAGTAAACCTGGGAATCAGAATGAAAGATCCAGAAATTCTATTCTAAAACCAAAAATCAGAAAAAAATAAAATAAAATGAATTCAGTCTGCTTAGAGCTTCTTTTCATTGAATATACAGTTTGTGATATCTTTGTTCAATACAGAGAATGATTGTAAAAGTAGAAGCCCTTTCAGCATTGGAGTTTCTTAGAGGATGTTGACGCATCCTTGCTCATGTGTCCAATCACTACTGAAGACAGAAGGTTTCATGACCACAGTGGTCTCTTGGCTTGTAGCTAATGCAGAACCTCCAGAAGTTTTCCCCTGGCCGCTGTTTTGATTTTTGAACAAAGGAGTCCATTATCATCTACTCTTTCCCCAGCCTTGTCTACAAGTCATTTGTTATATTATGGCATTTCTTGAAATTTAGCAAATTCCTGAAAAGAAAGATTTAATCTTCTCAAGAGAAGCTGGGGGAAGATTTATGGACGCCTATTCTTAACACGTCAAAATGTGGCTTAGCTGCTAAATTTACTGGGACCGCCCACACAGCCGAGGATTTCTGTGGCTCTGCTGGAAACAATGGCTTCAGGAGGTAACCAAACAGCATTAGAGGGAAACATTGGACAAAAAACGGATTTTTAGGTTGCAGAAGGAGTTCCTATTTTACAAAAGAACACGACATTCTTAGGAGCTCATTAAGTTGTTTTCCTTTATGTTTGACCTCAAATGAGAGTTTGGATTTCTTCATTTTCTACTTTAGAATAATCTGCAAGATATTGGTTACAAGTTCCCAATCTTCAAACTGAAGGCATTTATTCTTAAGTATTATTATTATAGACTGAATTGAATTGTTTTAGGCAGCCTTTTTACAATCCTGTTTTTTTTTCCTGGGCATAATCATTACAAGTAATTTAAAAATAAATATTTCTGCAGGTGAAATATGATTCGCACTTCCATTAACTAAAACCTAAAAACATAATTACTGCATGGGATATATATATATATATGTATATATATTTATATTTATATTTGCCAGTAGTTCTTATTCACTCTTTCAACACCTTTTTTCCCTTTATTTAACAACATGATTTCCCCCCACATAACCTGGCCTCTTTT
Source organism: Ochotona curzoniae (assembly GCF_017591425.1). Taxonomy (NCBI): domain Eukaryota; kingdom Metazoa; phylum Chordata; class Mammalia; order Lagomorpha; family Ochotonidae; genus Ochotona; species Ochotona curzoniae. Next base: position 37,836,796 of record NW_024467122.1, read on the forward strand.
ATTCTCTATTTCATGGAAGGGAATGGAAGTCTGTTACACAAATGTGCTTCCTATTTCCTTTGAACCAGTATTCAGTCAGTTCCCTGTAGAACGAATAGATAATGAAATTCTATCTCTCAAGTGTGTATAGACATATCAATCACTTCAAGTAGAAACAATCATTCCTCTGCCATTTGGAGCCAACATCTTTGAACACAGAAGCAGCATTGCTTTCTGTTACTAAAAATAGTGTTCCATACACGGCTAAGGTTTACCTTCCCAGCACAAGCCACAGAGGTCAAGAAAAGCAGATTTGCTGATAACATTTGATTTGAGCAAAGGGAGTGATAAAAGGTGCACTCCGTAATCCAGGTTTACAGCCTCTGCAGGTCACCAAGCAGGCTGCTCTGTCACCCGATGGCATTCCCTGATCTCTGGCCAGAACTGGCCAAAATGTACAAAGATTTATAATTCTTTTTTATGCTACTGAACTTCAACTTTCTCCATCTTAACATATCCTACACAACTCAGCATTGCATTTTTTCCTGCCTCCCACACAAGCAAAAAGATTTTAGCTTTGTGATAACATTTTTTTTCCTCAAAAATCACCATACGTGTATAGCCTTTGTCATTGTTTCAGTATTTTAAGAAGCTGACACCAGAAGATAGAGAAAATAAGACCTTCAACTGCTTTTAATGCAACCACCACTATCTTGCGTGGCCCTTCTACCTACTGTATTTTTTTTTAAAGCATATTTAAAATGCTGTTGGCTAAAGGCCTGCTGCTGATAAACCAAAGCAAAACCCTGTTAGCACAACATATTTTAGTTACAATGAGGTGCTGCTCTCTCTACCCAGGGCATTGCTGCTGAGAAGCAAAGCAGCCTTCAAATTCACTCCTCAGATCCAGAGCAGTATCGATGCAGAAATATTAAAGAGGAAATTAATAATTTATTTCAAAAATTCATTTGCAGCTGCACTTCAGTGAATTAATTACTTTTTTGTCTTTATCTTCTTATTTATTCCTCTCCCATACTAATGATCAAGTTAAAACCAGGAAGTAGAGTTAGTGGGAAGGCCGGGGAGGCTGAAGCTTCCAGGGAAGAAAACAGGAGGAAGATTGTGCTTTTATGTGAGTGCCCTACAGGACCTGATAAACGAAAGGGGATAGGTTAAAACTTAATCCCATCTTTTTCAACCCTAAAAGCAATAGGAAACCATGTTACTATGTCATAGAGTCTCCTTAGTATTTTATAGGGGAAAATTAAAACCCAGCAAGCAAACGTTGCAAGTTATTAAAAAGATTAATCTGTTGTTTATCACTGCACTATCTCGGCATTCTCTTTCCTGTAGGCTCATTAAAATAGTATGGTCACACAGACAAAGCGATGGTATAATTTTCATCAAGTGTTACATGGGGATTAGGTACAGACTTCCAAAAGGATTCGAGGTGGGCTCGACGATTTTTGCATAACACTTGCTTATCACAACTTGCCAGATGACTCTAAGGTGACATTATGGCAAGGTTCAAATCCATAACTATTTTAATCATGTTCTAAGTTAGAAGAGAAAAATCAGTCAGAGAAATTCCATTCACCAAACCCCAGACGGAGGCAAAACAGATGCTTTCTTCCACATTTAACACACTCAGATCCAGGAAGACATGCCAATCCCAGCTACCACTTTAAAGAAAACAAAAAAGATATGACTTTTATATACCTTATTCTACTAAGTTATTTCATGGAAGAGATGACCTTTGTGCTAATATTTTAAAAAATTAAAAATGAACACTGAGGTTTCTGTAATAACCACACTGCTTGAGCACAGGATCCATAGCCATTTGAGTCCCAAATGATCCCCTTGGGCATAAGCAGTATCCATGATGGAATGGGATGTTCTGGCATGTGTATCAACAGAGAGCGGGTTACTTTAAGAGAGAAAATTCAGAGAACTTTGTGTCTGACAATATCCAAAAACCAAGAGATAACAACAGAGAAACAAGCAAAGCAAAGGAGAGAAGAAGTCAGGAACCCATGCGGCTGAAGGCCAGGGCACAAAGCCCTTGTTGACCCATGCGTGATTTTGTTGAACTCGCAATATAACACTAGGCCAAGACACCCACAAAGAGAGATTTGCGTTCACACTGTATCACCCCATCAGGAACTTATCAGCGAACTTCAAATTTGCTTTCTAAGGTTAGAGTGCAACACTGCCATCAGTGGTATACTGGATGTAGTCTTATCTCAACAAGATTCTTGAGTCTTAAATGCCCAGGTTTCATTCCCATCTCCAGTCCTGACTCCAGCTTCTATCACAGACTCTTCGAAGCCAGCAGTGATAGAAGAAGTAATTGGGTTCCTTCTACACACAGAGAAGAGCTGGATGACATTGAGGCCCCTGGATACAGCCTGGCCCGGTCACAGATGTTAGAGGTATCTGGGAAGAGAATGAGTGGATGGGACCTCTCTCATGGTTTGGTTACTCTCCCGCTTGAATATTTTTAAAAGGAGTTCTTATCATACAATGAGAAACTGAAAAATCTCTACCTAAGATAAACTGTCACTATTCCAAGCAAATTCAGAATATAATTTTATAATTTGATTTAAACAGCAGTTGATTGCTTGGTTGGTTTCATGTTGTGTGTGTTAAAAAGCAACTGGCTTAAATGGAGGAGTCAATCAAAAAAATACACTCCTGCCTCTCCTGGCAATTGACAGCACCAGCAGCTAGAAATTTTGGAAGTTTCGCCCCTCCCTAATCCCTTCAGCAAGAACACAGAACACAATAATTATTAGCTTTAGGGAACCTTTTGTTTCTGGAAGACTATTTTGCTTTTGCAGTATGCAAACTATCCTATTTCTGCTTTATTGCAGTGTTTGTCTTCCCTCGGTCTTCACAAGGTCTGAACTCCTGGAGGTTTTTGACTACCTAGTACTGCCCCCATGTGGGCCCACAGTGTCACTAGTGCCAGGAGCTACCTACATTCCATTTTTGACATTAGCAGAGGAAGGCAAAAGCCATGATTCTGTTTTTATTCGATAACTTCGTTTGAATTTTCAGGTGGAAAAGGAGTTGTTTTCCAGCCTCAGAAAAAGTAGCTAGGCTGTTATGCCTGGAAATAAAAACAGAGATGGGGGAAAGGGAAGGGAAAAATCCAGGCCAATGTTCTTTCGCACCTGGGATTCTTATTTTTCTGCACCCGGAAGGTCAAATCTGAACGAAATCAGTATGCAGATCACATACACAGCAACTACAGTTCCAGACTAGGGAATGTGCTAATTGGCTCACCCGCCTGAAATACCAGGGTAACAGTCGTCTGACACACAGCCTCTGAGGGAGGCAAAGCTTAATGCAGGACAAAATGTTCTCGCCATTCTGCAACGTCACCTGTCCCTGCTTCTAGCAAGTAGTCTGACCACACACAACGGTGACCACAGCACTTTCATAATGATTCTACTCCATAGACTAATGTGTACACTTGGGATTTTAGGCTGCTAATTCACAAGAAATTAAAACTGCTGCTCCTTCAGGCAGCTTTCCTCTTTCCATTTCTCCTGTGGTGTTCCAAAAAGTGACCTAAATAGTATAATGCATAAAAAGGCAGGTTAGAAATTCATTAGTGCTGTTCACATTGTTCTTAGCATTGCGAACCTGATTAATATCAGACAGGGAATGTATGAGAGGGCAATTCTTCTGGTTACCTGCTTGGATTCCCCTCTACTACTGCCTCATGAGTCCAACTCATGAACTGCTGAAGTCTATTCAGAAAAGAAGTATACCATCCCAGGAGGCACAGTGCCTGGTGCCTGGTGTCAGGAAGCAATGATATCCTTGGTGCTCTCTTTGACTAGGGAGCTTTCTTCTTGAGTCATGGGGCTTCCACGTTGGTGATGCAACAGAAATCAAAATAAACTACAGCCATCAACTGTTGATTAAATCTAATAGCTTACCCTGATTAAAGAGGTTGGAGGTATGGCTTGACTCTCCTGACTAATGTCACTTACTAAGCCACTTGGAGAGTGGGCCAGCAGATGGAAGATCTTTCTCCCTGCCTCTCCTTCTCTCTGCAAATCTGACTTTCAATAAAAATAAAAAATCTTACAAAAGGAGAATTTTTGGAAAACTGTAGTAGTCAAAACAGTGGCGGTGATGGCCACGGGATAACAATGAGAAACAGAAAGCCTTTGTGGATGGAGAACACTTCATTTGGCTGAAGCGAATCTAAGGCAGTCAGAGCACTGCTGTTAGGTCAAGTGCAGGATACCCAAGACCATTTAGGTGTTCTTTTGTTTTACAATGTTTTTAGTAAACATTTTTCAGTAAAATGCATTTAGAAAATTTTCTGGGATTACTTAGACTTATAAAAGTACAGTTAGTTCCCAGGAAACACAGTTTCTCCTGATTGGAATTTGCATTTTGATCTGAAAGCTCAGTCCTGGGATTGTAATTTATGGTCTGCTTCGGTTTCTTATTTATGATAGTCACATTTTACATCGCATTCCCTTATGGAGCCAACTACCTTATATTAAAGAAAGACTTCAGCTTGACTAAATGAGATTGGCTTTTTTTTATTTATTTGTTTCTATGATTGGTTGCTTGAAATGGTGCTTTTGTAGATTTTTTTTCAAACAACTAAAAATTTTTTTTTTCTTCCCTATGTTTTTCAACTTTCATATTTGTCAGAGTATCCAAGTTTTTTTGCCAGAGTCTCCAAGTTTGGGACAAGGTGTGAAGAAGTCAGAAAATCCAAGAAAACTTCTGTTTTGCAAGACTCAAAGGGATTTGCTAAGAATATGCATTGTCAATTTTGCTTATCACTCAGTTCGAAAATCTATACTTGAAACCTTTCATGTCTGTCTATCCCTGACTGGCATCAAACATAATAAACTCAAAATAAACTTCTGATGAAAATCAGGCCTCAATATTTTACCATGAATTTCTCTCCTGTTTGACTTTGTTTTTTTTTTTTTTATCAGCACCAGATAAAATCAGAAACAAACAATTTTCTTCCAAATCCCATTTTGTCGAAACAGTACTCCTAGCAAGGGAAAAGAAATGGACAAGTAGGGATTGCTATTGTTCAGATATTTCTTCTATCATCTCTTAACAAGTTTATAAAAGCAATACTCATGTTGGGCTTATGAATCTTTCAAATCAGAAATAAGAGAGAGAATACAATAGACTCAGCTTTAAAATGTGGCAATCTTTCTCTTACATGAGGAAATTTTGCATCCCTGGCAGTTCAGTAGCAAAATTTACTCTTGTCTCTTAAATCTAATGGTCTCATTTAAGCTTAAAATGAACAGTTTAGTTTTTATTCTTAATCTCCTAATTCTGGATGGTGACAATAATTTGCATTTTCTCCATGCATTTGATTGGTATGTGGTAGTGAAATGCAATCTTTTTGCTGTCAGTACAGTTTTTACAACACCTTTGCAACAAAATGTACTCACTGACACTAGCTTAGCTTTTGTAGCCTAGCGCTTATAACCTGGTGGCATTGGAATGTACCTGTTCCAAAGAAAGCATTGGTCTTATGACCATTTTGTGATATGGAATGAACCAAAAGCAGGTTCAACTGGCCCATCATTACAATATGTAGTCTACAGACTCTTTTGGTTACTAATGAAGGTTTGTCTCATATTTGGAGGGGACTATGGCAAAGGTGGCAAGGAAGAAGAAAGAAACATCTTTTATCAAGCCACTTGTCAGAAATGTTTTCTCTTTTGTCTTGAGAAGATAGCAGGATAGTGCGAACACATTTAAATGATGTGAAAAATTGCAGATTCCAAGCTACTGTTGTTGAACAAGCATCAATGGTGGCAATTTAATACTTTTCATTTTGGAGAAGCTTGTGATTGTAAATTTGATTAGGAGAAATAGGTGAGGAGTTGAGAGTACCCTATTTTTTAACCAGACTGTGAATATATACCTGTATGGGTATTTAAAATATATGGCCTGAGAGACATGCACAATTAATCTTCCACTTGCTGTATCAGCATCCCGTAAGGAAGCTGTTTCTACTCTCAGTTTCTCCACTTCCTATCCCGCTCGCTGCTAATGGCCTGGGAAAGCAGTGGAGGATGGCCCAAAGCCTTGGGACCTTGCGCCCACATGGGGAACCTAGGAGGAGTTCTCTGCTCCTGAATTTACACTGGCTCAGTTCTGGCAGCTGTGGCCACTTGGGAAGTAAATTAGTGGATGGAAGATCTATCTATGCATGTGTCTCTTCCTCTCTCTGTAACTATTTCAAGTAAAAATAAATAAACATTGAAGAACATATATATGGCTCTAAGAAGATTAGGAATAGTTGTGAAAGTCTTTTACCCTTAACCCTTGGCACTTAGAAAACTCACTGCTAGTATGAGATCAATTTGGAAGTTTGTTAATTGTTTCTGCACTGTGACGTATGATATGTAGAATAACACAAAACTAGATAGGTCCAATAAAGAATATTCATTTAAATTAACCTGTTTAATGAAAACAAAACAAGCCAAACATCTATTTTATACTAGTGTCTTTTGTTTTAGTTTCCTCTTGAATCTAAATGAGTTCTATTAAGTCTAATTCCCAAAGAAGATTTCATTGTCTGAGTCCATCACAAAGTATACACATGTTGGGCAAATTTGCCATGACTATGTCAGCTACTGTTGACATAGAGGCAGAAACACTGTACACATTTTCACTGAAAAAAAAAAGAATGAACTGAATCCAGTAACTAAATACAAGAATTTTTCAGCAGTGAAATTACAAAATTCTTCCTTACAAAACTATCCACCAGATAGAAGAAAAATTAACAAATAGCACTCGATGCCAAGAAAAGTCAAGAACTGATTTCCCTTTTTTCCTCCCCATGCGTACTTTGTAGATCTCTACAGACAACATTCTGTGTTGGCAAATGTCCCAGATGAACTAGATTAAAGACAAAGCAAAAAGAAGAACAATCCCTTGCTATGTCTTTAGAGTATCTGCGCTCAGTTTCCTTCAAAGACAGAGGACATCTAGGAGATTCTTAAAGAGCATCTTAAAAGATCTTTATTTTCACTTGTGATAGTCTGCTTCTTATTCATGGAGTGCTCTCAAAGCCTTCCTTGACAAATGCATGGTGGTATAATAATCTGATAAAATGGCATACTCATAAAAATAATGATTAATACTCATTATGACTCAAACTTCACCAACTTGTAATCATGCTTGAAAGTGGATTTTGAATAAGTAGCAGAGTTCATTCTGTGAAATTCCACTTGGAAATTGGAAAGCACTGAGAGAGTGTGATCATTGCTGAAGCCTGGTGCATGGGGCAAAGCAAAAATGTCACTCCTCAGTACACATAGTCATCCCTATCTTGTGTTTTTTTAACAAACTAGGTGATAACACTGTCTTTTGAATTTGTATCTCAGAATAAATGGACTTGTACTTATTGCCAGTAAGACAAAGCCTCCATAAAGTGCTTAAGAGGGACACTTTCAGAAATTTGGCAAAGTGGATTGCCATAACTGATCTTACCTTCTTCCAAGGATCAGGAAAAGCTCTAGACCCAGCATTTATTTTAGGCCCTATATTAGTGACCAAACAATTGTGCTCATCTGTCAATATTTTTGGAAAGCCAATCAGCAACAAGCTCAATATATTCATTATTGCTTATTTTCTTACTGCTTGAAAACAAGCAAACATAATTTAACTTATCAGTAACTTAATGTTTAAATCTGAGAGACATGGACAAGAGGGAAAGATATACATAAATAAACAAGTCACATATTTGGCCCGTAGATTAAACACATAATTTCAATTGACCTAAATTTTGGAAGCATTTTCTTGTACAGCTGCAACCAGTAAATTAAACCCCCTGCAGACATCAGGTGTGTTTCATGCTCTTCCACAATACCAGATTATATGACATATGACTACTAGTAGGTTTTTAACTAATTTGAACAAATAAATGCTTCAAAATGAAGCCAAAGAGATAATGGACTGTGTGTTTAACTCAATGCCACATCTTACAGAATATATAAAACTTTACCAATTAGTTATAGCATGCAAGGCAGGTCTTCAACATTGAATTGAAAAAAAAAAATCTTCCCTAATGGGCTATTTGCAATGAAAGTGGGTCCAAACTCTGAATGGGTGACTGGAACCATTCATTTGATAAAGAAAGTTTTTCCACATAATAATATATTCTCCAATGATCTAAGGTCTATGTAGCATGTTTGAGTATAAGAGTCAATAAGGCAACCAGACACTTAGCTTTTAGGGCTGAAATCGGAAAGAATTTTTTTTTCAATGAAGAGACAAAAAGTAGACACGGTGATGATGATGGAGAGGACAAGAGAGAGTTAGGTAGCTTAACTTCAAAATGGTAATGCACTAGAACATAACTCTGAGACTCCTATGGATGAAATCTTAAGTGATCTTGTACCCAGAAACACTCCAGGTACCATCATGTGCTTAGATTTCTTCGCCTGCTCACTGCTGAAACCTTTACATATTTTTAAGAGATGAATTATATTCATTTGAAAGGCAGAGGAAGAGAGACAGTGAGGCTATCAGGAAGAGATCTTCCATTCCCTGATTCACTCTCCAAACAGCTACAATATCCAGGTATGGCCTAACCCAAAGCCAGGAGTCTGAACTCCATCTGCATTTCCTGTGTGGACAGTAGCAGCTTAAGTATTTGGGGCATCTTTGTCTGGCTTCCTAGGAACATAAGCAAGAAGCTGGGTCAGAAGCTTCATAGCCAGGACTTCAACTGGTCATCTGATATGGAAAACAGGTTATCATAAATTTTTATGGGATATAATGCCACATCTTACCACAAGTGCCTAGCATAAAGGGATCAAGCCAGGCAACTAGTTTTCCATATTTTTATCTTTTCTTTGATAAGCCTCATAGTTCTTCTAAATGAATTTTTGTTTACAGATATAATTGTGTAAATATTAGGGAGGGGCATTTTCAGAAGGGGAAGAAATCCTGAAATAATATCCCATAGGCTAACCCCATCAACAGTTGCCTACTTGGTTTATCCTGCGGTCACTTTAAACCATATGGATTTTCTAACATAAATATGCTTAGAGTGACACCAAGCATTTTTTATCTGGAATGATTGCTACATTATATAACAAAAACAGCCATCCCATTATACAACACATTGCATGCATTCCATTTGGCCTCCCTGTGATGATTCAATCTCCGAGTGGTGCTTAAGATGGTAAAGGTTGAGAGAAACTATTATCCTCTAAGCAGATTGGGATCATTGGATGAAAAGTATGGTGTGTCAGCATTGCATCCACCATCGCTTATAATACAAAGTTCAGTCATATAGCTTGAAGCTACTAGTTGATTAGAACAGCTTCCTGGGCCAGGACTTCAGTTTTCCTAACACAGAGAAGCAGAGGGCTGCTTGTTTAGCCAAAGAAGTAGAATGGCACAAACTCTCCAGAGAACATTATGATTTCAATCCAGAAAGGCTGCTTACATCTTACTTCATTTTCCTTCCATGTATTGATTTCTTCAGGATTGTGCACATGTATTCGAATACCTTTATTGAATCCCCAAGGCATTACAAGTAAATGCACACAGAATAATTAGGAACAACTGAGAAAGAACAAATAGGAAAGAACATACTTTCATTGCATATGGGGAAAAGAACCTTGGGTTTATTGGACAGCATCATTTCAAAGCCAGCTCTACAGAATACTAAGTCAGACCATGCTGATATTTTAAAGGGAGAAGAAATCTCAGTAGTCAATGTCATGGCTGGAAGGACAATATCTGCACTTGCATCCCTATTTAAACACATCTCAGCTTTGTGATTCTGGATGCATTTTCAATGTATCACAGGTATTATCTATAAAACAAAGATCACCAAATTGCAAAATTCCTAAAACTACAGAAATGTGATTCATGGGATTTCAGATGGAACAATAGTGACACACAGTAACCTGAATGAGTTTTAACTCTTCATATTATCTTCAAAGTCCCCTCCATTCAGATTCAGTACATATTCCCAACGAGGTCAAGGCACAAGGAGTATTTCACACTGCATTCAGCTGTTTCCTATATTCTTTCTTTCTGTTTTGTGTACTCTAGTTTCTAGTAAGAGTTCAAGTTATGTATATGTGTGGTTAATCATGTCCTCAGTATGTTGACCCTGCAAGAAAACTAACTTCTTTTACTTTAATCTCTCACCATAGAAAGAAAAGCACCTTCTAATTATTAAAGTAAAGCATATTGATATTAATAATCAAATGGTAGGAAACCAATTGTCCACAAAGCCCCTGATGTTCTAGCAGCACACAGTCATTAACGCAGCTAATATCTACTCAATGCTCTATGTGTCAGTTACTGTTAGATGTCAGAGGTACAAAGAGAAACAAGGCTAACTGGATTCTCAGTATTCACTGGAAAGCATGAAAGCAACCAGAAAGGGAAATTACTCAGGTCAGGTCTGAGATAGGGGAGGAGATTTTGCACTCTCACATTTGTTTAATAGCAAGCATCCGTATTAATTTTATTATTTGACATTTGACTGGTTAGAAGATAAAGTTATCTCTTCCTTCAATAAATTTTGCAAAAGTACCCTCCCAAGTTTTCCTAATGTTCAGAGAAGTGGAAAGAAGAACACAATGATGTTCCCAAGTCAGAAATGATGACTTGGTATCATACAGGAACATTAATAATCAGCACCACTGAGGACAAAGTATGAGTCCATTTATTCATTCACTTACTCAGCCTCCTTCACAATGCCTTTCACAGCTTATTGTGCAGAGGTTACTGGGCCCTTACATCTTGTGTCAACAATGCTTTAAAAATAATAGTCTATCAAATGATATAAACATATTTACCCATGGGGAAGACAGTTGAAGGATAAACTGCATCTCACAGAAATACTTAAGTGCAAATTAAATATCTGATTAAATCTCAAAGAAATATTCACTCCATGATCCTTGATGTTCTGAAAAGTCATCAGCTAAGACAGTAAACTAGAAACTTCATTTCCAGTGCCATTTCCTAAACTGGAAGTAGATGCCTGAAAACCTGTGTTTCCAATTATAATGTAAGATTTCCAGACTCAGAAAACAGCTTGGTAACCAACTCTGGTCATGATCAACTTCGACAGGAATCAGAAGTGACAGCACATATCCACCGTCTTTCCCATGGGATGCTGGATGTGTAACAGCAGTTGAGAAAGCAGTTGCAGAATCTAACTTGAATCATGCTACCTTCTAGCTTCATGCAAATTATTTAACTTTCTGCATTTCAGTTGCCTTACATGAAAAACAAAGATACTACCATCTCAAAAACATTACCTATTGTCATTCAACTAGTCTATAATCTCCATGAAGTATACAACAAGACTATTTCATCCATCTTGACATCCTTGATATACAACCCAATAGACACCCTCCCTTCAAACACACACACACATACCACGACATCAACGGGAAACGGTTTAGAAGAAATTCAGGTTTTAAAATAATTTTAAAAATAGAATATTAGTAAACCAAGGCATGTGATATATTAAGTTAAAATGTACGCAAAAAGCAAGCAAAACATGGAAACCAAATGAGTATGACAGTCACAGACTAAAGAGGAGTCACACAAGCCAGAAGGAAAGATAAACAGTATCCAAACAACTTTGATTTTGGAAAATGCTAAAAGATCTTCTCATCTATATTTCGTCTTCGAAGACAGGGAACTAAAGCTAAGAAGAGTTTAAATAGCTCATAGCAGTAAACAGTGGCATAGCTGAAATAGCTATCCAGATTGTGTTTGACACATACGTTAGTGCTCACTTGGGAAGAGACTGGAAGAAGACACCAGAGAGTCATTCTGCCATCATATAGTACAGTTCTCCATATGGACGCTACCCTCTAAGTATTGAGGATATCTTTTATCCTGACTAGCAGGCTAAGTTCAGAATGAGATTCCCCTGAGATGTCTTTTGCGCTGCACGGCCAGGGATACTACAGCCACAGGGCAACCACTACTGATCCACAAGCATGATTCACAAAGGAATAAGCACAAAAATCATCATAAGCAAAATTAATAAAAGAAATAAACAGTTTGTTGATAAGAGGGGAAGCAAAGGGCTGACTGTTTGATTTGAGCACAGGCTAGATGAAGAAAATAGAGCTTTCTCTATGCCCACAACATCATATTATTTTTTATAATATGTTCATATCTGAAGGTGAAAGCCACAAATGTTATTATGCTTGGTACTTGGTACTTGCTTTCGTTTGATTGACGTTTTGGAAGAACTCATGATATTCACTCACATATCATTAATACAGCATCTGTGCCTTTGTGATTAAAATGTGGTCAGACACTTTTATTCTTATTTTATAATACAATGGATCAAAAGTCAACAGTTTAAACATGAGTCACACTCTGATTTCTTAAATCTCATTACCTTACTTCTTATATTTAATGCTATATAACTCCAAAGCAGGAAATAACCTTATATCTTTCATAAACAGGTAAATGTTGCTCATTTATATTTGTCATCTAGTGTAAGCCAGATTTGGAGGTGTAACCATTGATGTGAAGTTGCTGCATCCCTAGAAAATGTTGGTGTCTGTTTACATTCATCCTTTAATGGAATAATCTTCCACATCAGTCATAGTACTTGAAAGACAATCAATGATACATGTGCCCCATTGTTCTTAATTAGCGTCTGATTAAAATGTCTTCTCATGCTCTTCAAGCTTAATTGTTGTCATTGAGATCCATGAAAATACTCTTGCAAAGATTTCTGTATTGAAAGTTAGAGGCAGGGGACCTACAGTGAAGCAGTATGTCCCCAGGAATTTCTTCTGTCTCTGCTGATTATAATCAGTTTCTCACTGCCATCATGAAATAATTATAAAACCCAGGTAATGGACATTCTACAGCTATGCCATGACTCTAATATTTGGGTTCTTTAGGCAAATGGGCCCAGCAGGGACTGTCCTTAGTGTTCAGTGGTACTCAGGAATTTAATCTGCAGGTTTATTGCATTAGGACTATACCCAATGCAGAAAAAAATTTGGACCTAAATTACAACATGGCATTCCCGCCAGCGGACCCTAATATTGCTTCCTCAACATCTATTTCTCCTTTCAATTTCACCCTCAGTTCCCCTGGTAGCAGTGAATTAGCTTTTATCTCTGTAACACATTGCAATCTACCTGGAAAATTTTTGCAACTATTGGCCCAAAGCGCTAGCCTAGACTAGTTCGATTAGATTCTTTGCACGATTAAAGGGGGGCTCTAGAATCAGTGGATTGTCTGTATTCTGACTCTAGAATCTCTGACCAGTGATTGTAATGTTCAGTGTCTTGAGTGTGCCGAGAATGCAAATGTGGTTAACCACAGTACTTATTTCACAGAAGTGTGCTGAGAACAGTCTTTGGCACTTGGAAGTACAATCCAAGCATTTTCTATGATGGTGATGACATTGATTATGATCATGATGATAGAAGAAACGGAACCAGGACTTGATGGATTACTGCCTGAAGCTCTCTTTAATGCTCAATTTTTCAAACTGTGAATCCAATGAACTACTTCTTGTTGAAGTTTTTTGAGGTTAGTGCTTCTATTATTTGCAGTTGTTGGCAAACAAACTTTAGGTTAGGCTGAGCAGCCAGGTTTGTTCTATCGATTACATAGAAAAAGCACCAATCAAAATACCAGCACACCAATCCAAGGATATTTTCCCCAGGAGCATACAAATATATAAAGTTTTGGAACATTCATTATGTGTAAAAATCTGGAGATTTATACCTTGTAAATCACCAACTAATATGCCTCACCCACCCTTCAATTCTGTCTATCTAGTAAATGAGGGGATTGAACTGGAAGAAACTAAAGGATGGCCAACTTGAGAATTCTTGCTGACTATGGAATAAGTTCAATCTTAGTATAAGAACATGAGGAGACTAGACTGCAGTCTGAATTACAACCACCTTTTCTTTCCCTTGCAAGGGAATTTGCTTTCCCTCCTTGTTGCAAGCCGCATCTGTATGCACTGGCCACATGCTGTGTCTAAAATGGCGCCGGCCGGAGAAGCCACACCTTCGTGCGTGGTGGAAGTCACGTAGCCTTCGCGGTACTGCGCAGGCGCCTAGGGCATGCGCAGTGAGCTGCGGCGTGGCTGGCACGTGAACACTAGGGACTGACGAATCCGGTCGCCCAGGACCCTGCATGATCATGACGCGGACCTACCATCGGCGGAGGCGGGGCCAGTCAGCACATAAGAGTAGAAAGCCTGCCGGGGTTGGGGCCCCCCTTCCTCTTCCTCATCTTTGTGCGCGCAATAAATTTTACCGCAGAAGACTCCACTCGCGTCTGCCTCTTACTGCTGGGCGGTAAGACACGTGGGCGCGACACCTCCTCTTTGAAGATGAACAGAAAGGAGGCATTCATTGCTACTAATTTTCAAAATGAAAAGGAACACAACAGGAAAAGCAGAGACGTGTTGATTCTGGATCACTGATGAACAAAGGCATTATTTGTTAAATATTTAAAGTGGGGGCATTCTACAATTTATTTATATATCTCCAAAGCCTACATGCAAACACTGAGACATTTTCATAAATGGAAGTGATTCAAATGCAGCATTAAAAAGCACTGTCCCTTGCATCAGGTCACATTCCACACAGCTCATCAGCGTTGGTCTGGGCATGACATAAGCATTTTAGTGGGTTAGGTTACGGCTTGAGAAACTTGCATTTCACATGAAAGTATCTCAGAGTAAGTCCTGCCAATGGTTCTAATCGAGCTCCAGCTAACTGCCTAGGAAGGTGATAATGATTCAAGTCCTTGGGCCCTTCCACCCAAGTGGTCAATCCAGATAGATTTCCTTGCTCCTCAACCCATGCTGGCACAGGAGCAGCTATTGTAGGCATCCAGGGAGTGAACCAATGGATGGAACATGTCTCTGCTTCTCCCTCTCTTTCGGTTACTCTGCTTTTCACATAGATAAATGAACCTTTAAAATGTGTAAGAGATAATGCAGCACACAGAGCAATGGTTGAACTGGCTTCCTTTTCAGTACTCTCAAAGGATGTTCTGTAGGCATACAAAAGCAGTTGCATATATTATGAGCTTCTAATATGAACTTCGACCTACATCTGTCACAAAGAAAGCAGAGTTTTTCAAATCACCTACTGAGATGAATTGAGGAAGAGTTTCCTGGCACAGGCCTCAAATTGCTTTATAGATCAGCCTGAAGCCTTTTCTGCATTTTCCTCATTTCCTTTATGGCGCTTAAGTCAGAAACAGTTTTTCAGAACCATCTATTAGAGGCACATGAAATGTCAGGCCAGATTTATAGATTCAGAAATTGACATTGGATCATAATTCAGTTTAGAATAGAAGGAAAAGGAATGCCAAAAATGACTTGGAGCCAATTCCTTTGTGGTCACAACAATAAAAAGAGAGCAATGGTTTGCGAGACAAAACCACTTCTCTTCACTCTACCCTCAACTTTCATTTGGGTACATTTACTATTCACACGCAACGAATACTCATATTAAATGCAGATTTACACTATCAATTTTTTGAGAGTCCTGACCCTGTGCTATTTGAAAAGTTTACTGTTTCATTTCTATTTTTCTATTACTTATTTACTCCCATTTGTCTGCTCCTTTTTTACACTGAATCTCTCTCTTTTTTTCTTAAAGATGTATTTTATTTTTATTGGAAAGTCACATATACAGAAAGGAGAGACAGAGAGGAAGATCTTTGGTCCGATGATTCACTCCCCAAGTGAGCGCAATGGCTGACGCTATGCCGATCCGAAGCCAGGAGCTCTTCCGGGTCTCCCACGCAGGTGCAGGGTCCCAAAGCCTTGGGCCGTCCTCGACTTTCCCGGGCCACAGGCAGGGAGCTGGAAGGGAAGCGGGGCTGCTGGGATTAGAACTGGCGCCCATATGGGATCCTGGGGCGTGCAAGGCGAGGACCTTAACCACTGCGCCATTGCGCCGGGCCCACTGAATCTCTTTTGTACATGGTAGGCCTTTCACGAAACTGTGACCACCATGGTAGGAACACATTTTATTCATCTTTGTTCTGCTAATTCCTAAGCATTCACTTGGCACTACAGATGCTTTTAACCTATTTGTAGTTGTGGAAATGACTGAGGATTCTACTTCAAGCCCTTCCTCTGGCTTTGGGATATGGGACTCTTTTCTGGTTTCATTTACTTTTCTACCAAATCTGAACCCATGTTCAGCTACATCAGTAAATTATTACATTTCGCTTTTTCCACCTCCCCTGACCAATTTTCCAAATTATCAAAAGTTACTAGTAAAAGTTCTGAAAATATATTTACTAGTACTAGAATTCTGATACTTTGACATATTTGCTGATCCTTCACAGATGTGTATTAATACAACTATTCAGTCTGTTGTTGAAGATTTTTAGCTTCTAACACTCCCATACTCTCTATCTTATTAGATGACCTGAATCACCTATGAAATTTAAGTAATCTGACTTAAACACCCTTAATACCTTATTTCCTCTTTCAAGATTTCATTGTACTGTTATATATCTTTAGTGATTATCACTGTTGCTCATATATATTGGTCATATATATTGGTCATATATATTGGTCTTTTGTGTTTTTCCTCTTTTGTCTACCTGTCCCTTTCCTTTATCACTCTCCTTTTCTTTCTATTTTTCTCATTCTTGAGTTTATTTGTCATACTTTACTTTCATCCACTTCAATCTAAAGAAACTCCTTTTAAAGAAAGATTGAGAAGCAGAGGGAGGCAGAAGAACAGAGAGAGCGGAAGGAAGAGGGGGATGGAGAGGGAGAGAAAAATAATGCTCACAATAGTCAGACCAACTTCAAAATCCACAAACTCCAACTGAATCTCCCACACAGACGGTGAGAGCCCGAATGCATTGTCTTCTGTCTCCTGGGTACAGTTACAGGAAGCTCAATCAGAAGTTGAGATGGAAATTGTCTCAGGCACTCTGGATATGAGACATGGATATCCCAACGGTCCACTTAATCTGCTGGGACCTCACAGTTGCCAAATCATTTTCTAATTTCTATTCCTCCTAAACATTTGCATTTTTGACACTGAATTTATTATCATTTTTAAAAAGTTTTATATAACACTATTGATAACTGTTATATTTTGGTTCTATTGCCTTCTCAATAAAGTGTTACCTACTTCTGAATTTTTAGTTTTCTTTGTCCCACACATTCTATCACATGGGCTTCTGATCTATTTTAATTCTTCCTTTTCCTTTCGGCAATCAGCACCCAAGTCTCAATGTGCTGTGTAGGAAATATAGACATTTCACCACACATGTTGCCCCCTTGTACCAAATTTGTACATTTTCCTCTTTCAACGGACATAGAAGTGCTAGAATATTCTAGAAGTACACCCTGAAAAATTATAAGTGAGAGATTAAAAGATTAAAATCAGGGATAAAAATAAAGCCATACAATGAGGGAAAAAGTTTGGTATTTGAAATATAACAGAAGAGATGATACTTGGGCACTTTATAATATCTACCATAGATAGAGATTTAGTTCAGGGAAAACATATTCCTCATGAGGAGCCTCCCTTATATTCCCTTCCTATTGAGATGAGGAAGAAATGCATTTTCATAGTAGCAGGAATTGTTCATGACTGCAAGTGAGAAAAATCTAACTAATCCAAGCTTAAAACAGTACAGGGGATATATTGGCAAACATAATTAAGCTGGGGGAGAAAAGGCAGTGCTTCTAAGATAACTAGAGCAACTGAGTGCTCCTGATCCCTGGCCCAGACTCTTCTTCTACTTCAGCTACATTCTCCTTAGGTAACTTTTGCCATGAAGCTTGAATCATGACAATGGCATATTTTGGGTTCATGTTTTTTCATTCTGTTAAACAGTGAAGAAATAACTCCTCCCTGTAGCTACAAATGAAAGAAATATAATTAGAACACTCTGTGGGGCTAGTTTCAGTGATTTACTAACCTCTAAATAAATCATGATTATTGGGTGCATAGAGACAAATAGGAAACCATCAGCTCTTACTTGCATTAACCTAGATCCAGAAGATTCAGGCTTGTCCACAGTACTTCCTTTCAACCCAAATCAGTCCTGACCAAGAACACGATCCCTATTTTATTGAAAAGACAATTTCTCCTTAAATTTGCTGTCAATTTTTAATCTTCTTTTTAGTCTTTAAAAATTTTATTTACTTGAAAGTCAGTAGCAAATAAACCGACATAGAGCAAGAGAGCTTGTAATGGAGGCTGGGCCAGGGCAAAGCCAGGAGCCACAAGCAAAATCCGAATCTCCTACGAAGATGGGAGGACCCTAACCACTTGCTGCTTTCCAGGATGCACCATAGCAGGAACCTAGAATCAGAAGAACCTAGATTCAAAACAGGCACTACAATATGAGACAGAGTTCCATAGCAGCACCTTAACTTCTAGGCCAAATACTCAGCATAACATTTTTGTTTCTCAACTAGAACAGTTTCCTATTAAGCATTGCTTCAATTCAGAAAATATTTTTCTATGTAAAAAATGAGGATTTCAAACATCCTTGGCCACTGGATTGGGGATTAGGATCAAATACAATCTCAGAAATCAAGATTAACAAAAATGATCCATCTGAATTACATGGCAATGGCACCTATATAAATTTCACAGGTGCTGTAACATATTCATGAATTTCTTAGAACATCCATCAGAGCTCTTCCAAGGCTGAATTTGAATACTGGCTGAACTCATGTAGGCCAACAAGCAGACAGCTGTAAAGTCGGTCCCTCCCTTGTTCTGTTTACTATTGTCATGACCACCCACTTCTATCACTGTACTTACTCCTAAGAATTAGAAAACCATCTTGTTCCATCACACAAAGACTTTCCCCATTTTTCAGATTAGAAATAAGAACTAGCAAGGGCCAAGCAGACATTTGAGTTAGTGGGTAAGATGACTTTTGAAGTGCCCACAGCCGGCTCTTTCCTTTCTAGTCCAGCTTGCCTTTCATGTGCATCCTCTGAAAAAACATCTGATGGATCAAGTGCCTGGGTCCCTGCCACTCAGGAAGGTGATCTGGACTGCGCTCATGGCCACAGACACACATGTGGACAGTGAACTCATGGATGGAAGCACACTCTGTCCCTCTTTATTGCAAGCAAACAAAAGAAAAGAAAGAAAGAATTTAAAGAATTTAAAAAACAAAAGAAAGAAAGAAAGAACAAGAAGCAGGTGAAGAATCTCTGTCTTATAGCCCAAGTCCTGCATAAAAGATTCATTCCTGGGGTGACACTTCATTCCATGTGAAACCTAAATGACTTCAACTACTTTGAAAATTCAAATATAAGGACCTATTTTCACAATCTTTTGTAAGCAAAATACTGAAGGAGGAGAAAATGCCAGTGTAATAGATCGAAAGTTACTGCATGTGTCTCAAAGTAGATGTAATGGAACTTCAGAAAACCAAACACTCAAACACAGGGTTGACTGCCTTCTGCTTCTCAGACAGGAAGCTATGCTTTGGGTGATACAATTGAACACAACTTCCCATGTAAGACATAGAGCCAGGTTGAGAAATTGTAAAGTGTTACAGAATCTGAAAATTCTTTTTAATTCATCTAAACATACAAAGACTGGCAAATATTAAAGCCCTAAAAAGGCCAACAGTGGATTGTAGATTTAACTCTGCAGTGGTTTCTTCTTATTTTCTTTATTTTGGTACTCAAGGCCAGTTGTTGCAGAATCAGTAATTGATGATGTATTGTGCTAAGCTCACAGGAGTAACAGTCAATTCTCTAACACTGACTGCTTTAGTAAAAATTGTTAGTGCCTCGAGTATTCCAATAAAAATAATAATACGAATGAATCTACTGAGTACTGATGGGAAGGCTATAATATGCATTTCCACAGAAATGTCTTGTAATTGAGGATTAATTAATGTCCAATTATTGTAAGCTGTTACTAATAAATTTTAAAAGTCAGCTCTGCACTTCCATTTTGTAATGTTTTTATAAAATGGAACATTAGATGTTTTTAATCTTGTCTGTTCTTGCAAAATTCCCCAGATAACAAACTATTTTGCATTTCAAATAATATATACTCATTTAAATGCAAAACCAGGGTCCAATCAGAATAAGATGGCAATCAAATTACAATATTCAATGAAGAGTTTTCCAAGCTGACTTCATTAGTAAACTATCATGAATTTCAAGATCTTACAAGGTTTCTATTTGTTTGTACAACTGCAAAGGGCTCAATTATGGAGCTTTGAGAGCATCTAAAAATAACATCAGACTAATTAAAAGTTTCAGCCAGATTTGGGCTAGCACTGTTTTGAAACTCGTTTGAATCTGTTTGACTTTCAAAATGGACTTAGGCAACTAAGGCTACGGTTTTAAGATATTGATTGAAAAGCAACGGGGAAAGAAAGGAACCCTTTGCTTTTCCCCACCTGGTACCTAAGATAGAGATGTCTGTGCAGCTCTGTGTAAAAGACAAGCGGTGAGGGTGCCGTCACCACATCTCCTGGGCTCTTAAGGAAACTCAGCCTCATTTCCTGGCATTATTGTACATGTTGAAAACAAGCTGGGAGAGTCTGTGGCTTCAAGTTGCTGAATCTTTGAGACATGCAGACGAGAGATTCAGTCTTTGAAGTCATTTTCCCTTTGGGAGGTAAGATCCAGGTAATCAGGAAAGGCTCAGGAGGTAGGGCTATTATGATAATGTTCCGCCAGTGCAGTAGCTGCTCGAGATGTTACATCATTTGGATCATGGAACTTTGTGGAAACTCACAGCAGGGTTTCTACCCCAACAGGTGCTTGCTTTGCGTGTCAAACAGAGCAGTGATAGGTGGGGGACAGAAAGCAGCTAGATGGCTGATTTTCTTTTCCACATTTATCAGACAGTGCAATGGTGTGCATCAGTGAAGATGGCAGTATAGAGGAGCTGGTATTTTTTTGTTGCTCTTTCAACTCTTTATTTCTGTTTGAACTGTCTTTTTCCTGCTTTAAAACAGCAAATTTTATGCTCTCCTGAGATTTTCCATAAGACATGTTAAAATTTAGGAAATTATTGTCTTTGGAGAAATGCTAATTTCTCACTTCCAGGAATACAGAACTGAGTCCCACTGATTTTGAGGTTTCTCAAGCTGCATAAATATAGCAGTCATTAAACTCCCCTTTTAGAGGTTATATAGGTATCAGCATCTGTCACTGTCACAAACAGTAAAGCTACCTAAACAACCTGGGGAGGAGCACAGCCTTGCAGTTATGTTTTATGTACAAGGAACTATGGCAAACAGTCTTTATCTTCCTGTGAACTTAAATGAACAAAGCAAGATCTTGGCCAAGGCAATGACATCATCATTAAACTGAAGGAGGAAAGTTGTGCCTTGCAAAGGCTCTTCAGTGCAATGGTTGTAAGCTTCATTTCAGAGGCTGAATTTTCTTCAGAGAACTTTCTTTATGGTTAAGTATTTTCAAGGGCAATAACCCATGAATAAAATATTGATGAGTGAGGAAACTCTGAACTCTTATAGAGCCAACTCAATTATCTATGCAAATGGGAGTATGGGTTGCATAATCAACAGCTTCCAAAACTAACTCCCCAGCTTCAATTTAGACAATAATTTTCACTTTTCATCTTTTTCTCTTCAGTAAACCCTATATTTTTCAACTAAAGCCTCTACTAAATAACAAAATGGACCAGCTTGAAATTCATTTATCATCTTTTAATTTTTATCCTCAAAAGACTGATGGATAATGAGGAACCTTCGAAAGAGACAGCATGAAGAAAGGACGGAAGCAAAAGTTCTAAACCCCACCCACCAGGTAATGAACTCCAGAAGAGGCTGCTCGTGGGTGAAAATTCCATATGTTCTCATTTTCATTCAACTCAGGTCAAAATTCAGTAAAATCCAATCACAGGTCTATCTGGAAACAGACATAAAGTATTTGGCAGCCCGACTAGATTTCTCCTGGATAAAATTTGTATGTGTCATTACTAAAGAAGTTTCTAAAGTAAGAAAAGATCAGAAAGCAAGTGAGTACCTTTATTGCATGAAAGTAGCAGACATTGGTTGAACACGGGCCAATGTGAAATATCACACAACAAGCCCACTCAATGTCAGCCTCATGCCACGTTTCTTCAAGATATTTGGACCTTGAGTCTATCATAAGTATCAACATGCTAGCAATACCCTTAGGAGCGGTAAGGAGTAACAGTTTATCAAATAATTTTCATGATACACCAAGTTCACTTAATTTAATTATTGAATCATTTAACTGCCATTTTACCACAATAAAGAGAATAGATTTTTAAAAGATACGCGGTGATTTTCTCCTACAGTACACTGTACTTCAAAAAATCAAAAAGGGCACCGCATGATAACCTAGTGGCTAAATCCTTGCCTTATCACATGCCGGGATCCCCTATGGGTGCCAGTTTGTGTCCTGACAGCTCCACTTCCCATCCAGCTCCTTGCTTGTAGCCTGAGAAAGCATTAGAGGAAGGCTCAAAGCCTTGGGATCCTGTGCCATTGTGGAAGACTCCGGAGAAGCTCCTGGTTCTTGGCTTCGATCAGCTCAGCTCCAATTGGCCATTTGGGGAGTGAACCAGGGGAGGCATGATCTTTCTGTATCTCCTCCTCTCTGTAAACCCCCATTTCTGATAAAAATAAACAAATCTTAAAAAAAAATCAAGAAAAACAACCATCAAAGATGGAATAATGCATGAAGGTCACTCAAGATAACAGAGTGATAAGGAGTGAAATTAAATCAACATGTCAAAAGGAGATGTGGAATAATTACAATTCTTAGAAACTGTCTAAACTATGAGGAAGATGCTCATGGGACCATAGATGGAAGATGTTTATCCTTTCAATGTCTACCCAGCAGCTGCATGCTTTTGCTAAGGAAACATGTGTTCATTTACTAGAGGTTGGGTCTTTGGAATATGACTAAAATAAAATGATAAAGAGGCAGGAAATGCTCAGATTTCTGAGACTTGGTCTTTTGACCACTGCTGGGGTTCTCACTCCCTCAGTGTGAGCACTACTTTGGCTCCCAGGCATTCTCATTACTCGGTCCACAGGCTTCTACAATGTCATTGAGCTTACTATGTCCTTCTTACAAAAATCCTTCTGTAAAACACATTTTTTGATACCTGCAACATAAAACTTATGACATAAAGAAACTTCAAGGCAGCTTAGAAACTCAGAGGACATAAATTATGGAAACAAAAGAAAGGATTAAGGTTAAAAAATGTTTTTGATTGTTAGACCTCCCTCTTGCTAAGGAAGACTTTTAAAAAAATGTTTATTTTTATTGGAAATGCAGACAGAGAGACAGAGAGATCCTCCAGCTGCTAGTTCACTTCCCAAATATTCACAACTACCACAGCTGAGATGACTCCAAAGCCAGGAACTATGAACTTCTTCTGGGTCTCCCACAGGATTGTAGGGTACTAAGACTTTGGGCTATCCTCTGTTGCTTTCTCAAGTCATAAACATGGAGCTGGATGGGAAGTGAAGCATCCAGGACATGAACCAGCACCCATATGAGATGCCAGTCCTTGAAAGGGAAGGATTAGCCAGTTGAACTATTGTACCAGCTCCTGCTAAAAAAGTCTTTAAGAGGAGATAGTTATGCTAAGATGATAACATCCCCCTGAAGGCATGGTACCTTGATACATAAGCTGGACAAACATCGTGTCCTCTGGTAATACTCCATAAAAGACCTTAGGACCAAGGGCCTTCAATCCTTTTCCACACTAGTATACCCTGGGGTCATCAAATTGACTGTCCCCAGAAGCAGAACTCAAGAGCTCTCAGAGCAGCAGAGGGTTAGGGGGCTGGAAAACGACGAGGAACAACCTGAATGCTTCTCTCCCCAAGGTCTGTCAGTTTGAAAAGCAAACTGCTTATGGTGTTAGTAGACAAGTTGGATTTTTTTTTTTGTAAGTATGATTAGGTACTGATAAACAAACAAAAAAAACTGAAAAGAAATTAAAAATGTGAATTTACAATATTCCAAGGAAACCCATGGCCTGCTTTTTCATTTTGACGACACTGAGGTATAGACAGTTTCACCGTTCCCAGGATTAAACAACTGATTTCTAAAGGCATGACTTACTGCTTGTGGATCTCCACTAAAACAATCAACCTGTTTGTTTTTTAATTCTGTTTCTAAATAATATTGGTTTTGAATATATGGCGGATTAGTGTTAAAGATTCATCATGATATAATACCTAATTTATGTACTACCAAAAATCCTAACTTAGTGAATTATAATAATTTGCAGTGCCAAATCTAAAACATACATCAGATGGCAGCTGCTACTAAAATTATAAATAACTGAAATATTAGACCTAATATTCATAATGCAACTGGAAAATTTAGACCAGATTCTTTAATGATAAATATTATAAATCTGGATTAGGTATTTCCAATAAATATTCCACTGTATAGCACAACATATAGCAAAGCTTAAATGAATGTTACATCTTTTTTTTTAAAAAAAAGCAATAAAATTAAATGTTGGTTTCATTCATCAGAAACATGAATCAAATTTGTGATTTTTTTTCCCACCCAAACCAAAATTTATCAGTAAACTTCTTTATAAAATATTAGCTGACAAAACATTCTCAAGTATAGCTTTGAATAAACTCAGGTACATTTCTAACACAAAGAATAAATGACAATCCACATTCAATAACCTCAAGAGCACTAGAGATGTCCTTTGAGTTAAAAAGATACTGAAAACATTTATATTGGGGTTGATCTCAGGGAATGGTCCTTCAATCACCAGCTTATTTTCCATAGAACCCACAATTTTGTTGTTTTCAAGGTGAAAAGATTTGTGTGATTTTAGACAATATTTGGACTTTGAATTTCTGAATAATTTTTTTATCCCTCTTCGTCTTGGTGAAACTTGGTGATAAAGTCCTCAAGCTGTTTTCATTTTATAACTGTCCTACTCGGGTTTTTCTTTCTGTTTCTCATTATTCGTTGATGATACAAATAGATTGTTGACTGAAATTTTCTTTTTTATGGTTCATAATTTATAAAGAACATGGCCTTGTGTGATAAAGACCCATCAAAACCATCATTATTTTGCATTTATCTGCTAATGAACTAACTGTTTTATCTGCTAGCATTTGAAAGGTTCTCCTTTTTTCCTGAATCTGACTATAGTGTTCTAATTCATCTCATCTCTATTATCTTGTAGGATAAGGCTTTGCCTTAGATTTTGGGTTAAAAAAAATAGCACCAAAATTACCTGCGACATTCAGAAATAAAAAATTATAAGATGGCAAATGAATATCATTTAGCACTCCTGATGGTGATCTTATCTTTTGTACTGATTTCTTCTGGTAATATGTTATTATACAAGATGTACTAAAATAAACAATTTGTCCTTCAGTTCTTTCAGTCTTGTGTTCTTCATCTGTTAATGGGTTTCCACATGCTTTGCCCTTCAAAACCCCTCAAGTTGCTGCCTTGAATGTTAAGTTTAACTGAATTTCTTTCTGAACACAGATTATTGTAATCTGCATATTAACAACAAATGAATGAAGATGGTTGTAAAGAAGGTGAAGAATTAAAAATAAAATAACTTTCACGGTACACAAAAACATAACATGGAATGAAGATGGAAGAAATCCATCAAACCAGATAGTTCTGAATACTCTGAAACTGCCACAAACTCCTACTCATTTGGTTTTAAAATGTGGAATTTTCTGGGAGAATGGGGTGGGAATTAAAACTCTGATTTCCAACTGAGTCATGGAGGCAAACATCATGTGTCTTTATAATTTCCACTCCATTCATAGTGTCATGTATATGAACTATCCTGAATAATAACTTTACTTACCTTCTCTGTCCTCCCAAATCAGACTCGGAACCTGATTAAAACTTTTGAGTTTCATATTATGTGTGACACAGCCAAGGGAAAGGAAAATTCAGTTGGAAAAAGCAAAATGCAACTTTCATGTAGGAGATTACAAAACCAAAATCAATCCTGAGAAATATATATTCTTTTCTCAACTTACTGGATGATCAAAAAATCTTAGTCTTATCAGGAAAAAGTTTACATCAGACCTAATGACTTCATATCAGATGTTTTTAATTAAAAACGTAAGAGATTTTATTTATCATGCTGTAGTATAAGTACCTCTGGAATTATAGTTCAGTCATTGCTTGTTACTGGTTGTGGTTTTATTTCAAGACATTCAATGACTTCTGTGAGTCTGGATTTCTTCATTCCAGCAAAATTGCAGCAGTACAGTTTATTAAAGGATAGTGTACCCTATTTTAAGTTCACTGTTATCATTATCAGTCTCAAATCCGATAGCACACTCAGCACCTACCAACTGAAGAAACCTTTGTACAGTGGAACACAGAGCCATATCTTGGAGCCTCTGCCGTTAAGGAGCTGAGCACTTTGTAGAGAAGTAAGATATGTCTATGATACACAAGCTAAACTGATAAAATAGCATATCCTACACGTTAAATTGCAGGGGTGAGAAGCAGTTCCACTATGCTTTAAAGAGACACTAATCTAATATTTGCTGGCGGAGCTAAGAAGTCAGCACGTTCCTAAAATCACAGGCACATGCGGCTTATGAAGAGAAGACAAAGAGGACTACCAAGGGCCAAATCAAGGCTCATTCCTTAAACACACACGGAACAAAACTTAATCGGAATTAAAATGAACTCTTTTGTTGCCTTGCATCAGAAGACATCACCCAGTTATTTACTTAGCAAATAATGACAATTTCTCTATGATGTGCCAGATTAAAGAGATAAATTAAATCATGGTTGTATTCTGAAAGAATCTTGAAGTTAAGTGGAAAGAAACTGAAACTAAGATAAATATTATCACTTGACCCAAGTAGGAAATAACAGAATAAGTCAAGATTCCCAGTAAGATGTGAGGCATTTCACGCTGTACATTATGTTACTTACAAAATTCTACTATGTTTCTCTCTCTGTCTTTCTCTGTCTCTCTGTCTCTCTCTCTTTGTCACACACACACCAGACATACATGCTTCACATACATGTGGGGTGAAAGTTAGCACAAGCATATTTCATAACAAACTTTGTTTTTAAAGTCATCTTCCCTATCTTTTTCTTAATAATTCAAGCAGAAGAGCTTAATTAATGTGCATCAAAATCAGAGATGAAAGAATGCAGCCAAACAGAGTCAACTGGGTTTTTACAAAAATCTGAGCTACAAATCTAGTAAAAGTAATGATCATGAAAATCATGGCTTTCATTTCCAAGAGCCAAGAGCTTATGAAACAAATATTTCTGTTTCACTTTCTTATTTCAAATAGTTAGTTTTACATTTTAAATAATATTCAGAATTTAGAGTGTGAGATTTTTACTAAAACTTCAAGCCATCTATATCAGAAGCATTAGATTGTGCCATAAAAGTACAAGCTGTGGAACCATGCCTAGCGTCCACAGGGACAAATACAGGAATAGGCATTTTAACAAGCAGTTCCATTTCCCTTGCTCATAGTAAAGTTTGAGTAAGTCTTCTTAAGTCATGCTATGAAGAAAAGATAATGACATAGTCATTTTTCTGTTCAAATAAGGATATGTGGTTGGCCAGCAAAACATACAGATGGAGGATTGACAGAAAATAACTCAGGTAGCAATAATCAAAGTTCACTGAGAAAAGTTCAAACCTCAACCTGGACTGAGCCCAGTGGAGATGATGGTTTAATTGAAACACTGGTGAAGACATGAGTAAAATTGGGAAAATTTAGATCAAACAGGAACAGATCATGATCCGTCCTCTGCATTTCTCTCCTCCAGGAGCCTTATACCTTACAACTGAGCTCCACTCTTACTGCCATCCCCCGCCCTGCCAGGGAGAGTGTAGTTAGCAACGTACCTTAGAGAAATCTCTTATGCCCCATTTATCCCAGGGAAACCTTCAAATGGTGAAACAGTGCTTGAGAGTAAGTGGTTGGTATGAAGAACATGTATTTAAACTAACTGATTACTGTGGATTGGTTTGGGTTTCTCCAGAATAGATATGTTATAAGGCTAATCTGCAGTGGCTCAGAATATGAGCTGTGTTAGGAGATAGGGTCTTAATATATGAAGTTCATTACCAAACCCTGATCCAATATGAGTACTGTCCTTATGAACAGTGTAAATTTGTATGCAGAGACAGATCTATATGAAGATATACAAGGAAAATACAACAGCCCACAAGCCAAGAAGGGAGATCTAAAATGATCTGTGCTCACAACTCTCAGAAGATATGACTCGTACTCCTCGGTTCCAGGCAGGAACAGTCTTCCAAGGAGATGCAGCCTGGAAAATCATATACAGCTCTTTGTACTCTGAGATTCTCTCAATTTCATAGGAGGTTGCTACTGCTCTTTCTGTCACCTGAGGACATCAGTGGTAAATGTAGCAGAACTAGAAACCCATGTCCAAGGCCAGCTGACAAGAGCTATACCTCAGCTAACAGTGCACAGGGGCACAGATGGCATAGAAAAACAATGTCTCGTATGCCTGCAGAGGATGTTCTGGTGAGATGACAAGACAGTCCCAGGCAGTGCATCCTCATCAACTGAGGACTTTCCATTTCAAAGTGTTGCTTCTGACCACAAAAGTGCCAGATTCCATTTGGCAAGCACTCATCATCTGCAGGAATTAGAACATATGAAAAAAAAATAGAAAGAGATAAGGGAGAACAGACACATTATTTTCATTTCAGTAAATATACTTGGCAATTAATTAAGAATCTAGGATTACGGATGCACATCTCTCATTTGGTGATTGATGAGTGCTGAAATACTTCGCAGCCATCATCACTGTGCCCTACATCACATCCACATATGAGTTTTACTTTTCACCTTCAAAAAATTAACATACTGAGGACTAACAAGATTACCCTAATTGGTGATTAGTTTGGAGAGATCAAACTATTCCATTCATTTCTGTTGCCTGTCTTTTATACATTAAGTTCCTTGAAAGACTGAGTTGCATAATACAAGAGGACAATTGAATTATAATAAATAATCAGAAGATAAATAAATAATCAATAAATAATCAAATAATCAATCAATAAGAATGTATAAAGTTGGAAGTAGCAAGTCACTACTATCAAAGGTTTCAGAAGTGTTATATGGGAAAAGCACTGTTTTGAGCTAAGAACTGGGTTTTGGAAGCCACAAAGGGAAAGGGGAGATGTTCATTGAAAAGAATGATAAATGGAGGGTTTAGGCTAACAATAAGTCATGGCTGGTGCAAAGGTGGCAGATCAGACCATTCTACCCAACCACAGCAGGGATCTGCCAAGGAGCAGTAAGAACTTTTTCTTGAAGAGATCAGTTAATCCAGGATGTGAAGACATTGAAAAGGCAGAAATTACATTCTCTATTTCTTAGAGAGCCAGCTATGGAAGTGTACAGGACAGATTTGGGAAGTTAAGGTGAGTGCCTATGCTATGGAAAGATTCAAGGAGGGACTGCGGAGTTATCCAGGAGGAAGACAATGGAATGGCAGAAGGCAAGTCACAGATTTGAAGTACTTCCTGAAAGAGAATTAGCAGACATTTGTGGCTAGTGGTATGGGTGGAAGGCAAATGAATACTTACTTGAGGACACTTAAGGAATTATTCTGTAAGACAGGATGGCACGGGTTGATAGTAAACATAACAGAAAATCTGGGCAAAGCTGCCCATGTGGTCATCAGAATTGATATGAGATTTGGGACAATCATACTCATGAAAATAAGTGGTTAGTGTAGGCACAGAGGCCAGAAGAACACTTAAAAGACTGTATATATCGGCCTGGCACAGTTGGATCCCATATGGGCACCAGTTCTAATCCTGGCAGCCCCGCTTCCCATCCAGTTCCCTGCCTGTGGCCTGGGAAAGCAGCAGAGGATGACCCAAGGCCTTGGGACCTGCAACCACATGGGAGACCCAGAGGAGGCTCCAAGCCCCTCACCTCGGATCCACGCAGCTCCGGCTTTTGTGGTTGCTTGGGGAGTGAATCAGCAGACACAAGATATCCTCTCTGTCTCTCCTCTCTGTATACCTGACTTTCCAATAAAAATAAATCTTTTTTTAAAAAGCCTATGTATAGGCATGTCTTTGCTCAAATTTAAGCCACTTTTAGCTGCAGCACATGTTTTGCATAGGACTTTGTGATTGTAATATATTAGCGGTAACAGAAAATCTAATGATAATCCTAATTTTATGGCTACACAATTTCCAGGAGTTCACACCTCAAAGTACTAGGTATTTTACTCTTTCAAGCACAACTGAGAACAAACTCTACAAACAGGAAAATACTGTAACAAAAGGCTAATGAACTGAAAGGACTGGATGGAAGTTTTCCCAACTAATCTCTGAAATTTATTATGATAATGCTCATCATTAATTAGTGTCTAGAGCCACAGATGTCATATATCATAAGAGCTTCTTGCTCATCTGAAAACTTTGTTTCTAATGAGAAACAATTTACAGATATACCTATGTACAGAATTCTAACAACAACCTACAATTATACAATGTATTCATTCTTCAACTAGGGAGGTGGTGGGGGGTGGAGGGAGAGATGATTAATCCTACAGTCTTGCTCCAAATGCCAGGTCTTCTTCTACTTACTAAGAATTATACATAATAAAAAAGTTTCATTTTCTAAACTGTTGTTGAGTTTTCCTTTTTACTTATAATATGATGACCTACTTCTTAAAAGATAGTCCGTTCTCTAAGATTCCAGAATAATTCAAGCAAAGTCTTTTCAAGGTGAATTAATAACCAAAAGTATAGCCTTATAACAGGCTAGTAGTCAGAGACAATCATTTCAAACTTCATCCAGAAATTAAATGGTTATTGATTGATATGGAAGCTGCTGTAACCTTTCATATTAAATTAGGAAATGCTGCTGAACACAATTAAAATGTTTCTAATGTACTGCTGTTTGCAGAGTGCATTTTTGACTAAATTCCATGGCTGAGGTTAATTACCATACCCAGGGTCCAGGGATAATACATTAAGTGGAAAGTTGGCTCCAAAAGTTAAAGAACGGGAAGAGAGCAAGAAGTATTCAGAAATGATTCATGTTCCACTGATGAATTTGAGGGAAGAAAGCCAAATAACCATGCCATTCTTCGACACACAGTTTTAAGCTAAAGTAGTGATATAAAATTAGAAGGATGTCTGTTCCTTTCAGTGGAGGAGAGCGGCTCCAGCTTTCTTTCACTGTAAGAAACTACCTCCTCTGTGCTAGCTTAAGGTTAAACACAGAATGTCTTACTGAGTGGCCCAGAAACAGATCAGATAGCATGAACCACCCATGTCTTTAAGCAGCTCTTGAATATTTAGGAAAATCAAACTAGAAGCTGCAGTAATCATTCTTTGAGGGTAGGCAATAGAGGTACGTATATAATCTCCAAACTCGGAATCTGTCATAAAGTGACAAAGGTAGTATGATAACGCAAGAATGCCAAAGAAGAATGTGTTTCTGTCTCAAATGTTCTATTCACTGGCCAGCTTGTCACAAGGTACCCAGTCTAACTCTGCCTCCTCCTTTTTTGTACCTGTGGAGTGAGAGCACTGTGCTGAATGTCCCCTATTGCTATTTCAGGGATAGTTGTTTAAAAATTGTAAATATATGTGCCAATCTTTTCTTAAGCTCAATGATGTTTCCTGCTATGCCCCTGCTTTAGCGGAGCTGACATACATATAGAGTACACACTTTCAGCAAAATCCAACTAAATTTGCTTTCATATAAATCGGGTTTCCAAAAATAAAAGGCCGCATAGATATATGGTGACACAGCCAAAGATATATACTTAAAAAACCAAAAACAAACAAACAAAAAGAGCTAAATGGCCTTCATCACACATTCCATGAAGAGACGCCCTGGTAACTTTATCAGTTAATTGATGCATAAAATGTTGTGAAGATAAATGTACATCAAAATCAGAACTAAATTGAATTTTTGACATTTTTGCAAATAAAAACTCCAAAGAATACATAGGTGCCTTTTGATTTGTCACAGCTGGAAGACTGAATCATGAAGCACCCTAGGAGAGGCCATTAAATAGCGTTAGATGGTTTGTCAGGCTGGACGCAAAGTAATTGAAGAGCCAAACTGTGTGCGTAGGCTTTGCATTTTAAAATATTTACCAAACAGAGAAAGTGAGTCTTTTACTTCCAGAACTAAAGCATCTAATGTGTATTAGGTGGTCAATAGAAAAAATAACTTTGAATTCCCAATTTTCTTATAAGGTCACACTAAGTGATCTTGGTTTAAACATGCTTCTGGTCTGTATTTCTGTATTTTTGCCTAATGAGCAAAGAAGAGATTTAAACACTAACAACTGTTTTATGAGTCATAAATTTTAAAACAGTAATGCAGTAGGGAATGAATATAGAAGGTAAAACAAGAATCAAATTCTTACTATTAGTTCAGTAATACCATGAATATGAAAATAATTTCAGATCACCTCATTATACTTTTACCCTCAGTCATAAGAGTAATCACTGATTTTAAAATAATAAATACCACAGAAATAAGCAAATGCTAGATATCATAAAGTCAATGAGGTTCTCATTTTTATTCTTTTCAAGATAATATTAATACTAATAATGTAAATCACGTAAAGGTAATACATTTTGCAGCAGATACAAAGAACATGCAGAATAACACAAGGTCTCTCTCGAAATCTAGGCAAATCTTTGTTGGAGCCAAAGAGAAGCCCTCAGGGAACCTCATTGTAAGGCCTATGTATCCCTATATTCTGAGGTGCTGATTTAGAGTCAACTGCAGCTTATGGGAGACAAATCTGCCACTCAAATAACTGGCTTAGTTTGATTTTACTCGAGACTTAATAGGTGTGTTTTTCTCCTTAGGTGGATGACTTATTGCTTTTTCTTTCTGCTTTTTTTTTCTACTGCCATTTCAGTGGGGATAACACTAACAGAAATGATATAGAATAGGTCATGTATTTGGTAACTCACAAAAGCTTTTGTAGCTATCTCCACTGTCTAATGGTTACTTCAATATCTGACAAAACAAAGCAGTTCCCAGCATAGCAGAATCAAAGGTGGTAGAAAAAAAAAAATATTTGAATTTTAAAAATGGTTTTTTAAACAACCAGAAAGAACAGTTCCTATACTTGGGAGGACATCAACACTTTATTTTAATCAGTTGCACAGTATCTAAAACTCCAAAATGCTAAATGAGGTTAATAAATCAAGAAGAGTTAAAATGAAAACACGTTTCATAATCAGCTTGCAAATAAACACTGCTGCATATTCTATTAAGATTAATCCCAAGGCTGAGGCAAGTCAGAACAAACTTTTCCTACACATCCACAGTTCAAAACTTGTTAGTAAAGAGAGATCATAAGAAAATATTTAATACACAATACTATAGTTTAATAAAAATGAGTGTAAACAGAGGTTAATGAGAAAAGATCCTTTTTCCTGAAAGAATTTTTCTTTAGCCTCCAAGATTGCTGCATTTATGGGAAGTGTCAGAAAAGGAAGTCTAAAACGTCTGCTAACACTCCACTGAAATATGCCCATCTCTCACTGAGCATGCAATGTTCATGGCCATTGTAGCATTTAGCTGAGTTTCTCTAAGGAATCTGCATACTGCCCCCTGAAGCTGATAGCATTTAGGAGAATGCAGTGTCCGCAGAAAGCTCTTAGACCTCAGGAAAGAGTCCAAGTCCCTGCTTTGGGTAAGTAGATAAGTAAGCTTATGAAGGAAAAATTACTTCAGGATGTAAAAATTATTTAAATTTCATACTAATCAGTTATGGCAAATTCCAGTAATACAGTGGTTCATGTAAATGTGGTCAAGAGGTCAGTGCAAGAGAGCAGCTACAATATCCAAAAAAATGATAAAGTAGAAAGAAAATTGAGAACCAATGCTTATAACAATAATCTTCACTTATTGGAAAAAACAGCTTTAAGAGAAACAAATCGGAAGCAAATATAAAGACGGGACTAATCACCTTTATCAAATGTCACAGGTATCCGAGTAAGGGTAAATAGCACCCACAGCATTTCTTCTTCTTTTTTTAAAGATTTATTTATTTATTGGAAAGTCACATATACAGGGAGGAGGAGAGACAGAGGAGAGGAAGATCTTCTGTCTGATGAATCACTCCCCAAGTAAGCGCAATGGCTGATACTATGCCGATCCAAAGCCAGGAGCCAGGAACTTCTTCTGGGTCTCCCATGTGGGTGCAGGGTCCCAAAGCTTTGGGCCGTCCTCGACTGCTTTCCCAGGCCACAAGCAGGGAGCTGGATGGGAAGTGGAGCTGCCGGGATTAGAACCGGAGCCCAATGGGATCCCGGCGCATTCAAGGCAAGGACTTTAGCCGCTAGGCCATGCCACCAGGCCCAGCACCCACTGCATTTCACATGTGAAGGCATATTGGTGATGCAGGCACTTCAGAGGCTCACCCCAATGTTGAGGTACCTAGCTTTGAGCGCCAACTCTGCCTTCAATTCCAGCTTTTCGGGAATGCACAGTTTTGGAAGCAGCAGGTGACAACTGAAGTCACTGGGTCATTATCACCCATTTGGGACACCTTCCTGAGGTCTGGGTCCCTGACTTAGACCTGGCTTAGGCCCAGCTGGTACAGGCATCTGGGGAGCAAAACACAAGAGAGAAGCTCCTGCCACTCAAATAAATGAAAATGAATAAACAAACGCATCTTTTTAAAATATAGACACTATAGTGAAAAGATAGATTTTTTTAAATCCCAAGTTCACTGGTTATGAATGGATTACATATACTTAACAAATAATGAATTTGAGAACACGTGAGAATGAATGAATTGGACAATGCTCTAATCTGCAAAATTACTTCATTCCATGGTAAGAAACCACATGTGTCTGATGTAACACTTCAAAACTGTTCTTTTAGCTGCAACTTCATTGTTCATTTGGGGTTTATACAAATTAAGATAACTCTTTAGTAACATCAGAAAAAACTGTCTTTTAGTAATGCTCTGTGTCAACATATTTCATTATACTTAAAATGGCTGAATATTAAAAAGGCAAAGAGACACAGCCCTGCACAGTTAACACACGAGAAATCCTTTAAACCCACTCATGGTGCCTATGCATGAGAGATACTTTGTTGATAGGTTTGGACGGGGATGGGTAGGTGGGGATCCAGGTTGGGCTGAAGCTTAGAAAGAACATCTCAGCAGGAGACTTGGTGCACTTTTCCACTCTTTCTTTCAGTCAGAGCAGCTCATACCCTAATGATGAGCCTAATTCCCCTTTCTTCTCTCACCATCACACTGTTTAGCAATCAAATCATATTTTATAAAATTACATGCAGCAAAGTAAATATCCACAAATAACCCCACAGGAGAATGGTAGTCACGCTTGAATGTGCACCCAATGTACCCTGATAGCTTGCTGAAGATGCATTTTTCAAGTTCCATCCACCAGAGATTTTGACCCAAAGAACTTAAGGTGAAATCTAGAGTCTGGGTCTTTGGCAAGCAGTATGCGTGATCCTGCTGTGGTGATCTCATCCCAGCCCATTCATTAGTCTTCCTTCAGATGTAGAGATTTGAAGAACTTGGGCAATTTAAAGTATGCACTCAGAATTTTAAAAAGACAATACCAATGATTTTAGACCATGTTTGTTCAGTTGGAAGGAATGGAAATGAATTGGAAAGAAAATGAGAGATGAAAAGTTGAAAACAATAACCTTGCTTCTCGTAGCCATTCTAGAATATCAGATAAACATGTGTGCTCCTGAGGCAAACAGCCTTGGACTTTAATATCTGCCTCACCATTTAAGATTGTGTCTTGAAAAAGTCACTTAACATCAAAAGATCACAGCTTTTTTTTTTGTTTGTTTTGCTTGTTTGTTTCTAAAATCTGAGACAGTTAATAGTGCCTCCTAGAGTCTGATGAAAACAAAAACAAATATTCTATCTAATTTGCTAGAATATTGCCTGGTATACGGCAAGCACTCAATAAATGTCAGGTGTTATTTTGAAAAAGAGAGTGATATAAAGTCAATTGAGTCATTTTGTGTCCTTTTTGACCTTGTTCAGTTTTAGAATTTATGTAGATAAGTGTATATTAAATATGGTGTTTTAGACAGAGTAAATTGATCATAGTTATAGGCAAAGGAAAGTCAGCCAGTAAATTTTTTAAAATGGAGGCACGTGAATTCTGCTTAGTGGAAGGCATTTTTATTTGAAGAATATACTGATCATCCCAGTATGGACAGATGAGTTTTTCAAGTCAGGGATAGAGACTAGTGCTAAGACATTAAAAAAGAAAATAAAATCTATGTTATATGACATGCAAGCAAGATGGTTTGTATTTAAGAAATGCACAGCTTAAAATAAAAACTCAAGTTCAAGCAATTTATCAATAAGTGCTCCTATGGAACAAGACCAGAGGACTGCGGACTTTAAAACTTGACAGGAGAGAAAAACATGACTGCACTCTGTCTCACAAATAAATTTCTACCTGAGGATTGAGAAAAAGCATTTATTTCTTGATTGTCCTCCACTACACATTGGTTGAGGGTTGCCTAGAAGTTATGAACTTCCTCATAGTATAGGCATGATTCTGTATGTCTGGAATCCCTCCCACCAGCATCCCATCATAGTCAAAGATGGCTTGAAAGATTTTTTAAAGATGTGTTTATTTTTACTTGATAGGCAAATTTACAGAGAGAAGGAGAGATAGAAAGATTTTCCATATGCAGGTTCACTTCCTAAATGATTGCACTGCCTGGAACTAAGCAAGGAACTTCTTCCCAGTCTCTCATGTGTGTACAGAGTCTGTATTCCTTGGGCTATCCTCCGCTGCCTTTCCAGACCACTAGCAGCAGGGAGCTGGTGTGGAAGCAGAGCCACCAGAACATGAACTGGCGCCTATATCGGTCACTACACTGAAATACTTACACTGAAATAATTGCTGTATCCATGATGGGAATCACAGATTAAGCTGGGAAAATGTAAGTTACTGGGCAAAATTCATCTTAAAAATATACTTTAGGCCATTTTCCTGCATTTCATTAAATCTCATCTTTAAATAAAGCTTCTAAATTTTGATCTTCAAAAACTTTAGTAAAGAGTTGTGAAACAAGATCCTTTTTCCAGTTTGGAGTTGAGACTGAATTTATATTATTTATCTCCTATCTTTGTCACGTATTTTGAATTTCCCTCACACTCACTAAACCATAATCTTAGTCAGTCTGGATATTTGCCTATTGAGTAACACATATTCACCAATAAAAGATCTTGAGTCCTTATTGGTTTTATCATTAATGAGTGATAATTACTGAAATATTTCATTCCTCATTCTCCTTGGACACAGACGTGCCAAGAAATGCTCTGGTGAATTCCATAGGTTCCAAATCTATTCCTTCCTGCTTCCATTGCATATCAGCATTTTTGTCTCCTCGTGGCTCCTCGCTTTTCCTCCTGGTACACTGACATGGGGAGGCTAACAGCCCTGGCTACATTAACTGAATCTCATGTCCAGATAGAAACATGAAGTACAGTATGACATTTCAGCGGATTCATGCTAGGTCCACACACATGTAAAATCCATATGTAGCTGAAAGTTAACACCTGGTGATTATTTCCCACTAAAAGGTAATTTATGCCTCTTTCTATTCTTCACCAGACTATTCCATTAGAAGGAATTACCTCTGAGAATAAGGGCATCATGGTCTACTTAGTTTAAGGCTGAAAAGCACAAAATCTGCAAATGGGTCATGAGAAAGCGTGAAAAGAACCAATCGTATTTGTAAAGCTTATTTGTCAATTCAGGTAGTTTAGCTTTTGATGGAATAGCACATGAATTTAGCAACTTAGCATGGAAGAGCTTTGCTTGCAAGCTAGTGTCTAGCTAACATTTGAATAGGCTGTTCACTTTGCCATAGTCTGGCTATTTCTCAGGAATACAAAGGCATGTCAAAAATTGCTTCAAAATAAATTAATTTTTAATTCTAACTTTCTACAAATTCTTTGAGGTCCCCCTGCATTATGCTAGACCTGAAGAATTCCTTGTTTGCAAACCCATTGCTCTGAAATGAATCTATTTAGAGACAACACTGTAGAAAGAGCTACAGTTACAAAAATATTATGTATGTTCTTGCATGCTGGTAAGATGGAGGAACTTTGGCCAGGTAAAAGTATCAGTAGATCTGGAGTAGATGTTAATCTCTGTCTTAACTCCTGCTGCTTGATTGTGCAAGGTTTTTGTAACATTCCCAAACCACCTCACTGACTTATCTAGTCTCTTCAGAAAAGGACCATAAGAAGAATCATCGTCAATTTCTAATGTAGGCAGACTGAGTATTCAGAAATACAGTAGCTAGGTCATCCATGGAAAGGGTGAGTTCATGATCTGAAATGTGCTGCCTTGACCTCTCCTTTCATGGAGAGATCTAACCACTGCAGATGACAAATGAGGGAGTCTGATCGAGATATGCAAGACAAAGCACAGGGAGCCTTTTAATGCTGGACTTCAACTTTTTCATAAAACCTTTTAGCTTGATTGAGTAAAACCTTTACTGTAAAATACAGGCATGGAAAATCTTTTTTGAGAATCACGATTTGACAGTTGGCAATCTCATTCTGTCATTTTCCATGCTCAAGTCTTCCAAAGTTATAAACAGCAGCAAGCCAACATCATAATCCTGAAAATTACTACTGTCCTATGTCATTGGTGTGTTACAGCCTCCTAGATAATGCAGTACTCCATCTTTGACTCAGTTTCAAGCCATTCCACTGCAGGTGAGATAATTAGCAATTACTGTGCTACAAAATACCTGGGCTTTATCATAATTCCACTGCTCACAAATAAATTTTCTGTTTTTCTAAATTCTGCAATCCATTCCTTCCTATATGCCACTGACCTTAGCCATGGCCTTCCCAGAAAGCAAAGATTCAGCCAGACTTCTGAAAGTTTAGTTGGATGATAATCACAATAGGAGAGTGAGAATTCAATAAAACTGATGAGGAGAAAAGAATAGCCTCAAGTTTGTCACTGCTGGCACAACAGTGCCTCAATCATGCCAGAGAACTTCGGAAGAAAACATAAAATATCTCCCAGAATTGTTACTTGAAAAGTGACAAAGTGGTGTCCACCATTGTCTGCTGGTGTAGAACTGTGTTAGGAGATGTGAAATTCTCTCTATTTGGGGGTTTTGCACATGCTCAGAACCTCCTCTTCTCTCCCAGGTGATGGTGCTAGAAGAGCTTATCCAATGTCCAATGAGAAGAGATGTCACCAGAATGAAATGAGTGAAAGCATACATTGAACTTTGCTGCCTTAGCAGCCAAACTCATGTAATTTGGAGATGATGTAGGTGGTGCACAAATAACAACAGACCTTGCTGGGCAAGGGAATAGGAGAAGTAATTTAGAGGAGAACATAGGCAAAGGACAAATAGAGTAAGAGGCTAGAACTCACTTCAGCATGATGGAGTAGACAAGGTTATGCTTCTGAGCAATGATATTAATTACCTTTGCAGTTACATGCATAACAGTAGGATAAAATCAGTTTTATTCTATACACTTTCAAAATCTCTTTGAAGCCACTGACAGTGACAAGGCAACAGATAAACAGGACTATAAGAAGTATCTACCCACTGCACCTAAGCTAGAACTGGTGGGGAGATGTAACAGCACTCAGGGTAGGCAAGAGGCCTGAAGCAAAAGAAAGCCAAGAGAATAGTATCATATCTCGTTCTTATTCACACTTAGATTAATATCTGGTAAATACTTTTGGAATTCTAGCAAGTTACAACATGGGTTAAATTGGAATATAATAAAATATACAAGTAACACTGAACCATTTCATGTAAGGATAACCAACACTTACATCAAAAAGCAGCATTACGAGCCCAGAATCCCAAGGATCTTCCTTGGGATCCATTCCAGTCACCACCTACTGCTGCAAAGGGAGACAATTTCCATATTTCTATCAACATGCTTTGGTTTTGGAGTTGTCACTTTATGAACTTTATTTAAATGTAAATAAAGAGAACGCAATCTTCAGGTGGTGTATTTCTTACACTTGTGGTTTGGTTATAAGACTTTGAAAAGCTTGAATTTTGAGTGGTGAAATGTAAGCAATACTTTCTTACATGCTTTTTTCCCCTCTGATAATTAAGCTGGAGATACTTGACAGCTGTGCCTTTGTCTCTCACTTGGCTGTGAGGACCTATGCTATATCTTATTAATCTTTGTCTTGCCTGGATGTAGTGTCAGTGTCTAAAATCATGAAAAAGCAAATGACATCTCTTTTTATCCATTGCAGGCTGGCTAGCACAGGGCTTGCCTCTCATTGGCACCCACGAAATGTGAGTTGATCCTTCAATGAGAAAATTATTGCAGCTGTCCAACCTTATGTCTTTTATATTGCCATTGACATATCGATCTACAAGTATTAATCTTAAGTAGACATTTATACAGGTCTATGTTTTTATTTCTGTATCTGTTTAAGCTTTATTGAGAGAAAATCTTTTAATTTTGTACTTAAGATTCTCATCAAGTAATGAAAAAGATATGGCATTATCAGAAAAGACAATACTATGATAATATACGGGTAAAACAAAATCTCAAGAAGAATGAAAATTTCAGAAGATCCATATTACCTACAAATTGAGTATTTTATTATTAATTATTAATATCATTAATAATTATTAGTATCACTTGTTAGATCCCAACTCTAGACCAGAATTAAACTGCAGATTTTGAGACATCGCTGTTGTTATTTTTCAAAGCTCAAAATACATTTTACCAATTTGAGCAAAAAGCACTAAAGATGGTCAAGATTTTTGCAGCAAATTATTGGACTGATAAATAAAATTTTCACTTCATGGTCCTGCCTTTGTCTTAGCAGAACTGTGTACGTGTGCTTCAAGATCAAGAAGATTTTGTTTAAAATCTTATTTTTTTTTATCTCTTTTTGGTGGCAAATACAACCTGCTATGCTTTGCTATTAAATCCCTGATTTTATTATCATTTTTGTGAAGATGTTTAACAATAGTACTAGTTAAAATGTACGCAGCTATAATACCCAAATAACAGTAACAGTACAACATCAAATAATTACATGATAAATGCACAACCAGTACTCACTATGTGGCTCTTATATGTTAAACTTAAGTATTTGTACATTAACTCATTTATCTCCATATTCAATCCTTATCAGCCCTATGAAGTAGGGACTTCTATTATTCCCGTTTTTCAACTAAGAAAACTGAGCCTCTTAGACATTAAGGAATTATATTGCATACTAGAGACAGAAATAGAGTATAAACCCAAGATTTAGAGTCAATTCTTTAACCATCATGTTACACCGTTGTTAATTAAACTCATAAGAAAGTTTTAGCATTTGTACTTAATTTTGAAAGGACTTAGTTCTTCTTTTAATGTAAACTTTGTTGAAATCTAGGAGAAACCATGTTATTGGTCTCAAAAACAGGCAGAGAACAGATTCAAGACAAGAGGAACAGAGAAGAAGGGAAGGGTAAACTTAAAAGGCAGGAAGAGACCACAAGTTTGAGAGGTAGACTTGGAAAGAGTTGTAAGTAGTGTGACCTAGGTAAAACTCACAGGAGTAAGAAAATTCTGAAATACTGGAGAAAAATTGCAAGGAAAAGAACATAGTTATTCATAGCAAAGTATGATTTTTCAAAACATCATAGGGCTTGAGTTTCTGCTTAGCTATCAGATTATTGGGAGGAATATTAAAATATTAAAAATTAATATATATTATCTTTTTAAAAGGAGATTAAAATACTCTAATATTCTCAAGCAATTAGAGTGTAATTGAAAGGAATTAATAAAACTAAATGACCAATTCTGTGCTGATCAAATAATGAACAAAATATCATTTGCAAGAATAGAAATCTAATTACAGAAAGAACAGTTATGCTCTATCGTGTTGCTCAGTATTCCAACTTGGTGAACTTGGCATCCAAGTTTTTGGGTCAATATCCCAACGTGGTAAACTTGGACTATCTTCACCTCTTCCAATCCTTTCACTTCCATTGTGCTTCAGAAATAAGCCATTTGAAGTGTCACATGT
This sequence comes from Ochotona curzoniae, assembly GCF_017591425.1. Classification (NCBI taxonomy): domain Eukaryota; kingdom Metazoa; phylum Chordata; class Mammalia; order Lagomorpha; family Ochotonidae; genus Ochotona; species Ochotona curzoniae. Next base: position 37,878,831 of record NW_024467122.1, read on the forward strand.
CGTGTTCTGCAGAACTCCTTGCATATGAAGGCACTTCACAAGGTTCAGGGGAAAATATAATTATAACTTCACTTAGGAACAAGAAATGAAATTCAGACTGTTTCATACCATACATTTTCATGAAATTTTATAGACACAAGTACTAGAATGAAGCTTCTCAAAATTTATTCATATAGAATATGACCAACAATTTGTCATTAATGGAAGTAGATTTCACAAGAAAATTCCAGCCTCCCAAGTTCTTTGTGGAGTGAATATTTCAATAAATACAGGTGATAAGCATAAATTGAAAACAATGATACTTTCTCTCAAGACACACATGGAAAATTTAGAAACACTGATGGGTCTATTCTCAACTATTATTTTATATCTATATATATTTTGGAGTTAATTATATGATTGACCCAGAGCATTCACATATTTTCTGAGGTCCTTAACCTTTAGAATTTGATTAAGATATATAAAATATGTAACCACTACCTCAGAACACATCTGACTGATTTTTGGAAAAATATTGCAGAGTTCTGTGAGAAATCAGATTTTGCATGTACAGCAGAGAATAATAATAACATGAATTATTAACTCAGTCATGGTCAACTTGGACAAGAAAGTCTCTGGGAAGGGTTGAAGTGGACCTAACATGAATGCCCCAAGGTCCTAAAGCACAGACAAAAATAACAGGAGGCTTCCACAGGGCTGAAGCATTCCTTCATTGAAAAATACTTATCATGTATGTACTGTGTATTGGGTACTTTTCCAGGCCAACATTGTTGACTTCCAGGAACTTGCTTCCTAACAAGAACCAATCAAGGTAGGAACAATAAATATAACATTTAGGCACACTAGTAGATAAAAGGATAGTTACAAATGTTACAAAAGCTACAAAAAATGTTAGAACAAAGTAACAAAGATTGTCAATCAAGAAAAAAGTTTTAAGTTTTAAAAGTTTCTGAAGGATGATCCCTCTTAATAAACAGATACATGAGCAAAGATCTTCAGTATATTTTGTATGAGTTTTCCAAACAATTGGTCAACAGTACTAGGGCAGGAATAACATGCTGCTTTGTACATGAAATAGGAAAAAAAAAAAAGCACGTGATAATGGGATGGATGGAAGGAGCAGAGGCAACTGACAAGTTCACAAGGGCAAAAGAGCCACTTGATGGAGGCCATTGTAGAAAACAGTAACAGATTTGGTTTGCACTTTGTGTAAACCAAGAATTCCTTAAAGGGTTTGGAAATAGTATATAATATTGACTTAGATTTCATAAAAGCAAAAAGCACAGACTGCATAATGAGGATTAAATCATAGTGGAATTGGAAGGTCACAAATTGAAACAGTATGAGACTCGTGCAACAATTCATGTGAAATTTTGCTTGGAATTGTATAATGCCAATGGAAACAGAGTGGTGAGAATGTAGCGCTCTTCCACAAAGAAGAGTATACTGGTGTTTGTACACTATCTGGACTTGATGAGAAAGCAGAATACATATTGTAACTTGAGCAAGATGGTTGTATGGAATCTGCTGCTATTAGAGACCCAAAATCAGTTGAAGGTAACCTTGAAGGCAGGGAGCAGAGGATACATGCTCTGACATTCTTCTCTTCCCTTCCAATCTCTTACCAGGGCCTCCAGTTGACTGCAGAATACAGAAATCCAGAAGGCACAGCCATCCACTGATGTAATGCCTACAGCCTAGCCTCACAGTTAAATGCAAAGATGAAGGGCAAACAGTGCCTTTGGAAAAGCAAATGGAAGATAAACAGAATGCCTTTTCTTGGAAGCTAGCTAACAGGGTGTCCAAAAGGATGGAGTGATCTATTTTGTCAAAGTCTTCAATGGTGCAAATACAATGAGGATGAAGAATAGGCCATAGAACTAAATATGGGGTTTACTGAAGATCTTAACAAGAGAATTTCTGTTCAAATGTTGGGGAAAATTAAATTAGGGTTTAAGAATAAATGAGGGGAAAGGATAGGAACAGTAAGTATGGGCAGCTGCTATGTGACACAACAAGAACTGCAAAACTTGGCACCTGAATATCAGGGTTCCTGAATAGATTTACAGAATTATGATAAAATGCATTTCTTCTGGGTGCTGATGTGCCTGTGATAGGAAAGACAGTGATACCATTACTTTTGGCTTCTTCAGCCTAATGGAAATCCCCCAAAACTGTGAGCTGCCAAGATTGCAATTTGAGCATGTCTCCATGATACAAAGAAAAACCAGGAACTGGGACTATATATTTGCAACTGTATCTTTTTCATATACTCTACCTGCTGATCTATAGATTTGATTTGCATCAAGGGTAAATTGGTAAATCAAAATTTTAAAAAATATGCACTGCTGTTTCTTGTCCTGCTCTGACTATAATAGCATGCCTTATGTTCCGGCTTTCTTAGGTTAGCTTTATAAAGCTATTGCACCAACACATGGGTAAGGTGCTATCAACATGGTTAGGTTAGTGAACAGAAATTGAAGGTTCTGTAGACAAAATAACTAACATAAAACAGTGAAATGACTGGGAACACAGTATGAAAAAGTAAAGAGATGACAAAATCTCTCCTGGCTTTCTAACAAGAAAGTAGAGAAAACTTCTGATTCCACAGGCAGAGGCTTAGCATTTATAGAAATACGGCATTAAAATACAACTTTATAATTTAAAAATTTTTGTCAAATTGTTCAAAATAATAAACTATTTAGTTTTGATCATCAATAATTATTTTAAAATACTACACATGAGTGAATTTGACATTTTCATTTTATTATTGTTTACAGCTGTGGTATAGCTGTTCCTGGTGAGCTACTTTTTTAAAGATTCATTGTTAAACTTAATTTTGTGGAGCATTAAGTTTTAGCTTATCATACGAATTAGGAATATTTGTTTTAAAAATTAAAAAACAGGAATGAAGGAAGGAGTGAGGGATGAAAGAAAGGAGTGACAGATGAAAGAAGGATGGGAAACTTCATATTCTTAGTATTATGTCTATTAACAACGTAAAATCTGTTCTGTTTATACTGACATATATTTTAAAAATAAGATGAAATAAAATACAGAAAACAGTGTGGGAACCAAAGAATGTTAATTTATAATGATAAAACTTCTGTTTTTTGAATACTTAATATATAACAAGCAATTAAATAGCTATATGAACATTGCCTGAGAAAGCAGACTGAACCTCATCTGAGAGTGAAAAAATGGAGCCGAACCCAGACATCAGGAAAATCCTCCTTACTGCAGGGTTGGGAAGGTGTGCAAGTGGACAGTAGAGCACAAACCTTGCAAACCATACCATGGTAGTTGTGCAGCTGGTCATCAAGATACAGATGAGTGTTTTTTATTTTTTGTGTTTTTTCATTTTTCTCCTGCTTGATGAAATTTTAATTTCTGATTTGTCATCTTCTCTCTGCAAGCTTTGAAGTTCGTGAAACATGAGACACTTTCTTTCTACAGCTTCATGTAGGCTAGGATTAAAGCTGCTAAAGGCCCAGGGTAAAGAACAGAGCCTTGTAACATTTACTGCTGGGTGATCAGAGCACCAGGCAGACTGAAAATGCCAACGGCAAACATAGGAAGGATACTAATTGAAAAGAAACAGATTTTCAGATCGGAACTTCAAGCAACAGAGAGCAAAGAAATCAGCCAACCCTCTTAACAAAAACAACTATGAAAATAGAAAAATATTCATAATCATGTCAGGTCTCTGGAAATTGACCACTGAGAACAATTTATTGAGTAGCATTTATCCATGATCTTTGCATGAGAGCAGTACGACTCTGTATTGTTCTTGAAAGGCACCAGCCCTAGCCCCCTAGATCATGCTGTTTGATGAGGACAACAAAGCAAAACTTTCACAGCTAGAGTGGAACAGCACAGCATGAACCGGAGTCAGGGAAATCTATACCCAGTACCTGGTGCTTTTGGCACAGTGGCTGAATACTTGCTTTGCAAGTGCCAGGATCTCATATAGGTGCTGGTTCATGTCCTGGCTGTTCCACTTCCTATCCAGTTATCTGATCGTGGCCTAGGAAAGCATAAGGGGATGGCCCAAAATCTTGGGGCCCTGTACCCATATAGGAGAACAGGAAGAAGCTCCTGGCTCCTATCTTTGAATAGACTCAGTCAGCTCCAGCTGTTATGGCTACTTGGAGGGTAAACCAGCTGACAGAAGATTTTTCTCTCTGTATCTTCTCTCTGTAAATTTGACTTTCTATTAAAAATAAATAACAATTTAAAAGAAAATCTACACCCCACAGTGTTTTCCCTGACTGATCCACACCTGCAGACTCAGAAGTTCAAACCTTGCATAAATGTGAGACATTGGGAGCAGTGCTATGACTAATCATCAATTGACCTACAATTTATAAACAAAGCAAAATAACAAAAAAAGGGTAATTCCTACATACCAAAATTTCAAAAGAGAGGTTTAAAGAAGGAATAGAGACATATGTGGTGACACACTGTAGAGACAGATTTTCAAGTTACTAAACCAAAACAAAGCAAAATAGAATGGGATTCCAGAATTGTTATGATAATTATGCAAGATGTCTAGTTTTCAACTGAAACTATTAGCTATGCAAAGTGTATTAGTGAGGATTCTTGAAAGGAACACAAGACACAGGTATTTAAACATTTAGAGTTTTTGTTTTATTTGGTTTGGTTTGGTTTTGCTTGAGGAATTGGCTCATGGGATCTTGAAATCGGTGAATACAAACTTTATAAGTTAATGGGAATACCAGCGGACTAGAGACTAAAGGAGGAATTCCGGTTCAATGCAAAATGAAACAACTATTCTACAAATTCAAAGAGCTCAACAAATCCCAAGTAGGATAAAGCATAATCAGACTACAGGACTAGACTACAGAAAGCAACTGTGCAAGAGAAACAAAGACAACAGGAGAAACGGACACATCCTGGAAAGGGAACAACGTACGATACACTGATGATTTCTCATTACAACAGTAGGAAATAATAGCGGAATAACATACTCAAAACTCTTGAGGCTGGCACCACGGCTCAACCAGCTAATCCTCTACCTTCAAGTGCAAGTATCCAGTATAGGCACTGGTTTGTGTCCTGGCTACACCACTTTCCATCCGGCTCCCTGCTTGTGGCCTGAGAAAGCAGCGGAGAATGGGCCAAAGCCTTGGGACCCTGCCCCCGCATGGGAGGCTAAGGAGGCTCTTAGTTCCTAACTTCAGATTTCCACAGCTCTGGCCATTATGGCCATTTGGGGAGTGAACTAGCAGCAGATGGAGGATCTTTGTGTCTTCTCTCCGAATATTTGCCTTGTCAATAAAATCAATCTTTAATAAAAATATTCAAAAGTGTGACATTTAAAAATCCTTTCCATGAAGAAGTCTTCATTCAGGCAAAACTATTTTTCATAAGTCAATATAAAAAGGACGTATTTGCAGAGAGATAAAAATCTAAACGGATTCCCTGTAGCATCACTAGAAGATGAAAGGATTAGATTATCAAAATTTGTAGGAAGAAAAACAAAGGATATGGGAAATATAAACCCAAAAAAAGACAAAATAGTATGTTATTCCTTTTCTGACTAAAAAAAAAAAATACATCCATTGACAAGCACAAGCTGTGTGTGTATCTCTCTGAGAGAAAAGGGGGAGGAAAAAACTGGAAGTCCATTGAAGCACACTTACATTCTACTGGTACTAGCAGACTGATAAATGAACATGCATATTATAATCCCTTAAGCAATTTCTTAGACTAAACCAAAACAGTACTATCACCTTAAGTATCAACAGATAGAACTACATTGATACTTAAATATATTAATTGAAAAAAAATTTATTAAAGAAACACAATTATCACACACTTTTAGAAAATGTACAGCAAGGGATCCAATGTAGACCTACCATCTCAATGACCTCAGTTATGAACGAGACCAATAATCCAATCAAGACACTGAGAGGGGGGAATATTGGCATACTAATTAAGACACTGCTTCAGATACCTACAACCCTTTTTAGAATGCCTTTGCTTGAGCCATGGTTGAGGCACAATCCCGGCTCCCTGATAATACACATTCTGGCAGATGGCAAGCAATGACTCAAGCACCTATGTCTCTGACACTCGGGTACAGGACATTTATTCAGTTTCTGGCCTGTGGTTTTAGCTTATCACAGGCCTGGGTGCTGTGAGCATTTGAAAAGTGAGGCAGCTAATGGAAGATAGATGTATTTCTTTTTTTTTTTTCTCCTTCTCTGCCTTTCAAATAGGTTAGGTGGGGGAAGGTGGGTTGGACAACACAAGGCAGAGATTGCCAAATTAACAAAAAAAAAGTTAACTCCAGAGCTACTTTATCTACAAAAGACATAGTTTATATTAAAACATACAAAGTGGTTGAAAGAGAAAGGATGAACTAGAGTCTTAGCAAATAGTATCCATAAAATTAATGTAATGACTATGTTAATGTATCAGTCACAGAACACAGGAAGTAAAATCTAACACAATTCAAAGAAAACATAGGTAATTTAAACAAGCATAGCTAGAGGGGCTGACATTGAAGGTTAAAACACTGTAGCACCAACATTTTATATAAGCACCATCTCTCCTCCTGGCTGCTCTATACTAATGCACCTGGGAAATTAGAAGACAGCCCAAGGCCATGGCCCATGTAGCCATGTGGGATCCCTTGGTGGAATTGCTAGCTTTATTCTGGCCAGTCCAGTTCAACGCAGGTATTTAGGGAGTGAAGCAAAGGATGGAAGATCTTTCTCTGTCTTCCCTTCTCTGTAACTTTGTCTTTCAAATAGATAAATAAATTTTAAAATGCATTGAGCTCAGAAAGCAATACTTCCACAACAAAAACAATAACAAAAAATTATAGCTGGAGATTTTAATACCTCACACATAATATTTTCTAAAACAAGTAGACGTGGAATTTTCAAAGGTACAACAGGCTTGAACAGAATTACCCTGAATCAGTTGATGCTAATAAAAATCTTCATCCAATATTAGAAAAATACCTAATGGTTTCAAAATTACAGAGAATACTTTTCATGAAAGATTATATGCTAAATCATATTTTTAATACATTCAAAGTGCTTAAAATGTTCAGAAGTGGTCCTAAATTAGAAATTTAAAAATAAATTTAGAAAACCTCCAAAATATTTAGGAATGAAATAATTCACTTTCATAAGCAAAAGATATCACACAGAAAATTAGAAAATTATTTTAGTTATATAAAAGTGAAAATAAAACATGTTATTAGGTACAACTAAAACAGTAGTTAGAGGGAAACACATAGTTTTAAAAGCTTTTTTTAGAAAAGAAAAAATTCATGTCAAAAATACAGGTATTACCTCAAAAAAAAAAACTTAGGAAAAGGTGAACAAATTACATACAAAGTAAGCAAATGAAAGGAAATCATAAAGAACAGAGGAAAATTAGCAAGGTAGACATGGCAGAAGTAATAAAAAAATCAAACAATTAGAGTCGTTTCTTTGTAGAAAAATCTATAAAATTGATAAAAACCTCTGAATTAAGGAAAATAATAATCATGCAAATGATTAGCTCATGTATAAGCTATAGAATGCTATTCTAGAATAGGAAATTTTTAAAGTTCTTTTTTTATCTTTTATTGGAAAGTCAGAAATACAGAGCGAAAAAGAGAGACAGAGAGAAAGAGCTTCCCTCTGCTAATTCACTCCCCAAGTGGCTGCAATGGCTGGAGCTGAGCCAATCCAAATCCAGGAGGTAGAAACGTTTTCAGAGTCTCCCATATAGGTGCAGGATATCAAAGCTTTGGGACATCCTCAACTGCTTTCCTAGGCCACAAGCAGGCAGCTAGATGGGAAGCAGGGCTACTGGGACATGAGCCCTCATGGGATTCCAGCATGTGCAAGGTGAGGACTTTAGCCACTAGACTACTGCACTGGGCCCAAGTAGGAATTTTTAAATTGTAAGAGATTATGAGCATTGTAAGTGGAAAATTTAGACGAATGATATTAGATACACAAATTCTAAGACAAATTACTGAAATTAACTGAAGAAGAAATAGAAAACTTGTAGCACCTGAATGTATTTTTTAAAAGTTAAGAAATAAAAATAAACATCTTCCAACAACAAAAAAAAATGTATAAACCCAGATGGCTCCACAAGATGAATTTATCTATTATAAAAAGAACAAATAATATTAATGTTATCCAAACTCCAATAATAAAAAAGAAGGCAGTCTAAGCCATGTATGAGTCTTCTACTGAAGCCAAACAGATCATAACAAAATTGCACACCAACATTATTTATGCATTTAAAGTAAATGTCTGTAATAAAAATTAAGAAACCTATTTCAAGGACATATACAATGAATTGCACATAAGTCTTCTATTCAGAAGTACACTGGAACTTCCAGTGCATGTCAGCAGGCAACAGAAATAAAGTCCTACAGCTCTAAAAAGCAGCAAAGTTAGTGTGACTCTATACGCAAAATACCTGGACAACATATCAAAAACTTACTTGAACTTTCATGAATTTTTTAAAGTCACAAAACATAAGAACAACATAAATACTAAAGATATTTGTGAATAATACAAGTGAACAGTTTATTAAACTAAAAAAAAAAAAGGCCCTGCGTGGTAGCCTAGTGTGTGGTTAAAGTCCTCATTTTGAAAGCACCTGAATCCCATAGGGGCACTGATTCTGCTCTGGCAGCCCCGCTTCCCTTCCAGCTCCCTGCTTGTGGCCTGGGAAAGCACTCTAGAACGGCCCAAAGCCTTGGGATCTTGCACCTGTGTGGGAGACCTGGAAGAGTCTCCTGGCTTCTGGCTTTGAATCGGCTCAGCTGTGGCTATTGTGGTCACTTGGGGAGTGAATCATTAGAGGGAAGATCTTCCTCTCTGTCTCTCCTCCTCACTGTATATCTGACTTTGCAATAAAATAATAATAATAATAGCAATAATAATAATGAAACTAAGAAAACAATTTAGTCATAATAATATAAAGAGTTACTTATTTCAGAGTAAAGTTAATAAAAAATTGCAGTACCTGTACCCTGAAAACTAAACCCTAAATAGATATAGAAAAGAAGATTTGTGGAAATAAATTCTGTATTTGTGGATTATAAGACTGTATTTCATATAAGATAGCAATTCTCCCCTATTTTGTCCATAGGTCGAACATAATAGACCTAAAATATTCATATAAATTTTTAAGTTAACTAGGATAGCATATCACCCAATTTCAAAGCATATCTAAAGATTATTATCAAAATACTGTCATATTGTAATAAAGATACAAAAAAGTTCATAAATTTATCATCAGTGACTATTTGGCAACAGTATCAAGCTAGTTCAAAGCATTAGCCCTTTTAAAAAATAATCTTAGCAAAATTGAATTGTTATATGGGATGCTGGAGTTTTCAGGAGGAAGCATTTTTCTTTTTTTTTAAGATTAATTTTTATTACAAATCAGATATACAGAGAAAAGGAGAGACAGGAATATCTTCCATCTGATGATTCACTCCCTAAGGGGCCACAATGGCCACAGCTGAGCCAATTCACAGCAGGAGCCAGGAGACTCTTTCAGATCTCCCATGCGGGTGCAGGATCCCAAGGAGTTGGGCCATCCTAGACTGCTTTCCCAGGCCACAAGCAGGGAGCTGGAAGGGAAGCGGGGCTGCCAGGATTAGAACCAGTGCCCCTATGGGATTCCAGCGCTTTCAAGATGAGGGTTTTAGCCACGAGGCCACCATGCTGGGCCCCTAAAATTGAATTTTCTTATGCAAAGAAATAACAAGACATTACCTCATGTTACATACAAAATCAACTAAACATGCTATGTATACATATATGGGCGCTTAAACTATAAAACTCTCAGGGAATCACAGAAGAAAAATGTTTAGGCAAATATTTCTTAGATAAGACACAGAAATCAATTATATTCCATGAGAGAAAAACAATTTATGTTTACTATAAATTGAATCCTTTTGCTCTTACCATTATATAACATGACATGCCACAGACAGTGGGAAAATATTTGCAAACAATACATCATATAATTTGTCAATCAAAATCATTTAGAAAATCTCTAACACATTAAGAAGACAGGCAGCAACTAAAAATGGTGAACTATTTCACCAAAGACATTGCACAGAGACAAATAATGTCATGAAACAATACCTGGCATTATTAGTCACCGGTAAAAGCAAATCAAAAGTCAGTCACTAAACAGCAATGATAAGCTTATAATCAAAATGCCTGACAATACCAAGCCACACATGAGCAGGAATGTAAAGAAACTGCAATCTTCATGAATTGCAGTAGGAAGAAAACTACTAGACATTTTAGGAGACATTTTTTTTTCCTTGTCAGTAACATGAAACTTACTAAATGACTTATCAATTACACTCTTCAGCATCTTCCCAAAAAGAACCACTTTGTCTCTCAAATATTTGAATATGAATGTTAATAACAAGTTGATCAGCTGATGAATGAATAAGCACAAGGTGATATTCTGATACAATGACATTTTCTACAATAAAAAGAGATATGCTATTATGAATCTCAAAAACTGGTACCAAGTGCAGGAAACCAAACATGGATATGACATACTAAAGATTCATCTATAGGAAAATTCCTGAAAGAGCAAAACTATAGAGAAAAGAAAACAGAACAGTGGACATGGACCTGGGAGCTGGGAGCTGGGAGCTGGGAGCTGGGAGCTGGGAGCTGGGAGCTGGGAGCTGGGACCTGGGACCTGGGACCTGGGACCTGGGACCTGGGAGCTGAGACCTGGGACCTGGGACCTGGGACCTGGGACCTGGGAGCTGGGAGCTGGGACCTGGGACCTGGGACCTGGGACCTGGGAGCTGAGACCTGGGACCTGGGAGCTGGGACCTGGGAGCTGGGACCTGGGACCTGGGAGCTGGGACCTGGGAGCTGAGACCTGGGAGCTGGGACCTGGGACCTGGGACCTGGGACCTGGGACCTGGGAGCTGAGACCTGGGACCTGGGAGCTGGGACCTGGGAGCTGAGACCTGGGAGCTGGGAGCTGGGACCTGGGACCTGGGACCTGGGACCTGGGAGCTGAGACCTGGGACCTGGGAGCTGGGACCTGGGAGCTGGGACCTGGGAGCTGGGAGCTGGGAGCTGGGACCTGGGAGCTGGGAGCTGGGAGCTGGGAGCTGGGACCTGGGAGCTGGGACCTGGGACACAGGCAAAAAGGAACGTCATCATGTGATGAAATGTTCTAAAATAGCACTGCTATACAACTGTTTACTTTTACTGAAAGTCATGAAATTACACATTTAGAGTGGATGTGTTTTGTGGTATGCAAATTATTCATCAATAGAGATGTTTGAAAAGTTAAAGAGCTTTTTAAACAAACACAAAAGCACTTCAGTGTTCACATCAATGTCCCAAAGCATTTAAAATGCGACTTTAATCCATTCCTAAAGCTCCAACACCTAAGAAGCTGTTATTATTGTATGATGACCATGTTTAAAATGTTTTCTTGTTTCCTCTTAGATTTTAGAACTCATTTGTAAAATTATACGACCTGAAAATAACAAATTATACGACCTGAAAATCCATTTGAATTTCATTCGCCCTATACATTACATCACATATATATGATGTTCAAAAAGCAGAAGGAGTGGACCTGGGCATTGTGGTGCAGTGGAGACTCTGATATCCCATAAGTGCACCAGTCTCTGCCATTCCATTTCCTCTTCTCATCCAGCTCCCTACTGATGTGCATCAAAAAGCAACAGAAGACAGCTGGGCACCTGTGACTGACCTGCAAAACCAGGATATAATTACAGACACCACCCTTTGGCCTGACCAAACCGTGGTCATTTCAGGCATTTAGGGAGTGAACCAGTGATGACCCTTTGTTTCTGTCTAACTCTGTCTTTCAAATGAATACATAAATCTTCAAAAAGAATAAAAAAGAATATCTGAAGCATTTGTTTGAGTCTAATGCAGAGAATTTTAATATTTTTCGTAAAATTCCCTTTAACAATAGCTCTTAGAAGTATTTAAAGACAATGATGGAATCAAATAAAGCATGGAACTAAAACTCCTTCCATAATCGCAACAGAACTCCAATTATGTTTTTTCTATTTTAATTACAGTAAAATATGCATAACATAAAATTCACTGCTCTGATCATTTTTATATACATTTCAGTAACATTAAGTACTTCAACTCTGTTGTGCGGTATACCATCCATCCACAGAGCTCTCTTCATCTTGCAAAACTCCAAGTCTGCAACCATTAATGAATTTCCTTTTCCCTTCCACTAGCCTCTGAGAACCACATAGGACTTTCTACAGTGTTCACTGCTCTGGGTGATTCACATAAAGAAAATTGTGCAGTACTTGTCCTTTTATAAGGGGCTTATTTTACTTACTATAATATATCAAAGTCCAGCCACATTATAACATGTCAGAATACCCTTCCTTTTTAAGGCTAGAATAATATTTTACTGTATGCACACGCTCATATTTCATTTATCCATCCATCAGTGGGTATTGGATTACTTCCATCTTTTCATTATAGTGGATAAAATGCCATGGACATAAGTGCACAAATATCTCTTCCAGTCTTTTAATTCTTTTGGAAGCATGCCTGGAAGTAGAAATGCTGGATTATACAGTAGTTCTATTTTAAATTTGTCAAACAACCACTACTTTGGTTTCCATAGCAGCTGCACCACTTTATAGGCCAAGAAGAGTGCTCAAGGTCTCCAGGTTCTCCACATGCTCACCTACCCACATCGTTTTTTTTTTTATTGTTTTTTTTTTACAGTAATCTTTTTAGTAAGTGTAAGTTGAAATAACATCTTTCAACATAGCAATACCATCTTCATTTAAAAAAATTTTTTTTAACTTATTTTAAAGACAGAGAAGAAGGCAAGCAGAGAAATTTCTCATCCACTGGTAATGAACCTCCACCACATCTCTGAAGCTCCACCACATCCAGGGCTAAGCCAGGACTGCAGCAGGAGTTCAGAACTCAGACCAGGCTCCTCCAGGATTAGCAGTGACAGTAATTTGAGCCATTATCTGTTGCCTCCTAGGATGCATATTAATAAGAAGTTGGAATCTGAAGTGGAGCTAAGGTACAAACCCACAAACTCTGATAGAACATCAACATCTTAACCAATACAACATACCAACTACTAGACCTGGCACAGTAGACTAGTGGTAAAGTCCCTGCACACACTGGAATCCCATGTGGGCCCCAGTTGTAATCCAGCACCCTGTTCTCATTCAGCTCCCTGCTTGCAGCCTGGGAAAGTAATCGAGGATGGCCCAAAGCCTTTGAACCCTATACCTGTGTGGGAGACCTGGAGGAAGCTCCTGGCCCTGGCTTTGAATCGGCCCGGCTCCAGCTGTTGCAGCCACTTGGGGAGTGAGTCAGTTGACTGAAGATTCTCCTCGCTGCCTCTCCTCTCTGTATATCTGAATTTCCAATAAAAATTAGCAACAAATCTTAAAACACACACACACACAAAACACACCAGCCAAAATTTACCATCTAAATATTTTTTACGTTTGAATTTTAGTGAAAAGACAAATTTCAGAAAGATCTTCCATCAACTTGTCCGCTCCCCAAATGGTCTCAACGGCCAGAACTGAGCCAATCCAAAGCCAAAGGCCAGGAGCTTTCTCCCAGTGTCCCATACGAAAGCAGGGTCCAAATACGTGGGTCAACTTTCACTGCTTTCCTAGGCCTCAAGCAAGGAGCTAGATGGAAAGTGGATGAGCTGGGACATAAACCTGCATCCATATGGGATCATGGCACTTATTGGCAGAGGATTAGCCACTTGAGCCATTGCACCAGCCCCAAGTGAAATCATTTTCTTAAAAATAAGCATTTCAGTGACATTAAGTACATTCATACTGTGCTGCCATTCATCCCCAGAACTGTGATCCTCTTGCAAAAAAGAAAAAAAAGAATAACTATTAGTATTAATACTGAAATCCCTGACCTAGAGATTAATATATTGCTTAATTTACATAGAATTAATCACGTTGCATGTCTGTTCCAACACAGTATAAAGAATTATTAGCAAGTATATTCATTGCAGGCTCTTTCCCATTACTTTTTAAGATTTATTTTTATTATTTTTATTGGAAAGGCGGATATACAGAGAGGAGAGACAGAGAGAAAGATCTTCCGTCCGATGATTCACTCCCCAATGAGCACAACAGCCGATACTATGCTGATCCAAAGCCAGGAGCCTCTTCTTGGTCTCCCGCGCGGATGCAGGGTCCCAAAGCTTTGGGCCGTCCTCGACTGCTTTCCCAGGCCACAGGCAGGGAGCTGGATGGGAAGCGGGGCTGCCGGAGATAGAATCGGCGCCCATAGGGGATCTAGGGTGTGCAAGGCGAGGACCTTAACCACTGCGCCACCGCGCCGGGCCCGTCCCATTACTTTTTAAGGCATTCCTATCCACCAAGTTGCAACTATTTTGGAGTTAACTGCCACCTGGAAAAAACTTGAACTCCAAACTGAGTGAACCTAAAAAACTCTGAGCTTAACTAAAAACCACATCAAAATATATTTTAATATTTGAACCATGATACAATGATACAATACAAATCATAACCAAATTCCTAAAGGTTAAAATGGGACAAATGCTTGCATTCCATATCAGGGTGTGTAAGCTGGAGTCCCAGGTCCACTGCCAATCCAGCTGCCTGCTGCTGTGCAAGCCTGGAGGCAGCAGATGATGACTCAAACGTCACCCAAGTGAGAGATTGAGTTCTGGGTCCTTGTACTATATCATTCTGTTCAAGTCTCTGGGTAAAAGTAATATCTGCCATTAAAGTTCCTACTGCTAACTTTTACATACGCTCTTCCTTTAAATCCTTCAAAAATGAATGAATGAGCGTGTATTCAATTTGAGCTGATTATGGAGCACTGCTGTCCTTGACAGCAATTGGATTCTTAGTGAACACTCATCTTGGGCAGGTTGGTTTCCCTGTACATGCCAATGGATCTTTAGCTCTTTCAGCAATAGTTCTTGTTTTAGTTACATTTTGGCAGTCTGTGTAATTTACTTCTTATGCTCTGTATGTCTAAAACATTTATTTGAAAAAAAAAAATAGACATGCATAGTTTTCGGGGATGGCAAGAAACCGATTCACTTAATCTCCCCAGCAATTGTCTTATCAACCCATCACCCAACAGAAATTAACCATGAGCTAGATCCTGATTCTTGATTTACAGCTCTCTCTCCTTAGTGAGCGAGGCAAGTGTCAAAAGAAGATCCACTTTAGTCTCCCAGGGATGTGTGAACATGACAGTAAAACAGCCTACATCAAAGACATTTCAATTCTGAAACAAGCCTTTCTGTTTCAGGTAAGTGATACACACCCAAACAAAACATTAATCAGAAGACCCATTTCATCTCCCTGGGGAATCTGAGCTGTAGAACACACTAATCAGCTTACAGAAAAGGGTCCCTTTAAGGAAATTCAGAGGTGGAGACAAGCATCTTTAATATTGTAAAGATTCATGATAATAAAGAGTGTTTTGTTTGAAATATTTGAAGTAAACATTTGAAAGTTTTAAAGTTTGAAACCATTCTAATTAGGCTCATCGGATTGAAGACAATACGTGTGTTCTTCCATGCTTGGCACATTTCAGTTGACAACAACTTGAGAATGGTACAGAGTATGGCACTGACATGGTCTATATAAGGACTCTTGACCTGTTTGAATGTAAAATATAGATTATTCATTGGTTTTCGAGGATGTCTTAAAATATGGCATAACCCTATGAATTGTATCGTAACATTCAAAATTTAAACTAATAATAAAAAATATCAAAAAATTATATGACATAAAAAAAGAAGACACTGCCAGAAAAGTCTGAAAGTGAGGCAGTGAGGACAGCGTTGGTCTTGAAGGGCTGCTCCTGCAGGACGTTCAGGAAGTTCCTATCTACTCCACACATCTGTTTTTAAATGTCAGTGGCTGCTATTTGTGGAGACCACCTAAAATTGACTGAGAAGGTAGAGTAACATGCATCCTAATGTTGATTCTTATGGAAAACTATGAAGTCGATTCACTTTACTTTTCGCTCTTCATTTTTCCCATCAGCTTTTTATCGCTGACTCTCAAAACATTGCATAAGGAACGTAGGTCTGGAGGGCTGAAGTACTTTGGTTGTGTGATAAAGTATCATGATTGGGTTGTACATCATTTCCTGACTCTCCCATAAAAGGAGAGGGGGAAAGTATGACGTTTAGACTGGCATTGTTTTTCTTTTTAGACTGACTTAAACAGTTCCTGCTGAAACACTGATCAATTGTGAAAAAGTTACCTACTTTACTGATGACAATCTTGTCACAAATGCTATTCAAAATCCTAATATTTGAACTAAACTATCATACAGGAAGTAGACTTTTTTTTAAAGATTTATTTTTATTATTATTTGAAAGGCGGATATACAGAGAGGAGAGACAGAGAGGAAGATCTTCCGTCCGATGATTCACTCCCCAAGTGAGCACAACGGCTGATGCTATGCCAGTCCAAAGCCAGGAGACTCTTCCGGGTCTCCCACGTGGGTGCAGGGTCCCAAAGCTTTGGGCTGTCCTCGACTGCTTTCCTGGGCCACAGGTAGGGAGCTGGAAGGGAAGTGGGGCTGCTGGGATTAGAACCGGCGCCCAATGGGATCCCGGGCATGCAAGGCGAGGACCTTAACCACTTGCGCCACCTCGCTGGGCCCAGGAAGTAGACTTTTAAAAAACAAAGGATTGAAGTTCTTTTCTAACAATTTTGTAATGTGAAACAAAAAGGGTGAAATTTTATCATTTATAAGCAAAATGAATGTAACAGGAAGGCATTATGCTTAGTAAAATAAGCTGGTGAAAAGAGACAAATATCATATTTTTCCATGGTCTGTGGTAACTAATACCACATGTATACATGAAAAATTGACATTTTGATACTTAATTATTGTTTGCAACCTTTGCGCTCTTGACCAATATTACCTTTTTTTTTTACTTGGTATTTGTTGAATTCTTTACCTAATGGGTGTCAAGCCTTCGATTGTGAAGTGAAAGTTTGTCATTAGAAAAATATTTGAAATTAACTAAGGAAGGAAGGGGTGGTGGGGCATGTGGGCAGCATGGAGGGTAAATTGGGAAATATCAATATACTCTTAAATCTGCACTGTGAAATACATGAAATTTGTTTATCTTACATAAATAAATTTAAAAATTTGCAAAGTGAATGAGCATACTTTATGTCATATCTTGAAGCAGATGAAGTCTGAAGTTGACCAAATATGGAAATAGTAATTGCCTTTTGGAGTCAGATATTCACACACACACAAAAATAAAATGTATTTCCCAACAATGACACTCTCTCCTAGAAAACTACTAAATATGCTTTTACAGAAAAAAATGTAGGTAGAGGTCAGACCACATTTTCTCTCAGTAATTATACTATCTTCTTTTAGAACTATTTTGATAATTAAGGTGCTCCTTCATCCTGTACGTGGATCAGCCTCAGAATCCTAGGATTCTTCCCTTTTTCCATCCAAATGATCAGGCAATAAACCAGATGCCCTTTCATTCCTTGCTTGCTTGTTTTGTTGTAGAGAGAAGCATCTATGTTACTGGAGAAAAAGAATCACCTGTTCAACTTTTGCTTACCAAATGGAGTGAAGAGACTCAGTACATATAGACAAACTTCACTCCAGAATGTGTATTGTAAAATTGAGTACTATATTAGCTATAGTATATTAACATTAGTACATGATTAGTGATAATTCTGAATTAAGACACAATTTTTCAACTTAATTTTGTTTTGTATCTTTTACATGGTATGAAGTGACTATTGAGATCTATGATATAACATTTTTCTTTTATGAACCATCTGAATTTCTGAGAAATGAAAATTTATTAATTTTTTACTAGCTAATGTCATGTGGAACTGTAAAATCGTTATTTCATTATATTCAGAGTTATGATACTTAGAAGGCAGAAGACAAATGCTTATCATAGCTAAACATTTTTACTAAAGACTTTTGAATAATTCAGAACATACAGAAGAATATATAGAAGATTTTTAAATCAGGTTTTAATGAAATATAGAGGAATCTATATCTTCTAATTTTGCAAGTGGAGATCTAAAGAGAAGTAATTGTCTTTTGTTTTGGTATGTTTTGACATTTCAAAGAAACCAATCAAAAATGATCTTTTTAATGACATTCACAGCTGAGATAAATCAGTTGTATTTTTGAATTAGTTTTGTCAAATGGTTAATTTGGTAATAAAACAAAAATGAACTTAAAGTGGTTTAAAAGAAGTTTAATTACTATGTATATCAAGAACAAAAATTAGGTGATTCCATCTGTAGTAACAGTATGTGGGCTTAAATTATATGTGATTACACTGACAGGTTATTCAAGGGTTTCAGCCATTGGGCCATTCCTCAATGTTTGAATCAACAGTCTTAATCCCATTTTGCTTTAGGAAATAGTGTATACTAGACCTTGACTTCTTTTTTAATTACTCAAAGTTCTGTCTGAAACATGTTTATAATTTCATATCCATGTATGCTGGAATGCAATCTTGTTTTCTGAAACTAGACTCCTGGTCCTGTGATCTGTCTACAGCCACCCTGGATATATCTCTGTTTTTATCCTCCCTTACATACTACCTTGTGGAGCCGGTAACTTTCAATAAGACTATGTTAGAATTGAAAGATAGAGATGAACCACCTGTGAATCTACAATGACTCCATAATTTCCTATGTTATATCACTACACAAATTTCTTCTTCAGCAGTTAACCTATGGCGTAGACGTTTCCCCCTATCCCCAGTTCTGAATAACACTGTGGTATCTCCTTCCTGGGTCTAGACCTGTCTAAGGCAGCTACTTCAAACTGTCATGTGTTCTCAGATGGCTAAAAGGAGACATTTATTTCCATTTCCTTCCAGTGAATCATACAACCTTACCTATTGAATTCTGAGACTTCAAAAAAAAAAGTCAAGCAATTGTTGAATATAAACGTATTCTGCCAAGTGTAGGCAATTTATACTCACATAATAACAAAGGTCTAATGCAAAAATGGGGCAATTACAAGGGCAGTACATTTCATGATGTTTCGCCCATATTCACCTTATTTGTGGAAAGGAGGAAGAGTATTTGTGAGCAAGAGGAAGTGTGTTAAGAGTCCTAAGCAAGATTCTATGGGTTCCACCCGGGACAGGTCTGGGTAGCACTCGGATCTGACGGCCAGCAGATCAAGAACTGTAGTGGTGGTATGTCAGGTGCCATTTTGCACACTGTGGCAATAGTTTTGGGACTGCAGGGGACAACAGTGAACTGCGCATGTGCTGAGCTCGTGAGAATTCGCTGAAGGCTCGCAGGAAAACAATACCGATTGTGGCATCGTACTGGTTAAAATAGGTCCGTGTGGCACCCAGACCTAACGTCCAACAGGTTCCAACAAGATCAGCGCCACCAACAACCTAATTATATAGAACACTTGGTGTCTCTCTAAGCCTGGGACCTGCTCCAACCAGAAGTGGGAAAAAGGTTTCAGAGACAACGGTGCAGCCTCAGCACGGTATCGCAGGAGGAGGAGTGTGGTGAGCCAAGAGCTGGGGCTGTGAAGACCACGGTGGATATCTGACATAAGAACCCAGACCTGGAACACGCTGGAGGTTGTGGCCCAAGTGGCTGCAAGCAAAAAGCTGTGTACCAACTGCAATAAGTGAAATTACATTGTAGACCTGTGGGTGACACAGCTTAGAAACCTGCCCCAAGGAGAAGACTCAGCTAACCAGAAGTACAATGACCAAGAGCAAAAGAAGAGACAAAGGCAAATGGATATTACTGAGAACTCCCCTGCAAAGGAGCAAAACCCTATGCCAGCCTCAGAGTTAATGGAGGAAGACCTTGAGCAAATGGAGGACACAGAATCCGTAAGACTCTTTTTAAAGATTCTGATAAAAAACGAGAAGCTCATGCAAGAGTTCAAAGACTTTAAGGAAGCAGTAAAGCAAATCAAGGCTGATATACCAGAAATTAAGAACACAGTAGAGTAAATTAAAAGTACAATGGAGAGTCTCCAATATAGAATGAAGCAAGCAAAAGAAAAAATTTCAGAATTGGAAGATATCTCCTGTCACCAGGGGAAGCAACAAAAAGCTGGAAGCAGAGCAGAAGCACCCAAGCCTTGAACTAGTGTTTATATTAGTTTCTGGCATCACTTCTAATCCAGCTCTGTTTGAGGCCCGGCCATCCACCTGGAGGAACTGAATGGAGCTTTAGGCGCCTAGCTTCATGCTGGCCATGTTCTGGCCATTGCAGCCCTATGGGGAGTCAACCAGGAGATAGAAGATCTCTCTGACTCTCCCTACTCTCTCTGTAATGGTATCTTTCCAACAAAATCAGTAAATCTTAAACTAATAAAAAAAGAAAAACTGAAGTGCTATCAGCTTTGCGGTGCAGTAGATAAGGTCACTGTGCCTCTGAAAGCAGCACATGGGAGACCTGGAGGAAGCTGTTGGCTCCTGGCATTGACCTGACTCAGTTCTGGCCACTGCAGCAATATTGCGGGTGAACCAGTAGTTGGAGGATCTCTCTGTCTTCCCTTCTCTCTTTGTAATCTTGAGTTTTATTTTTACTTTTTTAAAGATTTATTTATTTTTATTGGAAAGGCAGATCTACAGAGAGGAGGAGAGACAGAAAGGGATATCTTCCCTCCGATGGTTCACCCCCCAAGTGGCTGCAATGGCTGAAGCTGCGCTAATCCGAAGCCAGGAGCCAGGAGCTCCTCGAGGTCTCCCATGTGGGTGCAGGGTCCCAAAGCTTTGGGCCGTCCTCTACTGCTTTCCAAGGCCACAAGCTGGGAGATGGATGAGAAGCAGGGCTGTCGGGATTAGAACCAGCACCCATATGGGATCATGGTGCGTTCAAGGAGAGGACTTTAGCTGCTAGGCTGTAGTGTCAGGTCTTGTAACCCTGATTTTTAAATAAACAAATAAATCTTTTTAAAAAAATTATCAAAGTACCCAAAATATGCAAAAGCATACTAGTGACTATAGATTGTGGTACCTACATCTGGTAATGTTATGCATATCTTAAGATGCTACATTCCAAATTAAGGTTGATGTTCAAGTTATACTCACATAGTAATGTAGGTTGATTTAGTAGATTGCAAATTTAGAAGTGTTTATTTCTGCTATAGAATTTGGGCTTTTGATTCTTCTTAACTTTTTTTTTGTTTTGCAACAAATATGTGTGGTTTTCTTATCAGAGAAATAGCTATTCAATAATATTTCCCCTGTTAAATGGAATAGTAATAAGTCTCTCTTGTGATAACATAAGTGTCAGTGATAGCAAGGAACTTGAAAAGCTGGTTTTAAGATCTGGTTCTGAACTACAGGTAGGCCAAGTTAAGTTAGAAGTAACCAAAAGTTAAAATGACTCTTAGATCATTTCCTCAACTGTTTTGAAAACTCCACACTTCCAAATCAGGAGTCTGCCAGCAATCTTCCCCTGCATTTCCTAAAGGAACTTGCAATTAAACATCTAGTATCTAAAATTAAAATCACGTTTCAGTCTTTCACTCCCCTCATTTTCCACCCCTTGGGAAAGTAAGCTATGTTTGTTTGTTTCTCTTCACTGTTTGCATATGATCTTCTGTGGTGGACTTAGTAGTGTCCCTCCAAAATTTATATCCTGTAGTCCCATTGTGACAGCATTGAGATGTAATTGTTTGGATGACAGAAGACGTTTCTAGGTGAAGCTGCAGAGGGAGAAAGCATGCGTAACAAAGAGTGCTGCAGGTAGATACCTTGAGACCAGAGACACAACCATGTGGCAGAGCAGAGTAAAGGAACTTGAGAAAAAGTGCAAAGATAAGAGAGGAAACAGAGATCTATGTTGTCATGGCAACAAAGGACATGACTGTCATTTTCTATGAAAGGTGTGCACGAAGGACTCCATGCATGAGACGGGCCTATTAAAATGTTTTTGCAGAGCTGGTGCCTGTGAAAATGCCTCCATCTTGTATTGAGTTTTATGAGCTCTGTTGATCTTTTGCCCCACTACTCCCAAAGAGGAACCTGAATCATCTGCCTATTGCACTAATCCTGATGCTACAGGGAAGAATTCTGGCTTGCTCTCATTAGTTAATGCAGAAAGGAGAGTCTTTACCTTCTCAGATCCCAGATGTGACCACGGTGGGTCTCTGCATGCAAATCTCCTCTAGCCAAGCTGCTCAGATCATGTGCTTCAGGTACCCAACCTCCATCCTCCATCCTGCACCCTCTGCACCTGACTTATGCCATTGATTAGGCATGGAGAGCCCAGCTCCTATCTGGTGGCTTTACACGTTTGATGCATTCTATTTGACGGTTTATTCCTTCATTTCCCCTGTAGCCTGTGGAGAGCATTCTCTGAGTAGGACTTCTAATTCCTTAGAATTGCTTTTCTAAGGCACTGACTGATTGTGTTTGTGAGTCCAAGTTTACTTCCTTAAAAGCCAAGAGAAGCAAAAGAGATAAAAGCATCAGCTGGAGTCCAGAGGAGGCATTCTGGGAAGAGACACCGGCTGCCCTGTGACCATGCATTTTAAGTTGGGAGCCGCTCCTTCTGATGAGAATTGCCTTGTCCTGGGCTACACATTCCCAGTGGACTCTTTCCACTTAAGCTTTTATTATTAGAAAGGTAAATTGGGATTATTGTATTCCCTCACTTTACTTTAGAAGCAGAAATGTTAAATTAATTGTGGTCTAAACTGATAGCAACAAGAGAGGCACTGATGGCAGCCTTGCGGCCTCTTCTTTGGCCAGCAGAGATTCCGGTTATTGCTGCTGGGAATGGCTTGGCTAAGATATTTTTAATTTACATTTTTTCCTCCCTCTAATGAAGGATTGAATTATGACTTACTAGAAACTCCCCAGTGTAATGGAGAGAGAGAGAGATGTTGACTAACTTGCTCTGATTTGATTGGAACAGAGCTATTTACTAGAGCTAGTTGAAAATCACAGGTCTGGCATTCTGAAGGATTTCAGCATTTAAGGTGCCATTGACCAGGCAATGCCTTGAGCTCACCTCAAAGGTCTTCATTTCCATACAGTAGGTAGTAGGGGGTGTGGTGAAAAACAAGGAGGACTTTCCTGTCCAGCTGCTTCCGTAGCACAACTGGCTGACCACACTGGTAGCATTAGTCCTGAGCCCTTCTGAACCCATTTCCACCCTAGCAGGTAAGATAACCCCAAATGTCAGACTCTATATGAGTATCACCTGCCAAGGAATCAATCTGCCATGGACAGGATAGATTTGCAAATAGTAATTCCAGTGTTATCACAATGGCTCTGTGCCTGCCTATGTAGTGGGGCAGGGAAAATTGTGGGTGTTGCAAAACAGAATTACTGGTCTGGAAACTTTCCTTCTGTGGGCAGATGGTATGTTCAAGAGCAAAGACAGATAAGTCCTTTCTGAAACCAAGGGCAATGGTTACACAATAGGCTTAGGTAACTGCCACTGGAAGAGACAGCTTTAGGTAAAATTCAGTGATGGATATTAAAAGAACTTCTTTGAATCCAGGCAGCTCAGGTGAAACTCCTCTAGAGAATATTGGGTTCAAAGCTCACTGCAAGCATACCGCATGGAAGAGAGGATGTATCACATTTGCCTGTGTCCTAAAACAACTGCCTCCTCAAGATTTCCATATTTCAGAGAAAGAGTTTAAAAAGAAAGCGAGCGGCACCCAAACTGAGAGCTGTACTCAAGCAGAATGACCTTGGAATAGCATTTACATTGCGCCTCCAGTTTTTTTAAAACAGCTTTCAACCACACACAAAAAAATTTTTTTTGAAGTTGCCTATTAGAGAAATCTGTCCTGAAGCTTATTTCATAGTTTCATTATTGCTGCAATGCCAATCAGTCTATGGTAGCTCAGGGTGCCCATGTACTTACACCTCTCACATGTAGAACTGCTGTACACCCCAGCCCTTACTGCAGAAATGGGACATTTTCTTGCGGATTGGATGAGACATGCTGTGCTGTTCAATCAATGATTTTTTTTTAACTGCAAGGTTTTTTTTTCTTTTCTTTCTCCAAGCCGAGAGCCAAGTAACATGTGGAAAAGAATCTTCAGTGCTTTGTGGAAAGCAGTCCCTATTTGGTAATGAACACTGCAAAGTTGAAAGATGGCATTCTGACATTTCCAATCACTTCCAAAAGATACTCTACTTCTTACTTATTGTTTCTCCTTAGGAAAGCTCATATTTCTATAAAAAACAAAGGTAATTTCCTAAAGAAATTTAATTTCTTTCTGAATAATTAAGGTCATGAGAATCCAAAACTTTAAAAAAAGCATTAAGTAAAAGTTTACAGAACAGGGAGATTCATAAGACACTATATATTATGTAGCTTAAGCCTAAGTGACTATTAAAAATGGTCCCTTTCCTCACATCAAATTGTGTAGCTTGCACAATAAAGAAGAAAGTTTGCTCCTGGATGTTCCTGTTTGTTATGATCACATACAGTGGTAGATAATAATTACCCATTAAGAATGATGAGTTTCTCAACTTCACAAATCAGCAACTGCTCTGCCAATCAATGACAAACTCTTGATAACTACAGTGGAATACATCCAAAGACTAAGTATTAAACTAATGAGTAATGTAGTCATCCGCATTGCCACTGTCTTTGAAGAAAGAGTTATGAATAAGGGTAGAAGTGAGGAACATATGTTACAATCCACACGTAACACAGTGGTGCAACCTTGGGAACCAGAAAATCTTGATAAGCCTGTACCCGTGTCTCATGGCCTCATTCAACAGTTGCTGTTAAGTATGTGTACTTACATGGATATTCGCAACAGCAACCAAAATTTTTTTAATGATTTATTTTATTTTTATTGGAAAGGCAGATATACAGAAAGGAGAGAGAGAGAGGAAGATCTTTGGTCCGATGATTCACTCCCCAAGTGAGCACAACGGCCAATAACATGCCGATCCGAAGCCAGGAGCCTCTTCCGGGTCTCCCACACGGGTGCAGGGTCCCAAAGCTTTGGGCCATCCTCGACTCTTTCCCAGGCCACAGGCAGGGAGCTGGATGGGAAGCGGGGCTGCTGGGATTAGAACTGGCGCCCATATGGGATCCCAGGCATGCAAGGCGAGGAGTTTAACCACCTGCGCCATTGCGCCAGGCCCGAGCAGCCAAATTTGATGTTAGTGATTTGAATAAACCCAGGGCCCTATCCTTTGTTACTCAGTATTGCTGTAATATGTTCTATATTTTCTCAATATATTTTGTATATTTGTAAATTATTTAGGTGAAGCTAATCCCATATAAATGTGTGTATTTTCAAAGCGTAATAGGGAATTTCATTTCAGTTCAAAAAACACACAATTGTTATGAGTAGATTAAATGCCTTGCACATAGTATTTTCCTATTTTCCTAACATGTAAGAAAAAATTAATGATAAGATCTTTTTAAGCATCGTACCCAGTAATACAAAGATTCTTAGCACAACAACATCCACAAATGTTTGTCCTGCTTCCTGCAATAGGAAGAGAGTGGTCAGAGCCATCTTTTGTTTGGCAATGAAGATGAACACGGGCACCTATATAGCAGACTCTAGTGATTCTGACAGCGTCAGAAGCAGAGAGGTAGATGGCGGAACCAGGAGGTAGAATGGGCTTCTGTCTAGAAATCAAGGTGACTTTCTAAGGGTAGATAAGCATGACAAAGAAGGAAGGCATTTTTAAATGTAGTTGAAATATTGTTACTGAACTACTAAACTTAAATTCACACTACAAAATCACTGCGACTGAGTCACTGACTGCTTGCAAATGGTTTCTCTTCCAAGCACAAGTAAGTAATGAGGATTTTATTCTGGAAGCTCTCTATTTCAAACAGAATTCTGTAGGAGGTGCCGTTCTCTTTATACATTATTAAATTTCTCAGTGAGGATTTTTCCCTCTACAGTCTGACCTAAGGTTTTCATTGGAAAGTATCAAATTCTGAGTTGATTTGGAATGCTTAGCCTTACAGGAGCTGTATCACTTTGAATTACATTTCATGTTCCTCTCACGGAAACATGTTTCCAACATCTGCAAGAGAACCCTGGACCCTGTGTCGTTCACCACTGGCCCCAACACGCTGTGGCATCACCCTGCCTTCTTCAGCAACATGTAACAAGTTCCCTTATTCCTAAAACAAAAAGAAGACAGACTGGAAACCTTTTCTTTCCTGCTTGATGAGAAAATAGAGAGAGCTTCAAGTTATGGATTGTTCTTGCTCCATCATGTCCTTCGGCGTCCCAGCTCACACTTGCTCTTTGGGGAATGTGCTGCCACTTGCCTAAATGCAGTTGGAGAAGTAAACAGGGATTTTATAAATAAGGCAAACAGATGGAGGCTAGAAGCTTGTGCAATGCTGAAAGAATCGCGTGCTTAATAGCCTAAATGCTTAATAGCACTAATAGCTGCCAAGCCACCACATAACTCACTAATATGCATGAACTGTAGCAGCAAGAAAGTGACTGCTTTCATTCTCAAGGACTTTCCTCAAAATTCAAGGTTGCAAGAACCTAACCTAGAGAATAATTACTTGTCCAGACGTGATAACAGACTCTGGCAGAACAAAAATGACAGCTTGATTCACAGACAAATATAAGTCGGTCTTGGGTGTCTGGCTTCCATTTTTCTGGGGAAAGATAGATGTCTTTAAAAAGCCTCGGCAGTGAACATCCTGTCAGTTGAAAAGGTCAGACACTGAAGCGTATCAGAAGAGATGATGCTAGACCATTGAGAGAAAAGAAAATGATTTCATTATTCTCATTCATCTGCTAAAGATTAATTCCATTCCCATCATCATGGCAATTAAGGTATTTTGTAGTCCTGTCCTGACCTAGCAGAGGTGGAACAAGGCAATAAAAAGCAGCAATAGGATACTATGGTTAACTTAATAATTTTTAGGAACAAATGATGCTAGAAGAGAATAAGAAGTTGAAACATTTCAAGTACAGTTGATTAAGAAAAAGAGTACAGACATAAAACAACTCCTCCATTTCTTTGTGAGCTAGAAAGTAATGTTTGTATCTCATGAACAATCCTGTACAAAACATTTCACTGTTCACACTGTGCAACTTAATGGGACTGTATCTAAGTAGATGGAGGGATGGAATTACACTGTGAGGACTGCAAGCAAAGGGTGCTGGTTTTCAGCACACGTGAACTTCTCACTGGTTCATGCAGCATCTGCCAAAGGAGATGAGGACACAATAGTCCCTTAGGTGCTTCTGATTTTGTTTTCTCAGATAGGTTAGATTAAGTTCTTAGTCATCGCATGCAGCTATCCTTTTAGTGTCCTGATGTGGAGTCCTAATGTGCATCCATCCTATTTCCATCACCTTTACAGTGTCTTTCTACCTTCATTCTTCCCACTCCCACTCCCACAATCCTCATTGAATCCTTCATATCTCTGCACTCAGAAAACCGTAAGATTTTGCTAATCATCTCTCTACTTTTTCCCAAATTCCTGTGCATTCTACTCAAAACTGCCAACAGGTTTATCTTCCTAAAGTATATCTTTAATCACATCACCTCTCTGTCAAAAATATCAAATGGTCTCCCAACGTCTACTAAATTAAATACTCAGTCATCATCCTACCATTTACTGCTCTCTGGAAACAAGCCAAAGTTAATCCTTTGTGCCTCATTTCCTGCTAGTCTTCCAAGTCCCCTAAGCTCAGGGCAATCTAGACTAAGAACTGATACTTGCTCACATGTCCTGAACACTTCGTTGATGCCGCTTGTCATTTTCCACTGTTTCTTGGAAGTCGCATTCATTTTACTTTCACTTGGAATTCAATCTATTCCACAAGATCAGTTACTACTGCGGGAATATTTTATTGACTTGCCCCTGATGAACATAATTCATGTCTGTAATTGTGTCTCACTTAAGGTACTAATCATAACTACGTAATAGTCAAAAAATTGTAGGAGTTTGGAGTAAGATATGATCAAATCTTTCTCTTGTGAAATGTGGCTAAATAGCTAATCTTTCAAAACCCTCAGTTTACGTAATGCAATTCAATATGTGTTTATTAAGAGACCTCACACACAGAATGCGTCAATGCCTACAATAAATATCTGCTTCAGTGGGAGGAGACAGACATGGAGACATTTCAAAATAGCAAAGTAAATAAGCAAATTATGTAGCACATTATAAATTGGTGAAGTGTGTTTTTAAGAAATGAAACATAATAAAGAGGGACTTCCATTAACTGTAGGCCCCATTATGAAGATCATATTTAAGCAAAGAGCTGAACGCATGGTGGAATTTGACTCCAACTATCTGGAAGAAGTGAACTCTCAACATAGGAAGTACCTGTGCAAAAGCCCTGAAGCCTACGGTGTTCACTGAAGAGCAAAAAATCAGGCATACCTGGAGCAGAATGTACAAACAAGAGGAACAGGAAGAAATCATGTCAACAATAGCAAGAGCAAAGTGCAGAACTTGGAAGATCTCTTAGTATACAGTAGACCTCTCTTATACACTGAGAAAAAAGGGAGAAACTGCAGATTTTTGACACATCTTGAGAAGAAATTATTCATGTTGTCCTTTTAATTGTTATAAGTAAAGATTCATTTATTTATTTTAAAGGCAAAGTTACAGGGAAAGAACAAGAGTGAGTGAGAGCAAGCAATCGAGAGAGAGAGAGAAAGTGTTAATCTTCCAACTGCTGGTTCATTTCCCCAAGGACCACACAGCCAGGGTTGAGCCAGACTGAAACCAAAGGCCAAGAATACCATGTGCATTTCTCTATGGATGGAAGGGGCCAATTACTCTAGGCCATCATCAGCTGCCTCCCAGGAATTACAGCAGGAGCTGGGTGAGGAGTGGAGTTGCTGGAACTTGAACTGGCACTCATTTGGGATGCCGGTGTGATACATGGTGGCTCAGCCCTTTGTACTACAACACCAACCCCCTCCCAACTTCTTAAAAAGGAGATTACCACTGCATTGAGATTATATTGCAGGGGGATAAAGTTTGAAGTGAGAATGACTGTCAAATATTGCATTTTTCTGATTTGTGTTAGCTAATATAGAGAGTATGAAAAAAATACAGGTGAGTAAAACTGACATCCTAGGATTTATTCTTTTTTTAATAAAGATTTATTTATTTTTATTGGAAAGTAATGCATATAAGAGAGGAGGAGAGACAGAGAAGAAGATCTTCCATTCACTGATTCATTCTTCATGTGGCCGCAATTGCCAGAGCTGAGCCAATCCGAAGCAGGAGACTCTTTCAGGTCTTCCACGCCAGTGCAGGGTCCCAAGGCTTTGAGCAATCCCCGACCGCTTTCCCAGGCCACAAGCAGGGAGCTGGATAGCAGGTGGGGTCACCAGGATAGGAACCTACATCCATATGGGATCCTGATCCATGCAAGGTGAGGACTTCAGCTGGTAGGCTACTGCGCTGGACCAGGTTGGTTTATTCCTCAAAACCCTGTCTCAATTCCTGATTAACACTTGTTTTCCTGCTTTTCACTTGTTAAACTTTATTTAGTAGAACATTAAATCTATTAATATAAAGTAAGCTATAAATGTTATCATAAAAATTCAAAAAGGAAGGAGGAAAGAAGAAAGTAATTATATTATTAGCATTGTGTCTATAAACTACTAGGAATCTCTCCTGTTTATATTAATAAATATAATAAAGATACTCACATATATAGATGCACAAACCATACTCACATGCATTTTTATCTATGATTTATTTATATTATATAATCACTTATTTCAGTTCTTAGTAATTTTTTAAGGTGGGATGGAAGAGAGGCAGAGAGAATCTTCCATTTGCTAACAGTTCACTTTAGAAATGTTTGAAATGAATGGGTTTTGACCAGACCAAAGCAGGATTCCAGGAAATGCATTCATTTCTTTATTGTGGGTACCAAGGACTCAAGTACTTTTACCATTATCCACGCTCTTCCCAGCTGTTACTATGCATTTGGGAGTAGGACTCAATTCCAGAGGCTCCAAAATGAGATGTGAAGGTCTTAAGCAATTACTTGACCCACAGAGTCATAGCACTAGTCCCAGAAATATGTAAATCAAGCAAAAGATGACAATGACTTAAGGTAAAAGTGAAGAAAATAAATTACACAACACAAAGTTCAAAATATCCACCTGTTAGGGCCAGCACTGTGGAATAGTAGGATAAACCTCTGCCTATGTTGCTGGCATCCCACACGGGCACCAGTTCATGTTCAGCTGCTCCACTTCCAATCTATCGCCCTGCTTATGGCCTGGAAAAGCAGTGGAGGGTGGCTCAAAGCCGCCCACGTGGAAGACTCAAAAGAGGCTCCTCGCTCATGGCTCTTGATTCCTGGATCAAGATTAGTTCAGTTCCAGCTGTTGTAGACATTTGAGAAGTAAACCAGCACACACAGACTTCTCTTTCTCTTTTTGTCTCTCCTTTTCACAATAATTCAAATAAAAATATAATTAATTAATTAATTTAAAATACCCACCTGTTCTCATTTTGAAGTATATCATTGAACTTTTCTTACTTGATTTACCACATGTATGTTTGGGTTTTGTGTTCACCGCCCCTATGAATGTTTAAGACTTCTTTATTTGACATACAAAGCACAGAGGATGGCAGGGGGAGAGGCAAAAACAAAAAGAAACAGATCCAGAGAGAGAAAGGGAGAGAGAGAGAGAGAGAGAGAGAGAGAGGGACTATTCCATGTCTTTGGCTACTTCCCAAGAGATTGTAAGTCTCAGGTCTGGGCCAGGCTGAAGTGTGTAGCCATAACTCCATTCAGTTTTCCTGAATGTCCAAATGCACAGGATATCATCTGGTGCCTAATGTACTGCACTGACGTCTTTAAAAATGTTTACTTAGCTGAATGGACACATGAGTATCCCAGTTTGTCAAAGAATCAGCCTGTTTAAAAGAATCAAAAAGACTATATTTCTTATTTTTAAAAATATTAGATCTTAATTCCTTTCATCACAAAGAAATGATAACTGAGGAAACACTTTTTTTTTACCTTTATTTGAAAAGTACAGCCTGCATATATCAAAACATTGCATCCTACTCTATAAAATGCATAATTCCTTTTTTCTACTTTAAAAGAGAAAGAGCTTTGTGGCTTCCTAATGGTTTTACAAACTTTTGTTATTTCCTTGGGTGATTAAGTGAAGTTTGATCCTATAATTTTTTAAAAATATATTTGAAAATAAAAAAAGCAAAGACTATAGGAATAAACACAAACCATCATTTCTTATGGAAATGTGAAATTTTATAAGCAATTTTGTCTTTGGAAAAAAAAATATTGAAAAACAGAGGGGCAGAGTGAGGGACAGAGAGAGAAAGAAACAGAGAAAATCTTCCATCCATTGGTTCACTCACCAGAGGCTACAATAGTAAGAGCTAGGTCAGATCAAACCAAGAGTCAACAGCCAGGAAATCTACCTGTAGGTCTCCCACAAGGGTGGCAGGAACCCAAACACTTAAGCCATCATTTTCTGCTTTCCCAAGAATGTGAACAGAGAGCTGAATCCATGATTTTTAAGTCCGCAAAATGCATTCTTCTAGATTTTATGCTTGTAATATTAAAAAGAGTTATTTCTTTTTTTAGAATCTCTCACTGACTACCCACAGTGTAACCAAAACACAGGGTAATAATATGGTTGGTTTTGTCAAGAATTTTCCATTCCATTCTTGACTCTCATGTTTTGATTTGTGTGTGTGTGTGTGTGTGTGTGTGTGTGTGTGTGTGTGTGTACTAAGTTATACTGCTAGTTGACTTTTCTATGCCTTTTAAGTTCCTCTGTAGAGCAAGGCACCAATCAAGCAACCAAGCAAAAGATTCATACCATGCTCGCAAGTCCAATATACGAATGACTGCTTATCTTCTCTGGCTCCCAGAGGTGGTGCAAGAAAGGATGTGCACTGCAGCATCTGACAACTATGAACAATCCTGTGCTTCAAGTTCTGTACTTTGAAACTTTGCTTCTTAACTCGCTTTTCATGGGAATGCGAAAAAGGGTCTCTACACTTCATTAACCCCCTTTTTAATGAGAAAAAGTTAATGATTACTTAAATGTTAGTATAAAAATAAGCACCCTAGTTGCTCAGGCTGCAAGGGAGGCTTATTATTGTTACTGACTTATTATTGTGTTTGTGTTTTCTATTGTTATTTTCCTCTATATTTATTTTTAAAGACAAAATTTTCTCCAAAGGGATTCTGGTAGACATTCTATTTATAGTTCTAAGATTAAGGCAAACAAGGATTTTAGTTCTAATAGTTTGACTATCCAAATATTTTATACAATAAACATGGGAGACATATTAGTGGAAAAAGTAATTACCCCCAATCCCTAAGGATTCTTTGTATAGAGATATAAAGAATCAATGTTTGTGTGGAAAATAATGAATAGGTGTGAACATCCACACAAAATACTATATAAGCTTAGATAAAATGTAACTCTAAGCCTAGGGTAGCAATAGATAAAAATGCACAAAGGAAATATGAATACAGAAGACAAACAGCGCCATAGATCATTAAGGGAGCACTAATATCAATGTGGGTCCACAGTTAGAGAAATTAACTCTGCAGGCACTTAAGCTACCCATATTTTTTGCTGCAGAGAAAATGTTTTACCCTCAGACAGAGGAAGAAAACAGAAGAAATGGTTGTGACAAGGCAGCAAAATACAATAAAAAACTATTCCATGATGAAGACTTTCATACTGAGTATTACATTATTTTAAGATGAGGAATAAAAAAAAAGCATGAAAGAGTGACATTTGGGGGAAATGAAGCCACAGAAATTCATATTTTACAGAGTAATACAAACAGATGAAGTATGAAGTGACAGCATTATTACTTTTTGTTATTATAAATATTGCAGCAGTAGCTTTATGTTTTTGATTCACTGTTTTTATTCATCCTAAAACCTTACTTTCCTGAGCACTAGGAATGAATAGATCAGACAACAAAAGGGACCATGAACAGTGCCCAAACCAAAATGTCACTGGCAGCAAGCCGATGGGGAACACTAACGGAGAGGACAACTCATTCTCATTGCTCATTGGCTACGCATGATAGAAAAATAAAAGAGATACAAGAAATGACATCCCTTACAACTCAGGATCAGGCAAGCAAAGGTTTCACATTCCAGCAATAGGCAACAACAGCAACATGCTCCTTGGCTAACAAAGTACTGGCTACTAATTTGGGCGACAGCTCCCCTTGGCCAGAATGCACAGTCCACATTAGACAGCACTGCTCCTGAAAGATTCCCTCAGCATCCCGAGGAAGATAAAAGGTGATCTCTGTAACCTGCCACCATCTTTGCCTATCATGCAAGATCTCCCTCGAACTGTGACAATAATTCCCACTACAACATGCAGCAGCATTTCATAGGAAGTGCTCTAGATATGCTAAACAGATTCTTCCATCTGGATTCAAAAGGACAGTTACTTAAAGAACAATGCTTCTGACTTGGGGCATACATGGAAATAGAAAGAAACAGCCTTTGCAGTGGATTTTATATGCAAATTAAAGTGTTTGACATGCTGGGGTACAGGAAGCAATTTATTATAATGGTGCCACACATTGTGATAAAATTTCCAGTAACAATACATCAAAAGTTGAAACTGGTTTTAATGACATATACTGTTTCATTTTTCTGTTAATGATTAAGATTTTTCAATTGCTGAATTTGATCTCTTTTTTTCCCCTGTGTAGAAAACAGATGAATCATAGTTCTACAATTGTTTCCAGAAGTAATAAAGACTATTCATGTCATTTTTAAAATGGCCAACTTTTTTTAAAAAAATGATTTCAACAGCATGTCTTCTGCCAAAAGAAATTGTGGAGTTTTTAAGGTTTAGGTATTTACTTGAAGCCAGAGCTATAGTGACAGAAGGAGAGACAAGAGAAAAAGAGAAAGACATGTGGAAAAGAGAATCTTCCATCAGCTGATTTACTCCACAGCTGGCCATGATAACCATGACAGAAAGGACAGCTAAAAGCCACGAGCTTTCTGGGTCTCCCATGTAGGATCAGTGTCCCTCACATTTGGGCCACAACATTGGCCCTAGCACTTGTGTTTTGAACCAAGAGCTAAGCATCCCTTCCCTCACTGAAAAATACTGTGGCAAAATTTCTATAAGTGTGCCATAAGAATTGCATAATATTTTCAGTACAACCAGATATTTGCTACTAGAGCCAATGTCCATATGTACTTGTTTTGGGCAGGGTTTATAAACTCTACTTCTCTCCCATTAATAATTTCAGAAGTGGCTTTTTTGTAATGATTTTCCCTAGTATGCATTCCAGAAAAAAAGTCCATTGGATAAATGTGTGAGTATTTGGCTGAGTATATCACGAGTTGTAAATATCAAAATCTTATGCTTGGGCTAATGGTGGCTGAGTACACCAATTTCCATTTCCTACCCTCTGCCATCGTTAACTATTACAATAATAGTGGAGAAATAATAAACCCAGAATATTATCAATAAGAAAACTCACCTGAAATATCCAGAATATTTGAGTAATATCTCAAAACTAGAAAACAGATGGGTTGGCACTGACTGCAACCCAAACAGGAAGATGGTATCACAGTAAATGTGCCTGCTTCCCAAAGAAAACTCTTAGTTGCGATTAAAAAAAGGAAAAAAATGCAAACAAAAGCTTTAAAAAACTACCATATGGTAAACAACAGTCTGCTATAACCTGTTGACAGAAGAAAAGCGAACTAGATAGGTACAACAATGACACAAAAAAAGTCAATATATTGGTAGGGAAACGTATGAGTGTTGTAATGGTTCCTTCTTTAGATTAATAGTATAAAGGACACAGAGTACAATTTCAGAGCACTCCAATCTAGCAGGCTTCTCTGTGTGCACTTCTTACTTCTGACCTCAACAAGACTCTTTATAGAAATACTTACAGTGAGGCAATGATTCACTTACATTCCCAACCTCTGAAACAATGGTAGCTATATGCCCTGTAATTTTTTTTTTTTTTTTGCGAGGGTGGGAGCTAAGGGGGAAGCAAATAGTGTCCAGAATAGAATGACCACACTTAGGAAAAGAACATCTCATATCTAAGATTCTTGGTTCAAATCCAGCACTGTCTCCAGCTTCCTGCTAACATGTATCTTGGGAGATAACAGATGTTGCTACAAATTCCAGTGTCCTTGCCAACCAAGCTCATATTCCAGGAAGTTCCAGTTCCAGATGCCTGAGGATGCTCTTGCTAAGCCACAAGGTTTGTGGGCATTTGGGATGTGAACCAGTGGATGGAAGATTTCTTATTCTCTTTCAGATACACAAATATTTGAAATTTTAAAAAATAATAAATAATAATAATAATAAATAATAAATCTGAAGTCAAAATCTCTGGCTTTGATCCAGAATTGCAGCTTTGTGACTGTGCCACATTGGATACTCATTTATGGCTTCATTTATTTCACTTTCTTTATCTAGAAAATTGGGAATTTTCATTTATTATATTGCATATTATATTAATTCCTAACATTCATAATTGCTTTCCATATTTTATAAACTGACATGTATCGTCACAGCACACAGATATGTTCCATATGTATTTATGATTATAAATTTATATTTATTCAAAAATGTAAGAAAAGGCTGACATAAGGGATAAATAATGAAGGGAAGAGAGAAAAAAAGGAAGGAAATGTTAAGAGAAGTGGAAGGTTGTTTCATGTGTCTAATGAGACTTCCAACAGCAAATTGTGAGAAGAATATAATCAAAGGACAGTAGAAACTATCTCTAAGATGAATATCTATGTCCTGAGATTCAAAGAGAATCTTGAGTACAAAGGAACAAAATAAAAGCAAACACATGAAGTATCCTGTGAAATTTTAAAACTACAAGAATCTATAGAAAATACTGTTAGAATTGTCTAGAAAGAAAGTATGGCATCTACCCATGAATGAAAATCAAAGCTTGGTGAGGAATCTTATCAACAACATCAGAAGCCAGTGGTGAATGACTCTGCTTTCAAAGTGTTGCAGGAATATGATTTTCAAACAAAATGTTACACCTACCTAAAATACTTACCAAGTATAGAGGCAAATATGGGGGTAATTCAAAAGGCTCATGGAAAATGACATTAAAAGAGAACTATTTCTGTACAAACCTTTAACATGCATGCATTGTTTTTTCATAATATACATTTTTCATGAGCTTTCTGAATACTTCACACACATTTCATATGTGTGTGCTTATAGGAACACTGTAATAGAGTTAGCCATATAATGAATCAGGAAGTATGGATCCCACATACCATTTCGAAAAGAATATGTATTTGAATAAAAATTTATGAAAAAGAAATTAAAGAAAACACAACACATAAAGAAGAGCTGAGGAACACATCTAGGTCCTGATGAGAAATTCTGTGTTGATATCAGCTAAGATGCAAACAGCTGAAAACAAACAAATAAGCAAAACCAGAAAACTACCATAGTAGGAATATCCTGCAATGGAAAGGCTCCATAACTGGCTCAGTTTTGTCACCCAGGATCTAAGTTTTGGCAATCTCTTTCTACTCCACCACTACTGAAAAGGGGCTTTCAGGATCACAAAATGGCCAGGGTAGGACAGATGTTACATGTGGAAATGAAGGAGTTCAAGAAAATGGAAAAGAATGTCTTCTTCACCTCCCTTCCCACTCCCTTTATTCAGTTACTAAAACTGCCCCCAGGAGCCTTTTGTAGAGTTAGCCATTTTCAAGTCACTGTCCAGAGTTGTTTCATAGTATACCATAAGCCAAGTATAGCCAGGAGAGTGAAAAGGTTATCACTGCAGATAAGATTCATAAATTACAAATGAAATGGGTACAGATACAAATCCACAGACTGTTGGAACAAATTAGAGCTAACACTTAGTAAATTCCCTAAAGAATATATTCAAGAATAAAATTTAGAAAAGTTTTATTATTGAGACACTCATGACTAACGTGTATGCCTTTGCTATCAAGAATAGAGGACGTTCAAGGTGACAGACACAGGACACAGTGGGTAAGATGCTGCTCGGGTTGCCTTGAATGCTGTATCAGAGTACATGGAATCAAGGTAGCTCCACTACTTACTTCAGCTTCTAATGCACATCCTGGGAGAAAGCAGGTTAAAACATATGTCATCTATGTGAGGGACTCAGCCTGCTTTCTAGTCTTTGGGATTCAATCTGGCTCAGTCCCAGCTGATGAAGGCATTTGGAAAGAGAGTTAGTGTATGGAAAACCTCATTGCCTCTCTGTGAATGGGGGTGTGCACGCATCTGTTTCTACCTTTAAAATTAATATAAAGTTGAATAACAATATAAGGAAAAAGCAAAGGGGGGAAAGGCCATGGTGTAAATGGGAAGCAAGGTAAAACATAACCTAAATTTGCTCTCTGAGCAAGAAATGCAGACTGCAGGGTTTGGTAATTTGGAAAGACTGACAAGCATTTGAATTGATGTGTAACCATTTGGGATAGACACAATCTCTAATCATTTCTCCATGATATATTTGTTACTCTGGATATAATTTATCCTCTTTATGTGATTTTTTGTTTACAGATCAACATTTCTCAAATTCTGTTGGAAAAGCATCCTAAAAGTAAATGCAATTTTAAAAAGTTCTTCTTTGCAGAAGAAAAATTGTCTAACATCTTTATATAGATACAGTGCTACCTTCTGATTCCTCTGAGAATCTTATTCTTTGACTCAGTTTTACTTGCTGGAAGTTTAATCTATTTAAGAGAAGAGTAAACTCGAGCTATGAACAGTAACCTCAGAAAAAATCCTTATAAAATCTAACATTTATTTTATTGAAGAAGCACT
This sequence comes from Ochotona curzoniae, assembly GCF_017591425.1. Taxonomy (NCBI): domain Eukaryota; kingdom Metazoa; phylum Chordata; class Mammalia; order Lagomorpha; family Ochotonidae; genus Ochotona; species Ochotona curzoniae. Next base: position 37,916,670 of record NW_024467122.1, read on the forward strand.
GAAGTTCAGGCATTTTTAAAGATTTATTAGAGGTTCTTTGCTATTAAACTCATGTAAAATTAAAGATATCATTTTTTATGAATTTCTGAAGTCAGCTCATTTTCCATTAGGTGTCCACACAACTTATCAAAATTGTGCCAGTGCCACAATAAAACCTATTCTTGTTTTTGAACTCTGAATTTTTGCACCTGTGAAAAACCAAACACTTTTAGTCAGGGCTCATTTAGGGACTGTGGGTATTTCAAGCAATCATCCACAGAACTCCAAAGTCTTCCAGTTCATCTCATGAGATCGAGCAAAGTGAACATTTTTAGTTTCTACTCTCTTCCTGGCTTAAATCTATGTCCATACCCATACAACACTTGCACATCCATGAGGTGAAGGCTGTTCCCTGCAGTCACAAGGGTTTGAAAGATAAATTAGAAATTCCGCAGGAGGTTGTTGGCAGAGAAAGTATGAAGTGGTGTGTTGTGTCCAGAAAAGCACAAATTCAAAGGCTTTGCTGCTGAATGAACAGAATGCATTAAAGAAACAGGATGTCAGGCCTGGAGTGTCAAATGAGATATTCTAAGTGCTACATATTCTGAAAGCATTTTATATTTCTTTTTTGTGTAAAACTTAAAAAACAATCTATGCAAAATTGTTTTGCAAATTATGGAAGAACACAGTTAATGTTAATTATCCTAAGATAGCTCAAATGTAGCTAGAGTGTCAGATCATTTTATATATGAAGAAGCTAAAATACTTGTAATTTATCTTAAAACCACATATTTAGACCTACACACCATGCAGTCTAATTAATGTCCTCTTTTTCTCATCTCTTTTTAGATGACTGAACTATAATCAATTTTAGTCTCTATTAAATATAGTAATAATTAGAATTTCTTGCTGTACGTTTGAAAACTTAATGTCATTTTTCTCTCCCAATTTTCAACAAATATATAAAATGTTTCTGAATCATGTGCTTTCCTACCAATTGCCTTCATTTTAATGCTAGAACTGTTCAACACATCATGGCCAAACAGCATTACCATGCCTTTGCTCTCTTATCTGTCAACTCTTTGATTCATTATTGTTGTAGCTAATCAAAAACAAAAGTTTTTTATATCGTTGCAATTATCTTATGGATATTTGTAACTGCACCAATATGAGATCTGAAAAAAAAAATAGAGCTACTGAGCTTATAAAGAAGACAATACTGTGGTTAACAGAGAAAGCGTTATATGTGTTTGTCTCTCTTTCTGTGTGCATACATAATTCAAAACATTGAAATGTTTAAAAGTAATACCAGTAATAGCTAAAATAATAATGACTAGCTAGCTTTTACTAAATACTAAGTTTAAGTCCAGCAGGAAATGCTTGTAAATGCAGAAATTGTTGAATTGCTGCATGAAATACAAATGAGATTACTAGCATTTTAGCAGAGTTTGTCATTAAAACATGAGAAGGACCTGATCAACATTACAGAGCTGCTAAAGTGCTGAAGTGAAGTCTTCATGGGTGCTGTGATCCGACAGTCCATACTCTTAGCCTCCAGGATCTCCTGGTTGTTAAAGCTAAGTAAAGAAGACAAGGAATAGATAAACCCAGTAATTCTTCTATCTAGGGTTTTAAGCAATTAGAAACCATTGTGAAAAAAGATAAACCAATCTCCAGAGCTGCCAACCCTTTGTGAGTTCTATTTCTTTTGGAGGAAATGGGAGGCATGTTCTTTTTCAAGCTTTCAGGGTAGTTCAATGTTGTCCAATGTCACAAAATCCCTCAGAAAGGCGTCTCTTCCATCTATCTCTTGTCCCTGTTAGAGCTCTAAGGGTCTGAACCAGGGCTTTTCTATCCCAAGTTTTTCTTTTCCATAAAGATAACATTTTCTTTCCACAAGTCATATTTTTAACATACTATCAATTCTGCCTTTAACTCAAAAGCAATTCATTGTCTCTCCATGAAACAGTTGTAATTTTGGGGACCATACCCACAACATTTACATTAACAAAAAAAGCCATTTTAGCTGTGATTTTCCTTCCATGAACAAAAGCCCAAAGCATTGATCATTGCAAACAAAACAAGAATTCCAATTCTTACTAAAGAGGGATGATAATAGCTTTATCCGTTCTTTTATTTCTGTTATGCTATTTTTAAACTATAATGCATCAATCATGTCAGAATTTGAATTTCCACACACACAGCAGAATCCTCTTCTGGTCCCTAGAGCACAAGCTACCACTGGGCATAGTTTTCACCCAATACATGGTGATGAAGAAACAATTTACTCATCCACCCTTCCATGTATATAAGTCACAATGTAAGTTGCAATGCAGAATTCAAAGCAGACCCTGAGTCACATAAGTATTAGGCAGCATTCAAAAGAATAAAAAGGAAATGAGAACAGAGGAGAGGCAGAAGGTGACTGATTCACCTCCAGGCAGAGTTCTCAAGCAATTGTATATGGTCCTATACACAACCAGCTTTTCCAATCAAGGCAAGGGAATGGGTCTTTGCCATCTCTGTCAATCAGTCCCTGGATAATGGGCTTCATTCAGCACGGGAGATTATTTCTGAGGGGAACAAATCTTTTTTGACTGAGGGCTATCAAGAGTGCTCAATGTGGGCTGACAATAGGCTACAATTCTAGCAGCTGGAAAATGGAATGCCTCCATCCCACAAGGGTTATGTGGAAGAGTAGCATAGAATTTGATATGATTAGTGGATTTCCAACATAAAAATGGGAAGTGGCATTTAATGACTGCTACCCATAGCACACTTATATGGGTGATGCTCTTCAAGCAAAAGGGGTTTCCTAAAAAGATGATGGATAAGAATTTTAAAATCTAAGTCCTGAAAACCAAAGTTACTGTATTTAGAGAATAAACCCACATCAAAATCTGAAGAATTTCCATAGACCATATACAACCAGACAGAGTTCAAAGTGAAAATAAAAGCAAGATTCTATTCCTAATTTTCATTGCTTCTTTTAATATAGTATCCAGATGACTGTTTTAGGATAATTCCTTTTACTCTTTCATTTTCCTCCAGAGATATTCTTAACCTTCTCAATTTCCACAGTAAACAAATCACTACCAAAACAATTATAAACCTTTTAAAAAAGTTTAGGGTATTTAAAATTTTTAAATCAAATTAAATTCCTCTGTTAAGAGAGAACAACTAAAAACATTGTTCATTCTTTTGTTTTTATATGATTCTACTTGTCACTGACAAGTATATGCATATTTTTTTTAAAAAAAATGTTGATTCAAAAGGAAAAGAGACAGACACAGAGAGATATTTTATGTTGGTTCACTCTCCAGATGAATGCAACAGCTGGGGTTTTGCTAGACTAAAGCCAGGAATTCCATCAGAGCCTACCACTTGAGCCACCAACTACTGCCTCCTCAGATGCACATTAGCAAGAGGCTGGATCTGGAGCAGAGTCATCATAACTTGAACCAGTTCTCTGATATGGTTCAAGGGAAGTAACTCAGGCTGTAACTTAACCATTGTTGAATTTGCTCCTAAGTATTTTTCCTTTCATTATACACACAACACACACGCACACCACACACAACATAGAAGGTGCACAACATGTTTTGTTATACCAGAGTATTTTAAAAAGCTAATGGACAAATGAAATTAAAAGAGGAGCTTATTCTGATGCCAAAAATGAAACCTATGCACTGTCTTTGCATAATTTTCATTTTCCATGAATTTTTAAAAACATCTTGTACATATGATTTTAACTTTTTTTACCAAAATAAAAAAATTGTTTTTTGAAATAGAATAAAAAATTCTATTTTTTCTGTGAATGCTGTAAATTTTTCTTATACAAAAACCTCAATTAATAGATAACTAATTTCACAATGTTAGTTTTTAATTTAAATGCAGTAAAAGCACCTACAATCTTAGCAAATTTCAAAAGTATTCCTAAGGACCTGGCATGATGGCTCAATGGCTAAATCCCCTTCTTGCAAGTACCAGGATCCCATACGGATTTGTCCTGGCTGCTTCTACTTTCCTTCTGGCTCCCTGTTTGTGGCCTGGGTATGCAGGGTAAGATGGTTCAAGTCCATGGGACCTTTACGCACATGGGAGGCCCTGATGAACCTCTTGGCTCCTGGCTTTGGAACAGCTCAACTAAGGCCACTGAAGCCACTTAGGCAGTGAACTGGTGGATGGAAGATTATTCTCTCTGTTTCTCCTCTCTGTAAATATGACTTTCCAATAAAAATAAATATATCTTTAAAAAAAAGTCTTCCTAAGGAAAAGTGATAAACAAGATAAGCAAGACCTTTCGACATCCAGTAATGACGCCATGATTGAATATACATATTTCAGTCTAAGTAAAATTTACATAAGGGCCCCAACATTGTAGTAACGTATCAATAAGGCACCTTACTGTAGTCAATCACAACGAACCTTGGCTCCTTAATCTGAGTGCATTTGAATTTCATCGGTAGAATTGAGAAGGTAGCCAGGAAGACCATACAGCAAGCTTACTGAAGTAGGAAATGGTCTCTGCCTCCCAGAGGATTCATGTGATACTGCATTCCCTACACATGAAGAAGAATCCACGGGCTTAGCAGGAAATGTAACTTAACTTGTAAATACAGTTTGCTCATTTGCACACACCAGACTAACACATGTACAGTCTATAAAAATTAATAGGGAAGAAAGCTTCCTAACTAACTTAATGCAATTATCCCTGCAATTTAAAAATACACCAATGTTCTTTCTTTTTTCCTACCTTGTTTTTCTTCTTTCTCTTTTCTTTCCTCTGATTTGGACACGATAGATTGTGTAACATTTAATTTTCCATTGACATAAAATATTTTTAATTACGTGTAGAACATATTACAATTTGATACAGGTACACAGGCTGATTAGCATATCTACCTCCTCAAATATTACTATATCTGTGCATTGAAAACCATCAAATTCTTCCCAAGTTGTAACAAATTGCAGATACTGCTGTCCTACCATGCCATAGAACATTATAACGCCTTCCTCTACAATTATATTTTTTGTACCCATTAGCCATCGTCTTTATTCTCCGAACACTAGTTTTGAGAAATCTTTAATCCACTCTGTATTCCAATGTGGTCATTTTTTAACTTCCAAATATAAATGAGAATTTGTGATATTTTTCTTTCTATGTCTGACTTATTTCACGTATTACACTTGCTCCAATTCCATTCATGTCACCTTAAATGTTAGGATATTCAGTTTTTTTCTAACTGAAAACGATAGTTCATATTTCTTCTTTAGTAATTTCATTCAGCACCAAGACTAGAATTTCAAGTAACTATTTTTTTTGAAGATTTATTTTGTTTTTATTGGAAAGGCAGACATACAGAGAGGAGAAGAAACAGAGAGGAAGATCTTCTATCCAATGGTTCACTCCCTGAGTGGCTGCATCGGTTGGAGCTGAGCCAATCCGAAGCCAGGAGCCATGAGCTCTTCTGGGTCTCCCATGCAGGTGCAGGGTCCCCAGGCCTTGGGCCATCCTCGACTGCTTTCCTGGGCCACAAGCAGCAAGCTGGATGTGATTCGGGGCTGCCAGGATTAGAACCAGCGCCCATTTGGGATCCTGGGTGTGCAATGTGAGAACTTTAACCACTACACTATCGCGCCAGGTCCCCAAGTAACTACTTTTCTTCTAATCAACCCTCAATAATATACAACCTATTAGTTAAATTGTGGTTTTACCTATAAACAACACACCACTTATAAAACATATGCGTAGACAGAAGGAATGGTCAAAAAAGGCACCAAAAGCAAGAAGGCAGTCATATTTTCTAAAGTTGATAACAGTGATTTCAAATTAGGAAGGAAGATTTTTATCTTTTAGTGGAAACATTTCTTCCTTAAGATTTCCATATTCCCAACTCATTAAAACCCAGTATCACAGGCCTGAAAATTAAAAAAGGTTTTTAAGGAATTGAGAGTTTTCAACGAATCCGTGGTAGTAACCCTATCAAACACTTCTTAGGTGACAGTCACGATCTCTCAGGGCTATCCCTTACTCAAGCACTACCGTGCTTACCATTTGGATACAGGTTTGAAAGTGCTCCGTGTGGTGCATCCTGGAATGCTTCATCTTCATCCTTGTCTTATCCCTCTTGTTTCCTGCTCTAGAGGTTCACTGATTGTCACAGACAATGCCACAACACATACATGCAAAAAATCTGGTTGGTTGGAGGAGGGAGAAGGGAGAAGGTCAAGCCTTCAGCCTCATTGGCTACTTTTACTCCATGATAGTGGAAACCAATGGGTAAAAGATATGTGTTTTGTTGAACTGCCTAAAAGTTATCAGCGATCCTGTCTGCACACATTTATTAGCTAATTCCAAAATACAACCTCTATTGGTTTTGCCTCTCTCATTCCACTTCATTTTTTCTATTGCTCTTTCCTGTTTCCATTTTATTGTTTGTTTTCTAAATACAGACAATATTTCTCCTCACAGTTCTATCTCTCAAGGACACACAGGTTAAAAAGGAATCACATAATCACATTTCTGCTTTTGGAACTCTGAATATTCACCTAAGGAATTAGTGTCTTGGCTTCACATTCAAAGTGTATATCCTTTATAAGATGATAATTCAGCATTATAAGTTATCTGTAGTGGATATTATAAAATAGAGTTTAGTGGAACTCCCTACTGTTTTATTAAACCAGCTGTTACTGGTAAAACAGTATATAGTAAGACTACAAAGTCAGAAAATCAGTTTACTGCCCTAGCTTTGTTTTAGGCACAGCGAAAATTAACAAAACATCTAGGCAAGTGCTGTAGCATAGCCAGATGAGTGTCTGTATGCAGTGCCGGCATCATGCAGGGGCACCAGTCTAGGAATGCTCAGATGCTCTACTCCCAATCCAGCACCCTGCTTATGGTTGGGAAAGCAGCAGATGATGGCTCAAGGCCTGGAACCTCTGCAACCACATGGGAGGTCTGAAAGAAGCTTCTGGATCTTCACTACAGACATGCCCAGTCTCTCTCTCTCTCTCTCTCTCTCTCTCTCTCTTTCTTTCTCTCTCTCCTTTTTCTCTCTGGAACTGTGCATTTCAAATAAAAATGAGATACATCTTTGAAAAAATTTTAAATATATTTATTTTTATTGGAAAGGCAGTTTTACAAAGAGGAGGACAGACAGAGAGGAAGATCTGCCCGATGATTAACTCCTCAAGCGGCCGCAATGGCTGAAGCTGTGCCAATCTGAAGCCTGGATCCAGGAGCTCTTCCTCCAGGTCTCCCACAAGGGTGCAGGGTCCCAAGGCTTTGGGCCATCCTGACTGCTTTCCCAGGCCACAAGCAGGGAGCTGGATGGGAAGTGGAGCTGCCGAGACCAGAACCGTTATCCATATGAGATCCTGGTGCATTTCAAGGTGAGGACCTTAACTGCTTACATTATCATGCAGGACCCATAAACATTTTTTTAAAGAAACAAAATAGTGCTATGTGGGACACCATTGTGTGCTATAGGATATTCAGGAATTTCAGATGGTTGCTGGGAAAAGCACAGCAGGCAGGGACAGAAAACCTAAACCAATAACAGCTCTATCTTCCAGTACACAAAAATTAAAGTACTTTTGTGGTTAAATGCATCACAATTAGTTAACCTGACAGCCCAAAATTAGTCGGTGCTATTGTTAAATGGATACTTATCCATGCAATCGTTTCTGTGTCCTTAATAAGAGAAATTGGCGTTTTCAGTCCAGGCTCAGTCCTTATTCTTTCTGCCATCCACGCTTCAAATAGTGTTTTTCTTTCTGTTATGGAACAGCCAACTTCTGGTTTCAAGTTTTATATCAGTATTTCTTTTTTAAAAGATTTATTTACTTGAGGGACCAGTACTGCCGTAGAATACACAGAACCACCGCTTGCAATGCCAGCATTATAGGGTGCCAGTCCTGAATGTTCTACTTCTAATCCACTCCCTGAAAATGCACTTGGGAAAGCAGTGGGGGTTGGCCCAAGTACTTGGGCCCCTGCATGCATATGAGAGACCTGGATGAACTTCTGATTCTGGGCTTTGGACATGCCCCACTCAGGCCATTGCTGCCATTTGGGGAGTGAGCCAGCAGATCTTCGTGTGTGTGTGTGTGTGTGTGTGTGTGTGTGTGTGTGTAATTGCATTCAAATAAATAAATCAATCTTTTAAAGAAATATTTATTTGAAATGCAGAAAAAGAGGAAAAAACAAACAGATCAATATTCCAACCGCTGGTTAAGTTCCTAAAGGACCACAAAAGCCAGGACTGTGCCAGGTCAAATGTAGAAGCTCTCCTCCATGGGTGGCAGAGTTTGAAGTAGCTGGATTAGAAGCAAAGCAACCTAGACCTATCAAACCCTCATTCCAGTATGGTATGCCAGTATCACAATCAGCAGTTTAACCCACTCTGCCATAATTCCTGGTCTTATATTAATAAATATCCTTAAAACAAGCCCCGCCCCCAATTAAGAGTCAAAAGCCTGTTAATCACATGACTAGGGTTTGGTCAACTTGCTAAACCTAAACTTCATAAGAAACTGTCAGAGCGAATGACTGGTACTTTGAGCTTTAACAGAAGAAAGCAGACTCTGTAGGTGTAATGCTCCACAGGGAGAGTCTCAGATGCATACCAGCCAATAAAGGTACATCTTTATTCAGCTTACATATGGAGTCTGTTGTGTGGACTGGGTGTTGCTTTGAGTTAGAAGTATAATTTTTCCTCAAATTAGAGGATTGCTCCACCTTGGGTTAAATAAAACTAAATCTGCAGCCCAACATGGATGCAATGTTTAGTAAACAACTGAGTTATGTTTCCTAATTGCACTGAAACCATTCAACAAGACTGTATTGACTGTCTCAGTTCTCCAAGCACTATTCTAGGTTGGGGGTTTTAAAAGATTAAGACAAGTGAGGCAAAACAGTCCAAGGAATTTGCTAGGAGAAAATCAAACAAGTAATTAATTATATTTACAATGACTAATCTGAAAGATAAATATAAGATTTCCTAACAGCAAATAATAGGAAATTCTGGCTGTTTCACTAGGTCATGGCAGGGTCACTGGGAAGTTAAACTGACAATAACTTTAAAGAAAATAACAATGAAAAGGCATCAACAAAGAGAAAAGGTATATTTATACTGCAGATTTCCTAGTCAAATAATTTCCAATTTCTTCATGTTTGTTTAATAGAAGATGGATACAACTACAGATTACATGAACCTCTGCTGGTTTGACTTTCCATGCAGTTCTGGAACACACACACACACACACACATACACACAGAGTTGCGTTTTATATAGGAAGAGATCACCCATATGGAGAAATGACTTGGTTCTAGCATTTATCTTAAAATGGGCAGTTCCAGCTCCTTGGATGGGAGGTTTTATCATCTGATGTAGTGTCAGTGCTTTCTTCAATGAGAGCCTAATGTACCATCCAAATCATTGCTTTCCTGCAAATAGAAAGTTAAAATTGTGCTGATATTTTATTCCCTCTGCAGTTTTCCATTTTGGCAGCCTGGCTTTCTGGCTGGTTACTTTAATCATTTTAAGTGCTTGAACTAAGAACCCATTTAACACTTTCCATTAATAAAGAAAAATGTGGTCCAGGAATACCCAACTTAGACTCTTTGAGGTCACATAGTTTAACCTCCTTCCAATTCAAGGAACTCTGCATCACTTGGCTGACAGGTGGTTATTCAGGATTTGTTTAAGACCTTCCAGTGGTTGGAAGCCTCAGAAGATTAAACAAAAGAAAGAAAGAAAAAACAAAACCATTCTATATATTCTTCAGCTAGCATAATAATTCTAAGATCTTAGCATTATGTGTATGTAACAGAATAGGTGCATATGTGACAGGGTATTTAAATGAACAGTAGCCTAAATACATTTCACATTTACATCTGTAGTTATAGGCTGCTATGGTAGGTCCACAAAGCAACCACGGATTGGAGATTTAAACTGCTTTCAGCTCAAAACTCCAAAACCTGCAACTTGATCTTCATGGACCAAGACAGCTGCCCTAATTTAGGCCATCAAGCCTCATTTCCATCAATCTTAAGGATGAAGGAACTGTCTTTAAAGAAGTCTTTAGAAATGCTGAATAAATATGTTCCGTGTATTTCTCATTGGCCAGGATATAATCACATGAAATGTGAGATGAAAAGGTTATCAAGATATGCAATCTTTAGTGTAAGTATCCATGTTTTGAGCTAATAGTTGGAACTTTATTTCTAAGGAAAATAGTGAGAAAGACTGGGAATAGACAAGAAATTGATAAGATATTTAAGTAAAAGATCAGATAGCAAATATTTTCAGTTAAATTATCTGTGTCACAAATACTCTACTACTCCAGTGCAAAGCAGAGATAGCTAAAATATAAGTGAATGACTGTGATTTTAACCCAATAAATCTTTATTTATAAAAGTAAGCTGTGGTCCAGACTTAGCCCAGATGCAAAACGACCCCTAAGACAGATAGCCATCTATATTAGATTTATTAATGCATCTGAATGTAACAGTTACTTTGTTGATAATATAATCAATTCTTAGCTCCATTTTACATGAAATATAATTTTTTAAAACCCACGTGTATCCCCAGAGATTTGTCTTTGATACACTATCTATCCTCTGACATTGGTAAATTTGTTAAACATTACCTCAACATCATCTTTCAACTTGCTGATGAAAATGTTAAATAGGATATTCATACAAGTATTACATACCAGATCCTACATTAATCACTAACACTGTGAAATCTTCCAGGATAGAGCACTTGCCCTTTACAACTATGCAGTGCACTTCAACCACTAAAATTTTAAAGTAAATTGGATTTGCCCATAGAGTTTTTTCAAATAATAGATTTCTTAGAACGCTGGAAGTAATTCTATTTTGCTGAATTATGCTGAGAAAAGAGCTAGGATATCTTCATTTAACACAGAGCACACACTCTGGTGATTCGGTATGTGCCACAGTTTGGAACCTAATAGTATATATTGAGAAGGACTATCATCAAATACCAATTTTATTTCTCGCTTTACTAAATGTATGGCTAAATTCAGGATACATTGTATGTATTCACCAACTTCCTAACTTCCAGAATTTCATATTTTCTTCCTTACCTAACCACAAATAATAAAGGTTCATAATTACTACTCTGTATATCCTAACATATTCCTAAATATCATATTTACTCTCTTACAGAAATGCCTCAACCTTCCCCATGGTAGTACTAACCACATCTTACAGATGACTAAACTGAGACATCAGGAGGTAAGTAATTGATCAGGATCCCAACTATTAGAAATTAAACAGCAAGGATATAGAACCGAGTTCATCCGATTCCACAATTCCTTCTTTGTACAATTCTTCCAGACCACCTCTCTCAACAAACTCTTTAACATTTCATAAAATTAATGAGCCATATGTTTTGATTTACATTTATTATGCTTAATTCATAAAATATACATTGTTCATGTCTGTTATTAAAGTATCAGGAAAGATGCACTAGAGGATTTTTAAAATTATACATGTGCCAAAAGCTTTAGGAACCTATTCCTGAGTTGTCTACCCAAAATTCTATACAAGAGATCCTGGTATAAAGGAGTCTGCATCTAAAAACAGTAGTCGCCAGGCAATTTTCATGCATCGCCAGCTGGGAAACACTGCTCTATCCCATGAGAAATTTTTCTATTCCTCTATGTCCAGCTATCCCAGGGGAATAAAAGATATGAGCAGCTCAGCTTTGGTCCTGACAATTCATACAGAAACCTGGAAAAAGAATGTGCATGGAAATCATAAGAGCAAATGAGGGAAAATTAGTTGAGTAAATATTCAGTGGTAGTAAGGAAATAATGCAGGCACCTGAGGTTTTGTCCTGCATACACAAATGAAAATAAAATGCCCATTGAAAGTTTTATTTTATCCAGGCTTACCAAATTAAAGGCTTAAGACCACTGTCTATTTGCCCAAGGCCCACTTCAGCGCCATTATCTTAAAATATTGTATGGAGAGTCATTTCCACAGCTGGCCTTTCTCTGATTAATTCAAATGCTTTACTGAGTGTTGTTATTTGCCCTTGAATACTATAAGGGCCAGATAAGCAAAGCGCTTGTTGTTGCAGAGGTTATGTTGCAATTGGAAAGAAAAAAGCAAGCAAATAAGATAATGTTTTGACTTATTAAGTCCTCAGATTATAGGCATTTATGTGAAGCTTTGTTCATCCTTAACACCCCAAAACAGACACCTGTTCAGGCCATGAGGCAACTAAGCTGGAGTTCAGCTCACACCCTTTCCCAACATAGTTCACTGCCCTCAAGATCTGGTTTATGCAGCTTTGTGAGAGAAAAAGGAGGAAGTTCTAAACAAAGGTCATCAAAAAGAGTTCGCTCTGGATGCTAGTCACTTGGCTGGGTACCAAGAGGCGCACGACAGCGTAAACAGCCATTCATTTCTGCCTTCTTAGAATATATAATGTAGTTTAGGAGATAAGATTCCATTCTCACACATGAAAACTAGCTCCTATCAGAATGTGAATGCTAAGTGCTAAATAAGATCAGATAATGAAGAGCAGCAAATGTCAAAGAGGGAGCAGCCTGTCCTTGCTTCACTGGGCAATTTTTCTTAAGAGCAAATCTCATCATGTTTCCTACACATTTAAAAATCCTTCCACTGCTTTCTGTGCATTTTAGGGTGGGGCACAAATTCCTTGTTGTAGAATCCGAGTCCTGTTGCAATGTCCCATTGTCCTGACTGCTCCTGCCACATCTACCCCCAACCGTGCCCTCACCATGTGCACTATCCTTGTGAATAACCATCTCTGGTGAAAAATCCTCTAATCTTCTCAGTTTACAAACCATAGCTATGAAGTTGCTTTTCATATTACTTACTCAGGAATTCCCATTTCCTGGGTAATTTTGTAAAGTCAAACTCCAGCCTTCCCTGTCAACACAAAATACAAAGATCTTCCATTAGCTGCTTCACTCCCCAAATGACTGGAAAGCAGGAACTAAATGGACCAAAGCCAGGAGCCAGGAGTCTCTTCTGGGTTTCCCACATGAGTGCAGGAACCCAAAGATTTGAGCTATCCTCCACTGCTTTCTCAGACCATACAAAGAGCTGAACAGAATGTGGAGTTACTGGGACACAAATCAGCACCCATATGGAATGCCAGTGCTTGCAAGTGGAGGTTAATCAGTTGAGCTATGGCATCAACCCCATTAATAATATATCATTTAACGTATACAAAGGAGGAACAATAGCAAAAATGAAAGAGGAGTGAGGAGTATCAAACTGAGTTCTAAAATCAGTGATGATTATGAAACCATAATAAGCACAAATTTTCCTATGATCTTCATAAGACCAAGTCCTGTAAGTTCCATTGTCTGTTAAAAATTCTACTCAGCACAGAAACATGTCTCTAGTACTTTGAAAATTAAAACTAAGTAGATGAAATCTGCTGCTGATGATATCTAATTTTGCTTTTCATTTATGGCGAATAAAAACTCTCCACACCCACCATCTGCTACTGGAAGAGAAAAGCATCTAAATCACAGCCTTAAAGCTTCCACTTTATCTTACCACTTTTTAAAAGTAGAAGTTATACAAATATGGTCATTAGCAAAATTTCAGCTTGCTTACTTGAGTGAGAGAAATAGGGAGTGGGAGCTAGAGAATGCCAGAGAAAGACACAGACAGCAAACAGGATCTGTGATGTGGAGCCTTAACGTGTGAACAACGTGGCGTAAACACGAGTCCCAAGGAGAATGCTCCAGAGGGGCTGCGGCCAAGGGCAAAAGAGGCAAGGTTACTGATGCCTCCTCCACAAAGGACCAAATAACTATTTCAACCTGAGAAACTGAGGAAAACATTTGCTGGATAAAGAATCTATTTTTTTATATATAGAAATACTGTACTTGGGTTTTATAATTGAATTCTGCATTTGGGAAATTACTATTATAATCAATTATTTTTTAAAAGATTTGCTTTATTTTTATTGCAAAGTGTACAGAGAAGTAGAGAGATAAAATGATAGAATGATCTTCTGTCCACTGATTTACTCCTCAAGCAGCTGCAATAGCCAGAGCTGCACTGATCCAAAACCAAGAACCAGGAACCTCTTCTGGGTCTCCCATGCAGATTGCAGGGGCCCAAGGCTTTAAGCTGTCCTCAATTCTTTTCCCAGGCCACAAGCAGGGAGCTGAATGAGAAGCAGGGCTGCTGAGATTAGAACTGGTGCCCAAATGGGATCCCAGTGCATGCAAGACTAGGGCTTTAGCTGCTAGGCTACCACACCGGGCCCTAATTTTATTGTTAAAAACTCTGAATTCCAGCCAAGGCTAACATGTAGAAATAAATTTTATTTTATTTTGTATCTTAATCTTGTATCCTATAATCTTGTTAACTCACAAGTTGAAGAGCTATGAAAATACTTTGGGACTTCCCATATAATAAATCCTGGTACCTATACATGCAGGTTTATTTTTTGCTTTCTTATTATCCTACCTTTCTGTTTTGCTTTCTTTTATGTATATTAATCCACTGGCTAGAACTTTCAGGATGATATAGAATAAAAGTATGGAGAAAAAAAGCCTTGTTCTTGACCACAAGGGTAAAGCTTCAGTGTTTCACTGTTCAGTTTCTGACTACTTGCAGTTTCCTTTGAAGGTCTCTCTTACTGCGTTAACAAAGTATTCAACTGCTGGTCATTTCAGAGTTTTTACCTTTAATTGATTCCATATTTTATCAATGTTCTTTCTATGTCTATGAAGACGATAGCGCTCTCTTTAGTCATCACCTTGTACTTGTTATTTATATATATTATTTTCTTTTTGCTTATTTAGGATTTAGTTCCTTCTTTTTCTAGATTTCTAGATCTTTAAGATATAGCTTTCAATACACTTGTTTTTAAGGTTGCTGATTTCATACCTTTCTTCTAATTTAAGTATGCAACATTTACATTTCCCTCTAACCACCATTTCAATTGCACATATGCAAATTGTGACAAGTTGCATTTATATTTCAAATCAGCTGAAATATTTTAATATTTCCATTGAAATTTCCTCATTGACCCAAATGTTTAGACTCATGTTGCTTATCTTTCAAATATCTGTTAGTTTTCCACATGCATGTCTATCATTTACATTTCTACTTCAGTTGCATTGCTGTCCGTGTGTATCTTTGTGTTATGTCTATGCAAATTTATGAAGTTTGTTTCATGACAGACTTGGAGAATGTGTATGCTCTTGTAAAAAAATACATTCTACTATTGTTGAATAGTGAATTCTATAAATGTGACCTAGATCTAACTGAAAGTACAACACAAATATTCTACAGCTTTACTAATACTCCACATCCTTTCTTTTCACATTTGATAAAACAAACATTCATTGTTTTGCTCCTTTGGTAGGACACTGAAGACTGAGGAAAATTGGTTTCATGCGTGAAATAAGCATATCTTTCTGATAGGATTTTCGTGTGGATATTTGAGTGTATCTATTTAGAAGTTGGTCAGGTTTTAAGGTTTGCTGTTTCCATGGTTACCCTCAGAGCACCACAGGCATCAAATTCTTGTAGCCATTGTGTGGAAAGGCTGAGAAGCTTGCCTGACAGAGCAATAGCTGTTTCAGCCTCTGGTTTATGTTTTCTCACCAATTCTTGGAAAGGGCCTCTTGTTCATCTCTTGATGATACTTGGCTGCTTCTTGCTATTCAGTTTATTAGCTTGTCTTGGAGGGGACTTTACGGCAAGAAGAGTGCTGTGCAGAGAATCTCATCTGCTTAATCTGTCTTCTTGAACAGATTCCAGGCAAACATCATTCAAAATCAGGCCTGGCATGATGGCTCAATAGCTAAATCCTTGCCTTACAAGCGCTGGGATCACGTCTGGGCACTTGTAGTCTGAGAAAGCAGCAGAGGAAGGCTCAAAGCCTCGGGAACCTGTATCCACGGGGCAGACCCAAAGGATCTCTGGTCTCCTGGTTTAGGATCAGCTCAGCTCAGGGTATTGTGACCACTTGGGAAGTGAATCAATGGATGGAAGTTCTTTCTGTCTTGAGGATTAGTATAGCCTAGAACTTTTATCTCTATAAGTTTATAATCAGATTCTCTTTGTCTCTGTGTTAGAATTTTTATTGCAATTGCCTTGAATCAATTTGGAGAGAACTGGAACATCAACAATATTGAATTTTCCAATTAATGAACACGGCATTTCTAGGCTTTTAAAATTTTTTTCTCATCAGAGTTTCACAGTTACTACTGCAGAGGCCTTGAATGTCTTTTAACAAATATATTTCTATGTATTTAAGTATTATACGTTGTTGGGTGCTTCTAATTGGCCTGCTAATATTATTTTCTAATTACTTATACTTAATACATATTAAAACAAATTATTTATGTATATTGAGCATGTGTCTTAACAATCCCATGTTAAGGTTTAATAGGATTTTCTACACAATCATGAAATTCTGTCACCCATGAATAAAGACATCTATTACTTCACCCCTATATGCTATATGTATAGCATTAAACCTTAACATGGGATTGTTAAGACACATGATCAATATACATAAATAATTTGTTTTAATATGTATTAAGTATAAGTAAGTATGTATACATACTGCTATACATATAGCATATGTGTACGTAAATGTATTTTCCTAGACATTTTGATTGTTACAGAGGATTCCGTACAACATTAGATAAAAATCAAAAGTATAAAATGATTACCTTGTTCGTGATATTAATAAAATGCTACAGATGTCAATTTAAGATTAATATGAATTGGAAGTTGTCAGTTATAAATTCAATGTCTTCCTATGTCTGCCTTGATGACCGTTTGCTGTGAATGAGTGATATGTCATCAAGTGCCTTTTTCTCATCAATTGAAATGCTCACATAATTTTTACTCTTTACCAATGTGGTGATTTCTTAATATTTTACCAAAAGTTTATAATCCTGGGATGAGTTCCACTTGCTTATTATACATTATTTCTTCTATATAATGCTGAAATTCATGTTCACATGTTTTTAATGATTTCTGCAAGTATATTTATAAGACATATTGGTCTGGGAAAGCATTGTGATACAGCAGCTTAAACCACTGCTTAACCTGTCACTGATCCATATTGGATCCGGTCTCTTTCGCTCTAACTTCCTGAAAAAGTATCTAGGAAGGTAGCAGAAGATGGTTCAAGTACTTGGCTCCCTGCTACCCACATTTGTCCTGGTTTCTGGCTGCAGCCAGACATAGCCCTGGATGCTGTGGTCATTTGGAAAGTGGAAAAGAGATAGAAAATTTCCCTGTTCCAAACCTCAGTCCAAAAAAAAAAAAAAAAAACAATAATTTTTCAAAGATACTGCATTATATCTATAATTTTATGTTCCTGTTTATGCCACTTTTATGATTATGCTGGATTTATAAAAATACAGAAAAATTACTTTTTTTTCTTAATTGGTTTATGTTACAAATCTTTCCTTCTTTTCTGAATTTTTGTGATAACATACTTCACATTTTTTTTATTTGAAAGACAGATTCACAGAGAAAAGGAGAGACAGAGAGATCTTCCTTCTGTTGGTTCACTCCTGAAGTGGAGCTGAGCCAATCCATTGCCAGGAACCAAAAGTTGGCAGCTCTTCTGGGACTCTCACGTGAGTGCAGAGACCAAGCACGTGCCTCCCCTGCTTTTCTACACCACAAACAGGGAGATAGATTGGAAGTAGGGAGCCGGGACACAAATGGGAGCCTGTTTGGGATGCTAGCACTTCCAGGTGGAGGAATAGCCTGATGAGCCACTACATTAGCCTGAAAACATACTTTAAATTTAATACTTAGTGTTTATTAGAATTTCAGTATCAGTATGTAAATTGTCATTAGTTTTCAGTAATGTATTTACCTTTTAAAAATTCAATGGAAAGGAAGATAGATATTATTGAAAAAAGTAGCATAAATGTTTCTTGTGCTTGAGGCAAGGAATTAAAAAGCCTCTTAAGATGCCAGCACACAGAATAGGAATGACGGTTCAAATCCTGGCTAATCACTTCCAATCCAGCATCCTCTTAATGTGCCTGAGAAGGCAAAGGAGGATGACTCAACTTTTGGGGCCACTGCCACCCACATAAGACACCAAGGAGTTCCTGACTCTTGGTTTCCCAAATTGTGTGGCCATCTGAGGGTATGCATAAATGGAAGACAATTTTTTCTCTCTTACTCTCAATCTCTTTTACTGTGCTCTGAATTTCCAAGAAGCGAACAAATAATTTTTTATCTATAAAATATTTATTGAATGAATAAGTGAACAAATGATTTTACTGTCTTCAGATCAGCATAAAACATAAAGAAGCTATGTGCCATGGAGTTGATCAAAAACAGTCTTAAGAGGTTGGGTATTAAGAGGAAGATATGAGAAGGAACTTTCTATGAAGAAAATTGGTTAAGAATTTGTAAAGTCCAAGTTCTATTTCAAAAGCAGTAACTGGGCCTTTTGGTTGGAGAAAAGAACTCATCAAGCTGTTTTACTGAAAAAAAAAAAAACCTTTCTTGAAACAAATTTGGTTTAGATTCTTGTTTTTGCCACCCTTATAGTTTCTAATTTAAAAATAAGAATCCCAGGCCCGGTGGTGTGGCCTAGAGGCTAAAGTCCTCACCCTGAAAGCCCGGGATCCCATATGGGCAACGGTTCTAATTCCGGAAGCTCCACTTCCCATCCAGCTTCCTGCTTGTGGCCTGGGAAAGCAGTCGAGGACAGCCCAAAGCCTTGGGACCCTGAACCTGCATGGGAGACCCGGAAGAAGTTCCTGGTTCCTGGCTTCGGATCGGCACAGCACTGGCCATTGCGGCTCACTCGGGGAATGAATAATCAGATAGAAGATCTTCCTCTCTGTCTCTCCTCCTCTCTGTATGTCTGACTTTGCAATAAAAACGAACAATTATTTAAAAAAAAGAAAAAAAATAAGAATCCCTTGATAAAATCACCAATTGGTATATACGACATTTCTTTCAAAGATTACAATTTAGTAGAACATAGTCATTAAACAAAATTTTTCACAATTTTATAAGAACAAACTTAAATACAAATCTCTGTGACCTTTAGTCCTTACATTTGAAGTTCAATTTTCTGGTACGCATGTCCAAAAGATGTGTCTAATCAACTCTGAAACACAATAAAGAGTTAACCTCTCTGTAATGGTTCTTAACCATATTAGTATTAATAACATCTAAAATCTGAAATTGAGCACTTGGGAAAATGGGTTGTAATTCAGCTCTTAGAAATTCTCTGATTCTCTTCTTACGTGTGGAGAAGAATGTTTTAGGAGCTTAAGGGAATATTATGAGAATTTCCTGAAGATGGAGAGAAATACAAATAAGGTAGATGCTGGGGACAAATCAGATGCCACATTCTCCTGAGATTCCTGATACATTTGTACCTATTCTCGATACTTTCCACACTTGTTTCTAAGTGGAGAAACATAAAAAAGAATAGTCTACCCATTACCACATGCAGCTAATTATCGTAAAAAACACAGTTCAAAATTTACCCCTGGGAATCCAAGCCACCTCAGGAATGAGTTAGTCCCCTCTTCTTTTTGCTGGTGAGCTTCAGTTGGTCGCGAGGGATCACCACCAAGCTCATTACCCTCAGTCTCCCAAGTCTACTTAACACAATTCCCTCAGCTTTATCTTTTCAAATTGTTGTTCTACAATCTAACAAGTTGAGAAACAATATATTTAACTTACAGTCAATGCAAATAATTCCACACACAAACCAATTAGTAATCCAAGACACTAAGAAACAATTTTATCCTTTCTGAGCACAATACTGCAGAAAGTAAGAGCTGACCCTTAAGAAATTCAGAGACTTCGTGGCATCAAGCAAATTTACCACAAAATACTCCTTGCCCTGCAAAGTTCCCATCACCTCAGCTGAGCAAAGCTGAGTGATTTAGAAAGATTTGCTCTAACTCCCAACAGCTATGTGATACTCATCTTAGTCATTTCACCTGAAAATTCACCCTGAGTCCCTAAACCAGATCCATATTCCTGCTACAAGTCTTTTTTCGACGCCAAAAACATATGACCAGAAATAGTGTATAGAGAGCCATAAGAGTGTGACCTTTTTACCAACATGACTACTTGTCTATTATTTTCTTTGAAGATTCTATTTATTTATTATTTATTTATTTATTTAAAAAACAGAGTTAAAGCGGGAAGGAGCGGGAGAGATACAGTCACTTATTCACCTACTGGTTCACTTTCCAAATGGCTGTGCTAAATTGAAATCAAAAGCCTATAACTCCATCCAAGTCTCCTGCCGGGGTGGGAGGCCCAAGTACATAGTCCATTCTCCACTTCCTTCCCAAGTACAATGGTAGAAAGTTGGGATGGAAGTTTAGCCTCCAGAACTCAAAGTAGCATCCATAAGAAAAGCTAGCTTGACAGGCGATGGCTTAACACACCACACCATAATGCTGGCCCAAGCTATTTGTCTTTGAATCTCAGTTATACCACTTAACACCTTATAATTTTAGGCTTTCAACGTGTCTATACTGAAAGAGCAATGTGTCTATGCTGCTGTTTCTTTATAATTAAAACAGAGATGATAATTGTACCTATTTCATAGGATTGTTTTGGGAGGATACAATTAGGTAATCTTATGTTAATTTATAAGTAAAAAAAACTTAAACCATTGCAGGCCCACCCCAAAAAAAGAATAACACATATGTTAATTCCCTTTGTCAAAACTTTTAGTTATACACTTATTTTTACTTGGATCATTGGTTAATCATTTAAAATATTTACTTTGTGTATCATGCTTATTATATATCAGTAAATAAAAGTATTTGCCTTTAAGAAATTAGTAGCCCAGTGATGAAGAAAGCAAATAATGCGAACAATAAGAGAAGTATATAGCTTGTTTGAATGTGACTTTCAAAAATAGGGGGAAATAGACCACAGCAAGATGTGAAAGTGGGTTGTGATTTTAAATCAGTAAGATCAATAAGTCTGCTAGAGAAGATGACTTTGGAGCAAAGACTTCTAACAGATTTCTAGGTAAAACTCACTTTCATCAAAGGAAAAAAAAATCATTCCAGATACCCTGGGACTTGAGTTTCCATGGCCCTAAGCGTCTGTGGCTAGAGAAGAGCAAGCAAGGAGGAAGAGAGGAGCTCCACTAGCAGAGGCAGGGTCAGTGCAGGATTCAAGCTGGGGCTTTCCATGAAAAGAAACCTTTGCAGGACTTTGAGTAAAGAACTAACATGTCTGACCTGTGTGCTGAAACCATCATTCCTACTACTCTGTTGAGCACAGACCACGTGGTAGAAATAATAAACACATGGAAGAAAATGATTTCTGAAACTCATGGATGATGTGAACTGCAAATGGCTCAAACCAGGGTGGTTACAAGGGAGAAAAATGAAAGGTAATCAGCTCCTGGGAAGATTTTTGAGGATAAATATTTCAGATTTCCAGTTACAACGTTGTCAAGGACAGCATAGAACAAGAGAATGAATTCCTCTCTCTCCAGAAAATCAGCACTGGCCATCCTTGTGCTGCTTAGCATTTTATCTTTGACATGTAGCAAAAATGCCTGGCACATAGTTGTCACTGAAATATACTCAGTGAAAGAAAGTAAATGTTATTGTAAGAAATTGACGTTTGAACTAGAATATAAAATGATTCTTATCAAAAATATTTTTCAGAGCATGCCCCACATGCGGGACTTGGGGTGGGTGGGAAACCGGGTGGGGCTTCTCCCTCAATATCCCCCTTTTTCTCAGATACAAGAAGGAAACAATGTGGAAATAATAGTCTTACCCACTTTCCTGTAGCCCTTGACCCTTTTTACCCAAATTAACTATGTAAAGATTGTCAAAATAAATTTTTTAAAAAATATTTTTTTCTTAATCTGGTCAATATTTCAACATGTAGGAAGTATACTAGTAGCTGTCAAATTAACTAGTACAAATGAAGTCATAGGACAGGCAGGAAGAGAATCTTAACACTTTTTGTTAAAGATTTATTCATTTTTATTGGAAAGGCAGATTTACAGAGAGGAGACACAGATAGATCTCCCATCTGTTGGTTCACTCCCCAAGTGGCTACAATGGCCTGAGCTAAGCTGATCCTAAGCCAGGAGCCAGGAACTTCTACGTCTCCCACGCAGGTGAAGGATCCCAAGGATTTAGGCCATCCTCTACTGTTTTTCCAGGCCATAACCAGGGAGCTGTAAGGGAAGTGGGGCAGCTAGGAAGCAAACCAGCACCCATATGGGATCCCAGTACTTGCAAGGTAAGGATTTAGCCACTGAGCCATCACAATGGGCCATTAATAGATATTTTTACTTAGCAAAAAAGAAACAATCAGGTGACCCACCCTGCATAGAACTCCTCCAAGGTGCCCTGAGTTACTGCAGCTCCTCCTTGGATGTTTCATGCACACCAAATGCACGGGTAATTCTAGCAGTTTACATTCTGCACAGACCAGCCTACTTACGCACTGTGTACATCGTTAGATGTGTAATATCATTAGGCTATTTATGAGCAAATCTATCTCAAGGAGCTACTCAGCTTAAGATGTTATTTTCCTATCCTAACTTTGTCCACTTCCTATCAATTTTTATTGTAATTCCTTGGAGAGAAACATCTTAAACTAGACATTTACATCTAAGAAGTGCTATTTGTTGAATTATTTTGACCCTTTTAAATTTTGTTCTACTGCAAATGGATCACAAAGCTTCAGTATAGAAGAAATGACCTCTTGTGTTTCTCATATTTTGTATTTATTTTGTACCTATCATTTGCAAGTATAAAGTTGCGTTAGCACTTTCATTTTCTTCTTTAAAAAGTATGATACTTTTCTAACAAGATGTGTGCTGGTGCATTGATGTTTCCATTTGTGGATGGACTTGACCACTCTCATTAGCACGGCAGTGTGGACTTTTTAGTAACCTGAGCACACAAGTGTGTAGCTGGAATCTGGGATCAGAATTCACTCAGGCGGAATCAGTAAAATTGATTCCTCAGCATCGATTTTTAGCATTCCCTAATAGCTGATCAGGTACTTCTATTTTTCAGCTAGCTGAACACATGCCAGGAATTTCATAGATTCATTGAGCATTGTAGATCATTTTCAAGGAATTATTCATGATAAAATGAATGACTTCAAAATCTCAAACAAGGTAAAATTTTGCTTACACAATTAAGCTAAGTAGCCATAGGATTCCTTTAAGCATTTGTCCAATCATATTTACTGATACAATTAAGCCAATCCAAAGCCCGTTTGACTGATTTAAAACAGCACGACAGATATTTCACATTGGAGGATCTGGGATATTTTAAGAAATTAGCTTTTTGGTGAAATAAATGTGATCGAAACATCTACGAAATTGTTACAATTCCCTAAATCCCTGGATAGCCATATAGAAAACTACTTGCCTCTGACACATACATATTTCCATTAAAAACATTACTGTCTGAAATGAGGAACATAACATAGCTGTATTCCACAGTATTTCAGGCCTCCTCGGAAAAAAAAAGGTAACCTTTTTTATTGATTAAAAGTGAAAATGCTTATTAGATGCACAAGCATTTGAGGGGCTTATATCTATAAATGTTTACATATTAAATGTGTATTTTGTCTCTTAGGTAACAAGAAAAAATGAGAAAGAAAAAGAACAAAAATTATCATTGATAGACTGAGAAGGAAATTCTGTAAAGATTTAAAAAATCCCCTTTATTAAATGCACAATGGCTGTGCATCAATAGCATCATTAGCTGCATAGCTTCGGGATCTTTAATAAGGAATCAAAGACCAAATAAGAGTGATTTTGAATCCATTATTCAGGAAGCAAGAAATTGGAATGATAATCATATCAAATGAACCAAAAATAAGGGATTAAGAAAAGGTATTTTAAAGTGAGTAAGAATCACAATATACAAATTTAACCCAGAACAAGCTAATGCCTCATTACAATGACTTGACATTTACAGTAAGTGCAAAATACCAAACCCAGTTCCTGTAAAAATCACTATTGGACACTTTCAATGGCTACATATAAGTACTATGGAAATAGCTAATGGTTTCACTATTACATATCCCCATATTGGAACAATGTTCCCTAAAACAGGATACTTAGAAAATGACCCAGTATCAGTCAAATAAATATATGATACTTTGCATTAAAAATCAATGTTTATATGTATATTTTTTATATACATGAATGTGTCTACCTACCCATCTATATTCCTATATATGTCCTTTTATCTACTGTACATGCATTGGAGTGACTTATATCTCTGTGTTGTCATACATGCATCCTTACATGGAAAAGAAATACACTTAAAATCTAAAACTTCTGATATCTGAGGAAAGTTGCGTTTTCAGAAATCTCTTTTTGTCTGTGATGTGCAGGGTTTCGATGCCTCGTTTCTTTGCAGTATACAAAGAAGTAAATCAAACATTTCTAGTACTGGACGTTAATAATGCCCCCATCCTCAAAGGAGGATCCTACTCCTAATGGAAAGATTATTCTCTAAACCTCATCAGCAGCATCTGCCTCAAGGTGACTCACTCTCCCACCTGAACCTGCAGCAATTTCTTCCTCCACTGCTCTTGCCAGACATTAGCTCTTGCCATCCTCCACAAAGGGACATTAATAGTCTTGAAGGCAATATGCTGTTTTTGCTCTTGCTTCCTTGTCTCCTCCCTTGGAGCTCATTAACTTATATCTGCCCTTTAGGAGTATAGCGAGTAATAATCTAAGGTGAAGAAGAGAGATCTTGTAACTTTACAGATAAGAACAGAGGGGGGGAAATGTAAGTAAATTATTAAGACCAAAACAGCTCATTATTCACTAGCTAGAGACTGGATAGCCAAAATAGCCTTAATGTTGGAGACTGTGGTTCAATTTATAAGTGTATTTTACTGCATTCTGGATTCTAAGTACAGTAATAAACACCGTTTTCTCTCTTCTTAAAATGTACATTCTAGTGACATAAAAGATACAAGAAGCTAGCAAAGAGACAAACATATAACTCATAAACAGCTTGTCCTCTACATAGTTCCATATGGTGCCCTTTAACCCAAGCAGGAGAAAAAAACCTTTCATTTTTCCCTGAGGGAATATTGGCTTAATTCAAGTATATAACATACCCAGTCAAATAAATACCCACCTGGACTTGAATACTCTAACTTTCAAGAAAATCAGACTGTTTCAGGGTTATCTAAAGTGTTAAGACTAGGTCCTCACAAAATACAAATCAAAAACAAGAACTATTTCAGGAACATGCAGGGGTAGTCAATAACAACAGCACCCTCTCCATCCATTTATTTGGAAATACCCACATTTGGAGACTATGAGTCACGCTTGAAAAATAGAGTGCAGGAATGTTCACTGCATCTGTCAAGCAGTAAGGAAAATTCAGACACGTTGAATGGAAAACGTGCTTTCTAATTGTATATCTAATATTGGATTCCATGTTCTCTGTTGAAAAAGTTTTATTTGACACTCTTCTCTCCAGCCCAGACACATTATGCCCCAATTTAAAATCCTATAAACAGGAAATCTGCAAAGTGGCACAGAAGACACTGAAGGATGCTCAGATGCCTGCTGTGTGCATTGTAATGATGATGACTCAGCTAAGATTTGCAAAGGATATTGCCATTCTTGGAGGAAGGATGCTGAAGTGCTCAGCACTGGCCTCTTAGGAAGCTGAAATCCCTTCCTTACACAAAATACTACCAAAGATTTTAGAACTGTCTTACTGTTGTGCTTTGAAAGGTGGGATAAAAAAGTCTTTTTTCCTAAGTGGATCAAAGACTGCAATTCCATGATGACTTTTACAGCTTTTTTTCAGAGTTTATAAAAATTAAGTTCACAGAAATTTTATTTGCCCTGAAAAAAAAAATGTTGAGCGTTCCCTATTCCATAAAACCCCACCTGCACCTGTTTCCAGGTTTCCAACACAGTCACATTTCTCTACTGACCATGAGCCTCTGCTTAAACTCAACAGAAATAAAGTGCAAGTGAGATTAATGATTGGGCATGAATGATGATGTTTACTTTATAGCTATATTTCAGAATAAAACTTTTTATACGAACATACTTGTAGAAAAATCAGTCTCACTACTTGATACTAAAAATGTGGTCCTCAACAAACATCAGCCACACCACCTGGATCTCACCCCAGATCTCTGTGCATGTCAATAAGCTTGCCATTGATGTGTATGCCCAATTACTGATGAAAACAGTGACAACGATCAGGTCAGCACAGTTACAGACTGAACCCACATCCAATAAAGTTACAAGTTTTGATGCAGGCGACATTGAGAACAAATTTATTCCCACCTGGTAATTATAATCTCAAGGATCTTTCTTAAATTTCCATTTTCTTCTCTTCATAATCACCAAAACTACTTCGGTTGTGCCTTGCATAGGTAGGTGGGTGGGTGGGGGACAGGGGCGTGTGTGTGTGTGTGTGTGCGCGTGTGTGTGTGTAACAATTTCCAAACTTATTTTTAAATTAAATTATGTGTGCTTGCTGAATAGTTTCCATTGCACTAAAAATACTTTGAATGTAACTATTAATATTTTTTTCTTCTTAGTGTGAGAGATTTAAAGGAAGTAAAGTCAAATACCACTTTTAGTCATGCTTTAACCTTAAAAGTATAGTAACTCTAAGCATTGTCTATAGCCCACCTTCTCATTGTGCTTGCTCCCAAACCTTATCTGTACTTTGTAACACAATTTCTTGTCCTAGAATAAGACCATAATCCCCTACAAAGGACACTTTTGGAAGCATGACCTGGAAGGATTTTGGGCACCATCTTCTATTCATCCTATTTCTATTCTTCTTTTTCTAGAGCATCATTGTCACCTTTTGGATTCTCCCAATTGTCTTCTCTCTTTCTCCTCCTTCTTGTCCTTCCCCTCTCTGGTTCTCCATGCTTGTGTATGTCTATGTGTGCCCTCCTTCCCTGGTCAGATGTTCAGTTCAGATTATCCTGCTCCCAAGACATCTTTCACCACCAAAAACTATCTTGTGTACTCAGGCTCTTAGGTTACGCACTCACCCCATACTAATAAACCAGTTGTAATTAAGCCTGGAACCTGGCCCCAGCTATGGAATAAATCCCCTTGTTAGTTTCTGAGACTGTCCAAGCCCCACTAAAATCTTGTGTCAGGTCCAGGAGCAAATCTTGTGAGGGTATTCGCTATGGACCACCATCTCACTGCCTCAAGTTTGCACATATTGGCAAATAGGATAATATTTAAACTCTGAGAAATCTGACATCTGAGTGAGAAGGGAAACTTGCCATTTATTGGGAAGCTTCCATTTACCCCTCACCAGGTGGCCAGGAAGTGACACCTCCAAGTGGGCAGCACAATAATTGCTCAGCCATTTCCTGACTGGTTGAGAGACCACCAATGGGGAATGTCTTTCTCACAGGTTCCCATCCAAATAGGAGTCACAGAACCTTAAAACACAGAACATTTCCTCAAACCCTTAAAACAGAACATTTTCTCAAACCCCAATGTCTCTTCCTTTCTCCTTTCAAGAAGCACTGCACTCCAGGATCCCTGCTGGGAGGTACTTTCCCCCTTCCTTTTCACAGTCACCTGTTCACTGTGTAAATAAAACTTCAGTGTCTGCAACTGATTTCCGGCTTTTTAATGCTATACTAAGCTGAGGAAATAACCCACTGAACTTTACTTACTTACTCATAAAAACAATCTAGGCATGTATTCTTGCCATTCCCCCCTTTCCAGGTTCTATATCATTGCCCAAAAGGGCTGGCACACTCTAGGCCTGTGTTAGAGACTCCTAGACATCCAAATGTAGCCAATCATACACTCCTAACTAGAATTTGTCTTTGTTTTCCCACACCTCAGCTTTTCTCAGCTTCCTGCAGCTGCTCTTTTGCAACCAACTCACAGCTGTACACTTGCAGAAGTTAACCCAGAGAAGTTGCTAGGATTTTCCTCAGTGAACTGCGGAAACACAACATTGTGGCAATTGTTTCTACCTGTGTTCCTAAAAATAGTATCTGAGAATCAGAAATCCTGCGCTTTATTTTTAAAATATAGCTGTTCAAGGTTCAGGAACAATCAAAGGAAGTTTCAAGAAATGGAAAGTACTTTTTTCACCCTTCTTGTAGTGGATTAGTCTATGTTCTATGATTCTAGTTACCAAATTCTGGATTATAACCAAAGCTTCCCAAGAGACACATGGCAAAAATTTTTCTGAATTTCAGACTTCATTATCTCATTATTTTCATTGTCTCATTATCAGCTTGTCAGATGTTATCTCTTAGCTCAAGAGTCAATAAAAAAAAGCAAGTATCCATAACAAACACTATTTCACAATAGTCTTGTTTCTGATTAATAGAACTCTGTTTTGTTTTTGTTTTTTTGACTGGTGTTCCCATAGCGATGGACCTGATGAAAGTCTGGTGCTGCATTTGTAAAGACACTTGACCTTCCCATTTCCAAAAAGTTTATGCTTCTCTAAGATTACAGACTATAGTGAAATGTAGGACACAAAGATGGTGGAAGTCATGTCTCCATAAAGAATGTATTTCTTCATATAGTTCAATTATTGATATGACCACTCAAGTTTGAAGAACAAGATTATTGTCTAAATGAAAGACTTAAGCATAGCAGGATCCAAAATTCAAAGATAATGGGAGAGCCAAGATTTAGAAGGACTAAGGATTGTAACATGACTAGGGGTTGCATCAGGCTCATCTCAAGTGCAGTTCAGCCATGCTATTCTTTCAGATCACAGTGCTACTGATAGATAACATCCTAATCTGAAACAGGAAAGCTGACAGAAGTTTTGCCAAATGAAGGGTTGTGCAGATTTTTATGCTTTTAATACACAGAGTCAAATGACCCTTACATACACTTATGTCAACTCATGGTTTAATGGTACAGTGTCTGTTACTCCATACCCTGGATGAAATAAACCATGGAAATTAGCCTTCAGCACACTCTCAGAAAATCCAAAGACCAGTCAAAGAACTCCAGTAACTGATGTCTAAAACTGAGGAAGACATCCTCAGCATTCAAGGCGGTACCAGATAAGATCCACTTCAGTCTCATAAAGTTCACATTTGCACAGCTGCAAATAGAAAAATCAAGGCTATGTGCAGCTTTCCTAAAAGGAAGAATGTTTTTATTCCTAAGTTTTCCCACTCTGAAAATTCTGGCTGTCACAGCTCCTTGCTCTTCCTAACCCCAAAAAGACCATTCCCCATTCTGTCATTCTCTCCAGGAATCCTCATTGGTGGCACAAGATGGGGAATCAGAGTCCGCAAAGCCAGACTTCCAGAGCTGCTCTACCTAGATTCAGTACCTTGCCCTCTTGGGAGAGTTCAGATTGGAGCAGCAATTACTAAGGACTTGCTCTCAGCCTTCGGAATGTGCCTGGTAAGCACACGAGATTCTACTCAGCAGATCTGAGGATATGCTGAGTCTGCTTCACACATGAAGGACCAAGAGCTGAGTGATGGTTCTGTGTAAGTTTCTAAAGTTTCTGTAAGATGGTTATGTGTGAAGGCATAGCTCTGAGTCAAGATTACTCTGATTTCAAGCTATATCTCTTATCTGCCTTTTATTCTCTGTCTCCATTATCACAGCTGATGTCCAGATATTCATCCACCAACTAGTCTTAAAATGCCAAAACAGGACCCATAACAGTTCCTTTACCCTGCTACCTCTAATTGCCTGAGCTGATTATGTCTTTCACAAGATTGCTGCAATGGCCCACCCAAGTGACAGAAGTATAGAGTTATTTAAGTGATTTTTCATCTATTTTCCATCTGGCTTTTTCAAGATAGAATAAATGTTTTTAATGGCAATGTTCTATTATATTTTTTCTAGTATACTCAAATATAACTCCACTCTAATTTTCTAAATTATCACTCAAGTTTCTTTCTTCTCTGGGACACTATACAGCAAGGGAATTATAGTTCTTATAATTCACTCTAACTCTCTAATACACATAATGGGAAATACAAGATTATTAACATCTTATCACATTAAATTCAAAAATAACTTAAATGGGAATATGAAAGATAGTGAAATTCAAAATGTATGTTATTATTCTCTGACGCTGCTTTTCTAGCCCCTCTGGGTCTGCAGAAGATTTTTTTCTTGATAGACTAACTAAAAACCTTAGTAAATTAAGGGCTTTATCTGCAAATACATGCAAGAGGGGAGGGGATAGCAGGTAGCACCTGATTCCTTCCTAGTCATAAATGGCACCCACAGAGAGAGGTTCTAAGCTATAACCTCTAATGGGTAGTTGGAGAAATTTCCACATCACTCCCATTGCTTTTCCTTTAATTAGTATCTTACTTGCCATGGCCCTTCCATTTTCTTTTTAAGCTTTCATCATCTTAACTCAAGTATCACCTCACATATTCAATCAGTAATTTTTTTTTTGTTTTGCTTTTGTGGGCTCTTAGTTTCAATGCTGTACCAATATGATCAAATATGACTTCTACCAGCTATCAATGGAAAAGGAACATTCTTTAGGATACACTGGGGATGAAGCCAACTATTTTGCATTTACCTGAAAATTACCTGAAAAGTTCAGTAACTACTTACAATGTTGAAATGTAAACCACATGCAAATTTATACAAACATGGTGATTCTTCCAGCTCTAATATATCATACAAAGGAATAGCTTTTCTGGTATGTTCTGTCACCATGATTAGAGCTCAGTTACATTCAACACTTCAGGATTTACTGCTTCAAGAAATCTAATTGTATCAATAAATTCTTCATTAGTTAATAAATGTCAATTAAGCAACTAGTTGTAGGATGAGCAGTTTAAACAAATGAGATCAGTGTTGAGCCATGAGCTTTTTCAAATCAGCCTCCTCACATTCCAAACAAACAAATGAAAAAACTTATTGGAAAACATAAGAGAATCCCTGAAATGAGCTGAATATGTGGTTTGGAAATTTTCTGCAAGAAATTCCGATACATTCGTTGATGTTCAGTCAAGATACCTCTTCTGGCTCGTTTCAGTTAAAAATCTCATTTACCTCTGTGGCTTCAAATGACTTATATATATGAATAACTCTCAGATCTGTACCTCACCTCCAAAACCACCTGTTCCTAAAATGCTTCCTTAAAGTGGTTCCTCAGAAATGCATCCTAAAAACCAGAATCATGGTCATGTATTCCACATTTGAACTTCTCTTAATATTTCTTATGTCATGTGTATGACAGCAAATATCACAAATATAAAGACATACTTGTCTTCTCCCTTTATTATACTCAGAACTTACATCATAACCTGCCTTGGAGTCTGGTTCTTTACCCACAGTATATCACTACCACTTGCTCTCCATCTCCACCTTATTCAAAATACATTATGTCCTCATTACCTTACATTATTTCCAAGTATTGCTGTTAACATTCATACTTGGAACACATCTTCAATTATTATTCTAAAATAGAAATCAAGTAAGTATATTCCACTCCTTCAAAATTCTAAGCTATCCATGTCACCTACCAAAGCATATTGAGTAATACAACATTCTTCAAAACCAAGATTTTTCTTGTACAAAAATATGTCTAAGAAAAATCCATTTTCCCTACAGTACCTCTGTGCTTTGGAAGCTGCTTTAGAGCAGCTTGGGCTGGAGAGGCAGTTTCACTTTCTAACCTCCAAATCATAATACATACATTGAGAACACCAAGAGCTATCTGGAAGAATTGTTGGAAGATTTTTAAAAGGAGGTGTTTATAAAGCCCTGAATTTATTTCCCAGTATAAAATTAATGTTCAGTAAATGGTGACTATTTAATATTGCTTGTTTGTATCTGACAGCTTTAATTTAATGTTATATTGTGAATATTCCCCCATGCCATCAAATAGCCCTTGAAATATTATTACAAACATTGCAATAAATAACAGGAATATACCTTAATTTATTTTACCAAGTGCCTATTGGTAGACATTTACATATATTGCTTTCAAATATGTACTCTTATAAATAACACTGTAATAAACACTATAACAGATAAATCTTTGGAAACACCTTGAAACATCTTTCCAGAATAAATTATAAGAAGCAGAACCTTTTTAAGGCTCAGGGAACTTCTTCTCAAATTACTCTGCAGAAAAGGATCAGAGATTGGTGTATTAAAGTTCCTATTCCCTCCATCCTTCCAACATCCATCATTTGTTATTCTTTCCTCCTTCTTTACTTACCAGAATAATGGAATCTTACATGATTTTTCTTACAACAATCAATGAATCTTCCGACTCTCATTAGATTCTTTCAGTAATAAATAGGACACAATTCCATTTGCCTTCTGAAATCTTAGACAATACTATTGACGCCACTATTGCATCTTGTCCTCATGCAAATATACTTTGTAATTCAAGCACTGTTAGATGTTTATCTTATTTTTATCCATATCTTAAATATATTAACAAACAAGCAACAACAACAAAAAAAATGTAGAAGCCTAATGTTCCACTTAAGTTAGCTTTATAAGCTTTGATAATCATCCCCCACGCCTGGTTCTCAAAATGCAAAAATTCACATGCAATAACTAGCATCATAATTATAAGGCGTTAAGAGAAGGGACAAGACCACTTAACCTGAAATTTTCCCAACTCAATCAAGACTCTGTTTGAAAAACTAAGATAAATGGTTCTTATCTAGCATCAAGAGATCAGTTAAACACCAAAATTTTTTAAATCCTGCTTATCAACTGGCAAAAGCAGAAACAAAGACTAACTGATTTTATACACTACTCCAAGTTAAGGAAATTCAGATGCATTCAATAAAGATGCAATTCAATAGGATTATTTTTCTGTGATCTTCATTATCTCCCTAGGGTCAAGCATATTGTAATCATTCAAAAAATGTCAAATAAAAGAATAAAAGGAAAGAATCATCAGCCAGATTCAACTCTCAACTACTTACACTTGAGTAGGGAGCCTTTGAATAGCTCTCAATATTCTGATTAAACTTCCTCTCAAAAGGTTTAATTTGCATGTATTTGACTGATAATAGATAAACATAGTTTTTTCATCTCATTATTAGCCATTTATATCATTCTTTTGTGACATATAATAGCATAGCATGGCACAGATGTACACTCGCTACATGTATCCTCTAGGAAAGAAAGTGTAACTGTAGCCATTTATCCTATAGAACTAAATGGAAAAATCATGACAATAAAAAAGTATATCAAAATGTCTATCCTTATACGTTTTAGGAAATATGAAAAATTCCATTTTCGTAAACATATGAAATTAATTAAATGGACCATGGCACATCTGCACATAATAGTATCATTCAGGCAGTAAAATGACAACAAGGAGGCATAGTCAAGCTCAAAAATTATTTATAATATCTCATTAAGTGAAAACATTACATCACACAATTATGGATGGAGTCGTGTGCTGTCACTCTTGTTTTCAATTCAATCTGTCATCAACTGTTTCACCAAATTGAAGGTTACTAATGACCAAGTTGTTGTGAAATCCCTGAGCTCAGTCCTTAGATCTTTTGGTCCTTGACTCATTAGCATTATCTTGCAAAGATGACTGATTTTTCCTTAAACAGTTTTGTCATTTGACTTGAACTGCATGTTCTTGGTCGTCTTTCATCACTGGCAGCTCCCCCTTAGTCTCCTTTCACTGTGGGTTTACTCTGATTTGACCCCAAACTCATAAAAAAAAATCTTATGTCAATGTTAATTAGAGCTTGGAAATTTGACACAATTATAGGTTTCAGAAATGGAGCATTTGAGAACTGCTCAGGTTGGATTGGGTCACTTGGACACCCACATCTGTCTCTCGCCATGTGATTTTCTGTCACCTTGGGAATCCAACATGCAGTAGATTTCCACCATGAAGCCACTTAATTTTGAACCTCCAGAACCATGAACCATTGTAAACTTCCTTTCTTTATACAATTAAACTGCCTCACATATTACATTACAGTAATAAAATGTTGAATAAATGTTTGTTGGTTTCTCATAATATTCCAAATGATAAAATGTATGCATTCCAAGTTTTCAGGTCTTGATTCTTTATGTTCTCTGTCCACTCTATCCAAGTGATTCTACTTAGTCTGATGGCTTTATGTAACATTTTACACCCTGAGAGCTCCAAGGTTTCTATAACTAGTTTAAACCTCAACCCTCAACCCCAGATGTTGCACTCAGCTGCCCATGTGATAAGCTTTTATAATCAAGCACATCAAAAATTAGCCTTCAGGTTGTATCCAGAAAGCTACTCTTTTCAAAGTCTTCACCTTATCAATCAACTACAATGCCATTATTTGGGTTGAGTGATAATAGGTTGAACTGGGTCAGCACCCTGGAGGGATGGAGAAAGGAAAGTTGAGAGAACAGTAAGTAAACATTCTGTTCTCATAATTTACTTTAAAATATATTAGATACAACACCATAAACTTAATTTCAGGACCCTTTAGCATTAACTGAAACATTAACTGTTAAAAATTTCTCAATAAATATTTCTGACAGAAAATAAACTAGGTAGGTTATGACATTTTAACTTAAAAAATGTTATTTACTATGTAATCTGCCCAATGTTGAAATGTTACAAGGAGTATTCTTTTTAATTTCACGAATAAGATGGCTGCCTCATTTTTATTTCAATGAACTGGAGTTCTTAAAAGGTCTGTTAGGATTAAAAAGCAATACAGATATAAAGAACTGAATGTCAGAAACAAAACTACCATTACTTGGTATTTTCCATGTGGATTTAAAACTTCAATAAGTAAAAATATTTAAATGAATAACAAATTTTTGACAAAATAACAATCTGAGATGTACAATAAATTGTATTTCTTTTTTTTTAAGATTTATTTTTATTATGTTTTTATTGGAAAGGCGGATATACAGAGAGGAGAGACAGAGAGGAAGATCTTCCGTCCAATGATTCACTCCCCAAGTGAGTGCAACTGCCGATACTATGCCGGTCCGAAGCCAGGAGCCTCTTCCGGGTCTCCCACGTGGGTGCGGGGTCCCAAAGCTTTGGGCTGTCCTCAACTGCTTTCCTGGGCCACAGGCAGGGAGCTGGAAGGGAAGCGGGGCTTTTGGGATAGAACCAGCGCCCATATGGGATCCTGGGCGTGCAAGGCGAGGACTTAACCACTTGCGCCATTGCGCCGGGACCAATAAATTGTATTTCTATCCACCAGGATAAGAGGTTAGAAAAAACATAGATAAACAAAGCTGAAACCTTAAGTTTATAAAATTCAAAATTCATATATAAAACCTACCTAGAAGTATGTCTAAAAGCTCTTTCTTGAAGAAAAGTACAATACTTTATTGAATAATATAAAGGACAAATATAAGAACATCAAAGTCATTTAGTATTTATAAACAAAATATCCTAAAGATAATAGTCCTTCCCAATTTAATCTAAAGACACTTGGAGTTCTCATCATCTCAATAAAAATTTTAAACTTTTTCTGCAAGACAAATCGTCATGAAAAATATTGCTGAAGCGGATATACATAGTAAAAATTCTATACAAAAGATACAATTTTAGAAAATGTTGCAAAATGAAGAATCTTTTAATTTTCTGAGAAAAGAATGGATTTAACAAAAGAACAAAAATGTAAACCATAGAAAAAATTTCAATAAAGTCAACTATAACATTATTAAGATTTTCTAGATCTTAAAGGTGACATTAAATAAGGCTTTTTTGATATACAAAATAGAAGATATTTGACATACAGCCATCAAAAAGTTGATGCCTAAAACATTTTTAAAAACTCCTACCAAATAATGAAAAGGAAAAGAAAAATCAATAAATAGGCAAAACATTCTTAATAATCATTTTACACAAGGGAAAACAATATCTCAATCAGGAAAAGTTGCTCAAACAGGTTGACATTTATGACCTGAAAAACAACACCATAATGGGATATCCTCTCATACTCTAGGCTCACAAATGTCTTTAAATTACATAGGTAAGAATCCCGGGCCTGGCGGCATGACCTAGAGGCTAAAGACCTCACCTTGAACACACCAGCATCCCATATGGGCGCCAGTTCTAATCCCAGCAGCTCCACTTCCCATCCAGCTCCTTGCTTGTGGCCTGGGAAAGCAGTTGGAGATGGCCCAAAGCTTTGGGACCCTGTACCCGTGTGGGAGACCTGGAGGAAGAGGTTCCTGGATCCTGGCTTCGGACTGGCACATCATCGGCCATTGCGGCTCACTTGGAGAGTGATTCATCAGATGGAAGATCTTCCTCTCTGTCTCTCCTCCTCTCTGTATGTCTGTCTTTGTAATGCAAAATAAATAAATAAATCTTAAAAAAAAAAAAGAACAGACCAGGGTGAAAATTAACAGAAACTCCTAAACGTGCACTTAAAGAGAGCAAGGTTCATAATAACCATGCTTCCATTATAGCATCAAACTACAGACAATATATATGTCTATCATAGGAAAGGGATAATTGAGATACACCTTTGAGAAAGAATTCAATAACAACAGCTCTGGGCAGGAATAAGGTGAATCTAAGGATTGTATTTTGGGAGTAACACACAGTCATAGGATGGCATATAAAGGATAATATTCATATAAAGCACAGAAAATGATAATATTAAAAAAATTCATTATTTCAGAGTAAAGAAAGTCTATGGAAAAAAGAAATGGGATGATAAGTGTAAAACTTCGAATAACATCTACCTCTAGCATAGATTGGAGGAAAATTCCAGGGATGCCTCACAAGAATCTAATTCCCTATTATCAAACTTTCAACTGAAAATCTATGGTGATAATGCTTATTTAGAATTTATTATAGATTTCCAGAAAGATGTTTGTTATTTATAACTTACTCTCCATCACACACACACACACACACACACACACACACACACACTTCACAGTACTTCAAAAATTACACAACATTTTTGGTTTCAAGTTTGTTACAATAAAAATGTGGAACCAGCTGACTGTAATTTTTTGTCCTGTTGGCTGTATCCTGAAACAAGAGAATACCACGGTACAGTTAAGATGGCTCACTTGTAGCCTTATCACAAATTCCCGTCAAAAGTATTAGATGAATGTCAGGTATCTCCTACATTTATTCCTCCTGCCTTCCCAACAGGCCACACGAACACAGTTCCACTCCCTTTGACTTCTGCTTGACTCTGCCATAAAGAGACTAAAGGTGATTAAGCAGAGGGAGGAAAGGGAGATTAGAGATCTGTCGCCTTCATCCTTTCCCACCAAGAATGTCTGCAGCTGACTGCATGTCCTTGGATCAAATGCCACTTGTCTGTAACAGGCAATATGTCCTTGGATCAAATGTCACTCCTCCTCTCAAGAATGTCAACTCTACATGACTTCTTCCACCAGACTTTAATAAGCTGCTCATTTCTTCAGACCTGGAGGGCTTACCAGCTAACACTAACTCACATTGAACACTGAATTTCTGCATCAAATATATGAGTCTCCTATACTGATTCATTGGCAAATAAACAGCCTTTTGTACATAAACTTTCTCCAAAATATTTTCCTCTTAGTGTATCATTTAAATTTTGCCTGTACTTTGGCTGTTATTAAGGACTAAAAGTAGGTCAGGGATTTCAAATAAAAACTGTTTTTTAAAGTATTAGAAGGTAATTTTTTTTTTTACTTTATTGGAACCTCATGATCATTTGAAAAAAAAAGATCAGAAGGAAGACATATATATATATATATAGCCCCTTACGTGTCAGCTCATTTGAGAGCTAAGTAGCACATTGAATGTTTTACAAGAAGATGATTCTAGTGTGAACTGGAAGAACTGTAGAGGAAGGCCTTGGACACAGCAAAGCAGTAAGAAACCCCTGTTGAGATCAACCTTAGTATGCACACGCAAGAGGCTACCTGGCTGTGGATCTTTCATATTGACAAAAATTCTACCTGGGTATCAGTCAAAGGAGTGACATGACAGGATAAACACCCTGTAAATTCATTCCAACAGTTCAACTGTTGCCATTGATATTTTAATTCGCAGCCTTATCATGACGTGACTAATTGTTCAAAGCCTTAACAACATTTCATGTTCTACTCCAGGTATGTTTTCCACTTCTTAGTGTACCAAAACAAATACTCATTAGCGATCTGCTCAGCCTCCTTTGACATTCAGTATTTTTATTGCATTACTTTACCCACCATGGACCGTAATATGCCTCCCTGCTTAACACCATATGCAGATTTAATTAATGTGCTATTTTGCTTATCTTCTGGATGATGAACAAAGACACAGAATAAAATCAAACTTAACACCACCACTTGTGGCACCACTAGTCATTATCTTCTAAATGAACACAAATCCAGTTTATTTTTGCATGTAATAATGGTCTTCTATTCTCATCTCATAGGTAAATCATTCCTGAGTTGTATCTGAGTTTGCCATCTGAACTGGAGTGCTGGGTGAAGATAAATGGATTTCAGCACTGTGGAAATAGCAATATGATGCAGATCGCTTAAGTGATATATCCTAAAGTGTTGCAACATGGTGGGTATTTACATATTTTCTGCCACAGTTAACACATAACTTGGCCCTTTCTACATATAACAACTTTACAAAGCTGGTTCTATATTTGTCATGAACAAGTTAATACTCAGGAACTAACAAAAGGTTACTGATGGTTCCAGCCCCGGGATTCTGGAACTCACACTTGCTAATCATTTGTTTGCTGCTCCAACAAGTGGGAATATGCTGCCTTGAATTTAGAAATAAGAGGTCTATGAAAACTTTTTCTTATCATACCTCCAGTTCAGTGTTTGAAAATGGAAGTTAGAAAGATTTTATAAATATCCAGCAACAGGAACTGAAATTTTTCTTAACAGCTTGTGGTAGCTATTGAGGATACTCAGCCAGATAGATGCAAATAAACAAGAAGAGTGGGAGGTAAGTCCTGACATTATTTTCTTATAAACAGTGCATTGTAGATCTGCTTACAGATAAGGCTCCTCTTTCTGTTGCCTTCACAGAACATATGCAATACTTCAGAGACAGTTCATCTTGGTTATTAATGCTGGTTTATTACTTTTGAGTGGGCTATTCCAGCAGATTTTCTGCTTCACAGGAGAGGTTTTACTATCATTCTACTCCCGTAGGCTAGGTCCTCTCCCTTCGACTGCTCAATGATTGAACCTCTGAATTCATCCCAAGGCCACAGAGACCTCTGGCCTCTATTAGCCAGCGCTCAGCTTCTGGTACAGAAGAAATGCCGGGAGCTGACAGTATATTCTTCACTTGCTCCTGCCTCCAGGATGATCTGCAGCGAAGGGCATCTTGGCTTAGCTGTACTGCTGATTTCTGACTCGCTGCAGGGCTGCTCTGTGCACTAGAGCTGGCAGGAGCTCCTGGGTGTGTGTGTCTGTGTGTACTCTCTTTCTGCCAAGCCCAACGATGAGGACAAAGAGCCTAGTGTAAGACAAGCACCATCACAGGACTGACGAATGCTGTTCCATTACAGTCTGTCCCCAGCAAATTCTTAAGACATGACTGAAGTCATTTTCTGTTACCCTGGAAAAGCTACACTTTTCCAGTTTCTCTCATTTATAAGGATAGTCATAAACGCGGAAATTCCTATTGACACAAAACATGTAACATGCCAGAAAGGTAAAAGACCTATCCTTGCCTAGTAAGCAGCCTTTCTCTTGCCTCATAAGCCATTGCAGTTCCCACCTGAAATGCCAAGCACATACATGGCACAAACTTTCTTTAAAAAGAAATTAGTTCAAAATACCTTATGAGTAAACTAGATCTACTTGAGTTGCAGGTTTTAATATATCTTTGAATAACAAGCACAGAGTAAAACACAGTTTGGGTGTTATATTAATAAACTTTCAAATGAAAGTCATTATTAACAGATAGAAATGGAAAGAAAATATGTGGTGCCTATTGTACCCAGTTTGGAGCAATATTTTGTGTATCATTTCTATTACTTTCCCACTCTTGCCCCCAATCCTCCACACAAGATCTAACCACTAGGACTGGGTCAAATAGCAATCCGATTCAGCTTTATAGATAGAAAAGCCTGAAGAGAGACTGTATCTGTGATTTGAAGCCAAGCTGAGATACATTTCTGCTTCAGGGAAAGTCCAAGGCCACAGAATTAGCCAGCCTGACCTGGTGCTTCAGTTCAGTTCATCACGTATTATGATAGTTAATTCTATATGTCAGCTTCACTGCCATGGGACACAGGTAAGTGACATCCCTCCAAGTTGTGTCTGTGAGGGAAATTCCTACATCGGTTTGCACTGGAGTTGGTGTGTAAGGAAAGCAGATCATCTTCCCCAGTGAGGGTGGGCTGCCTCCAACACACCGAGAGTCCAATCTGAATAAAAAGGCACAGAAGGGTTGAATTCTGGAACTCTCCAAGCTGAGCCATTGGCTTTCTGTCCCCTAATGGTGACTGACACATTCTGCAATTGGTTCTCAGGATTTAGTCAGACTGGCGCCAACACTCCTGGCCTTCCTGGGCTTTGCGTCCATAATAAACTAAGCCATTACATTTTTCCCCATTATCTTTCATGTAATTTGATTCATATACACATTTGTGTGTTGCTTTGTTTCTCTGAGGAACTCTGATTCCTAAAAGTGGATATCAGAAGAGAAAAATGAGCTTTGGGCGCTGTGGCACAGCTGGTTAAGCTGTATCCTGTGATACCAGAAACTACAATGCACACTGATTCATGTCCTACAAGCTCCACTTCCAGTCTAGCTGCTGCTAACAGCCTGGGAATAAACCTTGGAAGACAGTTCAAGCGGTTGAGCCCATGTCATCCATATGGGAGACCCAGAGGAAGCTTCTGACTTCCAACCTTGGATTAGCCCAGAACTGACCTGTTGTAGTCATCTAGGAAGTAAATCATGGTTGTCAACCCTGCTCTGTCTCTCCCTATCTCTCTGTAACTCATCTGACATTTAAAATAAGTAAGTATTTTCCAAAAAGAAGAGATAGGTGAGTGACTATAGCCGAGCAGGCTGGTTTCAACAATTCATACAGTGAACAAGAGAAAGGAAGAGAAAGAAGAGTCAATGGAAAATGATGTGGGAGCATGTGGCAAAACTTACAAGAGCATCTAATTGTTAGAGGTCACTCAGAAACACAGTGTTAAGCAGAAAATGTATTGTAGACTTTGTACGGTATCTCTGTCACACTCATAGCTTTGACACATTGTTTGAGAAAATTGATATAAGACTTGCTTTTGGAAAACAGCTTTTCCAAATAAAAATATTTAATGAATAACCAATTCTTTATTCAAAATTCTCCAAGGTGATTGTATTAGGAAGTAATAATGTGAATAATATTTATTTAGCGTCTACTTCATCACAGGCACTATGTATGGTTTTTTTTTTTTAAAACTTTTAATTACTTTTGAATAGTTTTATTTGTAGATACAATATTACAATTCTAAGAATACAATGATAGGGCTTTTCTCCTTCAATTCCTTTCCCTGTTTTTCCCCCCTTGGTTTTTAGGAGAGCATTCTGTTTTGTTTTTCAGATTACTTACGGTGAATTACATTTTAGTGGAAAAAAAAAAGGTTTAAGGCTTCAACAGATAAGAATTTAACAAACAAAAATAAGCAAAAAATTTTAAAAAAAAACCAACCTGGTTCAGTGGGAATATTTTCCTCCTGCCCAAATCATATGCTAGAGACCATTACAAATATTTTGCTGATGAGAGTACTGAGGCAACTGAGGCTGTGAAAATCAGGGCAATTTGCCCAAGGTTATATAGCTGGAGAAGGGTGGAGGTCAGACTGAAATACAGCTGTGACTCATCTCAAAGCCTTAACAGCAGTCTGTGTGTCCAGTGGGTGGTAACAAATAAAAGTAGATACACTCACATACTCGTAATTTATATCAGCCAAACTGTGGAGTTCAGGAAAATACTCTATAGAAACCATCACATCTATGTTTCAATGATTATTTTTCTGGTATATCTATCATTTTGGGGGAATCTCTTCATACACAATTCAAATTGTTTCTAATCACTTTCTAATTGTTTCTTTATCACTCTTGTCATTAGCCTCTTGTCTATCCTGAAAACCATCAAACACCCTATTAAGTTATCATGAAAAAGCTAAAGCTTCAGAAACTGCAGTCCCAAGACTTGCTTTCCATAAGCTTTTAGGTCACTCAGGCCAGATTTGAGGGGGCAGAAAGGAAAGGTAGACCGTGATATTCAGCATCAGCTGAGAGTAGCAGCATAAGAGAATTCCAGGGTCTCAGATATCTCTTTGAATATCACCAGGGTGATGCTGTAGATAGCTAAAGTCATCTGCTTTCTTGGGCTATTGCTCCATGCATATTCTAAAAGCCTCCAAGAATTTATTCTTTTCATTTCTTTAGCTCTTCTGGTACTTCTATGAGGGTCTCATTCTTCAAATGAAATTTGCTCCTAGGATTTTTTTTTTGTCTATCCCAATGTTTGCAAACTATAATCCAAGTATC
Source organism: Ochotona curzoniae (assembly GCF_017591425.1). Taxonomy (NCBI): domain Eukaryota; kingdom Metazoa; phylum Chordata; class Mammalia; order Lagomorpha; family Ochotonidae; genus Ochotona; species Ochotona curzoniae. Next base: position 37,959,120 of record NW_024467122.1, read on the forward strand.
AGATCTAGTTCACAGCTTGTTTTTGCCAATATAGATTAATTGGGATATAGTTATTGCTGCTGAGCTACACCTATGGCTATCTTCTGCAAACAAGGAAATATTGGGTAGCTGTAAGAGAGCAAGATCCCATGTGATATAATGGTCTCCTGAGATGTCCTTATCCAAATCCCCAGAGCCTGTTAGTGCAATACATACATGGCAAAGGGGCTTTGCTGCAGTGCTTAAGTGAGATGAATTTCTCCTAGATATTCTGAGTGGTCCCATTTTCAGAATCAGAAATAAACAGAGATAAAAAGATGCCATCATGGAGGCAATGGTCACAGCCCAAGGAATTTGGGTGGTGTAAGAGATGAAAAAGACAAAGAAATCAATTCTTCTTGAAGTCTCCAGAAAGAGAACTGACTTGTTAACATCTTCATTTTTAAATTCTGAACTACAGAATTATAAGGTAATACATTTATATTTTTTAAAGATATATTTATTTGAAAGCAGACTTACAACACCTGTAGGTATGGATGTGGGATGAAAGGTACCCTCTTTCACTGTTGGTGGGGGTGTAGGTTAGTACAACCACTATGGAAATCAGTATGGAGAATTATAAGAGAACTGAAAATTGGTCTGTAGTATGGCCCAGCTACCTTACATTTGGAAATATATAAAAAGGAAATGAAATCTGCATATGAGAAAGTGATTTATTATCCTATATGCACAGCAGCACATGGAAACAATCTGGATGCCTGTCAAAAGAGAAGTGGATAAAGTGGATAAAGTGGTACATCTACACTATGAAATACTACTCAGCAAATTAAAAAGAATGAAATTCTACCATTTGCAACCAAATGGGTCCAACTAGAGACCGTTATGCTCAGTGAAATAAGTCAATCCCAAAAGGACAAATACTGTATGATCTCTCTGATAAAAGGCAACCTTCATGCACAATACAAGAGCAAATGATATATAGGTAAACATTGTCTAGAGGAACTGTGAAGATAAAATGCAGTATAAATCTCCACTTCCAAATCAAAGATGGACTTCCAATGAAACTGTTAAATATATCTTGATAGAATGCTGGACTCTGCCATTGTCCATACTACAATGTCAGGATACATTTAAATAATAAGTACTGACAGACTTAAGATTGTTTTTGAAAGACTATAGTACAATAATAATATAGGGGGATCACTAGGAGAAGGGTACTAGGGGAGGTGAGGAGGGGAAATCCAGAGCCTATGGGACTGTATCATAAAAAATTTAAAAAAACAAAAGAAACAAATCTGATAAACAGGCTAAAACAGGAAAAGAAAAACAAAAAGGAAAGAAAGAAAGCAAAGTTACAAAGGTAATGAGGGAAGTATGTATGGAAAAGAGAAAGAGAGAAAGAGAATGAATGAGAGTCTTCTATTGGGTAGTCATAGCCTTGATGGGTGCAATGGCCAGGGCCTGGCCAGGCAGAAGCCAGGAGCCTGAAGTCTTCCAGGTCTCTCACATGGATGCAGAGACCAAAGCACTTGGCCCACTTCTGCTTCCCTACCCTGGCACGTTAGCAGGGAGCCAGACTGTTAAGTGAAATAGCTGGATCTTTATGAAACAGCACCATTAAGTTTGTGGTAATTTACTATAGCAGCAATAGAAAACTAATACAAGCAGATACAAAGGGAAGTATATAAAATATTGACCACATTACTGTATGGTATAAGTGTGCTCATTCCTGATGACAGGTATACTTTCTTAGAGGCAATCTCTGGCTAAAGGTAGTCTTTTTATCTGGGACAAGGAATAACCAGGATTCTAATGAGTGAGGTTGGCTGTGTTAGTGTAAGGATCTGAATATTACCAGTTAAAAAAAACAAAAACTCCTCAGCTGTCACTGCGAAGGTATTTAAGGTATTTTCAAAAAAGAAGGATTTGTGATTTTTTTTTATTTTGAATTCTCAACATATGCATTCCTAATCCTTCTTCCACTAGAACATCATGATGCTTTCATCACTTTCCAATCTAATTGGTTCAAATGTTTTTCTCTTGCTCACAACTTGTTTTGCCTCTCTCCTACTGTTTTTTTTTTTCCTGGTTTCTTTTATATAAAATTCAAGCATCTTTTGACCATACAGTATTACATCACATCATTTATTTTACCTTAACTCCTTCCTGTATTTTTATTATTCGTCATGTTGCTCCCTATTCAACTTTTGACTCACTCTTATGTAAAAAAAAGTCTTATAATTTACAGATTCTCTACGCTACACCGTTTAGATTAGCATACAGTTGTTCCCTCGCTGGTCATTCCTCGACCACAAACACTTTCTACTGGCCACAGAAAAGGAAGTATTTGGGTGACATATCTTTGAATTATACAGGACAGGCTGGCAGATACCAAAACCTTTCTATTCAGAGATTGATTGTCTCAGACAATTCTAAAAACACATCTGTCCCTGGTGATTTAATTTGCCTGATAGTAAATCCATTGTAATCTACTCGGATAACAACTTGCTATTTATATCAAACTAGTATCCAATTCTGAGATGTTAAATATAGGATTCTCTGCACTTCTTGACAGTCATTTCTAATAAACCGTGGCATACATGAGAATGAACAGTTAGCTTTTATAGAGAATCAGCTGCAAGGTAAAAAGGTTTAAGGCACTAGGTCACATATAAGCCACAGAAAGACCTCTATTTCTAAACGAAATAGAACATTAAAATTTCTTGAGAGCTAGAAAAGATCTTACAGATCATTCATTACACTTTTTTTTTCAATTTTAGAAATGAGGGAACTTGCACAGTTCAAGGACATAGGCAGCTCATTGAAAGTCACATGTCCAGGCAGGGGCAGAATTGAACTCTCCCTCGGTATATCTGGCCTCAGCCCACACACTCAGGGTTCTTCCCCAACACTCTAAAGCAATAACTAGGGCTCCTCTCTTCACCAAGAGTTTTAACCATTTTCTCAAGGAAGATTTATTCCATTTAAAGCTCAGCCAAACATCTTTCGTTTGTTGTATTGACCAGACAGATACAGAAATAATGGTATGAGACATTTCACTTAAAGTGATAAAATATGGCAATAATTATTCCTCTAGTTATACTACCATTTCAATCCAATAAAACTGTTAGACTCTTATTCAGCATGTTTAAATTCCAAGGTATGACATTATCTCTAAATTGACTTTTTAAAAAAAATGTATTGACTTAGGGTCTCTTAAATATTTAGCAGTTTGCCTAGATCTGAGAGATGGTAATGAATGCATTATAATTGGTATCTGCCCCCAAGGAGAGTACAGTGGTTGTCCAGTCTTGTGTGGATTATAATCATGGCTTAAAAAAATCCAATCCCACCTTGCTGAAACCTCCACTGATGAAGGCATGATGATATGGAAACCATCTAGTCAAAATATATGTGGGGTCAGCTCATCACCCGCATCCTTGACTTTACAGAACAGACATTCTGTCCATATTAGACAAAGGTTCTATTTTATAATGTGCCACGACAGCATGGTGGAAGAAACACTAATCAAGGAAAGGCAAACTCAGATGGCCCTCAGGGAGAATCTACAATGCATAGTCCATATCAGTGCACTCTTGCCAGTGAAAAGGGTGCTGTCACTAACTATGCCAGGATAACACAGACAAACTGGGACTGTCCCTGGACAAACAGGACAGCCATTTCCTGCCTGTAGTGCCAGGTCTGCCAGGTACCAGAAGGGAGTCAGATCAAAATGCACCCCTTCTGAAAATGCTCCACAGACTTTTTCTTGTTGCTGTGACAACTAAATGTAACTCCTTCCAATGACTGTGGGAATGGGTTATGACCCAGCTACATCTGTGTTCTCAATCACTACTATTAACCCTTGTTCTTGCTCTCATTCAGGATGCCGTAGGTGTTCAGATTGCCAAGAGCTGCACCTTCTTCTCCCTAAATACTCTCACTAGACAGACAGCTGTGTGACTCCATTCTTCTTTTCATTTGGGTCTCCCTTCAAAAGCAACATCTTCGGGGTTACCTTTTCTGACATCCTGCCCCAAAGCACCTGTACATTATTGTATTACATGTGTTACCCTGCTTCAGCATCTACATAGCTGGCTGGGTCATCTGTGAAACTCCCTAGCTCTCCCTTCATTTAAGGTCTCACAAAGAGAAGTGTACTTGGACCCAAACTGGCCCTTGCTCTCCAGGCATCTGATGAAGGGGCAATAGACAAACTTGGGGCTTTAAAGGGAGGCATACCTTGGGGATAGAGAGGACTGGTTGCAAGAGCAGACAGATACTGGGGAGACTGTTATGGTAGTGGGGGTGGAGGTGCCACAGTAGCTGAGTTAACCCTGCAAGTTCCAAGAGATGTTTCCTATCTTGCAACAGAAGGAAGGTCTGGATATAGGGCATCTCTGTCCATTTCCCTGCTTTCTGACAGAAATTCTCTAGCCATAAGATGGTGCTAGAGATTATACTTCCCTCTCAAGGCCAGCTCTCTCCATCCTCTAGTTAGTAGCTAGGCCAGGCTGTGGTGCAGAAAAAGATCAGGTGCTTTCTCTTTAGATTCTGGGGCAAAAAGGAATCCCAGTGCTTGGGAATAAGCCCTAACAGACATAGTCCATGTAAGAAAACTGAGTTCAGACAGGACCAACATTCCTGGAGCTGGGGATGAGCTCAGTTGCAGGACTGATCCAGCCGAGACAGCAAGCTTGACTCCTGAGTCTTAAGATTGGCAGCCATGGTAATCACATTAACTGGCTGACAGGAACCTGGTGTTTTCCGAGACAGCGTTACTAATGGTGGAGAATAAGAGCCTCCAAAACACAGAAGCAAGAGCGAACAGTCTGCTTGTTTACCATCCAACAAGATGGTAGGATGCTGGCTGGAGTTGAACTCAAGTTGTGCTGGTGCTGATCCAGGTCACTCTGGCAATAGCCAAGTCACAGCAGCAAAACTGCTATGGGGAATTTGACACAAAAAAACAGCAACCTCCTTTCTTGTCTGACATTAAAGAAGAATTTTCATGCAGAAAACTCTAGTTTGTAAAGTACGATTTATTTAGGAAAGGGAGAAAGAGGGATCCTGCTGTACTGACAGGAGGGTCTCCAAGGGAGGAAAGATCTATGAACTAGTGGAAATGGTATCTTTTATATACCATCTCAGGGAATCACTCAAAGTGAAAACAAAAAAAGAGAGAGAAAAAAATTTATTCACAACAGGCAACAACACAGCACCCAGCACTCTTTCTAGAACCAAGGGCCATTGGAAAGGTGGTACTGGTGGCTTCCTCCTCCCGTTCTGATTGTTTTAAGAGAGGGAATTGATATGTTGATTGTGTTCTTTGGTTCCCCTTCAAGGAGAGAACCTGCTCCTGGAAGGGTAAGAAATGGGGAGAAGCACGATTTTTTTTTTTAATTTTAAAAGCTAATTTCACCAGGAACCAGAGACCCCAATTGCCTAATTCCCACCTGATTCCTCACAACATATCATAACGGTGGGCAGTGGTTGATTAGACTATTTAATCCTAATTGTCCCAGTTTATTTCAATGAAATTCTTAGAGAAGAGAGAGATTTAAGGTGGAACACCAGTTACAACACAAGTTTATTCATTAATCGATAATTTTATTGGCTCATGGACATTTTGATACATCATGAATCTTTGACAGGATCTAAAAATAACATTTAAGAACTACTTCTCTAAGATGAAAGGTAAATAAGAACTAAATACTAGATTCCTAGATTGGGTATGCTTAATTTAAATGGTTATTACTGAGTGCTACATATTCACATTTCATTTTGGAGTACATATTTTCAAGTAATGGCTTCATTCTCCATTCCAGTTTCTTGCTGTTACAAACCCTGGGAATCAACAGGTAATCATATATCTGTGGTTCCCTAACACCCATGTGGGAGAACTTGAATGAAATTTTAGTTCCTGGCTTCTGCTTAACCCCAACCTGGTCATTGCAGGCATCTGAAAAATAAGCCAGCAGATGGGAGGAACTTTTGTTTCCCTCACTTCTCTGTCTCTCCTATCCTCTCTCACAAAATAAATAAATATTTTAAACTTTTTGTGGGAATGGTTATGTAGGATATTTGCCTCATGTATACTGAACAATACTGCTTTCTGATATTAAGAGTCCTGAATCCCACAATCTTTTTCTCTCCCTGGCTCTCTCCCCTCCTCTTGTGTGTGCACATGCTCACACACGTGCGTAAGTCTGTGCATGTGTAACAACATTTTGATATGGATCTCTTTCTAGGAGAGAACAGACACAGGCAAATAGCAAACGACTATGGGTGATTCAGGGATGTGGGTCTCATTGTATTTCCTGACAGCTCCTGGATGGCTAACATTTTCAAAGTTTCTTCATTTAACATAACAACATTAGTTGAAATGCAAAAGATGCTGGAGGGGGGAGCTACCCCTGGAGCACTTTAACTGAAGTAGATAATTAAAGCATTTCTATTATATAAGAGTAGAAGGGCTTTTGGAAAAATTATATACGTGAGGCAATTTGTTAAAACAACATAATAATGTAGACTCATCAGGGAATATGGAGAAAACACAAAGAGGTGAAAAAAATGTAAAATCACTCATAGTTCCATTACTCCTCTGTAAAGTGTTAATATGTTAATATAGTCTATCTAATACTTTATATGTAATCCTTACTAGAAATAATTTTGAATGACTGCAAAGTATTTGACTTTCTGGACATACCATGAGTAAGCAGTAAAGTGCCTAATGATAAACATTGAAGTTGCTTTCAATTTTAACCATTGTAAATAATATGGCAATGGATACTTTCGGAGCTAAATTCAACAAAGTTACCATATCAGAGAATTGCTGTGTCCATGCATTGTCGTTGGATGAAAGGATTTATGCACTATAATTTTCTTGTATTCATATTACAAGGTATGTGGTTTCCTCTGCGACCTCATCATCAGTGTATAAGAATGCCAATTAAGTTCAACACTTGCTAAAATGTGGCAATTAACATTTTTTAAAAAGACTGGCCAGTGTGTTAAATGAAAATTATAATTTTTGTTGTGGATTGTTTGCTTAGTTTCATTTCTTTGGTCCCTTGTGAAGATGACTGTATTTTTTGTGAATATGTCAAAATGCTAAAGTAACAGAATGGCCAGCTCCTTTCATCAAGATCAAGCTGAATGACAGGCTCGAAAATGAACACAACTGTGACAAATTTAGGTGGTAAAGAAGGGGTTGTTCTGACCTAGCATTAGAATGAGGCAGCAAGACAGAGCTGCAGGGTAAACTGCAAGAAACTCACCAGTTCATCTGTTACTTTTCCTCCACTGCTACTTTAAGACAGCCAGTGCTTGATGACACATCAATGTGGACTCCGATAGCGAGCTCAGGTATCCTACCATTAAAAATACAATCTAGGGCCCAGCATGAGAGCATAGTGGCTAAAGTCCTCGCCTTGCATGCACTGGGATCCCAGAGGGGCACCAGTTCTAATCCCAGCAGCCCTGCTTTCCATCCAGCTCCCTGCTTGCGGCCTAGGAAGGCAGTCAAGGATGGCCCAAAGCCTTGGGACCCTGCACCCACATGGGAGACCCGGAAGAGCTCCTGGCTCCTGGCTTCGGATTGGCTCAGCTCCAGCCATTGTAGCCACTTGGGGAGTGAACCATTGGACAGACGACCTTCCTCTCTGTCTCTCCTCTTCTCTGTTTGTCCCCCTTTCCAATAAAAATAAATAAATCTTTAAAAAACAACAAAAAAAAAAAGAAAGGAAGGAAGAAAGAAAAAGAATACAATCTGAGTAGGGTAAAAACCTCAGAACTTAAAAACTTAGAAGGTCAGTGCCAGGTAATCATGCATTCCTACCACGTGTGTAGATACACAGGACATACACACAGGGTGTTCATAGCAATCCTGTCCGAATTAGCACTGTTTGAGAAGCAAAAACAAACGAACAAACAAAAACCTTGCAAAGCAAGGTTTAACATGGTTATACCTTGGTTATACATGGTTATACATAGCAAGGTTGCAAGCACGATAACCTTTATAGAAAATTAAAGCAACCAAGATAAAACATTCTGGTCTTAGGAATTCATCTTAAGCAAAGGGAAACAATAATATGTAAAATGAAAATAAGAGAAATCACAAAGACGAGGATCAGATTTATGGGGTGTTAGTGTGAGCAGGAGTAGCTAGGACAACAGCATTAGTGGAATTTATAAGGTAACATGCTATTTTCAGGTCCCGCCTTTACTTTCTATAGTGGGCTTATAGGTTTTTCTGATTGCTAAAAAGAGGGATGAATGTTGTGGTGTGCAGGCAGAGCTGTATCATATGACACCATCACTCCATTCTGGGGCACTAGTTCGAGTCCGAGCTGCCTTTTTTCTCATCCTGCTCCCTGCTACTGTGCCTAGGAAAGCTTTGGAAGATGGCCCAAGTGTTCCGGTTCCTGTGGCTCAGGTGGGAGATGTGTGCGGAGTTCCAAGCTTCTGTCTTTGGCCTTATCCTGCACCAGCTATCCAAGAGACCAGGGTAATGAAGCAGTGGATGAGATTTCTTTCTTTGTTTCCCCTCCTTACTCTGTAATTCTATCCTTCAAATAAAACACATTTTTTTTTAAACTAACAGTTTCAATCAATTCAGAGCATACCATGTGTGGGTCAGTGGTGAGCATATGTCATATAGTTATGCTTAACCCAATTCTACATACCTAAAATTCAAGGACAGAAATATGTTAGCTATTGGAATCCTGGAAAAATGGTTAGGTAGAAAATGGGAGAAGACTATAGGGACACTGAAAATAAATTCTGCTTTTATCAGTTGGCCTCATACTCATCTTTCGTGGAGAATTTCGGATAGTGACAGCAGAAGGCAACAGTGTTAAAAGAAGTATCTAGGTTAAATTTCTTGGTCTTCATCTCAAGTGGAATATAAATAAATGTGTAAACATTTTTAAAGGATAACAATGAAAAACACTGGTGTTTGTAAATAATTATACACTCATCACATTCACTAACATACATAATTTCCATAGTTTAGGTAACAACAAGTAGCTGTGAGTTTAGTTATTTTCACAGCACTAGTGATATAAAGAGAAACACAGATCACATTCTGATATATTACTCTTTGATCAAATACTTAAAATTAGAGAGTTCTTTGCATAAATGTTCACCTATAAAGTGTCTTAAAGAAGTTCATGAAAAGCTTTTTTTTTAACTATGCTACATATTATGCTATTGTCATTACAGTACAAATAAACTATATCGGAGCATTAAAGAAGGAATGACTAAGTAGGGTAATTGAAAACTAATTCATGGGAAAACTGACCATGACGACTTGAAATGATATATTATTAAATAAAGTACAATAGTGTCAGCACTGTGGGATAAACAGATAAAGCCACAGCTTGCAGCACCGGCAACCCACATGGACACCAGTTTCAGTTGCTCCACTTCTGATCCAATTCCCTGCTCATGGTGTGGCATGGTGCTTGGGCCCCTGCAAACGTGTGGGAGATCCAGAAGAAGCCCCTGTCTCCTGGCTTCAGACTAGCCAAGCCTCAGCCATTTCAAGCATTTGAGAGGTGAACCAGAGAATAGAAGATTCTGCCTCCTTCTCCCTCTTCCCCTCTTCATCTCTGACTCTGCCTTTCAAATAAATATTGGGGACGTGGGGAGGGGAACTGCAGTCTCCTGAAGACAAACGGAGAAAGAAAAAAACAATACTTATAAAACCACAGGGGTGTGGTAACCTGTGGTATGTCCCAGGAATTTTAATACTCTGATTTACTGAATCCCAGGGTTCACAGGGGAAGGATGCAATAATTTACTAATTACTGAAGTAAGTGAATCATGATGCCCCTTTGACAGTCTGACCTAGACTATCATGTTATTTTAAAATAAATTCTCTAAAAGTGTATGTGGAGAGACAGAAAGGAGGTTTCATAATTTTACTCTCAGCCTGAGCACTGCTATTAAAATATTATTTCCCCCAAGTCAACTCTTATTGATTTTCCCTGTCTCAATTTGTCACAGGACCTATAATGCCATGGATGAAATCTTGTTGTTTTCTATGATGATTTTCCAAAGTTTTCTGTATTTTTGAATTACATTTTAGCTATTTGATAAATGAAAAAAAGTAGCTTATTATTATTGCTTTAAATCCATCATTCAAATTTAGTTTCATTCAATAAAAGGCTCTTTGCAAAAACAACCTTTTGATATCCTCAGAGTCCACTTGTATTTGAAAGCTTGGATGAGTGCAATGAATTGGAGAGGGAGCGCTCACAGACCTACTCCTCTCACTTCTGTAACAAACCAATGGCTACTGCATTTGGATCATAGGACGCCATACATAATTATTTTCCATGTCTTACTCACTCACTCTCAGAACTAACCTGAAACTGCCTAGCAACTGGCTGTAGTTGCTAATGGTAACCATTCCATGGAGAAATATTTCTTCTGTGTAGCAGGTGTCTTTGTCTCCACAAAGGCACAACAGTTTGATTGACTTTATGAGTGGCAATCTCAATTTCTGACTCTATCCCATTCATTACCTCTTATGTTTATGCAAATTTGAAAATTTTCCTAGTAAAACAGTCTACGGGACTCAGTTGTGTGGCCATCCCACATGGGTACTGGTTCTGTCTCAGCTGCTCCATTTTCAATCCAGTTCCTCACTTATGGCCTGGGGAAGCAGTCCATAGACCTCTGTAACCATGTGGAAGTGAAGAAGGCTCCTGGCTCCTGGTTTTGGAAGGGCTCATCTCTGGCCACTGCAGCCATTTGGGAGTGAACCAGTCAATGAAAGATCCATCTCTACCTTGCATTCTCTCCAAAATGATGCCCTTCACATTAAAAAAAAAAAAAAGAACATCCTCACATTAAAAAAAAAAGATTTATTTATTTTTATTGGGGAAGCAGAGCTACAGAGAGGAGAGACAAAGATCTTCCATCTATTGGCTCACTTCCCAAGTGATCACAACTACCAGAGCTAAGCTGATCTGAAGCAAAAAACCAGGAGCCTCCACTGGGTCTCCCGTGCAGGTGCAGGGTCTCAAGGTTTTGAGCCATCCTCTACTGCTTTCTTAGGTCACAAGCAGGGAGCTGGATGAAGTGGAGCAACCTGGACACAAACCAGTGCCCAAATGGGATGCCAGAGCATGCAAAATGAAAGCTTTAACCCTCTAGGCTACTGTGCCAGGCACATCCTTTCTTTTATAAAATAAATAAATAGCCTCACACCTTCAAATCACTAAAAACAAATCTTTAAAAAAATAAAAGCATTTCCTCACCTTAAGAAAAAAAAAGTCTACTTTTACAGATCAGCCTTACCCTTGACTCAAATTCTACAGTTTTTTTTTTCCATTTAAAACTCTGTGAATTCTAGATATTACTGGAATTAGTTATAGATTTTTTTTTCTCACTTGCAAGTTCTTAAGTTTGGCCAGCATAGTTATTTGGACCCTGGAACCTAAAGATTTTCTTTTAAATGACAATAATTCATAAAGCAATAAAATTCACTTGAAAATATATTATAAAATGTGCTCTAAGATATTAAAATTATAATTACATTGGACTAAGAACTGTTCAGTTTAAACCAATTTGCTTTGTACCAAGCTTTCTCCACATTAGCACTATTGACACTGGGGTCCAGTTGATGAGCTGATTTTCTGTTGTGAAGTACCACTCTGTGCATCACAGCATGTTCAGTTTCATCTTTGGTCTCTACCAACCAGATGCAAGTCGCAACCTGCCCCCTAGTAATAACAGCTGAAAAGATGTTCAGAATTGCCAAATGACTGGGCTGCTCTGGCAGGGGTTAGAGCAAAATTACTGTCGGTTAAAATCACAAACTCAATGTAATTCATTTAAAGTAAAAACATAATTTTAAAACTTAGAATAACTAGCCAAGCAAACAAACCAGACCTTTGATTAGAAGATGAAGTCCTTGAAAGTGAACAAAAATAATCTAATTAAAGTTCCTATATGTCCGTGAAGATCCTACATGCTCATGATCAATGAATATGAAGCCTGACCTAAAATCAAGATTTTTGTTTTAAATACTTAGATCAATCTATGTTTCACAGGTTCATATAAAATTTACTTTCATCCCTTGTCTAAGTTTTATTTTGCAACTTCAGCTACAATGGATTTTGATGATTCTTATTATGGAGTTTTCTGTATTTTGTCAGGATTCAGTTTTTCTAAATGAAAGTGATCTATAATTAATGATATACTAAAATTGTTGTCTTCTCAGAGGCTAAAAAATAAAGCTACCACAGTTCTTAATAGTAAATGTCCATAATGTAGTAATGTAGGAAGATGTCTCAATTTGTGTTGAACACACACTAAAACAGTATGTGGAGGCCTGGTGCAATGGCTCACTGGATATTATCCTTGCCTTGCATGTGCCAGGATCCCATATGAGCGTCAGTTTGTGTCCTGGCTGTTCCATGTCACATCCAGTTCCCAGCTATAGTCGAGGAAAGCAGTAGAGGATGGCCCAAAGCCTTAGGACTCTGCACCTGCGTGGGCGATCCAGAAGCTTCTTGCTCTTGGTTTTCGATTGGCTCAACTCTGGCCATTGTGACCACTTAGGGAGCGAATCAATAGATGGAAGATCTTTCTCTCTGTCTCTCCTTCTCTCTGCAAGCCTGTTTTTCCAATAAGTACAAATTAATCTTAAACAGAAAATTAGAAACAGTACGTAAGCAACTTACTGATAAATTATTAAAAAACAAAGCACCCTCATTGAAATTTTTCTGTAAATTTGAGATCATCCCAAACATTACAAAAATATAAAAGCTCTATGCTACATAGACTAAAAAAGAGAAAAGTTTTCAAATATATGACTTAGTGTTTCACTGAACATGAACTGAAACACATGAATATGCTCTTCTTTCAGTGGGTTTCAAGTCCTACATGCCTGTGATGGTATGAACATCATGGAGAACTTGCATTTAATTGATAATTAGTAAATATGAAAGTAATTTGTATTATATACAAGATTCTCTTTGCATATTACTTTAGAAGTTGTTCCCATAATAAGATGTAATTGAGGAAGAATGAAGAAAATCTAAGCTAAAAGTTGCAAAAAGGAACTAAGGAAAGAGAGGATTTTTGAAGGAAATGATGGTACATTAAACAAAATGGAGGTGGAAGTGAAGACTATGGCCTAAGCAGATCCTGCAGAGCAATGCACAGAGCTCTGAAACCTGGGGTGTTGAGTGGAATGGGTTGTTCAAAACGTCCTCCAGTCTAGAACCAGGGGATGCATCCTAACAGCCTGGTGTACTCAGATATAGTCAAGTCTCCTTTATATTAGGGGCTTCTGTCTCCAGGGTTAATAATGAGGCTTCTAAGCATACCAGAATAACTTCTAAGAATAACTGCCAAGTGTTAAAATTTTTTAGATTAGTCACCAAAAGGACATCAGTGACTTCAACCAGAAGAATTCCAATGGAGCTAGAAAAAGGAGGTGAACGGTAAGAAGGCAGAAATGAAGATGAGGCATATAAAAACATCTCCTTTAAAACATCAGGTAGTGAAGGGGAGGACCTGTAAGTAAACAAGCAGGGAAGCAGATAACATGTAAAGAAAGTTTCATTTCGAAATGAGAGAAGCTTAAGCATAGTTACAGATGGTTGTTGACAAAAAGAGCATAATCCACAAAGAATAAATAGTTTCTCGGAAAAGAAATTCAGAAAAAAACAGCAGGGTCAAAGGAAGTGAGGATTTAATGTGGGTGGTGTACAGTCTCAGCACTAACAGGAGAGTGAAGACATCACATGGAGAGACATGTGGGTTTCTGGGTTCAAGGATGAAGTTGTTTGCAGTGCAGAGGTGCTCCGAGGAATTCAGGTTCAAGTCACTGCTCTCCAAGGTTCATCAGCAGGGAGCAGGATTAAAAGTAGAGCAGCAGGGACAAGAATCAGCATCAACATAGGATGCTGGAGTTGCAGGCAGCTGTTTAACTTGTTATACCATAATGCAGGACCTAATGCTATTTTCATATACCTCATAAGATGTTTTTACCTTTACAGAATGAAGTTTATTTGGCATAACTTCAGGATTACTGTTGCCATCAACAACAACTGATTTTTTTTTTAAATCCTTACGAAGCTCCTTAGGTCTGTAGGTAAATTTTAGGAACATATGTCTCAAGTGTTGAATATTCATCTTCAAACAGCATCCCTGTTTTATGTTTTACACATTGTTTTCTCATGGAGCTGCCTTCCAATTTGAGTTGGTGGAGTTTCCAGCAACCTGCAAAGCCTAGGGCTTAAGTCCTCAAACTGGTGATCCCTGAGAGAGGGCTCTGTTGAGGGAATTGCTTTTGAAATCGAATTTTTGTCATGCTGCTGACTCCAGTGTTTTAAAATCTGTACTTGTGCCCTCTGGCAAAAACTATATAGGGCATCCTTTTATTGATCTAAATAATAAATATGATCAGTCAATTTGCTTTGTATTAAATAAATGTGCCACTTCTGCTTCAACACGGATCTTAAATTAAAGAAAACAAATGAAACGGGATAGAAGGTTTACCTAAACACAACAACAACAAAACTTTCAAAAATAGCTGATGATGCACAAGGAGTAGACTGCCATTGAATCTGTTCTAGAGAATTCAGCACTCGCAATGAGGTTTCATCCACATACGCATCACCAAAGTTGGGTGTTCTGTCATTATCTAGGGAAGTCAAATATGAATTCTATGCCCAGAATCAAATTTCTTTGGATCCTGACACTTATCAATACAGAAAGTGTTCCCTAGAAAGCCAAAGTGAGTAGTTCAGATCCCAGCAGCACTGAACAGCTCCCCTTCCCATTAAAGTATTTGTTCACTGTGGCTGATGGACAAGAAGTGATGTGAAAGCACATAGGCACATCATAGGACAAGACAAACTCCGTGTGTCAGAATCCTCAGAAAAGTCAGAGACTCAGGGACAAAAGAAAAAACAGTAACCATCACCTCTTACCAGTGTGAAATAGTTCCCCTACCCCCAATTTTCCTGTTGTCTTGCTGGTGGTTTAAGCTGCCTACCCACTGGGTAGAGGCCAGGTCTTAATATTCCATTCAGAGCCTGCTTTCACAGTTGGCATGGCATACAAGCTAAATTACAATAATAACACCAGACTGAGCCTTTGGTTTCAGAAAGTGAGGTAGAAATGGTGTTTTGCATCTCCATACTAATGGCACTGGCTTTTGATGCCGTTTTTTTCTCCCCTCACCGTCTGTTTCCTACTAGCTGTTACACATTGTATTCTCTACAAAGCAGTTACTTCTACCTAACCAGGCAAAACAACTGCTGCTAGCGGTCAGCAGGCATTAGGCTCCCAGAGATTGAGAAACTTAACATGTTGCATACACATATCTGTCAAAGCCCAATGACAAAAATCCACTTACCTAAGAAGAGGGATTCTGATGCATACCATGGCCCTGCAACTTTGCTTCCTGCTGAGTGTGTCACCCACTCAAGCACAGATGTTCTCCAGAGGGTACCAGGAAGGAAAGGATTGGAAGGGATTTTGTACAGCTCCAACTGGTCACTGACTTTGACCAGCAAGACAGGCGCAGGTATAGCTGCCCTACCCATATTTACTGGAAAGGATGATTTATTTCCTTTCTCTGTCCTTTAAAATCCCTGATTGCCTTTTCATATGAATTGGTACCTAGCAATTAGGGGAGAGTAAGCTAGCTGTTCTATTAAAATAGTTGTTGCCATTTAGAAACTGAGTCCAGAGCCAGTGGCCATCTTCTCTGAAATTGAAGATATTAATAGACTTTCCTTAAGCAGATCAAAGAAAGAAAACTGCCTAGAAAGAATGATTAAGTTTGGGCAGAGGGTCAGTTGGGGAAGAAAGGGAAGGACGGGCTTGACTTGAGTTCAGGTGAAGGATCAGAAGGCAGGATAAGAAACAGAAAAATAACTTTTTTTCTCTTTTGGCCACTTTGTCTATTTTACCAGCTGTGCTTAAATTGACTTGGTGTTTGGAAGATTATTATTCATCCCAGAAGGTTTTCTAAAGGGCAAAATAATATCTTTGTTTATGTTAAATGTGGTAGAGATAGATAAATGTATTAATTTATATTCATAATTGGTTCTTTACAATGGCAGGTTTTAATTCTAGAAGCATGGGGTGACTATAGTGTAAGTTCTTTCAGCAGGCTTTGCCTTAAATCAGAGGAGGCGGTAAGGGGTGGGCATCACTCAGTCAAGCATTGTAACCAGAATGGTATGGCAATGTTCGAATGAAAAAGACACTGCTTACCAACTGCTGTCAAGTCTAACCTCTTAAATATTATTATTTCCTTAAATGTTCATAATAAATCAACAAAAGTAGTAGTATTATCAATGACAAAGGAAGAAATTGAGACATATAGAAATTAAACAATTTGCTCCAAGTCACACTGAGAAAGTCACATTACCAGCATTTTAGCAAATTCATTTTACTTCCAGTGGCTATTGTCTCAGCTGAGCACTAAATGTAGTTTTTTCAAAAAATAAAAATCAAACATTGTAACTAATTAGAAATAATCCTATTTGCTATGCCAGTTGCAATGACATGATAGAATCCCAATCTTCTCTGGGTCTTATTAACCTGATAAAATCTTTACTCTTCAGCAGGCACACTGCACTCTGCCAGCTGACATTCTTTCTCTGTAGACTTAGCCTCCATTTTCATCCTCAGTTTCAGATTCTTCATAATTGAACCAAGCCCTAATCTCCACAAATACTCATTTCTTGCCTATAATTCCCACATCCCTCTTTCTTTCTTCCCTATCCATCTGAAGGATTTAATCTTTCAAACTCCAGCTCATGTTTTACCTCCAGAGAAATCATCTCTGTTTTTACTTTTAAGGTTCAGCAATTTCTTCCTCTGGCAATACCACAACACTTGTATACTCACAGTGTGAAGCACTAATAGCATTGCCTTTTTACCATTCTTTTGCACATAATACTCTGATTTATATACAGACATCCTAAAGCAAATGGAACACCTTATTTATGCTTGTATATTTGATATCTTTCTAACTACCTTGTGAGTGAGAGGTATTTAGTAATTAATGTTTAGTGAATGTGAATTAAGCCCTAACTTGAGCCCTTTCATCCCACTTTGTCTCAACTGAAAAGTTAGATGATGCTCTCAAATGTTCCCTTCTGAGAATGGCACCAGTAACCCTGTGCAATAGTAAAACAAGATCAAGTAATTAAACATGAAATTATTTTCCATTCATCTCACTAATAGGTGGTTGTACTCACTTTCCCTTGACTATGAACAGCTCCTGACTGTCAATAGATTACAGTCGAGGATGCTTTCCTAGATGTCAGGCTTAGGCCAGCAGAGAGCTGGCAGTTTCCTCATCCTGACTCTTGGAACATGTACTCACAGCTATAGCTGCCATGCTGAGAGGAACCAAAGCAGAGCCATGAAGAGGTCCTTACAGAGAAGATCACCCACAAACAGTTCCCTTACGGGATGCAGGCTCCACAGAATGTAAAATTACCCTGCTATGCCACCACACCAGCCCCTTTAAGATAACTGTATTTCAGGTTTCATGTTACAGCCAGACACAATAACAATCTTATATTTCCTTTGTAAGCACACATTCCTCGTGTTAGATTCTTGTGTACCTGTACTGGATTTATTTCAATAAGAAAAGACTGGAGAATCAGAAAGTAGCCATGCCATAGGAGAGAAAGATGGCTATGTCTATAAACAAAATAACTTGACAAGGAAATCCAAAGTGTTTAAGCCTTATTTTTCCCTAGGTAACCATTCTGGAGAATTCACTGTAAATGTGAAAGTTCTTTGAAACACTGTTTCTAACACATGACCTGAAAAAGCCATGTTCTTTTATAATTTTTGACATGCTTTAATTTATAGTTAAGTAATTACACATCATCTTTTAAAGAACAGAGTACAAAACTTAAGAAGAAAAGTCACTTTAATAGAGGTCATTAAAACAAAATAACAAATGAATTAAAAGTTTTAATAATATTTTTGCCAGTTACTTAAATACATTCTTTGAAGAATTTTTATCTCAGTATACTCATTTACAGAGCCACAAGCAAGTAGAACACTTTGTCCATGTGGGAAATAAAATATCAAACGATCAGCAAGAAGCTGAACTTTAAATTTACAAATGCACTTTCAATTTCTATGGAAATTGCACATTTTGTGGAAATGTGCTTAGATTGTCATTGTCTAGTCAAATACAGTGAAAATGCAAGTTGAAGGAGCATAATTAAGGTTAAGAAAAAATACAAGGAGAATGGCTGTACTTCATGAAGTCTAATCAGCACCTTGGATGCATCCATGGGCACAGAATGGACACATTCTCCTGAACTGCCGGTCTCCAATTATCATCATCTGTGTCTTGTTATGTAAGGATATGCACTATTTCAGGATCTTTACTTAGGTAATCTGGGTGCTTGTTTGAATAGAAATTTCAAGTAGGCTCCTTCAAATATCATTCCCTAGTTCTATTTCTTTGATTTCATGCAGCTTGTCAAGTTATCAATAAAGTAGAAATACTATTTTTTTAAGAAATAAAACTTTTGGACAACATTTCTGGTGAATTCTAAAGTTCAGTTTAAAGGGGAATTACAGAGATACCAAATACGCTGTTGTATTTCTCTGTATTAACAAGTAGAGAAACGGTAGTAATACACTGACAGAATGATTAGGTTTGCAACTGAAACTCTAAATGTCAAACATCTCCTACAGCACAACATGAAATATAATTAAACTTGAATCCAAGAGTATTTATTATTTATTGAATATCCTCTATGCTCAAGGCAATGTAGCATGCATTGTGAAGGACAGAAAAATGAACCTACAGTCCTTTAACAAGATGCTTTCAATATCCCACCACTTAAGAAAAATAAATGCATAGACTTTAAAATGGGAAAACTGTGCCCAGAAAAATATAGGGGGAGTATGTTTAGATGCACAAATGCTATCTAATTCATGATAGCCTTACTATATCTGGATAACTTGAAGTAGTCAGGAAACATTCCACTGGGAAAGAAATGTTAGATTTGGGGCAATAGAAATAAACCCAAAGACTAAGAAATCATGTTTTTTTAAATTCTCATTAGTTCATATGGAAATACTGCTCATGTTATCTCATGATCAAAAATTTTAATTTAATTTTAGTAATAGAAAATGCTGACAGATTTCCAGTGTTTTTTGTTCCTATCTTGCCTATAGGACATATGACTGGCTTGCTTACAGTTCTTACTTTATTTCAAAAATTTAAGAGGCAGAACACATCCCAGAGGAGAAGATAAGATTGAAAAGAAGCTATTTTGGATTTCAAAACTCATCTAGGCCATAAAAAGAACTGGGGAGATCCTTAAGACACATCTCCCTACTCCTTCCCACTGTGTATTTATTTTTTACTGTGAAAGTGAGTAACTGTCTATTTTCTTTTATAAAAATGATTTGAAGGTTTCTGCTTTTGTGTCTATAGAATCAGGTTCACAAAATTAAATTTCAAGTGACTGTAAGTTTGCAGTCATTGTGCTATGTTTCATACCCTGCTCCTAGAATTCAATGCTGGTAATTTCAGAATCTCATTGACTCAAGGATATAAATGTTCTGTGCATTTTTCACATTTGTTTCAAGGACACAGTTTCCTACAGACAAATGGAGACAATTAATTATCTTTAAAAACTCTCAGAGGAGCTCAGACATACCTCAGTAAAACCTGTTTCAAGTAATCACATTCAGATCCAAATACATAGAGTTGGAGCTGAGTGGAAAAGCATCAGAGAGAAGCCATCAAGAGTGAGATGATAAAAAGTCATATAGGCAATACCAGAAAGTTGGGATGTTTTCTAAGGTAACAGAAACCTGCTGTTGAATTTTAAGCGAAACAATCAATAATTTTTGCAATTAAAAGGTTCACCAGAACTGGAAGAAACAAGATTGAAATGATAAGTTACTTATAATAATTTCAGCAAGAAATTAAGTATCTGAATTGAGGGTCTTTTTGTTTGTTTGTTTGTTTTAAAGATTTATTTATTTTTATTACAAAGTCAGATATACAGAGAGGAGAGAGAGAGAGGAAGATCTTCCGTCCAATGATTCAGTCCCCAAGTGAGCACAACAGCCAATGCTATGCCGATCCGAAGCCAGGATCCAGGAACTTCTTCTGGGTATCCCACACAGGTGTAGGGTCCCAAAGCTTTGGGCGGTACTTGACTGCTTTCCCAGGCCACAAGCAGGGAGCTGGATGGGAAGTGGAGCTGCTGGGATTAGAACTGGCACCCAAATGGGATATTGGGGTGTTCTAGGCGAAGACTTTAGCTGCCGCCGGGCCTGAATTGAGGTTTTATAATAGAGATCAGAAGAAGAAAATATGTTCACAAGATTTATGCAAAGTAGAACCAACAGGGCTTGGTGAACAGCAAAGGCATGAGAGAAAGGGAAAAGAGTGGTGTTGTGGTTCTTCTCACTTTTTTTTAACATTGTGGAATCAAGATAATTGTTAACAGAATAAAAAGGGAAATTCAAGGAAGTAGTGCAGGCTGGCCCAAAGCTTTGGGTCCTCTATCCACATGGGAGACTCAGAAAAAGCTCTGACTCCTGGCCCTGATTGGCTCAGCTCTGGCCAGTCTGGCCATTTGGGAAATATCTCTCTTCTCTACAAATCTGCCTTCCAAATACTAAGTAAAAAAAAAAAAAAGAAAGAAAAGAAAAAAAGTCTTTAAATAAAATAAGAAGTATTGGTGCTCAAGTTATGGTTTGGGTATGCGGGTGCATACTTCTGGTCCTGGCCACTCTGCTATACAAAACCATGTACTGGCTGAAAAACAAAGGGCCCTCACACATGACAGAACTATCTCAACAATGGTGTGAATGTCTTGATTTCCCAAAGTTCCTTTATCCCTCTGAGACTGCAAAACTGTCCTACATTTCTGTGTGAGAGGCTAATGTTCTCTTCCTCGAAACATCATGCCAACACATCTATCTTTAAAGAAAAAATGGAACACTCCACAGCCCAGGTTCAATCTCCACTTTGTCTCCCGAATACTAAACCAACAATTAACATTAAATTACAGCCAAAACTAGACAAAGAAGCTTGGGAATGGTTGAGGATGGAAAGTTAATGTGAAGAATTTGAGGAACCTAATCCTGAAATAACCAGGCCAACACGGGCAGAGTATAAAGTTGAATGTGGGGAATTTTGAACAGTGAAACACTCCATTTTAACACCAGATTTAGTGTCACAATGGATTAGTCTCCAAACAATCTGGTAGCCAAAGACTGGTTTGACCAGACGATGTCAGCCAGCTTCCGTCATCAGTACATAGCTTTAACCAGAAATTATTTAGACAATCTAGATGTCCATTTCCAATCTTCCAACGATACCATGTGACATTTATATCAAGATATGGCGTCACTATTAAGGGAGACAACCAGCTACTTTCTAAAAGGATGGTTATATTATACTCACTCTATTCTGGAAGATGCATTTATGCAACTTACACAGACTAGATATCTATTTGCCTTTCTTGCCCACAGAACCTAGCCAGCAATAAATTATGTCTTTTTTTTTTTTTTAATACATAGGGCCCAGCATGGGAGTCTAGTGGCTAAAGTCCTCACGTTGTACATAACAGCATCCCTATGGGCACCGGTTCTAATCCCAGCAGCTCCAATTCCCATCCAGTTTCCTGCTTGTGGCCTGGGAAAGCAGATGAGGTTGGCCCAAAGCCTTGGGACCCAGCACCCATGTGGGAGACCTGGAAGATGCTCCTGGCTCCTGGCTTTAGATCAGCTCAACTCTGGCTGTTGCGGACACTTGGGGAGTGAGTCGTTGTTTGGAAGATCCTCTCTATCTCTCCTGCTCTCTGTATACCTGACTTTTCAAAAAAAATAAATCTTTAAAATAAATGAATAAAAATCCTTGATCCTCAAAGAATTCACATTTAGCAGAGTGAGAAGAAAAGTGTTAGTTGTTAGTCCATAAACCATCCGCACAATAAGGAAAACCTGGAGAGGAAGAAAACTAAAAGGAAATGCAAAAGGAGAGATCATTGGGGCAGAGAGAGAAAGAAGTGGTATATTTGAATGTTTTTGAAAATATGCTAATCATTTTTCCTGACAGTGTTTCCTAATGGAGAATCTGTACCTAATCTGTGGCATTGTGCTGTGGGTTTGGCTGCTTCCTGTGACATCAGCATCCCATGTGGAAACCAGGTCACACTGCAACTGATCCACTTCTGGTCCAGCTCCCTGCTAACGCACCTGGAAGGATATGGGATGATGGCCCAAGTGTCTGGTCCCCTGCAAGCAGACTAGAAACTCAGAAACCTAGAAAAGGCTCCTGGCTCTTACCTCTGGCCTGGCCTGGCCTGGCCCAGCTGTGACTAATGCAGCCATTTAAGGCGTGAACCAGCAGTTGGGGAAACCTCTCTCGTGCCTCTCTCTCTCCCTCTCTCTCTCAATCTCTGACTCTTTCTGCCTGTCTCCCTCTGTAATTCTGCCTTTCAAATTTATTTCAAAAATATTTTCCCCAGTAGGTAGTTATTGGCATACAAAACAGAAAAGTTTGATGAATGCAACAAGCCTTTTGTGTAAATCAGGTATGAACAAATTATACCACAAGGGACAAATTGTGACCAGCCACTTACATGTTGTCTAGGAATGTTTCTATTCCATAATCTGAAAAGCCAACTATCTGGTCTTTTAGAGTAGAAGATCCTGATACAGGTTAAGCCTCACAACCTTCACTGACAAAACCCCATTCTTTGAGTCTGTACCATTACTCATTCAAATTGTTGCAAAAAAGGATAAAACAAATTGGTATAGTTCCTATAAATCAAAAGAAGGATCCTAGATGAAGGAAGCTTTTTTCTCTAAGGCTTATTTGTATTAGCAGAGATATAAATACAACTAACAAATAAGGAGACCTTCTCTTTGGCCTTTTTATTATGCCTTAAACTGGCAAGTGGTTTCCTCCTTGCTGCGCAGAATCAACTCCTTTTAGACCTTGTTCTATGTGTGATATTGCCAAGGTCCTCCTGATTCTGACAGCTCTTTTCATAGATTCTCATTCTCAAGTTCTCTTGGTAGTTGTCATACTTCCATGAACATTTCAAAATCCCTTTAAAAATATATATATACATCTCAATATTTAGAGTAAATCTTGATAAGATTAAAGTTGAACAACTGATTAAACAGAGGATCCTGGGCCTAAAACCCATCAACAAACTGCCTACATTGCCAGAGGACTTGAAAGGAATTTCAAGATCTTAGTGTCTTAGCTAGAAAGTCACAAAAATAGACCATGTTAAGGTTTCTTTCAGTACTAATTTATTCTGATTTTTAAACCTCATGCCTTAATTCCAAGAGATTATTTTATTTTTCTTGGTTTATCAGTGCCTCTTCTTCTTGGGGATATGAATTACATACTTAAATATGCTATGCTGAATGTTTCATTACATTCCCAAATAAATGCCCTGTCTTTTCACTACAGTCAGAAGGTTCATCTCAACTCACAAAGGAAGAAACTTCTGCTAATGTTCAATGTTAAATGAAACTTAGGTTCAAAGAAGATGAAATTCCATAATAATCTTAGAATTAAGTTGTGCAGTCCAACAAAATTTATCAGAAGAACAGCATTTAGGAAGTTATTAGGTATTCACCTGGTTACCACTAAAATTTTTGACACCCTAATGATCGGACCTCTGGAAGGGAAGAGAGGTGAAAATTATCTTCAAATATTAAATCCTTACTAGCATTTATGAGCTAAGGGGAAGCAACGCCCCTGGAACTTATGTGGTCACATATCTACCTGTGTAAATCAGAATGAAAATAAAGTTCTTATCCAGAAGGGTCTGCAAATAGGTGCTTCTCATGAGCTGCACTATAGCACACAGTGCATAATATTAATAACAACAAAAACATATAACATGCAAGTTTTCTCAACTCTGATACACGTTAGAATCACATGGGAGTTCTTCTTAAAATCTATTCAATTCTACTGATTAACTGATGACAGTATCTCTAATAAGGAAAGGGTCCAAGCCTTTGTAATTTTAGAAGGACCCCAACTGACTTCACCATACAGCCTGGTTTGTATGAGCATTATTAGGCAATATAAGTACCCACAGATATGTTTTGCTATATGAATGTTTTAAGGCAAAATCTAGAAAGTTTTACTATGGTTTACTTTTATTCTCTTTCATTGTTTGTTTCACCCACAGATGAGGCACTGATAAAGGGAAGTGTCTGGTTTGCCTACAATAGGAAATGGGAAGAAGACACAGATTTTTGTACTGACAGCCGAGAAGTAAATGACTAAATTAAAAAGCAGAGAGGTTACATTTTGAGAGACGGGCTCAAAGTGAATATCTCTTTTGGATTTTGGAGAAGCCGAACATATTTGAAAGCTTAAAATGGCACAGGAAAGACTAAGAGGAGTTTGGGAAACCTTCCCAATTACTTAGATTACTGTCATGACTAACACTGACTCAAAGAGGGCTAATGAGATAAAGAATATTCTGAAAATCTTCCACTCCC
The DNA here is from genome assembly GCF_017591425.1 of Ochotona curzoniae. Classification (NCBI taxonomy): domain Eukaryota; kingdom Metazoa; phylum Chordata; class Mammalia; order Lagomorpha; family Ochotonidae; genus Ochotona; species Ochotona curzoniae. The sequence continues at coordinate 37,983,618 of NW_024467122.1, forward strand.
TTTCCTTGTTCACTTCTCACAGTGTTGAGAATATGACTAGGAAAACTAAATCTTTAAATTTCAAGTCCAGGCAAATCATTAAAATAGCGAGGTGCCTTAGTGGCTTCATGAAAGTTGAATCAGGCTCACATTTCCAGCAAGCTCATTATGGAAATAAGAATCCACAAAGCCATTTTAAGGTTGATGCTTAGGCCTGAATCTTGCTATGATCTTGTATGTGGATGTCGGAATGTCCAGTGTGTTGTTCTGTGAAAAGCCTAAGGGTAGCCCCAGTTCTCCCCAGTGCATGTTTTGATTTATGCTCCTTCCAGCTTTATTCTACTTCCATTGATAGTTTGCATTTACATTTTCATAGCATCCAGCTGCTCAGCCTCCATGATTTATATTCATCCAATGTAATTAAAGTATTTGTTGTGGTTTTATAAGCTTTTTAATGGTCTATATTTCTGTGTTTTGTGTCTCTCTTTTTCCAAATTTATTTTATTCATCAAGCTGTGTCCTAAAAAGCAGTAGAAACAATTACTTCTAAAGTATGTTAGTATACAGCATGAATAACACTCACGCTAGATTTAAAACTACCCTAACTCAAATTACCAATTCAGTGCTGAAAATAAATGTCTCTCTCTCTAGAAATTAGGTCTAATTATGTACAATAAACCATGTTAAATAATATCAAGGTCTAGCCTAAGCCAACAAAGACTCAAACATCCCCATAGAAAGATGAAAATGTCCTCCCCACAGTGGATCTTTGTGTCAACATTATCCTCAGAGGTCTGGCAATGTGGAGAGGACACAGTGTGGATGTTACACATGAGAGTGTAAGTGTTTGCTAAGAAACAAGTTGTGAACTCTTCCTCTTGCCTGCTTCTCAGCATCCCAATTGGTAAACACTATTGCTTAAATCCCTTCTAATTAATAGGTAATCAGCTGTGGTTCTGCAAATTAACAGCCAAATGACAAACTATTTGGACTTTGACTTCAAATGAAGTAACACAACACAGTCAATACTTTCATGTGATTTCAGAAGCAAAAGTAATCTCTAGGGTTTAAATTCCTATTGACCTGTAATTTAGTTCTAACGTCTGACTTTTAAGTCCCTCTTGGCATTAATCTCACCCTATATTTTCTTACATCTTTTGATGTATGTGTACAGCCCCATAAATTAAATTCATCTTTACTTCTACAGTCAGCTTTCAACCATCTCTGTTCTTTTCCCAGACATGTATAAATTTCATCAATTTACCATATTTTTAAATGCAAAATCACGCTCTACATCTATTTCAAGTCACAGGTCAAGGCTAACATTTTAAAGAAACTGTGCCCAGTTAATATTAACAATTTATTCTTAGTCTTTGAGTATACATTTTCAACAAGCGAGCATTTTATCCTTACACTGCTTATTGTTTTAGTATTCATCTATGCCAGATTTGACTATTTAATATCCCTGATTTTTAAAAAAATTACAAAGAGAAGGAGAGACGGGGACAGAGATCTTCCATCCACTGGTTCATGCTCCGAACACCAAATGGCAAAAATGGTCAGGGCTGGGTCTGGGTCTCCCCACTGGGTGGATGGGGACCCAGTACTTGCATCATTTTCTGCTGCTTTTTCAGGTGCATTGGCAGAGAGTTGAATTGGAAGTAGAGCATTCAAGGCTTGAATCAGCATTCACATAGTATGCTAGCCAGAGGCTTAAGCCATTGCATCTCAATACTGGGCCAGCCCCTCATTTTCTGAAGAAAAACGATTAAAGATTAGTTTTTTTTGTTTCAATTGCCAAAGAATATAGTTTTGAATAATTATCTAAAAATATTAACAACTTTGAGAGAAGGAATTTGGTAATAACAGAATAGAACTTTAATTCAATAGATTTCTTTCAAAAAAGAAATAGAAAATGTGCAATGAGAGAGCAAGAATCGCTCTGGGAGCATTGTGTTGCAGGTTAAGCTATCACCTGGAATGCCAGCATTCCATCTGAGTCCCAGTTCAAGCCCTGACTGTACCTTTTCACATACAGCTTCCTGCTAATCTGCCTGGGAAGACAGCAGAAGAGACCTGAGGGTTTGGGACCCTGCCAACCATAGGAGATTAGATGGTGATGCAGGCTCATGGCCTCAGCCTGGTCCAGACTTGGTCTCGGTCATCATTTGGGAAGTGAACCAGCAGGTGGGAGACCCTTTCCTTTCTCTCCTCTCAATTTTGCCTGTCAAATAAATAAGATTTTTTTTTCAAAAATACCTGTGATAGACTAATTCAATGCTAATATTGTCTATAATCATTGGCATGGTATTTTTAATTAAAATAATTTGATCATTGTTAATAAGTATGCTCAGTGCTACAGAGTAATGTAGAATTTCATTAAGTAGTATGTTGAAATTCTGGTGTAACTGCCATTTAGTTTTTATTATGACTGATTCACAATTTTAACTAAAATCTCATCTTTCAGGTTTACACAGAAGCAAGGAAAGATAACCGTTATACAAATTTGGAGGGAAGCATAAGAGAATGATTCCTTATATAGATGTGGCTTCTTTCTGAGGTGATGAAAGTTCCTCAAAAAGAATTGCAGCAATGGTTACGCAACTATACAATAAACCACTAAGTTGCACACATTGAATAAAGGGTATGTGAATTAAACAATAAAAAAAGGAAGAAATAGCCCCTCCTTCCATCCCCAGCAATAGGAGCAGCCTTACACTTAACATACAAGTTAAGATTGTTATACTCCACATCAGAGCACCAGCCTTCAATATTCAGTATGGATTCAGACCTTCAGCTCAATCTGAATGGAGGCCCACAGAGACAACAATGCAACTAGGTCACTGCCACTCATGTGGGAGACTTGAGTTGCTGTTCCTGGCTCCTGATTTTAACTTTGGCCTGGCTCTAACTAGCCCCAGACATTACAGGCATTTGGGGAATGAACCAGCAGATGGAGCTTTCTCTGAATCAATCAAACTCTCTCTTTCTCTCTCTGCCTCTCAAATGAATTACATTTAATAATATAGGAACAAAAGGCACTATAAAGTCAATATGAGTATTTGATGTTTTCTTAGAGCTTTGAGTGTTATCCTCAAAATAAAATATCAGTAATAAATCTTACAACCTATCAATGGGTATAACTATGGGGACAGGATCTTAAATGCTAACGGTGCAATTGAGCACAGGTGTGTAAACAGTTGATGACTCCCAATGAAACTGTTCAGTATATCTTGACAATAGAATGCAGGACTCTCTGCCATTATCCATGCCCGTAATGTCAGGATACACTTAAATAGCACAATGATGGACTTATAACTGTTTATGGGGAATTATATTATTGTAATGATATAGGGGAAATCAGTGGGGGTAGTTTTGGAAAAGGGATAAGGGAAATCCCAGAGCCTATGGTACTGTATCTTAAAATAATTTTTTTAAAAAGGGAAAAAAAGTTAATGAAAAAAGTATATTAGAAAAAGCTACACATAAGGTTCAAAATCTTTTTACACCAGAGGCAAGTGTTGAATGCAGCAGGTTAAGCCATCTCTGGAGATGTTAGCATCCTCTGTTTGAGTGCCTGCTTGGAATCCAGGCTGGTTTACTTCTGACCCAGCTCCTGGCTAATGCACCCAGGGAGGCAGCAGGTGATGGCTTAGTTACTTGGGCCCCTGCCACCAACATAGAACACCCTGATGGACATGCAAGGCTCCTAGGTTCAGCCTTGTTGTTGCAGGTATGTGTGGAGTGATACAACAGATGGAAGATCTCTCTCTTCACTCACTCTGCTTCCCAAGGAAATGAAAAAATAAATAAAACTAAGGTTATCTTCAATTCCATTTCCATATATATTTTTAGGTACCTCATATATACTATTTTGATACTACTTCTTTTTTATTTATTTATTTATTTTTTTGCATTTCAGAGTGCTTGGCATTCTCGGTTCACTCTGTGTGTGTGTGTGTGTGTGTGTGTGTGTGTGTGTGTGTGTGTGCGCGTGCTGGTGGGAAAGGGCAGGGAGGTGTTCCAGAGGTCACAGACACTCAGTTTCAAGAACTAAGGAGGAGAAGGAAGAGCTGCTATTCCTTCTACAAACTTCAGTCATTTATTTGTTCTTCCTATGCTCCAGTATTTTTAATTCTGAAAATTTCCATCAATTCTCCAAGAAAATTTGGCCTTTTTTTTGGTCTTACAGACATTCTGACCTATCACTTCTTTCCATTTGCTTTGCTGTTGTTGCTTAATAATTTTTCAGAAGCACTTTACATGATTTTTAACAGGTTTTTGGAAGACACAGAGATAGCGCAAGGGTTAAGTCTACTCCACTTTTTTATATCCTACATCACTGATTTAGCACCTGAAGAACAGGCACATGCTCATAAACACGTTTCAGTATGGCATGGTTTTATGTTTCCCTACATATGTGTATATTTGTCAGTTTCATGATAACTGCTCAATGTAATTACTATTTTTATACCACAGGCAGACCACACAATATTTATATTTCTTGGGCACTGAGATAAGCATTTCACAATTCACATGGGTTAACTCACATACTATAAATGTGTACGATTTACAGGTAAGAAAATTGAGGTGCTCACAGGTTAATTAACTTACGTGAGGTCACATAGCTAGAAAGTTGTAGTACTGGGGTTCAAATTCAAGCAATTTGTGTCAAGTGTGTACTCTTACTATTTCTCAATTGCAGGGCTTTCCGGTGGATTTACATATAGAAACACATATGTAAAACCTGTGAACTCTTCCATGTATTTTTATCTTTTGTCTGCTTTTTATTTTTACTTTAATTGTATGGTTAGTGTGGTAACCAGGAATAGTGTTTGCCTTAAAACAGGCATTTATATCATTAGATGACAGATATCCTGAAACCACACTGTGACTTTCCAACCCAACCCAGCAGCATGTCAAAATCATAGAGAAGTTTCAGTGAATGTCTACTATTTTGCTCCATTTGATGCCAAAAGGGGGTCACTTTATTGATAATTTGGATTGTATAAAAGTTTGATCTACAAATATTCTTACATCAAAAATTAATCTACCTTATTGAGGGTTGGTGGAATGGTTCTCACAGAGTAGTGATTTAAACAGGAATTGTTTACTCCTGGGTTGAAATGAAGAGTTTATTATTGTGGGGAGCGGGGTGCTGAAGCCACTCAGGGATTGAGACAAGCCGTTGCAAGATGGCCAGGAGACAGGGTTGGTCTCGCCAACAGGTAAACAGGAAGTCACAAGGATAGGCTAATGCCCCCACTGCAATTATGTCATTGCTACTGGCCTATCATATAGCACCAAGTGGACCCACAGGGAGAAGTGATTGGTGGAGAACGATATAAAAGTAGCAGGTAAAAGCTAGGCAGACAGACAACGGACGGACTAGGACAGTATGGATGACGGCCTGAAAACTAAGAGAGACCAACAGGCAGAGAAAGACGGTGGGGAGGGGGGGGTGGGAAGAGGAGAAAGACTGGGGAAAGAACGATGGACAAAACAAGAAGAACAGGGCAGCAGAGAGGGGAAGAAGGGTTTAGATCTTCGAGTGGAAAAGTTAAGGCCTACTGGGAGGAAAAGAGACAGAGAGGGATACAGAAGTGGTACAGGAGCAGTGAAAGCAGTACAGAGAGACGGGGACAAGATCAGAGAAATGCAACAGAATGTACGGGAAGAAATATGGGAAGAAGGGTGGCAGAATTAGGGCTAGAGAAGCAACAGAGGAATGCTTAGACCAATAGGGACAGGAGCAGCAGAGAAACACAGCTGCTTTTGGCAGTGAGGGGTCCAGTTCCGGCTTTTCCCGGACCCTCAAGAGCATGCCTCATAATTTTAGTGTTGCCACTGCTGGGCAGCGGTGACATATTATACAACCCAACCATTCCCTTCCTGCAGCCACTTTGCATTTAGATGCACTCTATAAGGAGTTCACTGTACATGATTTAAGCTGGCTAGCTTCACGTGGAGCCTGTGTGGGCTGTGCCTGATAGAGAAAGACAATATACAACACTTCTTAAAAGAGGGCAGGTTAAAATTCTGAAACTGTAACATGAATAAACATTTTGGCTTTCATTTCCAAAAGCTAGTACCTTATATACTTATCTCAAACAAGGTTTTATATGCATTCACATATATGTATATATGTTTCCATCACTATCCTGTGCAATATAGGCAGGTCTTACTTTGGGTCACAGTCAAGACTAATTCCTCATTTTGAAGAATGATAGCACTGGAGAATAAATTTCTTTTCATTCTGGAACCATGTTGTATTTTTCTGATAATTTTATTCAGTTACCTTCTTAGGAAAGAGCCACTGTTTTCAAATAAGAAAGCAGTGAGCTCCTTAGCTGTACATTTTGACAAGACATTCAATTACTATTAGATTTTCAGTGGCTGATAATTTGCATTTACTTCAAAATAGCCTCAAGCCAGAAAAGTTCTTTCACAAAGTACACCTGAGGGCTTGCAGTAGGCACAATGTTTTGCCATCTTTCCTGATCTCTCTCAGTAATTCCAAACATAAATTGTACTCCACATCCTATTTCTGAGCCCCTCTGCTCAAAACAAACCAACAAAAAAATCTCATAAATGAGTTAGAGCTATTTATGCACATTCTTATAAAAGAATGCTAGAAATCTAGAATCAGTGATTTTCTAGGGTAAGGAATACAAATGCAGATTTATTTGCTTCTTATCTAGACTTTGAGTGTAAGTCTGTGCATATCCTCTATTTCATCTATTTTTCTTTATCCATAATTTTATCATTTCATGACATAAGGCAAATGTATTGCAAATATTGTAAATGCTCTAATAAAATTAAATTAAATGAAAAAGCTCCTAAGTTCAGTTAGCATTGCCATTGTTTCACATTAACACTCAAAATAACTGGTCACAGGTATATTTAAATTTAGCCTCTCTTATCCCCTTTCTTGCTGTCTCTGAGCAATCTTTGAAATTGCTCTTTTACTACTTTTCTCAGTATACTGGTGTTATCTCCTCTATGTCCCTCTTGGTTCTTTTTCTTCTGACATATAATTAAATTTAATGAAATAAATATGGATTCATCCTGCTGAATGTTAATATGTTGAACTCTGCTATTACTTCTGGCCACTTGGGGAACATTGTAAAAGTCTTCTGGAATTTTCCTAGAACTAATAGGATTCTGAAAAAGAAAAAAAAATCTATCCATGTACTCCCCAAGTTTGCTCAGTGTGGACTTCTTGATGAAAACAGCTGACCTTTCTTTGATGAACTTGGCATTGATCCTGCTTAGAGTTGAGGGGACTGACCAGAAACTCAGGGGCCACACACCAAGAGAAAGTGAAGCAAGAGTATAACTTTCATTCTCAAAATCCATTAGGTCTTTCTACAAGATTCAATTTCACCTTCTTGTCCTCTCCTGTCATTTAGGAAGGAGAACAACCTCAACACCTGGGAGATTTGCTGCACTAGAAATCACTATACTTTTAATACAGCAAAGTCATTTTCATAATTTCATTCCCACTTAGGAAGTTTTTGCTTCCCTCTCAGTGAAATTTGCATCTCAAGCTTTCTTCGTTATAAGAGGCTCCAAAAAACCCTTAAATCACGGTATTTCTGAAAACATAAAAGTTTTGATTTGACTTTCCCATTGCCTGTTTATCCATTGGATTAGTGATTTTCATTAACCTCGGAAATTTAAGGAGGCAAAGCTCCTGACTGAGAATAGATCTTTATCGTGAAATCAAATTATCAGATGAAACCTTAATTAGGATTTACGCTGCTGATCAAAGGAACTGCCAAGGGATTATGTAGCAAAAAGGAAAAACAGAATCTATCCAGTGTAAGTGGGTGGATTTTCTCTGAGATGTTTTCATATCTACTAAAACACTGTTTTGGATATATGGACTGCTAATTAACCAGAACTACAGATCTTTTTGTTTTTAGGTGCATCTATTAATTCACTAATTGTGAGCCAATATAAAGAAGTAGGAAAAAAATCTCTTTGAAATAAATATGATAAGGTTTACGAACTTAGTTCATTCTATCTGATAACATAATCTCTTACTTTACTTGGTCCATTAATTTATTTATTACAAACAAGGCTTTGAAAGGATGAGAAAGTCAAAAAGAAGTGGTCCAAGCAGGCTTGTAAGATGCTATAGACATCTGTGTTTTTCTAGGGATAAGCTCGAAGAAATAAATGTCTTGCATCAGAGCAGAAACAGCATCTTTCAGTCTAAAGTCAGCAGTGCCTATCTGTTGTAGCTTGGGCCAGTCACTATGAACAGCCTCAAGCTTGAGATTCAGTGTTCAAGGCTCTTGAGACAAGGAAAACCAAGTCGATCATCAGGCTATTTTTTTTTTGTCTACCCAGAGTCTGGAATAGGCCCATAACACTCAAGCCAGTGGAATTCCTCAGGAACTCATTTTATTTCTCCAACTAATATTGATTGATCTGGTATGTACACAAACTACTTTCATAGAGACTGAGAAAGCAATAGTGAAAACACACCCTTCCTTTTAAAAAAAGATATTTATTTATGTGTTTCATATAGGAAAGTCAAAATTACCAAGAGAAGGAGAGACAGAAAGAAGGATCTTCCGTCCACTTCCTAAGTGACTACAATGGCTGGAGCTGAGCCAAGCTGAAGCCAGGAACCAGGGGTCCTTCCAGGTGTGCCACACAGGTACAGGATACCAAGGTTTTGAGCCATCCTTGACTACCCTTCCAGATCACAAGCAGAGAGCTGGAAGGGAAGTGGAGCAGCCAAGACACATGGGATTCCAGTGCGTCTAAGGTCAGGACTTTTGCCACTAGGTTACTGTGCCAGGCCCTCTCTTCCTTTTCTTAATGCAATTAAAGTTCATTATAGTTCATCTGCTGGGCTAGATGTAAGCACAGCAGAGGATACAAAGGGATAGAAAGGTCCCTTATCAAATCCAGTAAGGGGAGGAGTCAAGGAAGTCTTAGAAGGGCTTGAAAGTGTTTCATGGGCCACAGAAAGTATGGATCAAGATTGCAGTGGGGAAGGGAATTCTAAGGTATAAGTGCTGACTGATGCACATCAGAATGGGCCACATTCAACAATAAAGAGGTCAGACTTCAGGACAATAAGGAATACATGGAAGATGGCATATGCCAAGTTGGAATTTCTGAGTAGTCTGTATAAGGTTGTCTACAGAACACTCAAGTGGAGCTGTCCAGCACGCAATAACAGGACTGGGAACGTGGGATTGAAGTCTGCAACATAAGTATTTGAGAGTCATCAGTATGGAGATAGTGAAGGAAATCCTGACTGATGATGTCACCTAGGATAACACAGGAAGAAGCAAACGGAAGGGAATGCAAAGACAGAGGAGTCCATTTCAGGAAAATGAGCTTACTTTCCTCTACTAGCCCTCTGTAGGATTCATCTCCTGTCCCAACTCTTGTTTCCTATTTCAGGTCCTGCTAGGATTATAGCTCTTCTCTGAACCTTAAAATGGCTTGACTGGTTCCCAGAATGCCTGAAATATTTTCTGTAAGAAACTTCTTTTAGAGCAACCTTGACACATGCTAATGACCAGAGTCCTACTTCAATCTAATCATCTTCTCCTAGAATGAATCTACATAGAAGTTTTTTCCCAGAAAACCCTGCTGTCTGTTCAGCCCTTTTCATGTTCCAGGTCACACTGAAGCCTGGCAGACCCCCTTGGCTCACTGGCCATCTCCTTTTGCTCTTCAGCAGAATAGGATTTCCAGACAATATCTGACCCTATTATTTAATAACTTGCAACCCCTTGTGTCTCTGTCTGTACATGATGTTTCCCATCTGTAAACTGGATTGATAATTCCTACTGCCATTGCTGATTTAAGGAATGAATGCAAATGTGCACATGAAGTTCTTGGCAGTTATATGTAAATTAATACTTTTACTTCTTTATATATTTTTCTCAGCTTCATTTTAAGTAACAGGAAAGCAGCATGATACAATGGAAATAAGTACTGCATATAGTAAATGCTTAAATGTTTATATTTTTAGAATACTAAAATGGGTTTCAAATTACCTTGCTTCTGTGTGAGTGATTTTATGTGTGCAAGTTCTCTTTTGGAGCTTCAGTTTTCTCATTTACAAAATTACAATAATACCTATGTTATTTGCTTCATAGTTATCATGAACTCTAAAGATAATGCATTTGACAGCACTTAGAAAACTAGAAAGTTCTTTCAAAATACAAACTATTGAGTGTTATACTTCACTCGTATGAGATATTCACAAACTTTTAAAAATTGCTACAGTGACACATGACATTCCTATCCCATGACCAGAAAATATTTACATATCATTATTTAATTATTTGAATTGCCTATAATATGTTCCATTTAAAGATCCTCATGGAGATTATTTTATTCCCATGAGCCTGTATTAGAGTCTACATTGATTGAGCACTTAGTGAAAGACACTTTGGTAGCTCCTAGGAATACAGAGAAGAAATATTGAATGCTGAGTTCCAGAAACAAACAGCTTTTGATGAATATAGTCAAATAAGTAACAACTCTGTACAGAAGTGAGGTTCATTGATGTAGTAGATATGTAGCCAGCTAGGACTGCAGGGATTGGAAGAACGTTCTAGCTGAGGAAAGCACATAGGGTTTTTAGGACAATTTGTAGAGTTTGCCTAGGTGACCATCTCTGACAAGTGGATATCCTGAGGCTATTCCACAAAAGCTACACCCACAAAGAAAGCAAATGTTTTGAACTATTTGACAAATCATTATTCTCTTAAATTCACTTGTTTACATTTAAAAATTAGATAGGAAATGGTGAGATATAAAGGAGGAAATAAAAGTTGAGATATTGTCGAAATAGATTAAAAGGAACAATATATAGAAATAATGCAATAGAGATATTTTTATGCATTGGATTCCATGTAATAAGAATAAAATTTGTCTTGATTATCTTTGAGAATAGAGTGATAGTATGGGTAGGAAGAAGAGTGGAAAAAGGTGATTATTGCAGTGATGGAGATGGAAGATAATGAGGTCCTAAAATGGGAAATGAGTCAAGCTTTGTTAGAAGAAATCTGGTTATTGATATTGCTGATCAGATGGATAAAACTGAAAGGGAAGAAAAAAATCAGGACTATATTTCCATTTTCTGATTAAAGAAACACACTTGTTAAAAATCTACAGATGTTCCCTGAAAATATAAGAGAATCCTTTTTTTTTTTTTTACATTCTCCTAAAAGGAGGAGACATTTGATGCTCAAAAAAAAAGAGTAACAACCATTTTTTGCAACTTATTTTTAACTTATTATTTACTTCAAAGGTAGAGCAAGAAAGCCTGGAGCATTTCGGGGAGGGAGAAAGGTAGGGGGAAAAGCATGAGAGAGAATGAATCTTGTAGCCATTGATTTATTTCCCAAATACCTAGAACAGCCAGGCTGAGCCAAGCTGGAATACATCAGGGTGTCCTACCTGAGTACAAAGGGACCAAGGACTGGAGGTTTCATCAGCTTATATGCATACTCTGCATGCGTACACACAGGAAACTGGATTGGAAGTGAAAGAGCAGGGATTCCCGCTGTTACTCTAACATGGAATGCCGTATCCCAAGCAGCAGCTTAACCTGTTGCATCTAGAGTGCATACTCCCTGAGTGGCAATTCATAACCTTCAAAGAATCCTGTGAATAATACATGTACATGATCCCATCAAATCGAAGTGTCTATACTTCCATTTTAGATATTTGCAATGGGAAGATTCTTACATTCTTTCATTTTGTTTTTGTTATTTTAGAGACCTTACCATAGTCAATTTCCTTAAGATTTAATCCAAAATACTTTAATAAGTACATATACTTAATATCATCTAATACGTGTAAGTTTCAAGTGCTTGAAACTCTGTATAATAGTCATAGCCTACGACAAAGTTTATTGGTGGTATCTCTCAATAAACACACTAAGGCATGGGAGTAGTTAAATTGCTCTCCAATGTCATACACAGAGTAGATATAAGAGCCGGAAACAAGTTCAGACTATCTGGGATCAGAGGGTATGCACTCAGTTGCTGTACTATGAAAGGTATATTTTGGGACCAGAGACTTGGACACCAGATGAGGATGCAGTACTGAGACCTGTAATAGAGTTAGAATTCAAGACTCAATCTCCCATGAATATATTTCATATGATATATTAAAAGTGTGAAGGGGAAATTCTATTCTACCAGGGATATAAAGAAGAAAGTCACACTAGCCCAACTGGACTCAAGATCCAACTGCCTAAGTTGCAAATATCCATGAGGTGGGTGACTGTGGATGAATTAACATCTATGGTTCTCATTTGCTAATCTCTATTTAAATATAACATACCTTACTTGTATATGCTGAGGATTCATTGAAGGAAAGTCCTTGACATACTCAACCCACATTTATATCATACAATGCATCATCGCTGTCCTCAGCACTTTACATGATTGGATTCATTCAAGGCTCCCCAAAACTCACACGACAAGAGCTGTTTTTTCCCATCATCCAAGTTTCATAGATGAGAAAGCTAAGGCACAAAGGAGATGGAATGACATGTCCAAAATCATTTCTCTGGTAACTAGCAGCTCAGCCAACTCTAACCCTTCTCTCACTGCCCTCAGTTGTCATGTTATATTGACATTCTTATCATGTAGCACACAGTACATTTGGACAACCTTCCTGACTATGTTTAGAAATTTGCACATCTGTGTACAAAGTGATTTCATTTTCTTCTCATACAGTAAAAAAAGCTCTTGAAAGTAGATTAAAAATTGGCTTCACAAGAATAAGTGGAATGGGAAGAAAAAATATCTTAAAGGCCAGCTGGGAAAAATAGATTTTTACCTGTTCACAATAATCAGCTGGAAGTCACTGCTCACCAATAACCATGTGGGTCATCTGCATGATTAGATTAGTTGTGATGATCCAATCCATTACTGACTGTAGGCAGTTTTTATTTCAAAAAGCCTTTAACTCAAAATAAACTTGCAGCTTCCTACAGCCCCTTGGTCTGCAAGAGCTGGCATCACTTGTGGACTCTGGTTCGTGTCCTGGCTGTTGCATTTTCCAACCAGCTCCCAACTTACGAACCAGGAAAGCATGGATGATGGACCAAGCCTTAGGAACCTACACCCATGTGGGAGGCCCAGCAAGGATTTCTGACACCTGGCTTTGAATCAGATCAGCTCTAGCTGTTGTGGTCATTTGGGGAGTGCGCCAACAGATGGTAAGAGCTTTCTTTCTGTCTTTCCTTCTCTCTGTAAATCTGTCTTTTCATTAAAAAATAATAATAAAATAACTCTTTTATAAAAAAAGCTAGTAAACTTGCTTAGAAAAATCCAATCCCGAAGACTTCCTTTCCTGCCAATATCTATCACTGGTATTTTCATTAAAAACCAATGGTCATATTCTGCTTTTAAATCTCACAAGTTGTTTAAAGAATTCAAACAATATTCTGACTCCAAACGAGCTTGTGCACTCCTTCCTCTTGGTACTTAGCTGGCATTTTGGATTGAATTTACTCATTAAAGCTGCACATCTTTCCCCTCACAGCGGTTATCTCTGCAATTGAGAATTATGGACCACAGAAATCAGGTCAATGAAAAGTCCTAATTGGGCTATGCTATCTTCCTTATACACCTTCCTTTATAATTCAGTAGCTCCAGATGGGATCTCAGAACCTGGATGATTCTGCCCCATTAGCATTTCCAGCCTCCCTTTTACTATTCAAAGAGCTTCAAGAGTCAGGTTTCCCAAAACATCCTTTGTCTCTTAAACCTAAGTTGTTCCAGAGCTGTCCTGAGTAAAAGCTCATGGTGCATTATTTAGAATATATTCCAGGCAAATAAAATGTTGATATCCACAGACTGAAAATGATCATCACACATCAAACGAAATCTGACCAGTTTACAACCCCATGTGAACAGAACTCCCAAATTAGGCACTTTCAAACTCAGCAAACACTGCCAGCCAGCAAAAGAACTAGAGAAAGCAAAGCTCCCGTAAATCCTCCTTCCATGACATATGAAAGATTCAGCAGCATAGAGGTCAAAGACTAGGAGGGCAAAAGGTATAAAAGAAAAGAGAGCTAATTTTTTTAAATATGGGGGATATAACCTAATTATTCTTTTATGCAGAAAATCCCTTTGGCTGTACACATGAATAAGAGCACTCAAGACAGCAACATTTTTCTTATAATTAGAAGAAATTATGATGTCTCCATTGAAAAGCAGAATTTTCCTTATCATGAAAAACAATGTTCTTTATCATCTTTACTTTTTATTAGAGCTTTCAAAATTAGGTTTTCATGAGCCTCTTGAAATAAATCCATTCCACTTTGAACTGCCAGAACTAACTATTAAAACGTAGCTTGATTCATCCTGAGAAGTAGCCACATGCTCACTTGCCTAGGCTAATAATGACTGCGAGGTGAATTATAAAGAACACTGAGTTCCTTTATTCTACAACCTGAGCTGTCCTGACAGAAAATGTATTGATCACCCTTTTTAATAGGCTGATAGGTCTCATCTTTATCTTTGTTTATTTATTTTTACATGTATTTGCTCAGTGAAACAATGAGCAAGCATTGGGAAAGAGGCTGCCCTGTCTGCAAGGTTGCAGAGGCTGCAAACATTAAGCAAAGCCATGCATCATATATTGAGGATCATCATCGAAGAAAGGAAGGGAATTTTTGTTCAGATCGAATTTGAAAGCATGTGGAAGGCTAATGGTGCTGTTTAATTTCATGTCAACTCTTCGGGAGCACAGATTGCATAATTCTGAGTTGTTATTGTCAACTAATGAAAATATTGACATCAGGGATGCAAAATGACAGTGCCAAAGCTGCTCCACTTGCCAGCCTGCACTGTGTTCTAGAAGGCTTTATAGCACTTTATGCAGCATCTGGCTTAAGGTTTGCTTTAGTACCAGGGACCCAACCCCTCATTTACACACTCAGTGTGGGCAGCGTGGCCCTTCTCTCAGTCCTTTTATTGTTCCCTGTGCCAATTTCATTTGGTATTTTTTTTCATTAATGTTTGTTTTTATTTGTCACAAGCCTGAAGCATTGTTAGAAGATCTGGAAAGAGGAAAATGGGAATAAATTCAAAACCTTTCCAATATACACGCATTGGTGAGTTCTCATATAATCTCATGTTTACCATCAGTGTGTTAACATTTACATTATTTTTTAATTTCCAATAATGACTACCTCCTTCTATGAAACAGTAAGTTCTTAGAGGGAAGAGACCACATTATGCCTATTTCTTTAACTTTAACCAAATCATATCTGATAATGTACATTTCTAAAGGAGGAATGCTCACTCTGTTCCACCTTAAATCTTCCATGTATAGTATTTTAAATTTATTTATATTCAAATCCTTATAGAACCTCAATTGTGTGTCAGACTCTATGGTAGTACTTCAGAACAGCAACAAAAAGATGAACAAAAGATAGTGTTTCCATTCTTAGAAAAGTCAGAAGAGGAAAATGAATGAAAAAATTTTTTAAAAACTTGAACTTTTAAGAATAACAGGAATAAAAAATAACAAGGTTTAAATATATGTACAACATACCTATAGAATAACCTGAACTACCACATGTACAGTTACAGTTGAATATGTGAAGAGAGTATCAATAAGTAACCTCAAAATGGGGAGGACATTCAGCCTAGAAAATTCCCATGTTCTACATCAGAGGACCTGGGTGTGAATCCCAGCTCTGATTCCTGAGTCCAGCAGCCTCTTCATGCAGATGCTGCAGGAATTAGAAACGGATAAGTAATTATGTGTCACAGGTGAGACCTGAATTGAAGTTTGGGCTCCCAGCTTTATAGCCTCTGACCAGTTTCCACATTTAAGATCATTTGAGGAATGACTCAACAAATGGGGGCGTCTGTTCTCTCTCTCTCTCTCTCTCTCTCTCTCTCTCTCTTTCTCTCTCTCTCTCTCATTCTCTCTCTCTGTGGGTCTCCCCATTATCCTTTCCCTTTCTCCATTCTTCCCTCTTCAGGTAGGTAAATAAATAAATAAGAGAAAAAGATCAAATGCCTACCATTATTGCAATATAGACCTATGGAACAAGCTGTGAATGTATAAAGCCTGTGATGCCAGCTTTCACATGCACACTGATTTGAGTTACTACTGCTCCACTTCCAATCCAGCTCCCTGCTCATGGCCCAGGAAAGCAACAGAGCATGAATCAAGTGTTTGGGCCCCTGCACCTATGAGAGACCTAGAAAAAGCTCTTGGTTCTTGCCTTCAGATCAATTTATCTCCAGCTCTTGGACCCTTGGGTGAGTGAACCAGTAGATACAAGATCTCTCTCTGTTTCTTTCTCTCTCTGTTTCTCTCTCTCTCTCTCTCTCTCTCTCTCTCTGCTTCTCTTTCCATAACTATTCCTTTCAAATAAAAATAATAGCTCTAAACGAAAAAATATAATAACACACATGGAGGTAGAGAATAAGTATTGTCACTAGAATACAAAAAGATTGTCCATCAAAGCCTTAGGACTTGGAATTGCTATTCTAGCCAGTGGTGGTTGCCTCGGTAACCGGAGGAAGGCACAGCTTGCTTCTACCCTGAGCTCAGGCTGCAACCCGGAAGGACAGAATTCTGGCAGGCCCCTGCGGCAGTAGAATCACCCTTCACCAATGAAGGGTCCAAGCGACCCCTGCTTCAGCTTCTGTGTCAGGGGGAGTTTAAAAGCCCCTTGCCCCTCTCTTGCTGGCTCTTCTTCTTCTGAACCCCTCTCCTTCATGACTGTCTTTCTGCTACATGGGGAAGGGAAGCCCATGACCAGGGTTGACTGGTACAAAGACCGTCTAAATTCTTTTTATATACTAGGCTGAGGTATTCTTTCCCTGGTGGTCAGCAAATCTTATAGCCAGGAGACTAGGGTAGAAAGTGAATGAGAGTACACCATCAAGCTGGAGCCTCAGAGGCAAAACAACCAATAAAACAGGCTGGCAAATATTTCTATCTCCACTCACTACCACAGCACCTACAAGAGGGCAACTAGAATAGTGGAAGATACCTATGGGCCTTTCCTTATGAAAAGAGTTTGGCACATTGTTCCATTTTTTTCACAGATTTGAAAAAGTAGGTTATAAAACATCACACAATGTAGCTATAGACAAAAGTAAAAAGTAGATTCTGTGTTTTATATTTGCACATTCATCCACAGAAGCAGAGCTCTTGAACTCTAGGCAACCCAATTAGGTAGGCACTTGATCAAACTAATGCAAGAAACTTTGGAAAACTTCAATAGTTAAAAAAAAAAGTTGTTTTTACGTAAGAATCTCTAGAAATGTGTTATAACTTGTATAATTAGAACAATCAAAATACCTTAAGGATAAAAAGTACAGTGTGTCTAATATTAGCTATCTACACTTTATTATATATAGATATATTAGTATAAAACATGTATATTGATCACCAAATATAAGCCAGGCTCAAAATAAGGGTAAAGTGATTACCAAGCTGACCAAGATTCTGCCTTTTAAACAGCCACAACATAGAATGCAAGGAGAAGATAAATAGCAAAAGAGGTTTGGCCACTAAGATGCCATCCATTGTGTCCCCAAATACTGCTACCTATAGCACTAAAACTAGTTAATCACTTGTTTTTGACAAAATTTAAAGATAAGCCATATATCTATTTATGTATTTTATTAAAACATTTAGTGATTTCTTTTGTAATAAAAATGATGCCATAATTAAAAATCATAATGTAATCCTTAGACCTAGAAGGCGGGAAAGCATTTGGATTTAAGATACCTACACAAATATTTCAATAAACAATCAGGGAAACTCTGGAGACAAACGACAAAGGGAGTAATTCTTTGTCTCTCAACAAAGTTAATCACTGAAAATAAACATATTATGAAGTTACAGTTAATAATTAAGAAAACACTGATTTCTGCTTCATTTATTTCACAGCAATCTGAAGTCAATCCAGCTCATTACTGATCTGATCATTTGTTACAGGATCTCGGTCACGCAGAGTAAAGCCACTCGTTGACTCTCCGATCTTCAAGAATAGAGATATCTATCGAATCACAACATATTTGTATTTCTTCCTTCCATTTTGGATGACCTGAGTTCTTTATGTGGCCACACATACATACGACCGTATGTGCCTAATTTCTTTTTTTAAAGATCAAGCAGATGTGATGCAGGATGAATTCTATTTAACCTGTTCAGTAATAATCCTCAGTGAATTTTAGGGGAGGTGAACAATGTCATTGAGAATGCCATTGTTTCTTACTATCAATTCACATCCACCTTAGAGGTTTCAACAAAGGGTCTTTGTAGTATGCCCTCTGGGGCAATAGCTGGATCATAAGGAGTTAACATACTTGAAGACTTGAAAGAGAAAAATGTTCCTAGCAAAAAAAGGCTTACAGCTAAATAATGAGTGCCAAGGTTGAAGCTGCTCTTTCTTGCGTTAGTGCTGGAGCTGCATTATTCACAACTGCCAATCAGCTAATCTGAAAAGAATTTGTTCTTTACTGCATTTCTTCTTTATTGCTCCCACCCCACTGGTCCGGTGTATATTGCCTCCAGCTAGGAGGGTTTAGAAATAGCTCCTAAACAGACAACAAATGCTGGACCGTGAATCGAAGGGCAGCAGACATTGTGGAGTGAAAGGGCTTTTGCTCACCCGCATTTCCTTTTCACATTTAGCCTTTGCTACTGCTGTCCTGAAAAGCCCAGGCTATTGCAAAAGGAGAAATTGCCTGTCAATTTCTGAAAATTCAACACTGAGCTGTTACTGAAGGTTCAGGGTACAGGACTGCTTGCTGCTTCCTGAGATATCAGTAGTTATCAAAGAAAGAAAGAAAGAAAACAACTTTCCACCTGTAATTTTACAAGAAATGAATTTAACCAATGAGAAAATAGCACTGTCTAATCTGAGAGCTATTGTGTCTCAGGTAGGAGAATCAGACATCATGATTTACTGTTGAAACAAAGAGCTCCGCAGATAAAATGAAGATCCATGTTCTGCGATTATCCTGACATTGACAGTTCGAGTATCCTTATAAATGCTTCCTACATTACTATGGCAAATGTGTGTGTGCGTACGTGAGCAATGTTAGCAAACATGAATGTAGATTCACATGTAAATAACGAGAGAGGTATCTTTTAGCCAAGTAAGGAATAGTATCTTGGAAAACTTGATTAATGCCCCAGGGCACTTTTTCCCCCTTGGTATTCATGAAGCACCAGTTAAGAACATTGGAATTTTTGTAGGTCTATTGGGGAGTAATTATCACGCAATGCATTAAAAGTGAAAAAAAAAATCAGCAATCGTTGCCAGTTCTCCTCACTTCCAAAGCAAAGTTAAACATTCTCCCAGACTGAGTCAAATGGTTTTTGTTAATGTCTTGCACAAATTTGCCAAGTATCAAGGTAGACATGATGCTGGCCACCATTGCTGATGAAGAGCAACACAGAATGGAAAACATCAATATAAAACCAGAAATTTCTGCATGAACCAGGAGACATCTAGCTTGCAGGCTCACCAAGAGGTAAAGGTGGTCTGGCTTATCTAGTTTACTTTTATTGCTAGTGTTGGTTCTTCAGATGGAGTCCATGGCTCTGTTCAGATTGTAGGGGCAGGCTAGGGTGGACAGTTAATACAGTTATCGCAGACACATATAATGATTCTGTATCTAATCCCCCAGCAGTATAATTTGACAGCTGTAATGCAGCCTCAGCATTGCTACCAGTCCCCAGGTCCTTGGCACCTTACCTCTTATCAAAGATACCTAGCAGAAACCCAACTTCTTTCTCTCCACTATTTCCCTCCCATACTTAGCCACACCTCATGCCTTCCCCTGCTCCACACTCATAGATCTGCTTCCTGTCTCTCCACTAGCTCCCATTAGCTCAGTAATGTTTCAGTCTACAAGACAGAAGAGTGGGAGTTTGAAACCATCAGTGCAGTCAGTGGTATTGCAGATCACAGGTCACTTTACACTCAGAACAACTCAGCTTTGAGGAATTCAAGCCACAGTGCAGTCTTGAACAGTGGAGCAAGGGCAACGATGGATGCAGCATCCAGTTGTCAGCAGGAAAAAATAATTGAATCATTTAACAGACCCAATGGTGCCTAACACTCTATGTCATCTTATTTTTTATTTAGAGACAATCCATTTGTTAAGGCAGACCACTGAAAATTCAATGCATCCTTTTGTCCTCCTGAAAGACTTCCCTCTCCTGCCCTCTTGATGATGCATGTATAATGCCAGGTAAAAGTGGTTATTTGCTAGACAGGAACCATCTCCATGTGACTTAGAAGCACCTGCAGACATGTGTACTTATAAATACTATATCTGGAGATAGAGTGAGATGACAAAAGGAAGAGGCAGGAGAGAGAGAGAAAGCGCACAAGTGAGCATGTGCAAGTGAACACTACAGCAAAAAAAAAAAAAATCAAAGGCCTCAGTGCAATGCAGTTTTACATACAGGCCTGTAGGAGCAACCGGAATGTTATTAGACCATAAAAGCACATCAGGCTGATTTATGGTTTCTGATCAAGGTTTCTGTGAAAATTACTCTGCATCACCGGCTCAAGGTGACTGCTACCATTAATGTGTGGAAAATAAATGAGATGGGGAGGCCGATAGCAGAGGAAGGAAAGGAAGCGCTGAGGCAGTTTATACAGCACAGGTTCCCCATTTTGTTTTACAGTGCAGAGAAGCCTGTCATCAAAATGATTGCTGTGGGGCAGGAAAGGCAATTCTTGGTAATTAGATCTTATGGCATGGAGCTGGGGCTTTCTCCTAGCAAACGTATTAGGATATTGGGACCAACGCCTGCATTCTGCAGACCATCCTTACTCTTTTCTGCTCATATTCAGATATGATAGCTTAAATTTAAATGGGAAATAGAATAATACTATTGTTCTGGCTCTATTTTTTTCTACCATATTCATTTCTTTCCTGTTTCTCCTGCTTATTTGATATTAACAGTATCCATCTCCTTTAAATAAATACTCTTTCAAATGTGCAGCTAAGAGAACTGATTTATCTGGAAGTATTTTAAAAACTACCTACTTGACACAATAGAGTTCTAGTAGCCTTTCGTTCCTGTCTGCCTATAATTCAATAGCAAGGCATATCATAGATGGATGCTGTGCTTATTTAGATGGAAACACACACCATAGATCAGAAGATTCTCATACAAAATAGCTGTCATAAAGGTATACATGCCATTTCATGAAACAATGCCCTTCTCTTTCCTTGCCTATACTGAGTATCCCCATAGTGATTTACAGTTGAGGATTATAACCTGTTAATAGATTTTGACCCCATGGGTAGAGAACCAAGCTTTTCGGAAAGCATGAGGTGAAACTGAGTAAATTACAAGGTTTTAAAATTTTTTCTGCATCCTTTTCCCTGGCGCTTAAAACTTGCCCTCAGGTGTCTCCATGTCATGTTGCACATCTGGATCATGTCAGTGTCTGCTGTCACATCTGGCTTCTGCCGTGGGGAGAACCATTAGGAAACACGGCTTCGAGGGAGCCCATGGGCAGGGAAACACTCAGCCCAACTAGCCAAGAAAGAATTAAAATCTACAAACAGCTTTCTTGTAATGGACATTTTCCATAATGCTTTTTTGAAGATGCTTTATATTTGTATATTTCCCTATAGGCTAGTTTATTATTTTTCTTATTGGTTTAGAAGCCTAATTTTGATAATATGGAACTTAGGATTACTTTTATGAATTTGTAAATATTTTGTTCAGGTCATTGGAGCTCTAGGTAACATCCAAGAAACATGATCCAAAGACATATTAAAGTTAAGAAGAAACCATATTCGGACTCTTTTCCGAAATTTCCAACTAAGGAAAAGGAGCAGTGCACACAGTTGGTTTCAACATCTGTGAGAATGAAATAAACACTGTGTATTTATATACATACTGGAAAAAGACATGTTGGAGACATGTACTTCTCTCACTGTACATCTTAAAGTAAGCTTTGGTTACACTGATACATCCCAGTCCAACTTCCCATCTTCCCCTAACTGCAAGCTGCAGTAAGACTTTTCCCCAGTACACGTTAATGTGGATGTATGCACTCTCACATGTTACATAATATTAATTAAAATGGTCATCCTTAATGCTTTTTACACTTGTGTTCAAGGACTATGTTTCAAAAGCCCAAACATGGTCAGTGCCCTGCTCCCCAAATACAGACCGCAAGAAATTTTGATTCAGGTGAACAATTATAATAACCACACGCATCATATAATCTTCAAAAAACCTTTCACTTGTAGCAGCGCATTTGGTTTTCCAACAGAGTCAAGTGATCACTAGATGGGTATTTGGAACTGCAAGCTCTGTGTCTTTTCCTGGGTTCATGCCACACTCATGGTACCTAAATCAATTACCTTTATCCAGATGGGAAGTGTGATTAAAATCATCAGCGTCCCGCCTGCAAGAAAACAGAAAGCTGTTTTGTAGTAGTTTTGTTGGGAATAGCAGAGAAGACACTAGGCAATGCTCCTAACCTCATCATTGGTCCACCTCTTTTGTTCAATTTTATACAAACTAAACATTTTCTACAGCACCTTCAAGCATTGTTCTATTTCAAAATCTTCCAATGAATCACCACATTATTCAAGAGTATTCAACCAGTCACTATCAATATCCTAGAAACGCAGATATGGTTTGCCTTCCTCAGTGACTTAGGCTCCCTTCTTTCCACACAGTTATGCATACCTGCATGCATACATTCATAGGCACACTTTTTGCTTGAAGCCTCTCACTTCAGTGGTGTCATTTAAGCTGGTAGGCGCTAGTTTTTAACAGCAAAGTATCCACAATTTCTTAGGTTTTTACTTTACTGTCAGAAAGATAAGTTGATCATTGGGAAGATACATTTGTAAACTTGATAGATAACAGTTCCATGTTTGGAACTCAGTAATAGATGAGAAAATGTGAATGCAAGAGGGAAAGAGTGAAATGTTTTATTGCTTTACAAAATAAAAGCAAAAAGTTTTTATGGCCTGTTTCAGCTATATAGCCTGATCAATGTTTCAGTAACTACGCTAGGCTTACAAAAGTTTTACCCCCAGGTGTGGTAACATCCCTCCTTCACTCTGCCTTGCTTGACCATAGTTTCAGGATCTTCAACACCCTCATTTTCTTCCTTCCTCCTGGGAGGGGATGTGTTTCAGGGTCAGAAGGACCCTTACACTATCAAAAGACTATGAGGAAAAAGAGGAACTTTCAGCCTCACAGAAAATCTTTGAGAAAACCTCACGGTATGATCACCGGGATGGAAACAGAAAGAAATGTAGCACCAGGTCAGTGCCATGGTGTAACAGGTAAAGCTACCACCTGCCACACCAGAATCCTATGTGAATACCAGTTTGGGCCCCGGCTGCTCCTCTTCCCAACCAGTTCCCTGCTAATGTACCTAGGAAAACAGCAGAGGATAAACTCGTCTTTGGTATCAGCATCCATATGGAAAACCTGAAAAGAGCTCCTGTCTCCTGGCTTTGGACCAACCCAGCTCCAGCCATTTCATGAGTGAACCAAATGGGAGACTTTTCTGTTTCTACCTTTCTCTTTGTAACTTTCTTTCAACTAAATGAATTAATATTTTAAAAATGAAATATAGCACTCCAGAAATACCAGAGTTACCTCAGACTGTTGCCTTTGCTCAGCAACCAGCTACTCTGAAGTCAGCAGGTTATCCTCAGCACTGCTCTAGGTGGATTAGAGTCAACTGCTTTTGCCAATCTACTGAATATCTGACTTTCAACAGAAGGGCCTGGCTTAGAGCAGGTTGCTCCAGAAAATTACCACAGGCTATGCACAACAGGAATTTGTATTTCAACTTCCTTGATTTGTACTGAAAGTCTGAGATCAGAGTGCCAACAATGGAAAGAGTCTAGGTCAGGTCGTCTACTGTCCCACCAGACACTCATGTGGTGCAGAGAAAACAGAATCTTACAATAACACTCATCCCAGGGTACAACTCTATCTTTCAAATAAATAACTAAATCTTTAAAAAAGAGTATTCATCACATGCATGAGGTCTCCAGACTCATGACCTAATTACTCCTCAAGGGTCACATTTTCACATATTAGGGGTTAATTTTAACATGTGAGGCAACACAAATATTCAGTCCATAACTGATACCATGCAGCTGAATGAATGACAGAAGTAACCTGGTAGCATAGGTGTGTGTACCTGAGCTGAGAAGCAAAATGGGACAGCTTTTATTTCCAACAAGTACATTAGCAGTCTATCTTCTACCTCCAGGCAGCGTCGGTATAGCTAAACAATTTAAATCTCGATTTTTATCATGGATAGAGCTGACAATATTTGCCCCCATAGAAATCTTGCCTCTTCTGTCAGATAACAGGTCTGCAATAAAATACTTCTCTTTCTCTTTTATTTCTAACACAACAATTTTTGGTAGGTATGTTTAAGTTTAAGGTGGATAATGGAAACAATTTGTCTCTCAGATTTTGTACCCCAATCCCCAGGTCCATACAGTTCTTCAGAGAATCACACAATGGTCTGTGTTTTGTCAGTTTTGCTGTAAAAGTACCCAGTAATTTTTTTAAGTACTGTAATTTTGAAAATTTTCATTTATTGCAGAAGACATTAGCTAGTGGCCAGACAAAAGAATCGAGAAGAATGACAAAGCCCATTAATAAGAAGATCAAAATCTTTCCAAACTTCACATTATAAAAACAGTATACCACAAGGGAGATTTCCTTTTCTTTGTGTTCTTTGCTCAATGTAGTAGACCTCTGTAGAAAACTTTTCTAGCTATGTAAGTCTTAGTGCATTTAAAAGAACCTTTCCAAAATGCATCATCTTCCATAGACTATGAAGATACAGTACCACTGTTACCCATTTAAGGACAGTCCACTATCAAATTATGCAGCTTTAAGAATCAGCATCCCCAATAGAAAATTAACCTTCCTTCCTTTCATCATTGCAGAAGTTCACTGTTTTGCTTTCTTTTTTCAAAATTTATTTTTTACTTGAAAGGCTGATTTTACATAGAAGGAGAGAGGAAAAACAAGGTCTTCCATCTGCTGCTTAACTCCCCAAATGATCCCACAATGGATAGAGCTGAGCTAATCCAAATCTGGGAATCATGAGACTTTTCAAGGTCTCCCATGTGGGTGCAGGGTCACAAGGACTTGGGCCATTCTTTTTTTTTTTTTAAAGATTTATTTTTATTATTTTTTTCATTGGAAAGGCAGATATACAGAGAGGAGAGACAGAGAGGAAGATCTTCCGTCTGATGATTCACTCCCCAAGTGAGCGCAGCAGCCGATACTATGCCGATCCGAAGCCAGGAGCCTCTTCTGGGTCTCCCATGCGGGTGCAGGTTCCCAAACCTTTGGGCCGTCCTCGACTGCTTTCCTGGGCCACAGGCAGGGAGCTGGAAGGGAAGCAGGGCTGCCGGGATTAGAACCGGCGCCCATATGGGATCCTGGGCGTGCAAGGTGAGGACTTTTAACCACTTGCGCCACCGCGCCGGGCCCAACTTGGGCCATTCTTCACTGGCTTTCCAGTCCATAAGCAGGGAGCTGGATCAGATATGAAACAGCCAGAACACGAACTAGTGACCATACAGAATGCTTTCACCACAGGGAGCCACCATACCAGCCACATGCTCTAGAAGCTAAAGCTTTTCCATTTAGTTATTACTCTCTGCTTCCAAAGAGAGGGAAGTTGTTGTTGTTGATTAACTTTGCTTATAAAGGTTTGACAAGATCTGTTATAAAAGAACCTGAGCAATGATGAGATTTGATGAAAAAGAAATAAACAGAAGGGATCTAGAGGCTGGCTGACAAAACAGCTGCTTGTGATGTCAACAAGCCCCTAGGGGCACTGATTTGGGTCCCAGCTGCTCCACTTCTGACATTGCTCGCTGATAATGACTTGGGAAAGCAGAAGATTCCCCAATACCTTGGGGCCCTGCCACCCAGGTGAGAAACCAGTGAATGGAAGATCGTGTGTGTGTGTGTGTGGGGGGGGGGTGTCCCTTTCTCCATAACTCTTTTAAAATAAATAACCTTTAAAAGAACAGAGGAGGGGTCCAGATAACTTCCTAAGTATGAACAAAATCACATATGCCCTAGGTTTGCCTTCCTACTGCTTCTCTTTTCCTTTTAAACACTGTTCTACAACCATTCAATTATCCCATCACAATCTCAGATGTCTAAATCAATGTATATGCTGCATATTTTTCTCCTGCATGTAGACTCGCATTCCTTCGGACTTTTAAAAACTTAGAAATCTCTGAACCCAGCACAGTAGCCTAGCAGTTAAAGTCCTTCCCTTGCACATGCTGGGATCCCATCTGGTTCATGTCCTGGCGGTCCTGCTTCCCAGCCAGCTCCCTGCTTGTGACCTGGAAGAGCAATCAAGGATGGCCTAAAGCCATGGGACCCTGCATCTGCATGAAGATCTGGAAGAAGCTAACGGCTCCTGGCTTCGGATGGGCTTATCTCTGGCCATGGTGTCCACTTGGGGAGTGAATCAGCAGACAGAAGATCTTCCTCTCTGTCTCTTTTCCGCTCTGTATATCTGACTTTCCAATAAAAATACATAACTATTTCTTAAAAGCTTAGAGATTTATAATTAAGCTCATAAGTTCCAATATAAACTCTATAGTTACTCTCTTCATTCAAAGAATGGTTCTGTCTAAGTCCAGTTGCATGGCTCTCAAACTCATGTTTTCAGAGCCAGGTTTCCCTGAGCAGAGGAAGTTGTGGTGTCCTTGATCCCATCATCATCTCTCTTCTGGTCATCTGAAGGTGGAATTTCAAGCCACTGGTAATATTTCTCCCACCATCCCCTGCTGCTTGTTATCAAATCCTGAATCACTCTCCTTCCACCAATCTTCCATTTCTTTCTATTAATTCAGCAATGGTGTTTTTTTCTAGGCTATTGTCATTTCAAGTTGTTCATTTCCATATTTTCCTTCTGCTTAAATGCTGCTGCAGTTTAGGCTCTTATTGCTTTTTGCTTAGATTTCTTGATTTTCTTCCTTCCATCTCTCTTTGCGATAAACTACCACCTACAGTTTTACCAAATAAGCAGGTCTTACTATTTTTACATTGGATGTGAATCTGACCCAAACATAAATAATTTCCAGCCAAATAAAATGTATAAAAGAAAAAAGAAAAAATCGGAACTAGCAGGATGTTAGGCATCAAAAGCAAGCTGGGGTTAACACAATTATTGGGAAAATCACAGTCCACTATAAACACTGGGAAAAAAATCACAATGTTTACAGGAGGCTCGGGCAGGATTTATAATACAAGCACCAGTGTTTCCAAAAGGAATATTCAGGTTTCCAATGTAATGCATCAGAAATGCAAAATTAGAATAACAGATAACTTTCAAGGATCATGACAAGTGATCAACGCTGAGCTCCACTGGACTTAGGAGTAGAAACACTAAGTTAAAATAAACCCTGCTTTCTGCATAAGCTGCTGAGTACTTGGACAAGGTTTTGTTGTCAAGGACAAAATTAAGGAGGTCTAATCTTGTAGAACTAGAGGAAAAACAGTCTGATAATCTAATTATTTCTCTTTAAAATATTCAGTAACTATTTATTGTTTTCAATTATGAGTTCTTTTTCATGTCCCTCAATGTGCATTTCTACTTGGCATTCAATAACTCCCTAATTCATCCAATAGCGTATAAAATGCCTACTTTATTGGGAAAACCTTTATATTTTTACTTGAAAGTCAGAGTTTCAGAAAAAGGGAGAAACAGAGACCTTCTACCCACTGTTTCACTCCCCAAGTGGCTGCAACGATCATAGGGCTGTGCTGGTCTGAAACTGAGGGCAGGAGCTTCCTTTGAGTCTCTCTTGTGAGTACAGGGACCCAGGGCCTTGTGCCATCCTAGGCTGCTTTCCTAGAACAGTATCAGAGCTGGATCAGAAGTAGAGCAGACAGGGCACTAACTCATGCCCATATGGAATGCCACGTCCTCCAACCTACCCCTTTTACCTGATGTCTCTGCACTGTCTTCTCCCAAAAATGTTCTCATTTCCTTCTATGTGCTTTATGAAATTAAATCTACTACTCAAGTGCTGGTTCCTATCCTTCCTATCTCTGCAAAGTAGTCCTGAACCAAGCATATGGCTGGAATTGATTCCTCCTGAAATTTGAACTTTTGATATGGCATGCCTTCTTGAAACCCAATCCTAAAATCTAACTAAATGCAGAACACAGGATTCAGAAATAAACAAGAAAACACATTTATTTTCTTTGCACTTTATTTCATACTGTGAACAACTGATACGTTTCTAATCCCTTCCATGAAATCTTAAGCATCTTTTCTGAGACAGGGACCATGAATTAACACATTAATCCTTTATGGGGCCTATCACAATGCCTTGTACAAAATATTTCTGAATGGAAGACTTACCTAACTTACCAAATTACCTCATTATAAAATTAAATTGCTTGCTTTGTTATATAAGCATTGTTATTAATTTCATGAGGGACACCTTAGAGCAAACACAGATATCTTGCCATCTAATTCTTGTGTTCAAATATCAGTGCTCCAATCTCTGTTGCTTTATAAAGGGGTCCCTTACTCCAATATTTCTGAGTCTCTTAGCAGTGCTGCCTTGTGTCTGTGAATCTGGTTGGCTGAGGAGTATGACTGCTTCCCAGCAGCGATCACATAGCTCAAGTACACATTTACTACCAATGACCTCCTCAGAGCTGGCATCCTACCTGCCAGCTCTGTTGCTGCCACTGCCACAGTGGAATGAGAGAAATCTTCATCACTGTTTTCAGAGTGAGAACAGACATTTTTTCTGCATCATGTTTAACTGATAGAAGTAGAAGTCAGGTGGAATTGAGGCCTTTAATTCAACAACACTATTGCATCACTTTGTAGCAGCTATCAAGAACTGTCACCATCACAGTAGCATCACAAGTTGGCAGCCCAAGAACTGTTGGTCCCACAGATATACTTGCATCTAGCCCTCCAGTCATGCCACTGCTGCTAGTAGATCACTGCAACTGTCACTGTTGTTCCCACCGGCACTATATGATTACCTACAATGTTGCCATGGTCATGGCTGGAACTTGTGAGCCAATGGCATCCTGAATGTCGCCCCATCCTTGTTCTTACACAATGTAGTTCCTGGAACCACTTTGCATGACCTGCTGCTTGAACAAGTGGTTGCCTGGAGCACTGCCATGTAGTTCTCCACTCCTCCAGGCAAGACAATATGATGAAGAGCCACATGATTGCTCCTTTAGATTGCTTGTGTGGAGCCAGAAAGTATGTAACAATAAGGCTCAGTTCTCCCAACTTTTATATGGATGAGTTTATATTTATTATCTCCCAGTTTATATTTATTATACCCCCTCTATAATTTACTTTCCAAGTATTGTGTCACTGGGTTGGATTGTGTTTCAATATTAGCTACCTAGCTATACTGGAATCAATATTTCTCCTTTTTTTCATCCCACTCTCGCATCTCTCACAAGTTTCCTATTTTCTTTCCTGAAGCGGCCTCCAGTAAACATACAACAGTTGAATTTCACCAGTGGCTAGACTTCCAAGTCTTTCATCTTATTCCATGAGATCTTCCATCTCAGTATAAAATAGTGAATACAAATGACCATGGGTGGAGGAGCTAGCAGCTGAAACCTACATCCTGATCATCTAAGATATTTGTAACACATCAGTAATCACTATAGATCAAAAACTATTTTAAAACTTATTTAAATCCTCCACAAAAAATACCAGAATTTGGAAATTTGGCCATCTAATAGATAGCTATCCCATAGATTTCTAATCAGTATATGTATATGAGTAAACCACCAAGGCTGCCCTAAAAGTAGTCAGGCAATAATGCCAGGCATCCAGAGAGAATTAACAATAGTGCCTGTTCACAGCAGCCACACAAGAAACTTCCTTGTTCAAAAGCTAAGAATGTAAAATTCACCGTGGTCATCTCACAATTAAGTACATGAATCATGCAAAGTAAGAAAATACCTATGATGAGGAAAATGCTCAGTTAATAGAAACTGATGCAGACCTGGCACATGTATTATTGCAACCATCAGAGGACATGAAACAGTTATTTTTTTTAACAGGAATTAAACACTCTAAACTGGAGGTATAAAGTCTATTATGAATCTCCAGCTGTAGGCAACTGCCTGGGTTATCTTGTACCTGAAAGTGTTATGCGACTGGGAGAAAAGGCAGTCATGCTGGCAGCATTCTGGGCCTGGATAATGCCAAAGTCACATTAACTTTATCAGTATGCCAGCAAGGTTGTTTATTCTATTTTGCTTTTTAGGGATATGTGGGGAAGACAAGGAGTGCTGGACTTGGACATGCCACCGCAGACCCCAAACTGATGGGGGGCAGAGGGAAATATGGGAGTTGGGAGACTGCAAATTCCCCAGGGAAGGCAGTGGCTGTGCACATGTTTGACAGGGCATGAATGACTTCTGGGAGCTTCTGGACCCAGTCACTGAACACGCAGGTAGGAACGGGAACTGAGATGGAGTGGTTTAGAGGGGGGCGGTGCAAAGGGGGCATGTCTGGGTCAGGCCAAGGAACCAACCTTGTGAGAGACCTGGGCTGGACTAAATAGTATCACCTGCCACCCACTGGCACATGCAAAAGCTGGGTCTGAAAAGCATGTCCACCTAGGGTAGGCAACAGTATTCACCCAAAAGTGTCAGAGCGGGGAACAGGCTGGGCCACATTACCCACCAGAGCACACACACACACACACACACACACATACATAGATCTGGGAGCAGATTCTGGAGGGGGGGGGGGGCGGGACTTGTGGTCTCTTCATATAGTATTGCAACACCCACAAGTTTGCAAGGAGAGCTGGGAGGGGGGAACTCACCTAACAGGACCCCATCTGACACTTGCAGGAGCTAGGGCTAGGAAAAGGCAACGCTGGGCCAGGCTGCTGCACCTGTCAGAAACTGCAAAGGCAAAAACTGAGGGCAGACTAATTCCACACAGGGCCACAACTGGCATATGTGAGGTCCTGGGCCTGGTAAAACTTGGGGAACTTCCCAGTTAGGCCACAGCTCCTGCTGGGGAGCACATTAGCTGGGACTGAGAGTGGGACAGGCCAGGCAAGAGTGTAGCACACCTCAGCATTTGTGTGGGCTGGTTTGGGGCAAGCTGGGCTGGGCCAGGCCGCAGTACCCACTGGCATGCATGAGAGCTAGAACAGATTGTGAGTCATGCCTGATGGGCCACACTGCAACAACCACCAATTAGAGCTGAGACTGAAAGTGGGTCATGCCAAGCTGGGTTGAACTACCTACCAGCATGTACAAGATCCAGAGCTAAAAATGGGCCAGGTAGAACTTTAGGAACTCTCCTGCCAGGCTGCTGCTCACACCTGGAAATGTGAGAGCCAGGGCAAACCAGGCCGGGCAAGGCTATATTGTCCCTCACAACAGCTGGAATGGGTGTGGGAAAGGCCAGGTTAAGCCACGGCATCTTCCAGTTCACATGAGATCTAGGTGTAGGGTTTGGGCCAGGATGAGCTAGGCTGTAACACCCACATGAGAGAGACAAAGTGGGTACAAGCTAATTAGACTAGGCCACAGTACCCAACAGTGAGTGCCAGGATTCGGGATCAAACATGTCAGGCTGGGCCATAGCACCCATCAACACACACAAGATCTGGAGCTAGCGCCTGGTAGGGGAACTCCTCTACTATGCTGCAACTCGGGCTGGTGAGCAAAACATCTAGGGCTGGGACAACAGAAGTGGTCTGACCTCAGAGTGCATGTATCAGAACTGGGCCCTCTTAGTTGCTGATACCTGCACAGTGAACAGCACGTCCAGGTGTACATGGGAGACATAACGGTCGGCTCACCTGCGCCATTAGGGGACTATAACTGCCATGTCAGAATATGGAAAGAAGAACAGGTTGTACAGCTCTCCTGGCCAAGCTTTGCAGCATGTTCCTGAGTCTGCAGATACACTAAAGTAGACTTGATCAATCAGTAGACCTTGGAAAGGTTTTCTCAACCCTAGCGCAAAGATGCTGACAATGTCTCAGAACTAACAACACCATCCAAGCAACACTGCCAGAACATTCTTCCCCACACCAGGGTTTCTAATGTGTCATCAAATGACTGTCCCCATCCATGGGTGCTGATACAATAGGACAGCAAAGAGTGACCTTGTCTGCCGCTCAGCAGACACAGGAAAAAAAAAATCTGTCCTACCCACCTTCTTCCATATCTCAAACCTCCCCACCCTAATCAGAGACCCACATGGGAGTGCATCCCTCTCACCGTGGAAACAATATTGAAAATAATTTTTAAAGTCTATAAAGAAAATCCAAATCAAAATTTTGTGGATTAAAATGTAATATTTGAGAGGAAGATTGCACAGGGTGTGACAAATCGAAGATTTGATCAGGAAGATTGATGTAGTTTTAACACATAGCAATAGAATTCATCAAAATAAAACATAAATTAAAATGAACAGTGAAAAAAATCCATGGAAAATGCATATTGTTGTAAATGCCACATGAATTTAAAAACATTTTTGCACCAAAACTGACTTACATCATTTTTGATGTCTCTTTCTATACATCACTGGAACTTCCAAAAGGCAGGGTTAGACACAATATCAAAAGAACCACTAGCTGAAATTTTTCTGAATTTGAAAAAGCATAGAAATCCAAGAATCCTAATTTATATAAACCACAAATAAACATGATAGAAACTACACCAAAACACACCATAATCAAGTTGCCCAAGACCAGCATTTAATACAAAACCTTCATTGTACTAGTGTAGACGGAGAAGGAAAAATGTTATGCAGAGAAAGAGGTGTGGATGACAGCAATGGCAGGTTTCTTGCTGAATATAATACAAATAAGGAAAGAGTTGAACAATGTCCTTAAAGTACTGACATTCAAACAAACCAATCTGCCACCACAGAATTCTGTACTTAGCAAAATTCCAAAGGAAAACAGTTTTTCAGAAACAAGAAAGCTGAAATAAATTATCAGCAACAGACACACTATAAAAAACATCTTAAAGCAGGTCTTGGGCCAATAGGGAAAAGATCCCAGATAGAAATATGGGCTTACACACAAAAATTAGAACACTGAAATTAGTTGACATCTGGCAAAATATGTAAGATATTTCTATTCAAATAACTTAAGAGATAAATGGAGTAGTTAGACAAAATCAGTATAGCATGGCATTGTAACACTTACAGAAGTAAAATATATGAAAATAATAGCTGAAAGGCTGGAAGGGGGAAATAGAACTGAATTGTACATGATCTTCCACTGTATATAAAACTGTATAACCCCATGTGAAGGCAAGCTGTGATATGCAACAATATATGTTACTAGCCTTTAAGGGATAAAATGGAATTTTAAAACCTTTCACTTGAACCATGTATTAAGCCCAGGGTTTAAGATGCCCCTATTCCACACTGAAGTGCAGAAGTTTGATTTCCTGTGCTGGCTCCTGCCTCTAGTTCTCTGCCAGTGTGAGTCTGGGAGGTAACAGAGGATGCTCAAGTCACAGTTCTCCAGCGGATGCTTCCTTTCTTAGTGTCCCCTTCTAATCGTTGTTTCTTTGATCTGAGAGAAAAGGACCCAGGCAGTCTCACCTGCAGTAACCTGACATATAACCTCCCTATAGTCTGAGCAGGAAGCATGATAAAGGACATTTCAGACCAGGACACTTTCTCTTCAGTCTCATCATTTATTCCTGGACTATTAATATAATTTCTTGGGTGCTGGTGCTGTGGCACAGTAGGTTAAGCTGCTGCTGCCTGTGGTGCTGGCTTCTTCTGTGGGCACTATTTGAGCCCCAGCTGTTCCGCTTCGGAACTAGCTCCTTGCTTATGCTTCTATAAACAGTAGAAGATCCACAAGTCCTTGGGCCCTGCACCCATGCAGAAGACCTGGACGAAACTCCAAGCTTCTAATTTCAGCCTAGCCCAGCCCTAGCCGACATAGTCATTTAGGGAGTAAATCAGCAAACAGAAGCTTGCCCTCTCTGTCTCTAACATTGCCTTTGAAATAAATTGATCATTTTAAAAACTTATCCTCAGTGAACCACAGTCTGAAAATCCTAAAGAGATATTTTTAAATAATTCATAAGTTTTATACATATATAAACTGTATTTTTTTTTTACTGAATTCCAGTCTCCAGATTTGAAGGGCTCAATATAAAGCCCTTTCCACACACAGCTGCAGAATATTCTTTCTAGGAGGCACACCAGTGATTTAGAATTAAGATCATGTCTTACATAAACAAAAAGGTGGAGCAGTGGACACAAGCCCTGTTGTAAAAGGAGAATACGGCAGCACATTTGGTGTTGTAGCAGAAGAACAGAATAAAGTGGACAAGTGCCCCAACAAACGATGACAGCAATGGATCTTGGTGAATGGAGTGAATAGACATTGGGAGGGCGACATCATCCTCGGATTGGTGAAATCGGCAGCATTTCAGAACTATCCAAACCACTTGGACAGAACCCTTGGAATATGTACACTTCAAGACTCTGGGTTGATAGGAGGTGGCGGTTCTTCATCCCTGGGCACTGGGACATGTGGAAAGCCATGAGTGGTTTCCTCCTTTGTCTCTCCCCTTCCCCCAGGAACAAGAAGAAAAAACAACAAATTTGTAAGTAATGAGTTCACCCAATTTTCCCTAAACCTCAGTCTTTCCAATACTGATCAACCATGTAATCATAATTTTAAAATAAAATTTAAAAAAAGAATTTCATATGAGGCCCTCCATGACCGGATCTCCGATCATTCCTCATTCCAAGCTTGGCTCCACATTCTTCCCTAAACTTGATATGTTGGGCTGACTTCCCACATTTGCTTACGTCACCTCTTCAGTTTGCAATGTACCCTTACCCCATTCCTGTGCATCAAGAAAAATCATCATTTCCTAAGCTTCAGACAAAGAATTCTCTTCTGGATGAAGATGTTCTGACATCTCTTTCCATTCTAGTCCTAGTATAATTTATTTTAGGTCCTAAGTACTCTAATAGCATTGTCTGCTGTTATTTGACCTATAAAATGTTTTGTATTATTTCATTAAATGTCTGCTGTACATAATTTTTTAAAAA
The DNA here is from genome assembly GCF_017591425.1 of Ochotona curzoniae. Taxonomy (NCBI): domain Eukaryota; kingdom Metazoa; phylum Chordata; class Mammalia; order Lagomorpha; family Ochotonidae; genus Ochotona; species Ochotona curzoniae. The sequence continues at coordinate 38,018,710 of NW_024467122.1, forward strand.
TATATTTGACTTTCTTATTTTAGAGAGAAATAAACATACAGTACCCCCCCCCTCACTGGCTCACTTACTAAATGCCCATATGGTTGGCCAATTGTTTGAGTAAAAAAATCACTCTAGTTGGGAAATCACTGGTCTAATACAAATCTGAGCACATAAAGACATGTGGAATTAGTAAGAATATACATAAAGTTTAGATATGACAAGCAATGAAAGGAAGTAATAGAACTGAGCACATCATTCTGCAATTACCCTGAGGAAAGAAATATGTGATGACAGAAGAGTAAGCCAAGTCAGAAAGATCACAATGTTGAAGTTTATGGGGCAAAAAAAGAAAACCAAAGTTTCCATCAAAATGAGGCAGAAAGATGGATGTGTCATCCCTGCCACTAGAGGAAAAGTCCAAGTTGGTACATAGTCAGGCCAAACTCTTCTTAAGAGAGTTTACTGTATGTCAGAAGACAGAGTTACAAGAAATGGAGAGAGGAGAGGGTGAGGAGTGAGGACGGGGACAGGAGAAAAGAGAGAAAAACTCTTTCATTGCCTAGTTCACTCCCCAGATGTTTGCAATGGCCAGCACAGGACCAGGTCAAAGCCAGGAGCCAGGAGCTTCATCCCAGTGTTCAACTTAGGGAGCAGTGGCCTAAGCTCTTGGCCATCCTCCACTGCCTTCACAGGGACACTAGAATGGATCCAAATGAGAAGTGGAACAGCCAGTTAGTGAACTGACCCCCTTTGGGATACTGATATACACGCAGCAGCTTTACCAGTTATGCCACAATGCTTGCTTCTCCAGCCAAACTTTGAGTGTGGTCTCAATGCAAAGTCAGGAAACCAGCGGGGAGGGTATCACCCCAATGCTAGCATGAATAGAGCTCTGCAATCTGAAGACAAATACATAATGGGACAGGCAGGAGCTCCATATTTTCACCTAAAATGCAGGTAGATTAGTTCATGAAGTTGAATGGTGTTTTCTCCAGATTGACTGCCAGCTATTAGGAGACCTGTGAAGGAATGATGACCTTAAATGCAGTAGGATGGGAGTCACCTGGTTTGTAGTTGGTCACCAAGATTAGAAAGGCATGCATACACAACTGCAGAAAACTTGCATTCAAACTAATGCGATTTTTTAGGACAGGTCAAATATATTTTTTGCACTGAAATACAGAACATGTGAGCATCATAATGGAAATGCAGAAATCATAAATAGAAAAGCCAGTGCCAACACAGCAGCAGTACAAAAGATCAGCAAGCAGGCATGACTGTTAAAAATAAGATTGGTTCTGAAGAGACACGCTGAATACAGCAATTTTTTGTTTTGTTTTTAAAGTCAGTGTTACAAATGATAGTAATAGTCACTTCAGCAGCCTGCTCAAAAGCTGGGTATCTTAAAAAAATGATTCTTTCTTTCCTAGCAAAAATAATATTAAAATGAAACCGGGAAATTTATTTCCCTTTTTATCACAGCAGGGGTTGGTTACACCAAATAAGCCTAACAACACTCCAATGTGAGAACCACTGAAGCTAAGAACTGACCCTTATCATTATCTATACAACACATTTAATGCTCAAATCGGATCCAACAACCGTCTCTACCTCTGCCTTCTGCCTTCCACGTGCTGTTTATTTTCTCCCCTACCATCCTAGAAGATGTTATTAAATAGAAAGAAGGCCCAACATTCTATTGTCTTGCCCTTCACTAACCCCCAATGGCAAAAGGTGGAAAAGGAGATTTCAAACACAACCCAAAAGATGACTCCCATGCAAAAGAATTTACCAATTAGGTAATCATTGTTATCCAGCACCTCCCTTGTGTCAAAAATTTGTACTGTGTTTGGAGAGAATTCTTAAAAAGAGAGAGAATTCAAATAGGCAGGCTTATTGCTTGAGAATTGTTAAAAAAAAAAAAAGCAGGCCTGGGAAGCAAATGCATGTTTACAAAACAGGCTTCTTAGCCCAAAGAACAGAGGCAAGGGAAGCCCCTGAGTTTTCAAGGGGTTCAATCCATGAAGGTTTTCAAGCAGAATGTTTAATTGTTAAAGGGTGTATGATAGACACTTAAGAGCAGAACAGACCCTTATCAACCTGAGAGAAAATTAGATTTAACAGCACTTGAAATCAAAGGGTGAATTAAAGGGCATTAGTATGACTGCACTAGCAGCCTTGAGCAAGCGTCTCGAACTCTGAGAGCCTCATTTTTCACATTTATGAAATATAGCAACACTAATTCCTTCATAGATTGGTGGTGAGGTGAGGTAATTTTCCTTGGATATGCATAATCAATGAAGTTGTTATTACAGTTATTGCAGTAACTCCCAGAACAATGCACTTATTGATTAGGAGAAAAATGCCATTGTCCTAGGTTATGATAGAAACGACAAGCAGGCTTCTGGTCCTCAGGCAGATTAGTGTTGTGAATAAATGTGTCTCCTCCATTTCTGTCCACATTGCATCCAAACAAACATCTCAAATGTGGATACACATGCATGAAAAAGGGCCAACAGTTAAAACTTCAGGGGTGGAATGGTATTGGTTGATTACACACCATCTGCACTGGCATTTTCTGGATACAAGGAATACAACAATGAACAAATAAGGACGTCGCTTTAAATATGCACTTAATCTTTTTTATTGTTTTATGATACAGTTTAATAGGCACTGGAGTTTCCCCTCCCTCTCTCCAAGTTTCTTCCCTTCACTTCTGTTCTCCCCTACAGCTTCACAATAGATGTCTTGCGTGAATTTTCACAAGTCATTCATGCTGTCACTGAGATGTCTCCCAATAATGTAGGAGATTAAAATAATGTATCAGTCATTTTGTTGTGAGTTCATCTTTGTAGTACATGCATGAGGACTTGCTTCTCTGTTTCCATCTATGAATATATTCATTTCCACTACATTTCCATAATGCATCCCCTTGAGTACAGTCCACCAAGGGGAGAAAAAAAATAGTGAACCTTCACCCACATATAACAAAGGTACCAATGTGGATGCTATGGTGGTGAAAAAGAGGGTCCAGCATCTTCATGTGCAAATAAATGTCAGCATGTGTCCCAAGGCACTAATGAAGGTACAATGAGGATTAGATCCTCTTTACTGAACGGGCAGTAATGAAGGGAACAAATAACTAGGAGGTGCGATAAGGTAAAATTATTCACAGGTAAAATCCTTAGATTTGACATCATATTATCTCATATTAGAGCAAACATATGACATTTGACCTTTTGGGATTGGCTCATTTTCCTTAGCATAATGGTCTCCAGTTTGGCCCATTTGGCCACAAACAATTGCATTTAATTTTTTTAAATAGCTGAGCAGTATTCCATAGTGTATATGAACCACAATTTCTTTATCCAGTTGTTTTGTTAACGGGTATTTACATTGCTTCCATGTTTTTGCAATTATTGATTGTGCTGCAATGAACATTGGGGTGCATTTTGCTTTCTCATGTAACAAGTCTTTTGTATATATTTCTAGAAATGGTATTGCTGGGTCATATGGTAGTGAAGGGTAGTGAAGGGATTTTCAGTTGCCTAAGTTTTCTCCATATTGTCATTCATAGTGGTTGCACCAGCCCGCAATCCCACCAGCAGTGGAGTAGGGTTCCTTATTCCCCACAACCTCGCCCACAGGTGTTGTTGGTAGTTTTCTGTATGTGGGCCATTCTTACTGGTGTTAAGTGGAACCACAGTGTTGTTTTTATCTGAATTTCCCTTATTGCTAGGGAGCTGGAACATTTTTTCATATGCCTGTTAACCATTTGGATTTGTTCCTTTGAAAAGTTTCTGCCCATTTCTTGACTGGTTTGTTTGTTCTGATATTATGACTGGTCTAGAATTCTTTGTATATTCTGGAAATTTGCCCTTTATCTCCCGTGTAGTGTAAATATGCAGTTAATTTTTCTGTCCCTGTTCTCTTGCCCTTCCTGTGGAAAAAGTAAACGAGGTAAGAGTATCTGTGTTATCAGCAATTATGTCACACTATTTTGTATTCAAGTTTCCCCTCTAGTACTCAAACATATGGTTAAGTCTCCTATTGTAAAGCTTAACATAATCATTCATGTATTTGACAGGCTGAGTGTTGAGTTAGGAGGGTATCAAGGGATGAGACAAAGATGAGCCTTTCATCTGCTGGTTCATCCCACGAAGCCTATATCATCCAGCACTAGTCCAGCCAAAGTCAGGATCTCAGAACCGTCTCTCGATCTTCAATGTGAATGTCTGGACAGGCCATTCTCTGCTGCCTATTCCAGGAACATTTGTAGGGAGCTAGATCAGAGGCAGAGCAGCTGGAGCTCCAATCAGTGCTTCAATACGGGATGCCTGAATCACCAGAGTACCAAAACATTGGTCCCACGTTGCCCACTCTTAAAGTAATGGCAATAAAATAATAATAAATTTTCTTTGTTTCAGTTTTCTTCTGCTGTCTACTGGCTGCCCTGCTAGTAAGCAATGTCTTTACTTCCTGTCTTTGCTTCCTTCCTCCCATTTTCTTTTGAACCCATTCCAAGCAGAGAGTGGTGCAGAAACCACTCTTGTCAACAGTGCCTCAGATAGCAAATGCCATGCCTCTCTGCAAATTAGAAAACAGTGCCCCTCTGGATGGATTAATTGCAAATAGCTGTGCTCCTCAAGTAGCTCTGGCAGAGTAATTTACAAGCTATAATTACAAATAGCTGTGCTCTGTGAGAAGCTGTAGCAGAGTTCAGGGGTATTTTACTACCACTGATCCATTCAGATGGGCACCTCTGCACAAAGGATAACGTGTGTATCCACACAGCCCTGCTTCTTGTGTTCAGCAGCAGCCTCCTCAAAGCTGAAGCCAACAATTAAGTCTCAGTTCTACTGTGTCTTGCTTTACCAGCCAGGTAATTCAGGGTTTATCACATCTTCCTCTTCAAAGCAAGAAACACCTACACCCCCAAAAGCTTTCTTTGTATCCTGGCTGGCTCCTCTGTGTCTCTCAGACCTCCACACACAAGGCTGACTTCGGAGCTTGGGCCTTGGATATGTCATATTTTCTGTCTTAAAATATTCTTTTAAAGAACAAATGCAAGGATTTGTTTAAATTCAAGGATTTTAAGTCAGACATAGGCTGACAGAGCCCAAATATTTACCTCCAGTCATGGCCTCTCCCTAAGTGTTGGACAGCTCAAAGACAGTAAGTTCAAGACTGAGTTCTTAATTCCCTTCCTACCCTCAGTATAATCTTTCCACTGCCCTGATTTTTCAAGTCCACTATCATGAAGTTATATAGATGTCCTTCTTTCTTACATCCCACATGCACCTGCATGCTTTTTGTTATTACACTTAAATACCGAAGGAACTCAACAATGACTCATTACCTCCAAAACTAACATTTGGTCCAAAACACCACAATGAATAATATATTATTTCATTTGCATCCTAATTGTTGAATTTTTTTCCTGTTCTGTGTCCACTGCAATCTGTCGTCCACATAAATCGAAATGGTTCCACTAAAATTTACATCAAATTGTGCCACTTCTCCGGTTGACACTTTCCAATGGGTTCCTATGAAGCCCAGAGCAAATTCCAGTGTTCACTATCCTTCACAATCCTCTCACTGCATCACGCATGTTTATCTCACTTCCAACTCTCATCATCTACTCCCCTCAAAAACACAGTTAATTCTGTTTCTGCCATGTTTGCCTGCTTGTTGTCTCTTCAGCACACTACCATACACACCTACCATAAAGACTTGTGTGTTCTTTCACTTTGACAATTTTCCCCAGAGAGCTGCTGTACCTTAGTGAGAAGTCACCTTCTCAATGATACTTTCTGTGATTACTATAATTAAAGCTGTAATCACTTGCAAACCCAGCCCTTTATTATCCCATCATTTAATAGACATAGCTTGTATTATACTTTTAACCAGAGAATGACAATTTGGTACTGATATGTTGGTTGAAAATACATATACAGATATAGTGCTTAAGTGAATACATTGTAACTAGTAGCAGTAACATTGTCTTATAACTTGAGGACCATTTGTAAACAGAGTGAAAAGATGAGAAAATAAGGCATAGGACATCAGACAGCACAGGCCATTCTCTGTAATAGGTCAAATGCTTACAGTGATGTGTTAGAGTAAAAGAGAAAACAAAAGCAGTAGCAATTTGTGAAAGTTATCAAATTCACATTTCTTTTAGTCTTAGGTAAACAAATCAAATTCAGGTGACTATAAAATGACTCCTAAAGAATGATTCCCTCCCATTCTTATCCAACTTTTGTATTTGTATATGGCCACTCATAAGTCTAAGTCAATGAAACACAAGCTGAGGAAAAAGCCCTGGGTGTTCACTCTGGTGAATTTATCACTTAGAAAAACATGATAGTCTACGGCCATACCACCCTGAACGCACCAGATCTTGTCTGATCTTGGAAGCTAAGCAGGGTCGGGCCTGGTTAGTACTTGGGTGTAGGAGGACATTGTGACCCTGGAAGGCCAGCGAGCACAGGTTTGCATTCATTGGGCAGTATTTGCATGAAAACGACCAAATGGCTATCTCTTGCATACCTGTTGGGAGATAGTTCCCACAGGTCGAGTAAACAGCATGTAAATGAGAACACCTAGCGCGATGTAAAGACTAAAGGAATTCTAATCTAGAGTGCGATAACAGTTGATGGTTTTGTTTATGAGCTGGATACTTCCTCCCCTACCCAATACGGACTTTCAGAGTATAAAGTGTGAGGCCCCTAATAAACTTCGGCTTTGACCATCAGTCAGGGTCCACGCGTGTTATTATCGGCTCCGTGCACCAAGTCCGTCGCTGCGGGACAGCGACAAGTGGCGCCCGAACAGGGACTTGAAAGAAGAAGAGAAAGTGCAGCGGAGACCCCCACAGAAAGTGGTGAGTGGGACAATGGGCCAGAAGCAGTGTAGAGCACAGTCGTTTATCTCTCTTATGCAGAATTTTTTAGTGAAAAGTGGAGCAAAGGTAACTAGGCAGCAATTGCGTTCTTATTTAGAGCTTATTGGTGAATATAATCGTTGGTCTCCAGATGAATGGACACTAGAAACTGGACTTAAGAATTTTACTCAGAAAAATGCTGAAAAAGCCGGAAGGTTAGAAGATAATCAAGTTAGCTTTTGGATTATATCAGCTTTAATTAGAGCTGTTATTATAATTTTAGAAGGGGAATGTGCAAGAAACTCCTCTAAGAGGAGACACCCCCAAAATGTAGCCAAAAAAGAAGTGTTTCATAATATGGACAAGGAAGAAAGAGAAAGAGGACTCTTAAGAGGTCCACCTAACAGGAAAGGCTACTGTAATAGTTCTAAAAAAGAAGCGCCTCATAGTGCAGATGAAGAGGATGGCAAAGAGCAGCCTGTGAGAGACTTCCCTAACGGGAGATGCCACCGTAACGTGGCTAGGAAAGAAATGGCTTATACTACAGATGAAGAAGATGAAAAAGAATGTGTGAGAGATCCTCCTGTGAGGATATGCCACTGTAATGCAGCTAAAAGAGAAAGGCCTTATGCTGCAGATGTGGAAATTAGGAAAAGAAAACTCAGGAGAGATTCTAATGAAAGACGTTACCATAATGTGACTGAAAATGAAATGAGAACTAAGAAAAAGAAGAAAATTTGTAGTGTTAAACCACAGGATTTCTCTAGTGAGGTAAACAAGGATAGGATAATGGAAGAGTTAAATACCAGCCCATGCCATCTCACTCTTAAATCTGATCAAAGACGTTTCCAAATGTCTGATGTTCCCCGGAGACCTCATGAACTCCGATTGCTTTTTCCAATCATACTTAGTCAAGAAAACCATCAACCTACGTATGAAAGCTTAGATGTTAATGCCATCACAGCTTTTAAAAAGGCTTGCGTGTCCTACGGACCTACTTCTTCGTACGTGTGGGAATATTTAAATGGCTGGAGCCAGGCAGCAAACTGGATTCCTTATGATTTTGAAGTAATAGCAAAAATAGGACTTTCTCCTTCTCAATATTTACAATGGAAAATGTGGAGAAGTGATATGGCTAAGGAAAAATTGCGATCGTTAGGAGCATCAGGTCGCCAACTCCCTGGAGGGGAGCAATTGACTTATGATATGTTAGTCGGAGATGGACAGTGGGTTACTACAGAGCAACAGATACTGCTACCTCAAGCTGCGTTCATTCATATACGCGACGTGGCATTGTTGGCATGGGAAAAAATTGAAGCTGGGTCTGAATTTGCAGGCAGTTATACAAAAGTCTTTCAAGGGGCCAGAGAATCTTATGCTGATTTTGTAAGGCGTTTGACAGACTCCATAGAAAAACAAGTTAGAGGAGAAGGCACTAGGAAATTGTTATTAAAGCAACTGGCTTTTGAGAATGCAAACGAGGACTGCCAGACTGTTATTCGTCCTATAAAAGAAAAGGAAGATATTTTTGGTTACCTCAAAGCCTGTCGCAACATAGGCACATTTAAACACCGTGCCCACCTAGCAGCACTTGAAACCTTTGCCATTCAAAAGCAAATGAATGCTAAATGTTTTAACTGTGGCAAGCAAGGACACCTGAGAAAAAATTGCCAGATGCTTCCTACAACTCAAAGATACCACGCTAATACTTCTAACAGTCACTCACCAGGAATATGTCCTAAGTGCCAAAGAGGCCGGCACTGGAAAAAAGAATGTAAATCGAAGTTTGATCGTGGTGGCAGACGCCTGTGGCCAGAAGACTCCTGGAGAAGCCATTCCCAGGTCCCAAACATTCAGGAGTTTACAAAACAGGAACATCCTATTCAATTTGTGCCTGCAGAGAAGCTTCAAACTTAAAACAGCCAGCAAGTAAATCCTGGAGGCTGAAATTCCAATCAATTGTGGTGAATGCATGTTATTCATATAGCACTTTCCCTATACAGCATTGCTTAATCATGTATGCCAATTTTTAAGTACAAGTTTTGTATTAAGTTATGTTCTCTGTCTCATTAAGTTCTTATTGTTTAAAATTAACAAAGTGATGTTCTTGCTTTAAAGAGTATTTGGGTGACGGCATTATATCGTTATAAGGTGAAAGTTTGCTGTTTTTGTGTTAATGTACCCAGGTTGTAACTGCATGTCTTTTGGAATGTTTTATCCATTGCAACTTTTGGGAACTTGGAATTCAAAGAAAAGACTGGGCTTTTGTAAATCTTGAAGGTTTTTTTGGGAGACATTTTTAAAAAAGGAGTGAAATTTTATCGTAATTTTGGTATAGAATTGAACTGTAACACACTGTTAGATTGTTTCAAGCTATAAGTTAAATTAATGTGATATCGTCTACAAAGTGTTTGCATGTATTAATGTAATTCTTATGCTTTTGGCTAGTTATCAAATCTCTCATTGCCTTTAATGTGTCAAGGTTTTGTATTTGCTTTAAAGATATTTGAGTGATGTTCTCACATCGATAACCAATTGTAATGTATAATGTGTCATGCTAACTTCAACAACAAATCTTTCAGATATTTTCAGCTACCTTTAAAAAAGCATTTAAGTATTCAAAGGTTTCAAATCCTAGGGCTTCCCTTGGTATTCTTACGAGGCCTCAAGAATGCCAACGGATCTATCTCCTGTTTTGTGGAGACAGTTGACCAGACTATTGAATTATATTAAGATTATTGCCAAATGCAAAATGGAGTAAAATTTTATTGTGTCAAAATGGTGTATGCTTCCATGGAATTGTGAAGGTTTAAATTTTAGTTTACATGCTTTTAATGATTTAGCTCTAAAGTTATATCTGGTTGTTTACTATGCATTTTTAGGATGGGGAAGACTGAAATTTGCATTTTTAGATTGACAGAGGGATTTCATAGCGGCGATCAATGTTTTTCACTGAGTTTCTTGGTTCAAGATTATTAATTTAATATCATTTCACTTACAGATTTCTGGTGAACACTGCTACTAAGCTTGGTTGAGAATAATATTTTAAGTCTCCAAAAGTGTGTGTGTCTGTGTGTGTGTGCGCGCATACATGTGTGTCTTAACATTTTGTCTTTTGTAAAAGTTGTTTAAAATTGTTATCATGTGTTGCTGTTTGTTTATCAACAAGAACAGGTTGCTCAGAGCTTTCTGATAGAATTGTAAAAGTATCTACATGATTTTAAACTGTTACTAAATCTAATTTACTTTGTCCGACAATACATGTTTTAAAATCAGAGGGGGGAATATGCTACCCCTGTGCGTGCATTAATTTGGTCTTATTCACCTTAAATTTTCTTCAGATTTTGCCTTCCAGTGAGCAGCAGCTCTGTGTTACTGGAGGCAGTTTGCAGGCCCAATGCAGATGTCTTTGGTTCGATGGAGGGACCTAGCCACTCACAAGTGTAGAGGTCCTGACCCCTTGCTAACTGTGGGAAGAGGATATGCTTATTTTCCCAGAAACTGAGCTGCAACCTGTGTGGATGCCTACTTGTAAAGTCCTGGACTCCATTCACTGGAGGAAGCTCCTGCGGTAAGACAGCTTCAGGACCTCATCCTGAAAGATCCATCACCATCAAGGAAATATTGGAGGAGGAGGACAGACCCCTCCCAATACCAGGTGACATGGAAGGTTCTAAGAGATTGGTGCATCAAGCACAACTGTCCCTGACATGATGTACTTGATAATACAACTGAATGATTGATACTGTGGAACACTAATAATCTATGGGAAAGGTTATGCTCTTGTCCCTAGAATTTCCTGATAGATCCTCAAAACTGTGGTTTCCCTATGGCTCATCTGACCTTGGAAGTGCAGCAACTTCAACGCAGCGCTACCCCTGGAGAAGATGGAACCCCCAGTGGAACTACCTCTGAGAACTGAAAACTAAATTTGTTTAATATTCCTCTTGTTCCACTACAGGTCAGGAGTGCAGAGAAATTCTCTACCTTCTTAGGAAGTTTGAGGAAGACTTTAAGTGTAAATTATTATTCATAGATAATAGATTCTTAACTACCTTAGACATTAGAAAAGCCATATTAATTTGTGGTGGGATCCAAGGACGACTCTGACACCCTCTTAAAGGAGCTTGTGTGTACAGAGCAGGAAGGGATCTCAAGGCGGAGCAGGAGGATAAGAGGAGCTCTCTATCCTAGTCCCAGAGACCCCCGGAGGTCTCCCATGTGCTTTCACTACAGAAGCAGTGGATGCCTGCCTCATCAAGGAGGACCATATCCCGACTGCCAAGGGGATTACAAGGAAGGTGAGTGCCCTTGGAGGCCGAGAACTCTGAGGTCAGTCCTTTCCTAGTGAATTTCCCACACGGGATTGAAGTAGCCCAGTTCCCTCGTGATAGGGTCTGGTGACATCGGAACTTCAGCCAGGAGCCCCGGGTGGCACTCAGAGACAAGTGGACTCAGAGGAGGAGCTTGCTCTAGTTCTTACCTAGCTCCAGCCGTGGTTCCCAGCCCTCTCTTACACTGATCATCAGGGTTGCTTGTGAGCCCAAAAATTATTTTAGATACTAGACACTAATAAAGATCAGCTAACTGATAATCACCCAACTTGTACCTAACTGATCAGGCTACAGAGAGACATGGATATAGAACATTTGGAACAGTCAGAAAAAAGGCCATTAACTTATAATCGCTCAGCCTGTACTTACTGGTCAGGCTCCCTATTTGCTTTTCATGGACTTTACTAGGTTAGGATATAGAGTTAAATTCTTCCTCATTCACTAGGTTGTTGGAGATTTCCCTGCTTACCTGCCTAACGCTTTTCTATGATTTGGTAGAATTATAAGACTGTTTTGATTATCCTAAATGCATAGAAATCTGTAAAATCACACTTCAATTATATAAATGGCAAGGCTTAAATTGTAAGTTGAGATCTTCTCCCAAAACTTTCATCAACTGTTAATACTAACTGTATAGAAACTATGATGATAAGTTTATACTCAGTTGTTACATATGATGGATGTTAACTGTTCACTGTTCCTGTGCAACTCTGATTTAGGTTGAATTCAAAAACATGTTAGCTCGGGAGAAATTATAGCTGTTAATATATATAACATTGTTTCTCCCCATTCTTCTGCTCTTCCAAGAGCATGTTTCCCCGGCTACAACTTTCAGGCCTAATTTTATTAAACACAGAAGGGGGATTTGTAGGAGGACATTGTGACCCTGGAAGGCCAGCGAGCACAGGTTTGCATTCATTGGGCAGTATTTGCATGAAAACGACCAAATGGCTATCTCTTGCATACCTGTTGGGAGATAGTTCCCACAGGTCGAGTAAACAGCATGTAAATGAGAACACCTAGCGCGATGTAAAGACTAAAGGAATTCTAATCTAGAGTGCGATAACAGTTGATGGTTTTGTTTATGAGCTGGATACTTCCTCCCCTACCCAATAGGGACTTTCAGAGTATAAAGTGTGAGGCCCCTAATAAACTTCGGCTTTGACCATCAGTCAGGGTCCACGCGTGTTATTATCGGCTCCGTGCACCAAGTCCGTCGCTGCGGGACAGCGACACTTGGGATGGGAGAAAAACAGGTTAGCAAAAGACAAAGCCATACAATTACAGAAGCCAGAAGTGCTGAGTCGCCATACACAAGACATCAAACCCAGAAGGTACTTTAGTTATGCTGTAGATTTTATATAATTGAAACATTCTGTCTCCCTCTCTTTTTATTTCCTCCTCCCCTCCTTACCTCCCTCCATCTGTGTGTATGTGTATCTCCTCCTCTATATAAAGTTACCTTTCAAATAAAAGCACACATTTTGTTTTGTTTTGTTTTTACAAAGTGAGAACCACCTGCTCAGTGATCTCTGCCTGGTGACTATACTGCTGGTTTGGGCCAAGATTCAGTGTTTCCATATTCTGTGTTTAACATTAAGCCTCCGCCAGAAGAGGGTAGACCCTTATTTCCCTGTGTTTTTCCAAGTCTTCAACCATCTATCACCTGCATAAATATCTTTTATTTCTGTTGATTTTCAATTTAACTTCATTTCATCATTATAAAAATTTGTCCTTTACCTTCTAATTTTTAGCATCTATTGTATTGCAGAAAAACAATTCTCATATATATTAGATTTTTTGAGCTAAATTTTGTGTCTTTCTGGAAGCTTTTAAGAATTTCCATTTATCTTTAGTTTGTGGCAATTTGATTAGGACACATTCAACAGTATTCTTTCCATTTATCCTACCTGTGTATTCACTTGTCTTTCTGAATCTGTGGACTGATGTCTGTTGTTTATTTTGGAACACTCTTAGCCAATATCTTTTGAAGCATTATATCTGTCTTATTCTCTCTGTGTCATCTCTTATTGATATTCTAATGAAACAAATATGAAACCACTTCTCTGTATCCCTTATGGCCTTCATGTTTTATTGTTTTTTTATTGTTGTTTTTAGCTGTTTTGTTTCTCTGTTTCAGTTTGGGTACTTTATTGACCTATTCAGTTTCATAATCTTTTGCCTTGTCTAACTTGATGTTAAAATTAATATAAGATATTGAACAGTATAGTTGTGGAATATTTTCATAAATCCTAACTTAATGAAATCACTTTTTATTCTTGGTGCCACTATTGTCTATTTCTTTAAACTTTTTGTAGCGGTTATAGTCTTAGTTGACTAAATATTTGAGTATGTGTTACTACTTGTATTGATGATTTTCTCTTAATTTTTTATCTTCACATGTCTTATTGTATACTAGATATCACATACAACATACGTAGACTCTAAACTTGAAACAATTTTCTCCAAGGATGGGTTTACCATTCCATGCTTTGAAGGTTATTAGTTCTTGGACTGATTGATCCCCATCATCATCTGAGTTATACAGTTTAGTTATATCTTACAAAATCTAGGATATGTCAGGTTACTTCTAGTTTCCAGGAAGGAATTTTCCACCTGTCAAACAACCTTCCATCTAGTGATACGTTTTGTCGGAAGCATCATGAAACTATGAGGGATTATAGTTCTCTGTCACTGTTCTAGCTCCCCTGCTCCCCATCTCTCAGCAAATCTCCTGGGGAGAAATCACATTAGGAGCCAGGGGTCAGCCTAGACTCTGTGAAAATCTCAAATGATTTCTACTTCCCCTGATTGAATGATCTCCCTACGACAAGCACATTCTCAGTCTATACTCAGGCATAGAAATGCCTTTGGAAGAAAATATTCTGTGCTGGTGCAGGGGTGTAGCCTAGCAGTGAAGATGTCTGAGTGCCTAGATTAAGTACTAGCCCTAGCTCCTAGCTTCATCTTTCTGCTAATGAGGACCCCGAGAGATGGCAGTGACAATTTAAGTAACTGGGTTTCTGCCATCCATGTGGAAGACACGGATTCAAGTTCCAGTTTCCAGATAGAGACCAAGTCATTGAGATCATTTGAGCAAGAAACCACAGACAGGAGTTACCTCCTTCCTTCGTCTCTATCAAATAAACACAAAATGCTAAAAGGACATGAAAATATCTTGTGAAATAAGTTTACTCAGGTAAACTTCTCCATCTTTACATTTTTCGATCACTTACTATTTCTTCTTAGGCACTCCTATGTCTGTTTAAATACTAATTTTTAAAAATGTATTTATTTGAAAGGCAGAATTACAGAGAGTAACATATACATCAATCTAACTGATTCATTCCCCAGATGGCCTCAACAGCCAGAGATAGGTCAGTCCAAAAACCTTGTGCCAAGAGCTCCTTCCAGTTCTGTGTGGATGCATGGTCCCAAGGCATTGGAACATATTCTGCTGCTTTTCCAGACTGGAAGTGGAGTAACCAGGACTTGAACTATCATCCATATGTGGTGACAGCATGGCAGGTCATGACTTTACTAGTCAGACCACAGCACAGATCCCCCCAAATACAAATTTTAAAAGTACTCATTTTTTTTTTGGTAAAGATTTATTGATTTTTATTAGAAACATATTTACCAAAGGAAGGAGAGCCAGAAAGATCTTCCATCAGCTGGTTCACTTCCCATATGGCTACAATGACCAGAGCCGATCTGATCTGATCCAAAGCCTGGAGCCAGGAACCACTTTGGGGTCTCCTGTGGGGCTCAGGGGGCAAAGAGGTTACTAAGTCAACAAGATGGCAACTAACAGTCAAGGTCACTGGGTTACATGGAGCAAGCAAGATGGCAGCTAAGGACAGAGCCCTGAGCGTGAACCAAGGCAGGGGTCAAGTCATTTCAAAGATTGATTGGTCAGGTCCGTTTTGCTCACCTGCCCCTGGCTTATGGGAGGTGGCTTCTGCAGTCAGGCAGGTGACAATTGGCTCCTGGTTCTCCCCTCCTGGAATTCCCGGAATTTCTGGCCTGAGGCTATTCATTACCCTATATAAGAAACTGAATTTCCCAAAATAATTTGGAATTGCTTAGACAGAACCCCTGTCTGTGTGTTTGTCTCTTGCTCACCGGGAGGCTGGATGGCGGGCAGCAGGCTCACCCGCTCTGGCAACAGGGTAGTAGAGGAATCTGTAGGGGAGACCCAGCAGTCTCCCACATGGCAGTAGGTTCTCAAGGCTTTGGGCCATCCTCTACTGCTTTCCCAGGGCACAAGCAGGGAGCTGGATGAGAAGTGGAGCATCTGGGACATGAAACAGTACCACTTCCAGGCTGAGGATTAGTGAATTGTGCAATTGTGCCAGTTCCAATATTCTTTCTTCTTTACCTCACTGCTACAAAGGGAGTTAAAGCCTGACATTAATCTATCAAATTTTAATTAGAACTAGGATTCAGGTCCTGTATTTAGGCTTTTCATAGGTTAAACATAACCTGTAATTGTTAACTCTAAGTCAACTTCTCAGATGTTTAAAATATGAATTATGGTAGTCAAAATACTAGAAACTATTGCCAGTTCTGTCTCACTTAATACTTTGATCAGTATTTCAATATCTACACCATCAATGAATGAATGAATTGTTGGCAATAGGTATTGAGATAGGACGTTAAGATACCATCCTTAACACAGAAGAGTAGTACCTGGGTTCTAATCCCAGCTTTGTCTTCTGACTCCCACATCTTGCTATGGCAGACCCTGTGAGGCAGAGTAATGTGTTAAGTAACTAGATTTTTGCCATCCACATGGAAATGGAAAACTCAGATTACATTCCTAGCTCTGGCCTTAAGTCCTAATACAGCACAGCTCCAGCTAGGTCTTCAAAGAGAAAACTGATAAATGTGATCTCTGCCTCTTCCTGTACTTTCACCTCTCCTTTTCCCTCACTCCTCCCTTCTGCCTTCTCCTACTGTCCCTCTCACTCCTCCAAAATAAATAAAAATAATTTTTTGGGCCCAGCGCGACAGCACAGTGGTTAAGGTCCTCGCCTTGCACGCCCCGGGATCCCATATGGGTGCCGGTTCTAACCCGGCAGCCCCACTTCCCATCCAGCTCCCTGCCTGTGGCCTGGGAAAGCAGTCCAGGACGGCCCAAAGCCTTGGGACCCTGCACCTGCGTGGGAGACCTGGAAGAGGCTCCTGGCTTCGGATCGGCATAGCATCGGCCTTTGCACTCACTTGGGGAGTGAATCACCGGACAGATCTTCCTCTCTGTCTCTCCTCTCTATATATCCGCCTTTCCAATAAAAAAAATAATAAAAATAAATCTTAAAAAAAATTTTTTTTAATGAATTAACTAAGGTCCCAATGCAATGACCTAGTGGCTAAATCCTTGCTTTACATCCAATGGCATTCCATATGGGCACCCTTTTGTATTCTGGGTGTTCCACTTCCCATCCAGCTCCCTGCTTGTGGCCTGCAAAAACAGTAGAGGATGGCGCAAAGTCTTGGGACCCTGCACCCACGTTGGAGACCTAGAAGAAACTCCAGGATTCAGGTCAGTTCAGCTCTAGTCAGTGCAGCCACTAAGCAAATGAATCAGTGGTCAGAAGATCTTTTTCTCTGTCTCTCCTCTCTGTCTTTCCAATAAAAAATAAATAAAGCTTTTTTAAAAAAGGAATTAACTAGAACTAAATTATTCAGGATCTGACTACAAATATTTCTAGTCAAATATTAAAAATCTGTGTATGCATTACTAACTTGTCAAGTAACACTATTAAATATTCTACCAAGTATTACATCATCTTTTATTATTTGGTTAAAGGTTTACATAATTCTCCAAATTATCTAAAGTAGGAAGAGCTAGTTATTCTGAAGTCAATTTTCAAGTTAAAATTATATCTTTTAACATTTGTAATAGTAGCTTAGGAATAATATATTATTTTAAAAGTCTAAAATCAATACAAACTGAATAGATGAAGCACCCATCTGAAATTTGAAAGCACAAATCACTAGAGAAAACACAGGTTTCAGATGGAAGCTGTAAAAGAAATTGGAAGAAATAATTACATAAAAAGAAAAATTCTTTGAAAGAAGTATTTGTAAGAAAATGCTTTTTTAAAAAGGGCATTTTAAGAGTTAGTTTTTATTTACACAAATATATTGCCTTTCATTCCAGTAAATCCATATTCCAGTTTTTTGAAACTGAAGATAATTTCCCATATTAGTTAGCAAAAATTGTTTATCACATCACAAAGTTTCTTTCAAAACTAATTAAACTGAAGAAAGTTCCATGGTATTATTTTAGCAATGTTATTTTTATTATATAGCTAGAGAGGAATACATACATACATTTACACAGCCACATATGTCCTACATATGGAGAGGTATAGAGGCAAAAAAGAAAGTAATGTATTCCTATGGACTGTAGTCAAAGGTGAATGAAATATTTCAGCATTCCTGAGTAAAGTGTAGCAATGCACTCAGCTAGGTGGAACGTGCTACCTGGCATTGGATCTACCCAGCAAAGCAGACCAAGTGCTGGTAGGCAAGCCCAACTTGTAACCCCAAATGAAGAAGCTTCAATTTTCTCGTATGTTCTGTTACAGCTACACATATCTATCTACCAAGATCACCTGGATAGATTGGAGCACTACTGTAACTTCTCCATGGCTGGGCTCTATAACAACTTTTCCCATTTCTCATGTCAGATTATTCGGTCATAGTTTCATTAATATATTATCTTGCTTCTTTGGTGGCTCTGCATTCATGTCTGGATTTCACATTTAACATGTAGCCCTTAAATCTCACAACCTGGTTTAACAATTTTAAAAATATCTATTTATTATTTGGTGGGAAGGGTTTAGGGGGAAAGGAGAAGTTAGGGAGAGAGCAGGCCCTCATCTGCTGATTGATATCTTGAATGCACTCAATGGCCAACATGCCAGGCCAAGAGATGTAAATTCAATGCATTTCTTCTACATGTATAGCAGGATTCCAGCTACTGGGGCAATCACTGGCACTTCCCAGGATCAGTGTTCGCAGGAAGATGGAATCAGGAGCTTGGAGATTGAACACGAGTATTCTGATATGTGATTCAGGCACCCACACTGATGACTTCACCGCTGGGCTAAACATTTGTCCCTAATCCAGAATTTCATTATTTGCTCCAGAATTGGCTTTATTTAGTTTTTTTTTTTTTTTTGGCTTCTATTGAATTTATTGATTAGATCTTGGTTAATACCCAGCTTAGCCTCCAGGGTTCTGAAGAATTTACTATAATCAATCCCTTCTCAGCAGTCCACAGAGACTATGATAAGGATAATCCTGCCTGCCTTCACCCAATATTGACAATTATTTCTTTGAAGAGAGGCCTCCACCTGTTGTAGTACTAGGTATGACTTTCTGTAATTGGAGCCAACCTTACTCAGCTTTTGGCCAATGAGAATCTCCCTAGGTAAAACAGTACTAGCACAAGTTTTCTCAAGCAGAGATACAGTTTTAACTGACTAAGGCAAAGTTGCATAGATGAAGAGAGTGTGTGTGTGTGTGCGTGTGTGTGTATGGAAAAAGAGAGAGAATAGGTAAACACTATCTGAAAATCCAGTAAGAGTCAAGGTAGAACAGTTTGACTTCTGGAACATAACAAGAATAGGAACCAGCCTAGAATCCTAGTATCAAGCTTTCAATCTTACTTCTATGGGATGATGCAGGTAGCATACTTTGAGTCTGGAGTTCTGATGCTGAGTCTTCTTATAAGCACATGTGCCTGAAGGAAATCTTAAAGACTAATAGAAGGTGTAAAAATTACAGAATATCAGTTTAACAGAAACACAAGAGTCATTATTTGAGTTAGAATTTTACATCAAACAGAAAGAATGATTCCATGCCAAAGCTCAATAAACACCAGATCAGAACTCTCTCTTACCAATTCCTCACTCTGATTAAAGCCCAGATTACACAAAGAACTGACACACTGGTAAACCACTGGCTATACAATCAAACGGCCCAATTATATTGTGATTTAGCTAATGGAAGAAACAGCCTGAACTAAGAAAAAAAAAAAACAGAAGCTCAAGGCACAGAGAGGATATTTTTCTAAATAAATTGTCAAGAGACAGGACATGCAAAAGAAATTTAAGCATTGCCTCAAAGCTAGCAGGTGAAGAAAAGAAGAAAATTTACAAGACAAACAGTGCTCAATGGTTGTTCAAAGGAGTATTCTGAGCACAAATGCTGCGTCCAGTAACATTTGCTTTATTGTTTTGAGCACACTACCTCACTGCTGCATCATGCAATGACTGTATAAAGAGGTTAGGAAGTAGAAAAACAAATAACTCAAGGATCAATATAGAATAATGAGGTGAGAATCACCTATGTAAACTGGAGAACAGATAACTTCAGAGAAAGAAAAAATTGATGCTGACATCCTATAGAGCAGTAATATGCATCTTAAAATTATGGAACTTCAGCTAACCATGAACTAGCAATGTTCATATCCACATGTATCCCAAGCATTTTCAAATGATCAGATAATGTACTTGCATAAACCATTACTCCTTTCATAGATTTGGAGGTTCAATATTAATAATAATCAAGTATAATTAAAATGGTTTCTTTTCAAATTCAGAGGTTTATTTTCATATGTTTTTTTTTAATAATTGTGGACACTAAAAATTTTTAATCTAGTATCAGATATTACTTTGTAAAAAAAATGATGTTAGAAAAGTATGCGTCCAAGTCACACTGGCTGATGGAAGACAATAGGTAATATCTCCCCTAAGAGCAAACCAAAGGAGGTAGGGATGGTGTGATGAAAAGCAGTATGACGGGGAGAGTTCCCTATATGTTATTAGTTCATGTGCACTCTTTACCACTCCCACATGATAGGATCTTGTGCAAATTATCTCTGTGTTTTTCATGAGTATTACTATAATAATAGCATTACCCAAATTTATGGTGTTATTGCAAGGACTAATGATCATGCATAAAAAGATACTGAACAGATACATATGATTTGGTCAATAGAATATAGACAGAGAGACAAGGAATCGGCTTCAAATCATCGTCTCTGTCTTCCTGTGAGCCACCAAGACAAGAACAAGTCCTAGATGCTGAATATAAAGACATAAAGATCTTAAAAATAAGCTATAATCTGGATCCAAATCCAGTCAAAACAATACACGAAGCAAAGACATCCCAGTACGTATGCAGACACACAGAAGAGATGTACATTTCCATATCACCCCACTGACTTTTGGGTGTCATGCACAATTATGAGAATAAAATATGATTGGTACAGCAGTGTGCTGTAGTATCTAGCAAGTGAATCCAAACATGTTCTTTTTATGTATTTTATCTATTATTTCATATGAAGTTAAATATGGTCTGTAATCCAAAGCTTTAAAAAAAAGAAAAATACAACTTCAGGTTATAATTATATCAATTCTTTCCACTTTATTCATACCTTATTTTATGTACTATATGTAATTTTACACTTTTCTTTAAATGAGTCCTTGATCACAGTTTGTCACTATTAAAAAGGAGTTATTTCCCACTTCTATTTCCAGCTTGTTATTGCCAGTAAAGATAAAAGCTAATAATTTCTACATATTAATTTTATATTCAAGTACCTTATCAAGTGTCCACATTAAATCTATGTGCTTTCTTAATTTATTGCTTTTCAAGCTATCTAACCATATCAATAGGATAAAAATAATTGTAGCTATCATTTTTAGCAGTAGTTGAATTTCATTTACACTTCTTCATATAACTAATATACTGCACAATCTTGAACAACATTGTAGGGGGCTACATAATTGCAATTTACATAAGAAACTAAAGATACAGGCAAAAATATGGATAATTAGATGTAAATTGAAAGTAAAATGATTTGACAATATTATAGCTTAACTATATATATGTCATAGGTTTAAAAGAACCTGATCACCAACCTGTCTTATCTGCCTAGCCAGCCATATGAATCAAGCTGCTTTGTTCCTCTAGCCCTAATATGATCTTTTATAACACTTTTCCTTGGAAATCACCTTATTCTTTGGAGCAAGGCGAAAAGTCAAAATAGAACTGAAAAATGCTGTTAGAAAATAAAGAAGCATTCAGAATGCTTGCAACATTCCCTAAAGGAATGTCTAAAAGGATCTACACTGATTACAAAATGAGCGTCAAAAAGGGAAAAAGTTGGGAAGCCGCACTGTCATAATAAGCTAAACCTCAGGCTACGGCGCCAGCATCCCATAGGAGCAGTGGTTTGAGTTCCAATTGCTCTACTTCCAATCCAGTTTCCCGTTAATGGTCAGGGAAAGCAGCAGAGAACGGCCCAAGTCCTTGGAGCTCTGAACCCATGTGGGAGAGTTGAAAGAAGCTCCAGGTAGGCCAGCCCTGCTCTGGCCATTGTGGCCATTTAGGGAATGAACTAGTGGATGGAAGATCTCTCCCTCTGTCTCTCCTCTTTCTAACTCTGCTTTTCAAATAACAAAATCACAAATTTAAAAAAGGGTGCTGACTGGATTGGGTTGTATTTCAGAAAAGCTATCCATCTATAATAACATGCACAAAGGAAATCATAAAAATAAATGATAGTTTATATAATCTGAGTGAGTATTGCTTTGTGCAGATATTTTTTTATTCTGCTAAATACTTCTTTTAGAGAGCAGAAAGACATTTTTCTATCATTTCAAGAGAAATAAAAAAACTCTAAGTTGAAAAATAGAGCATTGGCACAAAACAGTAGCTACCTATGTAGAAAACCTACAAATCTTCTGAGAAATGTTTAAAAAATGGCAAAAATGTCATATTCATCAATAGGAAGACCTAATATCATAAAAGTCATTTTTCCCAATGGAGCCTATAAATTTATTGTGATTCCAATAAAAAGTTTGTATTGCTTTATTTTGCTTAGCCAATCATTTTAAAGTTAATAAGAAAATTTCTTTAATAATTTTGGTAGTATATTTCTCACATGTATTAAAATAAACTGTCAACAATAAGCTTAAAATTTTTGAAAGTACAAAAAAATTAGTAAATCAAATATTTACTAGAAAATTTAAATTAATGGCAAAATACTCAAATACTATTAGACAGTAGTTGGTATTTTTAAAATTATACAATGCAAATATTTCATTTTCCTTACTCATGAGTTTAAAGGATACAGTGCAAATATTTTAAAAAATACAACATTTTAGAAATCTTATAAATTCCCTTTTAAAGTTATAGAAATGCTTTCTTGGTTGGTTTCTGAACTTTTTAATATTTGCATGGATACTGAATAACTTTCAGGTTTCTTGCTTTTGTAAGTCAGCTAATTTTAAATATACCAATGTGAATGACATTTCTAGATTTTCCTTACTAAAGAATTCTTCCATGTCTGAGATAAATAAAACCTTGTTACGTTTTACTAATATTTTAATGTAATTATAATTTGTGGGTTGGTTGTCAAATACTTTCTTTAAAATTATTTCATATATATTCATGAGTAACTGATATATTACTTTGACTTTTTCATACTACATTTGGTTAAGTAATCAAACAGCAAAAAAATCTTCTTTTGTCTTTCAGAGAAATTTGTTAAATAGTGGGGAAAAAAATCTCTCTAGTATTTGGTAAAGTGACTATATACTATTTATATTTCACTTGTCCTTTTTGGAAAAATCTAAATTTCCAGCTTGATTTCTTTATTAGCTTTATTAGCTTTGGAATTACTATAGCTTTCTACTTTATCTTAAATGTTGAGCTATATTATACTACAGACTTGTCAATTTCCACCTGTTCTTCATATAACAAGCAACCCCAAAATCAAATAGATTAAAATAACAAAATAATTTATTTATTTGGCTGACTAATCTGTGATTTGGGTAGGGTTTTGTTGTATGGCTTGTTCCACTCCACATGGCACTAGCTTGGGAGGTTACCAAGGCTCATCTGTCTATTTCCAAGATGACTTGCTCAACTGGATGGAAAGCCCTCTGCTGGGACTTGAGCCTGGACAGTTGGCCTGAGGCCTTACTTACCCTGTATGTGGGCCATCTCTCCAGAACTGCTTGGATTCAATCAAGCATGGTAGGTTGATTCCAAACCTAAGTGTTCCAAGAGATAAGCAATGGAAGCTGCCAGTCTCATAATGTCTGTGTCCGGAAAAGTGTACCATCACTTCTCCACATTGTATTGGTGAAATCATCACAGAACCTTGCTAAAAATGAACTATAATAGACACAGACAGCTTGATAGGAATCCCAAGGAACATTAGTTTATCCTATACATTTCTTTTTTTTCTTTTCTTTTTAAACATTTCTTATGTAAAACGATTTCTAAAATTTTGTTATCTTTTAAACATTTTTCCTGTTGGTAAAACATATTTTTGTTCATACCCATTAGTGCTTGTCTCTTGTTTCATTTCACTCTTTGTAGGTAATGTTTACCTTGTTCTCTTTTCATGGAATTTAGCCCATCACCAGTATTATGGGTGTGCTATTAACCTCCTTATCCTCCAAGGTTTCACTGCATTTCACTTTTAAGATTATTTCTACCATTCTAATTTCTTCTTATGGATGACTGAGTCTCCTTTAATGCAAGCATTTATGGAGTATATTTTCCCTGTTCATGACATAGAAGAGGCGTACAGAGCAAGACTCATGATTCTATTTTGAAGCCCTACTATCAAGGCTGAACCTCCATTCATGTTCAAGATCCTGGATCTTGAGAAAGCTCCCACCTTTAGTTGATATAAGTCACTCTTTGTGACAGAATTATTTGTAGGAATAACATAGTTTTTTTTTTTTCTGAATACCTTCATTATAAGAGGCTGGGATTTCAATACTTGCCAGACAAGGAGTACCTATAAAACCAGTTCCCAGTTAAAAAAAATAACTCTAGTGAAGTTTTGATTGGCAAAACCTCAAGTGTATTGTCAAACTCCTTGTATAAAGCTAGATTTTGTGATTTTTTTTAATTCAATATGAAAAGCTTTACCTGTTCCTTGAAAAAGCTTGTACACTTACAATATGGTGGCCTATTTACATGTGATAGCTTCTACTATTTTGTTTATCTTACTTCTTCCGTATTTCCTTTTTTCCCTTATTTCTACTATTCTTTTGATAGCTATTGTTGTCTTCTCCTTAAGGTGCTCTTACTCCAGTTTGGAAGTGAAACATTCTATTTTATTCTTTGGGTGTTTAACATTGACATCTTCATAGGCCAACTTAATTATTACCCCTTTGCAAATAATACAATTGAATTGTACAGCTATAACACTGTATGTTTAATGAATACCTTCATCAACAACATGTTTTATTTCCTAATGTTTTAATTCAATGTTTTCCAATTCCCAAGCTTTGATCTCAACTTGGCTGCTGTTCTCTCTTCTAATAAATTACAAATCTCCTCTACACATTCACATTCTGAATTAAAGCATAGGCAAGAAAGATTCAAACCTGTGGAAAACAAAATATTGCTAGCTTTTGAGAAGGTACTTTAAACTCGATGGGAAAGTGAGACTCATGGTGCTGAGCTTCAGAATGACACACACCCCTCAGTAGCTGTGAATAATGTCTCTGTGGGAGGATTCTCTTCAAAAACATAATGGAGGAGCAGAGTGGCGTCCAGTCAGGCACTAATCAGGAACATTATAGAACTAAAGAGGGAATCAGTCTACACCACAAACACACCTTTACAGGTTAACTGACTTACAGTAGCCAGTCTTGTAACCAGCATCAAAATACTCTGTGTCCTGCTTCTAAAATTCTTTGTTTTGATTTTAATTGACACAGGATCTTTGTTATGTATTTATAAGGTACAGTGTGATGTTTTCATAAAGGCACACATTGTGTAATTATCAAGTCAGAATACTCAGATGACCTATCACTTCAAACATCCATCATTTCTTTGTGCAAAAAACATCCAAAATGCTGTGTGAGCCGTTGTGAAATTACCAATATTACATGGCTACTTATAACCACCACACTGATGCCAGAATACCAGGACTTTAAAAGCATTTAAGGTTGGAAATTTGATAGTATTTTATAATCTCTAAAATATTTACTTGAAATTGATCATCAAGCGGCTATAATTTATAAATTTTGCTGTGCTGTTTATTTAAGCATTTAGGGAACTAATTCATTTTGCACTAAACAAAGTGAAAATAATATTAAATGTCCCATTACAAGAAATGGAATGTTTAAGATAGTAAACATGCCAATTACCCTGATGTGGTCATCACACACTGCTTATATGCACTGAAATTCTACATTTTGTACCCCAGAAATGTGTAAAATCAATATATGCAAAAATACAACTGTAAGTAAATTATTTTCACATATAAAAGCACCTGGGACACTTAAAAACCCTATAAAGAATCATATTTGTCAAACATGTCATATGGTATTGAGCTACCTATTACATTTAACTTATAAAAAATTTTTCCCTTTAAGGTAATTTTACTTAGAGGTTAATTGAAGTATCACCAAATGTTGTAAATTTTTATCTACTTAAACTAAATTACACTTATTTTCCATTGATGTGTTGATGTAATGAATGTTCCTGGCAGATTCCTTCTTGATGAACTATTTTTACAATACTCAAATAATCCTGATTGGTTTATACTGTATTATATATTGGCAGACTGATGAATTGTAATTGATCTTATTACAAAGGGAATTTTTCCTTCGATTTTCATGGGGGTATCTGCTTTAAGGTTTTTGTGCTAACTTAAGGCTATCCTCTGTTTGTAAAATGAATTTGAGAAATTTCAAATGTAGCTATAATCAGAGGTATCTAACCTTTCAAGGATTAGTTTAGTAGACCTTCACTGTGAAATTATATTGGTACTTATGTTCACATTTGTTAATTTTTTAAATTTTGCATTTGAAGATTTCCAGATTCTTCTATAATTGCTACTTCACTTTTATTCTCTTTAGATCAGTTTCACTTTATTTTTTTCTGGGTTTCCAAATTCCAAAGTATTAAGCTTAATATACTATTCTTGCAATTTTGTTTTTAAAGATTTGTTTATTTGAAAGGCAGAGGTACAAAAAGGGTTAGAGGGAACAGAGAGATCTTCTATCTGCTGGTTCACTGGCTAGGTTAAAACTAGAAGCCAGGAGTCAGGAGCTTCATTCAGGTCTCCCACTCAGATGCAAGAACCAAGGAGTTGAACCAGTTACCACTGCTCTCCCAGGCACATTAGCAGGAAGCTGGATCTAAAGTGAAGCAACCAGGAACGAAACTGGGTGACAACAAGAAGTACAGTAAAATCAAAAAAAGAAGAAAAACAAGCAAAGAAAAGAAAACAAAAAAAATAGAACAAGAATGAAACGGAAAAAAAAGAAAAAAGAGAAAAAAAGAAGAAAAAAGTAAAAAAAAAAAAAAAAAAAAGAGAAAAAAAGAAAAACAGAACAAAAAAAAAGTAAAGAAAAGAAAAAGAAGCAAAAAAAGGCACAAAGAAGTACAAGAAGAAAAAGTAAGAAAAGAAATCAAAGAAAAGAACAACAAAAAAAAGGATAAACGAAAAAAAACACACAAAAGAATAAGAAGACAGTCAAAACAAGTAAAGAAAAGTACAGTAACAATGAAAGAAGTGAACGATAAGAAAAAAGAACAAAAGAGAGTCAGAATAAAGAAAAAAAGACTCTAACAAAGAAAAGAAGGACAATGAAAACAGAAACAAACAGACAAAAGCCTAACAACAACCCGCAGACCACAAGCAGAGAAAAACAACGAAAATACCCAGCAAAAGAAACGACCAAAAGAACCACCAAAACACGCCCCCGCGCACAACGACCGTACAGAAAAGAACAAGTAAAAAAGAAAAAGGAAAAAAACGACACAAACAAAAGTACAATAACAGGAAAAAGAAAAAAAAAAAAAAGAAACTGAAAAAAGACCATCGAAAAAGAAAAAGAAAAATAAAAAAAAAAAAAAAAAAGCAGACCAACAAACGAAAAAACCAGAACAGACGAAATGAAAAAACAAGAAGCAAGACAAACAAGAAAGAAGACTAAAGCAGAAAGTGAACCAGAAAACAAAACAAAAAAGCACGCCGACAAAACCAGCCCGACGACCAAGAGAAAAGCAGCACAGACATCTCACCCAGCACCAAAAGACAAACACAAAAGATAGAAAAAATAAAAACAAAGAAAAAAGAAGATAATAGAAAAAGCTAGTCGAAGTCAGAAAAAAAAAAAGAAAAGAAAGAACACAAAAAGTAAACAAAGACAAAACAGAAACAAGGAAAAGGGGTTTAAGAAACGAGAAGTAGAGCAAGACAGAAAAAAGAAAAAAGAAATAAAAATAAGAAGAAAGTAAACAACAGGAAGAGAAAAAAAAGAAAGAAAGACAAACAAGAAAAGAAATAAACAAAAGAAAAAGAGTAAACAAGAAAAAAGTACAAAGATAAAGAAAGCACAGACGAAACGAAGAAAGAAAACCACAAAAAAAAGAGAAGAAAGTAAAAAGTAAACGTATAGTGAGAAAGAACAAGAACAAAAGTAAGCAGAAAGAAAACAAAGGAAGACGAAACGAAGAGAAAGAAACACAAACAATAATAGTAAAGAAGAAGCAGCAGCAAAACAGTCGAGAAAACAACGCGAGACAGGGGGGTGGGGAACAAAAGAGATACCGCAAAACAAGCAAAAAGAAAAAGTAAAGCCAGAAAACGTCAGAAGAGCAGAAAACACCCGACAACAAACAAGACAACGCAACGAGCTGCAACCCACCCCCAACCACGAATGAAAAAGAGAAAAAAAAAAAGAACAAGCCAAAAAAAAAAAAAAACAATAAAAAAAGCAAAACAGTAAAGAAAGCAATAAAGTAAAAAGAAAAAGAAAAACGAACAAGATGTGTGGGAAAAAGAAAAAAAGAGAAAAAAAAAAGAAAGAAAAAACAAAGTAACGCAGAAAGAAAGGAAGAACACAGAGAAGAAAAAGAACAAAAACAAAAAACAAAGGCTACAGACAAGAAGTCGAAAAAGAAAAAAGAAAGAAAAAGAAAAGTTGAGAAGAAGAGAAAAGAAAAAAAAGGAAAAGAAAAAAAAAAAGGCAAGAAAGAAAAAGAGCAAAGTGATAGTAGGAACAAAAAAGACAAAGTAAAAAGAACGAAGAAAAAAAGTCAAGTCAAGAGAAAGAGAAAAAGCAAGAAAAAAAAAAAAACAAAAAAAACAGAAATAAGACAAAGAAGAAAGAAGGTAAGAAGATGAAAGATAGAAAGAATAGAAAGAGAAGACGAGGAAAACAAAGAAAAACAAAGGAAGAAAAAGTCTAAGAGAAAAAAAAAGAAAAGCAGAAAGTAAGAAGAAGATAAAAAGTAAACAGTAAAGCAAAAAAAAAACAAGAGAAGAAAGAAAAAAAAGAAAAGTCAAGATCTCAAAAAAAAGTAAAAAGAACAAAAAAAGGAGAAAAAAGAAGTAGAAAAAAAAAATAGAAAATCATAGAAGAACCAGAAAAGTAATTAAAGATAAAAAAAAAAAGTAAAAAAAGGAGGAGAAAGAAAGAAAGAAGTAAAGCAAGTGTAAGAAAAAAATGAGAGAGAGACAAAAGAAAAACACAGAAGAAGAAAAAAGTAGAAATACGACAAACAGTGTGGAAAAGAAGAAGATGAAAGAAACAAAAAAAAAAGAGAAATAAAGAAGAAAAGTAAGATAAAAAAAGGAAAAAAAAGAAAACAAAAAAAAAAAGAGAAAGAAATAAAAGATAGAGAAGGTAAGAAAAAAGTAAAAAAGGAAAAGAAAAAAAGAACAGTAAAAAAAGGAAAAATGAAGTCAAAAGACAGAGTAAAAACAGAAGTTTGTTAGAACAAAGAAAAAAAGAAAAAGTGAGTCAAGAACAAAAAGAAAAAAGTAATAGAAAAAGAAAAAAGAAGAAGAAGTAAAAGAAAAAAAAAAAGAAAAAGAAAGAAAGAAAAGTAAAAAAAAAAGACGAAAAAATGTAGAGGGAAAAAAGAAAAAAGTAAAAAAAAAGATAAAAAAAAAAAAAAGAAGTAAAAAAAGAAAAAAAGACAAAGAAAAATACACAAATAGAAAGGAAGAATATCGCCCCCAACACACTAGCCAAAGAAAAATCACCTAATCACACAAGAACATCTAGAAAAAAATACCAACACGAACATACACCCCACATCGCACCAAAAAAGAATAAAACCACCTATATACCCTAAACAACCAAAAAAAAAAACAAAGAAAAAAAGAAGAAGAAAAACCAGCGGAAAACAAAACAAAAAAAAACAACAAAAAAGACAGTTGAAGAAGTAAAAAAAAGAGAAGAAACAAAGAAAAAAAGACAAAAGGTGGAAAAGCAAGAAATGAAAGACAACCGAAAAACACAAAGTTACGTAGAAATAGACAACCGTACCAACACGACGACAAAACAAAAGCACGCACACAGCACACTCAATAAAAAGAACAGTACCACAAAAAAATAAAAAAACAACCAAGAACAAGGAAGATAGCAAACCAAGAAAAAAGCAAAAAGATAGAGAAAAAAAGTAAGAAAAAAAAAACAGAAAGAAAAAATAAAAGACAACAGTAAGGAACAAAGTAAAAAAAAAAAAGTAAAAAGAAGAGAAACAAAAAAGTAAGAAAAAAGAAGTAAGAGAAAGAACAAAGACGTAAGAAACAAAGACAGACCAAAAGAAAAAAAAAAAGAAAAAAAGAAAACAGTAAAAGAGTAAAAGAAAAGAAACGAGAGATAAGTAGAAGTACTCAAGCAAGAAAAAAAAAAAAAGAAAAAAAAAGAAAAGAAAAGACAAAAAGAGTGAAAAAAAAAGAAGAGAAGGAAAATAACTGTAAGTAAGAAAATAGAGAGTACAGAAAAGAAAAGAAACAGTAAAAAAAAGACCAAGACCACAGAGAAAAATTAAATAGAAGTACAAAGTACAAAGAGGAAGTAAATCGAAAAACACCAAGACTAAAGAATAAGAGACACAAGAAAAAAAAAGTAAAACAGAGATTCAAAAAAATAGAAGACAACGACGACCAAGAGAAGAAGAAGAAGAAAAAATAAAGTAAAAAAAAAGAAGAAAAAAAGACCAAAGCCAAAAAAAAACGGAGCAGAACAAACAAGTACGAAAAACACACGAAAAAGAAAAGAAAAAAGAAAAAAAACAAACAAGAAAGTAAGTAGAAACAAAACAGAAGACAAGAAACAAAATAAACGATAGAAAAAAATCACCAAAATAGAAAAAACGAAAAGAAGGTAAGATAAACAGAACAAGAAAAAAAAAAGAAGTAAGAAGTAAAGACAACGGCTAAAAAAAAGAAATAGAAAAAGAAGAAAGAAAAAAACAGAAGTTCAAGGTACCAAGAACGAAAACACTCCCGACGTAAGCCACAGTCCAGAAGACAATGAGATATAAAAAAAAACAAGAAAAAAGCAAGCAAATAACAGAAAAAAACAAAAAAGAAGAAAAAAAAAGTAAAGAAATGTATCAGTGGAATACAAGACCAAAAGGACAAAAAAAAGTAAGAAAAGAAAAAGAAGTAAAAGAAGTAGAAAAATGACAAAAAAAAAGAAAAAAAACAAGTAAAAGTAAACACAAAGAAGATAGTCAAAAAAAGTAAGAAAAAACAGAAGTAAAGTCAGAACGTCAAAAAAGAAGTAACCCGTAAAAAAACGAAAACGAAAAAGGTAACTAAACCAAGAAAAAAAAAGAAATAATAAAGAAAACAAAAAAGAAGAGAAATGGAACAACAAGAAAAAAAGAGAAACAAGGAAAGAAAAAAAAAAAAGAAGATCAAAAAACAGGTAGAGTAAAAGAACAAGTAAAGTAAAGACGCACAAACGCAGAAAACAAACAAGCAACGTATAGAAGTAAAAAAAACATAGCTAAGAGTAAATAAGTATAAAAAAAGACAACGAAAGACAGAAAACGTAAAACACAATATACAAAACCGTACACAACTACACGATGCCAACGCCGCAAACCACAGATGTACCAAAAGCCGACCGCCCAAAGCAGACCTCACACCCACAAGCCACGTACTATCAGCATTCACCTCCTCCCAAACACGACAACCAGACACGACAACAAAGAAAAACCCCACAGCCAAGCAAAACAAAAAAATCGTAAACGCAAGCAACGAAACGAACGAAAAGAAGAAAGAAGAAAAAAAAGTAAAAAGAAGAAAAAAAAAACAAGAAAGAGAAACACAAAACGGTACCGAAAAAGTGACCACGACAAGCACAACAAAACACAGAAACCAACAGAAAATCAAAAAAAACTAGCAAAAAAAACACCAGGGAACAATCAGCAAGAACACAGAATACAAGTAACAAGAAAAAAAAGACACGAAAAGCCAAAAGAACCAAAAAGAAAGTACCAAAGAAAGTAAAAAAAGCAACGAACCAAAAAATAAAAAAATACGAAAAAAAACACAAATACGACAAAAAATCAAAAGAAAAGACAGAAGTAGAGAAAAAAAGACAAAAACTAGCAACGAAACCAACAAGACAGATAGATCCACCAAGACAGACACAGTACCACCGACCGAGAAAACAAGTAACAACGCAAACAACCACACACTAAAGCGAACCAGAGACCAATAAAAGCACCCCACAAGAACGGGTCAACGAAGACCACCCCCCCCCCTTCCTTCCCCCCCTCCCCCCCCCCCCTCCTTACGCTCCACCCCCTCCCCTCCCCCCCCCCCCTCCCGCCCCCTCCCCCTCCCCTCCTCTCCCCCCCCCGCCCCTCGCCCTCTCCGCTCCCCCTCCCTCCCCCCCTACTTCCATACCCCTACCCGCTCCTCCCCGCTCCCCCCACTGCCCTCTCCCCTTACCCCCTCCCTCTCCCCCCTCCCCCTCCCCCCCCCCCCCCCCCCCCCCTCACTCCCCTCCTCCTCCCCTCCCCCCCTCCCTCCCCCCCCCACTGCCCCCCCCCTACTCCCCCTCGCCTCCCCCCACTTAGCTTAGGATGTTGGCATCACATGCGTTAGCTTATCTCACTGTACTGCATCACTCACTCCAGCACTCTTTCAATTTGCACCATCTCTTTCACAGCAATTATCTTTTCCCAATTTTTATGTATTTTTGTACGCATGTCTCAATTTTTTTAAATAATGGAACTCTCAGGGACACTTTCTCAGTTTACTTTTACTTTATGAAGGCGCATGATGGTATACTTCTCTTTGACTAAGCTTTTGCAGAGTCTCATTTTGCCAAAATGTTTTATTTCATTATTTTTGTAAATGGATGAGAATTATGCTTTTGGTATATTGTTTAATAAATATAGCTTCATTTTGATTAAATTTTATCATATTTTAATTTTTAATGTATGACTATAAAAATATGGCTCTCCCTTTTCTTATGTGTTATTCGTTTGCTTGGTACCAAATACATGGCAGATTTTTTTTATATGTTCTAAATACTTAGAATAAGTATACCAAATTAATCTAAGGCTATAAAAACTTTGATTGCATTATTTAATTATGTTTTGTTTTCTGTTTTCCAATTATGTGAAAGTCTTTAAGTTTCATACCAAAAGAGCATATTGATCAAGTTTTTCTATTTCTAACATTTTTCACTTTATATATCCTGGTGCTAACCCAGAAAGATTTCTGTCATATCTTTTTTTTAAAATAAATTATAGCTCTAGGGAATCACATAATCTCACATTATCCTATTTAGTCTTTTTATTCCTAGATTTCATCCTGTTTAATATTCATGAAGAATCTGTTTTCCTTTTATTTGCATTGCTTATCCCATCCCATTATCTTTCAGCTTGTCTTTCTGACTCTTGTGAACCATGTATAAATGACCAGCGCAATGTTAGTGTCCATCGTGTCCTATGGAAGCATCCCTCTCACAGTGAATATATCCCACTGACATGCTTTCCTTATTCCTTCTATCTCATTTAATATTTACTAGTTTTGTATAATTTTAAAAATTAACTCATTTATTCAGTGAAGATACAAATAAAGGGTAGACTCTCATTTCCTGATCAGTCTCTAAAATGCCCACAATGACTAGGGTTGGGTTGGTGCCAAAGCTAAGAGAGGGGAACTCTGGCAGATCTCTCATGAGGAGTAGCACCCAACTACTTTCCTTGTTCTCTGCATTAACAAGAAGTTGGGGTCAGAAAATCAATGAAATTCAGATACTTTAATATGGGATGTGAAGCATCTGAACTGTTAGCCTAATGCCCATCCCTTATATTCTTTATCTTATTATATTGTTTTTGATACATTTTTCAAACTACAACCATTTCTTTTTTTCAATTATACCATGTCAGTTCCTTTTTTCTGATATTTTTTCTGATTCTAACAATGAATTTCTTCAGTTTATGCTTCTGGTGTTCTATTTTATTTTAAAATTTCTAAGAGAAACTAGATATTTTACCAGTGGGTTGGTGCAGAGCAGGTAACAGATTTAAATTGGGTCAAATAAGAAGGGTTGGGAAAGGCTTTCAGTTAGTTGTAAGGATTTAACAGCAATATCATTTTCTCTGGAAGACTAATAGCAGAGAATTTGCTAAGAAATGGACTTCTGTTGGGGCCAGCATTGTAACTCAGCAGATGCAAAGCTTGCATGCCGTACATGTGGTGGTTCAAATCCTGAATGCTCCACTTCTAACCCAGCTTTCTCCTAATGCATCTGGGAAGTCAGTGAAGACAACCCGAGTACTGTCAAACACATGGGAGACCTGGATAGAGATCCAGGCCCTTGGCATCATTCCGGCACAGCTCTAGCTACCGCAGCCATTTGGAGGGTCAATCAGTGAATGAAACGCTCTTTCTTCTCATCCTTCTTTCTCTCTTCTCCTTCCTTTCTAGATAGATAGATAGATAGATAGATAGATAGATAGATAGATAGATAGTTTTTAAAAATAAATGAACATGGGACCAGTGCCATAGTGCATCAGGCTAATTCTCTGCCATGCCATGCTGGCATCCTATATGAGTACCAGTCTGTATCCCAGCTACTCCACTTTGAATCCAACAGAGGATGGCCCAAATCCTTGAGACCCTACATCCATGTGGGAAAGCCAGAAGAGGTTCTGACTCCCAGCTTCAGAGAAGCTCAGCTCTTGCCATTGTGAATGCTTTGGGAGTGGACCAGCAGATGGAATACCTATCTCTGTAAAATCTGCCTTTCAAGTAAAAATTAATAAACCTCTAAAAATGAAATTAACTTGTGCAATAGGCACACTATTTTAAAATAAATTAGAACTGGAGCAAAAGTAAGAATAGCATATTGACAATTTAGCAGAAGTCTTATCAGTAAATATACAAACCAAAGTTCAAAATTAGGCAGTCAGAGTTCCTATTGGTGCAAGCTTAGGTCGGGGTGGGTGTGGGTTGGTTGGGCTCTCCTGCAGCATCAGCTAACAGATGCTAGCATGGGGGCTAATTTTGTCAAACC
The DNA here is from genome assembly GCF_017591425.1 of Ochotona curzoniae. Lineage (NCBI taxonomy): Eukaryota > Metazoa > Chordata > Mammalia > Lagomorpha > Ochotonidae > Ochotona > Ochotona curzoniae. The sequence goes on from NW_024467122.1 coordinate 38,053,260, forward strand.
AAATTGCAGAGCCACCTGGAGAGTGCATGATTCAGGAGTGGGAATGGACACTGTAGGGTAAAAGTGGGCACCTCCCTCATTGGTTGCCACTCTGGTGTGCATGAGAGCCAGGACTGGGACAGGCATGACTACACAGAGAGTGGCACCTGTCAGCAGGTGTGTGGGCTGGAGAGTGGGACCGGTTGGGTTGAACTAGGCTTCAATGCCCATTGACATGTATGAGACCTGAATGGAATGTGGGACAGAATGGACCAGTTTGCTGTACCTACTGGCAAGCAGCGCAGTGGGTGGGCATGGTGGGGGTTATCAGGCGTTACCCCAACTAGGCTGCAGCTCCCACTGGTTTATGTGGCCAAGTGTGTCGGGGGCAGGATTGGTATGGGCTCTAACACCCATTGTTTTATGTAGAAGACAGACCAGGAGGCAGAACTGACCCAGCAATTGCAGCCACCAGTACATACATAGGCTGATAGGGGCAATGGACTGTGCCGGACCCTGTGCTAGCAAGCACATCCAAGAATCTGGTCTGGGATCATTTCAGACAAAGTTTCGTTGAGGATCCAACTAAACTGCTGGACTCAGAACCCCAACCATGAAGAGTATTGCAGGTTCTATGATCTGACTGTGGAGTGCATGTGTAAAAGCTCGGCCTCCCCAGTGGCTCAGAAAGAGCATATCCCAGTGCACATGAAGGATATGGTAGTACAAAGGATATGGTAGTACAATAGGTCACCTGGTACCACAACAAAGGACAGAACAAATTGATCAACTACCCAAACCACGTGTTGGCAGTGAAAATCTGGGCAAGTAGAAAAACTAAGGTGGACTATGTCAGCCAATGAATTCTGAAAAGATTTCATTGTGCTTGGAATGGCAAGATTGGTAGCAATTCATAACAGCTGAACCATCAAAACCACTTGAGCAAGTCCTTGGAGCATGCTCCACACTGGGCACCCTGGGATGGATGGGAGGGTGGGTGTGGCTTCTCCCTTTGTCTCTCCCCTTCCCCCAGATACAGGAAGGAAAAAAGAGAATGTGGAAACAATGGTATTACTCACTTTTTTGTAGCCCTTGACTCTTTGTGCCCAAATCAACTATGTAAAGATCATAACTTTTTAAAAAGGAAAAACAAAAAATTAGTCATTCAGAAACCTTGCATTCTTATTCTATAAATGGCAGGGTAGTACAATGATTGCCTACATACAAGTGTGTCAAGGATCCAAGAAACAGGACAGTCTTACAGAATAAAATTGTTTTCCAAAAGTAGCAAATCAAGGGTATGAAGGTTTTTGAAATTTTTTATGGAAAATTTAATTACATGATTTCTATCTAGATAGAAATCAAATATGCATCACTTTTTCATAATACATATTTTACATGAACTTTTTGAAGACCCCTTGATTTTTGATGTTCCAAGGGTATATGGGCCAGGCATGTTGGCTGTTTGCAAGTTATTAGTAGATAGAGAGCATGTTTTGCCTCCTGGTAGCAGATATAATCTGTGTCCAATAATTCTGCAGTCTACCCTAAACATTCTAGAAATTGAAAGCACAGAGGCTTTCAAGTAGGTGCCCAACTCCACAGATTTCTGGAAAAAAAAATGAAGGGATCTAGATTGGACTAAGAAACCAAATGATCATGCAAAAATTATTTTTCACAGAGCATTCAATATTGCAGCTGCTATTCAATATGATGAGAGGAAATAGGCTACTCTGTGGCAGGAAGAAAGGACAAACTTGGCCAGAGAGCAGTGCGGTGGCCTGTGAAGGAAAGAGTTGGTCCGAAAAGCATTTGATAAGTGTCACGGAATTAACGTAAAGGTCAAGGAGAATAAAAGTAGGTAAGGAAAACCTGAGAAACAATTTGGAAACTAATCAATACCCTAGACATTCACAAGAATTTTGAAGTCATGAATACCAAGTAGACAGGCAAGGTTGTGCTGAGAAAATCAGTGAGAGAAAACCGAAGGCCAACACCCTGATGAAGTCCAGATGGATTTTCTCATCCATCTGACAACATGTGTCTGCTTCATCTGCTGTAATCTATAGTTATCTCTGGGGCTTTGATCAGTTATGAATGTTATTTTATCACATGCATGACCTGTGAGGGAAAATCCTATATTGATGATTGGGATTATTGCAACATGCACTCCACAGTTGCATCCAGTTTGTAAATAATTGAACAAGATTTTTTTTGGCTACAGCCTACCTCCCAGGTGAATTCCATATAGGATACATGAAATAAAATGAAAAAGTTGGATCAATGCAATTCCATCTGGGCTTGTTATCAAGTGAAGGCCATCACATAATGAAGAACACTCAAGAATGACATCCGAAACAACAGTTCCTCAGGTTGATGAGCTCAATAATGAATCACTCTGTTATTTCCTTCCAGGACTGATTAAACTGACACTTGAGTTCTTGAAAATACTCAAGTGTTTCCAAAGGAAGCAAACAGATGCCAGGTAGAAAACAAGGCAGTTCATGCTCAGAAGTGGTTTTGTTAAAGTAAAACCAAATGCCTTCCCCAAACTCATGAATGAATGAAAATATATCTTTCAGGCTGAATAATTCTAGATCTTGATCTTAAAATGATTTTGATTGCAACTTTCATCTTCTGTAACTGCATTAATCATAGGAACCTATTTTCATTGACATTACTTGCATTCTCATAGTTTCAGGATGTGTATCTTATCAACTGTTCCTGAATTGCTTACTGTGCACCTACTGTGTGAGAAGTGTTCATTGTAGTGGGTTAAATAAAGCTGAGTCAGATCTTTCACCAGAAATAGCACACATGTAGATGAAGAGATGATTATTACCAAACACACAACATAATTTTATATTGCCATATTTTATAAAAATACAGATCACATAGTTAATTTTGTTTAAGGTTTTTTCATTTTTAAACTAGATAAAAATTAGAATTGAACATCTTTGACAAGAGATGTTTGAATTTGACTTTTTTTTGTAACGTAAGATCTGCTTAGGTAAGATTAAGCAATTTGGGGCTTGGGGGCAGAACCAGGGTCCAGAAAATGGACAAATGATAACAAGAATTACAAAACTTGGAGAGACTACAAGAGAACATTTGATTCAAATGGTGTGCAAAATGCCTCAGTCCAAAAGAATCCCTCTTCTCTCTCACTGGTACTATATGCTAATATTTCTCATATATTATAGGCTTGCATATATGCCTGTGTGTGCAATTTGTAGACCTTTGAAGATGGGTATCTGCTTTGACCCACACAGAAGATGTGTGGGAAGCTTGGGTAGCACCAAATACTTACTCACCTTAGACTAGCTATATGAAAGAATGATCTCAGAAAGAGTGGGTGTGAGCTACCTTCTCTCACTACCGCTTGTTCTTTTTTCAAATTGTGATAACAAGATTTGATTTCTGCATCTCTTCATACTCTGTAGTTTCTTTTATTCATTTCATTACAGTCCTCCAAAATGCACATCTCATTGCTTTTTTCTATTTTCATGTCACATGACATCATTTCCTTCATGCCCCTCATTAGATTATTTAACGTCCTCATCTCATTGCACCTTTCCCATCTTGCATCTCATTACACCCCTTAAACATGCACATCTCATTACACAGTCCTTACATATATCTCATTATATGATTCCATTTTTGTATCTCATTGTCATTTCATTTCTACATCTTATTACATTTAAACCAAGTTCCCATTGTATCTTACATATTTTGAAAATTTATATACTCTCCCTGCCTTCCTTTGTACATCTAATTATGCTGTTTCTCCTTATGTGACCAGCTCATTACACACTTCCTTTCACCCATCTCATTTCAGCCCTGAAGGATGCCCATCTTACAAGACACTTCCTGAGACACAACTCATTAAATCATCTCACGTATTTACCACATTGCAGATTTTTAACATATACACCTATTACATAGAATTCTTCATGAATCTCATTAAAATTTTGGAAAGCTTACTCTTTGTATATATGTGATCACAACATCACAACTGCATTGCTCACTAAAATATTTACTATTTTAACATACCTCTTTAACTATACATTCCCTACAAACACTTTCTACTGGCTAATATTTCAGTTCTTCATTACATTTTCACATGTTCTATATAATAAGAGTGACATCACATCTTTAAACAAAGGATTCTCTTGGATTTCAGATGTCTTTATTTTGTTATTGCCCTAATACCTCTCAAACTAGTGACCTGGGGATGTTAACAGATAAGCAGTAAAAAGTTCAATTTATAATTTTATATGGGTTCCAAAATCTTAAATTTAAAACTTGCATTCATATTTCAGAAATTCTTACACCTTTGTTACAATATATTGAAGAGTATGAATATTCATGAAGATGATTTTGCCTGAAGCATTTTGCATGTAGGTTGGCCACACATTTTATTCCCAGTCTATGTACTATTCCCTAAATTTGTGTCCCATGGAGCACAACTTGAAGTCTGCCTCTACTCACATCTATCCATGAGTACAGTTCTATACTTAACACTGCATATTTTACTTGCAACTCTACATTAGTTTCTAGAGCTAATGGCACCTCCAAAAGCTATTCGTTGACTAATGCTTCATCATAGTAGTTCCCAAACATGGGCGAGCTCCAAAATAACCTGAAAAGACAGATAAAAATACAAATACCCAAGGGCATTCTATTTAGCAAGCCTGGTCTTCGTGTTCTTTATTAGCTTTCCAGGAGATTCTGATACAGATCAAAATTTGAGAGCCACTGATTTAATGAATACTTACTGTATCATGTTTTACATGAAAATACATAAGATGACATGGAAAATTCACTGGCAATGACTGCTTTCTTTCAGCCATTAGATAAAGATATGCAAATACTTTCTTCCAATGAGTTGGGTTGCTAAGTGCTAGCAGAATACTTCAGGTCTTTGAATAAGGCCCAGAGCATAAGCTTTGGCATATTACAGACCTGGTTTTGTACCTCTTTTCCACCAATATCCAGGGACCTTGGAAGAACTTACTACCTCTGCAAGTGTCAATTCCCACAATTGTAAAATGGGATAATAAACTTCTTTGCATGATTACTGTTGATAATGACCGCATCATAGCCTTTTTAAAAAGATTTACTGATTTATTCGAAACACAAAATCATAGATTGAGAGGCAGATACTCTGTTCGTTGACTCACTCCACTAAAGAACTACAACAGCCAGCTGCTGGGGTTGCCCACATCCCACAGAAAAGCTTTGTCATACTCTTTGAGTGATTTCTTGAGAAAAAATGGCTATTAACAATAACTATTCTGACCCTCCTATATCAGATATCAAAGCCATTGAAACTACTGCTGTGCATTAATTTGCCCTTAGGTAACAGAATTCTGAGATTAAAGGATGCCACATAATCTCCACCAGGACAGATTGTATCCAAATACAGAAAGTTTGCCTGTGTTCCAAGGAACCTGCAGAGATCTTAGCAAATATGACTGCCATCCTGTCAGAGGACAGAAACCCAGAATCACCCATCCTCACATGCATATACAACAGTGTGGTAGTTCCCTACAGGAGAGAAAACTGTATGCTTGTCTCTACAATTAAGGGATCATGCTTCAGTTCTTTCATTTTTGTTCTTGATTTCTTATCACCTGTACTAATCACAGTACTTATCCTTGGAGTGATTCTGAAAATAACTGTAGTCACTGCATTAGATCATGCATGTGCAAATATTAAATCCCCCATTTACTTTCCCCCAGAGGAAGTTAATCAATGACATTTTTTTTGCAATATCTTTTCCAGATAACAAATAAGCCTTTTTAACTACTGCAATACTTCAAGGGATGCAAACATAGTTATAGAATACTGATTGTGAAATAGAATACTGTTGTGAAAACAACCCTTTCCACCCTCCCCAGGAGGGAGCAAAGCCAACACAGATCCCTTGACAAGTGGTTCTCATTCTTGCCTTCACTGTGAAGTCACTTTGTAGTGTCTATAACTATTAAAGTTGCAATAGGGTCTGGAAATCAGGGGTTTTTCAATCCCCTCAACTGACACTAACATGCAATAAAGCTGAAGAAACCAGCCCCCTTTCAATTCAGAAGATCCTATGGGCACAACGATCTGTTCTTCCTGTGAGGTAGAAACCTGGCTGAACTTAAAACCTAGTTCTGTATGATCAGTCTTCCTGAGGATTCTCAGTGCTTTGTTGAAACTATCATTCCTTCTAATTTCTCAAGAGCTCTTGTTAAAATTCTGACTCCATTCCCTGCTCTTTGTCAGAAAAGTGTGGCTAATCCCAATATTAAGAAAAGACCCATCTTCACATTCAGAATTAGTCTATTGTGATCCTTGGAGCTCAGAGGATACAGATTATTTCCAAAAACATAGACACCTGCTAGTATGAAAAGCTTTCTCATTTAAGCTTTAAAACTAGTTTTTAAAGAAAGGAAGCCACAGTTCATTTTCCTAAAATACAAACACATTAAGATACGTTATGACTATCTGACTTTGGCCACATTCATGATGCCAGTTTAGTTGATTACCAGATCGTCAGTGAATTCTATTCATTGGCACCACACTAGGTGTAGGGTAAGAAAGTGATAATCCAGTGGGAAAAAATATATTTTTTCATTCTAAATCAAGGAATCAATTAATGATAGAAGCAGATACTCAATGTGTTTCCCTCAACACTACAATCTTAGCAAAATTGCATTAAAATAATACATAGTCATCTCAAGTAAAATACAAGTAAATTTAATCCAGATTCAAATATTCAATAGCCTAATTCCAATGAAAGTGAAAAGAAAAAGGAAGAAATGTATAGTAGGAAATAAAATGGAAGACTAAGACAAAACCATTTTTAAGAAAATAAAAATTAGTCTACATCAAAACCATTAGTTCAGATAAGACAAACCAAACGCTTATAAAACACTTAACAGAATGTAGTACACATTACCCATATGCAAAAAATTTCAAACATGAAGGGAAATGTAAAATGTTACATTAATTCTGAAGGAATGCTAACAATATTTCCATTAAAATCATGATCATGAGAAACATATTGAATAATTCATAATTATTTAGCATGGTTTTAGAAGCTCAGGCCAATCTAATAGACCAAATGCATGTAGATGTTAACAAATAATTTTAAAAACAATTGGGGGGACTGGGAGGATTAGTGGCATAGCAAGTAAAGTTGCCAGCTGCAATGCCAGCATCTCACATGGGTACTGTTTTATAGTTCAGAAGCACCACTTTGAATCCAACTCCTTGCTATGGCCTGGAAAAAGCAGGTGGTTCAACTGTTTAGACCTCTGCCACTAATGTTGATAACCAGATGAAGATCCCAGCTTCTGACATTAGATAGGCCCAACACTGCCACTGCAGCCATCTGAGGAGTCAGTCAGCAGATGGAAGAATCTATCTTTTCATCTCTGTCTCACTTTTGCTGTGTAATTCATAAGGACAAATACATAAATTTAAAAAACATATATTTTGGGGAGCTAAGAGAGGCACAGCTCACTTATCCTCTATCCTTTGGCACCAACCTCCCATCTGAGTGCTGGTTTGTGTCTTGGCTGCTTTACTTCCCATCCAGCTCTCTGGATGCCTGTGATCCAGCACCCACAGCCCAAAGCACAAATACATAATATGGCTTTTTCATACTTTAGTGACATTTGAACCCCACAATACCTAGTTGTAATCAATCCAGTAGTACGTTAGAGTCCTGGGGAGTGAATGGGACTATCCATAAGTGCTCTGTCCTCAGCTTTTTTTTTTCCTCCAAGCCCATGATAGGACTGCACCTTCTCAACCCATTTGATGCTAGGCATCTGACTTTCTTAGGCCAATGACATGTAAACTGAAATAGAAATGCGGTATCCTTGGGTAAAAGATACCACAATCGAGCCCAACATGGTGGCCTAGTGGTTAAAGTGGTTGCCTTACATGTGCCCGGATCACATATAGGCACCAGTTCTAATCCCAGTGGCTCCTTTTCCTATCCAGCTCTCTGCTTGTGGCCAGGGGAAGCAGTTGAGGATGAGTCAAAGCCTTGGGACCTTGCAACCACGTGGGACATTCGCAAAAGGCTCTGGGCTCCTGGCTTCAGATCAGTACCGCTCCGGCCTTTGCGGGCATTTGGAGAGTGAATCATCAGATGGAAGATCTTGCTCACTGTCTCTCCTCCTCTCTATATATCTGACTTTGCAATAAAAAAGTAAATCTTTTAAAAATATATTCCAAAAGATACCACAGTCAATAAACTCTACACTTCATCAAGAAATAATAGAAGCATATGTTGAGAAGGCATGACTGTGAGCTTAGTAACTGCAGTGGCCAAAGCCCTCTATATCATGAGAAAGAGATACTGCTTTAATAAAGAACTAGGTTCCAGTTACGTTATACCATAATGACTTGAAAACTTCTGTTGTTCCCATAGTCTTCATGGCCCAATACACTGAGAGAAGTCCATGTCAGGGCTTGTACAAACTGAGGAGCAGCCACTGGCTACTAATTCAGTAGCCATTAAGGTTACCACACAATTTCCATCTAGCAAGAAGTTGGTAAAGTTGGGCATTTGGTTTCATTTTGAAAAAGCGTGACTGATCATTATGTTGCTAGTTGATTACTGAGGGCAAGTAGGCTGAAATATTAAGATTAAAATATTAATCATATCATGACTGAAAAATAACTGATACTCTTCTTTCTTTTGCTGATATTTTTCCCTCTATTTCTCTGGCCTAAAAGCCTACTCTTTCTTGAAAAGCCGTGATCACTCTACCCACCCTAAACTATAGATGAATTGCTTGTCTGACATACAGAAGTCAATGAGAAGCCAAGAGAGGCAAAAGCAAAGGCTCCGAAGAGACACAGACACGTTGGGGAGGCACGTGCATGCTAAAAGGGAAAGGTGGCAAGGTATGCGAAAATTAAGAAGTGAACCACATAATTAGTGGAGCTGAGAGAGAATACAATTGCTCAAAGAAAATTGGAAAGGGAAGAAAACTCAGGCTGAAAATCACATAGATCATTGGAGGCCTGCATGGTTTTCTAAGTACATCAAAAGTTTTTTCTAATTAGATGAACACGGCTGATATAATGCTATTCATAAATAACCAGATCACCTACCATAGCACAAACTGCATCTTCAGCTGACTAGCTTATAATAAACAAATATTCACCAAAGTTCATGTTTCTGAAGATTGGGTCATCTAGAAACTTCTATTCCATTAAAAGTAAGTTTTATTTACTTTCAAAGACCACTAGCTGAAATGTCAATTACCTGTCCTAATAGATGACACCTGCAAGTAAAATAAACATATTTTTAATGGAAAAGATGGTCAAAGTGACCTTATCTCAAGATAGCATGCTCTTTGGTGAATATTTATTGCTGAATTAAGGAGATCCTAATATGAAAGGACAGTAGTTCTTTTTCATTACCTCTCTGTGCTATACAAAAGCAGAAAGATTATAAGTGCCCAGATTACCTTCAGGATTTAAAAATTAACTAAAAACACACTCAATAAAAACTATGCAAAATTTGAAATAAGCCTGTAAATTCAGATTTCAAATACTATTATGACAATGGGTGATGTAACCATACTTTTTTCTCAAATAGCAGTTCTCATTTAGTTGTATCGCTGATACCTTTACACGCACCTTCTTTAAATGGCTTGAATTATATTTTATACAGCTAGTTGGTTTGGAATATATTTTTAAACCAATAGCCAAAATTCAAAACTATGGCTGATGTGAAGCTGAAATAGCAAGCTATCTTTATTAAATTAAAAAAAAATATTCAGAGATATAGTGTATTTCATTCTTAACTGAGGGGAAAAAATGTGTACTTACATGAAATCTGGGTGTAAGGTTACAACTGATGATACATGAAAAAATTGACATGAATTATGGTAATTCATACAAATTGGCATACCAAATCATCCAAGAAATAAAGAACTCATTTATAATAAAATTTTTTGATATAATGAAGGCTTACAAATACAGTATTTTTAATCTATGAAAGGTTATTTGGAATCATACAATTTGGATCTTTATTTTTTGTAAATACTAAATTTTAATTTAAAGATAGAAATGAAAAAAGGTAATACAGATCGCACAGAGTCCTTTATGTTTATGTTTATGTTCCTCTTGGATTCACAGTAAAAAAGATCAAGAAGAGGCTAAAGTTAAGTCCTAGGTTTCTCACTTAAATATTTGAGTTTGGTCAAGTTTTCCCCATATTATTATAATAGTAATAGCAACAGTCACAAATCCAACATTCTGCTATTTCAATGTATCATGCATTGTAGGTATAGACAATGGCAGAAAGTCCAGTATCCTATCGTCAAGATACATTGAATAGTTTCATTACAGGGAGTCCTCCTTTTAATCACGAATAGAGATACATACTTCAACATATCCTCCCTTCCAGGTGTGTTCAATTCCATTCTACAGTGCATCAACTTTAATAAACTAAGTCCCAACTAAAAAAGTTCAAGAAGCCTGGAAAAATTCATACCATTGAGTGTCCATAAGAAAAAAACCTAACCAACCCTCGATTCTTTGGGGAAGAAAAAAACAATGTATTCCCATCAAAGTGCTGCATCACTCTGCCTAAATCACAATCACTCTCATCAAAATCTCTGCTTGGTGTCCCATGTTATACATAAATGTATCTGACTGATACATAAATCACTTACTGTAACATTAAAATATCACACCAAACTTAATATCTTAAAATTAAAATAATATCTTCCAGTAATTTAGAAGAAATTCAGATTGGAGATTCTGGCTCACTCAAATGGTCAACTGAGCTGCAACTAACAGAATTCTCCAACTGAATGGTTTCTATGTCTATTTACCTTATAACACTGGTGTGTTACCATTTATTTTTGCCCAGAGTCTCAGTTCTTCTCTATATTGATCTAGTCACAGTTTTCAGTCTTGACCCAGAATAAGAAAACTAAGAGTCCAAGGCTGAAGCTTCAGATATTTCTATAGCCCTAGAAGACACATGACAACTTCCACCACATTCTATTGCTCACCCCAGACCAGTCGTAACTAAATATAAATGCTAAACACATAAGGACATTAAAATCAAAAGGCAGGGATTGCTAGAAACAAGCTTAGAGGGTGACTACAGAATCTGTCACATGGTCTCTGATGATTCATGACACTACAGCATGTAAAATATACTTCCCCACTCCCAAGGGCCACAAGAGTCCATTTTCATTATATGAAAGTTTTCTAGATTTTCTTTAAATATAGACAAGCTCCTCTGCTATGGCTTTTCTGTTCTTTAAATTCTCAGTTTCATAATCTTCTAACCAGGGCAAAAAAAATATCTGTACACACAAATACATATGCACATTCACACACTCATAAAATGGCAGAAAATACACTAAATAACTGCTACAGTGCCATTCAAAAATGGGGGAGGGGAGAACACAGCAAGAAACATATAGCAATCACTGGCTTACAGTAATTTTGAAATCAAGCCAGGTATGTGCTGGCAATTGCTTCATTAGCCATGGGCTGTATTCTTGAAAAGTTATTTTTAGCAATCTATGCTTTTTGTTCTGCTTTCAGTTATTACTTACCATGGTAAAAGCTAGTACTTGCAGTCCAATACTTTGATCAACCTGCTTCCTCTCTGTTACAATTTGGAAATGAGGTTCTGGTCTTGGGGTTCACACAAAGGCAGCTCCCTGCAGTGTGGTGGCTGTAGGGGGTGCCCCAGCCAGGCAGGACCCAATGCTGGGGACTCAGGCCAAAGCCACCACCGAAAGGCAGTGACTGAGTCCTCAGCTTTGGGCACGAGTGCACCAAATGGTGCCAGGCTCTGCCTGCTGGCTGCCCAGCAACACACTCTGGGATTTTTAGGACATGTAATTGCTGCCTAGGGACATCCATTAATAAGGCCAGTGTTAGTGTAGATGAAATATTAATTCTGGGCAACTCCCAGTAACAGGGTCATGAAACTTTTGGGCAAGCATGGGGACTGAGACCTGATGGTTTGGTGGGTAATGTCCATAAGATCTATTTGGGCCAGACATTCACCAGCCCAATTAGGAATCCTGAGATAGGCTGTTAGCATACAGCATCACTGACTGCCACACACCAGTCCACACTAAAGCTATGGATGGGGGCACATCTGGCAGGGCTAGGTACCAGTACATGACTGCATGATGGAATAGTGGACCGGTCACACTTGGCTGGGTCAAGACACTGACCAGCACACAAGAGAACTAGGTCTGGGGGTAGACTCTGTCGGGGAAGTGTGCACCCAACCCTGTGGAAATACAAGTTCTGCAGGTTAGCTCACGAGCTGGGGTGGCAATGGGCTGAACTAGATGTGACCATGGAAGCTGCCATCACTTATGGGCAAAGAAACCAATAGGAGTCAAGGCAGCAGCACCCAAAGCTGCATCCTAAAATAGGATGTCGGGTGTGCTGAGCTGCAACTGGAATAGGGCAGACTGGGCAGGGCCAAGCAAACTTCAACTCACAAGAAAGAACAGAAATCAGGATGGAGCACATGTCATGCCAAACTAGGCTCTTACATCATCTGGTCGACATAAGCCAGGGATACTAGGCCAGCGTATCAAAGGCAAAGGCAGAGACAGGTGAGGGGCTAAGCCAACTGGGTCAGAGCAAGCACTGGCATGGGCGTAATCTAGGCCTGGGAATAGACTCGGTTGGGGAGCTATGAGAGTACACCCTTTCTGGATTGGGGTTTCCACAGGAGAGTGAAGGGACCGGAGTTAGGACTGCGTTCTGGTTTGGATATGGCTGCAATCTCCCTTGGCACAAGTGTGGACTGGGGCTGGGCGCACCGAACTGGACTAGACACCAGCACCAGCTGGTGCTCTGGAGAACCTGGGTAGATGTAGGATGGACTAGGCTGGGTCTCTGTCCCTACTGAGCCATGTGTGAACAGCGTCTGGGTATGGGCAAGCCTTGGCAGGGCTGAAACATCCAACAGTAAAAACTGGAATGGACTGAAGGCTAGCAAAGAGGGCTGGCCCATGGATGCAACAACACTCCAAGATCTGGCATAGGGAGAGGTTCTGATGGAGGAACTTAGGAACTTCCTCTGTCAGGACACAGTCCCTACAGGTGAGCGCAGGAACCACGATAGGGAGCAACCCAGACCAGGCCAGAGAAAGACACCCACTGGCATATATATGCCATAGGTGGGGGGCATACCAGGCTGAACCAATTCATTTCACCCACTGGTGAATCCAAGCACCAGAATAGAGTGTAGGTTGGGCCAAGTTCAGTCACTGCAAAAAACAGTGCACATTTTGGAATGCCAAGGTGGGGTGAGCCATACCAGATGTGGTCGCATCTCCAAACAGCAAACCTGAGAACCAGGGAGGGAGGGAGCAAAACTGGCAGGGGGAATGTGGGCTCCCCTGCTGGACAACCACTCCCACTGGAGAACAAGAATTGGGATCAGGGCAGAGCAGACTGGGCAGGGCTACAACACCTGTGAGCCTCATGTGAGCTAGAACAGGGAAAAGCAAGGTTGGGCTGACTGTTCTGACTGGTGCAAGCAAAAATTACAATGGGTGAGGGTTGGTTGGGCTTTGCCTCAGCATCAGTTGGCAGAGGTTGGCACTGAGGGCTTAATCTATCAAGTTAAACTCCAGAACCATCTGCAGAATGCATAATCTGGGAGTGAGAGTGACCTAGTAGGGAGATAGTGGGCACCTCCCTCATGGGTTAACTCTCCCACTGGAGAGCACGAAAACCAGGACAGGGGCAGGGGTGGCTAGACAGAAAAGCACCCACCAGTAGGTGTGTGGGCTGGATAGTAGGGGTCATTGGGTTGAACTAGGCTTAAATGCCCATTGACGTGTATGAGAGCTAAATGCGATGTGGGACAGATTGGATCAGTCTGCAGTACAAACTGACATGTATGGGAACCAGGGTAGGAGGCAGGCCTGGTGGGGATTATGGGGAGTCGCCCCTACTAGGCTGCAGCTCCACTGGTTTGCATGAGGGCCAAGTATGAAGTGGGCAGGATTGGGCTGCACTACAATACCCATCGGTTTGCGTGGAAGACAGGGCTGGAAACAGAACTGATCCAGCAATTGCAAGAACCAGCATGTGCATAAGCTGATTGGGGCGATGGACTGTGCCAGACCCTGAACTGGCAAGCACACACAAGAATCAGGTCTGGAATTATCTCAGACAAAGTTTCTTTGGAGATCCCTCCAACTGAACTGCTGATCTCAGAACCCCAACCATGAAGAAAATATGTCAGCCAGTAGATTCTGAATAGATTTCATCATGATTGGAATGGCAAGATTAGCAACAATTCAGAACTGTTGAACTTTCAAAACAGCCTGAGCAGGACCCTTGGAGCATGCCTCACATCGGGGACCTGGGATGGGTGGGAGGCTGAGTGGGGTTTCTCCTTTTCTTTCTCCCCTGACCCCAGATACAGGGGAAAAAAGTGTTGATATTAGTGTGGAAACAATGGTATTACCCACTTTCCTATAGCCCTTGACCCTTTGCACCCTAATCAACTAAGTAAGATTATTAAAAAAAATTTTTAAATCAATTTGGAGATCCACAGACCACTTCTCATTTTATATTTTCCATTATTTTAAATTCAAAATGACAGTGCTTACCATAATAAAATTCTCTTGAAACGTATAGGCTTTGGCTGGTATTTTGGCTCAGCAAATTAAGCCACTGCCTGCAAAACTGGCATCTCACATCAAAGCTCCAATTTGATTCCCAGCTGCTCTGCTTCAGAACCAACTGCCTGCTAATATGCCTGGGAAGGGCAGTGGAGGATGACGCTGGTACGTGACTTCCTACCACCTAATGAGAGATCCAAAGTGAGCTCACGGCCCCTGGCTTTGGCCTGGTTCAGTCCCAGTCATTATGGCCATGCAGGAAGTGGAACAGTGGAAGAAATATCTTATTCTCTTGGTCTCCCCACCAATCTATGTCACTCTGCCTTTAAACAAGTTAAATAAAGTCTTAATTAAAAAAAAATATGGGATTTCTATCAAGCATCATACTGGGTTTATTTCTATCAGAAAAAATTCCAGATATACAAATAAGCCCTTCCATCTCTGACATTCTTGGAAAGTAGTTGTACACCAAGCCACTTTACATTTATAGGAGCTCTACTGTTTACTAAGAGGATCTGTGAAGGACACTCTCAACACTTTTTAAACACTTTTTCTGTTTGAGATACCACTTGAAATTGTCCTGAGGTTTTAATAGAATCAGTCAGACTATTAGTTTTATCTCTGAGAGTGCTCAAAGTGTGGTCCTAGGATCCTTAGGAGTCCCCAATTCACTCTCAGGGAGACTATGAAGTCACAACTATTTATTTTTCTTTTTTTTCCATCCTTGCAGAATTTTTCAGAGGCAACTAAACTTAGGAAATCTTCACTTTTTCTATTAAATGAGGTATTGAACAAATTTACAAAGATATAAAGCAATGACACTACTATTTTTTAAAAAAATACCTTTATGCAACACAGTCATTATTTTGTTATTATGTACTTTTATTATTTATAATAAGATAATTAGTGTTTTGAAATTTCTAAATTTTAACTTCTCAGATCAGTAAGTACTACAAAAATGCAAAAACCACATCAGGATTGTTAGTCACTGCCACAGCATAAAGGGGAACTGACATCAAAAAGTGTGAGAAGTACCATTATGTTATTTTTATTCTTACTTATTTGAAATACAGAGAGATGGACTGAGACAGAGACAAAGGAAAAACTCTTTTAACTGCTGGTTCTCTTGTCCTGGACCCTGAAGCTTAACATCTGGAACTCAATCCAGGTTGTCTCATGTGGATGGTAGGGATTCAAACACTTAAGCTTTCGCCTGCTGCCTCCCACGGTGTCAGTAACAGAAAAGTGGACTCAGAAATAAAGTGGAAACAGAATTCAATCCCATGTACTCCTGTAGGATGTAGGAATTCCATCTAGAGTCTTAACAACTACCCCAAATGCTTACAGTACTACTACTAAAGTACTACTTAGACCATGTTTCAGTTAACAAAAAAGCTTCTTAGTTCAACATATAAATTCAATTAGCTATTATTATAGAGATTCTCTGCACAAACTACAATAAATAGTCAAAATAATAGAAATAAAACCAAACTCGTTCTGCCAAGCATTGCATTAAAACAGGCAGAGTCTGACTTTCAAACAAATATCCCTTTTAAAGTCTTTTTGTAATACAATGCCCAACATTCATGTCATGGAGCCTTTTCCCTTACAGAAACTATGTGGGCACTACAAAGACTGAATGGTAAATCCTGATGTTGAGCTCAACCCAGAATAGGCAGAAAACATTTCCTCTTAGAAAGGCCCAGGAATTTAAAGTTTCCATAACAGGAAACCTCAATCCCCCCAGAGACACAAAACACCATTTTCTCTTCCTTTGTATGAAGAAACTAGGTACAAACAAAATCTTACTTGGCACAACAAATATGGATAAGATCTCCATGCACAAGTATAAGTTTAAACAAAATCAACTTAAAAGGAAAAAGAAGATACAATAAATATATTCACCATATCAATACTGCAGGAAATACTTTCCTATATAACAGTTGGACTCATAGTATTGAAACCAGAACAATTCATAATTTAGTCATACACAACTTAGCTAAAACCAAGAAAAATATAATGATCAGATTGCTGCCATTAATATGGCTCTGTGGCATTTTTAAGTTATTACCACAGAAAGATTTCTTTTGGTTAGAGTTTAAGACCTAAAGTAAGATATTAAATGTAGTTGATTCTTAAAGATGACTACAATACTGTTAGGTGAACATTGAGTATCTTGGCTTTCAGACCATCTTATGCATTCAAAAAGTGTCTGTCACTTCACTTTAGTTCCATGCTCATTTAGAACAAAACACAACACAACAAAAATTCTGCTCCATTCTGCCAGCTCAACAAAAGGCTTTGTGTGGGTGTGTGTTAGAAAGTAATTATGAGGTTTTTATTTCACTAATTATTCTTCAGCCTTTGAAATGTCAGTGTAGGTCAAAGTAGCAGCCAATGTTTTGAACCAGATCTGAATTAAAATAAAGAGGCCACTGAAGGAATATCAAGAAACAGAATCAACAATGAGTTACTCTGATGGTAGGTGTGATGGAAAATGAGACTCAAGGTCTCAGAATTTAAAGTGTCCAACCAGGAGGCCTCAAAAACCCTGACATCTTACAAAATTAATTCCTTAGATGTGACATAATTGACTCAGCCCCTGTCTGTGGACTGCAATGACATTTGAAAGGAAGTACAAATTAATACTTAGCACTGAGATTTTAAAATCGTTAACAATACTACAAAATCATAAAGGCTTTTTTCTTCAAAGTAACCACTTAGACAGATTGTATACTCATTTCACATACTAAATCATCTTTTCAAGCACTTCTCTTAAATCTTTGCTCAGAATTATTTTCTTGGGCCTCATTCATGAATAAATTTGAGGGCAGACCTTTTTTTCCTAATAACAAATTTTCATTTTTATAAATATTAAATTGTGACATTTTCCAGCTCCAACTGAAAGTAAACATACCCTTTGAGAAAATAACATGGGTGAAGTGGGCAAATTGATCAATTTCTACTTACAGTAACTGATACTCAAGTATAAGCTGATTTTTCTTTAATCAATTATCTGAGGAAAGATAGAAAAGTGTAGCACTGATTTCCCTGACCCTAATGCCTGAGGATCAGCTAGGTTTACACAATGAAAGCAAACCAGATTGCAGCAAAGTGATTCCATTCATTTCAGTCATGCTCATGACTGATATGTGGTGTCACGACCAAATTGATCACACAATGATCTCCATTAATCTTGGCAACAGTAGAATTGAGCAGATTAATTATGCTGTGGGCTGTTCATTTCACCTTCCACAGATACAGCTCAATCTGAGAGGAAAAAGTTAATTGAGAAAACAGGGTTTTTTTCCTCACGAACTATGACAAACACCTTCCCTCTGATTTTCCCAAATTTGATGCCTGGTAGACTCAAGTGTGTTATCCCTCCTCGTGTTCCCCATGATAAGACCTCTTCTCAACCCCAGGTGAATTTGGGAAACATTGGTCTAGTCCATAGCAACTATTATGGCAGGTGGTGGAACTCACACTGCTGACCAAGGATGTTGTTGATAAGCACATCTTTAGGATTCTGCATAACTTAGTACCTGTATAGGTGCTTAGAAAGACAAGACTAAGAGATCAAATGAGTCTTCCGTCCAAATTTCAACCAAATTGACATGAAATGCCACTGTTCTTGGAATGCTAGTTACATCTGTAACGAAAGTTTTCTCTGCAGGTTATCTAGGCCTGCCTAATTCCAAGCACCCTTACCCAGCACCTCTAATAGAAATAAAATGACAGCACAAGTATTAGCCACACATGTGATCTTAGTTTCTGCCAGCTGCATTAAGGAAGACAAAAATCAACACATCAAATTCACTTTAATAATATATTTTTACCCGAGATACCCAAAATACTACGCAACAAATCGAAATAAGAGTACAAAGAAGATTGTTTACATTTTTATACTAAATCTGCAAAATCTGGTGCACAGTTTATACTTAGAACGCCCCTCCTGAGTACCAGGATGGATACTGTAATAGATAAGAGGGACTGCATCAACTACAGGGAAGGAGAAAATGATGTCACTGGCTTGCATTTGTGTAGCAGTCCACATTTGAAAACAAAGGAAAATTAAAGATTGATCTTTAATTATATGAGCATTTATTTAGCAAAATACAGTGTCAAAGGTCATAATCTGCTTCCAGTGGTCTATGAATTATCATATAGTATGTTCATAATGTCTTGAGGCATTAGTGGCATTTCCCCCATTTTACAGATGAGTAAATTGACTATTGGTAGGTTTGGGTTATATCATCCAAGGTGTCTAATGTCCAGGACAGGACTCCACTCAAAATTTCCAGAGTCCTGATAGCCAGACCCTTCCAAATATGAATGCCAGTAGAACACCAGATATTCATCCAGGATCTGTGTTAACACAAGAGGAACACACTCACTTTGCTATAAAGATTCTTTGCCATTTTCAGACACTAGCAGCTATTTAGTTGAACTTTCAAGAATTCTTCCTTCTTCGGAAAGCACAGGGAAGAGATAAACCTTCCTCTCTATTACAGTCATTTTAATAATTAAAGGCAATTATATCCCTTTCCAAAGCTAATTCTTTTTAAAGGTTTTTGCTAAACTTAATCAATGTCATTGCTACCAGGCTTTTATTGTCACCACTATCATGTGTCAGTTTGGAAACATACCTGTGAAAGCTTGCAGTTAAAGACAACCTTACATATATGATCTTAGTTTTCCATCTCAAGCAAGAGTGAGACATGACTTGCTGTATTCCATTTCTCACCTTTCCTGTTTCAGTGACTCTCTGTCTAGCCTGCTCTTCAGACTTGACCTGCCTCCCTAAGGCAAACTCCTAAATATAACATGGGATTCTGACATAGATCTGTTGGCTTACATCTCATTTTTAAATCCCAGGAAAGTTCAAATTGGTTCAGATAATGAAAGAGATATATTCTGAAGAATCTATTCCTATTTTAATAAGTAAAAAATATATTTTTTTTCATTTCAATATAGGCTCATGATCTGTCTTAGTAGGTTTATGGATTATAACAAGTGTCTGTGATGTGGAATTTTTATGCTGAAGGAGGCAGTGCATATATAGAGCAAGGAGTATTTGGAAATCTCTGTGCCTTATGCTTCATGTTTTGCTGTAAACCTAATGATGCATTTATAAAGAGAAAAGACTAAGTAAGAAATAAGCTTATTTTCAGAATGCTTCTAAAGGATGATTGCAGGTTTTTAAAAAGTCAGCAATTGCCAAATTTGTATAGATATATGAAAAGCAATCCTAAATTTCATTTAGAAAAACGAAGACCCCCAAATACTTCAAGTAAACTTAAGCAAGTTCAAAGATGAGATGTCACATGCCCTGCTTTCAACATTTATTACAAAGTAAACAAAGTGCTATTTTGATGGCACAAGAACAGATGTAACAGCCTATGGAACCAATAGGGAGCCTAGAAACAGATCCACACATTTTTGGTAAACTGGGCCTTGACAAAGGAGATAATAAAACATGGTGGGGAAAGGGTAGCTGCTTCAATAAATGGTGTTAGGAACACTGGATAATTATAAGCAAAAGAAGGAAACTGGCCTCATCATATACCATATGCAAAATTTACCTCAAAATGGGTTAAAGATTAAAACTTAAGACAGAGAAACTATAAAATCCTCAAAGAAATCTCTGTGGTTTCATCAGTGACCATGATTCATCAATAACTGTCAAAGGCTATGATACCAGAAACAAAGGCCATACAAACAAAAATAAACAAGTGGGACCATATTAAGCTAAAAGGCACTATGCAACAACAAGAGTGAACAGAATGAAAGAGCACACGGCAAACAGGAGAAAATATTCACAAATGATTAATTGATAAAGAGTTGGTTTATAAAATGTATAAGAAATTCAAAGAAATCAGTGGGTGAGGTGTGGGGAGGACAATCATGACCAGGAAGAAAAAGAAATGACCTAATCTTAAAACAAGCAAGGCCTGGTATGGTAGCATAGTGGCTAAAGTCCTCCCCTTGCATGTGCTGGAATCCCATTTAGGCACTAGTTCATATCACCGCCGCCCCCCTTCCCATCCAGCAGCCTGCCTGTGGCCTGGGAAAGTGGTAGAGTTTGGCCCAAAGCCTTGGGACCTTGCACCCATGTGGGAACCCTGAAAGAGGCTTCTGGCTCCTGACTTCAGATTGACCCAGCTCTTGCTGTTACAGTCTCTTGGAGTGTTAACCAATGGATGGAAAATCTTCCTGTCTCTTCTCTCTGTAAATTTGACTTTCCAATAAAAATAAAATAAACCTTTTTTAAAAAGCAAAAAGCCCAGAGACCTAATTGAAAACTTCTCCAAAAAATACAAACAACTGGCCAATAGACATATGTAAAGACATTCAATAGCAGTTATCAAGTAAATGCAAATTTCAATCATAATTAGGTGGCTGGTATAATGGCACTGTGCTTTAGGCTGATTCTGCAAGTCCCACATAAGTACCAGCTTAAGTATCTGTTGCTCTTCTTTTGACCAGATCCCTGCTAATACAACTGAGGAAGCAGAGAAAGATAGCACAATGGGCCCCTCTCATTCATGCAGGAGACTGATGAAGCACCTGGTTCCTGGCTGCAGCCTGGCCCAGCTCTGACAGCTAAGACCGTTTATGGAGTGAACCAGCAGGTGAATGATCTCTTTCTTTCTCTCTCCCTCTAACTCTCCCTTTCAAACAAATGAATAAATCTTAGATAAACAAACAAATACACCACAAGCACACATCCTCATACCTGTTAGGAAAGTTATTCTCAAAAAGACAAAAGATTAGTATTTCAGAGGGTAGCTATATCAGAAAATCCCACGTTGGTGAGAAACTGGGTTGTTACAGCCAATATAAAAACAACAAAGAGGTTCTTAAAAACAGAACTGAACATTTACCCAAAACAATAGATATCAGGATTTCAAAGAAATAATGAGATCTCAGACATATTGTGCCCATTCTTGTTCCATTCTGTATAATGAAAAGACATAACAAAATGTAAATGTCCGGTGGCAGACAAACTAGTAAGAAAAATGTAACAGACATGAGAGTACTTCAAAAGGTTCATGGGAATATGTCTATTATTAAAGATGTGGCTTTGAAAGTTTCACTAAAGTAAACTTGTGTTATATCTTTCTTTCTTTCTTTCTTTCTTTCTTTCTTTCTTTCTTTCTTTGAAAGGCAGAGTGACAGAAAAGAATGGAGGGAGGGACAGAGAAATGGAGGAAAAGGAAGAGTCAGGAAGGAAGGAAGGAAGAAAGAAGGAAAGAAGGAAGGGAGAGAGGAAGGGAAGGAGGGAAGGGAAGGGAAAAGAAGGGAAGGGAAGGAAAGGCAAGGGAAGGGAGAAAGGAAGGAAGGAAGAGAGCTTTCAAGAGCTCAAGTCTGGCATAGGCCAAATCCAGGAGTCTTGATTCACTCCCCAGGCAGCCACAACAGCTGGAGCTGAGCCAATCCGAAGTCAGGAGCCTCTTTCAGGTCTCCCACGCGGGTGCAGGGTCCCAAAGCTTTGGGCCATCCTCGACTGCTTTCCCAGGCCACAGGCAGGGAGCTGGATGGGAAGTGAGGTTGCCGGGATTAGAACCGGTGTCCATATGGGATCCTGGGCATGCAAGGCGAGGACCTTAACCACTGCTCCACCACGCCGGGCCCAACTACCTCTCTTAAAACGTGTCCCATTTATGAATTTTATATATAAATGGTATCTGATAGAAACAATCATGTGTCGTATTTTTCTCTAACTTAGGTACATTTCGTAATTTAATATTAGTGAATATATAATTCTGAAAAATTTTTAAATACAAATAATAAAAACTAAAATAATAATTCCATCATAGAGAAAAGGAATATTCTAGAAGCATTGATTGTTTTCCTTTTGACAGGGAGAAAGAGCAAGAAAGAATGAGAAATCTGCTGTTTCATTCTCAAAATGCAGTCAGCTGGTCCATGATCAGATTGATCAGGTGGAGGCCATTGTTTGGCATTTAGGCAGGTTTTCCTGTTGAGTAGCAGGAACCCAAACCTTAAGCCATCTCTTCCTCCCGGGGTCTGCATCTAAAAGCTGGAGCCTGGAAACAATTCCCAAGCACTCTATGATGGGGGGTGGGTATCTTAGCTATTAGATCAAATGCCTGCTCCTCTTCTTTTTTTCTTAAGCCTACACATTATAAAACTGAGATGTTACCGTTTTATGCCATGCTTTTAACTTAATGTTATATTTTGGGTATTTAAAAATAACATTAAACAATCTTTGAAATTATAATATTTTATGATGTCAATCACATCCCATTGTTGGACAAAGACTGAACCTTCTTCCTTCATGCGTTTATCATGGCTTACTTGAAATCTGAAATTGAAACCCATGAATTTCTTTCCTCGTGATAATCTTTAATCCTGGAAATCTCTAAGATTCAATAGTCACTTTTATTTGTTTAAGAATGTTTCACTAAGGGGCCAGCACAATGGCTCAACTGGCTAATCCTTCACCTCCAATCACGGCATCCCATATGGATACCTGTTTGTGTCTGAACCAGTGGTTGGAAGACTTTCCTCTCTGCCTTTCCTACTCTGTGATCTGTCTTTCCAATGAAAATAAATACATCATTTTAAAAACATGTATAAAACAAATAGTCTTTATTTGCTGTTACCTCACAAGCTATAGGAAAATTTAACTGGTAATAGATGTTTTGCTATAATTTGTTTCACTTTTAACATTTTGATCTTAGTTTATTATTCACTTACTATGCAATAGAGACAGTAAGGTAGGAAGGATTAAAACAGAAAGCAAAACATTTGTAGTGTTTGCCTTTATGGGGCTAAAAAGTTCAGTAGGAAAGAAAGTGCTCAACTAACCACGGGAGTAAAAAAAGTACAAAGAAACTGCAGTGACAGGTACTTTGAAAGGCTCGACAGAACCTGCTCTGGACAGGAGAGGACTCTCAGAGAAGATAGAGATTTGCTGTCTGAATGATGACTCAGTTAAACTTGGACAGTTGGAACCCAAATTTCAGGTGTGGAAAAGGAAGGATTGTTTTCTGGACAAGAACTGTTTTAGCCATGAAACTTAACATTACAAATATAATGGCAAACATTAAAACAAGAAGCAAAACAATTCATGCATACTCTTTAAAGACAATGCAACCATGAATGATAGTTTTTAAGGGGATTCACGTATGCAGAAAACAAGGAGGCAGAATGCTCTGCAAACAAGTATAATTTTGAAAGGCTTCTTACACCCTAAGTCATCAGTGGGAGAGTGAAGGAAACAAAGGTCACAGAAGCAGAAAACAAAAGAGGGCTGGTGTTCCAGGTCAAGTCATGTCCTTTGCAATAATGCTTCAGTGGAAAAAAGAAAGGATAATGCTTCTTGCGTTCCCAGAAGAAATTCCACACACCTTGCGACTCGGACTACCTGCTCACAGGGGACTGACTCACCCTCGTTGGATGACCCCACATGTATTGGACTTGCAAGCACTCACAACACTAGCTACAACATGGACTACAGCTCATACACTTGAGTTCTTTTGAGCCACCCAAATCAGATCTTTTATATTATTTTGTTTTGTCTGGGAAAAACAAGAATATGGAATGTGGCTACTGCAAATTAAAGAAACAAGGGAAATGATTTTCCAATAGACTGTAATGCTTTCAAGTGCTATTAGATTTATGCATTGTAAAAAATTCATTGGTTTGCTGCTTCTGACAGAGTTTCGTTTTATTTAATTTAGGTCTTGGAGCGTGTTAACATTCTAAACACTTTACAATGATAAACACAAACTGTTCTAATGAAAGTTTACACAACATCTCTTCCTCAGCAGGCAACATTTTTTATGGACAAAATATTAGATTTCAAATCTGCTATTAGTTAGCCATTCTGGATGTTCCAAGGGCAATGTTAATAGGTGAGTGCTTTAAATGGAACTGACAAAAACATATAAGTCTCTTAGAGGATGGCACAAACCGCAGGAATGTCTCCAATAAAGTTTGGCTATAAAATCAGTTTCTAAGAAATGGACTACTTCTTCTGCCCTGAAATGCCAGCCATTCTGCTTATTAATTTTCAAAGTGAACAGTCTAAGGGCAATTCAACTTAACACAGCCTTTCCAATGGGATTTTCAAATGTACTTCTTGAATAAAAAAGATTTCTGTATTATAAAATCATTATTTAGCACTTTCATTTCTGCCCTTCAGTATCTAGATTTATTCCTCTTGTTCCCAATTCCATGATTAGGCATAATTTCTATCTTTTCTATCAAGGACATTTAAACAAGATACAGATTTCAGGCTTGTTTCTCCTACGGTTCTAAAAATGCGAAGAGCTTTATTTTTAATGTATTTGATTTTCTTTAGCATCAACATTGCTTTTTGCATCTAAATGTGATGATGTCAATCAGAGCTGACACTCTCAGTGCTGTCTGCAGCCTTTGCTTGGTCCCTCTCCACAGAGTCCAACACATTCTACATTGTTGGTACAATTACTATTGCAGTCAGTGAATAAGAACCATTATAGCTTACATGCAAAACAGCTTCTGTACAGAAAAGACAAAGGATAATTCATAATGACACGCAGCAGTAGCAGAACTCCAGATCTACAGCACCTCACAGAATGGAGTTGCATGTTATGCTCAGTTACATGTGGAAAACGAACTACTTCTAGTACACATAAAACTCAGTATATATAACTTCATGTTTAAGCTATCAGTGTCTGTAGAAGAGTAACACAGTTTGTCCTGTAACTCTGGCATGGAACCTTTAGTTGCTTTAAATTTGCTTATTTATTTGAAAGGCAGAACAGCAAGGATATGTATGGGAGGCGGGGGGAAGAAATGCCTTCCCGGGTACCTGTAACAGTCAGAGCTGGACCAGGCTGAAGTCAAGAACCAGGAATGAATTAAGTCTCTCTCAGTTCTTAATTAAACTCCAGTTAAGATCTCTGAATCTCTTCATGACTGTGGCAATATCAAAACCACTTGAGCAAGAACCTCAGAGCATGCCCTACATCCGGGACCTGGGGAGGGTGGGAAATTGGGTGGGCCTTCTCCCTTAAATAACCCCCTTTAAACATGAAGGTAACAATATGGAAAACATACTAGTATTATCCACTTTCATGTAGCCCTTGAACCTTCTTACCCTAATTAACTATGTAAAAAATGTCAAAATAAAATCTTATAAATAAAAAAAAAAAAAAATCAGGAAAAAAAAAAAAAAAAAAGATCTCTGAATCCCATATCAGACTATAAGAATTTAATGTCCAAGTCCAGCTGGAGGCAAGGGTGATGGCTCAGGTAGTTGGGTCTCTGCTATGCACATGGGAGACAATCTGGATTGAGTTCCTGGATCTTAGCTTCATTCACTCCTTCCTCCCTGATTGCATGCATTTGTGGAGTAAACCAACAGATATAAAAGTGTTCCCTGTCCCTCTCACCCCCTCTCCCTCCCTCAGCTCCCTCTCCATCCCTGTCTCCCTTCCTTGCAAACAAGTAAACCTTTTCAAAATACTGAACAGAATTCTCAATTTGCATCTTTTTTCTTTATATTGCATGAAAAATGTGTGCCTTTGACTACTAAAGTTACACTCAACATCATGACTGGATCATCCTCTGGAAGACTTCAGGAAATACTGGCTTCCAGTTTTCTGGTCTGCCTCGACATTGAGATGTGTGTGTTCACCTTGGCTCATTGGGGGGAATGAAAGCAGTGGCATCTTCTTACCTTTCATTCTTCTACCTTCTTATTCTCACTCCTCTCCCTTCCACTGACTTTCTGACTCCCCCTTTCCTCCACTCTACTGCTCTCTCCATCCTCATTCTATCTCTCTGTGTGTAGAAAGTGTAAAATTGAATGTTTATACGGGGATTATGTAATGCATTTCCATTGTGCTGTGAGGAGACATGCTTTGTCGGGCAGATATTACTATGCAGCTCACAGAACCACAGACATTCAGCTTGAAGAGAATTAGAGATAACCCTGTGAAGTGATTTCCAAATTATATTTTAGCAGAGGAATCTTTGGTTTAAAGAAAATTCTATGTGGGATCACAATATATAAAATTGATGAAAGTGGAGCTGTTCTTTGAAACAAAGACACAAGGAGGGCATAGAGACCTCATCTTCGTCCTCCCTCTTGCCTTCAAGAATCCCTGGTCTCCTCAGAAAACAATTTAAAACTTTGATCTCATGCTATGCCCCATCTGAGGACCAGAATGATCAAATATTTTGTCCCTGAAAATATACCTTTTAAGTGACAAGGACAGAACTACAACTCAGCTCTATGTACCTAGGAATGCTAGGTCACCCTGCTCATACTTTAATAAAATTCAGTTATTAAAAAAATCAGAAAATCTTGACAGGGAGTGGAAATATTATATAATTTCAATAAAATATACTGAAAATTTATACTATGCTAGGTAGGAAGCAGATATTGTACATACAAGCAGGCTTCATTCCTTCAAGATTTTAGACTTCAGCTAATAGAAAGATGTGCAAGCAAAAAAAAAAAACCCTTAAATTTGAAGAAAAAAATACATAAAGAGTGTTTAACATGTAGGGTCAGAGAATGCTTTATCAATGAGGTAGCTTTTTAGCTACACTGTGGAAAAACAGCAATTGGCCAGCAAAGGTACAAATCCAGAATGTACAAATGCACAAAGGGATTCGAGTAAATGGCATAGCCTAGGAAATGTCAGTGGCTTAGTGGAACATGCCAAGCAGGAGAGATAGTACACAACAGCGTTAGACAAGTAGAGAGAGCCATAACATTATTAATCTCTTGATAACCTGGGAAGAATTTGAAAATTTCAAACAGGAAAATTACATCCAATTTTTTAAAAAGGATTTTTGCAGTGAGGAGAATGCAAATTGGAACTGTCAAAGTAAGCAGGAGAACGAAGCACAGAGCAAGGAGATATTAGTTGTACCCAGGGTAGAAGGAATTTGTGAGTGCCAGGTTTCTAGTTGGGACACCAGGGAAATTGTCTTCATTCCCTGACTGGGGTTAACAGAAGGAGATGAGGTTTTAGGCTCAGAATAAAACATGATTGTCTCGGTTTTGAATATACCTAATTGGAGACTTAAGGTTCTGATTGAAAATTTCATGCTTTTAGATAAAATGCTAAAAGATATTGAGTCAAAGATTTTACAAAAAAGGAGAGGGACCGAGGGAAACGTCAACATATAGGAGGAAACAAAAGCCCTGAGTAAGATTGCCCTGAATAGCCAAATGGATTGAAAGGACAAAGAGTAAGAGGAGAGAATCCTCAAGGATTCCTCAGTATAAGTGACACATACAGAATAAGAATCTTGAAAAGAGATCAAGAAAGGGATGCCATGGGTGTAAAAAGAAAGACCCCAAATGAGACCAGCATACCAGGAAGTAAAGATATTCAACGTTTATTTACAATGCCACAGTACACTTACACAGCAGAACGTAAAACTTGTAACTATTATTAAATGACCACACTACTATCATTGTACGGGTAAAAGCAGTGGGGGGTGTGAGTGGGGAGGTGGGAGTGGGAAGCCAGGAAAGGGAGGAAGAAGGAGGGATCCCTATACCTACAAAACTATACCACAGGAAAATAATAATTAGGTAATTTTTAAAATAAGAGTCATGGAAACAAACAAGAAAAGAATCTCCCAAGTTGTGGAATGACCAACTGCATCCGTTTCCACAGAAGCCACATAAGAGGACTGATAATTCAATGTCAACAACTGGGTTTGGCCACAAGAAGGTGGTTTGTGGTCTTTGCTGGACATTTTAGTGTAACAACAGAGACACAGGATAAAGCCTACCTCTATCTGTGCACCTCTAATTATGAGACGTGGTGATATTTATTATGGATTGTAACTTCAAGAAAATTCCCTGTAAAGAAAAGAAGAAATGTAGGGATTCTAGGTCAAGCAAATCCAAATCCAAATGAGACTTCTGACTTTTGCAGTGGGGAATACTTTTTTGATTTTTGTAGTGGGGGAGACTTTAAGTCAGTGGATTGTCAAGACTGAGGACCAACAGGAGGGAGAACTGCCAGAAGGAATACAATGCAAAGAGATCAACTGGCTTCCTAAGCCCTAGAGGCAGAAAGAGTCCTAAGCAGATCAAAACTGGATATAAACCGAGCTAGCTCTAATTATTAATAGAGAGCTTGGGAGCATTCTTCCCAAGATAAATACTGGGAGTGACAGAGGGGGTGAGGGGACAGAGTTGAGCACACTGAAAAGTTTGAACGTATCTGTGAATGACCTTAGAAAATAAAATGTACTGATAGAAACATGTACAAAAGTTTCCCATCGTTACCCACAACTGAACTTACAGACGCAAGTTTCAATTTCCCATCTAGTTCTAGGTAGATGTCAATTCTTAATTCTGGCCACAGAGGTTAGGAAATGTGACAAGGGCAGCATGACATACAGCTACCTTATACCCAAGTGTCCTGGGGGCACTGCAGCAAAGAAAGGAATGTCTATATTCTGGAAACTTCCAATGTAGTTAAGGGGCTCAACTTTGCTCATGAGGATTTCATCATCTACCACTAAATGCAATCCTGCTTGCCAAGAGATTACTCTTGCTACCAGCCACATACTCCCATTACTTTGTGTTCTACTCGGTGTGTGTGTGTGTGTGTGTGTGTGTGTGTGTGTGTGTGTGTGTGTGTGTGTGTGTGTGTGATTGGGACCAGAAATAATCATGGTGACCCTGCTTGTCTTCAGGATGATTGTATCCACAGAGATCATTTACAGGACATGGGAGGGCACGGACATTGTCTCCATCCTTGGGAGTTTCTGCTGCATCTGTTATCACCAGCATACCCTATCTTGATTTGGTCAGTTAATAACAGTCTGTCTTTTCAAAGACTGCAGTGAATTCAGGAGCTGTGGGTTCCACAGTGTTTTCATAACTGAAATTGCTCTTAGAGATAGTGGAAGGAGAAATCAAATTAAGTCACTTCCCTTCTACCCTTTACTATCTACTTGGAAATCATTAGTACAAATGACAGTTAGCCTATCAGTAGCAATGCAATCCAAACAATCACATCCATCTCAGTGAACCATGTCGCCAGCTTGGGTATTCCACTGGCTACTAATTAACAGTGACACACATTAATGGCCACAGCAGCAGGGTCAGGATAGCTTTAGTAGTGCTTTAACGCAGAGGGAAATGATAGATATTAAAGTCTTTTCTCCAGCCCCAAGGAAGAAGAGAAAGTCTGGTAGAAAGAGAAGTCACTTGACAGCAGATATCACATAGAAACAGCCTCTCCAAATCAGCAGGCTTCTTAAACCTGAGAAAAGGAGAAAGTGCTTGGGAAAAACAGTTCCTGCTTCTGGGCTCTCAAGTAATTTTATGTTTAATTTAGTAGAACATGAATTTAGTCCTGAACAAAGGAGATCAATGCCACATGGAGTTAGAAAGAGGGTTAGGGTTGAGCCAAGCTGTTATTCTGAAATCTTTCTTCCAGTTCTTGATTTTTCCTGACACACACAGACACATTTAAGTTTTTTTTTTAAAGTTTAACTTCTTCCTGTGCCTGTCTACTGCATCGAAATGACGGTATTCCAAACTTTAAGGGCACAGTCAACAGTTATCCACAACAAAGCTTGAAAGCCTTTCTTTCTCAGAATAAACCTCTCCCCTCAACCCTGCAGAATTTCATGTGTTCCTTGGCTGAGATTCCCCATTCTTGATCTATTCTTGTGCCCAGGACTTTGTATAGTGCCTAGCAAACAGCAGGTGCTCACTGAATATCTGATGACTAAATACCATCCCCATGCCAAACTGTTGTCCACATGACCCTGACTACTTTATCAGATCATAGTTTGCACTAACCCCTGAGAATGTCTACCCAGGCTAAAAGTGGAGCTTGTGGTAAGGAAGAGGGTGAGGAGTTGTGGAGATCGGGGGACAGCTGCAGAGTCAGGAGAGCAGGGTTCAGAGTAATGAAGGGCAGCTTGAGGGCCCCCGGGCACCTGTCATGAGAAAGCACAAAGTGATAAAGGGTGGTCAAAAGATAAAGGTGACTGCCTGGACACCTCGGGCGGGGGGAGGTGGGCAACCAGGAAAGCCTTTCTCTTCTGAGGAGGAACGGAAGGCCCACCCCCACTCTGATGCTCCTCTTGTCTGCCTCTCTCTTCCTCAGTCTCCAAGGGAAGCAGACTGTTTTTGTTTGTTATGCACAGCTCTGCAATACACAAACAGATTGACATAAATTTATGCCAGCCTTTCTTGTTTAAAAACATGAATTATTCAAGAAATATTACAATATTAATTAGAAATCATTAAAATACGAGTGTTGGGGGAGGGAGGAATGAAATGCACATTAGCAAAAATAGCATTTAGCCCAAACATAAAGTGTGCCAAAGCTGCTTAATCATTGTTTTGATAGGCAAAATACCATAACACCAGCTTCACAGTACAGAGGCAAGGAGCCTCTTAGAAGCGTCTGCTTCCTATTATTATTGGTGAAATTAATTATTTATGGAGCTCTGACAGTGTACTGGGTGCTCCTGAAGACACAAATAAGGCGAGGTTTCTACCCGAAGGGCATAGGAAGGGAGGCAGAGCTGCACAGAGTTCTGACACACACTCCCAGCCAGTGATTAATGATCAAGGGAATGAGGGGCTTTGGCTTTGACTTTTCAGTTTGCTCAGTGCTTTAAGTTTCCAGCCTTTGGAGGCATCACAAAGTGAAGAATGCCATAGATGAAGTAAGCTATCAGGATCCCTATAAATGAGAAAAATGCACACGTCTAAAAGGTCAATGTTACATTTACAACACATGGAGAGTGATAAGAAAGAACCCAGCTCCTGTGAGATGCTCACTAAGGAGTGATTTGGGTATAGAGGATTCACTGGTGATGATTTCCTATTTATTTGGGGATCTACAAACTACTACTATTAGACAAAATGCACACGTGACAAAACTTCTGAAGCTTTTAAAGGCTGTAGCACTTATAGGTCTGTATATCATCTGCCCACCTTTGACACTGACTCTGAACCATGGTGATGATTTAAAAATGGATTGGCACCCAGGAGCATTAAAGAAAAAGGCACTAGGAAACACAACAACCCAGTTTATTTGAGCTTTAAGTGAGAGCATTTGAAGAGCTGAATTAACAATTTCATAATGGTGGGGTATCATTCTGAGACTGCTGCTATGGAACATAAATAAGACCTACCTGACCTTAATTGGTTACAACAGCTTGCAGCTCAGCCTCAGGTAATGAGTAAGTGATGACCATGCCATGAAGGATATGTTGGGAGAGAGAAAAGGCCTGGGTGTAAAACGCCAGTGCTGGCAATTAGTTGATCCTCTCATGCCATTTAATTGGGCCAGCAACAGACCACGGTCAAGCCCAAGCACTCTCAGTACCAACTTCAGTCTGAGAAACTGGAGCACAAGCAAAAGGAAGTCACTGAATCTTTCAGCTGCATTCAAATTGGTCTTAGAGGTTAGAACAAGCCAAGAGCATCCAGACCATGCTGCTTTTCCCACATGTAAAATACTAGTGTAGTCTGCTGTATGATTAAAGCACTAAACCTACATACAGCTCTTTAGATCAGGGAATTTTTATTCCCACACTGAATCCCAGCTCACACTCCCAGGTATGAAGATGCAGAGATGGAGTGTGATGTGAAGCTGGCATGGTTAGAGAATCAACATTTCAAATGGGTCTAAAATAACACATGCAGCCAAGGAAGAAAGAGAAATGAATCCAGCAGCACGAGGCAGACAACCAATACATAAATAAACCAAAAACAGCTAGTCCCAAATATAAGGTGTGACTCTAGATGCCACCACATATCAAAACCTTGTCAACAGTAATAATCCCAGAGGAAGAGATGAGTGTTTCAGGGTCCACATGAACTAGATGACTTTTATTCTTTTTCATTTCCTCTATGAGAATTCCTTAAAGTTGCTGACAGAGGCTTCAGATTCTAGTGCCAGCCTCCAACATGCCCAATAAATACTCCTGATTTTCGAGTGAGGGGCTTAGTAATTTTAATTATGATCGTAGTCCAACGGGAGACCAGCAGGTGTTCAAGGAATCTAAATAAATCCACAATACTTCCCACTTGACAAATACAAATGAACCAGTATTACTAACAGGAGTAGAAACAGGGGTTGGAACAAATGTGACTATTTATAAAAATCAAGGCTAAGTGAGGCATTACAGAACCTTGTAAGTTGGGTACTTTTCCAACTCATTCCATAGCCCCCAAACAGCATTTGGCTTGTTCTATTTGCATTGCTTTCATGCATATTGGACAATATTATCATATATTCTGAGATGGATGGGGATCAACTAACTCCCTTTTCTCTCTCAACACACACACACACACACACACACACACACACACGGGGAAGCCAGTATATTAACTTTTTCATTAGATGCACTTATTTTTTTAGAAATGTTTCTTTTTAACTTCTGGGAGTAGAAATAGGAGTTATTGGGGCCCGGCGCGGTGGCGCAAGTGGTTAAGTCCTCGCCTTGCACGCCCGGGATCCCATATGGGCGCTGGTTCTAATCCCAGCAGCCCCGCTTCCCTTCCAGCTCCCTGCCTGTGGCCTGGGAAAGCAGTCGAGGACGGCCCAAAGCTTTGGGACCCTGCACCCGTGTGGGAGACCCGGAAGAGGCTCCTGGCTTCGGATCGGCATAGTATCGGCCCGTTGCGCTCACTTGGGGAGTGAATCATCGGACGGAAGATCTTCCTCTCTGTCTCTCCTCTCTGTATATCCGCCTTTCCAATAAAAAATAATGAAAATAAATCTTTAAAAAAAAAAAAAAAAAAAAAAAAAAAAAAAAAAAGAAATAGGAGTTATTTTTAAGACTGCAATAATAGGCTGTGATAATAGGCCAGAAAAACAAGCAGCAGAATAATATAAAGGTACAAATCCATTTGGAAGAAAATACAAGTGTAATGAGATACTTGACCCCACAACCATGACCTCAATAACTGATCAAAAGCATTGTGCTTTCCAAATAATCAAGATGCAATTTAATATAGTAGAAACTTCCCAGGTTACAAGATCAACTGTCGCAGTTCAGATTTTCTTGAGTTCATGTTTACAAGCTCTGAATATCTCTGCAGAATAAAAAGCTAAAAAAAGAAAAAAGAAAACCCACTATAACTCTACCCAAAGAAAGGAACTTACTAAACTGATTCATTAACAGATCAGACATTCAGACAGAGTTCAAGTTTATCCTCCAAAGACTCCATTTTTGCTACCAAAGCAAAGTACAGGAGAGGTAATGATGATGATGATTAAACCTACTTCCAATAGTCATGCCCCAGTTAATATCATGAACTAAATTACTTATTCCATCTCTGTATCCTCTAGAATGTAAGGTTAGCCAGAAAGACATCGGGGGGGGGGGGGCTTTCAAGGGAGAAGCTTCAAGGTGAGTAAAAACATGATTATAAGCAATAAAAAACACACACACACAAAAATTCAACAGCACATTTTTTATAAAGATAAGGTAAATATTATGGAATATGTCAATCTGTGCAGTAGGTGTGCTACAAACTGATTCATTGGGAACCTCTTTGACCTAATGGACAAGAGAGTCACATCTTAAGTACCACAGTCATCAACAGTTTCCAAACTACAGGTCAATCTATTTGAACTTGAGATTTCTTACAGCTGCCATTAAGGTGCTTTAAGAATACGGATATGCTAGGAAACCCTGAGGATCCCAGAGCAAAAGCAAGAGGGACAAGTTATAATGCACAGAATTTAAGGCAATGCTTTGGTTTGAATCTTGAATTCATTCTGACTTCCAGCTTTCTGCTAACACCACACCCTGGAAGGCAGCAGGTGACAGCTTAAAGACTAAGGTCTCTGACACACACATGGGAGACCAAGAAAGTTTCTGACTCCTGGCTTCGGTCTGACCCAGCTCTAGCAATTACAGGCAACTGGAGAGTGAACCAGATCTCTCTCTCTCTCTCTGTTTTAAAGTCAATATTTTTTAGAAGTAAAAGAGAGAGCCTACTATCTACTGGCCAGAAGACCATGGCCTAGCCTACCCTAATATGACCTAGACATGTATCATGTTGCTCCTTATTAAAAACAAAACTTAGAACATCTTCATCTTGCCTGTTGAAAGGCCCTTGTTTGTAACATTCAATTTTTGGCCTCAATGGAAACTCACAGTGTTTTATATATGTCTAGAGACAAAGACCATGAGGATTTCCTATGTCTCCTTGGCATTCTTCTACTCCTCCAGAATATCCTTAACACGTTAAGGCTTCCAAATGTTAGAATCTAGTTACTGCCAATTAGAGTTAGTGTAGACTATAACATAAGATGACATAGTCAAAAGAAAACATACACGGTACAAGTGTTTTAAAATATCAGCAAGGAATGGTCTTTCCTTTCTAAGACCATATAAAAATATACTCCATAACAACCCATCATCAGATAGGCATCTTGTTATGAAAATTTCTTCCTTTGGGGACAGGAATTTGGCACTTCTCTTAAGCCACTGCTTGGCAGGCCTGCATCCCACATCAGAGTGCCAAGGTTTTAGTGCCAGCAATGCTCCTGATTCCAGATTCCCGCTAGTGTACAGCCTGTGAGGAAGCAGGTGGCAGCTCAAGTACTTAAGTCCAACCATGCACCTGGAAAATCCAGATTAAGTTTTGGGCTCCTGGTTTTAGCCTTTTACATTCCTACATTGACAACATTTGGAAAGTGCATCTGCAGATCGGATATCAATCTCAATTCATTCATTCTGATTCTCTCTCACTCTTCCCCTCCCTCCCTCCTTCCTTCCTTTTCAAGAAAATACAATTTGGAATTTTGACAAAATTCTTTCATATGGAAAACTGGAGTCACAAGGACTTTTCTAACCATTTGGCCAGAAATTTGAATATACTGTACCCTACACTAATATCACAGAATAAAGTAGAATTTGACGAAGCAAGAACAAACTGAATAGCAGACTCATCCCTGTTTCTCTTACTACCTACCTCTTATTTGAAATCTGCATCTTGCCTGCTGCAAAGCTCAAATAGAACATGCTTACTATAGTGCCAGGTTTCAGTTTGGGAGTTCTCTGCAGGCAAAGGAGCAAAAGCTATACAGAGTGCTAACACTTTCATACTGGAAAGCTACACCTCCCTAAAATTAAAGCCAAGAAACCAGAGCAGA
This sequence comes from Ochotona curzoniae, assembly GCF_017591425.1. Lineage (NCBI taxonomy): Eukaryota > Metazoa > Chordata > Mammalia > Lagomorpha > Ochotonidae > Ochotona > Ochotona curzoniae. The sequence goes on from NW_024467122.1 coordinate 38,089,021, forward strand.
GGAGACAAGTAAATATCCCCTTTCCCTTTGGCACCTCCCGCCTAATGGGAATCGTAGTTAATGATCTGAATCGAAAGTGAAGTCTTGTTTTATGGAATGCTCACTCTTTGTTAAGCAAAGCTGTTTGGGCAAAGGACCATTCTATTGATTTAAAAATTGATTTCTTTCTTTTTTTTTTTTACTCCTTCATATAACTAAAACATGGCTCACAAATCACAGCTCTTTTATTCTTCTGGCTGCAACCTGGACTGTATCTCTCAACCTACTCACCGAGGGATGTTTGATGGAGGTGCGGGAGGAGGAAGTGGGAACATTTGGACAGAGATTGTTCAAGATTCTATTAAAGGTTTCAAGTGGCTTCCTTTGAACATTTGGTAATTTATATTTCGAGTCCCTTGGTGTAATTATTGTAATTATCATTAATCATCAACTTCCAGACCCAATCGAAACACAGAACATTGGAAAGGTCAAAGCAGTGGAGAATTCTACTATCCTTCACAGAAGATATGAGGCATTAACATTCTGATGCTCCACTTGTGTGACAAAGATTGTAATGAAAACAGAAAATAGCACAAGATTAATGTGTTCTCATGATAAGAATTATCATAAGGAAAAGAGACAGTGGAGCAAACTTAACCCCTTCCTGCCACAGAAGCACAGTGATGAGATGGTTAGACTAAGGGACAATTGATGGCATCTCTGCCTGACCCAGTTGAGGATGAGGCTGTCTTTCTTAAGTTTCAAAGTAACAAAGGAAACAAACTAACTTAGGAACATGACAAGTCACATTTTGCTCAATTCATGGGGCTGCTGGCTGCCTATTTTGCTCTTTCTCTAGACACCTATATCCCAATCACCTCACTTCCTTGACCTTCAACTCCCAGCTACCTGCTAGAAATCCACCTGCATATCCATAACAAAACTCCTCAAAACTTCTCCAAATTCAGTTAATCTCAGGTAAATGAAAATGGGCAGTGGTTCAACACCAGTGTTCAGGAGGTACCTACCATAAAATTCAAATTCCAATTTGGCCACTTCTAATGTGATCCTTCAGAAGGCTACCTGCCTTTCCAATGCTTCAGTTTTGCTATTTGCAAAGTGTGCTTATTAGCAACTATTCCAAAGTGTTGTGTTAGTGCTAACACACTAAAGTGAAGGTGCAGTGGGTTAAGCTACAGTTATCCCATATCAGAGTACGAGTTAGCGTTCCAGCCACTCCACTTACAATCCAGCTTCTGCTAATACACCCAGCAAAGCAGCGGCTGCCCCAAGAACTTCATCCTTGCCACTCAGGTGGGAGATCAGATTGGAGTTTCTGTCTTCTGATTTTAGCTTGACATAGACCGTGTATTGCAGCCATTTGGGACAGTGAGCCACCAGATGAAAGGTTCATTTTCCCTTTCTCCTTACTCTCCCTCACTCCTCCTCCTCTCCCTCTATCTTTCTATCTTTTCCCTTCCAAGTAAATTTTTCTTTCAAAAAAGTGAAGTGTATATAGAAAATTATACATACTACATAGAAAATTAATAATCTAATTTAAAAATTATAACTTATCATTACAAAATCCAATTTTTACATAGAAAAAGAGAAACTTGCAAATTATTGTATATTTCTCCATTTCTGTCCCCTCCCCCATGCAAGCAGAATGTCAATTTATCACACTAATTTTCCTTTGGTATTTTCTTTCAATTTTCATTATTAATGTCTTGGTTTAGGTCCTTATTTATTTGAGAGACAGCGAGATACACACAGAGGAGTTCCTGCCAACTGAATCATTCCTCCAATGCCCAAACCAGTGGGATTTGCGCTAGGCCAAAGACAGGAGCTGGTAACTCAGGCAGGCTTTCCCACATGGAGAGCTAAAATCCAATTACTTCTTCCAACACCACTGACTCCCAGAGTACACATTAGCAGGAAGCTGGAGTCGAGCTGGGTATCACACCCAAGCTTTCCAAAATAGGTCACCATTTTCTTAACCTATTTTATCCATGAGGACAAAGCCCACTCACTTTGCATTCATGCAATAATCATCTTCCTGAGACAAGACCTCTCATTTTATTTTTTTTTTTTAAAGATTTATTTTTATTATTTTTTATTGGAAAGGCGGATATACAGAGAGGAGAGACAGAGAGGAAGATCTTCCATCCGATGATTCACTCCCCAAGTGAGCCGCAACGGGCCGATACTATGCCGATCCGAAGCCAGGAGCCTCTTCTGGGTCTCCCACGCGGGTGCAGGGTCCCAAAGCTTTGGGCCGTCCTCAACTGCTTTCCCAGGCCACAGGCAGGGAGCTGGAAGGGAAGCGGGGCTGCCGGGATTAGAACCGGCGCCCATATGGGATCCCGGGCATGCAAGGCGAGGACTTAACCACTTGCGCCACCGCGCCGGGCCCAAGACCTCTCATTTTAAAATGTTGCACTGGAATCAAGATTATCTTCAGTTACCTGAATTCATAATGACCTTCTGCTACTTTAATTCGTTGGTGTTTTTCACCACATCAGCCATAGTGCAGACTCCTTAGAGCATGTGAGGCCTGCCATGCTTCAGATTCTTCTCCACCCTCACTTCCATCCAGCACCTCCATCTTTCATGCTCTAGCATGCCAACTTTCCCACAATCTTAGCTAGCATAATCTTCAGTCTCTCTTATTCCCATGTCCTTGCCAATGCTGTTCCCTCAGCCCTACTGGAGCATAAATCCCTTCTAATTTTAAACACTTCAATCATGTTACAACCCCTCTGGGGAGTGTTCCTCAACCCTCCTTTCCCCTACAAGTCATTTCCGATGTCCCTGACATGAGGGCACTTCCATAATTTCAGAAAATGGATGTCATGAGAAAAATATTGCATTAATTTGATAACTTTTCCAAATAAACTCATCTTGTAAGTTCATTTTCTTTTAACTTTCTTAAGTTCTCTTGTAGATCCTCAAAACATTTAAAATATTCTTCTCTCCCTATTGATGTTATTTTACAGTGCATGTAGGACCTATATCACACTAGGCTTGAATTCCTGGAAAAAACTACTGTTCTTCCTTTTGTCTACTATGTAAAAGATAGCAAATTTTCTTGAAAAAATCCACACATCTTTCTCTCTCCCACACACATACAACAACAAATATAAATGAGAAGGGAAGTGAAATAAAATGCAAATAATCTTTTTTTTTTTTGGTTTCTTACAAACTATGAAGGTGAGATAATGGTTGGAAAATATTCCTCAGGTTAAAAAAAATGTGAGTTATGTATACATTTAAAATATTATTCAGGTCATTTTCATTGTCTGCTGATAGAAGATAACATAGAGCCTGCTTAAATACACCAGCAACCTAAAGATAATTGTGGTAATTTGCTGAAATGTGTGCCCCAAATTGTCTCTGTATAATGGAGAAAGGGATTGAGAGACACATAAAAGAAAAATATTCTTAAAGTCAACTTTTCATGGGAGCAGGGATACAGGAAATTGTACTACACAACCAATTTCTGGAAGTGCATTAAGGAAACCAGCAGGGAAAACCATAAAGAACAGTAATTCCAATTGACAACCCTAAGGCATGAAGTCCAAGGAGTTAATTCCAGTACCAGCAGAGGTTATGCTGTGTTTTGTCTTCTTGCCAGAGGAAAACAGCCTCACATAAGGGGCAAATGTAATAGATTGATATCTCTTTGAAGAATTTCTCTGCATGCCCCCTACTAATAGAAGAGGATGACAGATGTTTCTCTAGAACAGAGGGGACTGAGGTCTACTTACAGCATGAGGTAGAGAGAAGAAAAGTGAAAAAGATCTACTACAGAGACCATTGGAGCGGTGACTTGGACAGTCTCCGGGGCTGGGTCACTGCAGAAGGCAATGACACTGGGGAAAAGCCTAATCATAATTAGGAAAAGAAAACAAAGCTTGTACTTGAAAACATGATACTGAGGCTTGAGTCAATAAATAAAGTTAAGGATGGGAAATAATAGTAACTTTAGAAAATGGGAACAAAGAACATTGCACATCAGGTGCCATTTTGTACAGTGTGGCAAATGCTTTGAGATTGCAGGGACAACAGTGAGCTGAGCATGCAACGAGCTGTGAGCAAACTCACTTAGCTCAGTATACTGCACTGCTACCACATCACAAATAATACCAACTTTGGCATTTTATGACTCAAAATAGGTGCAGGTGGCCCTCAGACCTAACGGCCAGCAGGTTCTGGCAAGATCAGCACCACCAACAATCTAGCTATTCAGGACACTTAATGTCTCTCTAATTCTGGAAACTATACAAACCAGAACTAGGAGAAACACTGTATAGACAACAGTGCAAAAACAGCACAGGATCACAGGAAGTAGAGGGCTGAGACGGGAGCTGTGGCTGTGGAGAGCATGGTGAAGTTCTAACATAATAGTCCAGATCAGAAACTCACTGGAGGGAGTGGCACAAGTGACTATAAAAAAAGAACTGTGTGCCAACCGCAATAAGTAAAACAAATTGCAGACCTGTGGGTGACTCAGCTTGGAAATCTGTCCTAAGGAGAAGAATTGCTTAACAGAAGTATAATCACCAAGAGCAGAAGAAGAGACAAAGGCACAATGTATATTACTGAAGAATCTCCTGCAAAGGAGCAAAACTCTTTGCAAACCTCAGAGTTAACTGAGGAATACATCAAGAAAATGGGGGGTACAAAATACAAAACACTTGTTATAAAGCATCTTATCAACATTGAGAAGCACTTGCAGAAATGTAAGGACTATGCCACATAGCAAATAGCAACACAGAATCAAAATCAAGCCAAATTATTGGAAATTAAGGACAAAATGGAACAAATTAAAAATTCAATGGAAAGTCTCAATAATAGAATGAAGAAGGCAGAAGAAAGAATCTCAGAATTGGAAGATACTTCCTGTCACCAAGGGGAAACAAGCAAAAAGCTGGAAGCAGAGCTGGGTCAAGCAAAAAAAAAAAAAAGTATTCAAAGTATTCTACAGTTAAGAGACACTATTAAAAGGCCAAATATAAGAATTATGTGAATTCCAGAAGGTGCAGAAAGAGAAGCTGGGTTGAAAAATGTATTTAACGAAACAATAAAAGACAATTTCCCTACCCTGGAGAAAGAATTGGAAAACAACATCCAGAAGGGGCACAGAACTCCCAACAGGCTTGACAAAAAATGATCTTCACCAAGACACATGATAATCAACCTCTCTTCAAGCGAACATAAGGAAAAGATCCTTAATGGTGCACATGAAAAAAATCAAGGGACATATAGAGGAATGGCAATTAAATTAATTACTGGGGCCCAGCAGATAGCATAGTGGTTAAAGTCCTCACCTTGCAAGTGCCGGGATCCCATAAGGCTGCCAGTTCTAATCCGGGTGGCCCCGATTCCCATCCAGCTCCCTGCTTGTGGCTTGGGAAATCAGTGGAGGATGGCCCAAAACCTTGGGACCATGCACCTGTGTGGGAGCCTCAGAAGAGCTCCTGGCTCCTGGCTTCTGATTGGCTCAGCTCCAGTCATAGCGACCACTTTGTAATAAAAAAATAAAATCTTTTAAAAAAAAGATTTATTTATTTTTATTGGAAAGGCGGATATACAGAGAGGAGTAGAGACAGAGAGGAAGATCTTCCGTCCGATGAATCACTCCCCAAGTGAGCGCAACGGCGGTGCTGTGCTGATCCAAAGCCAGGAGCTAGGAACCTCTTCCAGGTCTCGCACACAGGTGCAGGATCCCAAAGCATTTGGGCCGTCCTCGACTGCTTTCCCAGGCCACTAGCAGGGAGCTGGATGGGAAGTAGAGCTGCCGGGTTTAGAACCAGCACCCATATGGGATTCCAGAGCATTCAAGGTGAGGACTTTAGCCGCTAGGCCATGCTGCCGGGCCCAAAATAAATAAATCTTTAAAAAAAGATTCACAACCAATCTCTCACAAGAAACTCTACAGGCAAGAAGAGAATTGAGTGACATAATCCAAATTCTGAAAAAGAAAAAAAAAAATGTCAGCCCAGGATAACATACCCGCAAAGCTTTTCTTTGTCTTTGAAAATGAAATAAAATTCTTCCACAGTAAATAAATTTAAAACAATATATCTCTTTCAAATATGCCTAACAAATTATACTTAAAGATGCTCTCCTGACAGAAAAAAGGAATAGTATCCTCCCAAACCAAAGGCAAATGTGAAGAATAGCCCAGTAAAATGAAAATAGAAGACTAAATCAAACAACAAATGACCCACTGCTAAAATGATAGGAGCAAATTACTACCTATTTATATTAACCCTGAATGTAAATGCCTTAAACTCATCAATCAAATACAGATGAGTAGGCTGGATTAAAAACACAAAATCCATCTATTTGTTGCCTATAGGAGATACATCTCACCAATAAAGATCAGCAGAAATTGTATCTCACGGATTTTGATGATTTTGTTTTTGCTTTCGTTTCTTCAAAACTTTTTTCTTATTAAATTCTTCAATGACTCATAGATCATACAGCAGCATCATTTTCTTCAAGAAGGTTCTTGATTTCCTTTTTCATTTCTTCACTGACACATTAGTCATTCAGTAGCATGTTATTTAACTTCACGGCATTTTAACTTTCTGTTTTCTTCTTGTTGATTTTGTTCTGTGGTTTTTAAATTTAAGGGGATGTATAGTAACTGTGTAATGGAGACTACCATATCCTGTGACATGTTGTTTAACTTCATGGCATTGTAAATTTCTTGCTTTCTTCCTGTTGTGAGTTTTGTTTCATGGCTTTTCACTTGGGGTGATTTATAGTAACTGTGTAGTTGAGACTGACATGTCCAGATGGAAGGATACAGTGCAGCGTGCATCTTTACTTCTGGATCGAGGAAGAACTCCCCATAAAACTGTATGATGTATCTTCACAATGGGATACTAGACTTTCTGCTATTGTTCATGCCAGCACGATGGACTTAGGACTGTCTATGAGGAGCTATGCTGCTGTAATAATATGGGAGAAGTTAGTGGGGCAGGTGGTGGGGGGCTAGGAGAGGAGGATGGAAATCCCAGGGTCTATGGAACTGAATCATAAAATGATAATTATATGATAATAATAAGGAAAAAGTATAAATAACTAAAATTTTTAAAATAACATCTATTTTTTAAAAAAAGAAAATGGAAACAATTGTGAAATGGACCAAGCAAAGCGGTTTAACACCAAGGCTGTGAGGGCCTGGCGCAGTGGCCTAGCGGCTAAAGTCCTAGCCTTGAACACACCAGCATCCCATATGGGCACCCGTTCTAATCCCAGCCATTCCACTTCCCATCCAGCTCCCTGCTTGTGGCCTGGGAAAGCAATTGAGGACAACCCAAAGCCTTGGGACCCTGCACGTGCAAGGGAGACCTGGAGGAAGTTCCTAGCTCCTGGCTTTGGATCAGCGCAGCACCACTGGCCATTGCAGTCACTTGAGGAATGAATTGATGGATGGAAGATCTTCCTCTCTGTCTCTCCTCTCTGTATATTTGCCTTTGCAATAGAACTAAATAAATCTTTAAAAATATATATCAATGCTGTGGATGGAGCCAGGAGTGGGTTTTGTGAAATGCATCCTCTGTGGAGTCTGGGCAAGAGAATTCTTAGAGGATTTTTCAGAATCAGTCACTAAGTTTACTCTTTTAAAAAAGAAAAAAAACTTTAAAATCAAGCTCAAATACCTGTGTCTCGTGGCATCCCAATGAAGAAATGGAGGAAAATCAGCCATTAGACTAGAGGTAGAGCCACAGAATCACATAATAAAAAGCGTACAATTCAGTATCCCAGGAACCATACAGTGTATGTTCAGACTAAGCTAGGATCTTTAACACAGCTGTCCTGGGTTCATCTAAAGGTTCTGTTGTCTCCTCACAAAACCCATGCTGCATTTTGACAATTGTTCTTATCCTCTGCTAGAATCTTCTCAACCCCAGCTCAGCTGCCATCTGGCTTTCCCTGTTTTGCCTGTCCTTTTCAGGCTGACAAATATGCCTACTGGTCTCCCTCATTTGTTAATTCAGTTTCTCCCTTAGATTCTGTCTCAGCTCCCCACCCCAGGACCCCATGTTTGACTGGGATTCCGTAGTCTGCACATTTTTTTTTTTATTAGACCCAGGGCAAAGAAGAATGCCTCCCCCACCACTCACACATGAGCTGGACTGGATGTCAGAACAATGACAATTCTCCAACTTGCTAATGACACTAACAGAAAAAGATTTGTGCTGGTTGTTAAGAGAAGACAAATTTTGAGAAATTGAATACTTTCATAATTGATTGCCTCTGGATCTGATATGTAACACAAAGTTTTTGAAATTGCTTCAGTTGTGTATCCACTACCCTGCCTTACATAGAAACAAATACATAAAGTCTTGAGAAAAATCTCCTAAGAATTCCGACACCCTGGGCATGAAAATAGAACAATTCACTTGCTCCTAATTGCAGATGACTACTGGAGTTGGCTGAAAGGAGAATGTACACATGAAAAACAATGTATTGGAGACCTGGCGGATAATATCTAAGAACAGAGATTTCTAGTTGAAATCAAGATAACTTTAAAATAAATATAGAGGAAAATACAAAGATTGTGCAACCAGTTTTCATTCAAAAAATCATGTATATTTCCTAGAAAGAACAACAGACTTAAAGATACATAATTATCTTGATGAACACACACTTGAAGTGTTGACGGCAGTAGTGAAGGCCTAAATAACAAATAGAACAACCAGGAAAGAGTAAAGCAGCAAAAAGGAGGAAACACTAGAAATATCCTTAAGAGTTCATGAAAATTCTACTCATGATACAAGCATAAATTAAAACATACAAACAAATGAGAAAGGGTAAAAAGAAAGCTAATGGAAAAAGTATAGCATGTAGAACTATGCTTGGATTTCAACCTCTTTGCAATAAAATTAAATTAGCCTTACATAGATAGATAGATAGAGAGAGAGAGAGAGAGAGAGAGAGAGAGAGAGATCCTAATGTTTACAAATAACCACATTAGAAGGAAGTTTTTATGGATCTCACTGAATGTGGTTGTAAAGGACACACACACACACACATACACACCAATTCACTTTCTTCCTGTGATTTCTGTAGGTTACTGAAGCTTTTGGAGTTGCTCAACTAAGGAGTCTTTGTCATTACTCTTAAGCATTCTGCAATCCAGCAAACCCAATGTTGTCCTCTGAGCTTTAGCAAAAACAGAGTTACTGCATCATTAGGGATTGAGTGAAGATGACAAATAATAGTCCTAGCCCCATAGGAAATTAATGTCCAATACCAGCACAGTAGTCAAGTAAACCCCATGAGACAAAGACATATTCAAAAAAATGAAATGCTGCTATATTTGAACTAAAAACTGGCATTACACAAATCAAAGATGAATGGTAAAATTAATAATTTAGCATTTTACCATTTCTTTAGCATTTCTAGGACTTGCTACAACATAGACTAGAAAATTTTTCAAAATCAAGGTATAAACCACAAGAGAAGAATAACAGCTCTACATTTACTAATTTTATTGGTCCTGCATTTTGAATGAGCTTCAATATTTCACTGTGCACTAGCCTTTGAAAAATATGTGCACACCCCCTACCTCCTGCTGTCAGTTTTGGAAGCAATCAAGTATTTTTTTTTTTTAACGAGAAAGATCTATTCCTCCTCAATTAATCCCAGCCAAACGTTTGTTCCCAAACCCCAATTCAGGAATACCATCAATCTGAGTGCTAGACTATTGTATTCTGGAGATAAAATCAAGGAGTGGACCCTCTAAACACCCTGTAAGGACATGCAGTTTGACTTAATGGACATATTTGAATTTCATTGTCTCTGCAGGAACATGATCAGCTCTGTTTGTCTAAGCATCAGAAGCAGTAAAATGTTCAATAATCAGATCAGTTGTGAAATTAATTGACCCTCAATCTTTGCCATAATTTGCTGTCATAGACATCGTAGACTGAACAGACTGCAAATGAAAGCAGGCTTGGGATGATATTTGAGATCATGTTATCATGTGTAAAATTATGGGAACAATACCACCTCCAAGAATTGCTCTTCAGGTTATATGAAACTGCATGTCACAGCAGATAGAATTCGTTCAGCAATGCAAATGGTTTTATAGTTGGCTATTGGTCAATTATAAATCATTGTTCAAATAACTTGGTGTGATTTGTACTGCAGTTCTATCAACTCCCTCAACTCAAAGACTATTTAAAAAGTAATGCAGTCAGGCCTGGTGCACTAGCCTAGGAGCTAAAATCCTTATCTTGCATGTGCCAGGATCCCATATTGGTGCCAGTTTATATTCCAGCTGACCACTTCCCTCACAGATCCCTGTTTATGGCCTGAGAAAGAAGTTCAGGACGGCCCAAAGCCTTGGGACCCTATACTCATATGGGAAACCCAAAAGAAGTCCTGGATCCTGACTTCGGATCGACTCAGCCCTGGCTTTTGAGGTCACTTGGGGAGTGAGCCAATGGATGGAAGATCTTTCTCTTTGTCTCTCCTTCTCTCTATAAATATGATTTTCCAGTAAAAATAAATAAATCGTTGCTAAAAGAAGTGATCATTGTAAAGTGCCTTGGGAAGTAGCATAAACTTGAGTATGAAAATACATATATTACTAATTTAAATGATCATATTCAAAAAGGTGCCTTGAATTAATCTGTTTCCTTGCATTTTTCTTCCTGCCTGTACCATTGCACTTCAAAATTTCAAATCTTAGCACTTCCTTTGTTCTTCAGAAACCATGGGAATTGATCAGACTTTGCCGCACCATTCTAGAACTCTTCTGTCAGTTCACCATTATGCTTTTCCCTCATGTAATCAAATAGACATACAGAAATGACTTTTCTTGTGAAATTCATAGAAAGGAATGGACTTACCTGCTGCTGAAATGATGAGCACACTATCGATGGTTGGGACTGGGGAGAACAGTTGCTTTAACGCAAACAAGTGATCTTTTCAGTGGCACAGAATTAAATGCTAAAGTGATGCTAGTCCCCAGTTCATCACACATGTACGTGAGATATAAGTAGCTACCAATGTCCTTTACTTACACAATTTGCATTTGGTTTTATTTGATGCAACAATGCTACCACAAATAAACAGATTAAAACTAAATAGACACATTCACAAGCTTGAGCCTCCTCTCATTCACAACTTTGACCACTGATTGTTTTTGGCTTTCATTACCTATAATTTTTGCTAGGACGAAAGAAAGACATGCTAAATGGCATGAGCTTAAATCAGAAAGGGCAAGTCTAACCCAAGCAAGTAGATGATTTGCATGTACCACGTAAATGCAATTTTTTTGTAGTTATGTCTCAATTATTTACAGTATTAAGGAACAAAGATAGCAGAGATGAAAGAATGATAGCATCTCAGGGTTGAACGTACTTAAAGGTCATGCAGTTCAATCACTCATATGATGGCTAATTTAACTCCACAGACTTTTCCCTATACCAGGTAGACTTCCAGCATGTGCTTGAATATATTTAGTGATGGTGAAAGGCTAGCTCATTTCATCCTTGAATAATTCCATTAGATTTGGGCTCAATCTAAAGGACAAATCTTTCTATTCCACTGTTACTTATACACCTGTTCTCTGATAATGAAAAGTAAGGGCTATGCTTCTCAATCTTTATATTTAGAGTGCCTTATTACAGTGCCCAGTTGACACATAGTAGGGTTTCATTAAATGTTTAATGAACTAAAATACAGATATAAATGTTGTACCACACAGGCTATCTTCTTTCTAGGTCAGAAGTTTTCAAGAATTCTTCTTTGGTTATAACCCTGAACTTCCTTACTTTTCTGGTACCTTTCCACTGAATAATTTACTTGTTACCTGTTTATAGTGTGTCTACAATAAAACAGAACATAGCAAGTCTATTTTTACGAATTTATAATATAGGACATGGACAACTTCATCCACCCTGGGACTACTTTTCAACTAAGTGCAGCTGAGGATTAAAGGATCGATATTAATTAGCAGCTATCTCCCACAAAGGTATACTGATATTAATGCATGTCTTATACCAAGGGTTACACATGCAGGATCACATTTTTCCAAACTATACCCATAAATTGAAAATGTCTTATTAACATAGCACACTCTTTCAATTAACACTACTAGGGTCTAGAAACATCTAAAAACAGTGGGAGTTAAACAAGTTCAGTTATGATTATCAGACTGCTCTTTGAGAGCTATGTGATTTTGAAAACGATTACTTCTTTGAGTCTCACTTTGGTAACAGAATATGGAATTTTGATTATTAAGAATTATCCTTTGAGATAAAATTAGAAGAATGCAGTTGGAGAATTAGGAAACATTTCACAGGAGAAAGTTGATAATTAGTGGTAGCTTACCACTCAAAATTCTCTTTGAATCATGTTGGGTTGAAATGCCTATGAAATGGTAAGGTTAGTTAGGAACTAGAAAACACACATTCAGAATTCAGGAGGAAGAAAGCTCTAGGTTGGCAATGCAAATATTGGAGCTCAAAGGTATGTGTGTGTGTGTAAGTTATATACATATATAATATGTTATATATAACATTATATATGTAACTTATGCACATATGTGTATGTGTTATATATAATACATATTTTGTATATATATGTTACAAAAACTAAACTTTTCTAGAGCATGAGAAGAAAGAGGAAGAAACAGCAGCAGAGATCAGGAAAGAGACTAGTATGATAGGAGACAAACTCTGAGACTTATACACTTAGAGAGTATAGAATGGTTCAAGAAAAGTCTAATTACCAGGAAGCCCTTTCTAATTCTTGTAGCCTGAGTAGTAGAAAAATTCATATATTAAAGGCCCTCATTACGTAAAATGCTATTACTTTGGATATTGACCCAGTCATGCAAAGTATTTGCTACACTGTCCAATTTCAATAGTTTCAACCCAATCACAGATTTAAAACACAAGTGATGTCAAAGGCTTATAAAATTACTTTGTAGTCGATGGATTATGTAAACCCCTCTAATGTTTCCAAATCAGTTGTAACACTGAGTGGTGATCACATTCTCCCTGTTCCACCTCTTTTAATCCAAGGAATAGCATTGAAGTTATGCCCTGCTGTTGAAGAATATGCTATTTGGATATAATCAATTCTCTAATTGTGCAGCTTAATAAATCTGTCTAAAAACAAAACTGGGTTCATCAAATATGAAATCATGCTGGCTCCTAATGATCCTTTTAACTCTGTCCCTAATATCTTTGTAACAATATATTTTAAGCTTGTATAACATTAAAGTGAAATTCTCTGCGTTATTTATGTACTTCATTTTTACCTATGTCTCTTCGTCTTCTAAAAATGAAACCTTATACTTTCTCATGTTAAGGGCTCTGACATTTTTCCTACCATTGAAGATTACCTATAAATTGCTAGGGTGAATTCCCTTTGAGCACTTATGTAGATGAAATGTTGACACAATATTTAATGCATTGATTTCTGAGCCATCAGTATTGACTAAACAACTAATTCTCAATGACAACAGATATTAGCAAAGTTGTTTTATTCCCCAAAGGCTCGGTTGTCTCATCTGTAAAATGTAGTAACAATTTGTAACTTCGATGCCTTAATAAAACTTAAAAGATTAAAAAGCAACTTTTGTCAAGTATTTCTTTTACCTCTTTGGACCTCCATGTACTCTTTTCAAGGAATGTTCTTTGTGTCAGAGAAGACTAACAAAACAAGTACATGTTCTTACATTTAAGCATTAACTCTGCACTATTGGCACCCACACATTGTATGAGTGTGTGTTCTGTAAATCTCTGTTCACTTGAATCCTTATATCTTTTCCTCCTTTATTCTGGCCACTTGTGACTGAACATTATCATCTTCAACATCCTTTGTTCCTTTTAAAATCAGAACTTATTAGAGAGCATTTTTTCCCTTGTACTTCTTTTTTCCCAACTTAACAGATTTTAACAGTCAAATTAATTTCATTCTCAATAAAAGTTGTCTCATGCTCTTGACCCAACATTGATTTGGGAACTTTCAAATGCATACTAATAAAATTTTGAGTATTTAGAAAGCTATTTTTTATGGAGTCTAGCATATATAATTGTCTATACTTGGCCTTCCCCTTTTCTAAACTAAGTCACACTGTTCTATTTCTCCCCAAATTTCTGTCCCTCACTGAATCTGTCAATTTAGAATCAAAAGAGAAATTTCTTTTACTTTATATCATACTAGATGACATTTGTCAGCAATCAAATACAAGGCTTGCTATATGCTTTGCTTTTACTTAATGGAAACTTCCAAATGTTTTGGTATAAGTAAAAGCCTTCGTCTGCTGTATCTTTCATTTGTGTCAATTTTGAAAAACAAATTCAATCTCAGGTAAGTATCAACTGTCTCCTTTTCTGATGAGGAAGTCCGTAGTAGATTGGAAGCCTGATCTCTGAAACCAGATACTGAGATTCCTGTCTGCTTTTGTTGCCTCAAATTCAAGAGAAATCACTTAAACAAAGGACTATGAAATTTCTAAGCATAAAATCGCGGATAAGTTTGCTATACATCCCTTAAACAAATACGATCTCCTTCCTCTGTCAGCTGCACAATGCAAACCCATATCCTCTTCGGACCTTCCTTCAAGGGCAACATCTAAACCATAAAAGGTGCCATCTGTAATCATCACTAATTTTATTTGTATTTGCTTTTTCCTTTGCACTATGGTTATATAACCCCTATCATACGGCAGTAGCCAAAGCAGTGTACTTGGGCTTCAGGCTCAGCTAATCTTTGGTGAAAGCTGACATGAGATTTTAAACAATTTCCCTTTTATGTTACCAAGAATAGGAACATTCAGCATCATCATCACTATTTCTTCCCTTACTCTCCAACATCTTATTGACTGCGAAGCGCTCCCACAATTTTCTGATTTAATGCATTCCTTCTCTCAAGTAAATTAGACATCTCTGCCTCCTCCAATTTAAAATTCCCTATGAAACAATATTGTATATTCATTTCTGTTTTCTGCCTATAGTGATATGAGTTTTATTGCATACTAACTCTGAGAACAGATTGTCATTTCTAGCCTGTGTGTTTAGATTCTGGTGGAAATGAGGTCCTGTGTTCTTTTTACTGTTTAGTTGTTGAATATTACAATCAGTGGCAAATTAACCCTGTGAATATAAAGTTGATTGAAATTTTTGCAGAACCTGAGTTCAGTTCCTGATTCTCTGTTCTGTTTCTTGTTCTAGCCACTGACCCCACCTTCCTGCTAATGTACACCCTGGAATGTTGTGATGTTGGCCCAGGTAACTGGGTTCCTTCCAACCAGTGCTGGAGACCTGGATTGGGTTTCCAGAGGCTGCTTCAGTGGCAGGCATTTGCGGAGTGAACTCCACTCAAACAACTTAATTTAAAAAGATATATTTAAAATTGTAATAGGCCATAGTAAGAACAAAAACGCAAAAAGCTTGGAATTAAAATATGTATCTCTTGAAAGAAGTATTACCCATTCAGTAAAGATTCCCTTTCTATTTGGAAATAATGTTAGCTGTGCAGATTACTTTGAGTACTTGAAGGCGATTATAATCTTTATATACAGAAATCATTCCTAATTTATGCGCTATCAAATCAGTGAGCCTTATCAGTCACGGGACCGTGAGTAGTATTCTCTCTCTGACCACAGTGCTCCTGTACTGCCGACCTACTCATTCAGTACCTTGGGTCACCATTAACACCAACTCCTTTCTTGATTCCTAGCAGATGGAGCTTAGAAAGTGTCATATTTAGCTTCCTGGTGTTTGTCAAATGCTCTTGTTTTACAAGAAGTAGTTTTCTTGTAGGGCTGTGAGTGTGTCTGCATAATTTTTCATCAAGGCAATAATGTAGGATCCTAAATCACAAGCATTCTTTGCAAGTCCCTTAAGCATGGTGTAATTTGGAATCGGCAATCCATTTCAAATTCGGAAAATTAAAGGGGAAATAGCCAGGCACGAGTGAGAGAAGCAGGCCTGACTCCCACACCTGCAATTTCAACCAAATGACATAAAATGCCAAGCCATTATTCTTCCAATTTAGCTCCCTCAGCTTTCATGTTCAAAACCAAATTCATTCTAAAAGTAATCAAACCAGATAAGGACTGCAGAAGGGAGGGGGTGAAGAGGGGAGAATGTTAATGATGCAGCCCAGCGAGGAACCTGTTGGATGGTTGTGCTGTTTTAACATTCAGGTTATTTTATGGAGCATATTTTAAAATGATTTTTTCCAGGTTAGTTTAATTGGAGTATCAGAAATCCTTTCATCTGTTTTGACAATTGAAATGATGATGTGCAGCCTGCACTGTGTTTATACTGTTAGAGTCAGGAACATCCATATTGATGCTCTAGCTACTGAAAATTTAAAAGGACAGGAGCAGCTAAAGGCCGATTAGCCATGGAGAACATTAGCTTCGATACTTCCTATACCAAGCCAGACATTACGTCAAGCATGACAAGTCATTCTAGCATAAAAGTATTAGCAGCAGCCAAGGCTCAGGCTTACCCTAAGTTAATTCATTAAAATATGAAATCATGTTGACCTAATTTTTTGACAGGTTTGGAGAAGAGCAGAGATTCCGTCTCTCACCCTACCTCCTCCTTTCTCCCTCGGCGGACTGACATAACTGTTGGGAGTTAGCTGGCGACAAGTCATTGCAGAGCGCCAATTTCTTTTATTTTAATCAGGGTAGAAGTGTGGGCTTTAATGCTTTCTTCCCTAGGCTCTGAACTTGTATGCTGAGGCTCTTCATTGGCATGAGAACTTTCCATCGCAGTAACTCTTCATGTCCTTGGGGAGAGGAGAGCTACTCAGCATTCAGCAGAGGAGCCGGAACCGCCTGGATCGGTCTCATTATGTAGGCCATATGCAGTAAGCCACAGTACCTAACAGCTGCTGGTGGTAGGATTAAGGGGAAAATATTTAATTTGATGCCAGAGCACGTGCGTGTGATTTCAGCTGTAGCTCTTACCTGCTCCCTAGGGTGTGTGTTAGATATATAGTATAACTCAGAAATCATTTAATTGTGTCAACACAATGTTAGGATATTTGTTTAAAGTAAAAATTAGTTTCTGCAGCATAAATTGATTAGTTGACAGGTTATTTGACTGTCACAGAGGCCACTGGATACAAGGCTTGGCTTGGTTAATCTGAGTCAAGGGTAACAACTCCTCTGAGATCTGAGGAGGAAATACAAGCAATGTAAATTCGGATTAGTCTTTGTGTTCTGTAAATCAATAAAACAACAGGGAAGTGTGGCGAATAGGCTAGATCATCTATCAAACTGGTTTTTATTGTGTTTCTATTTCTATCCTTAGTAAACATGTGCCTTCAGTTTCCTATGAATAAAAGCATTTGATAAAGGAATAAAAATGGACCGAAGTTCACTGTAGATGCAGTACCAATGACAAAAAGAAGGGAGTGGGGGGAGGTGGCGAGTCAAGATGAGAATCAGAAAGGCTGCTTCCTGCAATCTCAAAGCTAGATCATTCTAAAATTCTCAGGTGACAGGTGGTGAAAGTGAAGATGGATTTTGTATATCTACTGCAATGAAGATCGAGCCTTACGCAGAATACTAATCATGGTTTCTTTTTAAAGGCGACTGCATTGTCTTAACAGGCACATGCATAGAAGAAATCAGTTAAGGCGGCTCTGGCAGCACCCAGGATTCCTGCCCGCCCATTGTTTTGCAATCACAGAGGAAGTAACTAAGGTACTGAAATACGAAATCATTTATTCTGTGGCCCAGTGAAGGGTCTTGCTCTTTTGAAACAGCATTCTTGCTCTTTAAACCAACCCCTCCCTCTGCCTTTTTTTTTTTTAACCAAGTATTTCACCTGATTGCCTAAACTGAGGGAAACCCTTTTATCTGTGTTGATGGTTTGCGTTGTCATTGTATTTTACCTTGTGGTGCATACCACCCACCCCCTAAGCAGCAGAATGCACTAAGATGCTGCTGAGAAAGAGGGAGAGAAAATGCAGGCTTCAGAACTGAAAAGCAGCACGTTAGACTGCAGGAGTCAAGGGGAGCCAGGCAGAGCAGTACAAATCTCCCCTTCCGAGTGTTTGAAAGACGGGGGAGTCTTTGTGGCATTATCTTCCCAGGTGCCCCAGATGGCACAGTGTACATCTAATGGAAAACCATTCGTCTGGGCCTGGGACTGTACGTGTTATACATCACGATGGTTCATGGAGGAAACGAGCTCAGACAGCTTAAACAGAAGGCGCAGAGCATGTGGTTGTGAAGGCATAATAGAAGAGAGGCACAAAAGGGCAGGCAGATGAGTCAGAGGCAAAGGAAGAGGAGAGGAAGGCTGTTATTTCTATGTAATTCCCCAGGATCCACTCCTGCTTGGGTTGGCGGTGAGAAAAAACACAATTCAATTTGAAGGTGGTTCAGGGTAAATGAACCAGGGAATTGAGCTGCTGGAATCTAATTAGGGACCCCCCAAATTACTACTACCTGCCCAGCAGAAAAGTCAAATGGCTACACCAGCCAGAAGAGGTAAAAGAAAGTTGGCAGAATAAGCAGTCCGGAAGGAACGGGTTTGCAAACCTTCCAGATTCTATCTCTAAAACTCTTAACAAGGGTTTTTTAAAATAATGCTGATGTGAAAGGCATCAAAGATTACAAAGCAGAAGATGTGGCAAAGCAAAAGGCAGGTATACAGTCCCGAGTTCTCAAATTGGCAGCATCTCCACCCACTCAAAGAAAAGGTGATTTTACTGCATCCTCCTCTTCTTCCTCAGGACAGTATTTCCTCAGGGGGAAGCTGCAGGAGAATCAAAAATGATCTCCTGCACTGACAAAGCAATCTAGCCAGTCCAATGGAGAGAGAGTGAGACTGTCCTGTGCTACCGGAACACCAGAGTGAAGGAGGAATGGGGATAGTGCCTTAAGATCCACTGTCTGAGCATTTCATTTGTTTCCTGGCATCACCTAATTAAATTCAACCTGCTCATATCTGCTTATCATTCAAAGACAATCTACTTTGGGGTCCTTTTTACTTCTCCTTGAGGAGAAATTTGGTATGATCTCTCAACATGGTCTAGGGAATATGAAACTGGACTTGGAGTTCAGACGTCCAATGTCATCCCGACATTCTCACTAATCTGTGCATCTTGGAGGGACTATTCTAAAGAGCTTGGTAAGCCTTTTTGCAAAATAGGAAATCAGATTAGAGAATCTGTAAGACTAATTCCAGTTTCAAAATCTGAGAATCTTCAATAACAATGCATTTCACATTGTTTTCTAAGTGTGGACCAATGTGGTACAAAAGATACGTGCATGGAATTAACCCCTAGAAACAATAGAAGTCCCAGCATCTGCTTTCACCTTTAAAATTGATTTCCTGACTCTTATTTCAAACCCTTGTTCATATACAACAAATCAAAATTTGCATAAAAAGCAAATTGTGGTTTATTTACTGTATTATTATCGCATTGCAACTGCTGATTTCTCCCCAAAGCCTTGTAACTACAGTTGCCTAGGTGTTATGCATTTCCCCAGGGACAGAAGAAAGCCAATAAATCCAAAGGAAATTAGGAGAGTGGAATGGTACCCATTGTCAGTGTCATATATTTCAATATCATTTAAATGAGCAACTATGGTTTCCTGCTGCTGAATAAAAATGCTGTGACATTGAGCATTGTACAGAAATAATAATAGGTCCTATTAGAAAAATAAAGGTTTTAATGGCACATTTGAATAGAAAAACTCACAACCAACTCTCTATGTCTTAATGTGGGATTGGTAATACTAGACTAATCCTAGGCTGATTCCCCTGTCATTCAAATATGTTCAAATGGTTTTTAACACCATCAGGAAATTTGAATATTATTTTATTATGATTTAAACTAAGTGTACCTGGAAGACTTTTTTTTTAATAATCAGGAAAAGGTAGGATTTTTCATACATTCTTTGGATAAATCATTATTTGTCATATAAAGTAGCTTGTGTTGACACTATGGAAGGTGATAATGTGATTTCATTTTTTAAAGGCTTTTTACTTCTCCATGGTTTAAGGTAACCAAAATAGCGCTGGGAATCACTATTGGTTCAATTAAAGTTGAAAGATCTAGGTGATGGCAACTGACACATACCATTGTTCCCCATTCTATTAACTAATATGTCAGTCATTCCCTTCATGTAACCCTTGCAGGTAATAAGGTGGCTCATTTAGTTGTCACTAGAACAATGTAAGTGAAAAGACTAGATTTAGAGAGCAAGGCAGTAGCAAGTATGAGACTTAGCAGCAAACCCACCTCATCCCCACCTTGTCACAGAGCACTGTGCGATCAAAGCAGCACCCAAGGTGTTCTGATTTGGAGGCAAGTTTTACCTTGTAATCAATGCACACAAGACACAAGTTTTACTTGTTTTTTTTTTTTCTACTTGTCCCTGGCTTTTTGTTAATATTTCTCTTACTCATTCCAAGACTAAGCAAAAAGCTAACAGGACAAAGCAAAATTTTCCATTTTTAATTTCTATGCTTCTTTTCAACTTTATCCACTGCCCGAGTACACTGATAAAAGAGAAAATAAGTCAAGGACAATGTCTACACAAAGCCCCAAATATAGTTTGCCTAATTTAAGTCACTTTATGCAGCAATTATTTTTTTGAATCCACATAATTGACTGCATCAATAATTCGTAGGTTGTGGGTGAGAAAAGAATTGCTCACTTTAAGAAGTGGTCATCCAATCCAATTAGCTTAATCATTTGACCTTAACCAGCGTGATTCAGTTATTTGAATCATGAAGCAGCCAGATTGAATTGAGCATGTTCAAATTGATCTTTGTTTCTCTGTGATTAGCTTTAATGATGACATAAATAACAAATGCAATGCAAAAATGGATGAGCTGGTGACTTTCGGCAGAATTCCTGTTTTTCAGGATGAACAAAGCTTACTCTGAGTTGTAAATCCAACTGAGAAATGTATTGAGCATTTCTAACCTCAGGATGCTGCATTTGACAGACACTAAAGACACACAAAGATGATTCAGATTTAGTTCCTGGCCAAGCACTAGATCTTCAACACATGACAAGCGTGTAAACAGCCATTTTCAGTGCAAAGAACAGTAGCGTGTGCTGAACAAAGTCACAATAATAAGTAATGAAGGCCGTTAATTCTCAGAGGGAAAAGGCAGAAACGGCTTGGGTTGGGCCTTGAAGGTAAGAGAAATAAAGAGGAGGTAGCAAAATGAAATGCCTTCAGGGCCAGTCATATGATACAAATAGGAGATGCTCTGGAGAGGCAGAGCCTGGAGCAAACTGCTGAATCAAGTCCTCACCAAAAGTATTGGGAAGTCAGCTCTAACAAGTATTTCTTGGCAGACTAAATTATAACCGTGGGTCTGATTTGGCATTCCTTGTTCACAGATATTTATTCCATTAGAAAGAATAATGAAGAAATCTCTGAATGATAGAGAGCCAGCCAAGTGCCTGAAAGTGAAAGTGTGTTTTCCCTGTCATTCTTCCTCTCTGAGAGTTCACTTACAATCTTAATCCTGAGACTTCTGGGATTTAGGTAGGAGAACTGAACCCCACCCACTGGGACCTGTCATTCAAATTCCTTTCCTATTGCCTCAGGCTTCCCTCCCTTAGGGCAGAGCACAGACTGCATCCACTCCTCCCTCAAGGTAGCCATAGACAAGGAAACAGAACTCCCAGTGTATTCCCAGTGCTTAGATCCCTAGGGTTATAACCAGCTCATAATTCAGTCACAGTTGACCTTGCAAAATTACCAGTAATCCCATAGTTTCTTCTCCACACAGAATCTGAGCTTCTTCCCCAAATCCCAGTCCAGTGAAGTGAATGCTGCCACCTGCTGACAGATCTCCCTGCGGCCAAATGTTTGCAAATCTACATCTCTGAGCAACTACTCCAGATTCCACTTCTTCACCTGGCTGCTGGATACCGACACTCTCAGGGCTTCTGGTGTCCCTTTAACAGACCCACCCTCAAAAGCGTTAGCAGGTCTAACAGAATTGCACTTGTCTGATTCAACCTCCTCAGCAAGACCTCGTTAACAGAATAAGCTCAACTCTGCCATGGATATCTGATTCTAGTATTCAACCTTTGCCTCTTAGCCCCTATTCTCTGGTTCAAAAAGCTTTGTTGAAGTCTTTTCTGAGGCATGATGAAACTTCCTCCAGTGAACCAGCAGATGGAGGATCTCTATGTCTCTCCTCTGTTTGAATCTACCTTTCAAATAAACAATAAGTCTTCTTTAAACATCTGATTGACTGCTCCTGGCACAATAGTCCAGTGACTAAATCCCACCCTTGCACATGTCTGGATCCCATATGCGCACTGGTTCATATCCTGGCTGTTCTACTTCCCATTCAGATCCCTGCTTGTGATCTGGAAAAGCAGTATAGAATGGCTCAAAGCCTTGAGACTCTGCACCCACGTGGGATAATAAGAAGCTCCTGGCTTTGGATTGGCTCAGCTCTGGCTGTTGTTGCTACTTAGGGAGTGAACAGGCAGATGAAAGCTCTTTCTCCCCATATGTTCTTCTCTCTGTTTATGTTTTTCCAATAAAAAATAAAATAAATCTTAAAAAAAAGTCCGGTTGGTAAGTCAGCTTATAAATATGGGCCTCTGCCATGTACTAGTTCCTGTCCTTTCTTTGGGAATGTGGTCATAAATATATCAGACAAAAATGTCTCTCTTTGCAGAGCTAAAGTTTTTATAAGTTAGACAACAATTCAATTAGTAGATAGTATGGTAGATGGGTGATGGGTGTATGTGTTAAGAAGAAAGGAATAACAGAGAAGTGTGACATAAATTGCCAAAGGTATGCAGTGTTGGAATTCTAGAGAGGGAGAGTATGGAAATCTCAGGGTAAAATTTGAGAAATAATGCAAAGGACATGAGGAAGTACAAAGAAAGAGCAAGTAAAAATTCCTTGGGGTAAGACTCTGGCAAGTCTGCACCTGCCTGGAGGCCAGGGTGTTGGAGTAGAGGGTAGTAAGATGACACAGGAGTAAGAGCTGGCACATCATAAAAAGGATGGGTGTTTAACTTGGTGAAATGGAAAGCCTTGGCTCTGGTGCAATAGTGTAGTGGCTAAAGTCCTTGCCCTGCACACGCTGGAATCCCATATGGGCGCTGGTTCTAATCCCAGCAGCTCCACTTCCCATCCAGCTCCCTGATGGTGGCCTGGGAAGCAGTTGAGGACGGCCCAAAGCCTTGGGACCCTGCACCCGTGTGGGATACCTGGAAGAAGTTCCTGGATCCTGGCTTTGGATCGGCATAGCATTGGCCGTTGCGCTCACTTGGGGAGTGAATCATCAGATGGAAGACCTTCCTCTCTGTCTCTCCTCCTCTCTGTATATCTGACTTTCCAATGAATAAATAAATCTTAAAAAAAAAAGAAAAGAAATGGAAAGCCTTTGGCATTTCAACAGAGAAGAGTATGCTTTCACACCAGAAGATTGGTGAGGAGGCAATTATGACACAGTTCAAAGATGACAGTGGCTTAGACCAAGTACACACCAGAATTTTGTCGCCTCTTCTAAGTCACATGAAGAGAAGTAGGAAGAGACATTACCAAAATGCAAAAAAAAAGAAAGAAAGTAGGAGGGAGAGAGGGAGGGAGAGAGGGAGGGGAGGCAGAGAGGGAGGAAGGAGAGGGAGAGAGGAGAGAGAGAGAGGAAGGGGAGGGAAGGAGATTGAGAGAAGGAAGTAAGTTTGTCATCTTAGAACTCTACCTATGAGGCACCAGGTGGAGGTAAGGCCTCCACCTCTGATATCAACATCCCATGCGGGCATCAGTTCAGGTTGTGGTTGCTCCACTTGATTGAGCTCCCTGCTTATGGCCTTGGAAGGTAGCAAAAGATGGCTTAAGGCCATGGACCCAACACCCAGGTGGGAGACTCATAATATGAATATATGCAGCCAAGTTCTCACCAGTATATATATATACTGTTTCCATTCGAAATTTGGAATCTGGTGAGTAAGGGATGAAAGAAAAACACTTTATATCTGGAGAGAGACTGGAAGTTGAGCTGTGGTGGAGTCAGGAGAATTAAACTGAGGTACATCTCCACTAACATATGCAGATTAACCCAATACACTGGGGGTGCGGGGTATGAGGGTGTAAGGGTGGAAGGGGAAAGGCTAGACAGAGTTCTATGCTGAGCCAGCAGCATTCACCAAGACTTGGAAACAGGAGAGACAAAAGTATTGTCTGTTTAGGGCACCAAAAACATTTCAGTAGATCAGGAAGGCTAAGTATGCTGAAGACAATGGAGAACAAGGCCAGGGAATGGTGGAGAAAAAGAACTGGAAGCAGAGCAGGAAGGAGTCTGTATCTGTCTTGGAAAGAACAGAAAGCCACCAACAACTATTAATTTATCATTTTAGAAGACAGCTTTTCAGAACTCTCATCCAAAATTCACTTTATTTGGATACTTAGCAACAATGGCTGTCTTGGTTGAAAATCACACATCTCCAACACACCTGGAGTTAGGACAGAAGCCACAGCACAGTGCTTTTGACTCCCTAAATTCACTTCTCAATCTTAATTGCCAATTTCATATTTGTGACACTCATAAAGTTTTACCTTCCCTACTGCCAGTCAGTTGTATGAAAATTAACTGGAAGATATAGCACTTGTATATATTGTCCCTTTTAAAAAGAATTTGCTTAAAAGTCAGAGTGACAGAGAGATAGATGCGAAGGAGAAAACAGATCTCTCTTCCACCAGCAGATTTACTACCCAAGTGACCACCAGGTCTGGGCCAAGCAGAAACCGAGTTTCAAACTCTAACCTGGACTCCCACATGGGTGGCTAGGGTACTTGGACCACCTTCAATGCCTTCCCAGGTAAATTTAGTAGAGAATGAGAAAGGAAGTCGGTTAGCCTGGATTTGAACAGGTTCTCATGAACAGGGGATCCAAGACTTTTATCAGTAATCTGAAATGTGTTGTCAGCATCACCAGCTGAAGCTTAGTTGGCTCTGCCACAATCAGCTCCTATATCTTTTGTTCTAATGCTTTTTTTTTTCTTTATCAAGGAATACATAAAATAACACAGAGCTCTTTCTTCCAGTTTCCTCCAATGGTACCAATTTGCAAACTTGTATAATATCATAGGGTACAGTCTCATGAGTATAAGAAAACTGGGGAAAGCATCTGTGTAATTTCAAATTAATTTGTTTAACTTAACTTGAAAGTCTAAGGAAGCTTTTCCATTTGCTGCTTCACTCTCCAAATAACCCTTTCAGGCCAAATGGGGGCAGTGCAGAAACCATTCTGGAACTCATTTAGCTTTTCTACTGGGTATGACAGCAACACAAACCTGAGCCACTTCTACTACCTTCCAGGAAACTGAAATGAAAGCAGAGGAACTTGGACTTGAACCAGGCACTCAGATATGAGATGTGCACATCCTGTGTAGACATTTAACTAGTTCACCCAATACTTGTCCCCCTTTATATATTTGTTTAAACTAAAAAAAAAAATTGTTTCTTTAAAAGATTTTTAAAATCAGCAAATTGCACCTCTAAAATATTAATTATACAGATATGTAAACTTTTATATGTAGCCTAAATTACTTACAATTAAATATAGTCTATAACATGAATATAAAATATGAATGAAAATATAAATGAAAAAATCATACGCAAAGTATTCTCTCCACAACATCAGTCCCATTCAAAAGTGTTAATTTCTTGCTAATTGTTAACCTGTCACACTTAACATACAGTGACACATTAAGTCAGATTTTTTTTTTCAGAAATATCTCCTGGGTAATAAATTGCTGAAGACGCTTTTCACAGACAAATATCAATATGGCACATTTGTCCCTTTGTAATAGAAAAATGCCAAACAAATTTAAGTTAGACAACACTTCAGTATTAGTTGCATGACAAACTGTGAACTCCACTATAAAGTATTTCATGGTCATTTTCCATCTCATTAAAAAGGAATTATAACAATTATTTAGCTTATTAAGATAGCACCCGTCAATCTAGCACAGAAAATGCAAATTGTATAGCAGAATGCTAAATGTAAGGTCTTTTTGTTGCTATGGGCCAAATAGCAAGAACCATAAAGTGCATTTCAGATACCCTAGATTGAGATTCTATAAACTCTCATAAACCCATGCTGAGAGATTTGGAACAATCTCTCTAACAATTAGTTCCTTAGCTTCATTTGGACTGTTTAATAGAAAATGAAAAATTGTTAGGATAGGCTGAACGGCTGGAGGAAGAGATAGCTACAGAAAGAACACTAAGTATTTTATAAGGTTCTGTCCCTTACCAGAGGACAAAGTTAAGGAGGTGATCTGAAGCCAAGTGAAGAGTATTTCAAACTACTTGGTGCATTTCCCATGGGTCCTCGGGGCTTTGGGGATCCCAAGAACCTGTCCAGACCCACTGCAGATGTCCTAATGTTACAACAGAACGAGGTGGCTATCTCAGCGTGGTCTGCTCATCTAAGATTGTCAAAATCACAGCTTTTCTGTGTCAGAATAGATTATTTTGAGAGAATGGTGGATCTACCATATTCCAGCTCAGGCAAACAACAGGAAGAGCAAGGGGGGTGAGTAAAAGAGACATGGAAATAGAAAGAGGGAAGATGTGCTATGTTGGACAATGACTTACAGTCTTTCTATTAGATGAGATTGGACATTATATTATGAGAGATGCCCTGAGACACTAAGGGACCAGTTCACACTTTCCTCTTGGAATGAGTAGCAACCAAGCAGGTTTGCAGAGATAACCACAATAAAGAAGTCTGTTCGAACACAGTGAGGTGTGATACTGTGTTTCATGACTTAGAAAATAAATATGTCTTGATATTAGAATAACATATAGTAGCTACTCCATGCATGCTTATTATGTGATTGAAAACTAAAACCGTTAGCAATCTTCCCCTATGCATTTACCACATTGCTCGCAGAATCTGCATTTTCAAGTTTATTGAAGATACTGGATTGCATAGTGTCTGTCGTTTATGGCTTATTTTCCATGCGAGAAAACTAGTTTCCTCAGCATAGGCCAAATAATGAGCAACATAAAGCTTGCCCTTTTTAAAGCATTTATAGCAAAATAATTTAGTTCTCTGGATTTGTACATTTCCCCCTACAGAACCAAGTTTTCTTTGGTAGGTTGTTCAACTAAATAATGTTGTAATAAATAATGAATAACAGCAATCTACTGCATACAAGTAGATTTTCTCAACAGTTGCATATGGTAGGAGAGTGTTTTCAGAAAGTGTAGACCTGGGGAATATTCAGAGTGTTCAATAATGCAAGAGTAGAAAGATTGAGACTTTCTTTCCATTCAGTATTGTTTGGAAGCTAGTGTGGCTGGACAGGGAACGATCATGAACTTTTAAAAAACTGAAAATGGCATTTAGTCTGAATGGTCCACAAGTATAAATCAAACTTAATCTTTTGCCTAAATTAAATGAAAATCATTGCAATTCAAATCC
Organism: Ochotona curzoniae; assembly: GCF_017591425.1. Lineage (NCBI taxonomy): Eukaryota > Metazoa > Chordata > Mammalia > Lagomorpha > Ochotonidae > Ochotona > Ochotona curzoniae. The sequence goes on from NW_024467122.1 coordinate 38,116,447, forward strand.
CATTCTTTCTACAGAATCCAGCATAAGTAGTTCTTCCACTGAGAGGCCTCCTTGTGCTTACTGTCCCCAGGTCCCAGCAAAGGGGCCTCTTTCCAACAGCTCTACCCACTTTGCTTAGATTTACAGCTAGTACAAAGCAATGTTCTTTCAAATTGCTGGTTCCTGTTCATCTGCTAAACTTACTGTTTCCCCAACCAGCTTGTTTGGTCATATTAGAGTAAAAGAAAAATTAAACATATTTTTCTGAGATTACCCTTATACTTAAAACACTAGTGTATTATTAAACATAAGATTAGTTTGTTGATTACAGATTTTCTTCCAAAGCTTTCTTAGTTGTGGTTTGAATAGGTAGAGTGGATTGACACAGGCACAGAGATAAAGACACTGGAAAGAAGGAGTGCAGGGGCTACATTTGACCATGCATAAACCATGTAGTGATACCCCTGAGGTGTGGCTGCACTAGGCAATATGAAAATGGTGCCATCCAGCTGTTTTCTACATGTACCATAACTTACATGGGAAAGATACATTAATACCTACATAAACCTCATGCCAGGGCTGCTGATAAAAAAAAAAACCCATTTAATTTAGACAGAACATCTTGAAATGTGGTAAGAAATAAGCATTTAGAAGTTATTCTGTTTATCTGGACTATGAAAAAGTTAATATTCCTTCACACATTATATAACAGTCAAATTCAAAGAGAATAATAATTTCACCACTGTTTGGATTAATATAGTCAAATAGACTTACCATGGCGATGCAGTTATATTTTCCCAAAACTGACTTGTCTGGTATCCACAGTTGATACCATGGTTTCAAAATGATCTGAATAACTTAGTAATAATAAATGGCTATATATATGCACATACATACACACATACATATGCATACCCACCATACTTCAAAGAGCCAATTTAGTTTCATGGCAAGATGGTTGTTTTGAAAACAACACTTAGGAAAATTTTCCACAGTTCAATTCATTAGGCATAATATGGGCATCTTAAGAATATACACCTCTAGGGACAGAGTCCATATCTCCTTTGTAGATCCATCAAGGCCATGAGGAAGGCTCACCGCACAAAAGGCCTCTTTCTAACTGTCTAGTAGTGAATAGAGAGTAGGACAACAAAGGAAGAGGAGAAAACATGTTGTTCTTTTGAATTACTTTATGAAACCGCTCTGGGTAGATTCCTTCAATACCTCACCTTGTGAAATCAAAGGAAAAAAAAATAAGTGCCCTTTATTCATAAAGCAAACAAAGAAACAGATGTGTTCAGCCTTCATTTTTTTTTAATCTTGCCATTCTGCATGGGGTAACAATTCTTTCTTCATTTTAGAGAAAACTCATTTTCATAATTATCTAACTTCTGGTTCTTTTTATCCTCTACCTATATTCCCTGAGTCACACGTGTCATTACTGTGGATAAATCTCTAAAACTAAACCAACAAAGAATAGAACACTGAAGTAAAAATAAGCTAATATTTCTGACCTCATCTATGAGAAGTTTATTGTCTTTGGAAATGGTCACTGTAGAAACAGAAAAGCATTACTGGTGGAGAGCCACAGAACATACTCCAGCTACAAAAGGTGACTGTCCGACTATCTTTATAATGTATCATGCTATAAGTGTCTGCATTACTATCATTTGCATAACTCTCTGAAAAGAGGAGATGCTCTTTATTGAAAGCAGTTCCTAAATATCTCTATTTGAAATTATGATCTTAATATTCTATGGAGGGTGACACCGTGTTCTTTAAACCAAACCCACATTTCCATGTTGTGATTTTTTCTTGTTATTTTCTTTGAAGACAAAGACACTGGTTTTGTTTCAGACGAGGCTAGCAATCAAATCTATTACTAATGACAATTCAGTGTGGGCAGATGCAAACAACCAGGTTCAAGGGTCCACTCCCAACTACCCGCAGTCACAGGATAAAGGGAAAGTACAGGGGACAGAGAAGTACACACTGTAGCCCCATTGCCTGGGAACTGCCCTCAGTTCTGCCTCTTGCAAGACTGGTACCTGCGGCCAGAATGCTTTTTCTCTTTGACCTCAGCTTTCTCATCTGACAAGTAGAAGACAACGCCACTCATCCCACACAGGTTTTTGACAGGGTCAAAATAGGAAATGCATCAAATGCTTGGAAAATTGCAGGGGACACAGCACATTGAAACTCCCAGTTATTATCACCAAACCTTACCCATTCCCAGTGCAGCTTTCCTGCCTACAAACGAGGTGACATTTGTCACAGACACTCCTAGCCCAAGCAGAGCCTTCTAAGGATTCCCAGAGTCCAACTTGCTCTCCTGTCTACTTGTCTAGCTTAAAGTGCAATTTCAGCAACAAGCTGAGCTATTCCTGCAGTTCTAGAATCTCTTGTGTGTCAAAATAATGGTGGAAAAGAATAAAGCACTTGCTCGCAGCAGACCTGTAGAATTAAACTGCCTAACTAAGTTTAAAATCCCAGTTTTGCCATTTATTAGCAACACAGTCTGTGGCAAATGTTCAAGAAGTTTCTGTGTTCTGGTTTCCTTGTATATACAATGGGCATGGTCATAGCCACCTCTTAAAAGAATGCTAGAAGGAAAACAGTAGTTATCTTAAAAAGCATTTAGTACTGTAGCCTAGTGCCCAATATATCATGTAAGTCATCAAGAATTATAGATGGTGAAAAAGGCAAGTGAAATATGACACCCTGAATCTGAACTCAGAGGAACAATTTGACCTCAGTAGGAAACTCCCATGGAAGTACCTTGATTTAACCTCTCTTTGTTTTATACTGTAAAGTTTGCTCTAGTAGAAGCCAATGATATTTCCATTGCCATCCAAGTCTTTGAGGAACATTAAAAAATACAGTTTCTAGTGGGGCAGCCTGGTGGGAGCTTATACTTGAATTCCAAGAAAAAAAAATGAACATGGATAAAAACAGATATTTTCAATGAAGCTGGGTTATGATGACAATCACAAACTCTATTATTACTTGGAATTGATTCAGCTCTATTGGACAAGCTAACCCTCACAACACTTCAGCAAAGCACAGGGAGTTTGGGCATGCCTAGTGATGTCAGAGTTCAGAAAGTTCCAGGAAGAAAATGTCTCAAAAGGAGAGAATTTCCTTGGAAAGGAGCTGTTGAGAACAGAATTGAGGTTGCAGAGGGTACCATCTGTGTGGGAAACAGAAGAAAACTCCAGAAAATCATCAGGCAGAGCCACCAAAAGCAAATCTCTGAGGGAGTCTTCAACTGTACCTTCTAAAAGCCAGTGCTTCCTGTAGTGGTCAAGGGTTATGTCCTATGACAGTGGAGGAGGAGCAAGGGAGCCCAGGGCTCCTGTGAGCAAACAGAGGGGTTGTGGCTGATCAGAGAAGACGCTGTGTAGGTGAAAACCTTTGGGTTGGTTCACATCTGCTAACCATTGCACAATAGCAAGCACTGTTTGCAGAGCACTGTTCTTAGCAATCACAGAGTTAAGAGGTCTTCAACAAGCTCAAGGAAAAATGCATATTATAAAAATACTACAGGGGCCTGACATGATGGCTCAGATGCTAAATCATCTCCTTGCAAGCACTGGGATTCCATATGGGTGCCTGTTTGTATTGTGGCTGCTCCACATCCCATGCAACTCCCTACTTGTTGCCCCGGAAAGCAGGCAAGGATGGTCCAAAGCCTTGGGACCCTGCACACACATGGAAGACCTGGGAGAGTCTCCTGGCTTCAGATTAGCTCAGTTCCAGCCAATGCAGCCATGTGAGGAGTGAATCAGTGGATGGAAGATCTTTCTCTCTGTCTCTCTTCTCTCTATAAATCTACCATTCCAATACAAATGAATAAGGGAGGGGGGGGGAAGGAAGAGAGGGAGGGAGAGAGACAAACTATCTTCCATTCCCTGGTTTATAGTTTCAGTATCTGCATCATCCAACCAAGGCTGATCGAGGCTAAAGTCAGGAGCCCAGAACACCCTCTGTTTCCTATATGAGAGGCAAAGACCCAGATGCTTGATCTATCCTCCTCTGTCTAACAAGATGTCCATTAGCAAGAAGTTGGAAAGAAAAGGAGAGCTAGAACTCAAACTGAGGAACTCCAACTGAGGACACAATGGTCCAAAGTGTCGTGTTGACCACTGACCCAAATGCTTGCTCTTCCCTAAAATTTTGAAGTGCCCTTCCTCTTAGTTCATTTAATCTCAGTGACTTCAAACACAGGTCTTCATTTCAGCATTTTAATGATGAAAAAATTGAGGTTACCACACACACACCACCACCCACCAAACCATCAGCTAGTTGGAATTCAACCCATTGCAATCTAGCTCTAAAGTTTACGTTCTGACTCTTTATATCCCTGAAAGGTGTGTGTGTGTGTGTGTGTGGTGGGGAGTTGTGCTTATATTAAGAACTAGTCCATTTATTCTGTAGCTACAGACTTGGGAATATTTGAGGTATAAGCCCTCAAACTACTTGGATGCTCTCACCACAGAATTCTCCTCCAAGAAACAGTGAATCAAAAGGGAAAAGGAAAATGTAGGAAGGAACAGCACAATTCCTACAAGGGAAATTTCACTAGAAAAATGTTGCCAGGGAGTAGGAGAAGTTTGTGATCTATTCTTTTTTCTTTTATTCTTTATATGTGTGTGTATGTGTATAACAGATTTCATGTATTTCATACATACAATTTTAAGCACATATTGGATACTCTTTCCCTCCCCTTTCCTTTAAAAAAAAAAGCCTACTTTTAAAACCTGACTTAAGAAAACAATCTTGAGAGTAATTGAAATTAGGTGTGAATATAACAAATCAGAAAATAAACTTCCAACTAGTAAGTGGATTAAAAAATACACAGAATTGAAAACATAGGGAAAACAAAGATCATTAGGACTAAAATATACAGAGGCCTGCATTGTGATGTGGTTGGCCAAGTTGCCGCCTACAATGCCAGCATATCGTAGCCAACAGTTGATTTCCTGGCTATTCCCTTCTAGCCCAGCTTTCTGTAAACGACCTGCAAAAAGTAGTGGACAATGGGTAAAGTGTTTTAGCCCCTGATACCAAAGTGGGAGACCAAAAAGAAACTCTTGGTTCTTGCTTTTGGTCTGGCCCAGCCCTATTTGTTCTGGTCTGGGGAATGAACCAGCAGATTGAAGACCTGGGTGTCTCACCCTCTCTACAAATCTGATTTCCTAATAAATAAATATTATTTTATAAAGATGGAAATCTAAGAAAAATTAAATGTGCATCAAAATCTAGAAAACACACAGAAGAATAACATTGAATTCATAAAAATTAAAATTTTTTTCCCTGGAAGAAAACAGTAATAACAACAACAAAAAAACACTGTAAACAAATGCAAGCCAAAGGATAAACTTGGGAAAAAATGTTAGAAACTTGTATTATAGCCAAAGGGGTAAATATACTGATGAAATTTTGGAACTCAGGAGAATGCAGAAAGCTATCAGAAACACAAAGATCATAAGCAGTTCATTTTAAAAGACAATATCAATTATCCTTATATGAATGTGAAAAAATGCCCAAAGTTATTTGTAATAAGAAGACACAAACTGAAGTTATCCTCACATGCAATGTTTACCTATTGATTTTACAAAGCTAACATTTTGACAAGATACTCCATTGTCAAGGCTAGGAAGGGAGCACTTTGGTGAGAATGTTCTGTAAAAGGCAACTTTTCTTATATACTTCATAAAATGACACATGCAGGTAGCACTTGATTTGGTGGAGAGCAGTTTGGGGGAGGTGGGCACATTTAACAAAACAGCAAACATGTTTGGTTCATGACTCAGCAACTCTAACCCTGGGAATTTATCCTACAAATAGAACACCATGCAGCATAATTCTGTACACAGAAACCCAATCCTTGCAATACTGATGGTATGCATAAAAAAAAACCTAAAAACTGCCCAAACATTTTTATTATGGAGAGAACTGAATTAATGATAGGATATACACATGTGCACATGTAACCTACTGATTATTTCTAGGGCATGTCAGGACTGGAAAATTAGAATCATGGAGATGAGAGTAATGTTTCTCAGTAAGTGTCTTCTGTTTCGTTTTGATAACTTTTTGTCAATATGTCCTTGGAATTTTGTGTTTGTTTAACTGTATCGAGATTTTTAACCTTTTTTTTTTCAGTAATATTTACTTTCTTAAACATTAAGATCAGTTTTTTTAAAGATTTATTTTTATTATATTTTCAGTGGAAAGGCGGATATACAGAGAGGAGAGACAGAGAGGAAGATCTTCCGTCCAATGATTCACTCCCCAAGTGAGCGCAACGGGCCAATACTATGCCAATCCGAAGCCAGGAGCCTCTTCCGGGTCTCCCACGCGGGTGCAGGTTCCCAAAGCTTTGGGCCGTCCTCGACTGCTTTCCCAGGCCACAGGCAGGGAGCTGGAAGGGAAGCGGGGCTGCCGGGATAGAACCGGCGCCCATATGGGATCCCGGGTGTGCAAGGTGAGGACCTTTAACCACTTGCGTCACCGCGCCGGGCCCGAGATCAGTTTTTTTAAAACCATGTAAATCTATTCTTTGTTCAAAACTTAAAATTAAAAATTAAATCATATGGTAAAAAACATAACAAGATTTATTCAAACCCATAAACAAGTGTTAAGCAAGTGGTATTTAAAACTATATTTAGAAACTGGAAGAATCAGAAAATGAAAAATCATTATGTACAGAAAAGAGAATAACCTTTTTTAAAAATCTGTCTCTTAGGAAACTGGAAATAAATGTGGGTAGTTAGTATAATACCATGGGTTAACATGGCAGCAGGTGCTCAGGGGAACTAACTCATGGGAAGAGACAAAGCCCTTGGACTAAAACACAATATTCCTCCTTGTAGTTGTTGCCTTTCTCACTCTAAAGTTTCTTTATCCAGCCTCTTCTTTACTCTTTTAATTATTAAAATGTATTAGTAAGACAAAGAGTTAGAGGAAGCTCTCTTTTGTTTGTTCACTTCCCAATGGCTGGGACTAGGCTTTGCTGAAGCTGAGATCCAGGAACTCAATTCAGGTCTCCCACTTATATAGCAGGGACCGAGTAACTGAAGTCATCACCTATTGCCTCCCAGCGTCTGCATTAGCAGGAAGCTAGAGTCAGGAGCCAGAAATTGATGTAGGATACAGGTGCTCTAACAGTGTCCTAACCACTAGGCCAAGTGCCTATTGCAACCAGCAGTTCTGATGGCCATGGAGAAGGCCTCCTAGGGTTGAGATGGTACAGCCTGCCCAGACTTTCAAATTTCCCTCCCAACCCACCAGAAAGAATTCTTCTCCTCTCCGGAATGTACATATAAGAGCCTCAGTTCGGGCAATCCTGGTTTACTAACATAAAGTGTTCTTCTATTTTGAGAGTTGTGGCAGTTCTCAATCCTTCATGTCCAAACTGAGACAGGTGACATTTTCTCTGTGAACAGTATCCCAGAAGAACCAAGAAGCACAATATGAAAATAAAATTCTTGTACACATAGCATGAAAGGCCTTGGAATATCAGCCTCATCAAATTCTCATTATTTACAAATAAAGCAGATTGCCTTGTAGTTTTCCATTTTCTTTTTTCAGATTTTTGGGTTTTTTTCCATTATTCTACATAAAATAATTTTGTCACTTTAAGTACTCAAAATTACAATAAGCATTTAATTATTCTGACAATCTACAGGAAGATGTATAACCTGACACAAGAAAGATTTGGTTCCCCAAAACTCTTCCTAAATTTTCCAAGAGAAAAATCTCAAGATCTTATAGTCTAGTTGATAAATAATGCCAAAACCGTTAGAAAATAAAAAGGATATGTAGAATTAAGTCATTCTTTTATAGCTTCCATTAACAGTCAATGTAGTAACAAAACATAATACTGTAAATCCTTCAGAGTTAGGCAAATAAAAGACCATAATAAAGGTCAAATTTACTGCCATCAATTTGCAATGATGGGACATTTGGTTGTCAAAGGAAACAACAAATACACCCCAGAATTATGAGTCAAGCAATGTCCTATTCCGGCAAGAAGTATTTTGAGGAGATTTACATTGAAACCCACACTCAGAGCTCTGCTCCCAAACAATAACATGGATTCTTTACAAATTGCTCTAACCCTGCACAGCATCCTGCTGAAGACACACTGCTCTACTGCAATGAAACACATTCACTGTACAGGAGATGGAGACATTAAACTGGGTATGTGAAATATATGCAAAAATAAAAAGGAAAAATGGCAGTTTTGTGAGCAATTAATGCTATCCATAATTACAATGTGCAAACAGAGAATCCACCAGGGGACAATTGCACAATAATGAGATTTGAGGGTATTAATCCTTCTCTGAATAGCGAGAAAACAGTTTTTATATAAAAAAGTCTGAGCACTGAAACAAAATAGAAAGCTGAAGATGGCTATTGTTCAATTGAGTACTTTTGTCCTACTCTGGAGCAATTAAAATATTAAGGAAGCATAAAGACTCCTCACTCTATTCTTTGTGATCTCTTGTTCCATCTTCCAAATTAGCCTGCACTCTTGGGCAGGTATGCTGATGTTCTGTTGAAATTTATGTTTATAATCAAAACCACTCATAAACCACAGAGAATTTGGAGTGATTATTCATTTGTAACCACTGTTCATGTGGCAGAATGAATGAGGAATACTTAGTTTCTGATCATAAGGAGTAAAAACATCACCATGCTGCACAATAATTTGAACCACACTGTATACAACTTGTTGTGTGTCCCAGAGCAAAATGACCTCTACTTTCTAGAGAGTTCAGGAAAAAAAAAAAACACAAGGGTAGAAGCAGTTGGTGTGTACATATTAAATAAATGGAAGCTAAAAGAGCATTCAAAGTAGAGGTGAGAGTTTTGGAGAAAGAGAAGCTTGTATATAAAGACAGGAAGTCAAAGATGGAGTTGTCTCACCAGAAAGAACAAGCAAAACGGGGCTTTATCAAAGAAACAGAGCAATCTCTGCTCATATCTGACCTTAAAAATCTTTATTTTTTAAGAAACTAAATCCTGGCTTTATTTACACTTCTCTTTCCTTCTGAGTATGATCAAACAATGATGTGGTGTCAAAAAAGAGAAATACTAGAAACACTAAAAAAATGTGGATTCTGAACACTTCAAACATTTTCTATAAATTAGAAATAAAGATACAATTTACCAAACTGACATTTATCTTACATTTTACTCGTTTTACGTATCAAAAAGTAGGAAGGACAAATGCTAAAAAACATAGCACTAGGTAGGGGAGAAACAGACTCGTGGAGTGGCCACGGTCACCCAAATAGCAGTGTCAACTCCTCAGATCCAGACTACTGCCTAACAGGCAAGAATGGGTCCGCAGTGCTGCCAGGGATTAGGAAGCAAGAACTCTTCTAAAACTCTTGAATCTAGAAATCACAGACATATACAACATTTCTGTTCTCCAGATCTCTTTGGAGCTACTTGGATTTATCCTTTAATTACCTACTTGGGGACTATACACCTGCTTTTGAAGGCATTATCAACATTCAATAACTTCAGTTTGTTTCAAGATGTGACACTGTGACTTCAGGGTTTCCTCTCAGCCACAACACTTTGTCCTTGTAGAGATGATGACCTGCCTGCTCTTCATATGCACATCTTATTCTTTAATCAAATGCATCAAAACTTTCGGGAATATGTCTGTTACAAAACAACTAGACTACAGTTTTTCCAATAAGGACATGATAAGCAAGATATTGGTCAAGTAAAGAGTAAACACAGTCTTTACAAACGGCACATGGCACTCACACACCACCATCCTGAGATCTGCACTGAGTAATATTTCATTCCTAAAGGAAACTCTTCTGGTAAAATTCTACTAGAGAAGGAGCTTTGTAAAAGCTTTCCCATACTCCTGCCAGGAGGACCTGTGTTCCCATCCCAACTGAAAAAACCAGTATCGCTCTGTCTGTATTGAAGGAATTGCACCCACAATAAAGGCAGCATGATTCTGACAATGGAACAATAAAGCCAGGTGACTCTCCCTTCTGATAAGGGCCACTTAGGGTTACATTTGTCAATTTATTTCCATAGAAACTAAGGCATTTGCAAAGACATTCAGCACTTGATTTCTTAATCACACCCTCCTAAATGTTATTCAAAAAACAGCATTGGTTTTCAAGGATGAGGAACTGGGAGTAGAAAGAACCTGATGAAAAGAAATTAGTTACTCAAACTGCTATGGTATATTAATCAGCGGATATTTCAAAAATTCAATCAATGTGTTTATTATAAACCAGGTTCAAAAATGAAATGTGCCAGTATGTATGTATACAGAAGCTGCTACTCCACATTCCCACTTGTGGTAAACATGCCTAAATATTTTCCAAGCTATAAAAGGAAACCCAAATAAATACCAGCTGTGCAGGTTTGTCAAGAAACAGAAAAATTTGAAAAGAAGAAAAAGAATGAACTGCTACATCGTTAGTGTAAAATGGATTGAAAGGATTGCAAATGGTTTGTGATGCTAAGAGGATATGGAAATAAGTAATGCTTTGTTTCCATGCTAGAATCTGGTCCTCCAGTTTGCTATACAGATTGTTGACAGTATAGTCACATAGGATTACGTGAAAAGGTTGCACCTACTGCACTCTGGCTCTCGGTCACGCTCCTTCTTACTCTGTATATGTCAATTGCTTTGTACTTTGCATGAGTCTATGTCATCTATCCTAGTTTGTGTGCGCATGTCTGTCTGTCTCCAGCGCTTTTTCACTTCCCTATTCTTTCTCTGTTAGCAAGGCTCCAGTTCTCTTCCTCTTTTCTGATTGCTATAGAACCAAAAACAAAAGCAAACACAAATGCCCTAGGTCTTGTTTACATTACATCCCAGAGAACAAAGGCTAATTAAATTGAGTCCAAAATTTTAGATTCCTAAGAGGTTGGAATATATGTGTATATATAAATACATACGTATACATGCGTGTAGATATATGTATACACATATACATGTGTGTAGATACATACATACACACGCACATTTCAAACAGCTGATGCTACAGAAATACACATGGTGTCTCCTGAGAATGTGGTTAAAGGGCCACGTTTTGGGGTGAGGTACAGGCAGGGACGGTATCCAAAGGAGCATGAGTACAGAAACATCCTTCAACGCTAATTGCACTTTGCTTCATGAAGACTTCTCCCTTTAAGTTAATTCTAAAAGATAATCTGCTTAGCAGTTAAGTTCATGCCTTTTACTTTGAGTCTTGATCTGTGTGATGTTGAGAAAGTTATTTTTCTCTCTGATGTTTAGTGATAGGAAGCACCTCACTGAGTTAAAGACTGGATATGTAAATACAGGTGACAGCAATGATGACTGAGTTTGGCACAAGATCAGTGTACCAGAAGGGGAATACTGCTCCTTCGTGCTGCTCCCTTTAGGGTGCTCTTGTCTTCTGTGCCTGATCTCTCAGGAAACTGCCTTTTCAGAGTACCCCATTGTCGCATAGCGAGCCCAGTGCTCAACAGAGCATGTCTTAGAAAATCCATTGTTTAATCTATTTTATAACTACTCCTAGGAGCTAAACAACTAAAACAAAATGAACATCTTGCATTTATTATTATATTCTGTACAAGATATTCTTGGTGAACATAAGGAACCCATGATTGGATATCAAATATGTAAGTAGATGATCCCAAAAGATTATTATGGTATGGGGATATGTTTTGCTCCCAGGAGGACAGATTCCCAGGATAGATGTAGTATAAATACTGAAGCACACATTATTGTTCACATACACAATCATGTCATGTAGATTTGACAACATGGTCCCTAGCTTTCTTCTACATTATTTCCAAATATTCAGAGAATATTCATAATCTCATCATTAAATCCTGTCAATCACCCATGTGAGAATGTGTCTTTCGTCCCTACTATGTCCACAGAATTAATCACAACACAACAGATCATTGTAAAATGACTGAAATAAAGAAATGAACAAATACTAACACCATTCTCAGTAGGGCCAGCTTCATGGGTACATAAGTCATGTCATCATACAAGGCTGCATTTACAAGGACCCCACACTTAATCTTACATGACATTTTTAACAACATCTGAGCACAGGGCCCCCACTGTCACTTTATACTGACCTAACAAACATTGAGCCATTCTTGCTGTCACCGCAGGTGACCAACATAGCATGATCACCTACCTCTCATTCTACCCAGCCGTGGCCCAAGGAAATAGCCCCCAAAGACTCTTACATTGCCACAGTGAGGATCCCCAGACATGCAGGCCCACTAAATCACAGATGTTCTAGTTCTGCCACCAAATGCATCATGCACATTCCCAGGAAGCTTTTATTTCATTATCCCACCTGGCTCCAGGAGGGTACCAACATTATAGATAAACATCTCGTATAGCTCAGTTACTTCTGATTTGCTTATACAATTCCAGAGACCAAGAGTACCTTACTCACTTGCTGACATACTGCAGCTTAATATTGTGGTTATTTGCTGTGCATTCTAATTGGAGAATATCTGGTTATTACTCATTTTATTTATAAGTATAGAATTCAAACCAAAGCAAACCAAACTACTGGTGAGTCTAAGACATATCATCTAACAAGCTATGACATAAATTTCAGGAATCAATTTTGGAATATTAAATCTCCAGTACCATGAAGAATTAATAGAAAAATTTACATATTAATCTATATTTTATAGCATGCCTCTACTTGACATGTTTTTCTTTTCAAATATCATTTTCATTATTTTTTACTTTAATATAGTGGTGATCTTCAATTCAAGCACCCTGTCTCTGATCATAATATATGTTCTCACTTCCAATAAAAATTTTTTCTTGCCACATAGGAATCTACTGTTATTAGACTCTATTGCGATAATTTATTAATATCAAGCCCATTAAATAATGTCACCCTGGGCAAACAAATATATCCTATACTGAAATCATTTTCCCTTAGAATTTTTTAATCTTTTTAAGAAGATTCCAAAGCATTAATAATTATTTTGTTACAAAAACTAGGACCAATACTTGAGACTAACAAAGGCCAGCTATATCTCTTTTTAATAATTTTCACTTTACTTACTAGTTTCAATCTTTGTCTAACATGTCACATTTTAAACACCCTATTATAGTTTCACAATATCCCAAAATTATTAAAAAATCAAGTTAATGAATAACAGTGAAATTTATCCCTAGTAAGTTACACAGAATACTGAATCTTTCTTCAATTCTTAGCATTTTTAAGTCTTCTGGGATCCAGCATAGAATTTCTGGAGAAGACTCAAAAAGGTAAAAGTATTTTTGTGTCTGCAAAAACCACACCTCTCTGGTTTTGTTTGTTTGTTTGTTTTACCAGCTTTCCTTCCGTAGTTTGGCTCCTCTCTACTGGTCAGTAGATCTCCCAGTAAAAACAAATTTAATACCGCAGGCATTTACAGCTCTCCAACATATGAGTAAGCAAGCCATTTTTATACCAACTTCTGACATCCCTTGCTAGGAGTAACTGTTTTTTTTTTTTTGGCTTTTGTTTTATTTTAAAGATTTATTTGATTGGAAAGCCGGATTTACAGAGTGAAGGAGACACAAAGAGAAAGATCTTTCATCTGTTGCTTCACTCTGCAAGTAGCTACAACAGCCAGAGTGGAGCTGAGCTGATCTGAAGTCAGGAGCCAGGAGCCAGGAGCTTCTTCCAGTTCTCCCATGTGGGTGCAGGGTCCCAAGGCTCCAGGCCCTCTGCTACTGCTTTCCCAGGCCACACACAGGGAGCTGGAAGGAAAGTGGAACAATATCCAACATGCTGTATGTGATCACATCATGCAAGACAAGGACTTTTGCAAGAGGCTACCACACAGGGACCTAGTGGTAATTGTTTAAGGACATGAACAGTTCTTGTTACCTTTAACAAATCATTTTGAAGACAGAAACACTAAGCATGATTGTGGCTGCACTGGAAATACTAAGTTTTGAGGCCAAGAATAAAACTGTATAGTAATTCTCCTATCCACTATTGGGAGGTCCATTAGTGAGTTTTTACAATTTTCACTGGAATTCCTAAGAGCTGCTTCTGGGGAAGGAATATGCTTAATTTGATATATGGCTTGGAGAACCACAGTTCAAAATCATCAGTCTGGTGTCTGGTAGACCATGTGTCCAGGAAACTGCCTGCTCAGCCAGAAAGTAGAGAGACAGACTGAGACAAACTCCTCAAATAACAAGCTTTTCTAGAGCACTACCTTTGGAAGGCAAGTCTGCAGTGAACTATGGAAATCCCAATGGGCATGCCCCCTGGATGCTGGAATTAGAACAGGTTTCCCCCTTCACTCAGTTAGTGTTAATCCCGTAACTGACAACATAAGAGTTTTGGATTTTAATGTTTACGTGAATTTGGGCAGCCAAATCTTGTGCCTTCCAGTTGCCTACACATCAAAGTCTAGATTCCTCACCGGAGAACGTTCCTTCCAAATGTTTTAATTTGCGTCTTTATGTTACATGTACAGAAGGCTATCAGTGATTAAGTGATGTGAGGCTGTGGCTGACACTCAGCAGTCTCTTTGGGAGGTTCAGGCAGTGGGGTGCGAGGGGTGGCAATTGATGAAGATTGTTAAGACTAGAGAAGGAAGTAAGGAATTACTGCTTCCCATTCATTTCCTGTGTTCTTCTTTTGGACTTCCCATTTACTTCCTGTTCCTGTGAGCATGACCCTGTCAATATTTCTCTGTCCCAGAAATGTCAATTTATTTCCCCTCTCAAAAAGCAACTGAATTGTTTTCAACTGCTCTATCATCTACAAATGTAATGGATAGCAGCGTCCTTGGATACATCAGCAACGGCTATGTCACTCCCCTCCTCAAATGTCACACTCAGCTGCACAGGCCTCTCCTGGTGACTTCCAGGTTTTAATAATTCTGATTTCCTTCCATTGCTCCCGCCAGCTCTGCCTCTGTAATAGGTTAACTCTTGGTTTCTTTCTTTTGGTTATCTAGTTAGCAAAGTCATTCTTCGCTAACATTCCTTTTATCACCTTTGGAGTGATATACTGAAATACCAGCCATGTTTGATTGACTGTGACACCCTGGTGTCTGTACTTCTTGTACTTTCTGTGGGAATAGTCCCACAGGTTTAAATGTCCTGGAAGCTCATCTTCAATATTTCCTCTAAAGTATTTTTTCTTGATAGCCTGAAATTGAATCGTGTCCTCATGATATCAGTCTCAGCTTATACCTACTGCTACACATCACTTAAGACGGTAATCAGGGCCCAGCATGATAGCGCAGTGGCTAAAGTCCATGCTTTGCATGAGCCGGGATCACATATGGGCCCTGATTTGTATCCCAGCTGCTCCATTTCCCTTCCAGCTCCCTGCTTGTGGCCTGGAGAAGCAGCTGACGATGCCCCAGAGCCTTGGGACCCCGCACCCACATGTGAGACCCAAAAGAAGTCCTGGCTCCTGGCTTCAGATCATTGTGGCCACGTGGGGAGTGAACCAGTGGAGGAAAGATCTTTTTCTTTGTATCTCCTTATCTCTGCTAATCTGATGTTCCAATGCAAATAAATAAATCTTTCAAAAAAGAAGAATATAATTATTGGAGCTGGCACAATAGTTCAACTGGCTAATCTGCCTCCAAGTGTTGGCATCACATAAGGGTGCCAGCTCCAAACCCAAACCTAGGCACTTTGACATGGAACAAGAGCATCCAGTGTAGCATCTGAGCTACTGTACCAAGTGCCTTCTCCTCTGGCACCATTTCAATAAATAAAACTTATTTGGACACATCTATATTCATTTAACTATCCATCCTTTCCTATAATTACTTTTATTTCCTACTAACACATGCACAGTTTTCTGTATGAACTGCCAGTGACTGTGACTTTTATCACACCGCACAAGCACAGTTTAATAATTGTGACAGAAATCAAGCTCTAAAAACTCCAAAATATTTACTATCCAATCTTTATGGAGAATGCTGGGTGACCCCTGTTCTAGAATTCTGCAAAGTGAGAATCACAACCTACTGGTCGGTCAGCTTATCATCCCAGCCACCTTCCGTTCCTCGTATTATACCTCCAGTTTTGTTCATCAATTCAGAAGAGCTATTGAAATGTTTCTGAGCTGAGCAAACAGAAGGTATCACTGTCTTCTCTGAACTCTAGTTTCACTTTTTAAAAAAATCATTTACAGCAATGATATTTTACTCTGAATTATTGTCATGTTTCTCTTTAGAATTTCAGGCTCTGAGAGGACAGGTTATAAAATTTATGTACTTTTCATTTCTGAGAGGCTTGTAAGGCCAATAGAATCTTGTGACAGTTGCCAAGTTGATTCAAATAGAATTGAGTTATTTACCACCTAATTGCCCATGCTCTTCTCTCAACAATCAGACCCTAGAGGGTAACATACTGCACAATAGGCCAGTTAATAGATCAACACAATGACTTGTTTCTTCCTTGGAATTTAATAACACTGCTTAATCAACAGAGCCAGTTCTTGATTTCACCATGGTTAACCAGTTATCTGAAATAATGAATCAAATCAAATTCAAAACTACTTGAGGGACTTAAGGGAAACCACGGCTATTTTTAAGACTAACGGGTAAAATCCTGAAGGATGGGATCTGAATGTGGCTTTCACCAGCGATTTGAACCGATGAGACTATTAGAGGATTTACCTAAAATTTGCTCCAAAGTCATGAGCCACAAAAATTCCCTCCAGAATTGTTCTACTGGTGATTACAAAGCAAAAATAAGAAGAGCTGAAGTCCAAGCAAAGCCAGTCTTCTTTTATAATTAGACATTAAGTCTCTATATGTAATTAACATACTCTGTTTTGTATCTTAGAAAATAAATCATGGGGCCCGGTGTGATAGCATAGTGGTTAAAGTCCTCGCTTTGAATGCCTGGGATCCCATATGGGAGCTTGTTCTAATCCTAGCAGCTCCCACTTCCCATCCCGCTTCCACTCCCTGATTGTGGCCTGAGAAAGCAGTCGAGGACGGCTCAAAGCTGTGGGACTTGGCACCCATGTAGGAGACCCAGAAGAGGCTCTTGGCTTTGGATTGGCTCAGCATCAGCTGTTGCGGCCGCTTGGGAAGTGAACCATCAGATGGAAGATCTTCCTCTCTGTCTCCCCTCTTCTCTGTATATCTACCTTTCCAATAAAAATAAATATAAATCTTGAAAAAGAAAATAAATCATGAAGCTACAATGATTTATAATTCAATAAACACATCTGGTTATATAAATCCAATAAAATGATATATACTAGGGATAGCAGTACAAATATTATTATATTGCTTTTAATCAAATTTTAATAGGCCCTACTCACCTTGATTACCTTGATTAAGCTATTTTTATCACTTAAGAATTTTTATTAAAAAAAATTCAGGAGACTTACAAATATACTTTCTCCCCCACCAAAAAAAAAAAAAAAAGAGATGTTGAAACATTGTTGCTTTGATAAGAGGATCAGATCTTACAGCAAACATTTTGGCAAATGGAGACTCTAAGGTGGACTATGTCAGCCAACAGACCTCAGAAGAATCATTGAATTGGCAAGATCAACAGCATTTCAGAACTATATGCACACTTCATAGTAAACAATTGCAATTTAAGAAGGCAAAAGTTCTAACATATTCATTTTGCCAGCTCTGATAATACTTTTTCCACGGTTGTTAATTGATAAACTGTGATAAATTTCTATTCATAGATGTCACAGGTTCCAAGCAAAATGCTCTAGGAGGACCATGTATGAAATATGTGGCTTAGCTTAGCATGTTTCTCTAGTCTATGATATCCATATACACTAACTTTATTAATCATATCCTAGCCCCATCAGTAGGACCTGCACTGTTATTTCAACATGGGTGATGATCAAACATCTG
Source organism: Ochotona curzoniae (assembly GCF_017591425.1). Classification (NCBI taxonomy): domain Eukaryota; kingdom Metazoa; phylum Chordata; class Mammalia; order Lagomorpha; family Ochotonidae; genus Ochotona; species Ochotona curzoniae. The sequence continues at coordinate 38,134,312 of NW_024467122.1, forward strand.
TGTGAAATTACAAGGTTTCATAGACCCTGGGTTTCATTCTATTGTTCAAATATGCTGGTCACTTATCCATGAAAATATGTTGCTACTCTTTAGAAGATGACACATCTAGCTACCAAAGTTGCAAGATACAGGATACAGCAACCTGACCATCTCAACATGGGATATGACCCTTAGAACAAAGCAATTCTGTGTAGAACAGTGGTACATAGTCCATTTACAAAATGGAAAATGAAACCTTAGAATATTGATTTCTTGTTCTGAATGCAACTGCAGCACTGCAAGAGTAAATATATAGATTCATTTTGGAAAGATGTAAGAAAGACCACTCAGATAACAACCTACTTTATCAGAATGTCAGTGTTGTTGACTCACTATAATTTTGATATTTTAGTGTTTACAGAGGCATAATATAGACTTGCAGATGGGCAAAACTGGAAAAAATTACATATCAAATAGACTAGAGATTTCTATTTTATAATCAAGGAAACTGAAGCTCAAACAGTTGTGGTACCTTAAACTGCTTGAATCTGAAGCTATTATACAAAGTATTTATTTATTTTTATCTGAAAGGCAGATTTCAGAAGGAGAGGAGAGAGACAGACAAAGTGGTCTTCCATCTACTGGTTTACTCTCCAGATGGCTGCAATGGCCTAGCTGACCTGATCTGAAGCTGGCAGCTATGAGTTGCTTCCCAGTCTCCCTGTGGTCACAGGTCCCAAGTCTTTGGACCACCCTCTTCTGTTGCACTGTATGACCATGTTGACATAATCATTCCCTTTACTATACTTTAGTGTAGTTTAAGTTAAAGAAGCTTACATTATAACAAACTACATTCTGATCATTGAAGAGACCAATACTTGGCATGGCACACAGCCAACCAAAGTTATAAACCAAAGTTGTAATGTGTATAGCCTATGTGTAATAAAAATTTCTGCATTAGGTTAGTTGTATTTCAACTTTTAATAAAACGTGGCTGTTGCATAATTTGGTTTTATATTTTTCCTTCTATAGCATTTCTTCTTCGCACTATAAAAGTTTCTTTCTCTCTCTCTCTGTGTGTGTGTGTGTAGAGAGAGAGAGAACATGCTAAACTCTTTCATTTTGCTTTACAGATAGCTAAATGTGCAAGAGAACATGTGTGGAAACAAAATTCTAGTCCAGATTTTGAAAACACAACATACTGACCTTTAAAAAATTGGCACACAAAATACACATTTGCTGTTTTGCAAACACATCCAAATTTTAGAGTGCTGACAGCTCACTGCTCAAATTCTGCTTCTGGAGGCTCAAGTTAGCATAGTGGGCCATTTAAGTTGGCTAACATGAAACCACAAGAGAGGTCTGAAATGCAGTTTTCTTTAGAAAATTTTCTAAGCAAAGCATGACTCTCTGAAATGAAATCCTCATTGTATCAGAACAGAGTGAAAACAGCAAGAGTATTTCATTGGAGACCAGCTTTTTTTTTTTTTTAATATAAGAGAAAGGATTCTGAACCAAATTAATTACCCAAATTTCTTCAGTGTGGGGGAGACTTTGAAATTTTGTATCATGTATTTAAAACAACTTATCTCAAACTTCCAACTTCTGAAAGTCAGAGTCAGTGAGAGGAAGGTAAACATTGTGAAGAGAAACACTGTGTTGCCAGAGAGAACAAAGATAATGGAGAGGCTGGGAATGTATTTAAAAGCATTTTCACTTAATTTTCTTGTCATAAGGAAGGAAATAATAAACTGAAAGACAGAGGTGGTATAATTATGTGTGTGCGCATGTTGAAAGAGAGATCTATTTCTTCATGCAAATTTTTCATAGTACTGAGTGATGGAAAGAATAAATTTTTTCAGCGTGTTTTAGATGCCTGTGTGCATGTATACATGTGCAAGGGTTGTAAAGCTGTAACAGCTTCTTTACTAAAAATGCATTAAAGATATCACTCACAAGCCAGTATTTACTTCGACTTCCAATACAGTTGGATTTTGTATAACAATTTAAAATACTGTGTTATAATTTAAGGTAATGTGGTTTTGGCACTGTCTCCCTCTCTCATTCACTACTATACCTGGACAAAAGATGTGAGTTGATCTCACTGGCTTGAGAACAAATGTACTATAAGGATAACTGATCTTACTTTCACTTGTGATGTCATTATTCTAGAAAATCATACATGCTAACTAAATTAAGACTAAGGCATTGAGTTTATGAGTTGGCTTGACTTTTTTTGCATGTATTTTTTTATTATATTTTTGACAATCTTTACATGGTTAATTAGGGTAAAAAGGTTCAAGGGCAATAGGAAAGTGGGTAAGACTATTATTTCCATATTGTTTCCTTCATGTTTAAAAGGGAGTATTAAGGGAGGAGGCCCACCCAATTTCACACCATTCCCAGGTCGCGGATGTAGGGTATGCTCCAAGGTTCTTGCTCAAGTGGTTTTGATAGTTCACCAATTATGAATTGCTGCCAATCTTGCCACTCCAAGCACTATGAGGTCTTTGAAGAATCCACTGATTTACACAGTCCATCATAGAGTCTCCTTTTGCCCCTATTTCGCTGCCAACATATAGCTGAGATGGTTGATTGACCTGTTCTGTCTTCTCTCTTTTCTTGGTTAGGGTTCTGAGTCCAGCATTTCAATTGGCGAGATCTCCAAAGAAACTTTGTCTGAGGTGTTCTCAGACCAGATTCTTGTATGTACTAGCAGGTACAGGGCCTGGCTCAGTCCATGGCCCCAATCAGCTGGTGGTTGCTATCATTGGGTTGGTTCTGTTTTCAGCCCCGACTTCCACTGGAACCAATGGGTGTTGCAGTCCAGCCTGGTTCTGCCCAGCACATTCTCAGTCCTCGCATAAACAAGTGGGAGCTGCAAACCAGGGTAGGGGGCCGGCCTGGTGGGGGTTATTTTGGGAGTTGGCTTGTCTTCTAATTCAAATTAATATGGTACCCTTTTTATGATTCACCCCAAGTGTTATTCTCAATCTCAGCTAAGCATTGGGAGTGCCAGGTAAACTTTTAAACTAATGCTTGGTCTCACCTCACCAGAAGTCTGGTTTCAATTGATTTTTAGCAGAGCACAAAACAGTATTTGGAAAGATCCTCAGGCAATTGTAATATGCTTCCAAATTTGCACAGCAATATCTGAGGGTTTCATCGTAAAACTGGTGTTCACTCCAGACATCCAACATTTGTAGCAACACAGTAGAAGATTATACATATATTTACCACCTTCTGCAGACTGGGTATGATATAATAACAACAGGAAAATATCAGTAGGGTTGTTCATTTTTTTTTAATCCAGTACTGCAGTTCAGATAGTTTTATGTTGAGAACAGAGGGGAAAGATAATAATAAAATCTAACCTTTGTCCAACAGGACCAACACTCTCAGACTACCTTTGTCCTTTATTAAGTATACTTAAATTATTACAGTTGAAAACTTAAGTTGTGATATTCATCTCACTCCATATTACATAAAGCTTGATACAAGAGATTTCTATAAAGGATTTTCATTGTAAATACATAGTCTAATGTCTACCAATTTCTGATTTGGCCATTTCACAGCAAATAATCAGTATTTAACTATTTACTATTAGATTATGGATTCTTATCTTTAAATGATAATATTTTCAATTCATTGAAACTTTAAGCTAGCCTATGGATGTTACCACACACAATACAGACATTGTTCTAGTTCAGTAGCCAGGGTGACTGATATCATTAGTGTAATTTTACTTTTGTTTTCAGTTTTAAACACTCATCTTTATTTCTTAAGTTTTTTTATACTCTTTAAACAAGGGATAGCTGTTAGATATGATACCTAAATCTCTCCCAACTTAGTTCCGTAGGATATCAGAATAGGCTTCCCCAAAATGAACAACAGTTGAACTGAAGACAATTAAGAAGAAACAGATACAGGAAATTTTTCTGTCTTCACTGTTTGACAAAAAGCAGGACATAGATTTACAAAGACACAAAGTATCCTCTCCCCAACAAAAAGGTTAACCAATACCAACGGTTTTAAACATAGCACCCTTGAGATCATAGTCATTTACATTGTCAAGAGTTATTGGACTGGGTATCAGCCTAGTGGTTAAGTGCTTACCTTCCACATCAGAGTTTCTGCATGTAATTCCCTCACTCTGGGTCTTGACTATTGCTTCCTGCAAATGCTTACCTGGAGAAATTCCAGCTTCTCACACTGGAGACCTGGACTGATGCCAGTAATGGCCCAGTCCAGTCCCAAGCTAATTGCCATCATTTGAAAGTGAATCAGTAGGCAGAAGATCTATTTGTATCTTGGTCTATTTGTCTCTCAAATAAATATGCTTTAAAACATTTTTTAAACAGGCTTTATTAATTCACTTCTATCACAGCTGTTTGTTTGCTGTACACCCAAGTTGCAGTCTGGAGAGATTCAAAATCATTCTCCTTTATGTTTATACTTCAGACTTGCTTTGTTCACCAAGCTATTTAAGCCAGAATTCCAAGTCACTGCTTTGTCAACTTATTTAGGCTTCTTGCATAGGATATGTCCTCCAAATGTTCATAAACTTGCTTGTTTTCATTGCTAACCTGTCTATGGTTAAAGGAATATCTCAACAACAAACTTTGGAGTATTAAGAAATCATATTTCCTTCACAATACTACCAATCTATTCTTATAGTCACTTATGTGAGAACATACACATTATAGATTCATTGCAAAATGGTACCAACTCTCCTTCTATCAGGAACTGTAGCCTGTCTTCCCATTTCTTGAGTCTAGGATTGCCTGTGACTTGTTCTAGTGAATATAATGTGACAGAAGTGACAGCTTTCATGTGTCCAACCTATATTTCACTGGACCAGGCACGTTTTTTTCACTGTCTTGAAACCTATGACCATAAAAAACAAACCTGGACTAGACTGCCAGAGCATGTGAGAACACGTAGAGGAAAACTTAACTACCTTTCCTAGAACAGCCTTTAGCCAGTTGATTTGTTTCTAACTGTGGAAGCATAATTACTTGCCAGCTAAATCAGTCCAACTTAAGACCAGAAGACCTACTCAGGAGACTTGCCTATTCACAAGACAAATGAATACTCACTATTGAAGCCACTTGGTTTTATTATTATTTGATCATTCACAATTGAAAGATAGACCATGTCAGACAACTGATATGTAGAAGCAGCTTGAAAGACAAAGAGCTTTTCCAAAGCAAAAGCCTATCAAAGCACTATTTCCATGAATATTTTGAATCTCCAGAAAACTGATTCTGCATTGATCATTTCCAGTCCTATACTCTCACGATTATAAACAAATTCAATTACAAGTGAATTATATTTCCCGATAGAAATATATGTAATAGCTAAAGTCAATCATAAGAGAAAAGGGCAGTTGGGTTGTAGCACAAATTAATCCCCAGGAAAAGTCAGACTGGTGGAAAAGCTGTAATGTTTTTCTCACTGCAACTATTTTTATTGCATTGTGTTTTTGCATTTGTATTGTTACAAATTTCACTGTTTATGCTTTCTCTAATTGATAAAATTTTCAAAGAATAAAGCTGACTCCTTAACTTCTGTTAGTACATGTGGGTACTAGAACATCCTCACCCTGATGTTCTAAACTGTTTTATGGCCCAATATCACATAAAATATCAGTAAGAATGGTTTGGGATTAGAACACAGAGGCTGATTGCCTATGGAATTTGAAATAGATATTATAGTTCATTTTGTCTTATACCCAGAACATGTGATTCCTAGACTGAGCCACTGAGCTGTGGCATGAACTTAATTAAAACCTAATAATATGATGGTTAAAGAAGGAAAGAGAATGTTATTTCAGATTTATGGATGGGGCAGTACTTCTTCAAATGGCTTTCTCCTTTCATGCTATTTGTTCAACTCATCATTTCTGAGTATGTACAAAGGACCTATCTTGCAAAATGATGAATGCTGGAAGACATGTTTTTAAAGGAAACTTATCAGTAGTCCATTTCAGAGAGAATTCTAACTGCAATCAGGCTCACTGCATTTTCATCTATCAACTGCAAGGCTGCACTGTGTGATTTTGGCAGGTTTAGAGCACCACGATGTGGTCTGTAGGAGAGAATGTGAAATGTGTATATAGTTTTCAGACCCATATACCCATACACTTAGATGACAACAGAAAATGATTGTTTCACTTTAAAAAGATTAATTGTTCACAAGAGTACTGAAATGAAAATAACCTTTAAAAAGAGTAAATGAAACCTTTGCATTTAATTGTGCAAAAACAAAAATAAGTTGGTAGCTAATTTTAATGAATAGAAAAGTACCCAGACCATTTTTTCCAAGGGATTCTGTCTTAATGCATTTTGCTATTGTGTTTCATCTGCATGTGGTACATTACATTTAATGGAAATCACACAGTCCAATTATCTCTCCTAGGGGAAGAGGAGAAAGGAAAGAGAAGGTAGAGGAATCTATTGTAAACACAGGGATATGCCCTTGGCACCATAACAGGGGAAGAAAAGTCACAGCCTGCTTTTCAGTTTTTCACATAAATCCCACAGAAGTCCCTTCTATTTGATGGCTCTCCAGATAGGAATCCCCAGAAGGGGTACAGCTGTTCCTCTCTAGAAGTTGGAAGTAGAAACTGCTTCTTCCTGGTTTAGGCTGTGGAGAGAGTGAAACTGTATTGTTAGTAGAACTGCCGACAGGGCTTCCTTTCCAGTACCTTCATAAACCAGGGTACGCACTGAAGCCATTATCTTCTGGAACTCATTCCAGGGGCCAAACATCTCATTTCTGTTGAAATACACTTCTAGTTATCTAAAATTCAGCTCCCAGAAATTTCCATATGAAAGTGACAAAGATGCTACAGTAATTGAAATTAGGATTAGGAGAATATTCTGAATCCCTCCTGTAATAATGAAGCATTCAGGCTGCACAGGCCAATGCACGAGGTACTAGTTGTATTTGGCTGTTGAATTTTAAATTTAAACAATTTTTTTTTTGTAAAAGATTTATTGATTTTTATTGCAAAGTCAGATATACAGAGAGGAGGAGAGACAGAGAAGATCTTCCGTCCAATGATTCATTCCCCAGGTGACAGCAACAGCCAGAGCTGCGCTGATCCAAAACCAGGAGCCAGGAAGCTCCTCCAGGTTTCCTACGCAGGTGCAGGGTCCCAAGGCTTTGGATCATCCTGTACTGCTTTCCCAGGCTACAAGCAGGGAGCTGGATGGGAAGTGGAGCTGCTGGGCTTAGAACCGGCGTCCATATGGGATCCCAGAGCATTCATGGCAAGGACTTTAGCCACTAGGCCACCACACTGGGCCCAACATTTAAACAAGTTTAACTGTAGTTTTTTAGTCATATTAGCCATACTTCAAATGCACAATCACCTTCACTAAGTAGTGGCTAATGCCTTGGACAGCAGAGATAGTGAACATTTCCATCACAGCAGACAATGCTATCGTATGGTGCTGCTTCACAGCAAGTCTCAGGCTCCTTGAGTATATTACATATACTTTGACACAAGGTGATACTGGGTGATAGCCTGGCTATGTGTTATTACATCAACTGAATCCTAAGTCTGAGGAAAAGTCCCATATTTCAGGATACAAAATAAAGAAAGATCTCACCAGCACTCAACAAAGCTGGCATAAAGTCACCTGGAGAAGATGGAGATGCCATACAAGACAAAGGGAAAATGTGGCAACAGTGAGCTGAGGGATTCCATGTCCATGCATCGTGCCTGTCTTCCCAGGAGCTAGACAGAAATGGGTGCTTAGGCTAAACTCACAGAGTGATAAAACTGAAAACACCAACTGCCATTCTGATAAAAGAGATTTCCTGATGTCTGCATAGGCCTAGGATAAAGCACATCTTTGAGATAAACAAATGAAATAGTTTTCAAGGGACTCCACCTGATTTAAAATTGCAAATTTCCCCTGACTCCTTCCCTTAACACTTTGAATGCTTCAAATATCATCTGTCTCTTCTCCTTTAGATGGTCAAATCTACAAGACATAGATCTTGGTCTTCCGTGTCCCCTGATTTATTGAGATTCTTATAAGGGTGTCAGCATGGAGGTAGGCTCTTAATAACTATTAGATGATCAAATGCATTGCTCATCCCCAGCATGCTTCTCTAAGGACAGTAAGAATCTCCCAAATTTGTAAAAGCAAAGCTAAACTTTATTGCCTGCTAAATGATCTCAGGTCTCACAAAAATCACAGCTTCTACCATTGACGACTTGATTCCTATGTCATACCACATACTAAGAAAATTTTATTTAGTATCTTCTACTACTCTTCTCTAATTTGTCTCAGTTATTACCAACTTTGCATATAGAACAACATGCCACTTCTCCCTGAACTTGTGCTCTAGCTCTTTAAATGGCCTCCCATTCCTCAGCCTGTTATTTCATCAATCCAGCCTTTACAACGCTACAAGAGATACCAAATGCTTATGAAAGGAGTCCATGGGCCCTTGCTCAAGGCAGGCATGCAAAACCATCCCTAATCTGAACCATCAAACACCTTTTGCCTTCTTGGCAACAAGTTCAATATTAATAAGGGACTCCCAGGGTGAAACCATGGCAAAGCATGCTAGGCTGCAACTTAGGACACATGCATCCCATATCAGAATGCCTGGTTGGCGTTTCCAGTGTGGCTTCCTGCTGATGAATCTGGGAGCAGGAAGTGATAGTTCAAATATCTGGGTCCCTGCCATCCACAGAAAAGATCCAGATGGAATATCAGGTTTCTGGTTTTGACTTAGCTCATTCCTGGCTGGTTGTGGTATTTGGTACACAGAAACAGTCTCTGTCCCCCGTGAGTGTGAGTGTGTGTGTGTGTGAGAGAGAGAGAGAGAGAGAGAGAAACAGAGAGAGAGAGAGAAAAGTGTAAAGGAATTTCATTGGCACTGACAATAGTTGAATAGTTTGTGTAAGACACCTGTCAAAGAATGAGCAGCACTTCTTAGCATCAGAGAGGACTTAATCCAAGCGGTTGGAAACATTCAAATCTCCTTAGATTTGCTTCTCTTTGCATGTCAGCTTTATTCTTGGTCACGGCAGATAACTTCTCACTCCACATGATGCAAGCCCTGCCACCATGAATTCCCAAAGATTCTGACACCCTCATCACCAGAAGATGGAAACTATACATTTCTCAAATCCTAACACATAAATTCACAGGTAACAGATATATAATCCTAACTTCAGACACTCACATGAGGCAGGAGCCAAGCTCCTTTGTAGAAGTGAGAAAAGAGGGCTTTGCAAAGATGAGGGTAGACTAAATTTCCCAAATATCTATCATAGAAACCAATCTTTCCCCATTTATAAAATCTTTATAGGGCCCGGCGCGGTGGCGCAAGTGGTTAAAGGTCCTCACCTTGCACACCCGGGATCCCATATGGGCGCCGGTTCTATCCCGGCAGCCCCGCTTCCCATCCAGCTCCCTGCCTGTGGCCTGGGAAAGCAGTCGAGGACGGTCCAAAGCTTTGGGAACCTGCACCCACGTGGGAGACCCAGAAGAGGCTCCTGGCTTTGGATCGGCATAGTATCGGCCCGTTGCGCTCACTTGGGGAGTGAATCATCAGACGGAAGATCTTCCTCTCTGTCTCTCCTCTCTGTATATCTGCCTTTCCAATGAAAAATAATAAAAATAAATCTTTAAAAAAAAAGAAAATCTTTATAGCACGATGTCTCAAATCTCAGATGTATAACAACTATTTGTTTAATTGTGAAAAAATGACATTGACAGCTGAAGGAAAAGGAAAGAAAAGATGAGAAACAGAAAGATCAAGGGATACTAACATATCCATATTATTATTTTAATGTTTTTACAGTATTTAACTGAGCTTCTTATTTGCAACAGGACTTGAAAATTGTTCTGTTTTTTCAAACTTAACTTCTTCTTTAGCAATTTCCAAAAATTACAGTTAAAACTTGTTTGAAGGTTGAAAAAATAAAAGTCATTTCTACTGGTTCTGCCAAAAGCTCATACACTTGCCAATAAAGGGGATAATGTTAGAGTGTTGTAAATATGAGTCCTGGCTCTAACATTTTCCATTGTGATTTTGGAAAGTAAGCCAACTGTTCTACACCTTGGTTACCGTTTCTTTAAAATGGAATTGAAAATAGCACCTATGAAGTGGCTAGCATATGCAAAGCACTTGAAAGTGTGCCAAAGATATATTAAGGCAGTGTTTCTCACCTGAGGGTGACTTTGCCCCTGCACCTGACATTTGCTCATGTCTGGAAGCATCTTTTGGTTACAACAGGATGGAGAGTTGAGGTTATTTTCATCTAATGAGGTTAGAGGCATCTAATGAGGACAGATACCAGGGATGCTGCTAAATATCCCACCATACATGAAACAGCCGCCTTCCCACAAAGAATTGCTCATCCCAACATGTCAGTCAGCAGTGCTGAGGCTGAGAAATCCTACATCAAAGGATGATGAAAACTTCATTCCTGTTGTTATCCTAAGTAACAAGCACATTAGTAAAGCTCTTACACAAAATTCACATATCAGGTACCATTCTAATCACCATACGTACAAGCCATATATAAAAATCATTCTAAACCAAACCTCATCATCACAAATAATGAACAACAACTGAGATGCAAGTACATTTTGAATGTCTCAGTATATCTTACATACACAAAGGGTGAGGGCAGAGTCTCTCCAGCATAGTAAATGGAACCTAGCAGTCAACTTTGTGGAAAATTGATCTGAGATTTTTTTTATTATTATAAGATGCTATGTAAAATTTAAATATTCTTTCCTTATTCCCTATATCTATTCTCACTTTCAAAGTCACAGTTTAAGAATTTTGCAAAATTTTTGGTATTAATCAAGCATTCAAATCCAATAATTTTCCTTCCTTCTCATTTTCTGAGCTGCTCTCCTTGATTATTAGAGGTTACTTTGCAAGGATTAGAACGAATACCTGATAGGAAATGATAAGAGACTGGGTATTTGTTCTAAAGCTTAAACTGATTCCCTGCATTTAGTTATATAGCTTACCTATCTGTGTTCCCTCCAAACACACTGAGCAGTGTTGTGCAAGCTCTTCCAAGTAAAAGGTCTACATAATGGCCATAGACTACAGAACATTTGCTGTCCCTGGGCATATGATGAACAAAACAGCTTCTTTGTCAGTTGAGTGCAATTGTTTGAAAACTGATTAGTTATTGAGACTTTAGCCCACCCCCCCCTTTTTTAAAGATCTCATTTTACTTGGGAAGAATGCTGTGCAGGCACCCTATATATTGGTAGTAGGGTTGTGTTCTCATCAATGCTGACACAAACTATATTAAATGCAGCCAAATGGCTGTTCTTAGGATCTACCACAATGAAACATTGAAGCATTCAATCAAATCTTTAATCTTCCATACAAAATATCCTCCCACCCCCTTTTCAGGCAACACAGATGCCCCATTCAGGAACCAGAGTAGTAGTCCAGTGGCTAAAGTACTTGTCTTGCATGTGCCAAGTTCCTATATGGACACTGATTTATATTCCAGCTGATCCACTCCCCATCCAGCTCCCTGCCTATGGCCTGGGAAAGTAGTAGAGGATGGCCCAAAGCCTTGGAACCCTGCAAGAGGCTCCCGGCTCCACATTGGTACAGCTCTGGCCATTGCAATTACTTGGGGAATGAACCTATGGATACAAAATCTTCCTCTCTGTCTCTCCTTCTCTCTGTAAAATATGATTTTCAAATAAAAATAAATAAATCTTTAAAAATGTCCCATTTATCAACCAGATTCCAAAGGCTACATTGTTCTGTATCGCCAGCCTATGCTCACTCTCAATGGCGTAACATGTGTATGGATAAAATTCAACACTCTGCAGAAGCCATCTGAACATGCTTCATCAAGATAGCAGGTGACTAAAAATTCGATCCAATAAAATTTACCATGTCAACAGGCACAGATTGTCTGCATCTAGCCAAAAGAATTGATCTAAGCTTTCCTGGGTCAATATCTAGCAATATCATGTGAACTTCCATGTCTAGCAGATTTTGTGAAATACATGCAATTTGCCAGTTTCATGGTATTGCATTTGAGGGAGTACTTTGCAGCTAGTAAATCAGAAGTGACATAAGTGGGGCAAAAAACCCAGAAGGTTCCTTAATCCCAAGGAAAATATAAATTAACACTTTACCGGTAAGGGAAGATGGCCGACGTAGGAGAAAGGCTATGAGGGAGAGTTCAGTGAGAGAAGGTTAGAGTGCTGCAGAGACAGCGAAGAGGAGCGGCAGGAAACCGTAGGGAGAGGTCCGTGAAACTCCCTGGGACAGTGTGGAGCCAAAAAGTTCCACACAACTCGGAAGAACAACGAGAACGGAGCAGGGCAAAGGTAGAGAAGCCGACATCCCACTCCAGACCTGCTGAGTCACCTTTGAGAGCGGCCTGACGGGAGACGCGGCCAGCTTGGAGACAGGGAAATCGGAGGGATCGTCGCCGGCGGAATTCTTCAACAACAGCAGAAGCAGACTGCAGCAGCCGGACTTTGGTGAGCTGGGGATTAACGTGGCAGCCTCCGCATTCCCCACCCCCTGCTGAGGCTCCAGCCTCTGAGAACACAAGGGGCGCAACCTGAAACTGTCAGGTCTGTGCCTTGGGAACAGCGGTGCGTGTTGGTGGCTGAAAAGGTCCCGGGAAAGCGCCTCAGATCTTCCTGCGCTAAGTGGGCCAGTGCATCTCAGCGCGCGGAGGCTGCTGGTGGGAGTCTGGAATCCCCGACACCCTGAAACCCTGTGGGTGGGCGACAGCACCAGGAGGACTCTGAGCGCCGCGCCGGGCTGGGCTAGGCGGTCCCGCCTGCAGCAGCCGCCTCCGTAGCGCAGGAGTCAGGAGGGTGCTGAACTGGGAAGTGTAGCGCTGTGTGTCCCTGACACGCAGATGCCACTCCCATAGTGTGAACTGTCCATTCCTCGCCTCCCACCCCGCAGTCCTGAGTGTAGGCGACACACCGGGAGAGCTCTGAAACCTCCTGTGCCACACTGGCACTGTGCGATCCCGCTGAGAAGTTATTTTAACAGGGCGCCTGGGTCACACCTCCTCTACGGTCCTGTGAGGAGGAGCCACACACACACCACGAGTGGTGGAATCACTGCACAAGAGCCACGCCCAGAAAGTGCCTCAACCACAGTCTTGTGTGTGGGAGACACACCAGGCGGGCTCTGAAAAACCCTGCAGTCCCTGACAAGGAGAACGCAGGGAGAAAGCACATAAAACCTTCTACGTCCTGTGGATTCCCGTGCAGGGGGCGAGCCCAGAGAGCGCCTCCATCCCTCCACGCCCTGCGGTGGCACACCTGTAGAAGAGGTGCCCAGAGTGTGCCTGGAATCCACTGGGCCCCCAAGGTGGTGCTCTACAGCCCCGGGCCCTGAGAACGCACCAACGGTGCCTTGAAAATTACCACGCCCGGCAACACCACGCTTGCAGGCTCCAATCTCTACAGGAAAGCACCTGACAGCCCCTCAACACACGGGTCCATTTGCCTTACCAGAATACACCAACGCAATGGGAAAAACCACTAGAAAGAGCTGTGCTCCAGATGAAAGAGCCAGCACCCCACCAAACATGGGCCAAAAGCCATTATCAATATCGGCGATGCGAGATGAAGACATGGACGTGTTACCAGCAAAGGAATTGATGAAAATAATGCTAAAATTTCTCAGAGACGTGGACACAAAGCTGGAAGACTACCAGAACCGCATAATCACCGAAATACAACAAATCAAAACCAAACTGGATGCCCAAGAGAATAAAATTGAAAGCCTCATCAACAGAATAAATGCGGCAGAGGAAAGGATCTCTGAAACAGAAGACACACAAAATGAAAGTGCCCAGCGAATTAAACAGCTAGAGACAAACCTCAGCAAAACTAATAAAATGATGCAAGAGATGAAGGATTACCTTAGAAAATTGAATATTCGGATCATCGGCCTCCCCGAGGGAGTAGAAAGAGAATCTGGGATGCAAGCAGTGCTTGATGAAATTATACAGGAAAACTTCCAAAACACTTGGAACACGAATCCACCCCGCATACAGGATGGACAGAGAACTCCCAACAGACATGATCCAAAGAGATCTTCACCCAGACACACGGTGCTCAAGTTCTACTCCAATGAAGACAAAGAAGGAATCCTGAGACAAGTACGAAGTAGAGAAAAGATCACATACAGGGGAAAACCCATCAGAATTACTGCTGACTTCTCCGAAGAGACCCTACAAGCAAGGAGAGAATGGACAAAGATCTTCCAAGTCCTGAAACAAAACAACTGTCAACCAAAAATAATCTACCCAGCAAAGATCTCATTTGTATTTGAGAACGAAATCAGATACTTCAATAGCAAAGAAAAACTAGAAGAATATGTCTACACAAAACCAGCCCTGCAAAGTCTCCTTAGAAATGCGCTAGTCCCGGACAAAAAGGAGGCAAATCACAAACAAAGTTGGCAAATAAGAAGGTCTCCAAACTAAAGGCCGCACAAACAAGACAACTACATAGGCAACAACACATACACAACACAAACACATGGCAGGGCAAAATTGCAACCTCTCAATTTTAACTCTCAACACAAATGGTCTAAATTCACCAATCAAAAGACAGAGATTAATAGAATGGATCATCAAACAAGACCCAACCATCTGTTGCCTACAAGAAACGCATCTAACCAGAAAGGATGCAAAGAAACTGAAAGTGAAGGGATGGAAAAAGATATTTCACGCTAATGGACGAGAAAAAAAAGCTGGGGTAGCTATCCTAATTTCAGACGAGATAGATTTCATTCTAACTAACATCAAAAGAGACAGGGAAGGCCATTTTATACTGGTGAAAGGAATGATCCATCAAGAAGCAATCACCATCATTAATGTTTATGCACCGAATCTTAATGCACCTACTTACGTAAAGCAATTACTTACAGACTTAAGGGAAGACATAGACACCCGCACAATTCTTGTAGGCGATCTCAACACACCTCTAACAACAATGGACCGGTCTACGAAACAAAAACTCAACAAAGAAACAACAGAGCTCACACAAACAATAGAACAACTGGACTTAGTAGACATATATAGAACTTTTTATCCTAAGGCCACAGACTATACATTCTTCTCAGCGGTGCATGGCACCTTCTCCAGAATCGACCACATGATAGGACATAAAGCGAATCTAAACAACTTCCAAAACATTAGTATCATACCATGTACCCTCTCAGACCACCATGGGATGAAACTGGAAATCAACAACTCAAAACTCCCCAAGAAGTATACGCACTCTTGGAAATTGAACAATATGCTATTAAACGAACATTGGGTCAGAGAAGAAATCAAAGATGAGATCAAAAAATTTATGGAAACCAATGAAAACTCTGATACAACATTCCAAAACTTGTGGGACACCGCCAAAGCAGTGCTACGAGGTAGATTCATCGCAATCGGAGCGCATGTCAAGGCCCAAGAAAGACGCCAAATACAGGAACTAACCTCACACCTCCAGGATCTGGAAAAACAGCAGCAGAAGAGTCCCACGCACAATAGGAAACAAGAAATCATCAAAACAAGGGAGGAGATAAACCAAATAGAAATCAAAAAAACTATACATAAAATCAACAAATCAAAAAGTTGGTTTTTTGAGAAAATAAACAAAATAGACACTCCACTGGCCCGATTGACCAAAAAAAAACAAGAGAAAGTGAGAATTAATAGCATTAAAGATGAAAAAGGCAACATAACAACAGACACTGCAATCATTAAGAAAATAATTAGAAATTACTACAAAGAACTGTACTCCCACAAATTTGAGGACCACCAAGAAATAGAAAAGTTCTTGGACTCCCACCACTTACCAAAACTCAGTCCGGAGGCAACTGCAGAATTAAATAAACCCATAACCGAGGTAGAGATTGAAACAGTCATCAAGGATCTCCCAACGAAAAAAAGCCCAGGCCCAGACGGCTTCACTACAGAATTCTACAAAACATTCCGAACAGAACTAACCCCAATCCTCTACAAGCTCTTCAAAACAATAGAGGAGGAAGCAACCCTCCCAAACTCATTCTATGAAGCCAACATCACCTTAATCCCAAAACCGGACAGAGAACCATCAGAGAAGGAAAACTACAGACCTATTTCTCTGATGAACATTGATGCTAAAATTCTCAACAAAATCCTAGCCAATAGAATTCAAAAAATCATCAGACAGATCATTCATCCGGATCAAGTAGGATTCATCCCTGGGATGCAGGGATGGTTCAACATTCGGAAATCCATAAATGTTATAAACCATATCCAAAAACAGCAAAACAAGAACCACATAATAGTTTCAATAGATGCAGAAAAAGCTTTCGACAAAATCCAACACCTCTTCATGCTAAAAACTCTAGCCAAAGTAGGCATAGATGGGAAAATCCACAACATAATCAAAGCAATTTATGAAAAACCCAACGCCAGTATCATACTGAATGGAGAAAAGCTAGAACCCTTCCCACTGAGATCTGGAACAAGACAAGGGTGCCCGCTATCACCACTGCTATTCAACATAGTCCTAGAGGTACTTGCAGAGGCCATAAGACAAGAAAAAGAAATCAAAGGCATACGTATAGGAAACGAAGAAGTCAAGCTTTCACTATATGCAGATGACATAATCCTATACATAGAAAAACCAGGAGACTCAATACAGAAACTGCTAGAACTTATACGAGAGTTTGGCAGAGTGGCGGGGTACAAAATTAACGAACGAAAATCAACAGCCATAGTGTACGCAAATAACACCAAGATGGAAGAAGATCTAACCAACAGGATACCATTCAAAATAGCAGAGAGAAGTATGAAGTATTTGGGAATAAATCTAACCAAAAGCGTAGGAGACCTATTCGAAGAAAACTACAAACTATTTAAAAAGGAAATTGAACAAAACCTCAAAAGATGGAATAACATCCCGTGCTCCTGGATAGGCAAAATCAATATCATTAAAATGTCTATACTACCACAAGCAATATACATTTTCAATGCAATTCCAATCAAATTGCCCAAAACATTCTTCACGGAACTGGATACAATGATTCAAAAGTTCATCTGGAAGCACAAAAAACCACGAATAGCTAGAACCATCCTGAAAAATAAGAAGTCAGCAGGGGGAATCACAATCCCGGACCTCTGGACATACTATAGAGCAGTGGTTATCAAAACAGCCTGGTACTGGCACAAAGACAGAAAGGAAGATCAATGGAATAGAATAGAAGCACCAAAAGGGAACCCACACAAATACAGCCAATTAATCTTTGACAAAAAGACCAATGACAGCTCAAGCAAGTGGGAAGGCCTCTTTAGTCAATGTTGTTGGGACAACTGGCTGATAGCCTGTAGAAACAAAAAAATAGACCCACATCTATCACCATACACTAAGATCCAATCTACATGGATAAAAGACCTAAACCTACATCCAGAAACCTTCAAACTCTTGCAAGAAAATGTAGGAAATACCCTGCAAGACCTAGGAGTAGGTCCCGACTTTCTAAGAAGGACACCAAAAGCAATAGCAGTTGAGAACAGAATAAACAAATGGGACCTCATCAAACTAAGAAGCTTCTGTACAGCAAGGGAAACAATCAACAAAGTAAAAAAGCAACCCACAGAGTGGGAGAAGATCTTTGCACACGATATAGGCGATAGGGGGCTAATTTCCAGGATATATAAAGAACTTCAAAACAACCAAAAAACCAAAACAAACAAGCCACTCAAGAAATGGGCACGGGAAATGGGCAAACATTTCACAAAGGAACAAGTCCAAATGGCAAACAAACATATGAAAAAATGTTCCAGCTCCCTAGCAATAAGGGAAATCCAAATTAAAACATCGATGAGGTACCACCTAACACCAGTAAGATTGGCCCACATAAACAAGAACACCAACGACGCTTGCTGGCGAGGATGCGGGGAAAAGGGAACCCTACTCCACTGCTGGTGGAGCTGCAAATTGGTACAGCCTTTATGGAAATCAGTCTGGAGAACACTCAAACAACTCAAAATCTGCATACCATATGACCCAGCAATAGCACTCCTAGGAATATATCCAAAACACCTGTTTTACGACAAACCAACATGCATCCCTATGTTCATTGCAGCACAATCAGTAATTGCAAAAACATGGAAGCAACCGAAATGCCCATCAGCAGAAGATTGGATAAGAAAGCTTTGGTTCATCTACTCCATGGAATACTACTCAGCTATTAAAAAAAACAAAATGCAGTTCTTTGTGGCTAAATGGGTACAACTGGAAACTATAATGCTAAGGGAAATGAGCGAATCCCAAAAGATTAGATACCACATGTTTGCCTTGATTTAACCTGTAATTTTTTGTTTGGTTGTTTGTTATTTTTTTTTTTTTTTTGAACCTGTCATTGATACTGTCTCAACCCAGATGTTTCGAAGAAGGGAACTTGCATTATTTTTAACATATTGTTTACCCAATACTATGTCAATTAATTCCATAATGTTGTATATTGATACTGTGGCCTCGTTGGGGCTTTTAACTGACTGGATCTTTACTCTGTTAGACCTATTTTCAGACCATAGAAGGTCTCCCCAAGAGGCCACTGAACTTATCTGGACAATAAGACGCTGAACTTTATGCTAGGCATGTGTCTGCAAGCAATGAATCTCAACCGAACTTGAACTATGGTTATGCAACAAGGTGGAGGAATCCACCATGGGGGGAGGGGTATGGGAGGGGTGGGGGGAATCCCCAGCGCCTATGAAACTGTACTACACAATACAATGTAAGCAACAATAATAAAAAAAAAAAAAAAAAAAAAAAAAAAAAAAAAAAAAAAAAAAAAAACACTTTACCACAACCAGCGGAGTGTACAAGCATTCAGTCAGAAGACCACCTGCCACTCATCAGAGACCAGGACCCCTTAATTGTCTTTTGGCTAGAGCATGCTTCAACACATCACTTTTTCCCTCCCGATCTTCCTAGACTCACAATCTTTCATGAAATTTTCTCTCACATGGAGTTCTTTTATAAAACTGAGACCTGATGAGTCTTCTTCAGCAAACATTCTGCTAGCAGTGCCCTGACATCCTGAAGTATCCATGTATGAGTGACCAATGGCATGCCTATCAAGGATATCATATACTAGACTGGCCTTTGCATTCAGCTAGGTAGGTGGTTGAAATTAATCAGACCGCTGGATGTGTCAAGGATAAAGCAGAATTTAAGCAGAAATAAACATAACTTTACTTGGAGCCAACTACTCCTGAAAACAGCATGGTTTTACAGAACATTTTTTGATAATACTTTTTTCATGAATAATCCAGTTAGTAAATATGGAATGACTTTGAAATATTTAATTTAACAATGAACCAGTCAGGTGAATGACAGCATACAACAGAGCACAGATTCAAAGGAAGATAAATATTCTAGCTCTAGAGATGTTCCTAAAAGTTTCATTTCTACTCTAAACTGTGGAAAGAAGCAGTCCTATTAATGGGATACCCAGATGTGTTCTGTCACCATCTAAGACCTTTTCTGTCATATCCTTGAGTTAAGATTAAGATTAGTCTATTTAATCACAACCTGGCAGAAGGGATATATGATTAGCGAAGCACCAATTTATACAAAGTTTTACAAAGAGAGCTGCTCACACAACTGATGTAATGATGAAGCTGGGAGATGTCTCCAGACACTCTTTAAGCTAGCTTTTCTTTTACAATGGCTCAAGGTCACAGAGCCAGAAGGCCAAAGTGAGGTCTCCAATTCTAGGCAAGTGTTCTTGCATCCTTTCCTCACTTTTTACCTCATCCAATCTAAACATATCCACTCAGAAAAACTGAATAAATAATCACAGGACTAGAATCTCTGGGTCTAAAATAAGACAAGGCAATGAATAACAATCAGTAACAAAATTGAGGTAATCTGGAAATTATCCTCGCCTCTTTACCTTGTGATTAAACTATTTGATTTAAATGAGCATTACATATACAAGGGTACTTGGAAACCTGAGGCTGTCATTGGGCATAGCAGTTAAAACACAGCTAGGAACACAGCATCCCATATAGGAGCGCTAACATTTGATGTTCAGCTGTGCTCCTAATTCCAGCCTGTTGCCAATGATCTGCCTCTGAGGCAACAGGTGATGACTCAGACAGTCGGGTCGCCCTCAATTTTGTGGGAGACCCAAACTGAGTTTCTAGTTTTTAGCCTCACATGGCCAAGACCTTATTGTTAGAGTTGTTTGGAGAGTGAACCAACAGAAAGGAGAATTCTGTCTCTCTTATTAAAATACATAAATTATTTTTTAAGTATTTTATATCAAAAATTGGAAATCCCTAGTTTTCATAATACACACTTTCCAAGAACTTTCTGAATACACCTCACATGAATGTATTTCAAAACCCAATAAACTTATAATCTTAATTCCGTTTTCCAAGAAATTTTTGAAGTTCATTGGTGTTCGCTGTCTTTGAATCTTGCATTTCTTACTTCACAAGTGATGAAGATGAAAAGAAGAAAATATGGTAGGAAGTTGGTTGGAATAAGGCAGATTGAGAGTGTAAAAAGAAGATTTTAGACCTAATGGGCTTTGGAAAGTATTTGCAAAACTGAATGAGACATTGGTCTGGTTGCCATGGAAACTAGCAGTGCTGTGAGGTAGTGATGAGAGCTCCAGTGAGCAAGATTCTCCCTGAACTTCAGGGGATCATATAAACTCCCAGCCCACCCTTGGGCCTGAAATCAGACAGTTCTGCTCCATAACAAATGTACAACAAGGTGCTGAAAACATTGCTGGATTTAAAGTATTCTGAGGCTTCCTTTATTGTGTTAGTATTTTCTGTTAAAATCCATATATTGTATTCTGAGCTCCTCCCATCTCTTATCTACTACAGAACAGGAGCAAAGGAGAGAAAGAAGGGCATCAGCAAAGAACACATTGGGCAAAGTCCTATCGATTTCCACTTTCTGCTTCATCAAATTACAGAAAAAAAAAAAAAGTTTTTCCCAGTGGTACTCTTGGTGTGTCAATTGTCAAAATCTGCTGAAAAACACCTTTCACAAAAGACCATTTATTTATTTATTTATGCCCAGGAAAGTAGTTTTTGGCATGTTAGTACTGCTTCCTACTTTTTACCTGTGAAGTCCTGGGAGTTCAGGTGATGAGATTTTTTGTTACTTTTTATCCCAATTTAAAATGACTTTTTGCTCTGTACACTTGTATAAATATGTGTGTGCATGTATCATTTCATTTTCACATGCTTGTGTATTTATTTATTATTTGAGAGATTCATAGGAAAAGAAGAGGAAAGTAGGAGGGGAAGGAAAAAGGAGAGACACACCACAGATCTTCCATTTACTGGTTCATTCCCCAAATGGCAGCAAACAGTTGGAGATGAGCTGACCCAAAGCTAGGAGCCAGGAACCTCCTCCAGGTCTCCCAAGTGGATGCAAGGTCCCAAGGCTTTGGGCCACTCTCTAGTGCTTTCACAGGCCACTAGCAGGGAGCTGGCAGGGAACTGTAGCAGCAGGGATATGAGCTGGTGTCCATATGGGATTCCAGCGCATGCAAGGTGAGAATTTAGCCACTGTGCCATCAGGCCAAGCTCATGACAACATTTTCTTGGCCCTAACTTCCTAGGGTTCAATTTCTCAAAGCTAGTTTTCCATTTCTCTTACATGATTCTCCTGCCTCAGGATCCCTGGTGACCCTTTAGCATCTGACTCCTCACATTAATTTCTGTCTTAACAAAATATAGTTTGGTTTCACCTTCCTAAAGTAAACTCTGACTGATACATCAACTGGGGGGGGTGGGGAGGAGTTAACATTTTATGGGACTCAAAGATAGGGGTCAAGAGTGGCTATGGAGAAAGAATTAGAAGATGAGATGCTAACCCTAAATAGTTCAGGAACATCTGGAGAAATGATAATCTTCTCTGATCCCAGCAACAAGTCCCCAGACTCTGAGCTTCTGAAACCATGAGCACAAAGCATGAGCTCTGATGTTATGGAAATAATATCATTTGGCTTGTTCTATTTTTGGCTTGTTTCACAGGTAGATTCAAGTTACCCTGGTATAATAAACATTCCTGGCAGTCCAAATGAAGTAATTATTTCTGGCTCTCTCTGAGTGGATAGAGCCAGGTGAATCTGCCTAGTTTTATTTATTCTGCCCATGAAAACATCTTCCTGAATGAAGTTTTTGATATAAAGATATTTACTTAAAAAGACACTATGCCAAAGGGTGATGATACTTTGGGAAGCAAAAATTACAAGCATATCTAACTCTGAGATGGACTAGAAGAGGCAGTAGCCATCACTACCTGGACCTATTATATCTTTTCTTTTTAAGATTGATCTATTTTTGTTGGAAAGGCAAAGTTACAGAGGAGAGACGGAAAGATAGAGATTTTTCATTTGCTGGTTCACTCCTTAAATGGCCACAATGATCAGAGCTGAGCCAATCCGAATCAGGAATCAAAAGTTTCTTCCTGCTCTCCTACTTGGACACAGGGGCCCAGGGACTTGGGAAATTTTCACTGCTCTCCCATAGCATAAGCAGGCAGCTGAAGTGGATGTGGAACTGCCAGGACTTGAACTGGCACCCATATGGGATGCTGGCACTACAGGCAGAGGATTTAGCATGTATGCCACTGTGCCAGTACCTAGACTTACTATTTCCAAGTCAAAATTGATGCATGAACCTCTTGGCAACTGTCTGAGCTTCTTAAGGCCTCTTCTCCCTGATAGGAAGCTTCCTTAGGTCCCAAAAAAGTAAAGCACAATTCTAGTATTCATGAGCTGCTTTATGTACATTGCTCTACTCAATAAATAAGAAACTAGAATGTACTTTAAACGCAATGTAACTATTTTAAAGACTGCAGAGATATCAAGCAATATTCCTAAGATTACACAGCTAATGAGAGGCATTTTTGTGATTTAAACCCAGTCCACTGGAAGGCAAAGTCTTAACACCCACCACTACAGAATCTATCACCAAGTGATGTCTCCTTTCCTTAAAGACCTTGCTGTAAAGAGACCGTCCCAATGGGTCGAGGATGTATTTTGCTCTTGTTTCTTAAGTGCATGTTAGACTTTGAGTTAGGCTCAAAACAAGTGTTCAAATGAAACACTGTCCATGAGAACCCTGCCTTTTTCAGAGCAGTGGGGCAAAGGCATGGGGATTTCTAAAGCCCCTCATGGTATCTGCTCCAACGGGGGGGGGGGGCACCTTCCATGTTGTCAGAGTTGGTCCTGTAGTAGGAAATGCTCAATAGCTAACTGCAGCTCTCCTCCTCCTAACTGGTATGCCAGGGATGTGTCCCCTTCCTACGACTTAGCACTGCTGAGCTCTGCTCGAGAGGAGGGAACTATGCTGGTAGGGAAGGAACTTCCCAGGTGGAGTTTGAAGATGAGAATGGAACATAACTGTGTGTGAGAGAGCATATTTGAAGGTAATAGGGAAGATCACAGCATAATGAGAGAAAATTTTATATATAATAAGATGTTCCCATGCTGCTATTTATGTATATAACTCTTATATTTGGTAGGCTTGTTTTGCAATATTCTATTGTTTTCCTGATGGGGTCCCCATTCCTCTCCCTCAGAATGGCTCTTCCGTTAGAGACCAAGTCAGTTCTAGCAGCTAACACCTTGGGAGAGTCAGCTTTTCAGTGAGGAAATGAAAATGGAAAGTAGAGTCCCAAGAGGAAGAAGAAAATCCAACCACTCTGTGGTCCAACTCCCTGGGTTCTAGGCTCAGGCCCCTAGACCCCATATACTCAAATGCTACCTCCTCAGAGAGGCACACAGGGATCTCCAGGAGGTTGAATCCTGGAGCCCCAGAACTCTGTTTTCTTTAAGCCCAACAGTCTGAATCCATATTCCTGTTAGGATTTATTTCTCTT
This sequence comes from Ochotona curzoniae, assembly GCF_017591425.1. Lineage (NCBI taxonomy): Eukaryota > Metazoa > Chordata > Mammalia > Lagomorpha > Ochotonidae > Ochotona > Ochotona curzoniae. The sequence continues at coordinate 38,158,203 of NW_024467122.1, forward strand.
TTATCATATCCTGATAACAGTTTGTAGTAAAATAACAGTTAATATTTACTGAGTTTTTGCTATATAAGAGATTGTGCTAAAATTTCCTGGAACTCTCCAATAAGGTGTTCACAATAGTCAGAAAGGAGGGATTATGTGCCTCTGTATCATGTAGATGAAGAAAATGAGATTCAGAGGGTAAAGCAATGTGCATGAAATCAAACAAAAATAAAAATTCAGGGTAACAGTCCCTTCAGACTTGTTGACACTAAAAACAGTCTTAACTACTAAACTTATCACATAAGAAATGGACCCCTTCCTGTTAGCTTAGTCTCATGTCTGTTATGGAATTCTAAGAAATTAGATCCCTACCCTGGACCAGAATGTTACTTAGAAATACATATAAGGCCAAGAAGAGGATACAGGAGTAACTGACAGGAAATCTCCCAAAAACTTAGTGGAATTTGAAATACAAAAATTAGGACCTAGAAGATCTTTTCTCTGGTTCTCTATTACTAGTCATTGAGGATTATTAATACAATATCATTATCCTTGTAGGAGACATTGTGGTCAAATTATGACTTGCAGGAAGAGAAGAGACCCTTATAAAAGGCCAGTGTTCCATATGAAGTCAACAGATATCTCAACGTTGTAATCTTCTTTAGTGATTTGATGATTTCTTTTTTCTGGTGTCAAATAACTGAAGTGAAACGCATGCCTTTTCTCCACAGCTCAGGTCGGAGGAGACGGCAGCACAGTAATAGACAATTTTAATGAACTCTAAATGTTATTTATAATGCTGGGTGTTATGAAACATAGGATGGATAAAAAGAGGAGGCCAAGTCTAGATTGTGCTCAAATTTTCACACTAACCATTCAAGAGTTTTGTAAGGAACCAAGGTGATTCATTCATTTATTTGTTCACTCTGACGAGAGCCATCAAATGTATTTCCCCAAAGCAGGTGCTATGCTAGACATAAGGGCAAAGCAGGAAATGCACATGGCCTCACATTACATTCAGGTCCTTGCAGCTGTGACTCACGTATGCTAATTCCTTCGTTGAGTTGGAAAACGCCTATGTGTTATTTCAACTTGGCAAAAAAAAAAAAATGGCCAAGTGTGATTACTAAAACCACATCAATTGCTCACTCAAGTACAACCTCAACTTTCTTGGAAGTTGTATTCAGAGATTCCACAAACAACTATCTCTAGTCTTGGAAGGAACTTTTACATGCCAAATTGTGGCTACCAGGAACAACTGCGTAAGAAAGCCACAACTGATTTGTCTCACAACTTAGAATAGGTAACACAGGTACAAGTTTTTCTCAAGTTTGGACTTTGATACATAGCAAGAGAGTGTACACACACACACACAACCCTTATTAACACTGAACACCCATCCAGACATTGTTTTCATTTTCCTTCAGAGCTGCTTAATTCACTTTCATAAATATGTTTTTGATTCATTTGCTTTTTGTCATTATCTTTCCAGGTTCATATTTAGAGGCCTTTTAAAAAACATGTCCGTACTTCTATGCTAGTTTCCCTTCAATTATGTTATTTTGAAGAGTTTTTTTTTTAATGAAAAGTCCTATGTTAAGTGTAAAGCATTATCTCTATTTACTCTGCAAATAAATAATGTGGAAGTCATGAAAAACGAACATATTAAAACAGAAGCAAATGGGAGTAAAGGCAATTTTTACAAGAAGATAAAATGGAATAACAACAATACTAATAAAATACTTGATGGGTTAGCGTTTCCTTTTCATTTTGCAATCTTGGGAATATTGACCCATTTATCATAAGAGAGTCCTACAAACTGTGTATGAGAAAATAACTACAGTTTGCACAAAAAAAGCAACATTGAAAACTCACCCTAAATTCTCAGAACAGAGAGAAGAGAGAACCTAGCACTTTAGAATAAATTTGCATATTTCCTGGGTTGCTTTTGCTGAAGATAAGGCCTAAGAGTAAAATAAAAGAGTGGCAAAATATTGGTTCACTAGCAAACAGAGAAGCAGAAGTTGAGTTTACTTGTAAAAGCGTAGCGCTCTGTTTATACTAATCCATGTTAGTATAGGAAATTGTTTTAAAAGATTTACTTTTTATTGCAAAGGCAGATTTAAAGAGAAAAGGAGATACAGAAAGATCTCCAATCAGCTAATTCACTCCCAAGTGACTGCAATGACTAGAGCCTCACCAGTCCAAAGCCAGAAGCCAGGAACCACATGGATACAGGGTCCCAAGCTTTAAGCCATCCTCTACTGCTTTTCCAGGCAACAAGCATGTTGCTGAATGGGAATTAGGGCAGCTGAGACAAGAACTAGTACCCATATGGGCTCCTGGTGGTTGTAAGGTGAGTATTTAGCCACTAGGCTACTGTACCAGGCCCAGTATAGAAATTATTTTGAATACAATTCTCAGATCATCTTAGGTAATTTCCAGAAAACAGCCTCTTTGCAGCCTACTCCTGTTTTTCCATATTATTTCAAGAACAGAGAAATGGGCAATGAAACATTTGACCTTTCTAGGGCATCTGTTTAATCTCTTGTGATGGGGAGATGACTACAAAATGGTTCATTTCAGGACCTGAAAACAGTGACTACAAAGCAGGTGCACCTGAGCAGAATCTCTCACTGCAAAGTCATCAAGGGGTAAGGGTCTGAAAAAGAGAGACTAGATCCACGCACAGAGGCTGGCATGGTGAAGTTGCCTCCACCTCTGTGTTTTAAGAGCTCTACAAAGGACCAAGGGGACCCACTGACTTATCCATCCATTCTGCCAATAGTGATGGAATGTCAGGCACTGTGTCAGACACAGAAGTAGAGGAGTGAAGGTACCACACTTCATGTGACTCATATATACTTGTTGTTCCCTGTGTGCTGTACTCATTTAAGATGGGTAGATAAAAACACTTCCAAAACCTCATGGAACAATCGACTTAAGAGATAAATTTATTTCAGTGAAAATCATTCTGAAATCCATGCACAGGTTTTTTACAGTATGTATTTTCCATAAACTGCTTGAAGATCCCTCACATGTAGAGAAGGATAATTTATCTACAAGAGATCCAAAAGCTTTCATGAGAGATGGATAGATTTTTTTTTATTAATTATGTTGCATTATGTAACACAGTTTCATAGGCTCCGGGATTCCCCCAACCCCTCCCCACCCGTCCCTCCCCCCACCCCATGGTGAATTCCTCCACCTTGTTACAGTATTACAGTTCAAATTCAGTCAAGATTCTTTCTTTGCAAACATATACCAAGCATAGAGTCCAGCATCTTATCGTCCAGATAAATTCAATGGTTTAAGAATCATTTCTGTCTACTGCCTTGAACTTAAATACCATATAAATGGTAAATTTCAAAATCTAGACTCCAAGTGTCAACATCCATTGCCTTCACATTTGTTTCTCCTTGAGCCTTACACATCTCACTAAATGGTACCACCTGTTCACCTACTGGAACTGATAAATCTTGATGCCACTATAGAGCCCTTTCTCTCACTGTTAACCATCTAAATCCTTTTTTGACCATCCCTTTTTAGCAGAGATACAGATATTACTCATACATTCCATCATTATTTCTTACCCCAAAAAGCTGTTCTAGCCTTTTAGCTTGCTTCTATGTCCCCATTTTTAACCCAAATCTAAATTCAGTTAGTACCATTCACCTACTTAATGTGCTCTGGTGGCTCGCATAACCATTCAGGATACAATCTGAACACCTCACCTTCAGATCTACAAGACCTTTACATCTTCCTACAATCTGTCTCTCATTCCACTGCACCTCTGCCCAATTACCCTTAAGAGCCTCCCCTCATAAAGACCTTTACACAAGTCATCTACCTGGAAGGTCTTTCCCTAACTGGTTGACCAATCTTTCTTGCTTTTGAGATCTCTACACTCTCTCAGGAAAGCAATTCTTGAACACTTAATTTAAAATTGGTTCTCCAACCCTGGTCCCAAATTTATACCTTTTGGAATTGTCTCATGGCATTTCTTGTAATCTCATAATTTTTCACTATCTCCCAGTATCTTGCACATATTAAACACTAAATAAATATTTGTTGACTAAATGAATGAACTATAAGCCTAAAAGAGATATAAAAAGCACAATCCTAGCCAATCCTTAGCATCTACAGACAAATATGCTATACTCCTTTTTTTTATCTCATTGGCAGAAATGTGTTCCTGAATACTTCCATGCTGAAAGATGTCACCTGACAGTTGAACAACCATTAATGCCTCTTTGAGCATCACACCAAGCCAAAAGAGGTAGCAAATCAGGAATTCAAGGAAAGAAGGGCAAATGCAAGAGCACTTGGCATGTTTGAAGTGCCAATACAAGCTCAACATCTGAAACTAAGGAGCTACCTTGAGGACCTATGGTCCAGGAAGACTTGAGATAGTCTTTGGGACAAGGACATAGTGTCAGACTAACATCTACAAATGCCAGATCGTTCTGATATATCTTATAATTAGGGCAGGAACCAACCTCCAAACCTGGGTAGCCTGGGGTCATATAAGACATTATAAGAGAATAAGTATATTAGGAAGCAAAAGAAAAATAAGTTTTTTTTTCCTTAGAAAAAGTCAATTTCAATGCCTACATGATGGCTGCATATTTTGCATCAAAAAATAAAGTTTAGTTAAACAAGTTTCACTTGGATGAAATAAGTCATGAAAATGGTTCATAAAACTTGCAGTATATTTTAGGGCTACAGCTTCTGGTTCAGCCCGGTTACTCCTTAAAAATACAAAACAACCACCTTGAACACCAGGAGAGGCTCTAAAGCAGGTCAAAGAAGAGAGATTTACTTCACCCCAGGTACCCAGTTTTCACTGTCTCATTAGATCAAATCTCTTGACATTAGCTGCCGCCCCCTTGGAATAAGCAGCACACAACAGCAAAGAACAGCACTGCAGCTGCTGCTGCTCCTGCCTTGGGTCCCTGACAAGCTGCACCATGCAAGGTAACAAACAAAATGCCATCCGCTCCCCAGAGCAGTTGATGCAAATAAACTCTAGGCCACTGCAACGTTATTGAGACATAAACAAGCAAATAGATGCTGCATCCATACCCTTCTGGAACTGGAAACGTGCCCTAATTAAAGCAGACACAATATCCCTACAGATGCAGCCAGACAGTAAATTGAAGGGGCTGCCTGCCTGGTCCCTCAGCTTCCAGGTTATGGCAATGCCTACATGAACTGAATAAACACATCTCCTACTCAGCGTTCTCCACTTTAAATGATTGGTCTTCTGCTTAGCTATCCTCTGAAAGGAATGTAAAACTGTAATGGCCATTTAGTTAATTCTCACATGAGGGAATGAATTGCTGGTAGCCTTCCTTATATATCACAGCCTGCCGACCAGAGACACAGACCAAAGGCTGAACCAAGCCAAGGGGTCACAAAAGGGTCAGCCCCAGAAATCCATGAAGGGGAGCAGATTCCACCTGTCATTGGGAAGGGTTATGGACCAGTAAAATAGTCAGACTTAGCCCTAGCCAGTGAAGGAAAATAAAGCCTGTGGCAAAGTAATGTAGTCACAGCCCCTTTCTTTCTCTAGCTAAATTGGATTTTGTCTGCAAACAAATGAATACATAGTGAGAATGGGGTATGATTATGTGTTTGATGTTCAACAGCTCTAAAGATAGTAACTTCATGTGAAATTGAAATTAAAAATTGTTCTGACAGTTTGCTTGCAATCCCCTGTAAACAAAGCAAACCCTATGTCTTCCTCTGGCAAATGCCTATGCCCAACTGTATCTCTGAGTTGGGACAGAGCAGAGTTGAATCACACAGTTGAAGAGCCACAAAAAGGGAGGGGCGGGATAAAAGAAAAGGTATAAAAAAATGGATGCAGCAATTTTTAAAACAATATTCTTGAGATGTTATTTATGTATTTGAAAGCAGCAAGAGACATCTTCTTCGGCTACTTCACTCCTCAAATGCAATCAAATGCTCAGGACTAGATCAGGCCATAGCAAGGTGTCCAAACACCATGTGAGTGGCATAAGCCCAAGTACTTGGGCCATTTTCTGCTGCTTTTCCAGGTGCAGAGCATGGAGCCAGATTGGAAATGAAGCAGCCAGACCTCAAACTGCCCCTCTCATATAGGACTAGCTAGCATCACAGGCAACAAATTCACATGTTTTATCACAATGCCAGTCATTTAAAATGTCTTGTGCTCCTTCAAATTACAGACACAATGCCTAAATGCACTCAAAAAATGTAACAGAAAATGCATGTTGTGAAAAACAATTACACATGGACTTCATTTTTCCTTTTAATTTCAGTGGTGGAGACAGAGAGAAAGATAGAGAGCTCCTTTCAGCTGATTCACTCTCCACATACCTGCAATGGTTGGGGCTGAACCAGATTGGAGCCAGGAGCTGGGAACTCTATCTGTGTTTCCCATGTTGGCATCAGAAATCCAATTACTTGAACTACTTATCACCTGCCACCTCTGAGGGTCTACATTAACAGGAATCAAAAATGGAGCTGCAACTCAAAACCAGTAACTTCAATATGGGAAGCAGCAATCACAATTTATCTTAACCATTGGGCCAAACACCACACCTCATTTTTTTTCTCATAGAGCAAACTTTTCCTTCAGTCTCACTGTCCATGAACTTTTTGAAGTGCCTTTGAATTTTTGCTTTCCTTGAATCTGGATGAACTTGTGACTCCTGACCAACAATAGGCTAGAAGTGATATTGCATGACTTCTAAAACTAAGTTAAAAAGGCCACATAGCTTGTTCTCTTGCAATGCCTATTCTAGGAGAATCCAGGTGCCCCAAATGAAGTCTAAGCAAGCTAGCCTGTGGCAACCATGTTTGAACTGCATCCAGGAGTTCTGGTTAACAGCCAGCATCCACTGCCAACCATGTAAGAGGAGAATCAGGAACATCCAGTTAAATCAGACAGCCAGATGTCTATACAACAGTTGATTACTAATGGTGGCAACAGCCAGCAACTAGCATGAATCTCATGAGCACTCTCAAGCCAAAATTACCCGTGCTTGACCTGACAATCATGAGATGAGTAAAACAGTGGTTAAAGTCCTTGATTTTGAACAGTGACTGGAACAGTTCAGTTTAACTTACCAAAGTGAATGGCATTGTTCTCCCCCCAATCTTGATCACAAACTCTCATTACAAAGCACCCTAATAAAGGCAACTCTGAGTAGCAGACACAACCTTTGAGTGAAGGCTTCAGTGGAAGTTCAGGGCAATGACTTGCAGAGAGCATCCTCTTCCCTACTTTGAGCAGAACTCTGTCCCTGTGTAACTTTCATGTATCTGTCCCAGTTCTGCCTTCTGATGCCAGAGCAAGTCTACCCTCCTCTTCTGTGTGACATCGAAAAAGATTATGCAAATAGAACAGGTCAATAGAAAAAGAAAAGCCTTCTTTGTTCCTTGGTCCTTTAAAGCATTAAGACATTAAAGAAGTGCTCTCTCCCTCAGGGTCACAGCATTTTACACATCCTTTGCATATGTACTTCTGTGCAGGAGTGGAGGAACTTACTATATGTGAAAAACTGTTTTTTTATTGTCATTTTTTTCTTTAAATATGTTTAAAATGTTCAGAGCATAAAAATAAAAAAAACACACACAAGAGTAAATTCACCCTGGGTCAGAGAAGTAGATGAAACCAGTTCACTTTGCTTTAAAAAAAACTCTGGAAAAACACTAGGGAGTACTTACATTGTGCTAATGAAGGAATAACTTTCTCAGCAGAACTCTCCCAGCAGAATTTCAAATACCATGTAGGAAACTGATAAAATAGATTACATACAAATTCCAAACTTCTTCATAACAAGTAGTCTCACTCACAAAATAAAAAGGATAGTGGAAAATTAAGAAAAAATACTTGTGCCATTTATTAAAAGATTGAGAAAATACAAGCTACATAATTAATGTTCGTTGATTTATTATCTACTTGAAAGGCAGTGAGAGAGATCTTTTTCATCTATTGGTTCACTCTCAAAATGTTCACAACTATCAGGGCTGAAATGGGGCAAAATAAAGACCCAGTTCTACCCAGATCATCCACATGGATGGCAGTCTCTGCATGATGAAAACTTACTGCCTCCCAGTTGGTGCCAGCAGAAGCTACATCAGAAGCAGAACAGCCAGTTCTTGAACTCCTAAACAGTAGCATAATACCCCTAATCAAAAATCCCACTCTCACCCATTATTTTATTCTTTTAAAAATTATTTAGGGGCCAATGTGGTGGTACAACAGGCTAATCCTCTGCCCTATAATCCTGACATCCCATATGGGCACAAATTTGTGTCTCGGCTGCTGTACTTCCAATCCAAATCTCTGTTCATGGTCTTGGAAAGCAGCAGAGGATGGTCTAAGACCTTAGAACCTGCGCCCATGTAGAAGACCAGAAAGAAGCTCCTGACTCCCAGCTTTGGATCAGCTCAATTCTGGCCATCATGGCCATTTGGGAAGTGAATTGGCGGCTGGAAGACCTCTCTACAGCTCTCCTTATCTCTGTAAATCTGCCTTTCCAAACTTTTGAAAGCCAGAATTACAGAGAAAGGTAGAAAGAGAGAGGATCTTTCATTAACTGGCTAACCCTCCAGATTGTTACAACAGCCAGAGTTAAGCCAGGGCCAAAGCAAGAGCCAGAGCTTCTTAGTTACTCATATGGGTGGTGGGGTCCAAGCTCCACTGCTATTTCCCAACCATTATTAGAAGCTGGATCTGAAGTAGGACAGCTGGGAGATGAACTGCCAACAATATATGATGCCAGTGTTGCAAGTGGCAGTTTTATGCACTCTGCCACAAAGTAGGCTACTATTATTTAAATTCTAGTTAAAAAAATGAACATTCTAAAAGAATGTAAACACTCCTATAGAGAAAGTACAAATGATCTATAATATATAAGAAAAAATTTTACATCTCTTTTATAATCAATGAGAACTTGAAAAAGATATGTTTTTTTTTTCTTGTAGGAACATATTTCTTTTTAGTTGTCAGTCAACCATGGTGGTCAAAGGTACAAGAAAGGAGACCACCCTTACATGGCTTGTTAGCTATTTACTGGACCAATCTTTCTGCAAAGAATTTTGGTAACTTGAATTAATAATCATTAAAATAGGTTGTCTCTTAACTCAATCATGCTTACTCTTTAAATGAGGAAATAATCAATTAAATGTATAAAACTATATCTATAAAAATATTCATGAGAGTATCAGGCACTATCAGGAAACAGAAAGATATACAATGTATCTCCATGGAAAATTAGTTGAAGAAAATGTGGTCTAGCCACATAATAGAGACCTGATCTAACCATTAAGTAACCCACAGTAGAAAATATTTAATAATAGAGAAAAATGGGCATCATTAATTCATAAAAACAAGTCACGAAATATACAAGTATACATAGGCTTAACACATTAAAGTATGTAAAGCATACAATGTCTCCCTAAAATATGCAATGCATAATCATACTGCTTAAAATAAGTTTCCATTTTAAACGTTAAAATATAAAATAATATATTATGTACATTTAAATATAGATAAGTTAGTATAGATAGGGAATATTATCTCAATATTTAGGTTTTTTAAATGGCAAAGGATCCACCAAAATATATGTAGCAGTTATCTCTAAACATGGGCAATTATAAATAATTTTTCTTTTCTCTACAACTTTATATAGCCTGAATTCTCTGTAATAATTTCAGTCTTGAAACAGAAACTATACAGATCCACACAACTATAACATTTAACTAAGTCTATGAACTGTTTAGATTCTGTAAAATTTTTTTTAAAAAGTCAGCTCATGAGGAATACCTATTGGATAAGAAAGGGGGCAGTCAGAGAGAGAAGCAGCTGAGCCTCGAGAGAACAGTGCTAAAGAACAAGTGCAGAGATGTGTCTCTTCTGAGAGCAACCTGAGTCACAGAGCAGAAAACTGAAATGGGAGCTGGCACTCCAGACTTAAGGATAATTGTGACGCACACAGATCAAGGCTGCCATTCTTTACCTCAGTTCCCCCATCAAAAATATGTCAGGCTAGAGAATATCAAATTCCCACCCAGTCTTAAGAGGCAAGTCTTTCTGTGGAATCAAGAAGTTCATAGAATCTTTTGTCTTCAAGCAGGTAATATTACAACTAGAATTGCCAGACAAAATATAGGATATACAGGTATGTTTGAATTTCATGTAATAGTAAATACTTGTTTAGTACAAAAGTTATGGCCCATGTTATATTTGGGACATACTTAAACCAATTTTCACACATTATGGGACTTTAACAGGCATGTACATCCTAGGAGGACCACCCTTTGGGAAATAACTACAGTCAGGTATAGCTTCTGAAAGATCTGTACATCTGAAATCCACATTGAACTGGGCATCCTGTGCTTTTACATATCCTAATTCTTAGTTTAGGCAAATCAGCTGTCATGCAATATTCAAGTAAACTTATATTTAATTATTTCCAAAGTATTTCTTCTTGGTATCCTTATCCTTTTCTCTTCCAACCTCCTGTGTCTAGTCTGATGCTAAACTGGGAATGACACGGTTTCATTCAAGGATAACTCACTCCATGCCTGTCATGGCAGACACTGGCCAAAGCAGCCCAAAAAGAGCATGACTGCAGCCTGAAAGCTGGGAGGACTTCAGAGGAATCACAAGTACAGACTGCACTTTTTTTTTTTAGATTTATTTTTTTATTTTTATTGGAAAGGTGGATATACAGAGAGGAGAGACAGAGAGGAAGATCTTCCGTCCGATGATTCACTCCCCAAGTGAGCGCAACAGCCCATGCTATGTCGGCCCGAAGCCAGGAGCCTCTTCCGGGTCTCCCACGCGGGTGCAGGGTCCCAAAGCTTTGGGCCGTCCTCCACTGCTTCCCCGGGCCACAGGCAGGGAGCTGGATGGGAAGAGGGGCCGCCAGGATTAGAACCGGCGCCCATATGGGATCCCGGGCGTGCAGGGCGAGGACCTTAACCACTTGCGCCACTGCGCTGGGCCCTGCACTTTTTTTTAAACAAAAAAAATCTATTATATCAGAATTACACACATAGGGGGTGGGGGATGGTCTTCCATCCACTGGTTCACTCCTCCCATGGCCACAATAGCCAGAGCTGAACTGATCTTCAGCCAGAAGCCAAAAGCTACCTTCAAGCCTCCTACATGGGTGCAAAGCCATCTGCTGCTGCTTTCCTAGGCTCTAATCCTGATCCAAGAAACTGGATCATGAAATGGAGTAACCAGGACTTAAACAAAATTATGTCTTATTATATTGTTGGAATACTCGAAAATGACAAATTGTGAAATTCTAGCACTGACCCTGGCATGCACTAGATGTTCACTTTAGGAGAGTTACCTTAATTCTAGTCACTTATTATTTTGGTTCTAGACTGTTAGCACGTTCAGGTATAGAGTGTGCATTATCCACCTTGGGATCCACAAGCTCTGACATACAGCACACCTCCATCAAAATTTGCTTAATGAGGTGCTAGGGTTGTAGCACAATGAGCAAAACCATAGCCTGCAATGCAGACATCCCCTATGGCTACTAGTTTGTGTTCTGGCTCCTTGCTGATGGCCTGGGAAAAGTATAGTGGATAGACCAAGTATTTGAGCCCCTGCTACCCACATGGAGACCCAGATAATGCTCCCAGTTTATATCTGGCTGAATCCTGGAACTGAATTAATTTGAAGAATAAACACGCATATAGATGATCTGTGTGTGTCTCTCTCTAGCTCAAATAATTAAGCCATTATTTGCTGAACAAAATAAAAATCATCATACAGGTCTATACTCATTAATAAGGTTCTTAACAGCTTCAATGGCACATTTTCTGAAACTAGACTTAAAGAAGCCAGCCCATAGAAAACTAAGCTACTGTACTTACTCCAAGAATAAAGAAGTTGCAAATAACCATAGGGCACCTAAAATTGGGTCACTGCTTGGAGAATCCTTTATTATTGGTGGATTAAAGATGAAGCAGGCCCCTAATTGCAGCTTTAGCTTCGGTATGTCTGTGTCAGCACTACTCAGGGATAAACTTCTAAAATGATAATACTTTGATTTAGTATTAGACTTTCACCATTCAGTGCACTCTGCCACCTATTATTTTCTTTTATCCCACGATAAGCCCAAGAGGGAGAGCAATTTTACAGATGAGCAAATATCACAGCAGGTTAAGTGACCGACAGAGGGTCACAGTGATGTCAGCAGTGAAGCTGGGCCAGACCTTCCCATTCCCAGTCCTGAACTAACTTCCCAGGACCTGGAAGTCCCTTCTCCAAAACAGATAGGATGGCATATGTCCTTAGGGAACTGAAGCCAGCACAAGGCTCTTGGAAACGAAGAAAAAAGGAAAGGAAGAAGGGAGCAAGTAAGGAAAGAAAAGAGGAAGTAATGGAGAAAAGAAAGGAGGAAGGACTAGAGGGAAGGGTATTGTGTCTCAGCAGGTTAGGACATTATCTGTAGGGAAAGCATCCCATATAAGAGTACTAGTTCATGTTCTGACCGTTCCACTTCTAACGCGGCTCCTTGCAAATGTACCAGGGAAAGCAGCAGATGATGACCCAGGTGCTTGCACACCTGCCGCACACATGGGAAACACAGATGGATTTCCAAGTTCCTGCTTTCAGTCCAACAAATTGAAACTGTTGTGGCTGTTTGAGGAGTGAATCAGCAGATAAAAGATCTCTGTTTTTAACTCTGCCTTTCAAATAAATAATATTTTAAAAAGAGAGGGAGGGGAGGGAAAGGCTAGGAGACAGGAAAAGAGGGAGGGATTATAGGACTAGATTGGAACGGAACCTTAAACATAATAGCCCCCTTTTTTAATGTATTTATTTTTTAATAATGTTGTATATGTGACACAGTTTTATAGGTACTGGGATTCCCACCATCCCTCCCATAACCCTCCCCCCATGGTGGATTCCTCCACCTTGTTGCGTGACCACAGTTCAAATTCAGTTGAGATTCCTTCATTGCAAGCATATACCAAGCGTAGAGTCCTTTTTTATGCAGGATTACCGTGAGAAAACTCCTTAGATATTTTAGTTATAGTTACTTCAGAACTCCACAATCAGGTCTAGACCAAACTGTGTCAAGAACAATGGACTGCATGTGATAGACAATTTTCTGTGTAATCAGGTTGAGCAAACTTGATAAGCAGTTATTGATAAAGCTTGTTGATTCAATGGGTCCAGCACAGTAGCATATAAAACTAATCTTCTACCTGCAGTGTAGCATTCCATGTGGGCACCAGTTCCAATCCCAGATGTTCCACTTTTGATCTTTCTCTCTGCTTATGGTCTGGGAAAGCAATGGATGATGGCTTAGGGGGAGACCTGCATTCATGAGGGAGACCTGGAAGAAGCTTCTGGCTCCTAATTTTGAACCAACCCAGCTCCCTGCAGCCTTTGCAACTATTTGAGGAGTGAACCAGTGGATGGAAGATCATTCTGTCTTCCCCTTTGTCTGTACTTCTTTCAAATAAAATATTAGTTAACTGATCTTTCTGTAATTGATGAGCCAACCAGGCAGATTCTGATCAGTTATTAAAATTTTAATTTTTCTTTCTTTTAGTTCCATTGAAGAGTAGAAAGAAAGAGTGGGTTCTAATGACTGGTCCACTCTCCAATTGTCCATAGTATCCAGGCTGAAGCCAGCAGTCTGGAACTCAGTCCAGATCACCTCTGTAGGTAGCAGGGAGCCAAATGCTTGAGTCATCACCTGCTGCATTAGCAGAAAGTAGGGTTAGGACTTGCATACTAACACTCTGATATTAGATGTGGCCACCCCATGTAGTGCCTTAACCACTGTGCCCAATGCCCACCTTCCCTGTCGATTTATAAAGGCCGAAGCCATGGTGTCTCCCTACAGATTTCCTGCCTCCATACATAATGCAGACACTGAGGAAATTTATTGATGAGGATGAGTCTGCTAAATGGCACTTTCCTTCGAACAGCACTTCATAGTTTACAAAATACCTCAACCAAAACACCTTGATCGTTCCTGAGTCATGGGTCTCTATGCGGAAGTGATGATATTTGTGAATCTTATTTCCAGATTGAAAAAAAAAGTACATCATACATAGAACAGACATAGGTATAATTTCACATACAATTCAAGACAGAAGATGAATTTTCCATACATCTTATTCCAAGTTTCCATAAACGCCATTAAACATCTATCCTGATCAACTGTATTATTTCATGTGGCAACACCTATGTGAGCTAGGTAAGCAGGTATTAATGATGGAGTTTTGCACTTTAGGAGACTAATAGCTCAAAAACCTAAATGATTTACCTGAGAGAAAACATTTATTGGGAAAAAATGAATACCAACTCACCTCACTGCTGGCCTGCATTTCTTTTCCTATCCAGGTATCCAAATGATAGGCAAAAACATTACACCAGTCTCAAGAAATGAAGTGACCTCTCAAGATAATAGTAGAGAGAGCAGCGGCTTCCCTTTTCCCTGTCCCAGCTGTTCTTTAAAATACTGCTCTATAAACCTTTAGAGAATTGTAACAATTACCGCAAAACTTCTTTGTCCCAAAGGCCTTATTGGGATGCCAATCATGGATACACAGAGGCATCATCCTTGAATTCACAGGCATTCACTTCTTGTGAAAGATGGACATGTTTTCCAAAGCACTCAGGCAGGTAAGCGCTAGGCCAGGAGTGGGTGGGAGACAGCCTGTGATGACACCAAGCATAATGCATATTATCAAGCAATACATGACTGTAAGAAGGTATTTCAGAAAGTTCATGGAAAAATTAAAAATGTCCTTTTTAAAATTATTTTTCACAATATGTTTCATAGGTAAAGCGATTTCTCCACCGTTTCGTCCCCATTCTTCCTCTTCCTCCTAACTCTGGAAAATACCTTTTTAGGAAGATTTATCTGAAAAGGAAGAGATGGCAGAGAGACAGAGAATATTCTGCTTACTGGTTCATTCCCCAAATGCTCACAAAAGCCAGGGCTGGGTATCACACGGTGGGAGGCAGGAGCCTCAATACTTGCTTGGGCCATCATATGCTTCCTATTAGACAGTGTAACAGGAAGCTGGAGAGGAAGTGGAGCAGCTACGACTCAGTTCCAGGCACTCTGATATATGGGAGGCAGATGTCCCAACTGGCAGCTTAATCTACTTCCACTCCAAAATAAATCTATTTTGAAACCCAAGTCAAGTAATTATCTGTGGGTCTTCTGCAATATTGCTTCAGATAAGACTCAGGACAAAAAGCAACAGGAACAACACAAGGCACTGTCAGATTAGCTCTCTGCGTGGCATCAAGGCAGTTAGGCTAGTCTCTGCCAAGATGGCTGAGAAGTAGCAGGACTGAGCAGACACAAGCTGAGCTCAAACATGTGTATTAATTACTTCATTATCATAATAATTATTATGCATCCTTGTTAAACTCTTGTAGCAGAGATTTTTAGCTATAGCTTTTTCTCTATTACAGTTTGATCTCCTAAAGTCAAGGCGAATTTCTTTTCTTCTTTCTGTATCTGTAACTCAGTGTTTTGTACACAGCAGTGGTCAATTTTTTGTCAAATTGAAATGACTAATATGGCATGAATAGGAATTTGAAATATATGTGCTTTGGGTATGCGTGTGCGTGTGCTCTTTCATTTACACTTTATTTTCTCCTTTGGCAATTTCAAAGTACAACTTTAATGTAAGAGTTTGAACTGCTTTATTTTCTTTAGCTGTATACTAAAAAACAGAAGAAACAAAATCCTGTTGTGTACAAAAAGCAAGAAGATCCTGAAAAAAAATAATAGATTCTTTTTTTCTTCTTATCTAATTGCTTCCCCTGTTACCTTTGTTAGATTCACAGGAATTAGCGGTAGGAGAGGCCCAGCCCAATTGGCTGTACAGAGCAGAGCAGAGTTCCTCTGTGCTTCATTACTGTTTCAGTGAGGGCAGACTCCCCTTCTCCATCCCCTTTGCTGCTCCCAAGTCTCCCACATAGGCCAAGGTCAGCCTGTGTCGACTGAGTCACACTAAGGCTCTTGCTTTTTACCCTAGTTAAGCAGAAGCCCATTAGCCTGGATTTACAAGTTGGGATTACATTTTGTCTCTGCTGAATCTGTTCAGTATTTCTCTCACATATGGATACATTTTTATTCTTTTCAGCTCCCATATGAACTACACACAAAGATAATGTAGATAGTGGGTGAGGCCAGCCTCTCTCTCTCTCTCTCTTCTTCTCTCCCTCTCTCTCTCTCTCTCTCTCTTTCTCTCTCTCTCACACACACACACACACACACACACACACACAATGTAAGTCATTACTCACATTAGACAATGGAATAAACCCTTCCATTGCCCAATTAATGCCTCAAGGTCCATTACTAGTTCTTCATTTCCCTCTGCTGACAGTTTCTTTCCATCTTTGAGAAAGATCAGAGGATGGAGCATAAAGATACATTTGGTGTCCCAAATTCTGACATTCTTGCATGGAATGTATTTCCTTTGACTTCTAGAAGACCTCTCATGCATGGACTTCAGTTTTGCTTTTTGGTTTGGTGTTTTTTTAACCACAATAAGCTTATCTTAATTCCATTCTCTGGCAACTTTTAAAATACTGCTCTCAATTGATTGAGTTGGTCAATCTGGCAGAGCTAAACTTTCTGACCTTAAGAAAAAACAGACCAATAAGAGCAGAAGGATAAAAGATAACAAGTAAGCTGGAAAGCTCAGAGGGGAAACTTACTTCATCTATGTGAGCAGCCAGTGCTGGAAGTGGGAATATGGTGAGACTTTTTTCAAATCCCTCAAACTACAGTGTAGACCCTTGGCTTTCAGTCATCCCAAAATGGCACAGCCATTCTTTTTTATGATCACGACAGCAGGAGACAGGCAGGCAGAACAATTTAACACACTGAGAGAGAAGCCTTGCAGAAGCTAGAGTTACCCCTTCTGGTTCATATCACGCTTCTCCACAATGACATCAACATCTTACCAACTCTATCACCTTTTACAAAAAGCCAAGCACTTAATTTTAAGCACAACTTGCAAATGAAATACTGGCCCTCTAATTCTGAAAGCTTTTATCAGATTGTGCTTCATGCAAGGATACTTAGAAGAAGCAAAGAAAATTTTCACCTCTGATGCTTGTGCTCAACTTCCAGTAACTGTGTCATTTCCCTCGTTCTGCCCTCACCTTACTTCCTTACCTCTCATGACATTCTTTAAATAAGAATGTTCTCAGAGAAGTACCTGACTTTCACTTTCACTTTAATCCAGCCACCTCCACCTTATCCTGAGTGATTCTTTCTTGGTGATTCTCATTTTGAGCTTCATTTTTAATTACAAAATGATAGGTTTCTAGGTATCTAAAAGACATTTCTAAGATTCTCACCACCAGGTGATCATTCACTCAATAAGTATTTCTTGATCACCAATACAGTGGCCTTCTAAGGGATACAGAACTGAATGTACAAGACTTGATCCAAAAGAGATTTACCTACTCCGGGGCAACTGTAAAACTGGATTATTCGAACAGCGAATGCAATAACTACCCATATAAAGATGTAAATGGAGAATTGTGATGAGAACACAGAACAGAAGCACTGCCTGAACAGCCAGTGATCATTTAGGGGAGAAATATTTGACCAGTAGCCTATGGTCGGAGCAGGCTCTCCATCAAAAGCACAGTTCATGGAGAGCACACTTCTCCAGGCTGGAGGTAAAGCATGTATGAGGTAGAGAGAGGTATGGAAAAAAGGCTGAGACCCATGTGGCATGAGCAGGTCATGTGTGTCATGCTCGAGTGTGGACGGTGAGCAACTTAACTTCAAAAAGATCCTCATCATCTTGGAGGTGACATGGCCATATCCATTTGGAAGGGCACTACCCTGCAGGAAACAGGGGAGGGTAAGCAAAATCAGAAAAGATTTGCTTCTAATATGCAACTGGGAAACAGCAAGTAAGCAGCAACAATCAGGAAACGAGGAACACAGCTTGGGTGATAGACCCTGGAGCAGGTAACAGGTGACAGAATGACAGTGTTTCTGCCATGACCCAAGGAGCTCCCAAAGCTGTCTCAGAGCATCTCGGATGTGCATGCATAGAAGCCTGCTCATATTACCAATTGCTCTCAGACCTGCACTAGTGTTTCAGTTTTGAATTTGTACCAATGTGCCTCATACTTGAATTTTTAACATTTCCCTCTACTTTACTCAGCAAGTATCTGTTCCAGAATCTCGAAAAAAATTAAAAACTGACTGTATTTTAACCACAAAATATTTCTCTTACCCAATGTACACTGATTTTTAGAGCTGCCATTTCTGATGACAGATGTTGGAACATTTCAACTTACCTTTTGTGTCTTCTTTTTCCAAGATTTTAAAATGGGTTTTAAAAACTTTTATATAGTTTTTTAGCCTCAATATGCTTTCCCTAACATTACTATTCATTTTCTCACAGAGTATAATAAAAAAAATTAACAACTCCTGTTACTGTTTATTTCCCATCTGTTGGAGACATAAAATTTCAAACATGCTTATAAAAAATCTACCAAACATGCCAAATATAATGTATAGTGTACTAAATATTATGTTCATTGTATATATTTTATGTACCAATTCCAGCTAAACTATGCAGTATTATAGCATGAGTCATCCTTTTTAACCTATTGTAATTTTATCACACACTCTACAGTAGCACTGAAATTTAATTGAAATATCATGTGTATATGTAGTCCAGAGTATTTTAATTTTTTTATTCTTATTTAGTAAAATACAATCTATTTTCCTTTAGAGCATCAAAACTGTGGTTGATAAGCATGTTACAACTGGAAATACAACATAAAGTTTAAGAAATTCAGCATAAGAATTAGCAGAGAATCTATGGTATAATGATTTAAAATTTTCTGAACATAGTACGATTACTAATTATTTGAAGCAAAGGTAGAAGATAAAATAACCACTGCTCTCAATTTGTTTGTAACCTGCCTTTGGCATAATGCAGATGTTACTAACCATCCCTTTTATGTCATCATGTCACCCTCACTTGATATGACCCTTATGGAGTAAATATAAGCTCCCAGAAGTATTAAATGTGCTGTCTACTCATTTCCTTTTATAAAAAATAAACTGAAATAACACATTGAAGCTGATCTACTTCACTATCAGCAAAATGCAAATATCTTCAAATCAATTGCAACAATACATTGCTAAAAAAGAGGCATAGTCTCTACGCACACCCTAGTTCTCAGGCATTCAATATCATTTGTAAGCAGTGGACACACACACACACACACACACACACACACACACACACACACACAGACTTATTTCTTGCCATGAAAACCCACCTATCTTCTTTCTCACTGTCTTACTTCTGCTCTGCTTTCCACTGATGCTGCAATAGGTTTTACTCAGTTGCCAAAGTTTATAATGGCAAACAAACAAAATATGTTCCTATTTTGGAGTTGTGCTACATCATTGTACACCATACTCTTTTGAGTTCCTAACATGGTTCTATTAATTTTCGATTAATTCTCAGCTGATAAATCAGGGCCCCCAAACTGCTAAATGCAGGAAAACTAGTCTGTGAATAGTCTCATTGATCTGCACCCCTTTCTCCAACTGTTCATCTATCAGAGGGTTCTTGGAAATACAATCTGATGATCACTGATCCTCCTCAGATACTTCCAGGGCATGTAAGGTTAAAACTCTTTTTTAATAATAATAAGAATTTTCTTCCATTCCACCCCAATTTTCTCAAGAATATGCGTGTTTGTACACATGCACATGCATGAGTTTTTCTAGAAGCTACCTTATGTGACTTTGCAATAGATAGAATACAGAAATATGAAAATCCAGTATTCTCCTATTAACCTAAGTGAGAAAGGGATTTCTAATAATTTAGAAAGACACCATCCTTCTCTTTGTTTATATTGAAAATATAGCTATTTTCATAAAATATGTCAATAGAGATTTTATAAAAAGGCTTGAACATATTTTTATTTCTATAATAGTAAATAATAATTGATAACTATATATAAAACAGGTCTCAGTAAAAAAAAAAAAAAGAACATAAAGGGGATCTGGAGCCAAAATGTTTGAGAACTAGTTAACAGAGTTTACCAACTCATTCTTCTCTTCTAAAATCTTGAAGTAGGAATAGAAAAAGAGAGATTGTGAGAGAGAGAGAGAGTCAAGATTATAGGACACCCTGAAATCTCCAGGAATTAGTCACAGCATAACATTTGATTTGAATGTCCACTGACCTTGTTTTCAATTTACTTTCCTATTAATATAACCAGACTGAACCAATAACTAAGAAATTCTCCATAGCTAATGTAGTGACATACAAAGAACATGAAATAAAACAGAAAATTAACATTTATTAAGACCCTACTATGTGCTAGATGCCTATTAATGGCAGATAGTTAATGGCACAGGGCCTACATTCTGAGTGGTTCAAATTGGTTCAATCAATTACTCGGTGTGTAAGCTTAGGTATGTTATAAATCTCTCCCTGCGTCCACTTCGTCATGTTGTAAGATGCCATGTATTGTCATGCTTTTTGTGACAGGCAAGTCAATTATTAAATGTAAAGTCTTTTGAACAATGTTTGATATGTCTAATTACCTGTCTAATTGTCACTACAACCTTCAAAAGTAATAGTTACTATTATGTAAAGGATCTAAAGCTCCAGGTGGTGACATTCTACTTAAGGTCATGCAGTGCAAATTCTCATATCTGCATGATGGAAAAGCTCTTACATCAGATCCACCGTTCTCAAACTTCAGTTCACACCAGTGTGACCCTACCCACAGAATGTTTAATTCAGTACATCTAATATAGGGCCAAGTAAGTCCTTTCAAATGATTTGCCTGCAGTTTTCAAGATTGTAGACCCTAAGTACTATGTATTGAAAACCTTGACCCTTGAAACTATGCTTGATCACTACTAATGTCCACACCCACAATAATATTCTTCTGTAGCCTAGAATATCCTTATTTTGACATGTTTCTTTCCAAAACAATTTTTTAAATCTTTCCTATGTCATCACTATAATAGAAGAATAATCAAAAATTAGGACTACTTCTGTACATTTAGAGCTAAAACAACAATCTCACTAAGCAGTCTCATGAGTTATCAACTCAGATTCATGCCTTTTAGAAATGAAGAAACAAAATTAGGCTATTAACATATTAAAGTTCCCTACCTCAAAGCTCAATTTCTTTTAATATCTTTCTTAAGTGATTCCTACTTACTTATGGTCTAACTAAAACTCCTCACTTTCATCCCTTCTTCCTTTCTTTCAAAACTGTAGCAGATCCAGAAAAAACGCTTTCATAAGAGTATGCGTTTTTCTCAATTGCCTGAAATTCTGCACCAGGACAAGTGTGGAAAGGGATTAATAATTATTCCTTAAAATTGAAGCAAATTAAAGGAGAGTCACCTATGTCCAGCAAGTTCTACTTTCTAGCAGAAAGTCACTAATGGAATGCCATATTGGCAAGAAAACATGTGGATTTTGATACAACCAAGAAAGCCAAATGCAAATATAGAAGTGCACATCTAATGTTCTCTGCTGAAGGAGAGGGGAGGGGGGTGAAGTGGAAAGGAGGTAGGGGAAGAAAATGAGAAAGGGGAAGAAGCTGACAAGAGAGGGGAAGAGGATAGAGAGAGAAGGGAGAGAGGGAGAAGAGGAGATAGGGTAGGGGAAGTAGAGCGGAAGAGGGAAGAGAATAGAGGAAGACAAAGAAGAGCTAATAAGAAGGAAAAAAGAGGAGGGGAGGAGAGAGGAAGAACGGGAGGGAAAGGGAAGGTAGAGAAGGGAGGAGAGAGGAAGATAGAGAAGAGGAATCCAACTGCTTGAGACATCAACACCTGACTTCCAAGGTCTTAATTAGCAAGAAGATGGAATCAAAGGCTCTGCTCAGGACTTGAACCCAGGCACTCCAGAATGAGACTTGAGCATCTAACCACTCAGCCAGTGGGATACCAATCTCTGTGATACTTTAAGCAACATGCACAGAACTCAAAAACTGTGAAGATGGGATCAGTGATAACAATGGAATTTGAAGATGGAACTGATGATGTGTTATCAGAAATACAGACAGGAAATCTGGAATAATCACCTTTCTTAAGAAGCACAGGACCAGGACTTAAGAGCAGAGACAAAACAACACATTTAGGAATTGAGGGTGTTTTTTCTGTTTATTCCAAGGGAGAAAAAAATCCTCTGAAAGCCCTAATTTTTGATCCCTTCCCTTAATGCAATATAGTATAATTTTTTTGAAAAATTTATTTATTTTTATTGGAAAGTCAGATTTACAGAGAGAGACAGAGAGAAAAATGTTTCATCTGCTGGTTCATTCTCCAAGTGGCCATAATGGCTGTAGCTGAGCCAATCCAAAGCCAGGAGCCTCTTCCGAGTCTCTCATGTGGGAACAGGGTCCCAAGGCTTTGGACCATCCTTGACTGCTTTCCCATGCCACAAGCAGGGCGCTGGATGGGAAGTGGAGCAGCAGGGATATGAACTGGCACCCATATGAAATCTCAATGCAAACAAGGTGAGGACTTTTGCCACTAGACTACCATGCCCAGCCCTATAATATATTCTTACTTTCATATTGTTGTCCAAAAGTCAGGGAAAGAGATGAGGACTTGCTCATTATTTTCTATTAAAAGGATTCCACATTTATAGTATTTGAAGAAAAAAAAAAAACTTCCATGGAAGGAAGGGAGCCACAAAAAGAATGACTTTGATATATAATCAGGTATTTAGAGCAATTATCAAACTAGTAGTTTTGATAAAAATATTACTGTTACAGAGTGTGTCAATACATGCTTTAAAGATTAGAAAATTTCTTTTGCATCCATGTAGCAATACTGCTGTCCCAACAAAAAGGGTCAAGGTACCTTTTGATTCTATGGTGCCATAAAGATGGAAATGGATTACTGTAGCTATCTATTTTGGCCTGTGCATAAGGCCCACCAAATTGGTAAGAAAGCACCTTTATCATCTGACCACAGAACATACACCAGAGCAGTCAAAAGGCAATTATACTCCCAATCCTTGATTCTGGACTTCTCAGCAACAGATTCCTAGTTTCAGAGAGGTTTGTATGAGGCCTTCAACAGGTCAAGAACTGATTATTTAGGACCTTCCACAAGCTCTTTCCTATGCTAGGTTTTAGTGATTCAAAAATGAGTAAGACAGGGTCCCTGTCCCACATGTAACTATTGGTTAGCCTTGTGATATGCCCACTCGTCCCACTTCCCCTTAGATGTGCATCCATTCTCAGCTTATCTAAGCAGCTTTATTTCACAGAAACCTCTTCAGAACTCTGTCTCACGCATAACGAAAACACAACTAGACTACGTCCCAGTATAAATATGCTTACCCTTTCCTCCCTCATTCATCTTCCCTGTACCCTATAGGTTCTGAAAAGGGCACTGTGTACCATAAATTCATAAGCCCATCTACAGGGGCAGAACGAGGCAGGACTGCTGACATTCAGTTGAAATAATAAACCTCCAGGAACAAGCTTCAGTGCTTGACTGTTAACAGTAGTCAGCAAAATCCACGGATTTAATTACACCCAAGCAATTGCAGAAAAGATCATCCATTATTCTAACTACTCTATACCAGAGGAGCGCATACCCTGAAATGATTTTGTTGTATCATAAATGGAGATCTATTCATTAGGACCATGAAATACAATGGAAATCTGTTTTCCTTTAAGAGCAATGTGATTACCATCACCCATAATAATATTATGAGAGGAAAAACATATTGTCTGTTAGGACACATGCATTTTCCTTTGTTTCTTGGCCTTCACTTGTTCCTTCACAGCAATCATGGTGTGTAAGACCTTGGGTAACACAGAATTACCCCAAACATTCCATTCAGGTACCTCTATTTGGTAACAAAAAGATTCAGAAGCCTTAAGGTACAGACACTCCCCTACTAATTCTACAGACTTTTTGGCCTTTATTTTTTAAATCCCTGGAGTTATATTCACAGTACACAGATTAAAAGAGGAGTGCAGCATTATTCTTAAAGAAAGAATGATTTAAATTGGAAATGGAACTAGGTATTGATGAATTTCAGCAGCTAAAAATGTAGAAATAAGGTCTTAGCAAGAGAAGAACTAGGCATTAGATTTTTTTCAATCTAAAAGAGGGATTTGGAGCACAAATTACAGAGTTGGAGTAAGTGATTTAAAAGAATAAGATGATACAGAGCAAACTCAAAAGAAGCTTGCATTTTATTTCCATTTACTTAGGTATTTAACACATTTTCAAACACTGAAATAGCAGACTTCAGAAATGAATAGAACTAGCTGTGACTTGAAATTCTAAATTCTAAATTGCCTTACTGTTTTATTTTATTTTGTTTAATAAAAATGTGATAATTGATTGGGGATGAAGGTGAGGAGGAGCAGAGCAATTAGAAAAGGCACTTGATCTTGTATTTGTGAAGACTCAAGGAAAAATAGTGTAAAGGCTTCCAGATGACAAGTAAGGGCAGAGAACCCAGAGAAAAAAAACTCTTTGGCTTGATTAAAGGTTGAGAAAACAAGTGGGCACTCATAGTTAACTAGACATGGAGACATAGAAGCTTGCTTTGCTCTATGAAATCGCAGGTGTGTATTTACGAAATTCACCACCTGTTTCAAGATCTATAGCTGTCATTCTCCAGATCCCTGGAAGAACAGGCATAGACAGTGAGTCCTTTACTTTCCAGACCTTCATGGTAACTACTACGCCTTCCCATGATAGCAAATACCCCACCCATCCCTCTTCTTGGTCCTAAGCAGAGAAAAGAGACATGTGGCTGAAAATGAAGTGCTCATTTAAAAAAAAAAAAAGATTACCTCTGAACAACTAATGGATAAATATCAGCCTTATTCTATCTTCACACAAAAGGCAGCACCAAGAGTAGAAGGTAACAGCCATAAAGGCAAACATCTGCTTAATACAAATAGGGACTTCTTAATACTTAAAAATTTCCTGAAAATGGGATCATTTTTATTATAGTGAGTTTCACATTACACGAGACACTTGAATAAAAAATGGATGGACATATGTCAGGACTATCACAGAAAGAGTTACAACCTTGTTTGAAAGTTGAACCTCATGATATATTTTGTTTTTGTAATTCACAGTCTAAGATTCAGTCTATCTTTCAGAACATGCTCAACAACGGATTAATCGTCTGCCAAGTCAGAAACAAAAACAGTAGGAAAAAAAAATAAATCAGTAATCTGGGTTCCCTCCCTTACCTCCTGGAAATGCAAAAATTGATAACAGTACTCTTTCCCTGCTTATCTTAAAGTACATCCGTTATTTTTTCCTGGAGACTCTGACAAACTTCCAGGGGGTCAGATAAATGTCATGGATTTCACCTGTTTCTGTTAATGCTGAGTGGCTCCACAGTATAATGAAATTCTGATCCAAACGTTTACCTTTCTTTGTATTTGGCACACACTCCCCAGATGAAATGTGCTTAGCTGTTGGAAAATTTGTGTGATCCTCTTTGGAAGAAACCTAAAATAACTATGATATAAGCTCAATTTTCTCCTATACCAAACTTGTATAAAATAGGATAATTCAATAGCTGTTTGAATAACTCTTGGAAACTCAAAGTCTCAAGTAGTATTTTAGCCATAACAATGCATTATACTGACTCATCACTGCATTTCACTGTCCATAAATTTTTGCTAGAATTGGGACTCCTGGACTCAATTTAAGTTCATTACCAACAGGTGATTGCTGATGCATCTAATTTGTTCTTTCAAAAATTATTACGTCAAGTAGCTTTAGGATGCAGAAACCACAACAAACAAAAATACAATATATCTGGACTTTAGCAAGGGATATAATGGATCAGTAGCAATAGTATTAATCAAAAAAAGAGGAGCTTGGGCATGGAAACAAGGACATTTTAGATGCAGAATTAGTTATTAAACATCCAAATCATACTAAACAATGAATATGTCAGTAAAGACAGCATCTCTCCTTTAGTTATGGATCATGCAAAAAGGGTTTTCAATGTGTTGATGGTGACTTAGAGAATATGGTAGCACATTTTCAGAAAACAAAGTTTGTGATATTAGAAATCACAGTCAAATACCAAAATGCTTTGGGACCAAATAACTGGTTTAATAAGACAAAAATCAACAGAATTAAATATGTAGGTTCTTAGGAATGGAAAAGAATCCAAACCCAATTTGGAATGTCAGCAATGCTGTGTGTGGTAAGGTCTTAGGGATTTTTAATTAATGATAAATTGTCTTTTGACAAGAGCATCATTACTTCCTCTATCTCTCTGCTTTTCCCTCCTACCAAAAGAAGGAAAAGTGGAGCTAGGCTACCTTCACGTCCAGAAACACACAATCCAGAATGAAAGAACTTAAAATTCTACTCTTTCATGATCCCATGAGTCAAAAAAAGTAGCATTTTTATTTTGGACTTGGCCAATTTTAACAGAATTTTCTAAAAAGGATACTAATTCCAGATGATACACATAAGGAAGGATAACCATTATGATCATGCTCACTAAGGAAACATTGAAGGAATTACAACATTCAATTTCAAAGACAGCATAACTACTGTTCTCAAGAATGAACAGTGCTTGGAGGTAACAGATTTTAGACATGTTCCGTATGACTCCAAAGAGTAGAACTATGGACTGGAAAATAAAAGATGGGGATTTGAATCTTAAGGAAGAACTTCATAGTCAAGAATATAGAGAGGTCTTCCTGATGGCATCAGCATCCCACATGGGCACTAGCTCATGTCATGGCTTGCTGCTCTATATCCCATCCAGTTCCCTGTTTGTGGCATGGGAAAACAGAGGATGGTCCAAAGCCATGGAACCCTGCACCCACATGGCAGATCCGAAAGAAGCTCCTGGCTCTGGGTTCAGATTAGTTCATCTCTGCCCCTTTTGGCCATTTGCAGAGTGAATCAGATGAAAGACCTTCTATATCTCTCCTCTCTCTGTAAAATCTGTCTTTCCAATAAAAAAAAGTAAAACTTTTTTTTTAAATTACATACAAGAATGAAACAGGCTGCTCTGCCACAAGTTTTCAATCACTGACTGGATGGTTACAAGAAGCCTGATAAAAACTCCACATACTTTGTGGCATCTGGACTTTGTAAACATAACACAACAACAGCTTTAAGCAACTGAAAGTTTAGGGTAAATCAACAAATGTCAGGCAACTGAAGCTCAATTTCCTTTCTAATTTGCCCAAATCATTTATTCTCTCTCTCTACTACCTCTATTTTCTTGCTTGTAAAATGAAGGTAATTCTGTTTGCCATTTTAGGCCAGATGGGAAAGTCTGTAACGAGTTTGGAGCCTAGGGTATTCTTCACTATAAATTCTCTCTGTGTCACTGTTGCTGTTTTTCAGAGAAAATACAAAGTTTTCTGCTTGAATGACAACCAAGTTCAAAGTTTGGGAATGTTCCCTCAAATTATTTATTTTCCTCTTGCAAAGATAAAACCTGGATGTGATTTGGGCAAATCAGTCTCCTTCATTGGCAAACAGCAATGCAACTGCTAGATGTTCCCAAGGCTTTACATGAATTGTGTTCTGCTAATCCAGGAATTCCCAGGATTTTACTTAAACACATCGGTCTGGTACCAGCTCATCCATCATGCCAGCCTCTAAACAAACAAAGGCCAACCTGCTGAGGCAGAACTGAAGAAGAGGTAACGACTGAAGGATTAAGACACATTTCAAACTGTAATTTCAGTACTTTACAAGCATCAGTTCCATTTTTAACAATATTTGTCTTGGCCTCAATATTGCCTTCCTCAGACCCTTTCATTTCTCAGCCCCATTTGCCCACACAAAGAATAAATCAATTTTTTTTTTCTGTGAAAGAAAGGAATGCCTAGTAGCACAGACAATTCTGTGACTCAAAACACAAAAGAGGCACAATGGAAAACCACAAAGCAAATGTGATCTCCACAAAATGCTGATAGTTTTCATTTTAACATTTCTACCTTCTAAATTAAACACCCTTCAGCATGCCTATGATGGTATGAATATCAGAAAGCTTTTTATTTTTGACACCCTAGTTACTTTTCTTGATAGGTTAGCATTTGTTTTTCGTTTTCTTTTCCGATGATTTAAATCAAAAGAAAAATATAAACATCCAATTCTGCCAAGATAGAAAAAAATGTCAAAGAATATAAAGCTATTTGGTTGGGTCCACTGATTGGAAATACTCAATTTTTAGAGAATGGTGGATACACTACATTAATTTTGCAGAGTGTGATAAGATTCTGAAAAAGAGAATAATCACAATGCATAATCATATGGGTAGGCTGTCAGAATACAATGAAAATAAATACCACACTTCCTCAAATTATGTCTCTGAGTGAAGTTCTTAAATAGCTCCATAATGCTCCTGCCAAGAAAGATAACTCATAGAAAGTATTTGTTGTATGATGGCAAATTTATAATTTTAGTTGAATGATATCATTATTGGGATAGAAACATCAGCTTTATTCCTGGCATTAGATTTTTAATTGATTCTCCTTAGTATTCTTTATACTAATTTTAATTTGGATAAGAAACACAATTGATACATTTAATTTCTAATCAAACATACAAAAGCAGCTCCCAATTTATACTTGTGGCATCATCCGTGCATGGAATGCCAAAGTAACTGAGGACACAGCAGGAATGAAAAAGGCACTAAACTGAGGTAAGTCAAACCATGTTGTGCCATATGGGAGTGCCTAGGTGCTACGCCCAGCTCTGTGCCTGACGCTTGTGTTCTGTAACACAGGAGCTTGTGGGCTCAAGTGCTTGAATTCCTGTCACTTTGGAAAACTGGGTTGAGTTTCTAGTTCCTGGCTTCTGTCTCATTTCATTTGTGGGCATCTGAGATGAGAACCAAAGGACAACAGTTCTCTATGTGTATGTCTGTATCTGTGTGTGTGTGTGTGTGTGTGTGTGTGTGTGTGCACATGTGTGCGTGTGTCTGTGTGTGTACCAGTTTCTCTCTCCCCAACAGTCATTTCAAAAAAAAAATGTTGTAAATTAATGACTGATATGTGTGAGAGAGGAATAGGCATTAGCTCATTACTAATGATATAGAATTACTATTGGATTTTTAGGTCTCACAAACCTAGTTACACAGTATTCTATAGCCATTAGTTCACCAGCATCCAGAGAGAGAAAGAAAAAGCCAAGTAATCCAAAAATCTTTATGAAATCAAGCATTCATATGGGCTAAATATTTTGATCTTTGGATTAATTTTATAATCTCCAGTACATTTAGTTTCAGCTAGGGATTACAGGAAAAACATATAAAATATAATGTGATTAGGAGCTACCAAATGTCTTCTGCGGGGATAAGAGAGTAAACACTTTTGGCTTATTGGGTTATAAAGTCTCTGAGTTTGTGAGAACTACTCAACTCAATTTCAAGTAGTCACAGACTATATAAAGAATGAGATGAAGTTGTGTTCATATAATACTTACATAACAGATGGTAGCTCATATTATCTTATAAGAAGTAATTAGTAGCTCACTATTATAGACAATTAAGGTGAATCTATCAAATATTTATAATTAAATAGAACCTGGATGATATGGTTCAGGCAGTTACAATAGTGTAACCTCCAATTCTGTATGTAACACAGCTGAGTCTTAAAGAGGATATTTTCCTACACCCATGTGGAATAAATTTCTTATTTCACCAGCAACAGTTTTTTTTCTAATTCCAACAAATTGAATATCCTGACTTCTGCCAAACCTGCACTTAATCTAAAAATAGAGGGAGAATCAAGATGGCAGAATAGGGTAAGGATATGTTTAAACAGACAGAGAAATATTAGCCATTGTGAAGCAGAGAGGGCACATTCCAGGAAATAGGAAAGGACAGAACAACAGCAGAGGGGTTCCTGGAGACTTGACAGACACAGGAAAGCAGTTAAAGAGTAGTATTGCAGTGACTGATATCCCAGTGGCATTCAGCAAACAGCAATCTGAACTCCACCAGCAGCCAGAATTCCACCAACAAGTTGGGAATGGACATTTGCCACGAGCTTCAGAGGTGAACCCAGACAAAGAACTGCTAGTCCTGCTGGTCTGTTTGATTTAACCAGGAGCAGAAACACAGTGGCAGGTCCCAGATGGTCTGTAGGGGAACAGGGTGGATTTCACAGCCCAGCCTGCCTCCTAGAGCTGAATTAGGCACCATTTTGTTTGAGGAGGCAAGTGCTATGGGGGCAGGACTGGATTTAGCTAGGAGTGAACTCTGGGGCAGGGACTGCATTTAGCTAGGAGTGAACTCTGCAACAATGTGGCATCCTACAGGTTCCACCCAAAATAGGCAGGGGAAGCCCTCAGACCTGATGGCCAACAGATCAAGAATTCTAGTAGTGGCACATCAGGTGTCATTTCTTACAGTGTGTCAAAGAATTTAAGACTGCCGGAGACAATAGTGAGCTGCGCATGTGCTGAGCTCGGCAAGAAGTCACCGAGCTCACTGCATTGCACTGGTACCACAGGAAAATAATACTGACTATGACTTCATATGTGTCAAAATACGTCCATGTGACCCTTACACCTGACGGCCAACAGGTTCCAGCAAGATCACCACCAACAACCTAGAACTGTACAGGATACCTGGTGTCTCCCTAATGCTGGGACCTACTCCAACCGGAAGTGGAAGAAAGGTTGTACAGACAACAGTACAGCCTCAGCACGGTATCACAGTGCTGAGAATAGTGAGCCAGGAGCTGGGGCAATGGAGACCATGCTGGAAATTTTACATAAGAACCCAGACCTGGATCTTGCTGGAGGGACTGGCACAGGTGAATGCAAGCAAAGAGCTGTGTACCAACTGCAATAGGTTAAATCCAACTGTAGACCTGTGGGTGCCACAGCTTAGAAACCTGCCCCCAGGAGAAATCTCTGCTAACCAGAAGTACAAAGACCAAGAACAAAAGAAGACAGAGGCACAATGAATACTACTGAAGACTCCCCTGTAAAGGAGCAAAACCATTTGCCAACTTCAGAGTTCACCGAGGAAGACATCAAGAAAAAGGGGGATACAGAATTCAAAACACTTGTTATAAAGCTTCTTATCAATGAGAAACACGTAAAGCAGGCATTCAAGGAATTTAAGGAATATGTCACACTAGAAATGAATCAAATGAAAACTGATATATCAAAAATGAGTAATACAGTACAGCAAATTAAAAGTACAGTGGAGAGCATCCAAAATAGAATGAAGGAGGCAGAAGAAAGAATCTCAAAATTAGAAGATACTTCATGTCACTGGGAAAAACAAACAAAAAGCTGGAAGCAAAGCTGGGTCAAGCTAAAAAAAAATGTATTCAAGAGTTAAGGGACACTATTAAAAGGTCAAATATAAGAATTATATGAATTCCAGAAGGTGCAGAAAGAGAAGCTGCGATTAAAAATGTATTCAATGAAATAATAAGGGAAAATTTCCCTAATCTAGAGAAAGAAATTGGAAACAACATCCAGGAGGGGCACAGAACTCCCAAAAGGCTTGATTCAAAGCGATCTTCACCACAACACATGATCATCAAGCTCTCTTCAAGTGGACATAAGGAAAAGATCCTTAAAAGTGCACGTGAAAAAATCAACTGACATATTAAGGAATGCCAATTAAGCTCACAGGAGACCTCTCACAGGAAACTCTATAGGCAAAGAAGAGAATGAAGTGACATATTCCAGGTTCTAAAGGCAAAAAATTGTCAGTCCAGGAAAATGTACCCAGCAAAGCTTTCTTTCGTCTTTGAAAATGAAATAAAATCCTTCCACAGTAAAGAAAAGTTAAAAGAATATGCCTCTTCTAAACCTACCCTGCAAATGATACTTAAAGATGTTCTCTCAACAGAGAAAAGGAATAGTACGTACCAAAACCAAAGGCAAATGCAAAAAATATTCCAGTAAAATTATCAATGAACAACCCATTGCTAAAATGACAGAACCAAATTACTACCTATTTGTATTAATGCTGAATATGAATGGCTTAAACTCCTCAATCAAACATCATAGATTGGTAGACTGGATTAAAAAACAAAACCCATTTATTTGTTGCCTACAGGAAACACATTTCACCAACAAAGAACAATGGAAACTGTATCTCATGGATTTTGATTTTTTTTTGTTAGTTTCATCTCTTCAAAATACTTTCTTATGCTTAAATTCTTCAATGACTCATAGATCATACCGTAGCATCATTTTCTTCAAAAAGGTTCTTGATTTTCTTTTTCATTTCTTCAGCAACACATGAAGTAGCATATTATTTAACTTCATGGTGTTGTTAATATCTTTTATTCTTCCTGTTGTTGATTTTGTTTTGTGGCTTTTAAGGGGATGTATAGTAACTATGTAATGGAGACCATCATACCTAACAGAATGTTATTTAACTTCATGGCATTGTAAATTTCTATTTTTCTTCCTGTTATTGATTTTGCATTGTGGCTTTTCATTTAAGGGGATGTATAGTAAGTGTGTAATGGAGACTATCATATCCAAATGTAAGGATACAGTGCAGTGTGCATCTCTACTTCCGGACAAAGACGAACTCTCAATCAAACTGTTTACTATATCTTGACAATAGGATGCTGGACTCTGCCATTGTCCATGTCTGCAATGACGGACGATGATTGTATATGAAGAACTATACTACGGTAATGATATAAGGAAACTCAGTGAGGGGGGAGAGAAATAACAGGAGCCTATGGAACTGCATCATAAAATGATAATAATAAAAAGAAGTAAAATTTTAAAAAAGGTTGTTAATCTTGCCTTGACAAATCTTATTAGATTTTCTTCCATTGCCTATACTTACAATGTCATGATAAACTTAAATGATGGAATGTTGGAATTGTTACTATAGCAGGACACTATTATTTTAATGCTATAAAGAAACATGGTTGAGAAGGAAAATGGGGAGGGAGAAAAAGAGGGGAAGTGGTGGCTCCCTATATCTACAAAACTGCATCATGGACATTAATCACATAAATAAATACTTTACTAAAAGAAAAAAATGTACACGGCAAAAAAATCTAAAAATAGAACAAGACACAGTAGATTCATTCTTAATAACTGACTTAAAGTCAAATGTTCTCAATCACAAATTGAAAAGTAGGGGCTGGGGCCCGGCGGCGTGGCCTAGCAGCTAAAGTTCTCCCCTTGAACGCACTGGGATCCCATATGGGCTCCAGTTCTAATCCCGGCGGCCCCATTTCCCATCCAGTTCCCTGCTTGTGGCTTGGGAAAGCAGTCGAGGACGGCCCAAAACCTTGGGACTCTGCACCCATGTGGGATACCCAGAAGAAGTTCCTGGATCCTGGCTTCGGATCGGCATAGCACTGGCCATTGCGCTCACTTGGGGAGTGAATTATCGGACAGAAGGTCTTTCTCACTCTCTCCTCCTCTCTGTATATCTGATTTTGCAATAAAAATAAATAAATCTTTAAAAAAAAAAAAGAAAAGTAATGAAAAGTAGGGGCTGTAAAACTGCAAGAGCAAGGTCGTGCAAGGTTTTGCACATTCAGGGATATTTATCAAAATGTTCATTTATAAGTAGCTTAAAATTTTAAAATACCAGACCAGATGATGTAGGCTAATCCTCCACCCTGTGGTGCCAGCACACCAGTTGGCTACTCTACTTCTGACTCTCTGCTTATAGCCTCAGAAACCAGCAAAGAATGGTTCAAGTCTTTGGGCCCCTACACCCACATAAGAGACCCAGAAGAGTCTCCTGGCCATTGGCTTCATTCAAATCAGCTCAGCTCTGGCTGATGCAGCCATCTAGAACGTGAATCAGTGGATGAGAGACCCCCTCTCTTTATCTATCCTTCTCTCTCGGTAAAATTTGCCTTTCAAATAGAAACAAATCTCTTTCACAAAAAACTGAAATTATGTACCTATTTGATGCACAACTCATATGCTCACCAACATCAATACCATTAGGTACACATAAAGATTTTGATGTACCCACTCTCAGAATTCAGAAGTTAGTCTTGGCCAAAAAGTGAAAAAAGCTAAATGTTTTCCATCAAGTTCTTGGTGATTTGGTGTTTGATATAAATCAGTAGCCCTCATTCCACATGCCTACCCAAAATCTTTTTGTTTTTTAAGACAATATCACAGCTTTGCATCATTCTGTTGGTTCAGTTTAAAGAGTGCATGATTTTTGTCTTGTTTTGTTTTAAGATTTACTTAGTTATTGGAAAGGCAGAGAGAGAGAAATCTTTAACCTGCTAATTCAATCTAAATGGCCTCAAAGGTCAGGGCTACGCTAAACCAAAACTGGCATCTAGAAGCTTACATTTAGTCTTCTGTGTGGGTACAGAGGCTCAAACTCTGTAGAGGCCTGCCTCTAGCTTCCTAATCAAGATCCTGAAAGAAGTGATGGCTCGAGAAATTGGGTTTCTGCTTCTCAACTTGGGTACCTGGATTGAGTGCCTAGTTCCTGGCTTCAGCCCTGCTATAGTTCCAGTTATTGTGGGCATTTGAGGAGCAAAACAGCAGATGGTGGTTTTCTTTGTCGCCATTTTATCTCATAAAAAAATTTTCTGTGGAAATTGGAAGGATCTTGTATGATAGAGACGCATACACACATATATGTGTCACTTTTTATATCTATTAGTGATGTACATTTTACCCAAATAACCACAATGGCCCAGGTTGGGCCACTCCAAAGCCAGGAACTTCTTCGGGGTCCCCCACACGGGTTCAGGGGCACTAAACACTTATGCCTTCCTCTGCTACTTTTCTAGGCATGTTAGCAGAGAGCCAGTGCCATATAGGATGCATCTCCTCCACACAGGAGGTAGGTTTACCTGCTAACCCACAGGGTTGGCATCCCATGCAGTTTGTATGTTTATGAAACACATATACAAAAGGGTAGAAAGATATTTATTTATAGCACTATCTGTATGGATTTTTAACATATGTGCATATACGGTACAAATGCCAGTTTTAAAACATGCATTCTACATTATCAGACTCACATATTTCATACTCAACCACTTTTAAGTTGTAAGTAAACCTAAATCATGGAAGCCACTGAATATACATCGTGCCACTAAAACCTCATTTTATTTGTTGACTATTTACTACCTAAATGGAAAAAATCTCATATTACTCTTTGGTGGCATGTGAAAAATTCAAAATAGGTTATAAACATCATGTAAGATGACTCTGTTTTTACTTATTCCTGTATCTATACTGTACATGTTGGTATATGTCTTCAAACACACACACACAAAGGAAAATTTTGCTTCCATTCAGATTTTTCTCTTTGTCTATACTGTACCTGAAAATTATTTCTCTAAAATGAAAGCAAAAGGAAAATAAACATCAATTTCACTATAAGTTCTCTGATTGCATTAATTTCAGTGTAAAATGTTTCCATTAGGACTTTAACCACTATATATGGTCTCTCTGTATATCTGACTTGACTTTCCAATAAAAATAAATAAATCTTTAAAAAAACGTTTTCATTAGGAGTATATTATGTCAACAGCTTTATCCACACAAAAAAAATAAATACTAACATCCATTTAAAAAAATAGGCTATAGCTAACTTCTAGATCTCAGATTAAAATGGCGGATGTTTGTCTTACAGGGCAAAAAATCTCTACCCTGTAGGCTGCTATTATCCTAGATTCAAATGCCATTTCAGCTCTTCCATTTTAATCAAAACATTTATATTGTTTATCTTTGCCAAGAAGGCTTACAATCCCTCTCATTAAGATTTTAATAGATATTGTAAGTCTTAGAGCAAAAGCCACAAAGAAGTAGTTTAAAATAACTACAATGTCAGCCTTATAAGTTCTATTGAACTGGAAGAAAGATAAAAAACAAGATATTAATAAACAAGAACATTTCAACTTATAACTGTTCTGCCATGATTTTAACCCTAAAGCTTAGCATCCTTTTATATAAATCCTATATTAAGTTTTTCTAATACAGCACAGCACTACAATGTGAATTGATGTAAAGTGAAATATGAAATACTTCTTAAATGTTTGCAGCATTTAGAGTCATTGTGGCTCAGATTTATACGCTATCTAAACCATTTCCCAAGAGTACTAGTAAAAAGCTTGCCATTGTCAACAGAGAACCATCTGAAGAACCTTTGTAGAATTTGGAGACCAGAGGCAGCCAGAATGATAGAGAGGTATAACCCAACAAATAAACCACGAGGTTATGCAAGCCCATGGGCTCTCAAGAAAGAGAGAGAGAGAAAAAAAGACTTATTCCAAAGCCGGAAGTCATTTGGAAGACTGAAGAAGCTTTTCAGTTCATAGTAAGTTATTTAAAAAGTGCAGGACCATAACTGTAGATGCCATCTCAGTAAACTAATCTAATTGATCTGAACGGGTTCATGGTGCTATCCAAAACAGTACTTAGAGTTTGAGAGAATATCTTGGATAAAATAAGTAATAACACATTTAACCTCACTCTAGGCTCACATGATTATACCTTCTCCTCTCATACACACATTTATTTCAACTGTTGATTACTTTGTCATTGCTTAATACAAGCTATATAATATACAGCGAGGTTGTATCTATATAAATATTATCGTGCATATGTACATATGTATTAGATTTATGTGTGTGCAATGTGTATACACATACATATGTATGGAGACAGACAGAAAACTCTATTCATTGTCAGGCCCTGAGAAACTGAGGTCTTTATCTTAATCCAATAGATTTAAAAATTATTATTTTAGTTGTATACAATTATAAGTCAGAATGTAATAATTTGATACAATGTGAGGATCAAACACATTGGTTAGAATTTCCATCCTCTTAAATTTATAAGACTTTTTTTGTGGTTAACAATCAGATTATTAAGGACAGTTAGCCAAGAATGAGTGTGTGAGATTAATCACATACTTTGCATAGAACCTGAGGTAAATATTTGTCTTGCCACTTAAGCCTATTGATAGGTCCTACTCAAGACTTATCACTTATTTCAGAAATCTTGCTTTAACTTTTATTTGTTTTCATTTGAAAGGCAGAAAGACAAAGAGAGAAATTCTATCCAATGGCTCATTGCTGAAACGCTGGTGAGAGTCAGGATTGGGTCAGTTCAAATGAGCCTGCAGCTATCTCTCTTATGGATGCCAAGGACCCAAGCATGTGAGCCATCCTCTATAGCCTTGCCAAGGGTACACATTAGCGGGAAGCTGGAATGGGAGCAGAGAAGCTGGGACTCAACCTAGTGGCTCCCATAAAGTATGCAAGTGTCCTAGGCTGCAGCTTAAGTCACTTCTCCAAACACCTGCCCCTTGTGAAATATTTTATTCTCGATTTTAGAAACTGTGCAAATAAAATGTCAATACCTTCCAAAGAATGTAGGCAATATTTCTCTAATTTATAAGGAAGATTGGTCTCATACTGAGCCAGAGCAGGGAGTGAGTGTTAGAGAATGAGTATTGTTGCCACCTGGGGAAGTAAGCGCCTCTTAATGAAAACCATGTTTCCTTCAGTATAATGACGTCACCAGTAGGCGTGTGGTAATGGGGGCACACTCATTCATATACAACATCCTGCTTGACAGAATCTCATGTTGAGAATAACACTAAAGCTGATCTAAATATCAGCTTGGCATGTTTTTCACCACTCTGCTGATTTTGATTCTAAAGCTAAACAATTTTCCAACCCAGTGGTTTCTGAGTGTCATCTTTTTCCTAGTTAGCTGCAGAATCCTTAAAAACAACAAAAAGTTCGTTCAGGAAGCAAGTTAGATCAGATTAAGTTGTAAATAAACCAAGAGTGCTAATATCTTCTTTAAGTGGTCCCAAACCAGGGGTGCAACAGAGCAGCTTATAAATATCACAGGCAGCTCAGAGCCTGTGCTGTAGAGCCATGGCTAACCGGCAGGGTGCCAGACCCTGTCTCTATTTAACAGAGGAACCAACTGAGGGCCTGGGGAGGCCTGGGGAGGGAAGCAGCTTCCAGGATCTCAAAGGAAGTGACAGAGCCACAAATTCATCAAAACTACTTCTTTTTGCAAAATATAAACCATATGTTTGTAGTAAGTTGTAACTTTCCTATCACTTCCTAAAATTATTTCATTTTATTCCATCTGATAATTACAATGACCTATGTCTCAGATCAAGAAGATTTCTTTACGTTTTAATGTTAGGTCTATCCCTGAGAAACTGAGGCTTGGGCAGGAAGATTTGTGGTAAGGAGGCAAAGGCGCGCTAGTGTAGCACATGGGTCCTCTGATGCATTATCAGTCCACACCCCCAGGCAAGGCACAGCCAATGGCACTGGAGATGACAGAACTGAATTTCCTTGCAACCCACTCCATGCACTCTCTTTCCTACTCTACATCCCTGTTCTACCATATTTTGACCTGCATGTGGCTCCCTGTGATCCTAAAGTCCAAATGACTCTCCTCCCAATGGTGAATTCAAGTTAGTGCAGCCTCTCCATTCTTTACCATCTGAAATCATTCTCCCAAGGGTGTAGCTCATTTTCAAAGAGTTAAACTCCGGCTTTCATACAGCTAGATGGAAACCACCAGCGAGAAAAGATTATGGCCACACCATATGCCTGTCTCCATAAGTGTGTGTGTGTGTGTGTGTGTGTGTACATGCATACACATATGTATTTTATCAATGAGAAGGGAGTCTATTTTCTCTTTTCTACGAGATTCTCCCCTCCCCTTAGGTTTCTAACTGCTCATTGCTTGCTGATTAATTTAAATCCACACACAACTGGGTCTCTTATTAATGATTCTGCCAGGTTTCCAGAACATAGC
This sequence comes from Ochotona curzoniae, assembly GCF_017591425.1. Taxonomy (NCBI): domain Eukaryota; kingdom Metazoa; phylum Chordata; class Mammalia; order Lagomorpha; family Ochotonidae; genus Ochotona; species Ochotona curzoniae. The sequence goes on from NW_024467122.1 coordinate 38,196,971, forward strand.
AGAATTAACCTGCTATGAATATAAACTGTTCTTTCTTAAAGGGGCCACTGCCTTGTAATATGAACAGGACAGGAAACAGAAAAGGATAACACCAATGTTTGTAAGGATAAGTACCACAAGTTGTTTCTGGCATGTTTTAACAGTGAAAGCTAAGATAAAATCTAAACTAAAGTAAAGCTAAAAATCTCCCCATCATGGATAAGGTCAGCCATCTGTGGAACAAACCTGGCCCCAAATGTGTGGCAGTTAAGAATATCTGAAACTCTAACTGACTGGATAGACTCTCAAAAGGCTGAGGTGAGGCTGAAATGAAATTGCAGTTTCGTTAAGCACAGACCTAAGTGATTCTATTCAACCACATTTGAAGAGGATCGTGTGAACAGCAGGAGGTTTACTGGTATAACAGAACTTTAAAGCAAAGTAACAGGGACAAACACTGGCACTGCCAGATACACAAGAGATTGGGCAATACCCACATCAGGTTGGATGAGAGGACTCAAAGCCTCCATAAAATGCTTTTGCCATGTCCAACTCATTCTGAACCCAGTTCTGGACACATTACAACAGTTTCCCATGCAGCTTGCCTCAGACAAGTTGTGCCAGGTCATCATTTGGCCCTGTGGTGGACATGCACGCATTGGTGTACCTCAGTGTGGTGGATGTGTGTTGGCATCAGTTCTGTTTCAGTGTACTCTTTGTTCAAAATATCAAGAACTGCCGAGTACGGGACTAGAGTCAGGTTCCAGGGCATCTGATTGGGAGGCCAACTATCCTTTCTCTGAAGCACTGATTTGCTTTTTTTTGTATAGACTCCAATTTTTAAGGCTTGACATAATGATTTTTGACTTTAAAATGGTGTTAAAGTGAAAGGGATTTGATAGAAGCTATATTTTGAATGTTGGAATTTTCCCAAACTAATTGTCGGGTGATTCCACATTACTCCCGTGACACTGGGAAGCTCCTCGTTAGCCACGAAAACATGAGAGTTAACATGCATACTCTATAATGTGCTGTGTTGCTAAGCCAGAACATTGAGCAGGCCAACTAATTAAATGCATTTCAATTTGAGATATTTTCAACTTACAATGAGTTTGTCAGGATGTACTTCCACAAATTGATGAGCATATATTATAGGTCTTCTATGAACCACCACAAACAAAAAACTTCTTCAAGATCTTCATCTTGCAGAATGGTGATGAGTATTACATAGGTAAAAATGGCTCATAGCAAATGCTCAGTGATTCTCAGCTACTACCTAACACAAGGCCCCCCATCCATTGCTCTTTACACAACACAGGAACCTCAGAAAGCATTCTATTTAACTGATGGCCTGGTTCCGGAGACTCCAAATAAATGGCATTTGGATGCCATGCATATGACAAGAGAAACACTCTGGATTTTCTCACATTACAGGAAAGCCATAAACAAAGTTGCTGATCTACAAGTCTCCACACAGACATAATTTATGTGAATAATCTTAGAACTTCCTACATCCAGCAGGAAAGGGACACAGACAACTGATGGTCATCCACTGTGGTTCCTACAGAACGAGTGACTGCCAGGGAGTTGTAGATTCCATCTTTCAAAGGAATAGTAAGACCAGCCTTTTCAGCATGCACACAGTTTAATGTATCAGTTAAATAAAAATAGAGAAGAAAGGGTAAGTCAAGGAAATTCAATTTTTTTTTCAGGAAGAGAAAACAGTTCCTAGTGGTTACGAGGTATTCTCTTCATTGCTACTCTAAAACTGAAAATGTCAGCCCAAGAAACAGCATCCTATAAACTGCTGCATGGATGGCAGGGCGGGGAGCTGTTCAGCTCTCAGGGTTCCCACCAATACACTGTGCAGTCTCCAGAGCTGAGATTTCCTCTGAATCCAAGATTTAACTGAACGTCTCCACAGCAAGCCTAAAGTGCAATTCCAGGAAGCAGCTTTGGCCTTTCTCCTAGTGTTTTAACAACTCTAATCAGAACTACAGCCTGTCAGCCAGGCACATTCAAAGACAGATGAGAGTGAACGCAGTATCTTCCAGTAAAACAAAACTGCCCAGGAAAAAAATACTTCAAGCTTTGTTAGAAAGATTAAAATTCAGTAACACATAAGAAGAGGTGGGGGAGGGGACCAATAAGGGTCAGAAACACAAAGTAATTTTAAAATATTATGTTTTCACTCAGTTCCTATTTGAACAAAATGAATGGACCTGGAAAGCAAGAAGATACAGCTCTAACAAGCATATTCCAATGTCCAATTTTTCTAAAGTCAGGTTTTTCATTAACCTCCAATTATATGAATAGTGTAAAAATTTAAACTAAATGACAGAATCTGCTTATTACTATTGGTCTGAGAAAGCAGTTGACCCTGTCTCCAAGTGATTTTCCAAGAAAAGAGACTTATTTCAACTTTGCAGGACATTGCAGCTGAAAACTACATAATGAACCTTCTTCTGCCACCCCCCTTCAATTTGGGGCTTTGGCAGAAAATTAAATTTCTAACATGTTTCCACCAGAGGGCAGTAAATAAAAAGATAAGCAAACAAACAACATTGTTCACTTAACACACTTGTTTCTAAAATCAGATAAACAAAGAAATTTTATCTTCCCATTAACCTACATTATAGACTTCACTGCTGAAAATCTTTATTTGATCACCTCTCCTGCATTCTCATTCTCCGTCATTACCAGTGTGGCCTATAAACATACCCCAGAATGAAGCAGGGGAGGTGGTTTTCATACAATAAAAGAACCTTTCTTCACCACAAAAAGTGCCTCATCTGTACATTCACACAGGGCCTACCTCAGTATGAAATCGCATCTCTGCTGGTCAAGGGGCTTGGTGGGCTCCACTGACTGTTTCATTGTTGTAAGGACAGGCACTGGCAAGAGGCCGCAGGACCACTCCAAGGAGAGCTGTGAATTCTAAGCAGGAATCTTGCAAGACAAGGAAAGGACAGGGATGCCATCCAGTGGTCATCCTGTGGCCTTGCTTCCCGGGCGCTCCTCAGTAAGCACTGCACTGTTTCCACTGCAAGTGCCAGAATGCAGTCTGCAAGCTGTGGATCTGGGGATTAACCAAAGCCAAAACACATCATTAGTCCAGTCTGAGCAAATCTTGATCTTATAACACTCTTTTCTAAAATGCAAGATGAAAACAAAAGTGGTGAAAGGAGGAAAGGAGCTGGGAGCTAGCTAGAGAAGCTGTGTGGCTCTGAGGCTTCTGATCATAGCTGCCTCTCACAGTCAGGTTGGTCAAATTTCTAAACACTGATTTCTGGGACAACCAACGCCTTCAGAGTCACAACCTCCAGGGATAAGGTTGAGAACCAGAATCTCTGAAAATATTTATAGATGATTTCTGCATCCAGTTGGGCTTAGTCCAAGGGCTAGCTGGAGGGAACCCAAGATTTAATTTACTCTCCTATGTTTAGGCAAGGTGTGTATTTCCTATCTCAGCTCTAGTAGTCTTTTCTGACTTCAGTCTTTAGACAGCTACTCTGATCATCCCTTTTAAGTGTCCCAGATACCAAACCCACAGCTAATTCAGTTTGTTGATTTAACTTTGAGCTCTAACGCATACTACAAAAACTAACCTTCTAATACCTCAGTGGGAAGCACAGTACTTACCTGTAAACTGTTTAGAATAATATCTGTTCTTTAGAAGGCACTCAAAAGGCTACTACTTGTGTTACTATTTATAATTATTCTCCTCCAGCTAATCTTTTGGAATATTTTCATGTAGTTGATTCCAATGAATACAATGATACTCTGCAACTGGAACCTGACATCTTAGCTTCCTTATCTGTTTGTCCAACCACCCACGTCTGCACACCCTTGTGATTACTGATAAATTTTAATCATAGTCTCAGTACATTACGTTTACACTAATACTGGCCAAAAACAGGAGCTTTAGTGTCTGGTGAATAGATATGTTGAATTGATAGAAGCATTTCTATGTGCTCATTGCTGAATAAGGCACATAGTTTTCCATTTGATTTTCACAAAACTTCAAGTTGATATTGTATCCCCTAATTTACTGAGGAGAAAACTGGGTTTCTAAGAGGTAAAGTATAATAGGTACACTCCCTTTGTGGCTTCAAATGCTAGGAAATGAACTGTTTCACACAGCAAGCTCTGAGTCTAGGCATTTTCCCTTTTCCCATTACTACTACAGGCCCAGTGTTTAAATCTGAAGGCTTTGCCCAGCATCCAGATTCCCATTAATACAGGATGTGATGTCTTATCTAATACTTGAAGGCCCTTCCCTAGAAAGTCATTCCCTAAAACTACTTATCTTTACAGATGTGCTACCGTGACAGACAGCATTCTGTCATGGTAAACCTCAAATATCATTCATGGTGACAGCTCCTCCTGGCATTATTCCTACCTCACATGTGCACTAGGTACAGAAGCAAACCCACATTTCTCAATCCTCATAAATACCATACACACAGCCACAGGTTTATCTTTCCCATAAAGACCAGGTCTGCAATTGCTTGGTTTTTACCAATAATACGTTGCTGTTCTATTTTCTTGTATCTCTGACTGTATGCGGTTGCAGTGACCTGGGTCAGTTCCAGTCATTACATTGTCAGGATTCAGTGAGAATAAAATGCATCCATAGAGACCCATGTAAATTTTCCCAGCAAACAGAGTGGAAGGTCATGGATCAGGATGAGGGCAAACACACAGCCCAACTAAACTGGACAAGAGGAAATCCTGTTACTAAATTCTTACAAAGTATTCAAGCTCACTTGCCTCAAAATGACTAATAACTAATCCGAAATATCTGTTAACTATGTATTTTATACAAGTTGTCAGGCCAGGCACAATGGGTCAGAAGAAGATAACCAAGAAATGATCCTTGCTCTCAAGGACATATATTTTGAGACCCAAGCACATTTCGGCCTTAGCACATGGTAATGAATGTTAAAATTTACTGTGTGATACAAAATTTAATTGAGGATGATTGTCACAGCCTGCAGTGTTCCAAGGAAGAGGCCTAGGGGAAATAGCCCTTGTGCTAAGTAGTATAGATGAAAAGAAATTACTTAACAGAAGGAGTTGTGGGAAGGCTCATCAGGATTTGCCAGCGAGAAGATTAAACCTCATCTAGAGGCCTTTGAGAGTACCTGAGCATTGGGATGTCTGAGAGCCACAGTGGGGCTGAACTGCGATCCATGTGGAATCTGGGGTTGAGGAGTCCAGAGTTAATCCTACTGACAAGAGGATTTCTGGCTTGACTTTGGGGAGGGAAAAGGCAGAGCAGCAGTGCATTTTGTGGAAATTAATGTTGCCAGAGGTATCAAGAAGCTTAGGGAGCCTGGAGATAAAGGTGGTCTAGTTCAACATTTTAATTTGTTCTTTGGAGTAGAACTAGAAGGTAAATAAATCAAAGATACTTCAAAGTCAAATAAAGAAAGGATATACTAAATTAAACCTTGAAACAGGTGGGGGTTTTTTAAAGCTCTTGTCACAGCCTTATGATAAGCCTCCCAAGGAGAGCGAAAATATAGTATTTCCTGAACTGAACTTATTTGAACACGGAACTACCTTTCCAGTGTGCAGCTCAAGGACTAACACATTTTATGAGGACTGTGCAGGACTTGACCCAAGTAAGGAAGCAGGTGCAATGACAGAAGTTGTCATTTTTGGTAGGATCTCTACACAGCCCTGTCTTTTCAGCTACAAGGATCAAGGGGAAAGCCAGAAATGGGAGACGACGAACCCAGTTGCTCACTCAGCACGTCCTGATGTCATCTTCGACTTCTCTCTTTCTCCTAGATCACACATCTACCAATATCCAGGAACATTTAAAATCTGACCACTTCTCATCACCTTCAGGGCTTCTCAAGAAAAACACCATCATTCTTCTAAGCGGTTTCTTCCTTCACCTTTGTGCCCTGATGTTTTTGTTTTCTTTCTTTAGCCAAAGAAGCCAGAATGGTAATTTTAAAAGTTAGCCAGATAATGTCAGTCCTCTGCTCAAACTCTGCAATGGCTCTCAGATCATTGAGAAGAAAACAACGTCCTAGAAGAGACTTCAAGCCTAACATATTATCTGCCCCCACCCATGTCACCTCTTTGGTCTTACTCCCTGTCATCCCTCTTATATTAACAAACACCAGGCATTATGCTCTCTGTCTTCCTTTTTGAACAACTCAGCCATATGCCTGGAACCTTCAACAATGATTTTGGCTTACTCCTAAAATTCCCTCCTTGATAATACAACGTGCTAATCCTCTTCAGATCGCAGTTCAAATGTCAGTTTCTTTTTTTTTTAAGATTTATTTGTTTTTATTGGAAAGGCAGATATACAGAGAGGAGGAGAGACAGAGAGGAAGATCTTCCCTCTGATGATTCATTCCCCAGGCAGCCGCAACAGCTGGAGCTGAGCCAATCTGAAGCCAGGAGCCAGGAGCTCTTTCAGGTCTCCCACACAGATGCAGGGTCCCAAGGCTTTGGGCTGTCCTCAACTGCTTTCCCAGGCCACAAGTAGGGAGCTGGATGGGAAGCAGGACAGCTGGGATTAGAACCGGTGCCCATATGGGATCCCGGCACTTGCAAGACAAGGACTTTAACCACATGCAATTGCGCTGGGCCCCAAATGTCAGTTTTTGAATGGGATTACATGATCAAGTCCTTGGAAAGTATGTTGACCTTTTCTCTGAAACTTCCCTTCTCCCAATTCTATTTTTTCCTCTTCAGTGCTTATCACCATCTAACATATTATCTATTTTTGTCTTATTGTTTGTCCCATGACCATAGAACGGTTTGTCCCACTAGGACAACCCACTTCCCTTGTCCTTGGCTCTAATGTCTAGCATAAATGAGTAAATATGTGTTGAGCTACTTGGTTAATTAATTTCGTTGGCTCTGACTAGCATACATGAGTAACTATATGTATCGAGCTACTTGGTTAATTAATTTCCAATGCTGTGAGGATTTTTGTAAAAGCATTATGTATATTTTATGGGTAAAGAAATTAAGCCAAGATGATCTATAATTTATTCAAGAGTAGAAGTTAATAGTTATTTAATTTGCCATTTTATAATTTTCAGATTAGAATCTAGGTCTCTTAACTTTTTCCAATTGTACAATATCATAAGGCTATAACAACAGTTTAAAATATAGCTTTAAATAAATCAAAATGACAGAGTCACAGAACCCAGATTTCCCTTTTGAAATAATTGTGAGCTAAATATTATCATTTTCCTTACCTTCAGAGCAGCCCAATATAAAAGTTAACTTATATAAAAAATTAATGAAATGGGGATAAACACACAGAAAGGCATAAATATGCATTCATGCAACTCTCCCTTAAAGGGATCCATCACAAGGCTGCCCTTGTCTTGAGGACCCCTGATGCTGTTGGAGCCAACTTAGCAGCATCTTTTGCTAGTTCAGGGAAGAGGTAATATCTACACTGAGAAACATGAACTGACTAAATAAAAAGATACTATGAAAACTGGAAAACAATTTTGGCATCATGTATCAAAAAATACATACATAAAGCCACCAGAACCACCTTGGAACCCAGCACTTCAGCCAACCACATCAGATACCCTGATATCCCAGTGTATCTGTCAGGATGTAAGATATGAGCCAATCCAAAAGAAGAGCCACTATGGTCTTTTCCACTGGAGTGCATATATTTGCTTATTAAATTAGACTAACCCCTTCCCCACAGCATCCAGAGATCTCTGCAGGAACAGGAAGACTGTGCATAATGGGCTAAGATTTACTAGAGTCATTTTTTAGCTTATCATTACATCATAATGGCACCCAGAAATATTACATAATGTACAAAGGAAATACTGGTGTAAAAACAGACAATAAAAGAATTTCAGAGATTTCCTATGGCTGTTTAAGGGAACAGCTATTCTAGACCCATGGCTCTCAAGTGTTAGTGTGTACCAAAATCAACAAGGAGACTTGAAAAACCACAGTTGTTGGATCCCACCTCAGTACTTTTTGGTAATGCAAGTCTGGGAGAGTCCTGGAAACTGGCAGTCATAAGAAGCTCCCAAGTAACATCGAGGTTACTGGCAATCAGAACAGACCCTTCTTTACTGGGTTTATGCTCTTCTAACAAACACCAAAGAGCTGGCTATGCCGTCCACCTTAAGAGAAGGCACCACCTGTGAATCAGAAACAAACCCTTACCCAACACTGATTCTGCCGACTTCCCAGCCTCAAGAACCATAAGAAATAAATTTTTATTTCTCTTTAGCCACGCTGTATTCAGTTGTAGCAACCTGAACAAACTAAAACAGTGACAAGGCTTCCAGATTGATCTACAGATGCAACAAAATACTTAATTGAAACCACAACTGGATTTTCGCTTGGTTTCTGTTTTATATTCTGATGTTTTGCTTTTGCAGAAGGTGACAAGCTGATATTAAATCACATGAAAATAAAATGTTAGGGGCCCAGTGTGATAATCTAGTGGCTGAAATCCTTGTCTTGCATGCACCAGGATCCTATATGGGCACTGATTTGTATACTTCCTTCCAGCTCCCTGCTAGAGGCCTGGGAAAGCAGTAGAAGATGGCCCAAAGTCTGAGGACCCTGCACCCATGTAGGAGACCTAAAAGAAGCTCCTAGCTTCTGGTTTCAGTATGGCTCAGTTCCAGCCATTGTGGCCACTTAGGGAGTGAATCATTGGATGGAAGATCTTTCTCTCTGTCTCTCCTCTCTGTAAATCTGACTTTCCAATAAAAATAAATGTCTTTTAAAATAAAATTTGGAGCCTGATATAAGAAAAAACAAAACCCATTACCAGATTTTCTTCTCACCAAGTCCATGAGTTAGCAGTGTATCTCTCTAAAATCCAGTCATAAAACAGATTTTTTTAAAAAAATATTTTTTTGGTGTATTTGCGGTAAAAGAACATAATATCTACAGTCAACATTGTGGTATAGGGGATAGCACTTCCTCCTGTTGTGTCAGCATTTCACATGGGCCCCAGCTCAAGTCCTGTCTGCTCCATTTACAATCCAGCTCTCTGCTGGTGTGTTGAGGATGGTCCTAGTTGAGGCCCCTACACCCACATGGGAGACACAAAGGAGGCTCCTGGCTTTCGACTGACACAGCTTCAGGAGATGTGGCCATTTGGGGAACATAATAGCAGATAGAAGACCACTCACTCTGTCTCTCCCTGTTTGACTCTCAGGAAATCTGCCTTTCAAGATAGTAAGTAAATTTTTAAAAATTGAGCTATGATACCAATAGTATGCTGTTACCATCATGACAGCATATTTCAAGATGAAAACAAGCAAATACACTATTCAAAAGATGTTACAAAACAAAGTGCACTCTATCTCCCCCCTTCTCTGTCCCTATTTACTCTAATTTTAATAGGTTGGTCCACATCAAAGCTCATGTTGAGACTAAACTCTCCAATATATTGGAATTAACATGCTGTGAAGTGAAATGTTTACAAGGCATTTGGATCATGGAAGCAGAGCCCTTTTGAATAGTAATGCTGAGTGTGTCAGCTCCTGTTCTTCTGGACCTGGAGTATTTACCTACAGAACAGACTGTGAAAGTCAGCCTGCCCTCCTCTCCCTAATCCCCACTTTCAACCCACATATGCTGTCCTCCACACTAGCCAGCTCATTGCTCTGGCAGGTGTTCCAACAGGTGCTGCCATCCATCCACCAGGTAACAGCAGCACGAGACATCCCACAGGATGTGGCCACCTCGTCTCAAATCTCTTGGCCTTCAGAACTGGGCCAAAATAAAACCCTTTTCTTCACCAACTATTTACTGTATGGAATTCTAAGAACAGAAATTGGACTAATATGCCATTAGAAGACAGAAATGTGTTTTTGAAAGTTAAGGCTGTCTCAAAGCACACGTGTGGACTGAGGATTTGCTTGAAAGAGATAAATGATCCTTCCCATGTATGATGGCTACCATTGCTGAGCAAATCCACATAGTAGAGAAACTCTTAAGATCCAGTTCTAGTTTGGTATTTCCAACAGTTCCACTTCTTATCTCCGGATTCATGCTGGTGAGTCCATTGGCAAAACTCGGATAAGGTGAAGCTTGATTTTACTATGCTAAAGAAGATGGAGATGAAAATGTTTTAGGTTTGCCCCATTGGTCACAGAGCAATAGAAAGAAAAGGTCTTGCAAGTAGGAAAAGTTGTGTCACTATCAGGAGGACTGAACAGGCAGGCTGTCTCCTCATTAGCACCAGCTACAGCAGTGCTACAGCTTTTAAGATTTTTGTTTTTAAGATTTATTTATTTATTTATCTATCTGAAAGTCAGAGTTACAGAGGGAAAGAGATCATCTGCTAGTTTGCTCCGTAAATGACCATGTTGGCCAGGCCTGAGCCAGGTCAAAGATCAGAGCCAGATGTTTCATTTCGGTCTCCCATGTGAATGCAGGTGCCTTAGCACTTGGGCTATCCTCTGCTGCTTTCCTAGACACATCGCAGGGAGCAGGATGGAAATACAGTGGCCAGGACTTGAACTGGTGTCCCTACAAGATGCTAGCACTGCAGGCAGCAACTTAACCTGCCACAGTGCCTGCCTTGACAGTGCCTATTATTACAGGTTACACACATCATCATAATGCGTTTTGTGTAAAGTTGACATCAAGAAATCCACCTATGTATTTGTTATTTGAAACTACTTCCAACATAATTAAGAGGAGGAACTTGGGAAACTCCCTTGGCAAGTCATAGCTCCCACTGGTGAACATGTGGTCTAGACCTGGGGGTCGGACAAGCTGGGAAAAGTAGCTCCAACAGCCAGCTAATGTGCAAATTGGTAATGGAACAGGGTGGGCCAGGCAGGACTAAGCAAACCTTAGCCCACAAGGGAAACTAGAGACCAAGATGGAGCACAGGTCATGCCGAGCAAGGCTCTTGTACCTCCTGGTCTGCATGAGCCAGGAACACTAAGCCACAGTGTCTAAGGCAGAGGCCAGGACAGGTAAGGGGCTGAGCCAAGCTGAGTCAGAACAACCACTGGCATGCACGTGATCTATGGCTGGGAACAGGCCCAGTTGGGGAGCTAAGGGGACAACCTTAGCTGGGTTGAGGTTCCCACCAAGGGACGTGTGGCATAGAATGGGGGCTGTGTTATGAACAGGAAATGGTTGTTGTCTCCCTTGGCACAAATGTGGACTGAGATTGGATGCACTGAGCCAGGCCAGACTCCAACACCCTCTGGTGTCCTGGAGGACCTGGGTAGATGTGGGATGGACTAGGCAAGGTCTCAACCCCTACTGAGCCATGTGTGAGCCATATGTGGGTATGAACGAGCCATGGCTGGGCTGAAATATCCAACAGCAAGGACCAGTTTGGGTTGAAGACCAGTCAGGAAAAGCCACTGTTCCTGCTAAGACAGGAGGTGAACTGAGTAGGGCTGGCTCATGGACCCACTGGTATGCACAAAATCTGGCATTGGGAGAGGTTCTGATGGAGGAGCCTGGGCAATTCCTCTGGCAGGACACAGTTCCTGCAGGTAAGTGCAAGAAACATGATAGGAAACAGCCCAGAATAGTCCATGGAAAGGTACCCACAGGCATACATCTGGCATGGATCGGGCAGGACCAGGCTGAACCTGTTCACATCATCCACTGACAAATCCAGGCACCAGAACAGAGTGTGGGTCAAGCCGGGTTCAGTCGCAACAAAAATTACGGCACAATACAGAATGCCAAGGTGAGGTTGCCGGAGCCCAATGTGACCACAGCACCCAACCAGCACACATGAGAACCAAGAAGGGAGGGGGCAGAGCTGGCAGGGGAATAAAAGGTAGTTCCTTTGCTGGACAGCTACTCCCACTGGAGAGCATGAGCTGGGATGGGGGTAGACCAGACTAGGCAGGGCTACAACACCTGTGCACTTCATGTGGACTAGATCAGGGAAAAGCCAGGCTGGGCTGATTATTCCTACTGGTGCAATCTACAATTAGAGTGGGTGAGGGTTGTTGGGGCTTAGCCACAGCATCAGCTGGCAGAAGCTGGCACTGGGGGCTAGTTTTGTCAAGTCAAACCACAAAACTACCTGGAGAGGGCATAATCTGGGAGTGGGAGAGGCCTGAGAGGGAAATAGTGGGCTCATACCTCGGGTTACCACTTCTATGAGAGGGCACGAAAACCAGGACAGGGGCTGGGGTGGAATAGGGTGTGGGACAGACTGGACTACTGCTACACATACTGGCAAACCAGTGTAGGGGGTGGGTCTGGTGGGGGTTATTGTGGGTTGTTCCAACCCAGGCTGCAGCTCCCACTTATTTATGCGAGGGCCAAGAATGTGCTGGGCAGAACCAGGCTGGACTGTAACACCCATTGTTTGCAGTGGAAGTCGGGGTTGAAAACAGAACCAACCCAATGATAGCAACCACCAGCTGATCAGGGCCATGGACTGAGCCGGACCCTGTACCTGCTAGTACATACAAGAATCTGGTCTGAGAACACCTCAGACAAAGTTTCTTTGGAGATCTCGCCAATTGAAATGCTGGACTCAGAACCCTAACCAAGAAAAGAGAGAAGACAGAACAGGTCAATCAACCATCTCAGCTATATGTTGGCAGCGAAATAGGGGCAAAAGGAGACTCTATGATGGACTGTGTAAATCAGTGGATTCTTCAAAGACCTCATAGTGCTTGGAGTGGCAAGATTGGCAGCAATTCATAATTGGTGAACTATCAAAACCACTTGAGCAAGAACCTTGGAGCATACCCTACATCCGCGACCTGGGAACGGTGTGAAATTGGGTGGGCCTTCTCCCTTAATACTCCCTTTTAAACATGAAGGAAACAATATGGAAATAATAGTCTTACCCACTTTCCTATTGCCCTTGAACCTTTTTTCTCCAATTAACTATGTAAAGATTGTCAAAAATATAATTTTAAAAATTTTAAAAAAAGAAATTACTTTTTTGCTTTTCTTTCTCAACATCTCTGTGAACTGTTCTTAGTTCCTCTCATGTTGATTGCAAGCAAAGCATTGTGTTACTTTATTAAATGAGTTGGAAACATCCAGAGTTCTGTGGGGAACACTATAAAAGCCTGAGCTTCTGCCTGCTCCAGCAACAATCACATGAACAGAAGGATTTTGCTAACATTCTGCTTTCTTTTCAGCCTTCTAGAACTTCTAAAACATAACGTACTTTGAGGAAGAAAACTATACTCAGTAGGGAAAATTCACCTTTTCACAAGGGAAAAGTGAAAGGGACATAGACCTCAATCAGGCAATTTTACTCTTCTGCCTAGTGAAAAGTTGTTAAAATACATAAAACTTATTTATTTTCTAATTAACAGCCATAGAGCTCATCTCAAGAAACTGTGTAAGTACTCAATTAAATGGAAATGGTCCAACATCGCCATGCAAAAATGGTAATTAAAAATAGGAGGGAGAAAGACCGATTATAAATCACACTACACTTGAGGCCATAAAAAAAAAAACTCTTTAATTAACCAAAGAATGAAGCAAACAAACTGTGAGCTTTTGAAACTGATCACCAAACTTTAGAGACAAATGATACAATACTTTATTTATGTGTCATCAGCAACTAAATCCAAGCCCTCACTATCTCTAGTGGTAAGGATCATCCTAAACAAATTCCAAAATATTATCATTGGAGATTTTCCAAGTCCACTCTGTTTCATTGTGGCTCATCTATCAAATCAGTAAATCTGGAAATATGTACTGCAAGAGTCAGACTATTATCAGAGAACAAAAGTGTTTGTCCGAAATTCTGATGTGAAATCAAAATAGAAAAATCCAATACTGCAGACACTGAACTCAAACATACATGTCTGTGTTCTCTGATATAGAGAAAAACTGTTCATTTTAGAAACTTTAGACATTTCTTAAAGTCTGTAGTCTTCAGGACCTGTTGTCAACACTATTTGTGTTTCTTTTGGAATAACTTCTACTTTGGTCATTACCTCATGTATAGTATACTATCAAGTAATCATAACCATGACAAAACCCTTATCCAGCAATTACTTGGTTTTCTAAGAAAATTCTGTCATCCATCTATAGCTTAACAATGCTGGCATGGTGTGTTAGCTTCAAAGCGCTTATTGATCTGATTCAAATCCATGGTTCACTGTGAGCCTGGAGCTGAAACAGTGAGCATCAATCGTAAATTTGAAAGTACTTAAGTTCTCATGAAGAGCGTGATTCAAGGTGAAGGAAAGAAACTCAGGAACATGTCTAGGTGAATCAAAGCTGAAGTTGAGAAAGTTGAGATGGTTTTCTACTTCTCATGCTGCTCTTTTGTTTCTATAATTTCTCTCCTTAAGGATATTAGTTTTAATGACATGTGTTGCCTCAATAATTCTTTTCTTCACATAAAGAAAAAGAAGCATTCCGAAGTATTTTAATTCTGTAACAGGAGATAAATTAATGTTAAATACAGAGGCAAACCACTAGGGGTGTAGTATGGGGGAAGCGGGAAGCCATCAAATGACCAAAAATAACCCTCAAAGATGGAAAAAGGCATCATTTAGGAATTCACTAAGGTCCATGCCCTCATTCTCTGTCAACATAATTTAGTCCTCATATGCCTGACTCCATTACCATATAGCACTGCCCACTGCTCCTTGTTTTTTTTTTTTCACAAAACAATGCAGTTCCAGGTCACTTTGGAGGGTGATTCACCAGTTCACAGTGGAGTTCTGAGTAGGGCCTCTAGATGGCACTCGTTCTTATCAGTAGTCAAAGCAAACCATTTCATTCCCTAGCTTCATAATAATCAAATCACACAGGTTCTTTTATATTTTGAGGCAATTGCCCTAGGCAATCTTAGTGGAAATTTATATATATATACATATCTATATATATATATATAAAACACATAATGCAATAGTAAATTATGCATTTAAGAAAAAAATTGGAATGCTTTAGTCCCTGCTGCTGTCCTGATGAAACCCTGCATAGCCAGTATTCTAATCATGCAGAACTGACCATGCAGCTTTATACAGTTCTCACATTTACATGGAATCCCCCTTTCCATGGCACTACTGTACCATGAAAGGAGAGAGGAGTCAATATTTCCAGCTCCCCGGCAGGTTTCTCTGAAACTGCTACCACTCCACAAAAGCCACAGGAGGTTAATGGTCATGATATCTGTGGTTAGAAGCAGAAGCTAGACTTGGGTGATGACATCTGTGTTTCCTACTAACTCAGGGCTATTCCTTTAACTGACGGATTGGTGGCCTTGGAAATAACATGTCTTCCTGTGTCATTAGCTGCATCAGGGTTGCATCTATGAAATCAGCCTTGGGCCTTGATGTCACAGCAGTGTCGCTTTTAAACACACACACACCATCTGGTTGAAAGCTCCACAGCCTCCAAACACTTCTCCACTCCTACCATATACACAGAGTTCTCAGCAAACCAAAGAACTTGTTCATGCATTGCGGAGGAATACATTTTGGTTTTATTGGTCTGAGCACAATCAGGATGTGGTTGTAGAAACTGGGAAATGTCAAAGCTTTTTTTTTTTTTTAAAGATTTATTTTTATTATTTTTTCATTGGAAAGGCGGATATACAGAGAGAGGAGAGACAGAGAGGAAGATCTTCCGTCCGATGATTCACTCCCCAAGTGAGCGCAACGGGCCGATACTATGCCGATCCGAAGCCAGGAGCCTCTTCTGGGTCTCCCACGCGGGTGCAGGTTCCCAAAGCTTTTGGGCTGTCCTCGACTGCCTTCCCAGGCCACAGGCAGGGAGCTGGAAGGGAAGCGGGGCTGCCGGGATTAGAACCGGCGCCCACATGGGATCCCGGGCGTGCTAGGCGAGGACCTTTAACCACTTGCGCCACCGCGCCGGGCCCAAAATGTCAAAGCTTTGAAGATAGATTGTATAATTGAAAACTAAAAAGACGTTTATGGCATTTCTTTCTCTCACGCTTCCTCAGATGTTTAGTGGACACACATATTTAGGTCCCTAGATCTGGAAGAATTCATCATTCTGTGATAATCACAGGTATTCCCAGGAATGTGAAAAAAACAGTGTTCCATTAAAATTCATCTTATCTTATTTCAGCTCTAACTTCCTGACCCTAACAGTGGGCATTCTTTTTCCCACAGCTTATCTTTGAGTTTACAGATTGACCCTTATATAAGTGATTCTGACAAATACAAGACAGGTGAATTTTTTAAAACTCCTAAGGAAACACACAAAACAACCTCTTAATAACCCTTTGTCCTCAAAGCAAAGACCTTTGCACTTATTTACAATTAAAAATTCTTATAGGCACTCACTCTTTGGTGAATTATTTTTCTAATAATTTAGCTTCCCAAGACATAGCACTATCAAGGTCATAGGTTCCATACACAAAACCTTAGTGATGTAAGTGGCATTAACTAACTGAAATGGGCCATTTAACTAAGTCTGGATTTTCCTACGAAGCCAAGAAATTTGATTTAGTTTTTTATCTCTCTTTACATTTTCCTCATAATATTCTGACCCAGGAGAGCGAAGAAAAGCAACTACAGCTGCAGATTTACTCAGAAACATTTTAAGCCTGCCATTTCCCTCAAATATTGCCCAAATGTTGAGAGCTCCATAAAACTCAAGCTTCATTAGATGAACTCTTTAAACCCACCAAATGTAGTTTTCTAGGAAGAAAGCTGCCAGTTTTCAAGACTCAAGATTAAGGCTCCAGATGGCCCTTCTCTAAAGGGGTAAGTACTAATTGGGTTTCCATGTCCTTATTTGACTCTGTGGCCTGTTGAGGGCATCCCTTTCAAGAGAAGATAATGGAAACTCAAAGTTCACGTACAGGCCCAGCTGAAGGTCAGGGAAACGTTTCCTACATGATATTGACCAATGGGAACTTGGGACCCTTGATCTGTTAACCCATCTATTTACTCTCTTCTAAGCTTCTTCTATCTGACAAAATACCTCAATATCTGCCTCTAGAAGATTCCTTCTTCTGCCTCTCAAAAGCTATTTATCCAGTCCTGTAGCTGCACACAAGCAGTCCTTGGCTCTGTCACAGTTTCCAGGGGTTATTAACAGCACTTATAACCCCTGAACTGTCTTAGATGAAATGTCAAGACAGAGATAAGAGCAGAGAGGTTATGAAGTTCATCGATAGTTACCCAATTTGTAGATGGCTAAGTCCATACACTCATGTTTCTTAGGATTGCAGCACTGGAAGGAGCCAGATCAGCTCTCCTCCTACCTGCTCTCTGGGCTGTGAGCACCCAACTAGAAAAAGGGGCTAGGGTTCTCTCTAGAGCAGACTCCAAGAAAGTGCTGTGACTTGGATTAGTGAGATGTCCTTGGGATTTTGTGTCAGCAATCCCCATTTCTTATTCAAATACACACACACACAACCCACAGCAAGACCCACCAAGAGTCATTAGGAAATGACTCTTCTGGTTACTCTTTTGGAAGGCTTTTGGTGATTGTTAGCATACTAGAACAGTACTGAAAACCACTTCTCATTTTCTGCTTAAGGCTATTTGTCAAATTCTTTGGCCACAGATCATAATTGTCTTAATACCTATTAAGTATCCATCTGAGACAGTTGAGGAAATATTGTAATGCTGTTTTAATGAAGAATCTGAAAGCTTTCTGCCATCCACACAAAACCTGCCTCTAAACAGAAGTCTTAGATACTCCTACTCCAAGCCGAAGATATTTTATACCTTTTTTTTTTCTCAGTTGGCACATCCTCACAATAGCCCTAATGAGTCTTAGCTACTTACTGTGGAGCCACATTTTTATAAAGGCCACTAACATTCTAGTGAAAATCTGCTGGGGGTCAAATGCAAACAAAGCCCAATAGCTTTTATCTTTTCTTCTTATCAAGTTCTTAAACCTCTCCCTCCAACAACCCCAAGACATATTGAATTTATGTTTCTTCCTACCTCTCCAGAGTTTTTATATTAGAGTGCCTGACACCGTGCATCACAACTGGAGCCTCCCAATATACCTGATGTCAATTCAAAGATTGAGACTATAAGATATTTTGTGCTATTAGCTCTATCACCAACTGAGTCCTTAGGATGTGATAATTGCTTATAAAGCTCTGTCATAGGCGTGGTCAAATTTCACAAAGCCCAAAAAGATAAGCAAATGTAAAGTAAAACAAAAATGATTTAAAATATTAACAGATGAAAAATTATATTCAATTAAATTAGCATTACTTAATGCCTAAATATACTTTATTATGGCCATCAAACTCTACAGGTAGAGAAAAGAAGAATAAGGATGAAGGAATGAGGGAGAGAATCAAAGAGGAAATATAACCAAAGTAAGGAAAAAGTAAAGAAGGATAAGGGGGAGTCATGTAAAAGTTCAGGTTATATAAGAAAGACAAAATAAATAGCTAAGATGAAAAGGAAGGACATAGCAAAAAGAACAATTGGATGGTTTTGAAGTTTCAGTGTAAGGTATAACATTCAATTTTCTGTTATCTAACATAAACTAATCACAACGAGGCTATTAGTCACAGTTCTACAATTTCTTTTTATCTTAGCACCTGCTGAGTTTTCACTTTGAAGGCCCAAGGATTGATCCAAAGATGCTGCCATTATAACAACTACTCTGGAAAAGATCTCACAAGTCTGAATTTTACTTCCCATTAATTTACTAAGATTGATCTGATCCATTTGAAAGTCTCATACTTTAACCATTTTCACAAGCCCTCAAATAGAAATTTTGTGAATAAGATGCTTGCAGTAAATAAATGCACTTTGAATAAATGTCTGAATTACAAAGATAATGCTTGTTTTATTGTTTTCTTGGTTTCTGCATGTAGGCTGTTAAGATTTAATCCGATTTTGAGTTTTGGTTTTTTTTGGGGGGGTGCTAGATTTTCTTTTCTGTGAAATTTTCCCTCTGATCTCAGTCTTATCTTCCAAAAGTGCCTTCAAGTTTCATAACAGTTATGGATTTCTTTGCTAGCCTTATCTATTTTTATTACTCAGCAGTAGTCAGTTTCCCTCCAGCTGAGTTGTGGTAATTAACTAGAATAACAGGGAATGACTCAGATCCCTGCTCTGAATTTCACTTCCAGCTTCAAGTTCTAAAAATATCTTCCTCTTAGTTAAAATGGCCATTTCAATGCTGTCATTGTGCAGAAGAAGACCTGGAAGAGCTTCTTTGACAATCAGGAGCATCCAAGAGTCTTCAAGGTTTGACTTTTCAACCTGTAGATTTCCTTTGGCTGATTCAAAACATGAAAGTCTCCCATGCTTTTCAATCTTAGGAACTTTAGGCTAGCTCCAGGACATCAGGATAGATTGCAGCAAGTTCCTCAGCCCTCAGTATCTTTGAGCCATAAAATGGATTCCTAAACAAGTGAAGCCACCTGTCTCTGAAACAAACCCATGTGAAGCTTCCAAGGAAGAGCATCAAAAGTAGCAATTCTGCCCAAAAGGTGAAAATGACTCTACTTCCCAATTTTTAAACATCTTTCCTAAATCAAACAACTGACCAGTATCTATTGAACAGAGATTTCGTGCAGACTAACACTGATGAAAATAGGGCCTTGTTCTAAGCCTTTCAAACAGCATTTGCACCACCCATCCCCAAATGACTGGGCTTATTGTTCAATACAATGATACAATGTGAAAACCCTTTGAGTCATTAACTGAACTCATATTGAGTAAACATGAGTGAGGATGAAAAGAGCTACATAAACATCCACGGAAAGTGAAATTTCACTTAAACCTGCAACAAAAATTAGTATATTCTTCAATGGTGACTCAGGCAGGAATGAATATGTTTCATTGGCTCCCACAAGTATCCTTCCCATCTCCTTTACACAAGTCCTTTGGTTTACTCAAGTTCACAGCTCCTCAGTCCCTTTAAATCTGAGCACAAGCACACAGCATCCAGATAGATGTCTCTGCTCCTCTAGCTGAAAGACCCAATGACTTCCCTCCTTTTACAACATTCACAATTTGAATCTATTCACCTTTTATGTACTTCTACCGTCAAATTCCATGCTCCTTAGGAGAAGGAGCCAGGCCCATTACTTTTGCTTACCTACAGCATTTAAATTAAGGCCCTTGCATTATTCATATATGCACTTGTTTTCCTTGCATTCATTTTTTATCCATTAATTCAACACAAATTTACCAAATAAGTTACTGTGTTCAAACATCATTTGAAGAGCCATACATACAGTAAAACAAAAATGGCTAGAGCTCATTTCCCTTTAAGTTTGCACTCCAGAATGGGAAAGCAATTGAACAGCAAATAAACAAACATAATGTACATAATCCCTAAGTAAAGACTGGCACAAACAAAGGCAGGAGTATCTATCATTTTAGTACAGAAACCAAAGAGAATATTCTTTGAGGCACTGGACTGAATAAATTAGACAGTGTGATATTTTTCTTACTTCTATAATCAAACCATCAAAGTATAAGAAGGAAGAGACTTCAGGGAATAACAGCTTCCAGGATCAAGCCAAGCAACTGCGGAAATGAACAGAAAGTCACTTAGCAAACTCACTGTAGGAACAACCCATTGATGTTCAGGACAGGCTTGACAAAGAAGGAAAAGAGAATTAAGAAGCTTCTCTTTGAGTTAATAAGCCACTCCCACTAATGTACAAATACTGAACAAGGTAAGACCTGAGAAGGTTCTAGTGTGTTCTGAAGCCCTTCTAGATGTACACAGAACTTTATCTGAGATGCAAACACTGTGCTTTTACATAGTTATTATAGTAACGACACTGCCCTAAAAGAACTCATGGTTTCCTTAGCAAATCCCATGCTCTGTGACATGATCCACTACCACTAAGATTGTACCATGGGAAATGGAAGATTCAAAGACAGATGGCTCCCCAAGTAGTGTAAAACATGCAAGAATGCATTTAGAATGCATTTAGGAAAATGGAACCAGAACACGCCCATTTAGTACCAAAAATATTGAAGTCCATTCGAAAAATTCATAGAAACTACATATGATGAATATGTGCAAGGTAAAGGAAAGAGATGGAGAAAGGTGTGAGGAGATGGTGGAGAGTGAAAGCAAGTGAGACACAGGAAGCCATGGGGAGACAAAGGCAGAAGCAGGCAAGCAAGCAGAAGCTGCATGGTCGACAGGACTGATAGTGGCTTTTACAGAGAGCAGCAGTGAGCTCAGACATCGCATCTTCGGCAGGTGTCAGGCTGTTACATGCTTCTTGTCCCACATAGTTTATTAGTTATACACATGAGCCAAACGACATAGTTATCATGAAATTCTAAATCACAAGGACATGGGGCTTTTCTCTTGGTTCCTTAAAATACACCCATGTTCACTGAAATCCTCTGAGAGAGCAGGGAACACATTACCTAACAACACGCAGATGTTGTGAGACCACACGCTCCAAGGAATTCCCAAAGGCCTGATTCTTAGCAGATGTATCAAAGCTGCCTAGAGAGTTTGACAGAGAAGGAAATCAAGACTTGGCATGTTTATCAAGTACACAGACTGCCTGTTACTCAACCCAATTGCAGTGTGTCCTTTTGAAGTATGTCTCATGAGGTAAAGCATTTGTCCTTCTGCCACTGCCTATATTCCTTTGCTAAAAGGATAATTTTTCTATATGAAAGTCATGAATGTGTAACAAAGATTATTTTATAGAATATAAAACATTAAAAAACCATCCACTATTTGACATAACAGTGATGCAATCAAGCACTTTGTATTTCCAAATTCTTTCTCTTTTACAGATTTATTTATTTGAAAGAGTTCAAGAGAATGCACAAGATCTTCTATCTGCTCATTCATTTCCTAAATGGCTGCAACAGCATGGCCAGGAATTCCATCCTGATCTCCCAAGAGAATGGAGGGGCACAAGCACTCAGGCCATCTGGTGGGGTGGGGGGTGCCTTTCCCAGACACACTGGCAGGAAGCTGCATCAGAAGAGGAGCAGGCAGAATGCGGCTGGTTTGTGCTAAATGCCAGCCCCCAACTCTCTTTTCCAAGATTAACTCTTTGATATTTATTTATTTATTATTTGAGAGACTTACAAGAAAAAAAGGAAGAAGGGAGGGAAAAAGGAAGGGAAAGACACTCCAAGGATCTTCCATCCATTGGTTCACTCCCCAAATGGCAGCAAACAGCTGGAGTTGAGATGATCCAAAGTCAGGAGCTAGGAGCCTCCTCCAGGTCTCCCATGCAGGTGTAAGATCCCACAGCTTGGGGCCATCCTACACTGCTTCCCAGGCTGTAAGCAGAGAGCTGGATGGGAAGTGGAACAGCTGAAACAGAAACCAGTGCCCACATGGCATGCTGTCACTCCAGAAAGAGGTTTAGTCATACTGCTGCCTTCCAACAACTTTCTGTTTAGTATATATTTTGTACCTGCCTTTCTTATTTTACATCTTGAATCCATTCCCAAATAAGTAAACGCTGTTTCTATAACATGACAAAATATTTTGTTAAACTTATTTTAATAATTATTGCCAACTTTTAAAGTTGCTTCCAGTTAATCTGTCACAGAAACACTCTGAAGGACAACTTTATCCAAATGTTGGTCCAGATACCAAATGGTTTCCTTAGCCTACACCCCTCCAGTGAAATCCTGGGGAGAAGAAAAGCAAGTATTCAAAATTTTAAAATGTTTTTAAATGTGTGAAATGTGTTATCAAGTGGTCCTCCAGAAAGTTTATGATGATTAAACTTTCCAAAGCAGAATGTAAGAATGTGTCTTTCTTATGCTCTTGTTAACACTGCATTTCTTCTTTTAAAAAAAATTGTTAATGTCTTTTTCACAGCTTTCTACCATCTCAACACTAAATACTCACTAAAATCATTTGAGGAGCTTTTAAATAATACCAAGACCTGGATACCATCCAGTGAAATAATAGAAGTGGAGCTTGGGTATTTACCCAAAGGAAACACAAACTTGAAAGAAAACAGACACACAAGAAGTTTTTGATATCAGAGGAAGATGTTATCCTGAACAAGCCAAATCTGGACAGAATTCTGGGCAAGAATTCCTTCTAATAGGTCCATTCTCTAGTCACTGTTTTCATACACTCAAGTGAAATGGAGATGATCAGAATATCTGGCAATTCCCTTCAGACATTCGTAATCACATCAGTTCAATGCACTGAATTACATTGTGTATCAAGCAGGCACACCCTTCTCTGTTCAATTCATTCCTGACTCTTTCTTTAGGACCCCTGCTGCAGCATCACTTCCTAAGGAAGATTTTTCTGCCCCTTGACTACAACATATCTCCTCCCAATGTGGTTCTGATCTTGTCTTTTAAGTTATGAGATGGAAGTTTAAAGTAAACATGTAGGTACATATAGTAATCTAGAGGAGTTATATAATGGAGACTAGCATATCAAATAAAGATTTAGTGCAGTATGTATCTCTACTCCAAAATAAAAAATGGACTCCCAATGAAACTGGTCAATATATCTTGACAACAGGATGCTAGGTTTTCTACCATTGTCTATACCTACAATGTCATTATATGATTAAATAGCAAAATGATGGACTTGTGTCTATTTTTGAAGGACTATAGTACCGTAATAATATATGGGAAATCAGTGGGAGGGAGAGAGACTGGGAAGAGTGGAATGGGAATTCTCTGAGCCTATGGAACTAAATCATAAAAATTAAAACATTCAAAATAAATATGTAAAAGAAAAAAGAATCCGAAGAGTTACAGCAGATTCATGGACAGTGAGATTCAATACTGGAAGATGGGAAGGGTTTGAATAGGTAGAAAGAGTGTATAATGAGATGTAAATGACAGTCATTACCCTGTTTAAGATTATTTAAACACTGTAATAAACTGAAAGCTAAAAACCCTCCATAAAAACTCAAACACATCCATACATTGAAATTCTGTGTATTAATTTCAGTGAAGGTACAGGAGATAAACAGGCATTTTTCAAGAAATCTAGTCTAATGCATGGATCACTGATGCCAAGTGGGCCACAGTCATTGCTCAGAAATCTCCAAAACTTAATTATTGTTCTCTTAAGTAAGTGGCAGATGTGTCAGATTTCTACCTACTTCTGTGCCCAGATTAACACAACCATACGTGATTTGCCTCAATATCGGTAGGCAAAGGTTGGAGAGAGGAAGGCAAAGGCCATATCACCTCATAACTTTACATGTTTCCAAATTCTGTGAGAATATCATACTAGTCTTTGTTTCCTCACATGCCTCTCCTGGACATTAGCAGTTCAGGGTAAAAGATCTTTCCTTTGGCGTCATACCTGCCATCTGTTGCCTGATTCAGCAGTGCTGCACTGAAAAACCAGCACTCCTTAGTTGACTGTATTGGGTATAGATCAACCTATTGTCATTCAGGACGAGATGGACAGGCAGACCCACAAACTCCAGAGCAAACCTCCTCCAAAGCACCATCACCCTTGCAGTATGTGTCATCTGAGTTCCTAAATTCCACCTTCCTTGGTACCACAAAAATGCTTGGAAATCCACTAGGGAGTTCACCAGAAGTTAATTTATAGGGGCAGCAAACTTTTTTGTTTAAATTCTGAAGCTCCTGATGGAATTTTCTTAAAAGGCAACAAACAGTATTTATGATATTCATAACTTTACAACAAACCATTGTGTTGCATGCCAAATAAGTTTTACCACTTCATTTACATCCTACATGATGCATAATTTTATGACCCCAAGACTCCACACCAAACACAATCTCTCATCAAAAGGACACAGGTGGCTCAGCAGGTGGTTGTTAGTCATTTTTAAAAGTCCATAGCTCACCCTGCAGAATATAGTTTAATGTGCATTTCCACAGATTCCCATGGGGAAGAGTCTTACTTTAAGCAAGTTTAGTCAAGCACCGGACAAAACCCCTCACTCATTATATGCTCCTGAGATATTTAATTTGAATCTTTTAGAGATGAATCATGAAGAAGATCACCAGCCATCCAAACACAGAAATGATATTCCTATGGTATGAATTCCTTTTATGTTACTCTATCATCTCTTTATTTTCCCAATTTTAACTGTGTAAAGCCAAAAGGATGGGATGTACTTTCTGGACTTCTTTAATGCTAGAATTCTAGCCAGCTTACTGGTTTGGGATAAGAAAAGTCCCTCAATCTAAAGTCAGGTAATAGACTTTAACTCATTTTTCTTTTTATGAGGCATTTCTGGCTATTTCTCCCACTAACTATCCTTCCCATTAATATTCAGGCCTTGAAAACTGACATCATCTAAGTATCTCCAGGATGTTGCTGATTTACGTAAGAGAGGCTGATTTAAAAAAAAGGAAGATCTACTGGGTAGGAAGAAACAAAATGATAAGCAGGATATAAAGTCTGCATGGAAGACATAGAAAGGATATAAGAGATTTTTTTAAAACATCGTAAGTATTCACAACAAGTGCATTACACCAACCAGGAGGCAGAATAAAAGTAAATAAGCATTTACTATGTCCACCTTACCCTTTGCGATCATGTTATTGAATAGTCATAGCAAACCTGTAAGAATAATGTTATTGCTCCCAAGTTACAAAAAGAAATGGCTGCAAAGAGAAATTAAGAAAAATTCCCAAAGTCATTCAGCTAGAAAACAGCTCTACTGGGATTCAAACCAAGGTCTTTTTGTTCTAAAAGTGTTGTTCTTACTGTGCTAGCCTGCTTTCTCAGCTCTACAGACATAAGGAGTAATTTTTAACACTCAGATTTAAAGAGGCACTTATGTCTTTATTTTCATGTGTTCTTACATATTTCCCCAGCTACCCTGAAGAATGGAGTAAGACAAGTATCAATCCATATCGCAAACTTGAAAAGTGTTTGCATTCAGTCATTCAACAAGTCTTCAAAAAGCATTTCCTTTTCTTGCCAAGAAATATTCTGTAACTTATTGGTACACAAGTTGGAAGACGCCTCTTCATGTGTGTGTGTTGGGGGGGGATGATGGGGCTCAAATTCAAATAGGGTTAATGACACTGAACAACAAATGCAGCCACTTGCTTGACTTCTCTTTAAGAAACCCACATACCTGAGGGTAGGAATCCTAAAATTCTTCACTAAATAAGACCAAATCACAAGGGTGTTAGGGATATGGGGGCATTGTTTCACATACTACTACTAATACAAGAAAGAGGCTAGAATCTTTTTAAATGAAACAATATCACTCACTGATAACATATTCACTGACCCATTTAGATGATACCATTTAATAAGTCCTGTGAACCATCCTCTATAAAGCCCAGTGAAGATGGTGGCACCCATCTCACTGACGTTTTTTTATTAGGCTTCACAGAACCTGGTAACAGGGCAAACTGCAAAGGTCCATGCTCTTTCTCCATAGCAGCAATGAAAAAAATAAAGACATTACTTAAAGAAAAATTTTTAATTGTGCCTATTTGTAGCAGCTAAAGTTGGAGGGGAACACTACCTTAGAGAAAAGACATTTTCTCAAATCTTTAAGAAGCAAATGATCACATGTAGTCATCATCAAACATCTATTAAGATTGAAAGGGAGCCACTCTGCCCACATAGAACAGAACATACGATGATCCAATCTGAAGTCAACAGATATTTGCGTTTACTTAGAAGTGAAGAACTAAAATAATAACCCACCCCTCAACACAACACAACACAGAGTAAGCTTCTAAAAATAAAAATAAAAAATAATCCAAAAGGTTAATTTTGTAAATTTTAATATTCTTACAAAATCAGCCATTCTCCTACAAAAATAGTCACATGCCTTTTTAAAGTTTTAAATTTGTATTGGAAAGTCGGATATACAGATATGAAGAAAGACAGAGAAGATGATCTTCTATCCGATGATTCACTCCCCAAGTGGCCGCAACGGCTGGATATAGCCTGATCTAAAGCCATGAGCCAGGCACCTCCTCTGGGTATCCCACGTGGGTGCAGGGTCCCAAGGCTTTGGGCCATCCTCCACTGCTTTCCCAGGCCACAAGCAGGGAGCTGGATGGAAAGCAGAGCCGTCGGGATTAGAATGGTGCCCATATGGGATCTCAGTATGTGCAAGGCGGGAACCTTAGCTGTTAGGCTGCTGAACTGGAGCCCAAAAACAGTCACATTCTTTAAAACTTGTTATCCTTTTGTTTAGAAACAACATGATGGCAAGAATGCCACTGTCACTTGATAGATGTCAGAAGTCATTTTGAAAATTTTCCTCTGGCTCTGGGAAAGCCATCTTGAAACTGAACTGAAGAGCACATTCAGGATTTAATGACAAAATTGCTTTGTGCTTTAGAAAGAGCATTACTGAAATACATAAAATCTTTTCTACAAATGGCAAAGCTGTCATCTTTGTCAAATCAGTGTGGCATCAAATTAGCGAGACAGACTCCAGAAGAAAGCAGAGTTGGAAAGTTATGGAAGGTCACTTCAGCATCAAGGCTGAGAAGGAAATTTGATGGCTAACAGCTACAAGAAGAGCCACACAAGAAGTTTTATCTTGCAGAAATTACGATTGGAACATAACCAAACAGGTCTCAGACTACCTGAATCAAGTCCCAAGTGCTACCTTCAACTGAAAAACAGCTGGAACATTTCACCCCTTGAGGTAGGAAGTATATTAGGATACTTAAACAGGGTTGCAGAAAGTGTAATTAAAAGATGCATGTATTTTTGTACATTTCTTTAAAATCCAAGCTTACAAGGAGTCCTCATAAAGTTCATGGAAATGTTTGTTATAACTACATTTACTGTCATTTTTTGTACCAAAAAAGAACATTTTAAAATACCCTGAATGTGACTGTGAGAACGTGAAAAAATGTTGTAAGAAGATAGCTTTCAACAGTAGAGATTCCTTTGGGATGCTACCTGAAGCAGCTTCAAAATCACAAAGCCAGAGAACATAACTATGCTATTTTGATGGTACTTACTAACTGACCTATTACCATGCCAAATGCTATACGATGTTCTAAATTCTTTATAGACATTATCTTAGTTAATCCTCAGACTTAAACACAGGAACTCCTATTATCACAGGTTTATAAGACAAGAAGTCTTAGGTTGACTTACTTGCCCAAAGTTACTACTACACAATGGAAACACTTAATCGAGTTCTAAAAACAGGCATAAGCCTACTTCTTCCCATTAGATTTCACAGGACAGCCAGAAGATAATTCCACTCAATTTCTGTCTTACTGGTTTGTGCCATTACTTGCTAAAATTAACATTTGCCATAAAATTCCCCTTTGGATAAAAGGATACAGTCATCCTTGCATACCAAAGTGAAATGTCAAACTAAAACATAAAAAAAAAACATAAAACAAAAATTTCTACCACTTTCATACCCACCTTCCCCACCAGATCAAGAATTTGAGAGGTGGTTAGAGTATGAAGAGAATTTTCCAAGGGAAACTGGAAATCTAAATTGGGAGGCTAAACTTTGGGATGGAGAAACCAGGAGGCTTCTTGCCTCTTGCTTCAAACATACCGTGTTTTCCAGACATCATATTTACCCAGGCTTTGGTCTTGCATTTACTAGCTTCCATAACAACAAAAAATGAATGTCTATATTGATAAGCTACTTATGCTATGAGACTTTGTTATAACACTCAAAAGACTAAAATAAAAGCCAACTCTCATCCTGTTGTGCAGAATATATCACCTGTCATAAACTGAATTATTGTTCCTACCAAAATTTCACATTTTGAGGCCCTAATGCCCAACAAAATAGTATAAGAGCTGTGACCTTTGGGAATTAAGAAAATAAATAAGAAAGGTTATCTTTCTTTGATATGTAAAACCAGAACAAGACATTCAAGTTTCTGGCATCTTGGACTTTTCCAGCTTTCATAACTTAGAGAAATAACTGTTGCTTAGTATCAATCTATGGCATTTTGTTGTAGCAGCTCAAACTAAATTTCCACAATTCTAGGTTGTGAAATATTCCTGCTAGTAATTTTTTAAGGACAGTGCAAACTACAATGAATGAAAATAGTAGAAAAAAGCAAGCATATCAGTTACTCGGATTATCAGAAGGAGATTACAAAACAACTGTGTTTCTGGTGGTTAAATAATAAAACAGCAAGCTGACATGCTCAGAAGTGCAAAGGCAAACAGAAGGTCCATTTGACCTCAGGCCAGGCTCAA
Source organism: Ochotona curzoniae (assembly GCF_017591425.1). NCBI lineage: Eukaryota > Metazoa > Chordata > Mammalia > Lagomorpha > Ochotonidae > Ochotona > Ochotona curzoniae. The sequence continues at coordinate 38,225,978 of NW_024467122.1, forward strand.
GCAGCACAGTCTACAGCAAGTGATCCACATTTACCCAGAGGCTCTCCGCTGGAGGGACAGCTTCTCTATCCAGGTCTTCTGCTTTGCTGACTCAACTAGATGGGGTACATTAAAATTCATAATCTCCACCAAACAATCTTAGAAATTCTTAGTTCTCCTACATAGCCTACAGCTCCCTTTTGAAGAGAATGATATGCCACAGGATTCAGCAGTTCAGCATCCTTAAGCTGCATGTCACCCCTGAATGGATACAGAACAAGTTCTTACTGAAGATGGACAGCTGTCCAACTTCAGGATAACACAGGCCTAAAGGCAGGCTAAGACTGAAGGATAAGTGGTTTCTGAGCTCCTTTCTAGCTGACAGGGTTGCCTTGATGCAGGAAGCAGACAAGCAACAAATGTTTTCCCTGCATGTAACTTTACTGTCATTATCAATATTGGAAATACCACCATTTTTCTTCAACAGATCGGCTCTCAGTGATTGCCTAGGGTAGTAGTCTGAATTTTTTTTTTTCATTTGGGTAGGAATCACAGAGGCTTGGTATACATGTCAAGCACTTAATAAATATTTACTGAATGAATACAAATAATACAGATAAATACGATACTGCCTTAGTTGAGACAGACTGTAACGTATATTACCAGCCAATTGTCATTTTAAACCAGTGATATTTCCTAATCAATTTATGCTGATGTTTTCTGAGCCTCTAACTGATGCCCTAGGACACAGTTTGTCCACAGTAGTAAGCAATTTTGGTAATTCCAAACATCATGGGGACACTATGCAAAAAACAAATGTGCACAACAATTGAGCCTTGCCCATAATCCACTTTCACATTGGCTTGTTCTGCATATGTAAAGTTCTACCAAGAAATGTAAACATTGTTTCTGACTTGCTCAACAGACATTATTGAGAAGGCTACAGTCCTGCCTACAATATTCCATTTAGCACCCAACAAAAGGTTTGAAATTTCATGAAAAATACATAAAAGCTGCCTTCTCTTGTTTTCATTTGTTTTGGCTAACAGAAATTACACAATGTATACATTATCATGAAAATAAAATACCGATGAACTAGTAGTACAACCTCTCCCTATAGTCTGTGAGTGTTTTGGATTTGTAGGGCTGAGTAAATTTCCTCAGATGGCAAACAGTTCATGAGAAGAATGGCAGAGCCAAAGCAGAAAATTTGAGAAAAGAATATTTGTGGCATTATCACTAGGAATTCTGCCATGTATTAACCACACGGCAGCAAAATATTAGAAACCTTTCTGAAATCCTATAAAAATAGGACACAGCATGTATTCAGAGCCAATGAAAGAGCATTTTAGTGAGAAAGTACAAGGGAATAGATAAATGGAAGTGTGAGTTAGGGTGTATACAGGAAAAGACAAATGAAAGACAACACTTTCAGCACTATAATGAGGTGTCTAGATTATGCTGGAGGTAAATATAGTGCAATTTTAAGCAATACATCATCTGAGGGTATAAAGAAAAGAGTTCAGAGTTATACCTGCAATGATACATAATCTTATAAATTCACATTTAGTGAACCAGGAGATAGATACTGTAAGAAGTACCTATTTGCAGGACTGAATGACCATGAAAACAGGAGGCCACATGCTTATGGGGTAACCCATGATTTGAGAGCTGTTGAAAACTTCAGCATTTATCAAGATAATTATGTAAAAGTACCAAATAAAATATTTTCAGAAAAAGTTAAAGAAGTCAGATGCTCGGGAACCTTTGCCCATCTGGGGTTATTTAACTAGAGAGAGAATTTTTCATTTTACAGAAAAGCAACTAATGGCTTCCGCTGCATCATAGGAGCTTTCACACACACACACACACACACACACACTCTCTCTCTCTCTCTCTCTCTCTCTCTCTCTCTCTCTCTCTCTCTCTATTTCTCTCTGGGGCTGGCAGGATGGCTCAATAGGTCAATCCTCTCTATGGGAGCACTGGCATACTATATGAGCACCAGCGTATGTTCTGACTGTTCCACTTTCCATTCAGTTCCCTGCCTACAGAATGGGAACTCAGCAAAGGAAGACCCAAAGCCATGGGAACTGTTGTATTCATATGATCTCACTGAGTCATTAAAACAAATTTATTAATTAGGCATTTTATTAACCTCATCTTGAACATGAGAAAACTGATTACAGAATAGGGTCTCACAGCTAATAATGGAGAAACAAGGATTTTAAGTTCAGCCCAGGGTGTTAACCATTATACCATGTTGTCTAATTTATTAAATTATGAATAAAGGAATGAATAAATAAATACAGTAGTGATGAATAGGTGACTGATAATATAATTGGTACTAATAGAATATACTTAAAGCTGTAGAGAATTTGTGAGCACTGTAATACATGAAAAGTGGATTATACCATCAAAGCTGGATTATATTATCATTCAAGGTCCTTTCAGTTGTGGAATTCTGTAAAACCAGAAGCCCAAACAAATCTATCAAGAAGCTTTGCTACTTTTAAGACTTACAAACCATAATTATATGCTTGACTTTCTCCTACACTACCGATCATCAAAACTGTCTGCAAAATTTAGTAAGTATTCTCTTTTTCTTTTTGATGAAAGAAAATACTAGCTCTAATCAACCAATAAAATATTTAAATTCCCAGCAAAGCAACGCATATCAGGTCAGCTTGCACATTACTGCAAAACAATACATTAAACAGCAAAAATCACAGGGGAATTGTAAATATACAGAAATAATCATTTAAGGAGAGAAGACATTATCAGATCAATCGATAATGAACATTTCTTTGACTCACTGTTTATTCATTCCATAAGGATAAGCTTGTTTCAAAAAACATTCTAGAAGTTACTCAATTATCTCGTTCCATTTGCACACTGGCAATATAAAGGAATCAATGAATCTGAATATTTTACTTTCTGCTTTAAAGGTTTATTTATTTTTATTGGAAAGGCACATAGAGAGAGAGGAGGAGAGACAGAAAGCTCTTCCGTGCACTGATTCACTCCCTGAAGTAGCCACGATGACTGGAGCTGAGCTGATCCAAAGCCAGGAGCGCCTTTGGGTTTCCAAGCAGGTGCAGGGTCCCAAGGCTTTGGGTCATGCTCGGCTGCTTTCCCAGGCCTCAGGCAGGGAGCTGATTATATTTCACTGACAAGATTACTATCCTTATAAATTGGACAGCAGACAACTTCTTTTCTCTTTGCCATGTAAGGATATAACCGGAGTTCTCACAAAAACCCTACAATGCCAGAACCTCAATTCTGCACCTTTTAATACCTAGAACTGAGAGGTATGAATTTCTGTTATATAAGTTACCCTGTTTACCATGTTTTGTTGTGGCTTCACAAATAGACAATAACCCTTCCCATACTTAGGCCAAGATTCACCTCCAGAGGTTAACCCAGGTTTCTGAATGAAATTTATTTCTTTCTATTTTTAAAAAGATTTATTTATTTTTGTTGGAAAGGCAGATATACAGAGAAGGGAAGAGACAGAGAGGAAGATCTTCCTTCTGATGGTTCGCTCCCCAAGTGGCCACAATGGCTGGAATTGTGCCAACCCGAAGCCAGGAGCCAGGAGTTTCTCCTGGATTTCCCACATGGGTGCAGGGTCCCAAGGCTTTGGGCCATCCTTGACTACTTTTCCAGGCCACAGAACTGGATGGGAAGCCAGGTTGCCGGGAATAGAACCAGCACCCATATGGGATCCTGACACTATTAAGATGACGACTTTAGCCACTATGCTATCGCACCAGGCCCTGAAAATACATTTCAATATGAATGTTTTCTTTGCCATCTTATGTATTTGATGTGTTTAAACATAATTCCTGACAGGGCAGCGTTTATGTCATAGCTCGTAAAGGCACTGCCTGAGATACCAGCATTCCATATCAATGTCAAAGTGAGTTCCAACTGCTTCACTTATGATCCAGCACCCCACTAATGCACCTGGGAGACAAGCAGAAGATGGTCCATATATTTTTGTCCCTTCACCCACGTGACAAAACTGGAGCAAACTCTTAGCTCTTGGCTTTAGGGTGGGCCAGCCTCAGCACTTGTGGTCATCTGGGAAAGAAATCATTGGATAGAAAATTTAATCTCTAACTCTGCCTTTATCCCTAAAAATAAAATAAAAACAACACTTTAGACATGGTCCTGGAAGTTTGCCAAGATCATGTCTACTGCTTAGAACTTTTAACTTATACATTTTAAATTCTGCATTACAATATTAGAATTTGTATATATTTGCAAAGGGTTTTCAGGAAACAAATGCTAACCCAATGATATCTACGGATGTTATACATTGCTACATACTGCTTTCCTAATGAAGTTCCCCACAGTCTGAGGATGGTCAAGTGCATATAGGCAATGGGATGACAGACAATAGAAAGGAACCACGAGCCAACCCAGTGAAGGACACCTATAGACTGTTACACACTACTTCTGTACTGAAGGTCCCCACAGTCTGAGAATGGTCAACAACACAGATAATGGGATTATAGACAGTAGAAAGGCATCAGGAGCACTGAAAAGTTCTAGTCACATTCCTTCCTCTTAACCCCAGTGCTTCTGGTTTCTTACGCTAATTAACAGAAACAGTGAGGATTAATGTACTGTGCCATAGCAGTGCTCATTGCTTCTCCATTATTAGTAAAAACGAAAGCTGACAGCAGAATATTAGAGATGGAAGGTGCTTTCAGAAATCGTATGTTTCAACTTCATTTCCTAGATAAGGAAAATGGAAGATTAATAAAACCATGTGACTTATTCAAGATAACAGAGCTCATTAGGTATGGAGTTGGACCTAGAATTTAGATCTTTTAACACCAAGGGAAATGTTCTGATCACTTACCCATTAGGCTTTTATTAAGGAAGGTCACAATATCAGCACAAACATATTTTAATTGAGTTAGGATATGCCAATGTGAGAAATATACACTAAAACTGAAACAATTCAATAAAATACAAGTTTAAGTCAATTAAACTGACTTTCAAGAGCATGCATGCACTATTTTGCATAAAACTGTCTCAAAATCTGGCTTTTGAATAGATTCTCTGAAGAAGCACAATTTTTATTTTTAGAATATCCTTTCAGTGGTTTCTCCCATCCTGAATCACATTTCTATAGTTCATCTTGATGGTACAAATTTCAAGTTGGATAAAGTGTTTTATTGTCATTCTCCCAGGTCCTCCTGGCTTTTCTCCAAGAAGTACTAAGCAGTAAGGGAAGCAGAATCTGAGTAGATCGTGATGCAGTGGAAGAGAGCTCAACAATCTAGGTCCTATAGATTGTTACTCCTCCTGTGCTGTAAAAATGGATAAAGATGAACTGTCTTCCATATTTTCTTCAACTTTTTCCAAGCCAAAGAAATTATTATTTATCTCCGACTCATTCACATTCAAGACTAATTGGAGTAATGGCAAGTTCTCTTTTAAAAGTTCTATTTATTTCCCTTGCTGTACTAAATGGTACTTCAGAACAAAAAGCCATACTTGGAGTAATAATTTCCAATGTGACACTTCCTGGAATGCTGAAAGTAATTCCACCTCAAGTGGTTTCCTCAAAGTAACATATTAGCTGGATCCTCCTCCTTTAAATAGTAGCACTCAGCTCTTAACACTCAAGACTCATATTGCTTAGTAGTAGAGATCTAAGTGACAAAACTACGATCTTTGGGTATCTTCCTCCAAATATCCTTTTATTGCTGAAGTAATATTGTGAAAGGTTATAGACCATGTATACTGTCTTCTATAGATCATATTATTATTGTTAGTTTGGTAGCTTAACAGTCACTAAAAATGGGCACACGTGACAGCAAAAGCATGAATCATCTGCAAGGACAAATATGCCCTTTCCTTAAACTTGGGAATAAATCCTGAGAAAATTGTTCTCTTTCTTTTTCTTTTTCTTTTCTCTCTCTCTCTCTCTCTCTCTCTCTTTCTCTCTCTCCCTCTCTCTTCTTCCCACCCCACCCCCAATATATCTTCCTGCTCAAATGTTTGTAACATATCAGGAATACACTCTATAAACAACTGTTCTGGTGCCCTCTCTTGTATGCAGCACAGGGTCTGGTACCTAGAAGAAACAGTGGAAAAGTAGGCTTTGAAATTTCTAGGTTTCAATAAAGACAAGAAATAAAAAGGGAAAATACAGGTCAACCACTTCCTCTGTGAAAGCTTTAAAAAAAAAAAAAACTTCCTCCACAAAATTAAAAGAGACTCTTATCTGCATGGCACACATCTACCCTCTACATACTTATAATATAGTGAAAATAACACTACATCCACTACATCTCAATTTATTCCTATCTAATTAATATTGTACTAGTTTCTATATTGCTCTAACTTGAAGCAGTCAATAAAGTTTCTAGAAATTGTGTGTAAAAACTGGGAATATACAGTGAAAACAAATGAGACAGAAATGAATAATAAACTACAGAATATGACTAATTAGGGTGATCTGCAAAGTGACTCTTTCGCCACTCCCTGCTCTCCCACTCTGGGTAAGGAAATGAATACACCAAACTTTCACTGGTCTTCACGATCACATGCAAAAGTTGTGATGAACTGTGTAGTGCTTACACACCCAGAAGTTACAGCCTAGTGAGACACATTTGGATTCAAAGACATTCACACAAAGTAAACCTATCATTGTGCTAAGAGTTAGGACAAATGACACATAGCTCCAGGAGAAAACAAAGTAAGGAATTACCCCCAACTAGTAAAGCAATGTTTCAATAGGGGAATGATGTTGGGTCTGAGCTATAAAGGTTGAACAAGAATTATCTAACTGAAATTAGGGGACAAGAATGTTAGAATCAGAGGCCAACAGGGTTAAAATATTTAGATTATAGGTAGTGTGAAAGAAAGTTCAAATGCCCCATGAGACGTTTTCAGGAAGATTCTCCTCATCCATTCGCAGTATCACCTTCATAAACTTTTAAAATTGTAGTTCCTCAGAGCCTGATGCAATGGGTCAATTAGCTGATCCCCATCTTCATGCACCAGAATCCCATATGGGTTCCAGGTTGTGTCCCAACTGTTTCACTTCCCATCCAGGTTCCTACTTATAGTCTGGGAGAACAGTAAAAGATGGCTCAAAGCCTTGGGGCCATGTACCCACATGGGAGACTCAGAAAAAGTACCTGATTCAGATTGGCTCAGCTCCTGTCATTGCAGCCACTTGTGGACTGAATCAGTGGATGGAGGACTTCTCTTCCTGTCTCTCTCTGTAAATTTGTCTTTGTAATAAAATAAATAAATCTTTAACAAATGTAGCCCCTCACTACTTTGAAGTGATACCTCAAAGAAGAATTAACAGTATTTAGATTTTGCACATTTTTAGATGAGAAAAATTCCATTTAATGTGTCTATCTCATAGTCTATTTCATCCTTTCAACTACATGTTCATGTGTAGCTAGGGTTTGTTCTATTTGTCATAATAGAAACACATTCCATAATTGTTTCCAGAGTTAATTTTTAAATCTAAAATTACATAGCAATCAACTTTCCATGTCAAACAAAACATGAATATTCAGTATTACTTTTAAGTGTTCAAAAATATTCCATCATTTAATTCTAGAACAAATTCTTCAACCAGATCTCCACTGCTTGATACATACAATGTTTCTAATTTGTTAATGCAAAACCAACATAAGGACATCTTTGTAGCTGGATTTTTGCAACTATCCTAAATCATTTCATGTAAATTGAACTGAGATCAAGTGCAGTACCTGCAATTGAACTGCTTTGGCTCAAATTACAGCCACACAGTCTCCCAGTTGTGTAACCTGCACAATTCAATCAAAAAGCCTCATTTTCCTTATCTACACAGTAGAGCAGCAGCCTCTAGATTGTTAAGTTGAGCAGTTTGGGTGAGATTACGCAAGCAATATCTATCTGTAACATAATAAGCACTTAGTAAATAAGAATTCTTTATTTCATTTAGAAAAGCTTGGTCTAAGTTAAAGGCCTTCTGAGATATACCTCAAACCTTCCATCCACCCCAAATAGCACAATCTTATCAGCCACATATGGGATAACCCAAGCAAATACATTTTGAACTAATAAAGTTTTTCTAAATTAGCACTGCTTTAGAGAATTTTATTATAGAGAAGGATCCAGTTTAAAGCACTGACAGGAGCAGTCAGTGCTCTCTCTCAGGATCCTTTTAGCTGTTCAAGCACACCAGCTACTGCTTTCCCATTCTGATGGCCAACTGCGAGTTTTTATTCTCTTTGTGTTTATGCTCATGTGCTGCTTTGCAATGTGCTTTGGTGCGCCACTCCCCTCACCCCAAGGGTACTCCTTGGAGACTGGTTTGTAAGAATTTATAAGCATCGGGCCCGGCGCGGTGGCGCAAGTGGTTAAAGGTCCTCGCCTTGCACGCCAGGGATCCCATATGGGCGCCGGTTCTAATCCCGGCAGCCCCGCTTCCCTTCCAGCTCCCTGCCTGTGGCCTGGGAAAGCAGCAGAGGACAGCCCAAGGCTTTGGGACCCTGCACCCGCGTGGGAGACCCAGAAGAGGCTCCTGGCTTCGGATCGGCATAGTATCGGCCCGTTGCGCTCACTTGGGGAGTGAATCATCGGACGGAAGATCTTCCTCTCTGTCTCTCCTCTCTGTATATCCGCCTTTCCAATGAAAAAATAATAAAAAAAAAAAAGAAAAAAAAAAGAATTTATAAGCATCCCAGCTTCCTTGCTCATGTCACAACTCTGAGTGACCTCCATGGTCCTCTAAACTCCCCTGAAGGCTGCCCTGGCTATTCTCTGTGGCCTTTGTTCTTTCCCTGACTTTATCTCATGACTTTCATTATTCTTTTTTTAATTTAATTTAATTTAATTTAATTTAATTTTAAATAGTTTATTAGGGTGATAAGGATCAAGAGCTACAGGACGGTAGGTGAGATCACCATTTCCACATTTTCTTTTTTTTTTCCTTTCTGTATCTTGGGGTAAGGGAGGAGATAAGGGGAAAAGCCACAATCAGCCTCCCAACCATCCCAGGGTCTCCAACGTGGGGCATGCTCCAAGAGTCCTGCTCAGGTGGTTTTGATAGTTTAACAGTTCTGAATTATTGCCAATATCGCCATTCCAAACACAATGAAATGTCTCCAGAATCCACTGGTTGACATAGTCCACCTTAGACTCTCCATTTGCCCAGACATTCATTGCCAACACTTGGCTGGGGTGGGTGAATGATTTGTTCTGACCTCCATCCTCTGTTGAGGTAACAAGTGTCCTCTGCAGACTCCAACATACTACCATATCCTCCAAGTGCACCCAGATACACAATCTACTGCTCCTTCTAAGCCACTGAGGAGGCTCAGCTCTGACACATGCACTCCATGGCAGACAATGGAACCCATAATTCTCTCCATGGTTGGGATTCTGAGCCCAGCAATTCAGTTGGGAGTATCCCCAAAGAAACATTATCTGAGGTGATCCCAGATTTGACTCTTGTGTATGCACGCCATTACAGGGTCCAGCATAGTCTGTCGCCCCAATCAGCTTATGCATATGTTGGTGGTTGCAATTGCAGGGTGAGTTCTGCCTCCAGCCCTGTCTTTTACACAAACCAATGGGTATTGCAGCCCAGCCTGATCCTGCCCACCACACACTTGGCCTTCATGTAAACCTGTGGGAGCTGCAACCAGGTCAGAGCGGCCTGCAATAACCCCCACCAGGCCAGCATCTTGTCCTGGTTCCCATTCTTGCCATTATGTACAGCTGACTGGTCCAGGCCATTCCACATCCCACATGCATGTCAATGAGCCTTAAAATCTAGTCCAACCCAACCAGTCCCACTAGCCAGCCCACACACGTGCCGGCAGGTGCCACTCTCTGTTTAGCCATGCCTGCCCCAGTCCTCATTCTCATGCTCACCAGTAGGAGTGAAGTGCCAATGTATCCCTACTGGACCCACTCCTGGTGCCTGTACTCGCCAGGTGGTTTTATTTTGCAATAGCTCCTTAAAAAATCACATTCATAGAGACACCTGTGTTTATATTTGACACGTTATTTCATTCTTATCACAAATCCTCAGTGCAACAGAATACTAACTACCTTTAATATTTTTCCTTAAGAATTTGCATCTGCACCATTGTTTCAGTTTAATCAGGAAAGTTAGGGAAGAGGGCAAGCGAAGCAGTGCAGTGTGTTTTAGCAGAAAGGGTGGTCATATAGCTGTGTCAAGGGCACAGATGACCTGTAGTCTCATAACTGATCATTAGCTGTGTAATCCTGAGCAAGTCACAACCTGCTGCGAGGCTCAAAATACGGATGGTATTCTCTAGCACTGCAGAATATCCACAAGCCTTTTAAATGTCTAAGAAACTATTGCTACCTGGAAAGGCAGATCTCAGCATGGAGTTTGCCTCTGCCTTTAATTCTTAACATTTGTATTTTTTTTAGGCTATCTATATTTCTGTCATGTGTTTCCTCACTCCAAGCTCATTTTTCTTCTGTCTTGGCCTCTAAGGGCGGTCTGCTTTCCAGTCTTTGATGAGCAGCAGATTCTATCCCTGCTGTTATAGAAAATCTATCATTCATGCCCCGCCTCCTGTGAATTTCTGACTCCTTCACTCAACCTTATTACCCACCATGCAGCTGCGAGCTTTAATTTTCTCTGCAGAGCAGGCATGTTTGCAGCAGATCAAAAGGAGAAAAACTGCAACAGTATATTCCAGTTTGGGCAGTCTGAGTAATCAGAGAGAGAAAGAATTATGTTCTCTTCCTGGGCTCCTGGGAAAGTATAAAGTACGGAGAGGCAACAAAAGGAAGGGCTGGGAGAGTTCAAAGTTTTCTCTGTGAGGCAGCAGACCCACCGTTTTCTGTCATGGTGAAGTAGGGTCCAATTTCTCTAAGCCATGGTAACTTTCAGCTGGGATTTTCAAAAAAATACATTCCACTTCTATTTGAGAAGAGATTAAAACTTCAAGATAAAGTACCAAATATACCCACTGGAGTGGGAAAAAATTAAAGTGTGATAATATCAAAGACTCCCGAAGAGACTGATCAACCGAAACTCTTTTACATTCTTGGTGGGGAATAAATAATACAACCACTTTTGAAATCATGGTGCAATTACCTGTTAAAGTTCAATATCTACATTTCTTATATGACTGTGTATCTTGAGTATACACACACACACATATCTTGTATATCTATATATTTTGGATAAATATAATTTGGATAATTACATCCAAATTATTTTACCAATGACAAATGAGCTTGTGGTGAGCTTACAACAAACACACCATTGCAAATTCAATTTATTATTATATGTCATAGTAACTATCTATATTGACACTTTCTTTTACTATTATCAGTTATTACTGAGGAATAGGGAAGCATTTGGCCTGACTATTAAAGTCCCAGTTAAGTTACCCACGATCCACATTGGTATAGCAGGGTTCAGTTTCCAGTTGCTGATCCCAACTCTAGCTTCCACTAATGCAGGTGCTGGGAGTCAGCAGACGATGTCTTAAATAACGAGGTCCCTGCCAGCCATGCAGAAATCTTGGATTGCATTCTTGGCTCCTGGTTCTGACTTGAAAATATGGGCACTCATTATCTATTTCTCTACCCCTTAAAATAATATTACCTAATACAAAAATTTAAATATGTGAGAACATTACTCAAGAACATAGAGAATGGGCAAAATGGACTACATTCTTTAGTGGCCTACTGGCATTTGTGAGCATTCCTTAATATGGTACTTCCTTAAAGATTAAATGGAAACCCAGGTGTGAGTTAATTTTAAGAAAGTTTTCACAGGTGATATATGAAAGTTATCATTTTTCCAAGTTCTCCGGAGTATGTTTGTAAACAAAGAAGAAAGTACTCAAGAATGTTACAGGATAAAAATAACCACTGTTAAAGACAGACTCAGAAGAATTCAGAGAGAACTGGTAATTGACCCAGAGTCTTTGTTTTTCCTTACACTCATATTGTGTTTTTATAAAAAATGTAGTAAGGAACAAAAAAGAAGAAAGTATAGTATATGCAACTTCTGCTAATCATGGAACTATTTTCAAAGCAAGTAATACTATATATTTCAGGTATTTTTTAAGTTCATAACTCTGAAAGCACAAATGTATTTAGCTCTATGATCTTTTTAAAAGTATAATTCTGTCAAGTCAAACTAATTAGTCAACAGTTATAATTTAGAAATTAATGTTTTACAATTGCTTTTATCGTAAGGTACCAGAATCAAATATACGATCTCTCGGGAAAATGTATTATTTATGAAACAAGAAAATTGGGGATTCCAAAAATATAGAAAAATGAATTCTAAAAATGTGAATGCATTTCATCAGTTTACTGCTTAACGCAAACAAAAGAATCAAAAACAATTAAACTTAAGACATATCTATTTGTATGAGAGTAACTCATTTCATTGTTTCTCTTCACAAATTGAATTATTTTATTGACTGAGTAATTTAAAATAGTGTCTCTCTTGCTCTTTCTAACAGCAGCCCTGCAGGATTAAAGTTTCTTGACCAGAGTCAACAAAATGGTGTGTTGTAAGCTTACCATAAGCTCATTTGTCACTGGTAAAATAATTTGGATGTAAAATAATCACATCCTGACACCTTATTTAAGAAGATTAGTAGTAAACAGAAACATAGTTACCATGGAGAAGCAGACACAAGAAAAAGTTCAATGATTCGTCAAGGTCCCACAAGGACAAAATCAAAAAGAAAAAATAAGCTTCCTACCAATTACTCTAATGAGCTGTATTTCAAAAGTTGTGTTGCCAACTTTACTTAGACACATCAAGAAAAACCCCAATTACCATCCGTATGACATTGTATACCAGATTTCTGTTGCATTACCCAATGACAAAAGCTGTAAACAGTTTCTTTCCCTTTTTCTCTGGTTTGGATATTGTACCACTGGCAGGAAAAAACTATCCATCTGCGCACCAGGTACTAAAGAGAGTAGTAAAAGTTAAACAACTTTTTTGTCATCTGTGAGAGTTAGCCAGAGAAACCTACAATCAGAAGTCTGAAGCTGATTAGAAACATCTCTTTGTACTTCATCTAGTTTTAAGTATATAACATTCTAAGCGGGAAGTCCCAGTGCGAGTGTTTTAATGTATAAATTAGAGATCAAGGGTTCCTGTGACCTCAAACCTAAGACTCATTCTTCACCTCAGTTGATGCAAGGCGTTGCATTTCTAGGCATGTGAGTTACATAATTAAATGAAGACAATGTTTACTTTTTAATTTTCAAGAGTGGCTGAGCTGTATGTTCATCACCTGTGGCCATTGTATCACTCTGGTAGAGGATACTGTCCATGAGGAAGCCATGTATGTGTAGATTTAAAATACATGTACGAAATCACTATACCTTCCTTTTGATTTTACTGTAGCCTGTAAACAGGTCTTCAACATGACCCGGGCAACAGAGGATGGGAGGAGGAAGGGAGAATGAGAGGAGAGGGAGGGTAGAGAAGTGGGGAGAATCAATTCTCAAGACTCACAGATCAAGGATAAGAAATAAAGAAATTCCAATGGCTATGCTAGAATTCAGTCATTTAGAGATCACAATGTAGATCAGACACCCTTCAAACGCTTCTTTCATCTCATTAAAGATACCAAATGTAGAAATATGCACATAGGAAACCGCTAGAGGATTGCAGCCCACAAGAAATACAAAATAAATAAGGAAACTCAAAGGTAGGTTTATGACTCAAGATACTAAATTTTGCCAGTTTTTCAAACTATACTCCATAAAAAGATGGCATACATGTTGATTTGTAGGCTACTGAGAAGCCACCAAAAACCACTCTTGTTTTTAAACATTTTTAAATTTTTATTTACTTTAAAATTTTTACTGGAAAGGCAGATTTATAGAGAAAACAAGATAAAAAGATCTTCAATCTACTGGTTCACTCCCCAAGTGGCCGAAACACCTGCAGCTCAGCCAATATAAAACTAGGAGCCAGGCAAAGCTTCTTCCGGGTTTCTCAAATGCAAGTGCAAATTTTTGGGTCATTCTTGACTGCTTTCCCAGGCCACAAGCAGGGACCAGGATGGGAAGTGGAACAGGTGATACATGAACCAGTGCCCATATGGGATGCTAGCACATGCAAGGTGAGAACTTTAGCAACTAGGCTACTGCACCAGACCCCAAAGAATATTCTTAATGTCTCTACTTCTGAGTTTATAGACTAATGGATTCAGCATGAAGCTGATTTTTTTCATGTTTAATTATTATCATTTTATGATACAGTTCCATAAACCTTAGAATTTCCACTGCCTCCGCCCCAGATACCCTCCTACCCATTGATTTTTACAATAGTATAGTTCTGCATAAACAATCATTAGTCAATCATTGCAGGCATGGACAAAGTCAGACAGTCCAGCATCCTATTGTCAAGATATATTGAACAGTTTCATTGGGAACCCATCTTTGATATGGAATGAGATATGCATACTGTATTGTTGCCTCACATTTTGATATGCTAGTCTCTATTACACAATTACTATACATCCCCTTAAATGAAAAGCCATAAAACAAAATCAACAAGAAAAATAGAAATTTACAATGCCATGAAGTAACATACTACAGAATGACTAATGTGTCACCGAAGAAATGAAAAAGGAAATCAAGAACCTTATTGAAGAAAATTATACCACTGTATGATTTGTGAGTTAGTGAAGAATTTAATGAGAAAAAAAGTGTTTTGAAGAAATGAAACTAAAGATAAAAACATCAAAATTCATAATATAGTTTCTGCTGAACTTTGTTGGTGAGATGCATTTCCTGCAGGCAACAAATAGATGGGTTTTGTGTTTTTAACTCAGTTTATTAATCTATGACATTTGACAAAGGAGTTTAAGCCATTCACATTCAAGATTAATATAAATAGGAGGTAATTTCGACCTTTCGTTTAAGCAATGGGTTGTTCACTGATTTAGTCTTCTGCTGTTATTTTACTGGGATGTTCTTCACATTTGCCTTTGGTTTGGGTGAGTGCTATTCCTTTTCTCTGTTAAGAAAACATTTTTAAGTATCACTTGCAGGGCAGTTCTCGAAGAGCGATATTCTTTTAACTTTTCTTGATTGTGGAAGAATTTTATTTTATTTTCAAAGACAAAGGACAGCTTTGCTGGGTACATTATCCTGGGCCGACAATATTTGCTTTTAGAATCTGGAATATGTTGCTCCATTCTTTTCTGGCCTGTGATATATACTGTGAGAGACAAGCTGTCAGTCTGATTACCATTCCTCTATATTTCAACTGATTTTTTTTTTCACATGCATGTTGTAAAAGTGTCTTTTCCTTGTGCTCAGCTGAAGAGAGCTTCATTATCATGTGTCGTGGTGAAGATTATTTTTGGTCAACTGTTGGGAGTTCTATGACCCTCCTAGATGTTATTTCCCAATTCCTTCTAAGATTAGTTACGGAAGTTTTCATTTATTATTTCATTGAATACAGCTTTAAACCCACCTTCTCTCTGCACCTTCTGGAACTCACATAACTCATATTTGGCTTCTTAATTGTGACTCTTAATTCTTGAATGCTTTCTTAGCTTGACCCATCTCTGCTTCCAGCTTTCTGATTGTTTCACCATTGTGGCAAGAAATATCTTCCAATTCTCAGATTATTACTTGTCTCCTTCTTTATTCTATTATTCACAATTTCTACTGCATTTTTTATTTGCTACGCTCCATTTTGCCCTTCGTTTCTAATAATTTGGCTTGATTTTGTTTCACTGTTGCTATTTCCCATGAGACATAATCCTTAAATTCTTGCATAAGCTTTTCATTGCTGATAAGAAAAGCTGTGTAACAAGCTTTCTGAATTCTATTTCCCCCATTTTCCTGAGGTATTATTCCTCAGTTAAATCTGAGGCCGCCAAAGGCTCTTGCTCCTTTGCAGGGCAGTCTTCTGTAATATTCATAGTGCCTCTGTCTCTTATTTGCTCTTGGCTATTGCTCTTCTGGTTAGCAGCTTCTTCTTCTTGTGGCAGGTTTCTAATCTGTGTCACTCACACGTCTATAATTAGGTTTTATTTATTGCAATTGTTACATGGTTCTTTGTTTATAGTCACTTGTGTCACTCTTTCCAGTGAGTACCAGATCTGGACTCCTGTGTTGGACTTCTACCATGGTCTCCATAGCCCCATCTCCTGCCTCATCACTCTCCACCTCCTGTGATCCCACGCTGGAGCTGCACCATTCTCTGTACAAACTTCATATTTCATAATGATCCTACTTACCTTCTCCTTAATGGAAACATGGGGATAGTTTCTGCAGTATTCATTGTGAGGAAATGATTGATATCAAATGCACACAACTGGATGGTCCTCCCTAGGATTTGGTCAGAATCTAACAGAGTCAGTTAAAATTCATATTTTCCTGAACTGGCACTGGCTCAGGAAGAGGTTTCTGGTTGCTGGCCTAGGCCCTAGGGAATTGCAATGCTCTGTACCCACATGTGTCTTTCTCCATGTTGCAGAGTGGGGAGAGAAAGCAATCTGCTCCCTGACATCATGATGAATCTAAAAGTAGCTGTTGATTTTTCAGTTTGTTCAGCTTTTTACTTGTTGTTGTTAGCAAGAGCAGCCAACTGTTAAACTCCATCCCATGCAGGGTGAGAAAGCCCAAAAGACTTTTCCTGAGTTAAAAATTCCACAAGAATTCCATTAACTCATTCTCTTGCCACAAGTTGGTGCCTTCCTCGTAAAACCTCTCAAGAGGACATTGGAGCCAGTCATTTAAACATAAACGCATATTGAAAAAACACATTCTTCAGGTAGAAACATTTATGACAATTGACCAGTTCTTCAAGTTATTCAGTTCTTGGTAGCCTATGCTTGCTTCTTGCGAAAAAGCATAACCATTTATGAAATAAATCATTTAAAGTAAACAATGAATATTTTGTAGGCTTTCATAACTAATCATCTTACAAGCTATAGCATGCATATTCACCAAGATAAATTCACCTCACTGCTTTTAAGACTTAATGTGTTACTTAAAGGAAAAGATCACCTTCCCTTGCCCTGCCACCAGGATTTCTATATTCCTTTGACTAACGTATATCACCAATGATGAAAATTCAAAAAAAAAAAAATTTAAATATACCCAGTTTCTGACAACTTTACTCTGGTAGTCAAGATACATTCTTGTAATTAAAACACAATGTACATAAAGTTAATATTTATTCTTTGTGTCATGCGCATGAATTCCATTTCATTTACAAAGAAAGAAAAAAGTTCAAAGAATTTTAACACTAATCCAGGCATTAATTCCACTTCTGCTAAAACTTTCTAGCTGATTGAAATAAACATAGCTTTCAAAGATAAGTCAGTAGGTCTGATCTAATGTATTACTACAAAGTACACTGGGTAGATGTCACAACAGCAGATGTTGGTCTATTTAATCCGGAGTCTAGTTCAGCAGTGGGTAATGCTATCATTAATCCACTGAGAGCACACCACTCTGATGATAATTAGCAAGGGATTTTTTAAGTAGCCATAATTACAGTGACACTCTCAATAGCCCTAATTATGAAAATGAGATTCACATTAAATTTACCTGCCTCATAACATACAGTTAAAGTCTATTTCAGCTGAACTATAGTTGTTTGTTAAGGCAGCAATGCATAGGGCTCAGGTATCTGACATGTGAATAATAGAGCCAAACCTGTAGAGTTTCAACTCAGATTCAAAGTTGACACTGATTTGCCTAGAGACAGTGCTGTGTGCTCAGCATAAAAAGCACAACTCTAGACAAAAAGCTAGAAAATTCCAAACAACTTTCTAGTCCAAGGTCATCTTCCACATTTACAAATTTTTATCTATTTATTTCATATATCTGAGAGGGAGGGAAGTAGAGGAAAAGTTGGAGGGAGATGGAAGGGGTTGAGAAAGAGAAGGAAAGAAGGAGCAGGACAGAGAAGGTGAGGGCATGGGGGAGTGGAAGAGAGAGAGGAGAGAAAGAGAACAGTGGTGGGAAAAAAGTGGGAGAGGAGAGAGAGAGAGGAGGAGAGGGAGACAGAGGAAGAAGGGAGACAGATAAGAAGGATGAAGGAGGGAAGAGGAAATAGAGGGAGGGAGAAGAGAGAGAAGGAAAGGTGGAGAGGAAGGGAAGGCTGGAAAAAGGAAGGGAGGTAGAGAGAAGAGTGGGGTTGGGGGATAGGGAGAGAGAGAGAGAGAGAAGAGATAAAGAGTGCATATCCACTAGTTACTCTCCAAATGCCCATAACAGCTGTGATTGAGCCAGGCTGAAAAGCCAGAAACCAGGAATTCAATGCAGGAGTCCAGTGTGGGCGAGCAGGAATCCAACTTCATGAGCCATC
Organism: Ochotona curzoniae; assembly: GCF_017591425.1. NCBI lineage: Eukaryota > Metazoa > Chordata > Mammalia > Lagomorpha > Ochotonidae > Ochotona > Ochotona curzoniae. The sequence goes on from NW_024467122.1 coordinate 38,244,294, forward strand.
ACCTGCTGCCTCTGAGAGAGCAGCATCAAGCTGCTGAGCAGAGTCAGGATTCCAATCCAGGTTCTCTAAAGGAGGTGTTAGTGCTACAACCAGTGTCATAACTACTAAACCAAACATCCACATGAGGCATTTATATCTAATATCAAGTGCTTTATTCCTTCCCTTTCTGAGCAAAGAAGGCAATTTCCTGCTGCTGCTTATGTTTTTTAAAAATCCATGAAGCTGATGTTGACTGATAATATTTCTTTTGTGATTCTAAAAGCTATGATAGTTTATAGTCAAGAACACTTGTCAATATTTCCTAAAGAAAATTTGCACACATAGATACACACATACATATGCACACACATGTGCACACACTCATAAGATAATAAAATAATTTTCTTTCTACAGATACAGCTCTCTTTTACATGAAAAGGACTAGGCATCACATATGGTCCCTCAAAGTTCCTAGACATATCATCATAATGTATTAGTCTTCTAAGTTTCCAGTAAATGGTAAAGATAGTGACAAATTGAAAGCATTGTCAAGCTTAGAGAGATTCATGCACTGTGTGAACCCTGCCTTCTCCTTCTCTGTTTCCATCCTCCTTGTTTGGGCTCACTCAGAATGACTCATGACATATTCAATGAGACAAAGAATTCTGTTTACCCTCTTATTTGCAATGCAAGATTTTGCAAACTGCTTAAAAGTATTTTCTCCTTTGCTCTCAAGTTTGTTACTCTGAAATCTGAAAGATCCCCTTAGTTCTGGAAGGTAAAGGGAAAGAGGACAGAGTGATTTATTTTCCCTTAATTCTGCTCAAAATTCCAGCTAAAAATGGCAAATGAGGACAAAATCCTGTTACAAGTCATTGTTATGAAGGTGACTTCATTTTGATGAAAGTTGCAAATATAGAGAATATATTAGCCCCGTTTTATACTTTGAAACAACTCTTTCTCTCATCAACTACAGTCCCAGTGGTACAGAGTTGAATGGGAGAGAGATAATGGCCACTTCAGCCCTCATTACATTTTTGGCTAAAAGCCATGAAACTAAATTCAATAACCTGAAGTGCTGGAATTTGCATTAGTTCTTTAAACAAAGGCGCCTTCCTGGACAATAGTGTTTTGAGTACAATTTGCCTTCTAACTGTAAAAGGTTCACAGGAAGTTCACAGACAAGAAATTAATTGGGCTCTCTATTGTTCTTTTCTCTCCATTTCCATCCCCAATGTTTTGAGTACTTGTATAGAATCCAATGATCCTGTCTCACATTTGATAAAAAAAAAAAACATTTCAATTAAAACATACTAAACAGCTACAAAATACAAGATTGTATAAGGAGATGAGGAGTCACCAATTCAAATAAGAAATAAAGAAAAAGAAAACATAAGTTGTTGGTTAATTCTTGCCCTCTAGTAGCTTATAATCTTAATCACATCATTTGAGAGAAATCATGCCAATTGGACTTCAATGGGATTTAAGTGCATTCTAACACATTTGATGTTAAATCTTTTCTAGTGTTTCTTGCCTTGTACAAAAAAAAAAAAAAGCTTCAGATTTCTTAGAAGAATGATACCTAAAATGTAAAACAAAAGTCAATTTGAGTATTTTCAAGGTATCAATGTTCTCTAGAAAGGACAGTATTCATGTTTTACCAGCACCATAGGAAGAAAATGGTATGCAAATGAAAATCATTGGTAAGAACGGAGAGGAACCCAGCTCAGGATGGGAAAATAATCAGTACTATGTGGAAGCATAATTCATTAAAAAGAAAGGCTGTTGCTTGGCTGGGCTAGACTCAGCAGTCAGCTTGAATTAGGGGTGGGCTGGGCTGGCCCAGGCTACAACACTCACTGGCAAATGCCAAGGCGAGGGGGACCATGCCAGATTGGGTTGCAGCACCCAACCAGCACATGTAGGAACCAAAGAGGGAGGGGATAAAGCTGGTAGGGGGAATGTGGAGGCCCCCCCTGCTAGAACACCACTCCCACTGGAGAGCGTGAGTTAGAATGGGGGCAGACTAAACCAGGTTTCTTACAACACCAGTGGGCCTCATGTGAGCTAGATCAGGGAAAAGCCAGGCTTGGTTGACTGTCTCTACTACTGCAAAAATAAATCAAAATGGGTGGGGATTGGTTGGGCTTTGCGACAGCATCAGCTGGCAGATGCTGGCACTGGGGGCTAATTCTGTCAAGTTAAATGGCAGAACCACCTGGAAAGTGCATGATCCAGAAGTAGAAGTGGGCCCAGTAGGGAAATAGTGGCCACCTCCCTCTTGGGAGAGCATAAAAACCAGGGCATGACTGTTCCTGCTAGGACAGGAGGTGAACTCAGAAGGGCTGGCTCATGGACCCACTGGTATGCACGATAGCTGGCACTTGAAGGGGTTCTGATGGAGGAGCCTGGGCAACTCCTCTGGCAGGACACAGACCCAGCAGGTAAGCACAAGAAGCATGGAAGGAAATGGCCAAGAGGCCATGGAAAGTGTCCCACTGGCATACATTTGGCATGGGTCGAGGACAGACCAGGCTGAATCTGTTCACATCATCCACTGACAAATCCAAACATCAGAACAGAGTGTGGGTCAAGCCGGGTTCGGTCACGACAAAAGCAGTACACAACACAGAATGCCAAGGTGAGGCTGTCTGTGCCAGATGTGACCACAGCACCCAACCAGCACACTCAAGAACCAGGAAGGGAGGGGGCAGAACCGGCAGGGGAATAAGGGGTGGTTCCCTTGCTGAACAGCTACTCCCACTGGAGAGCATGAGCTGGGATGGGGGTAGACCAGACTAGGCAGGTCTACAACACCTGTGTACCTCATATGGACCAGACCAGGGAAAAACCAGGCTGGGCTGATTATTCCTACTGGTGCAATCTACAATAAGAGTGGATGAGGGTTGTTGGGGCTTAGCCACAGCATCAGCTGGCAGAAGCTGGCACTGGGGCTAGTTCTGTCAAGTTAAACCACAGAACCACCTGAGGAGTGCATAATCTGGGAGTGGCCTGGGAGGGAAATAGTGGGCTCATCCCTCGGGTTACCACTTCTACGAGAGGGCACAAAAACTAGGACAGGGACTGGGGTGGCTGGACAGACACCCAACAATATCCGTGAAGGCTGGATAGTTGAGCTGGTTAGATGGAACAAGTTTTTAATTCCCATTGATATGTATGAGAGCAGAAGGGATTGTGGGACAGACCGGACTAGTCTGCCACACGTACTGGCAAACCAGGGTAGGGGGTGGGCCTGGTGGCGTTTATTGTAGGTCGCTCTTGCTAAGCTACAGCTCCTACTGGTTTATGTGAGGGCCGAGGCTGTGCTGGGCAGAACCAGGCTGGACTGCAAACACACATTGGTTCCAGAGGAAGACAGGGATGGAAACAGAACCAACGTAGCAACTGCAACCACCAGCTGATCGGGGTGATGGACTGTACTGGGCCCTGTGCTTGCTAGCACACAAGAATCTGATCTAGGAACACCTCAGACAAAGTTTCTTTGGGGATCTCCCCAATGGAGCTTTTGGACTCAGAACGCTAACCATCAAATGACAGAGGACAGAACAAGTCAATCAACCACCTCAGCTATATGTTGGCAATGAAAATACTAGGCAAACAGAGATGCTAAGATGGACTATGTCGATCAGTGGAATTTCCAACAACCTCATAGTGGAGTGGTGAGAGTGGCAGCAATTCATAACTGTTGAATTACCAGAACCACCTGAGCAAGACCCTCAGAGCATGCCCCACATCTGGGACTTGGAGTAGGTGGGAGACTGGGTGGGGTTTCTCCCTTAAAATCTTTTACATCAGATATATTAAGGAAACAATAAGGAACTAATTGTCTTACCCATCTTCCTGTAGTGCTTAAACCTTTTTACCCTAATTATGTCAAGATTGTCAAAATAATAAATTAAAAACAAACAACAACAAAAAAAAACAGAGCATGAAAAACATCTGGGGCAGATGTGGCTGGATGGAACAGCACCCACCAGTATGTGTGTCGGCTGGATAGTGATACTGGTTGGGTTGAATTAGGCTTCAATGCCCATTGACATGTAGGAGAGCTGAATGGGATGTGGGACAGACTGGACTAGTCTGCCACACATACTGGTGGGCCTGGTGGGGGTTACTGTGAGTTGCTCCAACTAGGCTTCCACTGGTTTGTGTGAGGGCCAAGTGTGGTGGACAGAATCAGGCTGGACTGCAACACCCATTGGTTCATGTGGAAGACAGGGCTGGAAACATAACTGACCCAGCAATTGCAACCACCAGCTGACTGGGGCAACAGACTGTGTTGGACCCTGTACTGGCATTCACACACAAGAATCAGGTCTAGGATCATCTCTGATGAAGTTTCTTTGGGGATCTCCCCAATTGAATTGCTGGACTCAGAACCTAAACCATGAAGAGAAGTGCAGGTTCCATGGTCTGCCATGGAGTGCATGTGTTAAAGCTGAGCCTCCTCAGAGGCTCAGACAGAGCAGTGGACAGCATACCCAAGTGCACGTGGAGGATATGGCAGTCTATTGGAACATGCAGAGGACACCTGGTACCACAACAGAGGATGAAGTACAGAACAAATCAATTGACTACCCCAGTCAAGTCTTGGCAGTGAAAATCTGGGCAAACAGAGACTCTAAGTTGAACTATGTCAGCCAGTGGATTCTGGAGACATTTCATCATGCTTAGAATGGCGAGACTGGCAGCAATTCAGAATTGTTAAATTATCAAAACCACTTGAGCAGGACCCTCGATGCATGTCCCACACCGGGAACCTGGAATGGGTGGGAGACTGGGTGGGGCTTCTCCCTTTATTTCCCCTCTTACCCCAGATACAGAAAAATAATATTAATAATAATGTGGAACCAATAATCTTTTTTTGGTGAATAGATGTTTATTTTTCTCTCATCCTTGATGAAAACAACCATACTTTTTTACTTTCTATTGAGTTATTTTTATCATTATAAAAAGTTGAGGCTAACATTCTGTGACTTGCTATAAACAAGTTTTTGGGGGGACAACGTTCAATATCTCTTAGTTCTTCAATCACTACTATAAATTTTTACTTTAGGAACACCTTGTGAAGCTAATAATGAAAACCACAATTCAATTAGACACTGACAGTGATTGTGTTGTGACCCTCCTTTGGAGATGGAGTCAAGTCTCAGTGATGCAATGAGAGCGCCAAGACTACAGCTACCCTTATACCACACAGCAGGGCTGAGGTTTGGACTCAATTGTTCATCTGTAATGTCTGCTTTCACTAGATCACATCACTGTTCAGTCTAGCACCAGAATATAATATTTTTCCCTCAAATCTACTTTTTTCTGTATTTCCTATTTTGGAAAATGAGTCATAATTCAACACTGTCATTTGAGAAGGAAATCTAAAGATTCCTGTCGTCTATCATGAGCATCTCTTGATTATACTTCTCATACTTTTTTCAAATTCATCTGCTGATCCAAAGTCAAAAATTCCACCCCATAAAATTAATAGTTTTTTTGTCTTAAATTTGAATGAAAACATAAAGCCATTTCTCTGAGACAAGAGACATACATCCTATGACTTCCTCCATGATAATGCTTCAAAAATCATCTTTGGAAAATTCAAATTTATATTTGATTTATATCTCAGTCTCAGCTTCTGACTTTCTCTTGTGTGTTTTTACCCCTGTGGCTACATGTTCCATTTCCTAGCAGGTACTTTTGATGACCCTACTATTTTTTTATTCTTATCTCATTTTAGACACAGTTTCATAGGCTCTGGGATTCCCCCAGCCACTAACCGTACCCTCCCCCGTGGTGGACTCCTCCATAATGTTGCTGTAGTACAATTCATAGCCAGTCATGATTCCTTCATTGCGAGCATGAACCATACATAGAGTCCAGCCTCGCATTGTCTAGATAATTTCAGTCATTTCCTTCAGAGACCATCCCTGTTCTGAAAGAAGAGCTGGCAGAATACCATCTCCTCCAATGAAAAGCCACAACATAACCTCAACAACAATTTACAACATTATGGAGTTAATTGACATGGTATTGAGTGGCTGATATGTTAGAAAATGCAAGTTCTTAACCACATCCTGTGACTACTTCAATGACATTTCAATTTTAGTTTATACACAACTGGCTACTATACACCTTGAAATGGTTATAGGGTACTATTCAGCTGTCTTATGTCTATTTTCATTTTTATATTTAGCAGTTTATAGTATTGAAGCATAATTTTTACTGAACTTGGAGAATTTTAGGATAGTCCAAAGCAGCTTAAAACTCTAACAAGGCATATGTTAACAACTGAGGCGCAGAACAGTTTTAGGAGGGGTGTGCAGAGAATTCTTCACTACCTTAATGAGGAGTAACTAATCTTTGTGTCCTATCTAGTAAGGTATATGAGTCCAAGCTGACCAGGAAACAATAGTCTTACCCACTTTCCTGTAGCCCTTGATCTTTGTGTCCTGATCAACTATGTAAAGATTATCAAAATAAAACAATTACAAATAAAAAAGGCAGGCTGTTGTTACTTTTAGATGTAACCCACAGAAATTTTTACCATTGTGACAGTAGGGACTTTTCTAATATCGTTTAAGAGAAGGCTGAATATGGACCTCCACCACTCACTCAGTATCTCCTTTATTGCATACATACAAAAAGCATGGTGCACACCATTTTAAGGGTGTCACCATCTTCTGGATTGTACTATTTTGGTCTATTACAGTGAAAACAACCTCAGGTGTCAAGTGAAGATAAAGCAGATTCCAGTCCCAATTCATCTATTTAACAGGTTTGAGGTCATGAATAAGCAGTTAATTAGCTGGGCCTCAGGTTTCTCTTACAGAAAACACACTAAGATGGCTGTTTCAGATAATAAATGTAATCATACTTTAAAAAACTATTCATGTGGGACCAGTGTGGAGGCAGAGCAAACTAATTCTCCTCCTGTGCTGCTGGTGTCTCATCTGGGCAACAGTTCTCCACTTCTGCTCAAGATTCCTGCTAATGACTTGGAAAAGCAGTTGAAGATGGCCCAAGCCCTCAGACCCTTGCACTCACATAGGACACCCAGAAGAAACCTTTAGCTCCCAGCTTCAGGCAAATCCAGCTTTCGCTGTTGTGGCCATTTGGAGAACGATGTAGCAGAAGGAAGATCTCTCTGTCTTTCCTCTCTCTTTGTAACTCTGACTTTCAAATAAAATAAGTAGATGGTAATGAGCATGCAAAACTAAGTTGCCAAACTCACTCAGAAAGGCAAACAAAGCCAGACCACTTGCCTCCTGGCACCCTTATTTCTACACCACCGAGGTTGGTGTAGGTTTTATTCAGAACAAAGACACAGAAAGCAAATGCATGTTTGTGATGGGGAAAGTCCAGGCTTCCTGAGTAGTAATCCAGCATTAAAAATTGCCTCATGTTGCCAAGATTCAAGCACTACACTGATCCCTCACTTACATCAGGGCAACAAAGGAAACAGAGTCAACAGATGCAAACTTAAAGCCAACTAACAAATCCTGATTTGCTGCAGATTCCTAAGTGTAGCAGGCTTTTTGAGTTTTTCTTCAGAAACATCCTCAATAAGTTACCACATTCTGCAGGACAGAACGTGGGCCACTGCTCATGGCTGTCCAGGGAGGATGGGGAGGAAAGAGCATACCAGGAGGTAGGAGTGACTCAGCCCACCCACATGTCTCTGATATCCTGGAAATAGTACCTTCTAAAACAAGGGTCAAATATACTGACGCTGCAAAACACACAACAGAAACTCCCTTAGCTTTATAAATAGCTGCCCAGTTCCCTCAGATTCACATAGGTTCAGATTATGCCTTAGTGACTTGCAGCCTATTTGTCACTGCTTCTGTTTATATCATTCTTGCATGATCTCTATTACTTTGAGGAATTTTACTGCCTGCCGTAAAGCAGCAGTGAACTAGCCCAGACTACCAATCAGCAACTCCTAGGCCAGCTGAGTCCTTAGAATTTCTTAAATTTTATTTGCAGCTACTCTGAAATGGAAATGTCTTGTTCTCTACAAAACTGGAACTTTGTTACATGGATTACCACATATTTTTCCATTAAATAGGGCAAGGTAGAGATGAAAATATTGTGATTGAATTAATCCAACAAATATTATGTAAATTCCAAGTTTCTAGGAAGCATAGCAGAGGATAATCATTTACAAAATATAATGCTTCCTTCAGAAGCTGTCACTGTAGATGAGGGAGGACACATGGAGAGTCCCATGCAAAGAGACAAGTGCAGGCAAATGGCTTAGGAGCACAAGTACCGGAGCTGCCCATCAATGCTTCAGAGAGGGCAGAAGCATTCTATATTCTGACCTGGGCTATATGTAAAGTGACCTCTTCTAAGGACATTCTTCCAGTTGCCACTCAATCTTTGCGACAAGGCAACCTCCTGCCCCAACTTCCCGACTCTCCCATCCTCAAGTAAATTCATGTTCTAATCCATGGTTTCTGTCAATGTTACCTTATATGGCAAAATAGAAGTTATGAATTATGTTTTGCAAATGCAGATAAAGTAAGGTACATGAATTGAGGGAGTTACTTGGATTACCGAAGTAGGTCTTAAGTATGATCCTATGCACCCTTGTTCTAACAAGAACAATGGAGATTTTACGCTCACATATGCCATGTGGCACTGGCATGAAGAATGGAATGACCTTGCCACAAGTTACATAATACTAGCAACCAACAGAACAAAAGCAAAGAGTGGAATTTCCCTCAACCCTGCACCAGGGGCCTCCCTCTGATTCACTTTCATTTTAACCCCCTAGTCACACTAATTTTAAACTTTTGGTTTCCAGATTGTGAAAGAATAAAGTTTGCTATTTCAAATCACTAAGTTTGTTAGTAATTTGCTACAGTAATTATAAAAAATAAACTACATTTGACCATTATAGCTACCACCAGCTGTTAAGTATTACTTTAGAAAGTCAGTCATCCTTTGTGGGTGGAATCAACACCGTGGCCTAATAGCCTAATCACCCATCTTAAGTATCAGCTTCCCATATGGGCACCAGTTCATGTCCCAACTGCTCCACTTCCAATCTAGCTCCCAGCAAGTGGCCTCTTAAAGCAGTGGAAAATGAATCAGGTCTCTGGGCCCCTGCCCACCCACATGAGGGAGACTCTGAAGCAGCTCCTGGATCCCAGCTTTGGACTAGTGTAGCTCTGCCTGTTGTAGCCATTTGGGGAATAAATCAATGGACTGAATGTGTCTTTTTCTCTCCTCTTCTCCCTTTTATTTTCAAGTAAAATAAATATTTCTCCTCACCCCTCCAAAAAAAAAAATGGAAAACCAATAGCCTTGGCTCCTACTTTTTAAATACCAAAGGCAAGAATATAAAGAACTCTTCTTAGACTAATGAGCTCTACTGCTTTAGAAAAGTTTCATGTTCTAAGAAAAAATGAGTCCAGAACATAGCCATCTGTCCCTACATACGCATAACCTTGTGCACTGTCAACATTTCAAACCAAAGGGGTGCATTCGTTTTCATCAATGGCCGTGCACTGACACATTAGCATATTCCCACGTCCATAGCTTTGGGATCGTTGTCTGTACTATGCATTCTATGTATTTGAACAAATGCAACATGGATAATTCTGTCATATGTACCTAAAACAAAGAATCTACCTCACAGAAACATTAAATTAGAAATCTTATCATTTCTGTAGCAAGGGGAAATAAAAGCAAAGAGGATGCTTTCAAATCAATATCAAATTAAGCTATAGTTATTCTGAATGTTCTTTCTAAAATGAGAAAGTTATTTATCTTTATCCTCTCTCAGAGTTACTATACCTAGGAAAAGAACCATATGAATTCTAAGGAAGATATCAACCTAATAAAATGTAAAAGGATATGAAATAATTAATCAAAGATAACCAACTTTGGATTCTTTTTATTCTAGGAAGTTAGATTTCTTCTTAAAACTCCCAAAGAAAGATTCTGAGGTTTTATGAAGATAAAATGTGAACTAAATCTCTATTTATAGCTCACATCTCTGATCTCTTAAAGGTGAAGAATCTGTTAGTGGCAATAAAGTGAAATAATAATAAAAATGTGAACCAGTCATCACATGGAAGCTTTAAAGACAGGGGTCAAGGCAAAGTTCAAACGGATTTGTATTTTTTTTAAGATTTATTTATTTTTATTGGAAAGGCAGATATACAGAAATGAGAAGAGACAGAGAGGAAGATCTTCCATCTGATGATTCACTCCCCAAGTGAACATAATGGCTGCAGCTGAGCCAATCCAAAGCCAGAAGCCAGGAGTCAGGAGCTCTTCCATGTCTCCCATGTGGGTGCAGGGTCCCAAGGTTTTGGGACGTCCTCGACTGCCTTCCCAGGCCACAAGCAGGAAGTTGGATGGGAAGCAGGGCTGCCAGTATTAGAATCGGTGCCCATATGGGATCCCAGCACTTGCAAGGTGAGGACTCTAACCACTACACTATTGTGCTGGGTCCTAATTCGTATTTTTTTTTTTTACCAAAGCCGCAAGAGGTGCTAGGGGAATTCAGCCAGGGCTGAAATATACTAGTTTAACTTCTGATATTTTCATTGCTATTTCTCTACCTATTGCTTCTCCATTCATTCCCAAAGACTTTCCTGTTTTGTTCGTGTCTTCATACCCATGAAGTGCTTTAGATAATTCTCCATCCTTTTTGATCTCCCAATCTTTTTGTTAAGTCTCTTCAAGTTGATCTTTTAGCCATTTTTATTAGACTGTGTTTTCACTCTTCATGCCAAAACCTTCCCTCTCTGCCACATACTATTGCATTTATGTGTACTTACAAATTATTCCCAGCCAAACATTACTGCAAGGCACAGAGTATAAAACAAGAAGCAATCTCTGAAGAGTAATTGGTTCCATAAATTCCTATGTGGCATTGATGCTGGGGTTGTCACGCTGAACAACAGACTACTAATAAATCAGGTTGGCGTATATGGAATTTCAATTTTAGAAATGGTTGACATATTGATTTCAATCATAAACTCAGTTCCTGTCCCAAACCTGATGTAGCAATAGGCTGTTAAACCACAAACACACAATTCTGATTAAATAGAGAAGCTTCCTGTGGCAATCACCCCATTGTGTTGAGGCTGTGGCTCAGAGATCTCGCAACTGAGCAAAAAAATCTCTGTATAAATATGATGTGGCGGCAGGCATCGGATTAGCTGGTTAAGCCACTGGTGGGGATGCCTGAATCCCATATTGGTGCATCTTGCTCTGCTCTCAATGTCAGCTTCCTGTTAGTGCATACACTGGAAGGAAGCAGATGAACCTCAAGTACTTGGTCCCTAACATTGATGTGACAGACCCTAATGAACTTCTGAGGGTCCTAGATTCTGCCTGGCCCAGCACTGGCTATGGCAGGAACTAAAGAATAAAGTAGTAGATGGGAAACTTCTAATCTCCCTTCTCATCTCTGTGCTTCTCCCCCTTTGCAAGTAAATAAATAATATTTCACGTATCCCTTAACTTGAGAGACAACAGTCAGTTGACAACTACTAAATGTGTATGCTGATTTGTCATTATTGTTATAATGGTCAGATTCAATAAAGTCATTTCCTCTGCAAAAGAAACTCTGGCTACTGTACTCTGCCCTAGGAGAGCTAGAATATGTCCATAGCTTTAATGAGCAATTTTCGTGGTTCTATTGACACTTTAAGGAAAAGGAGCCAACCTATAAATGACAACAGTGTCAAGTTTAAACCAAAACTGCATGAAGGAGGTAATGGGTGGCATAAAATCAAAATTTAATCTTTACAAACATAGAGTTATTAGTCTACATATGGGTAAGCTAACAAAATACAACACTGAAGTCCAGAAAAGCATCTAAAATTGAAGCCACTCAACAAATCTGAACTAATGTGAGCTGGGCAAGCTCTTTAATCAATCCATCCTTCAAGAGGAGATAATAACTTCTAAGGTGTATGGTTGATATGGAAGAAATAACAGAAAATATATACAGCATTTAAGATAGTATCTAGTTTATAAATGTATAAACAGAATATGGCTACTTTTAAGTATAAAAAACTCTATATCTGTGTATTCAAACATATGCAGTTACATAAATAAATATTCAAGCAAGAGAAAGAAACCTTTATATGACTATTCTTTCTAGAAAGAAGGTCACAGTTACTCTTAAATATTGACAACAAAGCAACAAATGTTTAACCAGAGTGTCATAACACTTTCAATTTCTCCATAAAGAAATGGTCTTGGGAAATAGCATAGGCAAGATAAAAGCAGATTTAGCCTGCTAGTACAGTGATATTCCAAACTATTTAATCAAATTGAAGACCACAAAACCCTTAGTTAGGGATTTCTTTCATCCTTTTTTAATCTATTGACCTTTCAGCTAAACCAGCCCTAACACAAGACACTTTTGAAGCCTCCACGAATACAACTTATCTCTTAGGTAAGTTTTATGTATTTACTTTAAAACTTTGTTTAATTTTACTTATTTCCATTTTATTATTATTTTATGATACAGTTTCATATGCTGTGCAATTTCCCTTACACTCCCTAAATGCCCTCCCACACTGATTTCACTTACATTATTACAATAGAACAGTTCTGCATAAACAATCATTAGTCAATCATTGCGGGCATGAACAATGTCAGACAGTCCAGCATCCTATTGTCAAGATATATTGAACAGTTTCATTGGGAACCCATCTTTGATATGGAATGAGATATGCATATGTATTGTAGCCTCACATTTTGATATGCTAGTCTCTATTACACAATTACTATACATCCCCTTAAATGAAAAGCCATAAAACAAAATCAACAAGAAAAACAGAAATTTACAATGCCATAAAGTAACATACTACAGAATGACTAATGTGTCACTGAAGAAATGAAAAAGGAAATCAAGAACCTTATTGAAGAAAATTATACTACTGTATGATTTGTTAGTGACGAATTTAATGAGAAAAAAGGTGTTTTGAAGAAATGAAAATAGAAACAGAAACATCAAAATTCATGAGATATTGTTTCTGCTGATCTTTGTTGGTGAGATGCATCTCTTGTAGGCAACAAATAGATGGGTTTTGAATCAGTCTACTAATCTATGACATTTAATGTATGAGTTTAAGCTATTTGCATTCAGGATTAATACGGATAGGAGGTAATTTTGTCCTTTCGTTTTAGCAATGGGTAGTTCATTGATTTAGTCTTCTGCTGTTATTTTACTGGGATGTTCTTCACATTTGCCTTTGGTTTGGGTGGGTGCAATTCCTTTTCTCAGTCAAGACAACATCTTTAAGTGTCACCTGCAGGGCAGTTCTCGAAGAGCGATATTCTTTTAACTTTTCTTGACTGTGGAAGAATTTTATTTCATTTTCAAAGACAAAGGACAGCTTTGCTGGGTATATTATTCTGGATTATTGACATTTTTTTTTCTTTTAGAATCTGGACTATGTAGCTCAACTCTTTTGGCCTGTACTGTATTCTCAGAGATGTCAGCTGTGAGTCTGATTTGAGGTCTTCTAAAGGTTAATACATTTTTTTCACATGCATCTTTAAGAATATTTTCCTTATGTTTGCTTGAGAAGAGCTTGATTATCATGTGTCGTGGTGAAGATCGCTTTGGTTATTGGGTTGCTCCCAGTTCAGTGCATATGCACCTCACTGTTGTCCCTCCAGTATCAAAGCCTTTGCCACACTTTATAAAATGGCATTTAATGTGCCATTGGTGGAGTTCTGGATCTGCTGGCCATTAGGTATAAAGGCCACATGGATCTATTTTGGGTGGAACTTGTAGGATCCCATGACAGTGCAATGCACTGAGCCAGAAATGAGTTTGCTCCCATCATAGTGCATGTGCAGTCACATGCCATAGCTTTTGCCACCCTACTCAAAATGGTTCCATGAAGCTCTTGTTGGAGTCCAGGCTGTGAAATCCACCCTGTTCCCACACCACCTGTTTGGGATCTGCTGCTTTCTCTTCACTTCTGGTTGAATCAAAATCAACAGGATAGGCATTCCTTTTCTAGCTTTATCTCCTTAGCTCCCAGTAAACTACACTTCCAACCTGGCTGTTTGAGCTGTGGTTACCACTGGAGCTCAGTTCATCACCTGCTGACTGCTGCTGGGGTAGCTGATCACTGCAACAACACACTGTTGTCTCCACTGCTTTCTTGTGTCAGTCTGTCCCCAAGTGCCCCTCTGCTGTCGGCCTGTCCTTTCCTATTTCCTGGAATGTGCCTTCTCTGCTTCACTCTTGCTAATGATTCTCCAGCTGTTTAAACATGCCCTAATCCTATTCAGCCATCTTAATTCTCTAGAATTATGCATTAGCTTAATTTTTCATGATACAGTTACTTAAAGATGCAACATATCTTTTGACATCAATACAACTTCTCCATGGTTGCCAGATTTCCCCTCCTGCTTGATGCGCAGGTGTTAGATTATCAATCACAACCTAAAAGTGTCACTCTGTTTTTTTCTCTAATAAATAATATTAGTTGTTAGAATTGTGGAAGTGCTTCAGAAATCAATGAAGCATGTAGGGTGCTGTTTAATTTCTTCTAAGCTATAATCTTTACTAGTGTGATTATATCTTAAGTAAAAATGGGTACCTCTTATGTGCTCAATTTATCATTTCACAGATGATAAACCTATCAAAAATTTACATAAAAGGTCTTTTGGGTTCACACTAAAATAATTATCTGAAGAGTTCTAGGTTTATTTGAAGGAATGGGGAAATATAAAAGAATATTAAAACAGTAGTAGTGCAATAGAAGAGTAATAGTTCAAAGTTATACTGCAAGTCAGAAGAGAACATCAGAATATGATGTGGGTCTATAATACTAAAATACATGATCTAACCAATTAAACTAGATGAATGGGAAACCAAGATTCCGTTAATAGAATTTCAGGATAGAAAACATATGCTATAATACTAAAGCTAACCTTATATATAGTACCATGTACTTTCTTCCTCCATAGTTGAACATAAAGTTGAAAATAAGTGCCCTAAGAAAGGAATTAGTTAAAAGGAATCCATTTGATTTGTTTTAATACAACACAAATATTTCAGAATTTCCAAAGTGTAGATAAGTCCCCAAATAATATATCATATTGAATACCCTGGTATGAGATTTGATTGCTAAATTGCTTGAGGCAGAGAGCACTCCTTCCTGTTGGCTCCCTCCTCATAAATCCCAGCTGACCCAGATGGAAGCCATGAGCTTGGGTCACAGTGCAGGTTTCCATGTGCACGGCAAGGACTCATCCTGTGGAATCATCACCAACTGTCAGGTGATACACGATCAGGATACTGGAATCAGAAGCTGGAGCTAGGTACAGAATCCACTCCAATATGGAGCACAGGTATCTTAACCACCATCTTTACCACAAGCCAAATACTCATTTGTTTGATTCTATAAAAATGAGTTCAGACCAGGCATAACTGTTCTAATTACAAATATCAATGCTGCACATAGGAGACTGTACTAGAGAAGAATTCAGCACAATTCATTTGCCAAATAACTATGCTTCTAGCAAATGCAAGACACAGCATATTTTAAAATAATTTATTGATCTCTTTTAGGGTAGGTATTCTATAAAATACAGTCTGATTAATCCTTCCAAAACTGCCATCAAGGAACTAGTAGCTAAGTAACTTAATTAACTAGCTCCAGGGCATATGCCAATAAGAAATGAAACCATATTCAGCCTAACTTATATTCAGGACTGTCAACCACATGCTGAGTAACTAAATTTCTCTTCAATGTTTTACATTCAAAAATTTGGAAAATGCAAACATCTAAAAGATAGTATAGCTTCTAGTGCCATGTGCCATATAAAAGAAATGTCAAAATTATGTCATCTTGGTGATCATGTGACAAAATCCTGACAAAGGGAGTATTTAAGCAATGAGAAACTTACATTCATGATACGCTTTGTTGTTTTGAGAGTTTTAAAATCATACTCAGTGTGATTATTTGTAAACAGTTGACTTTGGGAAGTAAGAAAAACCTTGTGATTCACCAAGATCCAAACTTATTCTAAAGAAAGAATCATTCCTACAGAATTTCCAACATGTGATCAGTCTATCATTTTATGTTCCCAAATTCCTATTATGTGCTGGCCCTCGTTTCCTATTAGCTAAACAGGCCAACCCAACTATGATTATCCCAATTCCTCTCTATTTTTTAATCAAATCATTCCTTAGCTCTGTATTCCACTAAGACTTAATGTACATATTAAATTCTTTTGGATGTCTAAATTTTGTTTGGTGCACTTTTTAGTTTTGTTGTTGATGTTTCATTCATACTGGTCATCAGAAATATGCATATCTCAAGGATCCAGCAGAGTATACACATCTAAAAATGCAGGAAGCTACCTCTGAATTGTAAATGATTAGCCAGGAATATTTACAAACTAGAAAATAAGGACCGTGCCCAGTGCAGTAGCTTATTGGCTAAGTCCTTGCCTTGCATGCACCAGGATCCTATTTGGACACTGGTTTGTGTCCCAGCTGTTCCATTTTCCATCCAGCTTGCTGCTTGTGGCCTGGGAAGGCAGTGGAGGATGGCCCAAAGACTTCAGACCCTGCACTTGCATGGAAGAACCAGAAGAAGCTCTTGGCTCCTGCCTTCAAATTGGCTCAGTTCCAGCCACTGCAATCACTTGGGGAGTAAATCAGAAGATGGAAAATTTTTCTCTCTATCTTACCTTCACCTTCTCTAACTTGGCCTTTCCAATAAAAACAAATAAATCTTTAAAAAAGAAAAAGAAAAAGAAAACAAGGACCATGCTAAGTGCTGAAGAATAGAAGCTGTGCCATAGGATTTGCAGAAATTTCTATGCAAGAAGCCATTTTCTGTTCTTTGCAGAACAGAAAAAAATTAGATGAAAGGAAAGAGATTATCAGATTAATTTAAGTCCTTAACTATTTAGTTCAAATAATTTAAGTGTTTTACATTCTAAGTCTTTAGGACAATAAATCAAAGATAAAAAGGGAAGATGCAAAGAGTCATGGAAAAAAACGTGGGAAGGAGTGCCCCATCTATTGTTTTATCACATGTGTTCATCATGTTTCTTTTCTTTCATGCCATATACTGCCCCTGCAAATTTTGTATTTACATTTCATTTTCCTAAATGTCATGAACTATATATCACATCGCATGTAAAGTCTATTTCTTATTTTCAAAAAAATCTATAGAAGTTGGGTGCAGGCTCAGTGTATGGCACAGTGCTAATGTGCTTACCTGAATCCCTCATGGAGACCCAAATTGAATTTCAAGGTTCAGACTTTGACCTGGCACAGCCCTAGCTGATATAAGCATTTGGAGAAATGAATCAGCAGATGGAAACTCTCTCTCTGACTTTCAAATAAAATAAATGCATGTGTTTTAAAGTTGGTCTCAGAGCCAGAATTAGTTAAAGAATTATCTCTATTTGACAAATGTAAGGTTCAATTCAAGCCTGGAGCAAATGATTTAGAAGTCTACTCAGGGAAAAAGAAACCAGACTGGATAAAAACAGAATGCAAGCATGATCTTCATTTGCTTGAGTCTGCCTCAACTTCCCTCCAACACTCAAAAACATGCTAGAAACAAGGAAAGAGCAATAACAAGAATGTTGAAGAAAGCTGGCAACAATCTCCAACTTTTCCTTCAGCATCTACAAAATTCTCGTTTCAGACAAAGCTCAAAGAAAGGATTGCTTCAGCTCTCTACCTGGACCACTTCAGATAGTTACAGATAGCAATAGCTTCAGACTTGAAACTACATGAGAAGACAAACCTTTTCTTTGCAGATCATTGATTATCTTTCATAGCTCACCACAAAAATGAGTTTGTCTTGGATAGGCTGCAATAATGTGGACAAAAGTAGGGAAGACAAAGCTGTCTCCAGTACTAAGAATCATTCCCCTCACACACAAAAAGGCTCAACATGAGCAGCAGTAACTTCAAAAAAAGAGGTGGCAAATTGTTCTAGTTTGCCCATCTTTAAACAGGAATGAATCTGCAAGGTGTCTGAAAGTATTGATATTCTGGTTACTACTCCTGGAGATGTGGAAACGAGCAGGACCCTAAATCACAGAAAGAGTGGAGGGTTGACTCATGATGAACAGAACAACAAGACAAGCCAACTACAGATCACACTGGTGAAAAGCTGCAGATGGTAACAAAAGCACTAGAAAAGCTTGTCTTTTCTGGGTCTTTCTCCATCAGCAAAATCATGACGTTGGCCTCTCCTTGTCCAGAGGTAATTATGTGGTTATGTTCCAGTGTAAGGCGAACTTTTCTAGACAAGTGATCAGTTTCTCTAAATCTGGCCAATAATTATTAAGTAATTAGTTACAGAACTCCTGCAGGGACAAATAGGATGAGCAGCAAAGGGTTTTGGTTTTTTTTGGGGGGGTGTTTTTTGTTTTTGTTTATTTGTTTGTTTTGCTTTGAGAGCTCATTCTGCAATATCTTTGTTGTCCATGAGATATGTGTAGTGTGCATTACAGGGTATGCTTGGAGAAATCACTGCTAGCAATTACCAGTGCTGGAAGCAAATGGAATAAGACACTCAAGGCAACACAGTACATTCATTAAGATGACACTATACACAGAATGCAGAAACACTTTTGGGATCTGTTACTGTCCTGCTCTGGTAAGTAGACCATCAAAGTATGTACTCATGTGTGTTCTTTAAACACCAACTATAAACCTCTGTGTCAGGTATTGAACTGACTTCTAAGCACAACTATATAAACTGAGATCTATAATTTCAACAAGTTCATAATCCTGAAGATAGATATGCCAAAAATATGGCAACAAGTATCACAACCATATGATGATGACACAGTAATAAACAACATTAGATTTAGAGGTGATACTAACCATGTTATGTTTAAGTAGACATGGGGTTTATGTCAGGGAAAACTTCACAAAGGAGAGATTCTTACATTATTTCTTAGGGTTTGAGCATCCAGCAACTAGGTGGACAAAGTATAAAGGCATGGAAGTATATAAACATCCATGTTACGTCTAAGAAAAGGAATTAGCATTAAACCAGGGGAAAGGTGGTAAACAGGGACAAGCACCTAATCTAACACTAAACATGTAGGTGAGGGCAATATCACAGAGGTCTTGATACGTTAAAGAGCACCGTTTGCACCTTAGGGAAGGATGTGGTACTATCAGACCCAGGCCTTAGAAACAACACACTATTGACCCTTCAGACAGCATCAACATTGGAAGATCAGTTAGGGAAATTCTCACAGAATATAGGGACAGACTCAAAGTAAAGCTGTGACAAATTTATAACACATTTAGAAGGCAGGCAGAAACAGTAAAAATTAGCCAGTTGGATATGGGACCAGATAAAGAAAAGTACTTTGTTTGGGTGGCATAAATCAGAGTAGATCAGGAACAATCAGAGTACAGAGCAAGTGTGTGTATGCCTAAGTATGTGTGTGCATTTATGCAAGTGTGTGTGACTCTGGAGACAAGAAGGAATTGGCAATACTTGCTGTTTCGGATGTGCTAAGTAAAAAGGACTGAAGTCTCACAGGACATGCTCAAGAGGCCACTTAGGCATGAGAGGAAATCTAGGAAGCCGTCAGGACTTCAGAAAACAGCTACAGCAGGAAGCAGCTCTGGGCATGGATGGGAAGTTTCTTCTCTGTCCTTCACTAGACTGCTGGGGCTAATGTCCTTGTTCCTTCTAATTTTTGTTCTTGACCAAATGAATATTATCCCTTTTTCAGTTCTTTTCCACCATCTTCTATGATTCTGTTGAGCCATGCCTGTAATTATCACCCATCCCTCACGTTTTAAAAAAGAAATTGAAGTAATTCTTCTATAAGAGAAGCTTTCTGTCTTAATATTAATCCAAATATGGAATGTTCTAAATCAGGGACTCTATTTTTAATTGCTTTACATTACCATATAAAACTCATACATACACTAAGGGGGACTACACTAGAACAAACTTCCATGCGCCTCAATAAATAGTTATATTTTAAAAAATGAAATGAGTGCTTAACTTCTGCAGTCATACAAAAATCTGTTGCTCCTTGCACCAGAAAACAACAACAGTAATAGTTTTCATCCTTAATTGACATACATCTCATGACACAAAGCATGGTTAATAGCCCCTCTAAACACCCATTCGCTTAGTTGTACCACTGTTACGATATGTGATGCCATATGTTGCACATGTCTCTCCTCTGGTAGACTGTGCACCTATGGAAGACAGAGATCCTGTTTTAAGTATCTTTGTCCCAAGGCATCATCTCAATGTGTGGGAGTCTTTTACCAAGTATTTAACAAGAATATTCACATTTTTCTTCCTTATACCCTTTACCCCGTATTATGTGTACCATTCAAGAAAAATTTTCATTCAATCCTTATAACTACTTTGTGAGTAGTATACCTAAAAAAAAAATTAAAACTAAATAACTTGACCAAAGTCACACTGAGTAGAGCCATGTCAGTCACACAGAATGTTGATGAATTCTTTCAATCTTGCCTTCATGCTGTTAATTCACTCTGCACTATGGAGGTCAACAGAGATGTGTTCCTTTTGCAGTGATATCTCAACAACATGCTTGTTCAAACAATTCCCCAATTCACAATTTGCTGAATCCTTAACGGAGCTGTGGAGAATTAAATAAGTACATGTTTTTAAGCCAATTAAATTTCCAGTGAGAACAAACTCTCCATGACAGTAGCAGTGGACTCAGCATTTTATATTTTGTTTCAAAAGTTTTTAATGTCACTATCTATAAGGGTGATCATTCAGAGCCTCTTTGCAAGGACCATGGATATCTATCTCCATGAACTCAGAGGCCCAAGGTAGGCAAAAGCTGCTGAAACAACATAATGATTCTTCCACATGTGTCTTCATCCTAACATTCCAGTTGTACTTACAAAGCGGTGCCCATTCTCCTCAAGACCCAGCCAAAGCAATCATCCTGATTCCTAGCTCTGTAAATAGCCAGATTTCATCATATTTTAATGGTTGATAAAGGAGGACCACATGCTATTAAGGAAGTGGTAACTTGAACTCCAAGGGAATTGCACATACACCAATTTGTATTCTCAGAAGCCTCAGGAATAGGCATCTGAAAGGATTCTAAGCACGTCAAGTGAAAGAACCTGGTATTTAACATTGCTTGGAGTTCACTGACAAACCTGGATTTTCTATGTTAGCTCTTGTATCTGGAAGAGGCTACAAAGGTTACTCGGTGAGAGTAAGAAACCCTAACTTATTTAGCATTATACAGAGGAAGGAAACAAAAGAGACATTGTAGTAGATTTATCTTGTAAGACTTACACATACTCTCACCCATGACCTCTAAATTTTCCTGGCAAAAAATAAAATGTATCTCCTTTATTATTAAGACAAAGGCAGTGGTTAGCCGTTAGAAGTAAAATAGATACAATTTCTATAATGGGCAACAGGGGAAAAAAGCTATAATGTGACACTGTAAATGTTTTGACTTCATGAATTTGGCAGTTGCTTACTGATTAAGATTTCTTTGGGAATGGAAGAGATAGAAAATATCTGAAATATTACCTTATCTATGTAAGAGAAAAGTCAAGGCAGAAACCATTCTTTAACATCTACAGTGGAGAATTAAAGACAGTCTGTTTCTATAATGAAGCTAATTCACTAAGTTTTTCAACAAGAAAAAGCCATGTCCCCTGGAGAAAGGACTCTATAACAAAAATGTGTACTGAAAAACCCTCCTCCAATCCCTAAGACAAGAACAAGGTATAGAGTGTGGCTACATGGTAGAAAACTAGCAATGTTCAGACAGTCCAGGGTTCTCTAGACACAGGTTTTGAACTGCACCATTCTCCCACCGATTCATCAAAGTGGGGACTAGCAGAACTAGATTTGAACCTGAGGTTCTTCTTGCGCAGTGCTCAGTGGGTCCATAGATAATCTGAGATTGTAACACTATCACTGAATATATAACTGGAAGTGTACATGCCTAAAACTAAAGAGAAATAGCGTGTTGACTACCATGCCTGTATACTTATGGATGAAGATAAAAGTGGTTAAATGCAGAAATATATCCTATTCAAGAAACTTCACATTTTCCATCACTAGCAAAGCACAGTCCATACATAGGAATTTCTGTAGCATTACCTAGGCCATTATATTTTCATTTTTAACTTGAAAACCAGAGACACAGAGATAGGTACAGAGAGATCTATACCTTTGTAAATTTGCTCCCTAATCGCCTGCCATAGCTGAAGCTGGACCAAGTTGAAGCCAGGAGCTTAGAACTTTACCTCTCTTTATCATGCAGGAGGCAGAAAAGCAAGCAGCTTGAGCCATCACTTGCTGCCCTTCAGGATTCACATAGGTAGAAGGCAAAAATCAGACATGAAGTAGCTTGGAATAGACCAGCCACTATATGGAATGTGGTCTTCCCTAGTGACAACAGTTGTGCCAAAAGCACATCCCATCAATGATGTTTAAAATACAAAACCTAGAAATCATTTTATGAAACTAGAAGCAACTAAATATTTCCCATGTCTATGCCATGAAGCATCTTTACATTTTCACACTGACATCATCAATGACAACTGTAACATCTCTACTCATTCTTCAAGGACAGCTAACAAACATGACTTCAGCCCTTCTAACCCTTTAGTGGTTCTGTATTTAGAATCAGACTGTTAGCTTATACCCCTTCGAAATAGATTTATGATTAAACTTTGACTATTTACATCCAATGTCAGTATGTACTATTTCTAATGAAACCACAGGCCAAATTATGTTGCTTCACCCAAAGAATCAAAATAACTTACTCATTACTAATGCTCCCAGTTCTCGTCTTATTTTAATATGTACTATTTTTTACTTCAGAAATGAAAATATTCCTACATTCCCCTACTAGAGAAACACTGAACACATTTTCAACAGGAATTTCTTTGTGCATGCAAATATAAAAACAATGATGACATATTGGAAATGATGTAGAGGGGCTAGAGCTGTGGGTCAGTAGGCTAATCCTCCACCTTCAAGCACTGGCATGCCACAAGGGCACTGGTTTGTGTACCAGCTGCAATACTTCGGATCCATTTCTCTGTTCATGTCTTGGGAAAACAGCTGAGGACAGCCCAACACCTTGGGACTCTGTACCCACGTGGGAGACCCAGAAGAGGTTCCTGGATCAGCTCAGCTCCAGCTGTTGAGGCTGCTTGGGGAGTGAATCAAGCAGAAGATCTTTCCATTTCTGTCTCTCCTTCTCTCTATAAATCTGCCTTTCCAATAACAACAAATAACTTTTCAAAAAGAAGGAAAACTCCTCAGGGAAATGTGTAACCCTGAAACACAAGAGTAATATTCTTAAAAACATTTCATCTTTATCTCTCAGGAACATAGAAGCAAACAGAAAAACTTAAAATTTCTAAAATGTTTGATAAAAGTGTTGAACATTTCAAAAAGCAGGTTACATTATTAAGATAGGGCCGCTGATCCTGAATCTGCTAGAAGGGCAGACAGCAAATAAAAGGACAATAACATTAAAAAACTGCTCCCTCTGATTTTTTTTCAAAGCAGGTACCATATGTGCATGTGTTGATCATTTCAGTTCTGTTCATATATTCACATCTAACAGCAACAGAATTTGAACTTCAAGCATAGCTGTGAGTTAAAAATGAAAAATCAAGGCTGACATTGTGACACAATAAATTAAGCTACTGTCTGTCTTGTCAGCATCCCAAATGGGCACTGGATAGTGTCCTGACTGCCTCATATCCAATCACTGTTACAACCTATTAAGCCTTGGAGGGTCCTAATGGCCCTGTGAGGAATTTTTTGTATAAATACCTTGTTTATCTGTAATAATGCAACAGAAGATGGCCCAAGTACTTTGGGTCCCTACTACCCACTTTAGATGATGATACCTTTAAAAAGTTTTTTCGTAGTGTGCATTTATTCATGAACAACACATTGATCTCAAAAATAATTACCAAAATAAACTTATATTTAATTCCGTTTGACACATGTTATTTGAGGGACTTCTGTAAATAACTAGTAATACTGTTTATGAAGGCATCTAATTCATAACATTAAACAATTTGGCCAAGACAACAAGGCTTATGCTGTCATTTTATATGTGCAATATTTATAGCAGTTGAAATACTCTATTTAAATATTTTTAACATTTTCAATATTAAGTCAAGCACAATTTTATCTCTATTTCAATTCTAAATTGTTTAAAAAATAACCTAAAGTATTCAAACAATATAAATGTTCTAGAAATGGAGGGTGAAAACACTTTGCATTTTACATAAAATCAAATTAGATCCTATGCTCAAAAAATCCTAGGAGGGGGTCCTCACCCATATGAATGGCCAACAGAAAAGACAGAAGCTATGCAGCTAATATCTCGGCATCATCCATTCATTACGACAGCCATAAGAGCTCTAGAGGGTTAGAAGGGCACAGTGAAAAATTTTTTGCCTAAACATTTTGGTTATCTGTGTGACCCAAAAGCAAATCCAACTTCACTGAAAACCTGCTGAGACCATATTTCTTATTGAGCTGTAAACTTTTTACAATGAATGTAATCAAGAGTTTGAAAATAGCTTTCCATGTATATTTTACAGTCCATGACAATTTGCTGTCTTAAGACATAAAAGCAGAATTAAATTTATAGGTTTAAGTATCCTTGTAAACTTTACAAGAAAGCCAAAAATAAAGTGCTAATTAGAAACAGCTTCTAGTGGGGCAGTTTCTTTTATATCTGAGCCTCACTTTGAAATACGCTTAGTACCCTGTTGATCACCTGAAGCTGCTATTCCAATCGACTTGCTTGCAATATTCAACTGCATTTCATGGCACTTTCAAACTTAATTAAATTTTGCAACAGAGCAGGTCTGCCCTTTAAGGCAAAGCAACTCGTTCAAATCAATAAGATTTTCATATGAAAGAGGATTTACCAGATTTTTTTTCTTCTGAGTTTTAGAAAGCAATAAGACCACTTGCTTACAAAAAATAAGAGGTGCTAGTTTTGAACAGCAATTTTTACAGGAAAATGGTTTATGGAAATAGTGGTGTACTTAAGCTCAGAGAAAAAGGCTTCAATCTCTCAAAATACCATCTAACCCCAGAACCTTGTATTTCATCAAAATCTAGACAATGAAAAAACAATATTTGAATCAAAACTACTTATTATTATTCAGCTCTGATTTTTCCATCATTTATTGCAGTAGCACTATCTACATAAATTCACATGCTATGTAACATACAGAGTCTGCATAATATATTTAAAAATTCTGAAGAAAATAATGTGATTCTTGTCTCCATATTTAATTTTTTCTGGCAGAAGAATCAAATTTCTTTTCCTAGTTTTAGTTACTTTTCTATATTTGTGGCAGTTGCAACTGCCAACTTAAGAGTAGCAGGAGGAAAAGTCACAAAGTAAGGCATTCTAATGCAGTCATCCCAAACGCTTTTCTGTTCCTCATACCCTGGGGTTCTCCAATATGCCAGAGCTGATCCTGACCATTCCCAAATGAGTTCATAAAGTAAGCCTATGCTCCTCAGGACACAAGCCAGAAATGAGAAGTAATGCTTGACACTCCTGTCCCTGCTCTCACGCTCAGTCCTCAACTTCTTAGTAACTTCCCCCACTAAAAAAACATGAAGATCCTCCCACAACTGCCCATCTTTCACAATGTTAACCAACACTGAACTTCACGCTGTGCATGGCATGATACTATGGTTCATCTGTACCCACTCTTGTTCCCTTCATCCAATTCTCTAGCCATAATATTTCCAAAATGAGCACCTAAATGCATGGTCTTTCTGCTTGAAAGTCACTAGTATCTTGCAATTCCTTTAGGAAAAAGGAAAAGTCCTTAGTCTGGACTACGAAGTCCTGTATGTGTGCCTTAGTTTGCCTCTCCTACCTCGGCCAAGCACCTGCTTCAGCTTGCAACATGTGCTTGTAGGCTACTGCCTCATTCTAAGTTTCACCATAGACAGGCTTCCTCCAGACCTTTAAACACATCCTTTCTCCTGCCCAGAATTTTGTTCCTTGTCTGGGGAAATGGTATAGTAAGAAAAAAAGGGAATAGGTGCATTGGAACAGATTGCACAGCTTCATTTGCCAGGTGTGCTGTTTAGTAGCTTGTAATCTTGAACTCTCTGAGAAGTAGAGTTTTAATTTCTGGGGAAGAGATAACAGTCTATTCCATGATGCAATTCTGAAAAAGAAGATTCAATGCATATAAAGCTTTTAGAAAACATCTGGTATATGCCTGAAGTAACCCCCCAATGTTGTCAGATGCCATCTCTCCTGCTCGTTACCTAATGAAACCTTCTAATCCTTCAGATTCCAGCTTAAGCTTGGCACCTAATCAAAGAATTCCCTGATCTTCCAAACCTTACTAGGAAAAGTTAAAACGTATTCTTAGCATAGCATCTCTCATTCATAGGGTTTGTTACAGTGACATTTTAAAAATTTTATTACTGTCTGGTTAACACGTAACTTTTCAGTACACACAAACAACAGCAGGAGGTATTTTGTTCAAACCTGCATACCCAAAACCTAACACAGTGCCAAGAATCCAGAAATATTTAGTAGATACTCATTGAGGAAGCAAATGTTCCAGTTGCTGACCTTCCCTGCTGATCATTTGTTTTATCAATATCCTTTTGCTACAAATATTATTCAATGATAATCTCCAGGATATCCCACATGGGACTGAATTTTCCATTCTGTTCTTCTGTATGCTTTTAATTTTGAGAGTTGTAATCCTTGTCTGCTCTACACCAAGTTATATTTGGTCTGTATTTATGCATTTCCTCATCACAAATTGTCAAATTATATATGTGATATATTCTGATCTAATGCATTCAGTTTTCTGATGACTCCTCAGAGTACACAGAGAGTGCCCCTAGCTTGATATATACAAGTGATCGACAAACTTATTCTACTCAACTTTTTTCTGGTTGTACATTATACTACCTTATCCATGCATCAGACTTAGGATATCTTTAGACAGAACAGTGGCATCCACTACCTTAAGGGAAAACTTATCTACCCCATTCCACAGTCAGGACAAATAGGTAATAAACTCACAAATAATTCCAAGTGTGTATTTTTTAAAAGCAGAGTTAACACCTCTAGTTCTAGCCCCCAAATAAACAAAATGTTGAGTCTTTCCATAATTGACCCTGTATCAAAAGCACTGATGTCTAAATAGTGTGTATAAAAGACTGTGTGTGGATGAAGCCATCATGAGAAAAATGGTTTCCCACCAAGATAGAAAAATGCATTGGTGTTTTCAGTTCTTTTTCACCTTCCCTCCTTGCCTTTTGAGACATGGCTTCGAAATTTCACCAGTGGAAGTGAGTATACTTCCCCACAGTATTGGTGTGGGGTTTCATCACTTGTTTCAACCAGAAGAATGGATATGAAACTGACAGCTTGTTCATATCCTATATTTCATAGACAACCTTTATCTATTTACCCACAGGCTTTTGTCATGAGAAGAACATTTCTCTACTAACCCAAGGGAGTAATGCAGGTAAGATGCAAGACTCTTAGGGCAGACTTAAGTACACTCTGAAGCATCACCAACCAGGCTAGACTAAAATGAACATGACCAACTGACCCATTTTATAACGGTTTATAATGGTTTGAGACAGAGCATTTTAACAAAATCTGACTGATAAACATGATCACCTAGGAATCTAGTAGGAAACATTTTCTTTAAATCATTGCTGTATTTGTAAGTTTATAAGCCAGTCATTTCAAAGTCTGCCTTCTTTTAATCTTCATGAGTAAAATTTCACTTCCTTCCTATATACTTCATCACCAAATCATCCCTGACGAAAGCAATCCGCATGAAACTGTTTTCAAAACAAGCTTTTCATCCCCAGAGTGGTATGTTCCTGAGCCAAGCTTGTCTAAGGTACTCCCTCTGACAAGTCCTTCCCTAGGAGACTCCTGAAGTCTGTGTGAGCAGACTTCTAGCAGGGGCTGCACACCCTTCCCCAAACAACCCTAGACCTCATGAGGTTAGCCTGGAATATATTATCATTTATCTTTACCCTCCCTTGTGCAGTTCAATCTGCTGAGAATGTCTTTGCCCAGCTGGTATAGTTTTATACATAGAATAAGACCTGATTAAGTGCTGTCCGATTTTCTCAGTAGGTGTACCACCTATCTCCAACAAACTAGAGCCCTTTCTCTCCTATGTTTCCATAACCACATGTTTCTGGTTTTCACCAGGCCAGACTATGCGCTTTCCAGCACATGGAATGTAATTATGTCCCCACCTCCGAAACAACACCTGATTCATCGTCTTTTCTCAGTGAATGCCACCTAGGGGAGAAGTGAACCACCTTCCATCTACTGATTCACTCCCTGAATGCGTACATCAGCTGAATCAGGCCAAAGTTACAAGCACAGACCATAGTCTAGGTTTCTCATGGGGTTGTGGTTGTCTGGTTCCCAACTACAGGAATCATCACTTGCTGCCTCCCAAGGTATACATTATTGGGAAGCCGGATCAAAAGTGGAGTCAGGACATAAACCCAGGCTTTCCAATAGGGAATGTGGACATCTCACATGGCAGCTTCACTTCTACCCGAAATGGCCAGCTCCCATGACATTTTAT
The DNA here is from genome assembly GCF_017591425.1 of Ochotona curzoniae. Classification (NCBI taxonomy): domain Eukaryota; kingdom Metazoa; phylum Chordata; class Mammalia; order Lagomorpha; family Ochotonidae; genus Ochotona; species Ochotona curzoniae. The sequence goes on from NW_024467122.1 coordinate 38,272,906, forward strand.
ATCCGTTCTTCCAATAAACATTGTTTTAAAAATAAGGCTTTCTTTATTTGCACTCAGTACTCAATGGAGTACTCTGAATATGTCATAAATTCTACTGTTTTATTTCATATATTAATAAATTTTTGTTGAATAAAATTTTATTCAATGTATTGTTTCTGTGGTTTATAAAATATCAAAAGTTGGATTTTTCTGGAAATGTAAATAGTGCAGACATGTTGTAAAGTTAACAGTTTTTAGGAAGGTTTCCAGTAACTAAATAAAAGTAACCTAAACACTGTGTTGACCTTCAAAGGAAAATTAATACGCTTTTGCTGTATGTTAGTGAACAAACAAAATGTAGTCTACAATTTCCATCAGTCTCACTTTCCATCCAGCTCTCTGCTCCAGGCCTGGGAAAGCAGCAGAGGAAGGCCCAAAGCCTTGGGTCTCTACACCTAGAAGAAGCTCCTGGCTCCTGATTCCTGGCTTCTGGTTCCTGGCTTCGGATCTGCTCAACACCAGGTGTTGCGGTCACTTGGGGAGGGAATCAGCAGATGGAAGATGTTTATCTCTCCTCTTTGTATATCTGATTTTCCAATAAGAATAAATAAATCTCTTTTTCTTAAAAAGAAACTACTATAAAGCAAATATATGTTAAATTGAAAACTTGGACACATATAATTTATCAAGGTTAAATCAATAAGTATAGAAAATGTTAAAAGGGCAATAATAGGTAATGGGACTGAAATCGTTATTGAAAGTCTCTTATCACCCCTAGATACAAGAAGAAGAAAAAACTGGAAGCAATTGTTTCATCCATTTTTTTCCCCATAACCCAACCCTCTCTACCCTAAACAGTGGTCCACATGTATATATATATATATCCTTCCCAACTATGCAAACACTAAAAATAAAATAAAGTTATTTTTAAAACTCTCCTATCAAAGAAAGGTTCAGGTCTTGATTTTTTTCTCCAAATACATTCTACAAAACATTTAAATAATTTCCAAAGAACTACTACTCAGAACCAATGCCACACAAAAGTAACCAACATGGTTGTTAAATATGGCCCTTCAATGACCTTAAGCTAATTATAACATCATTAGATTAAATTAGCGTTGCTGACATTCCTGCTTTCATGATGGCAACTACATTGCCAATATTTCCAGAAAGGGACAAGGAAATGGCTGGTGCAAACACAGCACCAGATACTACTTCCATCATTTGTAGACCATGCCAAGGGTGACCCCAAACTGTTGAGTTCAGCTCACTCTTGAGCAAGGCCACCTTCCCTCTACAGTGTGCATTTCTATTTACCTGCCAATAAGTCTCATTCTTCTGCTCACTTTTACCTAAGTCTCATTCTGGAATCCTTTCTTGTGTCTACACCTAGCCATTTGATGACAGCATTGCTGTGGACACTGTGGAAATAGCCATTTGATGACAGCATGTGGACAATGGGAAACAGATTGATACACAGGCTCCCAATTTTATAAGGACACTGCTGCACCACCTGAGCTGCACTCTTACTCTGCACTCTAGTAACTTACGAAGGTACACCAAGTCCTTAGCCTCTCCAGTGGCAGTCAAGCCCATCCTCAGGTCAGAGCAACCTGAACTTCCTCCAAAGATTAAAATTTTGGCAATGAAAGCCTATCTGATAGTCAAAACCATTTTTAACATAGATTCTCATCATCTGATCATATGAAATATGGACGACCTGAACAAACAAACTAGAGGTATAGGTAAGAGTACATAACTATAACCTCTCCCAGTGTTTCCATATGTAATTAGTTTATTTGGAATACTTGCTTGATTTTTTAAAATTTTAATCACAACGTAAATTTCTCTAACAAGCTATCAATATTAATTGTACAAAACTATAAGATGTCTCCATGGAATGTCACCTTCAAAGCCATAAGAGATTTCCTTCTAAATACAATTTGGTAGAATGCTATGTATTTTTTTATTATGATATAAAATACGCACTTATCTTTATACTTATTTATAATTAATCCTAAAATAATATAGTTCAAACCAAGGATACAATTCATTATATATTTTGTATCTTCATAGTCAATCAATAGTGCATTAATAAACCTAATAAATATGCATATAAAAACAATCATCAATCCTTCTTTTGGAAGAAAAAATTTAAGCAGTATCCATGGTCAGGATGTATTCATGCCCAAGACACTTACTGTCTGCAGGTCACTACTGGAAAATGGTGTACTGACCAGACTGAGGCTGGTACACATACATTTCTCTTTTCCTTTTAAGAAGCATTTATTTTCTCATATAATCTGAAGAGACAAGAAACTAGATTCCTGATTGACATGACAGGAAGACCAAAATGTTTACTAAAATTATCAGCATCTTGGGGTAAGAAGTTAGAGATTTTAAATTAAGTCCCTAGTACTGGCATTGTGGCACTGCAGGCTGCAGTACTGCCTACTCCAGTCCTAGCCATTTTGTCCATTTGTTGAGTAGACCAGCAGATGAAAGATCAATCTCTGCCTTTCCTTTCTCTCTGTTATTATACAAATAAATATATAAGTCTTTTAAAAAAACCTAATACTTAGAAGTCAGTTGTGTCAGACTCAACTCATCCACACAGAGGGAAGAAATCATGAATTATCTACTCTCATCCATTTTACAGATGAAGAAGTTCAAGCTAAGCATTGTGCTGAGTTCCTGCAGTTACCAAGGATCAGAACATGGTGCTATGTAGTTCAGTCTGCAATTTATTCAGAGCAGGTTTCCAGCATGCTTAATTCATGGTAGTCAATATCTTTTTGCTGTCAAAGAAAGAATTTCACAGCTACAGGGTGACCTCTCTGGCCAGAACCACAAAGCCTTTCTGCATGAGGGACCTTAAAATATCTCCCATGTGGCAGTGATGCTTGAACAGTTTTATAAAGACAACACCGGATTAACAACACAGAGAAAGTATTTGGTTCAAGGTTGAAGAAGTCTGCATGCCAAAGTCAAGGGGCTGGAACCTCAGTGACATCCTGATAACCCAGACAGGAGTTCATTCCTATGGGTATTGAGAAATGTTTAAATTTAAGCAGGCAAGTGTTGTCAAAGTGAAAATAAAGAATATACTTTATTTAAAGCTTGTTCCTGACTCAGCCTCAGCGGTGAGTAATATATCTTTAGGTGGGAGGGTGACTGACAAGCAATTATAGATGCTTGGCATTAGTTTTCAGCTTGCACCTGCCTATCAGAATACATTCTTGGGTGGCAAATCAGAAGAGACAGCTAAGTGGTAAATAAGGAGTGTTTAAGGTCATATACATCCCAACATAACCAAAGAACTCATTAATATCTCCAAAGAGTGGGCACAGAACAACTAATTTTCAAAGTAAGTGTCATAATTCACCAGCTATCATTTAAAACAAGGGCGCATATGTTCTGAATGATTGTAATTCCCAATATACTGCCAACTCCTTATGATACACAGTAACTGGGTGGGAACACAGAGAATCTCTCATCCCCTTTGAAAAAGCTAGGAATCCGTGTAGTGTAACTTACAGGAACTGAATAGGTATCTTAAAGTAGATAGATCCAGATCAGCATTAGACAATAGCAAAAACTACAATGGCACACAGGGGGAATTAGGAATGACCCAAAACAGTCTATTAAAAGGTGGTCATATGCACGGAATAGGGGAGAACCCCAGAGCGGAACAGAGGGTCAGGAGGAGGCTTATCTTCCACCCACAAGGACTCCTGGACTCACACCAAGATCTATCAGAACGGACACAAGAACGTCATCACAACTGCCAAAAAGAACACGGGGATCGGGAATGCCTCCGGATGCCGCGAACCCAGAGGACAGGCATCCCCACTCTTTGGACAAACTACACGAGATGGAAGAAGCCCGAGTCCTTCCACATAGGAACTAATGACATCAGAACAACAGCCAGGAACCACGATCGATCATCAGAACCAGAAGATCAATAAACTTCCTGCGGGACAATGGGAGAGGAACCTTCTCCAGTCCTTACCTAGTTCCAGCTCTGGGCCTCCACCCTCTGTAATGACCAACAAGGTTCCTCCTAAACCCCCTCCACTCCTACACACACACACACACACACACACACACTCATATGCACACACTAATAAGATAAGCAGAGAACAATAAAGAAAGATAGGTCATCAAGGACTCACACATGTCCTATTAGACGGAACACAAAGAACAAGTACCCATCAGCAAGGTATCGTTGTGCACCTCAATTGATGAGGTGTCATTGAAATAGTTGCAGGAGGTTGTCAAGAACTTTCATGTAATTTTAACATATTGTCTACTCAATACTATGTCAGATACCACATGTTTGCCGTGATTTAACCTGTAATTTTTGCTTGGTTGTTTGTTATTTTTTGAACCTGTCATTGATACTGTCTCAACCCAGATGTTTTGAAGAATTGAACTTGCATTATTTTTGACATATTGTTTACTCAATACTATGTCAATTAATTCCATGGCATTATATGTTGATGCTGATGTTTTGTTGGGGATTTTAACTGACCGGAACATTACTCTGTTCGCTCTGCCTTCAGACCAGAGAAGGTCTCCCCAAGAGGCCACTGAACTTATCTGGACAATAAGATGCTGGACTTTATACTAGGTATATGCTTGCAATGAGGGAATCTCAACTGAACTTGAGCTGCGGTTATGCAGTAAGGTGGAGGAATCCACTATGGGAGGAGGGGTGTAGGAGGGGTGGGGGGAATCCCCAGTGCCTATAAAGCTGTATCACATAATACAATGTTCAAAACAATAAAAAAATAAAAAAGAAAGTAGCGTGATTTGGGAAGAAATAAAAACAGATTTAAAGTGAAAAAAAAAAAAGGCAGAGCTTGGGAACTGGCAAAACCCAAGTTTGAGCAGGCCCCTTTGTTCTCCTTGCACTGCAGTGCTAGTGGTGCTAGTCAAGGTACACTCAAACAATGCTGCTGCTCATCGTAGGATGAGTTTCATCTGTATTAACATTTACCACAACATCTGCAATTTTAAATCTAAAATTCTCATGATATGAAGATAATAGAACTATTGAAAGAGATGCTCTTCATAGTGTTAAAAAAAATGTAGCAGGACTGTTAATGCTTAAGTGAGATGTACCAAGACATTTCTCCACATATCAGATTATAAAAACTTACTACACCAACATTCAAGTATATACATGAGACAATAAATAATTTCAACAGTAGAAGTAGATAAAAACATACAAAATATTCGATCTAGGTATAAGCCAAAATAAAGATAAGAGAAAGAATAAAATTAGCACAGATGAAAAAGAATGTATTATGAGGGCCCATTTTGTAGATAAGCCTGCCACCGGTGACGTTGGCATCCCCTTTGGATACTGGTTCACATTCCAGCTGCTTCATTTCCAATCTAGCTCTCTGCTAATGGTCCTGGCAAAGCAACAGAAGATGGCACACGTTTTTGGGTCTTTGCCACCTCTGTGGGAGACCCAGATGAAGCCCCTTGCTTCTCCCTGGTCCAGGAGAGAGCATTACAACCACCTAGGGAGTGAAGCAGCTGAAAAATCTCTTTCTCTCTTTGCAATACTGATTTTCAAATAAATATTTACTAAACAAAAAATAAGGTAATATCGAATGCAGATGAGATTACAGCAAAGTAGGCAATCCTTTCTATTAAAAATGGAAATTTATCACTTCTTGGCCTTGTAGCTAAGATCTAGTGTAAAAATGGAAATTTACCCCTTCACTAGCAGCAGATGTGGACGGGGGCAGGGAAAATTGGAGGGATTGGGTAGCAATACATATAAAGAGACAGAAATCATAGTGTTTAAACTGTTGATCAAATTTATAGCAGTCTTGCCTGATCAGATCATTTTCAGTACAGAGGTTTTTTTCTTTTTTTATTTATTTTTATTGGAAAGTCAGATATACAGAGAGGAGAAGAGACAGAGAGGAAGATCTTCCATCCAATGATTCACTCCCCAAGTGGCCACATGGCTAGAGCTGCAAGACAATCCAAAGCCAGGAGCCAAGAGCCTCCACTGGGTTTCCCACATGTGTGCAGCTCCCAAAGCTTTGGGCCATCCCCCACTGCTTTCCTATGCCATAGGCAGGGAGCCAGATGGGAAGTGGGGCTGCCAGGACACGAACTGGTGCCCATATGGGATCCCAGGCCCTCAGTACAAAGGTTTAAGCTAGATTCACTTATACTAACATCATTATTAGTACTAAAAAGTCAAAAACAACTTAAACATATCTGTGATTGGATTTTGAGAACAGCAAAATGCATAAAAGCAAATATGAATTTTAGCACTAGAAGAACAAATCTTAACTAACTAGGTGATAAAGTTCTCCAAATCCATTTCCTAGCTTTTTAGAAGCAAATTTATTTTTGAGGGAGAGAGAAGAAGGTCTTTCTATTCACTCAAAAGTTCACAATGCTTACAGTGGCTGTACAGATTTGTAAGCTGTACTCAATCTGTAAGCTGTACTCAATCCAGGTTTGTGTGGCAGGAACCCAATAACTCCATTCACTGCAACTATCTACCTTGGAGTGCAACAAGATGCTGGTTGGAATCAAAAGACCAAACCCAGTGTTAAATCTAGCTACTTCAATATGGAGCACATATTAAAGGTCATCAAAACTACAACTCCAAATGCTTGCCCCTGACATTCTAAAATCTCCATGACATGCATTATGAAGTAAAATCCTGGTGAAACTTCCAATAAAAACAATATTCACTTAATATACTTTCAGCCTAGGCTTTAAAACATTCGATGTGTCCCACTAGAAACAACCTCTTCCTTCGTTAGAATAGGGTCAAATATTTCAGTGTCTCATTACAAAGTAGTCGTGTGCATTCCTGTATGCTGATCAAGGTCCTAGCCATTGATATTGAAACGTGATGCTGAATCTCATATTTTATACGTCATAAGCACTTACTTCCCATTCTGACAAACAGTGCTAGCTGCCCTAAGGGTGAAAAGCCCTGTCCAGACACCATTCTCCATCTCCCTCATTTGGCTCCCTTATTTTGTGCCTGGCTCTTCTAGTCACCAACAGCATTGAAAATGAAGCCTTCAGTTCTACAAATTTAACACAGACTGGAAACACGTATCACTCTGTGCTAAATGACCTCATTCTATTACTCTTACTCCATTTCTACTAGAATATTTGTGCCTTCTGCTGGACAGCCTCATACCATGAATTCATAGCATGAATAGAGACTCCTCATTTCTAGGTATATACTCTAAAACACAAGGAATTTGTCTATTACTATTCGCTGGCTATTTTTCACCCTTTAAAAAATAAATTGATTCCATCCCCTGCTTCATTCCCCAAAAGTTTGTGACAGCTGTGGCTGGGAGACAGGAATTCAATCTAGATCTCTAAATAAGTGGCAGGAAATAGAGTACTTAGGCCATTACTTGTTGCCTAACTGGATCAACATTAGCATGAAAGAAGGCAGGAGCCTTAGGCAGGTCTTAAACTCAGAGGACTGAGACTGGCACTCCAATATGAGTTGCAGGTATCCTAACTGGCATTTTTACCAATGGGACAATCATCTGCTCCTCTACACCTTTAACATGTACAAGCAGAAATATCAGCTGGCATTCTTGGGGATGCATAGTTTCCTACTCTTCTAAAACTTCTTACCAAAGATTGAGAGGATCAGCAAACTGAATGCAGCAGCAGCAGATTTAAGAAGACCAGTCACCATGGCCAAGTGAGATTCATCCCAGCACTGCAGGGATGGTTCAGCACATGCAGATCAGTAACTTTGATACACCACATCAACAAACTGAAGGAAAAAATCATCTCAGAGAAAGACTACAGGAGGTTTTTGCTTCCTCTTTCCTAGTGATCACTCTGGGCCAGACTTTCAGGTAGCACTGGGAATCAGCCCAGATAGTGTGACAGCCAAGACAATAAAATATGGTGACAGTCACACTAGATTTCCTGAAACATTACCTGGACAGGTCCATAACCTCAGGTACCCAGAAAGTCCCAAAAGAGGAAAGAGTGCTTATTTCAAAAAAATGTCTTATTTCAGGATGAGATATTGCTTTTCTTTTACAGTTGATGCAGTAAGTGAACTACCCTAAATTGGTTTCTGTACATGAATTCAAAAGAACCTTTTCATCTGGTTAAGTTGTTAGGTATTAGATGGGATGCAGCTCTTACTGGTTGGATAGTTTAAAAGCTCATGATGCTACAATTGGTTGGGTTTCTGTGTTTCACAACACTCAGTTGACAAAAAAATTTGCTTATTTTTTTAGGATTTATTTATTTTTATTGGAAAGTCAGATAAACAGAGAAGAGGAGAGAGAGGGGAATACTTTCTGTTTGATGATTTACCCCACAAGTAGCCAGAGTGGCCAGAGCTGAGCTGATCCAAACCCAGGAGCCTGGAGCTTCCTCCAGGTTTCCCACACAGGTGCAGGGTCCCAAGGCTTTGGGCCATCCTCTATTACTTTCCAAAGCCACATACAGAGAGCTGGATGGGAAGCGGGACTACCAGGATTAGAACTGATGCTCATATGAGATCCTGGCATGTTCAAGGTGAGGACTTTAGCCACTAGGCTACTGCACTCAGCCCTAACTGGACAATTTGTATTGTGCATTGATATAAATTTGGTTGATTCAATGGTTTATATCAGGTGCCAGTGCTCTATTAGTTGATTGGATGATCACTGCTTAAAACCTCTAAACATGGTTGGTCAGGGCTAATCACCTCTTCCATTTGTATTAGTATGGAACAGTCATTACTAACATTGGTCATTAGTCATTGGTCATTACTAACAAGTGAATAAAGACTCCTGAGTTTCTAAGAGTCAGCCTCCAACTCATTTCTGCGATAGAATTAGCTCAGAACACTGTAGTCAACACAATAAAAAGTAAAACATGAATGCTTGTCTAAGACAATAGAATCCATGACCTTTCCCAAATATTTGTGTACAATGAATCCAAACTTTCAGCATAATCAAAAGCCTACTATAAAACACTGGGGGCAGGCAGTTTGCCTCATATATTAGAACAATGGACCATATTGAAATATCTGGTTCAATTCCCAGTTCTAGCTCTTCAGCTTGACAGTGCAAATCATGGGAGAAAAGAGTAAGAGTTCAAGTAATTGGGTGTGTCATCCAAGTAAGAAACCTGAATTGTGCTTCTGTCCCCCAGCTTTGGCCTCAGTCCACCCCCAATCATTACCGGCATTTGAGGAGTGAAGGGAAACCTTTCTCTGTCACCATGTCTCTCTCTCTCATATAAAAATATTAGAAATGTACAACATTAGTCCCCTTTTACTTGGGATTGTTTTACTTAGTGCAAAATTTTTTGAACTGCATTACAGATAACTCCCAATGTGATGTGACAAATCTTATTGGAAATTTACCACACTCCAAAATGGAATACCTCATCGCAGGTAAAACTTACACACATTACTCACAGTATAAAAGGAGAGCTGGATTTGCACACGTTCTTTTTTTAGTATAACCATTCAAAAACAAATTTCCCCAAAGTACCAATACATTTCAAGGCCATGGAAGAATTACAGCACTTGACAAAATGCACAACATTGTAGAACAAAAATAATACCTGTTCCATAGACAAGACTATATTGTCTATCATTATTTTTGAGGATTTGGAAGGAGGTTCAGCAATATCCTGAGAGTTAAGTGCCCTCTCTCTTACTTCCCTCCATATCATTTGTCACAAAGCAGGCACTTGCTTCCAAATCACTGAAGGTTTTTCACACTGATGTGTTGTTTACTTCCCTTCCTTTCTTCCAGCCTATTGCCTTTCCCTACTAAATGCCTGGATGCTTTGAGGAATGTGTTTTCTTTGCAGATCCTATTCATATTCATGCAGAGAAATGTATTTCTGAGGGAAGAGTGGATGCTGCAAACAAGAAAGTGTTTCCATGTTTGTCTCTGGCTGCCATCTGAGAATGAAAGAGAAAACAAAATGAAATGGTAACAAAAGAGTAAATGATGCAGGAGGGAATAGCAAAGAAGGAAAACATCCTGAGGATGCTGGAAAAGATAAAAGTTATAAAAACATAAAAGGCACAGACATCTAAAAAAAACCTCTAGGGACTAACAGGAAAGCTCATTACAATGGAAATAAAATTTCCTTAAGAAAATGTAAGGGAAAGGAGAAAGATATGTAAATGAAATAAATGAATAATCAAGGAAACATGGATTGGATGAAGTGAAACAAAAACTTAAGCAGACTAGTGCATTCATCTGCTAGTGTTTCATAAAATGTGTCTTCCTGTTTTAACTGATAACACTCTACACAGTACAAGAGCAAAACTTGCCACAGAATAACAGAACAAAAGAGCAAGTAAATAGAACGCACATGTCGCTTCTAACACCTCTTCAAGAAGCCTCAATTTGTGTTTATTTTTTTTATAGAATGTTTTCCTTTTTTTTAATTGCATTGCATTATGTGACACAGTGTTATACGCACTGGGAATCCCCCCTCCCCATACCTCCTTGAACCCTCTCCCCATGGTGGATTTCTCCACCTTGTTGCATTAGCACAGTTCAAATTCAGTTGAGATTCTTTCATTGGAAGTATTTACCAAGCATGAAGTCCAGCATCTTTATTTTTAAAGATTTATTTATTTATTTGAAGGCTGAGTGGTGCAGCTGGAGAGGAGGCAGAGAAATCTACTCTACTGGTTCATTCCCCTAAATGTCCATGAGAGTTGGCCAATACTAAAGAAAGGAGATAGGAATTCTTCTTGGTCTCCCACATGAGTGGCAGGGCTCCAATTATTTGGGCCATATTCTGTTCCCTCCAAAATACAAATTCAGGAAGTTGGAGGGGAAACATAGTTGGGACTCAGTGCTAGACACTTTGATATGAGATGTAGGTGAACAAAGCAGCTGTTTAACTCATTGCACCACAAACCCTACCCACAATACTTCCCTATTTTCAGGTAATTCTTTGACTTTGGTTTCTGATATTTTGACCATGATTGTATCTAAGCATGAACTTAAGTATAGTCTGTTTGAGGTACAGGGTTCTTGTAAGTCTCTACCTCATATCAATTTGGGAAGCTCTCAATCATCCTTTCCTCAAAGTCTGCTTTTGCAAAATGTTACAATGGGTCTTTGACCGTATTTACACACTGGTGTTTAAGCGCTAGCATTAGTGTTGGGGCAGGAAGGAAACTAGAGAACATCAGATAAATGGCAGGTGGCAAAACTCCCAAGGTCCTCCCAATAAATGTCAATGTAAAGAAAATCCTTAACTCCTAGGAAGAAAAATGCCTTCATTTCCATTCTCTTATACATAATTAGGGCTTCTTGACAGACTAAAAATAATCTACATTTAAACCACAATGCTAGTCTGTGAGAAGCCATGCAGTTGGGACTGATGGAGCAAGGCTGTGACTAGCACTGCTCCTTGGTTAGCAAGGCTATGAGGAGTTTCTGGCTACATGGCAAAGCCCAGCAGAATGTATCTGGTCACCTTACTGTTGCCTCATCCCATTGCATGTATATTCAATCACCTCTCCGATGTTTTACAGAATTCTCCTGAGAAGGGTGGTGTTGTTTTTCTGCAAAAGTAAGATGATTCCTGTAACTGGTATAACACCTCAAACTGATCAATCATGTTATGGTAAAAGTGCCTTTAGCAATGTAAGGCAATGACACACAGCTAAAATCATACTATAGTACAATTGAGCCCACAATGTCTCCAAACATCCTGTTATATGCCCACCTTTGTCCTGGAGCTTGCATTAATATAAGTAATGTTTTCCTTAAGAAATGGCTTGATAATATCTAGGAACAGATGGCAATCATGAAGGCACAAAGAGTTTGTTTACCACGTGCCTCGAACTGTTACAATACCATATGAAGCATTTTGGTTTCTCAACATGGACAGCAGAAAGTATACACGGCATGTTACCTTATATTGGCCCTTAGATTTAGGGAAAGAAAACAGTTTATAAAAACTTCTATCTTATATTGGCACTCATATTTAGGAAGGAAAACAGTTTACAAAGATAAAAAGAAGTTTCTTGTAAAGGCCCTCTGTTTGTAGAAAGGCTGAGTTGCCCTGATCCTTTTCACTGCCCTTTAACAAAAGAACAAAAAACAAGTGAATCAGTACTAGGTGAAGGTGATGGCAATTAATACATGATTGATAATAAGATTTAATAAAGAAGCTATGATATATGCCTTTATAAATTCCTTTCATTTATGAGCTTTTCTTTTAATTCTGTACTCTTGATATTTTAAGTAATATTAGTTTATGTTTAGTGAAAATGGATTTTGGACATAAGTAAACCACTTGTCACTGTAACCACATGTGCTGCCATCTGTGGAGTTCCTGGCTTCAGCCAGGTCACTGGAGGTTTGAATGAATAATAGCTTGCTAAAAATATTTTCTCTGAAGTAAAAAGATAATAATGTTTTTTTAGGAATGTTTTTGTAATCATTCTTTTATAATGAAGTAAAAATGAAACAATTGGATGCAAAAGCTTGTGATGATTTGTGTATAAAAAAGGCAACTTTTCTGAATTGTCCATTATGAGCATCATGCCATGGTGGTCCACATCTCTCCTTCTTATCTTCTCGCAGATCCACGCATCCTTTGCAAGCCCTTGAGTCAGCCAGAGCAGGTTCCCAGTATTAGTTCACTTGGATACAAGCAGTAATGGCTTTTACAAAGAGCACACAGTTCCCAGTACTCTGCTCATTGGAGTAGGAGATCCTTAAAATTGTTGGTGACTAAGTTGAGCCTTTTTTCTGTCAACCTTGGAAACTCCTTGTCTCATGTTCATTCTTCTTCCTTGTTAGCCACTCTCCCTTAAATCTGCTCATCATAGCTTTCTACCTGGCTTTTCATCCAGATGTCTCTCCTCCATTATAATTTGTACGTTGTGGGTACTATTCCTTCAAAATCAGCTGATTGAATTGCATATCATGAAACTACAATAATAACATAAACAAAGCATAATGATCAAATTGTTAAGGAAGCCAGGCAGTATTAGCCTAAGTGTGTAAAGAGTGGCTGAAGAGAATGAGAAAAAAAAATTTATTAATTACATTGTATTATGTTACAGTTTCTTAGGCTCTGGGATTCCCCCAACCCCTCCCCATAACCTCCCTCCACCCAAAAAACAAAATCAGGACAAACAGAGAACAAGAAAAGCTTAGGACCAGACAGCAAACAGTCAGCGTGGATTCACATATACCTTACTAGGTAGGACACAGAGATTAGATACTCCTCCCTGGGGAATGGAAGATTTCTCTGCACACCCCTCCTAAAACAGTTCTACACCTCAACTGTCGACATACACAATGCTAGAGTTATAAGCCAGTTTAGACCATCCTAAAATCTGCCAAGTTCAGTAGAATTATGCTTCAATGCTATGGACTACTAAATACTAAAATGAGGATAGACATGAGACAGCTGAATAGTACCCTATAGCCATTTTAAGGTGTATAGAAGCTGGTCGTATATGAACTAAAATCAAAATCTCAATGAAGCAGTCACAGATAAGCTTAAGAACTTGCATCTTGTAACATATTGGTTACTCAATACCATGACAATTAATTCCATAATGTTGTAAATTGTTGTTGATGTTATGTTGGGGCTTTTAATTGATGAGGATGACATTGTGCCAGCTCTTCCTTCAGACCAGAGATGATCTCCCCAAGAAACCGTTGAATGTATCTAGACAATTAGATGCTGGACACTTTGCTTGGTATATGCTTGCAATCAAAGAATCTCAACTGATTTTGATCTGTAATACTGCAACAACGTGGAGGAATTCACCATGGGGGGGGAGGGTTTTAAGGACAATAAGTTCATGTGTATTACAACACAAGAAGTCCTGCAAGCAGGACCTAGGCTCTTGACTGTCTCCCCCAACCAACTGTATTTCACCTGTCCCTTATCAAAAATAATCCAGAAGATCATACTTATAGGGATGAAGGAGTCAAATGCTTTTCCAATAAATTAGAACCCTGGTGGCCAGTATTGTCTGGGAGGAGGAGGAGTGGATTAGAGAAATTATACATCCAAAACTCCCCCACTCACACTCTCCCAGCAGAGGGAGTAAAGAAGAAACAAACGGGGATCAATACTCACTTCCTTAAAAAAAAAAAACTCTGAATGCAATCCTTAGCTGGGTAGCTGGGATGCCTGCCTAGTCAGTCAGGTACAGCCATTTCTGTCTCTGCATTTTTTCCAGTAGAATACTTTTCTGATCACCCTGTGTGCTTGTCCATTGGCCACATTTTGAGTAATAATCAGAGTGATTATTTCTGACTCTTCAAACCCTTATTATTTCCTTATGTCATGAAACTTCAAACTCCTCCCCTCTAGTTTTTTACAAAATGAACAACTGTCCTACTGTGTTGCACAAGATAACTATACTCCCTGTATCTTAAGTGCTTTTGTGCCTGTGATGTTAGAAAAGCAAACTGCAATGAATATTTACCCTTTGAAAAATACAGATGGCAGTAAGAATTTTCTTGTTAGATGAACTCTGAGCCCACCTCTAAATGTTCTTGGTGAGAGGAGGAAAGGGCAGCTTCAGGGACCTAATACAATCCAGATTCTTTCAGGAGTCCTCGATGACTCAAAGATACAAGGCTGCTTCCATCCTCAGGAAATCTGACATTTGTTAGAGCTCATTGCTTTAGGATAGATTCACATAAGAAAATGTTGGCTGGATGAATTAATACACAGGACAACAAAGATTCAGCCGAGGGTGAACAGATGAAAGAAGCAACTCAGCAGTGAGACAGTCCCACAAGGTCATTTCAGATGGCTGGCAACCTGAAAGCAGTGAGCATTAAACACCAGGTACTTTCCTCTTTATGTAGAAACAGAAATATTTAAGATCTCTCCCATCATTCCAAAAAGGTTTGCTGATCAAGAGGAAGACTTATCAGCTCTCTGAATGAGGAATTGTGGGGAAAGAAACAGAAAGGCTGGATTTTAAGGAATAAAGAATGCTAACAAAATGTGATAAATGGGCACACATTAAGTCGCACATCATAGCATCCCACACCATAATTCTGGGAGATGATCCTTTTGAATAAAACTGAAATAAATCTTTCCTTTAAAAAAGGTACAAAAATAAGTGACTGTTGTCAGGTAACTAAGAATTTCATAGGGATAGTACAATTTTAAAAATTGAGAGCACAAAGTATCACTAATGAAGAAACTGTAAAATGTTTCAGAAGTTCAGAGAAGGGAGAATTCCTACCAAAATTATATAAAAGCTTCTTGTATTCTTTATATATTCTTATATGTAAACACCAAAAGTGTTTGGGGGAAAAAGGCATTCTGAAGAAAAATAAATGCTAAGTAAAGGGAGTAGCAAGTCTCAAGATATGTCCAAGAAGTAGCTCTATTTCAACAGACTAAAGCACAGGGTACATTGAACATAATTTGCCACTTGTTGCCTCCTTTGATTATGCACCAGGAGTCATGATCACAGCAGTTTCTGGAATCAGGCTGGTGACATTCCAATCTCTTCTCCACTAAATCGCTATGGTATGATCTGGGGCAAATTAATGCATTTTCTTTGCAACTATTTTCTATCTATAAAATAAGGATTATATGAGCATATATTTCCAAGAGTTTTCAAGAAAAATCGAGCCATTAGAAGAATGGATGTCACAGTTCGAATACTCAGGGCTAATTCTTACATGTAAGAATCTGAAAATGAAGACAACACCATGTAAACATTTTAATGCTTTGTCTTAACTGAATACTGCTCTGGCCAACAGAGCCAGTAATGTGGACAGGGAAAGGATCTGGGAATAAAGCACAGGCAGGAGACCAGTGATGGCAGAAATCTACAAAGTCTCTCTTTATTGAAGTCTCTCTTTATTGAAGTCTCTCTTTATTGCCCCTTCACCTCTCCTTATACACTCTTCCTCCCACATCCTCATTTAATAGGATATTGGATACAGATGAGTCCTATTAGTCCAGGTGTTTTTAGCCACAGACTTAGTTCCTATTCGTGCCCAGGCTAATGAGCACTAATCAACTCCTTAGCTCACAACAGAATACAAAAGCCAGAACTAAAAAGGAGGGGAAGCAGCAACTGAAAACAGACTATATAATCAGAGTTTTCCACTTTTGCTCTCAAAAAGCACTTAAGACAATTGTTTTGGTAATTCTGCTCAAATATAGTCACATATAGCTCAGTGTACTTTATTGAACTATCTGTAAGACAAAGTAAGTAAAAGAATGACTAGTCCTACAAAAAAGGATTCAAAATGGGACTCCCTTTTCTGTTTCTCTATTTTTTTCCTCCTCGGCCAGAAACATTTGCATTTTAGAAATAGAACATGTTCCTCATTTTAGCATGCTTTCACTCTTTCCACAATGAAAATTTCCAAATTTCCATGGGTTTCTATGCATGAACTAGTAGAAATATCAAGAATATTTGGTGAATTTATTTTCATCATTTAGCATACTTCCACTCTCGACTATAAGTACGACACTTTTAATAAAATCATACACTAAAAAATGTTTAAAGGTAGAGGCTCCATATGCAAATATATCTAAAACCTGAAGTCATTCTTAGCATTTTATTAAGCATTAAATTTTTCTGTAATATGATAGGGGCTAGTTGACTAGTCGTAATCCATGGCCTACGATAAGAGCCATGAAATATGTACTAAGCCACTAAAATAACTGATTGCCTCAGAAGGTAACGCTCCTTCACCCCTGCATCTCCTCCCCAACAGTGTATCCTCACTTACACTATGAACCACCAAGCACAGAAAAACCTTTACAGAATATAACAATGCCTGATAGGAAAGAGAAGGAACAAAGGAATCTTTGAGAAAGAATAACTATCTCTAATGAGAATAGCATAGACCTTCAAAAGCAAAAGTTCCAAAAGATTTAATAATTTTTTTAAATCTGCATTTTCTCATATGTAGATATTGAATACATGATTTTTCTTGAAACAGGGATATTAGAGTCACAAAAACTTTGATTCATTACACTGCCTGTGAGATGGACAAAAAATGATTTTCAATGACATGGTATAATTAAGTAAAGCAATATTTATAACTACATATCACTTCATGACATCCAGGCTTTTTACTAAGTAATAACTTTCATAATAAGAGAAAATGTGTAAGAACAAGTTAATGAACTCTTTTTTGCAAAGAAAAATTGTAGTCAGTGTTCCTTGGCACCTCCCCCATGTGTGCACATGTACACACGTTTATGTGTGTCCATAGGTGTGTGTGTGCGGTGTCCTTTACTAAAAAATGACAGCTACATTTGTGCATAGCTCTTTTTATCAAATCTTTAGAAATCCTTAAATATACAAAAGCACAAGCCTTCCACTTTCTAGGAAGACAGAAATGTGCATGGAAAGCGGTAAAGCCAGCTGATACTGTTTGGATTTTACATGCTCATCCACTATGACATTGTCTGCCTGGAAAGTGCAACACACCTAACTAAACACACATAGAAATATTTTACTGCTCTTATTGCTCCTTTTCAGGCTTCGTTCTCTTACGTGATAGCCTCATTGTGTTACGGAATCGAGAATCTGGCCAATTCTAGACGTGTTATGGGATACAGCCAGTGAGAGCCAGCACCCATTGACAGCCGGCAAATGAAATGAGGCTGTGTTCAACCAACCCCCATCCTAAATTAGCTAGGATATTGGAAATCCAGTTAGTCTAGCTGTTTTTAGCTACAAGCCCAGTTCCTGTTCCTGCCCATCCCAACTAGCACTAATCAACTCCTTAGCCCACAACACTTAGGTATTCGCTCCTGCCCACCTGTGACTCACCTATCAACTGAGAGGGGATGGTATTGCATTGTTGTGTAACCACGCCCCTCACAAGCCCCTTTAAAAGGCCTGTGAAGCAGGGGCTTGCTCTCTTTCTGGCCAGGTGCTTCTGTTACTCTGGCACCTTGACTTGGCTCACCCAGGGCAGGTAATCCCCTGAATATGGTCCCTGTGTACCGCTTAGATGGGACAATGGATATAATAATGTTGTTTCTGGTTTGTGTGCTGTCAGGAGTTCCAGGAGAGCTGAGACGTAGCAGTAGTGGAATGTGGGCAGAGAAGTCAGGGAAAGGTGAATGCCTGCAGCTTTGTAAATATGTCCAGGTTATTCATTGCATGTCTCTTAGGATAACTTGTATTGTTGGGGAAGCTGGGACATAGGTCTTCAGCTTAATGGATGGACTTAAGGGTAATGACCATTTGTTCCTTTTGGGATTATGAGTGGTTGGATTACCATATGGACATGTGATTTGCTATTGTGCTCTATTGTCACCAAGCTATAAGACTCCTTAATAAACCTTAGACATGTTTGGTGTGATCTCGCTCACACCCCACAACAGACATGCTCTATAGACCGCAATCTTCTAAATAACATCCTATTAAATTGAATCCCTAATTATTTAGGAGTCATACATGATTCACAGTTTTCTAAGATTCTTTGCAAATGGAAATTGAGAGGATATCTTGAGCTTTTTACCAAAGAACAATATGCTTGCTTATACTTAGGAGTACTCCAAATCTTTCAAAGAAACTTTTCATCTTTAGCTGTTAACTGTCACAGCAGTAATTCTGTGACAAATGAACAACATTCAAGTCTTTGAAATGATTAAAAAAGAAGCACCTCATAGCACCACAAGATTTCTGATGACAAAAATAACACCTACAATGGTCAACAGGGAGTAATGTGGTGGCTTTCCAGTGTGTTACTTCAAATTCAAAAGTCCAGTTCATTATATTACTGGAATTTTTTCTGCCCTTCAACAAAAATTCATTTCTGCCACTAATTGCATTTATGATCTTGGGAAAATCACGTAACTTCTTTTTATTATGTTTTGAATATATTGCCTCTAAGATTCAGATGTTCTCAATGTCATCATGACAAGGGGTGAACCCTCTGAGAGATAATTAGGCCATAACATATTCTCCTTTGTAAATGGGATGAAGTCCCTATAAAGGAAGTTTGTTTTTAACTTTTTTAAAAAAGCACAGAAAGATCTTCCATCTACTGAATCACATCCCTGTAACCACACAGCCAGAGCTGGGCTGGGTCACATTCAGGAACTTCATCCAGATCTCCCCCGTGGGTGGCAGGGGACTCAACACTTGAGTGGTCTCCCACTGCTTGTCTCTGGCCTTTAACAGGCAGCTGTGTGGGAAGGGGCCCTCTCTGCAGGGAATTCTATCAACTATATGCTTTACATCTACAATAGTTTTAATATTCTCCCTGCATCACCTTCTTTTTCTATCTCCTATTCCTGTGACTTCATAGCTTTTATAATCTTTTATTGTCTCCTACAGTGTGTTAAACTACCTCTTTTAATTGGACATCCTCAGTTGACACACTTGAAATCCCAGATGCAGAATGTCTCAGGTCTACTTGAGCTGTGGCAAAAATATATTAGCGAATGGGTAATTTATAAGGAATAGCAATTTATCTTCTCATGGTTCTGGAGACTGGTATGTCCCAGGTCAAAGTACTGGCAGGTTTGGTGTCTGATGAGAGGAGAAATGCTGTTTATTCATATGGCAGAATGTTGAAGGGCAAGAAAACACCCTCTAAGGAATTTCCTGTGGTTGGCATTGTGGCAAAGTGTGTATAGCTTCAATCTGCAATGCAGGAATCCAATATGGCATTATGGCACATTGGGGAAAGCTGTGGCCTAGGATGCCCAGTTGGTGCCCAGCTGCTCCACTTTTGATTCAGCTCCTTGCTAGTGACCCAGCAAACGTTATAGAGGGTGACTCAACCACTTGGGCCCTTGGCACCTACACTGGAGACTCAACTGAAGTTCCTCGTTCCTGGCTTTGCCATGGCAAAGCTGTGGCTGTTGCACCTACTTGGGTAATGAACCCACATGGAAACTCTCTGTAACCCAAATAAATGAATTCATTTAAAAAATAAAAAGCATAGGACCCAGAGGCGTGGCCTAGCAGCTAAAATCCTCCCCTTGAACACACCAGGATCCCATATGGGCGCCGGTTCTAATCCCGGCAGCTCCACTTCCTGCCCAGCTTCCTGCTTGTAGCCTGGGAAAGCATTCAAGGACGGCCCAAAGCTTTGGGACCCTGCACCCATGTGGGATACCCGGAAGAAGTTCCTGGATCCTGGCTTCGGATCAGCATAGCATCGGCCATCGCGCTCCCTTGGGGAGTGAATCATCGGACGGAAGATCTTCCTCTCTGTCTCTCCTCCTCTCTGTATATCTGACTTTCCAATAAATAAATCTTTAAAAAATAATAAAAAATAAAAAGCATATCAACCAAGTAGTAATGATATTTTGGGGAGAAAATTTTTCATCTTGAACCACAATTGTGTAGCTTGCACATAAGCTGCATCACATTAGAAGCCAAATGCATTGCTCTCATTTCTCCTTTATCAAAAAAGAAATCCCAAGGAATTATTTATCTTACTTTCAGCCTAATTCATTACACTTAGTCACTAGTCAAGATTTCATTCGTAATTTTCAGTATGTATTGAAAGGAACCTAAATGTCGACCAACTAATTACCAGATAAAGATAACATGGTAAATACACATAATGAAATAATATTTGGTTATTAAAAAATGAGTTCCTGACATTTACAACAAAATAGATTGAACCAGAGATCATTATGCTAAATGAAATATGCCAGATCCAGAAACACAGTATTACCTGCTTTCTCCTACTTGTGGATGTTAATATACAAACTGTAAAAATTAGGTGGACATTGTTTTATTGGTCAAGCAGTTATAAATATTGTTTCACTGAATTTTACCATGCACATGACAATATTCTCTTCTTTCCCCTACTTTATGATTGTTTTCATGAATCCCACATTTTGTGAGGTTACTGTCCCTGGAGAAAATGGGAAAGTCTTGAGATCATATTTTCAATAAACTTTATAAGCACAGTTTAAGATGTTCACTATTGTACACCTTAAAATGGCTCTAGGGTACTATTCAGCTGTCTCGTGACTCTTTTCATTTTAGTAGTTAGCAGTTTATAGTGTTGAAGCATAATTTTGCTGAACTTGGCCGATTTTAGAATAGTCAAAACTGGCTTATAACTCTAACAAGGCAAATGTCAACAATTGAGGTGCAGAACAGTTTTAGGAGGAGTGCGCAGAGAAATCTTCAATACCTTAAGGAGGAGTAACTAATATACAAACTAAAATGGAAATGTCAATGAAGCAGTCACAGGATGTGCTTAAGAACTTGCATCTTGTAACATATTGGTTACTCAACACCACAATTAATTCCATAATGTTGTAAATTGTTGTTGATGTTATGTTGTGGCTTTTAATTGATCGGGATGATATTGTGCCAGCTCTGCCCTCAGACCAGAGATGATCTCCCCAAGAAACTTTTGAATGTATCTGGACAATAAGATGCTGAACACTTTGCTTGGTATACACTTGCAATGAAAGAATCTTGACTGAATTTGAAATGTAATACTGCAACAAAGTGGAGGAATCCATCATGGGGGGAGGGTATGCTAAAGAGTTGGGGGCATCCCAGAGCCTATGAAACTGTGTCACATAATGCAATGTAATTAATAAATAATTTTCAAATTTAAAAAAAGCTGTTCACTATTTTCTTGTTTATGAGCTGTGTGACCTGCATTTCCCATTTCCCTTTCATGCTATCTGCCTCCCATTCCTTTTACATGTCTTATTGGCTATACTAGCTTATTCTGCTACAAAGCCTATCATGGGGTGGGAATGGAAAAGAAATACTGAAATTCATAAAAGTCCACTATTCCTTTTTTTGTATCAATACCTATAAAGTGGAATCTTAAATCTGAATCTCAGGCATAGTTTTATTTTTACAGGCATTAAAATCTTTCAAAGACTTTAAGGATTCATATCTAAAAGCACCACGAGCTAACACAAATAAGCACTTTATCAAATGAAAACTAGTGGGAAAGGGAACATCAAAAGCTGTGTTTTAAAGTGTAACTTTTAAAAATAAGATAACTGGTAAAAATGGAACATATCATATTTGTAAAGATACTCAGCAGCTTGGTGTCCACCCTGAGGTCTGTATCCTATGGGTGTGCTTGAAGTCATAATTGCAAAACTAGTGCCACTGATTTTATTTTCTTCACCTTGTGTATTTTTCTATTTTTGTACAATTCAAGAACCACTTTGTCTCCATAGCAAAAAAAAAAAAAATAATAATAATAATAAAATATCAAGGAAAAAAGCACCAGACTTTAATCAATGAAATTTTATAGTAGGTGGATTTATATCAGCTTTTCCTTCCTCGTTATTGCAATGATTAATCAAAAATAACTTTTATGAATACTCAGTAAGCTTCCTGCTGAATAAAATATAATATTCAAATCAACTAGGCTTCTTTACCATCAAGGCAAAGTTCCAAAACACCTGAAACATGCACCACTTGAAAAATTGATGCCAGAAGTTCATTCTACATGCTCTGAACAGACCAAATGCACCAAATTCAAAACGTACCAGATGTACATAAACACAACAAATGGAAAACTGATCTATGTTGATTCTTAACTCTTATAGATCCGCAAATATCACCTCACACCCTCCCTCCCTCAAACCTAAACCACAACCAAGCTGGCCTTGGTCAATAGCACCACCTAGTGCTCACCATGCACGATGACTCACTTTTCACTCTTTGGGGCTGTTTTAAGTCAGCAATTCCTATCTGTGAAGGCCAGAAAATTTCAGAATCTTGAAAATAATTCCTATTTGGTAGTGTGTTTCAGACTTTTTTAAGCAAAGTAAAATACTAACTAATGAAGGAAATTCAGAATACATACATGCAAATTTAAATTATAAAAGGATTAAAATAACATGTTTGTTATTTGAAGGAATTGTTAAAAACCATGGCAGTCCACCACTGAAAAGAGTCAGTAAAGAGATATTCCATTAGCAGGGAAAATACAATGTATGCATACAATCTCACTTCAGCATCCAGCATCACTAAGCTACAATACAAGATTTTGTAAAGATGCAAATCAGAAGGAAGGAAGGAAGGAAGGAAGGAAGAAAAAATATCAGGGAAAATTAAAAAATGTTGGAAGATGGAGAGGAAATTAATTCACAGTCACAATGTAGAAGTATCTGAACACAATTATGGCAAAACCTGATAAATAACTTCATTTGCACTGTAAATTCCAACTACCTGTGAAAGCATAATGAAGACAAAGGGAAATTCGATCATAAGCTTGTAGATGGCAAAAGCTTTCCAGCTCTATCCAAAAAAGGGGGGTGGGGTGTTAACCCTCCAACACCAGTGGAAACCTAACTTTATCTTTCTGATATAATATTCATGCAAAATATAAAACATACATATGTAAACAAGTATATACATACTATCTAGAGAAACTGTATAAGACGACTAGCATACCAGGAAGTGAAGATATGTTGCAGTACGTATCTCTACTCCTAACTAAAAGGAGAACTTCCACTGAAACAGTTAAATATACCTTGTCAATATGGTACTAAACTGTCTACTTTTTATATATCAACAATGCCTTGATGTACTTAAATAGCAGAATGCTTATCTTGCAACTATTGTTAAAAGGACTATGTTACTGAAACAACATGAGCGCAAATAGTAGGAGGGGGAGATGAGGAGCTTTAGAGGCCGAAGTTAAACCCTCTTCTTCGGAGAACTTGATCTCAGAACGGGGGAGCATTATACCGAGCAGCCCAAGCAAGGCTGAAGTGGGGTTAACCGATTCTATTCTTCCTCATAAAGGAATGTATATTCCACATTTCAGCCCACAAGTCACCTTTGGAAATATAAACTCTTCAATAAGTTGAAAATCACTTATATCCAAGGTGGCATTTACTCTTCTATGAGCTACAGTGAATTACAAAGAGAACTGCTGGGTTCTTTTTAGTGGTTACAGCTATTAAGGTATGCTCCTGTCACTTAAGGTATGATGTAAAAAGATTCTGAAAGCCCTGCAATTGTGGCTGACATGGTGGCATAGCAAGCTAGTGCTCCACCTGCAGGTACATCCCCTATGAGCAATAGTTCATGTCTCAGTTGCTCCACTTCTGATGCAGCTCCCTGCTTATTGCCCAGGAAAGAAGTGGAGGATGGCCCAAGGTCTTGGGACCTACAGCCATGTGGAGGAGCTGCAGGAGGCTCCAGGCTCCCAATTGTGCATTGACCCAGCTGTGATTATGGTAGCCCTTTGGGCAGAGAACCACTGGAAGCAAGATGTCTCTCTGTCTTTCCCTGCCCCCCTTTCAAGTAAAAATGAACGAGTCTAAAAAAAAAAGCATTTAGTCTTGTAATGGATTAAATAAACTTGCAACACACACACAAAACACCCCTCCAGAATAACAGAGCACTCAGATTGAACTTCGCCCATTGTGTCACTTCACCAATATGCTTCGTGTGTGTGTGTGTGTGTGTGCAGATAGAGCAATCATACCGCGGAATTTCAAAGCTTCCATCTAGGGGTAGCAACAGTTACATTCCCTACAACTGTTTATAGGAATTCATTTATGAGTTTTATAATATAGTTGATAGACATTTCATTTCCATTTCATCTAATTGTAATAAATGTTAGAATCATTCCACAACTATCCTATGAATGAATGCAGAAGAACTATCGCTTGCAGTGTTTGTTGTGAGCAGTAAAGAAAACACATG
The DNA here is from genome assembly GCF_017591425.1 of Ochotona curzoniae. NCBI lineage: Eukaryota > Metazoa > Chordata > Mammalia > Lagomorpha > Ochotonidae > Ochotona > Ochotona curzoniae. Next base: position 38,297,531 of record NW_024467122.1, read on the forward strand.
GGTAAGAAAATATAAGATATTCTCAAGGTATTAAAGTAATTCACAAGAACAAAAATCAATTAAAGCAAATCTACCATGGATCTTGAATTTGACAAATCACCTTTCAGCTTTGCAACAAGTAGCTGCTGTGGGTTAACATTAAATCAATGGCACTGAAGGAAACGTCTTCAAAATCACTTTCTATGTGCTACCCTCAAGAGAGACCTGTTTATCAGAAAGGCACCTTTGGCTTTTAATACAAGAGAAGGACACATGTTCTGTGATTCAGGGAAATGCACGAATCACAGGCACCAGAAGATTAGAATGAACTGTTAACCTACATAAGCTCATTAAATTCAGTGAAAGTGTGATCTGCACAACAGAATAATGATGCCTATAAATCCGCAGGTGTCAGTGGATTTACCACACAACAGTCACGTGGGAAGACAGCGCTTTTACTGCACCCAATCATCACTTAGACAAAAGCTTTTCTACTAAGCAATGTTACAATTGATACCTTAAATAGTTTCTCTCTCTCTCACACACACACACAACCCTACATTATATGAACTAGTTAAATCTGTCTCATTAACTTAACTTCTACCTTTATGAAGAAAACACTTCTGGTTTCTAATTTTTATAGAATTTGGTAGTTCAAATGGCAAGGACTGAGTTTTTCATGTCACCATTTATGGAATGAAACTCTGACATTTAGGTGGCCCTCACTTCACCTCAGTTCTCTCTACCTACACTTCCCACTCAGGTAAGTGCTACCCATCTTCCTGGTCTATCTGAAATTCAAATTCTGTTTCCTTTTCTGGGATTTGTGGTTCTTATTTTCTCCAACACATGTAACATATGCTATTCCCTATCACTTGCACTTTGTAAAAAAAAGTTTCATATCCATGCCCTATGCATATACAATGTATAGACTCTGTATGTGCCCCGTGCAGAAAAAATTCACAGGTATTTGTTGGTGAAGGTATACACCATTATCATCTTAAGATATTGAATTTGAAAAAAAATGGTGAATTTGTTTTATAGCAACTATGTCAAATATTATTTCAAATACATTGATCACACAGCTGCCTAGGCAGGCATTTAAAAGTGAACAATAGCATTGGCCCAGGTGGTTCAGTTTTCTTTCTCCCAATCTGAGTCTTCCCAGCAATGGGTCAAACTAAGAAAATATGGACACAATTTCTGAAATCTACAAATTGTATTGATATATTTCCTAGCACATATGCAAGGAATGCATGTAGTCATTTATGACCCAACAGAAGTACAAGGAGAAGATTGGACAGAATCCCAAAGTGCAACAACAGACTAACTTTGCTTTTAGGGTTATGCAGGACACTCCCCATGTATTCCTGCTGTCCTGGAACATCCGTTCATTTTACCCTGGACCCCTTCTGCTCTCAGAACTGCCCCAGTCTGGGCAATAAAAAATAGTCACTGGATATATGAAGCCTTGTATTATCTCTTGGGCCTGAATTGCTAGGGGACATTAACCTAAGGAAGGGATAGAGAGGAACCAAGTCGAGAACTAGCACCAGAGCCTGCCTCTGCAGACTGAATTCAGTGTTCTCTTTTCTAGTCCCACTATTCCAATATCACTGTTTTTTCTGAAACCATCTCTAAATTATTTTTATCTTCTCAAAAATGTTTCTGAGAGCCAGAAAGGTGTGTGGGTCATGCCAGGTTGGACCACAATACCAGCCAGTTCACAGTAGGACCGGGTCTGGGGGCTGGCTGGGCTGGCTAAGCTGTAGTCCCCGTAAGCATGAGCTGGAACTGGGCGGGTCAGGCCAGGCTACAGCACCCACTGGCAAATGCTGAGGTGAGGCAAGCCATACATACCAGACTGGGTCACAGCACCCAACCAGCACACATGAGAACTCAAAGGGGGGGGGGGGGCAAACCTAGTAGAGGGGCTATAGGGAGATCCCCTGTTGCACCACTATTCCCACTGATGAACATGAGAGCTGGCATTGGAACAAACCAGACCAGGCAGGGCTACAACACCTGTTCACCTGCATGTCAACTGGACCAGGGACAAGCCAGGTTGGGCGGACTGTACCTAGCAGTATATGCATAAGCCAGAGGGGGTGAGGGTTTGGTTGGGCTTTGCCACAGCATCAGCTTCAAATCGGCTCACCACCAGCCCTTGCAGTCACTTGGGGGAATGAATAGACAGACAGCAGATCTTCTCTAACTCTCCTCCTCTCTGTAGATTTGACTTTGCAATAAAAATAAATAAATCTTAAAAAAAAAAACTCCAACCATGGAGGAAATTGCAGGTTCCATGGTCTGACGGTAGAATGTATGTGTCAGAGCTGGGCCTCCTCAATGGCTTAGATGGAGCAGTGGACAGGATATCCAGATGCACATAGAGGATATGGCAGTACACTGGAGCTTGCAGAGGACACCTAGTACCATAACAGAGGACGGAGGACAGACCAAATCTGTCAACTACCCCAGTCAAGAATTGGCAGTGAATGCCTGGTTAAGTGGAGTCTAAAATGAACCTTGTCAGCCAGTGGAGTCTGAAGAGATTTTACCATGATTGAAGTGGCAAGATTGGCAGCAATTCAGAATTGTTGAACTATCAAGACCACTTGAGCAGGACCCTCAGAGCATGCCCCACATCCGGGACCTTGGGATGGTTGGGAGGCTGGGTGTAGCTTCTTCCCTTATCTCTCCCCCCGCCCCAGACACAGGAAGGAAAAAAAAAAATGTGGAAACAAGTGTTCACATCCATTTTCCTCTAGCCCTTGACCTTTTGTACTCTAATCAAATATGTAAAAAGTATCAAAAATAAAATGTATACAAGATGAAAAAATTTAAGAATTTTAATGATAGATGCTGACTCTGGACATTACTTCACTCAACCTTGAGCAAACTAAAATTAAGATTACTTGTTCAATATGTGTTCACTCATTGACTGATGGTCTTCTTCAATAAAAGAGAATTACATACTGAAATTTTATGCTCTGATGATTAATACAAAATCTTCACAACCAGCCAAACTCATTTTCAAATTTTCTTTGCTTCAGCTTGTTCATGTATTCTTCCATCATTAATACCAGATATCAGATTTCTTTTGGATCTGTGTTTACAATCACTTCTGAAGCACGTGTTCACATTTAACATGTCAATTTGGATATAGTTGCTGTGACAAGGAAGGCATACTTACCACTCAAGGAGTCTCACTTGTATACTATCCTACAAGATGAGACTCTACTCTGAGGATATGTGAGGGATAGAGCCCGTGGAGCAGCCGGGCTGTGCAACTGTGAGTTACCCATCACATTCTCATTCACATTCTATATGCAAACCAGCAGCTCTGTTCTTGCTTTCCATTATTCAAAAGGATAATTTTAAATTTTCAAATTTCCCAAGAATCTACCACACACTAAAAATTTGTCAGAAAGGGATAAAACTTAACATTTTTAATAATTCACTTTGGGTTCTACCTTGGAAAAAATCTGAATTCAGAGTTTTAAAACCTTCCTTCTTGTGCTCATTACACAGTACATGTATTAAAACTGGAAGAAAAAAAATAGAAGATTAGCATAGCCCCTACACAAGGATGACATGGAAATTCATGAAGCATCCTGTATTTTTTCTTTGTGGCAGTTCAATTCACAAAGGCAAAGAAATGGAATCAACCCAGATATCCATCTACGGATGACCGGATAATAAACCGTGGCACGTACCCACAATGGAATCCTACTCGTCCATAAAAAAGAATGAAATGCTGTCTTTTGCAACTAAATGAATGCAATTGGAAACCATTAGGCAGTGCAATAAGTCAATCGCCCCAAAAGTATGTTTTCTCTTATTTGTGATAACTAATTTATAGAGTACCAAAAAGTGTAATCTGTAGATGAAAGTGATTCTCTGGGATTTGATTATTCTGTACAGCCTTGGTTAAACACCTGAGAAACACTGGTTCTTCTGTTATTATTTTTTACCTGCCATTTTTTATTATCTTCACATAATGGAGTGTTAAATAGGTGAAAAAATAGATTTAAAAAAAATCTTCCTTCTCCCCAAATTCCACTTCAAAAATTATAAATTCAAGCTCTATTTGAGCTTCAGAATCAAGTCTATGAGAGAAAAATCATCCAAAGACAGCTGCTAGCTCACTTGATCTAATTTTTCACCAACATGAGGGCAAAATTTGGTACATCTGGTCACATAACAACCACATTCTACTAATCTGACATTTCTGCACACCTACTGCTGTAAATTGGCATAGAACCCCACAATATTTATCACAAGTTTCTAAAAGAAAGATTAAGATGAAAATACATTTTATTTGTGCCAAGCTTAACTTCTGATTACATCTAATGCCATGATTCAGAATACGGCTTTTTATTAATGCTAACAATGACCCACACTCCATGTTTTTACACATACCCATTTGGGTAAAGTGTGAAGTAAGTAAAAAAAAAAAAAATGCATCTGGCATGATTCGCCACAGACCTAGTGGCAAAAAAAGAGAAATACCCTTCAAGCAAAACATAGTTACTAAAAGCATCTTGGTTGTTACGATACCTCCTGGCTCCTGGCAAGTGGCAATCCAGTTCCGTTTTGTTTTGTTTTGTTTTGCTTTGCTTTTAACAACAAAAAAAGTTTCTACATCAAATAGAACTCTCTCGGAGAAAGAATATTGAACTATTTAAAAAGTTCAAGCTACTGTGCCTATGTGACAGCTCAATTGGCTAATCCTACCCCTACAAGCACAGGGACCACAGATGAGCATCAGTTTGTGTCCCAGCTGCTCTACTTCCCTTCTAGATCTCTGCTTATAGCCTGAGAGAGCAATAGAAGATGGATCAAGGCCTTAGGACCCTGCACATCCATGGAAAATCTGGAAGAATCTCCTGGCTTCTGGCTTCAGCTGAACTCAGCTATGGACATTGCATTATTTGGGGAGTGAATCAGCAGATGGAAGGATTTTTTGTCCCTCCTTCTGTGAAACCTGCCTTTTCAATAAAAAATATATATATATATTTTTTAAAAATCAATTTACTTAACTGACAGAATGATTATCAGTTGAAGGTATAGAATTTTTAGGAGTTCACAAGGGCAGATTTTTCAACTTTGTGAATTTCCTTTTCATTAAGTACTTGATTCAGATAAGGCTTCAGATAACTTTTAGAAGTTCTTCAAGCTTCTCATGACTCCCTGGCATTCCATGGGCAAATATAAAGGTATTTGTTAAAGAGTTGTTGATAGAAAAGTAATTACAAAACATGATGAGTCCACACTTAACACCCCAGAGAAACACAATTAGATTTATTGGCAAAAGAACTGGAATCCTGACGTGATTAGACAACTACACACCCAAGCACTTTAAATGGAGAAGGTGTCTGGGCCTCATGGTATAAACAGGCTGTCATAGTGTGGCCAAAATCTCAGTTAAGCTGTTTCTTTGGCGATGTGGACATCACTTCTCTATACATATACTTCTACTACAAGGACTACATTTTCTACTAGGACTAATGGACAAGATACTGTACAGATGAGCCAGGATCTGGTCTATGTCAGCTGTTTTGAGTAAACAGTCTTTCAAATAACTTTAGATTTAAGGACAAATTACAAAGTTAGCACAGGGTACTCCCATATATCTTTCCCTTAGCTTAACCAAATGTTATAAAACATTGAAACCCTCATGAAAATTAAGAAATTTATGTTAGCATAACACTATTAACTAAACTACAAACTTATTTCATATTTTACCAGATTTTCCACTAATTTTCATCTGTTCTAGGATGCAGTCTGGAACACAACAGCACATTTTGTCAACAGGCTTCCTTCTAATTTTCTGATCTATGATAAGCCTTCCACAATTTCTTTGTTTGTAGGGAATCTGACATGTTTGACAAGTACTCTTCAGCTTGGGTTGTCTGGTACTTTCTCTTAATTACACTGAGGTTATAAATTTTAGAGGAAAATATCACAGTGGGACGACGGAAGAGCCATCTTTTCTTCCCTCAGCACCAAGAACAAGGTCCAAACCATCAATACCCAGGGTAACTAATACCAGACTTTCTGTGGACAGAAATGTGTCTCAAAGCCACATTTCTATTCTTGTAAAATGCAGTAAAGTGGGTTACTTGTGGGCACAGCTGACGTTGAAGAACTCACTCAGAGACAACACTTCTGGGTTCACCTAAACCCAAGACCAAAGCAACAAGTCAAATGATAGCCTGCATTCCATCTAAGACATATACTCTTTTCCAACAGATCCTACTCCACAAAGAGGGAACTATCATACTGGATGTGTAGGTGTCAAGATGGGGACAAATAAGACATGAAGAAGCAAAGTAGTACGATGCCTCCAAGAAAACAAAACTGTTCTCAAGAATTAGATCCTGAATGAAGGAAATTTGTGAAATGTCAGAAGTAGAATTTAAAATAATAATTATAAGAACACAATGTGTTACAAGAAAATACAAACATATTAATGACATATTAATAAAATGAGGAAATCAATGAGTGGTACGAAGGAAAAAAATTACTAATGGGGAAAGCATTGTAGCAAGCGAGGTCAAGCCCCTAACTGAACATCAGCACCCCACGGTACTGGTTCTTGTCCTAGCTGCTCCATTCCAATCCGACTCCCTGCTAATTGCCTGAAAAAAGAGACAAAAACAACCCAAATACTTGGACACAAGCTATCCATGTAGCAGATCTGGATAAAGCTCCTGGCTTCAGCCAAGTCCAGCCCTGGACATTCCAGCCATCTGGGCAGTGAACCAGAAGAAATGAAAGTAGAAAGGAAGATCTATCTCTTTCCTTCACTCTATCCTCCCCGCAAATCCCACCTCTTCATGACTTTCAAAATAAGAAAAACAATTACAGACAAAAACTTAGTAAGGGATAGGAATAATTAGGAAGAATCAAGTAGAAATTTGAGACAAAATTTTCAATCAATAAAATTAAATATATGACTAAGATTTAACAGAATAGATTAAATGGAGAAAACAATTTCTGATCTCAAGTACAAGATTTTTGAAATAATTAAATCAGACAAAAAGAAAAGAATTAAAAATCATGAGGAAAGTCTATGTGAGATATGGAATATCATTACAACCAAATATCTGTATTATAGATATTCCTGAAGAAAGAAAAAGACATTGAGAATCTGCCAAATAATACAGTTGTTAAGAATTTCCTGTCTTAACAAAGATGGACATCCAGATACAAAAACCTCAAAGGTGAGAGCGTGGTAGCTTAGTGGCTAAAATCCTCACTATGCACACAATGGGATCCCATGCAAGCACTGGTTCTAATCCCAGTGGCCCTGCCTCCCATCCAGCTCCCTGCTTGTGGCCTGGGAAAGCAGTCAAGGATAGCCCACACCTGGGAACCCTGCACTTTCATGGGAGACCTGGAACAAGCTCCTGGCTCCTGGCTTTGGATTGGCTCAGCTCCAGCCATTGCAGCTACTTGGGGACTGAACCAACAGACAGAAGATCTTCCTCTCTGTATATCTGCCTTTCCAATAAAAATAAATAATCCTTTAAAAAAAAAACTCAAAGGATCCTAAGCAAACTCAAACAAAAAAAGATCTTGAAGGTACACTGTAGTCAACCTGTCAAAAGTTAAGCACAAGGAGAGAGCCCAAAAGACAGCAAAAGAGCAGTGTCAATGATATATAAAGAAAAACCAATTAGACCAACATCATGCTTCTCAATAGAAACCCTACAGACCAGAAAAGGGAAGCAAGATATATTCACGGTCTTAAATGGAAAAATTAAAAAAAAAAAAAACTTCCAGCATAGACTATATATCCAATGAAGCTGTCCTTAGAAGTGAAGGAGAGACAAGTTACTTTTCTTGATAAAGGCAGAGAATTCAGCACCACCAGACAAGCAGTACAAGAAATTCTGAAAGGTTGTGCAATAAAAGTAAACACCATGAAAACACAGGGCACTAACAAATTCACTTACACAACAGGTGTAATCAGTATCAACAAAATGACAGGTGCTAGCTCTTATCTATCAATACTAACCTTGAATGCAGATGATTAAATTCTACAGCCAAAAGACTGAGTCTGCCTAAATAGATAAAAAATAAGACCCCGCTATATGAAGACCCTAAAATATTCACTTCACAAAGATACACATAGATTGAAAGTGAAGTACTGGATTAAGATATACTGGACAAAAATAAGCAGGAGTAGTCATCTGATAACAAATAAAACAGAGTTTAGATCAAAATCTGTAGAGACAAAAAGAACATTATACTTTGATAAAAGATTCAGTTCAGCAAGAAGACATACCATAAATATATATGTGCCCAATACAAGACCAACCAAATGTATACAGCAGACATCATCAAACTTAAACAGATAAATAGGCTCCAATAAAACATTGACAGATATCTTCAACATCCCACTCCCATCAAATGAACAGATCTCTCAAGCAGAAAATCAACTGAATAAATGAAAATGAAAACACAACATAACAAAGTTTGTTGAATGAAGCAAAAGCACTTTCAAGGAGAAAGCTTATAGCATCTAGTGCTTCCATTAAAAAAAAAGAAATATATTAAGTGATCTAATGATGCATCTCAACTACTTAGAACAATAATACAAAGCGCAAATCAGCAGGTGGTGAGAGAAAAGTTCAGAGCAGAAATGAAAAATATAAACTAGAAAACTGCATACAAAAACAAAACACAAAGTTTTTTTTAAGAAGATAACATTGATAAACCATTAGCCAGACTAACAACAACAAAAAACAAAACAGAAAACTTCAAAATTAGAGATGAAAAAGATTAAAAGTGACACTATTAAGATACAAAGAATAATAGCAAATTACTATGGAAAACTATATGCTAATTAGTTGGAAAAACCTTTAAAATGGATAAATTACTATATTCAAATAACCAATAAAGATTAAATCAAGAAGACAATCTAAACAGACATGACTAACCAAATAATGAGATTGAAATGGTAATCGAAAGTCTTCCATCATACAGAATTCCAGGATTTGATGAATTTAGCACTAAATTCTACAAAATATTAAGTACATGTAAAGAATAACTGAACCCAATATGCTTCAAATTTTCCAGAATACTGAGCAGGTTGTAACTCTGCCAAACTTTTTACAAGGCCAGCATGACTTTGATACAAACAGGAAAAGTATGACAGAAAAAAAAAAAAACTATAGACCTGTATCCTTTATGAACACATAGAAAAAGATTCTCTCCAAAATACCAGCAAAATCAATCCAAGACCAGATCAGAAAGATCATACATCACAACTGAGTGGCAGTTACCCAAAGATACAAGGGAAGTTCAACATTTGTAAATGAATATATATCAAGTCACATCAACCAGATGAAAATTAAAAACCGTATGGTCACTTCAATAGATGCCAGGAAAGCATTTGGTAAAATCCAATACTGTTTGATGATGAAAAAACAAAAACCTTTACAAATGTAGCACAGAAGGAATATACCTGGAAATTATAAAGGTTATATATGATAAGCAATTGCCAATATGATACTGAATGGGAAGAAGCTGAAAGTATTTTCCTTCAGATCCGGATTAAGGCAAGCATGTCCTCTGTCACTACTTTTAGTCAACATGGTACTGGAAGTATTTACAATGGTAATCAGGGAGACTAAAGAAACAAAAGGTATCAAAATTGGAAAAAGGAGCTTTAATTATCCATACTTTAAAATGATCTAACGTTGCACATGGAAAAATGCCAAAAAGCTGTTAGAATTCATAAACCAATTCAGTCAAGTTGTAGGTCATAAAACAAACATACAAATGATTATTATATGCATTAATAATGAACTCAATGAAAAAGAAATCAAGAAAGAAAACCCATTTCACAATAGCTGCAAAGTATCAAATATTTAGAATAAATCAAAGAACTGAAATGTCTACAATGAAAAATATCCTGATGAAAAATCAACAGGGACAGAAAAGTGAAGATACTCTTTGCTTGGGGATTGGAAAAACTGATGTCCCTAAAATGGTCTATACCTCCTAATGCAACCTACAGATATAACGTGCTACATCTCAAAATATCAATAATGTTCTTTACATTGTTAGACAATACTCCCAAATTTCATATGGAATCACAGAAGATCCAAAATAGGCAAAGGAATCCTGATTAAAAAAAAAAGAAGAAAAAAAAAGCTGGAGTCAGCTCAACACCAGACTTACTGAAACAGTATGGACTGGCATAAAAACCAATACACATATCAATGGAATAGAGAACCCAGAAATTAATCCATATATAAGCAGCAAATGGAAGTACTCAGGACATAAACTGAATAAGGACAATCTTCTCAAAAACGATGCTGATAAACTAGATGCATGCATGTACAACAACAAAATAGACATGTGTCTCTCACATTGTACACAAATCCACTCCAGCTGGATCAAAAACCTAACACAAGACCACAGACTGAAGCTGCTGGGAGATAATGTGAGGAAAACACTCCAAGACATTGGTGCAGTAACAACTTCTTGGATAAGATCCCCTAATCACAGGCAACAAAAACCAAGGTTTCATTTGTTTAAAATGGGTTTATATCAAACTTAGAACTTCTGTACCACAAAAGAAATGATCAATAGAGTGGAGACACTTCTAACAGAACAGACAAAAATATTTGCAAGCTATCTGACAAAGAACTGATACACAAATTCATCAGCAAACTTAAAAGCTCAGCAATTAGAAAGCCACCTATCCACTTACTGGGCAAATGATCTCAAGAGATAGTTCTAAAAAAAAAGATACAAATAACCAACAAATGCCTGAATAAATGCTCAACATCATTAACATTCACGGAAGTGCAAGTCAAAACCAGAATGAGATGTCACCTCAACCCTGTTAGAATGGCTATTGCCCAAAAGATTAGAATAACAAACACTGGTGAGGTGTGGAGAAAGGGAAACACACAGTGTTGATGGGAATGTAGCTTAGTGCATCTGCTATGGAAAACAGTGTGGAGGTGTCTAAAAACTAGAAATACACTTGGCACACAATCCAGCAACCCCATTTCCGGATAGACAGCCAAAGACATGAGCACACCGCACCTGAGATACCTGCACCACTATGTTCGTTGGTCATACTGGGGATTCTGTGATGAATCATGCAACATACCAGAGACAAAAGTAGGATGAATATTAATCTTCTGGACCTCAACTCCCTCTTGTCAAGCTCTTTACACTTCCATATTTGTGCATGCTGAGAAAGGGCATGACAGAAGTACGGTCAGAATCATAAGAGATCTAAGCAAAATCATGAGGTTGACACGTTACACTTGTGTGCAATTTGTATATACAAAGATGGTCTAAGAGTATGTGAGCCAGGGCACAAGGGATGCCCCACACTGGCAACCAACATGTACATAACTTACGTGTTGCTATTAACCTATTTTTAGACATTATAGAAATTTTTAACATTCTTTTTCCTGTAGCCTAACAAAGGGTCTTACATGCTTAACCTGTGCTGGGATCATACTGGACCTACTACACAGACCTCTGCATGATATCACAAAACACATATTTTGAAATGATCTTGAGGAAGTTTTTCCCAGAAGAAAACCAACAGCGGAAGAAATTTTAAAATAGGAAACCCAGTGAATAAATTTAATTTAAAACACTGATTTTCTTCTTAATGCAAAAACATTCACTTTCATTCCTCTGTTTACAAACAAACATCTTTTCTCAGATTTGAGCATGCATCAGAATCACCTATAAGGATAATGTGTATGACCCTTGAACAAACAGATTTGCTGGGCTCCAATCTATCCGATGTGCTATGTCTGAGTTGAGGCCTGAGAATTTAGATTTCCAATAACTTCTCAACAGACTCACCCAATCTGATGATCAGTGTGGTAAGAGTACAAAGGGGACACATTTTAAAAACCACTAAGTTAGTAGTATAAAGATCATGAACTTTGCCATCACAGAGAACATAGCTTATTTTATATTTATATTTTATTTATATTTCTATTTCTATTTTCTTCATTTGAAAGGTAGAATGGAGAGTAGGGAGGGAGATTTTCTACCTGCTGATCCACTCAGCAAACGCTGGTGACAGCCAAGGCTGGACCAGAATGAAAAATATGAGGGGCCTCCAAAAAGTTCATGAAAAAATGTGCATAAGAAAAACTGCAGAATTTATAAAAATATTTTACTAAAATAAAGGCATCTTTAATTTCCTTTTTAAGTTCTCTAATTTCAGATTTTTTCAGTGCCTGGTCAGTATTTTCAGTTCTGTATTTACAATGTCTGTATTTCCCTTAAAATTATTTTTACCATGTTGATTTGCTCATCTACAAATGTATGCTGCTTAAGTAGTAGTTTAAATGTAAATTTTAATGAATGCTATGAATCAGTGCCTAATTTGCACATTTTGTTAATTACCTGTGGTTTGGGATAATCCATCCAAGATGTTCCCTATTACCCTAGATAATTAAGAGTTGACCTATTTTCAAGTTTTTGCAGCTCAAATAGAATGAATTCCACTCAATTTTCTTTTCTAATAGAAAAAGCATCATTTATTTAAATAGTCCATCAGACATAATTGGAATGTAAAATCTTGAGATGGAAATTGACTTTCAAAGGTCACAGAGTCCATCCCTCTACTTCTGGGAAGCCTGTCAAATCAGCTGGAGAAGGTTTTCCATCTTTTATAGTTTAACTGTAAAATGTGGCCATGAATGAACATGCACCAGTCTCACTATGCAAGCCCTTCACCTGAAGAGTGATCAACTTCTACATGTCGCCAAAAAACCACACCAGATTCCACCTCCACACTTTCTCACACACAGCCCAACTAAAGAAGATTCACATAGCTTGAGTACCTTGCCTCCAGTCTCTCTTCCCTGCATTATCCTTCGTGTTTTATGACAAGAGGGGGACCCTGTGTTTCACTCTGAGATTTCCTTTCACTCAAAAAAAGAAAATACATAGAGTTGATTTTAAATTGAGGTCTTTTTCTATAAGCTACAAATTTCAGCAGCAGTTTTGCAACAGCCTGGTCCCTGCTGCAGCGTGAATTGTTTTCAGTGTATCATGCTTTCATGTGTATCTTTTATTAAGCATGCTGGGTTTACAGCAGAGCAGTAGATGTTTAGATCTCTTGCTGCTCTTGCAATCCTTCCTCCCAGAACCTTTTTATGCCATTGCTTACTTGTTCTTGTCTAGGTCCAAGGAACCTTCTCCATACATCCTAAGTTCACTCTCTACAAAACGGAAGCCTTTTCCTACCTTCCTCTCTCATTTGACCTAACTACAATCTGTCATTGTCTCATTACTCAGACTATCTGCTCCCATAGACTAGAGGGGCTTAGAGCAAGAGACTCTGCCTAAGACATGCTGGGGCTTAATACTGAGCAGCAAATGGAGCATTCCGATAAGTTCCCAGCTACAATCCTGTTCAACACTTAATCTGCTCATAAACATCTTCAAATCATTCAATGAATTCCTTCTTGGCACTTGTTTAAGCCAAAAATGTGTATCACTTTTCAGTCTTCTCTTCCACATCATGCATCTGACAAATACTCTAAAACCGAATACTGAGGCAACCATTTGGCCTAAAGGTTAAGCAGGTTGGCACATTCTCATCCTACTGGGAATGGTGCTGAACTGTTTGCATGAGTTCTGGCTCTGTCCCCAGTTCCAGCTTCCTAATGCAGATCCCAGAAGGCAGCAAGCTCCAGCAGGTTGGTCCCAGCTACACATAAAAGAAGCCTGGATTTGGTTCCTGGCTCCTGGTCTAGGCCTGACCCAGCCATGAGCATTTGGAGAGTGACTCTGTAGGTAGTTTTGTTGGTCTGTGAAACCTCCACTGCTTCTCAAATAATTGCATAAATTAAAAGATTCTGAAGAGCTGTTGGTGTACCGAAACCATGAATACAAATTCCTCCCATTGTATTTAAGACTCCTACTCTCTGTCATTTCCCCATCAAGAGATGGAGTCTATTTCCTCACCAGTTACGTTTATCTAGTTTGTTCTGGTGTCTTGTTTGGAAAGAAAATAAAGAAAGAAAGAAAATGAAATGTGGTAAGAGCATTATGTAACTTTGAGATAAATTTTATAGCAATCAAATTCCCTTCTGGGAACGGTGCTGTGAGGTGAGGAACTGGTCTAGCACTGAAGCACGTGAAGATGGGCGGAAAAGAAGCAAGGATCCCTCCCTGCATAAACAAGGCCATCTGGGATTTCCTAGACTGTCATACCTCCATAGTAACCTATCAATGTGAATCCAGAAAACATCAGAGGAACCATTTGGCCAGTCTACAGAATTATGACACTTAATTTAAGCAAGTAATTTTGAAGGTGATGGCACCCAAGGTGATGGCACTTATCACCACATGCAGATACCTTCATTGTTGACACTTTGATTGGAATGAGCCTCGACTGGCCTGTCAACTTCTGCTCTTTTCAAAATTTTGAAAAAATCAAGTCAGATCATATCCTTCCTCTACTCCAAATTTGACAGAGGTTTCCAATTCACTGAATAGAAGCCCAAATATTTATAATGGCCTGTGTGGCCCAATGTGGTTTACCTCCCATCATCACTATGCAATCTACCCTTAACTTGGCATTAGCCCCATTCGCTCTTTCCTGTTATTGAACACTTCACACGCAGGGCTACCATCAGGCCTTTACAGTGATTCTTTCCTCTGCCTGAAGTCCTTCTCTTCAAAGTTTTGTACAAATAACATCTTCCCAGTGAAGCCTGCCCTGCCCACCTTATTTTGAACTGAATTTTGCAATGCTGTCCTAAACTCTTAACACTCATATTTTTCCAACATTCCTCATCACCTCCATCATTCAATGGAACTAATTTGATTATTTTCTGTCATCTCCCATGCAAGCACAGAGTCATATTAACTTTATTCACTGATTATATCATCTAGAAAAGAATATGATATATAGAAAATTCTGACTAAATATTTGTTACATAAATATTTTAAAATTTATTTTATTTTTATTGGGAAGTCAGATTTATAGAGAGGAGGAGAGAGAAGAGGAAGATCTGTCTGTTGATTCACTCCCCAAGTGGCTGCAACGGCCAGAGCTGTACTTATCTGAAGTCAGGAGCCCAGAGCCTCTTCCAGGTCTCCTGTGTGGGTCCAGGATCCCAAGGCTTTAGGCCATCCTTGACTGCTTTCCAGGCCATAGGCAGGGAGCTGGATGGGAAGAGGGACTGCCAAAATTAGAACTGGTGTCCATATGGCATCCTGCCACTAGGCTACTGTGCCAGGCCCTGAATAAATATTATTTACAGAAAAGGTCACTGAGATTTTTGGTAACCCATTTCAAAGTCTAAAAAAATCTTGATGATTTTCAGGAACCCTGTGAATATCTTTATTTTCTTTTAAAATTGTGCTTTAGTCATTTTGATAAGTGGTAAGGAAAATACACACTCAAATAGGATATTCATCAAACTGTGCGATTATTACGTAAAGTGGCTTTGCTGTTGTCATGAACAGAGGCATAAAAATTATTTCTTCCTATCTTTATCCTCCACACTTCCTGTCTTAAAGCCCATTTGCTCACTCAAGTTTTTTCTGGGAAGGCTTCTCCAGAAATCCCCAAATGCCCTATATTACCCCAGTGTTTGAGTACCCAAAGGTAAACTGCTGAAGTACTGGGCACCAAAACAACAGAGGAGATAATGAAGACAACTAATGGATTAGAAACTATCAGGAAACCATAAAAAGGCAACCAGACTTTTTAGAATGAGAGCAAAGGGCAACTTTGGTAGCAACCAGCTGGAATAAAAGCAGCTTACATGGTTCCAAAAAAGCAAGAAAAGTATATAGTTGATCATCCCATAACAATGTGGAAAGCTGAAGGGTATTTCACAAAGCTACCTAAAGCTCTTGGAGGAGAACCCCCAGTAGGCTGAACACAGCAGAATAACGAAACAATGATTAATAACTACTAACTCCTGAAATAAACATAAAAAAACAGTTATCTTTAAAAATCCTTATAGAACACACTCAAAGATAAAACATTAGAATCTATATCCTTAAATTCAAGAATGAGGTAGAGATCACTTTCATACTCAACTTTAAATCATCACCGTTAAAGTAGCAATGTGAGAGAAAGAAACAGAATTTTAAGGGGAAAATATTAATAATTTACAGACACGTTTGGTACCTAGAAGATCCAGAATAGTACACAGGTAAAATTCATAAGCAAATTCAAGAGAGGTCTTCACATACAATGTCCATGAATAAAAATAAATTGTATTGCCATATGCTAAGCAAACCAATAGAAAATGAGTTTTAATTCTGTTTAGGAGTATCAAAATACCAAATAGTAGTGATAAATCTAACAAAAATTACATAACACTCCAACCTGGAAAATTTTTGATAAAAAGATACTCAAATAATTGATAAAATATTTATTTGGGGGGATTAGAATAAATATTGTAAAGTTTTAGACCCTCTTAAGTTGTTTTGTGGATTAAATGCTGTTTCAGTTAAATTTTTTGTAGATTTTTCTCATTGCTGATGTGAAAATGATTCTAAAATGTTGTGGATATATCAAAGCCTAAGTGACTAAAGTCCTCACCTTGCATGCACCTGGATCCCCTATGGCACCGGTTCCTGTCCTGGCTACTCCACTTTCCTTCTAGCTTCCTGCTTGTGGCCTGGGAAAGTAGTCAGGAATGGCCCAAAGTCTTAGGACCCTACACCCACATGGGAGATCTGGAAGAAGCTTCTGGCTTTAAATCAGCTCATCTCTGGCTATTGTGGCCACTTGAGGGGGTGAACCAGAGAATGGAAGATCTTTGTCTCTCCTTTTTTCTATAAATCTTTCCAACAAAAATAAATAAATCTTTTTAAAAAAAGAATGCATAAGACTCACTTGAAAAATAAAGTTAGAGAACTTTGAAAGAGCACACTTTGAAAGTGTGCAGTCTTGAGCATGGAGGATAAAAGGAAAAACTAAACAATGTAGAGTCCAGAAACAGCTATGCAATGCATAGTCTGCAACTGTACAGTACAGGAGGAAGGAGAAGATGTTCAGGTTTGTTTTTTGTTTGTTCTGTTTTGCTTTTTGCCAAATAATGGCACTGAGTCAACAGTAAGTTTTATTTATACAATTTCAAAGGATGGGGCCAGTGTGGTGGCTCAACAGTTTGATCCTCCACCTTGCACCAGCATCCCGTATAGGCACAAATTCTAGTCCCAGCTGCTCTACTTCTGATCCATCCCTCTGCTTGTCACCTGGGAAAGTAGCAGAGGACGAGTCCGTCCTTGGGCCATGCACCCACATAGAAGACCTAAAGAAGCTTCTTGCTCCTGCATCAGAACAACCCAGCTCCAGCCATTGTGGCCACTTGGGGAGTGAGCCAGAGGATTGAAGATCACTCACTACTGGCCTTCTCTGTATAAATCTGCCTCTCAAATAAAAAAAAGTAAGCAAGTATAACTTAAAAAAAAAATCCTACAGGATAGGGAGCTGGTGCAGTGCTGTACCAGGCTAATCCTCCACCTGTGGTGCTGGTATCCCACAGGCACACTGGTTCTAGTCCTAGCTGCTCCACTTTCATTCCAGCTCCCTGTTTATGGCCTGGGAAAGCAGCAGAGGACAGCCCAAGACCTTTGGACTCTGCATCCACATGGAGACCTGGAAGAAGCTCCTGATTCCCAGCTTTAGTGTGGCTCAGCTCTCTCCCTCTCTATGTAACTCTGCTTTTTGAGTAATATAATTAAATCTTTTAAAAAATTTTCACAGGATAAACAGCACAAATTGAGAGAAAAACAATGACACAGAAACTGCTTCAGTGTTTAGCCAGCTACTATGCAGAGCTGATTCCATCAACTACAGACCCAGTGTAGTTTTGACCTAAGCCAGGAACTCAATGCACCTGTTCTGTGTAAAACCTAGCTCCAAAGCTTAGGCATTGCAGCAAGAGAACTAGCAGGTATGTTAAGCCTCTAGTAAGGAGAGCTTCAAATGCATAAAGTAGCTACATTCTGGTGAATATCTTCAACAGAAGTCTGCAGTTCTAAAGCTTATTCTTCTCTCTTAAAATGCTCTTGGTTCCTCACAACACTAAAAAGAAATACTTACATATTCTTTCTAGCATGTCACTTAAAGGTTAAGTACAAGTGTGTTTCTAACACAAAATGTTAAATTCAGTTTAGAAGAGGAATCTTCTTAATCATATCTTTGTGAAGGCAACACTCATTTAAGTTATTTTCTCATTTAAGTCACTTCTTGAGATTAGAAGAAAAATGTCATTCAAATTTAGGGTTCAAGAAAGAGTAACTTTTGTTATTTTTGCCTTGTTCCCAGGTGATTTACAATCATTAAACAGTTTGGGGAAATTATCAAAGGAAGTATAGACTTCAAAAAACAGTTTAAATATGCTGATTAGTCTCTACCCATATTCATAAAATTAACTGAAATTCTGTTGAGTTTCTGCATATTTCAAATTATAGTACCTAATAAAATGCCATACTCCCATAAGATATTCAACCAACATTAATTGAATTAAAAGTTTAATTTGATGCCTTTGAAGAAACTAATCATTCTATTTTTTCATAGTTTTTTGCTTTACATCAAGGGATTTTGTCCCTGGATGTACCATAAATTAATTTTAGAACTTAATATTTAATGTGAGGCAAGGCAACTCTGTAGACAGCTTGAAGATAAACTAAAAATAAAAGTCTTCCAGTGGGGCTGGTGTGGTGACTTAGTGGGCTTATCCCTTCTCTTGCGTCACACATCCCACATGGGCACCATTTGGTGTCCTGGCTGCTCCATTTCCCATCCAACTCCCCGTTTATGGCCTGGGAAAGCAGTGGAGGATGGTGCAAATCCTTAGGCCCCTGTACTCACGTCAGAGATCCAAAAGCTCCTAGCTTTGGATCAGCTCAGTTCCAGTCATTGGGGCCATTGAGGGACCGAACCAGCGGATCGAAGATCTCTCTCTCTCTATCTGCCTTTCAAATAAAAAATGAACAAATCTTTTAAAAAGTTTCCCTTTGACACCCAAACTGCATTTGTATCTGAGCAATAATTCTCCTCAGCAGAAAATCAAATGGATAAAAGTTTGCGTGTTTAGCATTCCCAGGCATTGCAGTGACAGTTATTTAAAACAGCCTCCATAGGGAAATGCTATTGAATATTTGATTAATTCATTTTAATGGTTTTGTTAAAGAATATTCATGGGGCCTGTGCCACCAAATGCATTTATGAAAAGCTAGCAATTACTTAAATTATCTCTGACTAGATGTGAAATAGTAATGATTGCCAGCGTTTTGGAGCTTACACAGAGTTGGATTCATCTGCCTTTGTGTTTTATTGATTTTAGTTGGAATTTTGGTGAGCAGCAGTTCATCCTCTGGAAGTGAGCACCTTCCCCATTAACCAGTAAATGAACAGAATTGGACTGGGAAGTTCTGACCCTCCCATGGCTATCCAATAACATGTTGCCTCCCTATTCTTCCTATTTCTGATTCTGGATCCTCAGCATTCTTTTTCTCCTCCTCAAGATATCAGATAAAGAAAGGAGAGAAAAAAGAACTCTCCGTGTTTCTTCATGAAAACGGAGGGTTTCGTATGGCCCTCTGAGGATACCAAGGTGCCAAAAAATCCGCTAGAAAGAATTTTCAACAGTGGTCTTCTAGTCTCGAACCCAAACTAAAAATCAAATACAGAAGCAACCTATTCTCTTCCCCTACGGTAAACACTGTATAGAACAAAGAATAGAATTGGATGTTATTTTAGTACTAGGTAATAAGATGACTGTCATGTTACTTGAAAGAGCAATACAAAGAAAACTTAGTTCAATATTCCCACCACTTTTCTGGGAGCCCTTTCATATAACTTGGACTCACTGCTTCTTCTAGGGGTAAAGGTCAAAAGATGTGTGCGTGTGTGTGTGTGTGTGTGTGTGTGTGTGTGTGTGTGTGTGTGTATTTGAGGCATATCATAGCTGCGAGTGGCCTTTCATCTCAAGTACACAGACTTCAAAAGCAAATCCAATGTACGAGCCAATAATGAGCTTCCTATCTGCACTGAAAGTTGGGTGAAGGACGGGGGAATAGTCACACAGCATACTGCATGTTAAAATAATGTGTAAATCCCTATAAAACACCTCTATGATAGAACTCCAGATGATTCACAGGTACTAGTATTTATAACCTGTGGCAGTCCCCTCCCACACTGAAGCAGAGTTAGATCTGTTATCAGTAAAAGTGATGACGTGTTACTTCTGAGGCAAGATTACTAAAGGCAAATAAACCTTCCAAATAGGCCTTCTCGATGGCTCACTGCGCACTCAAGGAGCTCCACGGAGAGGCCAACGTGGAGGAAAACAGAAGCCCCCAGTCTCCAACTGGCATCAACTTTACCAACTATGCTACCTGGCCAAATGCTACATCACAAACAGCATAGGAAGCTTCAAGTGAAGATTGGCACAGCCAAACTGATTTCCAGGATCTGTGGGCTAAAAAATTATTTCATGTCACTGAAAACTTGGGGGTAAATTATACACACTGATAAACAGAACATCTCACACTTCCAGCCCTCATCTCTGGTTATCACCTACCTCTTCACCTTACCCCCAACATTTTGTTACCTTCCGAAACTCAGAATCAACAGTGCACTTTCCTCCCACAGACTCCCTGCTGCTTTATGTGGAACTTTATAGTCTCGCAAGTTCTTACTCCTTTTGCTGTAACTACTGTTTTTCTTAACAGTAGCCCTGTTTTTAAAAAGAATTTTCCCAGTAATTTATTTTGGTTTTACATACAAACGTGTGTAATCTCACTTTCTTGAAACTTAGCTTTAGCATCAAATATCTTCATGTCTTTATTTTATCTAAATGGAATAGGATTTCATCTTTACATCTACCTTACCAAACCATGTAGGAAAGTAAATAAACAAATGAGTCCATTTCGTTGAAACTAGGCAGTAAACAATTATTTGCATCTATGAATTTTTGCATGTCTGCATTATTTAGCATCATACTCCGCTGAGAAATATGACACCTATTACTTTTACTCATTTCAGCATCTTGTGACTGTGCAATATTTGCCAGGCTCTATAAAAGTAATTCTTTCCAAATCATGCATCTCCATTTAAATATTTGGGCTTAAATACTGGAACTGTTTTCAGTATTGTACAATGTTTTCTTTGTGTTCTATTGTTTTATTCTAAACTTAAGTATGCTTTCATTGAAAAGTATGTTTACAGAAGAGGGAAATTTTCCATTTAAATTATCCATAAGCTATTTCTTGTACAGCCTTAATTTTAAAAACACTTATTCTTTAATTCCATTATCAAAACTCCACACCAGTACAAGTGGTGAGTGGTGAGCTCCCTAATTCCTGCCACCTTCTGGCATCTCTCTCTCTCTCTCTCTCTCTCTCTCTCTCACACACACACACACACACACACACACACACACACACACACACACACACCACTTAGTGTCATCCTCCTGCTGAATTCCATGATCCCTGTTCTTCACATTTCTTTAACACTGCTGGATGCTGTTTCTTTATTGCAGAGAAAGAGTCTGCTTTGATTGATAATACATATTCAAAGGTTAAAATCAGGAAGTTGTTTTTTTTTTTCTGAATCTCCATTTCTTTTCAGGAATAGAATGTGCTTTTCAGTTGGCAGGAAATTAAAATCTATTTAACATATACTAGTTAAATGAAATCATATAATCATTCCACAGCTTTATACTACAATGACTGTATTAGTAAGCTTGAAGTTATATTTTACATAGTTCTAATTCCCAGTGCTATCGGTCACCTGTATAATTTCACCCAAATTCTAAATTGTCAAGGTAGGCAAGAGCAGGAATTATCATGCTAGTATCAGAGAAAAAGCTTTATCTTTACTAAAGTGTAACTTCTACTGATACACATGTTTGTGGCCACATCCTGTCTGGTTTACCTAAAACTCAGCTAGCATAATGTCTTTTGAGAACTCAGGTGGCTAAACTAACCATTCGGGTGTTGGTCCCAAGATAGTTTTCAAAAACAAATGTGCAAAGTTACCATAAAGAGGCAGAGAAAATTATGAAGAGGAAAGAAAACAGATAGCACAGGATATAAATCAAAGCGCTCACAGGAGAATCAGAATGACTTGTAATGCTGAGTGAATTTCTGTGATGTTGTGGGCTTAGGCTACAACAAATAAACAATTTTTCATTTTAATTTAGATTTCAGCATATATTGGGCAACGGTTACACTGCATATTGTAAGTTAAAAACAATCACAAGAGACTACGCATTATTATTTGGATGGGACCTTGATGTGCATCAGTGCCTCAAAGGAGTTTGGTAAGAAACCATTGTAATTTAGGATGAAGGGCTGAAATGGAGAAAGAGCACCATTACACATCAGAAAACATGCCAGGGCAGGTGTTTACATAACAGTTAAGATGCAAGATACCTGCAACCTGTATTGGAGTGTCTCAGTTCAGCTCCCAGCTTTGATTCCTGAGTCTAGCTTCCTGCTCACACAGACAGTAGGAGATACTATTGATAACTCAAGTCACTGGGTTCCTGCAATCCATGCAAGACAGTTAGATAGGGTTCCTGGTTCCATGCTTGGGACATATGCCCAATCCAAGCCACTGGGGACACTTAAGCAAATTAACAGATAGAATACATATCTCTCCATGTAGCTCTCAAATTAGTAAATACTTAAAACCACATGCACTGGGACACAGTATAATAAACTAGTGGCTAAAATCCTCCAATCCAGCTCCCTGCTATGGACTAGGAAAGCAGCAGAGGATGGCTTAAGTGCTTGGCTCCCTGTACCTACAAGGAGCCCTGGAAGAGCTCCCGGCTCCTGCCTTCTGATTGGATCAGTGCCAGCCATTATGGCCACTTGAGGAGTGAACCAGTGAATGGAAGCAGACGCACGCTCTCTCTCTTTTTTTCTTTCTCTCTCTCTCTCTGTAAAACTGGGATCTTCAAATAAAAATAATTTTTTAAAAAGACACCTGATGGGAAGAGGTACCAGGCACAATCTTGTAAGGAAGGCATTGTAGGAACTTTAACCTTATCTCCAGCTACAAAAATGAACAGAAATGCTTGCACCACAGGGTACCATGATTCAAGTTACACTTTTTTTCTTAAAGATTCATCTTATTTTCATTATAAATCCAGATTTACAAAGAGAAGGAGATACAGAGAGAAAGATCTGTTCACTGGTTTATTCCCCACGTGGCTACAACAGCTGGAGCCGAGCCGATCTAAGGCCAGGAGCCAGGAACTTCCTCTGGGTCTCCCATGTGGGTGCAGGGTCCCAGGGCTTTGGACCATGCTCTACTGCTTTCCCAGGCCACAGGCAGGGAGCTGATTGGTAAGCACAGCAGCTGGGACACAAACCAATGCCCATATGGGATCCTGGTGCATTCAAGGTGAAGATTTTAGCCACTGAGCCATCATACCAGACCCTATAGGTCACACTCTTACAGGATTTTTCTTGCTCAGTGGTTTTCAAATAGGCGTTGTTTGCTACATCCACCAGCCAAGAAACATCAGGCAATCCCTGGACACATTTTCTCTGCCAAAATGAATTTTTGTTCATGCCAGGGAGACACATTACCATAATCCCCTGAATAGAAGCCAGGGATACTGCAAAGCATCTTACCATTTCCAAGACAAAGAACTAGCTGTCCCCATATATCAGTAACACCCAGTCTGAGAAAAGTTATGTTGAGTTTTAAGAATAAAGAGCAGGCAAGGGAGAAAAATGGAAAAGGAAACAGGAGGTTATTAATGTGAGATAAGAGCACAGCTTGGAATAGCTGACTTAAGTGATGAGAACTGGCTTGTTCCAAACCTGGTTATCCTCCCATTCATTCTACCACACTCTGTACCACTACATGTAATTTCATTTATGCCTGTTTCCTCAAGCACTGGGCTGGATCATGCCTGCTCAGTCTGGTCCCAGACGACTGCCCTACTAATTTTCAATGCAATGCAGTTGAACCAACATGCTTTGCTTCTCACATCAAATTCCCAAAACAGCAGTAAATATACACTCCAGCTTCATTCCTACAACTTCTCTTTTACTCAAAATATGCTGATTTTCCCAATTTCAATGTGGAACTTATTTCATTGCCTTCCATGAACTATCCAATTCCTTAGCACTAGGTGGAACCTCATCTGTTAAAAGCTGTCTCAATCACTGTCACCCCTCAGTAGTGACATTATCAACAAACAACATGACACGGTCATAATACAGGCTTCTAGTTGGCCTTTCAGATTTCCCATTCCTCCTCTACTGAACTAGTCAAAACTCAAGAGCCAGGGGAATAAATGGAAGTAAGTGGATGTGTCTCCTACAAAACCTTCTGACTTCCATCTCAGAGAGTAAAAGAAGTCTTTACTATTGACCACTAAGGCCTTACAGGGTCTGAATTCCAGTTGCTGCACTAACCTCATCTCCTACAACTCATTGACTCTGCTTCCACCACTCCTGAAATTCTTGATTCTCCCAACATATCAGCATCCTCAGCCTCGGGGCCACTGTTACTGATGTTCTTTCTGCATGAAATGCTTTTCCCAAAAATAACTTAATGGCTCACTGCAACCTTCTGTGCTCATTTCATTTAATTAAATTGGGCCTGCAACAATACTCCTTTTCATCTGCCCTTATTTTTTTTTTCTATTACACTTCCAACATCCAACAAGCAATCTGATGTACCTACTATTTTTATTATTTACTGGCTTTCTTCTTGCAAGAATACAAGCTCCAAAAGGCAAGGATTTCTTACATTTTCTTCAATTTCAAAATACTTTCAGCACCTAGAACAATGCTCAGCAATGAACACTCAAACTCACAGTTTCAGGACTTTTGTCCACAATTGTATCTTTGCACACATGCCTGTGTGTACACAATTATGCATACACCGCATACATATGAGATTGTAGCTGCACTGATGGAAGAGTCTTAGAAACCCTCATTTACTCCACCAGCTTTTGATTTTGTGATGACTTTGCACCTTAACTCAAAGTCTATCAAAGTTGTACCTGCATGAAGAACCAAATGACCAAGCCAAACTAATTCTCAATCACTTTCCATCTGTCTCTCTGTTGATGCATTTAAGTGGATGTCACTCCTGAAACACCCCCTTCTTGTCAACACTAATTGTTGTTGTCAACACTAACTTCTTGTCTATCCTCTAATTTTACAAAGTTTGAAGTTTCCAGTATTTGCTACCTGAGATCCAAATAGCATTCCCATCTACTTGATAAAAAGAAATAACTTGCTTTATCTCCGATAGGATATGGAATTGACTCTATGCATTAGTCATTCGATCTTGAATTGAATTTTAACAAGCTCTTCAGTGTATTAAATTGCTCCTGCAAGGATGAGAAGTGTATATTTCTTATTAAATGTGTAGCAGGACTCAATAATATCTATCATTTCTCATGGCAAAGATTAACTTGAATAAAGCAAATTTAATTCAACTGAGGCAGAGCTTTAATATCAAGTTTATTTTAGTTAAGGTATAAGACAAACAAATCAAATTCTTATGCAAACTCTGCAATAGTTCAAACAATCTTATTCAAAATAATAGAAAGAAGTCAAAATCAAGAAATTTATTGTTAAATATGTTAAAAGCAAGGAACTCTATTTTTAGAGAAGATATGGTTTTGCAGAAATTATCTTGTCCTTAAGATAGTTATGTGCATATCCACAGGCAAAGCAGACAACTGAAACCCAGGCGAAATGGGCATCTAACACCAATTTGAA
This sequence comes from Ochotona curzoniae, assembly GCF_017591425.1. Taxonomy (NCBI): domain Eukaryota; kingdom Metazoa; phylum Chordata; class Mammalia; order Lagomorpha; family Ochotonidae; genus Ochotona; species Ochotona curzoniae. The sequence continues at coordinate 38,323,265 of NW_024467122.1, forward strand.
CGCCTGCTAATGGCTTCTCCACACCACTGGCATTTGCTATGTGATTTGATCCTTGTTTTGAAAAAGTAAACATGGACACCATTTTTAAAATAAATAGACTCAAAGAAGTGTAATTGCTTACAGGTAATGAAAAACAGAATGTTGGAACACACAAGGGTGTTTGACCGCCATGATACTGCTCCCACTTCATGGAAAATGAACCACTGGACAGCTGGGTAAGAAAAATTAGAAAGTAAGAAGTAGTTTGTTCAGTGATGAGAAAACAATTCCTCACTATCTAACATGGCATGATGCAAAGTCATGCTAGGCGATATCCATCTAATGGATTTGCGTGCAATAGGCTTACTGCCTTGGTCAGGGCTGAGATCCAGTTTCCCTATGGTCTTCTTGGCTCCAAAGATACTTTATGAATGCTGTGATGAATCCTTTTCTAAGATAACCAGTCACTGATTTATATGTTCAAATAAGTACTTTTGCATAATCAGTGTTCTTAAAACAATCTACTGGTACAAAAGATTTGGGTTCAGAAAAGGTAATGACAAAGCTATGGGTTCAGAATTGAACAAGCACAATGTTCCACACATGCCCTTTGCTGCTACAGGTGTTTATGTCCAGAGCCTCCTGTCTCAAATCCATAAATACTGCACACCTCTCAACATTAGATCAATTTCTCTTTAGGTCATGGATCACAGTTCTTTAACCCTTTATGTTCTTTTTAATGTTTGTTCGTTTATTTGCTTCTTTTATGCACCTAATCACACCTTTCTCTAAACAACACTATCAGAACAGTTCTCGTTCAATACCTTAGTACATCTCAGCTGTTGCATTTCACTGCCCTTCCATTTGTGGATTTTAGTAGTTTCATCCACTTATGTGTTTGTTATGAACTACAGCACAAAAAGGCATGATTCATTAATAAGTTCATTAATGAGCTTTATATAACCTGGTCAAGTTTTGTTATACCAAGCAGTCATAAGCAACATTTTAAGGTAGTTAAATGAAGTTTCCCCTTTATGAAATTCCTCTTTTCTTTTATTTAAATTTCTGAAGTGCCTTCAAACAGTTACGATCTTCACAAGCCCCTAGATACCAAGCCCCATTACTGCTATTACCCTTCGCCTGCAATCTGTGGAGATTATCAGTCTAAGAGCTTCATCCATCTGTTGTCTCCTCCCACTCTACACATAGCAGGTCTGTTCTGTCTCCTATTCTACGTCTTGGTTCCCAATAAACTAAAACAGGTCAACCATAACCCATGTAGCAAAATAACAACACAGAGATTCTATAGGGTCAATAATATCTAGGAGAAAGCGTAAAAGTGTTAGCAGGTGCTAATCAAGACAGCAAGTGAATAAAAAGCCACCTTGCAGTTTTACAGGTCATCAAAACATTTTTAAATACTTACCGATTTATTGGAAAAGCAGAGTTATAGAGAGAAAGGGATAGACAAAGAGAAAGAGAATTTCCGTCTGCTGGTTCACTTCCCCAAAGACTTACAACTGCCAAGGCAAGGCAAGGCCAAAACCAAAGCCTAAAACTTTATCCAGGTCTTCTGGCATGGTTGGCAGGAGCCCAACTACTTGGACCACATTCCAGATCTTTCCCAGGTGCATTATCCGTGAGTTAGATCGGAAATGGTGCATCCTGGACTCTCACAAGCACTTGCACAGGCTGACACTGCAGGCAGCAGCTTAACTTGTTGGCACAACACCAGCCTCCTAATCACATCTTTAGATAACTGTCCACTCTACCTACTATGGGCACTGCCTCAGTAAATTTTCATCAGTGTTCTCTGTTAGTGCCATTTGAAAGCCATTCCCTGTCCATAGTTCACCTCTGAATTCTCAATCTCTCCTACATCCTTGTTATCTAACAAAACAAAGCAGACCTATGAATGTATAAATGGTAAACATTTGATGGTGAGTAAATACCACTACCAATTTCATTCTAATTTTAAGCAGAGCTACTAACTACTCAATTCTGGTCAGTATGAAGCAGCATTGTGAGTTTATAGCTTACCCCTGCCTGTCCTATCAGATTTCTTGTTCCTGTATTTTCATTCCCGAACTTTAAAATATTTTTTGGATTTCTGCACCCCTAAGGCAAATGCTTTCCTCCTCAACTCCAATCTTTGGATACTGAGCTCTATTCAAACCTAAAACCTCCAACATAGTTTTCATTTTGTGACCATTTCAGAACTTACCGTTCAGTTGATGGAAAGTCTGCTTATTGTTCTTGGCTCCTTATAAATTTCTTTCTTTTTCTCTAATTAGAGGCTCTCAGATCAGTCTTGACTTCCCCATTAGTATTCTATTACTCTTCAATCAAGGGTCATAATGTCTGAATCCAGGAAGCACCTTCTCCCACTTTGCTCATATCATTTTCTCATGATTTCTCCTCAACTATACTAGGAATTACTTTATTGAGAATATCAATCAGTTCTTTTTCTCCTAAAGTCAAACTGCTATCCAAAGATTAATCTGAGCACTCTGCCAGAATGATGTTTTTGTTCTGTTTAATTAATGTCTAATGCAGCCAGTCTTTTTTAACAAAAATTTCTAAGAAGTTATAAAAAAGAATATCTACTAGATTGCTAATTTTTACCAAGAAGCTATTAAGAATATAGGACTAAGTGAACATAAACTATATACCTAAGCAAAGCAAAAAAATATTTGAATTATGCTTTCCTTACATTCTATTCATCCTTGTAGACATCAAGGTGCTTTCACAACTTTAGTGAAATGTCTAGGACTACATAATCATCCAGAATATGTTCCTAATCTCAACTTGAGAAAAATATCATCAACTTTGACCCTTTCTGACACATCCCATCATGTACAGCTGAGCCCCATAAGCATGTTTCTCCTCCCAGTTTGCTGCCTGACAGGAAGTATAGGTGATCACAAGCTATTTGTCTTTATTTCCAAAGCACTCTGAAAGATAAGGAGAGATGAGAATTGATTAATGTCCCCCATGAAAAGTTCAATAACTGTTTAATCACAGCTTGGAAATAAAGCAATGCTTCTGATCTTTTACAAATTAATTTAACGTTGCATTAAAAATAAAATAGGCCATAAATTGTGCTGTGCAGGGATAATCAATGGCTCATTATCTTTGCTTCTAGCAAAATGCACTGATTCTTTAAAAGCCATTAATGAGCAATATTGGGCAGTACACAGTTGCAAATTGTTCAAGTATTATTGATCCTACATCTATAAAACTAATCTCATCAGGGAAAATTTATGAGCAGTAATAATGCAACCTGTTTCACAGTCTATACTAAAGAAATAAAGGAGAAAATTCATGTGCATAAGGCTAGATTATAAGATCACTGGAGAGGAATGATTTCTGAGCCCTTCTTTTACTCTGTTGCTAGCACATCACGGTTCTTAATCATTGTTAAATACAAATCTAATAAAGAGAGATCTTCACTGGTGACCAATAAAATGTTAACAATCCTTCCTTAAAACTAAACCACTATGATAATCTGTCATCAAGATAGATGTGACTACTCTCCCTTAGATATTACTAAGTCATTATGCATCAGGCATCTATTAGGTTACTTCTTTATTATTTCATATTTTATGGCATCACTCACAAATATTGCTACTGAAAAAAAATTCAGTTAATAGATTGTGTTCATTGTTCAACTTTGAGGAATATATGTGTTGCCCATGTATCCAACTGCCTGTTACACATTTCTCCTTGGAAATCCTGTAAGTTTCTCAAACACAACATCTTAAAAAAACATGGATGGCCTGCCAGAAAGCTGAGGTAGATACTAAACATGCAATGTCATTTATCCTGGATGCCAGAGGGAGGAAATCTGGGGAGCTAGTACTCACAGCTTCGGTAGAAAGGGAATGATGGGAAGGAGAATGGAGATATATAAAAAAGAATGGGATGGAAACCCAACTGTTCTAATGTACCAGGCAAGACAGTTCTATTGTAACTGCTTCCAAACAGAAGCAAAGCTAAGTTATTTTCAAAGAGCATCAATGGCTGTCTCACAAAAAAATTCTAATCATTCAATAGCACTGAAACAAAGAGGGCACATCTTACTGAAAGCTGTTCAGACCAATGCCTTTTTGTGATACTACAAAACTTCACCAGGACTGTTGAATCGAATTCTAAAATGTGGGGACTTAACATCCTCCAATTACTTCCCATATTTTATCCCATGTAGCAGGAACAAGGAGTAACAACAACCTGGAAAATATGAGTGTATAGAAATTGCCAAAATTTGTTAGAAAACTTTCTCTAGAAACTTTTCAGTAATCATATTACACCCCAACATGTTTGGGATTCTTGATTTAAAAAAAAAAAAAAAACAATGGCAAAGACCTGGGGAAGAAAATAGAGTGTGACTTATCCTCCCAGTATTTCAAGTCCCAAATAATATTCAGGAAACAGACACACATTAATCTAGCAATTTTAAGAGATCTAAGATGAAACATTTTCGTTCAAATTTCTTATACAGGGTTTAATTCCAAAATAAAAAAATCTTGCCTCCTTGTAAAATCATTTAACTTGATAAAAAAAAAAAAGACCGCAAAAATACACTGTCCAGTATTTTCTCATAAAAATAAAACAATGGTCAAGCTTGTTTGTCAAACTGTCAAGCAGCATGTCAGTGTCAGATCAACATTGCTACATTTTGTGGGTATAAATCTGAAAACATCTAAATTTCTCAAAATTTGCCCAAAGAAAGGAAAATTCAGCAGATGAGTGAAGCCAAAAGCAGGACTTGAACCTGAACAAAGCGTTACATCCAACCAGGGAATGCTGAACTCTTTAGAAAAGCTGAGCCATGCCCTGCAGTGACGGCGGGTCTCTAGTGAGAGGGAGGGCACATCCAAGATACTCTACATAGTGGATTTCTTTTCCCCTCCCAAGACAAAATGAACTTTGCTGCTTACTGCTCCCAGGGCAGCTCACAGACCCTGGGCAAGGATACAATGGTGGGGAGTTTGGGCTAGCCTAGACTCACCACTAAAGACTGGTAGGCCTAATCATATATTTTTTCAATAGACTTAAACTAAGGTCACTTTAACTAAAGCTTCTGAGCAAGGATTTAAGTGAAGTGAAGTAGCAATCTTAAATTGTGAGAAATGTACAATATTGGTTCCTCAAATTTTTATATTTATGAATCTTGGTTTTGAAACCTCAATATACATAAGATAGTACTCAAAATCAAGAGTCCTAAGGAAAATTCAAGTCAAAACACCAAAGAAATACCACTTCACATCCACTAAAGTGGCAAAACAAAAGAGCTTAATTGTAGGCAGTGCGAAAGATGTGAAAAACTGAATTGTCAAGTAATGTGTTTAATTTTTGGAAAACAGTATGGCAGTTCCTCAGAATGTTAATATAGTTAACCAGATGACCCAGCCATTCTGTTCCTAGCTAAGACAATTCAGAAAGTTTATAGGAGATGGAATTTTAAAATTTCAAAAAAAAAAAAAATTCTTGAATTTCACATGGCATTTTTTTCATAGTATACATTTCTCATGAACTTTTATGAAGACTACTGGTAGTACCTGCATTAGTTTTCTAGGTCAGATCAACCGTCATGTCAAGCTATCGCAATGAGGTTATTTAAACAACATACATTTATTTTTCTCATTGTGAAGGTGCAAGCTCAGAAGCAGCAGGGCTGTTTCTCAGAGGCCTCTCTCAGTTCATGGACGGCCACCCTGTCGTCGCTACCTCTTCACATGGCTTTCTTTCTGTGCTCTGCTGCCCCTGTGGTCATTAGGAAAACAACCAGACTGAACATCTGACTTGAACAGCTTCACCTTATATTAATCCTCTCTTCAATGACCTTTATCTCCAAAAGTAGTCCCACCATGAGGAACTGAGGGTCAGAGCCTCCAAGTATGAATTTGAGTGCAGAGGGAAACAATTCAACTCAAAACATCCAAAAGAACTGAAAACACACCCACAAAACTTATATGTGAATGTTCACAGCATCATTATTTACACAGCCCAAAGTCATAGTAGCATACAAGTCCAGCAATGGATAGACAAAATATGCTACATCCATATGATGGATTCTTAATATGCAAAACAGGTATGAAGTACTTATTAATGCTACAGCTTGCATGAGTCTTGAAATTAGTATGCTTGAGAAAGAAGTTAGTCACCAAAGGCACATATTAAATTATTCGATTTATATGAAATATTCAGAATAGAAACATCCATAGAAATAGAAGTTAGATCTGTGTTTTCCAGGAGTTGGTATAAACAGAGTATGAGATACTCTAAGTGAAGTTAGGGTTTCTTCGGGGAGAGATGAAAACATTAGAAACCTACAGAATGTATTATAAACCAGTGATTCAGTTTTTTAGAAGAGTAACTTCTGTGGCATGGGAATTATATTTTAATGAATGTGCTTTTTAATTAAAAGCCACAGATATATTCTTGCCCCTAGTTCCAGAGATTCTGATTCAGAAGTATGTGTAGAGAGCTTAGAAATTTGTACATTTAAATTTTCTGTATTTGAAAGACAAAATGACATAGATGCAGACAGACAGAAAGGTCTTCCATCTGTTGATTAACTCCATCCAAAAGCCAAACAACAACAAAATGCCAGAACTAGCCCAGGCCAAACCTCCTGTCTGAACTCCAGCTTGGTATTCCATATGAATGGCAAGGACTCCAGTACTTGTGTGGTCATACTTTGCCTTCCCAAACACAAGAGCAGGAGTAGGGGTTCACACTGAAGTAGCATCAGGTCTCTGATAAGGCAGGCAAGCATCCCAAGTGGCGGCCAGTCCCCACCCAAGACATCTGCATTCTCCAACCCTGTAAGATTCCATTTAACTTTGAGACATTATAAGCCAAAAGTTTAGTAAGGTTCCCTTTGGAGGCCGCTTTGAATGAGAGATCAAGAAGATTTATTAGAAGCTGACAAAAGAACCCCAAGAAGTCTGTTTTGTTGAGTGATCATGATTAACTTTGGTACAGGGAAGACCATACTGAGTAAGGAAAGAGGTTGAAAAAGAAGCCATAGATTCCATCTGCGTAAATTAGCTGGACTTTAATCTCCAGACTTTTCTGAAAAGATGGAGGTGTAATTCAGACATAAGTCAACTCAAAAGTTAATTCACTAGGAACCCAAGTTTAAAATCCATAGAAATAGGAATTAGGTCTGTGGTTTCCAGGAACTGGTATAGAGGGAATATGAAATGACTATTAGTGGAGTCAAGGTTTCTTCTGGGAGTAATGAAAATATTAGAAAAATGCAGTCTAAAGTGAAGAATGCTCTGCACTGCCTAAAAATACAATCTTACACTGCTTGAGATAATTAAAGATAAAAATTATTATAGAGAAAAGTAACACTAGGATTTATTGACAATTACTGCACTCTTTTTGTTATTTAGTCAATTTTCAGGTATTCAATGCCAAGGCTAATTGGGGGAAGCTGGCTGCCACACTATGAGGAGCTCTCAGGAAAGGCTTACATGGTGAGGAATAGCGGCTTCTTGATTATATCTTGCAGCCCCAGACAAGCCCTTCCAGGAGGAAGTTTCAGCCGACAGTTTGAACCCCACTTTACAAAACTCTTCATCAGCTACAATTCCCAACTCTCAGAAACCACGTAAGATAAAAATTTGCCCTGTTTATTTTTAAACCATTTTTTAAAATACACTTTATTCATTTCCTAAAGTTCAGAATCATTAAGTTCGGGGATAATTTTAAGACAATTTTGTTGCAGTGTTACAGTCTTAGATTTGATAGAAAAAGATTTTCTAAGATTTTTCATAAGATTTTCAGTATGTCACTTGCCCTCACAAATGTCTGCTCCATTGTGAACACTCCCTACCAGAGTGGGACATGTCTTACAACTGGGAAACCTACTTTGACACATAATTATTGTAAGTCAACTAGAACAAATTTTGCACATTGCTAGATAATACAGAAAGCTAATACTTTTTAGAAAATGTATGATGCTTATATAGTTTAGGGTGGGAAGGGTCAAGGATCAGGGGAAAATGGGTGAGACCATTGTTCACACATTTTTCTTTTTCTTCTTCCTCCTATCTAAGGGAAGGGAGAGATAAGGAGAGAAGCCACACACAGCCACCCAACCATCTCAGCTCCCTGGACAAAACGGGTCACTCAATGTCATCCCAAGGTCCCCAGTGTGGAGCATGCTCCAATGGTTCTGCTTAAATCATTTCAATAATTTTGAATGCTCAGATCTAAAGATGAAGATATCTTTTCAAGGTCCATTGGCTCACACAGTCACATAATGCTTGCCTGCCAAAGAGGCAACAAAACACATAAAACAACTAATGGTAAGTCAGAAACTACCATCCTAGAGGACAGTAAAAGTAAAGAGAGATCTGGATTCAAGAAGACCTAGACTCAATACATGCTGCACCTCTTTCTTGGTTTATGATCTTTAGCAGGTGTCTAAAACTCCTCTAATAAACAGGGACAAGGACTTACTCATGGCATTTGGGTGAACTCTAAACAAATGACCATTTATGTGAAAAGCACCAAGAAACTGTTCAACAGTTGGATTTCTTCCCCTCCTTTTTTATCTTTGTAATTGTAATTTCGACCATGAGTGATTACATAATAGTCATTTTCTTCCAGCAGAAGTGTTCCTAATTACATATCACGAAATAAAATATATCAATGTTTCCTAACATTTCACGAGAGGAAAAAAAATCTTGACTTCTCAGCACATCATTTGAATTTGATGAGAATGACAGGATTTTGTGACTAACTTGGAATACATATAAATCATTTGTCAGTCATGTGTAAATGGCAGTGATAAAAAAAAAAGGTCACCTCTTTAGAATATTTTCTCCCCCAATGATATCTTCAGAGACGACCCAACTTAAAGTAACATTATGTCCCACATGTGGAAGGGAAGACAGCATTCCGGAGAACATTCAAGGAAATCATATCCCAATCCCATAATAATCAAGTGCCTTTTCTCTCACTGCAAAAAATAGAATTGAGTAGAAGTTTAGAAAGCCATCATAAATTCTAAATTTCACATTCACTCTTAAATTCACATCTGAGCCATTCATGCAGAGCAGAAAATTTCCTCCTTGGAAAAGTAATTCTGCAAAAGGTGCCTCTTTAAAGCACGGTTCATAAGTTATAAAACACTGGGGATCCACACTGGAATGAAAAGAAGAAGATCCACACCCTTCCAGTTTTCTACCATGAAAGAAGTCAGGGAAAGTTCTCCAAGAAATTGGTTTCCTCTTATCCACCTCACACTGCCTGTTTGCCCTTCCTTATGTGTCCACAGGATGCTAACAGAACCACAGTGAGACAGGTGTCATTTGCCTCACCAGCTCCATGACTCACCTTATGGCATATCCAATCCTGCCAAATTGAAATTTCCTGCACCTTCACAGGCCCCAGACTTGATTAACAACATGTCTGTTTAGCCAAACATTCACCTCAACTAAGGTCTATGAACAAAATGGAAAAGGCCTAGCAGGTTATAATCATGTACCATTAAACAGGCTAAGATCATTGACACACATTAAGAGTCTTTTATTATTTGTTAAGGTAATATATGCTCACTGGAAAATCATCATCAACCATAAAAAACATATATCATTTGCCCAACATTAATCTTTTCTATAACTAGAAACATAACATACACTTTCCCGCAAGTTATCATCCAAAAACCAACTCAACAGTCCTTTCTCAGAACAACAATTTAAAACTCTAAACATCCAGTCCTTGGACATCCTATATTTTTCTCCTTTACCCAAAAATACCTTCACATGATATGTCTTTCACCATGTTTGCCTAATGTCTAGCTCTCTCCAGAATGTAGAGTTGTTCAGAATGCATTGTCAATGACCCAAACAGCGTGCAACATGATCTGGGAGGACTCTGTTCTCTAATCTTCATCCATAAACAAAATTTTTGAAGTTTTGCATCTAACTTTAACTCTCTAACTGTATACATACTTGAACTAATCCAATGCTAACTCCATGGTAAAATGAAGCCAGCGCTTGGCATGGCAAGCTAATCCTCCATCTGTTGTGCCAGCACCCCACATGGGCATTAATTCAAGTCCCAATGGCCTGCAAAAGCAGTGGAGGAGGGTGTAAGGACTTGGACCTCTACACCCACATGGCAACCCAGAAGAAGTTGTTAGCTCCCAGATTCTGACAAGTTCAGCTCTGATTGTTGCAGGCATTTGGGGAGTGAACCAGCAGATGGAGGATCTCTATTTCTCTCTCTCTCTCTTTTTCTTTCTCTGTAACTGTGACTTTTGAGTAAAAATAAATAATACTTTAAAAAAATCTTTTTAAACATGCATTAAATATTAAAAATATTTTTAACAAGTAACTCCACTAAAAACATATAAGACTGGGCCAAGCATTGTAGCCTAGCAACTAAAGTCCTCACCTTGCACATGCTGGGATCCCTTATGGGCACCAGTTCTAATTCCAGTGGCCCTGCTTCCCATCCAAGCTCCCTGCTTGTGGCCTGGGAAAGCAGTCTAGGAGGGCCCAAAGCTTTGAGACTCTGCACCTACATGGGAGACCTGGGAGAAGCTCCTGGCTTTTGGCTTCGGATCAGCTCAGCTCCAACCATCATGGCCACTTGGAAAGTGAATCATTGGATGGAAGATCTTCCTCTCTGCCTTTCCTCTTCTCTGATTTTCCAATAAAAATAAACTTTAAAAATATGTAAGAAAATCAGCAGGATAAGAAAAGAAAGAAAAACCTAAGTTGAAAACAGAATATTTTATTCATGTGTTCACTGGACAAATATTTATAAGGATTTTCCTGTTATCTTTGCTTTCACAAATTGCTCTGCCACAGTCAGAACCGGAAGAGTGCAAATATCTACACCCGGCATAGTCACTTCAGTGAGCCACTAGAATTGTGGCTTTACTTTTTATAAAGTATTCCTGAAGCAATAAATATAAGCTTAAATATGTAATGAGCTGCCTAAGGGTCTGGCATAATTATATATCCTATTCTCTTAAATCACCTGCTTAACAAATGGCAGATCCCCCTTCTGATTTATAGAGGGAATTTTCAGGAATCTATTTGAAATGCACAAAGCATTTAAAAGCATGATAGGAAGCTAGGAGCTGGTAAATTATAGGAGAGAGATAAGGGAGAAATAGAAGTTAACATTTAAAAGGGACCCAGAAAAGGCAGGTTTGAGAGACAAAGAGAGAAGGGTCACCAGGATCCAGAAATCAGTGAGCCACTCCAGAAGAATTACCCATCTGATGTCTCCAGAGATGACCCCTCGACTGTTCAATATATTACTAAAGAACCAAGCCAGCATCAATTTGCAAGGCCAGGCTCAGATTTCAGAAGGTGTCTGACTCACATGAGCCTTAGGCCCTGGGAAATCTTGCTCTGTGAATGAAAAGTCTCCCCTAACCAGGTCTATGCAACACAACTATTCTTTAGAATTAATTATTTCCTGATGCTACAGAGTTATTTTATTTATTTAATAAATGTTCTTTAATCTATCCAAAGAATTTCCCTCAAAATACAGTAGTCACAAATCTATAAAGTATTCTAACTCCAGATACCTAATAATTGAGGTTTAGAGGCAATCAGCAAACAGTAATACACAAAGACACAAACTGAAAAGCTAAAACCTTAAGGTACCTACAGACTGTGATAAATGCTATGAAATAAATAGGGTTATGAGAAATGGAACAGCTAGGAGAAGCCACTCTATGGAGGACATTGAGGAGCTGACGTGGAAGTTACATCTTGAAGGAATTAGGGGGAAAAGACTTCAATCAAAGGGAATGCAGCTACAAGGCCTGGAGTTAGAAGAAATTCCCTGTACTCTGCAATAGACAGAGCAAGTGCTGCCAGAGGAGGTGAAGAACAATACCAGCTCAAGTTTGAGGGATGTAGAGTGAGGTGGATCAGGTTAAGCAGCCGGAACTTTAAGTGAGGTGGTGAATGGCCATGTCCTAGGACCTCTATTTATGCTCCTAGTTTAAGTAGTATAACATGGAAAACTTCCAACTATAAACAATATTCTAGGTGAAATGGCAAAACATTTTGTTCCTTCGTTCAATACAAGTGTCTAGAGGCCCAGTGCAGTAGCCTAGGGACTAAAGTCCTTACCTTGAATGTGCCAGCATCTCCAGTTCATGCCCCACGGACTCGGCTTCCCATCCAGTTCCCTGCTTGTGGCCCAGGAAAGAAGAGGATGGCCCAAAGCCTCAGGACTCTGCACCCACATGGGAGAAAGAAAGAAGCTCCTTGTTCCTGGCTTCTGATCAGCACATCTTCGGCCATTGTGACCGCTTGGGGAGTGAATCAACAGATGGAAGATGTTCCTCTCTGTCTCTTCTTCTCTATGTATACATACATATGACTTTCCAACAAAAATAAATAAATCTTAAAAAAAACTGTTTGTCTGAGCTCATCGGGCAATATTTTGGATCCTGAAAACATCAACCTGCATGGTAATTAACTGAGTATGTATTTATATGAGAGTAAACTAATTCCTGTGCTCAAGATTTGTATATATTATTTTATACATCAACACAATTTTTTTAAGGAACAAAAGAAAAAACCATAACAACTAAGACATCAATAGATTTGTCAACTGAATTAATAAATTCTAGCATTCCAAGAAAAGGGAAAACATCTGTCTAGAGCTCTGTATTCTATTCAATCACCAGTCAAAATAGGTGGGCAAAATTAAGGCATCTTTAGACAATGACTAAAAATGTTACCACTCACAGATCCTCACTGTAGAGTTTAAACAGGAAATTATGCTTTGTGGGAGGTGAGACCTGGTGAGTAGAAATCTGTTGCAGGCAATCTGGATGTGCAGTAAAAAGTGTGGAGCGACCATAGCATTAGAAGAGGACAAACAGAAGTTTCTTCATAGTGTTAGCTTCAATTTTTCTGCACTTTTGTCTTCATATCAATAAAGCAGAGACAAAAAGACCTTATGTAGGGAGATTTAACCTTAGTTAGGGAGATTTTGAGTGTGTGTGTGTTTGCCTCCTTGGGGCAGTGTCTACTGATGGTGACATATTAAATGAATATACCACCTATGCAACACTTATATAATTCTCATACAACTGAACTTCAACTGCAAACCATACTCTGTGGATGATTAAGAAACTTCTTTCAAAAATATCTTATTCTTTTTCTTTATATGCCACCAATACTTTTATATCCTATTTATAATCTTCTAGATGCGGATTAAACCATTTTTCTTAAAAGGTTGATGGAACTCCACACATGGGTTTCCAGAAGACAGCTCTGCTTTCCATTTGTAACTGCTATTCATTGTAATCAATGCCTGGCGCAAAAGTTGGAGGGCAAATGTGGAAATAAGAACGTCTGATACAATGTATTCCAATAGAAAAGAGGGAAACTGACAGAATCATAGGATGAACACAAACTATTTTAAGAGGGAAAAAGGAGTAGAAAAAGTAAAAAGAACAGAAAGTCTATATCAGAATGTAAAATCTTATACATAAGAATTATTGGGAATATTGGAGCAAAAGTTATTACATTGTACCTAGATTCTCAAACTCAGAAAATGAGACTCTGAAATTACCTTTTATTGTATTCTAGTATTATCTTTCATTTATGTAATGCCTTCAATAACCCCAGATTCCTATCCAAACTTATTCCCAGCCACACAATTTCAGGTGACACAATTCTAATTCTCCTGTCTTCGGCCACAGGATCCTGTCTGCCTAGATGTTCTCTGTCGCTCAGTCAGTATGAAGATCAGGTATACATCAAAGATTTGACCAGATTTCATCTCTGCCCTACATTCTCTATTGCTTGAATCAGTATTTCCCTTTATGCCTTACTTTGTATTTTAATGTGAATATCAGTGACTAAATAACATTGATCATTTAATTTCATTTAATTTCCTGGGACCATTACAGTAGAATGGATTTTAGTAGCAGGTAAAATCTTTGTCTCTAAAAACAATTAAAATCATCATCCTGGGGCTGGCATTGTAGTGCAGTAGGTAAAGCTACTTCCAGTAACACCAGCATTCCATGAAAGCTCTGGCTCAAGTTCAGGCTGCTCCACTTCCTATGCAGTTCCCTGCTAACGCATCTGGGAAAGCAGCAGAAAGTGACCCAAGTCCTTGGTCCTCATACACACACGGAAGACCCAGATGAAGTTCCTGGCTTCAGCCTGACCCAGCCTCGGCCTTTGTGACCACTTCAGGAGTGAACAAGCAGTGAAAGATGTCTGTCTGCCTCTTTAACTCTGCTGTTCATATAAATCTATTTTTTAAATCATCATTCTGGGGCCCGGCGCGGTGGCGCAAGTGGTTAAGGTCCTCACCTAGCACGCCTGGGATCCCATATGGGCGCCGGTTCTAATCCCAGCAGCCCCGCTTCCCTTCCAGCTCCCTGCCTGTGGCCTGGGAAAGCAGTCGAGGACGGCCCAAAGCTTTGGGACCCTGCACCCGTGTGGGAGACCTGGAAGAGGCTCCTGGCTTTGGATCGGCATAGTATCGGCTCGTGGCGCTCACTTGGGGAGTGAATCATCGGATGGAAGATCTTCCTCTCTGTCTCTCCTCCTCTCTGTATATCTGCCTTTCCAATAAAAACATATAAAAATAAATCTTTAAAAAAAAATCATCATTCTGATGATGACTACAAACTGCTTAAAGATAGTACTAAATAATAGGTGGTGGTGAAAAGTCTTGAAGGAAAAGGATAAATTACTCAATAAAAGGAGTGACAGAGACAGGGCAGAAGAAGGGTCAATCAGAAGTGCCAGTGGCTGCAGGATGGGTGAGGGGGCACTGAAGGCTGCAGGTTCAGAGAGACCGAGAAGATGTAAGAGACAAATGCAAGTTTCTGGCAATGTTACACAGCCCCCAAGTTTGAACATTCTCCTTACTGTGTCTTACGGAACTTTTGTAAAATTACACATTACTCACTCATGGAGTCAGACAGACACATTTTAATTTGGGAAACCATTTAAGAGACTAAGAAGGGATAGGATTAAATGACAAATATATTGGGGTCAGCACAGTAGCACAGTAGGTTAAGCCACCACCTAGAATGCCACTGTCTTATTTGGACATCAGTTAAAATGTCCAGGTTGCTCCACTCCCACTACAGCTCCCTGCTACTGTAACCGAGAAAGTTTAAAGGGCTATCATATTCCCTATGTTTTCTCAACTTAGCTGGCATACGGGGATTAAGCAAAAACAGATTATGGAAGCACGGAAACATACTCCAAGGTTAGGCAAACATCAAGGGAAAAGCATCTGAGAATGTTTGCTACTGTTCAATGTAGATTGCTAAGCTACTTCTTAAGATGAGACACAAGGGAATTCTCATGAAAGCAGCTAGTGAGAACGAAGAGACACAGGTGCCATAGGACTCAGTGGCAGAGAGGCAGAGAAACTTACTCTTTATGGCAAACATTGCCATGAGGGCAAAGGAGATCTAAAGAAATACCAATCTCATTTACCCCCTAGACCAAAAAAAAACAAAAAAAACCCTTGGTGAATAAACAAAAATTTAAAATTTTATGAGATTCAGAGAAGGCCCTGTGCTCTGCCCTGCAATCTCTCACTGGCTGAATCCATTTAGTTTTCATGCTCCCTTGACAATCTGCCCCTCCGACCCATGCCTTGCTTGCTTGCTTGCTCTCCTTTCCTCTTTTGTTTTCTGCCTCTTCTCTCCCTCCTCTCAAGTATTTTTTTTCCTCCCTCTTTCCCTCTGACCAAAATTTAAACCACTGTTCTCATGTCTGTCCTACAGGAATTTCCATTTAAATGTAGCTACACTGGAACTGAAAAATCTTCCTCCTGAACTGTCTAACCATTTTACATTGTCTTGGTGAACAATGTTGAAACCAACACCCGAGGACAGCCCAGGTTCTTTATTTTCCACATAAATCATCAATCATGGGCCCAGCATGCCAGCCTAGTGTCTAAAGTCCTTGCCATCCATGCACCATGATCCCACATAGGTGCCAGTTCATGTCCTGGCTGTTCCACTTCCATTCAGCTTCCTGCTAGTGGCCTGGGAAAGCAGCAGAGGACCTTGCACCTACACTGGAGACCTGGAAGAAGCTCCTGGCTTCAGTTTGACTTAGCTCCAGCAGTTGCAGCCATATGAGGGGTGAATCAGCAGACAGAAAATCATTTTCTCTGTATCTCCTTCTCTCAATTTGTCTGTCTTTCCAATAAAAATAAATAAAATCTTTTTTTTTAAAGATTTATTTTTATTATTTTTTCATTGGAAAGGCGGATATACAGAGAGGAGAGACAGAGAGGAAGATCTTCCGTCCGATGATTCACTCCCCAAGTGAGCGCAATGGCAGATACTATGCCGATCCAAAGCCAGGAGCCTCTTCCAGGTCTCCCACGCGGGTGCAGGGTCCCAAAGCTTTGGGCTGTCCTTGACTGCTTTCCCAGGCCACAGGCAGGGAGCTGGAAGGGAAGCGGGGCTGCTGGGATTAGAACCGGCGCCCATATGGGATCCCGGGCGTGCAAGGCGAGGACCTTTAACCGCTTGCGCCACCGCGCCGGGCCCAATAAATAAAATCTTTAAAAAAATCATCAGATGCTCATGATGCTGGTAACCTCATTTGGTAACTCTTCAATCTACCATCTTTCCTCCATATCCTATACAGTAATTTGTTTTAATTAGGGCTTCATTTCCTCCCTGTGTTACTGGAGATCTTTCCTGCTTAGTCTCTCTGTCCAGCATGACCCTGCTCTACACCACAGTGATTGTCCTGCAACATAACCCTAATCATGTAACTATCACCAATCCAATTCTTCCTTTAGCATCAAGGACTAACATGGGAATAAAATATGAGAAAAATAATTGATGAGAAATAACTAATAATTCAACACAGCTTTCTAAAGCCTAAGTTTTAAGGACTATAAATGTCAAAGAAACAAGCACACAATATGAAGCTAACTTTTAACTAGAAGAATAATAAATTATATTTTGTAAGATGATGCCATCAATGCCAAATGCACAAAATTCTAGAAGGAAATAATTTTAAAATTTAATGGAGATAGCCTTGTCCACACAAAACTATTATTTTCTTCCTAACACATTTTCTACAGTTTCCACAATGGGCATATAATTATCTGTAATACAGGGGAAATACTCCATTGTGAAGCCCAAGCTACCTGAAAGAAGCACTAATACAAAAGAGAATTCTCCATATTCTAAAGTGCTATCACAATCAGGAAGGCTGCCGGTCTTGATTGCCTACTGAAGTGTTAGAATCTGTCCTCTTTGTGCTTTGCAGGAGCTCATGTCCAGGAAACATTGCCAAGGACAGTCCTGACCCTGGTCCGCAATGCCTTGCCTAGTAGGATGAAAGCAGTGCCAGAGCTGGCCTCCGCAGAGGCAGCTGCACAAGGCTGACAGGTCCAGACTGCCACAGGTGACAGTTCAGCTCTTGGGAACAAAAGCCTCAGAACAAAATCCTCACTCCTAAATGAAGCTCTACATAAAGTATCATTTCCAATTGAACTTTAGTAAAATTGAAATTTCAGTCAATAATATTCTCCACCAATTTTATGCATACCATCCAGGGGAATGAAAGAATAACCCCAAAAGAAATCATTTGTAGATCCTTTCTGGGCATCTGGATTTTCATTAAAAGACTCTTTTCTATCCGTCTGTCATTTTTGTCTTCTTGGCTTCACTCTTTCAAATAAGCAATTCCTTTTAAACATTTCCATAATACAAGAGGGCACACCCACCCTAGATGCAGGAGCATAGGCAGGTTATCACAGTTCTGCTCTTATTTCACAAAAAGCAATCTTCTCAACCATTTTTAAATACAACAGACTTAGGGAAAGCCATCATTAGCTTTGACACAGTGATTGTTACCCAGGTGGGGATTTTGCTGCCAATGACGCAGTTGGTACCATGTGAAACAAATGAGAGTCCCCTACTAGCCTCTAGTGAGTAGAGGCCACAGGTGCTGCCAAGCATATTCAATGCACAACACAGACCTCGCAGCCAAGAATTATCCAGGTCCAATGTCAAGAGCAGCAAGGCAGGGGCATCCTAAAACAATCACAGGGAATAGCAGCACACTTCTGGTTATATTTTACGGTCTTTCAAAATTAAAAGGCAACATGATTTGTTAGGCTAAAGCCACCCGCTTGCCTCCTGAACACCTGCCTCCTTAGCAAAATTGCATTCTCTCCTGAAATGGGCAGAGAGGAGGCCAATCACCTAATCTTTTCTTGCTCCTCCCCTTCAGGACCCCAAAAGCAAGCCTTTCCTTAGCAACGGAAATTTATACACACCTGGTCCTAACATTAAACTCGTTTTATCACATTAATTATCAATTATCATTTTATATTTGGCAGAGACAACTTAACAACCTGACAGCAGAGAACAAGAATCAGGTACAAATTAGGCCGGGAGGCGTGCATTCCTAGGAAGGAAGGTAAAACCTAATATCCTCCAATTCCACCTTAATTTTTCATGCCAAACAAAGTGCATCTTTGGAATGAACAGGTTATGTTTGGATCCAAATTCTACCCATTTAACAACCAAACATATAAGTAATCACCTTTGGTATGTCTCCATTTCCTCCTGTTGTAAAAGGAAATAATATAATCTACCTTCCAGGGTTGCTTTTATCCCCAAACTCCAAGTGATCAACAAACAATATTCAATGTTTTGACAGTCCTGCTTCATGTTTGCTTTCCAACACTATTCTTCCAAGCAAAATTAATAGCTTAGAGTCTTGTGTTCTGTTTTTGGTTTTTTTAATTTTTTACCCCCAAAAAGGTGAATTTCACATTTGCAAGTATCACCTAAAAATCAGCATCCAGCATCAGGCCTTACCATATTTGCAAACATCATGCAATCATTGCAGAGAAACCTGACATGACTTTAAAATTCATGAAAGGGGCCCAGCTATAGCCTAACAGCTAAGGTTCTCACCTTGCAGACATGTGGGTGCCAGTTCTAATCCTGGGGGCCCTGCCTGCCATCCAGCTCCCTGTTTGTGGCCTGGGAAGGCAGTTGAGCACAACCCAAAGCCTTGGAACCCTGCACCCACACTACCCTGATTAAAGTTCCTGGCTCCTGGCTTCGGATGAGCTCAGCTCCAGCCATTGTGGCCACTTGGGGAGTAAATATTCAGACAAAAGATCTTTCTCTCCGTCTCTCCTCCTCTCTGCATATCTGGTTTTCCAATAAAAAATGAATAAATCATTAAAAATTCATTAAAATTTTTTGGTAAGTAGATATAATTACATTAATTCTGGCCTCACCTGGACAATTACATTAACTGATGATACGTTGATGAAGTTTACCTTAGCCATTGACTAATAATAAAGTGACAGTAGCAAGCAATAAACTCAGTCCATAATAAAGAATTACAGCATTCAGGAAATGGTATCCATGTACCTTGGTGTTGTATAGGCAGGACAATCCAGATTAATTCTAGACTTTTTCCTGAGAAAAAAAATCTTGAGGCTTCCTTTTCATGGAACTATGAGCCTTGGCCTGGATCATTCTTCAGGAAGAAAACATATTCTTTAGGTGTTTGGGTAGGGATAACTTAGAAACTCAACTTGCTGATGAATGACTTTCAGTGGAAGTTTAGCATCTAAACTTGTTGAGTGAGTTGAATTTCAAGGACAAGAAGGAAAATAAGGTGCATTCTTTTTCATTTTACAATATTGCAGTAAAATAGTAGTGAATGTTGAAGAATAAGACTATCTTGGGCCAAAGCAGCTACCATGTCATTTTCAAGAATAACACCATGCTGAATAATCAATGATTCCAAGATAAAGATAAAACACTGTATATGCTGGCTCAAACTTGAAAAAAAAAGTCCTAATTTAATTCAGAAATAAACTGGAGAAGGGTCAAAATTGTGGTACAATAGGTTAAGTTGGTGCTTGCAATGCCAGCACCCCATATTTGAGTACCAGTTTCTGTCCTGGTTGTTCCATTTCAGATCCAGCTTTCTGATAAAGTATGTAGGAAGGCACTGGAGTGCTTTGGCTTCCTTCATCCATATGAGAGACCCAGATGAAGTGCTTGCCCCCTGGCTTCAGACTTGAACAGTCCTAACTTGTTGCAATCATGTGGAGGGAGTAGGGGCCAGAGGGCAGTGAACCAGTAGATGAAAGGCCTATCTCTCCTTGTCAAGCATCTATGGAGCTAAAAGAGAAATCCTAATAGCTTTTAGTGTTCAAATCTCTCAATTAAAGAGCCAAAATCTAGATTTATTTACCAAACCCACCAGTGACTTAGCTTTATGCTTGTAATTCCCCCCCCCCATTGGCCATCCAGCTTGTTCTAGGCAAGATTTAAAGTAGCTTACCAAAATCACATTTGGTCCAGCAAGAATCATAATTAAGTAAAGAGACATAGTATTGGACAGGTAGGAATAAAACTGGTGTCAAAAAAGTTAAGGAGGGTTGGGTAGGTTGAATAGGTTCCATATATTAATATGTTGGATACTCCAGAAAGATGTAGCCAATAAAATTGCTTCCAAGAAGCTTTCTAACAGCCAATCATATGGAATACTTTAACTTGTTCCATTGTTTCATTTTTGTGTCTATAAATTATATCAGTAGGTCAGAAAATTATTAATACAGTGCCAAGATCATGGAATAATCTCTCCTGTATATTCTTATAGAGGTTTTACAGAAAGTGCTACAGTATGTATCATATGAATCTGCTAATACCATCATCATAAAACTTTGTGTTACCACCCTAAAGAACAATTCAATAAAAAAAACTCTTGGGAGGAATAAGATGTCTCAGGCACATGGCTCAATATAGGACCAAATCTAGGGAATACAGAGAAATACACATGCCTTTCAGTAAAGGCTTAGTGAATGAAACTTTTCTTAAACACAATCACAAAATTGAGTTACCATAACCTGTCAATGCCTGACACACCACACATTCCCTGTGTTCTCTCCATAAGTCCCTTCCACTAATCCACTCAGTGACCCAGCAAGACCTTAAAGAATCCCATCATCTCGCCGCTCTCTCTTCCCAACTAGTTTATGCATTTTAATCTCCTAAATGATTCAGAGTAACCATCTCCCTGTGTCTTCCATTTTCATACTAACTCATCATCATTTACATAACACATTATACTCTGAGTTTACTTTTGTGTTCCTCTGGTCATATTCCATGCACTATGTGGCCTTTCCAAAAAGATTTCCATTGACATATCTCTTCTGCTTAAATCCTTCCAGAATAAGGCTCCAACTCCTAACACAGCATCTTGGGTCTTCAGGCTGTTCCCAGCACATTCATTGCCACTCTCCTTGCCACCCTAATTCAGGCACACAAGGACTCTGTACAACCCAGGCAGATGCTTTATTCTTTCCTCCATCAGAAACTTGATGTCTTCAATTACTTACTTACATAGAACTTTATATACACTTAGCACATTGCAATTACTTGACTATGTGATTTTGTTATTAAGATAGCCCTTCCCCCAGAGACTGTGAGCTTAACAAGATAAGCAGTTACATTCTTTCTTACTCACTATCCTATTTCCAACCTAGCATGATACCAGGCACAGAGCCTGAGACATGGTAAGCACTGAAGTACTTGGATAAAGAAAATATTGGATAATTAAATGGTTAAAGACAAAATGAAATTACAGTCCAGTATTCTTTTTTTTCTAAGCAGATGGTTGATGGATGTAACTGTATGTGAGAATGTTGAGCCATGTGTTGGCAGAGACACGCCACAGCTCTCTCATGCTTCCATCACTAAGTCATGGACATCTTCACTCTGGACTACATTTGCAAGAAAATGTGTATAGCAAACAGCCTTGGAGGAAAGAAAGTGTGTGTGTAAGGCACAGGGTATGCTTACGTCCTCACGGAGATATGTTGCAGCAGTTGGCCAGCAGTTCTCATATAGTTGAAGATCTCGAACTCAGGATTTCTCAGCTGTGACAAAAGTCTGTGATCACAGTATCCATCTAGGTTGCTCTTTATTGCCTTTAAGGGATGTGGCTACAAACCCCAAGTATTCATCATGATACTTGGAGTGCTTGGAGTGCCACAAGCAATAACGCCCTTTGTTTCTGATGTGTAAGAAGCTCAGGTCCTCGGGCCCTACGCGGTGGCGCAAGTGGTTAAAGGTCCTCTCCTTGCACGCCCGGGATCCCATATGGGTGCCGGTTCTAATCCCAGCAGCCCCGCTTCCCTTCCAGCTCCCTGCCTGTGGCCCGGGAAGGCAGTCGAGGACGGCCCAAAGCTTTGGGAACCTGCACCCACGTGGGAGACCCGGAAGAGGCTCCTGGCTTCGGATCGGCATAGTATCGGCCCGTGGCGCTCACTTGGGGAGTGAATCATTGGATGGAAGATCTTCCTCTCTCTCTCTCCTCTCTGTATATCTGCCTTTCCAATAAAAAAAATAATAAAAATAAATCTTTAAAAAAAAAAAAAGAAGCTCAGGTCCTTTGCAAGCACCTATGAAACTATAGCTAACTCGCTAGTTTGAAAGCAGCATTAAATCTCAGATGCCTCATATTTTCTATTATAATATATTTTAACAATCATAAGAACCAGGAGAAATGGGAGAGGGTAGAGGCTGAGATCCTTGTGAGAAAAACTAGGAAGTCTATGGAACACATTATCTTAACTGGTTGTGAATTAAAGGACATTCTCAAAATGAAATTTTGATGGTGACTTAAATTGGGAACCCTTGCAGCCTAAATGTTCATATCACAAAATGATGTTAATAAATCTGAGTCTTGGAGAACTTACAAGTGTCTGTTTAAAATGAAACCTCCTATGCCCAAATGCAAGTCTACTCAAGTGAAACTATATTCACAGAACTTTTTTTCTGGTTAATGATGCAAGTTTGTAACAATCCACTGATTTTTCTCCAAGGTCTCCTAGAAACCCAGGACATGCTCCTTCCTGAAGGAAAAAAAAAAAAAAAAGAATGTACATCTGGCATTGTGATGTGACTGAGCCCAAAGATGGACCTTTATATTAATTATTCAATATTATATCCCCTAAACTATTTTGAAAAAGTGCTGGACGCTAACATTGTGGAAAGGTGATCAAGTCATTTCCTGCAACACCAGCCTACGATATAGGTGCCCATTTGTGTCCGGCTACTCCTTCTGATCCAGCTACCCAATAATGGCCTGAGAAAAGCAGCACAAGATAGCACAAATGTTGGGCCCCTGCCACCTGTATGGGAGACCTAGATAAAGTTCTTGACTCCATATTTCAGCCTGGCCCAGGGCTAGCCATTGCAACCATCTAGGAAATGAACTAAGATTTTTCTCCCTCTCTTCCACTCTTTAAAAATAAGAAAGTCTTTCTTAATAAATCTTCCTTAAAAATTGAGTAATGCTTCCACTTTACTCTCATTTTATTCTAGTGTTTACAACAATCCTACCATTTCCTTCAATTTAACACAGCATAAGTCATACAAACATTTTGCACATAGATGACAAATGGATAAGTAGGTAAGTAGGTGTGTAAAGAGAAGCAAAAGGATATTCAAAAAGCATGTAAATAAAATATACTGAAACTATAAATTTGTGGTAAACCAAGGCAATAAGGCAGATCAAAAAAAAGGGAATTTGAAAAAAAAGGGAATTTGTAGTTTTCACTGAAAATACAGATTCCTGTTTAAATATATAGATAGGAAATTAATGATGGTAGAGAAATTTTTTAAAAACTCCATAGAGAGTAGTTTTTTGTGCCACAGAATAGTCTGCATTTCCTGCTTCCTTCAATTTCACAAATAAGCTCCAAGCCTTTCTGTGTTACCTAGGATGACAAATACTGCTTGTTCAGAGCCAAGAATAAAAGACCTAATTACTGATGGATCTCACCTGTGAGCACAACCCAGCAAGAGCCACTCGCAGGGCCCATTTAGAGGCTCCTAATGGTTTTGATTCAAAGAACTCCCTGAACACTGAACTGATTTCATCAGGATTGCTGGCTGCAATGGTCAAACCGACTTCCACAGGATACGACAGGAATTGTGACAGATATTGAAAGCCCCACAAACTGAAGAGTGAAACCACTTTTCTACCTGAGAATTCTGTTCTACAAAACCCAGAATACATCAACAGTGAAAAGTTAATCTCTTCCCACTGCAAGTAATGAAGACACACAACCTACAAGTTTGCAGAGGAAAGACAAAGAATCTCTTCTGCACGAAGATTCTCTCCTCCCTCTGGTTGCAAACGTACACGTGACACAAAATAGATTCATTCAGTAAGCATCCGCCAGTTCAGTACTGATAGAAAATACTCACCCATCGAAAAAAAACAAAAATCTATCTACTGTTGTAAATGTTCTCCTTTCAAATCCAGGCCCTCCTGATATGGATAGGTACCTTTGACAATGACAAAACTTGGTGTTAGGGCCAGAGTTGTAGCACAGAAGGTGAAGTTGCCAGCTCTAACAGCAACATCCTTCTCCAGCACCATTCAAATTCTGGCTGCCTGCTTCCAACCCAGATCCCTGCTAATTCAACTGGGAAAACTCAAATTAGTTTCAAATGTGGGATCTATGTTAGCAATTTGAGAAATGAGTACGCCACTGTTCTGAAAAACAAATTAAAACTACAAGTATCTGAAATCAGGTATTTGGTTTCAAATACAGTAAGCTATGTTGATCAACTAATTTTATCCATGTAGTTATATTTTAACAGAATTAGAGGGTTCTAGAAAATTATAATAAACCCAATGTGCCCAACAATGTAAAGTATTCTCATGTCATGTCTGCCATGTGATGAATGCTGTCACATTCATCAGCAGCTGAGGTGGTCCAGTCCCAACACATGCACTCCAAGACTAGACCACATATACTAGACACATATACCCTCTCCCTGTGGAGAGGGTTTGAGTCCAGTCATCTAGCTAGGGAGTTCCCCCTCATAAAAGGCCTCTTAAAATGCTAGCACAATTTGTCCTCAAAGAGGCTGGTGAGTTTAACTAACCTTTGCTTTCCAGATTGATCCATAGTAATGGTTATTGTGGGGAAAAGCTGACTTCCAACCACAAAGAATGTGTGCATTGATGTTTCATGAAATAATTAACTTGATTATATAAAAAAGATACAATGTTAGAAGACAACTTCTATGATATGCTGTGGAGGTTAACTGAATGCTCTTAGATATCTCCCATCATTGTCCGCTCAGTTGCATTTCATAGGGAAATTAAGTTTCTTGTTTTGTGTCATTCAATAGTTTCCAACAATGAAAGGGACTAGCAGAACCCAGCATGGATATATTCAACAATGTCAGAACTACACACAGGTCAGACAATTGAGACATAACATCAACTCCAGATGTCCCTACAGAATGCAGCTACAGCCATCCTCTGAATAACACTGCTCAGATTTCATCCCTCTATTAAGCCATCTCTCTCACTTCACACTCCCATAAATTCTCTGAAACACGTCTATTATAATTCCTTGCACACAAATCTTTGCCCCAGGAGAATGTGATCTGAGATAGAAGAAAGGGACACCCCAGGGAATTCTCCTTTTGCTTCAAGAATGTCTCCACCAGAAGTTGCAAGTCATACTCAGCTCCAACTGCCTTGAGAAACCTCCACTGCAATTGTTCAATGCACGTACACTGAAGTTTTACTCTAAGGTTAGGATGTTATTTCAAAGATTGGGGACCATGACATTTGGAATGGGGAATTTCTGGTGTTGCAGATAAAACTAATAAATATTGAATCACAAAAATCTTCTGGGCCCCTGATGGGTAAGAAAAAGAACAGGAGCTCACCTGTGGTTTTTATTTTCACCATTTTCCCTTGTCTTAGGGGGTCAGCATGCTATAAAACAGGCAATGGGTCTGGAGAAAGAGATAAATATAAGCTACTCATTCTCCCACTGCAAATATGCCTAGACCTGAAAACGCAGATGGAAACAGAAGTAGCCATTTTGATGATTACGTATACTAGTCCTTTGTAATCCTGGTTCCTGGGATTCATGGGTTTTAGCTTAAGAAAGCTTCTACTAGAAGGCCCATAATACTCCCATCAAATTATAAGTTGAAACTACCATGTGGTCATTTGGGGCTCCTGTCTCACTGAGCAAACAGACAGAGGATGAGTTACTGCATCACACTGCTGTTGCACTGTAGGTACACAGAATGCTAGAATCCTTGAAAACACCTTTTGGTACTTCTAGAACCAATAATAAAATCAGTGGACAATTACAACAACTCAATCAAGTCACAACTACTAAAATGCTTCTGGAATAATGATTTGGACCATTCTACCAAGCAAAACACTCTAAAGCACACCTGAGTGTAGGAGAACATGGAATGGACCATGGGAGGAGAAAATGGTAAATGTGAATCATTGTCTCATAATTAGTTACACAAACAAGAACCAGAGCAGCTATGTGTATTTTTTAAATATATAACTAACAAGATATGTAGTTTTTTTACTCCTTCATTTACTAGTTAGAATAGCTGTAGTGAATGTCAGTTTTATAATTAGTTCTCAGATGATCTGACCTCAAATAGGTACTCAGAACTAATGGAGGGGCTATATATCATCTGGGGAATCTACCACCATTTGGAGGAAATTTTGTGAGGGGGAGGATATTTCTATAAACAATTGCCTCCCAAGAGATGGAATTAAAAAGTTGTGTGGGCATTGAACATAGGTAGAAGTGCAGAAACAGATGTTATGAAAAATAAAGGTAGACTCTTGTTTGCATTCAAATATAATTCTTCTTCACTCTCCCATATATTACAGCCAACTACATTCTCTTGCTCCAAAATCTGTAACCAGCAGAAAACTGTAAGACAGAAGGAGTAAAGTTTACAAATTCAAAGCAATTAAAATATCAATGGCCTTCTGAGAACTACGAACCAAATTCTATAATTAATACAGACCAAAGGATACACACAGCCAAAACAATGAATTGAGAGCATATGGAAGATTGGAACAAAACATTTAGGGACCATATTGGCACTGGAACAGCCACAACTTCCTGTTCATTTCTGGTGTACTTACTGTCAGAGTTGCATTTATCTGTGGAACAGAAAGCACCAGCAAATTGAGTAAACATTTCTAGATGAGGAAAAGCACAAAAAGGCCAATCTAGCATTAACATAACCACTCCAAGATCTCTCAGGGAACCCAGGATTCTCCCTTGTAACTCTACCACCCACAGCATGTATCTTTCTTCTTCATTATTTCAAAATGGGCTCCTTCTAGGGATTAGGTTGTTTTGTCAAACTCCAGACAGAAAGGGAAAGAGAGAAGACAGGGTAAGAACATATGTCATCTTTTTTTTTCCAGATAAAAACAGCTTTTCCAGAAATCATACCCAGTAGACGTTCACTTATTTTTTCATTGGCCAGATGACATTTTCTTGCTGCAAATGAGATTGGGGTAATGAGTACTTAGGCACAAGGCTACACTGAACAAACGCAGGCTCTGGAACCCAGGGACAACAGAGAGTGGACATTGAGAAGGCATGCTGCTCACTAACGAAGGGAGAACTGAGGGTGGACACTGGGTAGGTATGACAGTCCAGAAAATGGACATGTAGCTCACTGGCATGTTTGTCAGTTCTCAGGAGCTTCACCTGGCATCTCCTGTACAACAATTTTTTTCCCCACTGAATCTTTAAGGTTACTAATTCTTGAGTCCATTCAATCAAAGTAAACATCCTCAATTTATTTCATGTGCATGAATTGGAGGCACTGACAATTTAAAATTTGCTATTACAAACTTAATTTCCTGTTTGGGATAGAAAGGAGTTTAACTTGAAATAGAATAGCAGGGGGTAGTGTCTTTTCAACCAAGATACTTTCTGCTTTTCTCCAATATTATTCATGTTCCCTAAACTGGAAATGTGATTCAATTGATTGCATCTATAACTCTGCTTAGCAAGAATTAAGAATTAGCAGTTCTGATTTCCCTGAGAAAAATACATAATTGAGGAAGTGTCTCTAAGTCATTCAGTTACAAACACTGCTTATCACGCAACTTAGCTTGGGGGGATGGGTAGCAAGAAGACCACTCTAAATGCATGAGTGATTTAACTTTTTAAAAAAATATATTTATTTTTATTGCAAAGTACATAAAGAGAAGAGAAGAGACAGGAAAATCTTCCATCCACTGATTCACTCCCCTAGTGGCCAAAATGGCCGGAGCTACACCAATCTGCAGCCAGGAGCTAGGAGCCTCCTCCAGGTCTCCCACATGGGTGTAGGGACCAAAGGCTTTGGGCCATTCTTGACTGCTTCCCCAGGCCACAAACAGGGAGCTAAATGGGAAGTGGAGCTGCCGGGATTACAAACGGCACCCAAATGGGATCCCAGCACATGCAAGGCGAGGACTTCAGCCACTAGGCCACCATGGCAGGCCCTGATTTCCTAACTTTTACTTAACAGATATCTTTAAAATGTTTTCTAGCAAGTGAATACTGACATTGGGTGAATACAAAGACAAATGCATGTTAGACATAAACCCACCTTCAATGATTTATAAACAGAAGGTGTATGATAGGTACCAGAATAGCCACATCACATTTTTCTTCTTTGTTGTTTGGAAAATAAATTGTGGCATTCATCTGAAGGCTTAGAGCCTGGGCAGATGTTTGATTGGTGAATATAAGAGGAAATTCCAGTGGAGGAAAAATGTAAACATTAAGTTTAGCAGGAAAAACAAGAAATGTTATGTTCAAACCATTTAGAAGATGCTTGACAAATAAAGTTAACAACGTAGACCCAGTTATGAGACCAGAGAAACCTGTATCTTAGAACAGTTGACCCTGTCTTCCTGCCCTGGGCTGTAAAACTAGCACGAAGTTGCTCGGGCTCATTTTTTCTTTTTTAAGTTTCATCTTAAAGGGGCTTTAGAAGAATTTATCACTATAAGCTTCTACAGGAAATAGTCCTGGAAATATGAGGTTAGGAACCTTGGAGCAGAAAATGCCTGCTTAAAATGTTCTCTAGCTGAGGAGGACATCCAGGCTGTCCTGGTCAGTGTGCAAGGTCATTAACTGCAGCATTCTTGAGAAAACAAATGGAGTCTGGATCTGTGAGTCACGGCCAATTTCAAAAATGAGGTAGACCATCACAGAGAGAGAAACAGAGGATGAGACTTTCTATCTCTTTAATATTCATGTTTTGGGAATCAAACATTTTAATTATATAACAGCTCTTTGTGGTAATGGATTTATTTTTAAAATCGGAAAGCATTTCTCTTCTCAAAACTTATTAGACACATTTACATTTCTGATTGTAAGCCAACCAGCCTGCAGTGATGGGAGTGCAAAGATAACACAGGATGCAGAATCTCACTGCATTCAACCTGTTCTGAAAATGAGGAATGCTGCGTTTGTCTGGCACTGCAGCCAGCATGGCAATAAGTACCTTGCTGTTCCTCATGTCTAATGAATTAGTGGTGTCAGTATAGCAAGTCCTGACCTCCTACCAATGAAAGCCAACTTACAATGTGGGAAGTTAAGAATATTTTCATAATTGCCACCTACTCAGATGGAAACATACAGCAAAGTGCCTTTTCAAATGTCAATGAAAATATCATCTCAAATATATCATTTGAATGATTCATAAAGCACAATGGAAGTTTGTCCTTGCTCAAAGACAAAGAATAAAATTCTAAATAAGGAGTTAATGAGTAGAAGTGGATTTAAAAATAGGTTCTTAAACAAAATATTGGGTGACAATAGGTGAAGCCAGTAGACACCATCTCCTCCTAAATAATTCAGCTTTTCTTCCGTATTGTTTAACTCTTTCAGAGGGATATCTGAAATTTTTCATTTATTTTGTGTCTTCCAATTATATGAATGGGAGGTACAGGATTTAAAGTGGATGATATTTCTGAGACATATTTATGTAAATGTCACTTGGAGAAAAATACTATATTCCCAGGGCAAGAAAATCCATCTCTAACCCTACTGAGCACTTAGTCTATAATTCATTTCCTAAATTAGGTATTGGAAGAACATTTCAGGGCTAATTCCACTGGAATATTTTTAATAGCATATGTAAATCACTTGATTCCTTTTATACTTCAGTTTCTAAGATAATTTTATGAATGACAGTGATAATGTTCAGTATTATTTGTAAGAAACTTGCAAAACCATGCAACAAGACAACAAAGTATTTCCTTGTTTTTTAGAGTGATTTCCTAAATAAGTAGGGAAAAATAATCAAAAGAGTTTATGCTATGAATAGATTTTAAGGAAGGAAGGAAGAAAAGAGACATTCCCCTGTGAGTCTGAACCATAATCCAACATTCCAGATCTCATAAGCCTAAACCATGCAATCAGTATAATTCACCAAACCTTAACTGAGAATTCAAGTGATTCTGCAATAAGGGTGACCCAAGCAAGCAATAATTATATCTTAAAACCTATGCAATATTGGTCAGGCAAGGTAGCCTAGTGGCTAAGGTCCTCATCTTGAAAGCGCTGGAACGCCATATGGGACCAGTTCTAATCCCGGCAGCCCTGCTTCCCATCCACCTCCATGCTTGTTGTCTGGGAAGGCAGTCAAGGACGGCCCAAAGCCTTGAGACCCTACACCCATGTGGGAGATCCAGAGGAGACTTCAGCTTCAGATCAGTGCAGTTCCTGCCATTGTGGCCGCTTGGGGAGTGAATCAACAGATGGAAGATCTTCCTCTCTGTCTCTCCTCTCTGTCTTTCCAATTAAAAATAAATAAATCTTATAAAAAAAGAAAAATGAAAACATTTTTAAAATATCTACACAATACTTCCATGCATAAAATTTGAAAGAATACTGGCAGAATGAGCAAAATGCCAAAAACATACAGAAATAGCTCTATAAATGACACCAACCAGACATAATAAATCAGAATCAGACCTGTAAAGAATTTGAATCTATAGTTATCAAAATATCAATCTTCTTCATGAAATGTTAAATAGCTGATGTGAGATGCATACTGAAATACATGATTGAAAATATGAAGGAAAGGATACAATATAAATATATACAATAGAATTTCTTAAATATATATATATATATTTTGAAAAGTTAAGGGATGCATGAAACAGCATACTAAACATAGAAAAATAGTAAGCTGGGAACTCTGACCCAGGAGCTCCACAGTGTCTGAACAGGAAGGCGTAGAGAAGAAGAGCAGACAGACTAAGTATATTCCTGGGGAAAGGTGAGGCAAAGCTGGTGGTGAAATTGAACAGAAAGAAGGCAGACATCACAGACCCCCATGGACAGTACAAACATACAGCAGCAAGCGGAGACAACAGCAACTCCTGCAGGGAAGGGCTGGAGAGATTCCATATGCTTGTGGCAAAGTAAGAGGTGTCTCAAGCAGCCCATGTCACGGTTACAGCCCGAGGGAGAACTTGGTGGGCCACACCGACTTTTGAGCCTAGCCCAGAGTGCTACTGGGGAGCAAAGTGCCCTCCTAAACCCATGAAGGAAGAGTTTGCTTGCTTGCTTCTCATGGTCTGACAAAGACATCCAGTAGCAGCAGCAGAGAGAAACTACCACATTAAGACAAACAGAGGTTGCCGCAGCTCATGCACAGGTGCCTGAGACTAGGAAAGAATCCATGGTACCCACCAACTATGAGTCTGGCCTGGAGGGTTGGGAAGGAATGCAGTGCCCATTTAGGCTTGTAAGGTGTTCCACTCCCCTATCACAGGCACCTGGCAAACTGCAAATGTGGAACATGACAGGCAGCTGGTTCTGGGAACACCTCTGCTCAGGAGCGGGCACACTTACAGGACTGAGAGTGCACCTCCTGAAAAAAGTGGAGAGAATAGATTAGGGGAACTAGTCAGTGCAGCATGAACAGAAAACTTGCACAATTTGAAGAAAGTCAGGGACATTCAAGTACAAGAAGCACACAGAACTCCTGGGTTGCTTTTTTCCCCCCTACTTGCTATGAATCAATATTTTTACCTAATGGAGTGTTAAGCTTGTGACTGCAAAGTAAAACTAAATTATACTGTTGAAAAAAAATGGAAAAATAAGGAATGAAGAAGGTAGGTGAAGAATGCGGGCAGGAAGAAGGGTATAGGGAGAAATCTGTAATGCTCCTAAATCTGCATCATGAAACATATGAAATTCATTCACTGTATATAAATACAATGAAAAGTAAAGCCAAAGTTTTGAAATCCATACATTTTCACTACATACATTTTTCATGAACTTTAAAATTGTTTATTCATTTACATTTCAGAAAGCCAGGAGGTAAGACAGAGGAGAAGTTTACACTTATGACTTCTTCCCAAGAGGAGCCAGAGCTGGGCTAGGACACAGCCAGGAGACAGAAAAGCCATTTGGGGCTCCTACGTGAGTGGAAATGATCCAAGTAATTTAACCTTCATCTGCTGCACTGGAAGACATGTAATAACAAGCAGCTGAAACAGGAGTAGAGACTGGACCAGTCCTTATAACCCATGGTTCCATAAAACACACACACACACACACACACCACATAGAACAAGAGGAATGAAAACACGGAGTTATAGTAAGTGGCTCATACATTTGTGCAGGATATGAAGTCCCATGACATGCCACCTACAAGCTGGAGAACCAGGGAAGTCAAAGATGTCAGTTCTCTCCAAATCCAAAGACTTGAAAACCAGTGGGTAGCAGGACAGCAGTATTAAGTCCCCTAGCCCAAAGATCCAGAGAACTAGAAGCTTTGATGTCGGAAAAAGTTAAGGGATGCATGAAAGTAGAAAAAGCTGAACATTCCACAAAGAAAACAACTTTACCCTTCCTTTACTTCTTTTTGTTCTTCTCAGGCCTTCAACTGATTGAGTGGTGCCCACCCAAGTCAGCATGAGTGGATTTTTTTTTCCTCAGTCCAATTTAGAAATGTCCTCACAGATATACCCAACAGCCAGGTTTCAGCAGCTGTCTTTCTGGATCTCCCACAGCCCAGTGAACTTGACATATAACATCACCCATCACCCTGTACTAACAAAGAATGCTTATTTCAGACAGATGAGATATTATCCAAAATGAAAGTATAAGATACAAGATGAAATAAAACCAATGACAGTGTTGACTATGAAAACAGATCCAGACCAACACTGGAAAGCACCAAGAACAAACCTTCCTAAGAGTTTTGCTTCAGAATACAGACACACACACATTAAATTATATAATTGAGGCACAGATTGAGTTAAATTCTTCGTAGGTTTTTTGGTGTTCTAGAGTAAGGTAGACATTTCGACTACCAACTGAGTTTTATAAGTTAGGAATTCACTCTAATTTATATAGAAAATGGTGAAACATAATAATAATCCTCAGCTAGAAGAAAAATCAAAGTGGAAACATTTAGAGGAAAATACATGCATGATTATAAATATGTACAGCTTATAAATACATATAATTCAGTAATATCAAGAAACATTTATAAAACACAGAATATAGATAGTAACACAGAGAGGTTTCTTTAAAGAATTGATTGATGATTGATTGATTGATTTTGAAGTCAGTTATACAGAGAAAGGTTTTCCATCCAGTTTGTTCAACCCCCAACTACCCTCAACAGCCAGCGCTGGGCAGGCTGAAACCAGGAACAGAAAGCTTCATGTGGGTCTCCCACATGGATGCAGGGACCCATGGGCTTACACCACCTTCCCCTGTTTTTCTGAGGTCATTAGCAGGGAGCTAGATCAGAAGTGGTACAACTGAGACACCAACCAGGGCCCACATGTAATGTTGGCATCATAGGCAGCAGTTTCTACCTGCCACATCACAACCATGACCCCAGGATAAGCAGATTTAAATACCAATATATCAATTTTTTTTAAAGTTTTATTAGGAAGGCAGTTACAGAGAGAAAGGGATTCAGTTAGAAAAAAAGATATTCCATGTACCAGCTCACTTACAGCCCCAAAAGGCTAAAACAGCTGTGGCTAAGCCAGGCCACGGGTAAAATCCAGGAGTTTCATCTAAATCTGCCAAAAACTTGTCCCTATATATGCATTTGATGTTATCAGAACTCAAAAGCACAAATCATAGAAATTATAAATAGAATGAAGATCACAAAGCAACAAAAACAACGAAAATGACCAAAGCACAGCAATAACTAGATTATGAGTGAATTGTACACACACACACACACACACACACACACACACACACACACACACACGGCATTGAGTAAAGATTCCAACCATTGATGTCAACATGAATTATGGTTTAAATAAAACTCGAAATGAAGAACATATGAGTGCTTGCCTACATAAAGTACAGGGACTTGCACTGGGCCAAAAAACCAAGTCAACTAACAAAGTGCAGAAAAGCTAAGATATCTGCATGTGATATTCCAGGCTTCAGGCAAGGAAAGGCAACAAGAATGCAGGCTCACAACATTTTCAATTTTCCCCCAACTAATGCAGGCATTCATGAATCAGAAAGATGTTTGAATTCCAAAAGAACTCAGGCTGTGAAAATTATACAGCGAGTAGGTTGTGGCCTGAAAATCAGGAACTGTATAATGTTGAAGCCCCCAGGATTCGTCACCTTCTCTCCCTCAAGTCCTGTGACTACTTTTCCTAATTTCTTAGAATTCTGAATTTAACCTGCTTTAAACAAATGCAACAGACCAGTTTTTCCTTTAACTTCACACTTTCTCCATCTGCTCGCTTGTTTTACTATCATTTCCTGTCTACCATTCCATTTGCTACCACCCCATCATGTCAAAATTCTGCTGTTCGAATCTCTGAAACACCCATTAGTTCTCCAGTTAAAAGTAATTCCTGGACACTTCAAGCATGAAGAGCATTAATTATGATACATAATACATTCATTCTTGTTTATAATTTAACAAAAAGCTGCAGTAGCAAAGCCCAGACTCCGAGAGAGAGGGAACTGCAGTTCCAACATTCTATCTGTACACTCACTGCTATGCCTTCAGGCAATCATAGCAAAGATGACATTAGCAAAGATAGATGCTGTGATTGATGTTCCTGAATAACGACAGAGATAAAGATTTACCTGTCACATCTTCAGAGAAGCATCCTAGTGGTAGACTGCATGTTCAGATGTACAAAGGGTAAGGCGTCTGGGCTTCCCAACTGTAAGATCTAACAGCATGGCCATCTGGGTGCTCTCATGTTGAATGCATGCACCCATGGATTAATACCTGGTGCAGACTGCATATTTTTACTCCATAAAAATGCTTGTGAAAACCCCAAGCCTGATCATGACTGTATTAGAAAATTAAACTGGGAAGCATTAAGACTCAGATGAGATAGGGGATATGGAGCCCCAGATGGGACTAGTGGCCTTCTTAAAAGGAGGCAGCACCAAAGATTCCTCTCCCCACTGTGTGAGAATTCAGTAAGAAGGCAGATCTTGCATCTTCTGGTTCACTCCTCAAATGGCCACAATCCCTGGGATTCAGCCAGCCACAATCAAGAGACTGAAACACCCCCGGAGTCTCCCAAGTCACTGGCAGGAATCCAAGCATTGGGACCTACTTTCACCGCTCTCCCAGCCACAAACCAGGGAGATGCAGAAGAAATCAACCAGCCTGGACTTGAACCAGTGCTCCCCGGGGATGACCATGAGACAGGCAACAGCTTAAATGACTGTGCCATGATGCCAGTCCCCAGACCTCAATTCACTTCATTGGCAAATCCTATTGATGAAGGAGAATGATTGTGGCACAACTGTATTCTTAATCTTTAGTTTCATCACACCTTTCCTTCTGCCACTACCAAAAAATTTCGTGTAAACTCTACCATCTAACGTCCCCACATCTGAGTAGTTAGTGAGAACTATCAACCTCTGGAGCACCTGTGTAATTAAAGACCTTGCCTTAGCTGCTGAAGTTATTATTTCATGGCTAAGAAGCAGCAATGTGCCTACAAATGATAGTGTGAGCTCAGCCCTCTCTGCTCACAGCCATCAGTCGAACCCACATCAGCTCCAGGGTTACAATGGATTAAATAACATTGCACCTGTTATTAGAAGTTCTGATTGTCATGCCCCACTGGTTCCAAGTGATGCTTTGGTGATGGCTAAATCTAATGTGTTTGCTGCAAAGGAATTTTCTTTGGGAAATTTCATGCAGTAGAGCTGTGTAGAAGATTCTGCACATTATTATATTTAATGAAACTAATCTTTGTATATGAAATTGTCCCCAAAAATATACACAAATGTATTATTTTCATTTGTGTCATTTACTACTTCAAAACCAGCTAAAAAACTTGTTGAATTACAAGGTTTTCTACCCCTTGTTGTGATGTTTTATAGCAACTGATACACATTTTAAGCATTTCAGAAATCAGTGTTTGAGAATGTACAACAGTAGATTAATTGCCTTTGCTGAAAATGAAAATAAAGGAGATTGGGGAACAGCACAGTGGTGTATTTTAAGCTAATCCTCTGCCTGTGGCACCAGCATCCTATATGGTCTATGGACGACACTTACAGATTCAGCCACCCCAGTTCTGATCCAGAACCCTGTTTACAGCCTGAGAAAGAGAGCAGAGGACAGCCCAAGTCCTTGGGGCCTGCACCCACATCAGAGACTAGGAAGAAGTTCCTAGCTCTTTATTTTCAATCAGCTCAGCTCCAGTCATTACAGCCTTTTGGGAAGTGAAAGAGAAAATGGAAAATTTCTGTCTCTCCTTTTCTTTCTGGAAATGTCTTTCAAATGAAAATGAACAAATCTTTGTTTTAAAAAAGAAAAACAAATGGAATGTTAGTGACATTTCTAAATCTGCCACAAAAATTATTTTATTCATTATCACCATGAAATTCAGTTTTTCCTAAAAATGTCTACAAAAAGGAAAACTTTTAACAAGGGTCATTGACTTTTAATATTATGACTATAAAGGTTTGTCATTACAAACTATTTGTTACAAGAGCTAATTAATCACTTATTTTAACAATATTTGGGAAGATGATTTCTCTCACCAACTGTGAAATAATTAATCCCATATCTATAATTTAATTGATCTAGCTCTAATTTGCTAAATTGGTGTAAAAGAATACTATAAGATGCAGCCATCACAATGGCTCAATTGGCCAATGCTCCTCTTTCAAATTCTGGGATCCTATATGGGGACCAGTTCATGTCCCAGCTGCTCCACTTCTGCTCCAGCTCTCTTCTTGCAGGTTGAGAAAGCAGTAGAGGACAGCTCAAGGCCTTGGTACCCTGTACCCACATGGGAGATCCTGAGGAGAACCTGGCTCCTGCCTCTAGATAGGCTCAGCTCCAGCTACTATGGCTGCTTGGGGAGTGAACCGGAGGATGGAAGATCTTTTTCTCTGTACATCTGACAACAAAAACAAGTAAGTCTTCAAAAAGAAACATTCTAAGGGTTAAATATAAAGGAGACCAACTTCTAAAGTGTGTGAGAAGCATATCCTACCAGTGATAGAATCATTCATCTGCTACATGATATTTAAAAATTATAATCTCTATAAACTACTGTAAGAATATATAGCAGATCAAGACATCTAAGAAAATCTACCATACCTTAACAAGAACCTCAAGAAACTGAAGTATTTAAAGCAATGATTGGCTGATATCACCTCACATTCCCCAAGCCCCAGTCTGAAGTAAACTCTATTGTAGACCTATGTAGCCAAGAAGAGCAGGATCACACTCTACTCAGTTTCCAACCAAAGCCAAGTAGAAGAAACAGATATCTATAGGATATTCCACCAAAGCAGGCGATACAGGCAACATCATGACAACTGTGGAGACAGCAACTGTAACCTCATTGAGCCACTAAACCAATGCCAGATACCATCTACCTAAAGGTTTTTAAGATGAAAACATCAGGCCTGTTTGGTTGGCTTTGTTTTTGTTTTTTTGTTTTATTGCTGATCTGTAGTGATTCATGTACCTTATTCACTGAAGCTCAAAACATCCACCTGATAACTTTGGTATCCCAGAAACGGGAAAAGACAGTGCTTACAATTCTGACAAGACCACTGAGATTTCATACAGAAGAATGTAGAAAGGTAAAGGTTATTTTCCATATGTACCATTCTATTCCACATACAAAATAACCACTTGAACTATGGTTGTGCATAATCTCACTTATTATCATCCAAAATTCTGTAAAAGAGCAGCCAACGTATCAGGTGTCATGTGCAAAAACAGCTCATCTTCCTGTTTGTCTGCAAGTTCTCAACTTGCAATTCAAAGCCTTTGATAAAGGCTAAAAAAAAATGATGTTTTATTTGGTGAACGAACAGAAAATAAGAGCTAATACCAGAAGGTGTAACTGTCTTTCCTAGTCTCTATCTGTAAATTAAGTTCCCAAACTAGTTGCATAGACAATATCTGAGAGCTTGTTAGAAATACAAAATCTCAGAAATTCTGAGAAGTGTTGCCCTCTAACTGAAAGCCACATTATACTATATGAAATGCTCTCTGTCCTTGCTCTTAAGCCTTCTGTTCCCCCCCCCCACTTACTTCCTGTATCCGTTTTCCTTTCTTTTCTTTTAAATATCAACAGATATGATGAAATGAGGAATTTAGATACCAGACCACCACACTAAGGCTAATGGGAGATTTCCCGCGTGCGTGTGTTTGTGTGTTTATTGTGAGAGTACAAACTTGAGAAATTTACCCTCTAATCCAGGAAGGAAGTGGAGTGCAATGTCCTACTCTGTAACTTCCCTTATCACCATTAAAGGGAGTGAATTGAACCTCTTTCTTCATTGGATCCTTTCTATATTGTGAGCCTTCTCACTTTTCCTTCCCTCTTCCCTTTCTCTTTCTGTCATAGTTAATCAATTAGCTTCAATACTCAAAACAGTTGTGACCACCAGCCCTCTCTCTTCAGTCTCCAATTATCATCTTTGCTACTCTGAACTCTACACTGTCTATTCTCCTTTCTTCAGCCAAGAGACTGGAGGCTGAGCATCAATGAGCTGCATGCATATGTCCTGGAGATCCAGCCTAATTACCCTGTGCTAAAGACAAAGTATTACAGCTCCATTCATTTTTAATCAGCTTTCATTACAACAAAAGAATGTCCTATGAGAAGAAGTGATCTTTGTCTGAAACACCTCTCTTCCCCAAGTACCTTCTACTAACGTTTAATTGATGTAAATATTAACAAGCACGTCTTATATACTCCTCACTAGGCATCTCCCAGCAAATTGTCCAAGAGGTATTACCCATGTGTCATTCTTACCCACTGAAGACTTTTGAAAATGTGATTTCAATTTTTATGTTCATTAAAATGTTGGCTGGCAGTGTCCTTCCAACTAGAGACACAAGAGGGAAAGAAAGATAAACCATGTTAGCCCCCAACCTGCCTGTAGGGTTCATCTCAGCTACAACCAGATGTCCCTCAATTAAGCATCCAAAAGCTGTCAGTCATCTGACAACTCTTTGAAGGCATATTTGAAAGATATCATGAAGTAATGTTCTGTATGTCTGAATTTACTCTCCAGTCAACAAAACTATTCTGCTAACTTGCATATTGCTGTCCTTGAACCTGATAATTCTTTATTTTTATTTTGTTAGGCCCTTTGAAACCACCAAATCCATCTTGGAAATAAAATTATAAATCAGTGATTTATACCTAAAAAATAGTTGCACTATATTACTTTTAGTGATAATTAAAATGACACTAACAGCATACTTATATACCACTTTAAACACTGCCTACATATTCCCTTCACATTTTTGCAATGAATTCTTAAATTATATCTGGATTTTTAAAAAGCAAAGAATTTATTATTAGCAAAAAGAAAGACAGCAGTATGGCTTATTAAATTTGCTAATCATGGCTTAAACTCAGGTTTCCCAATTCTGTATCTTCACACTATTTTTCCACACAGCACACATAACACTTCTCCAATACAATGCCAGGAAGCAACTAAGTTACTTAGGATCACAAAAAAATGGAAATGATTGAAGCCTGGGCCAATGATATATATCATTAGTCAGCAGCATAGGCCAGAATATTCAATCTAGCTGTTCAATGAGGAAATATGAAAGAGAGGGATTGTGTGTCAGGACAAAATGATAGGAAAACGTGTCTTTTGATCTACCTGACAGTAAAGTCAAGAGCAATTCTATTATCACCAATTCTATTATTCTTAATTGGGAATGCCCAATTAATTACTCTTCCACATATAAACAGAGTGTGTCATTCAGCAGTATAAACCTAGTGATACTACCTGCAAAACACTGAACTATTCTCTAGTGATCCCATTTTCTAAGGGATCCTGCTTCTATAAACAACAGGTGGACAGAACAATTCATGAAAAGTAATAACTGACAAAGCAACACACAGTCACCATCAAGTTAGTTCTGGTCAACCTAAATTCAATATCTGTAACCCTTACATGTACAACAGAATTGCCTCACTTGTTTATTTGGATATTGTCAGAAAGTTCTAATTTGTGAACCACGCTCCTACAGGCTAGTGTTGAATCTTGGGATTAATCTGACTAATGCTTAATTCCTTGGGTACAGTGGGAACTGTTAGTTATCTCAGTTCAGGATGAAAATGTTAATTGCTTTCTGAAGATCTGATATTTTTGTTCACCAACAAATTGGCCTTTTCAACAACTCCCTAATGAGTATAATAGACAATAGAACCATCTGAATACAATACATTAGCTATTACAAATTAAAACAGTAATACTTTTTAAAAGAGTTTCACAATATTAGAGACATTTCACTATAATCAATGTTTTATTCCTGTTATTAATTTTCAATCTCAACTTCAAACTCAATTCATTATGAAAATAACAAAGGTAAGTAATTCACGGTAATCTTAATCATTGAAATAAAGTTTTATTGTTCTACCATGCTTAATGGCAGCATTTTTTAATAAAGTAAAACTCTACAGAAAAAGTCAAGAACTACAAGTAGGCAGCAAGAGGAAATCAGGAATTCTCAATGGTAATTTACTCCCTATAGTATCAATGGCATAGTATGGAACTCAGCAAATCATTTTGTATAAAAATTTAAAAGTCAAACTAATTAATATCTAGAATAACTCACTGTGTGTGAATAAGACATAGTGTGTTACAAAATAATGCTAGAAGCTGCAAAGTGCCTTAAAGTTTCATTCAAGTTGATATGCTAAGGTTTTATCAACAAAACAAATTTTTACATATATAATGATAACCAAGGGAAACATACAATAAATTCATGTTTTTCACCAGGTTTCTAATATTTTTGGTAAAACAATCATTCTAAATGGTCCCATGCCTTGAGAAAATATTTCACATTCATCTGTGAGCAAAAATCACATCAATTTTACAATGAGTTGTGAATATCACAGCCAATTTCTGAATTTCTCTTCGTAAATCAATTAAACTTAATAACAATTACATAACTCTACCACATGGAACAAAAGAACTTAATAGAAAGATGAACACAGCAGATGTCACTATGTTTAAAACAATGAAAAATCTTTTATAATAAATGCACAATTACAACACAATGTCAGGCACGGTAAATGATTAAAGAATAGTACAACCATAGCTCTATGCAGGTTGCAAACAAGAAAATACTTTGCTTAAAATTATTTCATGGGGCTTATATTAACAAATATGTGTTGAGGGACTAGCAAAATTTGAATAGGTGAAAAACAGCCAAGACTGAAATGAGGACATGTCAGTTTTCTAAGTGCCATATAGGGGAAAAATACACACACACACACACACACACACACACACACACACACACACACACATACTGGCTAGAAGATTAGTTAGAAGGCATAAATCAATTATATAGAAATATAGTAAAATAAAATATTAGGCACACATTTAGCAATATATGTGTATATGTCCTATAAGAAAAATATTCAGACTCCTAAGACACAAAACTTGAATAGATATTCATTCCATGTTTTTATGTACTTACAAATATGCCTAATAAAAGGTAAACTGACAAACTTAATGCAATCCCAAAAAGAGCAAATTATTTTGAATGGCCTAGGGCACAACTTTACAATTTCCAAACTTCCTACAGGATTTGAAAATGAAGCATGCCTGGGTGTGATGGAAAGGAGTTGATACAAAGAGCTCAAGCCCTGGCAACCTAGCAGAGGACACCTTGATGAGTAGGCGAGCAACCCATAGGCCACGTCCTCTCCATCCAGGACTAGATTTGCTTTACTGAAAGTGTCAGATATGCTAGAGGGTAGAAGGTTCAGGATCCAACAGCAACCTCAGAATGTAAAAACTCAACAGTGGAACTCTTATTTAGATCCAAAATATCAGTGCCTTCTCAGTCCAGAGAGAAGAGGAAGGGGAAAGAAAAGAGGCAATACAAACTCTGAAATCTGTTGGGAGTGGATATGTTTTCATATATTAAATTTTAATTAGTGGAACTAATTTTAATATAAAGGGGGAAAGAAAGGCATGACCACCTTCCTTGGCGGGTTTCCCTGGGGAAAACATTGTCAGAGATTTATCCCTGTAGGGCTGTTTTATTGGCAAGTCTTCCAGAAAAAAACACTTGAAAGGATCTGAAGGAAGCAGGACCTGACAGAGGGACAATGAAGTTGTGAGGTCAGTGCCACAGACTGGGGTTCACTTGAT
Organism: Ochotona curzoniae; assembly: GCF_017591425.1. Lineage (NCBI taxonomy): Eukaryota > Metazoa > Chordata > Mammalia > Lagomorpha > Ochotonidae > Ochotona > Ochotona curzoniae. The sequence goes on from NW_024467122.1 coordinate 38,365,751, forward strand.
GCTGATTTGGTTCAAGTTCAGGCAAGGCACTGTTTCCCACTGCCAGCTACTTAGTGGTCATGAGTGTGCAGTTTCCGGCCAGGCAGCTTCTATCTGCAGGCAAGCAGATAAATCCCAGAGAGAACGCACATACGAACCATCACCAGCCAACACTCCAAGGTGCCCTGGAGAATAAAAATCTTGTCTCAGAGGAGGACCTGCCTATATTGCACAGCATCCTTTCCGCCCATACTTGTACCACAAGTGATTGTGGAGCTGTCCAAATCACTTAGGTATGCCTGCTGAAAATCACCATCAGAATTACATCAGTATGTCTGCATATCTCCAAATCCTCCACAAATTTTTAACACAGAACATTGGACTGAATGTCAAAGTTCATGTGTTAAATTTGTTTCAAACCCCAGTGTCACAGTGCTAAGAAGTGGAATCTTTAGAAAGTAGTAAGGGTGGGTCTCTCGAGAATGAAATTAGTACCTGTTTGAGACACAAAAGCATACAGGCTCTTGCTTACGCTTGCTCCCACGATCTTGGACTTCTCAAGCTCCTGAACCATGAGAAATTGGCTTACACTGCCTAGTCAACCCTTTCTACAGTATTCTGTGATGGCAGCCCAAACAGATAAGTGCCTTGTTGATCTCTACACATCAGGTACTCAGTAACCACACGTTTATCATTAGAAACATTCACCAAGGGACGATCAGACCATCAGCAGAGACAGGGAAGCCATGACAGAAAGCCAGCTTGAAAAAAATACATGAGAAGAGCCACTTCAAGAAAGAGAATTTATTCGAGCAGTCACATAAAGGTATTCAGAGGGGGTTTAAAGGGTGGGACAATGATGTTGAGGTACATCAATACTACATGTCAGAATTTATGACATCATTCTCGCACTTCTTAACTATAGTTGGGAGGTAATAAAATGAAATAGTAGGTAATCTTTCCCCTCTATATTTTTATAAGGCATGCAATAGCAGTGAAATAAATATAGTTTGAATGCATTTTCAGAGAAAAACAAAGTAAAAGTTGTGACCAGAAGAGAAAAGGGAAAATTTTCCCATCTACTTTAGCATGCAGGTTACATACACAGAAACACAACAGTGTTAGGTGTTTAGGGGTTTATTACAAAAATTACCTCAATTTCAGTACACCAAATTCTCTACTACACACAGAGAAGGTGTCAGCATTTATTAAAGATCTATTTTATTTTTATTGGGATGTAAGATTTACAAGAGAGAAATACAGAAAGATTTTCCAACCACTGATTCACTCCCCAAGTGGCCACAACAGCCAGACCAAGGCAAATCTGGAGCCAGGAGCCTCCTCCAGATCTCACACACAGGTACAGGGTCCCAAGGCTTCGAGGCGTCCTCTACTGCTTTCCCAGCCCACAAGCAGGGAGCTAGATGGGAAGTGGAGCAGCTAGGACACACACTGATGCCCATGTAGGATCACGATGCATGCAAGGCAAGGATTTAGCCACTGAGCTATTGCGCTAGGCCAAGTTTCAGCATTTTTAAATGATCTCCTCTACAAGGCTATCTGAGATAACGCAACAGGTACTCACACTGATCTTCTCAACGGCCCCTAAGCCTCACCAGGATTTAGTATTTAGTAAAATCACTTTCTCGGGCCCAGTGCACTAGCCTAACAGCTAAAGTCCTCACCTTGCATGCACTGAGATCCCATACAGGAGCCAGTTCTAACCCCAGCAGCCCTGCTTCCAATCCAGCTCCCTGTCTGTGGCCTGGGAAAGCAGTCGAGGATGTGGGGACCCTGCACCTGCATGGGAGACCCAGAGGAGGCTCCTGGCCTCGGATCAGCTTAGCTCCCAACCATCAGACAAAACATCTTCCTATCTCTCCTCTCTGTATAAATAAAATTTTTCAAATAAAAAAAAATAAATCTTAATAAAAACCACTTTCTCGGTGTTTCAAAGGGCAGGGAGTGGGCAATGAGGAAGGTGTTTATCCAACTTCCACCAAGCAGCTCCTTGCAGCTCAGCAGACACACTGCTCCAGGACCCTCTCCGAGCACTGGTCTCAGGCCACCATCGTCCAGAACATGCTCATTTACATCACTGGTCCTGAGATGCCGGTGGATTATTGTTATTTATTGTTTCAGAGGGGAGCTGGTTCCCACCCAGACAATATGCACTTTTCCTGCCCAGTTCTCTCACACTCAGGCAGTTCAGTTTATCTTTCCTGAGCACTCAGACATCACTGTGACCCAGAGAGCCTTACTGCTCAGGTGACCTCTCAGTTCCAGCCACATCATTCTGTCCCGCAGGTATTAAGGAGCTATTGTTCTATTTATCGTAACTTGTATATAGCTCTTTGTTGGTCTCAATGCCTTTTTCAACCTCCTTCGCCCTCCATTAGTTTCTTTTGATTCCTACAGGTCTCCACAGTGCCCCCTAAGTATGAATTTCACAGTGATGTCCTCCATCTGGCATGTATCAAGACTTATTCCAGTAGTGTCCTTGCACGAGGCAAGTTCAACTTCAAAACAAGCGCAATCTATTTTCAATAGTAAGAGATAACGCTTCCTGAAAGCCTGGGGATAAAAGTTAAATCCATTTAAAATCAATAAAAAGCCCTTTTAAGGCCACCATTTTCTTTAATGACATTTTTCTTAATGCTGGATATCCCATAGTACCAGGCTGTTCGGTAATAGGATTGATTTTCATATAACTTTAGTTCAGGAAGAACAAACTATTACAAGGAGAGTAGATGAACTGAGCAGAAAAGAAAAACTGAATTTCTATGCCTTCTCCTCAGCATATATCTACATTTCTTTTGCAGGAAAAAATGAAAGCTTTCTGTACAGAGAACATGAGAAAGTAACATTTTCCAGTCACCACATTGGAGTGGTGGGTACCCAACCACAATGTCCCAGAATCTATCAGATTTGCAACTCTGTAAGTAATGTCAGTAAAAGGTACTGCTATGGTTTGGATATGTTTTGTCCCCACCAAAATTTGTGTTAGAGTTTACCATCCATTTTGAGTTATTAAGAGGGTGGAAAATTAATCCCATTGTGGTGATTAGAGGTGGAGTCTTAGGGAGATGATTAGGATGAGGACCAGTTAAGCAGAGTGGAGCAAGCATGGCTCAAGGGTTTACCAAAAGGTACAAATACACATTCTCTGCCACTAGCCACAAGATACTCTGCACTTGCTCAGTACTATGCCAGCAAGAAGACCACCACCAGCTGAAGCTCCCTGCAGAACTATGAGCCACACTATAGATCCTTTTTCATTAAAGTCACATGCCACATGATGTAGTGTGATTAGCAACAGAAATCAAATTCAGGAACTCTAACTTCCTTGTGAGCATTTATGGAAGTGAAATCAAATACCTATCATGAATCAGGATATGCTCCAACCATAGCTACTCACAATTTTATGAAATAAATTAAGTAGGGCCTTCAAAAACATGAAATGAGTTATCATCTCAAATGAATTTTAAAAATCAATTAAAAACTCACAGAATGTTAATCCTATCCAGGGATATTCATGTTCCATCTTTCTCTCTAGTCAAGCAACAGAAAGCAAAGGGCACAATAAGAAGGACCTTCCATAGGAGAAGCTAGTCTTGGGCTCATTCTACTGAATCTGAGTTCAGCTATTACACCTCCACAGACAGCCATGAATTTGGACATTTGACTTGCTTGTCTGCTTTTACTCATGTTCTGCCATTGACATGGAACTCTGCTGACCTCAAACTCCATTTCCCAGCCCAGGGCTCTGTCCTGCTGACCCTGCCAGCTGACAACACACATAACCTGGCGTTTAGGGCCTTTCTCTCATGACCTCCACATTCACAGGTTGTGATGAAAACATTCATTTGAACAAAGATTGAATTGTCAAATTTTGGTAGCATGGCAGTAGTCTATAGAAACCAACGACACAGCAATTCACCTAATGTCAATTGTTCTATGACTAAAATTCAGTTATTTTTTAGCTATTCTTCCAACCAATGATAATGAAAAATACCTCAATATAAAAGACTGGGGGAAAATCTATGTGTAAACAATGACCCACCACCAATGCTCCATACTTCATTGCCTGGATGTTCATCTTTATGTTCTAGTCAGATGAAAGATTCAAATGCTAGTTATCCGAGTCCTGCTTCTTTTTAAGGGGAACTATCTAGACATCCTCAAATTATAATTTGCTCACTACTTCTATTTGTTTTTTCTCTCCCTTTCCCCTCACTCCTGGAGTTCCTCTCAACTAGCAGAAATCCCTGAATCTCCAATTACTGTGAGAAGAGAACTGTAAAATGTGTTGATCCTCCAGAGAGCTCGCGGGTTTAGAAGTGACTAAAGAAATTTTAAAAGCTATGTGTATTGATTAGAAATAGACATTTCCAGTTAAACCGAAAACCTTGTTGTTTTCTTCACAAGAAGTACAGGGCTAAGTGATCTTAAGGCTGTCCTGAAACTTCGTGATGTTATCAAACACCCGGGTTTCCTCTTCACATCCACTATTACTGGGAGAACGGCTCTCCAAACAGTGTCTCATCACAAGGTCCAGCCAGGGGCCTCAATCATCTCTGGGTGCAGGATATATTTCTTCCCCACTCACCACACTGAGGGCACAAGAATGATTACTGATTTCTGAAAGAAGAACAGGAAGATAAAGGAGGAGGAAGAAGCGAAAGAGAAAGGAGGAAAGGCATGTTTGAAAGAAAGTTACAACACTGAAATTCAGGAGAGAATGAAAGATAAAGTCAAGGTAAATGCCCACAAATTAGAAAAACAAACAATAAATGACAAAAATATGAGAGGTGCCAACATGGACACAGACAGCTGTGTCCAAGAATCCAGGCAGCTTTTCTGCTTGTCACCACCAGAGGGCTTCTGGAGGAGGTGGCCCCTGGTTAGACCTTAAGGAGTAAGTGGAATAGAAATGGAAGCTGAAACAGCAGCATGGAGACTCTTGATGTGAGATTTGGGGAGTTACAGTGAATGAATGCAAAGATGAAGGAATTGAAAGTGAACATGGTCAAAGTTCTGGCAAAGGTGATTACTTCAGGTTCACATCAACTGTGGATTGGAGAAAACTAGGAAGTCTAGTGAGGATGAGATGATGAGAATCCTGAAGAGGAGAGTGAGCCCTGGAGCTGATCCTCGAGCAGTAAGACAGACAGTGAGGAGACAATCTTCAGGCCCTGTCACTCAAGGAAATGTGCAAGGAGAAAAGGGTGAGCCAAGGACTGACCTCTGATTATGGCTACGCCAGCAGTACATTACCAGGACAAGGCCAGTAGAACCTCATCTCACAGAACTGGAGTTGGGGGATTAGAAAGTGCTGAGAGCATTTCCTTTTTTTTTTTTTTTTCAATTTAGATATTTTTAAAAGATCTACTTATTTTTATTGGATAGTGAGATATACAAAGAGGAGGAGAAACCGAGAGGAAGATCTTCAGTCCACTGATTCACTCCCTTAAATGGCCACAACAGCCAGGGCTAAGCGGATCTGAAGCCAGGAGCCAGAAGCTTCTTCTGGGTCGCCCACACAGGTGTAAGGTCTCAAGTCCTTGGGCCATCCTTGACTGTTTTCCCAGACTACAAGCAGGGAGCTGGATGGGAAGCAGAACCGTCAGGACATAAATCGGTACCCATCTAGGATCCCAGTGCATGTAAGGCGAGGACTTTAGCCACTAGTCTACCATACTGGGCCTAGGAATTTTTCAAAGTCTGCTTTGCAATGTTTTATGGCATACAGATAAATCAATCTGGCAGGTGCTTGGCAACAGGGCTGGAATTTCGAGGTAATGTAAAGCGGTAGAGATTGCATTTATACACAGGGTGTCACTGAAGGCCAGTGAATGGAGGAGGGACCAGAGTGGGCGAGAGTATGCAAGAGGGCTCTATAGATGGGAGAGAAGGGAGGGGACACCAAAACCCAGTGGTTGCCAACACTGAAAAGGGTGATTATGGTGGCCCTCACAGTTACAATGCTGGATAGTTACTTGAGGGCACAGACTGCTTTGATTATTATCATCCCCAGCATCTCCCACGGCTCGTACAGACACACGTTAGAGGATTATTGATTAAACAGATGAAGTCAAAGAACTTCAAAGATAAAGCCATCCACAAAACTATGTCATACACCAAAGTTAAAAATAGCAAGGATAGAAAGTTCTTGAATTTGGCAACTTTAGACTCACTGGGAATCTGCAGGAACAAGCCGTAAAGACTTAGGTTGAGTGGTTAAGGCAGTTACTGTCACAATGAGTTGTCTAGGAACCGACAGTATCAACAAAGTGGTACAGATAACTGATATACTAGGAACTCATATAGCTTCCGCTTCAGATGGAAAGACAGGACTGGGCAGAAGTACAGAGCCAATGAAAAAAAAAACTTCCTTAAGAATTTCTCAAAATGTATTTACATATATTAATAAATATTAAAGAAGAAAGAAAAGGGTAGATTTTGTGGTAATAATAATAATACCAATACATACTGAATAAGAAAAGGTAAAGATTTAATTACTGTAGAACTTCTCAGAACATTTAACAAACTACTTTGGGCTCTAAATAATTAGAAGATAATAGTATGCATGGTGACTCAAACTTATTTGACAACATGATTCTTTGTTCCACTGAGTACCTCTTAAAACAGATGTTAATTTGAGGATCGATACAATGGCTCAATTGGCTAACCCTCTACCTCCAAACATGTCCCAGCTGCCCCACTTCCCATCCAGCTCCCTGCTTGTGGAATGGGAAAGTAGAGGCGAGTGACCCAAAGCCTTGTGATGCTGCACCCATGTGAGACAGAAAAAAGCTCCTTGCTCTTGGCTATGGATCAGCTCAGCTCTGGCCATTGCAACCACTAGGGGAGACACCAGTAGATGAAAGATCTTTCTCTCAGTCTCTCCTTCTCTCTGTAAATCTACCTTTCCAACTAAAACAACTCTTTAAAGATATATAAATAGGTGTTAGACAACAGATGGGGAGAAAATTTTATAAACCAAAGATAAGCAGGAAATTTATAAAATCACAGAGCATTAAGGAGAAAACTGATAGGAGACAGTTTCAGAAAGGGCACAAAGGAGTGTGGCAAAAGTGGCTAGACAAAGAAGGCAAGGCCACATTTCTATAGCTAGACAAGAAGCCCAGAAAGACAATGAAAATCCAACATCAGCAACTCTACACAGAGCAAGGGAGCTAAGAGAATTCATAGCTAAAGGCTTCATTCTTTCCAGAAAAGGTAAAGTTTATAGAACAACCAAGAGCAACAGAGATGTGCCACTATGGGAGCTTGGGAACATACACCTGGAACAAGAATAAATGAGAAGGAGGGTAGGTGGAGCATCAGCAGTTGAAAAAAATGCTCTCATTAGCTATCAGTTTTAATTATGGCAACACTTTCACCTGTGTGCTGGTTTTGGTTTTGGTTTTGGTTTCTGTTTTTACTTAATTTATTTGAAAATCAAAGAGACAAAGAAGGAGAAGGACTAAAATCTCCCATCTACTGGTTCACTCCCCAAATTCAGAATGACTATCTTGTACCAGTAACAAGCCAAGAGCCAGAATTCAACTCAGGACTCTCATATGGATAACGGAAAGCTGGATACCTGAGCCATTAGTGCTATATCCCAGGATCGTATTAACAAAAAGCTGGAATCAGAAGTGGAGCCAAGACTGAACCTGGACACTCTAATATACAACGCAGGTGTCTCCCACAGCAGCTTCACTGCTGTACCCAATGCTTGGCCCCCCTTAATGTAATCCTAATGGAACTTACCCCATAGCTATGCCTGCATGAAACAGTAAGTATAAGCTCAATCATATTTCACTACAGTATCATGTAGAGTAACATGTTTAAACATGTAAGTATAAGGTAACTCCAAGTAGTTAAAAAGTTAGGACATATCCTTATACAAAAGCACTAAGTAGATGGTCACACTGACTCAGGGCTGGCACTATGGAACAGTGTGCTAAGCTGGGACACTGGTACCCCATATCATCTGCCTGTGTGAGTCCCAGCTGCTACACTTCCAATGTGGCTTTTTGTTATTGTGCTTGGAAACGCAGTAGTATACAACACAAATGCTTAGCCCCCTGCCACTCATGTGGAAGATCCAGATGGAGTTCTGAGCTCTCAGCTTCAGCCTGGCCCACTGTCTGCTGCTGAGGCCATCTGGGTATTGCAAAATGGGTGGGAGATTCTCTCTCTCTTGCTCCCCTCTGAAAGAAAGAAAGACTCGGGAAATGTCAAGAGGCTTTTTCATTAATAAATCAATGTGTAAAATATGTATAGTATTGTATTATTAACCCATGTGACAAGTGAGCACACGCTAAGAAATATTTGGTAGTTGCAGATCAAAGCAGATGCTTCTAGCTTACAGATGAAGGAGAGAGGAGTGTGTACTTGAGCACATTTTGCTGTTATAATTTTTACAGTTTGCTCTTCCTGGGCCTCCTACTCTTGAAAAACTTCCTGCTTTCCCCTGGCAGCCCAGAAAACCAAGGCTTTATTGCTCCAGCTCCCAAGGACTATGACCAGGCCCAGCTCCCCAGCTGTGCTACAGATCTGCCCAGAGCTCAGGGCCCCAGAAACTAAAGAAGCCACTCTGAATTTCCAACAACTCACCAAACCATGAAAATCTCATCTATCTCCCAGCTTCATCCTGGTATTAAACAGACTAGAAAGGACTATGCCAGGATAATAATAACACATTATTTTGAAAGAAAAATAAACAAGTTTTTGTTTCTAAAAAATAATGTAGAATTGCTCTATTTGGAACATACATGGCTTATAGGTGTTCATGCACAACAAACATAGTAAATATATAAAATATACGTAAATACAGCAAAATACAGGTTTGGAAAAAAATTTGGCAAGCTGCATTTTGCATGAGTTTCCATTTTGTCATTTCTGCTCTGAGCCTATTTTTATTTATTTACAATGAGGGTTTATTGTCTAGTACTTTTCACAACTGGCTCCAAGGAGCAGTGCAGATGCTTCTTAAAGCCACTAGGGGTCAGTCTACTACATTAATACAATCCGAGAACAACGTGGAAAGAAGTCTATATTAATTGATTGAAGGCTATGCTAGCTTGTTTTCCTGCATAAGCTTGCAAGACTGCTCACATAAATTAAACATCATGGAAAGAAGATAATGAGAAAGAATACATTTGACAAGAAAGTCAGAAAGTTGAGACCATCACATATAATAAATATAACATAATAAAGAAGTTTCATCCTTAATAAAAACTTCAATTATTCACTTACTCATTCTGGTTGGCAAGCTATTACTTCAACCTAAGTGGGTCAGATTGGAGGATTAATCATTGGACTGGGAAAATGCTAAGAGAGCAGAAACAACTAAAATCATGAAACTGTCAGCAAAAAAGGGAGAAATTCTACCTACAAGGATGGGCTGCGTGACTAGCAGAGGATTGAGATGGATGGCAGAAACATTTCTCCAATGAAAGCCAGTCATGATAATAATAAATCTATGCCAGCTTACAGCAGCAAGAGCGTTCAGCAGCGTGGGCAGCAGGAAGCCCTGGGCTGGAAGCAGACCATTGCTCAGTCCCATCTCCGTCACAAATCGCACCATGGCCTTGAACAAGGTCCTGCCACTGGTTTCCTCCCCTCTTCAGACTGAAGAAATAAGATTTTATGACCTATAATGAATCTTCAAATTCTAAAAATCACACTTTAGGTAATATTGACACGTGGAAGGTTTAAACCTTCCAGCTAGAAATCAAAGATTTCAGAGAAAGTTTTAATTTTTATACATAAAAGAGACAAAGATTCACTCCCTAGATGTCCACAGCCAGCAGGGCCAGGCCCCTTGAGGTCCACGTGTGCAGAACTCAGTCCTGTGTTTCTCGTGTGGATGTCAGGGACTCAGCTACTGTGCCATCACCTGCTGTCTCCCAGGGTGTGCACTAGTAGGAAGCTGGTTGGCAGCCAGAGCCAGACTCTCACTCAGGCACTGTGCTATGGCACACAGGCACCTCAATCATCTTCACTGCCGAGTTATATGCCAGCCCCCAGAAAACTATTTAAATAAAAGACACCATCCATTATGGTAAGTTTCCTTCATTTGAAAACTGGAATTGGAGTACAGTTGACCTGTCAGGACACTAATTGGAATACCCATGTCAGAGTGCAGAATAGCTTTGATGCCCAACTCCAGCATAAACCGCAGCTTCCTGCTAACGTCCACCCTAGGGGGCAGCAGAAGATGGCATCAGCTTTGGGGTCCTGGTCATCCAGGTCAGAGACCTAGATGAGCTCCCAGATCCCAACTTCAGCCCAGTCCAGCCACACCACTGTGATACTGGGTGATTGAATCCACTTACGAGAGCACACTCTCCACCTAGTTCTCACTCAGCCTTTAGTTATTTTTATCTGCCTCTCAAACTAAAACAATTCCTAAGAAAATAATAAATCATTGACCACATGCACTTTCAGAAAAAGTCCAAAAAACCCAGAATTCAATTTACTTAAATTTTAAATGACCGTGTTCTAAAGTAAGTGTTCTAAGGATGTATGATAAAGTCATCACACTTCATTCTCTGGAATGATAAATTAAAAACTGACTACCTACTGAGAACTGCATAGAAGTGGATGCAGAAGTTTACAGAAAATATAGGAATTCATGCCATATTTTGTGATACACTGTCATGTTTTTATCCACATGGATATATTACTTATCCAAAATTCTTTAAACTAAGAATTTCACAGATGAGACAAAAATGTGTATCAATGCCAAAAAATGTACATATAGTGGAAATGCCCCATGACTGAGATGGGCATTGGGAAAGACATCTTGCTGTTAATTTCAATTGGCAAAATGACAGTTACACTGTGCTTCAAAGTGGCTTTGTCATGTGATCGCCACCAAAGGTTGTCTGGGAGTTTTATCAAAGTGCCAAGCCTTCACTAAGTTGCTTCTGCATTGTCCTAATTTTCTAGGATGGCACAACATCAAGACAATGAAAAACAATTCCAGCCTTTACACACCTGTAACATGTGCATGACTCAATGAGTATTAACAAAAGAACACAACGGAGAAGCTCAGAGACAAGTCTTATTAGCTTATTGTAATTCTCACAATCTCAATGAGATAATTTATCAATGTAGACAGTTTATTCTCAAATTTATATAGATGGGACTGGCCTAATGGGTTAAGCGGCTACTTGCACTGCCAGCATCTCATACAAGTGCCATTTTGAGTCCTAGCTGCTCAACTTCTAATCTAATCCCTTGCTAACATACCTGGGGAGGTAATGGAAGACATCCCAAATCCTTGGGTCACTGCCACCCACATGGGAGATCAGGAAGGAGTCTTTGGCTCCAGATTGCAGGCTAGCCCAGCCCCCACCACTGAAGTCATCTGGGGCTTAAACCAGAAGATGTAAGACAGATCACTCTTTCTCTCCCCATCTCTAACTCTACATTTCAAACATATCTGTATTGTATACATACACACACACACATATTGAAAGAAATTAGAATAGATAATCTTTAAAAAGAATGAAATAGACATAATTCGTCTACTGGATTTAAACTTATTCTACATCCATAGTAATTCAAACAGTATAGTACTGATGATGAAACAGACATTACATCAGTGGAACAGAATATCCCAAAATAGACCAAGGATGTCCAACTGATATTTTAGCCAAAGGGTTGAAATCAATTACATGGAGAAGGATTACCTTTTAACAAAAGCAACCTAACATTCATAATCCAAAAATGAAAATTCAGCCTATACTTTTAAGCATTAAACTTAGATTAAGTCAAAAAGCATTATGGAAAAATGGAGATGCAAAAGCATAAAACTTTAGGGAAAAATAACAGAAAAGCTGTTCAGAATCCAGAACTAGCTTTTGGGGTCGGGGGGGGGGGAGGCGGAGAACAGAAGAAATTCTCCAGAAACTCTATATCAAAATAATTGTTCATGAACAAAAAATTACTAAATTTCAGCAAACAAGCATCACGGTGCAGATTAGGCGGCTGCTTGCATCACCAACATTCAATACTGGAGTGTTGGCCCACGTCCTGGAGGCTCTTCTTCCCATCTAACTCTCTGGTAACAATAATTTCTGGTCCCTGGCTATAATCTGGCCCAGTCTCTCTCTCTTTCAGACAAATAAGTTTTATTTAAAAGATTTATTTTATTTAAGACAGCTGAGAGAGAGAGGCAGGATGGGGGGAGAAGGGGAGGAAAAAGAAGTGTGTTGGAGGGGAGGGGAAGAGCGAGAGAGAGAAAACCTTCAAACCTTCCAGCAGCTGATTCGTTCCCCAAATGTTTACAATGGTTCGGATTGGGTCAGATCAAAGCTACAACCCTAGAGCTGCTTCTTCTAGGTCTCCCACATGGGTAAGGCCCACGCAAATGGGGCCTCTGCTACTTTTCCGGTGCATTAGAAAGGAGATGGATCACAAGCATAGCAGACAGGACCCAAACTAGTCTATATGGGACACTTGTACTGCAGGTGGCAGTTTCACCTACTATGCCACAGTCAGCTCAGCGAAGGACCCTTATTAATCATTAACAACAACAAAGATCAAGAGATAACCTACAAAATAGGAGAAAATATTTGCAAACAATACAACTGACAATGGGTTATTACCCAGAATAAACAGGCAGCTCTGGAAACTCAACCTAAAAATCTAACTAGAAAATGGGCAAGACTCGAACACATACGCTACTGAGAAGTTTATGTAGATGGAAAATCCACACACCATTAGCCACTAGGAAAATGGAAACCAAAACCAGAGTGAGATATCATCATACAGCCATCAAAATGGCCAAATTAAAAATAGTGCCAACACCCAGGGCTGACTAGCATGTGGAGAAATTGGCTTACTTACATATTGCTAGTGGAATAAAATGCTCATTTCCCTGGAGATCAGCTTTTCAGGTGCTTGAAAACAAACATAGCAATCATACAGCCAGAAATGACAGTCTCCAGCTTCCATAGAAAATAAGACTTAAATTCACAAAACCTTGGCCTGAGTGCTTTTGATCATTTGTAGTTACCTAAAATAAGCAGAGCTCAGGAATCCTTTGGTGGATTAAAATACAAAACGTAGTATCTCCATACCACTCAATACTTCTCAGTCATAAAATGGAATGAACCTCTGATACATGCAATAAGATGAATGAATTTCCAGAGTTGGGCTGAATGAAAAATAAAATCCCAAAAGATAACTTAATGATTCCACTGATATAACATTCTTGAGATTGGAAACGTTAGAAGCAGGGGGCAAGTTCATGATTGTCAGAAGCCAAGAATGAGGTAAAGAAATTGGGGAAAGAAGGGAGGATGGCTACAAAAGGACTGTCATGGTGATTTTTAAAAAAGGTTCTTAACTATCAAGTAGCAGCTGAATCCAACCTATGGTTACCAGTGTTTGCAAAGCCAGTCACACTGTATAAGTTGTCAGCAAATTTTTGCTTTCAATGTCCCAATGGCAAGTGTTGGAGGTCGTACATCCTCAGCGCAACTCCTCAGTAACATGCCGTAGTAGTCATACACAATCTTTAGATAAATGACTACAGGAAATATGACTTCATACACAGAGAAATTTGAATTTCATTTCAGTTTCATGTGTTACAAAATATTAGTGTGATGGATTGAATGTGCCCCCAAATGTGTTTGTCCTAGCCTTCTGTACCTGAAAACCGTGATACTACTTAGATACAAGATCTTTATAGATGCCAGCAAGCTAAGATGAAGACAGTAGGGTAACCCTAATGTCAGTATGTCAGGTGTCCTTATAAAAGGAAAACATCATATAAAGACAGACAAGCAGAGGAAAACCCTGTGCATAGATGGAGACAGAGACCAGAATGAGACCACTGCAAACCAAGGAAGGACAAGGATTGGACGCCACCACCAGGGGCCAGAAAAAGGCCACCAGGCCCCAACTGAGTCTCAGAGGAGTGCAGCCCCGGGGACAACTTGGTTGTGCATTTCTGGACTCTACCACCTTGAGAACCTGATTTTAAACCACACAGTTTGTGGTACCTTGTTACAGTGACCTAGTAAAATAATGTGATTATCTACTCCAACCACTTCAAAAATTATACACATTACCTCACAGATCATTCACTGGAAAATGAGTAGGGGTTCGTTTTCGCCTCTGTATACAGCTGGCAGTCTTGTTAAACCAACCTGTCCCTCCACCATCCTGTGCCCAAATACAAATATCACCAGACAGGCTCCCTGGGGTCCAAGTCAATTCCACATTACCTGATTTAAAGATTCCATCCTCTACCTTTTCTTTCATCTTTAGAAGAAAACTGCCTTCTCTAACTACTATTCCCATTACATTTTACTTTTCTTTTGTCTAACAGCCATATCACTTGTGAATAATTTAGTAATTGTATACCTAGTAATTTTAAATTCTATTATAGCACCTTTTTTTGATCAGATTCTGAGTCATATAATCTTAAAAATATTCATGGTTTTCTGTGAAATACATCGGGCTTTAGGATGTGTGATGCCTTAGTTAATTAATTAGGTAGTTAATTTAATTTTAGGTAACTAAGATACTGCTGAACTGGAATTTATAATGTAAAACTGTATCCTCTGTCTCATTCCTCTGAGAATTCCCAGTCCTGTAGAACTAAGAAATTGATTCATTCCTTCTTCAGCACAGCATGGAAAACTATCAATGACTCACCAAGTTATGATGCACTTACCCTTTGACCGGTAGGTCTACTCTCGAAAGTAGGTTTTCACCCAAGAGAAGCAAAGCACATATTTATAAAAATATAGTGCAGATTGTTCATAGAAGACTTACTTATCAGGGTCAAGTCTAAATGTCCATCAACAGGATGAAGGATAAACAAGATATTTCCAAACAATGGTGTCTTAACCACCTTGCCCAGTGTTCAGCCTAGACACTTTTGTCTACAAAAACAGAAATAAGAACTGTTGCCTTTTGGAAAAAAAAGAAATGTTGGATGGAAAAGATGAGAAAATTGGGGGTAAGGACTCCAGGGGTTTACATACTAGTCAAAGCTCACCGATACGTACTCTTAAAATCTCTGCATTCCATTTTATTTAAATTTTACTTAAATTGAAGAATAAGCAAAACATATTAAAGCATGGCTAAATTTCTAACTTTCATACTTTTCACACTTGAAATCCAAGGTTTAACCTTTGAAATTACCCTTAAAGCAGGACACCAAAACTGGTCTTGTCTGTTTTACATCTGTGGTCATTCATTGTAACAAATACACTCCCCATAAGTAATCATGTAAGCAGAGCCTTTTTCAAACATATGCAGATTGAGCTTCAAAACAAATCTGAAAGCAGCTCAAATTTGGCTTCCCCCTACTCTCTCACTCTATTTTGAGAAGATTTTGAAGAGCATTCAAAAGCAAAGTTATCATGAAATTACTGAAGCCGACAGTTCAGAACTCTTGCTTTGATGAGCTTCTAGAAAGCCCAGAGAGGGGCCCTGAGCTACCGTGGGTTCACAGAGTTGCATGTTTTGTAATATTCTGTGCAAGAAAAATAAGCACAACAGGTTAAGATCCTTGCCTTTTTTTCCCTCTTTTGCCATTTTGCATTTCTGCTTGGTCACACTTTCCCCCTTGTTGAATTCGTGGGAGTGTTTGCAGATATTCTGGGGCCTCAGCTAAGTTGGGCTAGAAATACATTTAATTAGGATGTCACATGGTAAATTCATGTTGCTTGAAAGTTGCTTCTCTGTATAGTTCATTGGTACCCATCTCACGTGAGCATGACTTCCTGGTACACTCTCCCACCCACCTTGCACCTCTCACAGCGTAAGGTGCAGGACTGGAGGGCATCGTGCAGGAGGAGGGAATCCCGGAGGAGAGCAGCATGAGAGCTCTGTCATGAGTGGAGGAGAGAAGACAGAAATACACCAACACCGAGGTTGGTCTGTGAAAATGTCTCCCAAGCACCACATGTACAAATCTGGCAATACTCACTTCTCATCAACACCTCAACCACACAGCTTTTTCCCATCTATATGCAGTGCTATCTGTACCGCGGCACATACAGTTATAAATGGACCACATGGTTTTCTTTCTGTTCTGGTAGAAAGCACATTAGCTACTATTAGACTTTATATTTACAAAATCCAAGTCTAAAAAAAAAATGTAAAATTGAGTGTGTTTCAGTGTGAATGCAACCCCATGTCAAAGATAAGTTTAAATATTTTAATCAACCTGAAGAAATCCATAATTGTTCTCATTATAGAGCATATTACAAAAGTATCATATAACAAGATGATAAATACACAGTCTAGAAAGTAAATGTTCTTTTGATGTGGCAAGGCGACTAGGGTACTTCAAAGAGTTCTTTAGAACTATGGAAGTAACTGTTTATTTTTGTACAAAAACTTTGAAAGCCATGTTTCACTTTGTTTTGTTGCATAACGAATACTTTCCATGAATCTTCTGAAGAACTGGACTTTGTGACGGTGGTGGTATTTGTCAACATGCTTCAAGTCTGAGGTTACTCTCTGAATATTCACTTTACATCTTACTTTGTATTTTAAAGAACGCTATTACAATTTTATAAGCTTCAGAGCCTACAAAATCTACACATGAATTACAATGTCAACAATCTAAGAAGACGAAAAGAAAGTTGACTAGATGAGAAAATAAAGACACTGAAAAATAATCAAGCACTAATCCAGATCCCTTTAAGGGGGCTGACAGGAAGGACATTAACTCACAACTTCAACAAATGTGGCTTTTCTTTATCTTCTAATCATATGAATATTTCCTTTTTAGGATATCAAACTCTAGTAACAAGAAACCCCAAGTATCCACAGTATGAAATATTCTTGTGAAATATTTTTCCCCCAGAAGAACAAAAATAAGTTTTCATGAACATAAAATGATCACAAATGCAATAGCATCGACAACAATAATAAATTACTCTGCTTATACAATATGTCTGCCACTAAAAGTGCTTCACGGAGTGTTTCAAATGACTTAGAATTTTCTAGGCCTGAGTACTTCACTTAGCAGTTAAGATGCCGGTTAAAGTACCTGGTGTCTGAATTTGAGCCCAGTTCTTCCAATTCCACTTTCCTGCTTACTGCATCCTGGGAGTCTGTCTCCATGATCCTCAACTCCCTTTTTTCCTGCTTCTTTATTTTTTTTCTTCTCAAGATTCACTGGCTTATTTGAAAGGTGAAGTGACAGAGACAAACAGATGGAGAGAGATTCTGCACCTGCCAGTCCCCTGCATGGCCATAACAGCAGGAAATGGCCCAGGCTGAAGCCAGGAGCCTCGAGCGCTCTCTGGGTCTCCGGCATCTTTTCTCAGGCACATCAACAGGCAGCTGGACCAGAAGGCAAGCAGCTGGGTTTGAGCTGGAACTCCAGTGTAAAATGATAGCATTGTAAGCAGCAGTTTAACTAGGCACGCCACAACATTGGCCCCACGTGCAAGCACTTCAGTCCCTGTCAGCTTGGGGAGAACTGCACTGAGTTACTGACCCTGCTGCAGCCCAGGCCCAGCCCAGGCCCAGCCCAGGCCCAGCCTTGGCTGTTGTCAATATTTGAGGAGTGAGTTAGCTCATAACATAGCTCATAATTTCCCATCTTCATCTTTCTTTCTCCCCATCTCTCAAGTTAAATATCCAGAAATAAATCACAAGTAACAGACAGTAACTTTAGAAAAATACTTTCTAGGTACCCAAACATCAAATTCAAGCTGAAAAGATGTCTATAACTTAATACACCTTTTAAAAATCTTATCCACAGCTATTATGAGTTAGCTTTTTGTGTGTCAAGCCACATTTGGTGTAACTTTTGCTTTTGTCACATGTGACTAAAGATTTCATTTTCCCTTCATTTTAATTGTACCACTATTGGAAAGTTGGGAGGAGGTTAAAAAAATGAAGCCTCAAAAACAAATAGGAAACAACCTGAGTGCTCATGAAGACAGGAACTGATGAAAGGGTCATGGAAATACATACCCATGAGGGGTTGTTATTGGTTTTTACACTTCTCAAATAAGTCTTCCTGGTTATATTATAAAGAAGCAAGCTGGGGCTCATGTTACAGCATAGTGGGTGATCATGGCATTCAATATGGGTGTCAGTGTCCTGGATGCTCTGCTTCTAAGCTAGCTCCCTGTTAAGGTCACGGAAAAGCAGAAGATTGCCCAAGCACCTGGGTCTCTGCACCCACTTGGGAAACGGAGACACCTGGATGAAGCTCCTGGCTTCGCCCCGGTTCATCCAAGGCTAATTGTGGCCGTCTGGAGAGCGAACCAACAAATGGAAGATCCTCTTTTCGTCTTTTTTTAAAGTTTGAAAACAAGAAAGCCACAGAAACATAATGTTGTATTTTTAAAATCTATACGTGTCCACAAAAAAATTACAATTTATGTTATAAAAAATAAGTAGAGAAAATACCTAGAAGGATTTCTCAAAGCTCTTGAAGTGATTAATTGGAATATTAAAAAGAGAGAGCGCAGGGATGGCACTGATTCTCTTCTCATCCAGCTCTCTGGCTATGGCTGGGGAAGGCAGCGGAGGATGGACCAAGCGTTCGGCCCTGTACCCACATGGGAGACCCAGAAGAAGCTCCTGGTTCAGGACCAGCCCACCTCCAGCCACAACAACCATTTGAGGAATGAACCCATGGATGGCATCTGTAACTCCTTCAAATTAACCTTTATAAACATGGTGCCCCCCAGAGGATTTTTACTTGACTTTCATAATTAGCATATACACCCACTTTCATCAACAAGGGTTAATACAAAGTAAGTCAGTAAGCAGTTTTCAAATAAAGATTTCTATAACTTTAAAAACAATTAAATGCCACAAAACAATTAAAAATAGAAACACCCAAAAACTATAGCCAAATGAACTACTGTTTATATTTTGTTGTATAGCTACCAATTTTTCTATAAAAACCATATATATGGTAGGTAACGTGATGGGATATACATTGTAGAATGGCTAAACAAGTAAACATTCACCACCTCATATTTCTGCTGTGTGCGCACATTTAAAATCTACTTCATCAATTTAATTATGCAACAATTACTATAGTCACCACATTAAACAAGACCTCTCCTGAACCTATTTCACCTGTCAAACTGAAATGTAGTATACTACATGAAGACAATAGACAGCATTTCATTAACAGGCTTTTCGTCCCAGTCAAAACATACCCGGTCCTCAGCGGTCTTCCGACTAGGCCGGCTGGTGGCTCTGGGGCAAGCTGGCCAGGGCACAGCGTCCATGGGCGCACGCCATTGGGAACGCGGAGGCGGAATGTGGGCATAGGTCTCACTGGGGCTCTTTGGGGTCTCCCCCAGGAAGGCCGCAGCACCCCCGGCGCGTGCGCGCGCACACACACACACACACACACACACACACACACACACACACACACACACACGACTGGTTCTGCGGGCCGGCCGAGGAGTCCTCAGGGTCTCCAGCCTAGGCCACACCACCCCGCTGGTGGCTCTGGGCAGGCTGGCCAGGGCACAGCATCCATGGGCACACGCCATTGGGAACGCGGAGGCGGAATGTGGGCACAGGCCTCACTGGGGCTCTTGGGGGCCTCCCCTACAAAACCGCAGCACCCCCGGCACACACACACACCAGACCGTTTCGGGAGGCGGGCCGAGGAGTCCTCAGCAGTGTCCTGACTAGGCCGCAGCACCTACCAGGACAAGAAGGGGCCAGGTCTGGGGCGGGCTGGGCCAGGCCTCAGCGCGGGCCGCTTGCGGAGAACTGGGGTTGGGACTGGGGCTGCTCGACTTCGCCAGCCTCGGCGGTAACACTCACCGAGCACTTAAGAGCTGGTTCTGCGGGCGGGCGGGCCGGGAAGGAGTCCTCAGGGGTCTCCTGGCTAGGCCGCAGCACCCGCCCGTGCAGGTGAGCCCTGCGGGGCACTGCGGCAGCTGCGGGCACTCGCGTCGACGTGCGCGCAGGTCGGGCTTCTTAAGGCCTGCTGCACCTGTGGGCTGGGCTGGGTTACAGCGCCCCCTGGCGCACACGAGAGCCGGGCCGGGGGTCGACTCCATGGGGGCGCTCGGGCAACAGCAACAACCCCAGGCAACACCACAAACACCTGTGGTCTGGTCTCAGCACACATGTTGTGGGGCAGGGACCGCCCCCGTTGCCGACTCTGTAAGGACAGACCATATGCTGGGATGCATGTGAAACACAGCGACACCGGCCTCTCTGATTCGGCAAGGATCTTGTGTGCCTCGCCAAAAGATGGAAAGAGTAAATTGTATAACATTGCAGGCAAAATTCTCCACCCGGCATCTAAGGCCATGGACACACTAAAACAGGCATAGACAGCAGCAAGTATGGGGAATGGTGTTAGCTGGCACCGCGCAGTCAACAGCGTCTCCAAACAGCTGAGACAACCTAAGGAACACCCTCAGGACAGCCTTCCTTCGCATCAGGTTCCCTGGGAGGAAGTCAGGGCTCTCCATGTGTCCTGGTGTTGATCGGATCTGGCAGCAGGGAGGGGTGCCGCGTCTCATCCCGCAGTCAAAGCAGAAGAGTGCCAGGTGTTTTCCCTCAATAATCTTTCCCCAATCTCTTTCGATCCCACCCTGACACTTGGAAAAGTCTGCAATCCCTTCACCTATAACAAACATTTTAAAATAAACAATTTTGGACCCGGTGCGGTAGCCTAGATGCTAAACTCCTCGTTTTACACACGCTGGAATCCCATCTAGGCACCAGTTCTAATCCCGGCTGCTCCACTTCCCATCCAGCTCCCTGCTTGTGGCCTGGGAAAGCAGTGGAGGATGGCCCAAAGCCTTGGGACCCTGCACCCGTGTGGGAGACCCGGAAGAGGTTCCTGGTTCCCGGCTTCAGATTGGCGCAGTACTGGCCGTTGCGGTCACTTGGGGAGTGAATCATTGGATGGAAGATCTTCCTCTCTGTCTCTCCTCCTCTCTGTATATCTGACTTTGCAATAAAAATAAATAAATCTTAAAAAAAAAAAAGAAAACAACAAAACACTATATTCTTACCATGAATCATTTAGAGTGGACTGCTGCGTACTGGCTGGTAGGGGATGGACCACTCCCCCCGCCCTTCCCCGTGGACTCCCCTGTCTGTTTTTTTTTTTTCTTAGAGCACTTTTGTGTTGCTAAAAATAGATCTGCAAACACACCAACAGTGACTAGGTTTGTTTCCTTCCATCTTCAGGAGACAAGAGGCTGCCACTAAGCGGAAAGCCACCATTCTGAACATAAAGACGCTTTGTTGTTTTCTTTTCACATGGAACCTTCACCAGTCTTTTACTTTACAAACAAATGTGTCGTTATTGCTCTGGGCCTCAGAAGGCTCTGTACCATGTGTTTACGTTGTTATTTATAGAGTGTAGCCTGCCCTTTTGTCTTAAGAAATAAGGAAAATGCCAAGACAGCTTGCAGCAACCTGAAGAATTGTGTCTATGATGTTGCGGTCGGAAGGCCAAAGCAAAGAGTCGCATGGTGCCTATGCAGGTCTCTTCACCGACATTGCCAGTGGCAGCTGCTGCAGCCACAGGGGTCGCCTTCCCTCCGCTGAACGCCCTCATCCCTGGGATATTAGCCATCAGGAACGCCACACGTAACCTCTGCATAGTCCTGGAGGCACCATCTCTTACTATCTGCGTTGCCCATAAATTTAGCACAATAAATAACATTCTTAAGCTTAGGGTGGGGTCAGCTTTGTGGTCTAGCAGCTAAGCGGCTACTTGGGATACCCGAATGCCTTACTGAATTGCCTGAGTTCGTGTGCTGCCTCCTTTTCTGACCCAGCTTCCTACCCAGCAAATCCTGGGAGGCAGCAACTGATGACCCAAGAGCCAGGGCCCTTGCCACTCACATCGGAGAGCAGGGTGGAGATGCCTGCTCCTGTTGAAGTTTGGACCAGGCCTGGCTGTTGCAGGCCTGCAGGACTGAAAAGCAATGCATACTAGATCTCAATCTCTCTCTTCCTCAAATAAAAATTTACAAAACGCTTCTAAGAAACTGGTGCAGTGCTTGCTCCTGTGGGCACACATACAACACCTATGCTTAAATCACAACATCTCCAAGCAGTCTGGGGAGATGCGGAAATGGTCTTTAAAAACAAAGGGGCTGGAGCTGTGGCAGAGCAGGTCAAGTGGTGCTGGCATCCCACAGGGGTGCAGGTTTGAGTCCCAGCAAGCAGCAGAGGATGGTCCAAGCGCTGCTTGGCAGACCCGGAAAAAGCTTCTGGCTTTGGACCAGCCCAGCTCTGGCTATTGTGACCATTTAAGGAATGGATCAGTGGATAGAAGATCTCCTTCTCTCTCTGTGACTCTGCCTTTTGGATAACATAAATCTTAAAAAAAAAAAAAAAAAAGGTGAAATGAAAAGGGCATTCAGAAAGACAAAATGTTCCACATCTTAGCACACTTCTCCTGGGTTATTAGATCATTCTCCAAAATTACCATTCTGACGCAGAAAACCTCAACCTGTGGCGACCTTAAGGGATTTGCAGCAATTTCCCAGCTCTGGGATTGTGGGTGACACACAATGAAGACTCTATTCTATCCCCGCCTCAGGGAGGGAACACCAAACAGCCAGCAAGCCGATCAGCCTAAATGTGCCCAGAGAGGGGGAGTCCTGCCCATTGCACAGCTGACCCAGGCCACACCAGGCCTGTCTCTCTCTCTCTAATTCCCCCGAGCTCGTTTTTAGCATGTCAGGTAATGAACCCCCAAAACGCTTTCTTCTCACAAGAGGCAGTGGCCCAGGCCATGACAGTGTGTTACTACCATCTCATACCCATGATGAAACAAATCAAAAACCACACCACGTTGACATCAGTCATACCCTGACCATCCCGGGAGACATGTTTAAGGAGTGTCAAAAGAAAGAGACATGACAAGAGAGACAATAGGCAAGAGAACTAAAAATCTTTTTTATTTTTAATTGCAAAGTCAGATATATAGACAGAAGGAGAGACAGAGAGAAAGAGCTTTCGTCTGATGGTTCACTCCCCAAGTGGCCACAATGGCTGGAGCTGAGTCGATCCAAAGCCAGGAACCAGGAGTCTCTTCTGGGTCTCCCACATAGGTGCAGGGTCCCAAAGCATTGGGCCATCCTCGACTGCTTTCCCAGGCCACAGGCAGGGAGCTGGATGGGAAGTGGGGCTGCCAGGATTAGAACTGGTGTCAATATGGAATCTCGGTACTTTCAAGGAGAAAATTTTAGTTGCTAGGCTACCACGCTGGGTCCTAAAAATTGCATTTTTGAAGAACCACATGGAGGGTGTTTAACCAGAAAAAGAGGAGGCAGGGTAGCATTCTTCTAGAACTTAACAGAAGGAAGTATGTGAAAGCTACTGACCACTACAAAGTAAGCCAGATGGCCGAATCAGGAGCAGTGAGTGAAACGTATATAAAGCAGGTGCCTCCATCTTGGTTTCCTGGAAAACAGACGTAGACAAAGCTCAAGTGTGACTACTTAGTTTGGAAGTGCAACGTTGGAGGAGAAAGGATAAAACAAAAGAAATAAGTGGGAGGGAAGGAGAAAGGACAAGGCAGCATGCTAAAGGGATTTGCAGCAATTCCCCAGCTCTGGGTTTGTGGGTGACACACAATGAAGACTCTATCCCCGCCACAGGGAGGGAACACCAAAGAGCTAGCAAGCCGATCAGGGCACACAGCTTCCATAAAACGGCATTATGTCACAACAGGTTAAGCCACTCCCTAGGATATCAGCATCTCACTTCTCGTCTTTCAATCCAGCTCCTGACAATGCGCCTGGAAGTAAGTGGAAGATGACCCACATAGGAGACCTGGATGGAGTTCCTGACTCCCAGCTTCCTCCTAGCCTAGCCCCGGCTGTTGCAGCCATTGGAAAGTGAACCAGTAAATGGAAGATTTGTTTCTCTCTCTGTCTCTGTAACCCTGCCCTTCAAATACATAGCTAAATCTTAAAAGCACAGTGGGTCATCACAAGCTCTGACCCAAGCACCGGGGCCACAACTCCCACCACAGTGCAGCTGATCAAAGCTTTGCAGAAGGCCAGCTCTCATCTATAGGAAAGCTGAGAACAAACGGAGGGTAAGGAGGTGAGGTGAGTGCAATGGCAGGAGCAGCTGTCAGCGCTTTGTAACTGCAAGAATGGCAAGGAGCAGAGTGCCGGCCAGAATCACAGAGGCACAGACCAGGTTGACAGTGAGGCCCACAAACCAAGGTGACATTTTCTAACATCTAACGTCCAAAACCACACTAATCCACCACTGGTCTAACACGCTTGGGAGATGGGGTGGAGGGGGATCATCGAATGCAAGTTCTCAGGTCTGGGGCAGGGGCTCACAGTGGGCCTTTCGTACTGTCTCCCAGGCTACCCTTTAGATAGCATGAGGATGTTCTGCCTCATAAAGCAGTGAGCTGTGCATTGCATCCCAGGTGGGTTGTAGCCAAGCCACACAGATTGATCTGCCAGCAAAGTCAGGGGTTTTGCACACAAGTTTTGCCTGGCATAAAATGTTGAACTAAACAAGCACCACAGACTCTTACAAGTCTAAGATATTATGTTCCCAAATCCACCAAGTACTAAAACAATGATGAATGATACAATGGTTAGCAGTGAAGAAATGCCTAGTTGGAGTTCTATTGGCACCTCTCAAAGGCTCCTTGACTCGACGCACAGCCGGCCATGACTGACGCAAATTGAGAGCCTTGCTTAATGGCTGGCCACAAACAGATGTAATTTGACCATTCATAAATGTGACCAGTGCTTTCCTCATCCTCTCCCTTTCGATATCTCCCCTCATCCACCAGACAAGCAAGGAGTAAACACAGAGATGTTACAAGGAGAAGGTAGGACACCCCGCTGTGTCTTTAGACAAGTTGTCTACCAGTGGTGTACTGAGCTTAAGTTAAATTTCAAGTGAAAATTGAATTACTTCGTTTCATTCCCTGATGAATGAAAACTGAAATGTTACCTCCTCAATTCAGAGCATTATAGAATGCATTTCTGGATTGCTGCATTTTCCAGAAAGAAAGCTGACCCCTTAGAATTGGTTTGTATTTTTCTCTTCCTTTCCTACTCTGTTTTATTTTAGTTACCACTAAGAACTGCACTTACAAAGAGGGCCTAGAACAATGGCTCAGGGGTTAAATCTTTGCCTCGCACACTCAGTATCCCAAACGGGCACTGGTTTGCGTCCCTGCGGTTCCACTTTCCAGCCAGCTCCATGCCTGTGGCCTGGAAAAACAGTAGAGGGTGGCCAAGAGCTTTGGGACCCTGAATCCACGTGCGAGACCCAGAAGAAGCCTCTGGCTTCTCGCTTCAGATCAACTCAGCTCTTGCCTTTGAGACCACTTGGAGAATGAAGCAGCAGAAGGAAGATCTTTCTGTCTATCCTCTTTGTAAATTTCCCTTTCTGATAAAAATAAAAATAAATGATGTTTTAAAATCTGAGTTGTACATAACCTGATCTTTCCTTTTTGCAATTGGTCTCTCAAGTTCTCACATTCCCTTTTCCCGAGGCACGGTGCCAGCGGTGCCAAGTGAGACCATCCTGGGCTGCCGAGGCTAGGTGGAGGAACTGGCTTCTCTCTGCCACACGGTGGCGCTGTTGGGGCCTGGCTCGCCCCAGCACGCCTGCCAAGCCCTGGCTTGTGCAGAGGCAGTCAACGTTTGCACCGCAGTCCGTGGGAGCACAGCCTCTTCTCCCAGCGCGGAGCTCAGCCACGTGGCTGCAACTTTGTGCCTTGCTCTTTTGTGTCACACACGCCCACCTTCTCCAAAGCTGGCCAGTCCCCAGGGACACTGTTCCAAGCTCTTGCCAACATCCACCACTTCACAGATCCAGAATGCTCTTTCCTCCCCCAGAGGAGGTGTAGTTGGTTTTTAAAGCATCAAAAATACAAAAGGTCTTTTATACCCTTTCTTTTGAAGACAAGTTACCCATCCTTAGGGGAGTCTGTTATGATTTCTAGATGCCCTAACCCAGCTTCCTGGTCACTGTGGTGCCTTCTCAGACTTCTTAACGTCTCAAGGTCAGCATTACATTTGTTGAAGGGGGGAGAGGCAGTGTTTGGTAATACAAGAACACTGTACATCAGAACAAGCACACATCCACAGCAGTGATCTGATGTAACCCACACCACAGAGCTGGTATTTGCGGAAGCTTGGGTTTCTCATCTGCTCTGCCCCCGCACACCTGTTCTTTGCAGTCCCCCACCAGGGATCTCTGACAGGTGTCACTGCTCCTCCACACTTACACCCCTCTCCTGTTGCAGTTGTCTGTCTTGGTGCTGCAGCTAAATGTGCCACTTTGTCTGCAGAAGTGAGCTACGGGTTGTTTCTGTTCCAGCTGCCCTTTATTTCATCTCTGCCTCTTGACCCCTTCAGTGTGTTTTGAGGTCAACCCATGCACGAACACTCGAAGCTGTTGGAATCCTTCCCACTCGATACGGTCTTTTCTCTTGGTCCTCAGTGCAGGTTACCCATGCTTTTCTTATCATTCAGGCCTCTGTTGTAGACACCCAACGACATCTTGATTTCAGTGAACTTGCCACTAACTTTGCTCCTTGCAGTATCTAGGAGAGCATCTTACACTTCCTAAGCACTTAGCAAATACATATTGAATGAAATCTCATTGCCAATACCATCCCCTAAAGCTTTCATGTTCTCCCTCCAAACAAAATCTGGTCCCCCTTAGCTTAGAGGTGTCCCAGAAAAAAATGTGGAAGTAGGAGACAGAACGTAGAAATATTTAACAGGAATTAAAGCAACCAAGGTGCTCACATCACGTATCAGGGTACATAGCTCAAGTCCCAGCTCCTTTACGTCAGGTCCACACGCTGGCAGGCAGCAAGTGATGGCTCAAGTACTTCGGTCTTTGCCACCTATGTGAGAGACTGAGTTCCAGTCTCCTGGATTCAGATGATATTTAAATTTTTTTTCTTTATTTGAAAGGCAAAGTTACTGTAAAAGAGCAAAGGAGAAAGTGAGAGAAAGAGAGGAAGACTCCCCAAATGACTACAATGGCTGAGGCTGTGCCAGGGCAAAGTCAGGAGTTTAGAGCTTCCTCCAGGTCTCCCACATGGGTACAGGGGCCCAAGCAGCGGGACCCTCTTCCACTGCTCTTCCAGGCACAATAACAGGGAGCTTGATCAGAAATGTAGCAGCTAGGTTTTGAACTGGCATCCACAAAAGACGCTGGCATCACAAGTGACGGTTTGACCCCCCTCCACAATGCCAGCCCCATTAGATGATATTTTCAAATCAAGTAAAAGATGTTATCAAGGATATCTTCTATTCATTGCACAGCTTGCAAATATCTACGGGCTAAAGCTTCGACTTACATATTCAGTGACCTCACTGCACGGAGAAGAGTTGTCCTTCTCTGCAGCTGAGGATAAAGGGGAAACTGAGGCAGGAGATGTGGGGAACCATTTCACAGAGCTGACCTCGCTTTTGGCCTTAGGTTGCATGGCATCACTCAGTCTTCTGTCCTGATTCTCATGTACCAGTCTCCTCTCACCCATCTCCCCACTGGAGTGCCCATGGCTGGGGCTCGTACCTTCTACCACCCTCCATCTCTGCTTAGGAGAATAACTTTTGCTACCTGCACAATTGAAAATTCACTAGAAATCAATCGATGAAGATCAGAGATGGGGACCAGTCAGTATCACGTAACCATGGTGATGTGTTTCCGGCTTCTGACCCTGGCAGACATAACAGGCTGTAAGGAACAGGCAGTAAGTAGTAAATGGTTAGAACCAGAACGTTGGTTCAGTTACAGTTTCCTAAATCATGTGGCGATTTTCAAGACCAATAAATAAAATCAAGTGCATGTTTGCTTGCACTGCCTTGTAAGCATTCAGGATGTAAAGAACACCCTGAATTTGTCTTTACCTTCCCTGATGTCGACAGAAAACTAAATTGGCTCTCGTCAAACTTCTGCAGGCATGTCACATTGCTTACTCAAGCTCAGCGTTTATCCTCCATCTTCAGAAGAACCCAAATGATCGAAAATTCAACACCTTTTATGCTTGTTTATTGCACCACTGCCTCTCAAAACATGTACACTGCTGATTACTACATATTTTTTCTGCTTCATTTTTTTTAAATTTTTTGTACTTTTTATGACACAGTTCCACAGGCTCAGAGGTTTCTCATCTCCTCTCCCTACCTCCTCCCTCCTGCCCACTGATTTCCCATATATTATTACAATAGTATAGTCCCTCAACTACAGTCACAAATCCACCATTCTGCAATTTAAATGTATCCTGACATTGTAGGGGATACGAAGGTAAAAAGTCTAATGTATTCTTTTACTGTGAAAGTTAGTAGTTAAAACTCAGGTTTAAAAAACGTAAATATCCCACTAACATACAAAAATGCTGATGTGCGCGTGATTGAGGGTCTGCATATGTGCAACTGTGTGGGGATAAGTGTGGGAGCACACGTGTGGGTGTGACACTGATGCTTGTGACTTCAGTCCCAACCCACTTCAACCAGACACTTTGCTTTAAGTGAATTCTCTGGGGGAAGCTGTTATCTTCCTGATTTTCCTCCGTGCAACATATTGAAAAAGAACTTGTTAGAACTGTGGCTGCTTCTTTTGCCATTCTGAAAAATGTATCAGTGGTAATAAAGCGAAGACACATGTCAAAGAACAGAAACTAATAAAAATTAATCAGAAATGGAACTGTTTTGATCATGCTAAAGCTCATCTTTAAAGCCCGGAGCCCATCAAGAAACTTAAAACAAACAAACAAAAAACATCCATTTTTATTGGGAGGGCAGAAAGAGAGACAGAGCAAAAGATCTTTGATCCACTGGTTCACTCCCCAAGTGGCCACAGCTGCTGCAACTGAGCTAATCTAGTCAGGAGCTTCATCTGGGTCTCCCCGGCAGAGAGACCACAAATAGGAAGATGGATGGGAGGTGGAGCAGTGGAGACACAAACCAGCATTCATATGGGATCCCGGTGCATGAAAGGCGAGAATTTAGCCACTGAACCATA
Organism: Ochotona curzoniae; assembly: GCF_017591425.1. Classification (NCBI taxonomy): domain Eukaryota; kingdom Metazoa; phylum Chordata; class Mammalia; order Lagomorpha; family Ochotonidae; genus Ochotona; species Ochotona curzoniae. The sequence continues at coordinate 38,394,722 of NW_024467122.1, forward strand.
TTGCCAGACCCAAGAAAAAAATTTTTGCTTAAATCTTCGTTGAAGAACATGAGTCACAATTCATAAAATCTTTTCCTCTTAAAATGAAATTTGATTGGGCCTGGTTCAATAGCCTAGCAGCTAAAGGCCTCACCTTGCACACACCTGGATCCTGGATTTTGAATTTAGGTACAGCCTTCCTAACTATTTTCTCCTCTACAACTTACCAAGCCAAATTCTCCCCATTGTGACTAAAATTACCTTACTAAATAACTCTTTCATTTGAATCATTGCATTAGCTCCCATAGTTTGTCTCACCTAATTCCACCCAGCCACATTAATGTACATTTGTAAGTTACCTACATGAACTGCTGCATAGAATATCCTGTTACCCATACAGTAAAAAGTTGTTCTATGTTTAGAAGTTAAATTCCCAAGATGCATCATACTTAAAATCTTTTGGCATATGTATGTTTATTGGAAAGAGCAAGGCAAGAGAGGAAAGGGAGAGATCTTTCACCCCCTGGTCCACTCCCAAAGTGTTCACAAAGCTAGGGCTATGCCAGGCCGAAGTGAGAAGTGAAGAAGTCCTGTATTTCCCAAATGGGCGGCATACACCTAAGTACTGGAGACATTGCTCTATCCCATGGTGCACATTAGCGGGGAGCTGGATGACAAAATGAAACAGGGCTTGATCTCAGGTACTTCCATACAAAACGCAGGCATTCCAAGATGAGGCTTAAACGAGACACCTATTTTAACTTCTAATGGTACAAACAGCCTTTCCTCTCCTAAAATCCTAACGTTAATACTATTTCCAGTGAAGGTATGATTGAACACATTTCCTTGTTGGTGGACTTGCTTTGTCTTTATGCTCTAAACGCTTGCTTCCAAATGTCTCTCTGATCTTAATGGCTTCACATTAACCAATACCTCAAGGCATAATATGCCACAACTGAAGTACACCACTAGCTAGACTGTGAAGCTGTGTTCATTGAATAGAGCTGCCATAGCAAGGAACCAGGACTGAGTGGCTTCTGGGAATTCAAGATTACTTGTCACCATTGGTTCCTTCTGAGAAGCATGCTGGCCAAGTCCATCCCAGGTGTCTCCTCTGCCTGGGGACATGACCATCTTCTTAAGCTTCCATATTGTCTTCCTTCTGTTCATAGCCAAGTCCAAATTTCTTTTTATAAGGACCTCAATCACAGTGGATTATGGACTACCACATCGGTGTCGCTTTCACGTAATCACTCCTGTAAAAGATCCTATCAAAATATTTACATCCTGGGGTGCAGGGATTAGAAATTCAACATGTGGATTGGGTGGAGTAGGGTCAGAATTCAGCCCATCACAAGATAAATGTCAAATTTCCTTGCTCACAGTCTTAACTGATTGGTCAAGTCTTTGCCAGGTGTGACTTGTTCTACCATCAAGTGTACATTATTGCCAAATACGGCAGCTATTTCACAGTCATTAGAAAATTATTAAGCTCTTGCTCACCCCAAACTGTCAATTGTCACAAGAGAGTGAAAGAAAATAGATGAATAATGCCGTTGCTTGAACCCACTGTTACTTTTCCGTCATGGCACATGGCTATCACACATGCAGACTAGTCGAAGAAACGTTCCACTTCCTAATTGCATTACATGAAGTCCACTTTATGTATGTACACATCAAGAAGAATCTAACACTCACCACAAATATGCATATACCTATAAGTTCCAGTATAGTTTTCCAGTATCCAGGAAATTATGTTAATCAACCTATTCTGGAGACCTGCAATCTAGACCACACTCTGGAACTACCTGCACATCTAAAAGTTCAAACTGTGAAATTATTGGTCAGAAGGATTGTTATTTGTGAAATCATGTTGCTGTTAAACCAACTCCTGAAGAACTTCTGACAGTCTTGTCAGTATTTCTGATACAAACATTCAATTGCTCCCCAAAATCTAACCTTGCGGATGCATAATAACACAGGCTCCGGCATCCTCTGACTACAGAGGATACTGTCCACGTCACAGCTCGGAGCATTTACTGACAATTCAGAGGACATCAACCTTGCCCGAGTCATGGTTTGATTGAATGTGTGGAGTAACAGAAGTGGGGACTGAATTATTCGCACAAGACACAAGGCAACAACTATACAGCTTGTGAATCAAAGATGCCAAATACTCTGCTCAATTCAAGGAGACAAACAAGTTGATGCAGTCAATGCTTCAGGCACTGGCCTCAGAGGAGGCTGAAATGCATTCAAATCCTTAAAAAAAAACCTGCAGATGCAAAAATCTCCTTGTTTATGGAGACTTCACATAAACATATTCTACCACTGGGGCCCTACACAGGCCATCAAAAGGGCAATAGTGCCAAATGACATATTCAGAGGAAGTAAGGGCTTGCCCAAAGAAAGCAGTCCTACCAGCGGACAAGGAAATCCGATAGAAAGGCTCCACGTTTCTCCGAGTTGGTTCTGCAACGCCAATGGAGAAAGAGCAGTCACTGTCAATGAAATGGAGAATGAGGGTGAAAAACACCCTCCACACGCATTTTTAACTATGTAAATTACCTTCTACAATTCTGGGGAGAAAGTAAATAGCATTGGGTAGGCGTTATGACTAAGACTATCCATGGTTCAACAGACGTGGAGCAAGCCTGGGCCTTGGTTCTGTTTCCCAACCACACTTACCTCATATCCTGCCTCTGCTCAGGGGCCAAGTACTTGACCCCCGTTTCCCAAACAGACCATGCTGCTGTGCTTTCTATGACTTAATATCAGTTAACTACAAAGTTCATGTCTGTAGTCAATGAAACTTCACCTGCCCTGAGCAATGTTTATATGTCATTATTTTGTTTCTACTACTGGGCATCTCTTATCACATCAGCATTGTTTAAATGCCAGTCTTCTTTACCAAATAGCAAGTTCACTAGAATTAGGGACTATGTGTAATCTTCCTATTTCCAGTGTCAGCACTGTTCCTAATGACACAATTCTTGACCAGAGATTGGAAACATAGTGGATAACCTGATCTGTTGAAAATGCTGAAGTCCATGGCTGGCAATAATGATGGAGTCACCTAACCCTCCACCTTAAGTGCTGGCATCCCATAGGGGGGCAGGTTCACACACCTGCTGCTCCATTTCCAGTCCTGCTCCCTTCTTGTGGCCTGAGAAAGCAGCAGATGATAACACAAGTCCTTGAGCCCCTGGGCCCACATGGGAGACCATGAAGAAGCTCCTGGTTCCTGGCTTTGGACCGACCCAACTCTTGCGATTGCAACCATTTGGGGAGTGAACCAGCAGGTGAGATCTCTGTCTCTCCTTCTCTCTGTAGCTCAGCCACTCAGATAAAAATAAAAGGTATCTTTTAAAAAAATGCTGAAGTCCTTAGTGTTGTCCATATACATGATGTCACAGACTGTACACAACAAAACTGAATTCATGATCAATAGTCTCATTTCAAGAGGGTTAAAATAAGCTCAGAGGGATTGATTTAACCAAGGTTTCAGAGCTTGTAGCTGTAGCAGGTTGTCACTCCAAACTTCAGCTGACAAGTTTAGCATGTCTGTGCTACCCCACAGCAAACCTACGTGTTCTCTAAGTTGGAATTACATTTACACTAAGAGAACCAGGAGGAAAGGGTCAGTTGAGGGGAACGGAGGAGAGTGGGTAGGGAAAGCTGGGACCTGAAAGCTGCTGACAATATACCTTGAGTGGGGTAGCCAGTTACTCTGTACAATTACTTGGTGAATGAATCTACAGAGTGCCAGATTTTAAAACTTAGACAACTATTTTCAATGTAAACATGGCTTTTTGCCGGCCTTGGAGTGAGACTGCTGCTGCCCACATCAGGCCCGTGTGGCTTTGACAGTGGGTCAAAGAGAAATTTTCTACAGGATCAATGGCTTCTTGTTAAAATTGAGACCCATTGCCCAAAACACAAGCAGTGCGTGACTCCACTTTTGCCTCAAGCTTCCTCAAGAGACTGCAGCAAGGCTTAGATGTGAGCTGCTGTTTGGCCAAGGATCACATCTTGCAGCTGTCTGTGGTCTGGATAGAGGTCTCTGGAGCAGGAGGGCTTGCGAGAACTCAGCAGAGAGCCTTCGGAGACAGATGGACCCAGGATGGAATCGTGGCTCTGTCTGTCTCACTTGCCTGTGTAGTGCTGGAAAGTGCCTTAATCTGCCTTTTCTCCCAAAGCCATCATCTGTGAAATTGGATTGATGCTAGCGACTACCACCACATCGGGGTTTTCTGTGTGTGTGAGAATTAAATGGGGTGAAACTGTAGTGATAACTGGACCAGTGGGTTTTACCTTGAGGTGCTAGGACTTTGAAGGTCCTCACACATTTTCAAAATTAAAGGTTGTGTAAGATCCTGACTTTGTTTCTAACGATGATCTAAACACGAGTACACAAGGAGCCGTGTCACTCACAGGAACATGAGAGTCCAACAGCTGCCTAAAGGTCTATATAACAATGAAGGTCACACCAAACCAAGCACAGGTCATGTTACTGCACATCATGAAAGACTCTTGAAACCATTTGCAGAGAGAAAAGTGGTGGGAAGACAGTCATGTATGGCACATAGCTGTTAAACAGCCAAACATTCAAGTATCCGTGCCTTGCTAAGTGCTTTTCAAGAATATTCCAGAAAGGTCATATGCTAAAAATGTTTTGAAACTCATGCAAATGAGAGGTCCTCAAAAAAAATGCATATTATGAAAAACCATGTGTAGATTTCAAAAATTTATCTACTTAAATTGTTTTCCATGAAGTTTTGGAATTATTCTCATTTTTTACAATGCCAGAAAATATGTAATAAAAGTATCAGATTTTAGATTGCTTATCATTCTGCAGGGGGAAGCTGCCTTTTAAACTGGCCAATTTTCATTAGTTTAAAATGATTTTATTATTAGAACAGCAAAATAATTATAATAATAGTGACTGCAACCTAAAAGCTTATTGGCAATGGTTAAAAGAGTCAAGAGTTAAACATAACTACATTCAATCTATCTTTTTATTAATATGTCCAGCATTGATAATTTCAGCTAATAGCTGCTCTTTAAATTGTTATTGATCTGATTTTGGTTGTAGTTGTGTATATTTCATTTGTGAATTTGTTTTGTGTTCATAATGGCAATAATACACGCTGATTTATATATGTTCTTATCTATTTAAGGAATTCTACAGTAAAAATGAAGTAAGTCACGATTGAAATCTCTAAGAATTTCTTTTTAAAAAGATCTGTTTATAGACCCAGGATTATACAAGTCAAACACTGAAATAGTCCAAGATGTGGAAACTTAAGACTAACCACACAGGGTAACCTCAGGTCATTATAAGACTGTTCATTATCATTACATTAATTTTCTCTCTACTTGTCTCCAAGAAAGAAAAGGCAGTGAAGACATACTAGATGCTCATGCATAAAATATTGTCATGCAAATTCAGATTGTAAAGGAAAGCATTTCACTCTTGGCCCAGTTGTATACCATCACTCAGAAGTCAGGAGTTAGGGAAAGGCACGTAGTTATCACTTAGTCAGAGGTGACCTGTCTTACCTGGGCAGGATACATCACACAACTGTCCTTTTTATCCAGATACCTAAGTAAATTAACTGAGTGGCTTTGTGGTAGGAAGTCAGCTGAAAAGAGCTTCAGGCTAGCGCAATCAATGGCTTAACTGGCTAATCCTCCCCTTTCAAATGCCAGAATCCCATATGGATGCTGATGCAGGTCCCGCCTGCTCAATTTCCCATCCAGTTCCCTTCTTATGGCCTGGGTAAGCAGCAGAAAATGACACAAAGCTTTGGATGCCTGCACCTGCGTGGGAGACCTGGACGAAGCTCCTGGCTCCTGGCTTTGGATGTGGGAGACCTGGAGGGGGCTCCTGGCTCCTGGCTTCAGATCACCTCACTCCTTGCCATTGTGACCATTTGGGGAGGGGATGGAAGATCTTTATCTCTCCTTCTTTTTATATCTGCCTTTCCGATAAAAACAAATCTTAAAAAAAAAAAGTTTCTACGTGACTGACAACCCCTTTTTTCCTCCAACCTCAAATCAAAAGAAATTCAATATGTAACATTTATTTCAAATTTTGTGTATTTGTTTCCTCTACCAAGAGCTTACTCCCTTGGTTATAGTGTAACAGAAAAGGGATAAAAAGAGAAGCAATCATTCAGTAAGCTCCCTATTTCTGTGCATGTGTTCAGTTCAAGTCTGGTAGAATCATGCAGAATTAGGGCTTTAAGTTGTGGAGGCAGACATAAGAGGCCATCAGCAGGTAGCTACGCGGGTTGATCTAAGAGAAGAGAGGGCAGCACCCCAATGTGGAAGATTGTCAGAGTGTCTGATTGGTGCAACAAATCATGCATGTTTTCCTTCTAGTTATATATCACAGGAGAGGAGCATCCCAAGTGAAGTGCTATGGACTACAGGATTGCAAGTAACCCTAAGCAGTATATACACAGATGTCCACAGCTGCTCAGTGGGAGCTTTGCCCATTAAGACTAAGTGACCCATCACAGCAATCTGTATCAAACATTTAACTAGAAGTTTATACTATCAGTGGTAGATGCAACTAGAGGCCTAAAGACAAAAAAAGAAAAAAAAAAAGCTTGATTTTTTTTTTTAGATATTCCTGGGGCCCATCAAAATACTCCTTATTAAACCCATAATCTCATTTACTCCTACAACAAGTCTATGAGGTAAGTACTTAACATTTTCACTTCTTAATACAAGAAAACTAAGTCAAGAGAGGCTAGGTAAAATGCTTTATTATGCATTATCACTCAAGTAATCTCACTGCTGAGTGCTAAGGTGCACTGCTTTGAGAAGTTAGGAATAGAGATAGGGAGAAATTGTCATGTCAAGAGGCAGCCCTGGAGGAAGAGCTCTGCGTCTGGACAGGTCGTGCATCAGCCTCTCCTGATGTCCCGGACACTGCGCGCCCCTCATGCTACCGGGGACAGATCTGTCCCTGTGATGCCTGGTGGCATGCAGACGTCTGCCTGTGCAATGCTCAGAGTTCCCCTGAAGACTGATATAACTCCATTAAAAATTCATGTAAGAAGCCTTCTCCAAGACATTGAGTCAAGTGTGGGATTGCTCCCTTGTCTCTACATAGCCTAACACTGAAGTAAATGGGAAACTTACCCAGTGGTGCCCTCAAACTTTAGTGTACACCAGAATTCTCTGAAAGCGTTGCTGGGCTCTAATCCCAGAGTCCCTGATGCATGAGATCTGGAATAGGGGTTACTAATACGCATTTTGAGCAAGACCCCGAGGCTGTTGTTGGCAGGGTCAGGGATTTCATTTCCAGAACACCTAGTCTGGAGCCTTACAACCTCAACTGCGAAGAGCAGCTGAGTCTACAGCCTTCCCTGGAAGCTTGCTGGAAACACAAATTTCAGCACCCATCAGGTTAGAATCCACATTGTAGCATACCTCCAGTTGCTTTCAGTGCACACCACAGTGAAGAAGCCCTACGAGAAAGAAGGAAACTTAATGATCCTGAGGACTGGGCCACTTGTAGGGTTGCTGACTTGGCTGCCCAACCCCTTCCCCAGAGACACTAACCCAGCCCAGGCATAGTGAGTTTTTAGATCTTTCCAGATGTTAGATGCAAGCAAGAGGCCAAGTACAGCCAGGGTTGTGAACCACTTACCTTTGGCTGACCCTTCAGCATTTTCTCTTGTCCAACACAACTTTACAAGGCATGTACTTCTAGAAGGCAAGAGTAGTCACTACACGTATCATTAACCTGACAAAAAAGGAGGAAATGTGGAAATTACATTACATGGGAGACGTCCATTTTGGCCAAGACAGGCTTCAGCTTATGGAGAGTTAAATCATAAAATGAGATCAAGAAAGAAAAATGGTTTCTTAACCTAGCAAGACATTACTGTTGCACCGATCTGCTGACCTAGCAGAAGGATGAAAAAAAAGTCCACTCTTCCCAAACAAGCGTTTATTCTCAGTATAAGGAACTCCATCACAGTCTTTTCTGCCATAATGCTCCCCACCCTGCATTTTTAATTATAAGCATGGCTTTACACATGTTATTTCCAATTCCCTGCGCCTTAGACCTTTCAACTGGAAATCAAAACTATTCTGTAGCTGACAGTATGTGAAGATTCAAGTGGATTCCATACACTTTGCAAGCTTGGACACCTTGGAAGCGCAAAGGGTCCACTTTGGGAGAACACCATTAGCCACTTTGATGAGTAGGTATCTAATGTAATGCTCTGCTTAGCACCTGTTCATCTTGCTTTATTAAGGCGAGCATGTTCAGCCTTCTCCAGGAAGTCACAGATAGTTCAGCCAGCAAAGTTGGGGGCATGCCTGTATCTAAAGCAAAAACACTGATCAGCAGCTTCTTGAAAGCCAGCTACTGAAACTGGTCATCAGGCAAGTTGTCTGCCATTTCAATGACCTGGGACATGGACAGCAAACAGTCCTGTACATCTTCACCACAACTGGAATTCAGGCAGGGAACCCACATGGAAACGGCAGGATCTGGAATGGTTTTCCCCACCTGGAGAGGGCAGTATGTGAGCAAGAGACCAAGACTTCCAGAGATTATTTTGAGATGATTTTGACATAGGAAATGTAGGAAAAAAGGGACTAAATGGCAGATGAAACAGAACTTGTTTCTTAATTCCACCCATCTTCCTTGCTCACCCATTTCGAACAACACTTCTTTCTTCCAATAGAAGTTTTGTAAAGCTTTGGAAACACTGAGAAACGTTTTCCAACCTGGAGTCCATATTTTTATATACTGATGTAGTACAGCCATTAATGTGAATTAGCTGTCTGCAACTAGTCAATTAAGAGATAGTACAGCACCTTGGCCTCAGGCATCCAGCAATTCAACTGATGTGCAGGAAATTGGCAAACAACAGGATTGTCAGGACACAAACCACGGTACTCATTTTACCAGCATGTAGAGGCTTTTCACGAGACCCAATTGTTGTCAGGAAACATGAATTTAAAACTACTGGAAAATACTGTAACCAGTCATTTCTAAATTTACTTTCCCCTTTTAAAGCACTCCAGTGCTCAAGTCACTGAAATCAAGAAGGGAGTTAAAACTCAGAGATCCTTATAGGTATCACCTGGCAGGGTTAGGTACCACCTGGCAGGGTTATGGCAAGCAGTATGGCATGTAGTATGGCAAAAATCCTTCTGTGGATTTTTGGAAGGTGCCCTATCTACCAACCAGGTGAGTGGGCCTGAACTGGATTCCACACAAGCATCTCCACACACCCACCCTGCACAAGTGTAGCAGATTCCTTCTCTGCCAAACACCCCCAGCTCACCCAGCTACACTTCAGAGAGTGAGACCTCATGGAAACAGATCGGTCTATTCTCCCCACCTTCCACCTGGAAAGAGCATTTTCACATGTAAGGTCTTGTCTGCTGCTCACCAACAATGCACATCCAAAGGTGACTTAAGTTGCCAGTCTCCTCACACCTAAAAATTAGCCACCAAGGGACAGCTGCTCTGCTCCCCGCTGAGAACCAGCTACTGGTGAATGGAGCAGGAAACGAGGCAATAGTATTAGAATCTGAGTGGATCTTATATATACCCACCTGGAAACTAAGGTATAGAACCCCACAAGACTACACCTTCTCCCACACCTGACTCCACAGTGTTTATAAATTCCTATGTGATAGGGTGACAGCAAAAGAGCGTGGAGGTAGGTGGAGCTGATCAGACTTTGGGAGGACAGGAGATATTGGGAAATTGTAGTATGTCAGACGAAGCCCTGGGCCATCTGGATGATGGCTCTCTCCCCAGCCCAAGCAGTGTCAATGCCACCTGGGCTCACTGGATGCACTACCAATTTCCTGAAGGAGGCTCACCTGTCAGAAATGCATCCCAGGCCTACTCAGAACAGCTAGGAGCAGAGATGAACAGCCACATTGTTTAACAAGATAACCAGGTGACGTTTATGGATTCTAAAGCTTGTAAATGACTGATAGACCGGGACAAGTAGCTCCATGGTGAATATTTATTCATCTGGCTTATCTGCTTATGAAAACATAGAGTGAGTCTCCAATGTCATTTTTACAAATCTAACAGCCCACACATGTGTGTGGAATTCTGTGGCACACTAGTGTAGAATCACTTGTGACCTCAACTCACAATCACTCTCGGCCTCCAGCCCAAATAGGCAACTGTCCACTACTGACTGCTGTTCATTTAGATGTTGCACTTGTTTTAAATCACAATGGAAGTAAGTGCATGCTCTATCTTCCTTAAGTCCAAGCTATGCAGAATGTGTGAAGAGTGAAAGCTACTATTCAGTGCTGTTCCATTCCACCTTCCCAGAAAAACCACTAAGTAGTATCTATTTTTCCAGATCTTTCTCTCTGTGTGTATGAGAATAAAAGCATACTATTTCTAGTCTTTATTAGCTTGATTTTTTCACTCGATAGATTATGAATATCCTTCCATGAATGTAAAAATAGTTCAACCACATTTTTCATTGGCTTTGTAGTATTCCTTAGGGAAAACATCCAGCAGAGTAATTTTTACTCTTTTTTATGGATGTTTTGGGAAATTTTTTTTCTGAGCAGTATTGGATTACATATCTTTGTACACATATCCTTGCCTGCTTGCACGATTACGTCTGTAGGAAAGATGCCAAAAGTGAGAGTTCTTGGTAAATTGAGTAAATTTTAATAGGTGTTGCTAAATGAAATTCCCAGTAACAGCAAATTAAAGTTAACTCTTCTCTATACACTCAAAGACACTGGATATGAAAAAGCTATAACTTTGCTTCTCTCTAATGGCACAAAACTAGTATCAGCTTGTCAATTTGATTTATTTTTACCTGGCCAGTCGCTTGACTGGGCAGCCCACGATTTATCAGGATGTTTCCTTTAAAGGCTGTTCGACTTCTGAGCACCTGGGGGAGGATTGCACAGGTCACCATGGTAGAAAAGGCCGTCTGGGGTTAGAATGGAACAAAGCAAATAGAGCTTCTGGGAAAGAAAGGCAGAACTGTCCTTGCCACTCACGCACTGCTCTGCTGTCTCTGTGCACTGAAGAGGCCTCCTAGCAGCATCTCAACCAAGCACATCCCGCATATCAGGAAGTTTGGGAAAGATCTTAAACAATTCCAGCCCTCGCCTTTTGGATGGGATGTGGGAAAGCAGTCTCTGAGAAACCCCAAAAAGGTATAAAAGAAAGAATAGGAACTTTGCAACAGCCAGACCTAAACTCTACACTTTTGGTCTTGATCTAATCCCCAAACATTTTGTTAATGATGCTCACAGGATTGCTGCAGAAGTTAAAGGGAGTGCATAGACTACCAGATGCTCACCAGTCGTGAGAGCTCCTTTCCTTCTTCTGTCTCCTTCTGTCTGGGTCCTTCTAACTCCTGCAGTCTCCCCTTCTACACAGGACACTAATGAAGGCTGGCATCTTCTTTCTCTTTTCTCAACTGGGTGATGTTTGGTCCCTGTTCAGCCAGGTGACTTCTCTGGAAGTTTTCTCCATGTTGTTTTCATCTTAAATTTAGAAAAAGAAATTTCTTGAAGGATACTACGCTTCCTGATTGTGCCATCATTTCCTTCTCTAGATTAAAAAACTCATCCTGCTTTGGCTGGCAGGTGTAATACTATCTAATCCTCCACCTATAGCACCAGCATCCCCTATGGGTGCCAGTCTGTGTCTTGGCTGCTCCACTTCCCACCCAACTTTCTGCTGATGGCCTGGAAAAGCAGCAGAGGATGACTCAAGTCCTTGGGACCTAAACTCACACGGGAGACCCGAAGGAAGCTCTTGGTTCCGGGTTTGGATCAGCCCAGCTCTGGTTGTTGGCAGCCATTTGGGAAGTACACTAGTAAATGGAAGACTCTCTCTCTCTCTCCTTCCATCCTCATCCTCCTCTCCATGAATCTGCCTTTCAAATAAAAATAAATAAATATATATATATTAAAAGCTTCATCTCTTTCCTGTGTGTTCCAAAGCCAGTCTGACACAGGACCAGAATTCCCCTCCCAAGCTTAGATTTGTACTTGGCCATCTGTTGTGCACCATTCCTTTCTCCTCTCCGTAATTCAGTCTCCATTCTGAAACTGTAATTCCTGCCATTCTATTCTGGTTCTACCACAGTTTCCCTTTGCTCAAACCTTGAAACATCACACACAGCCTCACATGTTCTGTAAGTCCATGCTGATTGCTCATCCAGGTTCTAGTAAGTGATGCGTAGGAAGAGAAATTAGGAAATTTCCCTAAGAAAAAGCCATATTTCCCACTCAACTCTCTCCTGCTTTATTTCCACTTGATTACTTGTAGTATCCCTTGTCCCTGGAACAACTTATCGTTCTGTCAGAGTAAGTCTCTAACAGAATCCTCTGGCTAAATGAGCACAGTATCTCAATCAAGGAGCAATGGGCAGGAAGGAGAAAACACAATTGTTACTAATATACCACAGGTCTGAGATCAAACCCTTACAGAGCCAAGCAAGGCTTTCACCTTTACATCAGGTCCTGCTATTTTTATGGATTTATTTTTGTGCTTATATGAAAGGACTTTCTGAAACACACACGTATGGTTGCCAGAATGGCAGAGCCCTAACATCTGTCTGCTTTCATTAACAAATCTCCCATCAAGACTTCCTTAGTTTTATTCCTAATAACATTAGTGTCTTTAAGTATGAAACAAACATGAGAAGAAATGGAAATTTGTATGTATTTTTCACAGCTGCTATCTCTCTAGTCAGGATATTAGTTCAGAAGCTTAACCAGAGATTGCTTCACAATGACTGAAACTAAGATAAAGGGGTGTTACTCTCATTGAAGTTCCATTGGATGTGTTCAGCATATAGGAGCTCAACTCCACAAGTGTGAAGGCTCCTTCTGTCTTGTTTCATCATTCTGAGAGTGGGCTGCATGTGCTCTCAGAGTCAAAACTGGCTTTTCCCCAGTGCACACATGTGTTTACACTCACACTCATACATACACTTCCAAGCCCCAAGTAATTATTACTAACATATTAAAATATTGCATGGTGCCTCCACAACAACGTAGTATGTATTAACTCCCACAGCCACATCCATATAGCATCCTAGGAAAGGGAGAAAGAAGGCTTAGAGATAAGCAGCTTCCTTTGAGTGGTATGGTCTGGAAGCTGCCAGCATCCTTTCTGCTCATAACCCACTGGTCAGGAGTTGGCAGTGGAACCACATCTTGCTAACTGGGACATTTAAATTCTAATTCAACGTGTCCGCATCAACCTCAAATGATTCTATTACCAACATTCAATAAACCACACACACAACTTTTAGCATACTATTTGATTCCTATTTTAATAATCATTCCCTCATGTCATTAATAAATCTTCATGAACATTGAAAGTACTTCCCTTCTGGTAAACATACAGGTTGTTTCTCCAAGAAAGGGTTTTATCTGTAGTACTGCAGTTAGCATTTGACATGCTAGTATTTACTTATTCCTTGCATGTCACTATTAAAGTATATAGCTTTACTGAAAAGTTATTTTTTTAAAGAATTATTTATTTTTATTGGAAAGGCAGATGTACAGAGAAGAGTAGAGATGGAGAGGAAGATCTTCCATCTGATGATTCACTCCCCAAGTGAGCGCAATGGCCAGTGCTGTGCCAACCCAAAGTCAGGAGCCAGGAAATTCTTTCCAGGTCTCCCACATGGGTGAGGGTCCCAAGGCTTTGGGCTGTCCTCGATTGCATTCTCAGGTCACAAGCAGGGAGCTGGATGGGAAGTGGAGCTGCCGGGATTAGAACCGGTGCCCACATGGGATGCCGATGCATTCAAGGCAAGGACCTTAACCATTATGCTATTGCGCCAGGCCCAACTGAAAAGTTCTACCAGCCAAACTTCACAGAAGCAAGTAGTTAAATCAAATCCATCCCCTGTCGCTTGAAATGATTTGGATTTTCTGAATCTTTGCAAATTTGATCCATTGAAAATGAACTCTAATTGTAATTTAAATTCCATTTCTTTAATGAATAATGTATTCCTTTTATTACCTGTGAAGTTCAGCAAGTTTCAAATATTTAATAATTGCTTGTATTACTTCTCTTAGGAATGTTTTTGCTTGTTTGTTAGCTTAGGTTTTCATTGTGTGTACAACAGCACAGCAACAGCACTCAGCATCAGGTATGGTGAGACTGTAACAACAAAATGAGTAGCAGAAATCATGCTTCCTCTGCCCCATTCGTTGCAGTTTCTTCTGGACAAATCTGCAGCCTCCAGTAGAGCCTTAAGTGGCGACTATAAAGCAGTGGTCTGAGAGGTCAGTCCCTCTGTCACGCTACCCCATCCCACTTCCTCCAAAGCACCCACGAGGATCAGATGTTACAGCATTCAGTAGTTGGCATGTCGTTTTTCCCTTCCCCACTGACCCATCCTAAAATCTGTCTTCAGTTATGTGCTTCTTTACCATCCAAACAAATCTGGCCAGAGTACATGCTGGATAAATAAATGAACCTCCTTCTCTCATTGTCAGAACCTCTTGGCTACTTTGGAAACTTAAGCACAGTCTAAAATGAGCAGTTTTCCAAAGAAAAGACATGAAGTCCCCACATGCCCTGCCTCCCTACGTGCTTGCTCTCTCATGCTTCCAGGCTCTTCCGGTCTTCGCTCCATGTGCCACAATCCCAAATCAAAACACCAGCACTAATTCATTCTTCCCTGGCATTGCACTGTACTGGCTCTACCACGCACGTGGCACAGCTCTGTGAAGTTCATAGTCACTTCTTGGCAACTCATAGGAAAATGTTAAAAAGAAAAGGAGAACAAAGGGAGGCTGCCCTATAAAATATTGACCTCAGGCAGAAAGGAATGCGGTTGCCTGGCTTTCTGGTTGCAATCTCTGTGCTAGCAACAGGCTGTGTTGGTAACAGCGGGCTGTACATATCTTCTGCCAGATGATGTGTGACTTCTCTAAGCCAGAGGGTGGAGCAAATCGAGTCCCTGACTGTGCTTCCTGCTCTACATCACTGCTGGGGGCGAGGTTTCAAAATTCTCCCTGATTCCTACAGACAGCGTTCCTGCATTCTGCCCGTCAGATCATCTTCATCTAAAAAAGAAAATGTCTACATTTTGAGAGGGATTTTTTGTGCAGTGTTAAGAGAGGTCAAATATCTAATTTTAAATTTATTTTCTTTAACATGCAGTATGATGCATCATGCTTCTTCCTCCCCCTTAGGCATTTTATCCGATTTTATTGATGCTGCTTCAGAATTGTTATGACTGGTTTCAAGTATATTTTAATTTTTAAAAATTAATTTTACTTTAATGATAATTGCTGTAGTCTGGAGGCATAAGAAAAGCCATACTGGGGTTAGCATTGGTGTACAACGGGTTAAGCCACTTACTTGTGATGCCCAAATTCCATACTGCAATTCTGGTTCAAGTTCCAGCTGTTCCATTTTCAAGTCAGCTCGCTGCAAATGCACCTGGGAAAACATCAAAAGAGGGGGCCCGGCACAGTGGCCTAGCCTTGAATGTGCCAGCATCCCATATGAGTATCGATTCTAATTCTGGCAGCCCCATTTCCCATCCAACTCCCTGCTTGTGGCCTGGGAAAGCAGTCGAGGATGGCCCAAAGCGTTGGGACCCTGCACCCACATGAGAGACCCGGAAGAAGCTCCTGGCTCCTGACTTCGTATTGGCTCAGCTCCGGCTGTTGCATCTGCTTGGGGCGTAAATCAGTGGACAGAAGATCTTCCTCTCTGTCTCTCTTCCTCTCTCTATATCTGACTTTCCAGTAAAAGATAAATAAATATTTTTAAAAAGAAACAGCAAAAAAGGATCCCAGTATTTAGTCCCCTGCCATTCATACAGGAGACCTGAAGGAGATCATGAATTCTTGGTCTCTGCCCAAACCAGTCCTGGCTATTGCTACTCTTTGAGGAGTAAACCAGCTGACAGAAGATTGCTCTCTCACTCATTCTCACTCTGTCGCTTTGCCTTCCAAACAAAATAAAATAAATCTTAAAAAAAAATGAGGATCATCTTGTAGACTAAGTAGTTATAAACTACAAACCAGGGAGAATATCCAAGTTGTTTTCAGGATTTACACCAAACAATGAATAAGAGAAAGCATCCTTTTGAAGTCCTCAGGGAAAGCATGACCCTAGCTTTCTCAATTTTGAGCCCTTGTGTCTTCTCTGTGAACTGAATGGAAGTCCACTTTAGTAAACCTACTTCAAAATTATGACTATCCCTACTCTCATATCTTTCCTTCTTGAAACAGGAGACATACCTCCTTTTCTGATTGTTTCATTAAAACACTTCTAGTAAATACTTGAAAATTCCCCATGTTCCTTTAAAGTCACACCAACTGCCTTGTTACCAATCCAGACACAGCTGTGAAGGAAAGAGCTGTTGACCAGACCCTCAGATTTCTTTGTATGCATCATCATATTGCCACATCGTAAAGGTTTATGCAATGAGGATCTCCATAGAGTGTGCCAGGAACTGACGCTACAAGGGAGTGGTTTTTGCAACCTCTTCCTTAACTGGCCTGGGATCAACATCTGGGGAACATAGATTCAGCAGCCCAGGATAGTTAGGTGGGAAAAAATGTTCGCTATGTGAACATATCACTAACGTGGCAAGTCAGCCAAAGTACCCCCAAAGCGGCATATGACAATAAACTGAGACCTCGTCCAAGTTCTGAGTCTTCCTTTTCTACTATTGTTTAAGCCACTTAATCCAATTTAATTTCAGTATTTCTTAATTACTGTTCCTGAGAAATTGATGATCTACTGGCTGTACTACTGATGATCCACTACTGAGTATAGTGGTATTTATTATCATCATTATGTTTAAAGAGATATTGATGTCTAAAATAGTCTACAATATAAAAAAAGTGAGAGACTTGCCTGGCAGTGAAGACAGACTTCACAAGATCTATCTTGCGCTGGTTGGTATGAAAACAATTGAGGAATCCATTGGTCTTTAATTAAAGCATCATTTATTACTAAGGGAACTCCTCAGTGTGCAAATATGGATACTCAAAAGGAATAAAATCACTTGGGATCCAGACACAGCAACTCTTGGCATAAATAAAAGCAAAAGAAGGCAACAGCCAAATGCTTGAAATTCTAAACCAACACCCTATGAAGATGTGTTAAGTTTCCAAGGTTATCTGTTTAAAAGTTTTTGGTTTTAGAGCATCAACAAGATAGGAGCAGTAAAACCCTGCCTAATGAATTAGGAGAATTTTATCCGGACAGAACTCTCTCTTGCACAATATTTTAAAAGATAGTAAATCTCAGAAGTTCTCATATTATTCTTCAGAGGAATTCAAAGCAATGGCTTTGATAGTGACAGCTTTGAAAGTGGGCAAATCTTCATTTCTAAAAGAAAAATCTGAAACTAGGCTGAGGCAGTGACAGCAAAGAGTGGGCAAGCATCCTGCAAGAGCTTGTCAGCAAGGTCAGTGTCGAGTAGGGAAGTCTCATACGATCATGCTTTCTGCCACCTCTTAGGATGCGTCTTGGGCCTGGAATGTGTCTTCACCAAGAGATCAAGAGCCCTCACAGCTAGCACTGGACTGGTCATTTGTATGGGAATTCCTTTCCGTGTTTCAGACTCCAGCCGTGCTTCTTTGTTAAGTATGTCTATGTGACGGGACCAGTTCCACTTGTGTACGCCTCCCCTGCAGTGAGGAGCAGAGTCTTGCTACTGCAGCTCAGCAAGACTGCATACAGGATCGTTTCCCCACACTTGCTGCTAGGGGCCCTGCTGACCACAGGGTACTGAGGGTCACCACTGAAGCTCATCTGCTCAGACTCTTCTCTGTGTGAATAAACTTTGTTCCAGTTGGTACCTGATTGTACGGTTTTCTTTATCAATCAAGACACAGGAGAGGATGCACCCACTTCTGCATCTGATATAGACAAAAATGCAACATGCTGAACAGTCACACCTTAGGTATAGGACAAGGCCTACCTCATAGGCATCTTAGAATGAGAACAGGAATGGAAATTGTGATGTCGATTAAAGTACAGCCTGGGGTGCCTGCATCCCATATCAGAGTTCTTAGACTAGTGTCTTGTCTCCACTTCTGATTTACCTTCATGTTAATGAACACTCTGAGAGGCAGCAATGACTGCTCTAGTGTTTGGGTCCCTGCCACCCACCTGGGAGGCCAGATGGAGTTCCAGATTCTTAGCTTTGGCATAGAAAAACCATGATAGGCATTTGGAGAGTGAAACAGCAAATAGAAGATCTTTCTCTTGAGATACCTTTATTGAGAAAGAAAGAAAGAGTGAGAGAGAAATCTTCCATTTTGCTGGTTCACTCCCCAAATAGCCACAAAAGCCAGGGCTCAGCCAGGCTTAAACCAGGAGCCAGGAAATCTATCTCAGTCTCCTGCCTGTGTGGCAGGAGCCCAACAACTTGGGCCATTCTCTGCTGTCCCTCAAGGTGCAATTAGCAGAAAGTTGGATCCAAAGTACCTGGAACTCAAACCAGCATTCTGACGTGGGGTGTAGATGTTGTAGGAGCCACAGGGCCGAGCCCTGATAAGATGGTTTCATCCAGACAGGATGTAGAAGGGAGACTGAATAGATTTTCTCTTAAATTTAAGAAATTTGCTGAAATTCAATTCGTGAACACAAACTTACCTGAAGCAAACCATAAACTTTATGAGAAGTAGGCCATAGAAGCTATGTGTTCTAATTTTTTTTAATTCTTTATTTTTCATGACACAGTTCCTTAGGCTCAGGGATTTTTTCCCCCAAAAGTCAGCTGTGGAGAGCGGAGCCGTGCCTCAAAGATGGCGCTTGTGATCATTGCTTCATGGCACAGAGATGGTAAACAGGTCTTGGGAAGTTACTGAGGATTGGGCCGAGCATACATGGAAACTGCGTGATGCACACGTGATCAGAGTCATGATTGGTGTGCTCGCCGCTTGATGTGAGGAGCTGTATACGGATTGGTTTGAGTTATGCATAAAAACTGTGGGTAATAATAGAACAGGAGATTCCCTTATGCGCAAGCCAAGCGCTATGTTGTAACTGCTTTCGCTTTGCCGCTACGCTTGAAGTCTTATGTAACAAACTTTATAAAGAGTCTATACCGTGTTGGAGTCTTGCTCGCGGGACGAGGGACCCCGATAGTCAGCTCAACAAGTATCTCTACCACAACAAACCAGGAGGGATGTTCTTCAAATATTGATTTTCAGACCAAAGGGGGATTTAATCTGCTTAGAATTATACCCAAACATCTCTTCTTTCAGCAAGCTTCCCTGTTGGAAAAGTAACTTAGAAAGATAGATCAGACTGATAGAAATCAGGACCCAGGATTCTGGCCCAGCTGCTGCCTGGACAAATGTATCTGGGTAGGCACTGAACTATATTCTGGGCTGAAAGTCATAACAAAGAGTCATATCAGATGTGATATTTCAGCAGGAGGGCTGTGACACAGTAGCATGTTGACATCAAGTTAACAGGCTGGCCAAGACATCATTCTTAAGTGAATAGAATAATTCTTAGCTTACAGTGTTTGGAGTATATGGTCCCTGCCACAAAGTGGACTCTAAGAATAATTTCATAGTTTCCAAAAGGCAATCCTAAACCTAAATTTTACTGTTTTACAATCCATTGTGTTCAAAAACCTAACACAGCTTTTTCATATTTGCTTAACTTTCCCACAGCCTTTTTAATACCCTCTTTAACTCAATCACTCTCCCTGCACCAAACAAAATTTTCCACAACCATCCACCTGCCCTCATGCAAACTAACCCTGGCTCCCTTCCCATCCTCACTGTTGTTTGGGTGCCTGTCTTTACCAACTCAGCCTTCACTTCCTCCTTCCTTACACAGTTAATCTGTATTGGACCCACACTCTGTTCCAGGTGCTATCTTTGAGTATCTCATGGGTAGTATTTCTTTCAAGGTCATAGCAATCCTACACAGTAGGGACTACTATCTTAACCCTTTACCAACGAGCAAAAAGGGGCTTTGAAGAAGAGACACAATGTGCATAAGATGACACATGGAATAAATGTCAAGACCATGGCTTGGTCTTACGGGTTTTAGGATTGTTTGTGGTTGAAGCTTTTGCTTCTAGCTCCGGTGCTGTGCCCTGGGCTGTTGGCCCAGGCTACCTGTCATTCAAGGCTGATCTAACTCCCACTTCCTCCATGAAGTGAAGGGCAGCTCCAGGCTTCAATGGATCAAAGGCAACACCAAAAAATTTATTTAAGCACATCAAAGTCTGGAAACCAAATAGAGAATCAGTGAGAACACTGCATTATCCCTTGCAAAAGGTACCCTCAGGGCAAGCAGGGGAATAGTGAAGCTGCTGAACACTTAACTGGAGTCTTTCCCCAGGAAGACATTAGCAGGAGCCTGAAAACAAAACAGTGAGAAACATGAAAACAAATTGTGATAAATGCTTTGGGAACATCACTCTAAACTTTGATTTTAACACCATTTTTAGTGGAAAGGATATTTTAGAACAAAATATCAAAGTCCACCCAATTCTTATCTCTGTGTCTTTGCTCTGTTCATGCCTACAACAGGGCCTTCTTATTCACACCTGCACACCCAATCTTGACGCCTTCAAAGCTTGCAAAGAGGCCTCCAAACTCTAGGTGGCACTCTTAAGAGCCCTAGCTTCACATTTTGACAGGCTTGTGGTCATTACACCACTGTGGCCCCAACCTTATACTCAGTTTCAAACACTAAGAGACAAAAATGGTTAGATAGATAGATGTATACTTAAGTTGATATATTTACGCCATAAATGTATAGTTATAAATCATTACCTATATCAATTGATCTAGTTATCTATCTATATGGATATGTCTGAATGCCAGTCACATGGTGGGTTATTTTGACACAGAATGATAGATATCTATAAAAGGCGTAATATGTGCCAGCTCCTGTAACTAGGCACCAGCCATAAAATTAGAATAAGATCTAGCTCTTATCCCTAATTAGCTTAGAGTCAGTATTATGCCCCTAGCTGTTCATCCCGTTTAATCATCAGAGTAACTCTGTGGTACAGTTATTATTTTGAACAAAATATAGAAGGCCAGGAACAAACAGGGAAATCAAACAGCTTGCTCAAGGCTTCACAGAGAATAAATGGTCAATGTCTCTGCTCCCCCCATCCAATATAAACAGTTTTAGCCTTGATGGGTTGGCCCTTGGGTTTTTCCAAGCTCTGGTCTCCTACTTTGACCCTGTGTCTAACAGTTCAATCAGCCTATTAACTACCTTCCTTGATCTCTCTATGATTCCAGAGCCCTACATTCTACAGGTGGGGGATTGGATGGGGTAGAAATCCCTTAGGGATGTAAGTTCTTCCTTTAGACTCCAGATGGCAATCTGTCACTCGAGGCTATGTATGCTTCAGATACCTCTCCTGTCTAGGTTCCTCTGGCTCAAAGAGGTGAAGTCCACAGCTTTGGGCTCTGTAGGTCTACTAGGATCCCAATTTTTCCATCAATGATGTGCCCAATGCTTCCACCTTCATGACCCCTGTCACCTGTGTCCTTATCCTCTAGATACCAATGTCTACCTCACAAGCTATGCATTTTCTTGGGCCTCTTAGGCCTGGCTGTCCACACTCAGGTCCTTACTTCTTCCTGTATGGCCTACTCTACTGTGACCAATCAACTGATGCCTGGCCCTACCCCATGCTGTAACAGGAAGTACCATAAATGCGTTCAATCTTCTGGCAGGGCAGTCTGTCAATAACTAATAGCAGTTATAAAATGTCATGCAGGAAATACATTCTGTATCAGAGTAGAGAGGACCAGTGGGGTGTGGGGCATGTCTGAAACAATCCCTGCTGCATCCACACTTCCACACACATGCATCCCCTTCTGTGTGCATTCACATGTATGGTGTATGCATGTGATTGTATGTCTGTCTCCAGTTGCTTCTCTCTGCAACCAAAGGCCAGAATGAGGAATCTGGCCTTTGAAGAGGCAAAGAAATTCCCAAACTGAGCCAACCTCAAGCAGCAGCAGCAGCCTGCTAGCTGGAAGGAACAACGCCAGTGAGCAATACTGCTGATGCCTCAGACTCAGGAGTCAGTCACCACCGCAGAGCAGAGGGGTCAACAACACGCCCTGAGCAACTGGGGCTGCCCCTGTGGAGGTCAAAGGGGCAGGAGCAGACAACAAGATGTGGGGAAGAGCATGGAAGAAAGGCAGGGACAAGACAGGGTGCTAATACACAGGCTATAGTCCACACAGAGGTCACCTGGACAGGAGCCCATTGCACAGACCAGCGGGATGTGCTGGGGGAATGGCAAGAGAAAGCCTCTGGCTGTGGCCACACACACATCATAGCCAACCCTGGGACACTCCCACCCTGAGACAGCAGGGTCGTGGCTCTCTCGGGGACTCCTTACTAAGTCAGCACAAACAGCAGATTCACCTGCAATGCAGAGATAAAAATACAACAAATCATGTGACATAATGGCAGTTGTTTGGTGAATCATACAGATATTCTGTGCAGTCTCATGCTTCATTCAATGCTGAATAACCATGTAGGCTCTCTTGACTATGATTCCACCTTGAATCTGCTCAGAAGAAAAAGTGAAAATCTCCTGGGAGGAGAGTTGCAGATCCATCCTAATGGATTTTATTTTAAATGAAGTCACCAACAGGAGGCAAAAATGTAGAGTGTGATTCCTTGATTTCAAGAATTTCTTGGTCAGTTGTTGTCTGCTCAGTTGATTAGTAATTGATTCGTTTCTCTTTACAGTAATAGTTTCAGTGCTTCTTATGATAATAGCCTCCATGACTGTATTTTCTTTTCTAAACTGATTTTCTAATCTAAGATCACTCTGTTGTGTTTCCTGGTGCTGTGGAAAAGCAGCTAGAAATTCCTTTCCATTTCAACTCATTTGTGACCCTTGCCATATTGTCTT
The DNA here is from genome assembly GCF_017591425.1 of Ochotona curzoniae. Classification (NCBI taxonomy): domain Eukaryota; kingdom Metazoa; phylum Chordata; class Mammalia; order Lagomorpha; family Ochotonidae; genus Ochotona; species Ochotona curzoniae. The sequence goes on from NW_024467122.1 coordinate 38,417,599, forward strand.
TTCACCTTTGGTATGCCGAGCCTCCTGTGGATTGAATCTCTGTTCTTAGACACTGTCTCCTGGAAGCCACCCCTGGGAAGACACATTTGCCCCTCACTCTGAGACATGTCTGACAAAGCTTTTGGAAGGGATCTTATCCTCCTCTGAAAAGCCAGATTCCAATTCTATCTCGTCACAAGAGGGAGAGGCTGAGGCTCGCAACAGAGCTGCCCAGGAAAGAACAAGAGACATGGGGAGGTTGCCAAAAAGCTTCAGAAGGTTAAAGGCTGCAGTTTTTACTCAGTATCGATGTGGTCCCTTTTGCTTTCCTCTGAGGGGGGAAAAATAGTACTATTTAAGACAAATTTCCACTTAAGTGCAGTCATGTTCAAAGCACTCATAGAAACACTTTGAATGTATGCTCGGGGAAGAATATTTATCATTTCTAAGCAGGAAAATGAGCCAGCTATACATTTTCCTCTCACCCTACCCTAACATTCACAGTTAAAGGAATTAATCTGGTTGTGCCTGATCTCCATGACAAAGCAAGCCTCCTCTGATCTCTCCTTTTCCTCAGCCTAGAGATGATGTAACAGGAGGTGGAGATATAAATCCTCAAGAGGTGACGAAGGTGAAAGTGGGGTCAAGTCTAGAATCACCCACAGCTGCTCTGGATCGCCTTCCTAGACTGCACCCACAGCCCCAGCGGTGTGCTTAGGAGACACCACCTCAGCTCTTACTGAGTAAAGTGTGAGATCACTTATGTTGCATGTTAACACACTATTGGGAAAAACACACCTGTCATCACTAAATATATGAAATCGATTGTAGCATAACCACACAGATAACACTAAAAATTGAAAGAGAATCGTGCAATAAAAATGAACCCATTTCAAAGCTACTGCTATTTAGCAAAAGTTAACTACAAAGCCCTGAGAATGAACGCAAAATGAAAAGCTTTCGAAACAAAAGTTCTCCAAAATTCAGCTTACTGCTTTGTGATTGTGACCGCCAAGTAATGTTTCATGATCTAGGTCACTAGCAACTGTGATGACCAACATGTAAGTATATGATCACAGGTCAAGTCTATATGGCCCTAATATAATTCAGCACTGCAAATGCCAAAATTATGCCATCAGTTACTGCTTATCAGTATAGATCTAGTCTATTTATCAGTCCACATTCCACCTTATCTGACCTCAGAATATAAAAACAGTGAGCATGAACATTTAGGACACCTGTGGGTGTCATTCCAAATCTAAATCCATGACAGTGTGTGGGGAGTGAGAATAAAGCCCTCAGCCCAAGCGGTCTCCACAAATCAAAGTGACAGTTGTGGCCTCACCTGTAAAGGAGGAAGCGGCCACACTGTGATTCCTCCAGGCAGATCTCCCCTCTGTCTAGAGGAAATCCAATCAGGGCATTACCTGATTGTGCACATTGATTTCAGTCCTAATAGGTATTGATTACCTGCCAGGTCATGGCTTTCTTCTAGGTTTACTATAGAGAGAAGCCAAAAGATTTTTTTCTCACACCAGTGAGTACTTAATCTATTTTCTTACATGGTGACTGGGGCGGCCTCTGATTAATATAGTTAAGCCATTTGAACACCTGGTCAGAAAGGCAGAGAAAATCATTGCTAAGTTTTATAAATTACTCTGACTCTCTGACTGAGATACCAGGAAAAGAACACTGCCAAAAAAAAAGATGCATGGGAGGCAAAGGTTTATCTCAGCTTCCTTGGGGTTTTGAGCTGGGGCAAGGAATTAAAGTGGCCTACAACAGATGAAAAGGATAAAAGCACGTACGTGCACACACACACACACACACACACACACACACACACACACACTCACACACACATTTGGCAAATGTTTTCCAGGTCATGGGAGCCCTCATCGGGAAACAGACCTTAGTGGCAAAGCATGTTTCCATACATGGTTGAACAAAAAGGGACAACTGATGAAAGTATCTAAATTTCTTAGGGAAGCTAAAGAAAGAGACACGTTTAACAAGGACTGTTTATGCAGTCAGCTTCACAAGCCTAATGATAAGAATGTTGCTTTTCCTCTGATACAAGGAAAATATCTTCCGTAGGGGAGAGAGGTTATCTCCTGCTATGGCGCAGAAAAAAAAGAGAGAGAAGGGCTAGAACACATATTGTATTTGCCTTGTTTTGAAATTGCCTTTAGTTCAGAACAATCCTGGAATAAAGTGACCTCTTTGGAGGTGGCATGTTCTACCACCCTTCCAAAGGAACAGATGAACTGTCAGCAGAGGAGTTGTACGAGACTGGTCAGCCTGTCCTCTCTGAGCTTCCTCAATGGCTGACTTTGAGGCTGGTGGAGTTTTTATCTTGGCTTTCTTAGATATTCATCTCTAAAACTTCACCAGAACTTGTCCTGCTAGCTTATAGTTTTTAGCTATAATTTTAGACAACAAGGAACACCGTTCACCATAGAGAAGGGAGAGATGGGAGTTACTGCACCCAGAGTTGGTCCCTCCTCTGCCAGCAACAAGCATGCTGTCACCCTATGGGTCTGTTACTCCATCTTCAAAATGGGACTGGTAGGCTACTTTCAGACACATCTAAAAGGAGAATTGAGGGCAAATTTTATAATGGTTCAAATGACTTATAGTTTACTGAAAAGCAAATACGTAATTTAAAGATAGCCAGGAGGCATAGAGTGTTTGCACACAGAAGCAGAGAACGGAAGCAATTAGTCAAACAAGTTCTGCAGAAACCATTGCTACTTACCATAGGGAGGAAAAGCAATGCAACACACTTGCCAATATTTGTTTCACCAATCTATTTCAGATACAAAGACGAGTTTGGCTGCCTGAATTACCCAGATAGCTCCCTTTAAAATCTCTGTATGGTGTGTGTAACTTCAATAGGACACTCTTCTCTTCTTCAGTGGATAAGACAATAGGACTATAGTTACGTTTCTCCCCTGGAATTTAATTTCTGAAAGAGATACATTATTATGCTGTGTTCATCCAAATGGAACATCAGAGGTCACAAGATCTAACAGGAGGTTAGCCAAAGGGTTGAGATTCAGAGTCTTCCAGAAAGTGTTTCTTCCAGCTATCTCTCTTGTATGTCAGACTGGACCCCAGGGATTTCTGGGTAACAGGCAAGACATTGCAACTTTTCCCTGTGGTCATGCTGTGAGGATCTCAATATATGACAATGCCTCAGGCTTGCAGAAGCTTTGGGATATTTTCTTCTGGTCATTATTCTAATTTCTGGAGTTTGTGAAAGTTCTTCCCAGACCAGTAAATAGAATGAGAGGGTGAATTGCCAGCTTCACATATTCAATTTAAATGTTATTTGGAAGGGGAACTTTCTGTGCCTTGTTCTTTGATCCTACAAGTGAGTTCATCTTCCTAACTTTTACAAACATATTTGATACATGTAGCTGGAAGTCAGTGTTTTTTAGCATATAAGACTAATTCATTCTCACTATTGTTATAACTTAGGTATGTTACTCTTTAGCATGGCAATCTTATCTTCATAAAATGGGTCATTTACATAATGCATAAAAGTTATTGGGAACTTTAATCTGAAACTCTTATGTATGTTACATTTTTACTATGGCCTTGGGTAGAGATAGTCAGTACTTCATATTTATGTTCATACAAGGTTATATGCAATTTTCTGAGTATAAATAATTGCCTACAGGGGAAAAATTCTGCTTCTATAAGAAATTTCTGTTACAGTATCTTAAGAAGAAATTGGCTAAACAAATGTGACAAACCAAGCTGCCTACCCACTTATGCCACTGTTCCAGCAGCCTTGTACAATCCTGGAAGCTGTCAAATTCAACACCACGTCTCCTGAACTTGAGAACTCAAACTTTCTTATACTTTACTGTCTATGTCTTACCCCAAAACTGCAAAAAATTAAAATAAAAGCCAAAAATCCTCTTTGGCATAAACACTAAGATCCTTTTATCCAAGTAATAGTTTTACTGCTATCCTAAGACATGGTCTCTCCCAGAAGCTGCTCAGCTCAGCTCAGCTCAGTTCATTGGAGGTAATCAATCCTGCCCTGCAGAGAGATCCACTTCTGTGTTCATCCTGGACCCTGACTTGGAGAATGAGCAACTGATGTTATGTGGCAATCCACCAGGAGCAAGAGAAAAGACCTATAGTACCTTCACTTGTTTGTAAGGTTATCATAAGAATACCATCTGAATCATACCTAGAACCCAACATTTATGCCCAGAATTTTACACCAACAAACACTGAGTTCTTTAAAAATTTAAGAAAAATCGTGATGCAGAAAGATAGGTCCAAATCAAGGAACTTGTGCAAGAATATTATCTTCTGACTATAGAAAGTAAGAAATGTAAAAATTTATCACGTTCCAAAAATGCTGGTGGGAAAAATTTCTTCTTACACCTATACAAGACCTCAGGTTAAATATACATAACAGAGACAGGTTCTTTGATTTGGGGTCCAGGCTGACCACAGTTCCCCTGCAAGGAGAGCAGTGACGTGGAATACGACAGACTGTACCCAGTCTGACCAGCAGGTGACTTGAGCAGCTTTCCTCCTCCCTGCTCTCTCCAACACCAACAAACCTACACCCCTGGGTATGTAACTTCAGCTACGCTTACACATAACACCATGCCCATAGGAGCATACATTTGTTTGATAAATGTAGCTAAACACCAATTCTTTATTTAAATAACTGATTTTGGTTCAACAATATCTAGTACCACTGCTTGCCTCTAGCCTCACGAGAAAACGTTTTAGCCTCAGGAGAGAATGTCCGTAAGGTATTGTTTACCTTTTCCTTCTCACCCATCTCTCAAAAGTTGCAAATTGGAATTTTGAAGAACAGCCTGGATGATCAATTCTTGATAGCCTCCAATGCTACATTTCAACTTACTGAGCAAAACTATCTCTCTCTGTCCTGAGGCTTCTATTTTGAGTTTTCTCTTGGCACCATTTTAGCATGCACTTAAAACTGGGGAAAAAATTTTTTTTAGCTTGGATAAGATGCAGAATAATGTTCTGTTATGTATGACTGAGAGGTAGAAAAAGTATTTCACAGAAAGAAAGCTGTCTTCATGTGGTGACAGGGAATTTAATTTTAGCACTGTTAGCATGCAGGTCAAAATACTAAGAGTGTTTTCATATTTTATGATGGTTGCTATTCATGCATAACAACTATGGTTGATGTGCAGTCTGGTTGCATCTGAAGAGTTCTAGTCTGTCTGCATTATTCAGTAAATACTCATATGTAAGTTGAGTGAGAGCATTTCCATGTGATAGTGTTTATTATCTCATTTCTCAGTCATAGATAAAACTCAGAGGACAGTCTTCTATGAATGCATTCAAAGAATGATCCCAGAACATTTTTAATGTATGCACATAGTTGCTACAATTATTTCTCTTGGTAGCATGTTTTACACATTGATGGCAAGGGACTTGAGGGTATCCATTAAGAATATAAGCATCAAAAAAAAAAAGTCAAGACTTAGAAACAATTAATTCAAGAATATTGTTCTCATGGGCCCTTGGTGAGGCTCTCTTCACTTTTTCTGCTGCCCCAGAACAATGCAGGATAATTTCAAAGACTGCTACAGTCAAAAGTATTGCTTCTATAAATACTGACAGGAGCATTGTCTGGGAAGCAACATCATCTTGTCCCAGAAGCTGACAGAATTGGTCTGTTGAAAATACCGAAGTCGATCCAATGTGGCAAATCAAAACAATGAAAGTCAAGACACATTTTTCCAAGGTGTCTCAAAGCAAGCTCGAAGCTTTCCTTTGAAAAATTGTGACTCTAGCACAACCTCTTCGAACTTGTATAGGTTAAAATCTTTTTCTTACAAAATGAACCCTTCACAGGAAATGCTGAGCAATAACTTACAGTATTGTGAAACAATCCACTTTAAAGCTAATTGCTAAAGGAGGCCATAATTTTAAAAAATGAATCAATGTGAACTGTGGTGTATTCCTCATTCTGTTTCTCCTAGACATTTTTATACTCCAGGGTGCAGTGGAGAAATCTTTGACTCCATAATTCATGGTCAGAGTATATGTCTGCCTGGTCCTTTTCCTTCCTCACCAACCATATTGTAACTTCCCAAACTTTATGCTACCTGTTATCACCCTCTGGTTGTTGGTCCATTACCAAAGCTTCAGTTATATAGTCCTATGTAACTTTCTCTTTAATTTTTTGATTTCCATATCAAAGCTAGTGCCAATTGCCAGATTTGATATGATTGCCATATGTCACTCAGACTTGCAACCTGATCACCTACTTGCATAGCTTACATGCATGCTAACTAGGCAGAATCCAGCCCCTCTGAATGTTGTCCATAGTAACATCATCTAACAATAAGTTCTGGGGATGGCATTCTGTAATAAACATATTAAAGTACATAACAAACATTAAATTTATAAGCAACCTGTCTCATAAACAGAGAGAATTCATTTTCTTGTACTTCTATATTCTGTCTCTGTCTTTGTCTTATCTGAATGATAAGCTTTGCATTCACCTTTGTTTCATTCTCCCAAGCTTATCTCACTTGACCTAAATCTCCCACTTCTCTCCTGTGTATTAAAAACAGTCAGTTTCACTTCCTACTTAGCTAAAACAAAAACTTGCTAATATATGTTCTCCCCATTTCCATTCTCAAAACCTCAAAACTTCATAGAATCCTCAGACATTCTCCCTTCATAGTCTCCATGTAGTCTTGATTCTTTGCCTTTCTATTTATTCCCAGACGTTGCTCCATTAATCAGTTATCCTCTATCCTCTACCTCTTTATGAAACATGCAACTTCTTTGTTTCCACCTGATCCAAGAAAAATGAAAGGCCTCCTATGACCCCTGGTGAGCTCTTGATTCTACCAACACCCATAACTCCCCCTCTGTGCTACACTCTTTCCTTTTGTACAAGTTCTGTCTGCATTTACTGACTCACACTGACTTCTCAACTCACTGTACTATTTTCTCTCATGGCCGTTTTACTGAAATAACTGTCCTGAAGCTCCTCAGTTCCAAAACACCAATTCCAATAGCCTCATTAAATGTTTTAGCTTTTTCAGCTTCTCTAACACCCTTGCCAAGGCTCACACTCTCATGATTCTCAAGATCCTTTGCCCTCCTATATTCTGTGTCTCCTCAGTTCTGAGACCCTGAGCACCTTATTAACACCTATGAGATTTCTTTTTTTCCCACATCACTCTTTATTCTATTCCTTAAACATGCATTTTCCCCAAGATCTCACAAGTTATCATTCCTTTATATATATATTCTTTTTCAGGAAAATTCCAGTGTCCTGTGTGTCTGCCTGCAAACCACATTTCCCAAACAGCTCTATTTGATCATGTGCAGGTACCTCAAATTCAGCAAATGCAAAATTTAGCTTATTGCTTTCCCCATACGCTTACTTTTCTTGCCTGAATTTCATGCTTTATCAATTTTCTTCCTTCTTCTAAAAAGCCCATGGTGTGGGTGGATGTTGTGATGACCCAGGTTAAGCCAGCACCTGCAATGCTAATATCCCATATGAGCACCAGTTTTGGTCTTAGTTGCTCCACTTCCAGTCCAGCTCCCTGCTAATGTGCCCAAGAAAGCAACAAAAAATGACCAAAGTATCCTATCTACACAGGAGTCTGAAAGGGAGTTTCAAGATCTTGGTTTAGCCTGGCCCAACTCTGGCAACCATTCAAGGAATGAACCAAATCAATGGGCGAAAGATTGCATTTCTCTCTCTCTCTCTGCAACTCTGTCTTTCAAGTAAATCAGTCTTCTCTAAAAATACAAAATTATTCCATTTACTGTCTCAAACACAATTCAACACTACTTCCTAGATACTTTTGGAGTTATCTTCATACTGGGGTTTCTTTCTTCTTTCCTCCAGCAATGCAAACACTACATAACCCCTCAGACCTAGAGGTCAAGTTCCTACTGCTCCACGGCATGACCACTTTCTCCTCTCCCATATCACTTCAGTCTGTTTCCTTGATTATCACTTAACAAATTGTTATTTGGGATTTGTTTGCTTTTATATCATATTTTCTTTGAGAATATTTGAAAGGCAGAGACATGGAGAGACAAAGAGAGACTGGCAGATAAGGAGGAATCTCTCAATCACTGGTTCACCCTAGAAATACCAACAATAGCTAAAACCAAGAACTGAAAACTCAACCCAGGTTTCCCCTCTGGAAAGAAGCAAGCCAAGCACATGCTGTATCCAAGGGTGGCACTCCCAGCAGGAAGCTGGTATCACTAGCAGAGCCAGGACTTGAACCCGGGCACTGCCATGTGGGATGTAGATGCCACAAGCAACATCTTAACCACCATGTCACATATTCACCCCTGTTTGCTTATCACATTTTTACTTAGCCATGAATTCATACCTCACTTACTGAATTAGATTGCAATTGCATTTTTTTTTCAAAAGCCACATTCATGGATTGCATTTCCTCAATCTACCTCCCTCATTCATGTATTCAAACCATTTGTAGACTGTATACTTAACTGTTTGCCTGCCATAACAAAATACCATATTCTAATAAAAAGCAGAAAATGGTTTCTCATTGGCTTGGAGGGTGCATAGACCAATATCAAGGTACTTGTAAATCTGATTGTGGGTGAGAACTTGTTTCTTGGTTCACATATAACTAGACAACAAATGAGGTGAAAGAGATTAGGTCTACCTACCCTTATCACCTAATCATTTCTGAAAAACATCATCTCCTAATGTCTTGTGGGTTAGGATTTTAAAAGTTTAGGTGGACACAAACATTCAGTACCGAACAAGGCAGTAACATATCGTACAATGAGGAGGATACACTCAGAACTGGACCCTTGGCAATCTTGTCACTGTGTGAATATCACAGGACATGCTTACAACAAACCAGTGTGGCAATGATGACCTCAGTAGGCAATATTAAGAGATCCTAATAGGATTGCCATCATATACACTGTCTATTGGCCAAAACAGTACACGTGTTCGACTATACTATAATGTCAAATACAATGTTGAGTACTGGGAAAGAGATATATGAGATATTCTTGGCCATAGAAGAATTTATCAGACAATGGAACCAGCAGAAATGGGTACAGAAATGTAATAGAAATTGTGCTAGAAGTATGTATAATGTACCTTAAACATGAAAAAAAGTGATTTTTTATGGGAATTTCAAAATGATCCTAAAGATGACACTTACATTTTTTTCTTAATGGCACAATGATAGCTTAAAAGGTAGACAATGGTGAAAAGGGCATCACACATATATAAAATATAAATAGTCTAAAAATAATATAGTTTATTTACAGAAATAATTAGGCATGAGATCCAGACTATTCACAGGAATTTAGAAGGATTAAATTTCAAAAAGGTCTTAAATTTCAAGTTAAGTAAGTTCTTAAGGAAATTTAACCTTCCCAAACCTTTGGATAATAGGAAATCATTATTTAAAGTGCAGCCTTTCATTTAAATTATACTTACAAAAATACGACCCTTTCATTTAAATTGTACGTACTTAGGCAAATCATTTTTTCTCATTATGGAATGGTGTGTTCTATAGCAGAAAGTGATATCTGGAAGCAGCTTCTAGTGGTGCCATAACAAAGACCTAAAGGGTATGGCATTTGGTTCGTGCTTGGCAGTGAGTGAACCAATTGGCAGATATAAAACTGGGACTAACTCAGAAGAGATAACATTGTCTTACCAAGATTTTGGATTTTCAAGCCAAACATGGAAATTCTCAACTGGTGGTTCTCTTTAAATACTTTGATACTTTGTTTCCCAGACTGGTTATACTGAGACATGGTAGAATCTTTAAGAGTGGGAGCTCAGCAGAAAGTAATTAGGTCACTGGCAATAACTCCCCAGAAAGAATTAAGTACTCCTGGAACCACAATCAGTTCACTCAAAAATGCCTTGTCATAAAAAAGGTTGAGCCTGCTCCCCGACTCACATTTAGCTGCCTGCTCATCATGTTTCTCCCTGCACATGCTCCTACCATGACACTACTATGTGATGCAGTAGTCAGAAGGCCTAAACTTTTAAATCTCTAGAACCAAGAATGAAGTAAACCACTTTGCTTTATAAAGCCTTCAGCGTCAAGTATTTAATTAAAGCAACAGAAAACAGGCTAATATGGCTGGCGTTTTTTGTTGTTGTTACTGTTGTTGATTTTTCGTTTTATTTTGTTTTGTTTTAGTCAAGTATGATAAGCAACGGAAAAACAGATAATCCGAAAAAACACTTAGAAGCAGAAGCTAAAAGTCATACAGAGGAGCCAGGATTTGCCAGTTGGGAAATGACAACTTTGAGCATCTGCACTCTTCAGAAAGCAACAGATTCTCAAAGTAAGGAATGATTTTCAGGGTAAAGATTTAAGAAATATAATATGTGATATTTAAAATCCCATGTTGAGACCATCAGAAAATTTTAAGGAAGTGACTATGAGCTACTTTCAACTGGGAAAAAGGCTTCCAAGAAGCTTGAATTAATGTCTTATAGCAGTGGTATAAATGGCAGCCGAGAGGGAATGGTCCATCTCCAGAAGAATTATCGATATGACTTTGGGGACATGTAATGATCCTCATCAACTCACAGAAAACATGCAACTTTTCAAGGGAATCATAACATCTGAAAAGGCCTGGAGCTCAGACAAAATGAAGAAACCACTGAGCTCTCATTTTCTATTGGCAGGAAGTAGACGAGAAAGCTATTCAGCTGTACACAAAGTTCACTGATAGAAAAACAAATTTCAAAATGTGAATGAAGAATCAGGACGATGGAGTCATGCCTAGAAGAACAGTCGTTTGGGAAACACTCCAAACTCACCACATGCTCTAATCAAGCAATACTCCTGCGTATAAATGGGGGAAGTTGGTAACGTGGAGCTAACAGGACCGTAGAGTTAACTCAATTACTTCTTGCTCTGTGTTTTCTCCCATCTAAGCAGGACATCTATTGGAATAACCTAGGTGTATGAAGAGCAGACAGTTGCTTACTTGTTTGTTTTTTAATTTACAGAGCTCTAAAATAAGACACACACCCAAGCAGTTGCACTTAGGTCATCGTCCACTACTTTTCCCAGGCACTTTAGTAGGGAGATGGATTGGATGGGAAAGGGAGGCTGGCACTGCAGTGGAAACTTAACCTGTTAGGCTGCAGCGCCAGTCCTGGAAATGTTTCTTGAATGGGCACAACACTGAAAGCAGAAGGTTTAGCCCACCTGGAGTTTGTCGTCTGGGTCCCTGGCAAGGCTCTCTCAACAGGTTCTGCCCTGTACAGGCACCAGGAGGCTGGGCCCATAACCTTCTTCACCTTCCCTGCTGACTTCACTTATATTTGCCACATTCTTCCTTTCAGTGGCTGTGTAGTCCTTTCATTGCTTAAAGGTGACTTATAAAAACTCTACTCTTTCCTTGATTGTATAGTTTTTTTAAAATGTGTCCATTTCTGAATTAATTCTCAGGCTTACAGAAAAAATTATCCTTCCATTCTTGCTCCTACACTATTTCTATCTGGCATATTTGCCAACCAAAAAATACTATGGAGGATAATTTTAAAAGAAGACACAGAGAAAACAAGAGAAATACCTTTCTTTAGCAGGAAATAAGTTTTTGAAAATGTTCCTTTTGGGCCCCGACATGATAGCATAATGGTTAGTCCTTGCCTTGCATGTGCTAGGATCCCATATGGGCAGTGGTTCTAATCCCAGGAGTCCAGCTTGCCATCCAGCTTCCTGCTTGTGGCCTGGGAAAGCAGTTAAGGACGGCCCAAAGCCTTGGGACCCAGCACCCGAGTGAGAGACCCGGAAGAGCTCCTAGCTCCTGGTTCCGGATTGGCTCAGCTCCAGCTGTTGTGACCGCTTGGGGAGTGAATCATCAGACGGAAGATCTTCCTCTGTGTATATCTGCCTTTCCAATAAAAATAAATAAATCTTTTAAAAAAAAAGAAAATGTTCCTTTTAATGAGACTCTCAACAGGTAAGCATATATTTATCCTAATGCTTCGGTTTAAATTGTCTGTTTAGTTTAAACATTTAATCTTGAATAGATGAATGGTTGTTTTTTTTTTCTACCCAGCTTCTCTCTTTTCCTTGTTTCTCTAGTGCCAGAAGACTTCTTGTCACTCCTTGGTAAATTTTTAACTTTTATTGTGCTGGGAAAAGTTCTGGAAGCAAAGTCAGCAACACCTGTTCTGGAACACATTCTTGGTCATCTGCCTACTTTTCTAATGGCTCTTTTTAAGCTTTCTCCCTGTGGAGCTCTCCTTCCCACCTTTCTGTTGAAGTGGTTGAGGGGCTTTTCTAATCAGCTTTTACCTCTTCTCTTTCGGTGGCCCTCCTCACATAGCAAATCTGTTAGTTCAGCTTTGCCCTTGCATTAGTTTGGGTCCTCTGAGAAGCAGAAGACAGGATTAAATGTACCAGAACTTTCTTGAGGGAAAGTGGCTGTGAAGGAAGCTTATAGAGGTCAGGACATCTAGCAGATTGCCATGTCATTCTGACCCTGAAAGTAGGAAAGTTGGGTCGAAGTGTCCTGGACTGCTGTGCAGTTCTAAAGAGTGCTTGGAGTGATCATTAGAGAGTGACCGATGTAATTTATCATCAAAGTTCCCATCTTGGGGCCTTCCTAGTTGGGTCACTGTCTAGGAGAAACTCCTAAAAATGGATCTCGGTGCAAATGTGGGAAGGATTGCAAAAGAGAGCAGCCAGTGCCATGGGCTGGTTATGCTCCCTGCAGTCAGCGATGTATTTGCAGGACTACCACATTCCATAGCCAGTAATTAGCTCCCAATACTCCTCTCCAGCTCTACTCTGAAAATTAAAGTCAGAATTCAATCTCCATCAGTTATTTTAAATAGATACCTCCCACATGCATCTCATTTATGTATAAAGTAAGTCCTTATTGAGTCTGTGTTAGATACAGACAATCTACTATTTTTAAAGAAGTTTGTAGACTGGAAAGGCAGACAAACATGTAATAAATAATTAGGAGTCATTTGTTGTAATGATTGTGAACCTGTTTTTGTGAGTATCAAGCATGGGTACAAATGCCGGGAATATAAGCATAAATAAAACATAATAATATGCCCTTGTTGGATAACCTGTACCCATTGAATAAGTCCAGTAAATAACCTAATTAGCATGCAATGCAGTATATGAAATAAAAAAGACCATCTCAGCTTAAAACATTAACAGCAGGTGTCCAAAGGAACAAAGGAAAGCACACAGTTTTCTAGTTTCTCAGAATGGAAGAAACAATGCAGTTTGTGAACTACATGGTCATAATCATTGCAATTGGTTATTTCAACAATTTAAGTAGAAGAAGAAAAAGCAAGAATGTTTACCTAACAATTCAAAGTCTGCAAAACGGATAAGGGAGGCATTGTAAAGATTTTGAAGACATACACACTGTGAAAATTTGTTGACAGAATGGATTTAGAGAAGCAGAAAAACACTTTCTGCACAGGAACATGCCCAGCACCTCTCTTGTCTTGTGTATTTCCACCATTCACACAAGTGCTCCTTTCATAGCCTTCAGTGAGATGTTACCATGGAGCTTGAAATGCATGAAACAAATGCATGTTGAATAAACTCAGCAATAACTATAGCACCATTTCCTGTGTTGTCAGGGCTCCTAGCTACAAGGACAGTGTCCATTTTGGCTGGTTTAAGCAGAGTGTTACATTGCTTACAGAAAGGTGGGAGAGCTGGAGAAAGACTAGCAACTAAGTTTCCAGAATGATGCCCAAGCTCAAACCACACAACTGTCTGATGAGGAGCTTGCTGCTATCACCTCCAATGCCAAAATAAAACACAGGATCTTGGCTACAATGGCTGCTATGGCCAGTATCACTGCCACTTTTCCACCAGGCAGTTGGCCTTGCTGGTATTGCATTGCTGTTACATCCAAACTAGACACCCTGGTTGCCCATACCACAAGAACAAACCGAAGTCCTTTATGAACCCTGTTTTCTTTGAGTACTCACTTACGACATCAAGTCTTATGTGGGTGTGTCAGATGAAACCTCCATCTCTGGCCTGAGTCTCAACTTACAAGGGAGACAGAGGAATTCGAACTTTATCTTTAAATTCTAACTTCCGTGCAGGGAAAGCAGGGCTCTTCAGGGCGGAATGTCCCAGTTATGGAGAACATTCCAATTGCAATGGGCAATCATGCAGACAATGCACATAGCAGGAGTCACCTTGTGACTTTATTTAACAATTAATTTAACTGCCCATATAGAGAAAGCACCCACCAGCACAGAATTTAGAAAGAACTTCTTCCGCCTTAGAGCACACATTTCAGAAACTGAGAGATCTTTCAAAACTGCTGCAGACACAGGTAACCTAGCAAACCCTGATTGCAACCAACATGTGACATCACTTAAAATGAATAGTGAAGGCCATGTGCCACAAAGCACAATCTTCTGTAAGCTTACCAAGTTGGCTGACAATTTCGTCTATCTGGTGGATTCCATTATTTATCTTGGATTGAATAATGGTCTGTTTTCTTCTTCCTCCTTCAAATTGAACAGTTTGGGAGTGCTGTGTATCATTCTGTCAGTGGCCACTGCTAGCTCTTGAATAATATTTGCTCAAATGTTTTATAGTCTAATTCAGTATTTCCAGGAGAACGTTCCTGATTGAAGTGTTCTATCTTAGTGGTGTCTGAGCAGATGCCACTTGCCACATAAAGCTATGGAACCGCTGAAATGTGGTGTTACAGTGGGGATGAATTTTTTGTTTTACATAATGTTAGTTAAGCTAAATTAAAATTTAAACAGTCACATATAGTCAGTGAATTAGTGTAGTTCTAAAATTTGAATATTAAAAAATATTTTAAGAGTAGCTATTGGTGTTGAGATCACAAGCAGACATTCAGAAAATGTGCTTATATTTTCTGTGATAACAACTGCCTGTCAGTAGTAAGCCTCCAGGACATCTTAGTCACACACATATGTACACTCCCACACATACACACGTGTATCTTCGCCACACACATAAGTGAGCGGTTAAGGTAAAGGGGACATTTTAGCAATAAATAGGAAAGTAACTGCTGCTTCCTTGTCAGTACTATAAAGGCAAGTATTGTGAAAAAAAATTTAGTGCTTAGAAATGATTGTTGTGTGATCTCCCGTGAAAACAATGTACCTCACTCATTACTGTTTTTAATTTCTTCTTTTTAAAAGTTATTTAATTTTTTATTCAAAAATCATATTTGCAGAGAGAAGGAAAGACAGACAGAAACATCTTCTATCAGCTGGTTCACTCCCCAAGTGGCCTCAACAGCTGGAACTGAAGTGATCCGAATCCAGGAGCCAGGAACCTCTTCAGGGTCTCCCACGTGGGTGCCAGGTCCCAAAACTTTGGGCCATGCTCTACTGCTTTTTCAAACTACAAGCAGAGAGCTGGACGGGATGTGAAGCAGCTGGGACATGTACAAGCACCCAATCAAAAAATAAAAATAATTCTACAAAAATTTTTAACAAATGATATATGATAAAAATAAAATTTTATTCATATGGGTGTATGATATTTTTTTTAAATCACCTCTCTACTAACTGAAAAATAGTAATAATTGTGTGCCTTCTATGTGCCAGGAGTTTATACATGATCCCATCTAATTCTAACAATAACTCTATAAGATGGGCACTCACAATAGGAAACTAAAATTAAAAGAAGTGAAATCATTTTCCCCAAAATCACAGAGCATTTAAGAGGTTGAGTTAGGATTGAAGGACAATCCTATCTGGCCCTTGGAGCTTAATGCTGGACATGCTGAATTGCCACTCTCCAGAATACAGAACAGAACAATTTTGTTCCTATTGCATTGCAAAGTAACTTGAGCAGAACAGAACCCGGAAGTTCAAATTGGTTAACCTGCACAAAAGGTGTTTGATTGTAATTTTGTCACATATGCATAGTCCTCAGGTCTCAAGTGGCTTGTTCTCTAAACCTAAAAATTAATTGTTGGGTGCATAGGATTCATATTCTTCAAGCAACAGAATTAATGATAGGAACTGGATTTCTGGATGATTCCAATCATATTTTTCTCAAAATGTATCTGAATTATTAAACAATAGCAAGGAAAAGTAGGGAAAAAAATCAAGACCTGCCATGTCAACAATAAGCATTCACACAGAGAACCAGATTTCTGTTTAAGGAAAAATACCCTACAGAATTGCAAAGATAAGAAGTATAATTCTGTGTGTGTGCTTAGGTAAACAGGTCCTTTTTCTCATGGACTTTAGAAGCTAATGGGATCAGCTCTCCACAACGCCTATTTTAACTTTGTATTACTTACATTTAATCTTCCTCACAGAGGTGAATAATTAGAGTTCTTTTATGTTCATCAGAATTTATTAAGATTGGCTGTTGAGCAATTGGGGGAAAATGAGGAAGCCAACAGACAAAGGAAGGGTTTGTGAAGTTTGATTTTCCTAATGAAACTGGGAAAAAACAGAAGCAAAAGAAAATAATGAGGTTAACAATGGCATGTATATACCTGAGTAAAGTTTGTTTTTTATAAAAATTAGCTGAAAAGTGACAAAAGCTTGGCACACGCTTATTCAAGACATTCAGAATCTTGGATCATAACCAATCTTGCTTAATATGACTGGTTGAGATATTTCTCCTACCCCTATATTCGCCAGAAGCTCAGTTAGTGCAAGGCACCTTGGAGGAAGGGGTATCCACAATGTCTGGATGCAAGGTGTCTCTGACACCAGAGTGGCCTCCAAGTGACTTTGAGAGCAGTGGATGACCAACGCCCAAATTATGAGTCCAGGGTTTTCAACTCAGGAAGCACTTAAGATGCAGCGTTGTTATTTTTGGCAATGAATTAAGTGAGCAACCTCCATGGGGAGAAATATTAGAAATCTTCCAGTATTATCTAGCTCCAAAGAGGAAGAACATTAAATTTGGAATGGTTTGCAGAGACCAGGGCATTCTCATCTATAAGAAAAACATACTTGATTTATTTTCAAGTGTCAAGTTTTCTAGATTGCCCAACTTATAAATATATGGGCTACTTCTCTCTCTCTCTTTTTTACAATGGACCTTCAAATTTATTTTAATTTAACTTCTCAGTCCTCATCCTCTCAAAGACAGGACATAAACTGATATCACTTTGTTCCTTTCTTTTTGAAACTCTCTTCACTCAATATTTTTTGCTCTCCTACTCTTAAAAATATTTCAATTCTGTTTTTTAATGACTTTATCCTTCTGGAATTCTAAGTTACACTATTTATATTCCTAGTATTGTACTTAAACTCTTTTTATTTACATGTAACTTGAGCAATCAGCATATCTTTATTATTGCATATCTTTATTATTGCCTATTTTTATATCTGTTGACTCTTGAAGTCCAGGACTTTCCATCAATATCTGGTAGTAAACTAATTTTATCAACCCAGTAGATTCTACTTCCTAAAAGATATTTTTTTAACCACCTAATCTCTCTACTCTGTCCCACTACTCCCACTTCAATAATTTTGAGGCAATCATTATTTCAATCCTCAGTTATTAGATAGGAGCCCAAATCCTTTTTTAGTTTCCAAGGAATTTTTTGTTGTTTTGTTTTGTTTTGTTTTGTTTTGTTTGTTTTGTTTTGTGTCTATGGATTCCTTTTGTTCAAGTAGTATTCTGAAAGTTTTCTGGAACATACTGTGTCCTTGTTCAAAAATCCCTGATAGTTAATGAAGGATTATGTATACTCAGGCATATTAAATAATGCACAGAGAAAATAGTTTAACTTCTTTATGGTGTTCCCTTCTCTGTATAATATGGCCTTAGCCTAAAAATATAAAAGGGCATGTTAGCACACTAACTAGTTAAGATCATGGACTCTCCCTGAGTTTGAAACCTCCTCTGCTGAGAAGTACCTGCAGGCAGAATTCCAGCATAGTCTCAGGAGGTCACACCTTTATGCACACACACCTTCTCAGATATTCAGGCATGATAATCTAGGTATTGCTGTGGAAGGAATTCTGCAGGTGCAATTACAGTCCCACATCAGTTGACCTAAAGGTAGGGAGATCATCCAGATGGGTCTGATATAATCAAATGAGTAACTAGAAGGACAAGTCAGAAGTGCTGATCATGAAAAAATTCAGTGTGTTATTGTCAGCTTGAAGATGGAGGAGGCTTCCTAAAACGGAATGAAGCAGCTCCTGAGAGTTCCTCAGCTGATAGCGAGCAGGAAAAAACGGGACCTCAGAAATACAGCTGCAAGGAAGTGGAATCTGACCTAGTTAAGTCATGCTGGAACTCTGACCACAGAAAGGTGTACTAATAATAAATGGGAGAGTGTGGTGAGGAGGTAGGGTGGGGGAGTGTGTGGCAGGGTGGGTAGTGCAGTGGCTCAACTGACTAATTCTCCACCTTGTAGCATTGGCATTTCATATGGGCACTGGTTTATGTCCTGGATGCTACACTTCCCAGCAGCTCCCTGCTAATGGCCTGGGAAAGCCATAGGGGATGGCTCAAATCCTTGCATTCCTGCATCTACTTAGGAAACCTGGAAGAAGCTCTTGACTCCTGGCTTTGAATCAACTCACTCTGGCTGTTGCAGCCATTTGGGGAATGAACCAGAAGATGGAAGACATCTCTCTGTGTCTTTCCTTTTTTCTGTAATCTGTCTTTCAAATAAAAAGTAAATCTTAAAAACATATATATGCTCTTAGAAACTCTTAATTACATGGCAATTTGTCACACAGACTAGAACTTCAGAACTTGACAGCTCACTTTCTTCAGACTGATCAATCTGAGATTGTGAGAAAGTGTGACCACAGTAATTTTCCATTGGAAAAAAATGTCACAATCTGTTAGAAGTGAGTACATCTGGGCCCGGCACAGTGGCCTAGTGGCTAAAATCCTCGCCTTGAATGCACCAGGATCCCATATGGGCCCCAGTTCTAAGCTCGGAGGTCCCACTTCCCATCCAGTTACCTGCTTGTTGCCTGAAAGAGGAGTTGAGGATGTCTTAGAATCCTGAATCCACATGGGAGACATGAAGGAAGCTCTTATCTCCTGGCTTCTGAAAGGCACAGCTCCAGCTGTTGTGGTCACTTGGGGAGTGAATCATTGGACGAAGATCCTCCTGTCTCTTCCCCTTTCTGTATATCTGACTTTCCAATTAATAAATAAGTAAACAAATAAGTATGTGATCAAAAGTAATAAGATGCTGGCCAACTGCGCTCATAAGTAGTTCAGAGAACTGATAAATTACTTAATTCAAAATCTACCTAAAAGGAAAACCTTTACTTTTTTGCTTAAAAATGAAGTTTTGTCTGACAATTTATTAATGCCTTAGATGTAAACATCAAAGGTATGCTTACCAAACTAACGAATGGCAACAAATTAGAAGAGTATCGAATGTACTAGAGAATAGAATCAAAATCCCGAAGATTCTCATACTACATAATTATACACCAAATCTGCCACAATAAGGTTTTTAATGACAGACTGAGATATCTGATACTGGAGTTCTGAATTGGGAATCATTGACTTTATATTTGCTCTTACAAAAAATAACATTACACAGGAGTTGGTTGACTCTGACCTTACTTCATGTCTACGGGACGATGTGCCTGTCAGAGCCTGGACTGGAACTGAAGACTAGCAGAACTAGACATGCCATCGTTTCAGACCAGAACTACAGAAAGAAACTCAGTACTGCTTGCTACAATGACTTAGGGAAGCAAGAGTTTATAAAAACCATAACTAGATTTATAGGAGTCTTAAGAAGCATATCAAAAAAGAAACATAATGGGCCCAGAAATCTCTAACTTGGAAAAGAGAAAAGGAGAATATATGTCCTAACTCAAAAACTAAAGCAGGTGAAATGGAAACAAATAATTTTGTTTTGTATATGTTCAGAAAATTGAATTAAAATAAATGGATATAAACTGTGGGAAGGTAGAATGTGATCAACACAAGAACTCTTCAAAGTTCAGAAGCCTCCCAGAAGTCCTGGCTGCCTTAGGGAATGAGGACTTCTGAGTCAGCAGAGAAAAATTCCCCAAGCAACCAGAATGGCCACCGGTCAGACACCGCAGTGAAGATCTGTTTTGTACAGGGACAGTGGAACAAGTTACTTGTCAGGCGCCTTCACACTCCAAACGCCTTCAGTCCTACCCCAGTGATAATTCGTACCTCTTCACACTTGTGTCACTGCTTGACCTCTTCAGCATGTCCAAGTGCGGACACCCTCTGTTCTCTATAATTATCTTTCATGTCCTAGCTTTACATTTTTATTCAGTTCTTTCAGCTGGACTGACATTTGCTGTTTTATGAGATTGACAGAATTATATCCACCCCTGAAGATCAAGTGCCAAGTTGAGGTATCCCAAGCGCTTCTCCTAACAATCTAATTACCCTCTTCACTCTCTAGAACTATGTTCATTTCTTTAGTATAGTTTTTATGAAATTTTGTCTTGGAGTATACATTCTAAATGGCTGTCTTTATCCCTTCTAAAATTGAAAGCTACTTGAAGACAAGCACTAAAGGTTGCTTGTTTCAGCATTCATATGCAGTTCTAAATACAATGACTGAATATGCCCTAATAATAAAGACTATTACATTAGACTTGGAGTTATTGTTGCTGGATGAAATCAATAATGAGACTAGAAGTATAATTTCAGTATACTGTCTGATGAAATGAACTTTCAAAGCAGAATACTATATCTCTCCCTCCTTTGACCCTACTAGTCCCTTTTTTTTCCTGTTCTATTTTTTACTGTGATAAAATGTATGCTATTTATGATTTTTTTCTTATTTTTTCCTTTTTCAAAAATTTCCTTTTCAAGATTTATTTATTGTATTGGAAATACATATTTACAAAGAGGAGAAATAGAGAAATATCTTCTGTCAGCTGGTCCTCAGCCTCTTCCAGGTTGCCCATACAGGTGCATGGTCCCCGACTTTGGGCCAACCTCTGTTTCTCTGGCCAAAAAAAGGGAGCTGTATTTATGATATTTAAGTGTTTTAAGATGTACAATGTTGGTACACGGTGCATTCACAGTGTTGTATAGCATTATGAAGTTTCAGGACATTGTTATCATTGAGAAAGTCTTCCACTCCTTCAATGGCATCCTCACCTCCTTCTCCCCCAAGCTCCTTGAAACCATGGGCTGCCCTTAACTTTTATCTTCCCAGTCCTTTTTCAGCTTGGACACCAAGTCTTAGACCAGGTGATTATTCAGGATATTTGCTGGGATAAATTTGAATTAAAAGCTGACCTCAGAAAATGCACATGATGAAAGGGAAATAAAAATCAAGAGAGATCTAATGTTTTAAAGTGTAAATTATTTTGAGAGGACACTGTTGAAAAAATGTGACTGTCAAGCACTTACTTTGAAATATAAGGGTCTACAAAAAAATCTTTGAAACCCAGTGAGCCTTAAAAGCAAATCAGAAATTAACTAGGCAAAAGTATGTTGGGAAAAAATATCTTGAAGTCTAATTTTGCAATTAAAACTTCCTAATTTCCTTCCAAATATGCTTGGATGGTTAAGATGATAAAAGAGTACCCTGGGGATTACTCCTGAAGAAATCTTGGGTTTTATACACATTCTTCATTGTTATAGCTTATTTTGTAATATTCAAAATACTATTATTTCTGATTTTGCCTTCTTAAAAGAAAACCCAAGGGAGAATTTCTTAAGTGTTTGTGTGATTTCTAGAAGTTGGAGAATGTGCAGGGGTGTGTCCCCAAGCCAGTTCTCACTTCTGAGCAAAAATTTCATTTAGAATTCTGGCAGTGGTTTACAATCTCATCTATTAGTGATTGCCAAAGTTTGAATTTGGCATATAAAAATGCTCCTTTATGTTAATTTTCTCTTCCTAAATAGAAGCATCTGTACCTTTAGGATACTGAGATTTTTTTTAATTTCTAAGTTTCTTCAGCTACTAAATTATTCCAATCAATCTTGCAATTTAGAAAAACAGTACACTTTTTTTGTCAGTGCTGAGAGATCTCTAAGGAGGCTTTACCAAAGTATAATGATGTGCAAGTGACAATTAAAGTTAATTAAGTTCAGTTACAGTAAACTAACTATAAAACTCCCAATGTGTACAAAATGACTCATTTCCAACAAGCCCTATTTAATATCATGAAATTTTAAGAAGGTTATGAATTAGTTAGATATTATTCCAAACAATTTTGAAATCAAAATTTAGAGGACTTTTTTTCCCAAGAAAGAAAACTGAATTGCTTTTGCTGTCACAATTATCTTTACTTATTTCCTCCTATTCAAGATATTTCTTAAGTCGTGTTTTTGTTTCTTTGTAATTCACAGGAAAAATGGAATGATGGAATTTCTCAAACTATTCAAAAATTTAAGAGGCGTAGATATTAGATATATAGAAGGGAATAGATGAGAGTGAAATCTTTTTTCTCTTTTAAAGATTTATTATTATTATTATTATTATTATTATTATTATTATTATTATTAGGAAGGCAGTTAGAGAGAGAGAAATCTTTTCATCTACTGCTTAATTCCTCAAATGGGTACAATGGCTAACACCAGGCCAGAACAAAGCCAGGAGCCAGGAATTCCTTTCTGACTTCCCAAATGAGTACAGATGTTCAAGGACTTAGGCCATTCTCTGCTGCTTTCTCAGGCCATTAGCAGGTAGCTGGATTCAAATAGTAGAATCAGGGACTTAAACTAGTGCTCATATGAAATGCTAGTATTTCAACTGACAGCTTTACCCACTACCCCACAATCCTGGCCCCAGGAATCTTTCCAAAACTGACAACCACAAGAGCTACAACAACACATGAAGTAAAAATCAGATTGCTGGGACCTGATATAACAGTTCAGTAGCTAAATAATTGCCTTGCATGTGCTGGGATCACATATGGGTGCCAGTTCATGTCCCAGCTGCTCCACTTCCCATCTTGCTCCCTGCTTGTGGCCTGGGAAAGCAGTGGAAGATGGCTCAAACCCTTGGAAACCCTATAGCTGCAAGGGAGACCTGGAAGAGGTACCTGGCTTCAGATGAGCTCAGCTCCACTCACTGCAGCCAATTGGGGAATGAACCAGTGGGTGGAAAATGTCTCTGTATCTCCTTCTGTCTGCAAATCTGCTTTTCCAATAACAAAACAAAAAATTCTTTAAACGGATGGCTAGAGGGAGTATAAGTGAATCCTACCTCTCTGGAGCTTACCTGGAGAAAGGTCTGAAGCTCATACGCATCCTTCACATTAGCAATATCATTTCCAGGAATGCCTCTTAGGGGAATCAATGGGAAAGGTGAGAAAGATGAACAACAACAATGGTTATTTGAGTGTAATTTATAGTGGCAAAAAAACAACCAAAAAATTCAGATAGGAGTACCAAGTGGGGCAGCCAAACACAAACATGCACTTATATAGGATCCTGGTATGTGCAAAGTGAGGATTTAGCCACTAAGAAGCCATCATGCCAGGCTCAATCATTTTTTTTTCTAATTCTAAATACTTGTACAAATTATCTGCAGCCTACTGCATTGGAACTATTGTAAAAACAATAATGTGGATAAGTACTGGGTCAAAAGGAGGATTGCTCTCAAATACATTACCAGCCCTACCAACTCCACATTTTTCCATGGAGTTGGATCAGAAGTGGAGTAGCTGGGACTATGCCAGCACCCATATGGGATGCCAGCTTTGTAGGCAATGGCTTAACCCTCTCTGCCACAGTGCTGAGCCCTTGAATGACTTTACTTTTAATATCAATGTATATTACATAAGTTAGATGTCAAAACAGATATACAATCAACCCATGTCAGTCTATTTGGCTTATATATTTTTTAAAAATACTGTAATCTGGGTAGATTGTAAATAACAGAAATTTTTTTCTTGTGGTTCTAGAAGCCTGAAGTTCAAGCTCAGTATATCAGTAGATGTGGTATTGGGTGATGACTACTTCTTGCAGCATTCTCACATGGTAGAAAAGGCTAAGGAGCTCCCATAGCTCTAATTCCATTTATGAGACTCTTGCCCTCTAGAGTGTAATACCTCCCAGAAGGCCCCACTTCCTGGGAAGTCAGGATTTCCATATGTGTATTTGGCCACTCAGACTCTAACAGCCCAATTCACATTAGCATAGCTGACATAATTAGATGACATTGATGATGCTGCTTCAGAGTTTAGTTTGCAAGGTTTATAGTGGCTACAATAACACTCACATTAAATACTCACGGATTGGCAGATGATTTTGGCCCAGATCACTGGTCTGGTTGGCTGGAAGCTGTGCTTCAAGGTGCAGAATCACTGCACTTGGCTACAAGCTTTGGATTGACTCTGGTCTGCTCTGTTGGTTTGCTCTAGTATCTGTGGTGCAGTGTCAGTCGCTACCTGGGGTAAATTCTTCATATGGCAGGTCCATGAAGCACAAACTCAAGCCAAATTCCACAATTACATTTGTAGGGTCGTCTCATTTCCGTTGACCAAAGCAAGCCACATGGCCAAGCCTAGAGTCCATGTGCCAGGGAGGCTTATTCCGTCCCAAAGCAAAGGAAAAGAGGTTGAACACTATCTAAACAGTACTCCTAAGGCTGATTGTAAATGAATCAATTAAATGACCTCTAGTCGTTACATGAGGAAAAGTGTGAAATGAGACTTTAGTTTTGGGGTTAAGGGAAACCTTCAACCAATTCTCAAATGAGTATTTTCACATTCTGTTTTCACTTTAATTGCCCATCTACCTTCTCCCTCTATTCAACCAAACTGAATCTCCGAGTAAATCATTAGCTTAAACATGAAGCCAGCACCACACTTTGGTAACAGGCTTTTTGTGCCATTTAGCTGCTGTGAATGAAATACTTGTGTCTTCCCCCAATTTGCATATTGAAGTTCTCACTGCCATTTTGATGCTCCTAGGAGGTGTGGCCTGTGGGAAACATTTAGGTCATCAGGGTAGAATTCTCATGAATGGGATTAGAGCTCTTAGAAAAAGGGACCCTGGGGAGCTGTCCCACCCATTTGGTACTGTCAGAGGATACAATACCAAAATGTGGCATACAATATAGGAGATAATCCTCAACAGAATCCAACTAAGCAGCTACCCTAGTCTAACTCTTACAGCCTCTTGAACTGAGAGAAATAAATGCCTGCCATGTATATACCACCTAATTGACAGTATTTTGCTACAGCAGCCTGAATTAAGACACTGGTGTTGCACAGGAGGACAAATATCTGTTCTTGACACAATTGGACAGCTGCATAACAGATCAACCGCCCAGAACCACCAAAATGTGTTGATTAATATGCAAAAAAAAAATAGTAGCTGGCTTAGGATAACAGAAAGAAGTAATTATTAAAAAGTCTTTTTCTTCTTTGACCTAAGAACTCTCCTCACTGATACCATGATCTCCACCAGTAGAATCCTTAAACATACCTTTCTTCCCCTCCTCCATCAGCCGGAGTTCTCCAGCATTCCATTCATTCCCTCCATCCCCAGTGGTGTGTAGGTTATATGCTATACATTTCACAAGGCGACAGTACCACGTATTTTCTTAACTCCTATTTTAAATATGTTGACACAGAGAAGTAGAGAAAGAAAAGAGTGTATGGGTGATAAAGAGATCTATACTGTCTTCCAAGACATTAATTTTGGTTTAAAGATTTATTTATCTTTATTGAAAAGGCAGAGTTCCAGAGAGAGATCTTCCATTCACTGATTCACTCCCCAAATGGATATAACAGAGTTAAGCTGATCCAAAACTGGGAGTCAGAAGTTTTCCCAGGTATCCCACATGGATGCAGAATCCCATCCTCCACTGTTTACCCAGGCCGTAAGCAGAGAGCTTGACCAGAAGTGGAGCACCTGGGACATAAACCAGCACTCACATGGGATGCAAGCCATGCCTGCTACAACACACTAGCCGCAAAGAAAATGATCTTTAGCAGTAACTTTGGACTGGTTCTGTAGGGCTATAGAGGGCTTCAGAAGACAACATACATAAGTTTGAGTTATTGCTAAAAGACTTTGTACTTGAGAGAATGTTGTATACCAATATCTGCAAAGCCTGTGGTGTAGTTAGGGGAAGTAAGTGGGGTCTTTCCAATTTTCTGAGACCAATTCTTTTGCAGGCATGAGCAGAGTGGTGATATCTGAGCCACTGTGAAGGAAGTGGGTAATTAGGTATTTACAAGGGGTGTGCTAAGCAGTTAGAGGATTTGTCCCCTGTCCCTTCCATTCTCCCAGAACAGGGAGGATAAAAAAGTTCCTGCCCTTTCTATTCAAACCATCACACTTCCTAAATACCAAACTAGAAAAAGAAATTTCAATTAATTCTCAAAAAGACTTTCTGATTTTCAACCATCTTTGCCTAATGCACAGCTGTTAAACTGACACCAAAAATTTACCTGAAGAGGAAGATTTTCTTTTAGGCAATAGAGGACTGCTAAAATTCTGTGTGTGACAAGGGAAGAAATAAATTATTTGTTACAGATTATTAAAAATCTCCTATATGTAGCAGAATGTACACTCTGTGAATTTATAGTAAAGATAGAGGCTTTGCATTTAGAAAATTTGTTGTTAAACCAGAGAGGTTGTCTTATTTTCAAGTTTCACAGATTTAATCCTTGACTTAAAACAAAAGAGCTAACTATTTTATATTTCAGATGACAATACAGAGGCACAAACGATAAAGAGTTTATAGGTTCTAAATAAAATTCATGGAAGGCCACTGATTTGGGCTGAGCTCCTGCTTTAGGCCCCAATAGACCAAACCAAAGTGAAATTGCCCTGCTAAATTGCCATTTTCAAAAAGGAAACTAAGTTATCTCAGCTTCAAAGAAATTTGGAGAGAAATGATTCGAACATTGGCAGGTGTGATAGGGAAGGTTCTTTTGTTTTAACTCTAAGCCAGTCCAGTTAACCAATCTGATTCTGGTATTATGGGCTTTACTTGTTCCTGCTCAAGCTATTTCATGAAAACCATTTATTCAGCAATGGTCAATGGAATGCGTGCTGTAAATATTGAGATGAGAGGTTGCTTGATTCAGGTGTCACAAATAAAAGCCAGTTACATGTCTAAAATAAGCTAGCTGAAATTTTGTTTCTTAACAGGACTGAGGCTAAGTAAATACATGGCAAGTGTTGTCCTTGCCATGCAATTTGGCTAGGAGACATAATCAGGAGTGAGCATTTGGCACAGCAGTTAAGGTGCTGCTTGGGATGGTCCCATCCCATATGGGAATGCCTAGGGTTAAGCACCAGCCCTGCTTCTGATTCCAACTTCCTGCTAAAACTCATCCTGGGAGGAAGCAGGGGATGGCTTAAGTAGCTAAGCCCATCTACCCATGTGGGAGACCCAGAGTGAAAACCAGGCTCCTGGCTTCAGTGTTACCCAGCCCATTATTGTGGGCATTTAGAGAAAATCTCTCTCATTGCCTCTCTGCGTAAGATATATAAAAGCAAATCATTATTTAAAAATTAGAGCTGTATTAGGCTTTCATCATTAAGTAAAACTTAAATAAATTTTTAAAATTTCTTCTAAAACTACCATTCTAATAGAGCAAGCTTTTTTCTTTTCTTTTCTTTTCTTTTCTTTTCTTTTCCTTTCTTTCTTTCTTTTCTTTTCTTTCTCTTTCTCTTTCTTTCTTTCTTTCTTTCTTTCTTTCTTTCTTTCTTTCTTTCTTTCTTTCTTTCTTTCTTTCTTTCTTTCTTTCTTTCCTTCCTTCCTTCCTTCCTTCTTTCCTTCTTTCCTTCTTTCCTTCTTTCCTTCTTTCCTTCTTTCCTTCTTTCTTTCACCATTTGAGCATGTCGTCTGGCTGGGTTCCTCAACTGTATTCAACAAAACTGACTACACCTTCTTTCTTAAATTACTGTTTCCTGTGCTTCATAATTATTCAACACCTTTCCAGGACTACAGTCACATTTGATAACTTTTTCTCCTCAATAAGACTTTTAGACTTCTTTGTGCTTTAACTCCTTGGGACCAAAAGAAAACTTTCTCCCTATTCTATGATCAGATACCTAAATGCTAATGAATCCCTAATTAAAACTCCCAAACAGGTGTATTTTTTGCATTTCATATTCATACAAGGGATCTTCAAAAAATCATGGAAATGTGCATTAAAAAAAAAAAGCTGTGCATTTGGTCTAACAGTTAAGAACACTGGCTAAGGTGCCTTTGGCCCATATCAAAGAGTTTGGGTTTGATGCCCAGTTCCAGTTCCTATTCCAGTTTCCTGCTACTGAACTCCCTGAGAAGCAGAAGGTGATGATTTAAGTAGTAAGGTCCCCAGCCAGCCATGTGAGAGACATCAGTTATATTCCCACATCCCCAGTTTTGGTTCAGTCTAAGATGTTGCAGGCATTTGAAGAACGATCCAAATGTCAGGAGTTGTCTCTATGTCTCTCTCTCCCTTCTGTCTTTCAAAATAAAAAATGAGTCCTGAAGGCACTGAATGATCTGGTCTCTGTGAATTTCACCACACCCTCACTGTACTCCAGTCACTCTGTTCTGCTTTCATTTCTGTGATGGTATCAGCTCCACTTCCAGCTCTGGCTCTCTGGTCCTGCTCTTTTCTTCTGGAATTGCTTTCCCCCAGTCTTCCTCGGGCCGATTCCTACTTTGCTTCCTCAGGGAAGTTTCTTGGAAGTATAGCTCCTTCCCAACCAGTGTAGGTTCCCCTCTTAATCTATGTCTGTGTCTAAAGTCACAGCAAGCATTATTTAGAGTTGGTAACTATGTACTTACTTTGTAATATCTTTTTCCTCCATCATATCAGGAAGTCCATATATTTGTCTTTTTTTAGCACTAAATCCCAGGTACCTGGCATGAAATCTGACCTGGTTGTACACTCTTGATGCTGGATATGTGACTAAATATAATAATGATTTGATACAATTTCATGACTGGCTGACTGCATTTGAACAAGTTTCATAAAACCTATAATTCACACTTTTATTTATTTGTATAAATGATACCAACTATTCTATCAAATATGTAAAAATGAACTTACTTCCCCATTTTCTGAAACATGATATTTGTGTTTGCTTTTGTAAGTAACATTAGGAGATTATAACAGAAATGCTTCCTTTTTTTTTTCATCAAGGATACATATGAGGAGAAACTTACACATAGATGGAGTCACAGGATTATAGTTTTGAATATTCCTCCATCATGAGACCACCAGTTTTTTCTTCAAAGTACTGTATCAAGTTATAGTATGGAAATGATTAATCTTGGAAGATTATAAATGCTTATTAAAGGTTATATATGAACTCCAATCCTGCCCACATTTCTCCACTTGGGTCCTTTAGTCCTCTTCTGAGTTATAACTATGTTGACTCTGTTGATACCTGATTTCTTTTAAGTCCTAGGAATACTTCCCATTAGGCTTCATGTGTTGCAAAATCAATGTCACCAGTATATCTGTCTCAAAGATATACACATTGTGAATATGACATCATAAATTGAGAGTCAAGGTTTTTAATTGACTCAGCTATCAACTAAAAGCAATAAAATGTCTTGTTCTTTGAACTTGCAAGTTTCAGTCAGAAACTAATTTCCTTTACTCAAGGATTTATTACCAGTACTTGACTTAGAAACACAGCAAACATTTTTCAAAAGTATTAGAAAGAAAAGGTTCTGGGCACTGAAAAATTCTTTCAAAACATCTTTGTTTCTGACCAAAAAAATTGCATTAACTCTGGGGTGGGAAAAACCAAGGGATAAAAGGTAAACAAAGGGATGATCCTTCAGAGCTCCAGCATGTTACACAGGCAGGGGCCAGGCCAAAGCAAACAGATCTGAGATTCTGTTTTGTGAAAAAAATCAATTTTTGGCCAGGGCTGTTTGGACAGTGTGGTCATTGAGTGTATCTGAATCTGATCCAGTACAGGTAGCTCCTGGAAAATGAGACAGGACCACACCCACTAGTGTATAAAGGACTTCCAGTGTGGTGGTAACAGTTTCTGAGTGCCTGTGTCAAAAAACGCTCAGCTCCATCCCAGGAGAACAGTCAGTTTTGCAGAGCTCTTTGCTCCAGTGATGAAGTTCCTATTCTCTCCTCTTCATTCATTCCTCCTTCCCAATAAATAAATAAGCTCCCTTCCAAGACACACCTTGCTTGATACTCTGGAGGTAATAAAATAGGTCCCAGCAAGGTCTCTGTTGAATGGATTAGCCCATTGGAAAAAAGGCACAGGTAAGTAAGTGGGAGATGCCTGGAGCTGACACAGTGCAGATAACCATACAGGAGGCATCTGAGACAGCTCAAAGATAGACAGGACAGGATTTAGATACACAGAGATGGTGCCTGGAGATTGGTGCAGGAAAGGGCATCCAGGGCAAAGGAAATTGATTTTGGTTTTTCTCCAGTGTTTCTGGGCTGGGTATCCTAGGGCAGTGCTGCTTCAACTTTCATGTATAAAATGAACTACTTGGAGATCTTGTTAAGCAGATGCTGATTCACCAGGTCTGGCTAGACAGGCGAGTCTGCATTTGTAATGCACTTCCAGGTCATAACAAAGCTGCTCTTCTGTGAGATGCTCTTTGAGCTGCAATGTCCTGAACTTCCTGTTTGCAAAATGAGGCAGGAGCAGGGGGTAGTGATACGGCCACCCAGGACTGTGCAAGTCCATTTGGCCCAGAAGCTTCTAGAGGCAGGACAGCAAAAGCTTCTCTTATTGTTATGTGAGACAACTCAGGGACCACAGCACACAGAAGAGAAGGAGCTGGCCCTGTTACACAGGAGATGTCTCCACCTGAGATGTGGGCAGATGGCCTTACCCTATCTCTAAAGCAGCAGCACAGGGTGCAGGGCGAGATGGCCCTTCTGCTGTCACTGATGTGCTTGTGCCGTGGCAGAATAAGAGAGTCTTTGTTAGCTCAGAGCCTAGCAGTTCCTCTGGATCATGGTAGAGACACAGTCATTTTAAACAAAAATAGGACTTTGAAAAAGAAGCAGTAATTAGGATCTACCAAACTCTGAACTTAACTTACCTATTTTGATTTTTCCACTTGAAACCATTCTCTAAGATTTCTGATCTAAGTTATTGCAAAAATAAGGGATATAGAACTACAATTAGATACCTAAGATCCAAATTCAGAACTAATGTCTCTTAAAAACTAGTTCATAGTATAAAAAGACTTTCCTAGTAAATTGTAATCAGATCATAACTGTAGCTGCTTAACTCCGAACTGTTGATCTATCCCTTTTGGCTTCTGGAAATATAATTATAGGTGGAAACATTAGGACATTTGGATAGGAGGAGGTGGGAATTGTTTTAACAGTACTACTTACGCATATGAAATAGTTTTGTTAAAAACAGAAATGCTACATTGCATCTGTGGAGATAAAATATGATTGCCCATGGCAGACATAATGCTTGTAAGAAACACGTTGGATTGCAAATACACTGTTGACTTTCCCTTCTCATTTTTCTTGACATTGCCAAGATGGGTGACAGAGAAAAAGAAGAAATATTTATTCATCATTTGCTGTGGGATAGGCACTGTGTTAAGTAGATTATGTATGAGCTGCCTTTTAATCTTCCAATTAAAACTTTAAGTAGATAGCAATATGCATGTTTTGGAGATAACAAATCTGATATTAGAAAAGTTGAAATTTTCCCAAGGTTGTAGAGCAACCTTGAGACCCGAGTTTTGACTTCAAATCCACTCACTTAAGATCCATGCCCTTTGGACCAAGGTTTGCTGATTCTTAAACATCAGGGTACTTAGCTTTTATCAATTTTGCTTTATTGTTAATTTATTGCAACTGCAGAGAGAGGAAAGAAATCAATCTTTCATTTTTTGGTTCATTCCTCACACACCCGCAGCAGTCTACACTGGGCCAGTCCAAACTCACAATCTCAAAATTCATTTTGATCCCTTCCTTGGATGGTAGGGACTCAAATACTTAAGCCATCATCATCCTCCCTTTCCCGTAAATGGGGTACATTGTCATTAAACTGAAATCGAAAGCATATCTGGGACTCAAACCCAGGCACTCAATATGGGATGCAGGTATCACAAGTGGTGCCTGAACAACTGCGAGAAATGCTTGTTCCACTAGATTGTTTAATGTATCTTGATGAGGACAGTTCGCTTCTTTATAGAAACTGTGACTATGATATTTCCTTACATCAGAAAGATTATGGAGTCAGTATCTTGTTAAATTTAAATACAGATTAAGACCTTTATGTGTGTCTTTTACTTTTCTACCTCAGTTCCCCTTTACACACCACTTTCTCTGAAATTTTCTTTCTTTTCTTCCTTTCTGTCCATTATAACTATTTCAGATTTATCCTGTAAAACTTGCATTCATCACTATATCTTCAAAAAAAATCTTCCTTGTGTTTGTCCACTGTTTGCAGGTCACAAATTGTAGTATCTTTTGATTGTAAAACTTCTCTCAGATGTCAGTTTACATTTATATGTTTATTCTAAATAACATATTCCTTATCATTAAAATTGGCTATTTGTTTCACGTTTCTGATGACTCACCTGAACAGTGACAACTTGCAGTGGCTGTTTGTTGAGGGGCTCCTGTCTGTGCCAGACATTGGGTGACAGAAATTGAGTATCCTTAAGGCTGTTCCCAGACTGACAATCTGTTTGAAAAGACAAGATTAAGAAATGTAAAGCTACTGCAGAACAACCAAATCCAGATGTTACCAAGTCTTTTGCCTGACAAAAGATGATTTGTTTTTTTCCAAGAATCATAGTTGTCATTTGATCTATAGACTGGCATGTGGCAGCTGAAAGAGCTTTAGGTGGCAAAGTATTATAATTAGAGAAGCAGTAAAAATTCTAGAGAACAATGGAAAACCTACGCAGAAGGGAAGGGAGAAATGAGAACTGTGATTTGCCATGTTCTTTGCAATGTTCCACATTATAATGAATGGTAGTGGGTCAAGGACCACCAGATTAAATAGAATTTTAAAAATTAATTTATTTGAAAGAGTTACAAAGAGAGAAAGAGAAATGTACACAGAGATCTTCTATCCTCTGGTTTATTCCCCCAGTGGCCACAACTACCAGGGTTGGACCAGGCCAAAGCCAAGAATCAGGTGCTTCATATGGATCTCCTTTGTGGTTGGCAGGGGCTCAAGTACTTGGAGTTGAAGGCAGTGGCTTCAACTGCTATATCACAAATCTGGCTCTAAAGGCCCACCACATTTGGTACTGATTGTTAATATTTACACTTGATCTTAAAAATTATGGAAGACAAAGAACTCAAACACGGGCCCGGCACGGTAACCTAGTGGCTAAAGTCCTCACCTTAAATGTGCCAGGATCCCATATGGGTGCTGGTTCTAATCCCAGCAGCTCCACTTCCCATGCAGCTCTCTGCTTATGCCTGGGAAAGCAGTCAAGGACAGCCCAAGGCCTAGGTACCCTGTACCCTCGTATGAGACCTGGAGGAAGTTCCTGGCTCCTGACTTCAGATTGGCGCAGTTCTGGCCATTGCGGTCACTTGGGGAGTGAATCATCGGACAGAAGATCTTCCTCTGTCTCTCCTCCTCTCTGTGTATATCTGACTTTGCAATAAAAATAAATAAATCTGAAGAGAAAAAGGAACTCAAACATGTAGTAAATCAGGTACAGAATATTCTAGCATCTCAATCAGAAATTAAGGTAAGCTCCAGAATACAAACCAGCTATAATCCTGAAAGGATAAAATCACAGACCGAGGCTTATTTTGTGGGAAACAAAACAGGATTGTAAGTGTAGGCTCTGTCTAAATTAGCACATCTCAGCTCTCATGGTTTTCATGTATATGAATGAATTAGTTTAATCAAACTATTTCATCTAGTTTCAACTTTTAGTTACAGTATTATATAGGACTGCTGGTGTGTAGGGTGTTTTAGTTTATTTGTTTGTTTGTTTTTTTTTGACAGGAAGAAAATTTGAGAGAAAGAAGCAAAAGAAAGAAGAAGGGAGAAAGAGAACACTGATCTGTAGCTTCATTTCCTCAAATACAATAGCCAGCATTGTGCCAGGGCTGGGGTTGGGAGCTGGGAACTCAACTCAGACCTTGCACATAGCCAGCATTGGATCAAGGCTGCAGTAGGAACTGGGACCTCAATTCAGGTCTTGCACATAGGTGCAAGGGATCCAGGTACCTGAACACTCAGTACTGTCTCAATGGTCTGCATTAGCAGAAAGCTGGACTTAGGAGCCAGCCCCAGGTATTGAACTGTAGCACTTTGATGTCGCTTTGCCTTGTCTGCCAGTGGTCTAAATGGCCATCCAAGAATCCTGAGGGTTTTTTTTTGTTTTTTTTTTTTTTAAGGATAGGGAACCACACAGAAGCCATATGAGATGGCTTATGTAACTGAGGCCACAATGAAGACAATGAAAGCAGTGAATGGAAAAAGGCCTAGTTGCTTATCAAGGGAAGGAAGATGCAAAAAAGCATAGAAAGCAGTTAACAATTTTTTATTTACTTCAGGACCAACCAGAGCAAGTGCTGAATTCACAAAGAGGAAATTTCTCTTTGTTTCCTGACCTTTCTGCATGGAACTGTGCCTAGGACCAATATGAAATGGTACCTTCACAAATTATAAACATTAGATGAATTTCTTCCAAATATAATTTCGTGACACAGATCTTTTGAGACAATGAATACTATTCCAAATGACTTAAAGAGGGGACTCTTCAAACTCTGAAGATTGAACCATATCAACCTCCCAACATGCAGTAGACTATGATCAACAAAAATGGCATTTTCATGACTCAACATAAAAGTTGACAAGTTGGTGATTTTCTGGTTTTTCTGCCTAAGACCACATAATCAGAATGAAAAATTTGAAAAGCTACTAGCTGTACTAAGTAGTAGAGAGATACTTATAAAATATATATACTTAATAGATCTTGAAGACACACAATGACACATGAAGCTATAGTATAAGTGACACTCTTAAAAACAGTTATAACATCCAAGTCCCTGGATCAAACTCTTTGTTCATATGAGTTCATTCCATTGTTATGTAGACAGCATCTGTAAACCTAGGCAATCTAAGCTATCTAAATCTATGTTGAAGGTCGAGGTTCAGAGTAGGTAGTATGGAATTCAAGGCAACGCTAGGAAAATTCAAGTGTTTCCTGAATCACTTCATGCTCATAAGGAGGATTATGCAACATGACATTGTGCCCTTACCACTTATGTCATAGGGAAGATGGTTTTTATAGTTTTCCTTTTTGTCCAGAATATCATTTTCAATATCCCTAGCCTGGCACTTATTATTTGTAGTACTATCATTATGGGGGTGGGGCCATGAGAGAGATAGAGTCCCCTAAACGCTTATAACAGTTGGGGCAGGGCAGAGGCTGGTTTCCCACGAGAGGCAAGTCCCCAATCACATGAGCCACCAGCACTGCCTGCCAGGTCTGCATTAGCAGGAAGCTGGAGTCAGGAGCTGGAGCCAATAGTGGAACCAGAAACTCAGATGTGGAGTGTGTGTGTTGGCTGCTAGGCTAAATACTCACCTCCTAACTTGGCATATAGTCTGTTGCAGTTCCACTATTTCATAATTCAACGTCAAGAGGGGGAAAATACTCTGGTTCTCATATGCACAGGGTGTTCTGTAACTACACGTAAGAAATAGGCAACAACAGTAGTTCTTTGAAGGGAAATTTACTTTTCCCTGTACTGCAGGTTTTTGTTTTTTTTTTTTTGCATGCATTACTTACTGATAAGAGTTCAAAAATACAAGTAATTTAAAATTTAAGCAGACAAAATATTTTACTTTGTAAAAGCACGGGACTCCTCCCTGTGTAAATGTTTACATCCTGTTCTTCTTTCCAATCTTAACATGATTGTCATTTAAAAATTAATAATAATTCTTAGGAACTGTAGGAGGTAGAACATACAGAAAATTTGTTTATTTAAATCTGTAAATATTCTATTTTTTTTTCTGTAAATATTTGTAGCTATCTGTTATGTGATAGGTCTTGGACCAAGAACTTCCTCCTTTCTATAAATTCTGGAAGGCTTCCGTGTGTAAACATGCAGGCGCTTTTTTTTTTTTCTTCTTTGAGAGATCTGCATGCTTAAAATGTTTCCCGTAGATAAGGAGTGTTCTGTTCCACGCATGCAGCAAGGAAGGGCCCAGGTGTGTGGCTGAGGCCGACCGAGGCCAACTACCTGCACAGAGGGAGGGATTCATCTTGCCTGTATTTTCAATATAGAGAAAGAGAGGATGTCAGGGAAGATTATGGGCCAGAATTTGTACAGTATAGGAATATCTTGTCAAAACTGCTCACTTACCCAAAAGTGATCCCATCATTCTGTAACCAGCACCCCCAAACATTCAAAGAATGTGCTAAATCAAAGCTTTCTTCTTAAGATGGCTTCGATAAAGCAGCAGGATTTCCTTGTTTTAATTCAGATCTCATATAGATGAGATGTGGGTGTGAACAATCCCCTCCATTTGCCTCAGCTCTGAATGTTTTCAAACCCTTTACACCTGTAGGACTTCTCTGCGTTCTCACACACATGCTGTGGGAACTGCCCCAGGTGAGAAAAGTCAGCGAGACACGAGGGGGTGGAGGCCAGCTAAGGCAAAGGCGGGGGTTTAAAGCAGGAACCCAGCAGTGCTGGAGTGCTGGCCGGCACTCAGCAGGGATCACAGCTCCCGCTGCAGAACACGCTGGCTTTATCAGGTAAAGTACTTGTGTCTTTCCTGGAAACACCACAGCCAACCTGCCCTTGGTCTCCCGTTCCGTTCCTCCTACTCGCTGTTCCCACCCCACTGTCCTGGCTCTGCTGCCTCGTCCCAGAGTCCAGCTGTGGTTATGTCACTGCGAGCACTGGGCATCCCAGGTAGTGCCTGAGAAAGCAAGCACAGGCTCCTCGTTGAGGCCCTGTGCTTTAGCTCTCCTCGGCTGCTCAAATGCAATTGCTCATTCTCACCTCTTCTACTCCAGTCAAATAGACTTGGGCACCAGTTACCTAACACTGGCCTGGGAGAGAGCAAGACATGTAAGGGGTCCACATTATGTTTGCACACTTTTTTTTTTAAGAAAAATAAAACTAAGGCTAAAAATGCATGGCGAAAAACGTCAAAGTTGCACAGAGTCGGTGTGACTGTTACCTGAACAAGCTGTCTGCCCCGCTGGCCTGAGGTGCTCCTTGGATCACACTCTGGGACCACTCTGGGTCCTGTCCAGCACCTTCTACCCAAACCACAGGGGGACACCGATAGGAGTACCTCTGGGCTAAAAAAAAAAAGGCAGAAATCTTTCGCTCAATTTGGCTGGGGCTGGGGAGAAGGAAGTACCCACACGTGTGGTTCGGTGGATGGTTTGTTCAGACTGTTTTGAGGGGGAAAACAAAACCCACGAAATTTGTTATCAAGATTTAAAAATATATGGCTATTTTCCAAGAAAGTACACATTTGTGTTCTCTTAAAAAGATCAGAATTTCCAGAAAAATGAAGTCCGAAATTTTAAACCCTAGTCGCAGGCATTAGGATGTAACAGCGGCCCAGCCTGGAGAACTCTGTCCACTTCGCGTCCTCCTAGCTGCCGCACTCATCCACATTGCCCGCGGGGCTCCGTCAGCGCCCGGAGTTTGCCGCCCTAGGCGTGTAGGGACGGGTTGCCACGGATGAAAAACCCCTCTGCTGCTGCCGCTCGCTCTTGGCTGGAGAACAAATGTTCCCGGGTTGCCCTTTCAAATAGTCTTGCGGAGGGGCTCACAGAGGCAGCCCACTCTTCACCAGCCTACGAACTTCTCACAACCAGTGAAAACTCTGACCCGTGTCTCTCCTGCCCCGGAGTTTACGCGCTCCCGCCCCAGCCCCCTGCTCTTGGCTCCTTCCCTCTGCCCACCTCTCCGACGCCGCGTTCTGCAGCCCCTCGGGGGGCGGCTTCACGACCCCCCGCTCCTGCTCTTTGCCGGGGGCCGGGGTGCTCGGGCTCGCCCCCGGCGCCACTGGGCATGCTCAGAGGCGGCCGCGGGGGCAGGTTGGCTCGGCGGGCGCTCGCACTCGGCGGCGGGCCGGCGGACGCGCGGCTGCAGCTGGAGCTCAGGCGCCCGGAGTTGGAGTTGCCGCGAGTTTCCTCCCCCCTCACTGCTCCCTCAGCGCGCGCGGCAGCAGGAGCCGGCGCGGAAGCCGCCAACCTCCGCGAGCCAGGCAGCAGACTCCCGGGCGGGCCAGACTGGTCCGGAGCCCAGAGCCCGAAGCCGGGCAGTCCTCAGGGAGGAGCCTCGCCGGCTGGGACGCGTGCCCTCGACTGGTACGACCCGGGCACCAGCCAGGCAGCACGGTAGGGCCAGGGCGTGGGGAGCCAGGCGGGGACCAGGCCCGAGGGGGGCCGTGAAGGTGCAACCGCCACCGCGGCTGTTGGGGCGCCAGCGCCCCGTCGGACACGGACGGTCCGGGCAGGGGCCGGCCAGGCGCCGGGAGAGATGCTTTAAGTTGGCGGGGAGCGGGAGAGGGCTCGCGCCCGGACGCAGCTGCTTTGTGCGCGTGGTGAGGACTCGGTTCCCTGGTTTTCTCCAAACCTGAGACTGGTTGTGCGGGCAAGGACTGGGGGCAAGCCAGTTTTTTTTCCCGGGAAAGTTGAGGCTGGAACCCTTGTGTCCACACTTGTCCCCGCGATTGGATGGGCCCTGCGGGTGTTGCCTGGCGGCCTCCAGTGTCAGGAACCGAATGTGTCGCTGCGCCCCTAGGTTGAGACCCCGGACTCTATCCCCTTCCCCCACGCCCCACAGAAGTCTATGAGTCACCCTAATCTTTGCGAACCCCAGCGTCTTCTAGGAAAATCTTTGCTGCCAACACTGTGGCGGGCTCCTCTGACTGAGACTGCCTGCCCCCGAGCCGTTTAGTCTTGTGCGTTGCCCCCTGCCCCTACCCTTCGACGTGTTCAAGGGCGCCAGGTCTCAAATTCGCGCTTGCGGCACACGCCGAAATCCAACAGGGCGGGCAAAGTGGCTGCGGGGGGGCGGAGTAGGTGGGTGGCCACATTATCCCTCCAGCTTTTCCTTGGGACTGAAGCACCCCGCCGCCCACCCGGGCATCTTGGTAGAAGGCAAGACAAGGAGGGAGGGTTGAGGCAGGAGTTTGGGAATGGTGCAGTCTTTCTCCTAGCAGAGGGTCCCCTGGTGGTATCTGCCTTGGATTCTGGCCAGGGGCTTCTTAATGAGCTACCTCATATTTCTCTTAGCCTTCCTCTGGGACTGGGTGGGAAAGAATAGGGTGAATGTCCCTGCCGTGTCCTAAGCTAGTGCCCAGGCGGCCTCCGGATCCTGGAACTGGCCTTGTGCAAACAGCTAGGGAGGATGCCAACGGTTTCCACTGGCTTCACTTTTTTCACTTCTTGTTTTGAGTTTTTTGGGGCTTTGCCTGCACACGATTTAGAGCTACACTGTCTTAAGGGGTGGGGCGGGGGTGGGGCGGGAGCGGTAGAGAAGCTCGGAGGCAGTGAGCCGCTGTTTGCTTAGGAGGCTGCTAGTGGGAATTGGTCCAGAAATGATTATGCAGGCTAGAAATATGCCTCTCCCCGCCCCCCCTTTTTTTTTGGCTGAACACCTTGGCTTTGGGTTTATGTGTTAAGTTCTTAAAGGGGCACCCACATGCTGCTCAAGTACCGTGTGGCAGGGACTCGCCATTTTTGCTGCGTTTTTCTCTTGGCTTGTTTCTTGGGGATAGGTAGGCTGCCCTGGGGAGATGTAGCAGCTACATTGTGCAGGCCTAGTGCACTACTCAGGTGCCAGGGTTAGGCAGGTGGTGAGGTCAAGCTGCAGCTTCACAGCTGATGGACTCGTTAGCAGCCACTTTGGACTTGAGTTTCCTCTTTGTGAAATGGAGCTCATAGTGGTCTCATCTTCCTCTACTGCAGGGCTGTTGGGAGACTTGGAATGGATAATGGAATGAAAGTACTGGGAAAACTTGGAAACACATTTGCATTCTCAGTATTGTTTCTGTGCTCTTAGATTTTTCTTTTTTCAAATTAGCTGATCCTTAATTATAACAAGTCTACATTCTTCTCTCTTCCTTCCAACTCCTCATCAAAGATTGGTTGCTGGGGGTCTTTGGAAATAGCTATATAAGCCCTCCCTCACTAATCCTTACCACGGATCCACCTGTCTTAAGACTCCAGCCCTTCCTTTATTCCCAGGGAAGCTGCTGGTGTAGGTTAGGAGCCCACTGGAGCTTCCTTTCTAACTTCCTTATCAGTTTTCTGGGCCCTGGAATTGAGGTCAGCTGGGCCTTCATTTGAGACCTGAGATTGATGAAGTCAACAGGCCCTGGGAGGGAGCTCTCACACGGTTCCGATAGTGACCTTGAACCAGGGACTTGAGCATGTCATTTGTGAGATGAGCCTGTGAGATTCAAAGTAAATGCCAGTTGGAGGCAGTCATTGGTTGTTCAGGCAGGTTCCTGAACTCCCGTGTGCTGCACCTTCTCTGCCTGAGGCCTGTGGTTCTCCAGGGTGAACCTCACAACCCCCAGAAGCCTTGTTGAAGCTGACTGTTGGATTAGTGTGCTGAGTCTCAGACTCTGGATCTGGAAAGGGGTTCCAAGTATTTGCATTTCTAACTAGTTCCAGATGATACTAATGCTGCCAGTTTGGGAACCATCCCTACAGGAATCACTGTTACGGGATAAGACTATGGACAGGTGAGCTTTGTTCTGAAATACCATTATTTCAGTAGCTCACATACAGACAAAGCAGGATTTCTGAATGTTAGGAAGTTACTTGGTGTTTTTTTTTTTAATCCCAATACCTGTACTAATTAGTATCTGGTTTTGATAATTCTGATTGATCTTCAAATCAGCAAATTTGATAAAGATGGCATTTTCCCTGCTTTCAGGTTGTTTTATTTACTTGAAAGATAAAGCAGGAGCCAGATCTTCCATTCATTGTTTCAGTTGACCACAGAGGCCAGGTCTGGGTCAGATCAAACAAGGGAGCCAGGAGCTTCGACCAGGTTTCCCATATGGGCGACAGGGACCCAAGCATTTGGGCCGGTTTGTGCTGCCCTTCTCAGACACATTAGCAGGAAACCGGATCTGAAACTAAGTAGTTAGGACTCACACGAGCACTTGGAAACAGGATGCTGGCCTCGCAGGTGGCAGCTGTATGTGCTGTGCCACAGTGCTAGCCCAGGATTCTCCACTCTTTTATTTTTATAATATTTATCTTAAATTGACATTTAATACTTCTACATATTTCTGGTACAGCATGCTACTTCAGTGCAGTGATTACATGAGAGGAATTAGCATATTCCATCTCGAGCAGTCATTTCATTTTATTGGGAACAGTCAGACCTCTCAGTTTTGACGTATAGCCATAGTTACCCAGCTGGGTGAGACAACATCCAAAGTTAGTCCTATTCTACCTTTCCCTTGAGCCATTTACCATCATTTACTGCATCCCTTGTTTTCCCAAGTCTTTGGTTTCTGGGTCACTCAGGTGAACTGAGATGGGTAAGCCTTACACTGATAAATCTGGAGACTACCTGGTTTTCTGTTTTGGGGGGTCTTAATCACTTGTGGAAAGAAGATTGCCTATAGTTCTGGTGGTCTGAAACTTGGACTACAGATTGAATCCCTCAGGAAAATTTAAATGCGATGTATAGTAGTGTCTTATCTGAGTTAACAGCTTGCTGAATCCCTGGAGGAATGCAAAGTATACCCAGTGACAGACAAGCCTTGGGGTCAGACTAGACAAAAGTCCTGCCATGCCTCCTGCAGGCTGGTGATAGGCGTGGTGGCTGTGGCTCTTTCACTCTCCGAAGAGGAGGAAGGTTGGCTTTCCTGGGCAGCTGTGCAGTACCAACATGGGGCCTTACAGCATTTAGTTTATGCTTATGTATTGTTAGGGCTCAACCCAAATTTAAGGTCTTCAGCTTCTTGAGCCATGACCTGTACTGAAAGCTCAGTGTAACGTGTGTTTTAACATCTTTGCCTCAGTCAGGCTTAAGGAGGGCTCCTGATGGAACATCATGAAGTTTATGTAATGTGGCGCCCAAATGGACTTCATGGATGAGGGGCTCAGTCAGCACTTTAACTGGCTTTTGTGTTGAGGTGCCAACTGGAATTTCAGCTGACCTTCCTGTTTTATTTCAGTTTTCCATTTGTGCCTTAGTGTTAACATGATTAGCACTAGAGAAACCTATTAGTAAATCAAAAAACTATTCAAAAACTCAAGTGGGTCACTTAAATGCGGTGGTAGATAAAGCCACAACACCCAAACTGTCCTCTGGATATTAATCAGCACTTGATGGAGGCAGTCTTCCAGTTGTAATGCTTAAGATTCAGCAGCTTATTGAGACTGATGTCGTCCACCTAATAAGTGGGAACATTCTTATTTTAAAAGTCTTTCCCATAACTTGATGTTTGTTTTGGGTGTTACCCTGACTTTTTTGCTGCTGGGGATTTTTCCAGGGTGAGGAAACCTCTTATCAGCACAAAATCACCTGATGCTTTTGTTACCTTTAACGAGTCTATTGTGTGACAGTCACTGTGCTGTTTTCATCTTTGGCCATCACAGCTGTTATTCCTAGGTCACAACATTAAGTCCCATTCCTAGAACACTGTTCTCAACCCCCTGTGGAGAGAATGCTTTTAAACGGAAACCCTGGTTTATGCTGTACTAGCTCATTTATAACAATTTTTTTTTTCACATTTCAGCGTTTTCCAATCCAGATGGGTCTTAAAAAATATGAACATATATAATGCACAATTTCTTTTCCTTTGTCTATAACTTGCCGTGTTAGTAGAGTGCCATGCCAATTGATAGCATCCTAAAAAAAGGAAATATAATCCCTGAATCCAGTAGGAAATATTACTTCAACTCAGTACTGTGCAGCTGGTAGAATTGAGCAGCAATTGAATTAATCAGCAGTTCCTGGGGTGTTGGAAGGATGCTGTTGGGATGGATATTAGTAGGTGTTCTCTTGGAAAGGGCATAACAGTTTGGGAAGGCTTGCCCATTTTTTTTGCCTCTGCTGGAGTTTCTCAGCAGGCTCAGCATCATAGCAAGGAGTCTATACTACACTTAATAATATCAACAACATCAACCTAGTAGGATTTACTCAAGTCAGAATTTCTCTGCACACTGAACTTTGAAGCTGTGTGTGCATCTTTCAGAACTCCATTACTTAGCACATTTCAACAATTCTGATATGTTTAATGTGATCTATGGGCTTGGTTGTTTGACCTGATATGTCCCTAAAACATAGCAGCATTGATTGAATATGGATATTAATGAACAAACTGAGAAAGTGATTAGTGTTTTTATTACTTCAAACCAGAGAAAAAGGTTTTGATGGTTGTAAAGCAAGTTTCCAGGAAGGGACTAGACTGTGATCAATCTAAGTGATGGGTAGCATTTTTCTAGAGAAGGGGTGTTTTAGGCTGATGGTGTAACTGAGTAGGAATGTGAAAATTGCATATAAATAATTTTCAGAGCATGTGAGAAGTTAATGAACCCAACACATTGTGAGACATGGCAAATCTGTGCTAGTCACAGAACATATTGTTGAGTTCCTTCCTGAGTCTGTAAAGTCACTGAAGTAACAGGTGAGTTCCACTGAGGACAGGTGGGTGAGCTCTGGTAAGCAGGAGTAGAGACGCAACACTCTGGATGAAACCCAGAAGGGGTGGATGGGACAGAAAAAGATTGGAAATGCTGCTGGCCTCTGATCATAGTGGCTCCTGTACAGAATGAGTCATTAAAATGTCAGCTCGGGGAAAGAAAACTAGATAATTGGGAAAGAGCGTCTAGCAAGAGGCTTTTGATTGGAGTTAACAACAATAGCAAAAAGCCTCTTCCAAATAAGAGAAAGGTAAATAACCCAATTTTT
The DNA here is from genome assembly GCF_017591425.1 of Ochotona curzoniae. NCBI lineage: Eukaryota > Metazoa > Chordata > Mammalia > Lagomorpha > Ochotonidae > Ochotona > Ochotona curzoniae. The sequence goes on from NW_024467122.1 coordinate 38,461,355, forward strand.
AAAATGGGCCAAGGATTTGGATAGACATTCCTTCAAACAAAATAGGTATACAGATGCCAATAAGGATAAGAGGTTCAACAGCATTAGTTATTACAGAAATGGAAACTGAAACACAATGAGATGCTATTTTACACCCACAAGGATGGCAGTGATCAAAAAGATGGGTAAAGTAATACATGGAGGATGCAGAGAAATTGGAATCCTTATACTGTACCTTGCAGATGGGAATGTAAACTCATGCAGTGACAACAGTGGAAGTTCCTCAGGGTATTAAACATGGAAGTTCCTCAAGGTGTTAAACACTGGTTACCTACTGACTGGTTCCACTTTTAGGTGAACACCCAGGAGACCCAAACACATGCTCATATAAAACATGAATATTCATAACAGCATGATTCTTAATAGCAAAAAAGTAGAAACTATCTGAATGCCCAGCAACAGATGAATGGATAGACAAAATGTCATCTACACCTACAATGGAAAAAACCGTTCAGCTGTAAAAAGAACTGAAGGTTTGATTCATGGGCCAGCACGGATGTATCTTGAAAACATGCTATGTGGAAGCCAGTCACCGATGGTTTCATTAGGAAATATCCATAATAGGAGGATCTACAGTGATCTATAGTACCAGGGCTGAGGGAAGAGAGAAATGGGGGATGGCTGATGACGGGCATTGAGTTTCTTATTGAGGTCATCAAAATATTCAGGAATTAAATGATAGTTGCATAACTTCATGAGGACATTAAAAATATGAAATTGGATACTTTATAAGGGTGAATTTTATGGTGTATGGATAGTTTAATTTTAAGCAGTTGGAAGAAGGCTACTGTGGTTGAGGCCAAAGGAGTGTTAAATAAATCAGGTGATGGTGAGACAAGTCAAGAATAAACTGTCAGGTTTAGGTCAAATGGGGTGGAGGGGGGGTGAGGCTAGAGGAAGAGATCTGTATCATTTTTGAGTCTTCAATAATTCCCCTGTTCTTCTCTCATCCTAAAGTCCTTTGTCTGAATTTTGAGTTGTTGCTCTTGTGCCAGTAGGACCATTTCCATAGCACATGCCTTCTGATCCTGGGTTCTGCCTGCGTGTTTGGATTTCCTTTTGGAGACAAGCCCTGTGTTAGGCTTATTGTGATCTACCAGAGCGCCTGGCGATTGGGTAGCTCATGTTCACCTTCCCTCTTAACATTTGAGTGTGGGCAACATCGTAGTGTCACTCTGTGTGTTGTGTGTGGAACTCTGTCAAAATAACCAACTGGTCTAACTTTCTCCAAGTAAAATTCACACGGTCCTTGTGATAAGAGCATCCAAGCATTTGGGCCTGGGTTCATTTTGTTTAGTGAGGTTTCACATTACAGAAGCTGAGGTGCCTGTTCCCTGGGTAGAGACACTTTCTTCTCTGACAGTTTTTTTTCTATCAAACTCCTGTACAGAGTTCCTGGTCAGGGGTAGAGAGATTTTTTGAGTGCTGATTCCCATTCAGTAGGCAGTCACTGTAGGTGCTGGCATTCCATGCATTGCACTTAGAGCAGAAGCTGATCCAGCACAGAGAATGGGACAGAGCTGCGTGAGAAGAACAGCTCCCTCACATGCGTGGTGTGCAGTCCTGCGAGATAATTCACGTACAGGCCACAGTGTTCTTGGCTGTAAGATCAGGACACAGCTCACAGAAATGTGCCCAGCCTGATGCACTTGGAATGTTAAATGATTTTTGCCTTCTTCCAGCAAGGGTCAAGAATTCCATGAGGAGGATTTGAAGGGGAAAATATATTATGTGGGAGAATACTAAAGGGAGAAGGTTTTATTTGATGTTGTTTTCTTTGTTTTTGTTCATGCATGTGTGCTTGGGGTTGAGTGAAGGATGATGTGTGAGGATGAGTGAAAGAGAAGCGTGTGTAAATCTCCATTTGCTTATTGGCTTTCAGAGTTTTGGTGGAGTCTGTGCTGAGCCCAGATGGGTTAGGATCGCTTTGAGTCAAGGCATTGGATCTTTACTCTGCTTCTTTGGATGTGCTTTCTTTTTGAGCAGAACAAGGTTTCCTGAGCTGCAGATTCTGAATGGGGTATCTTTCCCATCTGGCCACCATCCTTACTGACTGAAGTGTGCCTCTGATAAAGGCAAGAAGTGACGAGAGCTACAGGTCCGGGCCTCCAGCTGCTGGGGATGAGTGAGCATGTTTGCTTCACTGTTGACTTTGGAAAACTGAAGCATGTCATTCGTTTACCTTCCCTGAGTCTGAACTAAATTAGGCGAACGGGGAGCTGCGGTTGACCGTGATTCTTCCACTTTGAACCTGTGTCACTCGTTTTCAGGAGCTTGAGCTCCCTCTGTAGATATTTGAGGCTCCAGAAAACCCTAGCAGGCCTGCCTGCCATGAGAGGCAGACAGGAGGGTATGGTGGGCTCCAGGGTGACTCTCCTAGGCAGTGAACACTAGTACTCTGCATACCTGAGTTAGGGAACTCGTGTCCTTACAGAATTAAATAGTTGAGGCAATACCTTACTAAGCAATACTAATTGTTAACTCTTAATAGCAAAGCCACAAGTGTAGTGATTCCAACAAGTTTGTGGTCTTCACAGGTTGAAATTCATTGCTTTTCACAAGGTAGGGATGCTATCCTGTGAACCTGTAAAACCCTGTTCTTCATTGAATTGGCAGGGTTGGATCTTTATCCGTCTGACTTTGAAGGAGATGAGATTGGCCACTTTGTTGCAAATACAGAGCCGAACATTTAAAGTTAGGTTGAACCAACTCAGATAATCAAAGATGTTTGAGTTGCAGCTGAACACAGGAGCCTCAAGGGGACTCGCTGTTCTTCCACAAGACAGCGGTGGAGTTCTGCTTGAATGTGGGAATGAGCTGCTTCCCAAGGCCAGTGAATGTGTGCTATGAACCAGTTGCTTCTGAAAGCGACTGTTGGGCAAGCTTGGTGAGATAGGGGATGTATCAGACTGTCTGGGATGATGCTGCCTCTCATGGTGTTTGAGAAGTTAATATTACTCTGGAAGAATTTAAATCCCTTCTTCATTAAACAGCAATAAGGAAGCTGTGTTGGTCTGAGAAGGAGCAGGAGGTGTAAAGCTAGGTGCTCTGGAAGCTAAGTCTTTTAAAATCCACATTCCTCTAGAACAATAATTTAAAAACCTTACTTTGAGGATTTTATAAGGAGTTCCTTTTCTCCAATTTAGTTATTGGAAAATGTGAAGTGATCTTTTCAGATCCTTTTCTGATGTTGGGAGCCACCCATGCACGGATTGAGCTCATTCTTTATTTCTGAAAATGAAATAGAGAAGCCTGAGCTTAGACACCTACCTTAGGAATGGCTCACAGTGTTGACCCCCACCAGAATGAACTCCTTTAAACACCAGGATCTATACTGAACAGTGCATGTCTGGTATAGTAATCAAGGTACAGTAGGCTGAGGCCAGCTCCGTGGTTTAATTGACTAATTCTCCATCTGCAAGCACCAGCATCCTGTGAGTGCCTACTGCTCCACTTCCCACCCAACTCCTTGCTGCTTACCTGGGAAAGTAGTGGAGGATGGCCCAAAGTCTTGGGACCATGCACCTGCATGGGAAACCTGGAAGAGCCGTTTGGGAGGTAAATTGGTAGATGGAACATCTCTCTTTCATTCTCTCTTCCCCCCCCCCCCCGCTGCTTTTCCACTAAAAAAGATAAATCTTAAAAAGTACAGTAAGCGAAGACTGGCTGGCTTTTTTCTGACAAGCCCCTTGACTGTCTTGTCTGTTAAGTTTGCTTTAGCATGCTACTTTTCTGTTTAACATTTACCTAGAGGTTATTGTGTGCAAAAACATGGAATACAACTCTAAGCACTGACCAATGACAGATACCAAGTCCTTTGCTCATAAAGGCAGAGTGCATTGGGAGACACTGCTGCTTATCCCCATGATGCAATTGTAAACCTGGGGAGAGAAGGGTCCATTGACTTCAAGATACTACAGTCCTTGGTGGCAGGTAGCTTTAGCACAGCTCCTTTTCTCTATACCTCAGCTCCCACGTGTAACCATCTTTCCCTGCACTCTCTTCACTCACTTCTCTTGGGTTGTAGGGAAATGAAACATATTTTTCTTTTTTTCCTCCTGTCCATCTCCCAGGCCCCTTCTTACTGCCTGCTCCCTGGTTCCAGAAAAATGTGACTTGAATTTGAAAAGCAGCAGGTATACCATCATGGCTTGTCTGCCTGGGCTCTGGCTCAGAGGGATGCCATCTGCACAGGAGCTATGGAGATGAACTCCACAACCTAGGGAGGGCCAAGACATGCAGCCCTAGGGCCCTGAGTATGTCAGGCTGCGTGATCTTGGTGTCTTCCAGTCCATGTCAGTCTCTTGTGTGTCCTGTGAAGCTGCAGATTCTGATTTACTGTGATTCCATGTTTCTAACAGGTGTGCAGGCAGGGTCCCAGGGCTGTCGAGGAACCAGAGTATATGTGAGGCCAAACCTGGGATTTCATGCACTGCCTTGCCTGAGAAAGGTCAAATCCCTAATCAGTAAGCCAGAGAGGCCAAAGACATCCAGAGCGACCAACATAAAAAAACTGCAAGTGGCGTAAAGACCTCAAGATGGTGAAGTCAGATTGGGAGAAGAACTTAGAGCAAAGGCCATTGGATCCCTCCAAAATGAAGAACAAGTCTTCTCACATGTTCACTGTCAGGCTTTCTACATTGGAGACATGGCTGTAAGAAGGGAAAGTCTAAAATCTTCATATTTGATTTGAAATGAAACTTCATAAAGAACTTCTGTTCCTGAAAATACTTTCCAGATCTCCCCAAACTCTTTTGAAGTCTCCCCCGAATTCGCCCTGCCACTGTGCATCTGCTGTTGCCTGTGATGACTTCATAAGAATGGTTGTAGGAATACTGAGAGACAGTTAGCAAAGCCCCCTGGTAGTGTCTCATTTGATTCTTTGATTCTTACACTCCTCCAGCCCCTCCCCCTTTTTAAGTAGATGTGTGGCATCCAAGGTCCAAGTCTTCCCCCGATCAGATTCACAAGTGATAGAGTTGAGGACAGGCCCAGAGGGTGGGTACATGGCCTTTCAGCCTGCTGCAACATGTTGGTGCTAGTAGGCAGTTTAAATGGTGTTTCCAGACTGACTTTGTCCAGGAGGAGTCATCTTGATGGGTTTATTTTTTCAGAAACATACTGTCTTGGGCTGGCGTTGTAGTCTAGGAAGTAAAGCTGCTGCCTGTGCTGCTGGTATCCCTTATGGGCACTGGTTCTCATCCCAGCTCTTCCTCTTCCAATCCTGCCCGCTTCTAGTGGTCTGAGAAAATCAATGAAAGGTGGCCCATGTGCTTGGGTCCCTGTTTCTCATGTGGGAGAACTGGAAAAAATTCCTGACTCCTGGTTTCAGCTTGGCAGTTGAGGCCATCTGGGTAGTGCACCAATGGGTAGCAGATCGCTCACAGTATCTCTTCCTCTGTCTCTAACTTTCAAATAAGTAAATTTTAAAAAATTATATGGACACTTTACTGACTTTTCATCTGAAAAGCACACCCATTTAATCTTAAACATTAGATTAAGCATCCCCAAACTTTCCCTCCTGTTCCCCTTTGGCTACTTCCTCCTCTGTAGTAGATCCTGTAGTAGGTTCTGACTTGCCACACTTTGGATCATATTCATTTAATCTTTTTTGTTTTGAGAGAGAGAAAAGAGACTGAGACAGGGAGAACAGGCTCCCATCCTCTGGCTCATTCCACCAATTCCTGCAATATCTGCGACTGGGCTAGAGCCAGTATCGCAGTCCAGGTGTCCCATGTGAGTAGCAGGAACTAACATGGAAGCCATCACCATTGCCTCCCAGAGCCTGTACTGATGGGAAACTGGGATCAGGAGATCTAACAGAAAATCAAACCCAAGCATTCCAGTGTAGGATGTGGCAGGTTTTTAAACCATTAAACTAAAGCCCACACCTCACTTCTATCTAAACTTGAGCTTTGCATAAGTGACTTTTTTTGTATTTTTCATCTGCTGCTTAAATTTTTTACTTTTAAATTTGTTTTTACTGGAAAGACAGATCAGATTTACAAAGAGGAGAGACAAAGAGAAAGATCTTCCATCCACTGGTTCACTCCCCAAGTGGCTGCGGTGGCTGGAGCTGAGATGATTTGAAGCCAGGAGTTTCTTCTGTGTCTCCCTCATGGGTGCAGGATCCCAAGGCTTTGGATTATCCTGTGTTGCTTTTGTAGCCCATAAGCAGAGAGCTGGATGGGAAGTACAGCAGCTGGGACACAAATGAGCACCCATATGGAATCCCAGCATGTGTAAAATGAGGATTTAGCCTTTGAGCCGTTATGCCAGGTCCTTTTGTATTTCATTTTAATGGACAAATCTGTGTTTTGCATACAAGATAAAGTGTTAACATGCATATATGGTGTGGAATGGCTAAATCAAAATAATTAACATTCACTAACTTACATACTTATTATTTGTGTGTGATGAGAATCCTTGAAATGTATTCTGTGAGCAGTTTTCAAATATTGAACACGTTGCTGCTGAGGTCTCCTCAGCTTACTCATCCTCACTGGTGTTTTCTGTCCATTGTACAGTTCCTACATACCCCAAGTCCCAGTCCCTGGGGATCGGCATTCTGCTCTGAGTTTATGTCTCTTATTTTCCTTTGTTTGTGAGACTTATCCATGTTGTGTATGCAAACAGTGGTTTATGTATGTGAGTTTGGGAAATAGCAAAAAGACCTTTCAAGTTACATTTCAATGATTAAGGAAGATGCTTCATGGGTGACATTTTAGAAATAAAGGTCATTATTTATAAGACTTGCTTCTAAAGGCATGGAGCTTCCTTACTTCGGTGAAAACCAAAGACATTAACAGAGAGCAAGAAGGAGCCCGTTTCATGATCTGCACAGCAGCCCAGGAAGCATGTGCTCTTTGGAGTATGTGCATTTTGTATATGAGCCATAGGCTTAGAGAACGGAGCATGACTTAGGAGTCAAGGCCAGAACTGCTCTTATCCTTTCCTTTCTCCCATTCTACCCTGGCTTTAGGACACAGATTGTTCCCACGTGTGAGTGCTGTAGCCCAGTGTTTGTGGGGCTTCTCTGGCCCTTCAGTGCTGTGCCCATCTCCTGCCAGGACTTGTGGTCTGCCCTGTAGGCCTTGCCACATCTGTTTTTTCTTCCTCACCTCTGAATTCCCCTTGATGCCACTTAATGATGTGTTTCCTGAATTTAGCAGTTTGTTTTTAACACCTTGAATCCTGCAGAGCCTTAGTCTTCAGGATAGAACTCTGGATCATGAGTGACCAAATAACTATATTTTGTATACAAATTTGAATTTTAGACATTTTCACACACCTTGGATTAAGTGAGATGACTGAAGTTTTGGGAAATACTCCTCTGTTGGGATATTCATGTTCATACCATATTCAGGTCCTATAGAGGATTGCAGAGCAGGCGTGAAGAACTAGGGGTTCCTGTGGAGCAATTGTATCTATGGATCGGAATCCTCAGTGTGGCCCCCTAAATCCACTTTTTTTTTTTCGTTGGAAAGGTAGATCAGATTTATAGACAGAAGGAGAGTAAGGAAGATATTCCATCTATTGGTTCGCTCTCTAAATGGCTGTAACAGCCAGAGCTGAGTTGATCCAAAGCCACGAGCTAGGAGCTTTTCTGGGTTTCTCACATGGGTGCAGGGTTCCAAGGTTTTGGGCCATTCTCTGCTGCTTTCCCAGGCTACAGGCAGAAAGCTAGATGGTAAGTGGAACAGCTGGGACATGAGCTGGCACCATATGATATCATGGCACTTGTAAGGTGAGGATTTAGCTATTGAGCCATTGTTCCAGGACTTAAACCCACTTTCTTATCAGATTATATTATCCCATTTACACGTGTAAGTTTTAGATGTCAAAGTTGGACTTGGCTGGTGGATGTTTTGGCTTATTACTCACCTCCTGCCAAAAGAAAGAAACATAAATTGTGCTTTGTATTTCAGGCTTTACTAAACTCTCCGGTACACTGAGTAAACACAGGTATAGATTGAGGTAGTAGTGAAGAACCACCCACATCCGTATTTTTTTAGTGGGTGTAACTGATGACTACTTCCTGGGATGTAGGTCAGGTCTCAATGTTGTCCCTGGCAGAGGTACAGTAAACATTGCCTCCCTATAGACAGCTGTTACACTACAGCAGGACTGGGGGAACTTTGCTGCCAAGGTTCTTTTGGGATATTTATAACATCATTCACTGGCCACACAAAATGATCAACTCAACAAGAAGCCTGCACTGGATTTACTGAATTGCCAGTACTGCGTGTGATTGCCTAGGCAGAACCAGACCAGCTGATTTCATGGGCTTCAGGTACAGCTGTCTAAAGGCACTTTTTTTCTGAGAACTTTTCCAAAGTTTTCTTTTTTAGTTTTTTAAAAAATAAGTCTCTTGGTTTGGGAATAAGAAACTTCAGGAAATACCCGAGGCTCCATTAACGGGATATTCATTGGGTTAAAAGTTGTGTATTGTGTTTTAAGAATGTGTAGTATGCTGGACACTGAGCTAAGGCCATTTGGTAGATTGTTTCAGTTCTGAGGTAGGTGCTGCATTTAACAAAATTAGAACCAAGGCTCTGAGAAGATGTCCCTTGGTCACAAGGTCACAGCTCATCAGTGGGACCCTGGAATAAAGACTCATGTTTGTCACCATACTGTGAGTGACTAGGGAATGTGGTCTGAATCTGGACTACTCCAGAGAAACTGGGTTTCAGAGGACGGATGATCACTTATTGGTGAGAAGTGCATCAATATGAGCAACTCGTACACTTAAAAATGCTCTCAGTTTAAAGAGAGGGATAGAAAAATTTATCAGAGCAGATTGTGAGAGAGAAAACGGATTCTTGGAGAGATTCTGTTGACTTTTAAAAAGGGGAAGAAAGCTAACAGCTTCCTGAAAGGGGTCTGGCCTCCTTTTGGTTGGGCTTGCGCAGAGAGGTTTGTACTTGTCAGGTAGTACTTGGTAGCAGTTTCACCTGGCATAAGCATTGGGGCAGATTGGTGGGTATTTCCCACACCTCCTTTCCTTTTATCAAAACAAAAGATGCAGGGCCAAGTTTCCATGTAAAATCCTACTGCTTCCCATGGCTATTTCAAGCCCTAGATGGAGGAGTATACAGATGTCTTCATTCTGTTTCGTTTATTCAACAGGACGCTGTGTCACAGTACTCAGAGTTGTTGGGGTGGAGATTCCAGGAGACCTCCAAGCACATGTCCCTTGTTAAAGATCAGAGATTGGGTTTTTTTTTTTAAAGATTTATTTTTATTATTTTTTTATTGGAAAGGCGGATATACAGAGAGGAGAGACAGAGAGGAAGATCTTCCGTCCGATGATTCACTCCCCAAGTGAGCGCAACGGGCTGATACTATGCCGATCCGAAGCCAGGAGCCTCTTCCGGGTCTCCCACGCGGGTGCAGGGTCCCAAAGCTTTGGGCCGTCCTCGACTGCTTACCCAGGCCACAGGCAGGGAGCTGGAAGGGAAGCGGGGCTGCCGGGATTAGAACCGGCACCCATATGGGATCCCGGGCGTGCAAGGCAAGGACCTTTAACCACTTGCGCCACCGCGCCGGGCCTGAGATTGGGTTTTATATGCTGCAAGCATATCTATTTGGTCTTCCTGAGTTATTTTTATCTTTTTTGTTGTTGAAGTTATAGATCTTTACATGTATTCATCAAAGTTCTTATTGTGTGTAATCATGGTGAGCAAAACTAGACAATTTTCTGACTGTATGGAACTTTAAGAAGGTAGCCATATGCTAAGTGATAGCATAGAAGTTGACAACTGTTGTAAGGACACTAAGGAAGGGACTTGACTTAGTTAAGAAATTGGGACAGATTACCCAAGGAAGGATTGATGAGCTGAAATACAAAGGATGAATAGGAGCTAAAGGAGGAGGAGATGGTATTTCAGAGGTTATAGGTATGCAAAAACCCTGTGGTGGAAGGGACCTTAGTATGAGTTAGAGATAGAAGATGTCCACAATAGCTGGGATGGAGGATAATGGTCACAAGACAGTCTTTTTTTTTCCCCAAGCGTAACAGGGGCTCCTAATATAAATTTTGTAAAGAGATTTAATTTGGTTGTAGTAAAGAGAACAGAGTATGGGAGAAAATGCACATGGGCCGGCTTAGAAGGTTTTGAGCTGTGTAGGAAGAGATTGTGATAGTCTGTAAAGACGGAGAAAATAGGGTAGATGGTTGGAGAAATAGATGGAAGGCAATGTGACAGGATATCATGATGGGTAGGACATGTGGGCTGAGAAAGGGCGACACCAGTGACAGCTGCTGTGTCTGGAGCTTTGCTTGGCTGGATGATGGCAGTGTTGTTCTGAGGGCATTGCCATGTCTGCTGAAAGAGTCGGTGGACCTTTTGATAGCAGGACATTTCACTCACTGAACTTTGAATCCTTATGATGTTACATATGGTAAGTACCTACTTAGCTTTGCTTAATGCATTTGAGAGCAGGAGTTTCTGTACAAGGATGGCATTTGTGCTTGGTAGGAGGAGTGCTCATTAGTGTCCCTGGGGCAAGAGTTCCATATTGTAATAGAATCTCACAGGCATTTAACGACAAAGGTGTGCTTTCAATATTCTGGAAGTATTTCCCAGTCAGTTTGAACATTTTAGCACTTTGAAATCTGTTTCTTTTCCATTTATTTGAACTTTAACTCTTCTGATTCTTAGTTTCTCCATATGCAGAATAAACCAAATAACAAAGTTCTGAAGTAACTTTAAGCTTGTATTTGATAGCATGGTGAAATATGAGGGTTTTACGATCATTGAAGCAATCCCTTGTAATCTGTACCACTAGTAGGAGCTATTGCTTCAGAGGGCACAGGCCCCATGGCAACAGTTGTCACTTCATAGATGTGGAATCCCTTTGAGTGCTTCTGCATAGATAAATATCAAGGGTTCTTTTTCAGTGTAATCCTGTAAAGTGATGAGTCAGTGAATGCAATTTTGGTTAGTGTGAGTCTAAACACTGAGGGAGATGTGAGTGATCAATGTTAGGTCTTTTTTTTCTGTTTTGGATATGAAGTCTTGGGCTGTTCAGAGTGAGTCATCACTCGGAGTTGAAAGTGTCTTGAGGCCCAGTGGTGTCTCTGTTTCTGTCTTCTGTATGGAGAGATATAGATGACGGGACTCGCTTCCAGCCTCCTGGAAGACCAGAGAGGATCATTCCTTGGTCGCTGGTGTCCCTGGAGGCAGCCCTCCCCAGGTACCTTCTCTGTGGCATAGGAAGCCCTCCTCTGCTGGGGACTTTGTTCAGATTGATTTGCCTGTGGTTGGTCTGTCGTCTTTGTATTTGCCTCCATTGTCTTAAGTAAGCCTTTTTTTATTTTTCCCATTGCTGTCATTTGAGTAATTCTGGAATACTAGTGTTACTTCTGTCATTACCGTTGTATTTTTCTGTTTCTACTCTCTTGGAAACTTGTCCTGGAAAGTCCACTTTATCTGGAACTAGACCAGTGCCATGGTTTAGTTCATCCTTTGTGGAAAGCAGGCATTGCTTAGGATGTACTGTGGGCCTAGGAATCACACTGTGGTATCCCTACTGTGCTGCTCCGTTGCCTTTAGTGTACTGGTTAGAAACTTGTTACCCTCTTAAACGGATATGTTGGGAAATAATAAAACATACCAAATTAACCTTGTTTGTCCTCTACATCAGGATGTGAAAGATTGAGCCAAAAATCCCTGGGAGATGTATAAGTATCTTTATAGGAGTCTTTCAGCAATGTTTTCAACCTCTGTCATTTTTACTTCATAAACTGACATTTGCATACAAATGAAAGTTTACTCTTGTGATATGAATCAAATAGATTTATTTGATTTTTAAAGCTTTTAAAACAGAAATGGAGATTTCATCTCTTTCTGTAAAGAATGTGTTCTATGTATCTTAAAATGCATTGTTTTGGTACAGAAGAAAGCCCTAAATGTTTAACCCCTTTATCTTTTTCTGCTGAATTCTCATCTTTTGATATACCTCTTGTGTACAGATGAGACAGTTAAGGAAACTGACCTGGGCACTTCTGGAAAACAGTGGTAAATTCGGGACACTTAATTGCAATCTTTTGCTTCCTCAGCTTATTCTCTTAGAATTTATTTCCTATCTTTATGATAACCTTTATCCAATACAAGGAGAGAATGAAGCAATGCATTTGTCTTGTTCTAAACTTAATGTAAAAGTTGTGTGGTTCTATAGTACTTTTTGAATTTGGCCATGTCATTTGTGTGCAGAAATAACTAATATTGAAGTGTACTGGTATTTTATGATGTCTATTCTGGCCACATTTCCATTAGGCAGACAGTGAATATGTGCTAAAACATACTATTCCTTCTCTGATGTCTTAGTCTCTGTCAGATATGACTCCTTGAATTTGTGGCTTTTCCCCAGAGTTGATGTAAGAAATCAGAATGTGTTCAGTTCTCATTTAGGTTATCAGGAAATGTCCATAACAGTTCATTTAAACATTTCTTAATTATCAATACATATTATCTAGCAACAGGTTTTTTTTTTTAAAGAGATGGGAGCCCATGAGTCAGTTCAGACAGGTCATGGCAGTTTCAGAAAGCATGAGGACTCCAGCTTTAAGTGCTCCCAAGTAGGGGCTTGGAACCAGTAACCTTGCCAACTTTCGTGTGCCAATTGTGTAAGTAGGATATTGAAGGTATCTCTGTGATGGATGATCTAGGATCCAGCTCTTACCCTTTAAAAGCTGTCTTGGAAGTCAAGTCTCCTTGCCCGGTTCAGTGAGCATTTTGCTGCCTATGCTGCCTGGCCCGCAGGATAAGCCCTTGAGGCAACAGTGTCCTGTCCTCAACTCAAGGTCGTAATTCCTAATTGACAGAAACTAGCTTCTCAAAGGATGAGAACTGAATTAATACAGCCCACAGGATTTGTGGTAAGAATCAGATTGCCAAGAGGACGGTTGGAAATCATGCTGGGCAGACAGTAGCCAGGATCTCCTGGGGAGCTGCACAGCACCAAGGCTTCCTTGACCCACTTCGTTGCTCGAGGCCCTTGCATTTCCCTTTCTGTGGGGGTGGAGGCTGTCCTGGGCATCGTGGGTAGAACCTGGGGGACTGGGGCTGCTCAATGCTGTTTCTCCAGGGTACTGGACTGCACCATCTCTTTCCCAGCTCATCTTCCGTTGCCGCTTGATACTGTTATGAAGGGCTTGTAGAGTTCCTCCTCATCCACCTGCTGTCTTTGCATTCCTCTTTACATCCAGGTAAAGTTTGCCACCCCCCTGGATGCTGCTTGTGCTCAGTAAACTCTTGCCTGAGCTGGAGTTGATCTGTGCTACTGCTATACCCTCTGTAGCTCATCAGGCTCAAGTGTAGCTATTTGCTTACAAGTATAGACTGAAAACATGAGGGATTGGGCTGTGACTTTCACACTGGTATCCTCAGTGCTGTGAATGACATGCCCTAGGGACACCAAAGGGAATGAAACCCACTCTAAGAGAACTTCTGAAAAAAGCAGAGAGAATGCATCCCTTCCCTCCCCCCAAGGATACATCAGAAAGGCTTTGGGAATGAAGGAGGAAGTCATTTCTGTTACCAGAATACTGACAATGTTGTCTGGTAGAGATGAGAAGTGTGTGTTACCCAAAAGTGAGCAACTCTATACCAGTTTTCAGTGTGGACACTAAGTGTCCTTCCCATGGGATGATGTTTTTTTGTTTATGGGAGGGGGTTGGCAACACTGGAACTCCATAACTCCATAAGTTCAGGGAGCGTGTGTAATGACAGAAGAGAGCAACAGTCAATTGGCTTTCCTTTTTCAAAGTACTTGGATCTTCATTACAAAATCCAATTTCTTTTACATGATGACCCTTGGAGGTTATTAATGAGAAGATAAATTGAGTCTTTGAAAATGCCTGGCTCCCTCCCTGACATGTACTGAGCCTTCAGGAGGGTACATGGCATCAGCTGTTGTCACTGTTGGCTTCTGGTGTAAGACAGAATGAGGTAGTGACTCTCAGTAATGTTCTGAGACAAAGTTCTCCTGCTCTCTCAAACAAGTTATATATATAAAGTTCTATAATCACAAAATGGGTGTGTAGGAGCTTAGATTCGTGGGAAGGAGGAATATATATCCTCTTTCCTCTTTCAAGTTGGGTAATATTTGTATTCAAAATGGAAAGAACTTACGTATTTCTCAGGGAAAGCTTGGCTCCTGCTAGCACAGGTTTCAAAATGAATTTTTCACATGAAGCGTGACTTGGAAATCTTTGAGTGTTTGGAACAACATGCATGTCAACATTGCTAGCTCTTTTGATGTGGAATTAGAGGGAGGATGTGGGTTCTTCCTACTTTTTTGTGTGTAGTGGGGAAAATTTTATCTTGGCTCATGAATATACCATTGTTTTTGTAAGTCTGCTTCTATGCCCGCTGTTGAAAGGCCATTTCGCAATTAGGACCTGGAGTTCATTTCTTGCAGTATTTAGTATGTGTATGGTGATATACGCAGTCACTAATTCATTTCTCATTCTGCATATCACTGCATTTTCCACCTAATTTTTCAGCACTAAACTCAATGAGTCACAAATTAGTCTTAATGATTTTGATGTTACTACAATTGCCGTCGACAGTGACCGCTGTGTGTGCCATTGCCATTGGAGTATTGGTTGCTGCTGTTCGTGTGACTATTACTGTTTGTTGCCTAATTGTGGGTCAGTCTTGCCACATGAAATTTCTGAGAAAACAGGAAAAGGAATGTGAAAGAGCTATTCATACTCACACAAATAAGGTAGGAAGGATCCACTGTCCCATAATTCTGAAATCCAGAAGGCTGGGAAAGCTCTCATAATCCATTTGGTAGTAACAGCTGACTTGAACAAAGGCAAGTCTGTTCATATGCTTAATTTGTCTCATTCAGTAGGGATGATTTTTAAATTTTGATTTTGCAAAATTGTTCCCATGTTTGAGCATGGAGTGCTGACACAGACCCTTCAGGGAGCACAAAGTTTCTTAGCATATTACCTGTCTAAGATGTCACATTTCAAAACACACCTGGACTTAGGAATTTGGGATAAAAATGCGGACCTTTAGTGTTTTTATTCAGTCTCTAAGCCTGCTTTCAAGTTTATAATTTTCCCTTGTTTTCTCCTCAGACACTATCTTTTGGTGGCTTGCACATATGGAACTCTCTTGCCTCTCATTCGAGGAACACTTGCTGAGGTGCTGTTCATAACATCAATTATGAAATATTGGAGAATAAGCCATGGGGCCAACATCATGGCACCATGTGTTAAACTGCAGCTTGTGCCACTGGCATCTCATTTTAGAATGCCAATTCGAGTCCTCCCATCCTGCTTCCTACTAATATGCCTGGGAAGGGCCCAAATACTTGAACCCCTGCCATCCAGATGGAGTTTCTGGCTCTGGCTTTGGCCTGGCCCAGACCTGGCTCTTGTGATCACTTGCAAGAAGGAACCAGTAGTTCTCCAGTGCCTCCCTCTCTCCTTGTTGCTCTGCCTTCCAAACAAATAATAAATAAATCTTAGAGAATAAGATACTTGGTCCTCCTTGCCCTGTGGAAGTTCAGAATCCCATGCTAATATGGGAGGGACTGTGAGAGTGGTCTGTGGAGTCCTGGGCTTGGCAGGATAATCACAGCCAGAAGCTCCACCAACAGTGCTAAGGCAAGAGGAGTGGAAGAAACTGGATCTGGAGGCAGTTGTGTATTTGCTGTGTTCTTTGAAAAGGGAAGCCAAAAGCTGAGCTCCTGGGGAGCCAGTTTCTGCAGGACCCTATCCAAAAGCTGAAACAGATGAGCATGTCCCCTGGGGGGAAGGCATCTTGAAACACGACACTAGCATGGTTGGATGTATGATTTGGGGAGTGTCTGACATTATCTTAAAGGCCTCCAGAAGGAAGTCATGGTGATGTTCTGGACAACAAGAACAGGACATTGTGTTAGTGTCCCTAATGCTTAGCATTATGTAGTGATTTGGGGCTTGCAGAAGATTTTTCCTCTGCCTTAGTTTTTTTTTGTAGTAATACCCCCAAGGCATGAATAGAAATTAGGCGAGAACCTTCTCAGAAGTAATTTTTCCCATGGTCATACCTAGCAGCTGTCTGCAACACATCTCTTAATTGTTGGTGCAACTCAGCTTGAACATGATGTTGAAAGATTTTGCTAAGTTTTTCAGTTACTAAGAATATTTAAAAGTAATCAACCACCTGGATTGTTTTTATTTTTGTGTGTGTCATTCATCAGACCATCACCTATTTCAGGATATCAGTGTTAAATTTGATGGTAGACACCAGTTTGTTGAGCTGTTTCTTCCCTGGAGCTGGTGCAGGGCCAGGGAGAAGGGCTGTGCACAGACAGGGAGAGTGCATCATTTCCCTTATTATGTATGTCATCATCACACTTTAAACTTATGCAGTTTTTATTTAAAACACCACTGTGGCTGCTGTAGGGAATACAAAATGTGAAACAATTAAATTTGAAAGCCTTCTCATGAATTAAGCCTATGTGTCTCATCCACATACCAAATTTCTTAGCTTTTGCTACATTTTCTCTTTAATGAATGGTAGGTGTTGAACTGCAAAAGCGTCCTCCACAGGCTGAATGGAACCGGAAGGCTCCCACGTTTGCCTTGCTTTAGTTCTTGCAGTAATTAAGTACAAATTGGCATTTTGACTAAGAAGTATTTTTAAAACAAAACAACAAAAGCATTATTAGTGGGCATAAGTTATAGATTACCAGCAATAACACTTGATGAGCAAAAACTACCTTTGTGAATCCTATTTAAAATCAATAGTTAAAACTGTAAGTTTTTAAGCCGGTATGCCCCTTCCTGAATAAGCAGTGAAATGGGTGATGCAGTTTTCTTAATGTGTTTGCATATGTGGCTGTTTAAGATGGAAGTATTCCTAAGCTAAGGAGAAGATAGAGAAGTTATGTCATAGAAGTTTTATCAATTAAAAGTGTCTATTATGTGGAGCAGCCAGGACACGAACTGGTGCACATATGAAATCCTGGCACATTCCGGGGTGAGGATTTAGCTACTGAATCAGTCTCTCTATACCAGTTTTGTAAAAGAACAGTTTTTGGTGCTGTGCTATTTAGCATTCTAATGTAGTGTTACATAAAATAATGGAGCACTGTACAATCAGTGACTTCTTGCATTTAACAAATGGTATTTGCCCTACCCACCTTGTTACTTTTTGACAGTGTCAGATCAAATATTTTGTTTTCTAGAAAACAGTGAGTGAAATAAACAAATAAGCAAAAGCACCCTAGTCTTTCTCTCATGTAGATTTTCTAGGGTAAACTTCATTTCTCTTTATCTTAAAAGTAAATTGAAAAGAGATGGAAAAAGGAAACTGCAAATTTCGATGACTGAGGTATTAAATACCTGTCTCGAATATTTTAAATACCAAAAGAATTTCAGTGGAGTCTTACAATTGATTTTCTGAAAGGCTTCCTTCAGTTGTGTTGAGCCTGTTCCAAAGGGTTAGAAACAGAAATACCCAGTTTCTGTGAAACCATGGCATGTTTGTGGTAAAAGGCACCTCTGCTTCACATTTTACTTAATGGAATAGAGTTCAGTATATTCACCAAGTTTAATCCATACTCAATTATTAAGAATTTTAGAAGAATGCATCTTAATGGTAATCACTTGGTGTTTTTTTTTAAAGATTTATTTTTATTATATTTTATTGGAAAGGTGGATATACAGAGAGGAGAGACAGAGAGGAAGATCTTCCATCCGATGATTCACTCCCCAAGTGAGCGCCAACAGCCGATACTATGCCAGTCCGAACCCAGGAGCCTCTTCTGGGTCTCCCGTGTGGGTGCAGGGTCCCAAAGCTTTGGGCCGTCCTTGACTGCTTTCCCAGGCCACAGGCAGGGAGCTGGAAGGGAAGCGGGGCTGCAGGGATAGAACCGGTGCCCATATGGGATCCCTGGCGTGCAAGGTGAGGACCTTTAACCACTGCGCCACCGCGCTGGGCCCTAATCACTTGTTTTTAACTGAAGTAGTTATATGAGGTGCTTGGAATTCAGTTGAAAGTTTCCAGTTTCCTTGTTGAAGGTCCTAAAATGTTTTGTGGAGACTTGTAGAGCCAGCATTCAGAATGAAGATCACGTTTTATGTCTCTCTCAAACTGCTTTTGTAGGGAGAATTTAATGCTAGAGTAGCAAGTTATATTTCTTCTTCCTCTCTCCCTTTGAAACAAGGGCTCTGAAGGAAGATCAGCATTGAGATCAGTTTGAGGCATTTAAGTGAAGATGTTGAGTAGGCAATTGAATTTTGTAAAGTGAGAAAATGTGGCATTCTTGGTATAGAGATGGTAGACGAAGCTTCAGTCTTGGCTGAGATTGCCTAGGAAATAACTAGAAAAAAGATTAGGATTGGTGGTAGTCAAGCCACCTTCAACCAGAAACCCTGTTTTACTTGGCCTATGTAGTGTTTTTAAAATATTTGCGTGAGTTGCCATAGTGTATGCTTCTGTTTTTTGGCAGCCCAGAATTTCTTCACTTTTTTAATAGCATCACCCTAGTTTCCTTTGGATCAAATCTGTGTCCTCCAGTCTCAGGACTTGTGCTGCTAACAGAGCTCCACTTCTACTTCCAAATGGCATACGTGACCGAGGCTAGCCAGTGCTTCCTGAGTTGTCCCACCATAATGGTTGTTCAAGAGTAGATTTGTACTCTAACTTGGCCCAAACAGAGGGAATTTTGTAGATTTTGTAGGAGTTCCAGGAAGAGAGGTTTTGTTGTTTTCTCCCTAAAACTTGCAGGATGTGACTGGACATCTAGTAGCTGCCAAAGGGTAGGGCTTATGCAAGAAGGGGGATGTGATGATAAAGAAATGCAATCCAGCATTGGAAGCTGGTCACAATCATACTGATTAAACCCTTGCCAAGTTGTACCTCCAACCTTTACAGTCAAATATGCCAGTAGGGTTTTTGGTATATCATAGCTTGAACAGAATTTATTTCAGTTGATAGCAACAGAATCAATTAAGATTCTTCATGATAATAAATAAAATTTGAGTATTTTTGGTTCTTTATAATAATCTGTACTGTTATCCTTGGTCTGCTTTCAGTTACATGCCTTTTCTGCTACTTCATTTTATTTTTAAGAATTTATTGATTTGTTTTTAAAGGCAGAGTTAGAGTGGGAGAGGAGACAGAATGAGGATAGAGAGAAGTATCACCCACTAGCTCACTCCCCAAATGGCTACAAAGGCAAGGCTGAACTTGGGAATTTTACCTGGGTCTGTGATGTGTGGGACAGAGGCCTAAGTACCAAGATCATCTTCCACTACTTTCCTAGACATGGTAGCAAAGAGTTGGGTTGGAAGTGAAGTAGCCGGTACTGGAATCTACCATTGTAAATGGAGTATTGGCATTGTAGACAATGGCTCAACCTGTTATGCCACAGTGCTTGCCCCAGTTGAATTAATTTAAAATTTTTTTAAAGATTTTTTTTTTATTACAAAGTCACATGTATAGAGAGGAGGAGAGATAGAGAGGAAGATCCTTCGTCCGATAATTGACTCCCCAAGTGAGTGCAATGGCCAGTGCTGTGCCGATCCGAAGCCAGGTGCCAGGAACTTCCTCCAGGTCTCCCACATGGGTGCAGGGTCCCAAGACTTTGGTCTGTTTTTGACTGTTTTCCCAGGCTACAAGCAGGGAGCTGGATGGGAAGTGGAGCTGCCAGGATTAGAACCAGCACCCATATGGGATCCTGGTGCATTCAGGGTGAGGACTTTAGTCACTAGGCCACACCGCCGGGCCCTAAATTAAATTTTTTCTTTTTTTTTGGTCAACATACGCTTATACTTGTGCCATGTTTTGAGTTGTAGAATTGAGAGGAAAGGGGAAGTCATTGTTTTTCTTTGTGTTAACTTGCTTGCCCTTATGGGTAATTCAGTTTTTGACTCCTTCTATGGTATGTAAAGAGAAGGGGGCTTAGATTAAAATACTCTTGGGGATCCTTAAAAAAAGAGACTAAGTCCATAAACAGAAATTGGCTGTGGCAGTAAAAGAAAACTTTTGGCAGTGGAGGCCAGGGTAAGGAGCATTTCAGGGGGAGCATTTCAGGGAGAAATTAATCCACATAGTCAATATCAAGATGTCAGTTAAGAATAGAAAAAAATCTGAATTGAATTTGGCAACACAGAGGTCATTATTGGCCAGAGTTGGAGCTGTTACAATGAGTAGTGGGGCCAAGCGATTTGGAATGGATTGAAAAATGAATGAGGTTAAAAAGAAACGGAGACACAGAAGAGGAGTAGTTACTTTTATCAGTGATAGGAAGCAGGAAAACAGTAGACACATGAATGTTTAAAAAGCAAGAATTGAGTGACAGATCATGGCAATGATCAGGATGAAGGGAGAAGCTGATTGAATAAACAGGGAAAAAGGGGGTTAATTGCTTATGTGGGGCCCAGCCCCATGGCCTAGTGGCTAAAGTCCTCGCCTTGAACATGCCAACATCCCATATGGGTGCTGGTTCTAATCCTGGCAGCTCCACTTCCCATCCAGCTCCCTGTTTGTGGCCTTGGGAAGCAGAGAACGGCCCAAAGCCTTGGGACCCTGCACCCATGTGGGAGACCTGGAGGAAGTTCCTGGCGCCTAGCTCTGGATCGGCACAGCACTGGCCATTGCACTCACTTGGGGAGTCAATTATCGGACAGAAGGTCGTCTTCTCTGTCTCTCCTCCTCTCTGTATATCCAACTTTGTAATAAAAATAAGGATTTCTTTAAACATTTATTTATCAGCCAAAGAAGGGTGGATGGAGTAGAGTCTGAAACTGACTGGATGATTAGACTCAAGAAACATGAATAGGATGCAGTAGGAGGGAAGAAGCTTAGTTGCTACTGATGTTAATCTGATAATAGGACGTTGTTGTGTAAGATGATTTCCATTTCCCTTTTAGGAAACATGATTGTCTGAGGTGGTTTGGATTTCAAAAGTACTAGAGATCTGACAGAGGGATAGAAGCAGTTTGTAAGAAACATGGGGGCTGGTGTTGTAGCACAGTGGGTTAAGCTGCATCTGTGATGCTGGCATCCCTTGTTAGTGTCAAGTAGTTGGGCCTGTGTTTCCCAAGTGGGAAGCTCAGATGGAGTTCCAGGCTTCTTCCTTCAGCTTGCCCCAGCCCTGGCCATTGTGGCCTTTTGGGGAATGAACCAGTGGTTGGAGATTCTCTCTTATACCTCTTTCCAACAAACAAATCCTGAACAAAAACAGAACCCCTAGAAATGTGGCAGAGTTGGCCAGCTCATTGTTGACCATGACTCATTGCAGTTGTTACTCATGAATATAAACTGATGGCATCTACCTGCCTAAATGTAGCTTTCTGCAGTACTCAGGTGCTCAATTAGGGATGCATAGAGCTATTACTAGATGTCATCCAAGACTGGAATTAGAAGACAAAGGGCAAAAGGAGGGTGAAAAAGGAAAGTTTGGATATGTGGCAGCAGCATTATGGAAAGTGTATCATCCAAATGACAGCCTGAGTAAGAAAAGATGCGAAATCAAACTTCTGAGAGTCCCTGATGATAGATCACCGTGAAGGGGATCTTAATAAGGAAGCTGAAGCTGAGGATATTATAGTACAAGGGTAGAACATTTGACTGGATGGTAGGTGGCAGGTATATTAGAGCAGAAGTCAGAGAATGGAGAGCAGAGTGTCAGTGCACTGAGTATTGAACTTGTCCATCAGTCCAGTCCTATTTTTGTATTTTTACCCATAAATTGCTTGGGAGGAGTTTCTTGAAGTTTTCTGAGGACTTGCCCTAGGGAACTAAAACTCTTCCCCGACTATTCATCTCAGGCTCTGCATGTAGATCAACCATCAATACAGATTATCCATCAGCCATTAGCATTAAGCCATCAGAACTGGAACGTCAACATGAGTTTTGGGGAGACATGTCCTGTGTACCTGTGACACCCACTGAACACAGGATTAGGGGAGGAGACTTTGGCAAGGGTTCAATGTGGTTATTGGATTGAGTACTTAAAAATAGAATACTGTTTTCTGCAAACTTTTTTACCTGTAATTTTTATGAAAATTCAGCTTGGAATGGATATGCAGTTGGCTCTGGGCTATCCTCTTTATTTTAAAAATGTCATGAAGTGCTATTTTATCAGAGTATGTGTCTCTGGTCGCTTTACAGAAAGTATAAGGCATTTAAATCCTTGAGTTGCTAGAATCTAGCAGTTGCTTTTGCCTTCTGTGGTCATGTTGCTTTTGAAAGTCACTGGCAGTGCAATCCAAACCTGGAGGAGCAGGCCAAGTTTAACTGGCTTCCTTGTGATTCTCACTGCCGTAAGATTTGGAGGGAAAGCAAGCAGGATGCTGTGTGAAAGACATCTGTTGTCATGTATGATGTGTATCAGGCTTGGCAGTAACAGAAGCCAAGCAAGTACATCTAACTGTGGTTTATATGTAAGAATCTGAGAGCTCAAAAACAAAACAAAAAAACTTCTGAATGGCAAGGCACTGGAGCCAGAGTTGAGTTCCTTGTCCTGGAGAGGTTTGAGTGACTAAAGGGAAAACCAACATTTAGGTGTGATAATAAAATACTAAATGTAATCATCAGGAAACTTCTGAAGGTTGTGATAAAAATCTTTACTAAGTAGCCAAGCTGCAGAAATGGGAAATCTTAGGTAGAAAAAAAAAAATTTGGACCTGCAGTTCTACAGATCCAGCCCTGCTAGTTACTGGTTCTGAAGAGATTAGTGACAAAGCCCCAGGGGAGAGTGCGCACGTCGTAGGGCTGAGGGTAGTGGAGAAGGCTGGTCCCTGGACACTCAGGCAACCAGCCACAGGCTAAAATGTTTTGCAGGCTAGAGCAGCTTTGCTGTCAGCCAAGCATTTTATCCTGCTTGCTCTAAGTAGTCTGTTCATTTCCTTCTTTGGCCTTCTCTCTCTCCTAATACAGTTTCTCCTTGGCTCCACAGCTCAACCATTTTTTTTCTATGCCTAGCAAGGTCAAAACTAGGTATCGCATGATGCAATATTTTTCATCCTCTCACTTTTTGATATTATTTGTGTAATTTGCTGGTAGCTCTTTGATAAGACTATATAGTGAGGTTTTAATAAACCTTAAGTTTATTTTCTCAGACTGTTCACAAGGAACCGCTTCTCTGCCCAACTCAGACCTTAGCAATCAGCAGGTTCCTAGGCACTTGGGACTAAGAGTGCCACAAGGTAGGTTCTCACAGCTAAGCCACCAGGACTTTATGCTACTTCGATTTTCTGTGATAAGACTTGAGTCTCTTTGACTTCTATTCCTAAAATTTTTTCGTTTGTGCTATCTAAACATTTTATTTGTTACTGTTTTTTTTTTTTTTAAAAAATTGGAAACACACAGAGGCAGAGATCTTTTGTCCACAGGTTCACATCCTCAATACCAGCAAGTCCAAAATCGGAAGCCTGGAACTGTATCCAAGTCCCCCATGTGGGTGGCCAGGGCTTAAGGCTTTGAGCCCATTCCACTGCCTGCTGTGATGCATGTTAGCAGGAATCTGGATTGGAAGCAGAGTAGCTGTGCTGGAACCAGGAGTTCTAAATAGAGGCTGCAGATGTCCCAGGTGGCTGCTTAAATGCCAGATTCCCTCCCTAGCTTTTATATTTTTACCCAAATACTAGTCCTGACCTTATTCTGATTATAATCTTTTTCTTGCTCCCACTAAATCTCTTGGCTTTTATTTTCAAAGATTAAAAGCCTAACTCATTCCGCATAAGTTTGCTTGTGGCTATTTATTCTCATGCTTTTTGGTCGTCACTGGGTATTATGAAGTCTATAATGTGGGAGGTGAAGTGTATGCCAATCATTGCTTCTTGGGCTCAACAGAGCAAAAGGGAGTTCAGTTAACTTGCAACCAAGGAGCGCTTGCCTGTTTAAACTCCTCTGGAAAAGCTTCATTTAGGATTTTCACCTGTCAAGAAGAATGCTTGGCTCATCATTGGTTGCTCTTTAATGATACCTCTCTTTGTGGTGAGCCTGAACAACTGATCAGAAAGACCCTATATTAAAGAGATTCATAAATGGATAACTTGTCTGTTTAAAGAATGAGTGAGTAACTAGGATTTTGGTTTAAAAGAAAGCCGATCTCCTAGACAGGCCAACACTAGAAACAGATTGCAGTGTCTACATGGTTACATCTGAAAAAGCAAAAGCTGGGACTTGCAGAGGTATCCTGTCATCCCCAGCTAATGTATGTATTTTGGCAGACTGACCTCTGAGACTAGAATTGCCCAGCCGCATCAAGATATGTAAAGTCTTCAGAAATTCAGACAATGTTTATTGTGAAACTTACGCATGACTTTTGAAAGTTTTTTGCACCGAAGTATAAACTTACTGTTTAATTCCATGAGCTTTTTGAAAGTAGGTGAAAAATTACTCTTTAGGTGGAAGTATGGGCAGGTGGGTGGAAAAATTAGTGTCAGGAAAGGCTCTAACTCTGGGTTTTAATATCAGAGAATGGTATAAAGCATAGAGATTTGATCCCCTGATATTTACTCATGTTACTGCTCTTCAGTGTTGGCTTCTACAGCTGAAAATTTTCCATATACTCTAGATCAGGAGAGTTTGGGATCTTAGGGACAGTTACAGCCCATTTAAAACATTTAGAATATCAGTGCCTTGAGAGTATTAGCCAGAGTAAGAGAGGAGCTTGGTCTCAAAGGAACCTTTGTGGGACTGGAGTACCAGTGCACTGTGTTTTAGGTCAGTACACTCAGTGATTTGCTGTGTTAGGAGTGAAATGCAGGCAAATCAAGTCATAAGCCTTGGCTGGAATCTGAGATTTGTAAAGAATCTCTAGGAATCTTACTTTAAAAAGATTCATGTATGTATTTGACAGAGTTACATGGAGAGAGAGAGAGAGAGAAGGAGAGAGAGAGAATGAGATTTTCCCATCCATAGAATCAATGTCTAAATGACGAACAGCTGGGGCTGGGCCAGGATGAATGAAGCCAGGAACTTCATCTAGCATCCAGGTCTCACGCAGGTGTAGGGTCCATACAGTTGAACTATTTCTCATGCTTTCCCAGGTGCATTAACAGGGAGCTGGATTGGAAGTAGAGCAATTGGGACTCTATCCAATGCCAATATGGATGGCAGCACTGCAAGTTTCACAGGTTGTGCCACAATGCCAGCCTCCTAACGTATTCTTTTGAGTAAAAGTTGTCTATGATGTACAAGTTAAAAAGACTTATGCCTTTCTAGGGCCAAATGAATTTCACCTGACTGTTCTTTTGGCTAAGGATTTTTCTGAATCTCTTAAGAATCATGGAAGATTGGAATCTATTTTCCAGTTACACTCAAACATGAAGGATTTGATGGGAGTATAGCCAGGAAGCCACTCTATTTCTGAGGATTGTCTAGGCCCTCAGGAACAGTATACATTTTTATTAGGCTCAAGGAGTTGGTAACTGATGACCAAAATTAACAAAACTAACAAAATTGAAGAGGAATCTAACTTCATCTTTATTTTTTCAAGAAAAAAGTTTATACTCTGGGGGAAAATAGGAGAGTCAGATTTTACAACAAATTAAGCATTTACTGATGAGGCTAAACAGAAATTTGTAAAATCTTTGTTTCTTGAGTGAAAAAGTGAAGAAAGTGGAAGATAGAAAACAGTCTGTTGGGTTTTAATAACAATAATAGGTAGCACTTTTTGAACCTGCATATGTTAGGTGCTGTCCTAAGCATTTTCATTTCTAGTAATCCTATAACACTCCAACTCTTATCTAGATCTTGTGAGAAACCCATGATGCACAGAGATTCAACAATTTCCTGAAGGTCACAAAGCTGTAAAATGCAGACCAATAATTTTAACCTTGGAAATCTGACCTGAGTTCACACTGTTAACTTGTGGTTACACCACCACGTATTGAGTCATTTTGCCTTTCCTCTTGTTTAGTACAAGCTCCCACAATACATGAAACCAAGAGTAGCACTTTTAACTTTCCTTTTCTTATTGTTTATTGAATAGCAGTCTAAAAAAGGCCAAATGCAGTCTAAATCAGGTTTAATTAGACCTATGTGGAAAACATAACAATTATCCATGCCAGATTTCCAACATTTCATGTTCTATTATTAATAGCCACTAGTGAAGATATTCTTTCCTTCCCTTTCTGTTTGGAATAACTGAAACTTGCATGGGATTCTAAGTGGTGCCTAGTTCTTTAAGAATATCTTAAAGACATTTTTGTTCTTAAATAGCAAATCTGTGTTTGTGGGATGCATCTTCCCTTACAGCATGTGGTGTTTGTAGGTATAGCAGCTTGGCATGAAGCTAAACTTCCTTTCCCTTCCGTCAGCTTGTGTAAGAGGCAGGTGCTGGGTGGCTGGGCCCATTCTCTGGCTGGAAGGTGTGTCAGTGCACAGAAACGGACCTCTTCATTGGGTCTGAGATCCCTGTTTACCTTCAGATTTCTATGCTGAAAATGGGAGTTTTAGAAGAGCCATGTGAGGTTCCCTCAGGGGACCAGCATTATGGTTTGCAGGTTAAGCTGCTGGCTGCATCCCTGGCAATCCATATGGGAACACTGATTTGCATCCTGGCTCCACTGTTAAGGCAGGGGAAGTTGGTCTAAGTACTTGGAAGCTTATTCTCTCTCATGTGCACATTCTCTCTTCCCTATCCTCTCCCTCCCTCTTTCCTTTTCTCTTCCTATACCTCCCTCCCTATTACCCTGCTTTTCAAATAAATCTCTGGGGGAAAATTCCATTCTTTTAGTTATTCAAATACGGTTTTTAAAAAAACTACTAATTCTCCTTTGTATAGGACAACATAATGGATATATCTTTTTCAAATATAATTTGAAATGTTCTTATTTTGCTTTTGTAATTCAGTTCAAAAATCCCTCAGTGATTCTTTTCAATAGTTTCTTTATTATATTTTTATTCATCTAAGCCATGAATCATAGGAGCCTAGCAAATAAAATATTTTATATAATTATTTTGTAAAAAATAGCTATGCAAAGAGCTTTGATATTAAAAGTGATTTAAAATAAGATGTATTTAGAATTGTCCCAACCTTTAGGTAATATGGTAATCAGGAAAGATTCAGCCAAATGGAGCAAAGCAAATCCTTATCAGTCCTTGTGTCCAAGAGGAAAACAAACCCCAGTGCTGTTTTCATGTATTTTTCTGTGAAGAGTACTTCACACCTTTTGGTGGAGTTTTTAATCTTCCTTTGTTCTGGTCCTTCTGTCAAAGCAGTTTTGTTTCTTGTTACAAAACCAGCTTTGAGAGTCAGAGGTAGGGGACTCAGAACCTGTGTGCTGAGGATGCTCTGTCCCAGTCCAGCTTTGCTTGTTTTGGGTTTGCAGCCTGCCTGCAAAGCTGTCCATGACACCGGCTGGGTGCTGATCAGGGCCAGTGTGCTTCTAGGCGTCTCTCAGCAAAGCTGGGCAAGACAGTAGTCGTTTCCATGGCTACTTGTAATTTTTTTCATAACTTTTTTTTTTGTATGGTCACTTTCAGACATATACAAGAGAATATAATAGGCTTCATGTGTCTTTCTGTCAGCCTCAATAATTATCCACTTAAGGTCAATCTTTCTTCCTCTGGACCCCAACCTTCTCTCCATACTGTGGATTACTTTGAAGAAAATTCCTGAAATCTGCTGTTTCGTTGTTAAGTAGTTCTGTCCACATCTCTAAAAGATAAGGACTCTTAATAATCTAAGACCACTAATAGATTCAAACACTGGGGTAACTGATCAATGCTCAAATTGATCATTGGTTGCATTTTCTTTCAGTTTGTATCAGCATCCAAATATAACCTGTATGTTTCAATCGATGATAGCTTTTCAGTCTTTTTTACTCTAAAGATCCACCCTGTATCGTTTTTTCCTTGTTATTTATTTTTGCCAACTAGACTATTAGTTTTGCAAAATTTCTCACAGGCTGCATTTTCTTTTATGTCTCATGAAGTTATGTGGTAAATGTTTCTGTTTTAGATATTCCTCTAGCCTGTGTATTTCTTGTTATAGGCCAGATTCAATTTTGTTTCATTTTTTAAATTTAAGAATACTGTATATGGTGAATTTCCATGGAACAAGCACGCAACACTGTGCACTTGCATGCATGCTTGTGCTTGTGTATGGAGGAGAGTTTGAGAGAGGAAATGGTGATTATTGCTGTCTAAAATCCATCAGTTCATTACAGGTTTTAAAATGTTATTTCCCACCAATTTATCAACCATTTCTTCATTTATTAGCTAGACATTTCTATAAGGATCACATGCTAAACAGCCAGCTGTTTCTTCTTAAACTTTGCTTACCAGTTTTGAAAAGAGTTGGCTCTCTACCACTCAAAGATAACCTACAGGGAAGGTAGATGGTTGTTGAAGGGGAAGAAAGAGGGAGTGTTAAGAATTTATTAACTTGAATATGTATGTGCTTATTCTTATGAAAACTGAAATTCTCCTCTTTTTTGACCATTGAACCTCAATGTGTTGGGTCCTGATTTTTCTAGATATAGAACTCTACTAGTTTTTGATACAGACCCTACTGTTTGTGAGCTAGGCTCCTGGTTCTTGGAGTGTGAACTCAGGATACCTAGGAGTTTCCAAAATCTTACATGGGGTCTGTGAGGTCAAAATAGCTTTCAAATAATTGTAAGACATAGTTTACCTCTCAGAGTCTCTCTTGTGTATTATTTTTTGGAGGTCTCGTGTTGCCTGCTGGAATGTGTGTAGTTATAAGATTATGCTTTCTAGAATTTTTGAAGGAAACCTCTTTGAGATCTTGGGTAACATATATGTGTGTAGACAAGTCTTAAGACCCAAAACACATGAGAACTACCTTTTGGGGCTCATCCTTCACATATCTTTCTGTAAAAATGTAATCACTGATGACCTTATCAAATTAACTCCCTTTTCATTTCAATTCTCTGTCTCTGTGTATGTGTACTGTATGTGCAATTAGCTTCTAGTCTCACAGTACGTCACACTAGAAATTACAAGTAGATGTTTATGTAGCAGTTTTCCTCCATAAGACAGAAATCATTGCAGTCCGTAAGTTCATGATTATCTAAAGATTAGAAACTGTAAATGCTGTCTACTATGACAGGTATGAATACTATAGGGATCATCAAGTAAAAGTTGTTTTTTTGTTCTTCCCTCAAATAGAATGACCTTCAAAGGGGCAAATACATGCGAAGTCAGGATCAGTGTGTGCAGTAACTTTATTGTGAAATAAAAAGCAGGAATCTGTATGTTTTTTAGTCTCAGCTAGGAAACTTAGGATGTAGTAATAGCTCATTAGTGTGTTAGCTTTTGAAGATTTTGAGCAGAGCTTGCCTTGGCTATGGAATTCAGTAATAGCTCCTGTGTTTTCTCCACTAATTTCTGAACTTAGCATCCAATTGATTGCTTCTCTGTAGCTTAGAAATATATTTTTTAAGTCTTGAAGTTAATAGACCCAAATCCTTCAAGAAAGGATGAATAATGATGCCGTAAGCGTGGGACTCTCATTTTTCCATCATTTATTATACAAATCTCTATGACTGTACACAACAACTGGGTTTTATGGTCTCCAGGGTGAAGCCTCAGGAGACTCTATATTGTCTCCTTCTGCTGGGATAAACTTGGTAACCTATCATTTTGTTGCCATTCCTGACGACTTTAGCATTTCTCAGCTGATGAGCAAAATTAACTCTTTAGTCCCCAAGAGCATGGAAAAGTTTCTATCCTAGGAAAAGGGAGTGTGTCTCCGAAACAGCTGGCGGTAGCCTTCTGAAGTTAATGCATTTCTAGGAGACAAGCAGTCTTATGTAATGCCTCTGAGGATTTTTCCAACCTAAGAAACACCTGCTTGCACCTGACAACCTGAAGTGCCATCTGGAAGTGTGTCATCCTGTAGGAAGCTTGGATCAGAGCCCATATCACCATTCAGGTGATTCATCGCTACTTGTGGTTCAGGTGGTGACCCATGCAAACACTGCTGGGCTGTTAACAGCAGATAGTTTTCCTTGTTGGAAATTAGATTTTAAATGCTAAATCAATTTTTGTATTTATAAGAATTTATTTTTTACTGATGCTTAGTTACTTTTCCCAACGTTAATTCTGCTCAATTGAATTTAGATTTCTCTGACCTCATTTTACCCAAGAGGCTTTGGTGTTTTCTCTTTCATTTTTTTTGATTCGTGCATTGGTTATTCAGTGGTGCATTTTTCGACTCCATGGTGCTGTAAATTTGTTTTTGTTGTTGACTTTGTTTTGTGGCTTCTCATTTAAGGGACTTTATAGTAATGGTGTAATAGACCTATCATATCCACATGTGAAGATACAATGCAGTATGCCACTCTACTTCCAAATCAAAGGTGGACTCCCAATGAAACTGTTAGACAAGAGGATGCTAGA
Source organism: Ochotona curzoniae (assembly GCF_017591425.1). NCBI lineage: Eukaryota > Metazoa > Chordata > Mammalia > Lagomorpha > Ochotonidae > Ochotona > Ochotona curzoniae. The sequence continues at coordinate 38,491,735 of NW_024467122.1, forward strand.
CTGTCTGACCTTGTCCGTACCAGCAGTGTCAGGGCACACTTAAATAATAGATTGGTGGACTTACGACTGCTTATGAATGACTATACTATTGTAATATGGGGAAAATCTGTCTGGGGGTGGAAGTTTGGGGAGGGAGTAGGGAAATCCCATGCCCTATGGAATTATACCACAAAATTCAAAATTAAAAGATGTATTTTTATTGACTTGAAAGGCTGAGTTCAAGAGAGGGAAAGACAGAGCCAAAGATCCCTTATCTGCTGGTTCATTTCCCAGGTGACCCCAAATGGCTGGGATTGTGCCAAGGCCAAATCTGGGAGTCAGGAGCTTCTTCTGACTTTCCCGTACACATGTAGCGGGTCCAGATTGGGCCATTCTTCATTGCTTTCTCAGGCACATTAGCAGGAGCTGGATCAGAAGAGGAGCAGCCAGGACTTGAACTGCTGCCCATATGGGATGTTGGTGTTGCAGTTGCTAATCTAACTCACCATGACACAACATTGGCCCCTAGGTTTCTGCATTTGAAATGTCAGTCCATTGCCTGGGCTTTTCTAGTGAGTCCCATAAGTGAGCTTTCTAGAGGTAGTTTTAGAAGACCTGGATATCAGAGTAGAAACTGGAAAGGTGGCATTTCACAGGCAATGAAAATCCATATCACTATGATTGGTCTTATCAGAATTTTGTTTTCTATTTTTCACTTTGACCAAACTGAAAAGAAATGTTTTCAGTTTCATTGGGTAGCTCTGTGTCCACATGGAAAACATGTGATACATAATAATGGGAACCTTGAACCCTGGCTGGGGAATGCCAGGAATTTGGGTTTCTGGACTGTTACGACTGCTTATGAATGACTATACTATTGTAATATGGGGAAAATCTGTCTGGGGGTGGAAGTTTGGGGAGGGAGTAGGGAACTGTTGAGCTTCCTGCTTAAAAAGTTGTGCTCTTTCTTAGAGACCTTGTAGTCCCAGAAGGAGCAAAGGTGCTTTGTGTGCTGATTAGCAGATTGGGGAAAAGGTAGGTGACTGCTTCCTAAACATCTTTGAAATATACGTGACACATTTGTTTATGGTAAACTTACTTGTGAACTGAAGTGTGAAGCAGTCCTAGTTATTTGAACCCAGATTTGAAATTCAGATGCTTTTTTTTACCTTGTTCCTTCTTTCTCTTTAAAACATAAAGCTTGTGCAGTTGAAATTGGAATTTTAATTATCTAAATAGCTTTGCCTTTAAAGACAGCTTTGAAGTACTCTGTATTTTCAAGTCTGAAGCATAGGATTAACCATCATGTATTGAGCCATGACTTAACCCTTCCTGACAACTACCTTGGCTAAAATCTTTCTGGTCAGAACTCAGAAATTCAGGGATGTATCTGCTTATGGAGTCTATCATAACAGCAACAGCCCCACCCCCACCCCCACCCCCACCCCCAAGGGAAAAACAAGGCTGTGAGTCTCCCAGGTACACTCTGGAAATTCTGAAGACCCCCTTTTCCTAAATCTCAAAGAGCCGCTGGTGAGAACAATCACTTGTGGTGTCCTCCAGGCATTTTAGGGTTAAACACAGTGGATGTGGGCTGTTAGGGATAGTGGGGGATTGCTTATTAAAATACCATTTCTGTTTGGAGAGTGCCTCCATTTCTAGAAGAGATAAATAATGATAGTGAATGATTTGCAGTTCATACGGAGACAGTCACTGTTACTGAAAACTTGACAACATGTCTTGTAGGATTTGTGGTATTTTGGCTTGGTTTTCAATGCAAGTCATTTGCATTATGTCATTTAGAATGATCAGGCTCCATATGGGTGCCTTGGAGCACAGTGACAGTTACCAATGGGAATATAAAAGCAGCACCTTTTGCTTGAGAGCACAGTCAACCAGAGGTGAGTTCTCCAATAGTGTGACATTGTGGCCATGCTGTATCCTTCATGTATTGGATTGGACTTGATGGTATTTGGCTAATGAGGAAGTGCTTTCCTAGATATTTTATCATGTGCCACTGCAATGAAACATTTTGGAGTTTAGGTCTGGGAAGAAGATATATTTTAATTAAGATTTTGTGTAATGTGTATAATTTTTTTCTTGCTCTTCAAGGAATAAATAGGAAAGTGAAAAAACAGAACCCAGGGAATCTACTAATGAAACTAAGAAAGATTAAGAAAGGTGCCCCTAAGAAAATTAAATATGAAGTGATTTCAGAAGTTCTTGGAAGAAAATGGAATTCAGAAATATTTATTTTGGTGTGAAAAAATTGGAATCTGCATAATTGGTAATACACATTTTCATGAACTTTTTGAAAACGTACAAGCTCTGAAACTATTCAAGTTTCAAATATTCACTTTGGTTTCAAATGAAATAAACCAGGAATCACCTTAACAGTCATCCGGTCCATATTGTCATTTTGCTAATAAGTCACGTATCTCACAGTGTAAGTTAGATCTTAATATCAAGATTAACCATGCCATTTTCTAGGTTCAACACCTATCTAGTGTGCTGGCTGAAAAAGTATTTGTTAAAAGAATGTGAAACAAATGTTTTGACTGAAATATATTTGAAGAACATCTTGGAAAAAAGAGGTGTATGGTGGAAGATATTTGAACCATTCTTCATTCTGGAATTTAAGAATATATTCATTCCTCTGTGAAATATAGGTGCTGATATTCTGCAATTCAGAAAATTTCTGATGTGTCAACATTGTTTTGGGCTACAGAGTCTCAGGCTAATACTCTTTTAAAATTACTTTGGGAGTTTTATTTAGTTACTGTTTGAAAGTCAACAGAAGAATGAATAGAGATTGTTGTTGCCAGTAGACACTGTTCTCCATATGCCTAAAATTAAATAAAATATGGATTGAAAAGCTCCATCCAGCAACAGCTTGTCAAATTAATTATAGCATTCCATGATTTTTTAACAATCTAAGGAAATTCATCTTATCTGGTACATGGCCATGTTTGAAAGGCTGTGCTTTAACTTGAGCTAATTCTTTTCCCTTGAAATGAGTTGTGGTTGTTTCTATTACAAAACCGGACCTAGGGTCTGCAGTTTGCTCACGTAGGATTCAGAGATTTATTGCTGAAGCAAAGAATTTCCTTTGCAGTGTGACTCAGAGCCGCAGATGCAACCTTGGAGCTGGTGGGGGGCAGGGAGCCAGGCTGTGCCAATGGCTCTTGGTTTGCTGAAAGTAACCAAATGAACGTGTGTCCCATCATGGAGAGCCTGTGTACTCCCTGTTTACGTGACAACCTTAAGACGACTGGACAATAACTTGTGTTTGTAGAAACACTTTGTGTTATAAAACATAGCTTGATGGTGAGATCTCGTGGTGAGATGGCCCAAATAATATGGATGTGCTGAAATGTTACAGGAATACTTTAGTTTTTTGAATCAGTTTTATTTATTTGAAAGGCATAGTGACAGACAGATACACACATGGGGCAGTGACAAGGGGATGAGGAGAATGAGGAGTCCACTGGATCATTCAAAATGTCTTTAAGAGTTGGAGCTTGGCCAGGCAGAAACCAGGAGCTTCATCCTGGTATCCCATGAGGTCTCCCATGAGTGTGGCAGGGGCCCAAACAAGACGGCCGTCGCCTGCTGTCTTCCCAAGAGCATTTGCAGAGAGCTGCATCAGAAGCCAAGGAGCCAGGACTTGAGCCAGCAGTCCAGTATAGGATGCCAGTGTTCACACACTATGACTTAAACTGCTACACCATAGTTGCCCCAGAAAAAATTTCTTTGTTGATAACTTGATTTCTTTCCTCCAAATCTGAGATTTTATCTCCGTTATTTAATCCATTCCTTCCACAAGTGTCTGTTGAGCACATAGAAACAGGGCAAGAAAGATGTTAGAGAGAAGTCATAAAATACAATAGCAGAGGGTGTTGATCTCACACTAATATTCCCACTTTCTTCTACTTGAGCCTGTGGCCAGAATGCATTTCTCAGCCCACATGGAGGTTAGGTGAGGACATGAACTGAATTCCAGCCCATAGAAGGACCAGGGGGAGGATAGCTGAACTCATCAGTCTGAATACCAAGTTCAGGGTGAGAAAGAGGAACACATCATACTGTAGTTCCCTGTAATGGAAGTAAGAAACAAAGGTGTGATGAGTTTGAGCCATTTATCCATTTCTAGGTCCATTATGACAGCAAATACTTTCGACTACTTAATACTGCACCCATGTATGATAAATGAGAGAGGCAAAGATTACAGTTTCAACGTCTTAGTTTTACATCAGATGATTTTACCTCAGTTGCCACTTGAATGGCAGAAACGGAGTTCTTGGATGGCAGTGGGTATCGGATGTGCACGTTCACGCTGTGTGTGTTCATTGCTGCACTCACCATTCATTACTTTCAGATAACTTTGCTCCTTCATTTGCCTCCCCTTGACCTTACCCGGTAACTGAGGGTACACTCCAGGGAGTGTTAAAGTGACCTTTGGTCACTCAGATTGCTTAAACAACACGCGATTTTGTTGAAAATGGAAAGGTGCTGTTCCTGTGTGGTTTCTAGTTCTGTTAGGTTTTCCCCTGAAACTCATTTTGCGTGGTCCCAGTACATAATCTCACATAGTGTTGCCTTTTCCTGCCCCCATATCTGTATTCTCCATGGACCATTTAGCAGGGGTGGCAGACTGTTAGAGAAAGCTAATATAGTGTCCCTTTTCCCCTTGAATCCCACTGAGCTGTGTCCAGAGTTAAAGTTTTTACTTGACTGAGAGTGTAAGTAGATGTTGAGATGTGGGGATTAGCCGTGTTGTCTAAGAGAATGTTGCTCAATTCTGATTTTGTTGTTCCCTTCACGGGACCTGTTACGGCATTTCAAGTTAGGATTCCAATATCACCAATATCTTTATTCTTCAGTGCCTTCCTATTCTCGCTGTTCAACCTGTGGCATTGCTCCCTTTTGTCTTTGTTACTGTTGACATGTCTGTCTTCCTTTTAGCTGATCTAGTCCTGGGGGTGGATGCCATGGCTAAGGCATCTTTGTGTTCTTTTCCCTAGTGTCTTACTCCAGAGGATAACATGGTGCTTTATATTTTATGTGTCGCTCCATAAAAATTTGATGAGCCAGTCGATTACTTAACACTTCCCTAAGCTTGTTTCATGCTTGAATAGTTGCAATGACCAACATCACTTCCTGCTGCCATTGTGTTGTTGTGAGTGCATGGGATGTTTCATCTCATAGCCTAACTTTGTGACACAGCCCATAACATGAGTTCAGGCACAAGGTTTAAGAAGGGGAAGTGGTGACATACTAAATGGTTGTCGAGTGAATAGAGAAGGATGTGCTTGGTGTTGTCTGAGATGTACTCCCAAGACCCATGTCTAGGGGATGATACTAACTCACATTGCTATAATGTACTTTTCTTAGCAAGTCACATGTTTTGTCTTGTGTACTATATTGCTCAGTCTTACTAGAGATTGATCTTTTCCTGTCTGGTAGTTAGATTTGTTTTTTGGGTTCTGCTAGTATGCAAGACTAAAGGTTCCACTCAAAGTTCCAGAGAATTCTCTGAAAGTGTATGTATGTTCCTTCACCATGAGGCTTGTTTTTCTAATAGTTACAGCTGAGATGCTTCTGTCAGGACATTGCTATGTTCCTTCCTAAAGGCACATTGTAATAGTGTAACAGAGCAGCTTGATGGCTTAGCAGGATTGAAGACACTAGAGGGTAGGAGAGAAGGCATTTTCTGAGAAGAGGTCCCTACCCTCCTTAGCAATGGGAGGTTCATCGGCACAATTTGTTGTTGTGCCATAGTGGCTGCTCTTCTCATTTTCTGTTTTCAGACTTGACAACTGGCCTTCTCCCTTCCTTTTCAGCTAAGAGGTGACTGTGAGAGCACCTGCCCAGAACTTCTCTCTAATCTTGGTCTTCTTGAGTTTGTCAGTTTAAAGTTGTTTTGCTGTAAGTCAGCAAAAGTAAAAGATCATCTTCACATCTTTGAATCCTTGACCTTTACATTTCAGAACCTGTGATGTGAACATTTCAGAGCTGGCTTGTTGCTTCGCTTTGACCAGTTTTATAAAGACCTGGAAATGCTGTTTCTTTCACGGAATGTAAAAAGTCATAAGAATTAGACAGTATAGGATTCCCTGTTATCAATTAAGTTTTAAAAATTGTAAGAACTTCCATTGGTCCATCTTCTTTTAAAGTAGTCTGTGATGATGGATAGTGAAGGAGACACATATTTCTGCAAAATGATATCAGAATGACTTGAAAGTATTGGTCCAGCATCACCTACTCACAGGAAGTAGTGTTAGAGAATGAAAGAACATTATGGAGGATTGCAAGAAAAGCACCTAGCTTGTAATGTACGGTATTTGATATTCCCTGCAATCTCATCTGCTGATGTGAGCACACCTTTCACAGAAGCTTAAATGTGGTTGTTAAAAGTGGTAGCCTGAGGAAATGGCCTGCTGACTCTATTTACATTTTAGATCAAAGATCTAGCAGAAATTTAGTGTTTGAATAGGGATTAATGATAAGTTCAAGTAAGAGATAATGCTAAACTGTTATAGCCTCTCTGATGAAAATAGAATAATTATCACACTAAAAGCTGACGTATTTTCCTATTAACTGACATAACATGTCCCATGTGTAGAAAAAAAGTGGAAGAAAAGGCAAGAAAAACAGTCATTGAAAGAGACAAAATAATGAAAACCAGATTCTGATATGATGCAGATGTTAGGAATCTAAAAGAATTATAGTGCTTTCATAGCTTTCATGGATAAGGAAGGCAATGTGTAAAGCCAGATAAGAGTAAAACTCTAAGAAAAAAAGAAAAATGTCAGAAATAGACAACACAGTAGTAGAAATGAAGAATGTCAAGGCAGGGTTTAATGCTCCGATGCTCTTACCACAACTTGGGCTTTCTGGGACCAGGTCCCATCCTGAAGTTCTCCAGTGGCCCCCAAAGAGTCATCTGATTAGCATAAATCAGGTGTGGCTGAATGGGATTAGTTCCAAGAGGTTTGTGGTCTCTGATTTGATCACTTTCAGGAGAGGTTATAAGGTAGACTTTTCAGCACTATTGTAATAACAGGTGTTTGAATGTCTGCCTCTTTGCCTCTGGTGATGAGTTCTTCTCAACATACTTACTGATTAGTTATTGTGCTAAGTTGAACGCAGCAAGGCTTATGTCCTGGCCATAAAATAAGCCACCTGCTGGCACATGATTAGATGGATTCATACATTAGGACGTTTTGACTATATGAATTTGAGAATGTAGTAATTATACAGATAATTAGTTTGTCCTTGGTATATCATGTAAGTTATACTGATGTATGTTCACTGATAAGAGAATAAGGAGCATAAGTAACAGATTGAAAACTATTTTCTTCCGTGGACAATGTTTTGTTTTTTTCAAAGATGTATTTATTTTGATTACAAAGTCAGATATACAGAGGAGGAGAGACAGAGAGGAAGATCTTCCATCCGATGATTCACTCCCCAAGTGAGTGCAATGGCTGGTGCTGTGCCGATCCGGAGCCAGGAGCCAGGAGCCTGGAGCCTCTTCTGGGTCCACAGGTGCAGGGTCCCAAGGCTTTGGGCCATCCTCGACCACTTTCCCAGGCCACAAGCAGGGAGCTGGATGGGAAGTGAGGCCTCCAGAATTTGAACCGGCGCCCATATGGGGTCCTGGCATGTTCAAGGCAAGGCCTTTAGCCATTAGGCTATTGCACCAGGCCTGAACATAATGTTTTTTGTCAATTCTTGAAAATGGCCAAAGTTTAACTTTAAAAATATATATATATATATTCATTATCTTCATTTACATGAGAGAAAGCATGAAAGTGAAAGTACACCCCTGCCCATGTGCTAGTTCATTGCCCAAGTGCCACAACAGATCAGCTGGAAATTCAGACCAGGTCTGCCGTTTGGATGACAGGGACCCAAAATTTTGCGTCACTACCTACTGGCTTGCAGGGTTCACATTAGCAGGAATCTGCAGTCAGGAGCTTGGGCCAGGATTCAAACTCAGATACTCTGCTATGTGATGCAGGTATTCCAACCCTTATTTTAACTACTATCCCAAATGCCTGTCCATTTCAGGGGTCATTTAAAATGTATAGTAAAATAATATTGCACTCAGCAAATGGCTCCAGTAACTCCATCCAGGTCTCCTATGCAGATGGAAGGAACCCAAATATTTGATCCATCAGTTTCTGCTTTTCCAGTCACTTCAGCAGGAAGATGGGACTTGAACCAACCTTTTGATATAGAATGGTGGCAGCTTAGCATGCTGTACCACAATGTTGGCCCAGAATTGAATTTTTAAGATCTTTAAATTTTATTGGAGAGTCAGATATACAGAGAGGAGGAGAGAGGAAGATATTCCATCTAATGATTCCTTTCCTCTGGCTGTAATGATCAGAGCTGAGCCAATCTGAAGCCAGGAGCCCAGAGCTTGTTCCAGGTCTCCCATGTGGGTGCAGGGTCCTAACACTTTGGGCCATCCTCGACTGCTTGCCCAGGCCATAGGCAGGGAGCTGGGTGGGAAGCAGGGCTGCCAGGATAGGAACCAGTGCCCATATAGGATCCTGGCACATGCAAGGCGAGGATTTTAGCCACTAGGCTATCGTGCACCTCCCCTGCTTTTTAAAAATCTGTAATGCATACAACTTAAAAAATACTTACTTTGAAAGTCAGAAAGTGAGATCTGGAGTTACCTGCTGCTTTCCCAGGCCATTAGCAGAAAGCTGGGTAAGAAATGGAACAGAGCCAGGACTTGAACTGGCACCCATAGGGGATGTTCAGCTTTACTGTCGATACCACAATGCCAGTTTGGAGACTGAGTTCTTGAGCTATCACCTGCTGCTTCACAGGGAATGCGATAATAAGAAGCTAGAAGCAGAAGGGAAGCTAGAATTTGAACCACAGACACACTCTCTGATATGTAATGTGGGTATCCCAAGCAGTGTCTTAAGTACCACATCAAATGCCAGCCTCTAAATTTACCTTTAAAGTCCATTCTTCATGAATTTTGGAAGTCCCCGCATATAACTTGATTGAACAAGCTTTTATGTTTGTCACAGTTTCGCTTGAACTGAATTGTCTTTTAGTCTGAAGATTATTCTGTGTCATTGCAGCTTCACATTTACATTTGTCTCCACGTTGCCCTTGTTCCTTCTGGCCCAAGGTCCTGCTGCTCATCCATACTCAATGTCAGCTTTCATTATACCCAGACTGGTTCTCTACTTTATGTGCATCTTCTTGTGTTTTTATTTCATCCATTTCTTACACTTAGTGATTTTCCCATTTTTCTTTAGTTTGTGTGCACAGACTGACCTTTGTAGGATATACAAGAATATTAAAACATTTGTGTGCCCACTGTGGGTACTACTTTCTGTACTTTGAGTAACTGTCACATTTCACTCAAATGATCTCCTGATGTGGTAGTTAAAAACATTGTTTTAGAGCTAAGGAAACTGAAGTACGCAGAAAAGCACGAATACTGTGATTAGGGACAATTGTCAGGGCTGTGATTCAAGCATAAGGTAAGTTGACTGCAGAACCTTGTACCTGTCTTCTCTATAGCGCTCAGTTACTGGAAAGGGTGTGTTTCTGTGCATTCACGTGTCTTTGTATAATCATGAGCTGTGCCTATGCTACCAAAACTTCTCTCCCCTAGTGGAAAAGAAGAAGCAAGGATTCTGTATCTGATGCAAATAAACATGACTGAGATTCAACTAAACCTCACAGGCGAGGATTTGGGAATTATTAGGTTGGATGAATTTCTAGGAACATAGCAGAAAAAAGTGAGTCTGAGATTCAGATTTAAGTTGGCTATTGGAAGTCTACAAAAGAATTGAGCTTGAGAAAGGAAGGCAGGGAAAGAAAGGCCCAGGACCAGGCATATGATTTATTGAGAAAATCAAAATATGGTAAAGTAGCCATGGAGAGTGGAAACAATTGTGTATTTTTAAGAGCTAGGCAAGTTTAAAGAGCAATTTTTCCTCTTGTTCTATCGTGCCATTTTAACCTCACTTCAGGGCTTGTCTCAAAATAATTAACAGTATAGAAAAGGAAACATATCATCCCTTCTTAGGTGTTATTGATCCCAAGAGATCAAAGGAAAACATAAATGATTAATTGAATTCTCAAAGACTAAAGCTTGAATGACATAACATTATGCTTATTCAGCAAGACTAATTCTACTTATTAAATGGCCAAGAAAATAATTTAAAAACCTAGATGGGTTTGAGTAGTGTGTGACCCATCATAAGTTAATTTAAAATATAGGAAGTAAGTGTTGAGACGTTCACTTAGGTTTGTTGCACTTACCTTTAAGATTGCAAAACTATAGAACAATTTAGCCATTTATTTTATTACCTCAACTATTTCAGGTGGGACAGTGGAGAATGGGTTCCAAATATAGATAATCCCTTCCAGTTTATGTACTAAATCTATGTAGCAAGATCAATGTAAAGTGATCTCTCATTGGAGCACTTTATTGAGTTGTGAAAGTGATTTCAGATATATAGCTTACTGGGTTTAGAAGAGTTTCTAAAATCTGGCATGTGGGGCTTGTGAAAGAAAGAGTCAGCTTTTCTGGATCTTAGTAAACATGGTCTTTTAGAATGAAGTTGGAGTCGAGCTGGCCCTCTAAAGAGGGTAATAAGTGCATACAGGCAAGTTTGGTTGGTATCTTTCAAAGGCAAAGGCAGTGGGTTTGGCAGTCCAGTCCGATCCTGCTCACTTCATACTCTGCCCTCATGCAAACCAGTGGGAGCTGCAGCCTAGTTGGGGCGATGCCCCATAACCCCCACCAGGCCTGCCCCCTACCCTGATTCCCATGCTTGCCGCTATGTACTGCAGACTTACTCAGTCTGTCCCACATCCCATTCAGCTCTCGTACATGTCCAATGGGCATTGAAACCTAGTCAAGCTAACCAACCCTACTATCCAACCCACACACATACTGGCGGGTGCCTTTCTGTCTTGCCACCCCTGCCCCTGTCCTGGTTTTTGTGCTCTCCAGTGGGAGTGGTAACCCAAGAGGGAGGTGCCCACTATTTCCCTACTAGGCCACTCCCACTCCCGGATTATGCACTTTCCAGATGGTTCTGGAGCTTAACTTGATAGATTAAGCCCCCAGTGCCAGCCTCAGGCAGCAGATGCTGCAGCAAAGCCCAACCAACCCTTACCCACTGTATTCTTACTGGTGCAAATAAAGAACAATCAGCCCAACCTGGCTGTTCTCTGATGTAGCTCACATGAGGCCCACAGGTGTTGTATCCCTGCCTGGTCTGGTGTGCCCCCATCCCAACTCATGCTGTCCAGTGGGAGTGGTTGTCCAGCAGGGGAGCCCACATTCCCCCTGCCAGCTTTGCTCCCTCCCTCCCTGGTTCTCACATGTGCTGTTTGGGCGCTGCAGCCACATCTGCTACGGCTCACCTCACCTTGGCATTCCATAATGTGCACTGGTTTGTGTCGTGATCGAACCCGACCCAACTTACTCTCTCTGTTCTGGTGCTCGGATTTACCAGCGAGTGAGGTAAACTGGTTCAGCCTGGTCTGCCCCCGACCTATGCCAAATGTATGCCGGTGGGTATCTTTCTCTGACCTGGGCTGGGTTGCTCCCTATTGTGGTTCTTGCGTTCACCTGCAGGGACTGTGTCCCGACAGAGGACTTTCCCAAGCTCCTCCATCAGAACATCTCCCTATGCCAGATCTTGGGCATACTGGTGGGTCCATGGGCCAAGCCCCCTTGCTGGCCTTCAATCTATTCTGGTTCTTACTGTTGGATGTATCAGCCCAGCCAAGACTTGTTCATACCCAGACATGGCTCAGTAGGGGCAGAGACCTAGCCTAGTCCATCCTACATCTACCCAGTTCTCCAGAGCACCAGATGGTGCTGGCATCTAGCCTGGTTAGGTGTATCCAGCCCTAGTTCACACTTGTGCTAAGGGAGATTGCAGCCATATCCAGACCAGAACACAGCCCCCACTCCAGCCCCCTCACTCTCCTGTGGGAACTCTCATAGCTCCCCAACTGAGCCTATTTCCAGCCCTAGATCACACATGTGCCAGTGGTTGCTCTGACCCAGTTGGCTTACCCCTCACCTGTCTTGGCCTTTGCCGTCAATGCTGTGTCCTAGTATCCCTGGCTCATGCAGACCAGTCAGTGTAAGAGCCTAGTGCAGCATGAACTGTGCTCCGTCCTGATTCTGTTCTTCCTTGTGAGTTAAGGTTTGCTTGGCCCTGCCCAGTCAGCCCCCTTCCAGTTGCAGTTCGGCCCACCCCACATCCTACTTTAGGATGCACATTTGGGTGCTGGTGTCTTGACCTGCCCAGACTGTTGTCAGTTGCTTTACCTGTAAGTGATGGCAGGTTCCATGGTCATACCTAACTCAGCCCATTGCCACCCCAGCTTGCAAGCTAACCTGCAGGACTTGTATTTCCACAGGGTTTGGCCCATACTTCCAACAGAATCTACCCCCAGACCTGGTTCTCTCATGTGCTATTCAGTGTCCTGATCCTGCCAAGTGTGAGCTGTCCACTGTTCCACCACTCAGTCAGGTTCTGCTACCTAGCCCTGCCAGACAGGCTCCCATCCATAGCTTTCGTGTGGACTGGTATGTGGCAGGCATTGATGCTCTACACTAACAGCCTGTCTCAGGATTCCCATTTGAGCTGGTGAATCAGTCTGGCCCAAATAGATCTTTTGGACTCTCCCCTCCAAACCACTAAATCTCAATCCCCACACTTGCCAGAAAGTTCCGTGACCCCATTGCTGGGACTCACCAGAATTCATCCCTCACCTACACTCACACTGGCCTAATTCATGGATGTCCTTAGGAAGCAGTAACATATCTTACAAACCCCAGAGTTCGCTGCCAGGCAGCCAGCAGGCAGAGCCTGGCACAGTTGGTGCACTGGCTGCCGAAAGCTTAGGACTCGGTCACCGCTTATTGGCAGTGACTTTGGCCTGAGTCCCCAGCATTGGGTCTGGCCTGACTGGGGCACACCCCGCAGGTGCCACACTGCAGGGGGCTGCTTTTGCCCCAACCCCATGGCTAGGTATTCTGGCTGAACACGAAAGTACACACAGTTAACAGGCATTGTTATTACTGCTGTAATGAAGTTCAGACCTCTTAGACAAAGTGCTGTCTAAACTAGGGACAAGTTAACTGGGTAATGCTAAGTGCTTGGCAGTGTTAAAGCTATGGGCATATCATACAAAACAGTGACATGTAGTCTTGGGAGAAGCAGCAATAAGAATTATGTCATTGGGAGGAGGGCTACCAAATGCCACAGGTTCCAAATTGCCATATTGAGCCGGGAATGGAGAGGATGGGTGGGATCATGTCCTGGCTCTCACCAGGAGTGCCGTGTGAGAAGCAGGGCCCCAGGGTAGTGAAATCATGGAGAGAAGGTAATTTGAGATCTCCTTGTGTCTGTCACAAAAGTGTGTCTTCCAGGCATTCTTGCTGTTTCTTTCTCTTTTAAAGATGACATATTTAGTGTGGTTTGAATTTGTGGGGAACCATAACCTTGAATTGGTTGATTTTATCCTTATGTAAAGTACAAAAGTCATCTTGCATTAATATGTCTTTTGACTGGATTTGTTTTGCCTTTGGGGATGATAAAAGCTCAGTGAGCTGAGCGTCTAGTGTAGGCAATTGAACTTCTCTGTATATTTAGAACTATGATCTAGCTGTCATTTAACCATCCACACCCTTTAATAACAGCAGTTCTTCATTCAAATCAATCTGTTCTCCCATTGACCTTAAGAACTGACCTAGCAGCAGTTAGGTCTACTATATGAATAAAGACACTGAGACAGATGCTTATCTTAGCTTATTTGTCACTGCTTTTTCACTTGCATGTAGCAGCAGCTTATTGAAATCACTTGAGGGGAATGGGGGCTTTTCAGATGCTACATATGAACCAGAAGGAGGGATAGACCCAGGAATTCTGGGTGCTTGTCCCTCTACCTGCCTCCTTCTCTCCTCCTCCTCTCTGTCTCCTTCACCCTCACTTCTTCCCTCTCCCTATCTCCTCCTCACTCCCCCCCCCTGCTTTTCTCTGCTTCTCATTCTCTCCCTCTCTTTCTGCATATCTGTACCATTCTTTTCTCAGCACACTGGCTAGGGGTAGGCAATTTGTCTAGCAGGTAGAATGTCATATGGGACAACTGTGTCCCCTGTGGGAGTACCTGAGTTTCAGTCCTGATTCCAGCTTCTTGCTAATGAGCACTATAGTGGGGATGGGGGAGCAGCAGATAACTGGGTCAGATTGAGCTCCACGTTCCTGGTTTTTTGCCTGGCCAGGCTTCAGGTGTTACAGCTGGGAATTGGAACTAGTAAAAGGGCAACATCACTCCATCTCTCCCTTCTAAAATAAAAGATCAGCTTTCTTGTAACTTTTGTATGTAATCAGTCCTCTGAACTCCTCTCTGCATCTTTACTGACCTTCAGCTCCCATTACTCATTGGATGTTCGCTCTGTTTTATTTCTCATCTTTCCAAGCAGGACCATATTTAACTAGCTGGGATTAGGGTTCTCCCTCTGTTATGTTCAACGTAGAGTGGGGAGGCAACCTCTTGTGGCTCAAAAAAAAAAAATCAGGAAGTTGGGCAGCTTGTTTCAGAAGCACAAAGTGAGAAGTAAAGCATTCTGAGATGTGATGCTTCTCTACTTGGTCCATAATTCATTTCATATAGTTCCAAAGAACTTTAACATAACTTGGTAAGTCATAGGAAAAAACACACATTCTCTTATCCTTTCTCCAACAAAAAGCATCCTGAAGTCATAATCATCTGTTACTTTGAAAAGCAGCCCTTAGACCACTTAAAAAGCACCATCTCAATCGATATCTACAAGTTCCAACTATATCCCTTACAACCCTGGTTCAAGATTTGGTTGACCTGTTTTGTACTCGTGGACTGCATGCTGTCTCCGCCATACATTGTTACGTGCAACAGTGAGGACTCTATGCTCATTTAAGAAAAAAGAAACCTCTACTTCTCTGTATAACTCTGAAAAAGACACATTTCATTTGTTGTTAATGACATGGAGCAGAATAGCTGTTTCAGCTCAGATGTGTACCAAGCCAGATTCTTTTCTTTCAACCCTGGTTAAGAAATTAGAGCATCCTCCACATCGGGGACCATGGGATGACATTGGTCATCCCCGGATACTAATGCAGTAGGGCTGCTGGAAACGGCCGTCTCGCCTCCTTTCCAACTTTGCACAGATACAGGAAGAAAAAAGGGGATTGGAGGTAGTTGTCTCATCCACTTTCCCCCATTCCTCTACCCTCCTCACTCTGATCAATGATCCACATGGGCATGCATTCCTCTCAACTATGTAAATATCATCAAAAATGTGAATTTATTATTAAAGAAATTGGAACATCCTAATTTTATAATAGACACAGTGTGTATCTGGATTAGATTCTGTAATCAAACTTGTTTATTCTGAGTATTCATTTTTGGCTAATTTTCATGTGATTTAATTGCATAGAAAATTAAAAGCTGGTTTTCTGCTCTGCATGGACATGATTTTTTTCATTTGTATTTATCATTTGTGCTTTCTCTTCCCCTCTAACTACTAGTGAGCTATCTTTACATTTCCACACTACTCAAAGGTAAATGATAAATGAAGGATAGAATTAGAATGGTGGAAATAAGCATAGTCATAACTAAGCATCAAGGAGCACTGCCACCAATACTGTACCCAAGTCACCAAACAATGCAAATAGCTTCATTGCCCAAGTAAGGCATTGCATTTTCATTTTAAGAACGTTATTGACTTCTATGTGTTTTAATTTATTTTTCCTAATTTATCCAATAAAAGCTCCTGATATTCAAGCCTACACTCTTTGTTTCAGGGCTTCCCAACTGTAACTGGGTTGGATTGGGCTTACATGATAGAAAATCATTCTGTCAACACTGACACAAGTATCTATAACCACTGGTGTTTTTAAGAACACTAATAGTCAATGACCATTCCTTTTTATTTCTCTTAAAAGTATTTATTTATTTGAAAGGCAGGGTGAGAGAAAGAAACAAAGAGACATTCCATCCCTTGGATCACTGTCCAAAAGGCTGTGATGGATGGAACTGGTTCAGGCTGAAGCCAGGAGCTTGGAACTTCTATCCTGGTCTCCCACAGGGATGCGTGGGTGCGGACACTTGAACCATCTTCTGCTGCTTTTCCAGGTGCACTAGCAAGGATCTAGATCCAAAGTGAAGCAGCTCAGGCTTGAACCAGTGCTCCAATGAGATGTAGACATCTCAGGCAGCACCCTTCTATGCCACAATGTCAGTCCCTTGATGAGCATTGTTGAATATACATTATTTTGCCCCATTTGGTTAGTGATTTTTCTTTGGAGAAATTAATGGAAGTAGAATTGCTATCATTCAAATGATTTGGCAAATAAAACAGAAGTGCCCTGTGGAAATTGATACCGGTTTGCTAGTGTCTCCCACTGGCACCTCTCTTGGACACAACTTTTACCTGCTTCTTACTATACAATCTACTTGGTGGTACTTCATTGGAGTAGTTGCCATGTTCATGAGGGAGAGAATGTAAGTTTATAAAAAACTTCTAAGATGGCTATGTGATGTAAATATTTGCCTTGATTTTTACTCATCTAATGCCCCTGGTTCAGTTCCTCCAAATTGCTGGCATGATTTCTTGATATCTACTTTATTCTTCCAGTGGACAGTAGTATAGGTACCTTTTTGGGCGAATGAGGAATGCCTTTTTGCAAATCTATTCTTACAGCTTTCTTCAATACGTCACTTTATTTGGTGTCCATACCAGGTTCTACATCTTCAGTAACTGATCGGGAATCAGTCACTGAATAAGCCAGGGCAGCTTGGATGATGAAGGTCAGATTGTTTTGAATGTTGAGACCAGGGAGTGGTAGGACCTAGTGAACTTGAGATTGTGAAGATGTGATGCAGGCTTTGTGTTGCCAAGACCTTCCTTCCGATTCTCCAGAATAACTCAGAAATCTCTTTTACATAAAATACACATCTTTGAAAATGTGTTTAAGTCAATAAAGCTTGTTTTTGTGAAATTCTTCATTTGTGACCTCAGGTCTGTCCCCTCCCACTTCAGTAGGCTTCTCTGTACAATTTTAAAAGTAGTTTTCCTTCCATGAAGCCCCTGGCATGACGCTTAGTACTTAATGGACACTTGCAGAGTTCCTGTTTGTCTCAGGCACCTTAAAGCCACTTGGCCATGGCCAGTTTGTTTGCTTGCTGTTCTGGGTATGTGAGGGGTCTGTACTTAAATGGCTCTCTGCAGAGTGTTCTCCACATTCCACTGTGGGCCAGGATCTTTCTCTCAGCTGAAGCAGCCCTGGTTCAGGTGCCTGGTGGAAGCAGAGGCCAGAGCAGGGCTATGTTCTAGGTCACAGTGCTGATTGCTTCCTAAAGCATTCCTTATGGCTTTCCATTGAAGTGGATCCACCTGAATAGTCTGCGCAGGCAGACATAATTAAATTCTTTAATTGCATTTAAAGATGAGGTTGAATAGAGGATATCCTGGTACCAGCCTATGCAGGATTATACTGTCCCTGCTTCTTCTGCTGCTCTGGAAGAGCAACTTCAGACTTTGCCGGTGCCTGATTTCCCCATCTTTCTCCTTTACTAGACTACCTGTTCCTTGGATATGCTTAATTTGATGGTGATCTTCTATTCTCACCACTAGCCCAGGACACAGAAGTTGTTCAGTTAGTATCTGTTCAATGAAGGATAGTGCCTGTCCTGTCCCTAGTTGAAACTTAGCAAAGAACAGTATGCACTAAAAATATTCACAAGGCCAAATGAATGACCTCTAGGAAGACTAGGAGCATTTGTCTCCATTCTGTTTGATTTTTCTGTCTGATTAGCGAAAATGATTGTGGTGATTATTCTTTATCCCTTTGCCTAATTGCAGAACCCGCAAGACCTGTGTAAGTTGATGGCTTCCCAACTGTCACTGATTTGCAACCTGTTGATTTTTCTGCTTCCCTTCACTAGCATGAACTCCAAAAGGGACAAAACTTTGATCCTTAATGACTAGGACACTGCCATCATGTTAAATAAGTGAATGTCTTAGGCCAGCTTTACTCTTTTCCATTTTGTTTCTTTTTCCATTTTTTTTTTAAGTTCTCTGTATCTTGTGGGTAACAGTGTTCATTCACAGCTGGGGCAGACTTCGATTGACTATCATTATTTTCTTGCTAGGCAGCTTAGTTCCGTATGGTGAAGCAGAGGGAAGCAGTGGAAATAGGAGAGAGTTACAGGACAAGGACCAATCCCTTCTTTTACTTGCCTGGAAGAGATGGTTATGTCTTGCCAACTCTATTGTAAATTTGGAAATGAAATAGGGTGCCATTTGAGGAAAGACTATGCCAAATACATTGTGGTGTACATATTTTGCAAATGTAAGTTCATTAATTTGTCTTTGTTTCATGGGGGCAGGCCCCCAGGTGGGTGCACGCGGATCAGAGAGCTAATTTCCCTAACTTCATTCTTCATCCTGTATAACAGCTTTATGAGGTTGGTGGCATTGTCCCATTGTAAGCTAAGGATGGAATTCTCAGAGATACATAATTTTCCACAAGTATTAATCATCAAGTAAGCTCAAACTCAGATCCTCTGACAAGAATGGAGTTCTTTGTACCATCTGCCATCTCTCAGGTTGGGGGCAGGGGAGAAATGACTACTGATCCCAGGTTCTAGGTCCTGGTCCTGATCACATGTGCTTGCAATATCCTTTTGAAAGTGTTGATCATACTAGGGCAGTATTCAGCACTAAAGACTGCATCACAAGTTATTTCTGAAACAGGCTGATTAGAAAGGGACTGACAGTGAATGGCAGTAGAGCTGATTGAATGAGGCAGAGTTTGCATTTGCATATGGAGCTTGAGTCTGACTTGGATTTGTAGGGCATTCTGTGACACCTCAAGACAGAAGACTAGAGATGGCTACCTTCCCACCCATTCCATCACATTATTGGTGACTTCACCATTATATGGAGATTTCACCATTATATGGTGCCACATCATAACCAAAGCATTCTAGTTCATTGCTTCTGGAGAGTCTCAAATGAACCTGTAAATATTTCAGTTACCCAGTAAGACCTTGTGCAGCTGCATGTGAAAATCAGAATAATTCTGGCATTTCTAAGAACATTTTAATAGAGCCCTGATTACAGATTGCAGACACCTGGTGGTGTTTTCATGCTGAGGCAGGAGACCAGAACTGAGCTTGATAGATTACTATTCTGTTACCTTATTGTTTGCCAAGGCCTGGAATAGGTGCTGAGAAACCCTTGCAATGTCTAGTCCAGGCGCCTGACATGGTTAGTTTGGGCTTTCAGGGGGCTAATATTGCCAGAATGTTCATTTGCAAACTGGCGATAGGCTTGCCACTGCTGAGCAGTGTTCTGCTGCCAGTGTTCTACTGTTCAGAGCCTTTAGAGTGTAGTGCAGGCTCCCCTAAGAAGTCTGTGGGTTGGGACATGGCCAAAGTTATTCTGTGCTGCTTGGAATAACCCAGGTTATTCCATTTGGGCAAACCATCATTGCTTTTGGCCTCAAAAACCCAGTGAGAAAACATAAGCTGTGAAAATTCAAGGGGAAAAAAGTGATAACCAAAAGTCAAAACCTATGGGCTAGAGAGATTCTATTTCAGCACTTACTTTCATACCAATTCCCAAGGAAAAAAAAGAATCCAAGTCCTAGTATGATTAATCATATTTTTTCTCCCTGCTTTCCCAATGTATCACTAGTTCTTCCACAGAGTTGGAGCTACTGTGATTACTTTCATGCATCTTTATTTTTATGTTCCAAGATAATTACAGTAAAATGGAGAGCAGTGTCTAAGGCTCATCTTTAGTTCAAAGACTTTGGTGTTATCCTCTGGACTTCAGTGTCATCCTCTGGACTTCAGTTTCTTTCTAAGCTAGGTGAGAGAATCTGACGAGATAATCACCAAGGTCACTCACTCTGTACTATTATACTGTTAAAAAGAACACCACCATCCTTTCCTCTTCATAGGTGTGAACTTAGGTGTAAGCTGCTGGAGGCCCCAGAAAGGTGGAAGGGGATGGTTGCCTGTGTCTGCGAAAGTCTTGCTGAGATCCTTTTTCAGTAAAGAGAAATGGATGAAATTTTGAAACTTCCTTTACATAACTTTTAACATTGGTGGAAATTGGGGCATTGCTGCTTGCAAAACCAAGGTTGCTTGAAACAAAGAGTGAAATAGAAGGCTCAGAAAGAGGGGCCAAGGAAAGTAACCAGGAGGCCCAAGCTGGGCTTTTGAAATACCAAAGGTGAGCAATGAAGTAAGAAGTTTCCATCGAGAACCTTTGAAATTCATGCCTTCCTGATTTAAGCCTTTTCAGGTTGTTAAATAACCCACAAGGTTCCTAAAGTGCCTTCTGGGAGCCACCATAGGCCTTCCCTGGGAAGGGATTCCTAATGCAAATTGCTGGCCTAAGAAGGAGGGTGACCAGCAGCTGTGATGAGATAGGCACTGCCCTGCTTATGAAGACAGATCTGCCATGGAATCTCTCTGCTAGCGTTTTATCAATTACAGTTTTATTTGTGGAATCAAAGCAAGACTTCACTTAAGGAGGCCGTGTTTTTCTCTTTGCCAACTCCCTAGAATGTTGCATACAGCTGAGATGAACAGATACCCAGAAAGAATGAGTTCGGACTGAACCGGATTCATTATCTTTACAGCTGCTGGACAGGAATGATACCAGTCTCATCCAGCAGAAAGCGAGTCTGATTGGAAATAAGTCTGAGAAGGGGTTGAATTTGTCCTGATGTATTTGGAATGTGTTCCTGCCACACCTTGTCTGTCCTTTGTCACTTCTGTGCCCTGAGACAGTAAGGAAAAACAGACTCTTCCAGAGTCAGCTTGCAAGGATCAGATCCCTGTTGTGCCTTTGAAGAGTTCTGTGTTCCTGAGCAACTTATTTTGCCACTCTGAGCTCTGGTTCCCTCATCAGAAAATATCATCTCTCTCCCTTGTGTGTCAATATATTAGTTTTGATTACTAACATGTGTTTAAGTGTCTACATCTCTCATCAGAGAGATCTCAGATTGTGTGGGGTAGCTGACAGGAGAGAAGTTAGGAGGGAGCCCTTCCTCCACCATTCAATTTATACCACACAGGCATAAATGCATGAACTTGACAATTGTAAACACCAATTAAGATAGAAATTGCAACCCGTGGTCAGAGCAGAAGTTTTAATGAAACTTACTGGGAATTACGTTGAAGTTGAAGCATTAAAGGGCAAGATGTTTGGACAAGTTCAAGTGAAGGGGACCCTGAAATGCCACATTTCTTCTCTGAAAGACATCATGTTGTAAGGAATGGCTTGAACATAAATCCTGACGATTGATAAGATTCTTGCCATTTTGGACTTGGCACCATTTTAAATATCTGCTTCCCCTAGGTTCTTGCACTTCAGGTTGAAATTTTGCTATCTGCCAGTTTGCTGGAATTCTGCAACCCTATTCCCACCAATCCACCCTAACCTCATGGCACCATACCTGATGATCCTATCCACCAATCCCTTGCAGCCCCTCCCCCTAATACCTGCCTACCACTGCATCTACCAATCCCTCATAGCCCATCCATTGGCCATATTCCCAAAATCCCTCATGGCCCCATGACACCCACCCCTGGCCGTAAAGGTACACTCCTGTGTGTGTGCTGCTTCCTTTTTTTTTTTTTTTTTTGGCTTGCTTGCTCTCTTCCTCCTTTAGGAGCCTCCTCCTATCACGGTAGCAGGAAACCCCTCTCTCTCTTCCTCTCTTGCTCTCTCTCTCTTCCCCCACCCATCTGCCTTCCCTCTTTTCCCTCCCTTTCCTGGCAGTCTTCCTCTATTCTGCTTTTTTTCTCATTCCCTGTGGCTGCCTCTCCTGTTGCTAGAATGCTGGAATGAAGATCTCCTGTGTGGCTCGCACAATCTGGCTTCCTGGGTTAATGGCAAAAATTCTAACACATGTCAGAATGTGATACTCTTTGAGCATCAGTTACAGAAAACTCACCAGAGTTTTTTGCAAATGCTATAAGCTGGTGATAATCTCCACATAAGGAGTGCAAGTAGGAAAAAACATTTTTCAATTGATGTGAAATTTAGAGAATACGTATAGGAGATTTTGGTCTAATTTTTAGAATTTTGGAAGACAAACTGTTTTCCCTACTGGCTGTTAGAATTTTATGTTCCATACACTGAATAAATAGTAGTTTTCTTTAAAGGCTCAGCATCTTTTCAGTCTTGTAATCTGGTCTGTTGTAAAGTATATTTGGCTTAGCCAAGAAAATTAAAATATACGTAAGCTTTGACTCAACTAATATCTGATTTAAATGACTGATCTTGCACTGGCTGGAGAGCACATTCATTTGCTTGTTTCCCTATTTTTCTTGATTCTTATTAAAATTATTACTTGTCACAAATCAAGCTCTGCTTTAAGGGAAAAACATCTGAAATGCTAATCAAGTCTTCCTCTTCTACTCATGCATGGTGTTAGTTCAGCCTAGTCTTTAGCGTAGTTTAAGAAACGCACTAATTCAGCAGGTAGTAGAAATCGAGCACGTAATTAAAGTGTTTATGTTCTTGTTAAGTTATTCTGTGTATGGCTTTTTCCTGCATTTAGATATGGTTGGAATAGATTTGGCTACTACCACTATCGTTAGCTCTAAGTGATGCTTTTAGATCACTGTGCTGTCTTCCAGGCTTGCTAGCCAGCTCTTGGACACCACAGTGCATGAGTGCCTAATAAAAACTGAACATGGCCAACAGTTGAAGCTCTTCTTAGTTTTTGTCTTACTATACTTCCTTCCTTCCTTCTCCTTCTCTTTCTCTTCCCCCTCCTCCTGTTTTCTTGATGTGGTTAGATTTCTTTTTGAGGCCTGTGTTTTGGCTCAGTAATCCTGTAATAATCCAAGCCTGGTCTTTTTCTATTACTATGGAATGAACATGTGAGTATTGTACCACCAATTTAACTTGTCTTTAATATGTACAATATGTGAATGTTTAGGTTCTATCCGCTAATCGTTCCTCTGGAGGAACGATGTTAAGATACCTTCACCTTCCCTCAACTGACCTTCCCATTGGCGTATCATAATTTCACGTGCTATTTTATGGTGCTATTTTATGAATTTGTACTACCATTTGTTAATATGTAATAGTTGAAGAGAACCTTAAAAAGTACATGAACAATGGTAAACTTGTTTAAACACATTTCTGTGGTGGAGATGTTAAAACAGTTTGTTCTCTGGCTATTAAACCTAAAAGAAGAATGTGCCTAACACACTTAACACGGAAAGGGATGAACATAGTCTAGGTCTATCATTGAAGCAGACCTGAGTCATTGGCTTAGATTCCTGTAAACATGTCTTCGAGTCCTCTAGAATTGATGCAGTCAGGGAATACAGTGCCAACCATGTCTCTTAGGATCTGGTGGCCTTAGTGCTAGAAAAGCAAGCCTTCTTTTCCTTCCTTAAAGAGTATACCTAGTGGTATAGGACTGGTGCACAGGTGTTCTCTAGATCTCTGTATGTGTGAAGGGCAGGCAGTTTCATGTGTACCTTGGTCATGGGCATTGCATGGATTTCAGTTGCACAAAGCAAGGGTGCTATTTTTCTTTTTTCTCATAGAAGTGCCTTCCATGCCTTATACTTATTCACAGAATTTGTGTCCTTACAACTCTATGCTGCTGGAAATTCACTAATTTCATCTTTGAGGGTCTCAACACTGTGGCTAAACTCAGGTCTTGAGCAAATGTACCTGTTTAATGTGTTTTTCAGGTTTTGGGGATGGAGTTCACCTTCCCCAAAATGTCTGAATGAACACTCTAGACAAGTTATAAAGGAGTAAAGATGCTCTTCTATAGAATCATGAAAATTTACAAATAAAGGAGTTATTAGTATTGTTAGCAATTAAAAGTAATAATAATTGAACTTCACAGAAAAATTTGAGGGGCTAAAATTTTTGTATGTTTGTCCACTGCCACATGCCACAGAAAAACTAAAATTTTCATCTTGAACTACACTATCAGAAATTTAAGTCAAAATTTTGTATAATTGGGCTTATTAACCTTTAGTTAAGTAAACTTTTATAAAGGGACTAAATTGACCTTAAATTATCCCACTGATCTTAATATGTGTAAATGACACTATAAAATTGACTTTCTTTGCATAGCACAATTTTCAGATGCCAGGTGAAGTTTTTGTAGAAAAATTAACAGTTTTAGATTATTTTTAGGTTTAATGATTATGTAGTAACATCTGACTTGTAACATTTGGTATTTATATTCTGGGAAGCTAAAGGGAAATAATTTAACATTTCTCTACTGTGGTTTCAACCTTTACAACATTGAACATTTGTTTGTCAAGGTAATTATGTGCCTTTGTCAAGACATGAAGCATGGAGAAGCAACAAAGAAATGCAATTAGTTGACAGTATTATTCTGCCTTACAAATATTATGTTGGCTACTTGAAAGGATTGGTTGTGGTGAAGAGAGAGCAGCACTGGAGTCCCTTGAGATGAGCAGGCATCCAAACCACTTAGGCCAGAGGTGATAGAGACACAAACCCAAGGCAGATGGAATGAAAATGAGGAAAAACTGGGGGAGACCATAAGACTTGATAATTACTTATTTGTCATAAGGGTTGGGAGATTTCCAAGAAGAGGAATTGTCCAAGTAGATTCTCAGTGGAAATCTTTAGCCTGCAGCTCAATAGACTTCCTTCCTGATTTAAAGCAAGAAGAGCAGCGTGATCTAGATGCACGATTAGGGTATTCAGAGTGTAGGTGGGATCTGAAGTTGCATTGGCGGAATTTCAAAACAGAATGGCAATGCAGAATAGTCTAATTTTGCAGAAAAGTCATCCTGTTTCTAAATTATTTGGATCACTTTGTCACTGTACTAACAAAATTTTAGGAGAAAGAGTAGTTGATTCTCCCCTAAAATCTCCTGGGGTGATATCAAGACTGAGGACTCCCAAATTTGATACCGGCATGCTGATAATTGCATGTATCAACATGTTGAGTGTTGAGTCATGTTAACTAAGTTCTGAGGCTGAAATCTAAAAGCAAGAATTGTGCCCACTCACTCACAAAAGGAGAAGTGTAATGGTCACACCCATGAGAAAAATGGCTTTGGCACAGCTAGGGCTAAGACATAAGCAGAAGATTGCATCTGAAATATGGGATCAGATCAGTGAGAAGGTGGATCAAATCTGTGTATGAAGTTAAACATGGCCTCAAAAAGGAGACTCTTTTTTTCCCCCCTCAGATGAGATATACTTAAGGTCTTTAGGTTAGATCCCTCTAGAACTTTCAACTTAATAAAGAATGCTTTGGAGTCCCTGCCACTTTCACTGATCTTCAGATGACAGAGAACAAATCCCAGTTCCACTACCAAAATGGAAGAGATTAGTGTTAGTTTTAGTCAGTTCTTCACCGCGATAGTGAAGTCCTTCAGCCAAGCTAACTTTCTAAGGGAAGAAGTTTATTTGAGGTTCATAGTTCTGGAGGTTCCTGGTCAAATTGAGCAGGCCTCACTAGTCTGGCAGCTGCTATGAAAGTATTATTGTGCTGGCCGAGTTTTTACCTGATAAAGGAGTATCATCTGGCAAAAGATGGAGTGTTCTTACTGTGAGTGCCCATGTGGTCCTTTTGAAAGTCCCCAGAATCGAAACATGGGGGCTCTCCCTAGCAGATTAATCCAACCCATTCACCTCACAAATGCCCCAGCTCCAAATACCATACTAGGATTAAGCTTTCATGCCCATTTAGTGCTATTACAGTAAGACATTAGGTACTAAATCTTAACACATGGGCCACTGGGGAACGTACACCATCAAACTCACAGAAAAACCATAGTGTAGGAGTACCGACATGTCCAACACATATACCCTTTACTTCATCTGACTGATTCTTGAACATTTGAGATCGCAACTTCTACTCTGAAGGATAATCATTTCTGGGCTAGTGGGTGTAGAGGTCCACATTATACGTACTGCCAAAGTGGAGGTGTGTGGAATAAATGGTGTGGTGAGAAGATAAATGAAAGGGGCCATAGAGAAGACTGAAACCAACGGGGATTAGTTTAACTACCATTTAAGATAGACAGCTGTTTTAACTTAAAAATCATTGTAGGTTGGTTTCTTGGCTGGAAAAGCTGTGTAATTATATCCTATTGGAGCTATGGAAGAGGTAAAAAACACTTTTTAAGATTTATTTTATTTTTATTGGAAAGGCAGATATACAGAGAAGAGAGACAGAAAGATCCTCCGTCCAATGATTCACTCCCCAAGTGAGTGCAATGGCCGATGCTATGCCAATCTGAAGCTAGGATCCAGGAGCCTCTTCAGGTCTCCCACGTGGGCGCAGGGTCCCAAAGCTTTGGGCCATCCTCGACTGCTTTCCTGGGCCACAGGCAGGGAGCTGGATGGGAAGCGGGGCCGCTGGGATTAGAACCGGCGCCCATATGGGATCCTGGGCATGCAAGGAGAGGACCTTAACCACTGCGCCACTGTGCCGGGCCCAAAAAACACTTCTTGCTAATGATGGAGATTGAAGTAATTAATGTCATTAATGGATTATGCTTTTCTATTTTACTTCCTTACAGTGAGTCCCTTTTACTATATGATCCCCTCTCTTCCAGTTCTCTCTGTTAGCCTTATCAAGGTGATATTTAAAACACACTCACGTATGGGGCTGATGTGGTGGCATAGGCAGGATTGTGCCCGACATGTAGTGTCAGCATCCCATGAGTGCCAGTTCATATCCGGCTGCTCCCTGTTTATAGTCTGAGAAACTAGCTGAGGATGACTTAAATCCTTGGGGCTCTGTACCCACGTTGGAGACCTGAAGGAGACTCTGGCATCTGGCTTTGGGTTGGCTAAACTCCCACCATTGTGGCCACTGGGGAGTTTGGCCATTTGTCTCTCCTCTATGAAATTCAGTCTTTGAAATAAAAATAAGTAAATCTTTAAAAAAAAATATATATATATATACACATGAAAAGCCTCTGAGTCAGTCGTAGCACCTTCCATATTAGCACTTAGCCAGATGTAGAGTTTCAGACTCATGAGAAGTGAGACTTGGATAAACAAATTTTATTTCATTCACAAATGCTCATGCCCTCTGAAGCAGATAGCTGTATAGAATGTTTTTCTGGGTGCATGTGTTGATGTATGCTCTTGGGGCCACTGGGAAAACTTTATTAAAGAAATTTCTCCTGGTTTTAATTCTTCAACTAGAGGGATGTTCTTTTATTTAATATATATATTTCCTACCAAGAATTTTAAAAAAGTAGTCACCTCTTATGAACCTTGGTTTGTGACGAATATTCCAGTGGTCTTTTGTCGCACATTATCTGGATTGATTTAAGGGAAATGTTTAAGGATAATCAGTCGTTTGTAGAGAATAAACTATCTTAGAATGATTTTTGTGTCATGCTGAGTATAGGGTGGTACGTAGTGCTTCTTCAGCTGGCTCAGTTCTACAGCAGTCTGACCAGTGCTCTAAGCCACGACTGAATACTCTGCCCAACTCCGTAACCAAACCAGAGACCCTTTCTGCACCTTTAATTCTGATTTTGAGTTACTGAACAAACATTGGTTAGTGATTGAGATTTGAACTATGACTAAGATGAAGGAATGGAGAAAGTTTTAGCTTTTGAAAGACAGGGTTAGTCTTCAGACTCAACCATACCATAATAGATACAAATAGGCTGAATGAAGGTGACTAGGAAAGTATAAATTTGTCAAACTAAATATAACCTGAGGGTTGTGAATATGAAGTTTTGGGGGGATTGTGAGTCAGCATCATACTTCCTTATTGTTGCCCACCCACTGCCAGTTAACGACAGGAGTGTAATGGAACTGCTGAATGAGATGCCCAGAATGCTTGGCATTAGTCATATACCTTTTTAGAATTCAGTGTCCACTTTGACCACAGAGAAGTGTGGAGAATTTGTCAGGAGTCCAGGGCATGGCAACAGACGCAAAGGAGCACTAGCAAGGAGGGCACACTGAAAGAGGCTAATACGTAAAGATTGATTGTTTAGCCTGATAAAGGCAGCTGGACAGGAATTACATTGATGATCCTCTATTACATGTGTGGTTATTACGCACAAAATGACAATTCTAATTCAATAGAATTAGGAAAATGAATTTACATTAGAGGTTTTGAAGGTTTTAAAGAGCTTTTTAACTCTAAGGACTGTTGGACAGTGGAACGACTTCTCAACAGGAAGTGTGAATTCCTGTTCTTTTCAGAGTCTGCCCAGGGTGGGCACTGCTGCCCAATTAGAGGAGCTGTTGGGGTAAAAATGGACAGACTCTCTAGATCCTGTCTCATGCTGCTCATCTCACATTGTGTTTGACATTTCTTTGTAGTTCTTACTTTTAACAAAGAGGAAGACCTTCCTTTTTGATTTCTGTAATGAATTTTAAGCAAGTAAAAGGTTAACTTGCAAATTCAAAATCATTTCATCTGCAGATAGGCTTGCTGCTTGGTATGTAAGACCTTATAATATTTATGATTTCAGCTTTCCTTTTTTCCTTCTTTAGAAAATTCTCTGCGTGCCCTCGTCATTTGTTCTACGATGAGTGCCAAATCTGCCATCAGCAAGGAAATTTTTGCACCTCTTGATGAAAGGATGCTGGGAGCTGTCCAAGTCAAGAGGAGGACAAAGAAAAAGATTCCATTCTTGGCAACCGGGGGTCAAGGCGAATATTTAACTTACATCTGCCTGTCAGGTATGCAAATCAGATCTTCGTGTTCCTAAGACAACTCCTGTTTTACGACAGTTCATTCTAAGCTGTCCAGGAGGATGTAATTCCCAGGTATTGTCCATGGGTATCTGCTTTCCCAGTCCTCTTCCTGTTTCTCTATTGTCTGTCTCTGAATCTTACTTATGGGATGTCTATTTTTGAGACTACATTGTGTTGAAAAGGTTGTGAGGTTCAGTTTTAATGTATTTTCCAGTTAACTGGGCTCATTTGTAAAGGTAAACACATGTTCACACTTTCCCTTCCTGAGAACATTGACTGGGATTGGTCTGGTTTAGAATAATTCCTGGTATTCTGTCCCTGTCATTACTAGCATCCAGAGCTTAATTCACTTTGTTTTTCTAGATATTTGCCAATAATCAGTAATGGTTTGTTTTGATATAAATATTGGCACATTATGGAAAGTGAGAAAGTAGATTTAGTTCACACATCTTTGCTTTGCCTGACAGCTGTTCCTTGTCAGGAAGAGGCATGTGTCTTATTAAGCTTAGGATTTTGTCAGATTATTTTTTTTTCCTTTTTCTGTTTGTGTTTGTAGGATATCTGTGGGATTTATTGTGGATTCAGACAAGGTATTTTGAGATAAAACTTGGATAAGGGTCCCAGGAAGTTGTGAGTGATTCTAATCTGGATGCTTGGGACATATTAATATTTCTGATATAACTTCTTGTGGTAGAGCGATGAAAGAATTAAGTTACCTTGATTGTGTGTGTGTGTGTTTGTTCTTTTAAATCTTTTAATTGTGGCTTGGGAATAAAACTTTTTTGGGGTGGACTTTTTAATTTTTGAAACATTAAGCACCTACTTAGGTTTATCAGACTTTATTTCAAGATAGAAATAATCTTTTATCAATAAACTATTCTTATTTGCTATTTCATAAATTTTCAGCCACGGTGCTTCCTCACCTTTGCCCTGCTCCTCGCCTTTCTTTCCTCCCCATTGTCCAAAATTGTATCTTAAAATAAGAGCGTAGTATTTGGGTAAGAATGGTTTTACAAAAAAAATTTTTTTGAATAAATAAAGGGTTAAAAGAGGTCTTTTAGTTGAGTATGGAAGAATTGACCTTAAAATATGAATCCTCTTTTTCCCCACGTAAGCATTAGGTTAATACTTTTGCTATTGTTATATTTCTGTTTCTTTAGTATGCTTAACATTTCCTAGAATGTAATAGGGATTCACTTTGTGTCTACTGATCAACTGAAAGAAATCAGTAGCCTTTTCTAATACTTTCCTAATATTTTATTAGTAAGATTTATATCTTTAAAAATTTAGTATTGCTAAATTTAGCTTCTAGAGATTTTCTTGCCATGAATAGCCTGGCTTCTTCTTTCCACTGAACTTTCTTGTAGATAGGTAGTTAATAGAAAGGTGGCTGGTCCATAGGCCACTTGAATTTTGCTTAACACATTCCTACAATGAAAAGAGGACATTTGCTCATATGCAGTCATCTGCCTTTTTCTGATCATGAAGTAGGCAAGAATGACACAGGGACTTTAACAACCTCACTACAATGAAACAGCATTACCATTTCCTGGGGCTTATTGGATAACTACATTTCCTTTATAAATTACCAAGACTTCCAGGTTTAAAGTTGAAAACACTAAAACTGCTCTTTTGTTGCATTCTAATGGAAGAAACTCTTTTGTTCTGAAAGGCCTTTCATGGTTTTGAATTTTGAGAGGATGGATTGATAAAGTCGACATGACATGTAAGCCTGGAAATTGGGGCAGGAGGAGAAATCCAAGTGACTTTGACACCCCGGTTTTTTTAAAGTCAAATTTTTCTTGAAGGTGACAAAGAAGTAGTGACCTTTATTTTCTGACTTACCTGAAGCTTAGAGCTGTATCAGCCACATCCCCGACAGGGTGATGTTCTAATTAGCAATCAATTAATTAGTCAAATATATGTCAAGCATCTTTTTATGTGCTGAGCATTTTCACTACTAGGCCTGCAGTTAGAAGGAAAATCTGCAATTCTCTGGTGTGGAGGGGAAGAAGCAGGAGACATTGATACTTCACTCATTAGCATCCACATCATCAAAGGTTACGGAGAGTAAAGGCAGTGATGTGAAAGCCAGAGCGGGAAGAATGTGGTCAGCTTGGAGAAACAAGGGTGTCTAGAAAAGTAGTCCCTCCCTGGTTTTGAAGACAGAGTAATGTGGGCAAGAAGGCATGCCAGGTGGTGGGAATGGCAGCTTCGTTAAAAGGCTAAACAGAATTGTAGTTTTCTCCTGTCTGCTTTTTGGTCCAGGGATGAGCTCTTTGTAGCTCCACAGACATAAGAGGAGGTAAATGAAAGCAGGGCCCTGGGAAGGTTAGTCTCCTGCTAACAGTGTGCACTGACCGTGCTGCCTGGCAGGACTGCTGAGGATTGCTTAATGACAATTGATGCTTCATTCTGAACAGGCAGACTTGCTCCAAATTAGGACAGTATCTGCAAATAGTTTGAACCACTCTTCAACAGCAAGAAGAATGGAACTTTTTTTAAAAAGGGGAAAGCTTGCCAAAATGTGTACCCAGGTGTAGTTGTCTCATGTATATCCAATATCTGTTTCAGTTGTTTCTAAGTGTAAAATTTATTTTTCTGATGTTTGATACAACTTAGAAGAGGCCAAGTTTGTGAACATAAAATTTTCTGAGTGTGCTATATATCCTCTGGAGAGATCTAAAACAGAAAAAGTGCTGAGGTGGGGAAAGTAAACAAATAAGTTGCTGTTTCATGAGCTGTGTAGCTGTAAAACTATAAGAAGAATAATCCCTGAGTCTTGGGGTTGGGGATTATGCCTTTTTCTTGGAGTCCATGTCTAACTTCTGCAGTTGGTTGAAAGTGCTTGCATACTGATCTGCCTCAAGGATTTTGCATTCCTAAAGCATTGATTTCTACTGTTAACTTTTCAGCAGTGCCTAAAATAAAAAATATGGATAATAACCAAGTCTTAGCAAGCATATGGAACAATTTGAGCTCTCATACTTAGCTGATGGGAATATAAAAATCCCATAACTACTTTAGTAAACAGTTTGCCAGTTTAGTTTTTTCTTTTTTTAAAGTCAGATGTGCACAATGTTTTTTAAAGATTCTTAGAGTCACAAAACTGTAAGAATTGATTCACCTCATCTCAGTATAACCCGTGAGTTGGCTGGACTAGCCTTCTTATTTCTATCAGTTATCCTGGATGGTTTTTTGAACACTTCGATAAGCACCCGTGTATCAGTAAAGCTGTGTTAACATCTTTGTCCACAAGAGAGATCTTTTACTGAATCTTTCTGTCTCTGTCTCTCTCTCACTATTTTGCCCAAGGGCTGGACTTGATGTGTTCCTTCCTTAGGACTTGGCACATTGTTGCCTGGGGACATAATACATGTTTAATGGAAGATGCTGTTTAGGTTTGTAGCTTTCTACTTACTTGATTTAGGCTTTATGTATCACTTGGAACTGTTAGGATCCCCCACGTGTGAAGCCTGCCCTGCCAATGACAATTTCTGCAGTCACTTGCCCCCTTCATGATAATCTGGATCTATAGAACTAAAATTAGAAACACACCAAGTTGAATTCAGTTTGTTGTTCTGGGCCATTTAGCTACTGAATGTACACTATAGTTCATGTTTAAAATCTGCTTGCCTGAACCTACTTTAATTTAGCTTGCATAATACAAGTTGCTGGCCTCCTATCTTTGGCTGGTTTTCATTGTCTTCACAGAAGGGGCAGGTAGGGACTTTAATCTTGATAAGATATTCTGTCTTATTGAAACAGAAAAGGTTAGTCTTTTCCACATACTTTCAGGTTTGTAGTAGAGAGGGAGAAACAAAAACTTAAAAAAAAAAAAAAAAAAGAGATTGTGTTGCCTGCAATGAAAGAATCTGAACTGAATTTGAACTGTGGTAGTGCAACAAGGTGGAGGAATCCACCATGGGTGGGGTTGGGGAGGGGTGGGGGGAATCCCAGTGCCTATAAACTGTCACATAATGCAATGTAATCAATTTTTTTTAAAAGTGAAAAAACAAAAAAATAAAAAGATTGTGAATAACCTTTTACTAAACAGTTTATTTATGTAGATACTCATAGAAGGCAATGACATGGATTGGAAGCGTAGGTCCTGCCAGTGCTGTTATTTCTATCAGTATTTGCCAGCCCTTGCTGTTCTAAAGAAAAACCTGCAGAGCTTCTCAGAGTGCCCCTGCCCTGGTCCTAAAGCTCATCTGTAGTGTGGAAGTGTGATGTGAGAGATTCTGAAGCTAAGGTTCAGAGATCACTGTTTAGGTGCAGTTATCTTTGCTCATCTATTGTGATTTTTGACATAATGGCATCACTTTTTTGGTATTCAATGTTAGTGATAGTTTTTAGTCTCTTTATGGTTATTTGCACGAGGGTGAGCTAGGCTTTCATTTAGTAAGTTGAAAAGGGGAGTTAGATTGAAGTTTCTTAGGGCTTTAATGTTCCAGAATTCTGAACTTCTTTGAAAATTTTTTTACCAAAGTTAATTCTTATTCTATCTATATCATGTAGGAAGGATTCAGGCTGTTAATATCAAAGTGGCCACTTAAACATTTATGAGGATTTGAGAAAATTCGTTGTGGGTTATTATTGGAATTATGGTAACAAAATTTAATTGTCAGTGATCTGGCTTAAAGAATTTTAAAAATCTGTTTGCCAATTCAGACTGGATCCAAACTTAAACACTATAAATATTAAAAGAAAAGGGAAAGAAAGAACTTTAAGATAGGTGAATGAATAAAGATGTGGAATAAATGAATAAAGGAATAAAAAGGAATAACAGGGCTTATTCAGCACAATGGTGAGTTGATGTTCCATGAATTTTTAGCCAGAAAAAATAAATTCATATTGAATTAAGAGATATACAAAGGTGTTAGCAGTTAAAGAGAGGATGTAAAATATAATAGTGACACATTTATCAGTCTTAGGCAAGGAGTTACTAAAATTTTTAGAAAATTACATTGAAGAACACAAAAATTCATTTCATTGTAAGCATCCCTATCAATCAGGTGTTCAGGTCTTCATTTCAGAGACAAAGGAGTTCATGCCTTTCACAGGTCATGACCTTAGGGAACTGCCATTTTGGATGTGACCGAGTGGGAAATCCACCTGGTCCTTAATTCCAGGGGTCATGCCTGTGCTGCCATAACCTCTTTCCTACTTTTTTTTTCATATTTAATGAACTGTCTTTATTCAAAATAAAAATTATGTGAGGTTGGCATAGTACAGAAATCCTAGGCTCTTTAATCATAGAGTATAACTATAGCAAAGTCTTTTAGCTAAGGCACAGTTCTTATTGCTGATAGGAGGTTTATCCCCAAACAGATAGATTGATTTAGAGCACAAATGAGAGCTGACTTGTACTTCTGACTTAATTCAGGGTGTGGTGGAGAAAGTCTGTGTTTAAGGAACAATTTCTTTTCTAGTTGTTCACAATTGATAGAGGTTTACATGGTGGCTTCTAATAAGGATATTCATTTATATACTTTTCTACATTTAAAATACTGTCTGGGTAGGTCTTATACCTGTTGCAGAGATTTGGTACGTAAGTCTATCCATAAAACTTTTAAAAAGAGGATTTATTTATTTGAAAGGCAAAATTATAGAGAGTGGGTTGGGAAGTGTGGAAGAGAGAAGGAGAGAGAGGGAGAGAAATATCTTTCATTTGTCGATTGTCCAATGACTGCAACAAGCTGGGATTGGGTCAGGGCAAAACCAGGAGGCTGTAATTCCATCTGGATATCCTGTTCCCTAGCACTGGCCCATCTTCAGTTGCTTTCCCAAGTGCATCAGCAGAGATCCAGATAAGAAATGAATGAAATGAACAACAATAAACATTAGTTTCACAGAGTTAAAAAGGAGACGATTTTCTAGCCTAATGTTTTCTGGCTCAGTAGATTTGTCTATTAGGGGTCATTTATAAATGAACTTAACACATCATCTTTCAGTGCTTACTAGGGGTCATTGTGGCACCAGTCACAGTAATAATAGTGCAGATGGTATTGACTAGGTTCCTATCTCCAGTGTGGTTCTGTAGTCTGTCTATATATTATATCATATCATCTTGTTATTTACATCAGTAGGTAATACAAGGGGTCTTCAACAAGCTCATGAGAAACGCCTAAGATGAAAAGCTATGCAGGGATTTCATAAATCCTTTATATCATATTCCATTTCCACTAACTTTTGGAAGGACCCTATTAGTATGTTTCATATCTTACAAAAATGGAAGCTGTGTATATAGAGGTGAGTATTGAGCATCTGTGAGTGAATGACAGAGCCAGGAACTGAACTCATGTGACTTGGTTCTGATCTGTTTCCTCAGCTACTGTGTCCTCTTCCTCCTTTAGGCATAGGAATCATAAGAAAGAAAACTTCCCAACCCAGATATCCTTCCTTACCTTCTCACACAGCTGTAGTAGTCCTATCTTGGCATTTTTGTTGATCTCCCACGGGTTTATGCTTAAGTTGTTCTTTGGCTTTCTGTTGGCAGTTGTATGAACCATGAAGGGCAACGTTAAGAAATTTGTGAGTTGGAGTGACATTGTTAGTAGATGTGTTTGACTCTGAGAAGGAAAATTCAATGCCCAGGGAAGTTTGCAGTGACAAGATTTGACAGAGCCAGAGCCATATATGAGTCTGTTTTGTTCATTTGAACACTAGAAAAAATGTAGAGCTCATCTGCCAGTACTTGGAGTCGTTAACTGCACAGCCCAGGGTCAGGCAGACTGAGAACGTGGGAGTTAGGCTTACACCTGAGTCCATCTGGATTCAAAATATACACACTTGCACTGTTTTTTTCCAGGTCAGGGTTAGATCTAAGGCACAGAACTCCCCATGTCCTGAAAACACTGTGATGACATTGCTTGAATAGGGTGTTCTAATCTGTAAGAATTCACAGGGTGTGCCATAGGCCACCGAGCTTCTCTAGTGGTTTAGCATGCCAAATAAGTTTTCTTTTTCCATTCTCTCATGTCTGCATCCCAATCCCAGAACCAGATGGAAACAAGAGAAAACTCCCAACAGAAGCCGGTGCCAAAACATGTCATTTACAAAGGAAATCCGTCTGCGTGCTCTCCCACCATGCAGTCCTCTGTTGGCAGCAGGAGTTTCTCAGCTGACTCACTTCTGTTCGTTTTGATTAGTTTTCACTCATTGCAAAGGTACAGCAAGTGGTGGAGAGGGAGATTGCAAACTAAGACAGCACTCCTTCTGGTTAGTGGCTGGCAAGGCCCTGTGTACCAAAACAGCAGACACCCGGAAGGCAGCCAACCAAGAGAGCCCTGTTTGTGTACACACTGGAGCGGCCTTTCCTTTGGTGGTTTATGGAGTTGACATTTTAGACATCAGCATGGTTTGTTGTGATACTGAGAGATGAGCTGTTGAGGCTTTCATTTGTTCTAGTTAGAGCCTGAGCTGGGAGCATCCGTTCTCTTTTATTCTACCCCAGCAATAGCCAAGCACAGGCTGACCCTGCTCTCGCTCTGTTCCTTCTGAGGCCCAAGATTTCTTATCTGAGAAGTGGGAATAACTATGACCCAAGGCTGTTTTGAAGAGTAAGTGATCTAGCTGTGTATGTAGATAACACACAACACACAGAAGATACTTGGCTTTTAATATAAACACCCACTGTTTCTTCTCCCCATAGGAAAATAATTTGTCCATAGTGCTTTAAAAACCTGCAAACGTGAGTCTGTGACAGACATAGGTGACCCCGTGTTGTGAGGCAAAATCACCTGCTAGCCAAAATTTATTCTTGATGTTTCTCTACCTGCCCCTTTCCAGAGTGCTTTCCTTTACCCCGTCATGATTGCTTCTTCTCCCTTAGGACTCTCAAGGTCATGCCAATCACCACTTTCTAAACTAGACTCCTCTTGATTGTCTATTTCAAAAATTATCCACCCTCCCCCTCTTAACTAGAATGCTGGTTGAGGGGTTCTTGTGCTGTTTATTTTAGTGAGTTTAACAAACCTCCATGCTTATCTTGTGAGTGTAGATCCAATGCTGAAATCCATTCTATCAAGGCCTTTTAACCAACTTCATGGGGAGTTAGAACTGACTTAGTCAATTGAGTTCCTGTCCCTGAAATGGGAGAAGTTATTTTCCTACACCTACCCTCAGCAGATCAAAAGAAAAGTTAAAACAAAATAAAACAGAATCTCCTCTGGGTCAATCAAGTGCAGTGCTAAGCAAACAGCAGAAGTGGGAGAGGCTGATAGAAATGCCTGAAGACCCAGCCTTCCTGTCCAGCTCAAGTTCTTCTTTCTCCAACTTTTCCTGTTAGCCTTGCACTCGGCAGTGCTGGGTTTGATTTGTCAGTTTTCTGTTTACTTCATAGGTTGTCAGCCTGCAGAGGTAGGTGCTGTGTTAGAGACACCTTTCTGTCCCCAGTGGCCGATCACAATTCCCTGGTGAAATAAATGGGGGAACTGGACAGAATCCTACTTCTGCTGCACCGCTGTGCTTTGGGCTGGTTTTTTGAGCTTGAACCCTGGGCTGTGAGCTCATACAATCACTCTGGGTTATGTCTTGCTGGAATTTGGGTTGTTTTTTCTTCCCTTTCCTTTTAAAGTGTCGTTATTCACATTAGGATGTTGCTGGGTAGTCTTTTAATTCCCTTGAGATTCATAGATTACTAAACAGGAGATTTTATTCTACCCAGTGGCCCAATTACCAAGAAAATACAGCCTTCCCTGATACATTCATGCTTTTACAGTCATCTAAAATGAGTGATTTATCAGTGTTTCATTGTGGCCTGTAGTGGGAAGCAGTTATCTCAACATTTTGAAGTACCTAAATGTTTCTCTTGAAGAAAGAGTTCATATAACAGAGATGTAAGTGATCACTTGATGGGCACTAAATATATCAAAACTGTCCCCAAGTGCTCTTTTCTCACAGTGATTATTTCAGTTCTACATTTCCTTAAAGAAAGCTGGCAAGGGCAAATTGCAAACCCCATTCTTGTTTCTTTGTTTTAACTTCTCTGAGGATGTTCATTCTGGCTCTTCCCCTCATCCTTTGAACACAAATGATTTCTCAGCTACTGGGGGAGAATCCTGTGTAGGCTAGGTTACACATCTGTGCTGTGCTGCGTTTGGATGTTTCTATCAGTTTAGCAAAGTGCATTGGAATGGTAAATGGATTTGAGATTTCAAGCATCTGCTGGGCCTTGATTCCTTGAGTGGAAAGCATCCCTTGTCCATGTTTCAGCCAATGAGCACGAGCAGCAGTGATGACTTTCATCTGGTCAGAAGCCTTTCCATCTTAGGCATTGGTGGTAGTTGACTGTGGTTGTGGACCCAAGAAGTTTTAGGTATTTTTCTCTTTATAACGGTATGCATATTCTCTAGGGTTGGAAAACATGGGAAATGCTACCAGAGTGAAAAATAGGAAAAGAAAAACCAATGGAGGGGAAAAGTCATGTATAAATTATGACTGATTTTTCATGCTTCATGCTTTTAATTCTTCTACTTTGTAAAATTCTTGGTTTTTTTTTTTTTGCTCTTCCTATTGAACAAAGTGACTAATTTTATTTATTCATATAACATTTTAAAAGTGTATGTTTATTGCTTTGAAAGG
This sequence comes from Ochotona curzoniae, assembly GCF_017591425.1. NCBI lineage: Eukaryota > Metazoa > Chordata > Mammalia > Lagomorpha > Ochotonidae > Ochotona > Ochotona curzoniae. The sequence continues at coordinate 38,530,079 of NW_024467122.1, forward strand.
GAAAGAGCTCCCATCTACAAATCTACTTTGCAAATGCCTGCAGGGTCAGGGCTGGGCTGGAGCTGAAGCCACGGGTCAGGAATGCAATCCGAGTCTCTCACATGTGTGGCAGAAATGCAATCACTTGCCTTCTTGGTGTTTCACTTCATTCAACAACTGGTGTATATGTTGGTTTGGTTTGGTTTTCAATTTGGCTGCAAGAAATCATCATGTTGTTAGAGGTCTCCCCCAAAGCCAATCCTCGCTGGGTCTGGAAAGGCTGAAGCCAGGGGCCAGGGACTCAATCCGTATCTCCCATGTGAGTGGCAGACACTCCACACTGGAGTCATCGGCTGCTTGCTGCCTCCCAGGTGATTAGCATGAAGCTGGAATAGGAAGGGGGCAGAACCAAAACTTGAAACCAAGGTAGTCTGATATGGGATGTGGTGACCTACACAATAGTTTAATCGCACAAAATGTCCATCCCCCATTTAAAAATACCCATTTAACAAACAATGCAACTGAGGAACATATGGATAGCTTGCTGAAAGATATGCACATACTACCAATGATTAATAGAATGCAGCTAAAATCTCAGTCCTCTGTGCCTTGCTTAGAGCTTTACCATGAACCAGACTGAACAGTTTTCAAAAACCAAATGCACCAGACATCCTTAAAACATCCTGTTGCACTGTATAAGCTATAGAGCTAGGTAACAATCCCCATGGTGTTTTACAATGTCCTGCACTAAGTTCGCTCTGCAGTTTAATGCCTGATACCTGATACCTTTATGTTATACTGTGCTTTCAGTTCCATATGTGTTTGCAGGTGTATATGTACTGTGTATGTGTGGCTATGCAGAGAAAGAAGGGGGAAGAAGGAATTGTTATACCTAGAGTCAACCCTAATGTTCTTCAAAAGAGCTTGCTCTTTAGCTCCTGTTCCTGTTCCGGTTCAGTTACAATTCATTAGGCATATTCCTACTGTATTGTTATTAGAAGAAAGATGAAGGAAGTGGTAAATGTCAACCAAACATATTCCTGTGTTTTTTTTCTGGGTCAGTGCATTTAATTAATGATTCACATTTGACATTAAATCAGATCAACTTGGGAACCAACACAGCAATTAGGAGGAGGGAAATTAACTTCTTAGGAAATTTATTTAGAACTCTAGATGTTCACTTCTAGAAGAATACCTCACCATTCACAAAGCTATTGTTAGAGTTTATGTTAAAATAAGGCCCACAGGAGTCAGAGGACTTTGTCCAACGTTGCAGAACCACTGCGAACAAGCAAAAGAAGAAACAAAACGTGTTCAGGTCTTTCTGCTGATTTGATATTTGATCCTTGTTGAGGTAAGGTGAGATGAGAAACAGATGGGATTTAGTGGCTAAAGCTGAAATTGAGGGTCTGTTTCTATGCCATTCCTTTTCACATTCGAATGTAAAAGGAACTTGTAACACTCATTTTTAGGGGATCCTTTCTGCTGCTGATCTGATAAGTGGCTAGACCTCTTTAAGGAAACACAGGTTGCATGTAATGAACTCTTTCAGAGTTGTCACTTTCCTTCTGGATCCCCAAGTCTGGCTGAAAATGATTTGTTTCTGTTTTAAGGTTTGATTTGGACTGCATGTCCATTTGAATGTGCATTATCAGGTTGGCTGGCCCTGGTGTATGTAGTTCTGGAGCTTCTTGGCCTTCAGTACTGTTTAGAAAAGGGAAGCTTAACATTTCCTTTCTGGACCTGACTTGTACTAATTCAGCCAAGGAAACCTCAGTCTTTGCTAATATATCAAAGTACTTGGTTCCTGTGTGAGCAAGTCTGTTTGAGGTACTGCCTTTCCTTTTTCATACATAGTTAGGTCTCTTTGTCCGTTGTTATACTTTGCATGTCGGGGCCATTTATACCATTTACTTTAAGCATGGCTTTGGCAGCCTGTTAGGGAGGAAAGAAAATTTGAATTTATTCAAGTACAGTAGTCTCCCTTTATCCAAGAGGGATGCATTCTAAAACCTCCAGGGGATGCCTGCAACCTTGGACAGTACTGAGCCCCGGGGATATTCTTTGTTCCTATACATACGTATCTATGATAAAGTTAATGTATAAATTAGGCACACTAAGACCCAGAAAGCAAAGTGGTAGGTGGAGACACTGTACTGTGTCTGTACTGTGTCTTCAAAAGACAATCATGTGTCACATCTTACCTAGACATGTCATGATACTCTGAATTTTAGGACTATTAAAAATACTATTTTATTTCCCCCAGAAATAACAGCTGTGAGGTTAGATTCAGTTTTCTGTATGCATTCTACAGTCAGTCTGAAGAAGGGATTACTCTCTCTTCTCCTAGTATGTACCAATCCTCCTTCAGGTGTCCTTTTCAACTCCTCTCAGCCACTCCTGTCCTTCGCTGCTCAGAGCGTCTCTTTGCAAACCATGGCACCTGGTCAGTGTCTACTCATTCTGCAATCACTCTTCTCTTCCCTCACCAACAGTGCCAAAACTGCAGGTGTTTAGAGGGACTTCTGAGATAGCAGTAAAGACACACATGTTAACAAAAAGACCCAGTGGTATAAACACTTTCCCTAGAGGGATTGGTTTGCAGAGGGAGCCCCCCTAACACTAGTGGCAGTGCTCATGCTGGTAACCCTGGGAGCATTTACTGAGCAATCACTATGACCCACTTTGCACCTTCCCATATAATGAGATCTACAGTCCCTGAATACACTGTGACAACCCAGATTTCCTGTCTTGAACATTGTTCCACAGTGCTTGTTCCCTAATGTATCTGTTGGAAGCATTGACTTATTCATTGTGTATACCCTTGGTGGAACCTTTTTGTATGGTGATAGTTTTTATCTTGAATGTACAAGACAGCCTATTAAATGGACTTTGATTTCATTTAGTTCTCTTACTGGTTTTTGCATTTAAATTGAAACTATTACTGAAAAAATGTACAACCTGATACTAAAGAACTTTGCATTACTCATTTTCAAAAATCAACTTGCTAACACCAAGAGAACTCAGAATTATAAATGCTTTAAGTTTCAAAAACGTGTTTATAGTATTTTTTTTAAAGAATCGCTGTGAATCCAGCCTTTCAGATAAGTCGTTGGCTCTAAGATGATGGTATGATGAGAATCTTATTGCCAAGATTTTCTATGTGCTATTTCAAACTTGCTTCCATCCAAATCTAATTTTATTTGAGTCACAGCATAGCTTTCTGAATGATAAGGTGAGAAGAACAGAATTTTTTTCCTCACAAAATGAGCTCTTGACTCAGGACTGAAAATACCTGGCCAGTCACGAGCAAGGGGAGAGTTTGGCAGACATGAGTTCAGAGTTGCCTGTAATCACTTTAATTTTTGTCTATCAGGTGGAGTAGGAATGGCAGTATTTAAAATCCTTGTAGAATATAGCTCTTTGGTGTTGCACAATGTAATTAGCATCAGAAGCACTTTGGCTTGTACCATATTCTAAATAAGATTGATATGGAAATGATTTAATTGTATTTATGAATTAAAATGCTTTATTTTTACTCTATCTATATTGAATATGATTAGAATTTTCAAGTTTTATGAGTAATACTTTGTAGGGCATCATTTTCCCAAGTCTCCAATCAGTCTTGAAAATACTGAATTTCCCATGTGTTCTGACCAATCATACCATCTCCATGAGAAGTTGTGTAAGTCTTTCTGAAATGGGACTTTGTTTTCTCAGACTTAGCATACCAAGTTGGAAAAATCTATAGCCCTATAGTAGTGTCCAGCCAGGTGATAGCTCTGCGGTTCTGCCATTGCCAGGACCAAAGTAACTGATCAAAAAAAAAAAAAAAGGAAGGTGCTATGCTATGTATAAAAGGTTTTTTTTGGGAAACAGATGATGGTCATGTTTTATATGATCTGAGATAGAATGTATATAGACAGTATAAGAAATACTGTATCTTAGTGAAATTGACATTGTTTGATTTACAGCCTTTTCCATAGCCCTGCTGGACAGTGATCTTCTGACTTTCTACCCAGTGAGCTCTGTATTTAGTGAGCATGAAGCCTTTGACTATAAAATAAATTCATCTGTTATCTCAAAAATATTGAGAGAAAGACATTATAGGGGAAAAAGGGAAGTATCGTATCGTTCTAAGAACTGTATCTATTATCCACATTAAATCCCTTTTCCTTATATTAATAAATTTTAAAAAAGCAGTCATAATGGGCAAAAATGTGGACTGGGTCCTGTTTCTACTGCTCACCAGCATTATGAGCAATATAACTGCCTTTTTGAGCAGTTTCCTCTGATGTGAAATGCTGGTTCAATAATAAGGTGTCTCAGCGGGTTGTTGTAAGGACTTTTGAACACCGAATGAAAAGATTGACATATACCACCTTGCTTGACCCCTCAGTGTAACAAAGGATCAATAAATGGTGATTTCCTCATCATCCTCTCCTGACATTTGCCGGCATTTTCTATTGGCATTGAGGATTAAAAGTCGTCAGTCATCTGTCAGAGGTAGAAATGGCAAGAAAGCAGCTGGTGACTTAGCGCATTCCTCAGACAGGAATCAATGGGCTATCGAGCGGCCATAGAGCTTTCTAGTCCGAGGAGCATAACACCCATGAGGATCTTGATCCCAAGTTTTATCACTGCCGAATTGGCTGGTGTGAAATCACCTGTCTTTTCTGAGTGCCCAATCAGTCACACACCACTGGAGCTTCCACCTAAGACAAGAATGAGTGATTCTGACTGTTGGGAAACATGCTGGAGCAGCTAGGTGTAGTGTGAATTGAGACACAACTGTGTTCCCATCGCAGCCGTGCCCCTTTCTAGCCATGGGCACGGAGGGTGCTTAACCTCTATGTACCACTCCTCCCCCACATTATAGGGATGACACTTACCTATAGAATTGGTGCATAAATGGAGACCACCTACCACAGACCTCAGCAAGCACTGCTTGACCATGCACCGAATAGTATGTGTGTGTGTATGCACAAGGACTTGCACAAAATGTGAGCCTGGGCTCAGGAACTTAGGAGCCAGGAGACTATCCCCGATGAAGTTTGTTTACATGAAGAAAGTGCTGGGGCCCACGACCCAACTGCTTAGTGGGTTGCCTTCCCTTCCCCGCCTGAGGCCTAGAGCCTGGGAGGAGCCATGTCCAGCCTTTGGTGTCAAAGTCATGGTTAATCTGTGTGTCAAGAAAAAATAAAATATAAATACCTGCTCCCTAGTTTCATGTGTGGTTTCTGTTCTGTGTCTTAAGCTGGGGTGCTGTCAGTGCCTGTTTTCCTTTTTTGAAAAGGTCTCTGTTGGATGGGGAGTCTTAAGCTTCTGTCAGCAGCTCTTGCAGACCTGTGCACAGGGATGCTTAAGCCACGCACCCAGGCTCCAAACAGCTTGGAATTCTCTGCAGTTTGATATCAGGCTCTGAGAATATAAAAGAATCTCTGAAACCCAATTTTGGGTTTATCGCTTTATTTCCCCCACACTCATTTTTATGCAAATAAGGCCCTTCCTTTGAATTTTTTTCTTTCCTTTGAAAAACTTTCAAAACCAAACCCTTCCCCTGAGGAATTGTTCAGGAATGTTTTAGCCAGGTCTCTGGCTAGGTATGCATCCATCCATATGTCCTGTTGGGGCTGAGGGGGCACAAGCCTTCTGTTGTCAGTGTGCCCGGCTTAACTTGGTGCTGGCTCCTTACCAAGGTCTTAGTCTCTTCTTTGTAACTTCAGTATTTTTCAGAGACAGTGATTTTTTTTTCCTCATTAATTCCATTGACCCACATGATCGGGTACCTAATAGACAATGTGTTTGTGTTCAATGAGCTTCTTGTCTTCTGCCAATTAAAAGTTAAACTCTCTTGTGCTTTTGAATATGGGGATTGGGGTGGAGGCTGAATTGGTAGCCAGCAGCTGCCCATCGTAGTGCGAAATACAGCCAGGGATTCCAGGAACAACTGACTGAGTTTGAATCCTAGACACCAGCCATGAGCTCTTGAGCAAGTCACTCCCCCTCTCTTGACTGTGGTTTTCTCAGCCCGAAAGCTGATTGTATGGTGTGGTTCATAGATGCAGGCTAATCTGTAAGAAGCACCTGACTTATTTCCCAGTACATAGTCAGCTCTGTTGAAGGGAAGCACTGCCCACCGCGATTGTCTACATTTGCTTGTCTAAACCCTTGTTTCAGTTTCCTGGCTATCAGCCAGCATGGAGGACTTGGTGGAAGCAACAAGACCACACCCCCAAACCACTTGTTGGCTGAGAAGCTGTGCACCCCAATGAGCACCCTATCTCCTCAACACAGCCACCTATTGCAGGACTGTGACTGCAGCCTCACTTTGTCACTTGGGTTTGAGCGTCCCTAAATGTTGCTTCCTGGTGGCAGAAGTCCTGCCAGTTTACACTGTAATCATTCCTAGTGCACACAGTAGCCAACGCAATTACATTCCAAGCTGTTTGTCCTTATAATCAGGAGGTAGCCAAAACCAAAGGGACTGTATCAAAAGTGAGATGTAAGTCTTTCCATTCCACCAGCACAGAAAACAAAAAGCTACAGCAGGTGGTGGCAGAAGTATTTACATGAGTAGCTTACAGATGCTTTAGCTCAGACCTGGAACATACAGTCTGGTCAGACAGTAGGTTTTGGGAGGTTGTTAACTTTAACATTTCTCTATCAAGCAACCCACTAGTCCTTGAACTATTAGAAAGCGACCCAGTTGCAATGCTTAACATTTGCTTAAAATAATAGATGAGCAATAAACATTTTTCAGGGAACCAGCATTGTGGCACGGTAGATTAAACCACTGCTTACAATGCCAGCCTCTCATATCAGAGTGCTGGTTTAAGTCCCAGCTGTCCCACTTCCAGTCCAGCTACCTGGTAATGCACATGGGAAAACAGCAGAGATGGTTCAATGCATGGGCTCCTATTCCTCATGTGGGAGATCCATATGGAATTCCTGTATCTTGGCTTTGGACTGGCCTAGTCTCAACCATTTACAGAGTAAACCATCTGTGTGTGTGTCTCCCCATTTCTGTCATTCTGCTTTTCAAATAACTAAATCCTTTTTAAAAAGTCATTTCAGATGGGAACAACAGTAGAAATACTAATATGAATTGAACACTGTTAAGTGCCATTTATTGGACAAAGCAGCTTTCAGGTGTGATGTTCATTTAATCCTTCACCAATCCTCCCTGAGAGCCATGTGTGCTTGCTATCTGTTTATAACCCATCTTCAGGTGAGAAGACCAAGGACTCTCAGGAGCTGGCTTAGTGACAGAGCTGGTACATTGTGGAGTGAGGATGGAAACCACATCCTTGTGTTTTCACAGTCTGAGCCCTTGACATACATAGGACAGAGGTGCTGCCTGAAGCCACTTCTTTCTGTGCCAAGCCTGCATCTCTCTTTCGTGAGACTCTATCTAGCTGCAGACACGAAGAGGGGTTGTTGCATGATTACTTTAGCATTACAGTAACACAACTTCACAGCAAACCCATCTTGTAGGAAAGATGCCCCGTAGTCTCCCCGGTCCTAACTTATGGTTGGATGCAGACACTGTTGGTCATCCATAACCAGCTCTTACATGTTCCCATACACTCTCTGTGGTCACACCAAGTTCAGCTCATGCAACAAAGAGGCTTGGGTGAGCCACGTGGACCTAGTGAATGTCCCTTCCTGGAGATGGAAAACTTTACATAATGCAGAATAGCAAGTCAATTGGCAGTCTGTGCTCTGTAAGTGCTGACTGAACTACCTCCAGGTGGCAGATCCAGTTTGTCAAATGAATAATAGAGAGCCCTGCATATCTGAGTCTTCTCTTCCTTGTGGTAGTCCATCCTTCCTCACCATGGAGAGTAATGTGTTACTGTTTTTTCTGCTTCTTTTCTGTTTACCCAACCCCATTTTTATACTATATTCCATCCCTAACCCTGCACTGTAGTTCCCTTAATTAAAACCTGTGGGTATCATTTCAGGCCTGGGTTCGGAACCCTCTCACACCTATGGCAGAGATGATGAGAGGGTCTGTTTTTTGGGGAAAGAACTGATTGCTTTTGTCTCTAATAGCTGGTGCCCAGATCTCTGTTCTGTCTTCTCATGCTTTGGTAGTCCTGGTCAGGGCTGGGCTCTTCTTTTCTGCAACCATCTCCGTTGTCATCACCTCCTGATAACAGCAGTAGTATTCCCTGTGTACTCCATAACCTCATGTCCATGGTCCCTTCTGAAGATGATGTTGGCTTCTAGCAGTATCAGCAGTTCTAAATCTGATGCAATTGTTTAGACTGAGGTTTGTTTTTTTCCTTTCATTTAATAAATATTAAACTCTTTCTGTGGACAAAAATAAACATGATCTACTGCTTTGGCATTTAGAGAAGGAGACACATGAAAGTTAGTCAGCTATAAAGCACTGAGTTAATTTGTGTGAAGGAAAACATACAGCAGAGGAGCGTAATGTCCTCAGTTGGAAGCAAATGACAAGTGGAGATATGAAGGTTGGAAAAAGAATTTCCTAGGGACCAACATTGCAGGGCAGCAGGGTAAACAGCTTCTTGAAAATACCCACATCTCGGGCCCAGCGGCGTGGCCTAGCAGCTAAAGTCCTCGCCTTGAACGCCCCGGATCCCATATGGGTGCCGGTTCTAATCCCGGCAGCTCCACTTCCCATCCAGCTAGCTCCCTGCTTGTGGCCTGGGAAAGCAGTCGAGGACAGCCCAAAGCTTTGGGAGCCTGCACCCGTGTAGGAGACCCGGAAGAAATTCCTGGTTCCTGGCTTCAGATCGGCATAGCATCAGCTGTTGTGCTCACTTGGGGAATGAATCATCGGATGGAAGATCTTCCTCTCTGTCTCTCCTCCTCTCTGTATATCTGACTTTCCAATAAATAAATATAAAATCTAAAAAAAAAAAATACCCACATCTCATATGGGCCCTGGTTTGAGTTTCAGCTGCTCTACTTCCAATCCAACTCCATGCTAATGTGAGGGAAAGCTTCAGTATATGACCTGAGTGCCCAGGCTCCTGCCACCTGTGTGGGAGACCAGGATGAAGTTCTGGATCCTTAGTTCAACTTGGCACACTCATGGCTGTTATGACCGTTTGGGACATGAACCAGCAGATAGAATATTTGTCTGACTCTTCCTCTCTTATTGCATAGCAAAAACATTTTTTTTTAAATAAATGACTTCCTACGGGTGCTAGAAAAAGGTGGGAAGACTCAGGAGAGTATTATAGACAGTACCCACATACAGAGCAAACTGCCTCTGGTGGAAGTGAGATGACAACCTTGAGGAACCTTGAGGAACAGAAACGAGTCCTTTAAGGGACAATAAAGAAGGGAAAGTAGACAACCTGTGGGAAGCTGATCATGGCCCTCAAGATGTTCATGCCCTCAGCCTGAGAGCCCATGAATCCTTTACCTTTTCTGAAAAAAATTACAAATGTAATTCATATTGGGTTTTGAGATGGAGTGGGTACTCTGGTACATCATCCTCGCGGGCCTTAAAATCCATTCAGTGTGAGGTTAGACACACGCAAACCGGAAAAGGTGATGTGAGGGCAGAGAGAGACTAGATAGCCACAATGAAGGAATATTGGCAACTGGAAGGGGCAAGAACAGATTGTCCCCTAGATCATCCTACGGGAATGTATCTGCTTTCACTTTAGTGTGGGCTCTGGGCATCGAGATTGTGAGAAAATGAGCATATGCTGTAGTAAGTTACCCACTGTGTGATGATTTGTTATAATAGCCACACAATGCTCCTGTATAACACTCCATAATACCCAACACCCAGAAATTTGGACATTCAGACAAGCCCATTCCTTTAAACACGAGGCATGCTGTTAGCAGTATAGAAGATATTTTTCTCACCTCTGGGAATGTCTGTGTTTTCAGCATTTGTATTTGCTTGCAAAAGTATGAAAAAATGACATGTTTTGGAGTAGCCCTTTACTCTGGAAAGCTTCCAATGTATTTCTCTGCACTGGAATAACATCTTGTCCAGTTCTGTTGTTTCTTTTGTTGTGTTCTGTTTTTGTTGTGTTTTTTGTTTTTTCCTTTTTTTTCTTTTTACAAAGTATGTTTATGCAATTGAGCAAATCAAGAAAAAAAGCCCACCCTGGTGTGTCTTCTGCTAAGGAGTGGAATATGTACTTGAGTCCTAGTGTAATTTTTAAAAAATAATAATAGTTAAAATTTTTCAACTCAGAATTTTGTTCTGATGATAAAGAGCTTTAATTATGGGGTTAGGCTCAAATTTTCATAATTCAGAGCACTAAATACTGCCTGTAGAGCCATTCTTGGAAGTTACTTTTATCTAGAATAACTCAAAAAGAGAAATGTTAAGTGGCATTTTGAATGTTAAGTGGCATGTTTGCTTTAACTGGGATGAAATGTCAACTGCGAACTGTCTGCAGTTCAAGGGAAAAGTCTAAGCTAGGTAAATATAATAAATAATAGCTATGTTCATGCTGACATGTCAATTATTTATATAAATTTATATCAGTGGACTGCTTCAAACTGTTTAAATTCGCGTAAGTTTATTTATATTGATGAACTTTTCTAAGTAATTTCTATTTTTAGCCTTTTATTGAAATTGTAGTGTTGTTGCGTAATGAGTTAAGCCACCAGCTGTATGGCCAAATTCCTGTGTTTGTCCTAGTTTGAGTCTGGTTGCTCTACTTCCTATCCAGCTCCCTGCTAATGTGCTTGGGGAAGCACAGAGAATGGCGCAATTGCTTAGCACCTGTATCCATGTGGGAGACTAAGAAGCTCCTGGCTTTGAACTTGTTCCACCTCAGGAGATGTGGACACTTGAGAAGTGAATTGATGAACAGAAGATCATTTCTCTCTTTCTCCCACTCTCCTGCTCTTTGCAATTCTGACTTTGAAATAAATCTGCTTTTGTAATTGAAGTATGAGACAGTAGAGAGAATAGTATAACAAACCTACGTGTATCCATCGCCTGGTTTCTATGGTTAATGCTACTGACCAATTATACAGCATTTATTTTCCATTTGTTTCCTTCATTGGATTATTTTATAGAGACTATACAGTTGCATTCAAGATCTTCATATGCAAATATCTAAGACTTTAAAAACTGAACTATCGAATTGATTACTTATTGAGGACATGGGGAATGTGTTCCATTGGGAATGATTGGGCAATAGTTTCCAAATCTAGTTTTCCTTTCACTGTGTCTTACTGACGTGATCATATTTAAAGGCATGTACTTCTGGTGCAACATGGATTTTAAGGAGCTCATTAAACTCCAGCCTGAACATCACCAAAGAGATTTTTTTAAAGCACAATCAAAATACCAATTTCACAACACTGAATTGCTTAATGTTCAGCTTTTCCAATTTTCCCATGTATATTTATATCTCAAATGTAAATTCAAGGAAAGTATCATTTTTTTTCTGGAAAATACATCTTATTTCAAAAGAGTAAAATATGGAACAGCAGAAAGATAAAAATAGTGAGAATACAGTAAAGAACTTGAAATTTCTTATGCTTATGATTCTGTACAAAAAAATAGAAATTTCTTATGCTTATGATTCTGTACAAAAAGAATAGAAATATGTAATTATGTACCTTGACCTTACTCTATCATAGTGACCAAAAATTAAGTAAAGGGCAGTGTAAGAGAATGTACTTTTCAGGTAAATATCCACTTAAAGTAGTTGCAGGTCTAGAAAAATTTAACATGTACTGAAAGATTAACATATACATGACAATGGTTCATAAAGAGTAACTTGACCAAGTGATTTAGATGAATCTACTTAATGGACTTTATATAAGTGGAATCATGAAGAATATACTGTTTAGTGTTTGGCTTTGTCCTTTCCGATTTGTGAGATTGATTCATCCACGTTGTTCTATAGAGCTGTAGTTTGTCTTTCTCATTGTTGGATAGAAGTCTATTGCAACACCATATTGGTGCATCTAATACTATTGTTGACTGACATTCAGACTTCTTCCATGGGTTAGTAATCAAAGTACCAAAGCCTGGGAATGTTATGCTGTGAAGATTCTGGTGTGTGTATTTGAGCGCATATTACTATGTACTCCTTAGGTAAGTGCCAGGAATAGAACTTCCAGGTGGAAGAACACGACTTCTTCAGCATCAGTGTCTGCTGCCCAACAAGTTCCCAAGGAGATAGCACCAACTCTCACCAGCAGCGTCTGGAGTGCCAGCTGCTGCACACATGTGGTCATTTTAATTTTAGGTCACTTAGTGAACAAGGAAGTTTGCTGAAAGAATCTTTGCATTTAGAAACTCAATAGATGTAGGAAAGATGGTTACTGGTTTTATAAATGTGAAACTATTTAGGAAATAGATTTTGACAGATTAAAGCAATTTCTGTTATTCACATTATATGTAAGAAATATTGCCATTTATAAACCATCTACCTGTGTTAGTATCTTCTGAGTGTGTCTCTTTTCACCAGGAGGAAAATGGGGAATAATCTGTCATGATTTTGAGCAATAGAGATCATCATTTGGAAACTTTCTTTTCAGGGCGATTCATCCACTTTCCATACTTTAGGTTATCTGTGTTACTCTTCCATGGAGGAGTTTATGTGCTTCCCTAAAACTGAAGGTAAGGGACAAAAAAGACAACGTTAAACCTGAGAAGAGATCATCTTTGCTCTGTACAGAGAGAAAGCTTATTTTCTGGCCTGTGTACTTTTTGTTTAGTGTTTTAAAATGATATTATGTTTTAAATGATATTATATTACAGTGGCCATGGTAAGATGAAGCATACAGCTGCAACTAGTATTTCTCTATGAAACAAACTCTATCTGCTCTGGTAGTTCTTACTTTCTCTTCATTTCTACAGAGTTTAATCCCAATTCAGCAGACGCATAGATGCCCCTGATACGTTAGTTCTTTCCTCATCTTTTCAGCAATGTTTTGTGCCCTGTTTTCCCCCTCTGATGTTTTGACTGAGGGATGCTGGATGTCAAGACATGTACCAATGTATTTGAAGGAGTTAGGTTGAATTTTTACATGACTTCTAATTCTCCGTTTTTGTTTTGTTTTGTGGTGATGAAATAGGTTTCTGTAACCTGGGAATATCCATTTCCTTTAGTACTTAGATTCTATGTGATGCTTTTGGAGGTTAACAAGCAATCACGCTGGGATAATTAGTGGTGTCCTGTTATGGGTAACAGAACCAATGACATCTTTAGACTGTACTTAGAGAAAAGGTATTCTCTTTTCCTCTGTCACCTGATATGAATTTTTATATATCTTGTTGGTCTCCAGTTAATCCAGACATGCTACTAAAGTGGTGACAACAAAGGAGAAATTGGTAGGGTAAGAATCCTCAGATGTTGTCCCATGCACTTGAGATTAGAAGACAATTAATTCTCTTGTTGAATTTCATGTTTCCATTTCCACAGCATTCGCTCAGCTCAGAAAGTCAGCTGTGTGAGGATAATGTCTGATTGCTCTTCTCTGAGCCAGAAACAGCATCTCTTACTGGAAGTGAGGTAATCTATACCACAGGGCTTCTGAGGGATGCCCTGTCCCTGAGCTCCTAGCATTTATCAGGGATTCTTGTACAAAGTACCAGACCCCTTTGAGAGGGGGTGAGACGTTTCATTAAAGTGTACAAAGTTAAGGCTTTTCATAATCATTACAGGTTCCCCTTGGAGAGTCATTTGAGTTCAGGTACTAGGCAGTCCAAAGCCTGGGGATCTAACCAAACCTTCATCTTTTTAACTGCCACCACTAGGAGTCTGAAAATGAATGTTCATGAATTTCAGGGCTGTTTCAATATGTGGATTCTTTTCAAGTTTTTTCTTTTTGCTTTCTTCAGATGGAAGTGAAATTGTGGGTGCCTTTCCCCCTCTCATTTCCATGCATGGAATACTTTGACCCTTTTGTGTAATATCATTACAATGGGTACTGCACATGAAGACTCTGTGTGTGTGTGTGTGTGTGTGTGTGTGTGTGTGTGTGTGTGTGTGTGAAATCAATGTTTATTTTCAGATTGGAAACTGTTCTGCTCTAAGAAGCTATTAGTCACTAGTGAAAGTTTGGGCAATCTTGACGGCAGAAATCAATCTGTGTAAAAATATGAATTTCTGTAGCAAGACAGTCCTTCTGAGTGTATCTGTATAAATGAATAAATGAGAAGCACATCTTGAGAAGTGCCATGTGGAAGCAGGTGTCTGCTTTAGGAAAACTGGAAGTAATGATGTCATCCTACTTGGGAGATATATGTGGATTTGAACTTTGGGGGGCATCTAACTTTGTACTTTCTTACCCTGTCACTGCCTATTTACTAGTAAATGGAGCAGTCAATCCCAAGGGAAAAGAATGTTCAGTGACTGAGAATGGAAGTTTTGTTTAGAGAAGCATCTCTGGGGTAGCTGATGCATGAATTATACCTGCTTCCACTCCTGATTCTTCCCACCGTGGTTGGCAATGAAACTTGTCAGTGATTGGACTTTGTGTGTCATTCTTGAGGATGTGTGTGCTATACCTTGGCACTCTGTTGAAAATGTTCTGGATTTTCTCATTCGCTTCTCCATTCTGTCTCTGTCACCACATTGTGTTCATCAATCCCTGTTTTCTTCAAAAAGCCATCTGTGTTCCCTTCTGTGAGCTGTTCCTATCATAGCTGTCAGTCATGTCTGAGCATGAGCCAGTTTCTTACTCAAAGTGGTTAGGCCCCAGAGAACCAGAAAGCTGTACATTTGTTTGACTCTTACCTCACATACAGAACTCTGGACCAACTTAGTTAATTTTCTCTTCCCCTTTCTGTTTCAGAAATGCTGTCTTGTTTTGTTCATCAAAATTAAATTATTGCCAATAGATGGGCTACTTTTAACTTGCTAGTTAAATAAGCACTTGATCCTAAAGCTGTGGTTTGTGTCTGTATTTTCTGGGTTGTCTCTTCCAAGCAGTTTCTCAGTCATTCAATCCTGCGTCACTTTTCCTCTTAAATTACATAGCCCTAATCTGCCCAATGCCCTGGTCCCACTTGTCTTTCTTCTTTCAAAGACTAATCCCTTTTTGTCTACTATATAGTCCCTACCCTTATACTTTCTCAAGAACTGTGCTTATCTGGTAATCCTGTTTCCAGCCTGCTCTGTGGAACTGCTCCCAATCGCAGTGTTGTATCTCTTATTTGGAAAATAAGGAGTCCAGAACTCCTGTCAAACAACATTCTTAGCTTATCTTTCTTGGAGTGTATGGCTGCCTGTGCATTGGACTCTTGCTAATTTCTACCTCAACCCTTAGCCCACTTGAGATTGGCTGAGTTCCTCTTTCCTTCTTGACTGTGTTTCTGTCATGATTAGGGGAGCACCTGAACTACCTAACACAGAGGCTTTTTTTTTTCCCCATACCATCTTTTACCCATTGGAAATTCAACTCTGTGAACCATCTCTCTATCTCAAAATTGTTTCTTGGGGCTGGCACAATGGCTCACCTGGCTAGCACTCCACCTGCTACTGCCGGCATATCATATAGGCACCAGTTTGTTTCCCAGCTTCTCCACATCCAATCCAGTTCCTGGCTTATGGCCTGGGAAAGCCCGGAAGATGGCTTACATTCTCCAGTCCCTGCACCCTGTGGAAAACCCAGAAGCTCCTGACTCCTTGCATTGGATCAGCTCAGCCTGGCTGTTGCAGCCAGTTGGGGAGAGTACCAGCAGACACATCCCTCTAGCTCTTCTCCATAAATCAGCCTTTCAAATAAAAATAATTTAAAAAAAAACCTTCTCTTTTGCATCAGATATACCATAAGTGTCTCTCCTTCAGTTGTCAGTCCACTCTGTCACTTTGTCTCTTCTTGCACCTTAATTTTTAAATTGGAGAATCCTGGGTCTCTCTTTGATGTTTTCTCTTTTCTGGCACTCTTAGTGTTGTGATGAATAAGTGTTAGGGACTGTTATCAATAGTATTACTATACTTGCATTTTATTATAATTATGACAATAAAATAAAGGTTAATTTTAGCTAGCCAAATTATAGAAAATACCTAAAAAATGACACTACTTATATATACTTACATTACATATTTTCATGTTTTTGTATAAAGTTATATAAGTATTAGACTCAAATTTTTATTAAAAGAATAATCTGATTGAATTTGTTTCTTTGGTTCTGCATGTTCAGCATTGTGATTTTTTTATTAGATGTTAATGGTTTCACACTTTCCTTTACAAGGTACATGTCTCAATTCACCAGATAGTAAATATTTTAAGAATTTTTAAATTTGATGTATTTGTGTCATTGCTCTACTCTCCTGACATCACCACTTTGATTATTTTTAAATCTCATGTTTTTAATTCAAAAATTGTAAGCTTCTTTGGTGGGAGGGAAATCAATGAATTTGTATGTATTATTTTAAGACGTATTTGTTGATTTGAAAAACAGAGTCAGTAGTGCAGGCAATTTGGGCCCGGCACAGTAGACCAGTGGCTAAGGTCCTTGCCTTGCATGCGCTGGGATCCCATATGGGCTCTGATTCCAATCCCAGCAGCCCCACTTCCCGACCAGCTTCCTGCTTGCGGCCTGGGAGAAAAACGTAACCTAGCAGCCCTCATTATTACTTCCTTCCATTTATTTTTAATGTATGAAATAGAGTGTTGTCATATACATAGTGTGATTCAGTAAAGCACTATTTATATTTACTAACAAAAATTACTAACATACACAGTTTTAATACTATATAGAATCACAAATAACAAAACATTTGCGATTTGCCTTTTGGGTCTGGCTTATTTCATTTAACACCATAATATCAAGTTGTGTACATTTTATTGCAAATGTTAAAATTTCATTCTTTTTTGTGGCTGAGGAATATTCCATTGTGTGTGTGTGTGTGTGTGTTTGTGTGTGTGTGTGTGTGTGTACTGTCTTTATGCAGTCATCATTTTGAGGGACGTTTAGGTTGATTTCATCTTCATTATTGTAAATTGAGCTGCTGTAAACATAGGAGTGTGGGTAACTATTTCATGTGCTGATTTCATTTCCTTTGAATATATTCCCAGAAGTGTGATGCTGGGTCATGTGTTGGATCTGTTTTTAGTTTGCTGATGGATCTCCACAGTATCTTCCCTAATGTCACACTGGTTTGTCTTCCGACGAACAACAGTGTATTAAGATATTTTTCCCCACATCTTCACTAACATTATTTATATTTGGAATGATAGCCATTCTTTATGGTGAGATGAAGCCTCATTTTGGATTTTATTTTTCTTTCCTTGGTGGCTAATGATGTTGAGAATTTTAAATATATCTCTTGTCCATTTGTATTTCATTCAGTATTTATTTTTAATACTTGCATACATAAAGCCCTTAGAACAATGCCTAATACATAATATTGGACAAATTTCACTATTAGTATTGTTTGTAAAATTCTAACTATTTAGCACCATCAGAAATTACTTCAAGGAAGGTTATGTTCATCTGTTTGTGGGCATGGTGGTAGTGATCCCACTTGTCATCTTAGCAGGGGAGGGTTAAGTGTAATCCAAAGATTTAGCAGTTCAGACCAATGTAAGGACTTTAAGAGAAAGCAGATTCCAGCAGTACACTAAAACAGACTTATAAAGCATGCTCTAAGAGACTGGAATCAAGAATCTGCTTTTTAAAAACTAACTGTCCTGTTCCATTCTTATAGGCACTAAAATCAGATGATTATTTGTGTCTTACTAAGTCATGAGTTTATGGAGGCATAATAGCTTTTCAAACAGAATAGTTACTTCATCAGTGATTAGTTGAACTATAGACCTTAAAAGCCTTGGGTCCATTGTGCCTGTTGCCCATATGAAACAGAAGCCTGCTGCAAAGAATCTTGTATTCTGGGGTAATATAGTTTGCTGGCAGCACAGTAGGGGCTAAGATTCAAATCTCCTGGTTTCTGGTTTTGTTCTCTTTGCTTACTCTGAACAGCCTCCTCATGTCCTAGAATCACCCAAAGCTGTTCTAATAAGTCTTCCATCTGGCAAGGGGGAAGGGACAGTTCTAATTCAAAGAGATCAGGTTTGGTGAAAGGAAACAAAATGACCAATAAAAAAAATTAAAAAGATAACCTGACAAGATGAGTGAGATTAGTGAGAAGTATAGATTTCAATCATTGAAGCATTTTGAAAGACTAACAAATTATGTGGCAGAGATTTGGCATACAGTGACTAAGAAGATTCTTGGGGTTACCAGTTTGGAGCCTCAGCTCTGCTTCCATTCCAGCTTCCTTCGAGTGCACACCCTGGGAGGCAGCAGGTAATGCTCACATGTTGGAGTTGCTGAGACCCTGGTGACAAACTCAGACTGAGTTTTCTTGTAGCTATCGTCAGTCCCATCTGACCATTGTGTTAGAGGAGTGAACTGGTAGAAGAGCTCTCTGCCTTTCAAATAAATAAGCAATTTCCCAAAAAAGAGATGAGGTTATCTATGAAAATGAAAAGGAGAGCAAAAGTAGGATAAACTAGAATACAATTGTAATAGGTGCATGTTTAATTAGGATAGCAGATTATCAGTACACATTTAAGGGGCATCATTTATAGTAATGATGGCAACTTTGAAGTCCTTGGTTTAAAACTCCCTAACAACTAGGAAAAAGAAGTCCCAGTGCCCATTCCAGTTCCTTCTCTGGTGTGAATATGACAGATGCTCAGTGCAGTGCCATCCATTCAAGGTCCTCTCTGCATTTTCACTGGAAACACTCTGGGTTTTAGAGACACCCCTCCCCCATGTTCCCAATAGAGCCCTGGCTGTGATGGCTGCCGACATGAGGGCTATGTGACTGTGATGCCGTTAAAAATAACTTTAATTAGAACTTTTTTCCTTGGAGGTTGTGAAGCAGGACTAACAGCTGTGTTTATCCACCCCTGCCGGAGGTCTGAGCATGCCCTGCTCTGGCAGGAGGTGGTTTTGCTATTGGCTGCTCTCCTTAGTGGTCCATGTGCCCAGACTGGAGGAAGTGAAGAGAGCAGAACCCAGAAGGGGGCCTCCAAGTTTTACTGTCACTCATCTCTGAATATGGAAAGTGTTGTCAGCCTGCTTACACCTCTCAGTTTTTGGCACTGCTGGTTTTGGGTTGATGCATGTTCTTGGCCCTCTTCCTGTGGAGAGAGTTACATGTTTCCAAGCTGAAAAGAGATGGAGAATAGAAACGGAGAATGACGAGAGCCAAAAGAAAAAGTCCCCAATTTCTGTTTTAAATTTGGGAGGGCAAATACAACAGTATAGAAATTCATATTGCTTAATGCAAAATGCATTGTATGAATTTCAGTAACTGCGTAAAAAGGTAACTGTTGGATCACAAATTACTCTTTTTAAATAAGAAAATATGTGCTTATCCCAGTGTTTTGGTAATTGAGAGTCAGAGCTGAAACTCCCACTGTTCAAAATTTGTAAGAATTTATTCAAAGGTCAAGATATAGATGTTATTATAACCATTGAAACCAATTTTATTCCTTTTTGAATGTTATAATCCAATTACATAGCAGTACATTTTTGTTAAATAGATTCAGTTCAGCACTGAAGAAAAAATATTTTTATTATCCATAGCAATTATATTTTCAAATGCCCTTCTTTCCTTCAGACCTAATCCTGGCAATTTCGTTGAGTTCACCTTTTTACAAAGACTTCAGAATTTAATTACTAAATGTCATATGCAACATAAAACTGGGAGTTGGAAAAATATAACATTGGGTTTTGATTGAGCATTTAGCATGAATGAACATTAGGATTCTATTCAGCTCTATCTAGCAAAGAAAAAAAAAAAACCCTGAATAAGTGGTGACCTGAACAAATCATGAGTAAATTTTTCCGCTTAAGAATCTAGAATAGACATTATTGGTCCCTTGCCTTCCAGGCACTCTTACCTTACCTGCGATTGTAAGAGGAGTAGGCCACCTGTATGGTTACATTTGCCTTTTGCAAAAGAAAAAGGGGGCAGAGCAAGAGGCCCAGGAAGTTCTCCTGGAAACCCAATGTCTTCCAAGTGCACTGGCCAAAACTCCAGCATGTGGCAACTGCAGCTGCCCCCATGTCACCAGAATTCTGTTAAGGAGGGGTGAATGTGTGTTGACTAAGGTGGAACTAGCCCTGTTAGTGCCTAGAGAGTGGGCACACATATTTATAAGGTATTTCTGTGACTTCTCTTCTGCTTTTTTCTCCTTTGGCCCATGGCACTCTCCTTCCTACCTTTATTGTACACATTGTGATTTTTCTGGTAAAGAGCAGTCAGTGTGGAAGCAAACATGCACTCAGGTGCTGGATTTTAGCATTGGAACTAAGCAAAAAAAAACCATGAATTTCCTATTGATTTTGTAATACAAAAAGCAAAATCTGCTTGCCGTTTGTAGGTTGGCTATTTTCATGGTCCTCAAAGCAGTGTCTACCTCCCACCAAACGCGGTTATGTTCAATATAGCACTGAATAAAGCATCAAGCTTCCATGGGCACAGTGTGGAAGCAAGCTAGCTGTCCAGTTGACTCTGGCTATTTCGTTTTTCTTGATACGAACAAGAGAGAATGCAATGTGTGGCCCCTGAAGTCCTCTAAGGCAGTGGAAATCAAAGGCAGTAAATACCACCTCAGTCACCTCCTTCCCACCCTACATGTGCGCTCTCCCAGAGTGTCTGCCAAATTCCATGCCCTGCACTTTTGCATGGAATTGATAGTGCTATTCATCTGGTAGGCTAGCCAGTCTGCTTTGAGGTATGGCTCTCATTATCCCTAGGACAAAGGAAGCTCACACAGCTCCACTGATATGCCTTTGCTCCCATATTTGCTGCTCACATCAAGAACTCCACTCAAACCCAGTGCAAGCCCTCTTAGAAAAGCATGAATGTTTTGATTTTCTTGTTTATCCTCTTTCCTTCAGCCAAACCCATCCCGCAGTTTCATTGAATTCTTGCTCCTTGCAGGCTGTGTCCCCAGTACCACCTTTGCATCCTCTCTTTTCAGCAGTTAATCTCTTTGCAAGCCCCAGTTTCTCAAACACAAAGGAACTCAAATAAACACATCATCACCTAGTTGAAGAGGAACATGTGGCGGTGCACATCCTGACAGCCTGTGGTGCCCGCCCTTGTGAAGACGTCACCTGCTGACCACATGCTCTCAGGAGGTAAAGGAGGCATTCACTTGTCTCTAAGATGCTCTCACACTTAGGCTAAGTGCCTCAGATGGCATTCTCTTTATCTGGTGAAGGAGCCCAGAAAGAGAGAATGAAGGCAGAAAAGAACAGATATTTGGAATTAGTTGTGCCTGGGGCCAACTGGAAGGCAGCCTGGCCTCAGCCTGGGATGGAGACAGGGCATGGAGGGTACCAGATTGCTTGGCTGTTGGTAGGTATTCCTGGCCAGGAACCTAGTAGAAACAGGGTCTGCCTTCCCCTCAATGTGAATCCAAAGACATCAAAGATCTGGTCTCTGCTTACTGCTCAGTAAACCCCACCCCACTTACATGCAGCCTCTCTTCGTTACTCCTACATATGGTCATCTTTTGGTGTCAGCCATGTTAGTTATTCTGATAAAGTTTGATATTTATCTTTGATTGCAGTGTCTAGCTCTTCACCCCACTAAATTAGATTGGAACTTCCAAGCTTACAGCCTCACATGCTGTCTCACACATCTGCTTGCTGACTCTGGGCAGATGCTCCTCCACTGTGCTCCTTTGGTACCATCGTGGCCTTTACACACTGTCTGCCATTTATTTTTTTTTCTTACTCAATGATCAGGCATAGATGTTGTGTGCCTTCATAAACATCAGTACATGGTGTGCTGTCTACCATTGTCCAGTGGCTCAGGGCAAATATGTGATTTCATGTGGATAAAGCCAAAAGAAAGTAGCAATGTTGGCAACTTTTCTAGCTGGATTTTCCTTCTCTCCAATTGAGATATCATTCCTTATTCGCCATCCCACCTCCAGAATGATTACTTGGGTTTTTTTTTTTAAAGATTTGTTTATTTGTTTTTATTGTAAAGTCAGATATACAGAGAGGAGAGACAGAAATATCTTCCGTCCGATGATTCACTCCCCAAGTGACGGTAACAGCCGGTGCTGCACCAAGCCAGGAACCTCCTTCAGGTCTCCCACATGGGTACAAGGTCTCAAGGCCTTGGGCCGTCCTCAGTTGCCTTCACAGGCCACAAAGAGGGAGCTGGAAGGGAAGCAGAGCTGCTGGGATTAGAACCGGCATCCATAGGGGATCCCAGCACATTCAAGGAAAGGACTTTAGCCGCTAGGCAACTGCATCAGGCCTGATTACGTGGTTTTAATGTGGGTTTAGGGATGAGGTGAAGTAAAATGGAGTGTTCAGGGTAGCATGGGGGAGTTGCTGTGGCAACAGAAAGAAAGAAGATTAACTTTGGAAAGGTTTGCATCCAGGTCATCAGGTCTCTGACACACATAGACCTGCAATTCTGATACCTCTGCAGTCAGTCTAGTTACTGAAAGGTCAAAAAAGAGGCTTCCAGCATCAAAACCTTGGAGAAATGATGAAAAGCTACCAATGATAGATTGAGGGTATAGGGACGATGAACCTTTGCTCAGCCACAAGCAGCACATGCACTTGAAGGTTTCTGGCTGAGCATCGTCTTTGCACAGTTGTTACCCTGACTGCTCCAAGCATTGCAGCCACTTGTGGAGTGAACCAGCAGAATAAAGATCTTTCTCTCTGCATTGTTGTTCAGATGTCTGGCTGAGCAGCTCTGGTTAGCACCAACACTTTCCAGACTAGAATAAAAGTCAGAAAGGCACTCAGACCAGGAGCCACCATGATTGCAGCTGCTGTGTTCTGTCGATACACTGTCTCTGTGGCCACAGCCCCCAGGACACCATGTTTCATAGCTGCCGGGAAACATCTTGGTATTGGGCTTGATCTCAACCAGCTGTCCTCTCTATACAGAGGCAAATGCGTGAATGTGATTCATGCATTTCTGCAGAACAATAATACAAGTCTTTTTTTTTCCCCCCTCATATACAACCTCTTGTATTTTTAGCTCATTTCCTTTCTGGCTGTATGGAGTTGACCAATTGCATGCTCTTTTTCCTCTGGAAGTCAACCTTTTCCATTTGTGACTTTACCGTATAACTTATTTGAGTATATTGAACATGCATTAAGTGTCTTAAATGATTTTTTGTTAGGCATATCCAGCTAATGGCAATGGACCTTGATGTTTAGGATCCTTGTGAAAGCCTAAAGGAGTAAGCTATGCTGCTAACTCTTTCTGCTCTGATTTTGGAACCACCAAGCCTGATGTGTGCCCATTAAGACCAAATAAACAATTTCACTGCTTAACAATGCAGTCTAGGCCTGGCATAATGAGTTACCTTTGTATTTTTTTAACTTCCTTTTATTATGAAACTTTGAAAGAATAACTTCCTTTGGGCCAAAAAATCAGCAAAGGGATTTGGAATAGATGCTGATTTTTACAAGCCTACGAGGTAGATAGAGGGGCATTTGACAAATAGGGCTCTTGAGTTGGGTTATTATTCTTTTTTAGCAAGGATAATTTAGGAAACATAGTTGAGTATTATAATCATAAAATCATCAAAGAAGGGACAAGTAAAATCCTATGAGAAACTAAATTTTATCTTTGTATAACTGAGTTAGCTGTCACGGAGGTGGTAGGAGATAAGTCATCCTAACTAAGCTGGGCAGAGTACAGCATCTGATGAAACCTCTGCCCTGGACTTCATCTGCTTGTACCCTGCTCTTGTATTAAAAAGTAGCAAGATGGCCACATTCCTAGTATATTCTGGTTCCAGTTTAAACAACCAAATACTAGGCTCTAATTTCTGCCTATATAATGCTGTCATTATTATGACTTCGGGCTTTTTGCACAATGTGTTTCATCATAAACAAGGTGGATTGTCTTTTTCTACATGTAAATGCAAACGAGATTCTTGTGTATAATTTTGCACCCAATTAACACGTTGCTATATTCACAGAGCAGCAGAGTAGTAACTGAGTTTTTATTATTTTTATTTTTTTAAGATTTATTTTTATTATTCTTTATTGGAAAGGCAGATAAACAGAGAGGAGAGACAGAGAGGAAGATCTTCCATCCGATGATTCACTCCCCAAGTGAGCGCCAACAGCCGATGCATGCCAGTCCGAAGCCAGGAGCCTCTTCTGGGTCTCCCACGCAGGTGCAGGGTCCCAAAGCTTTGGGCTGTCCTCGACTGCATTCCCCGGGCCACAGGCAGGGAGCTGGAAGGGAAGCAGGGCTGCCGGGATAGAACCGGCGCCCATATGGGATCCCTGGCGTGCAAGGTGAGGACCTTAACCACTTGCGCCACCGCGCTGGGCCCGTAACTGAGTTTTTGATTACCAGTTCTAAAATGCCTTTCTTTCATACAGCTCAAAATACCAGGAATAGAATGTTGTGCCCAATGTCTGGGAACCTGAGCATAAAGTGGCAGCTTTCTTTTATCTCATCTAAATATCTGTGCACATGCACACACAAACAATAAAATTTAATGTCTGGAGCAATAATACTTGTAACACTCACAAGAAAATAGTTATTTCTTGGCTTGCATGTGTCTGTCTAAAACATTTACTTACTTTAACCAAAATGGAGCTATAAATGACTAATTTATTCTATTTCCAAGACATTGGATTGTTTTATATTTTTGTTATCTAGAAAATTGTGGTATATCATAGAATCTGTGACACCTGTAAATTGTATCAGCCAGGTGCCATTCACAGTATAATTGTGATTGCCTGTGTGGATTGAGCATAACTGTTCCGATTGTTATCACTTCAGTTGAGATGGGTTGAATGTAATTATCCATGAACTGCCTTCAGAATGAATCTGCATTCTGTGTGTGGTAAAAGTCGGGACCAGAACACTGGAATACATGAAAGTATATTATAAAATAGCACTGTGTCAATCATGGTATAATTACTTGGTAGTCCTGTATTTAGTGTTACAGAAGCAATAGAGTACACGTTAATGATCAGTGATGGTTTGGACATTATGAAGTCCAACGCATAGGAAGATGAGGACCTTTTCAAAATGTATGCATTTTTTCATTTTTCCTATTGTTACTTTTTCCATCTTAATAGCAACCATGAAGACTTGTATCTGAAGGTGGCATTTTCTGACTCAGCAGCCAAAGAATATGAGTCTTGTCTATTTCTTTCACACCAAAGTAGTAATTCACCTGTACTCTTTTGCTTACAATCACATTGTGGGACGAGGGAGTAGTGTGGCAAAGACAAATAAGTGTTCAGTGTCCAAGCCTGAATGAGCTCTGGAATTATTGAACAGAATAAGCCCTTGTCTCCCAAATGGTTAAGTTTTTATTATTTCACTCATATGAAGTGAACAAATTTCATCTATTCAAAGTATAGTTTTAGAAGCATAATGATACCCCCCCACCACACACCCTTCTTTCTGTCCACATAACTTATCCACCTTCCTCTTTCATTCATTCATTCTTCCCCCGCCCCCTAAGTTTTAACAATGACACATTTCAGTTCAGTTCTCAATCACAGGCTCAACACTAGATTAGGGAAGAAAAAAAGGAAGAAAGAAAAAAAACATTGTCCCTTAAGGGTTAGATAAAAGCTGTAAACAATAGTAAATTTTCAAATTGTCAATTCACCCCTATATGTTACATTTTGTGTACTCTGCATGTTGGTTACCATAGATTAGGGGAAACAGGATATTTGCCTCATTTCGCTAAGCTTATTACACTAAGCATAATGATTCCTAGTGCATGCATTTTGTTCCAAAACACGGATTTCTTTAGGTTTTTTTTTTTGCTAAATAGTTACATGTTTGTATGTGTGTCTATATACATATGTTTACTAAAGGATTTTAATTAAAAGCTTACTGGAATAGTGACAGTTTTTATAAACTGGGACTGTAGATCTTGTGAATTTTTTCATGGCAAGATCAATCTCCCAAAGATGTTTTTTTCCCCTATCTTCCTTTTGTGTTTTCCCCTCTTGTACCCATGTCATTGCTTCAAGACAGTTCAAGCACTCTGTGGAAAATATTAATTTTATAAAGGAAAAGTAAGTTTTCTTCAAACTCTTTTAAAGGAATATTTCAGTATTTCTTAAGGTTCTTAGAGGCACCTTTTATTGTTTTTTTATCAGATGGCAGGATGCCTGCCTTAAGATTTTGGTTCTACGGAATTGAATTTTATGCACAAATAATTACACTTCCTCCTACTTTACCAAGTTTTGGCTCTTAGATTTTATTAGTTGTTATTAGTAGTTCTATTTTTCTTTTGTTGAGGACTATAATATTTGTTTTATTCTGCAAACATGCTTCCTTCTATTTTTTAGTCTTACTTGTGTATGTTAATGGATTAGATGCATATTCTGTCTTTTAACCATTGTCTCTCCATTGTAGAGTCCTTATTTTAATTTATGTCTTAAACTAGCAGTCAAAGTCCTCACCTTTATGCTCCAGGATACCATGTGGGAGCCAATTCCAATCCCGGCAGTCTCGTTCTCCATTAGCTTCCTCCTTGTGGCCTGGGAAAGCAGTCAAGGACGGCCCGAAGCCTTGGGACCCTATACTCATGTGGGAGACTGGGAAGAGGCTCTGGGTGGGCTCTTTGCCATAATTGATTATGAAATGACTTTGTGAATTATTCCACATAGTGTTTTTCTAAATCTTATGCTTAGGATAAATCCAAATCAATGCTGTGGATTAAAAATTCCTGCAGCAGATAGAGCTTCCCTGTTAACTGTTCCAAACATACTGGACCTCTGTATGTCCCTGAGTCATGGCGAGATTTTCTCATTAGGCCCTGGCATTTTGTTTTTCCTCTTCTCTCTAGTTGTCTTCTTCATATATCCTGCTTTCCCTGCCCTGATTTTTTGCACAGCTGACCTTTGTACAACTATCTATTAGGCTATTGGTGCTGCCTCCTTGGTCACACCTGCCTTGACTACCTAGTTTGTGTAGCTCTCCCCGTCCTCTGCCACAACACTCTGTCCAGCTTTGCAAAATGGGCATTGGATCTTGGGTCTAATTGTGCTTATTGCTATTTGGAGCTATCTTGTTCATTTGCCATCCCCACCCCCCATCCTTTACTATATTTAAAAGCTTCAGAAGAGGGCTGGCACAGTAGCCTGGTGCCTAAAGTCCTCGTCTTGCATACACCAGGATCCCATATGGGCACCAGTTTGTGTCCCAGCTGCCCCACTTCCCATCCAGCTCCCTACTTAGGCTCTGGGAAAGCAGTCGAGGATGGCCCAAAGCTTGAGACCCTCATCTGTGTAGGAGACCAGAAGAGCTCCTGGCTCCTGGTTTCAGGTGAGCTGAGCTCTGGACATGTGACCACTTAGTGAGTGAATCAACATCTTCCTCTCTGTCTCTCCTCCCCTCTATATATCTGATTTTCCAATAAAAATAAATAAATCTTTTTTTAAAAAGCTTCAGAAGAACCTTTACTTCATTTTTTCCTGCCCAATGTTATTCCAGTACCTAAAATATTATTGTGAAAGATGAATTCATGAGTGAATGAGAGTTTAAAGTGAGTTTTATTTTTCAAAAAAGTAAGGAAGCCTAATTCTGTCAGGGACTGTCTTGTGAAAGCTCAGAATAAAGAGGAGAAAATGGATAATGCTCTTATCTAACTTTCATCTTAAGAGAGTTAAACAGTGACTTGCTGGGGATACAAAGTATGTTTAAACAGAAGAACTATTAAGCTTAATACCGCCAGACAATTTTTTCAATTTTTTTGAAAAATAATGTAGTAAATATTTTGAAGATAATTTTAAATTGCTTATCTTAAAAGTGGGGAATTTCAGTCAGAGAGATGGACATAGAGAAACAAAGTTCTGAATCTGCTGATTGGTACCTTAAAAGTCCCTAGCAGCTTAGGTGGAGCAGTGCTGAAGCAGGGAGCTAGGAACTCAATCCAGGCCTCTCATGTGAGCAGCAGGGACCCAAGTACTTGAGCCAGTATCGTTGGTCCCCTAAGGTTCTCATTAGCACAAAATGGAACCAGGAGCCAGGGTTTGAACTCATTATTCTCATATTGAATGCACACATCAACCACTCTAAGATGCCTGCCTCCCTGCCCAGCATTTAAAAATTTTCTGACAAAAAGTAATGGTCAGAATCTTTAGTACTGTTGCCAAAACACACACTGTAAATCCTTGTCCACAGTATTTGATATGATTGTGATTTGGGGAAAGCTCAGTGTCCCAATAGAATGTTGCCACTTTCCTCTATAGTACTGTCAATTTATTGTGATGGCAGCAGCCTAAATAGTCAAGTTATTTATTTAGTTCATGGAGAATAAGACCCAGAACATTTTCCCCCAATGGATGGATAATCATGAAATGATTTCCTTTCAGAATATTAGGTATGGATAGAAGGTTTTTCATAAAGATCCTTGTTCCAAGTATCACAATGACACAGCCACAAAAATGTGCAGATTTACCATAAAAGATACGATGTATTTCTTCAAATACTAAGAAGTTCTGTGAGTAAGTTAAAAATATATTAAATACTGTCCCCAGTTAGGGGAGATACAGACCTGTTGAGATCTGTCAAGCCAGGGCTTCTTTGTCCTCCACATATTTGACCAGCTGTCCCAGAATGGTTTGATGAACCATCTGAGGCTGACGCCCCAGCTCCATGGAGTTTACTTTGCAGAGTAGATTCCTTCCATACTTCCAGAAGTAGAGCAAGTCTTGGGGAAAGCTATTGGGAACAAAGATTTCTGTCCCTGTGGCCTGAGAATAGTTGCCAGTTAAACTGCCTTCTAGTAGTTTCAGTGTTGCATCTTGAACATAACTCCAACTGTGATCTTTCTTGTCTGGAATGAAGTGCTGCTTTGTTATTAGGAAGCTCCATATTTCTGATGTTCTCAAGGTCTGGTAAGATGTGGTACCCCTGTGCTTTCCTTCCTTTTCAAAGGGCAGAGGTCCAAGAGCAGGAGGCAGAAAGAAGCTGAAAGGAGCATGCTCCTCTGAGAGCGGTCATTCCTACTGTAGAGCGATGTGTGGGTGAAGTGGAGGTCAGTTGCCCATTCTTGATGGAACATTATTTTTCCGCTTGGCCCTTGCAAAGCTGGCACAGTTCATAAAATTTTGCTGCTGATATAAACATCTACTTTGAAGAAATTCCACTTGTGCTCTGTATTCTTCTAGAACTGAAAATCTAAATGGGAAACCAGACAAATGTTTATTAGCTTCCTTGGAAGTTCAACAATAAAACTTCCTGAAAACTGCTAACGTGGGCACAAAGGCTTTTTAGAACGGCAAACTACTACTTTAAATCTCTATCCTCAGTGGTAAAGACAAAAGATTTGCTGTATCAGAAGGGGAATGGAGTGGAGTGTATATGGCCATAAACACGTGGAGACATTCAGAAATCTGACCTTTGGTTGAGTGCTTCATACCTTAAAGCAATTTAGGGGCAACCTAGCATCAGCTCTGCATAGGTAGGTGAGAAGATGGGACGGGAGCTGCTGGCTGCTGCAGTACTGTCTATGGAACTGAGAGGCTTCTCAGAATGCCTAGAGTTTTGAGAAGCTTTAAAAGTTCCTGTGGCTTTCTAAGAGATGAATGTTCTGCAGTGTTACAGATTTTAAGATATCCAGGCTGTAGTTAGGAATGGTGGAAGAACAGAAGAGTTTTTAGAGGCTTTTCTCACTATGTCTGAGTGTGCTTTTTCTGTTTGAATTTACCTTTAGACTTGAAGGCCTAAATGGTGTTTTTCTTCCTTGCTCTACTGACTCTTCCCTGCTACCTTTTGTTGTCAGTTGCCTTTGTGGTGTCATGATTTTTTATATCTCATGCCTGTGTTGGGCTCTAATGGAAATTTCCTACCTAAAGGAACTACTTTTATTGGTAGAATGCTTTTACTTTTTTAGTAGATTTTTTAAAAAGGTTTACTAATTTCTTTGAAAGTCAGAGGAGGAGACAAAGAGATATCCACCTATTGGTTCACTTCCCAGATGGCTGCAATAACCATGGATGTGTCAGGCCAAAGCGAGGAGCCAAGGGTTTGTCTGTATCTCCTATTTATATGGCAGGGACCTGAACGCTTGGGCTATTTTCCACCACTTTTCTCAGAGCATTAGCAGAGATCTGGATCTGAAGTGGAGCAGCCAGAATACAAACCAGTGCCCATAAGGAATGCCGGTGTTACCTGTTAGGCTGCAAAGCTGTCCCTGTTAGAGGACCATTTTTAAATTCTTTAAACTTTTAAATATTGTTTTTGTTTGTTTGTTTAATTTGCAAGGCAAAGAGAGACAAAGATCTCCCATCTACTGGTTCATTCCTCAAGTGCCTTGCAACAGGTAGGGCTAATCCAGATCAAAGTCAGGAGCTGGGAATGCAGTCCAGGCCCAAACTATTCAAGTCACCACCTGCTACATCTTGTGGTGCTCATCAGCAGGAAACTGCAATCAGGAATGGGGCCAAGACTTTCACGCCTTCCCGGATGAGATGCAAGTGTCCCAAGCAATGTCTTGTTTTTGTTGTTTAAAAAATATATATTCATTTATTTGTTACATTTGGAAGGCTGAGCAACAAAGAGACAGAGGTCAGAGAACAGATCCAGAACCCACACCCAGACACTATTTAACTACATAATACCAACTCTCTGCTTTTGTTAATACTCATGCACTAAACATTGGAATGGTGAAATCCTGGGAGTGTGTGGTCTCAAGTACCTTTGGAAGGAAGAAATCAACATAAACAACAGCCAGCTATGGCAGCTGCAAGGCTGCATGGAGGCTGTGGGCTGATGATTGCATGTTTCTGCTTTAATCACTAAGATACTAAATGATTTTAGTGATGTGTTCCTTGCTTCTATATTTAGGTTTATGAGTATATGAAGCAACTGCTAAAGAGTGGGAAAGTGATGTCAAAAGCTGGGTAGGTTATCCAATTCTAATTTGTTTTCACAGTGTGAAGTTTTTAATAGACTAATAAGCTGGTAGGAGAAGAAATAATGGGTTTATGAACTCAAGACACTATTAAAATTACAAGTGAACAGTTTAGCATATGACTGTGTTGCAAGTAAAAACAAAAATTTGAAAACAAAGGAACAAACTCATGATGCTTGGTTTGTTTAGAAACATTGACAGGGTATAAAATTAATGAGGGGTAACCTAGAATCTTTCTATATTCCAGAAGATTCTCTTTTGCTTTCCAGTTGTTACCATGTTAGTGCTGGCAGCTAAACTGTTTTCCCCACGTAACTGGGCACAGTTTTGAAGTTCTAGTTGTTGATGATCTGGGTTGTATATTGTTCCAGATAGGGCCTGGCTTCCTAAGGAAAGTGGGAGGAGGATGTCAGTGAGGTGCTGTAAGATGAATTGAGCAGGAATACTGATTCTCTGTTCTGAGGAAGTGTAATGCAGGAGGCAGTTGTCTCAATGCTCTCCTGTGTTTCAGTTTTCTGCTCTATCCTCCCCATTCCCTCCACTCCATTGTCTGAGTGTACAAAGTGCAACAACACGGGAAAGTAACTCAAGGGCTGTTTGGCAGTAAACATGATTTATGAGAATTAAAACTTTAGCATTTAATGCTCTGGGATTAAAAGACAAAAAAGAATGTGTATTTAAGTTGCAAATATAAACTTGAAACTATTTAATTTTAAATGTTAACCTAACTCACTGATGGGAAGACTAGAGTATGTCTGACTGACATTTCTGCTAATGTCACCCGAACAAAGGCTACAGCAATTTATTCCCTAGATGAAGGACATACAGTTTGAGTCTGTTGCAGCACAAAACCAAAAGAGAAGGACAATGTTGTAGTGATTTAAAAAATCAACAAGTTCCTCTTTGAAGTTGTCTTTAGAGAAAAAAAAATTGCAAAGGATAATAGGAACAAAAGCTTTCTCAGTAGATCAAAATTTGGGTGTATTACTCCTGGGATTTTTAAAAAAGGATTTTACATATAAACATGCTGTGCCCTTTGCAATGATAGATAACATGAAGAAGTATTGTTGCTTGCTGGTTTGACTCTGCTTCTGAAAGATGTCAACACAAGCCAGAAGCCTGAGAGGAAACAGCCTTGGTCACTGAGAGCCAAAGATTAATATTTGAGTGAAGGTGGATTGTGCAGTCAGGAGGGTGTTTGCGGAAGGACCCTCAGCAGGGTGGACCAGGGATTGAGGCCAACAGGGTAGAGCGGAAGCCTATGGAGAAGCTTCCCTTACTCAAAATAAATCAGCTCTGTACTCACTCTTCTTTAATAGTGGGACAAAAGGTGTAGTCCTGCATATGGGGCCTGAATGTATCCATAGCATGAGAGGAACACTAGGTCATCTGTTATGGTTTGTTTATATCTAGGGTTTTCCTTATTTTCCTTATTTTAAGTTTTCTTTTATTTGAAAGGAAGAGTTACAGAGAGAGAGAAATCTTCAGTCACCAGGTACAATCCCCAGATAGCCCCCCTGGCCAGATCTAAGCTGATCTGAAGCCAGAAGCCAGGTGCTTCTAGGTTTCCAACATGTGTAGGGTCCCAAGAACTTGGGCCATCCCCTTTTGCTTTGTCAGGCCATAAGCAGGGATCAAAAGTGGAACAGCTGGGACTTCAACCGGGGCGCATGTGGGATGCCAGTGCCACAGGCAGAATCTTAGCTATTATGTCACAACACTGGATCCATTGTTATTTTAATCCACCCAAAAGTTTGAGTATCATCTCATTGTTTTAAAATTAGTAGCATTTGGAAATTTTATTGAATAAAAAAGAATAGGAGTAAGCATTTGGCCTAACAGTTAATGTGCCTGTATCCCACGTTGGAGTACCTGGGTTCAGTTTTTTTCTCTGGCTCCAGCTTCCTACTAATGCAGACCCTCAGAGGCAGCAGGTGGTACTGCACAAGGGATTGAGTCTCTACTCTTCACCTTGAAAACCTAGGTTGAAATCCTGGCTCCTCCTGGCCTTGGCTTGACCCAGTCCTGACCATTGTTGAAAACTGGGGCATAAATCAGTGAATGGAAATGTACTTTCTCTGCCTGTTTGTCTTGCTCTGTTTTTGTATTTCTTGATTTAAAAAAGGAAACAACAGGAAAAACTAGAACTTATGATATGTCTCCAAGTTTTATTTTAAATGTTGCATATACATTTACATATGATACTGATAGCACACCTATAACAATGTTATAACTGTCTTTTTATGTTGTAGAGTCAAAGCTAGATTTAGTAATTCACCTGTGTGTAATGTATCAGTTACAGAACTGTGTTGTGAACCAAGTGACTAATCTTCAGAATTGCTCTTAGACTCTCCTAACTGACAAATTATTGTTTCTGAGTTGGGAATAATTTTAAAAATCGAACTTGAGAATGTACTTGTATAAAGATGTGCTCTTTAGCTGTGGGTACAAATCTTTCTGAAAAGCACAAAATGAAGACAGCAGTGTGCTAAGTAATGGACTTGCTCAGCCATAATACACAAGGAATAAGCTGTGTAAAATTCAACTCTTTCACTTCCTGAGCTGAAGTTGTTACTTGTTCCAAATACAAGACGCTGACTGAAGCTGACCAAACACCTGCCATTTCTATGTGGTGGAAAAATATCCATAGGACTGGGCAGATCAGTGAGAGCCCAAAGACATGTAAGAGAAACAGTTGTAGGTGGTGTGTTTCATCTCTCCTATTAGTCCCACACTTCTTGTCCCAGTTGTGGCTGCCTGCTTATAAATGCTCTACTGTTTTGCTCTATTTCGCAACATTTTGCTCTGTACCTCTGATTTTCCACCAGGATATTGCGAGACTGGTTGGAAATCACATAAATGTGTATTTGTTACACATAAAAAAGTAAAGAGGAAAGAAACAAGCATTAAAAACCTATGGCCAAAAATTAAACTGGGCATCCAGCAAAGTAGAGACACCTGAGTCCTCACTGCATACACTTTTCTGTTTCATCAGTGCTGTGTTGTTTGATTTACACCTTATGCTTGGAAACACCTGCCCCTTCCCAGATTTCCAGGTAATACACTAAGGGGTGAGAGGGATTTCTGGTAGATGACAAAGTGAAATAAATGCTCTTTTCCTTATTGTAAACTAGTTTCTAATCAAATCAGACCATTGGTTTTGATTACATTCTTCTCCCTTCCTGTTTTCATATAGGAGAGATAGGGAGCTTGTAAAATCTGTTTCTGTAGGATGTTGGCAGATTAGAAAATTCTTTAAAATCTTGTTATGTAAGCTTCTACAGGATTTTCCAGTCAGTTAATGAGGCAGTTAACTGCTGTTTTGATTAGTACTTATCTGAACTCTCCTACATACCTTGGAACGTGGGTTTGAATTGCTGGTTCCCTAGAAATGACTCAAAAGCCCTATGGGACTGAGAAGTGCCTGACTGGAGAAATCCCAAAGTCCCTGTTCTTGGTAGCTCTTTGGAGACAGGGCTGATGGACTAAAAGTAACAGACTTTCCTTTCCCTATTGTGAGTTTAGTTTTACATTTTTGGAGGCCACTATCTGGGTTTCTGCAGCATTTTCCTGCAGTATTTTCTGGCCCTTGTTACTTTAGTTTTTGTATCTCTCTAATTGCTTTTGCCTTGTAGGAATTAGTCTTGTTCAGTTTCACTAGAAATGGTAGGAGATGTTCTAATCCTTGG
Organism: Ochotona curzoniae; assembly: GCF_017591425.1. Taxonomy (NCBI): domain Eukaryota; kingdom Metazoa; phylum Chordata; class Mammalia; order Lagomorpha; family Ochotonidae; genus Ochotona; species Ochotona curzoniae. The sequence continues at coordinate 38,564,581 of NW_024467122.1, forward strand.
GGACTGGGATCTTCGAAATGTGCTTTGTTTGAACCTGAAACTGGGGCACAGGCCATCTTGGTCTAGGTGCTTCTTGGAGCAAGTCGTAGAAGAACTCTAAAGAGAATGTCAAAATCACTCTGAGAAAAAAGTAAGTTAATGTTCAGAGGAACCCACATTTAATGAAGTTCTACCATGAATTCATCTGTGAGCTCTCACAGATCACACTCTACAGTAACCACATGTTGTGTGTATCGCAGGAGGAGCACCTTTGCTACCACAAGTAGGTTGTCAACTGGAATACCTAGCATGTGGACTAAAACAAAACCTGCCAACCAAGAGGCAGAGGACCCCGTTAGTACAAATGGGCTTTTTTTTTTATATAGTAAATCATTCTTAGCTCTAACTTTTCTGGAGAAATTTCCAAGAAACCAGGACTTTAGCAGGTGGTACTTCCTAGTGATAATTTCCTGAACTTCCCTTTGTACATTGACTACTTCCTAAGTGTGTAACTGTAGCTTGTCCATTATGTTTGGCATGTTAAACGTGATAGACATAACCGTGTGTATGTGTGTGTGTGTGTGTGTCTGTCTGTCTGTCTGCCATTGTGGGTGCCCCAGGGCCGAGGATGGTAATGACTTAGACTCAGTAACCTATAGTAAGAGCACAGTGTTCATGGGACCAGATTTTTATGTCAGTATGTTTTTGTTTCCTGTCTTTCTTTTTAATGTTTTTTGTAGGAGTACATAATGAGATACTTTGGGATGCATCTATAATTGAAATTCATTTTGTTTCATATATACTTAAAGCACACAACCTGTAAATAATTTCATACAAATCTTCAGTTTGTGTATTAAACCGAATTTCATGGTGTAGAACATTCTCATGTGGTTTCTCATTGCCACTTAAAATACTACGAATTTTGGAGCATTTGGGAATTTTGATTTTCATGTAAAAGATGTTCCACCTGGATAATAAGAGGTAAATCCATGTTTTTCTTGATGAATTCCATGAAGGTTCAGAACAAGAGGTGGCTAATGGGAATAAGGACACCAAACATGTGCAAAACAGTTCTTAATAAATGAGAACGAAAAATGAGTCATGCCTATTGCCACTGTCATATTATTCCTCACTACTCTCTTGGTATTTGAGATTTTTATCTGTTTCCAAGTGAGCTCAAATGTCTGTGTAATGACTTGTGATTCCATGCCAACATAGAGAAGAGTCGCTGTGTTCAGTGTAAACATGCCCACTGTATTCAAAATGAATATGCTCAGCACAAGCATGGTCTCTGTTCAGCCTAGCAAGACAAGAGCCTTCCTAGGCCCTTTTCACAAGATTACAAACTGTGAGGCAGCAAAGTGCAGAGACAGAATAAATTGATGGCCCATGGTTATTTGGAAGCTTGACGTTTGACAAGTGACATTCCAGGTCAGAGGGACAAGGATGGATGGACTATTCAATAATTGGAGCCATGACATTCAACTATTTATCATGAGACGAAAGTAGACCTCCAGCTTGTGCTACAAACTAGGATCAATTAAGTAGATTAGATCTAAATGTTAAAAAAGAAAAAAAGCTTTTCCTTCCTCCACCCCTTCACTTCAGACATAAGACCTAGAGAAATCTGTTCTTATTTACTGAATATAAAGAAAGGTTTCCTGAACAACAGAGTTAATCACATTGACATGAAAAGCTTCTGTATGGGGCTGGTATTGTGACACAGTGTGTTAAGCTGCTGTCTGTAATGCTGGCATCCCACTGCTTTTAGTCCCAGATGCTGCACTTCCAGCTCAATTCTTTTTCTGTAAATCAGTCTTTCAAATAGCCTTTTAAAAGGCTTCTATACATTAAAATGCCATAAACAAAGTGGGAAAATGTCATGAATAAAAGATATTTCTAACTTGATGTTACTAATAAAGGAACAGACCATAAGAATTTCTATAGAAAAAAAAACCAGTAGAAAATGATCTGAAGCTGGAGCATAGAGCTCACAGATGAGGAAATACAAATAACCAGTTGGCGTGAAAGATGACCAGCCTCGCTAGTAATCACTAAGATGTAAATTAAATGAAAAACCATTTCACCTTGGAAAAATGATTAGCTTTCATTATACAAACATTGATGCGGATATAGAGCATCATGAGCTATAATGCATTATGAATGAATACACTCCTTAAATGGAGTAAGTCTTGTTTATTTACGCTAGTCGTTGTAGAAGATGTTCCAGTCCTTGTAGGATCTTTATCTTTGCAATGTGCTTTGTAGAATCATAGGGCATGACTGCTATTTCCACCCTACAGAAACTGGCTTATTTATAAATAAACAGGAAAAAGAATATCCAACACAACATTGTTTATGAAGCTGAATGTAGCTATCTCCAAATAGGAAAATGGATGGAAAACTTGTACTGTTTTTAAACATTTTCTGCTTAATTGTATTCATTTGAAGGGAATAGAGGGAGTGAGAGAGGCAGGTTGACTGTCCATCTATTAGTTCATTCCTGAAATTCATGCTAGTTGACTTACCAAATATCCACAATAGCCAGGGAAACCAGGCCAGTCTGAAACCAGGAGCTCAGAACCCAATTCAGGACTTCAGTATGGGGTCCTAAGTATGTGAACCATCATGTATTGCCACTTGCAGTGTGCATTAATAGGAAACTAGAGTTGGAAGTTGAGCCAGGGCTCAAACCCAAACATTTTAATACAAGATACGGGTATTCTAAGCAGCAACTTAACTCCCACGCCAATATCCACCACCCCCAAATTTGTAATATTTTTAATGTAATGAAATAGTATGCAGCAACAAAAATAACGAAAACTGTGTTAATTGGCATGATAAATCCTATAAACATAATTTTAAACAAAAAGCAGCTATTTGCACGAGGTTATCTTTCCTGTACTGTGATTTACATAAAATATACAGCCAGGCTCACTGCTGTGACATGGCCAATTAAGCTGCTACCTGTGACTCTGGAGTCATAAATTGATGAACAGGTTCAAGTTGCAGCTGCCTTGTGTCCAATCCAGTTGCCTGCTGAAGTGCTTGCAAAAAAAAGGTGGAGGATGACCCAAGATGGAGGTCTAGCCTCCTGCTCTGGTCTTGCTCAGCCCTGACCACTGTGGTCCTTTGGAGAATGAACCAACCAATGGAAGATCTTTCTGTGATGACATAGAATGCTCATGAAGTTTCCTTTGTGTCAGAGGTCCACTCTGCTTAGTGATGAGTTAGCAGTGAGTTGTTTTTGGTTTGTTTAGTATACTTTTGTCTGCATGCAAAGAAAACAAAGTATGTATCAGAGTCACCAAGTAGAAAGGTGAATGTATTTGGCATTAGGCTGCTGCCAGTAAGGACAGACCTCTCATATCATAAAAATTGAAAGAATTGCTGAAATATATTCCTAAAAGAATTATACAAACAAGCATAAGTATACTACTTTGATCTAGTAAGGGGAAAAGAGATTATGCTTACGGAAATGATAGCTCTGTCACGGCAAGAGGAATATATGCCCTTTGCAATGCATTTTAAAGAAAGGGAGAATAATGGCTTTGATAGCTCTAGTCTGTGGAAGTAAGAGCACTTCCGAGGTGGGGATGTCTGCTTCTGGCTGCTCACTAACTCTGAGTCTTTGGACAGGTTTCTCATTTCTTGTAAGCATTGGTTTTCTTGTTGGTAAAGGCTGGATGCCTTAAGACAATTGATATGGAAGGTGGGAGACCCTGCAAGACTGAACTCTTTGCCATGGTTCCATCATGAATATGAGTGAAGGAGGGGAGGTCAAATGCAGAAGGTTGAAAGAAAGGAGGGACGGAAGACTGAGAGCGCCTCGACCTGGGGAGAGAGCTGTTGACACCATAGATAAGATTAGCCAAAGCCTCAGGTAAACAACTGAGGGATGAGAAGAGCCTTGATAATCATAAGGACTATCTTACTTGCTCTCAGATGTCGTCTCTCTCATACCAAAGCCCGACTTACTAAGCACCAAAAGCTTGCCTTTGATATCTTGTGTCTTCTGCGCAAGGCCTACAGTTCCCACAGGCCAGATTTCTACATCTGGAGTTCCTATTGTCCCAGGTGTTCATGGTATGTGCCCTACACCAAGAACCAAGTTTATTTTCTTACTTCCCAAAAGCAAGTGAGACAGACTAGTTTGTGAGGTTTAAAAAAAAGTCTCCCAATGTGAACAACTGTTTGGTTAGCAAATCCTTCATAATTTGGGAAAATTCAGATGTCTTAGGCTACTCAATATGGAAGGCGAGATACTGTAAGGTAATTTGGAAGCTTGGAGAATGTAATATCAGGGAGGCAATGAGTTAAGACAGCAGAGAACACTTTTGAAATCCTCTGGACACTACATGATGCCCCTGCGAAGGAGGTTCTAAGGGCCAACAGAACATTTCCAATTCCAGGAATGGATGATCGTTTGTAGTACATGGAGACTAACTGGAGACATGCTAGAAACTCAGGAGGCCTATGCTTCATTGCTATTGAACTGGAAAAGGGATAGTTAACGTTGAACCAACTAGGAAGTAAAACATAGTCCCTAAAAATCACCAGTGTTTGGAAAATGAGAAAGTGAAAATGTACATAGGATTGGCCCAGCATAACAGATAGTTGGGCATTTTAATGAGCAAGTATGTTGTAAAGTGTTAAGAAAGAGCCATTTTTAAAAATGAGGTATGAATTATGGTCTTATTTTAGAAAATGACCACATCTATTACATGTCCCTGAAAGATAATTTAGTATAATGTGGTGGGCTTTGGCTTGGTGAAGATACTAACTGGGGATACTGGCGGGACATTCGTAGAGATGCCAGGTTTGAGTCCCAGCTCCACTTCCCACTCCAGCTTCCTGCTGGGTTTATCTGGGAAGCAGAAGATGATGGCCTAAATACAAGGCTCCCTGCTACTCATTTCAGAGACCAGATTGTTCTGAGCTCCCAGCTTTAGCATGGCCTAGCCGCAGTTCTTACACAATCTTTTGGGGGAATGAACTAATGACAGATCACTCTGCCTTGTAAATAAAATTAAAATTTTCAAGGAAATTTTAAGGTCTCTACCTGTGCTCACCTCCTCCACTAATAAAAATAAATCACTTGGTTTACAAACACAAAAAATTCACATTTCTCCAAATATGCTTTCAGTATTGAGTTCCTTTAATTCTTGTTTTGCTTCCTTTACTTTATGAATACTATGAGCAAGTATACTGGTGAGTTTCAAGATTGGTTTGGTTCTAGTTTCAAAGATATGATATTTTAAAATATCATGATGTCAAAAATCTCTGGAAAGCCAGACCTTCCCAAAGAGTACTCTCTTATTTTACTTTCCTTTTGTTTATAGGGCATAAATAAAATTTTGGTATTTTTCAATTTGACCTCTGAGATCCTGTCATCTGCATAACTGTTGCTCCATTTTTTTTTTTACAGATATGTTTTCAAAGTCTAGGTTCTTGAGTACTGTAAATAAGTAAATACGTGTTTTTTCATAATGTGAATTTCCATGGACTTATAGAAAACCCTCTTAGACATAAATTTTGCAAATTATTTGCAACAGAATGTTTCACAAAACCTTCATGCTTGTGAAAAATTAACCTCCTTGTCTCCCGGCTCCTCACCCTTAATTTTTCTGTCTTAAGCTTTTACCTGTATACGTGCTTCCTACTTCTGCTGCTGTGTCTGCTAACAAGTTTACATTTATTTAATTAACCAAATCACTATTTTGCACAAAGAAAATTAAATGTCTGAGGCAGGAACAGGTGTGAACCACATTCACCGGGTTTCTAAAATTGCAGATGGGCAAAATCTTTTAGCATCCAAACAGGAGCAAAATGTAGTCTCAGCTACAAGTGACTGGAGAGAGAAAAAAAAAATTTAAATCTTTGTTGAATCTTTCTGAAGGTAAATAATTCTTCTCTAAAGAAATTCAGGAAGCCCTAAAAGTAACAAAATTTGGATTAAAAAAAAATTTATTCATCAGCTGTTAAAGCATCAATTTTTTTTATCTGTTATCATAGACTAACTTGCCCTTTCATCTCCTCAATATAACCTGCCAATAATTGCATCATATTATGCATATCAGAATAAGATTGGGAATAGTGTTATTTTAAGCATTTGAGGCACCAGTTTTCCTGAAAGTACTTGATTTCTGAGTGTGCTGAATTCTACATTCTGCCTATTGCATAAGTAAAAGGCACACAGCGTCGACATCTGTGACATATCTCATGCCTGGGGAAGAAGGAAGTCAGGCAAAGCTGTGTGACAGCATTGCTCTCTTGGAGCTTCTGTCATGACAACAGTAGCGTTTTAATTTGGAGCATGCTCTTAGTTCCAGACACCTGGCTTTCCTTCTGCCTCCTCAGTGTTGGGGTTTGAGCCAACAGCCTGGAAAACAGGAAGTGTTCATTGCTTCAGAGTACAGCAGGGGAAAGGGTTTTTTTTTTTTTTCTGAAATTCTTAGTTTAGGATGAAATGGAAACTTTAGGTCAAATATTTTCCAACTAATACTCAAACTTAAGGTTTTGCTTTTTCCATAGCTGATATTAGCAATTAGTTGTGTTGTTGGGTAAACAGCATAACCTCTGTGAAACTGTTTCAGTAGAAAAGATGGTACTAAAACATTAACTAAGGCTCTGTGTAATGGAAAGACATTTATATGGAATAGGTAAGTCTTCGCTCTTTACCCATTTTGCAGGGTGCGAGTTCTAGAGTGCTTTATTAAATGAAACTTTTCCCCCTCATTCTTCCATTTTATCAGCTAATACAATTTCTCTCTGGTTAGCCATCTGTGCCTGTAGTTAATTTTCTTGGCTTTTGTTTTAAATAAGTAATCACTGGTTTAACATTTAAACATTTTCATGCTTCTTATGAATATCAGTGACTCCTTCATACTATGAAGACCATATAACTCAGGCTCCTTTGACAACAATTTATTTTATTGATGTAATTTAAATAAGCCCATCATAAATCATTCCTGTGTCCCTTCATCTTCATCCTATTTTTAGAAGAATAGCTTGATTAGTATATAGTTCATGTACCAGGACATTCACTCATTTAGAATACACAATTTAGTGCCTTCTAGCACATTCATAGAATTATGCATATATCACCAGTGTTCATTCCCCACTATCCTTTTTAGTCTACATGAATGTGCATACTCATAAACCCAAACCCATTAGCAGTTAACACTCACCACCACCACCACCCCCTGTAACTCTTGACAAGCATGAACATACGTTCTGTCTGTATGGATTTATCTATTCTACATTTTCGTTTTACTTTTTGTCATTCACTCATCATAATGTTGATAAAAATCACTTAATATGATAATGAGCGTAGGTACTTCATTCCTTTTTGTCATAGAATAATATTCCCTGGTATAACTAGACCACATTTTGTTTATCCATTCATCAGTTGATAGACATTGAGTTTGTGTAGAAGGCACAATGATAACACCCAAGATGTACTATTCTTAGACTTGCCACTATGTTAGCATTAAAAAGGAAAAGGAACTGTGCAGATGTCTCTAAGGTAACAACTTGATGAAGAGGTTCTCCTGGGTTATCTGCTAAGCCTAATATGATCACAATGGTTCTTAAATGGGAAGAGCCTTTCATGTTTGTGGTCAGAGGGAGATGTGACTATGAAGGAAAAAATTGAAGTGACTGTTGGAGGAAGATAAAGGGGTCCAGAGTCAAGGAGTGGAGATGGATTCTAGAAGCTGGTAAAGCAAGAAAATGGAGTCTCTGCTGTTGTCTCCAGTAAGGCTGAAACCTATAAAACTGTGATATAATGCATTTCTGTTGTTTTAGGCCATTCAGTTAGATGTATGATCAATTATTATACTCATCATAGAAAAGTAATAGAGGGGAGTTTTTACTTTTTGGCGTTTATGACTGATACAGCTATGAACATATATGTAGATACATACCTGGGTGTTGATATATGTCTTCATTTTTTTCTTCAGTATTTACTGAGATGTGAAATCGCTTTCATGCAGTAATTGCATGAATACAATTTGGATTCTTTTGCGCTGTGGATATCCAGCAGTCTAAGAACTGAAATGTGGTTAATTACTAACTGAAATTGTTCACCCCCAGAGATTGTCTCTGGATGTTTATGATGCTTCTACTGCTTGGGGATGGCTGTTACTAAAGCTGTGCCACATGGGACTTGCCACACTGGAGACAGACTTTGCTCACAGTTTCCTTGAATGAACAGCATGGAATGATCCTCCTGTCTTGTTTGGGCTACCGATACCTTGTCAAATACGGTGCCAAACAAACATGGAGAACAAAAAACACTTGTTCTTCTCCATGTACTATCTTTTCCTACTTACTTGTGCTTTATTCCTGAGAATAAAAGTTATTACATGAGTTGCCATGATGAAGAATAACATCAGAAAAGCATTTTTGTATGACCTTGCTCTCACTGTAATTTAGAGCTGTTCAACTCTTTGTGCCTTGTAGGAGTGATGAAGTGTTACTCCTGGCATCATTGCATTTCCTTCCTCCTATTCTGATTTCCCTAGGCTGTATTTCCTGAGGAGAGATGAATTTTTCTCAGTGGTCCCTAAATTTGAGATTATTCTCTGCCATTTGTAGCTTACTTAATGACAATATATGCCTGGAAAGTAAATATGGTTTTGGCATGGTCATATTTGTGTCCAAGAGCTGATTGCCTCTAATTCCTAAACTGGAGTATCTAAATTGGTGCGTCTCAGACCTACATATGCATGCAGATCACCAGGGATCTTATTAAAATGCATGTTCTGACTCATTATGTCTGTGTGGAACCTGTGATTCTACATTTCTAACAAGTTCCCAAGAGTCCTTGCTGTTGGTCCATCGACCAAACTCAAACTAAGGTCTCAGGAACTATGTAGACTTTGGAGATGATCTCTTTCAGACCCTGTGTTCTCCTTATAGTTTACTAGAAACCATAGAAGTTATCTTTTAAATGAAACCCCACCCTTCCTGCAGATTTAATGCAGACAAACAAGAGGAGCTACCATTCAATAGAAAGGAGAATTTTTAAGAAATGAAATCTCTCCTAGAATAATCTACAGAAATGTCACTGTGATTGATTACATAGTTGCAGAGGCTAGATTCAGATGCCCTGGAAGATGTTGGGGTAGTGCCTAGATCTTGGTGTTTTCTCCACATGGTACCGCAGAAATTTGTTATGTGATTTACACTATGATGAACACAGTGTCTAAAAGACTACTGTGAATTTCCCCAACTCATGTCAAAACGAAGCAGGGGTAACTGGCCTTCAAACTCAATTAAGCTTTCATACCAAATATTACTAGATCTCTTTATCAGGAAACTCCTATTTACCCAAAAGATAAGAACTTAGCCTTGTATATTATGTTCTGTTCCTTAGGAGTGATTTTACCTTACAGTATGGAGGAAAGTTTGGTTATGCTGTGATCAGAATCTATACCTAAAACCTTCTGGGTCTCTCTGTGTATACTTCAAAATCAGATTCATGAATAAATTAACTATCATAGTTAATATACAATGATTTTTTAAAGACATGTGTTACTGTTTGGAGCACTGTTAAGAAGCCAATTCTGAAATGTTAGCAAATTTATGAAAACACGAACCCTTCTTTGATCATTTTATGGTTGTTGTAAAATTTAAGTTCATACATGATCTGTTTGTCTTTGTAAACTTTGTTCCAGGTCAACAGAGGAGAGAGGCAGAATGGTTGCTAGTTTGAGGTGCCTCCTCCATGTCTCCCATGTGGGTGCAGTATTACAAGACTTTGGGCCGTCCTCTGCTGCTTTCCCAGGCCAGAAGCAGGGAGCTGGATGGGAAGTGGAATAGCCAGGACACAAACTGACTCTCTTACCTGATACAGATTGTTTACCTTCCAATGCATTAGAATGAGCTGACTAGAGGTGTGTGTGTGTGTGTGTGTGTGTGTGTGTGTGTGTGTGTGTGTGTGCATGCACGCATAGTGAGTGATAAAGGTGAGAGAAAAATGAGGAAGCTTTGGGATATGTTAATTTCTGTGACTTCATGTAAAAATCTCTATACTTTAGCTTCCTTCGCAGAAGGAAGAAGCAAGTACAAACTTATGTATCATCTTGGACTATTTTTTTAAAGATTTATTTTTACTGAAAAGTCAGATTTACATTGAAAAGGAGATAGAAAGATCTCCTGTCTACTGGTGTACTCCCCAAGTGGCTGCAAAGGCTGGAGCCAAGCTGACCCAAAGCCAGAAGCCAGGCACCTCCTCCAGGTCTCCCATGTGGGTAAAGAATTCCAAGGCTTTGGGCCATCCTCTGCTTTCCCAGACCACAAGCAGGGAGCTGGATGGGAAATGGAACAGCCAGGACACAAATTGACACCCATAGGGGATCCAGGCACATGCAAAGTGAGAATTTAGCCTCTTGGCTATCACGCCAGGCCCTTGTCTATATGTAAAGATACAAATGTTTAAGGATACTTTGCTCAATGTAGTGTTCTTGGTAGGGTTAGGATAAGATATGAGTTATAATAATATTACTAATACCAGTGGGAATGGTATTAACAATAATTAAATAATCTGAGCCCCATTGCATGTGAATTATGTTTGGGTAACTCAGCAAGCCATGTATTTAACTCTTGAAAGCCACCACCTAGAGAAATTATGTCAAAGTATAATTCTGAAGCTTAGTTAAAATGCAAGAATGTACGGAGCCATCACATTTGTGCTTTTCCCTCAATTTAGTCATTTTTGCCTTGTCTCTGCATTGAGGTTGTTAGAGGAATGTTTAGAACTCTGTCTGCCCTCTGCCAACAGCAATAATGTTTAATGTTATCGTGTGCTTTTGTGTAGCTCCAAGAAGCATGATAAATTGTCCTCATTTGTGATTCTTCTCTCTCCTGTGTGAAAGACGGTGTTGACCCAAACTTTGTGATGAATAAATAATAATAGTAGAGAAAGCTGAAGATGACTAATGCTTTGCTTTGCAGAAGCCCTTCTGTCTGGTACTTATATGTTTGAAACAGCTGAGAAAATAATTTTCTAAAAATCAGTAAAAACTGTTAAGCTAAGAGCTACATCTTTTGGAAATGCATGCGTGAAAAACTAAAATGCTGTCAAGCAAACTCATAAATCTTGATCCATCACATCAAATCTTCATCAAAGAATTATACACAAGCCATCTCTTAAGATGTATTGTTTATATATTGAAAGACAGGGTGACAGAAGAGACAAAGGGAGACATTTTCTGTCCACTGTTTCATTCTTCAGTGGCTATAGCTGCCCAGGAGAATTATGCCAAAACCAGCAACCTGGAACTCTATCTGGTCTCCCACAAGGATGGCGGAAGCCCAAGCACTTGTGTAATCTTCTTGCTGCTTTCCCAGGCACATTAGCAGGGAACTGGAGCACAATTGTAGCAGCCAAGACTCAAACTGGCACTCTTATGTGGGATATTGCTATCACAGCACAAGTCTCCAAGCCTTCCTTGCAAATATATGTTTTACTTTCAAAATTTTTACTTAATCATTTATTTGAGCGGCAGAGGGTGGAGGCATGCCTTTTCTGCTTTACTCCAGATATTTTCATGCAGTAGCTAGGGCTGGACTGGGGTTGTCAGTTGATCTGGGAAGTCAATTCTGGCCTCCCAGGAGGTGTCAGGGACTCAGTTGCTTGAGACATCACTACCTTCCAGGATCTGCCATTAGCAAGAAGTTGGAACTAGGGCTGGTTTTTGTACCCAGGTACTCTAATATGAAATGTGAATATCTTAACCAAAGGCCCACCACTGATGTTCATTTTAAATGCCAGAGTTATAAAGGGGAAGAGTCTTGTACCACCAGAGTCTATGCCATGGCTTTGAGGGACTGTGTTCCTATCACATAGCATGGCTATATGTGACCTTTTAAATGGGGAAAGAAAGGGATAGGTATTTTCTTTAAGAAAAGGAAAGACAGTGTAGTCAGCCTGCCTTTAAATATTTGCTATTGCTGCATGTGCCTAGATTTCTCTTCGTTGACTTTAAGAAAGTCAAGAAATAATTGCATTTGCCAGTATTTTGAAGTTCAGTTAATAAACAAGACAGAAAATGAAGCATTCAGCTATACCATTAATATGCCAGTATTATATCCCAGTCTTGTGATTGAGAGTACATGAAATAGTGTCATGCATAAATAATGAAGTGCTATTCAGCTGCCATACTGAAAAATTAAGAGAACCAAGGACAACTTCAAAATGTTTTCTAACCAAATTTGGATGATAATCCTAGGATGACAAATGATTGATTGCAAATATGTTAGCCTCAACTATGGGAAACTGAGCTACTTGCAAGAAGAATCCATGAGAAATTAATTTTTAAATAACTGGGTTTTTTTTTTTTGCATCAGTAGCACATTTGCTGATACCAGCTTTAATATCAGTTGCCAAATGACAGCACAAAATGGTGTAGAATTTAAAGGTCCCTAAGTATTGGTAGCCTAAGTTGCTAAAGAATGTCACATTGACATGCAAAACTAAGTGCAGCTAAGCAGAGGGGAGGGGCCAAACTGCTTATTAACTAGTGTTTCTTGACTCCTTTATCACATTCTCAAAATCTCTTTGGTTTAAAGAAGGGCAATATGGAAAAATATCCTGGCAACCCCTTTATCCCATTTTCATTTCCTTGATGTTGCTTTTTTGAGATCAGCAAACACAAACTAAGAGAGCAGTGGAGTTTTTCCAAAGACTATAACGATTTAATCTGTTTTTAATTGATAACTTGGAAACATGGGCTAAAAATTGAAATTACATCCTAAAGCAAAGCAATTCACTTTTCTAATCAATTGTTTAAAATAAATGTCAATGAAATCTAATTGCTTTAAAGACTTGCTTTCCCCTTAGCATATTTCTGAACTAGATGTCTTTAAAGATTTGTTTATTTTAATTGAAAGGTACAGAGAGAGAAAGAAGAGAAAGAGGGAGATCTTCCATCCAATGGTTCACATCCCAAATGGCTGCAAAAGCCAAAACTGGGGCCTGTTGAAAACTGGAAGATCAAGGACACTCAATGAAGACTCACTGAATAAATGAGTGGGTGCCATCCTCTATTGCTTTTCCAGGCCATAAACAAGGAGTTGGATCAGAAGAGGAGCAGCAGAGACATGAAGAAGCACCCCTATCAGGCTCTGGTGCCAGAGACCAAGGATTAGTCTGATACCACCAGGGTATGCCAATCCCTGAGCTAGATTTGTAAAAGCATTCATTTCTCCAAGTGGACTAGGACACACAAAAAGATGGTCTATTCTTGGAATCTTGACATTCATTTCCTATTTCCAGGAGTGGCCCTCATCCAGGAGGAAATGATTCTTCTTTGTTCACTGAAGAAATGAGTGACCATGACAGTTGAGACGCTGCTTTTTGCTGGAGTGCCCACACTGGCAGCTTTCCTGTTCGATTAGTGTAGTTCGAGTTTTATGCCATTTAATGATGCTGTGAGTTTCCCCTTAATTAGCCCATCTCCTGGCAGTACAGGGGTGCTTGAAGCACTGACACTGAACGTATAACTCAGAGTGGCAAAGAAGTAACAAAACAGCTTGAGTTCCCATTTTTAACCTAGGGCCAGCTTCTGAAAATATCTTTAATGAGGGAACCATTTAAAAATTTCCAATCTATTTTGACCAATGCCTTAGTAATATAGGATTAAAAATGAATTATTAGGGCCTGGCGCGGTGGCACAAGTGGTTAAGGTCCTCACCTTGCACGCCCGGGATCTCATATGGGCACCAGTTCTATCCCGGCTGCCCCGCTTCCCTTCCAGCTCCCTGCCTGTGGCCCAGTCTGTACAAAATTGTACCATAAAATTCAAAATAAAAATGTAATAACAAAAAGCTGCAGACATCAAGGAAAGATCAACCTAAGTATTAGCAAGTGCATGGGCCTCTAAGTTGAAGCTTTACTTGAAAGGAGACAACAGGGTTGGGAGTGGACAGGTGCAGTGAGCTGTGACAAGAGCAGAAGATGTTCTGAGAGTTTGTGATTACTCCCGAAAACATTCCTGTGATTGGGGTAACATAGATGCTCCTGTGCCAATTTTCATGCATGAGGAAGCTAAGAACCAAGTAGGGTGACTCGTTGAAAGTCGGTCACACTCACTAGTTGGTGAGAGGGACTAGAATTACCATTGCTTCTCAATTCTAGGACATTATAACACCATTTGATTTCTCAACATACTAGTACTCAGAAGACCATAATCAGATCTTCCTTTTTGAACAATTCCTCGGTCAGACTCTAAAATCTCTGAACATTAGTCCCTACATGTGTAAAATGGGGGAAATAACAGTTAGGGTTACAGAGAAAAGCAAGCTGATAATACAGAATGGGCCCTGTGATCTCAGAAGCACTCCATGTGTCAAGCGCATGGCTCCTGGGTTCAGAATTCCTGATTCAGGCCTGAGGTTTGTCAGTGAATGCTCTTGAAGGCCAAATTCACACCTAAAGCACTTGACGTTGCATGGATTCCTTACCCTGATGTTTTAAAGAACTGTTGAGGTAAAGTGAAAAGCACATTTGAACAAATTTGGAACAACTTCAGTGACTGCATCTTCTTTCCTGTTTGCCCCTAAAGATAACACAGAAATGTAAATATGGTTTGATGTATTTAGCTGGTGCAACTTCCATTCCTGTGTACTTTACCTGTTTCTATTTTAAGTGCATTTTCCTTTATAATGTCTTGTTTCCTTTTATGTTCTGCCAAATCTCATTAACTTGTCCTTGAGCTGCAGAATCTGAAGTTTAGAAACTGGTGGGTGATGGGATTTGCTTGCAGTAAGATCTGACTGCAGCAAATAACCAGCCAATCCTGCAAAAAAACTGCAGCTCAGCCTGTCTTTCATGACTTGAGGGCTGTTGGAAAGCCTGGCTGAGCTGTGCACCTTGAGGTCCTGGAACAGGCTGAGCCTTCTGAGGAAATGGGGAAAAACTTCAAGTCTGTTTTGATCTGAGTAGTTCAGGAACAGCTGTTTATGGGCAAGGAGCTGAAAGAGACTTCTCCAGGTTTAGAGGACAAAAGATTTGATACAACTGAAGAGTCAAAGCACAGGAAGTAAGGCTGGAGCCTAAAAAGTCTTGTCAGTCATGATATGTGTAATGGGACATGGGGAGTGATTCTGAGGCAAATGTTTGACGTGATACCTGTCACATTCTGGCTGTGAAGAAGATGGAGATTTGAATGTATAGACATCCCTTCTGAGGCTTGGGCAGAGCCCCAGCCGTGGGAGGATTTTTGTTTTGGGTCAAGTGGAAGCCACAGAAGTAGAAATGAATTTTATCTGGGCTATATCTGGAGGTAACACTAACAAGACTTGCTAATAGATTCAATTGGGTGGGAAAGTAAAGAAAGGAATGGAATCAAGGATCATTGCCAGTGTCACCAGTTCAGGTTACACTGACATCAGTTGCATCCTGTCCTATCAAGATGAAAACTTGAGGAAGTGTAGATTAGGAAAGACAGGGGGAGGGAAGAGTTAATCACCTAGTTGGTCATGTGGTTAAGAGTTGCAGCTTGGAGCTCAGAGTTTATTTGGGTTAGGGCCGCAGATTTAGGATTTGTTAGTTTTGAAGTGGATTCTAAAGCAATGCACTGGATGGTTGAGACCACCAGGAACATAGTGTAGCCCAAACAGAGACCACATCACCCAACATTTTGAATCTAGAGAGAGGGAAGAAACAAAAGAGGTAAGAATGCTTTAAGTAATTGGAAAACTAGAATTTTATTATTTTTTAACAGAGGAAATAAAAACTTAATCCAGACACAGAATGGTAATTACTAATGACTGCGAAGAGTGAGGGTATAGAGGGATAGTTTGGATAAACTCCAAATCAGAATGAGATCAAAGGAATAACTTCCTAGTGTTATACAACACAGTGAGGATATTGTAGTTCACAATAGCCTGGTCTATGTTCTAGAGATAAAGATAAGAATGAAGTCTTAAGCTTTCAATCACAAAATAATGTCAAAGAAGGGGGAATGTTGATCACATGTTTTGATAAACACATTGTGTAGGTGTATTGAAATATCATACATATGTTCACTTATGTTAATATTTCTTTAAAGATTTATTTATTTTTGTTGGAAAGGGCAGCTTTGCAGAGAGAAGGAAAGACAGCAAAAAAAAAAAAAAATCTTCCACCCACTGGTTTACTTCTCAAATGGCTGCAGCAGCTAGAACTGGAGCCAGGAGCCAGGAGCTTCTTCTGAGTCTCCCATGCAGATGCAGGGTCCCAAGGCTTTGGGCCATTCTCTGCTGCTTGCTTAGGCCACTAGCAGGGAGGTAGATCAGAAGAACAGCTGGACACAAACTAGCACCCACATGGAATGCTGGCAGTTGAAGGTAGAGGATTAGCTTGTTGAGCCATGGTGCCAACCCCAGTGTATATATTTTTAAAAGGAATAAAATTAAGGTTTGTGTCTTTCTTTCACGGTTGGGGTGTAATCAGCATTGTGAAGTATAATAATTCAAAATGACTACCTTGTCTTATATCATTTTATGATTATGAAAATCCAATACGTTTTCAATCTTAGAAAAGTAAAAACAAAAGGAATCTATAAGATGCCACTGAAAGTTATGGCAATTTATTTTGAAAGACTAACATTTTGGCATGCTTTCCAGTTTTTCTTATGTGTCCAAGTTATTCTAATAGAATTAAGATGATAAGTTATAGCTGTTGGCAATTGTATAAAAATTTTAGATTCTATGCTATAGTGGAAGTAGTTTCCCATATTGTATCTTTTCTAAATTCAACTTTGATGTACATATATATATATGTGTACATACACGTATCTGTGTATGAACTTGTTAAATTTCTCCAGATCTAGATCTTTCCTAGTATTTCTTGATTATTTTTTCCTCTTGGAGGACAGAGTGAAGATGACAGCTCACCAACTTGACCTCATATTTTCATGCACATCAGTTTAGTATGTTGGAAAAATAAAAAATCAAAGCTGCCAGCCTCAAAATTTGACTTAGCAAGATTATCTGTAGTAAGGGAACTATTTGGTGAGGCAACCTTGCAATTCAGCATTATTTGCTTTTAGTTCTCAACAAACATTTTTCATTAATATTTTATTTCTCAAGCTAAAGTCATAATAATAAAACAGTTGTTTACAAATATCCGAGGTGACCTATTTATAATGAATGAATGTTGCTGAAATACACAGAACTCTAAATTTGGAATTCTTCAATGACAGAAAATTACATTTTCTGCACAAAAGATCATAACCTATGTCATTTGAGATAATGTTGTAGTCTATTGGTTGGACTGCCACATTTTAAAGTTAAGTAAAATGTGCACCTCACATATACCTAATTTTTCAGTTTTTATGCATTATAGGATATTATTAATGTCTTTTAACCCAGCATGTTTCTAGCCTAAAGGAACTATTTATATTCAAATGAAAACAACATAAATCATGCTTTATGGTTTGGATGGAGAAAAATAGAAACCATCTTGAAACTCTTAAATGGAGAGATGAAATTTATTGGCAGACTTTCATTTTTAAAAATATGATTATTTGGGGCAATAGAAATACATCTTTAATCAAGATACATTTTCTTCCTGGGAGATTCTATCACTAAGCAACAATCGCAGTTAGATGAGTTGATGAAGCATTCTGCATACATGTGTGCCTGTCTTTGTATTCTACTAAGAGATTTTACCCTTCACTTTTTAACCTAATGGTTATTAAAGATGGATATCTGATACCATCTACAGATTTTTTTCCAATTTTATCTTGGCATCAAATCTAAAGAAGATACATATGTGTGTGCATGGTATAGAACCAAAAAGCTTCATGAAATTCACCTCTGAACAGATACTATTTTGGTCTGACAGAGTGTATCCTCTGATGGTGTTGTTCACCACCTGGCATAGTAAAAAGTCTTATGTACTCATTTGTTGAAGTAAATGAAAGACCGCAGTATAGACACGCAGGTGAGAGAGGGTTGTGCAACAGATGAAACTAGACTGAGACACTGCGTGGTTTTCTTCCTTTAACAGTTTTCTCCAAGGGAAACATAGCCTTGGTGCCTTCTTGCAGAATGGAATTGAAGGCCTGAGAGATCAATGACCATTCTTCCTCTTGTAGCAAGGATACCAGCAGTCCTTCCAACCTATGGGAACCTTCCTTACCTCTCCAAAGACCCTATATCCAGATACAGTCACAGTGGGGGCTAGAACTTCAACATTCAACATCTGAATTTTAGGGAGACATAATTCAATCCATAACAGACATTTAAGAAGAATATTTAAACCCCAGGCCTCTATCAACTTAGATGGATACTTGACCTGTCCATTTAGTATAAAGTTGTGACTCGATGCAGTCACCTATTCACATAAAACCCATAAGATGACTTTGGGTTTGCGTTTGGGTTGGAGATGGTTTTGTAATTATGAATCCTGTTGATTCTATTACAGGCAAGTGGCAAAGTCACTCATAGGAGTGATGTTCCTGCTGCCAAGCTGCTGACATCTTTTGCACCTGCCCTGAGGTCAACCCTTTAGTTGTGTGACTGGATTTCATTGTTCCAAAGGGTCAATATCAGAGCCAGTCTAGGTTAGGTCAGCTACAAAGACAGCAACAATTTGATCGAAATAAGGAGAAGTAGAGTTGGAAAAATAAAACTGGTATATAGATATATTTTTAACAGGCTCTTGTAGTAAAAAAAAAAAAACTCAATTTTAGCAGATTTTCTGTGGACTAAGTAATACCCCATTTTTAGCAATGAGAAAATCGAAGCAGTTATTTCATAAAATCTCTGAAATTGCTAAATGAATTAAGCTTTGTTTCAAGCTTGTGTGTTTTTCTTTGAGGTTCTGTATTTATATTATTTGTAATAGATCCGTAAGATAACAAATAACAAAACAAGATAACAAATATCTAAATATAGCTTTCACATTTTACAGATTGCTTTTTGACCACAGGGAGGTTAATATAATTCTGGTTATTTCTATATGAACTTTTTGGCATCTTAAAATTTGAAATATTTTCTGGGACCTGTTGCTCCAACAGGTTAATTCTCCACCTGCTAGTGTCAACATCCCGTATGAGTGTCAGTTCATTCCCTAGCTATTCCACTTCCCCTCTAGCTCCCTTATTATGGCTTTGGAAAATAGCAGAAGGTGGTTCAAGTCCTTGGGCCTCTGTGCCCATGTGAGAGACCAACAAGATGCTCCTGGCTGCTAGCTTTGTATCGGCTCAGCTCCAGATGTTGCAGTCCTTTGGGAAGTAAACCAACAGATGAAAGATCTCTCTCTCCCTGCCTCTCCTTGTCTCTGTACTTCTGCCTTTCAAATAAACATAATTTTTATAAATTTTAGTAATTAAGTAGCAGTTTCAGCCCATCCCACAAATACTCATAAAAAGCCAATTTTTTTTTTTTTTTTGCAAAGACTGTAATAGCACTACTGAAAGTAAAGAGAATACTCTGTTCTTAAGCAACTCACAGTATAGGGGAGATGAAAATGGAGATCAAATGCATGTAAGTCGCAGCTGTTAAGGCCTTCTTACAAAGTGACCAGGCGCTTGGGCAGTTAAGGAATGGGTGGCTTTTTCACGGAAGCCTGAATACCTGAGCATGTTACCTTGACTCTCAATGTAGATAGTAGATCATACAATCCATGTTCAACACAGTTTCAATAAGACCAACCAAAAAAAGTCACGAAGTTAAACACAAATATAAAAATGGGATGTAACTGATCAGAAAATTTCAAAAAAATAAACATTTTCTGAATGGCTGCAAGTTTTGTGTGAACTATTAACAGTACAGTTAATAGCCATTTTCCATTGATCCACCAAACTCAAATGAAATATACAATCTTATTTAGAGATAAACACAATGCAAAAATATGTAACATTGTGGTCCTTATTGAAAGTTCTATGGGTCACTTGTTGGATACAGAGATGTAAGGCAAGAACTTCTACTGCACTGGTAAATAAAATACTGCTGAAATTACCTGCCAACAAAAAGGTTTAAATGACATGGTACCCCCAAGGGTACTCTGATAGATCCAGTTCACCAGTGTCAGGAGAAGATACTGAGAGATCTTAGTTCTTTATTAAATCTAATATTTTTCTCTTACTAAGAAGTATGCCTAATTGAATTCACCCACAAATCATACAAAACTGTAGGAGATGGAAAAATTATGTATGTAACTGTAAGTGGCTAGTACATGTTTAATAATCAGTCATCAGCTGTCTGTCCACAGCACTCTGCGGATATGCAAATGTGTCTTTGGGATGCTTAAGGAAACATCTGTGGTGGCAGAATAGTGGCACCATTTTCAAATCTATCCATTTTAAGAATTAGTGCTGGGCCTGGCACAGTAGCCTAGCCGCTAAAGTCCTCACCTTGCACATGCCAGGATCCCATATGGAAGCCAGTTTGTGTCCCAGTGGCCCCACTTCCTATCCAGCTCCCTGCTTAGGACCTGGGAAAGCAGCCAAAGACGGCCCAAAGCCTTGGAGCTCTGCACCCATGTGAGAGACCCGGAAGAGGCTCAGGCTCCTGGTTTCGGATCTGTGTGGCTCCAACAGTTGCAGCCACTTGGGAAGTGAGTCAACAGACGGAACATCTTTCTCTCTGTCTCTCCTCCTCTCTGTATATCTCACTTTTCAATAAAAACAAATTTTAAAGAATTAAGGCTTCAATATATGAATTTTGGAGGACAAACAGAAACAATTCAGACCATAACAGGCATATAAATTCTATCTAGCTTTGTGCTTCACTAGAGCTTCACTTCCATGGCAACTACAGCATTTTGATTTAATTCAAATATATATTTTAACATATGTACAGCCACAACCAATATCTGTTTTAATTTTCACCTGTAAGAAACAAGTTTACAATGACCATTCTTCCAGCTAAATCCTTGTACTTCTCGCGTTAGCAAGAATGTAGATATTTTAGACAGACTTCTGTTAACTCTTCTCTTCAGAAACATAAATTATGTAGCATTAAAATTTCATAAGAAAAGCTAATATTTTCAGTCCTTTGTGCATCTATTTTATTTAAAGGATGTTATGCACATAGTAAACTGCACAAATCTTAAATGTATGGCTTGATGGAATTTCATCTATTCGCATAATCACCCAGAATGCTGTCTTGGACCACCCTGCAGTCAGCAGCCCCATCCTCAGAGATAAGTGCCTTTGAACTTCATAAAGTGAAATCCTCAGTTTGGGTTAACTCTTTGGTCTTGATTTCTTTCAGTCAGTACAATTTAAAGATTCATACATGTTCTTGTAAATTTTGTAAATTGCTGACAAGCATTCTGTATGTCATAATCTATCCTTTCTTTTTGTTGATAGATTTGGGTTGATGAATAAAATTGCTGTTTACGTAGCAGTGTAATTCTTGGTGACTATGAACATTAATTTCCCTGGTACACAGATCAAAGTCAAATTACTGGTCATGGGAATATTGCACGTCACTTTATAAGAAACTATCACATTTTCTAGTGTCTGTGACATTTTATGTTCCACTTGTGATACATCAGTGTTCTGAATGTGTTAGATATGTCTTATCCTTCACTTGGTATCACCATTATTTTGTTTTGGGGTATCAACGGTTTACTCAGCCATCCTGGACACCAGGTTGTCTCCATTTGTTCACTTTTCTTTTCAGCCTTGGAAAAAAAAAAGTGTGTTGTTTGAAATGAGCCTAAATGGCTGGTTTTGAAAATATTCTACATAGTGAAAGAAAACATTCATATTATACCCTGTACTTAGTCTTGCTTTTTATAGGTTAAAATAACCCCCCCAAAAAAAACCCTCATGTCCATACAATTATATAAAACATTTATTTTTCCCCTATTCATTCATTCTAAGTCTAGTATTTTGATTTCATTTTCTAATTCCAGTTAATTGTAAGTTTCTTTAAGTTGTAAATTTCATAACTTAGTTTGTCCAATGGTAATACTTATACTCGGTTTATGCTGCTACAGGTAGGGCTGCCTCTCCTGCTAATTATGTATCCATTCCAATTTTATTGCCTTCATCTCTGCTTTAGATTGTGTTGGCCACCATTTATTTCTAATGTTCATTCAGAACTGAACCGCTAGGAGTCTGGGTGATTTAGGGAAAACAGACATTGTCATTTCCTTTTAAAACAAACTGGTGCTTCAGTGCTGAGGAGGGAGGGCACATAGTTGGCTTTCATGATTTTTATGGAGACATCATTGTGGACCCTGTCATTTTCCTTCCCTTTCAACCCCGTAAACATGGATCCAGAAACCTCTAAACAGCCAACTGAAAAATTCAGAGCTAGCCACAGTAGCCAGGGGAATACTTCTGGAGAACTTTCTCTCGTCATTTAGCCCAGTTATTTTGTATAGAGCTTTCTTAACATCTCTCTCCCCACAGAGATCTGACTCTCTTAATCTGTATCAGATGTGAGGAGGAAGCCTTGCGTTTATCTTGGACTTTGTCATAGCTGAGAAAATAAGCATACACAGCTCTTTTCTTGCTGTTGGCAAGTGCTGGATTGTATTTTGGCTGTTACCCTAGCCTCATGTAGTTCAGAGCATTCTGTTGGAGTTTGATGTTTTACAGAGCCTGGGGTACTGACACACCCAGTAGGTACTTTAATGAAGACATTTCTGTGATGATGTTAGCCCACCTAGGTCGAAATCAAGTTCGCTGATGGAACTGAGAGGAAAGATCTAGAGATCTGCTAGCCGTGGGATATCAGGAGTGTAGGTTCTCCCTGCAGACTGCCAGAGTGTGCCTTCCTCTTAATATCAGTTGAAAAAAAATGGACAAGCAGACTTTGAGGAACAACAACAAGCAGATGAACCCAGATTGCTTGCATTTATTTTTTAAAAAAGTTTTATTTATATTGGAAAAGGCAGATGTACAGATAGGAGGAGAGAAAGGAAGGTCTTCCATCCATTGATTCGCTCCTCAAGTGGCTGCAATGGCCAGAGTTGTGCCACTCCGAAATCAGGAGCCAGGAACCTCCTCCAGGTCTCCCACAGTAGGGTCTCAAGACCTTGGGCCATCCTTAACTGCTTTCTCAGGCCACAAGCAGGGAGCTGGATGGGACATGGGGCTGCTGGGACACAAACCAGAGCCTACAGGGGAAGCCCAGGACGTGCAAGGTGAGGCCTCTAGCCGCTGGGCCACCCTGCCAGTCCCACTTGCATTCATTTTAATCTCAGCATTTATGAATTACAATCTGTAAGACAGATAACTGCATTTACCAAGTGGGTGATTTGCCAAAAAGTCATTGAAATTCTCCATTCTTTCAATGAAAGTTGCTGCTAACAATGTCCAAGGATCCTCTTGTTCCTGAGGGTGCTGTGAGGCTGCAGAGCTTGTTGTACAAGTACACCACTCAGCACTGTATAGCTGGTGTAGGTGAAGGCTGAGCAAGCTGCTGTATAGCTTGGTTCCCTGTGTGAGTGGAGATGACCCAAACACCTACCTCCCACAACGGTGACCATGATTCCAAGGGAGATAAGCCATTCTGTTTTCTCCTAGGCGCCATAGTCATAGTTCCTCTGAAGGGTTTCTTCTGTGAGTTATCCTTGTGATGTCTGTGCTAATTGGAATTTTATTACCTAGGAGGCATCTTATTGGAATAAGGAGGAAGACAAATGAAAATGGACTTTTAATTGAATATAACGCCTTCGTTTTATTGAAATAAGATTCTAAATCAAATCTGTGGACAGTATAAGGATATTTTGACAACACAATTTCATATAAAAGAAGAAAATAAATGACCCATATGCTCACTATGCAGATATAATCATTTTGTTTTATTTTCAATCAGCCGCTGATACTTTTATATTCACAGATTAACTTCGTTTATTTATCAGGTTGTGAATGTGCTGTATAAATCATTCTGATCCCTTTTCATTTGCTACTCAGTTATAAATGCTTTCCTTTTATTAGCTAGAGTTAATTAGGCATCATCTTATTCATTCCATAATATCATTTGGATGTATTCTTTTTGATCTGTTTATCTTTAACAGATTATTGAACATGGTCTTTTAAAATACTTTTCATTTGTACAAATAATGATGCAATAAATATCTATGCTCAGGCTTAAGTTTACAAAGTTTATTTCCTTAGGGCAGGTTTCTAAATGTGTAACTACTAGGTCAAGGGATTTGATTATTCATGTTTTGAGGTGAGCTCTATAACTCCCTGCAAATTGGAGTACTCTGGGATGTGTGTTTCATCCGTTCTGACATCGGCATTGATTGACCTCTTTTTTCTGGTCCATGCAAATTTTAGACAACCAAGTACTATGACTATTTTTACTTACGTTTCATCATGGGGTACCTAAATGTTTTGTCTTGGGCTTGCTTATTAAAGGTATTTGTCCCTTTTTCAAATGTCTTTTCATGTCCTTAACCTGATTATCTAAGAATCAGTGTTTTTCTTATTTGTGTGATTTCTCAAAAGAGAGAAGAATGTTAGGCCCAGATTTGTAGTAGTCACTAGAATATGTCTTCATTTTTTTTCTAATTTCAATTATTATAAAATTACACAAAAATAGATGAGAACTTGTAGTTAAATGTTTACAACTTTTCCATTTTTTTCTATTGTGTGTAAGTGTAGAAGTTATTGACGCTGTAGAGATTTGGTAATATTGAGTCTTGTTTATTTCTGTTTTTTTGGGGGTGGGGGAGGAGTTTATGTATACCAAAACATCTATCTATAATTTAATGCCTTTAGATAAACTAAATGCCTTTATGGGGAAAAATGTTTTGTTTTTGTTTGTTTTGTTTTAATTTTTTTTTTTTTTTAGCTTGTAGTTCTATAGGTCATTGAGGTAGCCTGGATTTAAACATAAATTCCTGGCTATTTCAATTCAGGTTAAGTATCACTTATCTGAAATGCTCTTGGAATAATAATAATAAAATTGTAAACTCGTGCTGAGAAAATTTTGGATTTCTGAGAATTTTGAATGTGAGGATTAGGGATCCTCAAGCTGCATGTACTTGGTTGTGAAAGCAGGTAGTTCAAGTGGATTCCAGTTCTGTAACCTAGGGATGCAGTTACACTTAGGAAAATCATGGTCAAGGAGTATTCTTCAATGCCTCCTCAGTAAATCAGTGTTTAGTCACAGCAGTTGGACGTCTTGGCCTGTATGGGATGGTAGTCACAATGGAAACCTCTAGTGCTCAATGAATGTTACCTGTGGAAACCTTAGGGTTGAGAACTTGTCTGCCCTATTTCCTCATCTGTTCATTGAAGGAGTTGAACTGAATTTCTAAGGAGCTCTACAGCCATGATGTTATTGGGTCTGGTGTAGGAAAACAGCTGTGCACAGATAAAGTAGCCTTCACTACTTATTTTCCAGTCTGCAGAAATATAGACTGCACATCTATACTAAAAGAAGCAGGAAGTAAGGGTTGATGGTAAGAATGAAGAATTACAAGAACCACACCACCATCAGCACCTTCCCTTTTAGACAAAGTTCAGCAGCTTTTCTTTTAAGACATTTATTTTTATTTGAAAAGCGGAGTTAACAGAGAGGGAGTGGGAAAGAGACAGAGTGTGTGTGTGTGTGTGTGTGTGTGGTCATCCACTGGCTCACTCCCCTGGTTAGAAGCCACAAACCAGAAGCTTCTTCCTGGTCTTCCATGTGGGTATAGGGGCCCAAGCACTTGTACCGTGTTCTGCTTTCCCAGATGCGTTTGCAGGGAACTGGATTGGAAGTGGAGCAGCCAGGACTTGAACTGGTGCCCATATGGGATTCTGTTGCCACAAGTGTTGTGCCACAACACCAACCCCTATAGCTCTTAAGAAAGCAAACTGGCCACCCCTTGAAAGATCCCTTTGCGTTTTAAAGCATCAGGAGGTTATTTATTCATGTAAGTCTATAATCCATCATCAAAATCTTCATCTTCAATTGATTTTGAAATTCAGAATCTCTGAGTTCATGAACTCAGAGTACATGAACTGAGTACATGAACTAAATTTAGTGTAATATCTTTAGTAGAATTGGGACTGCACTCCTCATCTATCACATTAATGTTTTTATATCAGAAATTATGAATATTCACAGTGAATTGAGTGGCATTAACTGTAACTAACCCCGCTTAGTTTCATGACAGGTGCAAGTTTTGCCAGCATAGCTTTCTGGATTATAGAAAGTACATATGGGATCATGAGCCTTCATAGTGCTTTCCAATTCACCATACTGAATTTATCTTCTCAAATCTCAGATATCATTAGGACTCCTCTGCACAAATCTCTCACAGTTGTTCTTGGCAAAGACACTAAGACTCGCACTGGTGTTACATACCTTCTGTCTTGTATCTCATCCAGCTGTATAGCATTACTTCCTTTCTGTCTCGACTTTAAAGCTGCCACACAATATTCTTCACTTGGATCCAGCTGCATTTACCTACTCAGTGTATTGCAGATTCATTTACATCCTGATTTTTAGCTGGTTCTCTAGATGTGGCAATTCTTGTGTCACATTTCTGCTTACTCCTAGCCCAGGTTTCTTCTACTATTTTACTCACCTTCCATTTTCACAGTGGTAGGATTTAGGGCATTCTCTGAGGTCTTCCTGATGGGAGTGACTCTTTGTTTGGTTCAGCCTGTTTAATCCATATCTTTGAGTCCTATTAAAGACTGCTGGCTATTAGAATAGCTTATTCTTCGGTGTGTGTATCCTCCACTCAAACAGGAGCTCCTAAACTAGAGACTACTAAGTGCTCATAGGCATGATATGATGCTTGTTGGAATGCATATTCCTGGGTCGTCATTGTCTTCCTCCCAAGAGACTGGTTTTATGTAGGGTTGGTTGACACCTAAGTAATTGCATGCAAGTGTGGGAAAGCTTGATATAATATAAGCCTTGTTGATATAAACTCCACTTTATCTCCTTGACTATGAGAAACCTGATGGCAGACCCTGTTCTTGAAACAAATAATTACTTCAAGCCTCTAGAATGAGAACTTAAAAATTGACTTTACATTTGTTACATCAATATCAGTCCACACAGAAATGCTGTCTTTTCTTTTCATTTCTCCTTTTTTGCTGTAAGATTCTATTAGAAATGAAATCAGCAACACGGTAGTGACTAGCATATAGTTCTAATAACATCTGTCCAGGAGGTTTCTTGGTAGAATAAAACTTGAGTCAGTCATGCCTTAATAATATTGAAATATGGGAAATAGGCATGACCAAGACCAAAAGAGCCAAGTACCACTGGGCTGGTAGACTGAAACCCAAGCTGAAAATACTGGATTGTGGTCTTGTAGAGGATGAAGAATTCCTCCAGTCATCTTCCCCCGAAGGACATTCATTTTAGAATTATTGCTGCCTATTCTATATTTAGATTTATCATATTGGAGAGAGTTCAGTTGTCACCCATACTTAAACCCCAGTAAAGATATCCCCTCACTTTTCTTTTGGGTTTCTAGTAATAGTGCTATTGATGAACCTAATAATGTGACTACTGTTCAGTGAACTATGTCTTCTGGAAGTGTGTTCATTACTTTATCTAATTCTCTGGTTTACCATTCTTCAAGATAACCCTAGAAAAAAGTGTTGTTGCATCATTTACATCGAGAACACAGACCTTGTGAAGAGGGCAGGATATCAGGCCCAGTGAGCTATCTGAAAGTTTCATTCTCTGATAGTGTCCCAGCTGCCACATTCAAGGTTCTCAGCATCCCAGCTTACATATTTGAAGTGCCATTGTCTCATCCACTTAACATAGTTGTACCTTTGCACATGCCAAATATGGTGAGTGTGTCAGAACTATCTGTGTGTCAGGACCTATGTCCGGCATCATTTGGCATTTGGAAAGCTTGCCTAGACTGAGGACATAACACTGTGAATAGCTGAATGTTACCACGGGTTTTAAGAGAATTCATTACAACTCCTACTATCCTCCTTCCTTCCACTGGACACAGAGGCCTGTGAACCTCAACCTGTTGTTTAAGTCAGAGCTAAAAAATGGGTGCTGTAGTTGGCATTCAAGCACATTGCATTTAAATCACTTCAAGTCACTCTTCTGTAGTGGGACAACTAGTAATAAACAGCCTAATGTAGGAATTCTTTGTGGTTTATAGTTGGTTTCATTGCTGTAGTCAGTCATTTCACAAGGAAATTAAAAAAAGTGCATGTTCTGTTCCTTGCTCATTGGCTGTTGATATTGGAAAATACCTCTTTGACTAGCTATAAATTAAACCATTTTCAGTGAGGAAAACATTTCCAAAAAACAGGTAAGTGCTTAACACATAGACCTAGACCACAGTTGGTGATTAAAATAAAAGTAGAGGTACTGACTTGACATCGTTTACTCAGAAAGAAAATTGTATTTGAGGTCAGAACTCACACGTAACAGGTAAGGAAAAATAGCCAACCAGGCTCGAAGCAAATATCATAAAGTCAAGAGGGATAATAAGGGAACAGTTGGAGAAATTTTCCTGAGCATGAAAAACGTGAGAAGCAAAGACAAGAGTTAGAGTGGAAAACTTTAAAATTGAAGTTTCAAAGAAATTATGCAAGCAGGAACCCGCCCCCGCCCCCCAGCCATCAGTCTTCTGCTTGGTAATCACCACCTTGTGGCACAATACAAAACTTCCTTAGCCTGGGTAAAGAGGAGCTTGTGTCCTTGCCCCACTTGCCTCTGAGGAAGAGTTATGAGACAGACAGCGGAGTGTCATGCTTTAGTATGTAAATACTCTGTAAACGTACACAAGTGAGCAAACTTTCAGATGATGAGTATAGCCAAAAAAAAAAAACATGCATTAAAATATGCATTGGATGATGTGATGTGCTTTGAGCTTTTCCAGCTAGCATTGCCTTTTCTGTCCCTGATAGACACACCTGCCCCGGCTCTCCAGTTAACTAGACTGTCTCTAGTCTAACCTACCCTGGCTACCTGGTCAGTATTTCCTCTTGACCTAAATTCAGACTGATACAGCATCTTCTAGTACACTCCTTCAAACATCCCCTCATGGCTAACTGCACCATCCTATGTCACCTTCTTCAAGCTGGGTGTATTACTGTTGACCTTGTTCTTCCAATCTAGTGGAAGTCCTCAATTCCACTAGATCTTCTTGATTTCTAAAATGTAAGTCTTATTTTACTGGTTCTATCTAGTTTTCCAAAAATGAAAAAATTAAAAATCCAGATTCCTTAACATGAGTTCATCTGGTCCCATTTGATGTTACTCGCCTGTTTCTATGATCCTTGACCCTGATTGCCATTTTCATTTCTATATTGTCATCATGTTATATTACATGATCTTTTTTGTAAAATGACATTTCCTCAAAATAGTAATGAAAGATACAAAGTTCAAACCAAGAATTGTTTTATTGTAAAGTTTATTGGCTTTTTTATTTTTATGTTTTGTTTATTCTATTTTTTATGTTAAGCTTGAGTGAGGCTTAAGGAAGTCTATTCTGTGACTTTGGCATGCCCAGAAAGTGTTCATGGGCAGCTGTATGTTTTTTCCCTTTGGAGACAAGAGAATGGAGTAGCTAATCACTGAGGATCATCTGTAGTCCCAGTGACTATCTGTAGTCCCATGCTAGGATGCCATGTTGAGGGAAAAATTGTAATCAGAATTGGAAATTGCAAGTCCCTCTTCTGCATAGATGGAGTCCTCTTTGTTTTCATAAGGGGTTCATTACCTAACACTCCTATGTGCTTGGGGGTTCCCACCCTTGCCAGGAAGCATTGAGTTTCCCAGGCCTTAATCTCTGCTTCACCTCTCGCCAACTATGTGGCCCAGGCAAATTCCATGACCTTTGTATACTTCATTTCTACATCTCTGAAGTGAATTCAAAAAATGGTAGGTTCTTTAGGTGTGTGTGTGTGTGTGTATGTGTGTGTGTGTGTGTGTGTGAAGGAAAAGGGGCAGGCATTTGTTGAACATAGTTAACTTGCTGCATGAAACACCCCTGTCCCACATGTCAGGGTTTCATTTTCAACTCCAAATCTTTCCATTTTCCAAGCCAGCTTTCTGCTGATGAACATGTTGGGAGACAGAAAGTAATGAGTTCAAGTACTTGGATCTCTGCCACCCACATTAGAAACTCAGCTGGAGTTCTGGGCTCCTGGCTTAGGCCTGGCCCAGCCCCCACTATGGCAGGCATTTGGATAGTGAACTAACCAACAGATAGAAGGTACCTTACTCTCTCACTCACTGGCTTTCAAGTAAAGAAAAAATATCTTTCTAAATGCAATTCAGTAATTATTGTGCACAACACTTAGAATAGGACTTGACAACATAGTGCTTTCCTCCTGGCTATAGCCCTTGTTTTTGTTGTTAGAAATGTACTTACACATGAGAAATATGTCTTCCTTTGTTCTCTGCTATTATTAAATCAAAATGAGTAGCTTGGAGGCATTCAGTGTCTCTGGATAGTTGTCTGGGATCTGCAGCCACCATGAAGCATACAGTGGACAGGTGGCCCCATTCTATACCTGAAAGGTGAGTATACACAGACCCCCCTTTTGGCAGCCTGACAGTTGAGTTTCGTTCTTGGGCCCTCCTTCCTGCTGAATGTCTCCCCACAGAGCTCTGTAGAGCAGCACAATATGTGCAATGAGTCTCATTCTGCTCCCTGTTCACAACAGGGAGAGTTTTGTTTACAGTAATTGATTGTTGAGAATACATGGGGTCCACACAGCTCAATCCACTTTCTCTCCAAGCTCCTGTTTCATGACATCTTGGCCACGAGCCTCACACTTCATATCCCTGCACATGGTCCATCGCAGCTCATTAGTCTTCCAGTTTGTGGGCCAGATGGTGCCTGATGGGAGCTGCACAGCCCAAAGAATTATCCCTGATGCTGTCAGTGTGATGGCCAGGGTTCAGGTGCCTGCTCGACAGTGCGCTCAAATGGCTTATAGGAGACAACATCTATCCGGAAGCTGCCCTGCCTCTGGTGGAACTCTTCGGGAAAGGAGCCTTTCAGCTCAAGAGATGTGATTGGCCCAGGGCTGGGATTACCTTCTGAGGCTGCAGTCCTGGGATTTGTTCTTTTTCAGAATTAGCTCCCCCTTTACGGAGTTTAGAAACATCTGGCTCAGTTTCTGAATCCTCTGGCATCCTCTGAAATTTTTAAAGTAGAAAGAAGTCAATAAATAATAAAGTTAAAAATAAATACCCAACCTAAATCAGGACTTATGCCTAGAACTTTTCCTTCTTTCTGCCTCCTTCCACCCTCTGTTCTTCACTGCCTTTCTTCCCTTTTTGTCAACATATCTTTTTCCATGTCTTTTTAAAGAAAAATCATTTATGTATTACCTACTTAATGGCTGCCTGTGTTTGGGGGCATTGTGGATACATGGGTTCTCCTTTGAATCTTAGATTTCAGTATTGCTTTTAAAGTCCAATAGAATTCTAATTCTTTTGATATTTATTTCCCTTCTGTTGGTATTGTATTCTCTGCCATTTTGTTTGTCTTTTTGTATATGCCCCTTTAAAAGACAATTTCTGTTGTCATTTCAGTCAAATTAAGAGCAATCATAAGTAAAAGTATGTATGCAGACCACTTTATTGATATGGAATTGGATTAACATTTTTTACAGATTTATTTATTATTTTTTTTTTTTGGAAAGGCAGATCAGATTCACAAAGAGAAGGAAAGAAATAGAGAAAGATCTTCCATCAGCTGCTTCACTCCCCAAATGGCTGCAATGGCCAGAGCTGAGTGTGTGTGAAGCCAGGAACTAGGAGCTTCTTCCGGGTCTCCCAAACAGGTGCAGGGTCCCAAGGAACTGTGCCATCCTCCACTGCTTTCCTAGACCATAAGCAAGTTGCTGGAAGGGAAGTGGAGCACTTGAAACACGAACAGGCACCCATATGGGATCCTGGCACGTGCAAGGTGAGGGTTTAGCCAGTGAGACATCATGCTGGGTCCTGGATCAACTTTTTGATGAAACATGTGGATGACAAAGATATTGGTTTTACTTTCTAGACCTTCACTTGACCAGTTAAACTTAATTTTGTGGTGTGTATCTTGAAATGTGTGCTGAGTTGTGTTATATATCCAAGCTTAAAATACATTGGAGAACAGCTAAAAGATTAAAATGGTCTTTGTTGTAAAATATACACCAATTTCTTTTCCTCTCTGCTAGCAGGGTGCATTTAATACTGCAATAGTACCAAAGATTGGTTCTTCACAGGAAACTTGGATATACTTTGTAGGAAGCATCCACAGCCAACATCCCTGCCTTAAACATCCTCCCACACCCCTACTGTGTAACAAAGGGGTGGGTTTGGGGTTTTTTTTAAAGTATATTTTATGTGATAGGAATTTGTACTTGCTTCCTGAACCATATACTTATGGGGGTGTTTAATGTTGGAAAGTCATGGGAAATCTGAAACGATTTGCCTGAGTTCACTGAAACCTTTCACATCAGCACATTCTCGCTATTCTTCATTCCTGATGCCTACAGCAAAGTTTTAATAAGCCCTGTTTGCAAAACAAAAAGAGAAAACTGGTAATGGCTCAATGGAGAACCCCATTAATGTTTCAGACCACTGACTGTTGACTCCAAATATAGATTTTTAGGAAGGAGAGCTGAGGAGAGAAAATGTCTTCTAAAACATAAACCTTTTCATTTCTGCTATGAGGAGAGTGATTAAAATTGAATCGGAGGAGTAGAAATATTAATAGTAGCAATGTGTTCCAAGTAGGCTTGTTGGACATCTCTGAACTTCTGGTGGTAATAAGCTAGCAGAGTCAAAATTTTGTTCATTTTGAGAAAAATCAGATGGTTACATGACCTAAGCAATTTTTTTTTTCCAAGAGGAAGATCTTCCGTCCACTGATTCACTCTCCAAGTGATAGCAATGGCCAGAGCCTAGTTGATCCAGAGCCAGGAGCTTTTTCTGGGTCTCCTACGTGGGTGCAGAGTCCCAAGACTTTAGGCCATCCTCAACTACCTTCCCAGGCCACAAGCAGGGAACTGGATGGGAAGCGGGGCAGCCAAGATTGGAACCAATGCCCCTATGGGATCCTGGCGTGTGCAAGGCTAAGACTTCAGCCACTAGGCTGTTGTGCCGGGCCCATGACTTAAACCTTTTGACAGAAGATACACCTAACTGGGTCAGCATTTGGCCTACTTGCCATGACAGCTGTAAGGACACTTGTGTGTACTAATTTCAAATTACCTGCCTTCCACCTCCTGTTCTGGCTCCTGACTCCAGCTGGAATACAGATTCTGGAAGGTAGCAGGGATGGCTCCCATACTTGAGTCTCTGTTGCTCAGGTGGGATTATGCGCCCTTTATCAACTGTTGCAGTTATCTGGAGAGTTCAGCAGTGAATGGGGTATCTCTTCTCTTCCTCCTTCTCTCTTTCAGTGCTTCTCAAAAAAAGTAATTAAAAAAAAACCCACTATGATTAAATGAAACACCAAAGGGTACAGAAAGGATGTGTCTGATACAACGATGTAAGAGATTTTTCACTGAAGCCTTAACTGTCAAGAGTTGACAGATATGTGGAGACAAAAGACTTTTTCTGCAGAAATATATTCTCACACAGGCTATGAACCCTGACATCACTTAGTATAAAGTTTTTATCAGATGAAATTCCATAGTTCAGAAATTCAGCACAGGGAGTCTGATGCTCTCAATGAAATTTTGATTGCCTCTCGAGACAGTACATAAAGCAAAATGCAAAAGCTCAATACCTATGGATTAGATTCCAGGAACAGCAATGTATTCTGAAATGCTTTCCTGGGACCTGGGAAACTTGCCTTTTAATACAGATTTATCTTTGTATAGGTTGCAAGTCATTCCCAATGACTTTGTTGGTAATATTTTCTTAATTCTAAGTTAACTAAAACATACATAATATAAAGTGATTTAGAGTCATGATGGCATTACTTTAAATGTAAGAGAAAAGTTTAGACTTTATAAAGTGTTGAAGAAAAGATATATATATTTAAATTTAATATGAAATGACAGGAGATGGTGCAATGGTATATCAGGCTAATCCTCAGCCTGCAGTAATAGCATCCGTTTGGGTACCAGTTCATGTCCCAGCTGCTCCAGTTCTGATCCAGTTCCCTGATTATGGCCTGGGAAAACAGCAGAGGATGCCTGAAGTCTTTGGACCCCTGTACCCAGGTGGGAGACATGGAAGAAACTCCTGGCTCCCAACTTCAGACCAGCCCAGCTCTGAACATTGTGGTCATTTGGGGAGTGAACCAACAGATGGAATATCTCTCTCTGTGACTCCCCTCTTTATAACTGACTTTCAAGTAAAATAAGTATTTTTAAAATGACAGGTCATAAAAGTGAATTATTGTTAAACCACAAGGCAAGTAATGCCGTCAAATTACAGATTAGGTAGTCATTTGGTCTGATGGCTTGGATGCTGGTTGGGAAAGCTGTATCCCAATTCAGCATATCTGGGTTGAGTTCCTGCTCCACTCCTGAGTCCAGCTTCTTGTTCATGTGCTCTCTGGGAGGAAGCAGGTGATAGCTCAAGTATTTGGGTCCCTGCTACCACGTGAGACAGTTGGATTGAGTTCCCCTCTCCCACCCTGAGTTTGGCCCACCTTTGGCCATTTTGGGCATTTGGGGAGTGAACCATCAATTGGGAGCACTTTCTCTCTCAATCTGTCAATCAGCTCATAAGACAACTTTTAAAAATTATTTTTAAAAAAGAATGAGAACATCCAAACTGTTGACAAATTTTGGGTATCAAAGACTTTCCAGAGATGGTTATTATGATAACCAACATGTATTGATAGCTTGATATATGTCAGACCCTGAACTATAAATCATTAAATACATTGCCTTATTATGATCCTTATAGCAACTCACATTTATAGTTACCATTATCATTTATATCTTATAGACAAGAATATTTGGCATAAAGTGTTTCATCTTAAGATATAGAAGTAGGGAGTAGATAAGACACTTGGAGACAAATGTGTTAGACTCCAAGCAAAATATTCTCAACCAGAGCCAATTCAGGATTACATCAAAGAGTTAATATTTAATTTTTTCAACAAGTTAGTGTACAAAAAGTATTTATCAGATTGCTCTGCCCTGACAGAGAGCCTAGGCAGGCTGAGGAGGTCAAGGATTGGAGCAATTAAGTAAGGAGACCAGGCATTGTATAAACACTGAAGAGACTAAGCCTTACCCTGGATGAGAGCTCATGGAGACCGAGTTCAAATATCTAAGGACCATACGTGAAAAACCAACCATATTTATACCTTGGGATTTGAGAATCACAGTCCTATGTCTCTGTATACAGAGTAAATGAGTATTCATCCACAAGAGGCAGTGTTTCCCGTCGCCAGATAAGGTCAAGTGATATGGATGCCATAGCAGAAATTCACAAGGCCTGTGCTCTTTAGTGTTCTTTTTATCTAAAATATTTAAGAGTTCAACAGTATTAACAGGAGATCAGTTTGAATTCAACTGAAAGAACAAGGAGGAGTTCCGGGAGTAGGCTGACTCTGTACCGACGTCTGGGAGAAGGAATGACACACATTTGTGAGCTGCCAACAGGTCAGACTGCCCTTAGTCATAGAGAAACCAGGAGACCCAGAACTAAACCTGAGTCCATGACCTTGTGAAAGTCAGCCCTTCTTGACTCCTTAGGGACCTCCTTCTCTCCCACCCTGGAAGTGTGATGGGGTCTCAGGCCTCCTGTTCCCAGCCTTTTCAGAGTCCAGATGGGCCACTCCTGTATCAAGCCTGCCCAAAATGGGCAGTTTGCCCTGTGGCCATTGAAGCAAATGTAGGAAAACAAACATTCTGCTCGATACCCTTATTTGGTGTCTGAGGAAGATTCACCAGAATGTGAAGACTGGACTTCTTCAGTAACATGTGGCGAAGAGGCAGGCCTGACAGCAAAGCTCTCAGTTCTAAGATACCAGATGTTTGCTCTTTTAAAGAAGCAGTGCTCTTTGGTGGGTGTACTATTAGATAGATCCCAGAAACTTCCTGGTTGTCCCAAACTTATAGAGATGACACATAGAGTTGCATTTTATCCTGAGTGACCAGGTTGAAGCCTTGAAACTTCCAATAGATGTGTGGTTTTTCTTTATCTGGGCTAAAACGGGGTACTAACCAGGTAGAGCAGCTGGTTTTGGCAAATTGAAGAAAGTTTCTTGACTTGCATTTCCTGGGGGAAACTTCCTGATGCCTCCTGCTGCTTTCTTACATGTTCCCTCGTGCCATTTTTCACTGAGTTTTAAACATAGGTGTTTCTTGTGTGACGTTAGACATAAAGGCAAGTCATAGTGAAGAACTTTAAAATGCAGTATTTTATCTTGAATATGTCTCTCACAGGCCCAAGTATGTAAACAGAGGGTTTATATAAAGAGTATTAGTAGCAAATGTTACAGATATGCATGATTTTCTCAATAAATGCATCTTTTTGGAAAACTGGTGTTGATGACTGCTTTGCCAGGAGACTTGCCTGGAGGCCAGGGCATTCAGTGCCTGAATGCTTGGAAAGTTACAGAGGCCCAGTCCTTAGAGCACTGCATCAGTAAGTGCTATGTGCTTATTCTCGACTCTTGGCTGAGGTGGGCAACGCTTTGTTTTTTGGTTTTCGGTTTTTTATTGCTTTTGGAAAGGGGAGTTATATCAGAATGACTGTGCTTTGCAGGATAAAAAGTCAAGATAAATTTCCTCAATATTTAAAATGAAAATGTGTTGGCTCAGAATCAGAAATACTTCTATTCTGACATTTTCACTGTGAGTGAAATGGAAATTTAAAGATATTTGCAACTATTCTTCAAATCATATTAATCAAAATACTTTAACATTTTGTATGAAGATGTGAATGTATCCTGACATAAGGAGATAGTCCCTTTTTTCCCCTAGCATACCTTTTGAAGATTAGATGAACTGTATCCAGTCTCGCTCCATAGAACACAAGTAGCTGATGGCCCATTAAGTCCCAATGGCTTACTGGAGCTTTCTCTGTCTTCTCCTCCTACTAAATAAGAAATACTCTTTTGGCAGAGAAAGCTATACAGTTGCTGCTAAAAAGCATTTATGAGGTTTCTTAAAAAGAGGAAAGCAGTCTTTAATAAAAGAAAGATTTTGTTTTCATTTTTGCTCTACCACTATCCCCAACCCCAGTTTTTAAACAGAACCTGTTATTTTGTTCTTTTGTTTGCCAGTTACTTGAGAGCTTGTGTTGTGGGAAAGTTCCAATTCAAAACATTTTTAAAAAGCATTCTTTCCTAAGGAACATAGTCTGACATTTCCATTTGTAAAGTGATCCCAGGGGAATTTAGACACTATGGAAGAACAAATATCGGGTCAGTTAGCAAGCTCTCAGACCGAAAACAGCACAATGAAGACTCCATGGAGCATACTGCCAGGCCAGCAACTTGAGTGGACCAACTCTGTAATCCAGGGTGCAGAGTAGCAGCCTTTGAACATGCTCAGTGTGGGGACCTAACGGGATTAGGAGTTTCCAAGACACAGGGTTCACTTAAGGCAGATTTCTCGGCAGTCACACACTTAATATTCGAGACTTTGACCACTCTTATGATTTATGGCATAAATTTTCAGGGTTTCCTCAGTCACGACTTTTGGCAGTATAATTTTTATTATCAAAACAATAGTGGTATCCTTGATAGGCTTATGAAAAGCAAAAAGGGATATCAGGTGAAAAACTAGATAAGTGTGTATAAAACATGGACTCGATATTCTAATATGGATTCATTAATAGTGGCAAATATTACAGAAATGTGCAAGATATTAGCAATGCAAGAAATTGGGTAAGTGTTGCAAAGGACATCTCTGTATGATCTTTATAACTTTTCTGTAGATCTAATCCTATTCCTTTTTGTTGTTGTTGTTTTCGATCTTATAACTTTATTTGGTTCTCATCCTTACTGACTGACTGTAGATTTTTGAAAGTGGTGACAGGTACACAGGCAACCAAAGTATAGAGCTTATTTAGCAAATTTTCATCCTCATTATGTTTTCTAGACAATCTCGTACAGATGCAGTATGGTGTGTTCCTTATTCCTTTGGCCCAGACAGCTTTATCAGTGCACACATCAGGAGTCTCCATCTCTTTCATGGCAAACTTCAGGATCTCTTTGAGCACCCAAGGAGTCCACTTCTTGAAGTCCTCTTCATGGATGCATTTGTGAATGTTGATGGTGTACCTGCAATGTTGCCGCCTCATTGATAGCAAAACAGTCCTTCTCGTTGCTCTTCCTTGCAGGAGCCATCTGTAGAATCTAAGCAGGAAAGAAAGAGTGTGGAGGACTGAGGGAAAGATAAAGCACCGTATCTAATTCTTTTCTAAACTAGTATTTTAAGACATACAGACTTAGAGAAAATCTGAAGTATGGAGAAGTAAACAGCATTAACAAAAGGTTTTGTATACATTCAGATACAGCTAAGTGTATATGATTTTAGGGGATACATACACATATTATTTCTTCATTTCCTTTGCCAAGTATTTCATATCATTATAATTGCCCCATAACATTCAATTATATGTAAATATAGCAGAATAAATTTACACAACCTCTTTCACTAGAATGTGACATCATGGCCTGCATATCATTATTATAAACAATTTCACAACTTAGCCACATGAATAAAACCTTGAGGGCAGGTATTGTGGCAAATTAAGCAGCCTCTTGGGACACTAGCATCTCATATCGGAACAGTAGTTCATGTTCTTCTTCTGACCCAGCTTCCTGCTAATGCATTCTGGGAGACAGCAGACGATGACTCAGATGCCTGGGTCCCTGCCAGCCCAGATGCAATTCTAAGCTCCTGGTTCCAGTCATATTTGCAGACATTTGAGTAGTAAACAGTGGATTGAATTAATCTATGTGTGTGTGTATTTCTTTTTACTTTTCAAGTGGCTGAAAATAAGTAGATAAAATGGAATTTGATCACATTCACTGTTACTCCCTCAGGAGTAACTTGTAGAAATAGTGTTCCTGGCTCAAAAGTTACAAAAATATGCGAACTTTCTAAATTATTGAAAGGTTTGATGTGCATGAATTGAGTTCTGTAGCAAGCTGAGATAATTATGTATGTGGAATTATATGAATAAGTGAATTTATAATAGGGAGTTATTGGGCTAGACCTTGTTATGTAAGAAGTTGAGACAACTGATTTAAAGGGTCTACATATTTATATCTATTGATTTATCTTGGAAACTTTGCTGAGAAGGAGTAGAGGTGGGGTAGGGAATCACTTATTTGTAAAGCTCTGTGCAGGCATGTGGAAAAGGGTGAGTAGATGCAGGTCAGTGCAGGCCTGGTAAGGAGAAGTACTCGAGAGACTGGAGCTCGTTGTATTCCTCTGAGTCCAAGGAGAAGCCTAAGATACCTCTGCCCAGGATTCAAGCCTGTCAGAGTTAGCACAGCTGAATGAGATCCTGCTGGTTAGGAATAGGTTCCTTTAAATGACCAGTCACAGAAATGGGACAGGCATCGATGGACCCTGCCACTTCAGGTGGGAATCTGTCTTGAAAGAAGGTACAGTGGCTCAAGATACAGGAAGGAGAAAACTAATACCACATTTGTGTCTTTTAGGCTGTAGCCAGCTGGTATCCTGTTTGGAGCAAATCAGTGTGAATCTTCCCATGTTCACAGGGACATTTGCATAGGTGCCTTGCACACCACACTGGCAGGTGATCACCAGCCCTTATAGACACAGCTCCTCTCCATACCTTTTAGGTAACTACACTCCAGACTGATGACCAGACCTGAGGCTCTCCTAATAGTACACTTTTTTTATGACCAAGAATGACAGCCTCAGTTATTAGCTTCTAAAAATTCCATTGCTGGAAGCAGACCTCACATCATTTCCTGTCAGTGCCCTGCCTTCAGGGAGTTTTGATAAATCCCATTCTAATCTTGCCACCTTCCATCATGAGGGACTATCAATATTAAATGGTGTTTCTCTGTTCAACTTTAGTGATTTGTGAATGTCATCTCTGTTGCTTTATTCCAATTTGATATTATTAACATTTTGTCTAGTTCCAAATATTCTTTCTATAAAATTTGAATGGCTTTTTCATGATATTTTGAATAGAGGTTCAAATATTAAATGGAGTGCCTCACTGAAGTCTAGTCCATAAATGGGGTTGATTTTCTGCAATAACTTGAGGAGTATCCCAGCATATACTGGATCTGCTGGCTGGAGCTCTGACCACCTACCTTGGCCCTGAGAATGTGGATTTAGAAACCTGAGGAGTGACAAAGAAGGGGGTGGGTCAAGAGTGCTGCCATGGGGTTTATCTTTGTGTTAGCAGTCTGTGAACACAGAATGCAACCTGAGCCTTTCCCCCATATGTGCATACTGTTGTGTGTAGATTTCCGGAACAATCCTCAGGAAGAGCACCTTTCTCTGAACAGCTCTCTGAGGGTAGCATCCCCTGTGAGGGAAGGTGTGTGGGAAGGCAAGCAGGTCCCAGGGGAGTGACACAGTGTCTTAAGTCATTGTATGTGAAACTGACAGCATATGAGGCTTGAGGCTTGGCTGCCCCACTTCCCTTCCAGCTCCCTGCTGATGTGCCTGGGAAGGCAACAGAACACAGCCCAAGTGCTCAGACTCCTGCCATCCATGTGGGAGACCTAGTTGGAGTTCCAGGCTTCTGGCCTCTGCCTGACCAATCACCAGCTGCTGAGGCCATTTGGGGAGTGAACCAGAAATGTAAAATATTCTCTTTCTCTCTCTCTGTAATCCTATCAAATAAATAAATCTTTTAAAAAATATCAATGTCAAAAGAATATAATAGTGTCTGAACAATCTCATTTTGTTTTGGATATTCATTGCAGCTTTAAGAAACACCCTTTTGGTAGATGACTATAGAAAGCGTTATGAAATGTGACGCATCTAACCTTTCAGATATCGGAATAGCACGACAGTGCTACTCTGCCAAGTAGCATCCTTGCCCTCTAGCTTTCCTTGTTCTCCCTTCTCGTCTCTTTAGGACTTGGATGTACAGAATTAGATTTACCATAATTGTTGGTTCCTGACATGTTCTTACCATTGAGCCCTACATGCCCACTTCTTTGTTTGTGGTCATTTTCAAGAAATTTTTTTCTATTAATAAATGAGAACTGGACTATTTCCAGGTTTTTGCTTGTATGTCTCTCCTTACCGCTGACTCTCACATATAGAGCCTGCATTCCCAGCACCAGATGGTAGAGAGTAGTGAATCATGTACCCAGACTCATATTGTTCCCTGAAGGCTTCCCAGCTACCACCTTTCCCATCCATCAGAGGTTTTCCCTCTGTGTGCATGTGAGACACTGAGCCTTAGATGGATAAACTTTCATTTTATCCATAGCATAGTGAACATGTGGATATGATCTACATATTTGTATGTCCCTGAGGTGTTAGAAATAGGATTAGCAATGAGAAAATGTCCAAGTCTTTGATCCTCTTCCTAGTTGCTGCATTTTTTGTAACGTCAGAAATGAATTCCTAGTGATTACTAGTAAGGAAACTTTCCACTGGTTTCCCTGGGGAATATTGTAAACAATATAGTGAATTAGGATGCCTATTTTTAGAGTGTTTTCCCAGTATCATTTAGCATGACTTAGAACATGAGAGTTCAGGAATGTCAGATCAGTCTTTGACTCAGACCCTGCGAGACGCTTTGCAGGTTGTCAAACCAAGTAATAGGAACAGATTCTTCATTTCATTGCTAAAGAGGAAGTATGCCAAGAGAATAAAAAGGAGCGCAAAACCAGATCACCTAAGCTTTACTCCTTTGTGAGTGGCAGATTGGGAGCTGACCGAGAGACACTTCCCATTGGGAGTTTGCTGCCCTGCCTTTACCCCTCAGGACCTGGCCTATACTTGTTTGGGGATTGGTATCTGCTTGGCTTTTTATTGTTCAGAGATGGCAGCTCCTGCCAACCAGGATCCTGTTTCTGTTTTGTAAAAGGAGTGCCTGGAGCACAGGGAAAGAAAGGCTATTTGAGGAATCAAACATTCAAGGGAGAAGAAGAAAATGGATTCTGTCCAATTGTTTGTACACTACTTCTGTGCTTTTCCTCATTTCTTCTTAAAATCATGAGTTGAAAGTGTAATGGAATTTCCATCAAGAAAACACATCTTGAGAGTCAGGTTAGATTAGATGTGAGCAAGGAAGTAAAAGTGTACCAAATGAGATCTTGGAGTCTGAATGAAAAGAAATATTGATCTTCAGCAGAGAGCTGGCCTGAAGCAGGGAAGAGGCCAAGAGATTTTGTAGGGTAAGGAGGAGAAAGATCAATAATGTTGAAATAGTATTTATGCCAGTATCAAAATGGATCACAGCAAACGCGTTAGAATATAGCACTCTTTATTCTTACTTTGTTCTTATCTTTTTTGTTTTGTTTTGTTTTGTTTTCAAAAGAATAATTCCCATTACCAATTTTCTTCTCCATATAATCAGCACCCATTTTATACTGGGCTGTGGAACTGACATAATTGTTGTGGCAAGAACCAACTTTACATAATCTTTTCTGTGCCATGTTATTAATTATTTAGTAAGAGTGATGAGCTAAGTAAATGGAAATTCCTTTCTTTTTCTTTCATGAAACTATTTTCTTTCCTACCTCAGTGACATGGCTCCAATAGTTTAAATTTACTGAGCTGTTAGAATTTTGGTT
This sequence comes from Ochotona curzoniae, assembly GCF_017591425.1. Lineage (NCBI taxonomy): Eukaryota > Metazoa > Chordata > Mammalia > Lagomorpha > Ochotonidae > Ochotona > Ochotona curzoniae. The sequence goes on from NW_024467122.1 coordinate 38,607,125, forward strand.
GTCCATATTTGTATGCTTTTGTAGAATTTCAATAGTCCTTCTTATGAGTATCAATTGAAATTAAAGGGGATATGTCCAGCAAGTTAGGTCAACCCTTGGAATGACTGCATCCTTTATTGGATTTCCTGACTCCTATTGAATTTTCAGCTGGTGAAAATGGGAAATGGTGAATGACGTTTCCAGTAAGTGACAACCTAGATAGAGTTTCTGATTCCTGGCTTCTGGCTGACCCATTGTGATCATTTGGGGAATGAAACAGTGTATCTCCCTTCCTCCATCCCTCTCCACCTTGCTACCTCTCCCTCTCTGGCTCTCACTCTCCCACACACACACTCTCTGTTTGTGTCTCTTTTCTTTTTTAAAAAAATCTGAGACTCATAGTTCATATTAAACACTGTATAATGAGAACTTTAGGTACTATGTGCTCCTAGAATCATTTGGTTTTGATCACGGTTTCATTGAAGTAAAAATAGTCATAACCAAAATAGCCTCTTACATCAGTACATTGTTCACTTGAATCTGTTCAAATAGATGCCAAATCACCTCTGAATGAGAAAGCAGCTATTGAATTTTAGTTAGGCTTAAGATTGACAAATGAAGATGAAGTATATTTTGGAGCTGAAAGCCCCAGGATTTCTTCAGAGGAAATTCAGGAGTTTAATAACAGGTCATTAGGTAGTTGAATTATTCTCTCAGGTGCCTGGTAGAATTGAGGACCACGTGTAAAATTTGTAGTCAACACAAAAACTTGGAGAACTTGGTATATGATAAACATAATATCTCAGCATTAAGGAAAATTGTCAATAAATGCTGTCAGAGCAAACTGAATCACTGTTTAAAGAAGCTAAAATTGAATGCATGCCTTATACCATGTTTCTTCATAAATTCTAAAATGAAGTATGTCAATATAAACAATTAAGAAAAATATGAAAAAATAAAAGGCAGGTTCCTCGGAGTGAAAAAGCACTTTAATTGTGATAGAAATGCCTGTAGCTATGGAAAAAGATTGATGACTATTTCTTAGGCACTTGATGAAACAAAAGTATCAAAATTTTATGGCATGAATCATAAATCAAAAGACAAATGACAATGTGGGAAAATATTCATATCACGAGGAGGTAACCTCCTACAGTTTGCATTTCTACTTCCAGATGGACTCCCAACCAAACTGTTGTATCTTGACAATAGGATGCTGGACTCTCTGCCATTGTTCATGTCCACAATGATGGACATATGACTGTTTATGAACAGCTATACTACAGTAGTAACATAGGGGAATTCAGTGCAGGGAAGGGGAATTGGGGAAGGGGTAAGGGAAATCACAGGCCTATGGAACTGCATCATAAAATAATAATAAAACATTTAAATTTTAAAAAGGATAGTAAATCCACCAAAATGCATAAGAAAATACTACCAACATAGTAGAGAAAATGGGTGATAAAACAGATGATTCACAAAAAGTTAAACACTAAATGGACTTTAAACATTAGCTCCCCTAATAGTGAGACAATGCAAAGTTAAAACTACTCTGAGATATAATTTCTCAGTTCTCAAATTAGCAGAAAAATGTAGCTTGGCTCTAGTGCACTATAATGCTAGTCTTGATGTGTTTGTGGAGAAATGGGAATTTCATGGATGCTGCGGGAGTGCATGATGTTACGATTCCTAGAAGGTTGACGGCAGGATTTGTTAACATTACAAGTGCATTTATTCTTTGACCCTGCAATCTGAACTACATCTGTAATTTTATTCTCGAGATACACTTGCAAGATTATTATACAATTCAGCATTACTTACAGTTGAAAGCAATCGGAAATAAATTACTATCCTTCAATGGGAGAGTGAATAAATAGTCCCTGTCAGTCCTTTGAAAAGAGCATATATGATGCAGCTTTCCAAGGAGGAATTTCTCTGTGAATTTGGATCATTTAATCCTGAATGTGTTCCTAGTAATATTATTATTAATGGTAAGTAAAAAAAAAAACTATAAAGTGTTCTTCCTTTTTTTGTAAGATGGTGGAAACAATGAACAGAAAGAAACCCTGTACAAAGTAGACAAGAGGGCAGGGGAGAGAGAAGGAATATAATAAATGGGTACAGAGTAGGGAATAAGATGTTAATATCTTTTTTCTGAACAATGTGGATGCACTGCCTAGGCAATGACAGCATTCATGGCTGGCTTTGAGGTTGTTAGATACAGATCATCATAAACTATCCATTCCATTCAATTAACAGATGTCCAACTGACTGCCTCTGGATGCCCTCTGCGTGGCCGGATATCTAATACATTCGGAGATGCTCATTGCTTTTTAACCATGCTATGTCAGTAACAGAATCCTACTTGCATGTCAGTCTATTATATAACTACAGACTGAATTGAACATCTCGAAGAAGCAATTTTGTGAGAAGGGAAGCCAAGATTAAAACCTCAAATACCTTGATAATTCCTGGCAAATAAGAAAATTTTGAGAAATCAACCAAATAGAATATCTTCACCTCATAACATCAGATGGCTAGGGCTAAATTATAGTGCCAGAATTCATTCACTTTCCATATGCATCTAGTTTACCATTGCTCTATTTTTTTTAATATTTTTAAGTATTACCTGTTGAAACTGTTGAAAATCCAATAAGTACCTTTGCATACCCAATTAAATGCCCAATTACCAATTTTTAGACTCTTGACTTAGATTTTAATGAAATGAACCTAGCCCTACAGCTAAATTGTTCAGAATTGTTCATGGATAGCAGATCTCAAGGCAAGCAACAGTCCAAATGTTATCTCTCTGTATCCTTCCCACAGTTTAAACAGAAACATGAGCACATCATTGCTGCTTCTGCATCCAACCCCACTGTGCAAGGTATAACTGTGAGTGCCCTTTTATAAAGAGGAACAAGACTGAGAGAAGCCTTCATTGTCAGAGCCTGTCTGGGGATACAGGAATCATTTCCTCTTCAAGAAAATAATAATGCCTTCATGTAAAGGCCAGGAAACAAGACCTGGAAGCTCGGGATTCTGCTTTTGAATATGAATACATATTCAACAAGATTACTTCCTAAACTTCTAGTCTGAGCCTAGAGGAGTATCCAGGATTCATGTCCAGGATCTGAGTTGTCCTAAGATTCATCCCAGGTCAAAACAATACAAAAGAAATCAGTTGCTCCCTGATGGGCATCATATCTTTTTTTAAAAAAAGATTTATTTTTATTGCAAAGTCAGTTATATAGAGAGGAAGAGAGATAGAAAGATCTTCCGTCCAATGATTCACTTCCCAAGTGAGCGCAACAGCTGGTGCTGTGCCCGTCCGGAGCCAGGAGCCAGGAGCCAGGAACCACCTCCAGGGCTCCCACATAGATGCAGGATCCCAAGGCTTTGGGCTGTCCTTAACTGCCTTCCCAGGTCACAAGCAGAGAGCTAGATGGGAAGTGGAGCTGCTGGGATTAGAACCAGCGCCCATATGGGATCCCGGTATGTTCAAGGCGAGGACTTTTAGCCGCTAGGCCCGGATTCATATCTCTGTTTGTGAACCAGCCCTTTCTGCTTAGCAGGGACATCTTTGTAGTTATGAAGCCCAAGGATGGTTGGAGTTAGGTCTGCTTTGTTTCTCTTTCTTTGATCTGTGTAGGCCTTACCCATCTTGCTGGTTGCCACTCTGACGCTGATCATGCCTTGTCTCACGCCCCCTCTGTATTCAACATGTGATCTCTCCATCCTCCAAATGCCTGACTGTGCTCCTGGTAGTAAGCTAATACATCAGGTGTTTGTCCTAGTGTGCCTGTGACTTAGCACTTAGGAACTGGTTGTTTCTCTTCTGGAAGGCATGTGCTCCGAGGAGTAGGGCTGTCCTTAGATTGCCTCAGTCACCCCATAACTGTCTCTGCTTCTGAACTCAAACCCTCTCCTCTCGTGCGTCTCTTCTTCAGCGTGCACACAGCAAAGAGTTGTTGAATGAAGACTATTTGTGCCTTCAGATGTTTCCAGAATAAAAGGGTAGTCACACTGCTTTATGATCCAAGTGTTGACAATTTAAATTCCTCTTAAGTGAGACAGAAAATTTACATAAACTTCTCATATTCAGTTACAATTCCCTCCAGGAGAATTTTGGAAAGTTATGATCATCACAGTGTACCACTCCCAACAGAACAGCTTTCCTTTCCTGCCAAAAGACCTCACCACAACCCCTACCCTGCCCCCGCATCCTTCCACAGTCATACACAGGGAAGCAGCAGGACTGGCCATCTCTTTAAGAATCTTATTGGGTATAAGGAATTGAAGATAAGTCTTGTGTATTAGATCTTTTCTAATGACTAGATATTTTGCATATTCTTTTATTTGGAAATGTCACTCTCACTATTTTTACCTAATGTAATTTTCTGTGTTTGTTGCAGATTTTGTTAGTGAGATATCTAGGTCTGAGAGAAGTGTGTCACAGTACGCAGTGTGCATTTATGTGACTCGAACTGTAGAATATTAAAACTGGAAGGGGCTCATAGTGTCCTCCCACACATGATCAAAACGAGACCAGACGGCAAAAGAACACATCTGAAACACCCACAGATGGGTAGGCAGGACCCCACCCACTGGCTCCTGTTAATGTTCTCCCTCTCTGATGCCTGTTCCCCAACGGAATCATGGCTGTGAGTCAGCTGCACTCCAATGTTGATGGGTACAAGGCTCATTCCCCTGAGACACAAGGTTGCTTTGGGTGAGAGGTAAGCTTTGTTTTCAGACCAACTCTTATATCTCACATGCAGGAAAGCATGTGTGAGGTACTATAGAGTGATTTGATACCAGAAACACTGGCCTCTGCTGTCCACTCACTTGAATGAGCTTGTTCCACTGACAGGGATCGAGGAGAGCAGTCATCTACAGTTCCTTTAAAGAGCCTATATAGAGTGTTTGAATCCAGTGCAAAGGGGGCATTTCTAAGGCTCCCAGCAGGAATATTTTATGTCTTCTCATGCACATTTCCTCCTAGTTTGTGGTCTCATCAAATAGCATAGCTCAAAAAGTGTTTAATTAGCTTCACCATTCAAATTAAGATGACCTTCCTCCTATCAAAACATATGAACCGTTACAGCTTTCTGCTTGACATAGACTTTGGTGAGCAGCGCTCATTTTTATTAGGATACAATTTGGATGCGGTCTTTATCAGGAGCCTTTCAAATGCTGTGGCTAAGAAGGGATGGATATGGGTCAAGTTAAAAAAAATGTACGAAGGAATGAAGAGACGCTAATAAAAGGCCAAATATGAGTTTTGAAAGTTCCAGAAGGTACAGAAAAAGAAGCTGGGTTTAAAGAAGTATTTAATGAAATAATAAAGCAAAACTTCCAAAAAAAAAAAGAAGGGATGGATAGTACAGACTCTATAGCATAATGAGGTTTGCATCTGTGGGTAGCACTGGGGCAACAGGCTTTCAACATTTCTTTTTTCAAGTATCTGTACAACACTCTATGGAAATGTTGGCTAGGATTGGGGGCCAATAGTATAATAAATTCCAATATACTATAGCTCTGAAACCCGGGCATAAACATTAGACATCTGTAACTCACAACTCAGATGCCCTCTTGCCTCGCTCACCCTCAATTCAGACTTCTGGCTTGGAAATCCTCCTTGCACCTCCAAGAAAGGAGGCAGGAAGTGAGCAGTCTACCAACAACAGAGCCAGTGAATCTCCCTAACCCTGTCTCTTTAACAATTGTGATACCTTAAGATTTGTTAAGTTCACGTTTAGAGTGCTCAGTATATTCTAATTGTTATTTGAGGTCCTACAGGTACTTCCCTTATCTCATTTATTGAGCGGTAGAATTGGCCATGGAAGTCTTCTGCACCTACACCAAAATCAGGCACCTTGTCTGTGTGGAGTGAATGTTGCAGTGGGTGGGCTGTTTGATTTGTGTTGGGAACAGGCTGTGCGCAGGAGTTTCAGCCGATACCATTGTATCTGTTATCTTTGGACTCTGTCCCTGTGTTCTTCCTCCACACCCTCATTGTTCCCATCAGTCAGGGAAGAATGGACCAGGGCATGGACTTTCATCTGCAAAATGAATCTCCTTACAGAAGAGACCCTAGCAGAAGGGAGAAAGTTGCTGATTCTGGTCCAGCACAAAAGAGGAAAAACAAACACCACATGCAGAAGGCAGTGACCTTTGCTGTGCTTCCTACCGTGGGGACATCATGATGGCTTCAGTCCCAAGATAGAAGGCATTGTTTTCATTGCCCCTTTCGTTAGAATCCCCAGCCGGTAGTACTGTGGCCATTGCAGTCTTCACTTGACATGCAGCTTTTTCAGCATGTACCCCTCTTGCATCTGAGAGAGGCAGATGTATTTCCTTTTTCCTTTCTAAAGGACTCAATTTCTCCTTTTTCTTCAAATCTCTTTTTAGAACTTACCTTCCTCTAAAACTATCCCATCTCTTCTGGCCTGTGGAACGCTGTGTCAACAGGGAAATACAACTACTATTTCTCCTTGATTTTTTTTGGTTCATCTAAATGTGACTTGAAAACCCTGGAGATGAAGGGACCATATCTTATTTTTCCTATAGTAACAAAACACTCATAAACAACCAAATCCTATCGCAGTTTTACAAGGAAACATTTTCATTTGCAGGAACCTAATGCATGGTGATTTTAGAGTTTTTGATGATTGATCATAACTTTGGCCAAAGCTTTCTTTGCATCACCTGTGGGAGAAGGAAATGTTTCCTGAGCAGATGAACAGAGTGAATCAGATGTCCCAAGAAAACCAGTTTACACTAATAAATTAAAAATGAAAAACAAAAACAAAACTTGGCAACTCAGGATCAATCATTTGCTTGCAAACAGTGTCTTTCCCTTGTGTTTATATAGTCATATTCAGTACAATAATACCCAAACCAACTGTTGCACAGAAATGCCTCCATACATTTTAGGAAAAGGAGAGAGAGTGGCTGAGTTGGTGAGGACAGTCTTATGCCATGGGGAGAGTTTGGAGATTGGCCTGTAAAGGATAGACATACTGTAGGTTTTCACCTGGTGCTGATGGAGGTTCCTCAGCTGAGTAGTCATAGGAGTAGGCAATAGGATAAACTACAATGCATGCATAGTTCCAGGTGTACTTTGGCACATCTAGATGTCAAATCCCTGGTGGTAATGTCTACCATGATAGTAGAAAGTGAGATAGGATAGATGTGGCCACCTGGGCATCCAATATCCAGGGTATTATGATGATCCACCGTATAGCATCACTTAAAGAATTATGTTTAGAATTAAATCCTAGGGGGGAAAAAAACCCTGTAATTCAGATCTGAATTATTGGAGCCTCAGACTGACTTTACCTATCGGGACAACATGTTCTCTATAAGACACGGACAGCAGTGGTGAGGACACAGACCATTTACACTGACTTCTTTCTACTTGTGAAACACTCTGCTTTAAAAAGAAAAAAGAACTGCTAGCACAGTCCAAGAGGAATGCAGATCAGTCTGGTGCTGGATGTAAATTTGGCATGCTGTGTTTGGCATTTGGAGAATGTATTTCTTAACTATTCTTCTTAGACCTTCTCTGTGCCCGATAAGGGAACATGGAGAGCTCAGCCAGTCATTGCAAGACAACACATGTAGTGGTGATTTGGTAGGGAGGTGGAATGATAAAAGGAGTAGGTAGAATAGAATCAGCCAGGAAGATTTCAACATGGAGGAAACAAGAGGCCATTTACATAACAGCTTTCAAGGTTGTGAAAATATAAACAAAGGCAACTAAAAATCACAACCTGAAAGAAGTTTCTTGTAATATCGCTTAGTTATGAAGTGAATGGTAGATAAATTTTGAGGTAAAAGAACAAGAAACATCTATTTTATGGAGATTAGAAGTTAATATACCCAAGGCAAGACATGAAGTAGAGAAGAAACCTCCTGAGAAATATTCGAGCTCTTTGATTCTTTATTATCATGATTATATAGGCAGAAGTGCAAACCGTATTTGTAAAATCAGTTAAATGAACATTAATTATAAGAAATTGGTAAAATAAACTGAAGAATGTCAGCTTTTGTATTTAAAAATGAAAATATTGCTTTAGAAGGAGCCAATGGGAGTCATAATTTTTTCATATCTTTTTAATCTAAGGACTTTATATATTTGGCCCCCTATTCAGTCTAGCTTTAGGACTAGTATAAATTGTCTTTGAGATGCAGAGGTAGCAATTTCCAGCCCAAATTTCAGACAAGCTAATCTAAAATGTGAGGCCCAGTATAGGCCCACATACTGACATGCATTGGCTTCTTTATTCTCTGATTGGTACATACGTTTTCTATGCCAAACGCTGTACTTTTTGCCTATCATGTCCTTCCCCTGCCAGTGATAGACACACAGCAACAAACAGTAAAACTGAAGAACTCAGCCAATGGTATAGACACCGAAAGGTTGGAGAAGCACTTAGCTACATCCCCAAGCTCCTGAATTTGATGACTATCTTTGGTGTTCACGGAAAGCAGCTACTGTTCACTTCATCATGGATGAAGAGCTGAGTGTGAAGACTGCCCTGACTTTGATGGCCTCATCAGAATAGTCTCTAGTCTCTCTAAGTTTGAAACAGGGAAAGATACCAAGGGACAAGCAAACAGAAGCTTGCAGGCATCATGATTAGCAGCAGGGTGTGGGGAAGAGGTAAGATATAAGCCTAGATCATTGCACCTCATCTCCTGAAGACCCTTTGTCCTCCAATTATGTTGGGATTTATGTGGATATTGTCAGCAGGGAGCAGATAAAGCTCAGTGGCTCCCCAGTCGCCCAGCACTACAGGATCAGGCGTTTGATTTCTGTTGTTCTAAATCTTCATCAAGGCTGTGCAGTGGAGAGACTCCAGGGATTTTTCTTTGGAAGAAGTCATTTCACACAAGTGGCATCATTTAGTTAAGTAATGATTCCTAGGCTGCTGCATAAATACTAATGAAGTGCATAATAACAACTTATGCCACCTTGGATTTGCAGCAGGAGTCACCGGAGACACAGACTTTGTGTATGAGAGAAGCTGCTCTTTACCATGTGGCAGGATTTGGGAGTCAGGTGTGCTTATTGATTCTCTCCATGTTCTTCCTGACTTTGCCTTGAATGACCCTAGATGAAAACAGAAAACTAGAGACACCACTAGAAGAGAAAATGGGGTAGGTGAGGTGTTTCCCATGACAGCCATCAGAAAAACAGCAATCACTTGGGTTTTTTTTTTTTTTACAGGAATGAAGATGTCATGGGATGCATATTTGAGTGAGAACTGTGATTAGGGCACCCTATAAAGCACCTTGAAGAATGTAGAGATATTTATTATCTGGTACATGAGACAACACAAAGAAATATAAATACAAATACAAGTCACACTGAGCATTATTCTGACTTGCACAAAAAGTGATGCTCAAAACACAGAGGCCTGTGATAAACTGAGCATTGAGATACAAAAATAATTGGGACCCTAAGAATTTCCACTGGAATATGGGGGGCTATGGGAAGTGTCTCCACTCCTACCATCTGGGCTAAATCATTGCTCTGATCCTTCTGCACTGTTGCAGTAGAAGTTCCAGAAGGCTTTCCCTACTTTGCACATTCCTGCAACAACCTATCTGCCCTACAACGACTGGATTTTTTTTAAATGAAAAATCAGATCCCATTATGTCATTGCTTCATATTACATAGCTAGGCAAATCAAAAATTTCATGATATATGCTTTATTTGGCCTCTAATCTCAATCATTCTTTTCGGTATTTTTTAAGGTTTGTTTTGTTTACTTGAAAGAGTTAGAGAGAGAGAATCTTCATCCACTGGTTTCCAAGCCAGAAGTCTGCAATTTCATCTGATCTCCCGCATAACTGGCAGGGGCCAAGCACTTGAGCCATTCATTTTCTGCTGCTTTCCCTGGTTCATTAGGGAGCTGGATTGGAAGTGGAACAGCCAGGTCCCAATCTGGTGACCATACAAAATGCATTGCAGGTGACAACTTAATTCGTTATACGGTGTCAGCCCCAGTTTCCTGTCATTGTGCTGTTATCTGGGTCTTCTTGCTCTTCCTTGAATCTGTCAAGCTCTTTTCCACTTTTTGGCCCATGTTACTGACTGTTGTGCCCCAATGGCTTATTATAGCCAAAGACTGTTTTGGTGTTTCTTTAGAAAACAGAGCCTGTAGAATATATGTATATTTCCTGTAGATATATCCTATCTATCCATCTATATCTCTTTACCAATATGGAGATTGATTACTGTGATCCGCCATCTACAAGCTGGAAATCAGGAAGGTTAGTGGTAAAATTCGGTTGGAGTCCCAAAGTCTCAAAAATCAAGGGAACTGATGGTGAAAATCCATCTAGAGGCTGGAAAAGATGAAATTACTCTGTCTCAGCTTAAACAGTGAGGTAGGAGAAAAGGAGAGACTGCTTCATTCCTCTGCCCTTTGTTATGTTGGATCCTCAAAGGGTTAGATGAAGCCCAGGAGAAGGTCCTTTTGCTAAGTCCCATGACTGAAAAGCGTTGTGTGTATGTGTGTGTGTGTGTGTGTGTGTGTGTGTGTGTGTGTTTTAAATCAGGAAACGCCCTCACAGATATACTCAGAAGCAGTGCTTAAGTTGGCTACCTCTTGGTGCAGTGCTGTTGACTTATAGCCATTGCATGGTTTGTTTTCACAAGGCAAATGAGGAAGGAAGAGAAAGCCGGTGGGTCTTATACTTAAGGAGGTGTTATAATGTTCCTAGGGCAGTTTCTGGAGGCTCTCAGGAGACAGAACAGATCTGTGGAGGAGTGAGAGGGTAGAGAAGCAGCAAAGGATGAAACACATATCACTGTCTCACCACCAGGTTTCTCATGAGGATTTGAGGGCTGGTTTTGCCAATTAAAGATTCTCCTAATATGCTAAACCTGCACATAAGCAAATGCAGCAAGTCTGGGCGGTGGCTTGAATATAGCTTATTTCCCTCAAAAACTCATATTGCCATTTCATCATTGTGAAATATTAAGAGGTGGGTTAATGGGTTTTCTCAAGAACATGTCTGCTATAATGCCAGTTTGCCTCGATCGCTCATATGCTCTGTCTCTTAATGTGAGAGACCCTGCATTTCCCTGGGGACTGTGCCAGCAAGAATGCTATCCTAGGTGCAGCATTGCTGAATTTTGGACCAGAGCAGTGGGCCAAAATAGATCATTTCTCTATTATAAGGTTGACCAAACACAGTATCATGTTATTGGCAACAGAAAATAGAGACAATCTAAAGAGAGAAAGAGAAACTTCATATAAAATGAGGAGTAATTGATGAAGAAAGATTCCCAAAGAGAACATGCAGGAATCAGACCATGAACCCAAGCAGATAATTTAACAAATAAGAAATAAGATGTGGTGTCAATTCTGTGGGTAGATTTTTGCAAAATCAAGTGTCAAGAATTGCAGTAAATAAACTCACTTTGAAGACTGTATGCTATTTCTTCACGCCCTGGGAGATATGTGATTCTGTGCCTGACACAATGCCCTGGGACGGAGGAAGGTGATGTGCTGAGATACACATGTCCAGCTTAGGAATTACAGATTCCCTGACAGTGAAATTCATAGCATAACAGCCAGGAAATTCTCAACCCCTGTTGTTGCTGTTATTATCAAACTACTTTTTGTTACTATGTAACTTATCTCTCTGTGAGATACACAACTCTTCAGTGTACTTTCCAGTGAGTTTCCTATGTTCAAACCCATGTAAGTATGCCTCATATGTATACAGCCCTTCTAGTACTCCAGAAAGCCCCCGTCTGCCTTAATCAACAGTAATCTAAACTTTCATTGTGTAAACACTTACTGAGTTAGCACCACAATAAAATGAACAGAGGACCACCTGTTAGCTCAAAGGTTTCCGTCTTTCCTTTGGTAGTAGGATGCATCACAACCCCTTTTTGGCCCTCAACAAGCCTGCATTGTAACCACCATGGGCGTAGCTTTCTTTCCTATGCATTGTCATAGCTGATAAGTCTATACAAGGGGAAGCCTACACTTTAGACTCCTTCTGGGTCTGCCTTCTTTCCCTCAACATTATTTTGAGTCACCTATATCATTGTGTATATCAATATTTTATTCGTTTTCATTTGCTTAGATGTAGTCTCTATGTAGATATGCCACAATTTATTCATTCGTGTGATGAAGGTCTGGGTTGTTTCTAGCTTTAGACTATTGCAAGTAAAGCTTTTCTTAATGTTTGCATACAAGCAAATACTTGTTATGATAATTCTTTCTAATTTTGTTTTTAAATTATCTTAGAGTGGTTTTAACTTGGATTTTTCTGATGACAAATAATATTGAATGTTTTTCTTGCTTTTTTTCCAGCCACATCTGCTTTATTGCTTTTGTTTAGCAATTTGGCTTACTTTTTTATTTGGATTGTTTTTTCTGTTAAATATTGAGAGTTTTAGACAAATTTCCTTGGTACCAGTTGTTTATTAGACAATAGATTTGCAAATATCCTCCTCATTCATGGCTTGTGTTTTTACTCTAAAAGCTTTACTTTTGGTGACATTCTACTTAATTTTATTCTTTCATGAATTATGCTTTCAGTGCCGTATGTAAAAATTCTGTTCCTAGCCCAGGGTCATAGCTACCTGCTTCTAAAATATGTAAAACTTTAGACCTTTATTTGTAGCTGTGTCATCCATTTTCACTTACATTTTGAAATGTTTTTGTTGTTAACCTTTGATTGCTCGGGCAGGAGGGCAGAGCAAGCACTCATCTACATTGGAAATAGTAACAAGGTTACAAGTTCTAGATCATAATATGTGCGCACATTTAGCTTTTGTAAGTATTCTCTAGCATTTACCAAAATAAATTCAGCTAATTTTAATTGTAGCTACATTCACTAAAGCAGTTGCCCTTAGTTCATACTAGAATTTGCGACTGAATTTTATTTCCTAGTTTAACACAGTGAAGAGCAAAGGTGATAGATTCCTAGTGGCTTCATTCCCTTTCTTTTAAAAGCTCAGTAATGTAGACCCCATTTAAAATGCATAATTAAAGTATGAAGTGGAAGGAAAGCTGAGAGCAGATAACTCCATCTCTGCTTGACAGATAGTTGTAATTATATTTGACAGCTTGTACTTGCTGAAAACCTAGTGGCATTTCATTTTTGGTACTTGGTCCATTAGAAAATTTTGTCTGTATCAATTTATAATCTCCTGGATTGTGCCCTCTGCCTTCCACTCCCTCCTGAACTTGTACCTTTGTAAAGATGCTATGCTTTGGATCTTCATGAAAATGTCTAGAGAGGATGCAAACATTCTACAGACCTAGGAGATACACTTCCTGAGGGAGTAGGAGGGAGGCATAAAGCTAAATCAGGAGAAAGTTGTCAGTTAAAAGAAGACAGAAGTTAGGAAGGCAGAGGAAATCAAATGAACCATCAAGTGAGAAAACTGACCTGAAAATTGACACTGAAGGTGTAATTAAACCAGGCACTGATGTCCCTCAAGAAACAGGAGATGAAAATGTAGAGATAGCCAAGTTGATGATGAGTCAGGTAAATGTAGGAAAAAGGAACAGCCACTAAAGCCTTAACTGTAGTGAACTGCGGATGTCCCTTTGCCTGGTCCACGGGTGTCCCTTCCCTGTGCCCAAAGAGCCAGAGTCTTCATCAGATTACCAGAGCCAGAACCTTTGAAATAAGCCCACTTACAGCTCAGCTTTACAAGTGGTTACGAATGCACAAACTTCTGGATCACTGGGAAGAAGCAGCTCATGATCTGACCCTTGCCTAAAATATGGATTACATGGAGATACTAGTGCAATGCTGAAAGAAGCTCAACCAAAGGCACAGAATGTTGCAGAACATGAGAGAAAGTGCAAGTGAACATGTAAAGAGAAATCAAAGGAAGAAAAAGGATAAAGGAGGCTCAACAGGTACATGAGAGAGTCTGGAAAAAGGAAAACCACAAAGGACAATCAGGAGCTCAGTGTGGCTCTTTTCCAGGTGCCTTGGAGAGGATGGGGAAATAGATGGGTGTGTGAAATGTCTGGTACTTCTGGAAGAATGCCTGGAATTGAAGAGGGGGGTGGGTATGTGATACGACTGGAATGGCAGGAATGCCAGAGATGAAGAAGTTCTCTGTGACCCCAGAAGTTCCAGAAACCATGCAGGGTCCAGAAATTCCAAGAAACTTCCAGGATATGGAAGTACCCAGCGAATAAGCCAAAAAATCAGAACAACCCCACAGTTATAAATCTCATTAGTAAATCTCAGCCAAATTTGGAAGTCAAGCATGACATCCTTCCAACATAACCCTTGCTAGAGGGAAACAACGTGAGTCACTTACTAGATGCTAGAATCCTACAAACCAGTGCAGAAACCTCTGAGCTTCTCATCAAGATAGCTACCATGAAGATAATCCCAACTGCTCTGCTCCCAGTGCTGCTGAAGCCTTTTAGAGTGGTGTACCTTTAGGTTATTTATTCATATAATGTCTTCTGTAAAAATTACAAAGTCTAAACTTTTTAAGATTGTAAAACTACTTAGAAATAAAATTGTGTCAATTACTGTATTTTTCTTCATTAATTGAGTTTTGTCCCGTTGAATTACTGAGCAAGGGAGATACTTAAGTGTAAAATACTAAGTACAAAAACACAAATATGATTTATTTTACTAAATTTGTTTAATAGAACTGTTAAGACTGCTAGTATTTCACGAAGACATGGATATGTACTGGAGCACAGCGATCTTACTATGTTTTCTTTCTTTTTAAGATTTATTTTTATTATAAAGTCAGATATACAGAGAGGAAGAGAAACAGAGAGGAAGATCTTCCATCCACTGATTTACTCCCCAAGTGGCCGCAACAGCTGAAGCTGAGCCAATCCGAAGCCAGGAACCAGGAACTTCTGGGTCTCCCATGCAGGTGCAGGGCTTTGGGCCATCCTCCGCTGCTTTCTCAGGCCACAAGCAGGGAGCTGGATGGGAAGTGGACACTGAAATTAGAACCGGTGCCCATATGGGATTCCAGTATGTGCAAGGCAAGGACCTTAACCACTAGGCTTCCATGCTGGGCCCTTACTATATTTTCAATGTATAGAATGAATTTAAATCTTTCACACTGTGGTAAAGGGGTGATGATTTTTTCTTATGATACAGTTGGGATTTTTATTTCTATTCTTGTCAAGTGTGTTAATAACAGTTCCCTATTATTTCTACATAGAGGAAATAAGGTAGTACTTTTTCTTTCACGTTTCTGTATTTAAGTGACCTTTCCTGGTTGAACTCTGCCCATTTGTCACACTTTACCATTTAATCTGCTTGAACTACAGATAGTCTTGTTTCGCTCTACCACTGACATTGTCACTGCTGTCATTTTCACAGAATAATTGTGAAAGCATATTTATTACTGGATTTAATTTAATATGTAGCATTACCAGAAAAGTCCAATGGATTCCTCAGCTTATTATAGAAATAATAAGCCAGGAATCTGTTGCAAACAGCAGAGTTTATTTGCGAAGGGTCAAGGTGAGCAGGGAAGGGAGAGGGAAGGGGAAAGCACCTCCTCAGAGAAAGCCAGGAGGTTGGGTGCCTTTTGAAAGGAGGAGAAAGAGACACCAAAGGTTTGAGGAAGGATCTTGGGCTTTTAAGCCTCTCCTGACCCCTCCTTGTTGGGCAGGAACCTACAGCCAAGGTGTTCCCCATTGGTGGTCTCTTAACCAGTTAGGAAATGGATGGGCAATGTTTGTGCCACCCACCTGAAATTGTGGCTAAGACCTCAGCAGACCTGGATGGTCTCATGTAGTATATATGGCCACTGTAGAGTAAGACCCTTAATATTTCTTACTGGGCCATGAAATGCAAATCACCTATTTCAGTGCAAGTCACCTACTGTAGCTCAATTTCATCATGTTAAGAGTCTATTTAGGAAATACTTATTGCCATCAAGAGTTTATTTTATAGTATTCATCTTTGTGTTAACACCATCTTAGAGTATTCATTTGTAGCGTGTAAGGTTTAATTAATATCTTTGGAGAACCTGACTTCTTCACGCAACATTATGAAAGAGATGCAAGCTGTGGCTCTTCAGGGTGAAGCTGTGGGCAGTGTGATAGGAACATTGTCCTGCTGTTCACCTCCTCCTTAAATACCACACCATTTCCCCACCTTCTTCCTTTCCCTACAAAAATAAAAATATGATAAATTCCATGGTGTACATTTCTAAAATAGCACACATTTGCATTCATAAATGCATTTATTCAGGTTTTAATCCTTTGCTGTACACAAGCAACCATAAATGCATCTATTAAATAAATGAGGAAGGGCCGTATACTAAAGGAACATGATTTTAAATCCTGTAGAAGTATTAACCATATAAGCTTGCATTTGAACTTGCCAGTGTTCCTTTTGTAAATGTACTTCCTCAAAATTTCCAGTAGGTACTGTACTTAATTCAAGAAGACAAGTTAGTTCTAGGTTCTTTATTTAATTTTCTTAAATATATGTCACTTAATTATGTCCTACTATTGCAAAATTACCATAACTGGGTAAAAGTAAAATTGCTTTTCTGAAAACATACCCTGTGCTTTTAAGACTTTTAAGTTCCACAAATACAGAATATGTTCTTCCATTCCATTGAGCCTCAATATCATTTCTAAGCCAGAAATGTTCTTTTCTTATGTTAATGATGTTATAAGGAAAGCAAAGGAGGTTTTCTACTTAAAATATGTAGTTGCTTGTCATTTCTAGCTGCATTAAAAAAAAAACGGTCTCATGCTGGAATTTTAAAGCTCGATTTCTCTGGTTCCTCCAAGTTTATAGTCTTTTTTTCTTCTTTGATTGGTTTGGGGTTTTTTTGAGTAATCTCTTCATCCTCAGTGCATTCCAGATACTCTCCTTACATGATTTTTTAGACTGAGTGTGTGCTTTGAAAGCTGTGCCCAGCAGTGGGGCACAGGACCAGCTCTTTTCCTCCCTGCTGCCTTCCCAGCAGCGAGAGCCTAGTCCATAGCTGAAGAGAGGAACGGAAGTAAGGGCTGCAGAAGAGCTTCCATTGCTGCCCACGTAAAGGGAGTTTGAGCCCTACAGCCGCTCTTGAGCAATTCTGCAAAATGTGTATGAATTTATACCAAGGATGGCTTTTTCCTGAAGACAGTTGCAGCGTGGCCTGCACTTCTTAGTGTGATGGATCACTTTGGAGGAAACCCAACACTAAAGGAGTCTCTTTCTCTAGTTTTTCTCCCCTAGCCTTTAAGCTTTTGTGGAGAAATTTAATTCATTGTAGAGTCAGGTAGCTGCTTCTTTGATGCCTTTGTTTTTTGATAACTCTGTTTGTAAATCTTTCCTAAGAATAGATCAAAAATGATGTTTACATCTGTTACCAGAATTGAGGAAGTAAGAACAGAAAAGGACTTTGACCTAGTTAACCCCTTCTGTTCCGTTCATTGTATGTTATGATGGTCAGTGTTGGATTTAACCTCTGATGAACCACCACAGTTGTCCAAACTCTGGTCATTGGCTGCCTGAGCTGATGCAGCGTCTCATCTGATACCTTCTTGGTCTGGCCCTGGCTTCCTGAACCCACAGTTGAAACTTTCCTTTGTCCCCTCATTCCTCAGTCACATTTGATTCAGCCAAAGAGTGACCCTGATAAGATTTTATGTGAAAGGTCACATTTGTTTCTTTTTTCTCAACAAACTGCTTATGACTCATCAACAGTCGTTTGACGTATCTGGCCCTGATGCTGCAGCTGAGCTGAAAGCTCGTGCATTCCCAGCATGCTGAGTTTCACTCACCTGTGACTTTGCATGGTGACTTACATCATCTTAGGGACATAGGTACAGTGGACTCTGCATTTCAGCTGTCTGTCCTCAACACCAGACTCTAATGGGGAAGTCATGTTTTTCTTCTTTAGCATTTGGCTTTTTAAAGAGAAATTGGCACATAAAATAACATGATTTCAATAAATGTGTGGGGAAATTGTTAATGTAAATATGGAGCAGTCTACAGAAATACTTGGACATGTGTGGTGGTGGAGGATATAGAGGTGGTAAGTAATCGATTTTGTTCATAGACTGACTGTGTTTTCTTTAAAATAGTATTTTAAGGTGATGATAGGTAATTTGTGTCATGGACAATTTTTTTTTTTGGTCTTTTGTGAGTAGTTCAGAGAAGATGCTATGAAAAATGAGATTGTAAAGGAAATAGTGTAGCACTTTGAAAAAATTGGTCTTGGGGCCCGGCATGATAGCCTAGTGGCCAGATCTTCACCTTACATCCTCTCTGGGATCCCATATGGGTGGCCAGTTTGTATCCTAGCTACTCCACTTCCCATCCAGCTGCCTGCTTGTGGCCTTTGAAAGCAATAGAGGATGGCCAAAAGCCTTAGGATCTTGTACCCATGTGGGAGACCAGAAAAAATTCCTGGCTCCTGGTTCCTGGCTTTGGATCAGCTCAGCTCCAACTGTTGCATCCACTTGGGGATGAAACCAGCAGATGGAAGATCTTTCTCTTTGTATCTCCTTCTCTATGTATATTTGCCTTTCCAGTCAAAATAACAGTAACAACAAAAAATCTTTTTAAAAAATAACACAGAGGTGTTTATTAAAGAAGAAGAAAAAAAAGTGATCTCTCATTCCTTGCGTCTTACCAAGGTGCCCTAGTTTCTGAACCACTTGCACATCTTGAGCTTGTTACCTTTTTTCCCTGTCAACCTTTATTTTTTTTAAAAGATTTATTTGTTTGAAAAAGTTTACAGAGAGGGAGAGAAACAGAGACACAGAGATTCCACTTAATGGTTTTCTCCCAAGATAGCCACAATGCCTGGAACTGGGCAGACCAAAGTTAGGAGCCTGGAATTCCATCTGGGTCTCCCACATGGGTTGCAGGTGCCAGGCACCTGCTTCTACTTGGCTCTCCAGGCACACTAGCAGGTAGCTGGATCAGAACTAGAGCAGTGGGATCCCAATGCATGCTCCAATACTGGATGCTAGCACCTGAACCTGGTGCATCACAATGCTGTTTCTTCCTCATGAGTCTTCATTTGCTCTTCTACAAACTACCTGGCTGTCTTGCTGCAAGAACAGATTTGGAATGATTAGGTGACACCTCACAGTTTCCTGATAAAGCACAAGGAAGGCTAGGGGTCTCTACTTTTTGGTATAGGTAGGTGTCTTATTTATGCTTGAACATTCTTCCTGCTGGACCCACCTTTCTGAAGGACATCTTAACACATGAGACAGAGGTGTTGCACTACTTGAATATCAGTGGTAGTGATAATTCAGGCAATAGCACTTCACCGAGAGTATCATTGCTTCTCAGTTACAGTGAGATGTTGGCATCAATCATCTGTTACGCTTTTGAATGCTGAAAGGATAACACAGGAAGCCATGAAAACTAGCACCTTTATTTCCCTGGGGAAAACAACCGAACAATTTGGATTTGGTTGCCTCCATGCCTCTGCCTATCTCTGACACTAGTGGAAACAGCAGGCACTGAGAGTGAGAATGAAGCAGTAGGCTAATATAGTACCCAAACATACCATGTGAGTCCAATAAGTACATATGACTGTCCTAGAATGACTATTTCAAGTTGAGTGGTTTTCTTTCAAAGTAACTTTTTCTTTATTTTTATTCAGAAGTAGAGAAATGGAGACACAGATGGAAAGATAAGTCTACCATGTGCTGGTTATACCCCTGATTGCCTGCCATAGCTAGCGCAGGGAGAAGCTGAAGCTTAAATGCTGGAACTCAACCCCTGTCTTCCACACTGGTGTCAAGGATCCAAGTACTTGAGCCTTCAATTGGTGGCTCCCAGGGTAGGCACTAACAGGAAGCTGGAATTGGAAGCAGAGCTGAATCCTAAACCAAGAATTCCATAACATAATGCAGGTGTCCTGAGCAGTGTCGTAAATGCTGTGCCAAATGCTCATAAACCCCCTGCTAAGGTTTTTTTTTTTTAACTTGTCTTGGAGAACACCTATGTTGATAGTTTTTAATATCTATTTTCACTTTATAAAAGATTTGTTTTTATTGGAAAGGATGATATACAGAGAGGAGGAGAGACAGAGAAACACCTTTCACCCACTGGTTTACTCCCCTAATGGCTCCAACAGCCAAAGCGGAGTCAATCCAAAGCCAAGATCCAGGAACTTCTAGGTTTCCCACATGGGTGCAGGGTCCCAAGGCCTTGGGACATGCTCTGATACTTTCCAGTAGCAGAGAGCTGAATCAAAGTGGAGCAGCTAGGACATGAACTGGAAGTCATAGGGAAGGCAACACTTCAAGGTAGAGGAGTAACCTGTTGAGCTGCAGTGATAGATACCTGTTTCCTCTTTCTAATCACCATCTTACCCAGGAGTCAACTTCCAATGCCAATCACTCTCTAGGTTGAAGCTAATTTTAGATGAATCTAGTTTTAGATTCACTTATTTGCTCACATTGTTTTCCATTTAAAGAAGCTAAAGCTGAATATCTGTGACTTTAATATATTTGGGTTTTCATTATGTAAATAAGTAAAAAGGAAAGCTTGTTAAAAGGAACTATTACGGAAATAACAAGTCAGGATAGCATGAAAATCATTTAGTAGCATTACTAGAAAAAAATGATGTAGTTAGTCCTTACTTAATGAGCATCCCATACAGAAGAAAATGTGCTATTTGTAATAAATAGCTATTGTAGAAACACACCAGACTAAGATTATTGCCTGAGTTACACTTCCCCATTTATTTATAGATTGGCTTTGGCAAGTCAGCTCTTTCTGTGCCTCAATTTCCATCTCGGTGAAAACAATGGGAAGCTGTATCTGTATGTCACAGAGATATTGTCAAGTGCAAGAGAAGAACAGAAGCTATGTAAAACATTCCTAAGATTGTCAATGTTTTAAAAAGAGAAATTTGCAGTGTCAGTTTAGAAGATTATGTATTACAAAGTGATAGTTGGTATCTTAGAAGATCCATGTGGGAAGGTCCACGTCGTCTATTTTAGGACAAAGTGGGCATGATAGTGGTCTGGCTGCTGTTCTCCACAAATGTCTCAGAGAAGCAAATGTTGAGTATCTTATCCAGGCTTGAAATAAACCTGTTTCTAAAACGAACAGAATTCAGTGAAAAAAATAAAATAACATGGTGAGAGGGGCCTAGTTGAATAAATTGATCATAGAAGTGGTTTGTCTGTTAAGCTGACAGCTGAAAACTGGGTAGTGAACAAGAGACAATCAGGCAAAAAGAAGGGAAAGAGTATTTCCATAGAGGGGACAGCATGTACAGAGAGCTCGAAGGTCAAAGGAGGTTGACGTTTCCCAGGAGCCAAGGATTGTGTTGACTCAGTGCAGGAAAAGGAAAATGGGACGAGATGGAGAACTCCAGAGTCAGATATTCCTGGGCATCGTGCGTCCTGATAAAGG
Source organism: Ochotona curzoniae (assembly GCF_017591425.1). Classification (NCBI taxonomy): domain Eukaryota; kingdom Metazoa; phylum Chordata; class Mammalia; order Lagomorpha; family Ochotonidae; genus Ochotona; species Ochotona curzoniae. The sequence continues at coordinate 38,628,476 of NW_024467122.1, forward strand.
ACTTTTTGCTACATTTCAAGTGCTTTGGAACAGAATTAAGTTTTCTCAAAGATAGTTTAATCCAATGAATTTAAGTTTGTGTAGGCGGGTCAAGAGGCCAGCATGACGTCCAACCTAGGGCTAATGGTCTGTTTGCTTCCTGAAGCCTGCCTGGCTTTCCCCAACTCTACTTTGATCCTTAAAACACCCCCACCCCAACACTTAGGAAAACTGTCATTTATCTTCTGATATCCTCTAACGCACTTCTGTATCTTTGTTACCTTCTTCCTCTCACCCGAATTCATGGTTCAGCATCTTACCCAGTCTTTGAATTGCAACAAAGTGTGTTCGGTGTCTTCCATGTACAAAATGTCCTGTATGTGTTGAATGAAGGAATATGCAAATTCAAAATATCTCAATAAGTCAGTGTGCCTCAGAATTTCCCAGGAAAACTTAAAGTATAGGTTCCAAGGCCACACCTTCCAGAGGATTTGATTCACACAGTTCAAGTATACCAGGGTACTTCAGAAAATTCAAAGACAAATGAAATCAAAAGGTAAATTTGTTTGGTTTTTTTTTAAGATTTATTTTTTATTGGAAAGGCAGATATACACAGATAAAGAGAGACAGAGAGGAAGATCTTCCATCCATTGATTCGCTCCCTAAGTGGCTGCAACAGCCAGAGCTGAGCTAATTCCAAGCCAAGAACCCAGAGCTGCTTCCTGGTCTCCCATGCAGGTACAGGATCCCAAGGCCTTGAGCTGTCCTTGACTGCTTTCCCAAGCCACAGAGAGCTGGATGGGAAGCGGGGCCACCGAGATTAGAACCAGCGCCCATATAGGATCCTGGTGCATGCAAAGCAAGGACTTTAGCTGCTAGGCTACCACAGCAGGCCCTAAATTTGGTTTTGGTACAGAAAAACTTCTGAAATCCGTGCAGTGGTTTTTCATGATGTGCATCTTTCGTGAACTTAGTGGAGCCTCCTTGAATTATGGTAAACAGTCTTGGATGATACTGAGGAGCAAGCTGAATAGAGAACCAGGGAGAATGGCTGATCCATGGTGGTCTGCAGTATCTCCTGGGAGGGTCGCATCAGCCCTGTCTCGTTCCAGTTCCTCCCACTCATTGATGTTGAAAGATAACACAAATGCCTCCGTTTTAACTGTGTTTAGTGGAACACTTAGTCTTTTACTATAATCTAGTTCTGAAAAATAATAAATAATAATTCAAAAATAAATAGTTATTGAAAGGAATTAGTTTGGGAGTATGGACATACAGCACTATATATTTTTTAATTTATTTATATAAAGTGGACAGATTTCACATTGAGGAATTTACTTATACTTTCCAACCTACTTCCACTTCTGCTCGCATTTCCCACCCACCTCCTCCTTCCCCCATCTTTTTTTTTTTCCTCCTAGTTTTTACCATAGCATATTTTCATTTCAATTGACAATCACAGGTTTAACTCTCCACTAGGTGAAGATATCAACACTGGCAAATGGAAGATAATAACAACCAAAAAATCAAAACAAAAACACAATGAAACACCTGTTATTCCTCAGTGTATAAATGAAGTCTATACATACTAGTTAACTACCCATATGTTACTCTAGCATGTGTAGGTTACATTTATGTACTCTGGTATTAGTTATCATAGATTAGGGAAAACAGGTCATATTTGTCATTTGGGGATTGGCTTATTTCATCAAGCATAATGGTTTCCAGTTGCATCTGTGTATCTGTAAAAGACAAGACTTCATTCTTTTTTTTTGATTGGGTAATATTCTACAGGTGTATATATACCACAGTTTCTTTATCCAGTCATCTACTGACGGGTATCTGGGTTGTTTCTACTTCTTAGCTATTATGAATTGAGCTACTATAAGTGGTCTTTTTTTATTCTATCAGTTCTGATAATTTGCATTTCCAGAGTGTGTTATCAGTTTTTCTGATTGAGGAAAAGATTAATTATGCTTTTTATTGGATATTTGGAATTGGAATGACTTATTTATCAGCCAGACTGAAACAAGGAAGGAGTTAAAATGTGACTTCTTCATATGTGATACTCAGAAACTCTGGAAATTGTGTATTTATGCAAGTGTTTTGATTTCAAGAGGGAAAAGTTTTTATTTAACTCTATATAGTGTGTATATAATAATATCATTTTAAGGCACCTGTTTCAAAATAGAAGTTGGGATGTTGGAGATAATAACAACAAACAGAAATTAAAGAAGCGGCTGGGCTCAGTGCCCAGAATAACTAGCCAGACTTTAAGAACAGGGCAAATAATAAAACTAATAGAGGAGAAAAAAGACAGGAGTGGATGGAGTTGCCTCTGCCTCCATCAAAAATGACTTCCCTGCAGTGTGACATCATTGGTGAATTCTGTGGAGTACATTGGACATTGTGAGTGGGCAGGGTTCCTACCCACCTCACTCAATGATGGACTCCAGTGGAGTTCACCTTTCTGAAATGTGAATCCTCAATACAACAGTAGCACAGATTGAATTTGATTCTATAACGCTGTAACACCCATGAAAACCAAAGATCCTAACAATGTTAGCGATTGAAGAAAAGCCTTATTCCCAGGCTGCTTGACTGTCTACTGATTTACATAAACAAAGGAGGAAATCCTCTTTGTGTGTTTAGGGGTGTGTGTGTGTAATACAGGAACCCAGGTTTTCCTGTTATTGAAAAGTATTCTTTAATCTTTTAAGCACATTTGAGGACCTGCGTTTCTACCAGGTGTTTTGTTTCTATGGATATTAAAGGAGAGCACAATTGTCAGAGAAACCTCTTAGGTCTCCCATTGTGTCATTGGAGACCCCAAACCTAAAAGAAACAAAGTGGACAGACTCATACCACTGGCCTGGATGTAGTCAGGGAAAGAAAATCCACTTGGGAATAAAAGACTGTAACATTTCCTGTGATCGTGGGTGTTAAACGGATGATGGCTTTTTAGCCATGAAAGTAAATGTAATTGGTGAGAAACATTCAGAAGACTTTAGCCAAACACAACTGAAATAATGGCCAGTAAACCAAAATGTTAGCTGAGGTTTAAAAATATGTATTCTGGCTGTGAGCAAAGCAGGATTGTACTGAAGCTATGAAAATAGAGTCTGGTATCTCCACACTGCAGGGCTCTCAGTGGACTCTCCCATGGGAATGACCTGAGATGAGAAATCTGAAATAGAGTGTGGAATACATGAACCACAGCATCTTCTGTGGCCAACTGTAATTGGAGCTAGTGCTTTCTGTCCCCCAAGAACTCTTGCGATCAGTTGAGCATAGATATTGGGAAATATGGAGCCCTTGGGATTTTTTAAACAAAGAAGATGCCATGGTTGCTAATTTTTTCACAAGTCAGTGATTAGAATCAAATTTATTATAACCAATAGAGCTTTCTTCTTTCCCTGCTTCCTCTATAGAATTGTGCCCACATAATCTTATTAATGCCCATTCTCAGGGATCAGAAGGAGCTTTAAGAGAAGCCCCTAAAGATCCTTAGCCACCCACTCCCACACTCTACATCACACAGAAGATAAATGTAGAGACATTCAGGGTGATTTGCTCCTGGTGCCAGGAGTCTGACCTGTGGCCAAGAGGTGATGTGGTCATCTTCAGTATGGAAGCGGCTAGAGGAATAAGAAAGGCTTGTCTTGCAGCTGGGGTGACCGCAGGAATTGATGTGTGATGCTGTGTGCCTGCATGTTAGGGTCATGAGCAGACGCAAATGGATCCAAAGCTGCCTAATATTATAAAGTCAAATAGTCCTTTCTTCTTTTTTCTAAGTTATGATCAAATACAAATTGATTGTTTAAAGATTTATTTATTTATTTATTTAAAAGTCAGATATACATGGAGGAAGAGAAAGAGAGACAGAGGAAAATCTTCCATCTGCTGAATCACTCCCCAAATAGCCACAATGCCCAGAGCTGAGACAGTCTGACTTTCTGGTCTCCCATGCTGGTGCAGGGTCCCAAACCTTTGGCCCATCCTCTACTGCTTTCCCAGGCCACACACAGAAAGCCGGATGGAAAGCGGGGCCACCAGGATTAGAACCAGCGCCCATATGGGATCCCAGTGTATGCAAGGCGATTACTTTAGCCACTAGGCTACTGGCCGGGCCCACAAATAAATTTTTTTATATTTATTTTTTTATTGGAAAGTTAGATATACAGAGAGCAGGAGAGGAGAGACAGAGAGGAAGATCTTCCATCCGATGATTCACTGTCCAAACAGCCGCAACGGCCAGAGCTGAGCCGATCCAAAGCCAGGAGCCTGTGGTTTTTTCTGGTGAAGGGTCCCAAGGCTGCTTTCCAGGCCACAAGCAGGAAGCTGGATGGGAAGCGGGGCTGCCAGGATTAGAGCCAGTGCCCATATGGGATCCCAGCATGTGCAAGGTGAGGACTTTAGCCACTAGGCTAAAATAATACTGGATATTAAGAAGCCAATTAGTTTTCTTCTCCTTCTCTTTCTCCTCCTCCTGGGGAGATAATATTCATTACACCTGAAGTGTGCCTGTTCATTGAACTCTAAAACTAGAAGGAAGCATTGCAGTTCCCCAGAGGATCCAGTGAATTTAAAATCATTCTTTCCCAGTAAGTACATATCTGACGCTGTCAGCCCTCTGTGCTTCTTATCCTGCAAGCTGTGATTGTGCATATGTAGCCTTCACTAAATGAGCTGGCTGCTTTTCAGTTATTTTCATTTTAAATGGATGAAGACTTGAATGAAGCAATTTTTATACTTATTACTACATTGCAAACTACATGAGAGTGGAGATTGTGTCTTGCGTTTCTTTTGCCTTGTGCTTTCATCAGAGGCGCACCTATTCACTGTATATTCTTCCTCCTTCTCTGTCATAATGCATCTGCATAGCAGGTATCATACAAAAGCAACACTGAATGGGACTCCAAACCCAGGCTACAGACCCATTAACCTGAGCATTCTTCTCTTGGCAGTGACGAACAAGAAGCCCACACAGGCGTCCATCACGAAAGTCAAACAGTTTGAGGGCTCCACCTCGTTTGTTCGGAGGTCACAGTGGATGCTCGAGCAGCTTCGCCAGGTTAATGGAATCGATCCTAACCGGGTGAGTGGATTGTGCAATCCTGAACAAAGGCTTCTCTTTACACCTCTCTGCTCTGATTGACCTTGGTAGGGGCGGTGATTGTTTCAGTCATTCTTATCAGGACAGCTTCTCTATGTCAGCTAGGGGACTAAAACTTTCTGATGCCCACTCCCTTCTCAAGGGAAATCCTAAATTCTTTTCATGAAATGCTACTTCTTATCGTGTTTACCAGCAAAGGGAGGAGTTCAGATGATCACATCTGTAATTATCAGCAAGAAAAACATACTCACCAAAGCTTCATTTATCTCCTGATATCACCAGTGACATAATTTATTTACCACAAATAAAATGAATGCACCTTAAAACTACATATTAGGATTCCGCTGGACTCCATAAGAGAATTGTGTTATGGTATTGTTACCTATTCAAATGACAGTTCCTTTGCTCATCTACACACAATACTCAAAACATCTGTAATGAAGCATAATGAAATGTAGGATATGCTAAAATAATAAGGATAAGTGTCTCCCTATCTATGTCAGGGAGAAAAAATTAGTATAGAACATTAATGAAGGAATCCTTTCTCTAAGCAAGTGGAGAAATATAATATATGGTCTGAATTTTAATATAAATCAGTGTATAGTAAGATTATCTCAACCACTGTGATAAGCTCGCTAGTGACATCTGCAAAATCATTACTTGGGATTTGATTAATACAGAGAAATGAAGACTGTCTTCAGCCTCGGGTCCTAAGAAAATACGAAACTTGTAATTGGGAACATAGTCTTTGTTTTAATGTTCATGAGTCTCATAACATTTTAAAACTGGAAGCAGCTATTTTTGTAGATTGAGATCGCTGATTTTACTATCTTTTCCAGGATTCTGCAGAGTTTGATTTGTTGTTTGAAAACACTTTTGACCAGTGGGTCGCCAGCACAGCCTCAGAAAAATGCACGTTCTTCCAGATCCTTCATCACACCTGCCAGAGGTACCTCACAGACAGGAAGCCAGAGTTCATCAACTGTCAGTCAAAAATTATGGGAGGTGAGTGGACACTTGTAGGACTTCAGTGACCCTAATTCCTTAACTTCTCTTTTCACAAAATGTTACTTTCTCAACAGCCTAATTAAGGTCAAAAAAAGAAAAAGAAAAGATAATCAGGGCTAGACATTATGAGAACTCTTCCGGGGAGTTCATGTATGCTAAATCTATACGCAGTGCATGGCATGTTCTGCACTCCTTCAAAAGCTGGTCGTAGAAGAATTAGCCTTAGCTAAGATTACTTGTGCTATAAAAACAAGCCTGCCTCTTTATGAGAAAAGTTATCCTCTTTGATTCTTTCACTCCCTTCTCCGTAATGTTGCAGACCACTGTTTTCAGATTGCTTTGGCCTATTATTTCTCAGGATGCTTTGTAAATATGAATGTAAAAATTCCAAGGGAAGCTATTCCTCTTTCAAATACCAAGTGTGGCAATCATTCCTTGAACAGCATACAGAGCTGTTAAAATAAGGACTATAAGCCAGCATTAAGGGGTAGTTACCAGCTTTGGCAATGTAATGAGAGCTATTTAAAGGGCTCCCCCCCACCCCGGCTCCATATTTCTTTTAGGTAACATTGCTTTCTAGGGAATTCAAACTGGGCTAAAAAGGTGAAAACTTTTCATTCTGTGATAGTAAATGTTTGTCAGTCTTCTCATGAACATGAATTTTTTTATATGTACCAACTATTCCATAATGAAATGTAAAATTAAGATCACATCAGCGCTACTACACCTTCTCGTGAGTTGTATGGATCTTTTATATGAAAATAGGATGGAACTGATTATTCTGTTCTAGAGATGGTTACCCATTGTCACTTTGCCATTAATCTGCTGTACATTGTAGGAGAAATCACTGTCCAGTTCTCTGTGGTCGTCCATTGGAGGGTTGGCATAACTCTTAAACTAGAGTGTATTCTAAGAACCTTGACAAATTTTTCTAGGCTGTTGATACAATCTTTTATTGTGGTTCCTTTATTTAGTCTTAGAAAAATAGACGAGGTGATGAGCTGTGCATATTTTTTTCAGTTTTCATAGCCAATGATTTACAAGTGAAAAACATTAGACATAGATGTTTGAAGAAAAAGCTCATATCAAACATTGATCCATTTAGGAAGTGTAGGAAGATATGATATGTTATATCTACATATACAGGCTATTCAAATGCATCCCATTCTGTAAGTGCTGCCCTCACAGACTTAGCAGAGGGTTGAAACAGACCAGGCCTTGGACCATGCTTTCAGGAAATGGGCAGTTGTCCAGGAAACCCCCGCTTTGCCTGTTTTCCTTTATGTGAGGCTGACTCTTCTGGCTTGTGATAGGTTCTTTTTCACTATCTTTAGTTCCTATGATGAAACCTTTCCTTGTCAATGTCAGTATGAGTGTACTTGGGAGAACTCACTCACATACACACACATGAAATTTAAAAATAAATTTATTTGATAGTTTTAAAATATTTATTTATTTTTATCGGAAAGGCAGATTTACAGAGAGAAGGAAAGACAAAGAGAGAAACACCTTCCATCCATTGGTTCATTCTCCAGGTACTGCAATAGTTGGAACTGAGCCAATCTGAAGCCAGTAACCAGGAGCTTCCTCCTGGGCTTCCATGAAGTTGCAGGGACCCAAGATTTTGGGCCGCGATCTGCTGCCTTCTCAGGCCACAGCAGGGAAGTGGATCGGAAGTGGAGCAGCCAGGACAAAAACCTGCGCCCATATGGGATCCTGGTGCTTGGAGGTAGAAGATGAGATAGTTGAGCTATCCCACTAGGCCCTGGATAGAATAGTTTTTAAAACTAATTCTTTTTCTTGAACTTTCTGAATAGCCCTCATAGGCCGGTAGCCTGCCTGGCTCCTCTTGGAGAGGAATCACCATGAGCTTTCTTCTTTGTGGACCCTATCGTAAAAATAGAGGGGCCAGCAGCAGGGTGCTTACATGGAAACTGCTGCATATTCTCAGGATGGAAGTGAGGAGGGGCAAGTACAAAGACCCCAAATTCACCGTCCTTGCAATGAACGTGAACCACCTGATCCCCCCTAAGATAGGGATGCATTTGCTAACTCTTCTCTTGCTCCTTCTGTTACACTGGGCAGCTCCTCTTCTGTTGACCTCTAAAACTCTCATTAGTTCTTTCAGATGTTTCCTAATATCCAGTTTTACAATACACAAGGACAAAGTATCTACTGTGTGCTACTGCATCCTGAAAACAAGGAATGCTTTTCCATTTGGTCCCTGGATAGACCCTTAGAGCCGTCACCCAAATCCCAGACTGACCTATCCCTGATTGTCTTTGGTAATGGGTTATTCATTTACCTTTGTGAATGAATCAGCCCTTCCCATACATCCCTCCGCACTCCTGCTGCTTTTGGCAGACATTGTCGCCTGTAATGTCTTCCATTGCCTCTGAACTCTAAATCATGCAGAGTTGAAGCAGGAACCCATGTGTTCAATCTTAATTGCAGGTGTGTAACAGATTAAGTTCAAGATTGGTTTCTGAAGGGCCTAACACAATAACCTAGCGGCTGGAGTCCTCGCCTTGTATGCACCAGGATCCCATATAGATACCAGTTCTAATCCTGGCAGCCCCGCTTCCCATCCAGCTCTCTGTTTGTGGCCTTTAAGGCAGTAGAGAATGGTCCAAGCCCCTGGAGCCCTTGGGACCCTGCAACTGCGTGGGAGACCCAGAAGAGGTTCCTGGCCCCTGGCTCCTGGCTTTGGATTGGTGCAGCTCCAGTCAAAGGATGGAAAATTTTCTTCTCTGTCTCTCCTCCTCTCTGTACATCTGACTTTCCAATAAAAATAAAATAAATCTTTAGGGAAAAAAAAGATTGTTTTCTGAAGCAGGATAAAGAACAAGTTATAAGATCAAATGACAGAGCTGACTTTTCTTTTATGACTGTTGGTGCGTCTCTCATGTTCTCACTCTTGCTGGACCCAGTTTTCCCAAGTATAACATGTGGAAGCTAGAATTATATGATATCTAAAATTCTCTTTCAGTTATATCAAATATGTAACTTCCACATTACAGTTTCATTATGTAGGTTAATACTTCTTAGCTAAGGAACCAAGTAAAAGATTTAGTGCAGTTACATATTTACTGGGACTAGATTCATAATAAGGGCACAACTGTGTGCATCAATTATATTGTAATTTGTTGACAGCCTGGACACCATGAATGAATGTGTTCTGCTATATTTAAACAGTTCCTTATCCTTGATAGCAGTTGCACCCACGAACTAATGAATTAGCATATTAAGAAGTCTTCCTTGCTGATAGTCCTGAGACTTAAGTATTACATGATTTAGGCCTGGAGCGATAGCGGCTGAAGTCCTCGCCTTGCATGCACCAGGATCCCATATGGGCTCCAGTTCTAATCCTGGCAGTCTGGCTTCCCATCCAGCTCCCTGCCTGTGGCCTGGGAAAGCAGTCAAGGGTGGTCCAAAGCCTTGGGACCCTGCACCCACGTGGGAGACCTGGAAAAAGCCTTGGGACCCTGGCTTTAGATTGGCTCAGCTCTGGCCGTTGCAGCTGCTTGGACAGTGAATCATCAGATGGAAGATCTTCCTCTCTGTCTCTCCTCCTCTCTGTATATCTGCCTTTCCAATAAAATAAATAAATCTTTTTTTAAAAAAAAGTATTACATGATTATGGGGTCCCTACTTTCAGACACCTTTAAGTTTTGGGTACATTCTGCATCAAGAGCAGTTGAAATTTATTCCCAGTTATGTGATATGTTCTGATATCTCCTTATCATATGGGCCACAAGTCTCAGATATAATTATTTACTATGTTGTGAAACTGATAATAATTCTGTGATTTTATTAATTTGTTCGTGGTATTGGTAGGCTGCCCTGCACCAAATTCTTTGCATGCATTATCTAACTTTGTTTTCAAAGCAACCTTAGAAAATATTATTTATTATCTCCATTTTACAGAGAAGGAAATGGGATCAGAGAGATTAGTACATAGCTTGGCAAGAGCCAAATAGCTCACAAGTTGGAGAGGTGATACTTCAGCTCAGGCCCACTCTGCTCTGAAAGCCTGTCCATGCGGCCTGAGTGGTGTGCTCCAGGAATCCCTGCTTTCTTGTTTTGGCATTAGTGGCACCCCCTGGAATTATGCCGGAATTGCTACAATTATTTGAGCTAGCTAATTTCTGGGAATTAACAAAGGAGGGTGGGAAGAGAAAAAAGAAAAACTCTGGACAGTTTTAAAATTTTTCCTAATGGCTCAAATGTATGATAATAATTCAACCTGGATTTTGTAGGTCATTTTTACAAAGAGAGGGATAAACAGAGACATCCACCATCTGCTGGTTCCCTCCCCAAATGGTCACAATGAGCAGAGCTGGGCTAATCTGAAGCCGGGAGCCTCTTCTGGCTCTCCCATGTTGATGCAGAATACAAGTCCTCAGACCATCCTCTACTGTTTTCCCAGGCCATTAAGCAGGGAGCTGGGTTGAAAGTGAAGCAGCCAAGACTCAAACTGGTACCCATATGGGATGCTGGAGCCACAGAGGATAAGCCTTCCATGCCACTACTCCATCCTTGGTTGTTTTTTGATTGGTTGGTTCGTTGGTTAATTTTTGCCAGAGATAATAGAGTTATCAAGAATCTTTAAAACCATCTTGCTTGTTGTTGTTCATTAGAACTTCAACAGATTAAATAAGTAAGCATGCGAGGAAGATGATACAACCCCAGCCACCTACAGGACTCCTTGGGGACTGAGCATGTGCACTGGGAAAACTTGGACCCAACCGTTTGGAATGTGTTGATCAGAATCCTAGGACGTGGAAGTCAGTCTACCTGACTCCCACTGAACAATACATTCTCCACTCCCAATTCAACATAAAATCACTATTGAAATATTTGTGAGTCAATAGTAGTTCTGTTCTTATATTGATCAATTGTGTCTATCTAACATAACAGTAGCTTGCTTCTCTTGGAGAAAGGTTACGCAGAGATGAAATCTTTGGCATCATTTACAGCCTTTCCCCAAAAACACTATTTCCTCAACTCTGAGGGGAAAGTTCTGATCCTCTGAGATTTGGTCAGGATCCAGTAAAAGACATTTGTAATTCCCCAGGACCCTCACATATAGATGAAAGGCAAGGTTCTCTAAAGAAGTACGAAAGGAAAAGTATTGGCTCCTTAGAGCCCCTGTCAGCCTCTTTGTGCCTATCTTTTTTTCTCTGGGTCTGCAAGCTATGGCAGAGTCTTCAAACTTCTTTCTGACTTCTGCTCTGCCTGTCTCTTGGTTCCTTAAAGAACAGTCATCTTTTACAAATACAAAAGTGTTTGTAGATGAGTCCTTAAACTATCCCACTTCCTACAGACATTGAAGGCAGCAATGTGGATCCAATTCTGGCTGCTGAAACAGAACCTGGCATCATAAATGACTAAAGTTCATATGGGTCAGGTTTGCTTCTTCTGAGATGATAGTTTTTATTTCCTATGTGTTCACTGTAAACTGAGATGATGTTATACATCTGATAACACATTGGCATTTCCAAGGTGCCTTACAGGAGCTAACCCCGAATGTGAAGCCTTAGATTCCAGAGAAGAGAATTACTTCCAGCTGGTTCACTTCAGAGCAGCCTAGAATGCCCCCAAAGAGCACATCAATATAGATAATGCGCAATTAATTTGAGATCCCAAGAAAGACTCTGTTGTTTTATTCACTTGCATAACTTTAGGAAAATGTGAAAAAAAATCCTGTATGGCTCTCAAATTGCTATCTCATTTATGCTGACTTTTTGTAGTGCTCACTGCTGGCCTATCATTTGTGTGTCTAATTCAAGTTAAGTAACCCTTATCTGCAATGCTTAGAAACAGAACTGTTTTTGAATTTGGGTTTTTCTTTTTTCTTTTTTAAGATTTTAAGATGTTAACCTATATACAAAAAGATAGACATCTTTGGGAGGGACCCACATCTAAATCTGAAATTCATTCATGTTCCATATACACCTTTTTTATATAGCCTGAAGGTAATTTTGTACAATAATTTCTTGCATGAAACACAGCTAGCATATTGAAGCCACAGGGCTGCGAGAGTTTGTTTTTTCTCCTGGAGACACTGAATAAATATGTTTTGTGTACCTGCATTTTGACTGTGAGCCATCCCATGAGATCAGGTGTGGAGATTTACACTGTGGGGTCAGATCCAGGCTCAAAACTTGCAGACTTTGAAACATTTAAGATTTTAGCTATGGGACTTGAGAGTACTCCCTCTGTGTAGTAAAGTAGGGAAATCTCTACCAGTATTGGCAGTCTTTGTTATAACCCACAATGTGTAAAAAACCAATAAGAAGTATAAAATTATGGGCAGGGAAGAAAATGATTTATTCTTGAAGGTGAATTAAGTATTCAAGTATTTTTCTTCAATTCTAAACTCCAACAGCCTCTTGTTCAGTTACATCTAATTATTTCACTTACTTTATATGAGTCGTTCTCCAGTAGGTCCCACCTACTATTGTTTGAGCTCTGTTGTGTGCATTTCCTCATTGATTCCACAGACATTTGCTCAGCCCTGCTTGTGTCAGGCATGATGCTAGCTGTGGCAATCTTACCACAAAGTAGGCACCTGTGCTAACTTCCATCTTTAGACTGGAAATCAAATGCAAACATATAAAACACAGCCCTTACAGCAAGTTGACAGCTGAATTACATTTTAAAAGATGGTTAACAGTTGCCAAACAGATCAAGATGAGATGAGCTCTCTCTTATTCTAACTGTTCATCTAGACATTCTGATTTCAATGTTAGATATATTCGGAATGTGGAGTAGGGCAAGTATTGTGTGAAGTAGTCAGTTAATCCTCTGCCTGAGACACCTGCATCCCTTATGGGTACCATTTGAAGTCCCTGATGCTCTACTGTTGATCCAGCTCCCTGCTAATGCTCCTTGTAAAGTAGCAGAACATAATTCAAGAGCTTGGGCACCTGCACTGGTGTGGGGGATCTGGAGGAAGCTCTAGGCTCCTGGCTTTGACCTGGCCAGCCCCATCTATAATTGTGGCCATTTGGAGAGTGAGCCAAAAGACAGCAGATCCCTCTGCTTCCTCCCTCTCTCTCCCTTTCCATTACTCTTCCTACCAAATACATTTTTAAAAATCGTTTTTAAAAAGGAGAATTTGGAGTGTGGCACACTGTGTTTATACAAAGCAGGCTGAGTTGAAGTTCCTTAAGGTTTCATCAGCAGCAAAGGATGTTTCATCAGCATTGCCCTTTCACTTACAGTCCGTCAGTGATCATAGAAAGCTCAGACTTGTGCATGCCAGTAGAATCCCAGAGACACAAACTCTCTAACATCTCCTCCATCCCGGGTTTGCCCCGTCATTTGCCCTTGCTGAGTGGTATTCTAAAAGAAATTAATGCCTTTGCTCTGAATTCCCCTGAGTAGAATTGAGTCTAAGGATGCAATCAAAGTGTGACTTTATATTATACTTTTCTTCCAAACTCTGCAAGGTCATGAGTCTGTGAGATGTGCAAATATTTCACTTTGTGAGTGTCCCAGGTATGGGCAGCATGGGCATGTGTTAGGTGAGATAATAAATACTTTCTAAAAGATCTTTAAAAACGTACTCGTACTTTCTAATTAGGTTCTTACAAAAAAAAAGTTTAAAATAGGGAGGAATCATTATAGTCATTCCTGATTCCAATATATTAATACAAGTTAAGGAAATCTATAATATTTGACATTGTTTTATATTTTCTACCAGTGAATAAAAGCTTTATGGTTAATGAACATCCTACTCTTACCATATTTAAACCATGGATATATTAGGATTAATTGCTTATTTCTCAGGAATCAAATCATGTGTTAGTTCACTCCCATTCCTGAAACATTAATGCACAGGGGATTCACACAAATCACACATGTGTGTGTGCACACACATTCACACACATTCACATGAGAGACTGAGTTACATTGTGTTAAGCTACCATGTTGTTTCTTGGCACCTGTATGTAGACACAGAGCAATGGAAGAAGCCAGACTCCTTAGCAGACACACTGTTATCACGGAGCAGTGCTCCTTACAAATTCAGAGAAACCCATTCTGCAGTTATTCTGGCAACTAATTTTGTTGCCCTTTGTAAAAAGTAATAATATAAAATACTTCAGTAATCATCGAAGAAAATGGTTCATGGGAAACTTGTCCAAGACCTCATAGTTATTAAGGAATAGAGCTAGTATTTCCCACAACACCTGCCACTCATAAATGGAGTTCATGACTTCAAGACTCCCTTAATAAGCACAAGTCATCTTTTCATTGTATTGATTCATTTAAGCAGAAAACAGGGTGGTGCCAATTTAACAAGATCTTTGATGGATTAAGTTAAAAAGTCTATTGTCAGTATCTGTTAATTGTGTTAGACGTGTATGCACACATATACTTATCATCCATTCCTCTCTGAAGTCGATACATCATTTTCTGGAGTATGATATTTCATATAAGACCTGCCTTAGGGAATTCTTCTAGAATGAGAAATTGATAAATTTTTAAGAGTGGGCATTCAGGGCCTAGCATGGTAGCCTAGTGGCTCAACCATCAACTTGCATGCACCGGAATCCCATATGGGCTCTGGTCATGTCCCAGCTGCTCCACTTCCTGTCCAGCTCCCTACCTGTGACTTGGAAAAGCAGAACTTGGTGGCCCAAAGCCTTGTGACGCTTGAACCCATGTGGGAGAACTCGAGGAGGCTCCTGACTTCTGGATTTAGATCAGCTTAGCTTTGGCCATTGCGACCACTTGGGAAGGGAATCAGCAGACAAAAGATCTTACTCTCTGTGCTTCTCTCTATAAAATTCTGACTTTCCAATAAAAATAAATCTAAAAAATAATTAAGAGTGGGCATTCAGTGAAACAGTTAAGACACTCTTGGGACACTCGCATCCCACTTTGGAGTATATGGGTTCAAGTCCCAGCTCCGCTTTGATTTCCAACTTCCAGCTGACTTGTACCCTGGGAGGTAGAAAGTGATGTCTTGAGAAATTGGGTTCCTGTAAACACAAATAACAGATCCAGGCTGAGTTCCAAGCTCTAAGCTTTGGTGTGACCGAGGTTTGGGGTGTTGGAGGTAGTTAAGAATTAAAGGAATGCATGAGATTTTTTTCCATCTACTTTTATTTTTCTGCCTTTCAAATAAGTTGAAAGCAAATATTTATATATTTTTAAGATTTGTTTTTATTTGAAAAGTAAAGCTATAGAGACAGAGGAGGAGATAGATTTTCCTCCACTGGTTCACTTCCCAAATGGCCACAATAGGTATGGCTGAGCCAGGCTGAAGCCAGGAGCCAAGAGCTTCTTCCAGATCTCACATGTAGGTGTAGGGGCCAAAGGACTTGAGCCTTCCACTGCTGCTTTCTAACATGCATTAGCAGGGAGCAGGATCATGAGTGGAATAGCCAGGACTCAAACCAGGGCTCATATGGGATGGTGACATTACAGAGGTGGCTTTAACCACTAAGCCGCAATGTGGACCCAACAAGTATGTTTATGGTACCATAGGATCCACCAACATTGCCATCTACTGTGGTAGACCACTGTTGGCTGAGCATGACTTTTTAACAGAAGCTGTGGATATGAATGTTTCATGCACCTACTTTTTAAAGTTAGGATGCTATTGCCAGTCATAATGTTTCATATGAATGTGTTTTCTCATATTTTCACCTCATTCTATTCCCATGAGGTAAATAAAAGGTAGAAACTTTATTTTAAGTGCAAAAATGGTCATAACCTAAGAGTGCTTCCCTGGGTTCTATTCTGTGTATGATATAAATGACTAGTAAGTAAAAAAAAAAGTGGCCACAGATGCAGATTTTTCTTTTTTATTGTTCATTGGCTGCAGGCTCCTCTGAAATGCATGCTGTGAAGCTGCTGGTGGGTTACACTTAGTCATCCTGAGCCAGGAGGCATGAAATGCTTCTGAATCACCTCCTTCTAAAATCTTGAACCAAACCAAGGCTAGGCCAGAGTACTTCCAAGGCCTTATTTGTTGGCTTGACAAGGATTATGAACATATTTTTCTGTCTCCTGGTTAAGCAACCTGCCACAAATGAGAGGCATTTCTGCTTTCAGAATCAGCCCTGAAGACATAAATATGCTACTTGATACGGTGAAAATAACACAGACTGGATTCATTCCCTAGAAGGAATGAGTTTCTGGTGGTACACAGCAAAATGTGATAACTACAGTTCACAATAATCTGTTATCTGTTGTCAGTTTACATAGAAAAAAGGAACTTAAAACCTCCAGTCATGAAGTGATGAAAGGAAGGTTGCAACAATATTTATACTGTGCACATTTATTGAAACATTACACCAGCATATTATAAACATAGGCAGTTATTGTTACTGTTTATTAATATTTAAAGAGACAAAAATCTTGACTTGCTCTCACATTAAATAAATGTGTTCTTAGCACACTGTTCACCATAAATATGTTCAACTGAAATAATTTTTAAGATTTTTAAGTTAGTTTTTATTTTTTAAATGGGATTTTTGAGAAGTATTAGTAAATGCCTTAGTATTCTATTTTTAATTGGTGATTATTTTACATTTATGTGTATATACATAAATGTATTTATGATATTAAGTGAATTCTTGTATATTTATCAAAATACTTTTTAAAATGCTTATTTTCAGTGGTAAGGTATACTTATAGAAAAAAGAAAAGACAGAAAGATCTGCCATCTGCTAGTTCACTTTCCAACTGGCTGGATCTGAGCTGATCAGGAGCCAGTAGCTTCTTCCATGTGTCCCACACAGGTACAGGGTCTAAAGGCGTTGGGCCATCCTCTACTGCTTTTCCAGGCCATAAGCAGGGAGCTGGATGGGAAGTGGAGCAATTGGGACAAGAACCAGCGCCCATACGGAACCAAAGCAAGGCAAGGATTTAGCCACTGTGCCATGGTGCCAGGCCCTATCAAAAGACTTCTAGGGAGAGCATTTAGTCCAATGAGTAATGTATCTGTGTGCCACATCAGAGGGCTTGCATTGGAGTCCCAGTTTTAGCTCCTCACCTGGCTTCCTGCTAATGCACACCCTGGAAGGCAGTAATGACTGCTCAAAAAATTGGGTTCCTGCCACTGAGGCCCGAGCTGAGTTTCTAGTTCTACCTCTAGCCTCGGCTGTTGTGGGTACTTGAGGAGTAAACCAGTGAATGGGAGTGCATTCTCAAGTTTTGCTCTCTTTCTGGTTTTTTTTCTTCTCAAATAAGTCAATAACTTATAAAAGTCTTTTCTTATTAAAGAAAGAAGACAATGTTTTTCACTTTCCTGACTTATGTTGGCCCTAAGAACTTCAAGAGGAAAAAGAAGTGATTGTTTTGTTTCAAGTAAGAATGAACTAGCTGTGCCATAGACATTTCAAATGCGTGGGATTCTGTGTTTTTTGCCATGGTTTTATGGAATGCTGAATTATTGCATTCTATGTTTGACATTTATAGAGTGCGTGTGTTATTGCTAACTTATCCAAAAAGTGATGTTTAAAACATATCGAGTGATACTATGCCAAAGATCAGGGCACCACATAAGTCACCATCTTGGAGTAGAAAAGGGAAAAACCCTGAAGCATGCTTCCTGAACTTTACAAGAGATTGGAAATATTTCTTTTCTAGCAGCATATCCTCAGTCCACAATACTTCCTTTACTCTATTCTCTTCCCATTGCCAAAAGTGGAGATAAATGAATCAGATTTTGAATCCTTTAATGTTGTTAGACATAAAGTGGTATTTCTAAAACAGACAAAAAGCACACCTTCAGTCATTCTGTATTTTTAAATTGACAAATGCAACGGGATGGCACTGTGATGTAGTAGGTTATGCCTCTACTTGTAGCACGAACAACCCATGTAGATGATGGTTCAAGTCCCTGTGCCTTGACTTCTAATCAGTTCCCTGGTTATATTCCTGGGAAAGCAACAGAGGGTGGCTCAACTGCTGCACCCACAGGGGCGATCCAAAGGAAGCTGCTAGCACCTGTCTTGATTGGCTCAGCTCCAGCCATTGCAGCTATTTAGAGAATAAACCAGTGGAATAGCATGCACTCGATCTCTCTCTCTCTCTGTAATTTTTTTCAAATAAAAAAGAATGAATCTTTTAAAACATGTACCTGTAACTTTTTTTAATGAGAATTTCGGAAGACTTTAGGATTGCCAATCAATTTATTAAGAAAGAGTGTAAACACATACACGTCACACCAAGTATCACCATAATTAAAAAAAAAAAAGACTTACTTAACTCAAACAATAAAAAGGCGTAATGTTTGAAAATAAAGGGACTATTCCTTAAGTTGGAAGCATCTGCCTTCATGAAAAACCACATTGTCCTTAAATTTCCTATTTTACAGTGACTGATTAGAAAAATCAAATAGCTACTTAGAAGCTGTCACTTTGTTGTATTACAAAAGCATCAGGAACTAGAAGGTACACAGAATTTCAGAGAAGAGGAACTCTTAAGCTTCCAAGGACAGTAACTAATTTTAAAAGTAATTATTTCATGACTTGGCAAATTTCTTCCCACTTCTGGAGAAACTACTCAAAAGTGGCACTGGGACAGCAGATGAGATTATAATCTTCCGGGTTGGAGGCCAGGATCCTCCTCCTTCCCTGGCAGGAGGGCAAGGAACTTGAGCACAGTACCAAAGAGAAACTGCACAGGAATAATTTCTGAAACCTCTCATGAACAGGTGAATAATAACGGCTTTTTCTTTTCCACATGATATTGTAAACTTTCCAACTTTCAACTTTCTGATTATTGACTGATCTTTTTTTTTTTATTGTTGCTTACATTATATTATGTAGTACAGTTTTATAGGCGCTGGGGATCCCCCCCACCCCTCCCATACCCCTCCCCCCATGGTGGATTCCTCCACCTTGTTGCATAACCATAGTTCAAGTTCAGTTGAGATTCATTGCTTGCAAACACATGCCTAGCATAAAGTTCAGCGTCTTATTGTCCAGATAAGTTCAGTGGCCTCTTGGGGAGACCTTCTATGGTCTGAAGATAGGTCTAACAGAGTAAAGATCCAGTCAGTTAAAAGCCCCAACAAGGCCTCAGTATCATTATACAACATTATGGAATTAATTGACATAGTATTGGGTAAACAATATGTTAAAAATAATGCAAGTTCCATTCTTCGAAACATCTGGGTTGAGACAGTATCAATGACAGGTTCAAAAAATAACAAACAACCAAACAAAAAAATTACAGGTTAAATCAAGGCAAACATGTGGTATCTAATCTTTTGGGATTCGCTCATTTCCCTTAGCATTATAGTTTCCAGTTGTGCCCATTTAGCCACAAAGAACTGCATTTTGTTTTTTTTAATAGCTGAGTAGTATTCCATGGAGTAGATGAACCAAAGCTTTCTTATCCAATCTTCTGCTGATGGGCATTTCGGTTGCTTCCATGTTTTCGCAATTACTGATTGTGCTGCAATGAACATAGGGATGCATGTTGGTTTGTCGTAAAACAGGTGTTTTGGATATATTCCTAGGAGTGCTATTGCTGGGTCATATGGTATGCAGATTTTGAGTTGTTTGAGTGTTCTCCAGACTGATTTCCATAAAGGCTGTACCAATTTGCAGCTCCACCAGCAGTGGAGTAGGGTTCCCTTTTCCCCGCATCCTCGCCAGCAAGCGTCGTTGGTGTTCTTGTTTATGTGGGCCAATCTTACTGGTGTTAGGTGGTACCTCATCGATGTTTTAATTTGGATTTCCCTTATTGCTAGGGAGCTGGAACATTTTTTCATATGTTTGTTTGCCATTTGGACTTGTTCCTTTGTGAAATGTTTGCCCATTTCCCGTGCCCATTTCTTGAGTGGCTTGTTTGTTTTGGTTTTTTGGTTGTTTTGAAGTTCTTTGTATATCCTGGAAATTAGCCCCCTATCGCCTATATCGTGTGCAAAGATCTTCTCCCACTCTGTGGGTTGCTTTTTTACTTTGTTGATTGTTTCCCTTGCTGTACAGAAGCTTCTTAGTTTGATGAGGTCCCATTTGTTTATTCTGTTCTCAACTGCTATTGCTTTTGGTGTCCTTCTTAGAAAGTCGGTACCTACTCCTAGGTCTTGCAGGGTATTTCCTACATTTTCTTGCAAGAGTTTGAAGGTTTCTGGATGTAGGTTTAGGTCTTTTATCCATGTAGATTGGATCTTAGTGTATGGTGATAGATGTGGGTCTATCTTTTTGTTTCTACAGGCTATCAGCCAGTTGTCCCAACAACATTTACTAAAGAGTCCTTCCCACTTGCTTAAGCTGTCATTGGTCTTTTTGTCAAAGATTAATTGGCTGTATCTGTGTGGATTCCCTTTTGGTGCTTCTATTCTATTCCATTGATCTTCCTTTCTGTCTTTGTGCCAGTACCAGGCTGTTTTGATTACCACTGCTCTATAGTATGTCCAGAGGTCCGGGATTGTGATTCCCCCTGCTAATTTCTTATTTTTCAGGATGGTTCTAGCTATTCGTGGTTTTTTGTGTTTCCAGATGAACTGTTGAATCATTGTATCCAGTTCCGTGAAGAATGTTTTGGGCAATTTGATTGGAATTGCGTTGAAAATGTATATTGCTTGTGGTAGTATAGACATTTCAATGATATTGATTTTGCCTATCCAGGAGCACGGGATGTTATTCCATCTTTTGAGGTTTTGTTCAATTTCCTTTTTAAATAGTTTGTAGTCTTCTTCGAATAGGTCTCCTACACTTTTGGTTAGATTTATTCCCAAATACTTCATACTTCTCTCTGCTATTTTGAATGGTATCCTGTTGGTTAGATCTTCTTCCATCTTGGTGTTATTTGCGTACACTATGGCTGTTGATTTTCGTTCGTTAATTTTGTACCCCGCCACTCTGCCAAACTCTCGTATAAGTTCTAGCAGTTTCTGTATTGAGTCTCCTGGTTTTTCTATGTATAGGATTATGTCATCTGCATATAGTGAAAGCTTGACTTCTTCGTTTCCTATACGTATGCCTTTGATTTCTTTTTCTTGTCTTATGGCCTCTGCAAGTACCTCTAGGACTATGTTGAATAGCAGTGGTGATAGTGGGCACCCTTGTCTTGTTCCAGATCTCAGTGGGAAGGGTTCTAGCTTTTCTCCATTCAGTATGATACTGGCGTTGGGTTTTTCATAAATTGCTTTAATTATGTTGTGGATTTTCCCATCTATGCCTACTTTGGCTAGAGTTTTTAGCATGAAGAGGTGTTGGATTTTGTCGAAAGCTTTTTCTGCATCTATTGAAACTATTATGTGGTTCTTGTTTTGCAGTTTTTGGATATGGTTTATAACATTTATGGATTTCCGAATGTTGAACCATCCCTGCATTCCAGGGATGAATCCTACTTGATCCGGATGAATGATCTGTCTGATGATTTTTTGAATTCTATTGGCTAGGATTTTGTTGAGAATTTTAGCATCAATGTTCATCAGAGAAATAGGTCTGTAGTTTTCCTTCTCTGATGGTTCTCTATCCGGTTTTGGGATTAAGGTGATGTTGGCTTCATAGAATGAGTTTGGGAGGGTTGCTTCCTCCTCTATTGTTTTGAAGAGCTTGTAGAGGATTGGGGTTAGTTCTGTTCGGAATGTTTTGTAGAATTCTGTAGTGAAGCCGTCTGGGCCTGGGCTTTTTTTCGTTGGGAGATCCTTGATGACTGTTTCAATCTCTACCTCGGTTATGGGTTTATTTAATTCTGCAGTTGCCTCCGGACTGAGTTTTGGTAAATGGTGGGAGTCCAAGAACTTTTCTATTTCTTGGTGGTCCTCAAATTTGTGGGAGTACAGTTCTTTGTAGTAATTTCTAATTATTTTCTTAATGATTGCAGTGTCTGTTGTTATGTTGCCTTTTTCATCTTTAATGCTGTTGATTCTCACTTTCTCTTGTTTTTTTTTTTTGGTCAATCGGGCCAGTGGAGTGTCTATTTTGTTTATTTTCTCAAAAAACCAACTTTTTGATTTGTTGATTTTATGTATAGTTTTTTTGATTTCTATTTGGTTTATCTCCTCCCTTGTTTTGATGATTTCTTGTTTCCTATTGTGCGTGGGACTTTTCTGCTGCTGTTTTTCCAGATCCTGGAGGTGTGTGGTTAGTTCCTGTATTTGGCGTCTTTCTTGGGCCTTGACATG
This sequence comes from Ochotona curzoniae, assembly GCF_017591425.1. Lineage (NCBI taxonomy): Eukaryota > Metazoa > Chordata > Mammalia > Lagomorpha > Ochotonidae > Ochotona > Ochotona curzoniae. Next base: position 38,650,687 of record NW_024467122.1, read on the forward strand.
CGCTCCGATTGCGGTGAATCTACCTCGTAGCACTGCTTTGGCGGTGTCCCACAAGTTTTGGAATGTTGTATCAGAGTTTTCATTGGTTTCCATGAATTTTTTGATCTCATCTTTAATTTCTTCTCTGACCCATTGTTCGTTTAATAGCATATTGTTCAATTTCCAAGAGTGCCTATACTTCCTGGGGAGTTTTGAGTTGTTGATTTCCAGTTTCATCCCATGGTGGTCTGAGAGGGTACATGGTATGATACTAATGTTTTGGAAGTTGTTTAGATTCGCTTTATGTCCTATCATGTGGTCGATTCTGGAGAAGGTGCCATGCACCGCTGAGAAGAATGTATAGTCTGTGGCCTTAGGATAAAAAGTTCTATATATGTCTACTAAGTCCAGTTGTTCTATTGTTTGTGTGAGCTCTGTTGTTTCTTTGTTGAGTTTTTGTTTCGTAGACCGGTCCATTGTTGTTAGAGGTGTGTTGAGATCGCCTACAAGAATTGTGCGGGTGCCTATGTCTTCCCTTAAGTCTGTAAGTAATTGCTTTACGTAACTAGGTGCATTAAGATTCGGTGCATAAACATTAATGATGGTGATTGCTTCTTGATGGATCATTCCTTTCACCAGTATAAAATGGCCTTCCCTGTCTCTTTTGATGTTAGTTAGAATGAAATCTATTTCGTCTGAAATTAGGATAGCTACCCCAGCTTTTTTTTCTCGTCTATTGGCGTGAAATATCTTTTTCCATCCCTTCACTTTCAGTTTCTTTGCATCCTTTCTGGTTAGATGCGTTTCTTGTAGGCAACAGATGGTTGGGTCTTGTTTGATGATCCATTCTATTAATCTCTGTCTTTTGATTGGTGAATTTAGACCATTTGTGTTGAGAGTTAAAATTGAGAGGTTGCAATTTTGCCCTGCCATGTGATTGTGTTGTGTGTGTGTTGTTGCCTATGTAATTGTCTTGTTTGTGTGGCCTTTAGTTTGGAGACCTTCTTATTTGCCAACTTTGTTTGTGATTTGCCTCCTTTTTGTCCGGGACTAGCGCATTTCTAAGGAGACTTTGCAGAGCTGGTTTTGTGTAGACATATTCTTCTAGTTTTTCTTTGCTATTGAAGTATCTGATTTCGTTCTCATATACAAATGAGATCTTTGCTGGGTAGATTATTTTTGGTTGACAGTTGTTTTGTTTCAGGACTTGGAAGATCTTTGTCCATTCTCTCCTTGCTTGTAGGGTCTCTTCGGAGAAGTCAGCAGTGATTCTGATGGGTTTTCCCCTGTATGTGATCTTTTCTCTACTTCGTACTTGTCTCAGGATTCCTTCTTTGTCTTCATTGGAGTAGAACTTGAGCACCGTGTGTCTGGGTGAAGATCTCTTTGGATCATGTCTGTTGGGAGTTCTCTGTCCGTCCTGTATGCGGGGTGGATTTGTGTTCCAAGTGTTTTGGAAGTTTTCCTGTATAATTTCATCAAGCACTGCTTGCATCCCAGATTCTCTTTCCCTCGGGGAGGCCGATGATCCGAATATTCAGTTTTCTAAGGTAATCTTTCATCTCTTGCATCATTTTATTAGTTTTGCTGAGGTTTGTCTCCAGCTGTTTAATTCGCTGGACACCTTCATTTTGTGTGTCTTCTGTTTCAGAGATCCTTTCCTCTGCCGCATTTATTCTGTTGATGAGGCTTTCAATTTTATTCTCTTGGGCATCCAGTTTGGTTTTGATTTGTTGTATTTCGGTGATTATGCGGTTCTGGAGGTCTTCCAGCTTTGTGTCCACGTCTCTGAGAGATTTTAGCATTATTTTCATCAATTCCTTTGTTGGTAACACTTCCATGTCTTCATCTCGCATCGCCGATATTGATAATGGCTTTTGGCCCTTGTTTGGTGGGGTGCTGGCTCTTTCATCTGGAGCACAACTCTTTCTGGTGGTTTTTCCCATTGCGTTGGTGTATTCTGGTGGGGCAAATGGATCCGTGTGTTGAGGGGCTGTCAGGTGCTTTCCTGTAGAGATTGGAGCCTGCAGGCGTGGTGTTGCCGGGCGTGGTAATTTTCAAGGCACCGTTGGTGCGTTCTCAGGGCCCGGGGCTGTAGAGCACCACCTTGGGGGCCCAGTGGATTCCAGGCACACTCTGGGCACCTCTTCTACAGGTGTGACACCCCAGGGCGTGGAGGGATGGAGTCGCTCTTTGGGTGTGCCCCCTGTGCGGGAATCCCCAGGGCTTAGAAGGTTTTATGTGCTTTCTCCCTGCGTTCTCCGTGTCAGGGACTGCAGGGTTTTTCAGGGCCCACCTGTTGCGTCTCCCACACACGGGACTGTGGGTGAGGCACTTTCCAGGCGTGGCTCTTGTGCAGTGAATCCACCACTCGTGGTGTGTGGGTGTTCAGAGCCCCTGCTCCCGTGTGGCTCCCCCACACAGGCCCTTAGCGGAGGAGTGACCCAGGCGCCCTGTTATAATGACTTCACGGCAGGTTCTCACCGTGTCAGTGTGATGCAGGAGTTTTCGGAGCTCTCCTGGTGGGTCGCCCACGCTCAGAACTGCGGGGTGGGAGGCTAGGAGTGAGCAGTTCACCCTATGGGAGTGGTACCTGCGTGCCAGGGACACACAGCACTACACTTCCCAAAACTGGGAGCTCTCCTGACACCTGACACCTGACACCTGTGCTGCGGAGGCGGCTGCTGCAGGCAGCGATCAGAATCCTCCTGGTGTTCTCGCGGATCCACCAGGCAGGATGTGGAGGACTCCAGATCCTCGCCAGCAGCCTCTGCGCACCGAGACGCACTGGCCCCCCTCAGCGCAGGAACATCCGAGACGCCTTCCCTCACCACCAACACCACTGCGCGTAGTTCCCAAGGCACAGACCCAACCGTTTCAGGCTGCCTGCCCCGCCTTCTCAGAGGCTGGAACCTCAGTAGGGGGCGAGGAATGCGGAGGCTGCCACGTCAACCCCCCCCCGCTCACCAAACGTCCGGCTGCTGCAGTCTGCCTCCGTCGCTGTCAAAGGCTTCCCGCCGGCGACGATCCACCCGATCTCCCTGCCTCCGAGCTGGCCGCGTCTCCCGTCAGGCCGTTTTCAAAAGTGACTCTGCAGGTCTGGAGTGGGATGTCGGTTTCTCTACCTTTGTCCTGCTCCATTCTCGTTGTTCTTCCGAGTTGTGTGGATCTTTTTGGCTCCACACTGTCCCAGGGAGCTTCACAGACCTCTCCCTGCGGTTCCCTGCTGTTCCTCTTTGCTGCTTCTGTAGCGTTTTATCCCTATCTCGCTGAACGCTCCCTCACAGCCTTCCTCCTACGTCGGCCATCTTAAAACCTCTCCTGATTATTGACTGATCTTAAGATTTGGTGTAGGAAGTTGTTTAAAGCTTGAACTTTACTGTAGATCTGAAGTTGAAGACTTCAAATTCAGAATACCAAATGCCAGTGAGCATGTGACACAGTGATCCGGTGGGTGTGTCCACATCCCATATGTTAGTATGTGGTGCAGCAATCCAGTGGGGGTGCCCATATCCTGTACATAAGCATGTAGCACAGCAATCCAGTGGTGTGCCCACATCTTCATCTGAGTGCCTGGAATCCAGTCTTGCCTGTTAATATGCCTGGAAGGCAGAAGATAATTACCCATGTGCTTGGAGCTTCTGCTTCCCACATGGGAGACCTGAGAAGAGTTCCAGGCTCCTGTGTTTGGTCTAATCTAGCCCTAGGTCTTGAAAACTTTTAAAAATGAATCAGCAATTAGAAAATTCTGTCTCAGTCTTGCGCTTGTTTTATCACTCACTCTCTTCCTCTCCCTGTTACTCTGCCTTTCACGAAGAAGTAAAACTTTATAAAGAAAACACTAACTTAAATCACATGTATTTAGATGTCAAAGAAAAAACTGGTTGTGTTTTTGAGGAAAAAAAATCTAAATGCAATGACCATGATTACCTGTACTGCAAAATCCTGGTAGAAAATAACTTTCTGTGCTGGCACTATGGCATGTTAGATTAAGCTAGTGCCTGAAGAACCATCATCCCATATGGGCACCAGTTCAAGTCAGCTGCTCCACATCCAGTCCCGCTCCCTGCTAATGCTCCTGGGAAAGCAGTGAAGATGAGCCAAGTTCTTAGACTCCTGAACCCATGTGTGAGAGATCCAGAGAAGCTTCAGACTGTTAACTTTGGCCTGGAAAGTCCTGTCAGTGTGACCATTTGGTAAGTGAACCAGAGGATGGAAAATGTCTCTGTGTCTTTCCTTCTTTCTCTCTCTCTCTGTAACTATGCCTTTCAGATAAATAAATTCTTTAAAAAGGAAAAAAGAGGTGAGGCAGAGGAAAAGAAAGAGGAAAAGGAGAGGAGAGGAGGGAAATGGGGGAGAGAAAGAAGGGAAAGGAACTTTCAAATGGAATCAATATATTTCTCCCTGAACCTAATTGAGAAGATTTTGGCCAGGATTGGCTCCATGCATCTTGTACCAAGGAAGACAAAAGGGGCACTCCGTGATTTATATGTAATGTTGCACACAGATGGAAGTTTTTGTGACTGTTCCTTTGTATTACTATTCATTACTCCTTCTGTCACTGTTTTACTCCATCCTATGACTTTATTTCTGTAGTTGATGGATTCTATTGATCTTTCTAGTTGCCATTCATTGCAATTCCACAGATTTGTGGAGTTCTGTTTTTCGCAAGGTCAGACTGAATTCAAATGCTTGAAGCAGGCTTTGTGGCATAGTGTCAAACCTGAGTTGGGCCTTCGGCCATGCTTTAATAACAGAGTGCTTGGAATCAAGTCCTGGCTACTCTGTTCCCCGCCCAGCCTCTGGGAGGCAGCAGGTGATAGCTCAGGTGATTGGGTCCATGTGAGAAACCCAGATGGCATTCCTGGCTTCAGCCTGGTGCAGCCCTGTTATAGGAAATTGGGGAGTGAATCAGCAAATCAAAGATTTGCTTTCACTCTCGCTTTCACTTTGCCTTTCAAGTAGAAGAAAATAAACTTTTTTTTAAGCCAGAGTTTCTTCTGACTTCCGGAAATGTTAGATTGTTTTGGAGGCAAGATAATAAGAGAAAACCCTATTTTGTAATTGCAGCATTGATTTTATGGTGTCAGTACATGATCCTGTATTTTGTTAAAGCTATTGATGTTTAAACCTGAATGAGAATATATTATAACTTTTAAATGCATACATCATTTGAAGACAGATGTTTATCTCAGAATTGATGTGAATTCCATTTTGCCATCTACAGTAGTTACTCTCTTCATCATTTATATTAGTTTCCTATTGCTTCTATAACAAATTATTGCAAATTGAATGGCTCAAAACAAAGGAAACTTCTTGTCACAGAGATTAGAAGCTAGAATGAATAAGTAGAATTGTGTTTCTCCTAGAGGACTTGGGCAAAAGCTGTTTTCTTGCATTTCCATATCCCAGAAACAGCTTGTATTCCTTCACTTGTGATTCATTCCTTCCTGTATTCTCAAAGTCCCAGGCACAGTGTCATCAAACCTCTCTGTCCCTGACATTCCCCCTTCCTTCTAAAAAGACCTTTTGGTTTATACTGGGCCCATCCTCACACTTAAGCATAATATTAACTTCTGAGGATCCTTAATTGCACCTTCAAAATCCCTTTTTTCCAATGTGGATGTTATGGCCCAGGCAGTTAAGGTGCCACTTGGAATTCTTGCATCCCACACTGGAGTACCTGGTTCAAGTCCTGGCTGCTCAGCTTGCTATCCAGCTTCCTGATCATGTGCATCCTTGGAGGCAGCAAGTGATGATCAAGGCACATGAATGTCTACCATCCGGTCTCGGACATGGGTGCGGGGGCCCAAGGCCTAGGGCCATCCTCTGCTGCTTTCCCAGACCATAGCGGAGAGCTGGGTCAGAAGCCAAACAGCCAGGACATGAGTTAATCGCCATATGGGATGCTGGTGCTGTAGGCGGAGGCTTAGGCTACTTTCAATACCACTGGCTCGTTCTTTACTAAGACACTTGTTTTTCCTTAATAGTTAACAAACATTCTTTATAAGTTGCTGGAAAGTCTTTTTCATATTTTTTATATTGCAGGTCATTTGCCTTTGTGAAAATCATCATCCTCTTCGATGTGTGTCTCTACCTTGCTCCCCTCAAAATATAATCATCACGTTCTGCTAGTAAATAACTTGACAGTGCTCCTTTTGATTGCCTGATAGGTCCCTTGTCGGTGAAGGTCAAGTTTATTTTAATGCATTATTCTTACAGACAAGTTCACATTCACTGATTACGTTTATCTTCTTAGTCTAACATACATTTGAAAGTGGTTCAACATGAGCCCCTGAAGTAGAGCCGCCATGTTCGTTGGACAGTTTTCTACCTTATATAGGGTGTGTCATCTCTTTGTCCCAGTGTTGTGTGCCTACTGCTGGCACCTATTCCTAATCGCAGAGCACTTCTGACACCATGTAACTCCAAACAAAGCAATATTCTCAGTCTTTGCAGGCATCAACTGGCTGTCCTACAGTTTAGTTTAATTCTGACATTTCCCAGTATTAGTGTAGACCCAACAGCTTAAGGGATTGGTCCCACAAGACTGTCCAGTCACCCAAAATGAGTCTCTAGCCGATTCACACTTCTGTCCAGCTTAGCTGCAAATAGGAAGGTCCCTACAATCTCTTCCTCAGTTTGGCAGTTTGCTACAACTCACAGAATTTGAGGAAGCACTTTCCTTATAGTACCAGTTTCTTAGGCAGGATGTTATGAAGGCTTTAGTGAACAGCCTAATGAGGGGTACCTAGATCAAGATGCAGAGTGGTCTGAGCACTGGAATTCTGTCCCTGTGGCGCTAGGAGGTGCCAACCCCTTGGCTTGTGGATACACTCGGCAATGGGGAAGCTCTCCAGACCCCATTGTTGTGGGGTTTTATTAAGATCTCATTAGGTTAAACCTGGCTGATTACTCATTGGCCATTAGTGATTGGCTCTGTCTTCGGCCTCTCAACACTCCTGAGTCCAGGGATCAAGAGTTAGGGCTGGAGGTTCCATGCCTCTAATCCTGTGCTTCGTTCTTCTGGCAGCTAGTCCACTCCAAGATTCAGTGCATGCACGCCAACTCTGCTCCAGTTGAAAGGTGCTTATTATGAGTAACAAAAGATGCTCCTCTTACCCTTCTCACTAGGGGAATTCCAGTTCTGTGCCAGGAACTGAAGGCAAAGACCAAATATATTCATATATATTTACATTCTTAAATTCTGTCTTGCTGGATGGTATAATAGAATGCTCTTAAAATAGAAAAAGGCTTTAAATTTACAGGTCTGGGTTTACATTTCTAGTGTCATGTACTAGTCAGACAGAGTCTGTTACTGGTAGGTGCATCAGTTACTTCAACTGTAAGCTTGGCTACCTCTCCTTAAATAGAATACAGCTAAGCTATAGGGTTGTTCTGAGTGAAATGACATCACATGTGAGACTTTAGCATGGTGCATAGGGGGACAAAGTGAGCACTCAGCGGTAGATTTGTAATTAGTATCGTATCTTCTGCAGTTGTTTTGCCTTCCCTCGTGTGAAGGGAAATTATGGCCTCAGAGGAGGGCATGGAAAGTGACCCTTTAGCTTCTCAGCCTTTTGACTAAGATCAAGTGAAAGTGTTCCTTTACATCAGCAAAAGTGGCGGTGCTAACATATGTATTTGCATTTTTCTGTCTTTCAAGAAAAAGGTAAGTAAAAACACTGAGAGTTATCATACTAAGTTCCGACTGCATATCAGGGAGCTTTTTTTTTTTCTTTTTCAGTTCACATTAACTATAATAAGTAGTTGGTATTTCTTTTTTACATGTAAGAAAGTTGAGCCTCAAAGAGGTCACTTAATCAGCTTAAAAACAGTCAAGATTCAAACCTATTTCCAAACTCTAGCTTTTCCATCTTCCCCATTAGGAAAAAAAAAAAAGTAGGAAAATTCTTCTGAACGGTTATCATAATGCAAGTTCTTGTTTAAAAGTACCAAATGTTCTTCCAGAAAAATTTGTTTCTATTCTCATTTTACTGGCAATTAGTATTGTTCTTGACATTGAGCAATGTTATATTTTCAGCATAACACTTAAATTATGAAGTACACAGCTTTATCAAGGTGAAACACCTTACTGTTAATGTCATTTCCCCAGTGAACATCTTCTGGCATTTCAAACCACATTTTGCTCTAGAAATATACATTTGAAATTATGTTATAATTCAAGAGGAAAATGCAATTTCATTTGTAGAAATTTGATGTGTAAGTTTTGAAAAATGCATATGTGACATATTTGTATATATAATATAGGTATACATTGCCTAGAAATCTTGATCAGGCATATATAAAGTATATATATGCATATAACACATATTATGAGTGTGTGTGTGTGTATGAGCTCCTGTGTCTGATCAAGATTTCTATGCAAGTACCATGACTGAACAATTAAAAAGTCCTGGATAAGGCAGCTTTCAGAAATAGAATATGCATAAATATGCTTCAGGGAATGAAAGACACTGACAAATGTGACAAAGCTTTCCTCAGTGATGATTAACAATTCTAAAATGATGACTCCTCTCTTTTTGGCATATTATATTTCTCAGCTTCTTCCCTTCAAAGCTAGATAAACACAGGCATAAAAGCCAGATTTCTCTCTGAGTAAAACCACCCAAAATTTTTTTTTAATTTTGAATTTTATGGTACAATTCCGTAAGGTTTGGGATTTCCCTGATACCTCCCCCACAAATTCCTACCCCCTGACTGATTTTCCCCATATTATTACGATAGGATAATCCTACATAGAAAACTTCCCAAATTTTAGACTACAGTGCAGATATTAATAGCGCTGCTAAATTGCTGCTGCTTTTCATCCTTTTATGGTTTAAAAAAAAAGTGAGTTGTAATTGATCATTTGAGGCCTTCCAGTTCCAATTAGCATGACAGTAAATAAGAGAATATGTCAGTAAAACAAAGAATCAGCTTTTGCTTGGCTTGTGAAAACAACAGGGAAAATAAGTATGATCACTGCTGTCAATGTGGAATTTTTGGATTGTTGTATTGATAAAAATGAATGCTTCTGAGATTGAATGTTGGAACAGTTTGGCACTGTCCATTTGTGCTTTGAAACTCCTTCCATGCTGCTACATGCAAATAAATGAAATGGAAAAGAAATAGGCACTTTGAAAAAAAATTACATCCATAAAAACCAGAAACCCAACAGAATCACAGAGCTGATAGCAAGAATGAAACTGCCTCTTTGCTAGGCTCCAGGTCTGAAGGCAGTAGTTTGATTTCCATGCTATTATAGAGACTGGAAATACCCCATTCAAAGTCAGAGAAGGTGCCAGATTTGCTTAGAACCAAGTCTGCAAAGAAGCTGTGACGAATCTGCTCTGGACAGTGGCTTACCAGAATCTGCATTCCAAGGAGGCAAGAAAAACAGACATAGAATCCTACCCAAGGGCTGATACCAGCCAGGCACTTGCTGAGGACTGGCTCTGCTATATCCAAAATATCACCCAGGCCAGGAGCCTCAGACGTTTACCTTGAGTCCTGCTTGCATTAGGGATGAGTATAGGAAACACTAAAACTGCTATCAAGGGAGAAAGGGCCAAGGCAAATTAAAATTTCCTACCACAATTTACACTAGAAAATTCTAGGATACAAAATTCTGGGAGACAAATAATAAAAAGAAAAATTAGGGGCCAGCCTGGTGGCCTGGTAGATTAATCCTCGGTCTGCAGCACTGGAATCCCATATGATCACCAGGTCTAGTCCCAGCTGCTCTACTTCCCTTCCAGCTCCCTGCTTGTGGCCTGGGAACACAGTTGAGGACAGCCCAAAATCTTCAGACCCTGCACCCACATGGGAGACTTGAAAGAAGCTCCTGGCTCCTGCCTTCAGACCAGACCAACTTTGGCCATTACAGCCATTTGGGGAGTGAAACAGCAGAGAAGTTCTCTCACTGTCTCTCCCTCTCTCACTGTGTAACTCTTTCAATAAATAAATAAATAAATCCTTGAAAAGAAGGGAAGGAAGAAGGGGGGGAGGAGCAAAAGAGTCGAATTTATCCCCAAAGGAAATGAAAATAATGTAAATTTAGTATATTTAAGATATTCAAAGCATAGAGGAATTAGAAAAATAAAATGGTAAGCTATTATAAAACAATACAAATGAAAAGTTGAGGGTAGTAGAAAAAAAATTCTGGGAATGAAAAAGCTTTCTGAAGTATTTGATGGAATAAGCTGCCGACTGGACAGAATTGAGGACCTTAGAACAACGAAACAGCTGCCAGGAAGAACCTGGGAGACAGCGATCCAGAAGAGCCATGATGACTGACATGCAAGGAAAGATAAGCTAGGCAAGGAATTACACAGAGCCACATTTACTGGAATCACTCACTTGGTAGAGAAGGGAGAGAGAAGAAACTGAATTCTAACCCATTCTGTTGATCCTGTTTGGGTGAAGCAAAACTCTGTGGGTAGTGTTAAATGATGTAATTCACATAAAAAGCATTAGACATGATGCACATAAATCATTGTCACTTGGTAAGGTGCCAGTACATATTTGCTGATCGACTAAACGAAGGCAGGTAGAATTCTAGGACCGAGTGTTAACTGGCCTAATCTTTCTTCCCCAGAGAGTAGAAAGAACATAGACTCAGTAGCAAGAATGCTTGAGTTCAGATTGTACTAGTTTCACCTGTTCTTTAAAAAAAAGTTTGTGTGTTGATTTATATATATCTGAAAGCCAAAGCGATACAGAAAAATATCTTCCCTCCACTGGTTCACTTTCCAAATGGCCTAGCAGCCAAGGCTGAGCCAGGACAAAGCCAGGGACCTGGAACTCCACCCTGTTTCTCTCATGGAAGACAGACTCCCAAGTCCTCAAGGATGCGTTAGCAGGAAGCTGGACCAGAAAAAGGAACAGAGACTTGAGCAGGCACTCCACACCATGTGGGATGTGGGTGTCCCAATAGGCAGCTTACACTGCTGTGCCAGTGTCTCCTCACCTGCTAGCCTTTTGATCTTGGCCAGATTATTTGTCTCATACTCAGTTTTCCCATTTTTGAGGTAGAGAAGTTGCTTTGAGTACTGCTACCTATTAATGTTTTCAGTTTTCATACTTAGGTTTGTAGGAGAAGTCATCTCAGAAAATGTGATTCTTAAAACCTAGACACAAACATTAGTGGAATTTTTTTTTTAAGGAATTGAGTTTGGTTGATCGTCTAAATTCTGGTTGGAAGATATGGGATATTTTAAAGTCTGAAGATAGCAAAACAAATTCTTTGCTCATGGTTCATTTTTTTAAGTATTTATTTTTATTAGAAAGGCAGATCAGAATTAGGAAAGAAGAGGCAGAGAGAAAAATCTTCCATCCGCTGGTTCACTTCCCAAATGGCTGCAAAGGCTGGAGCTAGTCAATCCAAAGCAGAAGCCAGGAGCTTCTTCCAGGACTCCCACATGGGTGCAGTATCCCAAGGCTTTGGGTCATCCTCTGCTGCCTCCCCAGGCCATCAGCAAGGAGATGGAAGGAAAGTGTAGCAATGAGGACATGAACTATGGACATCCCAAGAGGGATCCTGGCACTTGCAAGATGAGGATTTAGCCATTAAGCCATCGTGCTGGGCCCGTGGTTCACTATTTAAAGATAAGGCAAAACTATGTGTTCCACAAATCAAAATTATGGCTGATAACAACCTGTTGTGATAGTTATTATGACCCTGAAACAGAGCTCCACAAATTACAGACCTTGAGCCTGTTGGGAGTTCTGTGTCCCTCCTGGATCTTGTTTCCCAATTCTTTTCCAGGTTAGGGAAATTTTCCTTTATTATTTCATTAGATACATTTATAAACCCAGCTTCTCTTTCTACACCTTCTGGGACTCCCATAACTGTTAAATTAGTTCTTAAACACTTTTTGGCCTGATCCAGTTCTGCTTCCAGCTTTTTGTTTGCTTCCCTGTGATGACAGGAAATATCTTTCAATTCTGAGATTCTTCCTTATGCTTCATTCACTCTATTTTGGAGACTCTCCACTGCACTTTTAATTTGCTCCACTGTATTCTTCATTTTTGATATATCAGCTTTCATTTGATTCATTTCCAATGTGACATATTCCTTAAATTCTTTGAATGCGTGCTTTATGTGCTTCTCATTAAGTTTTATAGCAAGTGTTTTGAATTCTGTATCCCCCATTTTCTCGATGTCTTCCTCAGTTAGCTCTAGGTTGGCAAAGGGTATTGCTTCTTTGCAGGGGAGTCTTCAGTAATATTCATTGTGCCTTTGTCTCTTCTTTTGCTCTTGATCATTGTACTTCTGGTTATCAGAGTCTTCTCCTTGGGGCAAGTTTCTAAGCTGTGTCACCCACCAGTCTATAGTTCGATTTTATTTATTGCAGTTGGTACATGGCTCTTTATTTACAGTCAGTTGTGCCATTCCCTCCAGCAAGTTCCAGGTCTGGGTTCTTATGTTAGGTTTCCACCATGGTCTCCATTGCCCCAGCTCCTGGCTCACCACTCTCCACCTCCTGTAATACCAGGCAGAGGCTGCGCTGTTGTCTGTACAACCTTTCTTCCACTTCCAGTTGGAGCAGGTCCCAGGATTAGGGCGACACCAGGTGTCCTGTATAGCTAGGTTGTCGGTGGTGCTGATCTTGCTGAAACCTGTTGACCATTAGGTCTCAGGGTCACATGGACCTATTTTGACCTGTACAATGCCACAGTCGGTATTATTTTCCTGTGGGACCAGTACAGTACACTGAGCTCAGTGAGTTCTTGTTAGCTCAGCACATGTGCAGCTCACTATTATCCCTGCAGACTTAATTCTTTGCCACGCCATATGAAATGGCACCTGGTATGCCACTACCAGAGTTCTTCATCTGTTGGCCATCAGATCTGAAGGCTACCTGGACCTATCTTAGGTGGAACCTGTAGGATGCCATGTTGGTTGCAGCTCACTGAGCCAGAAATAAATTCACTCCCAGCTCAGTTCATGTGCAGTACTGTCCATAGCCCTTGCCTCCTTAAACAAAATGGCGCCCAATTTGGCTCTAGGGGCATACTGGGTTGTGAAATCCAACCTGTTCCCACACTGCCCATCTGGGATCTGCTGCTATTTCTCTGCTCCTGGTCAAAACAAACAGACCACCAGAACAGGCAGTACTTTGTCTGAGTTCACTTCCTGAGCTTCCCTGGTGAAAGTCCCTTCCCACCTGGTTGCTGGTATAGTTCTGGCTGCCAGTGCAATTCGGATTGCCACTTGCTGAATGCCGCTGGGGTATCAGTCACTGCAACACCATACTGATGCTTTCCTGTGTCTGTCGGTCTCCAGGTACCCCTCTGCTGTTGTTCTGTCATCTCCTGTTTCCTGGAATGCACCCTCTTTGTTTTACACTGGCTAATATCTCTCCATCTGTTTAAACATGTCCTTACCCTATTCTGCCATCTTGATTCTCCTGCTGCTCTTTTAAAGTCAGTGAAACTCTCAGCTGGGAAACTGAGTCCAGGACTTGGGTGGTAATTTTAAAATGAGGGAAAGCTTCTTTTGGGTTACAAACCCTAGGAGATCATTAGCTGTTGTTCTTCCTTTAGTCACTATTTCTAGCAACCACAACATAACAAGGCATCTCCAACACTTAAACTCCCTGGAGATGACTCAGTTTTTCTGGCAGTCTTTCCCCATAGTTGGGGAGAATGTTGAGATATAAAGGGCCTCATCTGCAGTTAGTCCTGTGGGAGCCGTATCCCAGAACTCTTGGGTGAACAGCCCTGTTCATTTTGTTGAATTTTTCTCTTTAATGTTACAGAGATCCTGCCCTAGCCCTTGGTGAAATGACTCCAGGTCTATTACAGTAGTCCACTGTGGAGTTAGGAATTTTGCGGAACTCAGCTGCAAACTCCTACGACCTGAGATTAAAACCTGTCCATACTGTTCCTCCTGGCCCCCACTTCCAAAGCCCCAAGGCAACATGGTGCTCACTGTTCCCCAAGCTGTTAATGAAAACATGTTCAAGCACCCAGTGTATTCACAAGTAGGAATTTACACCTAGTTATGGAACTTGAGAGTATAGTTCTTTTGGTAAGGAGATTTCGGATTCCAAATGATAGACATGCTTATACTCTTGACCTTAAACAGAAAGATAGAGGCCATTACCAGTTTCTGATGCAAGTATGTGTTTAGGTATTTTGCTGGAAATAACTGTCTGGTAGACCTTCGAGTTTAGCCATTTCTCAATCCACTTTTCATGTTTAAATAACAGCTTTTTCACATATTCTACTAAGCCTAGGAGTTTGTCCTATTTTCTTCTATATTCCCTGCTGTTTCTACCCTTTGTTTTAGACTATTTGTGTCAAGTTACATTTATTCAAAATAAACAAAGCATTCAATTATCTAAGAAAGGAATAGGAAAAATTGCAATGTCGGATATATCCTGTAACCTCTAATAACTATGTCTGTGTTCGTTAACATGTGAATTAAAATATTCATGTCCTCGATGCCTTTTAGCCCACAAAAAGAAATGATTACTACATTTTGTCAAACTAATGCCAATATGATGATATGCTAACACATTCAGCTGCAGCTGCAAGTTAGTAAGCCATATAAGGTAAGGCATTAATTATAGCTCCATCTTGCAGCAAAAGTGCTTAATTAGACGCATAAGAATTACTTGAAGCAAAATTTTTTCCTAAACATTTAAAGAATTAAGAAAAGGGATGTCTTTGCCCATTCATGTTCCTTTTTCCTTTGTTGACTTTTATCCATTTTTCCACCTTGTTTCCTTCCTCTCATAAAAAATAACATAAGGAAACTTTAGTCTTCCAAGTGACAGCCACTACTGTGACTACATATTGATTCTCACTTCTGAGTTGTGAATTTTCAAATGCAATTTATCTTTCCTATTTTGACAAGATCTTGAGTGCAAAATAGATATTTTTAAAGTCATTTCTGTACTAAATTGCATAGTGCTAGTATTAAAAACATGTTGACAGTAATCTTATTAAAAATCAGGAAAGCACTTAGATGTGAGTGCGACCTCATGTACACTCTAAGGGGTATCACTTGCTTGAAGAGTTGCTCCTGGCTTTCTGTAGGGGCAGCAAATGAGTGAAGTGGTAATGACCCTTGCTACTCCTTCAGGTCCCCCTGTTAATTGACGTGATGGCTGTAGTGCACAGTCTCACTTGTGTGGGACAGTGTTTTGTGGTTGTTCCTGTTCTACCTTACTGCAGTTTTGTTCTATTTGTTTCACACAAATACATTTTGAATCAAAGGGAAGAATACAAAACAGGTGACTACTTCACACTGCTCTGAGAGAAATGACACTACGGATTCTGCGACCATCAGTAGATATGGTTGCAAGTCCAAAGTGAGAGATGGAATTTTTATGATAGTATAATAAACTACAAAGTCTACACAGTGGGGCTGGAGGATGAGGTAGCATTGTGATGCAGTAGGTTAAGCCACTCTGTGTGATGCCAGCATCTCATAGGTGCCCTGGTTCATGTCCTGGCTGCTTCACTTCTGATCCAGCTCCCTACTAATGTGCCTGGGAAGATGGCCTAAGTGTTTGGCACAGGGATGAAGTTTCTGGCTCCTCGCTTCAGCCTGGCTCAGCCCAGGCTCAACTCTTACGACATTTTGAGAAGTGAACAGATACAAGATTTTTCAAACTCTGCCATTCAACAAATAAATCTTTTTTTTAAAAGTACATGTTCATATTTTAAAGCACAAAATTAAGTTTATTTTTAAAAATCACCTCATTCTTTTGTTCATATGTAGAAGTATGGGAAATAACTTGCTAACAATCGAAATTTAAGTTTGTTAAAATTAGGTAATCTGTGCTTATGTCTTCTTCCAAAGTTACATTTTCAAATTTGACTAATTTTCATTCATTACATGTTTGCTTATAGGATGCATTTATCAATTCAGCTTCTCCAACTCTCATACACAAAAATAGTTTCATTAACTCAATTCATGTTTGCTAAATGAAATACGCTCAGAGAGTCTTCTAGTTCTGGGCACTGGCAGTGTATTCAAATCATGAACATTGTGATAATTATTGGGCAGAACAAAATTAAGTCATGCTGCAATGACAAACACTCGCTTAACGTATTACTACTCCAAGGTCTCAGGTGCAGTGCCTCTCTGAAGCAACAAAGTGGATCAATTTTCTTCTCTCTTTGTTGTTTTACCATCTCAACATATATTTTCCCCAGCAGATTTCACAGAGGAAAAGCTTGCTGGAGGCAGAACAGTAGCTTCTCGTTAATTGTACCTGAAAGTTAACCCTCATTGCGTCTACTTAGCACCCACCAGCCTTCTTACCAATCTACCTGCAAAGAAAGCTTGAAATCACATACTTCTCTATTGGGAAGAACAACAATGAAATGCATTTTTTGATAGACAACCAGCATGCATTCTACAAAACCCTTCAAGTGTATTAGAACTCATAAGAAGCAGTTTTGAAAATTCTTAATTTCACATCTTAAAACTTGAACTCAATTTTATGCTAAAATTCTGCTTTTCCTCAGTTGAAAAATTTGTAGTACACTGTCTCTAAACCAGACCTCTTAAGTGAGCCCTTGTCACTTAGGTAACTCCCTCCATGACTCTTAAAACTCTGTTCATTCCCATTTTTGCCTTTTTAGTTCTGGACTTCCTAATCTTTCCCTAGAGTATTTGCACTAACCACTGGTCATCTGACTTTCTGTCATTATCCCCAGCTCACCCACCACCATCCAGCTCACCCACCACCATCCATTCCGTCTGATGGTTCACTCTCCAAGTGGCCGCAGTGGCTGGAGCTGAGCCATTCCAAAGCCAGGAGCTTCTTCCAGGTCTCCCACAGGGTACAGGTTCCCATGGCTTTGGGACATCCTCAACTGCTTTCCCAGGCCACAAGCAGGG
The DNA here is from genome assembly GCF_017591425.1 of Ochotona curzoniae. Classification (NCBI taxonomy): domain Eukaryota; kingdom Metazoa; phylum Chordata; class Mammalia; order Lagomorpha; family Ochotonidae; genus Ochotona; species Ochotona curzoniae. Next base: position 38,667,533 of record NW_024467122.1, read on the forward strand.
AGCTGGATGGGAACTGGGGTTGCTAGGATTAGATTTAGCACCCATATGAGATCCCAGCGCGTTCAAGGAGAGGACTTTAGAGGCTATACTATTGCACAGGGCCCAAACAAGTATCTTTTAATTACTTACTAAATTATAGGCATTATGTCTCAAGATACTGGAAACTGAAGGGTCTGCCTCTATGAGTGAAAAGTTTCTGGTTTAATAAATTGTAAAAATGAGTAGACCAATGGTTTGTGCTTTCTAGTAAACACTCCACTGAAGACATGCAAAGCCTACTATAGAAGCATAGGCAGAATACCTCACACAGCATCACAATTCCGAACTGGATTCCTGAAAGAGGAATTGTAGCTCACGGGAAGGAGAGGCTGACGAGAAGGGGAGGAAACCTATGATAGAGAGGAACACGTGAGTTGTGATCATGTCCTTCATATTCACAGTTCACATCCACTGATGTGATCTAGTAAAGCTGGTAGCTCTTTGACTGATCTTTCTGTTTTCTGTCACCCTCCCCATCCAGAACTATAACCAAAGTAGTAATTTCAGAAATGACCTCACTCAGGTTGTCCCTATTTTAAACCCCATCAGTAGCTTCCACTGCGTATGAAAGCTATCTCATTACCCCATGGTCTGAAAGCCCCTGGCTCCTGCTTATTACCTCCCTAGTCTCTTCTCAAACCACAGTCCCCTTGTCCTACAGCCACAATTGTCTTCTTTCCATAGAAATATTATAAGATGAAATAATACCTGTACCCCTTTCAAGTCTTTGCAGAGTTGTCCCAGCCTGCCTTGTCCCATCACAGCTTAAACAATACTTCTTCAGGCAAGTCATCTCAAATAATATGAAGCCAGTCCTCCCCCATTTGAATACGCTATCACAGCAAATTCTGCTTGGCAAATTTTTTAGCCTGCTGATTGTTTAACTGCCTGGTAAACTTTTATTATTTTAATAATTGAAGTTTTTAATTATAACATCTGCCCCTGTATATGTCATTTTTAACCTTTATGCATTCTGCCTCCTCTTTCTAGACGCTAAATTGTTCCATGCATGGATTTAGAAAGCATCCTATTAGCCTACAAGTATGTTAACTAACTTATTGCAAATAATAGGTGACCCAAAAACTATGCTGATGAATAAACAAATCAGCAGAGATCATTGAAAAGGTGATGTGACATCTGATGAGATCAAGACAGCAAGTGGCTGAGGAAGAAAGGTCTGTTTGAGTAACTGCAGCATATGAGATTTCAGAGCCAAGAAAAGAGGTGATGTGTATAAACATTTGATTTGACTCCTTAAGACTAATGAGACTTCTATGCTTGGAGAGGAAACACTGCATTTTCATGCTTCATTTATTAAGTATTTCTACCAGGCACACCTTGGAAGATCAAATATTCAACTGTTAAACATTATTAATAAATCTTAAACAGTTTAAGCTACAATCACAATTCAGTAAGAACGATTCTTTTCAATACTTTATGTACTCTAAGTAGGCAAAATGCATGCCAAAGCAACCATAATAATACTGAAAGGAGTATCTTAATCCTATCATGAGCTTGCAATCCCTTGGGTTTCAATTATGTCTCATTATTTATTTCTTCATGGGTCTTCCAAATTTAATCAGAATGCTTTTTGTCTCCTCTTTCCTGAGTCTAGATGAACTGGGTTGACACACAGTTTCCAGTGGAGTCACAGGTCCTGGTTTCTTCTCTCAAGGTGATTTAAACTTGAGTCCCTTTGTGTCTCTCTGGTTCCCTATTTATAACGAAACTTCATGTTTCTTATTAACAGCACTAGTTAGGCCCACACTTTCTACAGGCATCCAATGTTCTCAGCTTGGTGAGTTTTCTTCCAGAATGGCACTTGTTTTTCTCTCTGTGTTTGTGTGGACAGCTTTATATCATCCTACATTATGTCAGAATCACACATTGATCCAGTAATTTAGCATAATTGGAAGCATACAGATATCTTATTAATCTTACCATAATTTGTTAAATTATCTAGCTATTTATGCCCCCAGATCACCAAATTTCTAAAAAAGAGGACACATTCTCTCCTTTGTAATGTGTCACTGTCTCTACCTAGTAGTTTTATGTGGCCATTAATGCATATCAGCCCTCCCTGTAACAGTTTCCACACTTTCTGAAATCCTTTGGCGTAGTCATGATTTGCTGTGTTTATCCATTGCTCCTGGAACAAATAAAGACAAATTTTGTATATAGCTAAATATTTAGTGGAAACGAAATACCTAACTATTTGAATATGACTTATTAATTAAAATCAATAAAGTAAATTAAGGCCTCAATTATACTCAGTTTGTACATATTACATGGATACTTTGTCTTGTGTATCATTAAGAAATTAACCTTCTATAAAGTTATATAGAATTACCATGGTTATTATCTTGATTCTTATAACTTTAACTGCTAATGAAAGTCAGCGAGCACTGTTTTAAACTGGCTTATTTTTCATGCTAGCACTGTCTGTACCATCGTTCAAGATAACCTTGCCATCTTGCAGTAATTGGGACTATCAAACCTATCTGAGTTTTCCTTGCTCCAAGGCATGGAATTGACTATTTTGCAAAGAACGTTGTGTTTTTGTAGCAGAAAATATTGCTAGACACTGAAATCTGAGTGCTATGTCTGCATTTGTGAACTGATGCTGAAAAGAAACAACCTACAAAGTGCTACCAGTGATGTTGGGACAGCCTTAGGGACAGCATTGGACATGGTATTCCTTAATATTTTTATTCTCATTGATTTTTTCCTGGATTTATTTATTATATGTCCTACCATACCTATCATAAGGAACTGATAAATATTTAAAGATTTTTCTTGGGACCAGCGTTATGGCATAATGAGTTAGACTGCCACCTACAACATCAGCATTTAGATGCTAATTGCCTGGGAAATCAACAAAAGATGGTCCAAGTCCTTAGGCCTCTGTACCTATGTGGAAGGCCTGGGGGAAGCTCCTGATCCCTAAGTTTGGTCCAGCCCTGACCATTGTGTCTACTGGGGAGTGAACACACAGAAGGAAGATCTAAGTCTGTCTTCTTCTCTGTCTGTAACTGACTTTCTTTTTTTATTATTATTATTAATTGCATTGTATTATGTGACACAGTTTTATAGGTACTGGGATTCCCACCACCCCTCCCCAAACCCTCCCCCCATGGTGGATTCCTCCACGTTGTTGCATAACCACAGTTCAAGTTCAGTTGAGATTCTTTCATTGCAAGCATATACCAAGCATAAAGTCCAGCCTCTTATTGTCCAGATAAATTCAATAGCTTGTTGGGGAGACCTCCTCTGGTCTGAAGGTAGAACTGACAGTATCATACTGATCAGTTAAAAGCCGCAACATAACATCAGCAACAATTTATAACGTTATGGAATTAATCGACATAGTATTGAGTAACCAATATGTTAAAAAAAAATGCAAGTTCTTTTTTTTTTAAATGCAAGTTCTTAACCACATCCTGTGACTACTTCATTGACATTTCTATTTTAGTTTATATACAGCCAGGTTCTATACATCTTAAAATGGCTATAGATTACTGTTCACCTGTCTTGTGTCTATTTTCATTGTAATATTTAGCATTTTATAGCATTGAAGCATAATTTTGCTGAACCTGGCTTCTTTTTGTGGGGGTAGTCTTTCAAATAAAATTTTTACAGAAAGATTTTCTAAAACTTCTGAAGAAAGTGATATGGTAAGTAGAGGTTAGGGGAGGGTGGCAAGTGAGTAGCCTGGAAGTAACTCAAAAAAAAAAAAAAGCCTCCTCTTGTTGATTGTGTCCTGTTGGGAGAAAGCCATCAGGACCCAGTCAGGTTTACAGTATGAAAAGAAGTTGAAGTAGAAGAGAACCTACAGACTAGTAACAGAAAGACTATTGAAGTCACTATGGTTGACCAGTAGGACCTAAACTTAAAGTGCCAGTGAGACTAGAAATACAGTAGAGAGTTGAGTTGAGAGGATTTAGGAACAAGAGGAAACCACTGGACTCTTGTTGTGGGCCATGACAGAGGTTAGAGTTAAATGAGTATGGAGTCAGGATGGGCAGAAATGCCACTAATTTACACTGTGAATTCAGAAGAAGCAAATCAAAGGGAGGGTAGGGAAGGCAACCCTGAGTTTATATTAATGCATGATTTGTAAGTATAAAATATCTGGCATGCGTTAGTTCTGTTACAGAGGTACCAAGTGAATCCATTGTCACCAATGACACACACTCACGCTACGCATTATTTGGACTGTGATAAGTATGAATTTCTTTGAATTCTCATGTTAGAGGTCATGAAAAATAGGTCCTATTTGAAATGTCATTCTTCCTCTGAGTAAAAGTGGGTACGTGGGAGCTATGTAATTTAACTGAGGCCACATAGACAATATTTGGCAGACCCAGACTCAAAAGCAGATTTTCCTGAACTCATTTGTACTCCTGTCTCCCTAACTAGGAAAGAATTGAAGGGGATCATCAAAATGCTTTGGGGGTGGGGAGAAAATCACAGAACAGTACATTCTAGAAGTAAATCACAGAGTAGCACATTCTAGAAGTCAAGGAATTTTCAGCAATAGTTGACTTGCAATCCAGTAGACCAAAGTGGATGAAACTTCTTTCAAGATTATTGTATTTATTTATCTATTTATATAAAGAAAACAAATTTCATGCATTTCATGATACAGATTTTGAAGCCTAGTGATACTTTCCACCTTACCCTCCTTCCTGCCCACATTATTCCAATCTCCCTTTTCCTAGAAGAAACTTTTTAAAGTGCTGGACTTGATGGGTCATTGTAAAGTTTGAGAGGACAGTGTTAGTAGAATGGATTGGTGACACTCTCCTGAAAATTCAAAATGGCTGAGAAGTATGAAAAGTAACAATAGAAGCTGACTCCTCTCAAAGCATGTTTGTGGTGCTACATGATCTCACTTATAAATTCAATCTTTAAAAGTTTATCTTTTAGGGCTGTGCTGTAGCTTAGTAAGCTAAACCCCCGCCTGTGGGGCCAGCATCCCATAGGGGCATATGAGAACTGCTCTAGTTCTGATCCAATTCTCTGCTCTTGACTGCTCAAGTTTTTGGGACTCTGTACCCACATGGGAGACCCAGAAAAAGCCCCTGGCTCTCAGCTTCAGACCAGCCCAGTTCTGGCGATTGCAGCCATTTGGGAGTGAACCAGCAAGTAGAAGATCCCTCTCTCTTGTTCTCTTTCTCTATGAATCTGCCTTTCAAATAAAAAATAAGATCTTTTAAAAAAATTGATCTTGCGGAAGTTAAAAACAGATTAGTAGTTATCAGAGACCAAGAAGAGTTGAGGAAGGGGAAGAAGTAGGTCACTGGGTACAGTGTTACAATTGCATTAGAGAAATTGGTTCTGGGGCTCTTTGCCACAGCAGGGTTGAATTTGAGTAACAACGAACACCTCAGTAGAGTTGGAAGGGGTGGTTTTAAGTGTACCCAACAAGAAAAAATGGTGAAAATTTCAAGTAATAAATATGCTCATTTCCCTGTGTTGATCATTGTCAATGTTCATAATTACCGAATGTATTCAGGAATCAAAACACCTCATTATACTTAAGTATGTATCAATATTGTATGTCAACCAAAGTAAACAATGTTCATGACAATTAGTAAGGAAAGCAAATGATCTGAAGTGGAAGGTTCACAGAAAGACTGCAATGCCAGTTAAGAAGTCTGTTAAAAAAAAAAAGGGAGGGAAGAAGGAAGGAACAAATGAACGGAGGAAATCCTTATTTGAAACCCCTTACTTACAAGGGATGACGGGGGAGACAGAAAGAGAAATCTTCCCTCCATTGGTTCACTCCCCCAAATGACCACAGTTACCAGGGTTAAGCCAGGCAAACAGCCCGGAGCCTAAAGCTCCACTTGGAGAGTCCCCCACATACTTCCCCAGGTACATTAGCAGGGGACTGGGACAAAAAAAAGGAGCAATCAAGACTTAAATTGGTATTCATGGGGAATACCAACATTGTAGACAGCTGCCTAATCCACTCACTGTACCACAACTCTGGCACCAAGTCTTAGTAATGGCTAAAGTTCAGTGTCTAGTACATGCCAGATGCTATCATATGTGCCCCATTCATACATTACCTCATTCACCTCTCCAGCAACCTGATGAGGCAGAAGGTAGACCAAGGCCCATGACTAAAGGAGGCTGAAGCGCAAAGGAGTAAGTTATTCGTTCAGGGTTGTAAACACCAGGCTGCGGAGGTTGAGTTGAACTCACTAGTTTAGCCACTAGCATATGTAAAATGTTTTAAATTGTATCAAAACTTGAAATTTCATTCATTAGAGTTACTGGCTGCCAATGCTAATGAAAGCCACAGACGGGCAGATTGATAACTGGTTCGTCATGAAAGCCAGAGGTACAAACAAAATCCTTGTCACCAAATTGAGAGCCTCTGTCGACTTTCCTCCTCAGAGACAGGGGTTCCCTCTTTGAATGTGCATTCCAGCTGCCTTTCTGAAAGCCTCATGTTCTCCAAGCAAAACAAAAGTGACTCATCATACTCTGAATAGATGTATCTAAATGTTACTCTGTAGTCCTGTGTACAATCAAAATAATAATTTGATTTTTGCAAGGGTAGGGCTAAATGAACACCAAAGACACTGGTGACTTTGTCTGCATTTTGTCTTTAAATCCTAAATCTTGCCCCTTCTCATTGATAATACTGGAAGAGTGACTTAAGAACATGAACTCCTAGTTGTCTACCCAGGGAGGGGGCATTAGGCTTTTTCTAGAGTCTTAACTTAGCATCTGAGCATGCCTGTTCCTTGCAAAGAAGCTGAAGATTCCGTAAATCACCTTAACATAGTCAAGAGAAGGCATTTACCTGATAGACTGATTCATTCTTCTTTGGTAAATTCAGCAGTAGGTAACTGCGAGGTCTCCTTCAAGTAGGCTTTTGACTTTATGGGCTTACAATGTATTCCAGAGTGCTGAGTCCATTTATCTTTGTCATATGCTGCAGGCAACAAACAAGTTTCATGATCCCTGAAATTAGCCACCAACTGGAGACAAAAGATAATTTCAGAACTGCCATTCAGCATACTATATCTGTTCTACTGCCTCCATAAAGCAAGGCTTTTTAATGTAATTACATGACTTGTCTGTCTATTGCTAAATGATGAGGACAGCCTAAATTTATTTATTTTCTTCCTCTAACTTATGAGTCAGGGTAGTTTACTATAGCATTTCCCAATGTGAATTCTGTAGAATTCTTTTCTACTAATAGATACTTTGCTAAAGGGTCCTTTGAGTAAATATATTTGGGTAGCTCTGAATAGCATACATCAGTTGCTCCCATGCCTATCTTTTTCTCACTTACAGTTTGTTTACTCAAGATTTTCCAAAGTTCTGTGACTCAGGAACAAGAGAAGATCAGATTTTACATTCATTTTGTCATATAACACAGTCTTCCTTATGGCATGTTTGAAACGCATGGAACCACTTTGAGAAATCCTGACATGACCATTAAGAATTATGTAGTCAATACTAAGGGGATTTTGGGTAAGCTGTTTCACTTTCCTGAGCAGAGTTCATTCATCTCTAAAAAAGAATAAGGATTGGAATATTCCTCCTTGAAGAACATAACACCTCACCCTAACACCTGCTGCCTGGTAGCCATTCAGTGAATGATAACTGTTCTAGCTACTGGCAGGTGGGTATACTGCATCCGTGCCCACCATGTGTGAAAAACTCCTCCTTTTTAGAAAGGCTTGATGTAACCAGAATTTTTTAAAGAATTCATTTAATAAGCCCTTATTGCAAAACATGGATGGAATTTAACCTTTTTAAAGAATCTGCATCTTAAGAGAGTGCTAAAAGTTGTCCAACATTGAAATTCAGTAATGTTGCTTAATATTGATTTGTCAGTGTAAGGTAGAAAGGGCTTGGCATTACTCTTCATCTTGTCTTAATCTTAGATAATTAGTGGAGACTGTAAATTAAAAGCCAGCTTGTTTCACTAGGGTGGTCTTTACATTTATTCACTCTGTTTTCAGAAGTAAAAGCTAAATCATCATGATTATCTACATGACTGTTCAGTTTTAAAATGTGTGGTACAAATGACAGTACTAAGCATGCCAATTACCAGGTCACCAATGTGGACCTCTCCACAGTGCAGTACTGATACTGAGTGACTTTCAGACTAAGGAAGGCCAAGCTGTTGTGCAGCCAGTTCTCCATGCAGCTTTGTTTTCTAAATGTGTCATTTAAATGATAGAGGTACTGGTGGTGAAATGGTTGCAGACTGCAAGTAAAAAAAGGAAAGAACAGCAGCTTGGGTGAATCCCACAGGCTAGTCTCCAGTAAAACTACCAAGCATTACCGGAATTGAGCCAGACTTAAATTTATCTTATGTCCCACCCATGAAGATAGTCTTGCTAAGAAAATTAATACTGTAGAAGAAGGTTCCTCTAATTCAGAGAAACAAGTGATAGTGAATCAATTGGCCATGTGATATGGGAGTTATTAGTATCCCTGGCCTATTAACTAATGTATTATAATAGTTCTCCCTGCCCATTTTTGTTGTTAGAACCCAAATCCAGGCCTGGCGCAATAGTGTAGTGGTTAAAGTCCTCACCTTGCATGCGCTGGGATTCCATATGGGCGCCAGTTCTAATCCCGGCGGCCCCAATTCCCATCCAGCTCCCTGCTTGTGGCCTGGGAAAGCAATCGAGAATGGCCCAAAGCCTTGGGACCCTGCACCCATGTGGGAGACCCAGAGGAAGAGCTCCTGACTCCTGGCTCCAGATTGACTCAGCCCCAGCCCTTGCGGCCGCTTGGGGAGTGAAGCATCGGATGAAAGATCTTCCTGTCTCTCCTTTGCATATCCACCTTTCCAATAAAAATAAATTAATCTTAAAAAAAGAACCCAAACCCATTGCATATATAAAGATATGTATTCTCTCTATAATTACATTGATTTTCTCTAAGTTAATTTAAGTAAGTGCAGCTTTATCATGTAGTAGTTCCTAAGTGGTTAAATTGGTTATGGGTTAGAGGTAGCCAAAGAAAAACTATTAAGAAATTTAAGAGAGTGTTCGTAGATGAGCATATTTACTCAGAACCAAGTAGACATTTATTAATTATGTATTTTAAATGATTTCCTATTGCCTGACTTCTTGAGAGTGTTAATATTTTACATCCAAATATCTATATGTATGTGATTTAGGAATTTTTCCACCCAGAATTGTGCTTAATTGCCTCTTTGAATGACGAAGAACCTTAATTGCCAAGATGCAATTTAAAGTCTAACATGAGCAAATGAAATTATGCCGTTGAGTTTTTGGTGTTTCTGATGTGCCTCCAAAAATCTCTTCTTTCTCTTCCATCGTCACTTTTCAGTATACTTTATTCTCTCTCTCTCTTATTTTTTTTAATTTAATTTCTTTTTAATTATATTTTCTAACAGTGACTGAATATAGTATCATAGCTGTATCTCAGGTTGCTCTCTACAAAGTCTTCTGTAGCACATAAAATAAAAAATTCTGGCATATGTAATTTTAAAAACACACATTGAACAGATTTGATGTGAATGCAACATCAGCAAAGCAAGACTGGTCTCTGCTGTGTCTCCAGAGACTGTAACTCAAAGGGTAGTTGACTTTATTGGCTATGGTTGGCAGCTTCTTCTTAGGTTGCTTGAATAAATTTGGGTATTAATACGCTTCCTGTCTATTTACAGAGAATTACTGTTCTGTCTGCCTCAGGAGAATGCTTTATTTCCAGATTTAACTCAGCACAATATCATGGGCCCCAACTTGTGAGTTAGGCATCCCATTTACAAAGCATGTCTTGACTTAATGAATACATGTTCAACTCCCTGAGCAGCATGCTCAGTAGGATACACAGTAGGATACATAGACGTCTCCATAGAGTGTTTTCTGTGAGCCCCAAAATACCTAATGTCACAGTAAGAGAAAGGAGAGAGAAACTTACAATGGAACTGGGTGGGATCATGTCATTTTTCCAAAGTTCCCTACAGAGTAAGTGTGGTATTAAGGGAAATACATGAACGGACTTCCGTTGTACATATGCAGATGCTTGAGGTATCTTCATATCCACCACAGCCATGTGAGATGGATGGTATCACCCACATTAGAAAGAAGAGGAATAATCCCTTTGAACTAGTACATCCGCTTCTAATAATTATTGGAATTGATAAAAATTATATATATGAGCAAGACAATCAAAACAGTGGCTAGGGGAGATTACAGAGGACTGAACAAAGATGGGCAGTAATCTTTACTTGTATGGGGCAAAAGTGAGAGAAATCGAGACTAGATTCCCAAAATTCTGCCTAGATTAAGTATTTAGGCAAATTTTGAAATTATTCACTGAGAATGGAACCCCAAAGAGAAATCACATGTGAAGGCAAAGGTAACACAGATTTAAACATATGCTTTTTTAAAAAGAGATTTATTAATTTTTATTGCAAAGTCAGATTTACAGAGAGAAAGAGAGACAGAGAAAAAGATCTTCCATCCACTGGTTTACTCCCCATGTGGCCAAAACAGTTGGAGCTGAGCCAATCCAAAGTCAGGAGCCAAGAAGAGCTGCTTCTGGATCTCCCAAATGGGTTATAGGGTCCCAAGGCTTTGGGTCATTCTCAACTGCTTTCCCAGGCCACAAGCAGGGAGCTGGATGAGAAGTGAAGCAGCTGGGGCGTGAACCAGCACCTACAAGGGATTCCAACAAATGCAAAATAAGGTTTTAGCCCCTGAAGCAGAATCTTACAAAAAATGATTTTGTCATTGAACCCACCTTCTGGATAAGATTGTCCCCAAAGAGAGTTCATGGAGTACAGAAGTGAAGAGGACAAAGAGCAGAACCCTAAAATTTTAACAGGAACAAAAGGTTCCCACAAAGAGGTACAGGAGGGGCCCAGCAAAATAGTGTACTAGTTAAAGTCCTCGCCTTGCACACGGTGGGATCCCATATGGACGCCGGTTCTAGTCCCAGCAGCTCCACTTCTCATCCAGCTCCCTGCCTGTGGCCTGGGAAAGCAGTCAAGGATGGCCCAAAGCCTTGGGACCCTGCACCTACATGGGAGACCTGGAAGCGGCTCCTGGTTCCTGGCTTCGGATTTGGTACAGCACTGGCCATTGCGGCTGCTTGGGGAGTGAAGCATCGGATGTAAGATCTTCCTCTCTGTCTCACCCCCCTCTCTGTATATCCACCTTTCCAATAAAAAGAAATAAACCTTTAAAAAAAAGTACAGGAGGACAAAAATCTGTGTCAAAACAAAACAAAACAAAAACTAAATATTTAGGGGAAAGTCAACAGAGTAAAATGGTGCATTCACGGAATTTGTAATCCAGCTGAGAAGAAATTGCCTCAACAGGTTAAAAAAAGAAAAAGGTCAGAGAACAATTGCCCATGATTATACTTGATAGTGGATCACAAAAGATACGGACAGTACTTATGAAAGTGAAAAAAAAAAGAAGGGGAGAATGAAACTGACCTGAAACTTGGGGAAGGTAATGGAATTTTACTGGGCCTGAAATGTGGGTAGAATTGAAATGGGAATAGGTCATTGCAACCGAAAGAGTGAGATTGTTTAGGTTCATTCTCATGCTTGAACATAACTGAAGGTGAGATTCCTGTTGATAGCAGAAGTGTCATCTTTGAATAGTGAATACAGTATTTGGACCTCTTTAAGTCATAGCAGTTACTGGTTCAACACTATCACATAAAATTGGACGTGGTGGTTCCTGATTCATGTGCAAGATTAATACCAAGGAAGTCATGACAAGAAAGCAGTATGACTTATGAGTGTGGTTTATTCCAAAAACACAGAAGTGTAGGACTTTTAGATGATTCAAGTTAATGCTAATGGGAAAAGACAGGTGTTGGTTTATATAGCCTCTTAATTTTATGGTAGCTGATTCTGAATTCCTTATGATTTAATGTAGCTGTTGTTACCCATGAAGTTGCAGATTCCCTGACTTGTCTTTTCTCAGTCTTGTGAGGTTGAAACTGGGGGTGTGTGGAAGGAAGGCGAGATAAAGGGGAGATGTCCTTGTGCCCTTCCTGTCCCTTCTCCATCTTCCAATCCCCATCCCATCCCATCCCATCCCATCCCATCCCATCCCATCCCATCCCATCCCATCCACCTATTCCTTCTTGAAGGTACTTGACCTGCAATGGGGCAGGAGCAGTAACTCTTAATTTATCTGAAGGAATGCTGTAAGGACAGAAACAGTCATGACCTTGAAAAGATAGCTTGTCAAAACTGATGTGTATGTGAGTCAGCCCACAGATCTGTCATAGTGATTGCTTCTCCGATCCCACACCATATCTGCAGAGAAGGTGATGCCAAGTAAGCAAAAGTCACGAGAAAACTAGGTCCCAGTAACTAGCCCTGTCACTTTCCACTCTATAGGATCTTATTTAAGCCTCTTAAACTCTAGTAGTCACTGTCTTCTCAGTAGAACTTTTTTGAACAAACAGCATGTGCTTCTTATCCTAACCTTGTTTCTGAGCATCTGGACCTTCCATTCCAACACTTGATCTCCACAGTGCCATTTCCTCTGATTCAGTCATTGGTGCTGATTTATTTTGATTGTGTAGCAGTTAACCCTCCCAACACTAAGTTACTCCCATTCTCCTTCTCTTAGTGCATACTTGAAGACCTTGAAATCCACCCCTAAGAATGAAATACAAAAAACAATTTACTAAGTGCTTATTATGTGCCAGGCTTTTACTTTGCCTGAAATTTCTTTTCCACAAACCACAGACTGTTCTCACAGAGGAGAAATTACAAACCTTTTGCGGCTGAGACCATTGGAAATTACATTTCTATTAAAAGCTGACTGTGGCTGGATACATCCATCTCAGGTACAAATCCAAATGACACAATAAACCTATTCAAAGACATAAAGCTATTAAATAAAATACCATTAAATATCTTCCACTCAGTGTTAACAAAACACAACTATAAATTTTCTTTGGCATCTTGCAATTCACTGGTTCTCCTTGGGTTATGCATATGCAACTGGACTGTTGTTGCCCAGCCCCAGCAAAGAGGCTATCAGGAATGCATGACCCTTGGAGAGGTGATGGTTTCAGTTTTCTCAGATCATGACTTATGAATTCAGGAATGCTGGGTTTCTTTGAGCACTGATTACTAAAACTGTCCTCTACCTGCTGTTTAAGTACAATGCTAATGCAGTGCTAAAGTTCCATGATTCACACACTTGAGATCAGGAGGCCCAGCCATAAGTGCTGTGGTAGTAATTCAAGGATGGGAATCCACGTGCATTCTGTGAACTTTGAGACTGCCTCACAGCTTCTTACATGGAACCAGACACTTGCAAGTATTGCTTTCTTGCTTAAAAAAGGGGGGAGGAGGAAGGGTGGGTGAGGGAAGGGGTAGAATGGAATGGAAGAGTTGAAAGTAGTCTAGTTGCATCCTGTGAGTACAGTTTACATATGGCCATTCACCTAAACCACAAGTCCAGAGGAAATCAACATTAAGGCCCACATATGTTTCATTGGACTTGTCAGGATTCCCTTTTGCCTTGCAAGCCAACTCCTAAATCAGGATGCACCCTGTCTCTTGAATGCTGGCCCACATAGAATGATTTCCAAGTAGAAATGACTGGCATGCTAGTAGGGAGAAGCATCTAGAATTTGCCCAGAACTTATGGTGAGTAAGTGTTGATTCCACAGGTGAGTCAGTTACTTTGTTTCTTAGACCCAAGTGCCATTTTTTGAGAGTAACCTGTCCCATCCTCAGAAGATGTTCTCCCCTGGCAGAGACTCATCCCTATGGCTTCTGACACTCTGTGCTGTCCTCCCAGGAAACAGCATCCTGCATTCAGCTGCTGATAGTGTGACTAGTGCAGTGCAGAAGGCCAGCCAGGCATTGAATGAGCGTGGAGAGCGGCTAGGCCGAGCGGAGGAGAAGACGGAAGACTTGAAGAACAGTGCCCAGCAGTTTGCGGAGACAGCACACAAGGTGAGGCAACAAAGGGGCAGGGCTCCCAGCTCCACATCTGGGGTGCTGTGGTGCCAGGAAAACCCCATGTAGTATGTTGCTGGTGGTGGGAGATAACAGTTTCAAGTTTTTTCCCTGACCTTCAAGCAGTCTCCATCTGCTCCTTATTAAGTACCAGAGTCTTAGGAAGTTCCTTTTCCTTTCTTATCTGGTTTCTTGGGTTGTGTATTTCTCCCATATTCATCCCCATCTCTTCCCTGCTCACCTTGGAACTATCAGAAATGCAGACCATCTTAGTTCCTGCCAAGAAACTCAGGGCTCAGGATGTGGTAGTCAAGAAGAGATCAGGCCCCAGAACTGTCTTCCTCCCTGGACCAGTGCTTGAAAGAATCCTGGGAGGACTCCCAACTGTTTATGCTCATATTTCCATCTGGCTTCTTTCCCATCCTGTGGCATTAATTCCTCACCAGATGCAAAGCAAGCATGCCTGCCGGTACAGACCACAGTTCAGGCCCATTTCCGAGAGAAATTGTTTCAGGGCCTCAACTTGGGAACCCTAGGCTTGGCCAATCCATTTGTAGAACAGCCAGCAGGCTTGCCCATTCTCTGCCCCTGAATTGGGAGAAGCATGTTCCTCCACTGGACTGCAGGCACCATGGGCCTTCCCACACTTGGAAAGAGTAGTATAGGAAGGAAAATGTATATTAACAAGCACTATCTGAGGCTGCCACAAGCCAGAGGAAAGAGAGGCTGTGTGTCAGGTGATAAGGAGGAATCACAGTTGTCCTTGTCCTGCAGATTAAAGGACCATTCTTATCTGGCCAATGACTCAAACTTGATAAGTTTCCAGAAACAGCTTCTGCTGATGACTTGTGTGTTGACATGTCCAACTCATGATGAGCTCTTCAGATAGGATTTCCAGGTGACCCTTAGGGGAAAAAATGCATTTACTTCAACACAAAACTCTGCTTCTGTTGAGGAATCAAGAAGGGACAACCTAAAAAGTAGTGTCAAAAGCCTCCCCAGCAGAGCTGAAATGGCCTTGCAAAGGGTTCATGTTCAGGTCCAACTGGAGGGCTTTGGCTCCAAACACATGCTTCCTGTCCCAAACCCACCCCCCACCGCCACCTCTTTGCAAAGAATTTTATTTTTTGCTTTTTTGGTTTTAAGATTTATTTATTTTGAAAGGTGGGGTTATAGAGGGAGAGAGACAGAGATCTTCCATCTGCTAGGTCACACCCAGGTGCCCACAATGGCCAGTGATTGGCCAGGCCAAAGCCAGGAGCCAGGAACTTAGAGCTTCATCTGGGTGTCCCACATGGGCAGCAGGAACCCAAACACTTGAATCATTTTTCTGAGATGAGCAGGGAGATGGATTGGAAGTGGAACAGCCGGGACATGAATGACTGCCCACATTGGGATTGGATGCTAGCATCACGGGCAGCATAGCTTAACCCACATGCCACAGCACCAATACTATACAAACTTGGCTAGTTCTGTCATTATTCTCTGTCGCAAAAGGCTCTGGCTACTCTGACATCTGTGGAGCCCATTTGGAATTCCTTGGAAAAGAGCTAGCCAGATCTGTGGAAAGCACGCGTGTGCGCACACGCGCGCGCACACACACACACACACACACACACACACACACACACACACACGCACACATGCAGCCCTTCTGGCAGCGAGTCTCGAAGGCTGCAGCTACTGTATGGAAAATGAACTGAGATTCAAGGCACCCTCACCTCTTCCTCCTTTCTCCAGCCTTTGTGATTCAGAGATAACAGTGAGATGGAAATGCCAGAATTCCAGTTTGGCTTGTAACAATGGCAACTCAGGTGCCTTCGATGCACAGTGTACAGTGGACATCTGGGGAAACATTTAAAGCAAGAGAAGGCTGAAAGGAGTGGCATTGTGTGACTGCCGGCTAGGTTAGCGAGAGAGAACATGCAGACTATTATCTTGCTTGTCTCCCCACACGGAAGCAAGCAATCAATAGTACACTGACAAAATTTGTTTAAAACAGTTTAGGTTAATGATTAAACCATGAATTCAGTTCCCAAGCAAGGCTGTGAAATCACTTTTTCAAAGGTAGGGTAGACAATAGCTGGATGTCATCCATGTGGGCCTCCCTTTCCGAAGAGTTTGGACAAACACTGGAGCGCATCACCTAACCAGATGGCCCGGATTCTTGGCCCTTGTTACCCCGTTTCCCTGACATGTGTGCTGGGTGTTTGGGAAGGCAAGATAGCATAATAGTTAATATCTCAGGTTTGAATCCAGACCCATGAATCGGCAACACCATGATGTTGGCCATATTGAATTTCTCCAAGCCTCAGTTTCCTCTTCTGGAAAAATAGAGCCAGTTAATAATCTATGTCCAGAGGTATGGGAAGAATTAAATGAGTTCATGACTATTAGCACAGCATGTAGCATACCTAAATGTAAATTGCTGTTATTTATCCTTAGTTCCATAAAAGTAGTTGCTGCTGAGCCTGCCTTATTGAGTCACTTAGTGGGAGCGGGAAGAGTTAGAGAATTGGTCTTGGTGACTAAGGATCCTCTACTCAGGGATGGGAAAGGAGAGAGGTGAAGATTTGTGGAGTCACCTGCTAAATGTTGATATCATCTCAACACAAGACAGCCCTGAAACAGGACCCATCAAAAGAGAAATTGATGAGGTCACCAGACACAAGGGACCACTGGCCTTGACTGATAGGAAACTCATGCCAGGCAGTAGAGAGGGGTTAGGCTAGAGTAATTTGTATTTGAGCCCACCATACACATACACTTCGTGGATATTCTAGGGGAGTGGAAGGGACTGATAGAAGTGTGTGAAATAAAGTCCCAAACAGTTTTCTAAAACTGCTTATGAATCACCAGCATTGGCAATATGCCTCCTGAGCAGATTGACCTCTTGAGATATGGTGATGCTGTTTTCCGGGCACCTAGGTCTGCCGATGCATACTCACTGGTGTTGGCTAACCATGAAGAGGTCATCTCACCAACCAAGCCCCAACTGGACGTGCTGGTGAGGTGGGAGCTGAGATGCGCCCCAGCATCCACCACCGGACAAGCATGGTTCTGTTGACTCATAAAGAGTGGACAGTGTTTACAAGCAAAAGCACAATGCACATGGGAGAGCTCTAAGCAGAGAATGGTAATTCCAGGTTTAGTAGAGTCAACTGGAAACCACAGTACAGCTTCTAGGTGACAACAGAAAAGGATCAGGGACTTCTGACTTTTCCAGAGCTCCTGCAACAGCCCAAGGACAAGAGTGACAGGATCACCTTAACCCAACCCTGTTGTCTGAGAAGTGGGAGCTTCTCCCCTACAGAGCAGATGGCAAATGATCCCTATCCCCCAGCTCTAGTTAGCCTGGCTCGAGGAAGTGCACTTCCTTCCTGAGCTACGGGCTTGGCACAGGCCCAGCCCTTGGGAAAGTGCAACTCAGTCCCAGACGCTGGCCTGCTCACTTTCCCCTGCCTCAGAAGGCACAGTATCGCAGTGTTTACAGCACATTAGCTGGGCTGTGCCACAGGCAGTGAGTCAGCAGGCAAGAGTATTACCCACACACAGGCATCCTCAGATGACATTTCTTGCGGCAAAGAACACCGATTGGCCCTATCTTGCACAAGCCTATCTTTGTGGGGGTAGTCAGGATGGGTGGCATTTCTCTCGGTCGCTATGCTGCTCTCTCCCTTTGAGTGTGTAGGCCAGAAGGGACCTCCAGAGCTCAGACCTCTTCAAGGGGCTCCTTGAAATCAGCAATGATCTGGTGGACAAGGTTACAAGGTTACAGAGCTTTGGGTGGAAAGCTTTCCGTGAGACTGTAAAACAACACATGTCAAAAGGGAATTTTCAACTCTTAGAGAAACTGAATTCTCAAGCAGCTAGAGTTGGAGACTTTTTATATGCAGGAGGATGCTGAGATACAGGCATTACAGCTTAAGGTCATGCAACAAATTTACCCACAGGTATCCTGAACTCATTTAACCCAGTGCTATTTATTGCTCTCCCATTCTGCCCCCAAATCCTAAAACTCCTACTTCCATGGAATAAAAAAAAAAAAAACAGCAAAATAATGCCACTTTCTAAAAAAAAGAAAAAAAAAACTAACACCATCTGTTCAGGTTACCAGAATGAAATACCATCAGCCAGGTAGATTTTAAATAGCAGAAGGATATTTCTTACAGCTTTGGGGACCGAGAAAGCCAAGTTCAAGGAGCCAGCAGCTCCTGTGTCTGGTGAGGGTTCATTAGCAGATGTATAGATGGCATGTTCTTTCTGTGCCCTCCCATGGGGAAAAGGGCTCAGGATTTCTCCACAGCCTCGTAACAATCTCTCCCCAAAGGTCTGGCATCCTAAAACCAACACACAAGGCAGAGGCGAAGGCAATGGCATTAAACTCCAATACACAAATTCTGAAGGGGTATAAACATGTAGCCCCTAGCAATCCCTCAAATAGCCAAATGTCCAATTCAGTTGGATTTCCACAAACCTTAGCTGATCAAGCCCAGGGGCATCCCTCAGCTCCATTCCACAACTTCAGGAACCAGGAACCAGGATGCAGTCAGGGCAGCAGCACACTCACTGTGCTATGTGTGGGAATGAGCAGAAGCCTGTTAACTTAGAAGTTCACAGCTCAGTGACTATCAGGACAGCAGCGCTGATCAAATATTTACAATCAGAATTCATTATGCATGGCTCTTAACAGCTCTGTGTTAATTTGATGGCCTGTGTTGCTGAATAATGTGTGAAAAGTACAGAGAGATGAAGAAGTGAAAGCTGTACAGTTAAAAGGCTTGGTGCACCCAGGGAGTGGGACAGTTCTGCCATTGTCACCAAGTATGTCCTGAGGTCAGGAGTTCTCATCCAGCTCCACCTTTCTTGACACAACTCCACAGCGCTGACACTTGGCCTAATGGACTGCATACTCAGAACTTCACAAACTGTGAAGTTGGCAGTTGAGGGGCACTGGTGTTGGCTGTGTGGTAGGAGCTCCATGGAGGTCTTCCCTGGCACCACTACACAGGTTTGCAGGAGCTCTATCAGCCAGGAACTCCAAGGTAGGGATGGATTAACACAGCAACGTAAGGGTTAGGGCCACACATCACCTCTCCAGCACTTGCATGAATGTCGATTCGGGTGTACTCCATGACATGGCCGCCCCAGCCAGGGCTATGATTTCTTTGTTGAACACATCAAGAAGAGGAGGAGGAGACTCCAGTTGCCATAGGTTTTTACTGGAGTAATGGGTATTGCCATCTTTCAGGATGGTTGCCCTGAATTACATCACTTTACTAGTTGTTAAAAGACCAGAGAATCTAGTCATGAAACAGGTGACAGGATATTCTGCAAAGCACGGCCTGCACAGAATCACTTGTTCAGGGTTTGAGGGAACTCTGAGCTGCTGAACGCTACCCCTGCTCACTGCTGCCACCGTTCAGCCTCCCTCTGCCTTCCAGTTCACATCAGCATATGGGTTCTGTGGAAGAGTCCTGGCTAATGCAAGCAAAAGCAGGTATAAGTTTAGATTCTGTAGCTGCATGCCATTTCTTCACTGCATCCTAGGGCTTCAGCTAGGCTTCGGAAACTGTTGGGTGATCCAGTGGTATCAACTACTCCCGTTTATAAAGACCTAACATTTTAATAGACCACACTCCTCAAACAACAGTGAAAGAAACAGCAACATCAAAGTCTGGATATGGTCCATTAGTCAACCCACATCTGTAGCACAGCTTCATTGTCAAACATTTAAATTGGTTGACTGCCCTGGCTGAATATTGAGTACTTCACTGCATATTGTCTATCTCTCTACAAACTGTAAACTTTTAATATATCATGAGTCATCAGACAACACCTAACATTTCAGGATTTTTTTTTCCATTTGTTTCTTCAGTTTCCACTGAAGCATACCTTGTAGAGAGCTCTGCCCACCTGCTCAAAGGCAACAGCAAAAATATCATGAGAAAGAGTAAGAAAATACAGTGCTTAATGAACTATGTGTGCGAATGGTGCCCATGTGGCGGTGCCACTGGGGTAGTGATGATGAGCTGCCATTGAGAGCAGAGTCCAGGTGCTGCTGCTCATTGTCCCTACGGGCAGGCAGCCTCACAGTGTGAGTCCCCTGCTAATGAGGTCTCATTTCTCTCTCCCTTTCTTTTCCTTAGCTCGCTATGAAGCACAAATGTTGAGGACCTGCCTGTCCTGGTGACCCTCTAAAGAGAAATGGAAGAGATTGTTCAGCAGTTCTTACAAGAATTCTGGACCTCTACCTGCTTCTTTCTTTCCAGTACATGGACATTAAGAGTGTCTCGTTTTTCCTTCTCTGACATTAAGATGAAAGGAAAGGTGTCATGTTTTTGCATTTCTCTAGTGATCTAGCTAGGAAACACTAAGTAGCATCAGCTTGTTGTCAGTTGTTTTTCCGTGTGTGTGTGTGTGTGTGTGTGTGTGTGTGTGTGCTTGAATGTATTTTTCTTTTTTAAAAAAATAATTTTTTGTAGTTTGGATAAAAAAAAATGTGGACCAAATGATAAACTGAGCTGTGTCTAACCTGGCAACATGTATTTTGTTTTCCCTGCTAAAAGAAACAGGAGGACATTTTCATGTGGTGATATCAGATATTATTGTTCCTAGGTGGAAAGAAGAATCAAGCAGTTACAGTGTCTGTTCACTCTTCAGCTTGTCTTAATTTGAAGCATAAAGCTAAAATTCTGTATCTGAAGACATGATTCTGTATTATGAAAAAATTTGAATTTATCAGGAAAGACAATAGTCTTAAATTTTGCTCATAGCTTAGTAATGTTCTGCATGAACCATCACCAGCATTCCAAAAAAAAAAGGAAATCAGAATCCCAGAAATCTGCTTTCTGAGCTGCACCTTAAATACTTCTGCTAGTTATTTCTCAGCTGATTATTTGGAATTACCATGTGAAGGGTAAAAATGTGATAGCAGTGACCTAAGGAAAAGCCTGCTCAACAACTTCTGTGTATTCATGGATGTTTCTATCGTCTGTTACTGTCACAAATTATAGTGGCTTGGGTTTTTATCAGAAATGATCTGCCTAGGTAAAAGTCTGTGTAGATAATAGTGTAAAAAGATGCTGTGTTTTAAATACCTTTTTCTCTTCACAAAGTCCTGCCTATTTTAGGCACCCACATGATGCCCTTGGGAAAGGGATGTTAGTTTCTTGGTATCTAGTTTGGAGAGCTGTTGATGTTACTGTGGTCTATTTATTTAATATAATATGTGGCTTTCTTGAGGAATTGCATTTTGTGGCAATTGCAACTTGCCTAGTCTGACATAAATCAGTGTGGTCACGAAGCCCTTACTCTGCAGAGTTGGTCACGCACCTCCTGATCTTGTATGACTCAAGATAATGCTGGGTATGTAAGTTTGTTTTCTAGAGGATTTAAATGCTCAACATAAAACAGTTGAGGTTTTATCTTTATGAACCAAGGGGGTGTGAGTACCAATGCTCTGTGAGCTGTGCATCTACTTTTAAGCTGCCCAAATCTTCACCACTCTTTTCTGCCCCTTTAGATCCCTTGACCAATTGAGCCTTTGCATATCGTGGTCTCTTACATAGCAGTGTAAGATGACTTTGGGGTGATTAATGCTGATTTAAATAGCTTAAATTCTTCTGATAAAGCGTTCCCAGGGTGATAAAGTTTATTAGCAAAAAAGAAAAAAAAAACCTAGCATGTGTCAAATGGAGTTGGGATTTGCCATAGTCTAGTTTCTGAATCTTAGATAATCCAATTCAAGAAAATCCTCAGTAAACATTTATATAGTAAACTACACAGGTTTACCATAGTATTTCATACTATGCCCTAAAAGTCTAATGAAACAGGAAACATGCCATTTGGTGAGTACTGCTAGAAGCATTTGTAAGTTCTAACAAGAGATCCAAGTATTACTCCAAATGAGTTGTTTCCAGCCTCTTTTTGGAAAACATGGGAGAGATGGGGGAGAGAAGGCATGGAAGGGAGAGTGAGCCTTATCTTCCCAGTGTAGGTGTTGCTTTTAGAGCTAGATAATATATATAAGTGAAAGAATAAATCTAAAACCCCCTAAATCAGCCAAGCTGCAATAAAATCGGTGGCCAAGTATTTAACAGTGATTTGGGGACACTGCTTTTAAAGCAGCAGAGGTTGTGGTCCTTAGTGGACTGTGAGATCTCAGATCCTCACTTCCTGGGCAAAACTGTGAGAGTCCACACCACATGCTGTTGCCTCACTGTTCCTTTCCTTTCAGGCTAAGTCAGACTGGAAATAGCTGTGATTAGAAGAAAGTCCATCTGAGTCTTTATTAGCTTCCTCTTATTGATTTGTTTCCAAGCCCTGGTCATGACCTTAACTTCCCACCAACCCAGGGCACAAAGCAGGAATCCTGCCCTTGTGTACCCCCTTGGGCTATACAGAGAGCCCCAGGATAACCCGTGTGGAGTTTCGTACTATCCTTCAATGGAAGTTGCTGCAATACAGAGTGCTGATAAAACAAAACCAGGAGG
The DNA here is from genome assembly GCF_017591425.1 of Ochotona curzoniae. Lineage (NCBI taxonomy): Eukaryota > Metazoa > Chordata > Mammalia > Lagomorpha > Ochotonidae > Ochotona > Ochotona curzoniae. Next base: position 38,690,024 of record NW_024467122.1, read on the forward strand.
AAGCAGCAAAAATGACTCACACCATCTGGAACCCACACACTCGACGGAGCTTTCTAGAAGACATTTCACTTGTGTGTTCTCTCTGCATCTCGCCATGAATTGGGGAGTGCTGTTTTTCTGTGAAGGACTTCTCAAATTGTACTGGCAACACGTGAAGGGAAGCAGCTTTCCAGTGTTCCCACTTATTCCTGGAATGTAGCTGTAGTCTTCTTTCCTAGCATTATTAGATTCCTGTGTACAGGATGTATGCAGTGATTCAGATCCATGTTTCCTGTTAAAGAATGTATTTGTAAAATGTAACAAGAGCAGTAGTTAACTTTTTTAAGCTCTGAGAAAACTAAGATTAAATGTTAGACTTATAATTACAGTGAAATCTGTCTTTCTACTACTTTTGTGGCTAGCAAAGGTTGTGCATTTATGTAAAAAAAATACTTACAGAATGCCCTAACTCAAAGACAATAAAGATAGGTTGTGCTCTTACTTTTTAGAATTGCAACATTGCCAATGTCTATTGTAATTACTAATTCTTCAGAAGTTCTCTAAGATGTCAAAACATAATTTTCATTTTGTTCAGAGAAGTAACACCTGCTCTGTGGATTCACTATTACAACAAATACTAAATTTGTCATTAAATATTTTAACTGTGATGAAAGTTTGTTGCTCTGAGTTATTTGTAAACTCTAAAGCACTGCAAGGTAGTCCCACAACACACTTTGGATGATGATGGGAAAATCTTGTGAGCATGCTAGACTGCGGGATTGGATTAGCATGACAAAGCTTCAAGATACTTGTTCTGATGGACCAACTTGCAATATGAAGATTAAAGGAGTAACCTTAGACAATGGGCATCTATCCTAATAGTGCTGTTTTGTTTTTGCTTGTCATGGGTGAGACACTCAATAGTTACCCTTCTGCTAATATCAGTGTTGTAGCCAAGCACTTCAAACAGATACACTCATTCTGTAGATCAGTGTTAGGGCCTTGTCAAGTGGGCAATTGTAGCACCTGATGGGAAATCAACAGCAGCACATTGTATGCTCCTGTGTTTTCGAGGGAAGTGACACAGGTGACTGTTATAACACACAGCATCTCAGGCCTAGCAGGGACACTCAGGGTAGCCAGCAATATTTTGAAATACCAATGAGAACACTGCAGCAGGAAGGAAAAGAGAAGAGAAGATAAAGTTAGGGTTTCCCTAGATGACAACCTAGCCCTAAGTTAGTTAAGCCTTTCAAGGCATCTGTTGTTTATGAACTAAATTCTGTAAGCCAATTGCCTCTCAAGGATGATCTGCTTAATGTAAGTTAAGTTTGTTAATGTGAATTTGGTTAACAGGGATACCATGACAAATTCTCACATGTTCTAGGAGAATGAATACAAAAAAAACATTTTTAAAATATCACTGGAGCTCTTCCTCTTCCTGTCAGAGGGCACATGTTTAGGGAAAACCTTTGAGATCATGACCATCACCTGTCTAAACAGCATTTTGGAGTGGCTGGGGGAATGGAAATGGGGAGTGAAGAGGGAATGGCAAAACAGAAGTAAATTTCAAACCAAACTGCAAATGACTAACAGTTCTTGCTGTTGACACGGGTTCTGCATGCCTCATGATGCCAGGGACTTGTATGGTGTGTAGCTAGGTGGACCTGGGTATGTTCTCATAGATTTGTGCCCCTGGAAACCCCCTGGAGTCCCTGTGTGACACCCTCTTGCCCATCTGGACATGGGTGGGTGGGAGATGGTACTTCCAGGAATCAGTAAAACTTTTGTCAATTCCTTGCCTGGGGATGGGGTACACATGATCACAGCATGAAGAAGGCACAGACTTAAAAGACTGGGGAAAAGAACGCCCACCCAGCAGGCCAATGTTATGGTGTGTCTCTAAGTGTAACATCACAGAATGCTCTAGCAAGATACTCGAAGGATGCATCTTCTTTCCATTTGCTTTTAATACTTCACACGGTACATGGAGGATGATTTTGCGCAGGCAAGCCAGCCTGATGCAAATCTGTCTTTATTTATTCCTTCCACTCAACCTGTTTAAGTTCTCTTCTCCCCTCCACACCTTTCTTTTTGTTCCCTGGTGCTTATGAGTGTATCTGATTTAGCCCACCCTTCCTAAGAGGATTGCTCTAAATAAAGTGCTGTGGTATAGCAAGTTCAAGGCAGCCCCTCTGCCCTTAAAAGTGTCTCCACCAATTGGAGAGTTTCTAGAAACACACTTGACTCCCAAATCTGCCATTTGGATGTCCCCTGATCATCCTGGCTTTTGGAAAAAAAAAAACGTAGAGACTCCACTAGGCCCCTGGTAGGACACCTTGCATTTCAGATGATTGCTGGAATTAAAGCAACTAATCAAGGATGCCACAGGAACTCAGTGCTAGTATCAAGTTCAGCTCTGTGCTCCCTTGAGCTTCATCTGGAGCCTCGGGAGTTCCTGAGTCACACTTTGCATGTCTCCCTCCCACTCCTGAAATTCTCTGTCATGATTCTTCTTTCTGGGAAGTCAAGGTCCTGGCCTCACAGGTCTTCAAGGCCCTTGCTCTAGTGATCCTCCACCGGGCACCACTGGAGGTAATGCTGAGTGGCATTGCCACCCTCAACCTACAGGAACGTAAGGACAGCCCACAGGGGTCTGACTTGGTACTTGACACGTGTGACCATTGCTCCCTTATTTTCCCTACTGGACATTTCAAGTGCTGCTGATTCTCTCGCAGTGGAGATCTTTTTGAAGAATGTTACGGTTATTCGTGTTTCAGATGATCACCTAGTCCTGATTATAGGGGGCCTATTCTCATTACACATCCAGACTTAGAACTGTCAGCTGCTGGGCAGGGAATACCAGCCCTGCAAGACCCAGGTGTCACTTGTCAATATTTGGTACTGAGCCTTGGTCCATGACATTGTGTCACAATTGCTTTGCCGCTTTGTTATCTGTCATATGACAGAGAAGAAAAATGAGGCCATGGATTCTCTGAATGCTCAATGAGATCTAAAACGTGGCTTGGATGCTTTTCTGAAGATAGTTCCTGATCCAGTCTCTGCCACATGCACCAAATGATTGGCTTAATTGTAGCACTGCGTCCCTGATGATTGAAGCCCAAGCTTGCTGTTAGTTTTCTTATGACAGGTCCTTTCCTAATTTTCAAGGAAGGAAAGTCGGGTCCCTCACATGGGGCAATTTTTTTAAGGCCAGCAGTTACAATGGCCAATATTGGTAGACATATTTATGCTGACCAGAAACTTTCTGGTACTGAGGGAGTCTGACCATTTGTACAAAAATAGAAAATAGGGAAACAGGAATGTATGAATTGTGCCCCACCCTACAGTCCCCAGGAAGTAAATAAAATACAGCGCCTTTTTGTTGTGCTGCATGGGGACAGAGCACCCCCTTGTGGTGACTTATTGGTGCTAGCATTACCTTGTAAGAAAGAGTGGCTCCAATCTATTGCCAACAACAATAGACTCTTTTCATTATGTGTTTAAAGTTTATTTATTTATTTGAAAGGCATCATGACAGCACAAGACAGAGAGTGAGATCTTCCATCAGCCCCGAAGTGCCCACAACAGCCTCAACTGGATGCAAGAGACCTAAGTACTTGAGCCGTCACTCGCTGCCTCCCAGAATGACATTAGCAGGAAACTCAGTAGGAAGAGGGGCCAACAGTTCATCCCAGGCACTCATTATTGAAAAGCACCCATCCTGAGCAGCAGCTTAGCCCACTGCACTACATACCCAGCCCTCCTTGTGTCTTTAATCTGTCCCTTACCACTTTCCCTTCTCAGAGAACAAATGATGTCTCCTCTAGTATCAAATCTTTTTTTGAAAACTTCCCCTTGCCTTTGTTAAATCCTATACCTTCTTCTTCCCACTGCTCTTCAACAAGTGCATGCGTTGTCTGGACCCAACACACTATGGGTCTTTCAAGGATGTCCCAGCCAAATGGGGGGGACACAATGCAATGACCCCATTCTCACCAGCAGAAATGGATTCTTCTAATCCCTGCTTCTCTGTCCTGCCTAATATCCCACAAGGGGGGACACTTCCACTCCTTCCTCTGGTGTGCTTTCTTCCCAACCATAGTTTCCCAGAAATTCTGTCCTGCCACCCTTCTGTCCTTACACACTTTTTCTGAGTCAATTAAGTATTCCAAAAGCTCATTTTAAAACTTTAATGCAATAATTGATGCATTCTCCAAAAGGTTTGTGGAAAGTCATATGATGACAAAAATCACACATGGATTTGAAAAAGTTTTCAATGAAATAAACTTATATTTTGATTTCACTTTTCCATGGGCTTTTTGAAGTCCCCACACGTTGCTCCAGCCATGACCTTTCTCCTAAAGTCCTAAATTGAACTTCTGACTTTCCTGTTAGAAATTTCCACCTGACTCGTAAGTCTAAATCTCAGTTGATTTCTGCCTACAAACTTGTTTTCCTTCTCTTAACACACTAGCCAGCCTTAAAACCAAGTACTCCTTTATTCTCCTTCCTTTCACTCAACTATAAACTAGGAATAATAGTAGTGTGTATATCATGGTGTTGGATAGGAATAAAATTTTATCATAAGGCCATCAAGAACAATGTTTGTTTTAATCAATAGCACCCATTTGGCAGATTGCAAGCCTGTCAACTCTGCTTTCTTTCCACTGCCTCTCCTGTTCATCATTTCCACCAGTCTAGTTCTACTCATCAATGCTTAGCCGAGCAACTCCAGTTGGTTGCTATCCCTCAGTAGTCTACGCTCTGTCACGTGTTTTACGTGTAGTGTTGTAAGGACATTCCCAGGCAGGAGAGACACTAAGATAAAGCATCCCATCTCAAATGTTTCTTGTGTCTATTCTTACAAGAAAAACAAACATATAAATGGAATATAACCTAAAATAAAAGTAGGGCTACACCAGAGATTAGGAATGAAAGCAACATTCTTGCCTTCACTGTACCTGCAAGTTAGGCAGATTCATCTTCAGAAAGGTTGAGTCTGATCATTAATCTCAGAGCTCACAAACTCATCTGCCAACAGATGCCAAAAGGGAAATAGAATCAGTTGTAGAAGGTGTGAACTGTGTCAAACAGAAAAGGCTGAAGTATGTGTCCCCAAGGCAAGTGTTGTTACTGTTTCAGCTTTTGTGGCAACAAGGATGCAGCCCAGTAAATCATTCAACTTTTTGTTTAACTTTTTAAAAATTTCGTTATTTTTCCCTGAAAAGTTATAGATTTGTGAAGAGGGAAGCCAAAAAGAGATCTATCCACTAGTTCATTCCTCAAATAGTCCCAATGGCCAGAGCTGAGCCGATCCGAAGCCAGGAGCCAGGAGCTTCTTCTGGGTCTCCCATGTGGGTGCATGGTCCCAAGGCTTTGGGCCGTCCTTGAATGCTTTCCAAGGCCACAAGCAGGGAGCTGGATGGGAAGCAGGGCTGCCGGGTCTCAAACCATCATCCATAGATTATCCAGCTACAACATCATACATGCCCCTGATCATTCAACTTTTTAAAAGAGAAACCTCCCATTTGAAAGGACAATCTCCCCTTAGAGCCAAACAAGCACATCAGTAAAGAATAATACCTGGTGCTTGGCTGTCAGTCTGGGAGTTCTTAGTATGTCACTGTCTGCCCCCAAAACCTCTGAGACATTCTCATTAAGTGCAAAATAAAACCCAGGAATTCCACAATCTACACATAGGACCCTGCATGATGTAATCCCAGCTTCCTAGCACCAGCTCAGTTCCATGCCTGCTCTCAACCACAATTCTACTACCCAAGGCATCACATCTCCCCGCTGCCTGCCGTTTCTGACCCTGCATGCTGAGCCTAGGATACACTCCCCACAGGTTCATTCAAATCCTGCCAACTTGCAGGTTTCACCCAATACCCTCTCTTCTCCTCAAATCCACCCTGCTTTTTTTTCTTTTCTTGTGTCACACTGAAATAATCACCCTTTAAAATAAAAAAAAATATGCATTTATTTGTTTATTTATTTATTTTAAATTCAAAGTTACAGAGTAAGGGGGAGAGACAGGTAGAGACAGAGAAAGAGAGAGACCAGCCTCCCTTTTGCTGGCTCACTTCCCAGATGACTGTAAGAGCCAATGTTGGGCCAGGCCAACACCAGGAGTCAGAAATTTTATCAAGCTCTTTCATGTGGGTAACAGTGGCCCAAACATCTAGGTCATCCATTTTGTTTTTAAAGTAATTAGCAAGGACCTGGATCAGAAGTGGAGAAGCTAAGACACAAATTGGCACCCACATGGGGTACCAGCATTCCACTAGGTTGCAACTATAGCCACTGAAGTAATCACTTCTTTCTGTGTGTATCCCCATTATTTTCTTTGATACTCTGGAACATTCTACCACATTTTGTAGATGCCATTTATGTCTTCTTGCAGGAAGCAGGCACCCAGAGGTCTGATAGTGTTTCTCAATGTTCCTCTAAGAATACACGTTAGTCAGTATTCAATAAATGTGTGTTCATATGTTAAATGAATGTAAGAACAAGAACCTGTTATTTTAAGACTTGTCATTTCTTTCCCATAACTCCTATACAAGAAAAGATCAGTTGCAAGGAATTTTTCTTCCTCTTCAACCATCTTTTACTTCTACTTAGATGTTCATTTTGGAAATACTGTTAGCTCAGTTAGCTAATCCTCTCCTTGCAAGCGCCAGAATCCCATATGAGCACTAGTTCATGCCCCATCTACTCCACTTCCCATGCAGCTCCCTGCTTGTGGCCTTGGAAAGCAGTCAAAGACAGCCCAAGGCCTTGGGACCCTGCACCCATGCGGGAGACCTGGAAGAAGCTCCTGGCTCCTATCTTTAGATCAGCTCAGCTCTGGCCATTTTGGCCATTTGGGCAGTAAGCCAGCAGATGGAAGATCTGTCTGTCTTTCCTTTCCTCTGTAACTCTGCCTTTCCAATAAAAAAAATAAGTTTCACAAAATTCAGGAGAAATTTCAAAAAAGAAAAATAGTCTAACTCATGAAGCTTCTGGGGGACACCTGGGTGGAGTGTGCAAGCTCAGGTAATATTCCACAAGATGGGGTGTTAGCATCTAGTCAGACCAGGGAGACCCCATAGCTCTGTGGCCAACAAGCATTTCTTTAGAAATCCTGAAAGTAGAAATAGGAACTGAAGCCCCCCAACCTCACAGTGAGATCCAATTCAATGGAAAATGAAATGTTAAGACAGGATATATTTACACAAGATGGGTGACAGGGCATGGGGCTATCTATCCAGGTTCACACTTGGAAGTATAGAGTTATATCAGTTCTCTTGGTATCACCATGAATAGGGATCCCTTTAATACTCAGAAGTACTTGGTTTCACGATAAACCACATGGTAACATGGATAGGGCACTAGGTGTGAAACCATCAGGCACACAATACCCTATTAACAATAGCTTTGAACTTCAATATCAATGTAGAGTCAAAAATAATCTTCAAGTTCTTATGCAATCTTAGTCAAGAACACTTTGGTTGATTGCCTATGAGTAAAACATATTTCACTAATACTTGACCCACAGTACTCAGATTCTCTTTCTGTCAAAGTTGAAGTGAGGAAACTGGAATCACATCATCAAATGAGATACAATGATTTTAATGTTGACACTCCCTGCAGCTGCAGCAGCTGAGTGTTTTGTTTTGTTTTTAAAGAGTGCTTAAAACAAGGATAGTGTTAGGGGTGGAGGGTTGAGGAAGGGAAGAGAAGCAAGGGCAGAAACGAATATGAGTTCCAGATGTCTTGCCGTGTCGAGCAGGCCTAAAAGGCCGATGTTTCAGTCCACCCGTGAATGTAAGCTACAAGGTGCTACCCTTTCAGAAATACATCCTGCTCCAAGAGGAGGGTTAAACATTAGGATGTTCTAGGGCTGGCAGGGTTGCATCATCCATCACCTGCCAGCGCTCTCATTCCATATGATCTTCAATTTGTTTCCTGGCTGCTCCACTTCCCACTCAGCTCCCTGCCAATAGCCTGGGAGAGCAATGGAGGATGACCCAGGTCCTTGGGATCCTGCACACATGTGAGACCCAGAAGAAGCTCCTGGCTCCTGGCTTCAGATAGACTCAGCTTTAGCTGGTTTAGCCCTTTGTGGACTGAACCAGCAAATGGAGGACATCTCTGCCTCTCCTTCTCGCTCTGTAACTCTGACTTTTTAAGTAAAATAAATAAATCTTTAAAAACTGTGCTGTTTTTAGTGCTGTTTAGTGCAACCTGTACTTGAAGTTCTTGGGAATGCAAAAGTGAGACCTGTGTGTGTGCTTCAAATTCTATCTTGTCACATCGAAGCATGTGTGGGCCGAATCATGGCACTCAATTTGGTCCTTAAAGGGATAAAAATGAAAATGCTGACAATGTGAAAAGTGCATCTGATTACACGAGACTATTCAATATGCTCAAGTTCACACCTACCTTTGGGGAAATTTAACAAGACTCTGTCTTCCAGCTGATTTTTCTTATCTAACAACCAACTTAATAGCAGAATGAGCACATTTAATCCTGGATGTGTTTTAGGTGCATTTCCTCCTTTTTAAAAATTCATCTTTGTGTCTCTCCTCCCTGGGATGATGCCAAAGTCTGCCGTCAAGCTGGATTCCAGGGGATTTCCGTCCACTTTCTCCCTTTGGACATTGTGCTACCATGCTCCCAACCTCCTGGAAAAAACAATGACTTTGTCCTAATGTATTTTCCATAGTTTTGGGAGAGGAAGAGGAGAAACAGGCAAAGAGAAGAGGCCTGAGGGGTGTGGAAAAGGTCTGGCAGGAGGGGTGTCAACAGGGGAAAGATTAGGAGAAGGAAAGGACAAGAGGAGTGGCTGTACTGGGTGGGACAGAGCGCTACAACTTCCAGTTCCATCCTAGGCTGTGTTCCCCGTGGGTGCTAACGTCTCAGACTAGCTGCAGACCAGTCGCGGGACATCGTAACACTCACCAAGCCCCTGACAGCTGCGATTCTTCACGGAGTCTTTGAACAATTGCTTGCCTGCCAGTGTCTGACTGAAATAATAGCTGTACCTACAGGATCATTTGGAAGACAGATGGCAGAGGCAACCCCATTCATCTGCCAGCAGCCGTTTCATAATTCTCAGTGTCCTGTCAGGCCAGGATGGCAAGGCAACTGCAGCTTGGCTAATTATCCAAGCTCATTAGCTCATGGTTGTTTCAAAGACAGTCCCTCACACCACCCTTGTTCTGCTCCAGGACCTCAGCTTAACCAAGCCAATCCCTACTCCTAGCTGCCTTGAGGCATGTCTTTTACTCCCTTTGCGGGGGAGGGGGGGGGAGGTCTAAGAGACTAAAATCTTTGATGCTTGCTAAGTAGGGGGAAGAACTACTTTATAAGCATTAATCTATGCAGTAACACGGTGTTGTGTTCTGTTTTGTTATTTCTTTTTCTTTCTTTCTTTCTTTCTTTCTTTCTTTCTTTCTTTCTTTCTTTCTTTCTTTCTTTCTTTCTTTCTTTCTTTCTTTCTTTCCTTCCTTCCTTCCTTCCTTCTTAACTCTTTCTCTACTACAACTCTAAAAATGGCAATCCTCACATTCCCTACTCTTTGTTGCTTCCATGATTCTGACCAACTGGTATTCTGTATTTCAAAAGCTCAATAATTTTTCCTGTACTGTACCAAGTTGCCATTCTCTACTTCAAGTGCCAGACACTTCTTTTATCATTTTTATAGCATGCATTAAGCCAAAGACTTCTTTTGTTGTAATGTTGATGGATTTAGAGAACTTTTAATAGCTCATTATCATCCCAGTACATCTGAGACCCTTGGTTGTCATTTAAAGGCAATTTTGGAGAACTGTGGATGTGAAAATGTGTGAGGGTGAAGAGAAGCAGGGATAGCATTAATCTATGCAGTGACACATGCCCCATGCTTGTTTGAATACTCTGCAGCCGTCATCTCAATATCCTTAACCATTTTTGCTCAAGAGATTCACATATTCATTTTGCAGGGAACCTTGTAATTTTCATGGCTGGCTTTGCTACAGTTGTTGGAAAACAACAGAACAGAAGGAAAGGAAGACCTACCAGGCCATGTAGAATCTATAAAAATGCCTGAAGCAAACTCTGAAGGTAGGAAGGAGGTGTATTTTGCTTTGTGGTTTTGAAGATTCACAGTCTAACATTAGGCAGACCCCATTGGTTTACCCCCTAATAAGACTAGAGGATGACCATCACAGACAAGGGCAGAGGAAGAATCACACAGAAAGGAAGGACGTAGAAAGTGCAGCCAGGCCCTCCTGAGCTTTCACAATAACCCTTGCTTGAGGAATTCCAAGAGTGACCTAAAGACTTCCCATTAAGCCCAAACGGTGGACATGATCACTGGATTAATTTCTACCTTTGTAGCACCACCAACCTATGACTTTGACTTTGGGATGAATTGGAGAATCACATCTTCTTTGGACCATAGCAATAGCAGAGCCTCCAGGGTGTTGAGACTGGATTATGTAGTATCCATAGAATGAAAGAATGTGCCCTCTCAATCACTCAGCTTTTCTATCCCTAAAGATATCCTTCTGAGTCAGTTAGCCTACACAGACCATGGAAAATTCACCCAATAAAGCAGGCGTTAATAGGTGAAGAGTCCCCAGTTGTGAGAAATCTCCAACCAACTTGCAGAGCCTACATAAGAAATAGATTAGACTCACAAGGATGACCAGTACAGATGATTTCAGTGATTAATCCAACCAATCATTTAAGGAAGAAATTATACTACTTTTAAATAATTCTTCCAGGTTCTGATATTCCATAGCACAATAAGGTGACCATAGGTCACAATAATTTATTATATATTTCACAAACAACTGGAAGGTGAGGAGTCCTAACTTCCTCAACACACACACACACACACACACACACACACACACACACACGATAAACATTTAAGAAAACGGAAATGCCAGCTACCATGTTTTGAATATTATGCATTGCATACATGCATTGTGTTATCACACTGCACCCCACAATTGTAATTATTATTTGAAAATTAACAAAAAGACATAAAATATTCAGTGACTCTTCTAAGTAAGGGAAAAATAGTGTATACTTTTCATTTATGTTGTGTGATCACAACATAAACATAATAAAATCTGAAACACTGCAAGAATGAATAATTGGACATTCTGTCTCAAAAATATAGAAGAAAGATTTTATCACAGTAAGAAAAATCAAATCCAATGATTTAGGAAAGGATAATATGCCATAACTGAGTGATATTTGATATAGGGATATAAGAATTAACATTTTTAAAACTACATATGGTAACAGAATAAAGATTATATGACCATAATGGATGTGAAATTCAATCACTATTCATGTTTTTTAACTCTTTTATTATACTATGATAAATCTGAAATTATCTATTAAAAAAATAGGCCTCTAAGATAAAAAAAAAAATCAGCATCATATTCACCAGTACAGGGCAGTGCCCACTCATGATTGTGCCAATCAGATGAGACCTGTCCAGCCTTATCACCATGCCCCTCCAGCACTACAGGGGAAGAGCAGTCCTAATGAATGAGTTCAGACTGCAGGGAGGAAAGCGGTTGACTGAAACCAGCTCTGTAGCCTCTCCCTGCCTTCACACTCCACATTCCGTCCCACTACAGACTTCCTAGCTTGTGCAAGGTCACACTGGAATAAGGAAGAATTTCAAATTAAGTCAAGTTATGATTTTTGACTGTTACACCAACGAGTGCACTGGACATTATAACAATTGGGGTAGTGTCTTTGTGACATGTAGCTGCTCCAGGACTTTCTCATCGGAGAATGACTTACTCCAGATTTCATCTAAGGAGTGAGGGAAGTCTGTCTCAGAGCAGGTGTGATTGGGGGAGGCAGGGATTAAAGTTGTTTTCTAAGACTAGTGTTCTTTCAAAATCCTGGTTGTACTACAAATTTAGCTTATGTGATCCTCACAAACAAATACTTTCCTTGGCCTACACTTTTCTCAGTGCATTGAAAACTTTCTTCTGCCTTCTTTCTCTAGACACTCCTTTTGATGTTGATTGTTCCTGAGCAGCCTACGATATCCACCTTGACTGACAGAGAAAATGGATTTTGCAGGGGCCTCAGGTGGTAGTCTCTGTGTTGGGTACAAGCAGAACACTATTTTGTGTGATTACCAGTTGCATCCCTACCATGCCCCCACTCACTTATTCGGAAGCAAAGTAAGCAAGCAAAGCTTGTGAGCTGTGTGTGAGAGACATGTCTTTTAGAGTTTCATTTTGTTTCTCTTCTTTTCATATATTTTATTTATTTGAAAGGTGGAGCAGGGCAGGGAGGGAGAGAGAGAAAGATTGAGAGAGAAACTATTTCCCTTTCCAGATCCACTGATTCATTTTCCAAATGCCCTCAATAGCAGGAGTTGGGCTAGACTGAAGCCAAGAGCCAGGAACTCAATCCATTTCTCCCACATGGTTGGAAGGGATCCAAATACTGGAGTCATTACTGCTGTCTTTCAGGGTGCATCCTAGAAAGAGGCTAAAATCAGGAATGGAACCAGAATTCAAACCCAGACTTTACAAAATGGACTAGCGACACCTTAACAACTAGACCAAACACCTATCATGGGATATATTTATTCTGGAAAAAGCACTCAGCTCATTATTTAGTAGATACGATCTCTTTCCTGAAAAAAAAAATTACAAACCAGAAAATGGAACTAAAACAAAAAGTAATATCAAACATATACAAAATGAATATGCAAAGTTATTACTTTATTGCCTCAGGATTGATACAGCATCCCAGGTGGTAAACAGCGTTTCTAATGCTTGCCTTGTTCCTCCTTTCCTGATTGTAGTCCAGGCCAGGTTTTAGGAGGGCATCTGGTCCATTCTGCTGTTCTTGAAGTTCATTTCTTGCCTTACTCCTGTCTTGGAAGTGTAATGCATCACTGAGGTTGCTCTGAGTTTATGTTGTGTTCACTTGTGATGTGCGCTAACTCATTGGAAATGAGAAGCAGATGGACAGTTGGCCCAGAGATTAAACTCCATCTCCTGTAATTAGAAGGTGTTGATTGAGGCTTCCATGCGGTCCTTCTTCTCACTGCCAATTGCAAGAGCTCTCCAGTGTTGCTCCTTGAAGCATTTGGGAACTAATGATGTATCCCGTTCCTCCTTCAAATGCTGAACAAACAGGCACCAAACTGTCTTTGTCTCTTTAGTTTTTCTCTAATAGTTTCACCATTTGATTCTTTGGTTTTATAAGAGTTGAAACTGAGCAAAGGGAATTCTGAATACCCCCGGCTGAACTTTGCTTGCTATTTTGAGCTAGCAGAATTTACTTGGGGAGTAAGAAGTGTGCTGCTAAACCGAGAGCTTTACAGTCTTTGAGAAAGTGCTGGACTGTTGCACTTCAGTCTGTAACTTCTTCTAACACAGGGAGACAGGCAAGAACTTGGAACCTGACAGGCCTGAGTTTAAATCATGATACATAGTTATTACTGACCAGTAAGCTGTGGTGTTCTGGTCAGTGTTTAATAATGAGCTCTCCACATAAACAAATTAAGCGTTGATTGGTAATATGTGCCAATTTTGTGGTGCAAATACTTCTGTCAAGGTCAATGCCACTCAATCCTGTTGACTGTCACAATCCATGTAAGCTGGCTCCAGCACAAGGCTGTCACTCTCAGCTGCTTCATCTGCACAAAGGAGCTAGAGTAACATATAGGGCCACTATAAGGACTCTAGTATTAACTGCTACCAGGCTGGAGAGCCCTGAGTTCTCCCTACGTATGGCCTTTTTCAGCAGGGCTTTAAGTAGTGGCTTCACATTGCTGAGCACTCAAAAAAGACAAAGCCACAGCCTTGAAATTTTTGTCATTAATTCTTTTTTAATTTTTTTTTATTTCTGGCAATCTTGACATAATTAGGGTAGAAAGATTCAAGCACTACAGGAAGATGGGTAAGACAATTAGTTGTGTATTGTTTCCTTAAATTTTAACAACTGAATTGCATTACCCAGGCATGACCGGGAATCTGGGACTCTCCTAGGAAGCAGTTGTTGTAAATATCAATGCTAACTTACCACTTTGTTTTGTATTTCCCAAAGCTCAACTAGGTCATACAGCCTAATAAAGGATTTCTTTCTTTTTATTTATTTATTTATTTATTTTTATTGGAAAGGCAGATATAACAGAGAGAAGGAGAGACAGGAAGATCTTCCATCTGTTGGTTCATGCCCCAAGTGGTCACAATGGCCAAAGCAGAGCCAACCCAACGCCAGAAACCAGGAGCTTCTTCCAGGCCTGCCAAGTGGGTGCAGGGTCCCAAGACTTTGGGTCATTCCTTCCTGATTTCCCAGCCCACAGGCAGAGAGCTGAATGGGAAGTGGAGCAGGCAGGACAGGAACTGGTGCCCATATGGGATCCCAGTGAAAGCAAAGCAAGGATTTAGCCACTGGGCCACTGCACTGGGCTCCTAGAAAGGATTTCCTTTTGTAGTTTAGAAATTTGTTTGTATGCAAGGTGCTGCAAAAGCAGAAGTGTTAATTGCATTTAAAAATATCTAAATAACCCTGTTCAATAAAATAAATGGCATGGGTGGAGCTGTAATTCAGTGGATTAAGCTGCTGTGATGCAATGCTGGCATCCCCCATGGATGCTGCTCCAAGTCCCAGCTGTTCACTTCCAATCCAGATCCCTGATAATGCTCCTGGGAAACCAGCAAGATGGCCCTGCCCTAGTCTTTGTGGATGTTTGGGGAGAGACCAGGAGATGGAAAATATCTTTCTGTCTCTGTCTCTCTCTCTCTCTCTTTCTTTCTCTCTCTTTGCTTTTTAAGTAAATATATAAATCTTTAAAGAAAAAAGGTATCTATCTGGGAACAGTGAATATATGAGAAGAAAAAGCAATGTAAATCTAGCACATGATGAAGGATTAGTAAAGTAAGAGGATCCTCTCAAAGGAGACAAAAGAAAGGATCTAGAGTTGCAAAAGAAGTGACTTCTTAGAGCCAAGGATGGGGAAATTTACGTGAGGAGCATCATTTCTGCAGAGTTTTTTGGAAGAAAAATCCAAGAGGCTTTTGGCAATGTAAGGGTCATGGTGACCCTAAAATAACTTATTGTATATTAAAATGTGGGGGTAGGGGACCAGGATAGATCATTCAGATTACAGTAAAGTGAGAATTTATGACAGTCAAAAATCACTTCAGCCCTGCTACTCTCTAGTCTAACACTACTGTTTTCCTTTTGATTTTCATATCGCCATCACATGCTAGAGTAAAAAAATATTGAAATCCTCTAGAGTCCCTCCCAGTGGAATCAATGGGAAAGAGCTCATTATTGCTTCTGAATGAGGAAGTTTCAGTTTCCATAATGGAGGCATTTAGATGTTCTGCTAATCAACTGCTTAGACTGGTTGAACATCTGTAGGCTCTTTATCTTCGTTAATGGGGATCTTTCAAAAAGCCCAGCTTAAGGGAATTTTATGACTGGACAAGTTTGATTCAGCACTGGGTTTCTAACTCCTCAATTAAAGACCATCCTTCCTCTCCAATCCTCCTCTCTCCAAATCATGTCTTCCTCATACCTTCACAGATGGAAAATACTTTAGCTTGTCTGGGTACAAAACATGTTTATATATTTTTTTTATCTTTATGTGTGTGTTTCTGTTGGTTATGTTGTTTCTGATATTTATTAACCTGTGACTAATTCAGGAATCAACCTGAAACTGAAGCAGCTCCTTGGAAAGCGGGAGGGCTCACTAATGTCTCTGGAAAGGGAAGGGGAGAGCAGATACAGCCACACAATCGTGAGTCTGTTGTCCATGTTGAGCAGGGTCACAGATGGGCTCTCTGAGCTGTCACTTTGCTCTAGGAAGCACTCTGCACAGCACTTCACCTTGAGGATGGCTGGCCCATTTTGCCTGGTGGTGCTGTTGCTCGGATCACTGCAGAGGCAGGGGCATTGAAACCCTCTCATTCACATTTTTTGACTTCTTGCCAGCTTCAGCTCTTTTCCTTCCTTGAAGAAACTGATAAAATTTCCAATCAGAACCCCTGGTGAGATAAGCTGGCTTTTTTTATATCCTTTTGCTAGTGAGATGATTTTTTTTTTAAATTGTGCCTTTTCCCTCTTCACCCGATATATGGGTCAAGAGCCTGTTTCTGCCTTCAACATGGCCATTCAGCCCTCCTTTTATTAAGTTTCTTCTGAGAAATTATAAGCTGACATCTATCTATACATGACCTTGATATCCTTATTTACTACGTGCAGACCCAGGAAGCACTACAGAGATGTTTCCTTTTGCTTTCTTGATTAAGTGTAACCCACTCCTAAATTCACATAATAATTTCAGATTTTAGTTAACAACAAATGGTAACAAATGAACCCATTTGTATAGATCTTATTTTAATGTATTCATAAATCTTCATATGTATCTTTCCATCTGAGTAAGCTTTTACAAAATTGACCTGTAATATAGATAAGTCCCTGTCAGGTGGCTCCTTGATCATCATTCTAAAGTTTGAGGGAGAGCGAATTTCTCTGATTGGCTCCAGACAACTCTATATGTTGACCCCTGTTCCATAGCTTTAAAAATAGTCCAGGATGCAAGATGTTGCCAGAGGTAAAAATCATTGCCATTCAGAAGCCGTATGTGTGCCTCCAAATCAACACAACTGAGTGCTTGAAGTAAACATAGAGGACTGGGCATTTAGCCTGGTGCTCAAGATGTGAGTCAGGATGCTCATGCCTCACATTGGAGTGGATAGATTCAACTTCTAACTCCAGCTTCCTGCTAATGAAGACCCTGGAAGGTGGTAGTAATGGCTCAGATTCTTGGATTTTTGCCATTTGTGTGAGAAATGTGGATTGTATTGCAAGTCCCCAGCTTTGGCCTTGACCCAGCCCACCCTGTTGGGGATGCTTGGGGAGTGAACCAGCACGTAAAAGCTTCCTCTGTCTACATTTTTATCTCTGTTCCTTGAATAAATGGTAAATATCATTTTCTAAAAATTAATATGACTTTGGCGCCCAATAGTGAAATAAAACTAGGTCTGCTTTCCCTAAATTACATTTGTTCAGATCATGCAACTTTTCCCTCCCTGTCTCTAGACTTTTCAACCTGACTCTTTCTTTTCAACCTGTTTCTTTCTCTCCTCTTCCTCCATCCTCCCACCCTGCATGCTATCCTGAATGCTCAGCTCCAAAACAAATCCAGATTGCTATTTAACCTATAGAGTAGTTCAGACCGTGCCAACCCTTACGTGTCAACAGTTTACCAAAAAGAGAAACCTGTGTGGGGTTTGTAAGGCAAGTGTAAGACAGCAGTAGGCGGTCAGTGCAGGACATCAAAGGTATGGGCAGTGAATAATAGAAGCTGTGCTGCCCATGAATTTCAGCTTGTCCTCACATTCCTCCCTCTGCATCTAACTGATGGATAGCCTTCAGCCCTTGGCATGGCTCCTCTGCGACATCGCTGCCCACAGGTCTGCCATGCCCTTCGCCCTCGCAAGTTCTCATTTTGAAATCTGCACATATGTGGCCTCCCAGACAAACTGAATTTGGGCTTGGCTGTTCCTCCAGCTTCCATCCTAGCTAGACTTTAATCTCTCAGCTCTTCTCCTGAGTTAGCTCTAACTCCCAATTCCTATAATAGATCCCTTATCTAATGACAAACAGTGGTTGTTGCCCTGACTGTGATTGATTGACCCTGTTATCTACCGCCCAAGAAAGGCCTGTAATACAGAGTGATAAATATTTAATACATTAAGACTCAAGCAGGGGATCTCTTTTTCCTGGACTATGAAGTGACATGAAGTCAAACAGACAAGATAGGGTGGTCCTTCCACACGGAAGAATATGGACTGCCAGTCTACAAAGCTCTTTCTCAGTTCATTTTCCTTGCTCAGAACATCATTTTCTCTTATGCTGCTTCTGTCCTACCCCTTGCAACCTAATACTTGGATTCATGGACTTCCAGCCATTTACATCCACTGAGCAGTCCCACCCTCACTGTTTTCCTCCAGCCCCCTCTCTACACCCATTCAGGTGCTGGCCATTTCTGTTTCTCCCAGGAATGGCAGCCAGCAAGCACGTAGTGCACCATTCTCCCATGCTGGAACAGAGCCCCCAAAGGATGTGTTTCTGGGTGCTGGCTCTGGAAGATGTCTTGCTGGGACCACAGAGCAGCACATCAGTTACAACACGGGCAACCTACGTCTTGGCACACATTTTTCACTCAGCAAGCACACCCCAGCAAGTTCCATTTGGATTTTTTTATTTTTACAGAACAATTTTGTAGCATTTCCATTTATTACACATTTAATTGCCTTTTAATTGGTGCAGCTGTTTTCATCGTGTTTGAGGCATATTGGAACTATCTTCCTCAGAAGCTGTTTTAGGCTCATTTCCTGCCCTAGATTACATTATTGTCAGTCAAAACTTTATTGTTGGGCTTCCCAAGTTTAAGTGAAGATTTGCTGTCTGGTGTAAGAATTTCTGCTATCCATAATTCCAAAAGGTGGTAGAAAAAGAACAGTACTAAAATTGAAGATAATTTTGAAGGTAATTGAAGGTAATTAAAATTTTTATTGTAATGCACAAAGTCCATGTCAATGTGTAAGTAATCACCAGTGGGCCTTGTAGTCCAGCACCTTGAATTTAAATTCTAAACTCAGGGTGAAAACCTGGCTTGGTGGGTAAAAGCCACTTGGGCTACCTGCCTGCATCCCATCTTGCTTGGGTTCAGGTTGTGGCTCCATTCCTAATCCCAGCTTCCTGATAGAGAGTAGGAGGCGGCAGGTGATGGTTCAATTACTTTGATCTCTATCCACAAATGGGAGAACTGGACTGAGTTCCTGGCTTCCAGCTTTGGCATTACCCTGCCATGGCTGCTGCTATGAACCAGTGATAGGAACTGTCTGTCTCCTGAGTCTCTGCCTTTCAATGTCATGTATGGCTAAGCAGACAAACAAATAAAATTGTTAAGCACTAACTATAAGCTACTATGAGCCAGTTCCTTTAAACTGGATATGTATTATCTCATTTAATCCTCAACATAACCTTTCAAGATCAATCTATTACTTCCTCCATTGTACAGATAAGGAAACTTAAAGAAAGCTTGGAGATGTTAAATAACTTACCCCCAATAATCAATGTAGAATCAAAGAAATTTAGAACTAAAATCGCACATGGAACTGACCATTTGAAGGTCTGATTCACTCGAATCAGAATCTCCCACAAACATGGCCATTCTTTCTTGTTTGTTTTAATTTTGGATGATGGTAATATATTTGATTGGTGTAGGATGGATCAAGAGTTAGGGGAAAGTGGGTGTGATCATTGTTTCCAAATTTTCTATTTCTCCTTCCTGTTTGAGGGGGGCGGATAGTGTATAAGGGAAGAAGCCATACCCAGCCTCCCAACCTCTGCAGTACCAAGGGATGGAGAATGGCAACCCAATATCAACCCAAGGTCCCAATATGGCACACACTCCAAATGTTCTGTCCAGATGGTTTCAATAGCTCTGAAATGTTGATCTTGCTGATCCAAGCATGAGGGAATCCTTTCAATGTCCATTGGCTGACATACTTAGAGTCTCCATTTGCCCAGATATTTGCTGTCATCATTTGGCTGGGGTAGTTGTCCAATTTGTTCTGTCCTCCTTCCTCTGGGATGGCATAGATGTCCCATGCAGGGCTCAATGAGCTGCCATATCATCTATGTGGATCTGGGCCAGCTGTCCACTACTCTGTCTTTTCCACTGAGGAGCACCGGTTCTCACAGGTGAGCTAAGCACTCGGGCCAGGCAACCCAGGCCCCACCAGAATCCCTGCCCCCAACCATGGTCATTCTAACAGAGCAAGGTTCCAAGAAACCACCTTTAGGAGGTAAATGGTGAGACATCTGAAGTTATTGCTGAAATTGATAACACCTGAAACATTTGGTCCTGGTGGGCATTGTTAAAAGTCAAAGCTGGATTTGAGTTGATGGGAGGGTCATGAGAATGGTAGCAGCACTGGTGACATTCTACAGATGAAGAGGTTTTGCCTTCTGACCACTGTAAACCATGCCAAGAAATGTCCACTGTCTGGCCTCGAAGTTAGGACTTGGGAAAATATACTCACTCTAAAGAAACACTGGGTTTCTCGTGATGCTGACTGGGAAGGGCTCCATGTGCACATGGTGCACAAATTCAGAAGTTCAGCTGCAGTTATGACTCCTGCCACCTGTGTTGGGAAGCTGGGTTGAGCTCCTCACATCTTGTTTCAGTCTAGCCCAGCCTTGGCCATTGTGGACTTTGGGGGAGTGAATCAGTGGATGAACTTTGCTTCTCTCTCTTCTTTCTCAAATAAAAAACAAAAGTTCAGCTGTGATCACAGGTGTTTTAGTACTTGACATTACATCCTTAATCCAGTCCAATTAGTATTTCTTCCCTCCTGGAGAGTTTCAAAATATGACCATAACTATGTTAAGTTGAAAAAAAGAGGAAAGAACATAGGAGAAATAAGTGATTTGAAAAATCACCTTTAGAGAGTAAACATAATCTCACTGCACAAACTAGAACAGGCACGAAATGTCAATACTCTTTAATGAAAATGACATTGACATTCTCCAGTCCTTTGAACTGATTAGAAATCCAGTACCAGTCATTGCTGAAGTTGACTCCTCTTCACCCTCTCTTCAAGGATATAAGGAAGTCCTACAGTTCCTTCACAATGCAGGATGTTCTACAAGGCTCCTCTGGCAGTTGGTCCCTGTGTCATCTTTCCAAGCTCAAATAACTCCTTGAAAATGCTGGAACTCTAGTTCACCTGCACCACCCATGGGCCCAGGAATCTTTGCATCTGGGGTCCTGCTTCCATGGAGTTCCTCCCTGAGGAATGATGCCTGGAATGCTTTAAGGGAGTGGGTTCTGCCACCCAGTCATTTGTACCCTTGTCCCCAATACTATACATCACTGTTTTTAATTGGCCATTTCCCACCTCTCCAACCCCTCCCCATACTAATAATAACATCAAAGATGTATTAAAAGCTTCTATGAACAATTTATAAATCCAGAAAACTGGACTTTAGTCCCCAAAATAATCTTACAGTACAGACTCTGTGTCGGCAATCTCATTTTACACACAAAGAAGCCCAGAGAGGTTAAGCAACTACCTAAGATCATCCAACAGCAATGGTTGAAGCAGGATGCAGACAGGAACCTCCGGCTCTAGATTCTCAGCGCCCCGGCTCAGCACTGTTTGACCTTCTCCTGTTGTTCACCCAAGATTCTAGGTCTGGGTTACAGTGACCTATGGTGATCTTGCTTCATTCTTTCCTTTCTTCCATCCTCTCTTCATTTATTCAGTGCTTATTCAGTTAAAACTCAAGTTCACTAGCTTGTTTTCTCATCTTTGTATCAATAGCACTTGGATTTTTTTTTTCCAATTAGCTCCCATCTGTTGATTCACTCCCTAAATGTCCACAACAACCAGGGCCAGGCTGGACAATAGCCAGGAGCCATGGATTCACTCAAACCAGATCTCCCATATACATGGCAGGAACACTGTTGTGCCATCAAGAGCTGCCTCCCAAGGCTTGTGTTAGTTGGAAGTTAGTGGAGTCAGGAGCCAGACGTATTGCACCCAGGCACTCTGATATGGGATGTAGGTATCTTAACTTACAAACAGGATGATTCCCTGCCCTCCTTCACACATTGGGAAGCACTTGGTTTTAATATCTCTTCTTGCTGAAGTAATTTTTTCAAGCAGTATTTTTGTATAGTTTTCCAGGGTCTGGTATGTCTGGAAATATCTTAACCATCACATTTAAATTATCATGTATACTAAAATTCTGGATTTGAAGTTTCCCATCCTTAACATATTCTGTGTTATATGTGTTATATCCAAATTGTCAGTCTGAATCTTCTGTATTTCATGCTTTTACTCTAAAATGTAAATGTATTTTTTCACTCTGTCCTGTTCAGCACTAACAGCCCCATCAGTGTGAGACACTGTCAGCTGCTTTGGCGTGTGACACTTTTAAGTCATCAATCTGCTTTTGTCTCACTGACGACAACAAAGCTAGAATCCGAAGTGGGAAAGACTATCAAAGGTCACAGATGTGGCTAGTTGAAATCCTTTGGGAACTATGAGGAATATCTGCGGCATCTTCTTTATTTCTGGAGAATTCTTGATTATATCTTCCAAGTATTTCTTCCCCAATACTTTGATTACCTTCTGGTGAGATTCATAAGGATAGATGTCAATTTCTGTTGTTGTTGTATATTTAATTATTTATTTGAAAGAGATGGTGAGTGAGAGACAAAGAGAGAAGGAGAGAGAGAGAGAGACCTTCGATTTGCTGGCTCGCTCCCCAAATTGCTACAGGGGTCCAGACTGAACAATGCCAAAGCCAGGAGTCAGGAGCTCCATCAGGATCTCCCACAGGATGGCAGGGCCCAAGCACTTGAGCCATCCTGTACTGCTTTGCCAAGGGAGCTGGGTTCAAAGTGGAGCACCGGGCCCAACACAGTGGCCTTGCATCTAAAGTCTTCGCCTTGAATGCACCAGGATCCCATATGGGTGCCAGTTCTAACCCTGGCAGCCTCACTTCCCATCTAGCTCCCTGCCTATGGCCTGGGAAAGCAGTCAAGGATGGCCCAAGGATCCTGTGCCTGCATGGGAAACCTGGAAGAAATTCCTGGCTCCTGGCTTTGGATCGGCACAGCACCGGCCGTTGCGCTCACTTGGGGAGTGAATCAGCAGACAGAAGCTCTTCCTCTCTGTCTCTCTTCTTCTCTGTATATCTGACTTTGCAATAAAAATAAACAGATCTTAGAAAAAATAAAAAAAGAGGAGCACCTAGGACTCAGATACGGGATGCCAGTCTCCTGCACCATTAGGTTGGCAGCTTCATTTCTGTTTATCTTCCACTTTCACCTGTTTTATTCTTTCTTTACTGAGAGAGCTCCTGGCCTAACCTCTCACCTCTTTTGTTCATTTTTCTAACTACATGCATTCTGCTACTCAAATAACATGCTGGGTTACTAATGTTAACAATTACATTTTGCATTCATAGCATCCTCCGCCAGCTTTTCCCTTGCCATTCCTGCTTCATGTTTCCAAAACCCTCCCTTGGTTTTCCTATACTGACTACAAATCTTATTCTTCCTGGGTTTTAAAGATTGTGTGCCTTGCAGCAAGATTTCTCTGTTGGCCTTGCTTTGCAAGGGCAGCTATATGCACTTGGTCACCATTTCTAACCCTCTGACATTACTCTAGGGAAATTGATGGCCTTAGCCAGCAATGGGTATCTTGGAGAAAGGATAAAATCTCCAGTCTTTATGTTCCTCCACTGACCTTAGGGAGCTGCCCAACGGTGAAGGCATCTTTGGGCCCACTACTCCTTATTTACTCCCTAACTTCCAAATAAGTTATTTTTCCCCTCAATGCTATTTCCTCAAGTTTTGAAATTGAGAATTAGGAGCCAGTAAAAGAGCATAACAAGTTTAGCCCCCCATGTGACACCAGCATCACATACGGACCCAAGTTCTTGTCCTAGTTGTCCTACTTCCAATCCACCACCCTGCTATTGCACCTGAGAAATTGCTAGAGGATGGCCCCATCTCTGTATCCACATGGGAGATCTAGAAGAAGCTCCCAGTTTCTGGCTTTCAGTCCAGTCCATCTATGGCCACAGTGGCCATTTGGGGAGTGAACCAGCAGATCAAGATCTTATTCTCTCTCCCCTCACCTCCAACTCCACATTTCAAATCAACCAATCAACCTTTTTTTAAAAAAAAAAAAGAATATAAGAACTAATTCTTTGGAGCACTATGCATGCATCGATTCCAGTGCTAAGTACTTGTACATGGACTCCATTTTTGAAACTACTCCTAAGTGGGTAATATTGCTAAGTCCATTTTAAAAATGAAAAAAACAGAGAGAAGATAACTTTCCCCAAATCTCAGAGCAATATGTGGCATTGACAGGATTAACATCTATGCAGGAAAGTTTTAGAGAACATCTCCTGAACTTTTATACCATGGGACAGAGATGCTGGGGAAAGAACACCTAGGGAATCAGGTCTCTGCCTATCACAGTTGACTATTTGCTGTCTCCCAAGGTGGCCTTACTATGACCTTGATATTACTCTGATACCTCATGCTGATACTGGGCCACAAGTGCTGTTTAATAGCCTGGAAAGCAATTTTCTGCTCACAGTAATGTGGGACGATGAGCAAAAGCAAATAGAAAATTCTTCCAAGTCTGTTTCCGTCTGGACACCCAAACCTTTCTCTCTCCCCCACTCATTCCCTCCACCACATTGCCCTAATACTCACTCTGGGACCCAAACCCCTTTTGTCTCCCCAAGATCTTTTTTCCTTTTTGTATGTTTTCAGAGGCATCAAACAAGTTTATGTGACAACATCTTTGGTGCTGGCCCAGGGGAGTGAGCCAACATCTTATACATCTGTATGTGCAACTTCAAAGCAATTTCTTCCCAAGCCCAAACCCCAAAGAACATCTAGCTCAACTGTTGAATAGACATGCCCTTCTGGCTTATATATTTAATACCCAGAATCAACACAGAATTTTCTCTTATTTTATCCATCTTTAAAGCATTTTAGTACCCTGTACAAATGGATTTCTATACAGACTCACATAGATACAAATTCACATATAGGTTCTCAGATTCAGGGCTAATTTTAATTCTATAACAAGCAACATCTTTTATTCCAGAATTATATTTCTGATCATTAACTCCTTCTTAACATTTCTTGATATTTTACACCTGTTGCTTTGAAGCATTTTAGCTGTTGTTGTTGAATAACACAAGCATCTAAATCTTGCTTTCAGGCTACATTTAATGTGGCTCCAGCCTGCAAGAATAAGAATGCTGCTACCTACATGCAGGATTTCATCTTTCGGCCAGCCTAGCCCTGCTGGACTTAGTCTCACCCCTCACCTGTATTCTAACCACCTTTCAAAGTTTAACTTAAAGTTCCCACCTCTTCATTGTTTAGCCCACAGTAAATTTTTCTGAACTTGCATAGTACAGAAGCTGTAAAGACCTCCCCTGTGTAGACTGCACTAGAGATGTTTGCGTTCAAGTCCTCCAGAATGTCTGCTGGGCTCCCTAGAGTGCTTCATAGCCTTCCTCAAACCACAGGCACCTTGCTTCCTTTCCCCATTTATGTATTTGTTTGGAAGTCTGAGAGAGAGGAAAAAAAAACTTCCACCTGCTAGTTCACTTCCTTGATGCCTGTCACAGCCAGGACTGGGCTGGGATAATACCAAGAGCCAGGAGCTTCTTGAGAGTCTTTACACAGGTGGCAAGAGGTCAAGGACTTGGGCCATCTTTAAGTGCTTTTCCCGGGCCATGAGCAGGAAGCTGTATTGGAAGCACAGAAGTTAGGATGCAAAACGTCACAGGTGGTAGCTTTGCTCTTTAAGCCACACTGTTGATCCTTTGATTTATTCTAACACACACAACAGTTCAGTTAGAAAAAAATAAAGTGTTTCTGCATTAGAGCAGAAATGTAGATATGAGTTGTATGGAGAGTATCAGTCCTATCCTTTAGGACCGGCATTTATCATCTAGGTCCATGACTTGGAGCCATTCACTCTACTTCTGTGATTCCTGTGTCTTCATCTACAGAGAGAGGAGGCTAGATTCGGGGCTTAATGTAGGATTCAGGTTGTAGATTCAATCTTAAGTCTAGACTCCTGTGCCTTGATTATTTTTTTGTTATGTGAATGAATTAATTTCTTTGCTTACTTAATATTGGCTCTTATTGTCTTATAAGTAAATATTGGAGCTTAGGATTGTAAACCAATTGAGAGATCACTGGTTATCCTGAGTGTTTTTGTAGTTCCCAGTCCTTAGGAGGTGAACCCTGATCTAGGTGATTACCATCCTAAGCACATTTACAGAACTGGTATCTGAAACAGAGATTAGAATAGGCAACTGGCATTATTTTTTCAGAAAACCCCAAGTTTCTGATGACTCATTTGTGTTGGCTCGTTTCTCTGAGCAAATATCTTTTAGTTGTTCTTTTTCCAGAAATTGGAGTCAAGTTTCTGGTGGGGGGTGGAGGGAAAGACATCAGTTTCATCCACTGTATTTTTTGTTTTATGGTAGAAGCTGTATTGTGAGTTACCACAGGCCCAGTTGTGGTCAGAGGTTGGCAAGCAAAGAGCAAGAAATGATCTCTTAGCTGAGGCTAGAACTCTCTCTGACTCCAAAAGTCTGACTCCCTTCAAGAACTGCAGAGAAGGAAGGAGGGCTGGCTCCAAAAGAGGAAGCCCCGACTCCTCTGAAAATGTCATAAAATGCAGTGACAGGGAGCAAAGCATCCCCTGGAGTCACACAAGAGAGAAAAAGCTGGAGCCCCTCCAAGGATCACCCCTGCCAAAATCAGCTCCTCCCCAATGCAGAATTTTTAAGAGATCTCAATAGGCTTGCATCTCAGCTCACTCCCTACTCAGACACTTTGGGAAGGGGCTGAGTCGTCCCTGTCAAGTCAGTTAAAACCCAGCCAAGCAGTGGGAATTCTCTGTATGTTGTTCTATTATTAGAATCCAATTACCATCTGGTGGGACGCTATAGGGAAGCACTATTCTTCTGTGTCAGCAGGCACACAATGTAGCAGTTTGGCAAGCAAGCTGGGAGCTCCCAGAGCTTAGAGAAAAGTGTCAGGACATAATTTCATTGCTGCCCTGAGGATCTCATGCCCACTGGGATTTTCCTGACGTCCAGATATAGTTATTGAGTCGGACCTTTTAACAAAAGGACCTTGTCCTGGTGCCATGCTGACTTTATAGTGTGAATCTCTTCGCCCAGGCCTAGCCCCCATATATTCAAGGCTTGCTTGATGGTATCCAGCTGGTTGTTTCCTTCCTCAGCACAGCACTGGATAACCAGGCTTCCCTCTGGAGCAAAGCAGCTGCTCCATCTTTCAGAAATGCTGTCTGGAGCCCTGAGCTCTTCCCCTCCCCTGACTCAGGTCCCCATCATGAGGAAAGCCATGGGCTGCTTCATGGTAAGTGATTTGATGGATGAGAAAAGAGTTTGATGTATGCTTTGTGGATATAAATAGTTTGATGGATGTTCATCAGCCAGTTTCTCACGGCAACCTTTTGATGGGATCATTCTACCAAGGATGGAGAAGCTATGTCTAGAATCTCACTTAGACAACTCAACGCTTCTTTAAATGTTTAAAGGAAAGAGAACAAAAGAATATTGCTGGACTGATGGGAACAAACAGGCTGGGAGATACTTTGTTGGCAACTGAAGAATAGCACAGGTCCATCCCAGAGCTTACAGATGCCTCTGAATTACAAGACGTTGGTATCTGTTCTTTTCAGCTACTGAGGTTCTGACTTTGAATCACTGCCTCCTGGTCCACCTTTCCACACAGATGTTTCAATTATTTCAGGGAGAAAGGTGTTTGAAAAAGTCAAGGAACAGGCTCCTCATTCCTTCAGCCCTTAGTGGGCTGCCTCCAAGTTCCTCTGTGGCCAAGAAATTCCTTCATCTAAATCATAACAGGACAAGGGGATGCCCATGTTCCACCCCCATGGCCTACACCCAAATTTCAGCCTTCTGTCCTGTTCACAAGTGACAAGAAACAAACGCAAGTGGGAGAGAAGGTCCATTTCAAAGTGTCTGAGATGGAAATGGCAAGAGTCACCCACAGGTGTTGCAGTCTGGCACAACAACCTCAGGTCATCTGATCTCATCTCAGAGGTTTAAAATTATGCTTAAACACTATCTCATCAGAATGGTGCTATCTTGAGGTGGGTGTGGCCAAGTACTTAAGGTGCCCATTAAGATTCTGACATCCCATTGGAGTGACTTCTTCTTCCCACCTGCTGTTAATACAGATCCCAGGGAGCAGCAATAGGGGCTCCCACATGGGAGACCAGGACTCTGTGCCCCATCCTGGTTTTGATCCAGCCCAGCCACAGCTGTTGGGGCTTCCTTTCTCTCTTTGTCTCTCAAGTCCAAGTAATAGTAGGTCATTTTTGTCTCTATCATATGTTTACATTATGCTATTTTACTTTTTCCTTTTCCTCTATGCTGCCATTACATGATATATTTGCATATCAGAAACTTAAGCATGTTACGTGAAATGAATGATAATGCTATTGTAATAGCTTGGAAAAATTATAAGAGGGGGGATAGAGGAAGGAAGGAGGAGGAGTGGGAGGAAGGAACCCCTATGTTTCTAAGTCAGTATTGTGAAATATATTAAATCTACTCATTTCATATACATTTAAAACTACTTAAATTTTTAAAAGTCATAGCTAATATGACAGGAAGTTTAGGACACCAAGAAATGTTTCAAAATAATTATGTGAGTTTAATTCCTCTTCTACTGTATAGTTTACAGCTGTGCCAAACAGAATGAGGCAAAATTTTCTTCTTCAGAACCCCCATCTTCCTGTTTTTGTCCTCCACCACTCATTCAAATCGCCAGTTCTCCTCAAATGACAGAATCCTGAGGTACATCTTTTTTCCACTACTTTTCTGCTAGTGCATCCTGTTCCCAGAAATGAGTCACTATAATGTCATGTTTATATTTAAGAGTATCTCAGAGTCAATAAAATATAGTATTAGGCAAGGTTATATGTTCTATTATCCCACTTAATCAGCACAAAATTATATAGTGTTACTAATGTTCTTATTCCTATTTAATAATTTAGGGTAAGATGATCATAGATATAACTGAATTGTTCAAAATTTGTTAAGAACAGAGCATACATTTGAACCTGGGTCTTTCACATTCAAAATCCATGCTCTTTCTAAAATAGCATGCTGCGTCTCAAAAAAAAAAAAAAAAGTAGCACTTGGCCCTCCTGTGCACAGAGAGCAAGTTCAAAATGAACAATAGGACCTTAGAGACTGCCCCCACTGCAAAGCACACCAAAGCAGCGCCTTTGCAATGGACGGCCCATCAGGGAGTACCCACCAGCTTCAGGGGCACATTGATAGGCCAGAGGAAGGCAGCCCAAGTTAAAGTGTGATGCACGAGAAAAATATTGTTACCAGGAGTTGTAGCAAGCACAATAGATCTATTAATTGAAGAGTTTCACACTGGTTATTTTGAGGGGCTTGTCTTCTTAGTCTTCTGCAAAATTAAAAAAAAAAAAGCCAAGATAGCAACACATAATAGCAGAGAAGTAAGACAGGCACACTGTACCTGATTACTGAAGGTAAAAAGATACTGCCAGCTGTGCTGGGGGAGGAGCTGGTGGTCCCAAGGAAGCTCAAAATAGTTGAAATTCTAATTGAATGAATCCAACAAATTCATATAAAGTTATCCATTTTGAAACTTCGCTTTAAAAAATAGTCTTGGGGCCTGCAACAATGGTACAATGGCTAAAACCTTAGCTTGCAAGTGCCAGGATCCCATATGGGAGCCAATCCGTATTCCGGTGGCTCCACTTCCCTTCCAGCTCCCTGCTAGTGGTCTGGGAAAGCAGTAGAGGAGAGTCCAAAGTCCTGGAGTCCTGCACCCCCTGGGAGACCTGGAAGACGTGGCTTTGGATAGGCTCAGCTCTGGGAGGGAACCAGTAAATTGAAGATCTTTCTCTCTTGTCTCTCCTTCTCTCTGTAAATCTGATCTGCCTTTCCAGTGGGAATAAATAAATCTTAAAAGTAAATAAATAAATAAACTTGGCTATAGGGTTATTTTTAAAGAACCCAGTACAATAGTGTCAGGCTCTTACATGTGTGTCCCAGGTGGAATTTACTCATCAGAGTTCCTGATGATGAGTCTCTGGAAGGACCATTATTCCTGCCTGCTTGCCTGCCTTCCCACACCACACAGAGAAAAGGATAATAGGAGTCAGGACAGAAGAAAAAACCTGTGTGGCCTTGCAGTAGATGGAGTTGCTAACCTAGCAATGATCAACTCTCTCATCCCTGTCAGAGACAACGTAAAGGCAAAGGGAACACTGCATCAGCTTTCCCAGTCATGGGTTGGTATCCTTATAACATGAGAATTAGTCAAAATAATTCCTTTATACTCAACCATGGCTACTATTTGAGAAAAAAAAAAACCATGAAAATGTTATTTAGGTCATTTGAGTTAAGTGAATTGGGCAATAAAGGATTTGTTAAATACCTTTCTCCACTGGGCACTGTACTAGGTGCTGTTTTTATTGAAGACTAATTGGGCATTTTGTTGTCTAGCGAACAGTAATTGCTCTGAAATATGAGTTGTTTTGAATAATAGCTATCAGTTTAATAAGGATTTACTCTGCAGACTTTATAGGCACAGAAGGTAAAGGTTTTCAGAAAAGGAATTGCGCTTGGAGGGCTCTCGCGATTCCTTCAGACAATATTTCCCAGGAGGTTCTGGGAATGAACACTGCTTTTCCCTATGGGAGTATTAGGATCCAGGCCTGTTATGAACCAGAAGGAAAGAAAATGTTCTGAAAACCCAACAATTGGCTAATCCAATCTTTCCAGGAAACACTTAGTTTAAGATGTGGCCTCTCAACCTTGTTGGAGAGGAGGTAGTACATTTAGTTAGCCAGGTTTAATAAATGTTCAGTGAATATTAGTGGAAAGAATAAATAAGATCAGGTAATAACAATTGCAAGAATAGGAAATAAAGAACAGAAAGGTTTTAGATCAATTGAAAATGAGATAGATATTGAGAGGGGAAGCAAGAAATTGGACAAATTTTATGATCTCCTTGCCATAACACTAAGATGAAAAAAAAAGAAGTATTTTATGATAAAAGCAGACTTTTTCCCTGATCTCTGCCAAATAAGTTCATCCAAGTTCAAGTTGCAACTCATGTTCTTCCCCTCCAACCAAAATTATTATAATTTTCCATGATACAATTTTATAGGTATAGAGTGATAATGTTAAAGCTTGACAAGATTCAAAAAAATATGTTCAGTGAGAAAACTTTTAGGGTGGTACTGTGTCTTGCTATTACATCACATCTAGATAACTTGCTTCTAGTAATATAAAAATTGACAAGATTTTTATATCCCCTAGAAAGTTCCATATTAAACTTTAATATAACCTTTTCAGTAGCCATGAGGGCCATTATTGAGAACTATTATTTCATTATAGGTTGCAAATTTGTGATTTTTCACTTTGATAATTCTTTCTGCATTTATTCCTGGATTTCCATAAAGAAATACTTGAGCACATTCAAAATCTAAAATGCAATATGTGTAGGGAAATAAATGAAACACTTATGGGAAAGTGTTTGATGGAAGAATTAAGATGTCACTTGGGGGGGGGATGTCCCATTTAAGAGTGCCTGAGTTCAAGTCCTGGCTCCAGTCCTGATTCCAGCTTCCTGCTAATGCATATCCTGGGGTAGCAGGTGACGGCACAGGGACTTGGGTTCCTGCCATCTAATTTCCTGACTCCCACCTTTAGCCTGATCTAGCCCCAGCTGTTGTGGGTGTTTGGGTTGTGAACCAGCAGATAATGTGTGTGTGTGTGTGAGAGAGAGAGAGAGACAGACAGACAGACAGACAGACAGAGTTGATCAATCTGTCTACCTTTCAAATAAATAAAGAAAAATTAAATTAAATACTTAATCTTTTAACAATTTCCAGAATAATAAATGAGTAATACCCAATGGTGAAGAGTGAAATGTTGATCTGTTATATTTGGAGTATTATTATAAACTCATGAATTTTTATGTATTTGAGAATGTTCTGAACAACTGAATTCATTATTCTTTTTTGATGTTCAAATTATTTTGTCTTAGACCAGTGGGGACTTCAAATCGATTTCTGTGTGCTTTAATCCATACAATTCGCTTTAAAATTTTTCAAGGACACAGAAGAGTTTAAAGATAGATACAGTGAATTTCTAAATATTATCAAAAACTAGTAGCATTTTACTGCTTTCGCTTAACTTTTCTTTGTGTTGAACCCTTTGCAGATAAATGGCATTACTGATGAGTACATATTTTATTTTGTATATTATAAACATAAGGCCATTGGGCCCGGCACAATAGTGTAGTAGTTAAGGACCTTGCCTTGAAAGTGCCAGGATCCCATATGGGCGCTGGTTCTAATCCCAGCAGTCCTGATTCCCATCCATCTCGCTGCTTGTGGCCTGGGAAAGCAGTCGAGGATGGCCCAAAGCCTTGGGACCCAGCACCCGCATGGGAGACCCAGACAAGCTCCTGGTTCCTGGCTTTGGATTGGCTCAGTTGAGACCACTGCGGTCACTTGAGGAGTGAAGCATCAGATGGAAGATCTTCCTCTCTGTTTCTGCTCTTCTCTGTATATCTGCCTTTCCAATAAAAATAAATTAATCTTTTAAAAAGCACATTATCTTTATATTTCTATTTCATATATACTGGAATATAGAGCTGGAGTAGTACCATCCAATAGACATAAAACATATGCAATGCTAGTTTGTCCAAGAGACACTAAGAAGCAAGCATATTCTGCTTTGTCTAATGATTTTTGTGAAATGTGCATAGTAGAGATCAGTATTGTGGTGTAGCTCATAAAGCCACCACCTGCTATGTTGGCATCCCATATAAGTGCTGGTTGGACTCCTGGCTGTTTCACTTCTGATCCAGCTCCCTCCTAATCGCCTTGGAAAGCAGTAGAGGAAAACCCAAGCCCTTTGACCCCCTCCCACCTACGTGGAAGACCCAGAAGAAGCTCCTGACTCCTGGTTTCAGACCAGCCTGGCTCAGGCCATTGTGACCATTTGGGAAAAGTCCTCAAATAGAAGATCTCTCTTTCTCTCCTTCTCTATCTTTCTGTAACTCTGCCTTTCAAATAAATAGATAAATTGTTTTAAACGTGTATGTCCACAAACTTCTTTACCGTCTGTGAAAATAATTATGTGGATTTTTATCTTAAAATAACATGTGAATTGTATTAATTTGTGTTCTAATATTGAATCATCTTTACATTGTTGGAACAAATCCCGCTTGGCCATAATGTTTAGTATTAATAGTAGCTCTAGTAGTAGTTTACTTTCCACTATGGGAAAGTCCAATCATATAACACTGTAGCAGGTATAGCCTGAGGAGCTGCCACACACCGTCATCTGTCGATTCTTACTGAGGATGAGTGATCGCCACGTTTCCCCCACCCCACTTGATTCTTTAAGTACAAATTCTATACAATATCATTTCATCTCTAAATGTCTTTCTTTCTAAAGAACTCCATTTTAAAAACCACCACAACTACGTTGTTACAAGTAAAATCATAAAAATATTTCTAGAATACAGTAAAATATCCAACGGGCATTCCAATTTTCTTCAGAAAGTGCCTCATATTTTCATGGCGTATTTGATTAAATATTCAAGTGAGGTTACCATATTGCAATGACTGATATGCATTTTTAAGTATATTTGAATTTATGGGTTGTCCTATAAGTTGTGCTTTTTCCAATACGTTTAAAAAGTCTGCATCATTTACCTTGTAAAGGTTTTCATCACATTGATTTGTTGTTTGCATCCCCCTGGTGTCATGCCACCACGTAATCATTGCCTCTGGGTCTGTTCTTAGTTCCAACTAGACATATGCACTCCCTCAGTTACAAGTGAGACCATATTTATTTTTGAAAATGACTTAGAAAGGTGCAAGGACAGGCCTTACTGTCTGTCAGCAAGGAACTGTCCACTATCTCCTGACAGCTGCCCAGACTAGTCCTCTTTGGCTCCTCAAGATGCAGCTCAAGTACAAGAGAGCAAAATCATAAACAGGACAGAACCCACCACCTGTAACTCCACAGCCCAAAGGAACCAACATTTAACCCTCCTGCAGACAGGATCTGAGGAGACACAAGAGAGAAGCCCGTTACAAGGGCACCACCTTCAGGACAGCCTACAACCACAGCTTCCCCCAGCAAACACTGATCAATTATTCATGGTCTTTCAAGTCCAGATGAAGTTTCACCATAGCCAGTGTCTGATTTCCAAGGAAACAAAGCAAATCAGATGATTTCTGGGCCCAGCACAATGGCTCAGTGGCTAAAATCCTCACTTTGCAACCGCTGGGATCCCATATGGGTGCCAGTTCATGTCCCAGCTGCCCCACTTCCGATCCAGCTCCCTGCTTATGGCCTGGGAAAGCAGTACAAGACAGCCCAATGCCTTGGGACCCTACACCCATTTGGGAAAATCAGAAGAATCCTCTGGCTCCTGGATTCAGATTGGCTCAGCTCTGGCTGTTGCGGCTACATGGGGAGTGAATCAGCAGAGAGAAGATCTTTCTCTCTGTCTCTCGTTCTCTGTGTAAATATGCCTTTCCAAAAAAAATAAATTAAAAAAAATTTTTAAGTCTTGATTTCATCCTTTCACTCTCCTTTGTATTTCCTATGAATTGATAGATCAATAGGCTTGATCAGACTCAGTTTCACTACTGTGCCAAGAATGCTTTGCCAACCACTTTAGGTACTTTTAATAGGAAACCCACAATGCCCATTCCTGTCTGATTTTGCAAGGTTAACAGCCATTGGCTCTCAGCACTCAGATTTATTTGTCCAGACCATACAGAAGACAGTATTCTAACATTCATTTTCTACTTGTAAGCTGGAATACCTCTATAAATAAAATCCCCCCTGAGAAGTTACTTGGTTATCCTGAGGTAATCTCCATTGAGAGAAGAAAAGCAAGATGAATGCCTGGCTTTTCCCTTTATTTATATTTATCATAATTAAGTTATTATCTAGCATCCTTCAAAAGTAATAAATCAGGAAGCTATTCAGGAGGAAGTTAAGAGAAACACAAAGGAGACTAAGAGAGCCCCAATGGGGAGAGTGAAAATTCAAGTTGATGAAGTAATAATATCTTCTCAAAGAGAGAAAAACAAGAGTTTTAGCCAAATTCTATCTGGATGAGACCTGTTATTTCCTGGGAAAGGACAACCAAAAGGTTGCAAAAAACATTCCACAAACAGCACTATGCCAGACAGTTTCATTAGGGAATTCTATCTGGGCTTTTAAAACATGGTCTGGAACGGGCATTTGGTGCAGTGGTTAAGATATTTCCTAGGGAGTGTAGGGAGTGTCAGTGTACACTACTACTCCAACCCTGCAGTGCCAGAATCCCATATGGGCACTGGATTGTGTTCCACAATCCACTTCCAATCCAACTGTCTGATTATGGCCTGGGAAAGTGGCAGAGGATGACCCAAGTCCTTGGGACACTGTACCCACATGGGAGACTCAGAGGAACTTCCTGGCTCCTGGCTTTCGATCATCTCAGCTCTGGCCATGGCAGCCATTTGGGGAGTGAAGCAAGGAATGGAAGACCTCTCTCTTTAATCTGTCCTTTTCTCTGAAAAAAAATCTGCCTTTCCAATAATTTTTTTTTAATTTCTAAGCTATTGCTTGGAACACTGGTATCCCATAACATTGTGGTAGTGTTTGCTTTCCTTAATCTGCATATGATCCCAGTTTCCCTCTAATGCCTACTATGATGGGCAACAAGTAATGGCTCAAGGACTTGGGTCCCTGAGATGCGTGTGGAAGATCTGGCTTAAATTCCTGGCTCCTGGGTTTGGTCTGGCCTACCACTGGCTACTGTGGGCATTAGAGGAATGAACCAGCAGGTAGAAGACACCCCCTCCCCTTTTTCTGTTTCTCTCACTCACTCTGTGTGTGTCTTTCAAATAAAGTGAAAAATAAGTTTTAAATAAATGTATCATCCTAATTCTCTTGCAACTGTTCCATAAAATTAAAATAAAGAAATTCCTAAGGTCTTTGTATGATTTAGGTATAATTTTGATACTGAAACCTGACAATGATAGCACAAAAGAGAGACATTTTCTCTTATAAATATCAATGCTCAAATTCCAAAAACAGCATTTGCAAATAGATTCAGCATAAAACTGAAGTAGTATTTTATGACTGTAACTAGTCAACATTCTTCAAAGAAGCAAAACCACTAGGACACTCTGAGCATGCTGCTAGTGTACACTATGTATGGCTTACCATCATTTGGGTTAAAAGACAGGAAAATAAGTATATTTTAATATAAGCTTGTCTCTGAAGAAAAATGCTGGATAGATAAATGATTCCTAACAATGGCACAGATGGTGGTATGAATGTGAGCAAACAGGCAATAGAAGTTGAAGAGAGACACTTAGCAATATACATATACACATGCATATGTACAGCTACAATTGATTTTTTAACTATGTGAATGAATTATTGTAATTCCAGGGCTCTCCAGAGAAATATAACAGTGAGCTATAGATAGAAAAATATTTATTATGAGCAATTTATTCCATTCTAGGAGCTGAGCTTTATACTCTGTGAGTTGGAGTCCCAGGAAAGCTGTGCTATAGCTATAGACTAAGCCAAAAGACATGGCAAGCCAGAGGAGCCAACGGTGCAAGTCCCAGTTTGAGTCTGAAGATCCAAGAATCAGGGGCACTGATGTCCAAGGGCAAGAGATGATGGATGTCTCCACTCATATGGTGGAAATGTTCCCTCTCCCATTGGACCCTGAAAGCATTAGATGATACCTGCCCACATGGGGAGGGTAAGCTTCCTTAGTCAAATGTTGATCTCTTCCAGAAACAGTCTTGTAGAGATTATCAGGAACATTGCTTTGCTAGTTATCTGGGCACCTTTAGCCCAATCAAGACTCATTACCATCAGTCTTATATTTATATTATATCCTTGCCTCCTGACTGAAGCTGCATCTCTCTCTCTCTCTCTCCCCCTTTCTCTCTCTCTCTGCCTGCTCCTCCTTCTTTACTCCTCCTTCTCTTTCTCATAAATAATGAAAAGCATTTCAAACAGTAAAGTAAGAAGTGGGACAGATAAAGGAAACTTCCTAATCGTATGTTTGAGTGGAGGCTTGCTCATTTTCCTAAAGTTCTTAACATTTTTGGAATCTATCATGTCTTACAAAAAAGAGATATAAAGATAGGTAAACTGTAACATCACCACATAATGGTTATCTAGAAGTACTTCCTTCACACTTGTTCAAGCTTGGTGGGGAGGGGAAATCACATGCTTTGACTGAACTTTATCATTAACTATTCTGATGATTCTGAATAGAGTGTCTGTTTGCTTCATTTGTCTCAGTTCCAGTCAGACTACATGCTGCATAATGCATCAAAGTTATATTTATTTATAGCCTATTAGTCACACAAGCTCTTTGCAGAGACGCCGGAAGAACTTTTTCGAAAATGGGGAAATAAATTTTATGGTCTATTTTTCATCCCTTCTGTATCTGCCTGTAACAGTGGGACATCCTAAGATCATTTGCCACAATTGTGGCTGTAATCAAGAGTCTGAATGTACTGTTCCAACAGCAAAGGCCGAATGGTGAGATTTTACCTAGAAATCTATAGGGCAAAAGCACTAGATCTGCCCACTTCTAGACAGCAGGAGTCCTGGGAGGGGCCTGACATTGAATCCACCATGTAATTATAGGCAAGAAATGACTGAGAAGGATGAAATACTCATTTAATAACCATGAGGGATACTATAAATAAATATCATGAAGAACAGGGGTCAAATCAAATCAAGTTATAGAAATGATAACCAAAGTAACCTCTTCTTTCTTCCCTTCAAAACTGTCAAAACTCGAAGTGATCACAGAACAATACAGATGGTGCAGCTTAGGAAGCTCGGCCATTTCTTGTCCTGGCTGCTCAATTTCCATGAGAAAGAGTCATGCCAGAGTCTGCTTTGGTTTGGAGGGAATTCAAAGAAAGGAAAATGCCCTTGCTGTGTTAGGGCCAGAGGCAAGCAAAATGATGTGTTAATATCCCACAGAGGAATTTTTAATTTTGATGCATTTTTATTTCTGCTATCTCTGATTCTTTTTTATATCATCCATGTTTCTCCCTACTAATTCAAATTTTTTCCTGCTTCAAATGGCTACAATAGCTGGGCTGGGTAGGCCAAAGCCAGAAGACTAGAATTCCGTCCAGGTCTCCCATATGGATGCAGTGGTCCAAAGATTTGAGCTGTTTTTTTCTGCTGTTTTTCCAAGCATATTAGCAGGAAGCTGCTCAGAAGTGGAACAGTCAGAACTCAAACAGGCACACATATGAATTATTGGCATCACAGTTTGCAGCTTAACCCACTGTACCACAATGCCAATCCTCCAAGGTCTTTTTATTAACTGATATTTCTACAGGTGACATGTCACTCCTCACTACTTTGACTAATAATTTTTAACTGGATGCTGAAAATTGCTGTTTATGTTAAGTTTTTGTTACATTGCTTTTAGACTTTTTTCTTTTCTCTAGAATACGTTAAGACTGCCCCTTTGATGTATATTAACTGTGTAACAGAGACTATCATATCCAGATTTGAAAATACAATACAGTATACATCTCTATGTTCAAAGATGGACTCCCTATGAAACTGTGAAATATATCTTGACAATAGGATGCTGGAATCTCTGCCATTGTCCATACCTACAATGTCAAGATATACTTAAATATCAGAATAATGGACTTATGACTGTTTATGAAGCAGATATTCTTATAATAATATAGGGAAAATCAGTGGGGGAAGGAGATTTAGGGAGGGGATAAGGGCAATACTGGAGCCTACTGTATCACAAAATAATAAATTAATTTAAAAAGATTGTCCCCTTTTAGGTGACACAATTATAAATAGAAAATACTAAGGAAGCTATTAAAAGTCACTAGAGCTACTGAATTTAGCAGGGTTACAGTACCCAAGGTCAGTATTTTAAAAATTAGTTTTCTAGCCTATTACACATAAAGGTTGTCGCATATGCAGGAATAACATTGATGGAGTGAAACTGAAAGCAGATATAAAGCATCCCACGGCTTTTCAGTTTCTTGCCTGCGTGATTGAGAGTAGAATTCAAATCTCACTCCAATGACAAAATTTCCAACCCTCTGCAATCTTCTTCAACCCCACTTCAGCTGTTAATCTTCTTCAACCAACTCAGCCTCTCCTTAGCTGTCAGCCTGTGCTGGTCCAAGAAGCCTACACAAACTAGCTCAGGCCAACCCCACCACCCATTCACAACTCTCAGCTGTGGTACCTACAGAGATCCCATTCTGGAGGAGAAGAGAGCCAATCATTCTTTTGCATGACTCCTCCATCCTCACCATTAGCAAGTCCTTCCTTCCTTTGCTTTCTGCTTTCACAAGAACTCCAGCCAGAAACCTTTTGCCAGTCTCTCTGCCACATGGAACACTGGACTTGATTTTCAGTCCACAAATTGGCAAGTAAATCTCTACTGCCTCAAGGCACCTGGGAAGACTCCGACCATTGTCCCTGTCCTTGGAGGTCTAGACTTTGGCTGTTGTCCCTCTTGGTTCCTGGAACAAGGTAGAGACCTTTGGAAAGTTTTGGGGAACAAGAGTAGGAATGCATGTCCTGAACATTAGGACTCGTTCTCTTCTCTGGGAGAAAATTCTGATTGTGGGAGCTCCACATGGGGTGCAGAAGATGGCAGAGGGGATAATGGTGTACAAGATTATCTTTAAGTTTAATTTCCATTTATAATATTTTTGCATATTTTGCATACTGTACTTTAAAGAACATGACGACTAAGTTCCGTGTCCATCCTCTTCTGATGGGCTTACAGCCACAACCCTTCAGTCATCAAATTAAGGCAATATTGACCATCTGACTCAGTTAACATCAGTTAACTACTGCATCCCAAGAATTTGGAATTGGTACTGAAAGGTTACTATAATACTCTGTGAGAAAATTTCAAGGCTAGCACTGGGAAGGGGGGGGTCCACATTTAACGTGAGTTCAATGAGCAGAGAAGGATGGCAGTGAAGAGAGGGAGAATGAGACATTGACTCAGAAGTATACGGAGGTGAGAGGCTATGTGGCCCCAAATGAACAGAAATGGCCACTGCTACCTTGTCAACAGGTCCTGCTTCTGAACCTTTCAAAATCTTGGCTACACTGCCAGCTTCTGGACTCTACGGTTACCATTTTACCTTTCCAAGGGTCCTGTTTTAACTAAAGGTAATTGATTGAGTTCCTTGAGATGTGGAGTATTCCACATCTGGACCAGGTGGTTTTGGAGTAATCTTTACCATCACCTTGTGGCTGATCACTTGGACAGCCCAGCCTTAATCATGGGGTGAAGGCTAAAGAAAATGTTAATAAAGGGGGAGTGCAGAGATATCTATAGAGATACACACCTGTCCCTAGATATTTTAGCCAGCAACTGGTGCCCTTGCTCCCCCTAGAACCATGTGTTGAAGCCTCAAACCCCAATCAGATCACATCTAACTGGCACACTTCAGAAGGTGATTAGATTTCTGTGAGATCAGGAAGGTCCAATCCTTGTGATGGGATTAGTGTTTGGGGAGAGAAAGCACCTAGAACATGTTCTGCCTGCCACATGAGGGTACATGGGAAGCCATCATCTGCACACCAGGACACAGGCCCTCACCAAGAGTCCAGCCATGCCACTACTCTGACCTTGGATTTCCCATCCTCTGGAATGATGAGATATAAATCTCTGATGTGAAAGCCACCCAGTTCATGGTGATGGGCTGAGTCAGCATGTCACATACAGAATGTCACTCTCGTTAGCTCTCCAGGACCTGAGCTCCCCCAGGGCTGTCAGGAGTGGGGATAGAGTTTCTGCTGACACAGACACAGCCTCCAGCTGAGCCAGCAGGAGCACACAGAAGAGCCTCAGAGCCAGCTGTGACCATGACACGGCAAATCCCTCACCCTTCACAAGAGCTGTGGGACCCTGGGGAAGAATTTAAACCTCTCTGAGCTGCAGGTTTTCATCTTTACAGATGTTGAGAATCAAAATCAAGTAGTCCCTGAAGCACACAGTCTGCAAGAAAACATTAATATGAAACTTTCTACTTGATAGTGGAAGACATGATACCACAACACACCTGAACCCAAAACACCCATTCTCTTTCCTAAAAGTGCAATGGGGGAAAAAAACAAAAGCAAAAACTGTATCATAAGTAACAAATCACCATGTTAGGACAAGAAACACTTAAAGCATCCTTTCCAGATCACCAAATGAGAAATAAGATGCTTAACAATGTCTTGGCTTCTCAGAGCCAACCAGGCTATGTTAACCCTGAGTATGCTTCCAAAGTGTCCACACAGACTTCTGCTCTGCCAGTAACATTCAAAATGTTAACTTTCCTATGTCAAACATAGCACACTGACTTTGGGATACAAATCTTTTCAATGTGAGCATAAATCAAGAAAACGCTTGAGCAATGCGTATGGTTTATGAAATTTGGGCAATAAATTCAAGCAGGAAGTTTCTAATGCAGACTGGTAATCAGGGGATGCAGGACTGGCCTGAATATGTGAAAGCACTAACAGTGAACATTTA
This sequence comes from Ochotona curzoniae, assembly GCF_017591425.1. NCBI lineage: Eukaryota > Metazoa > Chordata > Mammalia > Lagomorpha > Ochotonidae > Ochotona > Ochotona curzoniae. The sequence continues at coordinate 38,731,254 of NW_024467122.1, forward strand.
CTAACACAATTTTTTCCTTACTATCTAAAGAACATGACAGAAGACATGTCAGAGAAGGAAAATCAAGCAAAGCAAGCGGGGTCTTCGAGGGTTCTTGGAAGACCAAGACTCTCTCTTATCTGACTAGTGATTTTTATTTTACAAAACCCTTCTGGACACATAGTCTTCTAATTGCTGTAACATTCCTAGGAGACAAGACAGATGTTTTTCATCTCCTTTGTTTCTGAGGAAGCTGAGATTCAAGCAGGTTCAAGGACCTGTTCCAAATTAGTCACTTGGCCTCAGAGCAAGAACTGAGACTTCTGTACCCAGGGTCCTTTACACTGGTTCTCAGGTTACACTGGGGGTGTCAGCCCCGTGACAGTCCCTGTCTTCACCCATGCACAGCCCACAGTGAACACCCAATCAGCTTTGAGATAAGAGAGGAACTTGCACCTTCATCAGTCTCTACTTACAGACCTCTGTCAAGCCTACGGTGCCTTGCTGTGTGTGGTCAGTCTAAGGTTCATAAGAAAAGCTTTTTACCATAATTTTCTGAAACAACAAAGTTTCCTAGTTGCTCCCCCAAACAAATGATTGATGGCAGTTACAAGTCCACTCGCCTAATCCAAAGAAACCAATAAAAAACTTCAGTCATCCTTGACCTTTCCTTCAATGTTCCCCTGAGACCTTCAACTTCCTCACACTGCAAGAACCCACTCTATTTTCCCCCAAACTGTGAATACTTCTCAATGCCTCTTCAACGTGCCCTTCACAGGGGCAGAAAATAGTGGAGTTGGATGAGCATAGTAGTAGCACTAGATAAGATGGGCAGATCATGCTTTAGAAACAAACCACTGTTGAGTGATTTGATTCCATGAAATTCACACCTTATTGCAGGTGTCAGCAAAGGGACTCTGACTCCCTGGAGTCACTGAGGACTGAGAGTAACATCAGCACCACCTCCGCATTGCATCCATGAGCCGGCCATACAGACACGTGGCACCTCAACTCTTATATTTTAGCCAAAAACCAATCATGCGTCAGTGCCTGACTTGAAAAGAAAAAGGGGAGAATGGGCAATATTATGTGACTGATGGGAGAGATGAGCTAGCAGCCATGCCATGGGGTTTGGTCTTCATCTGATGCTCTAATCTCCCCAGTAAAGGTCCTTCAGAGAACTCTGAAATTCACCTGCACTTCTTTTGTGACAGGCCACTCTACCTCAATAATGGCTGAGCTCAATTGATGGGACTTCTTTTTGTTAAAAGTAAAATGTGTGAACTGACTGACAATAATTGTATGTTCTGATGAGTTACAGTGTGGCAATTTGATACGTGTCCAATGTTGAAAACCAAATCAGTAGTTAGAATTTCTAGCTCCTTAAATTTTTGTCATTTCTTTGCATTAAGAACATTTAGACTCTTCTATTCTAGTTCTCTATAAAATATAGAAAAAGTGCAGACAAAAGTACCTACCTATGCTGTGAACATTTGAACTCCTTCTTTCTAGGTGACTGAATGTTGGCACTTTATCCGGTCTCCCAGTATCCCTGACTCCCATTGCCTTTCCTCACCACTACTGACCACCACTCAGCTTCACTGTATGAAATCAACTATTTTAACTTGCCACATGTAAATGAGAAATGGGGTATTTGTCTCTATGCTTGGATATTTCACTTCACATAGGTTCTCCTAGTGCATCCATGTTGCTGCGAATGAGAGGATCTCATTGTTTTAATAGTTTTGATTTGTATATCCATGATGATTAGAGATGTAAACTATGCTTTCACAAATTTTCTAACCATTTATATTCCCTCTTGTGAAAAATGTCATTTTTACTTAGATTGCTTTTACTCAAGTTTTTTGGGGGCAGGGAAGGGTTCCTTACATATTCTGGATATGAATGACTTATTGGGTAGAACATTTGGGATATTTTCTTCCTGTCTTTGGGTTGCCTCTTCACTCTGTTGATTATTTCTTTTGCTTTGCACAAGTCTCTTAGTTTGGTATAAACCTATTTGTCTAATTTTGCCCTTGTTGCCTATACTTTTGGAATCTTATTTTAAAAAAAAAAATCACTGCTTATACCAGCAGCTAGAATTTTTTTTCTTCGAGAAATTTCATAGTTTTTTGAAACATTTTGTGTTGATTTGTGTGTATGATAAAAGATAAGTTTCATTTTTTAACATATGGAAAACTAGTTTTCCTAACCCCATTTATTGAAAAAAAAAAAAAAACCTTTTTCCAATGTATGTTTTTGAAGCTTTTATTAAAGATCAAGTGGGCTGCATAAATGGAGATATTTTTCAGGTTCTCTATTCTATTCCATTGGCCTATGTGTCAGTTTTTATATCCATATAATACTATCTGGCTTCTACAACCCTAAAGTATGCCTTGAATTCAAGTATTGTAATTCTTTCAGCTTTGTTCTTTTCATTTTACATTGCTATGACTAGCTGAGGTCTTTTGTGGTCCAATATGAATTTTAAGAATTTTTTTCTAATTCTGTGTAAAGTGCAATTGCTGTTTTGATGTGGATTCATTGAATATGAAAATTTGATACTAATTCTTCCAAATCTTAAAAATAACTTTTTTCAATTTTTTACTTGTGATTTCTAATTTTTACTGCATAGATCATTCATTTCCTTGATTACATTGACTCCTGAATATTTTGTTTTTTGTAGCTATTATGAGTGAGATTGCATAATTTATTTCTCTCTGCCTGGTTTTGAGTGTGGGCTCTGTTCCCAATTCCAGCTTCCTGCTGGTGCAAACCCAGGCACTCCTGCCCAAGATGTGAGCATCCCAACCAACAGTTGCAATCTTTTGCCAAATGCTTGTCTCTGTAGCCTTTCCTTTTTTATTTTTTGTTTTTAAAAATTATTTATTTTTATTGGCAAGGAAGATGTACAGAGACAAGGAAATACAGAGAGAAAGAAATCTTCCATCTGCTGGTTCACTCCCCAAGTGGTCACAACAGCCAGAGCTCATCCAAATCCAGGAGCCAGGAGTTTCTTCTGGGTCTCCTACACAGGTGCAGGGTCCCAAGGCTTTGGGCTGTCTTTGACTTCATTCCCAGGCCATATGCAGGGAGGGTGGATGGGAAGTGGAGCAGCCAAAATTAGAACCAGCACCCATATGGGATCCTGGCGCATGCAAGGCAAGGACTTTAGCCATGAGGCTAACATGCTAGGCATATAGCCTTTCTTTTTAAGCAAGATTTCTATATTGCCCATATGGTCCCATTGATCAGGTTGGAAATTTATACCTGAAATGTTATCCTACTCTAGACTCTTAACTGGGGTTAACATTTTTGATGTTCAGGTGTTTTTGAAAACTACACAGTACTGATTCCTAGATTATTTCCTAAAGTGTGTGGGTCAGTCTGATTCATATCATGTTTAATGTTTCTCATTTTATTCCAAAGGAAACCCTGGACTTTAGGATGGCAGCTACCAGGCAATCACCCAGTGGTGTACTTAAATATATATTTGATCTTTGCCACTGACTCTTGGCAGAGAGTTCCTGAAACTCGTGAGATTTCCAAAGCCAAGGAGTGTCTTATTATTCATATCAAGTCCATTTTGACCACATTTGAGTTTATGCTAATTAGATAATTCATGACTGGCTTCCTAGATATTTTAGCAAAAGGACTAATCATCAGAAAGTCCAAACATGTTGGGGCCAGCATCTTGGTGTTGCAGGTAGAGCCTTTACCTGTGATGAGAGCCTTCTATATGGACACTGGTTCAAGTCCCCACTGCTCCACTTCCAATCCAGCTCCCTACTAATGCCCTGGGAACCACAACAGAAGATGACACAGGTGCTTGGTTTCCTGCCACCCATGGCCAACCCCAGCCATTGCATTGATGCATTGATCTGGGGAGTGAACCAGTGGGTATAAGATACCTCTCTCTCTCTGTCTGTCTCTCTTTCTATATATATATATATCAAATAAATAAATATATATTTGATATATATAAAATAAATAATACAGATAATAAATATATAATAAATAATATAATATAATACAATGATATAAATATCAAATAAATATATATATTTGATATATATCAAATAAATAAATCTTTTAAAAGGTTAAATATGTAATTAGAGATTTGGGAACTTTCAGTAAACAGGGAGAGAACAGCAGATAGAGTTGGAGTTATAAAAATTCATCACCAAGGCATTTCAGAAGCTTCTAGACAGGTGAGCACACTGTTGTTCTGGGAAGGCAGCATGCCCAGAAAGAGCATGGGGGCCAGGAATCACCAACTTTCCTCACCACAGATTGATCATGTGTTTCTTCCATTTCACTGTTCGTAAGTCATATTCTTCATCATAAACTGGGAAATGAACTATTCTCCTAAGTCCTGTGAATCATTCCATCAAATTACCAAACCTTGGGTGGTGATTAAGATTATGGAAACTCATATGGGCAGAAATGTAGATTGCCTGAACACTCCATTTGCAGACACACAAAGTCGAGGTGGCTTATTGAACTGAACTCTGAATCTGTTGGGCCTGATCTAGCTCCTGATAATAATCCTCAGAATTGAACTGGATTATTAAATGCCAAATCAGTGTCAGAGAACTGGAGAACCAGTACGGAAAAACCCCATACATCTGGTGCTAGATATGGGATCAGAAAAACCACCATCACCACCCACCTAAGAGAATCCATAAACTCTTTAGTGAGCTCAGCAGGTGTAGAGCTTTTTTCTTGTGCTGGGATGATGCAGTAGGGACTGTCCTAGTGCTTCAGGGAGCCTTTGCACTCTCCTCTAAACCAGCCCGTTGACAGGTTTCTGCTTCTCGGCCCAGTTACATTAGATTCAGATGCTGTGCTTCAATTGTCATTATCCTTGGGTCTCAACTTTACCTGAGGAGGTTGTCCTTTGCGTTATGATCAGCCCAGCTTCACCTACACACAAGACTAAGCTCCTTGAATCCCTGTGAAGCTAGCCATCTGCTTGTCTGGGAGAGCAGTCAGGGCAGAATGCACACTAAGTGATACTGACAGATAGAGAACTTTTGGTCATGATGACAAGGCAGATAAAATAATTATTAAAGACCAGAGGAAAAGGCTGAAGTTATGTCACAGCAAGTTAAACCATCACTCATGCCAGTTCAAGTCCTCACTACTACCCTTCCTTTCAAGCTTCCTGTTGATGCACCTTGAAAGATAAAAGAAGATGGCACCCGTAAGTGGGCTCTGACACTGCAGCAAATCAGAACGGTGTTCCGGGTTCCTGGTTTTAGCCTGGCCCAACTCTGAGTATTGTAGCTACTTGGGAAGTGAACCACATGATAAAAAATTTGTGTGTATGTGTCCATCTCTGTATCCCTCTCTGTCACTCCGCCATTCAAATAAATACTAAACAAAAAAGACCTTAGAGAGATTCAGTCTTTTGGAAAAGGAGTGATAGAGAAACAGGATAGTGGCATTCAAAAAACTGAAGACATTTTGAGAGGAAGATTGAAACTTGTATCTATTGTTAGGAAATGCAAAGAGGCAGATTTCCACTGAACATTTAAATTGACCAGAGTTCCTTTGCTCTTCCAATAGATGTTAGCATAAAGAAGAAAATTGTGGAATTATTAGGTATGTTATATAGGGGCTGTGGATTGCCCCTCAAAGATCCCTCTAAAGTTCTCTTACATAGACTCAGAACACACGGTTTTCTAATTCCAATCACAGAAGCACTTATTCAAAATAGAAGGGAAGATGAAAACTGCATCTTAAAAGTTCAAATAACTAAAATGAGTCTGGAAGTCAAGTATCTGGCTTGTGTAAACAGTTTGAAAACTGTAGGAACATTTAAGATGGAAAAAAATTGATGAACACAAAACTTTTATAATTAAGTAGGTTAAGTGTCTTCGTGAAACTCAATGCAAATCTGCAGAAAAGCAATCAGTGAAATGTGAAGTTATAAAAAGCAGCGAGGCAAGATGACCCATGTTCAGTTTCTCCAGAAAGAGATGAGCAATCATCCAGATGAAATACAGTGATGGACCTGGACCACCCTACCCACATTTATCACTCAGACAGAGCCTCCCTTCAGAAATGCAAAACAAGTTACCCCCTCCTTATACCTGTTGAGCAAGAAGAAAGGGGGAGGTTTTCAGTGAGCCCTTAACCAAAAAAGAAGTCCCTGATTTGTCCATGGCTACAAGAATTCCTAAAGTGGTGACTAAAGGACTAGAGGAGGGAGAAGGAGAAAGACTCAAGAACAAAACTCTCTTGACAATTCCACTTGTTTAGCAAGTTCAGACCCACTCGCGTGGATGAAGATAACACTTAGAGAGGTCAGAAGTCAGCTTCTCTGTGCAGGAACAGGTAATAGATGACCCAGGTCTGAGCAACTGTGGGTCTTTACAGGTTAACATATGTCAATGTTGTCATCAACGCACTGTTCCTTGTATGTTACCCCTCCTGCTCCTTAAAAGTTCACCCATGAAACATACCTGTCATTTGAATCTGCTTCCTCTTCAATCTTAAGGAGGCTACATCTGTCCTAATCATCCTTGCTTTTGTTTGCTTGAGCCCTGGAAACAAGACTGGCTCAGGAAAGAATCATTTCGTGTTAGCGCCCTCTGCTGGTCCTGTGAAAGTCTAAGACTCCTGAATCCACATTGGTACTTGGCACATTTTTAACTACCAGGGAGCCATTTAATTATTTTATTAACCCTAGGGACCTGACACTTTGAAGTCTATCTTCCAAAAAACAAGAAAGAGGGAGAGAGAGAGAAAGAAAGAGAAAAAAACATTCTATCTGGTAAGAAATTATTAGTCTACCAATTTGAATTATCAAAATCTCAGAAAAATCATTGGGATTTCTGATCCACCTGCAATGAGCACATTTACTTATGCAAAGATCATTTATTTCCAGTTAAAATTAAAAATCTACCTGTGCCTAACCTGTAAAGCCATAGTGTGCATAACTGTGCAATTTATGCAAGACTTTTTAACATACTGCAAGTAATACAAAGGCCCTGGTCCTAACAGGTGCATCTAGTTGTGCTCATGTTGGAACAATGCAAAAATATCTATGACAGTGCCTAATCAATAGCTGTGTTTTTGACCTATTCTTTCTTTACTAGCAAGTGCTTCTGGGTAATGAATGCATTTTCTTGTCACTTGGCTATAATACTTCAAATTACTCTGACGTTAATACATTTTCCCTAATTGCATGTATCAGAAGTGCATTTTCAGATATCCCATTAAGTATAGCAAACAGTGCTGAGCAGGGATTGTGGTGGTTGAAATCCCTGATCTTGGGAGGGGTACCTGATTATAGGTTTTTGAAATGGAGTTCTCAGCTGTCTCCTTGCTGCAGTGCTCTGAAAGGTTCAAATCTATTACAGAAAGGTATAACTCCACTCACAAACAGAAGACTGATGTACTCATGAGAGAAAGGAAGGGAAGGTGGCAAAACACAACAGCTGCAGAGGAGCAGAGTGGGATGGAGGAAGATAGGGAAGGAGGAAAAGTCAAGAAACAGATGAGGGAGTTGACCTTTTTGTAGGAGGTTAATTTGCTTCTTGAGACACCAGTTTGAGTCCTGGTTATTCCACTTCTAATCCAATTTCCTACTACTGTTCCTGGGGAGGAAGCAAAAGATGGCCCAAGAACAAGTCCTTGGTTCCCTTCCCCCATGAGAGTTCCTGGCTCCTGGCTTCAGCCTGGCCCAGCTGTGCCTATTGTAGACATTTGGAGAGTGAATTGGCAGATATTATAGCGCAAGAGAAGGATAGAAGCTGGGGGGACAGAGAGAGAAAGGGAAAGAGGGAAGGGAGGCCTCTGAGGGCAGGGATCCATTGTTCTCATCACTGTAGCTGACGTATTAGGCCTCCAAATACGTCATGAACATCCATAGGGCTTTTGCACCCCTCTTCTAAGAAAGCTTTTAGCTCCACTCAAAACTTGAACACAGACACTACTAACCATGACCACTAAGATGACAGGAAGGACAACTTGCTTGGTGTTAAATTGGGACTGTCATGTGGTTAAGTTCTTTAAAAAAAATGTTTATTTTTATTGGAAAGCTAGATTTACAGAGAAGGAAAAACAGAAAGATCTTCCATCCGCTGATTCACTTCCAAAGTGGTAACAATGGCCTGAGCTGAATCAATCCGAAGCCAGGAGCCAGGAGCTTCTTCTGGATCTCCGATGTGGGTGCAGGGTCCCAAAACTTTGGGCCATCCTTGACTGCTTTCCCAGGCCACAAGCAAGGAGCTAGATGGGAAGTGGAGCTGGTGCGTCATGAACTGGCACCCATATGGGATCCCGGCACATGCAAGGTGAGGATTTTAACCACTGTGGATTTAGGCTACTGTGCCAGGCCCCATGCAGTTAAGTTTTATGCAGAAATAATGAAAATAGATGACTGCATCTCAGACTAACTTTTACTGTAGACTTTTCTTTTTTCCAGTAAAAGGTTACTATAGTATAGCATGTGAATAGAAAAGAATACAAAGTAAACACAATAATGTAACCAGCACTCCAATTAAGAATTAGGTCATTTTAGCACCTAGCAGGCCTCTTTATGTCTCTGTCCTCTCATTCTCCACAGCCCCAAGCTCAGCTACCCTGGACTTTAACACTGTAGATCCATTTTGCTTTTTTGCAAAGTATGTACATCCACACATGCATATATGCACAATATCTGCTCTTCTGTATCTAGTATCTTTCACTTAATCTTGTTTTTGTGAGAGTAATTCCTGTTGTTGGTTACAGTTTGTTCATTCTTATTGCTATATCATAGTTATGAATATGATGACATTTATCAAGTTCATGGAATTTGAATTAAAATTCATTTTGGTGCAAAACATTTGAAACCCAGGCATCTAAAGGGTCTTCAGAATCTTTGCACCAAAGTTTATCTTTTAATTCCATTTTTCTACAAACATTTCAATAAACTTTCATTCCACAGTTTTCAGTTGAGTGTTTCCTGCTTTCCATTGCTCTGAAGAGTGCTTGCATGAGCCTTGGTGTACATAAGCACATTTTTGTTAGGTATATTCCAACAAGTGCCATTGCTAGATCACAGGATGCATAAAAGATCAGTGTTCTCTGTAATTCTGCCTTTCAAATAAAAAATAATGAATCTTCTTTAAAAAAAAACATATCAAGGTAGTGTTCCAAAGCCCTGACCTTAACAGGGCAGGTTGGAACCAAAACAAAACAAAATATGCGTTCTTTATTTATACCTCTGCATTTGTCACCCAATTTCCTAAACTTTCTTGGGGCTTTGTGAGTACTTTGAGTTATTCATCAAGACAGCTCCTCTTTATTAATTTTGGAAGAAGTCTGTTTACCACTGCTAGTATTCGCGGGAAAATAATGAAAGCTTATCTCTGAGCTTCCCCCATAAGATTTTTGTAGAAAGTTTAATTTGCAAAGCAGTGAGCCAAAATGGAAATGCCAGATGCTATTAGATAGGAGGCTCAGTTCGTCTAGTTAAGCGTGTGCATCCCTCTTTCAGCTGGATGCTGGGCTTTCCTCTGAATGACTCAGGAAACTCATCTGCTGAGAGTGACTCAGAATTAACACACTCTGTGAGACTTGGTGCTGAAAGCAGAAGAAACTCAGTGTCCTCCTTACAAAAGCAAAGTGATTGCTAATTATGAGGCTCTCAAAAAAAATATGGACATGTTGCGCTTATCTACTGGAAGTTCAGAAATGATTCTGACAGTTGTTGATTCTAGTTAGGCTTGCTTCTCTCTGACACTGCTTGGAGCTCCTACCTGGTCGCTGGACCCCCTGCACTTGCCTGTCTTCCCATTGGCTTCCAGCCTTGGGGCTGTATGCTTCACCCACACCTAGGAACTGCCTATCCTTGTCAAGAGCAGCCTTGTTTATACTTGCATTCATTTCCTTGGGGCCATTTTTGTGAATTAAACTTGGCACAGTCCTTCCTGGTTGCTTTTGATCTGACATGCTGGACAAGAAGTTCAGTTCATTTACTGCCTCTCCAGCAACTGTGTCCAAGAGCATTATCCAGTAGGAGGTCTAAGATAACAGCCACTATCAGCAGCCAACAGGCACACTTTGAAAATTCAGGAGCAATTTGTGGAGGAACAGGAGACCTTCCCTCCCTTGGTGCTGTACCTGCCTGACCACGGAGATGCTTGACTGAACCCATGCAGAGAGGGGGTAATCCTTTCAGGATAAGAATTCAGTAGTGGTGTTCCTGTCCCAGGAGGTGCTAGCAGCTGCGGATCTGCATCTGAATAATAACTCTAGGATACACATCCACACAGTGGCATGGCCAAAACTTAGCCAGATCAGCTGAAATACAAGTCAGATTGTCCACAGGACCTTCTGTTTTGCATATTCCCCTATGGATCTTCCATACACAAAACTGAATGCTCACTTATAAAGCCCCTACCTACCACCATGCCTCCTGAAGGCTACTCAAGTTGTCCCCCAAGTCAAGAAACGACAATGAAAGGAAGGAAGGAAGGAAGGCTGGCTGGCTGACAGTCACCATTCTGGATAAATGCAGCACAGAGATATGTAAGAATTTATGTTTCTACTTAATTCAAGCAAATTTTCTTTCTCATTTTTCAGGAGTTGCATAGGGGCCCTCCCACACCATGCTCCCTACTTTTCTTCAGATTTCCCAGCTTTCAAAATTCAGTTGATTCTATCAGAGAAAATTACATTTGTCAAAGCCTGACACACACACACACAACACTGTAACTCCATCCCCCATCTATACTCTGTCTGAATTCCAGGCCATTTACCATTGGACCTGTTCTTTCTTCTCTGAAAATGTGCTTCATCTTGTAGAGAGAGAAGCAATAACTGACACCCTGAAGGTGTCAGTGTCATCAACTTCTAGAACACTTGAAAGTGCATAGAAAGCCAGTTCAAATTTTTTCCTAAATTGTTCTTCTATCCTTTGAGCCTCTAAAACATTTAAAAGAAGCAGCAGTTGTTTAATATTCATGATTCTCATGATTTCTTTTGTTTGGTTAAACCTCTAGGTCATGGTAACATTACTTTTATTGCAAGTGTACAGTATTTTCTTGTAAATGCTTAATCTATTATGCACTAAGTGTCCCTGTGGATTAGAGAGGAAATCTAATATATGGCAAGAAAATGACTTTCAAGCATTTCAAGTTCAAAAAAACTTACAATAAATAGAATTTTGGAGCACAAGCAGTGTGCCCCATTTATAAGTCAAGGATAGACTGTAATATATTTCTGATCTGGTCTTCTTTTTGGATGCCAACTTAAAAAATATTTTATTTATGAAAATGGAACAAACCATGTATTCCATAATACAGTTTTAAGAGAATAATACTTCCTAGTCCCCCTCACTCACTCCCACTCTCCTTCCTTATTTTCTTTTAATTTTTACAATGGCACAGTTTTTCTTTTAATCATCACAAGCTGAACCCTACACTCAATACAGAATTCAACAAATAGCAAGTAGAAAAAACACTGTTCTGGGGCTGGCGTTTGTGGTGTAGTAGGTTAATGTGATATAATAGGTTAAGCCTCTACCTGTGGCGCCAGCTTCCGCTTTGAGCACTGATTCATGTCCCAGCTGCACCACTTTTCAACCAGTTCCCTGCTAATGGCCTGGGAAGGAAGCAGAGGATGGTCCAAGTCCATGGACCCTTGCTCACTTGTGTAAGACCCAGAAGAAGCTCCTAGTTTCAAAGCAGCGCAGCTTTGGGCTATAAAGAGTAATCTCAAAATATCAATTTTGCTCATGTACAGTACTTTTATTTTTACTTAGTTACCAGAAATCAGGGAAAGCATGGTATTTGTCTTTTGGGGATTGACTTGTTTCACTAAACATAATGGTCTCCAGTTGCATCCACTTTGTTGTAAAGACAGGATTACACCCTTTTTAATAGTTGGGTAGTATGTCATTATATGTACTATAATTTCCTTATCCAGTCATCAGTTGATGGACATCTGAGTTGATTCTGTATCTTAGCTATTCTGACTTTAACTGCTGTAAAAACAGGGCTCAGGCAATTGTTTCATATATGGATTTATTTTCCTTTGGGTAAATTTCCAAGAGTAGAATGGCTAGGTCTATTTTTAGATTTCTAATGGAACTGCATGCTGTCTTCCATAATAGTAATGCAAGTTTACATTTCCACTGACAGTGGATTAGAGTACCTTTTCCCCAATACTCTCACCAATGTTTGTTATTTTGTTTTGGAATGATAGCCATTCTAATTGGAGTAAGGTGAAGTTTCATTATGATTTTACTTGCATTTTCTTGTTGGCTAGCAACTCTGTGCATCTCTTCATATGTCTGATGATCATTTATATTTCATCTTTTGTCAAATACTTTATCAAATACCTGCTCATATCCATAACCTGCTCAGGATTTCTTGGTCTGTTTTTGAATTTCTTGAGATCCTTATATGTCATGGAAAGTACATAACAAAGGGTAAGTAATCCTTTATCAGATATACATTTTGCAAATATTTTCTCCCTTTCAATTGATAAGCTCTTTTTGGAGTATTTCCTATGCTGTGCAGAAGCTTCTTAGCTTAATACAATACCTTTGGCTACTTTTGCCTTTATTAACTGTACTACCAGGGTCTTATCTAAGAAGTTTGCCTATGCCAGTGTCTAGAAGTGTTTCCCATATGTTTTTCTCCAATAATTTGATGGTTTCGGGTCTTTGGCTTAGATCTCTGATCCGTTTGTGAGATGATTTTTATATAGGATGTAAAGTATGAGTCTTGTTTTATACTTCGACACACAAAAAACCCTTGACAGATCTTGCTGTCACCTTCAACTCTCTAACTTCAACACATTCTGAAATTGGGCCTCAGTTCTGGATCAGGTTGCACAGAATGTTAGTGGGGCCATTGTGCTTAGTTATTTGTATTTCCAAGTTCTCACTGTTATTACAATAACCAATTTTGACTAAGTCTTCACTTAAACCAAAAAGTTAGGATCCCAATTCACTGGGAAAAATACCCAGTGAGGCACAAAAGCCTGCACTTAACTACTATCATATTTTATCTTCTTTGCTATGGCTCTGTTACATTCTGAACTTAAGACAATTAATCTTAGAAAGTGGCACAATTTTGTTGAAATAATGAAAATATCAATTATTGACAAGTGGTCAATTTAATCTCAGACTCAGGTTATAAAAAGAAAAGAAATTACATCGTTAATCAAACAATATTGTTGTAGAAGAGAAAATACAAATATTCACAATCATTAGGCTTGAAAATAAGGTTGAGTGATTGTCTGATTGCTTATCTCCATACAATTAAAGAAGTGTCTTCATTTTAGAGGCCTCTTAATATTGAATGACTTGATTATCAGTGATCATAAGTGGATAGTAATAAGTTGAACATATATATTCCATAGAGAATGCTAAATTTGGCAAGAGCCATTACTTTGGAAACTATACAGTGGGGTCTAATGGGCAACATAATGAACTAATTTGCTTCATTGATTCCTGTCCTTGACTAATTCTGATGCAAAGTCCTTAATCTATTATAATATGATTCTTACCATATTCTCCTTGGCCTTGTTTCTTAAAGACAAGTGATTCATAGAAATGTTGCAAATACAGTGAAAATTCAAATGGCAAAACCTAGCAAATAATTCCATTTAGTCCTCATTTCTTATCCACATCCCCGTAAAACCTTCACAAAGTAGGGTGCTTAGCAGAGTTCAAAGAACCCTAATTGTCTAACTCACATAACCCTCACAACTCCCACCCAAGTTAGTTTTGAGGGGCTCCAATGCAGATTATCTCTCTTTCCTGCCCAAGTTCAGAACCAACTAATCAATAAACACAGGGCTTAAGGCAGATGGAAATCAACTATTAATGACAGAGCTCTTGGGAATCCCACTTGAGTGAGGAAGCTAAATGGATTTGTTACTCTTCCCCAGGTTAGACTCCTCAGGCTTGGTGCCTCTGGTTAGAGCTATGCCTGCCTATCAGTCTTGCCACATTGTGGCCAAATCAACATATTCTCCATGTGCAGGCAGCTCAGAAAGAAGGAAAAGCCAAAAGTTTTAAAGCTCAAAGGAGTCAGAAGTGCCTCACATGCCCAGTTTCTTCTCCCAAATACATTGATCTGTTCATTCATGCCCATCTGCCCTCCCCACTGACTTGCCATGAATAAGCAAGAGTGGCAAGGTGCACCCAGAGTTATTCCATGGCAGGACTCTCAAGCATGTATCAGAATCAGTTGGGAAATGTGTTGTAAACACAGGTTACTGGGATGCTGAGGAGATCTGAGAGAGATGCCACTCTAGGGTGATTCTCATCCCAGACAAACGTAGCAGTCAGAAGCTGAGAGGAACGGGTGATCCATCTTCTCGTTCCTCAGCTCTTCACACTTCAGGCCTAACCCTCCATCCTGTGATCTAACAGGGCTGTGGCACTCATTCTAGATGAACGTTGTTTTTACCCCACAGGACCAGGAATGAGACAGTGATAACTTTTCTTTCCAGAAAGCTATGGAATTGTATAGACCACATATTAACTTCAAGACCACACTGGCTGAAGCTCTCTATTCCATTTTCCATCCTAAGTGACATTCAGCCACACTGTTCAAAATACCTCATCAGAGATTATACAATGATGTTAAGATATCCCAATAACATATCAGTAACAAAATTGTCCAAATTGGAGTATAAACTTTCGTCCAGCCATGATTTTCCCAGGTTGAATTTATAAATCCAGAATCAAAGCCCTTGAAAACTAAATTCTAAAATCAAACTACCTCATCTTTGTATTAAAAATTCTAAAATCAAACTACCTCATCTTTGTATTAAAAATCAAAAGAAATTAGACACCCAAATTCCATTCATCAGGGGGCACCTACCTAGGCAAAACTGTGGTCTTCAACTGCAATTAAGTTTTCTCCCAGGGCAACAGGTTTAATGCTCTTAGGAGCCTTAAAGTTCAACTGCATTCATATGTGTCTCACTTTGGTGCAGATTAAAAAAAAATGTTAATATTGTTCAAAGTATCCCCTAGTTTTAGAAAATGCATAAATCCTTAGCAATAAGCAGATATCCCAGGTAGAATTCTCTGCTTACTATTGCCAACTATCGTAGCAGAGACCTTTGATATCTGAAAAAAGTGACGGACAGAAACAGGACTGACCGTTGGTTTCCACTTTGCCAAAAACTGATTGTTCTATGTCTTTGTTGTGAGAATGTCTTCAAACTTGATATTTAACCATTTTCTCTCTTATAAGAGTCTGCTTACACTACGTTTACCATATTAGTGGGAGGGAACAAGAAAATCATCTAGTTGTAGTGTCTCAGCACTTTGAAGGTACAATTTGGTGCCTACCCAACCAACCCCTCTAACACAATTTAAGGCTTTGCAATGGTTGAATGGTTGCCATCCTAGTTACTGGTTCTGTTTTTCTTTTTTTTTAAAAAAAAAAAAAGATTTATTTATTTATTGAAAAGTCAGAGAGGAGAAAAGACAGAGAGGAGGAGAGACAGAGAGGAAGACCTTCCATCCGATGACTCACTCCCCAAGTGAGCTGCAACAGCCAATGCTATGCCGATCCGAAGCCAGGATCCAGGAACTTCTTCTGGGTATCCCACACGGGTGCAGGATCCCAAGGCCCTGGGCCGTGCTCGACTGCTTTCCCAGGCCACAAGTAGGGAACTGGATAGGAGGTAGAGCAGCTGGGATATGAACCAGTTCTCATATGGGATACTGGTGGATGCAAAGTTCCTAGCATGGCTTGGCCCAGGCTCCCAACAGCTGCTTTCTGACCTACAGCTGGTTCTGTAGCTGAAAAAATTGACTTTGAGGATCTACTCCTTTAATTCTCTTTAGAAGAATTCAGTAAGCTTTGTTTTAATCAGCCTTACTGAGGTATAATTCATACTCAGTGACATCATTTTAAGCATATAAATTGATTAATTTTTAGCTACAATGCAGTTATTATTGTTATTATTTTATGATACAGTTCCATAGGTTCTCAGGTTTCCCACCTCCCTCCTCAAATCCCCTCCCTCTTAGTACTGATTTTCCCTATAGTGTTACAATGGGTAGTCCTTCATGAACAGTCACAAGTCCATGATTCCACTATTGAAGTGTTTCCCAACGTTGTAGGCGCAAATAATGTTGAAGAGTCCAGCATCCTACTGTCAGGATATTTTCAACAGTTTCACTGGGAGTCCATCTTTGGTCTGGACGCAGAGACATACTGCACATCTGGACCTGTCAGTCTCCACTACACTTCTGCTATACACCTCCTTAAATACAGACCCAGAAAACACAGTCCACAACAGGGAGAGAAACGGAATATTCACATCACAGTTGCATGAATTTTATCTATGTAGTCACATAACTATCATGACAATTAGCTAGAGAACATCTCTCACCAAGACTCCATCATGTCTCCTTGAATCTCTACCCTCTCTTCACCCATACAACAGAAGATTTGCTTATTAGATACCTCTCTGTCACTATATTTTACCTCTTTAAAAGCTTACATAAACGAATCACATAGTGTGTGTGTTGTCTTATAGGTCTGGGTTCATTCACTTTCCATATGCTTTTGAGATTCACCCACATTGTAAATTTGCAGCCAAGCAATGAGAAATGTATCCCATCTCCTGTACTTAAGTCTAACATTCTCTTTTCCCTCTAATCAGTGCTTTGTCTCAGGTCCCTCTCTTACGGAAAGTAATGCAGCTCTAGCTGCATTTTATAAAGCTGACATTTGCTTCCCAGACTGTAAAACAACAGCTACTTGCCTGTGGACAAAGTTGCCATTAGCTACAAGGTCAAAACCCCATTGGACTACGCTTACTGATAACCACAGTACAAAGCTGCCAGCCCAAGTTGCATTAGTGCAAAACAGTCACAACCAAAACCCCAGCCACACACCACAACAAAGTCCTATCACCCTCCATGTTAAAAAATGAAAAGTCTATTTGACCCCTGCTCACTCCTAAAGCCACTCAATCAAATCATTGTGGTTTAGGTTCCCAAACGCAAATGACTTTCTTGATTCTCAAGCTCCATGAATAATGTTCAAATAATGCAGGGAAAAGAATGCTGCTTATTGAACTCCCTCAAAGACTGTCACTCTCCAGAAGCAGATGATCCTAACTGATGACAGAATATGTAATAAGAACATTTCCCCACTTAGGTCTCAGGTTTTGTTTCCACTACCGTATCACCTACCTTTCTCTAAGTCAGTTTGCCCTGATTTCACAAGTGAAGAGCTTGCTTGCATTCTGGAAAGTTGATGAGGCGGGCAATGGAGGCAGAGGCTCCACCATGTCCAGGACCCCAGCAAGTGTTCCACTGTTGGCTGATCCAGGGGTGCAGTCCAGGGGTCCAAAGGTCCAGTCCTGACTCTCTTGGTAGTGACCGCTCTAATTCTTGGGGTCCTCACTCAGTCTGTTTTTCTCTTGTGTGGCTTCTGGCTGTCTCCACGGTTATATTCAGAAACACCTCGCTGCATCCACTTTCATCCCAAATGCCCCTCATAATACCTCCTGGGGAGAAAGTCCTGGTTGTCAGCTTCTTCCAGGCCTTATCAATATGCTCTACCCCTCTCAGGGCCATTCCTTTTGATGATTAAGAGCTTAGTTTGCAGGTCTGGCACAATAGCTCAGTGGCTAAATCCTCACCTTGCATCCAACAGGATCCCAAATGGGCACCAGTTAGTGTCCCGGATGCTCCTCTTCCCTTCCAGCTCCCTGCTTGTGGCCTGGGAAAGCGGTGGAGGATGACCCAAAGTCTTGGGACCCTGCACCCACATCGGAGACCTGGAAGAAGCTCCTGGCTCCTGGCTTCGGATCAGCTCAGCTCCAGCTATTGTGGCCACTTGGGGAGTGAACCAGTGTATGAAAGATCTTTTTCTCTGTCTCTCCTTCTCTCTGTGTATCTGCCTTTCCAATTAAAAAATACCTTTAAAAAAAAAGAACTTAGTTTACAAATTAAAAAAAAAATCAAATGTTCATTTTCTTTCTCTTTCCATCTGAATGATGGGGAGAATGGTATGGAGATGTAGGAAACTGTGTAGAGTTCAGAGATTCTATGTCAAGATCCTAGGTCAATATACAGCTTGCCCCTGCTGCACCCAAAGGGTCCATCCACCCATGTTCCTCAGACACTCCTTGTTAAAGTTTTCCCACACAATGAAAACCATAAGCCATCTGAGTCTCATCAAATGACAGCCCAAATAGTTAAGTAAGCTGACAATAAGTGGGGGGTGGGAGGTGGCTTTTAAAACAATGACACACTGGCAGAAGAGAGTTAAGCCATATGAGAAGACCTAGACTAAAAACAGAAACAGGGTTATGACCCAACTGCAGGCAGCTGCTGCATACTCTGTTACTGAGTTTTCACCTGGAGTGATGCAGTAGAATTCATTGACAGCTAATGCAGAGCAAGATTGGGACAGAGGCCAAAGCGGGGAAGATGCTTGTTCCTATATCGAACCTGCCCCAGAGGAAGATGAGCAAAGACAAGCAGGAGTCATCTGGGCCTCGTTTACCCTACGAATTGGAGAGGATGTCAAGGACACTCTTTACATGCCCTTTGATTGTTTCTCCCCAAAGCCAATTTCAAAACTAAGAATTTTCCACCTATATTTATGAATAATCTATAAGTGTAACACAGAAATTTAGTGGAGAACAATATATATCCTGGGGAGCTGGAGCTGTGTGTGGCCGAGCTTAAGGATGAAATGTGCACTAAAATCCCATCTTCATTATTCCCCTCTGGACTGTTCTTTATTAGGCTGTAATGACATGATGTTTTGAAAATTATTCAGATCAGCAGAAAGAGTTTTGATGAGTCTCTGAGGTAAAATCTTATATTGGGCGAGTCACAGATGCCATGGGAAATATTACTGATGCCTGAAAGATTTGGAAATATTAGCTTTGCGCTCATAATTCTAGAGAAAATGGATGTTCGATGGGTTTTCAAAATTGATGAAGAGCAAGACTGATTTTCCCAGCTGACCTCTCAGATTCAAGGTCGTACCTGACAACTGTAACTGCGGCTGGATCCTGATACCCTGAATGAAGTTCATCTAGAGAAACGGGTTCAGAAACTGTGGCTGTCCTGAGGTGTCTTTTTTTTAATGTATTTATTAACTCATTAATTTAAAAGCAGAGTGACACGGGGGAAGGGGGAGTCTTGGACGCTGCTCTTTGCCCTGTCTGGACTGTGCTTGCTCAGGCTGATTTCTTATCACTGGGGTCACTCCACCGAGACTCCTCCCTCACCAGGTCCTCCTCTTCTCACCTCCATGTTTTATTTTCTTTACAGTAATTGTTCCTTTTGGTTCAGCATTAACTTATTCTTTCCAACAGAGTATGAGTCCTGGGAGAGCAAGAACCTTATCTTGGTTCTTCACTGCTTCATTCTGAAGTCCAAAAATAGTGTCTGGGATACGGTAGATGCTCAAGTGATGTTTGTTAAGTAGGTGAGGGAAGGAATGGGGGTGGGTGAAGCATCCAGTGCTGCTTTACACAGGAGACCACCTGCTACCCTCATCCACAAGGGACCACAAGCTTGCAAGTGTTCTGCACCAAGACGTCAGCCCAGCTATTCTCTCTCTCTAGGGTACCAGTATTTGGGTCCACAGTTGATAGAAACAGTTCTAAAGCTGAAGCTGATGGCTGGGTTAGCAGTGTACATGGTTTTCAAGGTGGAATGGCAAGTTATAGAGCTTCGACATTTTTTAGCATTAACAGTCATTCCCTCACCGATTTCACTCAGTGGTGACCTATTTTTAATGGCTGTGGTTTTCTCTCCTTGTTAGGCACAGCTTGTGGCCTGTCCTGTTTGCAGGGCTTGGAAGACAGGTCTCGGGGAGAGTTGAAGAGCCCTGCAACGTAGTGTGGGAGGACTGAATCATTGATCTTTCCAAGTCAGAATGGTGAACTTGATAAGATTAGAGGCAAGCATCACTCATATGCTTCATTTACAGTAATTCTGAGTTGGTGGAAATTTCCCTATGGTCACCTGGTACAAGTTTCCAGCAAATGCAACATGTTCTATGACATGGCTAATGAATAATTGCCCAAACTTGGCTAGAATACATTTAACTACCCTGTAGGGCAGGCAGCCAGTGCTTTACCCGCTGGGAAAACTTTTCTGAGTATATTTTCCAATAAAATTGATTCTTTGTTTTTCTTTAAAGAACGTTCTCTGTGGGCAGTTGGCGGATATTTTTAAGTTTGGGATTTGAGCCATGTGAAGTGAAATATTTAGGAATGTTTAGAGCCATTTTGTCCCTTATGAAAACAACATTGAGAGTAACCTAAGAGAAAATATAACACCATTGGCTTTCTCATTCATAAACACATTCTGCTTGGCACTTCTCCGACATTCTGTGAGGTGAGGGCGACTGGAGTTTAAATTTCATTTGCATGTTATCCCACTGTTACAGGAAATTATTTCTCCTTGGCTAACTCTTATCATGCAGATTGCTCTAAAATCAGATTACAGCTGCTTGTTTTGATTGATTAGTTCGTTCTGCCTTTTCTAAAAAAAGAAAAAATCATGTAGTCCTCTTATTAGAAAAAAACCTAAGAAAGCAATTGCAACGATTATTTGTGCTTGTTTGAGAGTGTTTTGCCAAGCAACAGGGCAATCCATGTACAAGTTGAGGCAGAAACAAACTTCTCAACAATCAGGAGCAAATTGGTGAAATAGGCCAAGGAGTCCCAAAATGTCATTAAATGCAATTACATCGATGTGACAGTAACGCCAGGTAATTCCAGGGGATGGACAATGAGTAAAACTTTAAAGTTTGCATCCACAGGACCCAAAGAAACTTCTCTCTGCTTCCATCCCATCCCCAGGAAATCATTTAATATGGCCACTTAATGTTCTGGCCAAGTGTCATGGCCTACCTACTAGGATAAGAGGTGTTGGGATATGGGTACTCTGAGCTCTGAGACTGCACATTCTGGTTTAAGTCCCAGCCTTGCATTTGTGCAACTTTCAGCATACTTTTGGACCTCTCTGCATTTGTTTTCTCATCTGCAAAATGGTAATACCAATTTTTTTTTTGCAAGATTTGGGGGAAAAATAAGAGACTATCTATGAAGATCCTAGAAATGCATGTAGCTCACCCACGTGATTAGAGCTGTGGCAGCTGCCAGGTTCAGGGCTATTTTTCCTCACCTAGGGCCCTGTCCAGCTGCAGACTCCTTGACTGGACGCACAGCTCTCACCACTTTGTGAGTGTACCATGCTGAAAGGTGACCTTGAGGAGCTGCACCAGAGCAGCAGCTGAGGCCTGTTATGGTCTTTTGTTCTTTAGCAAGAGCTGTCTCTTTGCGAGGGGGATAATTCGGGGCAGGAGGCTGAAACACATGCAGCCCAGACAGAAGCACTGAGAAGGCGGGTGAGAGGAGGCTAGGAAAGAAAATCCTGGATAATGTGTTTAATTTGATCCATTCCCTAGAGTCATTAAAATGCATCCTCCCCTGGACTCTGAAATTCTTGAGCTGAAATAATAGTCCAATAGGCGTTTTGCTGGAAATAATGGAAGCATGCTTTACCACGCATTCAAAATCCTCAGGCCTGTTGAAACACTGCCCTCCTGTGTTTTGGGATGGAAGCAACCTCTTTGAGAAATAACAGCCAACCCAGTTTCTTGCCTAACAGACACAATGCTGACCCCCAAATGATTCATATAGCCTGATGGCTTGGGTTGGGGTGTCAGACATCAAATAACCTTGCTATTAGAGAAGAAGCAACAGGGAAGCACAGATGTCTCTGGCTTATTTTTGAGGAGTTCGTGATTGGATCTAGACAGCATTTTGGCTTTTACAGATTTCTTTCACAAAGGGAGAAGAAAAATACTTCACAGTGCTCACAAGTTTCCTTCCTTGTTCCCTTGCTCTGTATATTGTTCTCCTTTTTTAGAAGACATTTATTTATTAATTTGAAAGGCAGTGTGGGAGAGAAAGAGAGATGACATTGGTTGGTTTACTGCTTCAATTGCCAACAACATCCATGGGGCGCCAGACTGAACTCAGCTAGGTCTCCCATGTGAGTGGTTCCAGATACTTGCGCCATCACCTGCAGTCTCCCAAAGTGTGCATTAGCAGGAAGCTGAAATCAAAAGCAGAATGAGGACTTGATTTAGATGCAGTCATCCTAAGCATTGTCATGATCACTGATCAAACACCTGCCTACCTTTCCTCTCATTTTTACTTCTCCCTTTCATTTACTGACTAGCTGCCATAGCAGGGTAGTTAGAATATGGGCTTTGGAACCAAACAATCTGGGGTTCTTCTCTCCAGTTACATGAGCATAGATTTATCTGTAATCAGTAGGTCACCTGGATTTGAGATCTGGATAAAATGGCAAAAACTGCATTTTTCACATAGAAGACCAAAGCACTCCCCACGTTTTACAGATTGAGAAGTTACTTTCTCAGGGTCAGTGCTTGGTTCCAACTCCTACCTCTACCCAAGACCTACCTCCCCGGTGCTTTCTTCTCCCACTAACAGGCTTACCCACTCTCATAATACACACATTCATTGTTCCTGCAGTGAGCTGAAGACCAAGGAGTAAAAGTAAACATTGTAGCATGTAGTGTCAAAATAAAGTATCAGCTACCCCAGCCATCAGATTCTCATCAGCTACTGTGGGTTCAGTTGGTCCAAGCCTGAAAATATCTCCTGGTTCGCTTCCTCTGATCCTTGGTTCACATAAAGTACTTTGGCCACTTCCACGTGTTGCTCTGGCTCCTGACAACTCTCCAACCCTCCAACTCATGTGTTTCTATTAATCTATTTTCTAAATCAAAAGATAGTTCTATCCTAGGAGGAATATTACAGTGAATAGTTAAATGTTCACCCTTATTACATGTGTAATGTTGTAGAGATTATATGAATCTGTGGGCATTTTACCATGCCAATAAGAAAATTGCTCAAAAGCTTTAATGTCACATAATTCAGCAGCAGAATGAGTGAATGTTTATGAGGAATAGTTGAGTCTGGAACATGAAGAGCTTGAGAGGAGCCAAATCTTGGTGGCCACAGAATTTTAGGTCAATTATTCCTATTTCTCATGGGGAAATGGGAGCACATTATTAAAGATGGGTGCAAAATGGAAAATAGCCTTGGACTATTCCACAATTTATCTTGGGCTCTGTTCTGTAAGGGGATAGAGCATTTTCACATTGAAGTACAAAGCACTCCCCATGTTTATTTTGGGTGTAGCTTGGGCTGAGACCATCTGTATGTGATTGAAGCATGAGATGAGTAGAATAGTAAATCCAACTGCTTCAAGGTGGTGTGCACCTGTTGTGATCTGTATTAATATCACCTGGCATGTAGAGTTGGAAAGAGCCTCAATTAATAAAGAATTCTGGAAAAGTGCTGCTTTTACCTTGCTTTGTGAATATTCTGAGTACTTAAGTCTTCCCATCAGTAGGGTCCCTCCTGAATATGTGTTTATGTAACAGATCCTAGAGGGATTCTATAACTCAAAACTTTAGGAAGATAACAAAAGGATTAGGTAGCAATGTCTGGCCCCTTGAAAGAAATTAGGATCATACAAAATGTACTATATAAACAGTAATTTATTATAGTGTGTCCCAATTGCCTGGGAGTCCTACCTGCACGTATATGGTTTTGCTGTGATTGATCTATAGCTCACACTGCTTCTGCCCCCTGCCAGTGGAATTGAGAATGGACACTTGTTTCAAGAACCTAGAAAAGTCATAGGTATTGCAGAAATTTTTGCTTTATACTTACTTGAATTGCCTAATCCCTTCATTCTTGTTGGTCTGACACTTCCTTTAAAAAAGAAAGCCAACTTGATCCATTAACCGTTGCTGTGCTGTCCCCTCACCCTCTTTCCTCTGCCTTCTATTCTTCCTCTTTGCCTAACTTCTAGTGTAGACTCTGCATTTGAGATCCCAGACATCAATTTTGAATCTCACTATTGGCTCATCCCTGAATTCCATAGCCTTTTTTCTAGAACTTCTTTTTAGATCCCCTGTTGTTCTGTATACACAAGCCAGCTTTATGCCTTTTCTTACTTACCGTTTTGGTTATCTAATCTCTATCAAACTGCCTCAAAACTTTGTTACCTAAGACTGTAATGCCATTTATTTGTGATTCTGCAATCTGAGCAAGTCTCAGTTGGTATAGCTTACTTCTTTCCATAGTTGTCAGGCAGGACAACATAAGAGTGTTGGAAAATCCATTACCAAGATGGCCATGTGCCCAGAGTGGGCTAGTTGGAGTTGACTGAGAGTTGGGACTCAGTGGGGTCCCTCAGTTAGGAACTAGACCTTTCTCCCATAGAGGCCTCTCTACATGGAAAGCCTGGGCTTCTTACAGCCTGGCTGACTCAGAATAACAGGACTTGTAACTTGGAAATTGACTTTCTCCAAAGAGCACAAGAGGAAGTTGCAAGGCCATCTTTATGCCTGGGGTTAGAAGCATCAAAACATCTCTTCTACCACATTTTATGGGTAAAAGTTATTCCAAGGTAATCCCAGGCTCAGATGAAGAGAAAACAGACTGCTCTTGATGGGGGAGAAGCTTAGGGGAGACAAATCTGTTGCATTTCCTCAATAGACCTCATGGAATATGCTGCCTGATTCATGTATTAATGAGAATGACAGAGATGGCAGTCTTCTCTTCAGACTGAACATTCAGGGTTTAGGGTCTTTGGTACCAACTCTCTCTCACAATTAATTTTCTCATTTGTATATGGGATATTTGAAATTCCCCTTATCAGTTGTGAACAGTTTCTGTTCCTACATTGAACTAACAATGATTTTTTTTCCATTGAGCTTTGACATGAATCATGACACCGTCCAATATCTACTAGGAAGCCGAAGCTCACTGGCTTTGTGGTGCCAGCTGATGTCATCTGGAGCCTCAGATCTCAAGCCTGCTAAAATAAGAACATGCAACTTGTCATCAACGTGCCAGAACAAAGCAAGCAGGATTCTTTCAGTGAGAAAACCCTGAATGGTATCTTTACAAACATAGAAAAATTATTGTTCCCCTATCTGTTGTCATGTAACAAGCTGCCCTCTCCACAGCCTTCCACCCACATCTATTAAGACCACTCGGTGGCGTTCAGATGGAAGATGGTCTGGTCTTCAGGGTCCAAAATAGAATCTTTCACATGTCTAGCACCTTGGCATGAATGACAGGAAAGCTGGGATCAATGGGAGTTTTACTGCAGTGTTGACAAGCATCCCCTACAGCATGGTTCTCAGGTTTGTTCCCCGGCAACCAGTGCCAGCCAGCCTAACATGTGTTTCAAGGGCTATGTAGCCCTTTTGTACTTAGCTTTAGAAGTTACACACATTCCTTTGACTGTATTCTCCTGGTTACTAGAGAGTCACAGGCCAGTTGGAGTCAATCAATGTTGAGGAATCAGATGCCTTCTTCTGATGGGGGCATGACAGGGTCACATTGTAGATGAGCTTGTGGAAGGTATGTCATTGTTGTACCTACCTTTGGAATATGCTGTCTGCCGTAGCAGATTTGGACCACAGCGAGAAGTTAGATGAAGTTTAGGTGAAGTTTCCTGCACATCTAGTTCCATGCCTATCTGTTGAAGGACAGTCCCCCCTAAAAAAGCCAAACCACCAAATGTCCAGGACCTCAAATCTCAAATGTTCTCGGCAGACTGAGAATTATGCAGGAAGCAAACTTCCTGCTGAGATTGCAAGTCACCTTGTTGACAAAGCGTACCTGGAGAGGTGGGAGGTGTCTTCACTATCATTTTCTCTTTAGCGATGGTGGTCTGAACATATGAGTACAAAGAAAGTTCTGGTAAATTCCGTTTCTAGTTAGTTCTGTTTATTTACTGGTATTAGTTCCTGTAACTCATGTTTACATATCCTGTTGCCTGAGACATGGTGATTGTTTTCCAAATCCCTTGTGATCTATCATTGGAGTAGCTTGTATGCTATCGCTTAGTTATGCTATTGTTTGTAGTAACTTTTATCTACCTACTTGCTCTGCAAAAAAATGGTATAAGTTGCCCCCAAAAAATTCAATAAAGTGCATTGGTTCATCTCGCCTTTGCATCCTCTGTGTCCCAGATTTATTCTCAGTGCAAATGTCACACTTCAAGACCTGGTCCCTACTAGAATGACCCCCGAGACCTATCCTCTCTTTTGTTTCCCTTACCCTCACATTTTGTCATGGTTCCAGGTAGCTTCCAATTTCCCAGTCCCAGAGCCTACCTCATTCTACCAACAATTTCTAGAGCTCTCTCCCTTTTAGAACTTACCTGTTTTACTTCCCATCTCCTCCTCCTGACCCCATTACATGATTGGAGGCAGCACTTTGTAGTGAAAAGAGCACTGAACTGAGAAGTCATGTCCTAATGCCTCCTCTAATGAGCTGTGTCATCCTGGGCAACTCACAACCATGACAATTTCCCCATTTGCTAGATGTTAGTAAAGTGGGTTTGCGGAATAGGATAAAAAGGTCTTTAGCTTCAACTCTAATCATTTCTACATCTAAACTGAACTAGCAGCATAAATGGAAGCAGTAGCTAGTCACTCTAACCCCACTAAAAATGTTTACTCAGTGTCTAAATAATTCTGGGTCACTGTATAAGGCAAGAAAATTATCAACACAAAATACTTACCTAGAGAAGATTTTTTTAATATTTATTTATTTGTAAGGCAGAGTAACAGAAAAGGACAAACAGGGAAAAGGATCTTCCAACCTCTGCTTCACTGTTAAAAGCCAACAGCCTGAAACCCCATTGGACCTCCATGGAGGTGGTGGGGATCCAAGTACTTGGGCTGTCATTTGCTGCTTCCCTGGGTGTAATAACAGGGAACTGAACTGGAAGCAGATAAGCCAGGACTGGAACTGGCACTTTGATGTGGTCATCCCAACTGGCAGCTTACCCACTGGACCACAACTCCTGACCCTGTTTCTGAGTTTAAATTCTCAGTTTGGGGGGCCAGTGCCCTGGTTCAATCTGCTAATCCTCCACCTACAAGTGTCAGCATCCTTAAGGATGCCAGTTCATTTCCAGGTGCTTCACTTCCAATCTGCTTGTAGCCTAAGAAAGAAGCAGAGGACAGCCCAAAGTTTTGAGACGTTACACTTGTGTGACAGAATCAGGAGAAGCTCCTGGCTTCTAGCATCAGACATGGAGCTCAGCTGCAGCACTTGCACGCATTCGATGAGTGAATCAGTGAGTGGAAGATCTTTCTGTCTCTTCTTCTGTAAATCTGCCTTACCAAAAAATAAATAAATAAATAAATAGTTTTTTAAAATTCTCAGTTTGCTGAGCTGGATAAACTACAACTTGTGATTTCTCAAACAGACTGACTTTTGTGAAAGATTTTTTTTTAGTTAGTTAGTTGAGAAGACATAATTACAGAAAGAAAGGGAGACACACACATACATACAAAAAGAGAATTTTTCATTCTCTGGTTCACTCCCCAAATAGCCACAATGGGCAGGGTTCAGCAAGAATGAAGCAAGGAACCTGGAATTTCATGCAGATCTCTCACATGGAAAAAGAGTCAATCCACCTGCTGCATTCTCAGGCACATTAGCAGCAAGATGATCAGAAGTAGATGCAAAATGGAGTTCTGATATGGGATGCTGACATTGTAGCTAGTGGCTTAACCAGCTGCATCCTAACACCTTTCCCACTACAAAAGAGTTTGAAAGTTCATTGCAAGACATAAATAGGTAAAACATTAGTAAAAAAAAAAAAAAAAAAAAAAGGTGATATATGCCAATCAGGAGTTGACTGTGATTCCTTGTAAAAAATCTAGGAAATATATTCTAGGTTCATTCAGTAATGTGGTAATTCATAGACTGCTAAGGTTGTGTTGAAGGTAAGACTAATTTAACATGGGCTTTTATTTGATTCTTTAACTAAGCCTAGGGTAACAACTATATGAGAACTTTTTAATAGCCTCAGGGTCAGTGAAAGATATATTCCAGATGCAGGCATTTGGACAGCAGTCAAGCTGCTGCTTGGGATGCCAATATCCTATAACAGAGTGATTCGTTCAATTCCTGGCTCTACTCCCAAATCCAATTTCCTATTAATGTATACCCTGCAAGGCAGAGGTAGTGGTACAATTACTTGGGTTCCTGATTCTTCCAGTAAACTAAAATGAAACAGAATAAAACAATTTTAACTATATTCTACTTTGTGGGAAGAATACACTGTACAACAGCACCATACATTGCACCTGTAGCTGTTCACTTTCAAGAAAGTCATATTATGAGCCCAGCGCAGTGGCCTAGTGGCTACAGTCCTCGCCTTGAATGCTCATAGGGACACCGGTTCTAAACCCGGCTGCTCCACTTCCCATCCAGGTCCCTGCTTGTGGCCTAGAAGAGCAGTCGAGAATGGCCCAAAGCCTTGGGACCCTGCACCCATGTGGGAGACCTGAAGGAAGTTCCTAGCTTCTGGCTTCAGATTGGCGCAGCACCAGTGGGAGCAAATCATCGGATGGAAGATCTTCCTCTCTGTCTCTCCTCCTCTCTGTATATCTGACTTTCAAATAAAATTAATGAATCTTTTTTACAAAGTCATATTAAAAGAGGATGTCAAAAGTAAGAATTTAAGCTAGTGGTTAAGATACTACATCTCACTTCAATATCTGGGTTTCAAACTCCTAACTCCAGCTTCCTTTCAGTGCAGACTCTGGGGAACAGCAGGTGATGGTTCAAGTAGTTGGACTCATGTCACCAACCTGGAAACCTAGATTGATTTCCTGGCATCTGGCTCTAACTCCATCCCCAGCCTATGGACCCAGCCATTGTGGATAGTTGGAGAGTGAACTAGCAGGTAGACTGACTCATTTTTTCTCTCTCTTTCTCAAATAAAGTAGTAAGGAATAGCATATAAAGTATCTGATGGCTCCAATGTTCTCTCTTAATTTTACAGCCACTGAATTTTACAACTTAAGCAAGACAGAAATAGCAGCCTCACTGCCAACACAGAATAAAATAAGGTTGAGTGAGTAGATTTTATAAGGATCCATTGAGGAAGTGGAAAGAGGAGTGGGTAGCCAGTCAGAAGAACCTCCAAAGGACTTCGGTCTTTTAAGATTTGGATTTGCATTTCTTGATGACTAGTGATTTTGAGTACCTTCTCATACACCTGTTGGACATTCACATGTCTTCTTTAAAGAAATGTCTATACAAGTTTTTCCACTCTGAATTTAGTTGTTATGCTATGAAGTTGCATATTTTGAATATTGACCCCTTATTACATATGGTTTCCAAATATGCCAAATATCTCATTCTGTAAGTTGTCCTTTCATTCTATTGTTTCTGTTCCTATATGGAAGCCTTGTGATTTTGCTCTCAATTGTATATTTTTGCTTTTATTTTGATTTCTGTTTTCAGGAAATCATTGCCAAGAAAAATTTCATGAAACTTTCCTTTGTTTTCCTCCAAGAAGTTTATTATTGGGGCTCTTACATTTAAGTCTTTAATCCATTTTAATTTATTTTTATGTATGCTATCAGATAAGGGTCCAGATTCATTCTTTTGCAAGTATCTTGTTTTCTGAGCATCATTTGTTGAAGAGACTATCTTTTTCTGCTTGGGCATTTTTACACCTGTGGTGAGATCAGTGACCACATATGTATGGGTTTATTCCTGGGCTTTCTGTTGTACCCCGATTGTCTATATTTATGTTAGTACCATGCAAACTAAATAACAAGATGTGATGTGTTTTGGAAAAGAAAGTACCATCCTCTTTTTTCCAGATTAACCCTGTTTCTCACAATTCTTTTGCTAATCAGGGTCTTATGTAAGTACATACAAGTTTTAGGATTGATATTTTTCCTCCATAGAAAATGTCAAGAGCAATGTGGACATTTTGGCAATATTAAATCTTCCAATCTGTGAATAAAGGGTCACTGTGGTAGCCCATTGGATTAAACTTCTAGTTGCATCACCTGCATCTCATATTAGAGTGCCAATTGGAGCTTGGTTACTCCATTTCTAACTCAGCTTCCTACTATTTTACCTGGAAAAGCTGCAGAAGGTGGCTCAATTATGTGGTCCCCTACATCCATGTGGATTTTCTGGTTCTTGGCTTCAACCTGGCCCAGACCTAGCTGTTGCAGGCATTTGGAGAGGTAACCAGTGAATAACACGTATCTCTGTGTCTTGCTGTCTTGCTCCTTCTTTCTCCCCCACTCACTGTCACTGTGCTTTTCAAATAAATAAAATTTTATGAAAAGACAAAACGCAAGTTTTTAAACACACGATAAGGTCACACATAAGTGAGCTACTCTTCCATATCTACCTTAATCCATTTGTTCTTTTCAGCCATTGTAAAACTATTCATTGCACAATTAATTTGATTTCATGATTCAAATCTCTCCTTGTGGCTAAAACAGGAAGGGTTACATGCAAATGCACACACACACACAGTATCTCTTCCCTACAATGCATTGTTACCAGCCACTAAGCTAACAGCATAATTTGGGTATGCTAATAATAGATCCTTGCACTAAACATTATTCTCTGTCAGATACTGTGCTGGGTACTTTACTTCCATGTATTATCTCAATTGATCTTCATAGAATTATGTGAGGCAGAAATTATTATTCTCATTTTACAGATGAGGAAATGAAACTTAAGTAAAATAATTTGCCCAAAGTCACACAATGACAAAGTGGCCAAGCCAGGACTGCCAGATGAGTCTATCTGGCTCCATGAGCTGCTATGCTGTGGAGGCTTCCTATTAGGAAAGCTAACACCAGAATAAATATCAGGCTTTTCCATTCTCCCTGCCACAGAGATTCCAAGCCATCCTCGGCTCATCCTGACAGTGAATCCTGGCAATGTTGCCCTCCATGACCCAGCCCAGAACTGTGTGTGGGTCAGCTTCACATTGTGTTCACCACTGCTGTGCTCTGCCTCAAAGCTTGCTTTGTTTTCCAACGTGTACTTTAGACTGAACCTGATACATAGTAGGAATATAAAATGTAGTCTGGGTCCCCTGGGTTGCACTTGATAAACTGTTGTGTTTATCTTTAAATGTTTACATGCACCAGTTTTCACTTGACAACTAGGTGGTGAGCGAAAGACAAAAGCCATGTGATCTCTGTTGCCCCTAGTATAGTACGAGGCAGCATCAGACCAACTGCAGAACTTGTGTTGATTTAGCTTAGGCAGTCAAAGGATATGGGTAACCTATTGTCATCTCTGTGCCTCAGTTTACCTCTCTGAAAGTCAAAGGCTTTGATAAAAAGAGACCTAAGGACCAGCCCAGCTGTATAACTTCTGTATAACTATTAGGGAGGGATCTTAATCTTGCCATATACTCACAGGCTAATCATTTCAAATACATATGACCTTAACTAACTGTGTTTCCATTAAAGAAAGTTACATTTTGAAGTGTCAAAAACCTATTATCATAAAATGACTAATAATGCAGCCAAGAGCCATAAAGTGAATCTTGCCCAAGTCATTAATCAATTGATACACTTTAAAGAGAAGCTTCCTTATGCATATTGCTAGTCATTTATTCAAATCAAGTAAATATTGTCTGCATGGTCCACTGAGAAACTGTAGGAAGATTTATTAAAGAGTTGAGAAGATTAGATTTCCTGGAGAAACTTCACAATTAAAGATTCTTTCAACAAAAAAAAGTTTTCAAGGAGTTGGACATATTCTGTGTGCTGTACCTGTGTGCTGTGTGTGAGTTTAACAAGGTTCTAGCACATGGTAGAAGGCAGTGAGGTCTGAGGTTTATGCAAATTCCTCCTGTGTCATGGAGTGACTGACTCCCAGGACAGGGAACAGTACCACTCAGGTTGTGACAAAGTCCTGGCAGCCCTGTGCTTTCTCTTAAGTCAAAGGACTTACATTCTTTTTAGATTTGTCAAATAGATAGTTGCTTGCAAAATCAAAAGTCTCAAACTTAGGTGGCTCTCTTTACAGAGAGTTGGTCTCTCATAGCTGGATGTACCGTTTCAGTCTTACTCTACATCTGCTGCTGCTACTATGAGGAGAGGATGGAAATGGATCTACAATGAAAGATCTCACACTAGACAGAAAGAAATCCTCAACACTTCTCCAAACATGGGATTACTCGTTAATTGTAGACAATGGCCCACTTGGTCAGCCTGAAACCGGGAACTGGGGGAACTCATTCAGGGCCATCCTTAGGAGTGGCAGGGACCCAATTGCTTGCTATTTGAGCCATCATTTACTTCTTCCCATGAGTGCACATTAACGGAAAGCTGGAATCGGGAACAAAACCAGATACTTCCATGTAGTGTGTACAAGTGCCAAGCATTATCTTCATTGCTGTACCAAAGGCTCACCCCAAACCTACCTTTCAATTCCATTTTCATGACCTTTCTTCCTCTGCCTTGATGGGACTCCTTTCTTTACAGAGTCTTTCAATAATGTGGCCCTCTGCGTTTTAACCTAGGTCTTCTCTCATCTTTAAGGCTTCAACTGCTACCTTGCAGCTGCATCAATATGTGTATTTAACACAGATTTCTCCTGGATTTCTCAGAATGTTTTCCTGACCTCTGAAAGTTAGCTTGTGCTCTACTCAATCCCCCATCATTAGCCTGATTCTCTTCACTATTTTCTCTAAAGAAATGGCACTACCATCAGCCAAAGGACTTGCTGCAGAGCTGGACGTCATGGGCTTCTCCTTGCTGTCCCAGATCAGTCACCAGGTCATGCCAACTTTCCTGCCTAGTCATTCCATGATCTGCCCATTTCTCTCCATCTTGACCTCCTGTCAAAGCCTAATAGCCTTTCTGCTTTTGGCTCTCTCCCTAATCCACTCAAAGTAGTCATAGAGGGTCCCACATCCTTGCCCTAGACAGTTTCCAGCCTCATCTCCCTACTTTGCTCTCCACTCAGCAAACAAACCAGGGTGTTTGGGGTCCTTCCAAGGGCAGCATCTTCCCCTCCTATCAGTGTCTGTACCTTTCCCTAGTCCCCTAGTTTCCCCTCTCCAGGGCAGAATCTGAAGGTCATTGTCTTGACCTTTCCCCCATTCTCCAAATGGTTAGGGCATCTATCCCATTTTCTCTTAGCTCATTATATTTTTTGTTGGTGGCTTTTACCAACTGTAACAGAGTAATTATTCCTCTGTGTGTTCGATAGCTTGCTTCTCCAAAGCATGTGTGCTGGGGTCAGATTTCATGGACTCAGATCCGAGCCCTGTCATGTCCCAAGGAATTCACATCATTTCCTTGTGCTTTGACTTCTTCCTATGCCAAAGAGGGCTTATGATGACATTGATTTCACACAATTTGGACATATGGTTAGATAGCTTAGTCTTTACCTGGCATATAATAATCATTCAGTAAGTATTAGGAAGGAAACCTTAGTAGGAGCTTAATATTTGTTTTCTGAGAGAATGAATGCCTTTCTCATACAACAGGAATGACCAGATTTTTGCTGTTAACTCCTGCATACAGAATCCAGGTAAATGTGAAAGACTTTTTCCCTCTTGATAACTCTCCAGATGTGTGAAGGCTGGTATTGCTACTTGTAATCAGCCTTAAGCTTGACTCCCAAGCCTTCCCAAAATCTTTTGATGGCCTTGTTTAGTATTTTACAAGGGTACAGTAGAAGTGGAGCCGCAGGTCGCGTGGCCTCACATGTAAAACTGTCCTCATCCCCGCCAAAGAGGGACAATAACGCAGGAAGCACAGGGCTCCCTATCCAAGAGCTTGCAGAAAAAGCAGGGCCAAGGAAATTTCCCTCGCTCTCCTTGCCCTGTACAAGCACAGCCTCCCAGTCCTCAGGGCTGACAGTCTGGCACTTAAAACCCTAGGGAAAATTGTGGCTTTTAGTAAATGAACAGTCCTTGAAGTTTTCCTTCAGGAGAGCAGGTACTATTTAAAGCTCTGCAGTAACAGAATGCTAATGCCCAGGAACAGCAGGAGCATGAAAGTACGCTGCAGTGCATGACAGGACCCTAATTAATCAAGCTACTCCCTGCCCTGGCTGCAGTCAACGCATTTTCTCTAATTGAGTTCAGTGCCACATGGATGAATATAGTCCAATTAGGATTAGAGTTCTAGAAGTTTATAGATTCTGAGAACTAGAAGATAGCCTAGGGCCATTAAATTCCAAAGCCTATTCCATGCACATCAACAATTCCCTCCTTTATGTGTGGCCTAGCCACAAGCCTCAACCTTCTTGGATAAGACCCATTAGTACAAGGATTGAAAGGCCCCAGGTTGTACCCAATGTGGAGACAGTTCTCAGTTAATCTACACAGTAGTACTCTGGGTAGAGAGTCCAGACATTTAAATGCAACAGGGAAGATACAACCAAGGTTTGCAGCTAGAGTTAAGAAAGGGCATTACATGACAAAGGAGAATTGGGTGGGGATTTGGATAAGGAAGAAGTATGAAGCAAGGCAGCAGGGATGAGGTGAGATGGTCTAGAACCAAGTTTTCCACCACTGGGGAAAACACTACTCTGAGATGCCCACTAGTCCCACAGTGCACTGCAAGCCAGGAAGAAATTTTCAGGGGTCCAACCCATCCCAACAGTGGTACTCAAGAGAAACACAAAATATTGTTTAGTTACTAAGTGATCTACTACTAAGTGATTGAGAGTCAATCCTGGTGATTACTAAGTGATTACTAAGTGATTACTAAGTGATTGAGAGTCAATCCTGGTCTGACTTGCCCACCACTTGAGTCTTTAGGAATAGGGGCTTACCCAAAATGGAGTGACTTCATAGTTCTCAAAGCACTCTCAATGTTACAAACACTTGGCAAACTCAACGCTGAGCTACTTTCTTTTAAAGTTAGGGTAGTTAGAACCTTGCATCTTATTCAAGAAGGTTGACATACAGCAATTCCAGACCCCAAGCATTTTAGAACATGAAGCAATATCAATCCAACTATTATAAGTAAATATATCACAGTCTAAGTATTCTAGAGGGTTGATGAGACATGCAGCCTCTAACAGAAAGTAGCACAACACCTGTTCCAGTACAATTTCTTTTCCACTTGTCTCCTTTAAGGATCATTCTAAATGTCACCACATATAAACTTTCTTGATTATCTCAATGGAACTGTGCTTACAGAATTCCCAAATGCAGCCCCAACTCCAGCTCTAAAACCCATCACTGCATTTCTGCTGAGACCCTGCTTCCCCAGGACTGTTCCCAGCCCAAGACCCAGAATGACTGGGATGCAGAGGGCAGATCCATTCCTAGATTCCAACACTAGACATGTTTGAATATTGCTGACTAGGAGGATTTTTTCTGTGAAGGTTTTGGGGAATTCTGCAAAGCACAGTTTGCATTATTTTGATTTTTAAAATGCATTCGTTTAATAGAAATAGATATACTTCTTTGATGACCTGGATGCCATAATCTGCATAATGCAGAAATATTCACACAAAATAGGTATACCTTTTAGACCATTTTTCTCCCGGCCCATTACTCTGCAGGGGTAATTTGAGTAGGCATTGATGATGATAAACATCACAGTTTAGAAGATGTTAAACCAAGCTTATCAAAGCTCACATGGAGAAATAAATTAGGCAAACTGAAGTAATTGAGTTAATGAAGTTTGTTTCTAAACATCCAGATCAATTAAGCTCTAAGCACATACTGGGATACCTGCTCCATAAGACAGTGAAGGACTGCCATATAAATGACAGGGACTGGGAATACTAATTGAGAACATCTAGAAATAAAGATAATGGAATCTCTCAATGTTTTGCCATTAGAGAGCTGCATGCTAGCAAAATCAAGGGCAGGTAGTAATGCATCCATGTTTATCTTCCTTAGCAAGGACCTTATGCATTCCAGTGTTCAGAAGGTCTGGTACTGGGAAAATGGCCAGCCTTCCAGAAAAAAGCTTTCCATGAGGAAACAGGCCTAAGTGAGGTGGTGTGGTTTCCATGGAAATGTGGAGATCCCAGGCACTAGAGGTTAGGAAACTGGGGAGAATTCTAGTCCTGCTGCCACTGTGCTTCCTGTTGCTGAACCCTGGTTTTCCTCATCTGTAGAATGAGAGCTCTAGACTAGATCATTCTTACATCCCTTGAATCTCTCAAGCTGTCGGTGTTAAGCCAGTTCTTTCTCCTGGCTGGCGGGAGAACTGTAGAACTGTGTATCTACACTGCGTGACTGTGTGATGAGTAAGCCCTCACAAATGCATGTGGAAAGACCAAAGGTCAGAGGGGAGAACTAGGCAGCCCTTCCCAACGCTGCCCTATCCTGAATCTGGATGGTTTGACATATCCTTCAGCCTTCTTTGGTTATGTGTTCTATATTGCTCTGAAATTAACTCTGAATGCTCTTTGCTGTGGTGGTGGTAAGTGCAGAAGTCTCACCAGGCACATCTCTGAAACAACTGATTCTTACAGTTAGTTGTCTGAGTGTGTCTGACCCACCGACAGACCCAGGCTGAAGATGCAGTGCCCTTCCACTTCCACTCTCTCCTCATCCCTTGCTATCAGACACACATACCCCCATTCTCAAGACTTCTTAGAAATGAGTGGTAATGTTGCTAAGTGGTCTCAAGTGTTTTAGAAACATGTATTCCTTGAGACATTTTCTTTAGTAACACAATATGTGCTCTCTATATGTATTACACAACCTACACAAAATAGGTATTAAAATCATAACTATACAGGAATGGAAATAGAGATTTTAATTTCTCTGCCACATCCCTGAGTTTCATCCTGTAATCCACCTGAACGCATAATCAATGTACAACATAAGGCTTACATTCTTGGATTTAGCATCAGCCTGATTTTGGATTGAACCTTGACTTTCTCAACTGAAGACAAGGTAGCTAAACATCAATTTCCTCAACTATAAAATCATAGTATATTTCCTTATAGTATTATCATAGCTATTTTCATCTAGACATCTTCCATATTCCTCTTCAAATTTTAACAATTATATCTCATTTAATTCATTCATGTATTATCTAGTCTATAAATATTACTGAGCACTATTTGCACATTAAATGTTACTCTAATTGATGAGAGAACAGCCAGGACAAATGCAGTCAAAGTGTTTTCCTTCCAAGAGTTTGTGTCCTAGTGGGAGAAGCAAAGATTAAACAAAAATGTATTATCTTACTCCAAGAAATGAACACTAGCATTATCAACATGCAAAAATGAGATAGGGAGTAGTATGAGTGAAAGCAGGGGCTATTGTAGGTTTGGGACCCAGATGTCCCACTGAGAACTGACTTGTGGCTACTTTCCTGCATGGAACCAGGAGAAAAGCCGTCTAACGGTACAGAGGAAGAGCACCCAATCAGAGGAATGCTAACATGCAGCTTCATAGGCAGATGGAACATTCTAGTACCACTAGGAAGCCAATGTAGTCCAAATGAGAAACACAAGGAGTAACCAGATGATCTTAGACACTGAAGTGAGTTCCAGACTTTGAATTTTATTCAGAGAAGTATGGGGAACTGCAGGAGAGCCAATTAGCAGGACTTTGCAAACTCAAGTTCCATACCACCAGGTTCAAGTTTCGCTTGTCTCAGCTATGCTTCCCTAGAGGCCTGGGGGTGCTAAGTGAGGCTTGTATTTTTTTCTGAATGCCTGGTTGCATCCTCAGATGGTTTTGTGTATTGATAATCCTAAATAACTGGTGCTGATGAGTCAGGCCCGCAGCACAGACTAGCAGATAGGCACACAGAATGCTTCCACCTGGCAGGGCTCAAGTCTAGAATGACAACATGAGGTTTCCAAAAGCTCTGAAGCGACCTTCACTCACTCAGACATTTCTCTCTGTGACTGTTCTCTGGTTTATGAGGTGTTTGCAGTACAAAAGCTTGCAATCACCACCTGTATGGGAAAATGTATCACAGTCGATGCAATGTGGATGTGATCTAACTGCAAGGTCTTACCCTACTATTTAGGTAAGTAAAAATTTTGTATTCAAATGTCTAAGACTAATTTTTCTATCTCTTGTGAGCTTTCCGTTGACACTTGGCCATATAGAAACCCAGTGGCTATATGGGAATCAGAATGCTGAAGAGTTTGGGGCACAAGACTAACTAATTATATATAATTTGGATTCTCCAAAGATGCATTGGTCCACTGTGTAAGAACTTCAATGTAGGAAGCACACATTAAAGGATAGAGGCCAGTTAGCAGCTTCTTAGGGTGGCAATGTTGGCACTGGTAAGAGGTTGGGATACACCTGTGGTGAAGGTGGAGCTATCAGATTTAATTCATGCAAAGTATAAAGGAAAAAAGTAAATTAATATAAACTTGGATATTTGTGCATGATTTTCTGAGGAAATGGTGATAATACTTATTCAGATAAGAAAGAATGCAATATAGCAGGTTGGAGTGAATAGAGACGTATTTTTTTATGTCTGAAACATAATAAATTTAAGATGCTGATTGGGCATCTCAGGCAGTTCAGTATTTGGGTTTTTTTTAAGATTTATTTATTTATTATCAAAAAGACAGATTTACAAAGAGAAGGAAAGACAGAGAGAAAGATCTGACATCCGCTGGTTCACTCCCCAAATGGCCACAGTGGCCATAGCTGATCTGATCTGAAGCCAGGGGCCAGGAGCATCTTCCATGTCTCCTACACAGATGCAAGGTCCCAAAGCTTTGGGCCATCCTCTTTTGCTTTCTCTGGCCATAAGCAGGGAGCTTGATCAGAAGTGGAGCCTCCAGGACATGAACCAGTGCCCATACAGGATACCAGCATTCGGAAGTAGAGAATTAGCCAATTGGGTCACCACTCTGCCCCCTCCTCGCTCTCCCTTACTCCCCCAGTACCACATGCCCAGTATTGTGTTTTACGCTCAAAGGGAGGGGATATTGGCACTAAAAGCAGACTTCTGGACATTCTTCTAGATTGAATTGTTGATCCCAGCAATTCCCCCTCTTGTCAGTCATGGGGCATTTATTCTTGGGATGACTTTCTCTCCCTTCTGCACTTCGTGGACATTTTCTAGCCAACTGGATGTGATTTTCTTATGACCAATCAGAAACTTTAGATGTTACTGACTTGCTTCAGTTACTGAAGTTCTATTCTCCACTAATAGAATAAGCCCGAGATAAGGGCTACTCCTCCAATATGGGTCCTGAAATGAGAAGACGGTGGGGCTGAGCACAGTCAAGCTGAGATGAATCAAAGTAACTGACCGTCTTCATGAAATATTAACAAGAAATAGATATTTGCTGTAATACATTAGTAGGTGTATGTGAGAGTGTTTATTATCTCAGCAAAGTCTAACTAGCATAGAAATTAGTTACAGAAGTCCCACCTTTCTAAAACTTAAAATATGAGATCTTAACTTCAGGATCAGATATCAAAGTTACAGATAGAGAAGGAGAAGACCTGCATTTCCATAGAGGTAAGGCTGCTTCGTGCAACATTCAGCCCCCTTGGAGAACCCTTGCATATCCATCATGTATGGAGTCTTCCCTGTAAAACCTCAGGAAGCATTCCTTCCATTGTCCGCTGTCTCCCTCCCTACCAGGTTGTTTAAATGGTTATTCTCTTTGCAAACAGACCATAACTCTCAAATCACTTGATTTCTATTGCAAATTGAGAATAATTGCACCAGAATCCAGTGACCATGCTTTTTGGGTAGCTCAAAGAAAATTTCATAATTCAGAATTAATTAGGCAATGAGAGAGAACACGAGGCATATTTTGGTGTATTAATTTATGTCAAGTTCAAACTCATTCCATCTCTGCTGCCCAGTGTGAATAATTATGCCATTAATCCAAGGCAGGAGGAAAGCTATTGTGACTGCAACACATTTCTAACGCAAATAAAGAAAAATGTCACTTCTCCTCAACTAATACTCTGACTAGGTCTACATAATAATGATAGTTTTATTTATTTATAGGACATAAATTCCCTGCAGCTCAATAAACTAAAGATAAGCAAAAATGCTGGTTAAGAGGAAAAACAGAATTTTTCCAGCTAATTCTAAAACAAAGAATTGGTAGGGGGAAATATTGAAGACAAGAAGCTGAAAACAAAACTAGAAGGAAGCCCATGGTGTGAATTCATTTTCCTCTCCCCTTCAGTCACACAGCATCCCAACAGTAATCTAGAAGTATAGACAGCTATCTGGAAGAGGAGAGTTCCATGAACTTTCAAAAAGAAAAAATATGTATTTATTTATTTTTATTGGAAAGGCAGCTATACAGTGAAGAGGAGAGACAAGAAAGGAAGATCTTCCATCCACTGATTCACTCACTCCCCAAGTGACTGTAACGACCAGAGCTGAGTTGATCCAAAGCCAGGAGCCAAGACCTTCTTCCAGGTCTTCCACATGGCTGTGGGGTCCCAAGGCTTTAGGCCATCCTCGACTACTTTCCCAGGCCACAAACAAGGAGCTGGATGGGAAACTGGGCAACCAGGATTAGAACTGGCATCCATATGGGAGCCTGGTGCAAGCAGGACTTTAGCCACTAGGATACCACACTATGAACTTTAATCATTCCTGAACATGACCCCTCATTCCATACATCCTTTGCTGTCAAATAAAAACAGATAGACCATCTCCATTCTCCACTTCTGATACCCCTCCAAGCTCTGCATGTTTTACTGAGCATTGAGGTCTTGGAGGATGTGTGTCTTCTCCTCTGTACCTCTTAGGTTGAATCAGCAATGCACAGTGTGTGTGTGTGTGTGTGTGTGTGTGTGTGTGTGTGTGTGTGTGTGTGTGTACCTTTCTGGCTTCACAGCAGTGAAGAGAGAGAAAAAAGACAAAGGAGTTGACACTGTGGACAAGTAGTTCCCCATTTCCTCTGTTCCCACAAGGAGCAGATTCAGCGCCCACCAGGCAGGCTCCTGGTGCCAGAAGTCACAGAAGCAGTGGGAAACAGACCACCATGCTGACTCCAGGCCTTCTGCCAACATGATGTTGACCTGGGCAACACACAACCCTGCCCATTCCTGCCAACCAGAGCACAAAGGAGAAGCCAAGGCCACAAAATCAGGGGCCACTGATTTGGGAGACAGAGCAAGACATTGTGTTAAAGGCTCCACAACTCAGCACAGAGTCTAGGACTCAAGAGAGCCTGAGCTGGTGTTGCCGTGAAAGCACTGCTCCTACTCTGTCTTGCTTGACCTGAGAAAGTCAGTTTATGTCATTGAGCTTTTTTGTTCCCTACATGTAAAGTAGCAATAATGTTATATTATGAAGACAAACTACCTTGGTAGACCAGAACTTTTTTTAATGGCAATGATTTCACACATTCCAAGTTAATAATTAATTCATATCCTCATTCATCATTAAGCAGCCCTTATGTACTTCACATGAAAGTTTCAGCAAGAAATAGAACAGTCTCTGGATATGATTCTTGCTTCTTCTTTAGGGGAGGGTGGGCACCAGGCACACGTAGAATTGAGCAGCAAGCTCTGGGGTAGTAAAGGTCCTAAAGAAAAGCAATTCAAGCTGAGGGCCCAGGGAGCATGGAGCTGCACTTAGAGGAGGGATTAGGAGAGTCTCCTTTGAGGAGGCGATATTTGAGTAGATACATGGAGGAAGTGAAGGGAGGACAAAAGGTCTGCAATAGAATGTTCGAGAAACATTACCGGGGCAGAATGCCAAGGACTGGCAAGGAGGCCACATAGCTGGAAAGGAGCGAGGGGTGGGAGAATGGAGGAGGAAAGGTTAAAGAGGCTGTAGGGAAGCCCTTGATTTTCATTCTGCTGTTGTTGTAGGGTTTGGAACGTGAGTGGTGTAATCTGACTTGCATCTCATTGTTTGGGTGAGGAAGGCGGAGAAGAAGAGGCAGAGGGTTTAGGACATCGCTGCTGGACCAGAAGGAAGATGGCGAGGTTTGGACTAGGAGGGCTGTGTTGAGAATGTAGCTTGAAAGGCAGAGCTAACAGGAATTACCAGTGAATTGGGTGGAGGCTCTGGGAAGGGGGTCAGAAATGAATCAGAGGCTTTGGGTCTCTGCAGCTAACTAGATGGCAGCAGCAGGGAGGGCAAGAGCAGAGGGAGCAGACTTGGGAGGGAGCAAATAAAAAATATCTGTTTTTCACATAGTCCCATTTGTTATGTCTTTTGCACATATTGAGAGAGTTGAACAGGCCGTTTGGAGCTGCACAGAAAAATCAGGAGTAGATAAGAGTTCTATCCAGCTTTGCACATCAGCCCATAAATTATAGAAAACACATGCACACTCTTGGAGATCACTACGGAGGCGTGTGAACCTGAGGAGTAAGGGACTAACTGCTTCCTCCTCTGGATTGATCTTCTATTCAATAAATTAGGAAAATATGCGAATTCTTCTAGCAGTCCCGTAAGCTAGTTTTCCCTGAACAGCGCCCTCGTGTGGACAAGATGCATCTGCTCTGGACTTGATAGTCTAGAAGGTGAAAGAACTTAATACAGACACCAGAGGGCGCCATGCAGACAGCTCAGGGGTGCAGGAAAACTTACAAGGTGGTGATTTTCGCGAGTTTCTGGGGCTCTGGCCTTCCCACGCTCCCTAAAGCACAAATCAGCGATCCTGCAGACAAGAAGCGCAGCTCCCAGGTCATTGCCTAGGTCAGGGGGATCGTGAACAAGACTGGATTGTTCCAAGGAATAGGCCAAATGCACATCGGAGGAGGGAAAAAAAAGGAGAGGAGAAAGCGGAAAAGAAGAAAGCAGAAGGCAAAATGGTAACTTTATTGTTTTACTGGAAAAACTCGGCAGGTAAAAGGGTAAGGTTGTCAGCAATGGGTTCTCAGCATGAGCCTCCAGGTGTGCTGTGCTGAGAAGAAAGGATCTCGAGAAGCCCTCAGACAGACCCAGGCCCAAGGCCACTCTAAAAACAGTCTCTAGCAACTGTCAACATAACCTAGAAAATACAGAAACCGTTCCAGATTAAAGAGGGAAAGGCAATAAAATGCATGTGTGATCTTGAGTTTTCTTCTGTTACAAGGGACATTATTGGAACAATTGGAGAAATATTCATAAGGCCATATAATAATACCATAGCAATGTCAAGTTTTAGAAGGATTGTCTTTGAGAGCTGGTGCTGTGGCTCAACGGGCTGATTCTTTGTCTGCAGGAGCCAGCATCCTATATGGGTGCCAATTCATGCCCTGGCTGCTCTGCTTTCTGATCCAACTCCCTGCTTATGGCCTAGAAAAGCAGTGGAGGATGGCTCGAGTCCTTGGGCCTCTGTTCCCATGTGGGAGACAGTAAAAGCTCCAAGGTCCAGGCTTCAGATTGGCTCAGTTCTGGCCATTGCAACCAGTTGGAGAGTGGACAATATCTCTCTCTCTTTTTCTCCTCTCCGCTCTGTGATTTTTGTCTTTCCAATGAAAACTTTTAAAAATATTTAACAATGAAAGATTATTTTTTTCTTTCCATGAAAGACATAATGAGAGAGAAAAAGAGTGATCAAGACACAGATAGGCAAATACCCAAAT
The DNA here is from genome assembly GCF_017591425.1 of Ochotona curzoniae. Classification (NCBI taxonomy): domain Eukaryota; kingdom Metazoa; phylum Chordata; class Mammalia; order Lagomorpha; family Ochotonidae; genus Ochotona; species Ochotona curzoniae. The sequence goes on from NW_024467122.1 coordinate 38,774,569, forward strand.
CCCCATAGCAACTGTGGCTGAACTGGGCCCAAGCCAGAGTCAGGGATCCCACCTGGGTCTCCCATTTGGGTAGCAAGAATCCAGGTGCTTGGGCCCTCAGGTGCTTCCTTGCAGGCACCTGAGGAGGAAGCTGACTTGGAAGTGGAGATAGGCACTTTGACTATTTTTTTTTTTATTTTTATTTTTCCCATATTGTTTTCTTCATGTTTAAAGGGGGGGATTAAGGGAGAAAGCCGACCCAATTTCCCACCCTCCTAGGTCCCGGATGTAGGGTATGCTCTGAGGTTCTTGCTCAAGTGGTTTTGATATTTCAACAGTTATGAATCGCTGCCAATCTTGCCACTTCAAGCACTATGAGGTCCTTGAAGAATCCATTGATTGACATAGTCCATCATAGAGTCTCTGTTTGCCCTGTATTTCACTGCCCAGATATAGCTGAGATGGTTGGTTGATTTGTTCTGTCTTCTCTCTTTTCTTGGTTAGGGTTCTGAGTCCAGCATTTTGATTGGGGAGATCTCCAAAGAAACTTTGTCTGAGGTGTTCTCAAACCAGATTCTTCTATGTGCTAGCAAGTACAGGGCCCAGCACAGTCCATAGCCCCGATCAGCTGGTGGTTGCAATTGCTGGGTTGGTTCTGTTTTCAGCCCCAACTTCCACTGGAACCAATGGGTGTTGCAGTCCAGCCTGGTTCTGCCCAGCACATACTCAGCCCTCGCATAAACCAGTGAGAGCTGCAGCCTAGTTGGAGCGACCCACAATAACCCCCACCAGGCCCGCCTCCTACCCTGGTTTGCCAGTATGTGTAGCAGTAGTCCAGTCTGTCCCACACCCCATTCCACCCCAGCCACTGTCCTAGTTTTATGCCCTCCTGTGGAAGTGGTAACCCAAGAGGGAGGATAGCACTATTTCCCTCCCACGCCTCTCCCACTCCCAGATTATGCACTCTCCAGATTGTTCTGTGGTTTGACTTGACAGAACTAGCCCCCAGTGCCAGCTTCTTCCAGCTGATGCTGTGGCTAAGCCCAAACAACCCTCACCCGCTCTGATTTTGTTTGCACCAGTAGGAATAATCAGCCCAGCCTGGCTTTTCCCTGATCTAGTCCACATGAGGCACACAGGCGTTGTAGCCCTGCCTAGTCTGGTCTGCCGCCATCCCAGCCCATGCTCTCCTGCGGAAGTAGCTGTCCTGCAAAGGAACCCTCCCTTATTCCCCTGCCAGCTTTGCCCCCTCCTTTCCTTGTTCTCATGCTTGCTGGTTGGGCACTGCGGTCCCTTCCGGTACAGGCAACCTCACCTTGGCATTCCGTAGTGTGCACTAGTCTTTGTTGCGACCGAACCCGGTTCGACCCACACTGTTCTGGTGCCTGGATTTGCCAGTGGATGACATGGACAGATTCAGCCTGGTCTTCCCCCGACCCCTGCCAATTGTATGCCAGTGGGTAACTTTCCAATGGCCTGTTCTGGGCTGTTTCCTAACATGTTTCTTGTGCTTACCTGCCAGGTCTGTGTCCTGCCAGAGGAGTTGCCCAGGCTCCTCCATCAGAACCTCTCCCAATGTCAGTGGGTCCATGAGCCAGCCCTACTCAGTCCACCTCCTGTCATAGCAGGAACAGTGGCTTTTCCTGACTGGCCTTCAACCCAAACTGGTCCTTGCTATTGGATGTTTCAGCACAGCCATGGTTTGTCCATACCCACATATGGCTCACACATGGCTCAGTAGGGGTTTGAGACCTTGCCTAGTCCATCGCACATCTATCCTGGTCTTCCAGGACACCAGAGGGTGTTAGGGTCTGGCCCAGTTCGGTGCATCCAATCCCAGTCCACACTTGTGACAAGGGAAACTACAACCATTTCCAGATCAGAATGCAGGCCCCACCCAGGTCACAGGCTCCACCCAGGTCACACGCCCCTTGGTGGGAACCTCAACCCAGCTAGGGTAGTCCCCTTAGCTCCCCAACCGGGCCTGTTCCCAGCCATAGATCACATGCATGCCAGTGGTTGCTCTGACTTAGCTTGGCACAGCCCCTCACCTGTCCTGACCTCTGCCTTAGACACTGTGGCTTAGCGTTCCTGGCTCATGCAGACCAGTAGGTGCAAGAGCCTAGCGCGGCATGACCTGTGCTTTGTCCTGGTCTCTAGTTTTGCTTGTGGGCTAAGGATTGCTCAGTCCTGCCTGATCTACCCTGTTCCATTGCCAATTGACACATTTGCCAGCTGTTGGAGCTACTTAGCCCAGCTTGTCCAACCCCCAGGTCTAGACCACATGTTCACCAGCGGGAGCTTTGACTTGCCAGGGGAGTTTCCCAAGTGCCTCCACTTAATCCACTCCCAGACCCAGTTCTCATAAATGCCATTGGGTTTAGGCCAGTGCCCGGCGGTAGTCTGACCTTCCATTTGGCCTTGTATGAGCTGGTGAACGTTGTAGCCCGGCACACCCCACACCCTATTCAGGATGCACATTCGGGTGCTGCTGCCCTGACCAGTCCAGACTATTGGGGGTTCCTTTACCTGTGATTGATGGCAGGCTCCTTGGTCACACCTAGCTTAGTCCATCACCACCACAACTCTTGAGATAAACAGTGGGGCTAGAGTTTTCACAGGATGTGGCCCACACATCCCTCACAGATTTTGCCCCTGAACCGAGGCACTTTGTAAGGGATATGTCTGTCCCTAGCAACAGGTTAATCTCCAGGGCCACAACACCTTTCTCCACACTCTTAACCAAAAGGCCGAGAAGCAATCCCTTTCTCACAATAAGAATTTTTGATTTTTGTAATTGAACTGCATTTTTTTTTAGGAAAAACTGATTTTTGAAAAATATTTGGAAGAATTTAAGTGCAAAAGGGCAGTGTGTGTACAGATTATCTTTATTGGAGCATGCAATTATAGAAAATACTGACACCTAGAATATTGATAAGAAATATAGAAAAATTCTTTATATCAATCTTGCAACTTTCCTGTAATTCTGAATTATGTCAAATTGAAATAATCCTTTTTAAATTGGCTCTGCCTTTTTCTTCACTCTGAATTGTTACCCATCCAACACCTATGATTCTTTAACTTCCAGTCAAGTTACTTTTCTTGGTCTATCCTAACTACCTCTCTTTCATTGAATACCTCAACAGCAGCAAAAACACAGCAGCAAAAACACAGCAAGTCTTTTAATGATGCAATCTTTAAAACTTTACCTTTTCAGCATTCCTTTTAGCCAAACTTGTATTTAACAATTTTACCAATAAGATTTTTAAAAAGAGAAAATATAATAAGGATAGGAAAAGGAAATAGTCCATTATCACAGATGACATGAGTACCTGAGAGAACTAAAAAATTTTTTACAAAATATAAATTATTCTTAATAATAGTACACAAGAATGAATACCTATACCACAACCAGTTAAATATGTATATTTTTTAAAAGGAAAAAATACATATTTTTAATATTTATTTTATTTTTATTAGAAAGTGAATATACAGAGAGGAGGAAAGACAGAGGAGATCTGCTGTTCAGTGATTCACACCCCAAGCAGCTACAATAGCCAGAACTGACCGATCTGAAGCCAAGAGCCAGGAGCCTCTTCCAGGTCTCCCAAATGGGTGCAGGGTCCCAAGATTTGGGCTGTCCTCAACTGCCTTCCAGGCCACAAGCAGAGAGATGGATGGGAAGTGGATCTACTGGGATTAGAACTAGTGCCCGTATGGGATCCTGACGCGTGCAAGGTGAGGACTTTAGCCCTAGGCTATTGTGCTAGGCTCCTAAAATATGTATATTTTTAAAAGGTAATATAATAGTGATGAAAATTACAGCAATCCTAGCACTAACAAAAATCTGTGAAACATATAGAGTAGAATGATAGTTCATAAAGAACATAAAAGAAGACATAATCAGTTCAATGCGTAAGCTTCATTGATGGATAATGATCTACACATTGTCTAGATTGAACCAGTTCATCACCTTCTTTCCCTGGTAAACCCAAGGTTGGAGAAATAGAAACACAGATGTCTTTCACCCAATTTGTTTGCATGTAGCCAGAGCTTTTGGTTCTGGCCAGTGGGAGTAGATGGAAATCTGAAATGGTCTCTACTTGGTAATTTCGTTTCTCTATTTTGCCATTTGCAGGGGATGTCAGCCCTCTTGATTCTCCCTTATTGCCTGGATGGCTGCAACCATCTGAAGATGAGGACTCAAGAAGCAAAACAGTGGAATGCAGCAGGCTCAGACAGAGCCTCCGAGGAAAAGCATTGTGCAGCGGCTGCGGCATCCCCAGGCTGCTCCCACAGGGCTGCTTGTCATGCACAAAATAGAAGCTGTTACTGCGTGCCCTGCCATGAATCAGGGACCTCTTACTGGAATCTCAAACATTGCAGCATGTCAAAGGAAAGAACACTGCATTTTTTCAAAGATGATCATTCTCCTAAAATTAATTCATCAACTCAAGAGGACAGGTGTAGTGATCTCGATCTGATTCAAAAGCCTTACAGCTGCAAGTTTGTGGAGTTGTATGAAGCCACTAACAGCAGGCAGCTACATGCAGGGCTGGGCTCTCTGAGGCTTGTGGGGGAATCGGCTCAGACACAGAGGCGGTGTGCCGTCCTCCTGCATTCCCCCTCTCCTCCCCACGGCCCCGGTTGCGGTTCAGTTGGACTGCAGGACAGCTCATCCCCGGCAGAGGGCTTGACTCCCAACCCCTGCCCCCTCCCCACCCACAGTTACACTCTGACTTGAGGTGAAGCAGGATGCTGGGGAGGTTCTTTCCTTTGGGAAAATTTTACTTGGGGCATCCCAGTAGATCCAAGAGTGCCTAAGCAATACAAATGGACATAGAGGGGAAGCCTGGCTTGCTTAGCTACCAGAAAACAGGAAGAGATTTGGGTTGTTTGTTCTTAAAGAAATCACTTCAAAAGTTCTGGTCACTCTGGACAACCACAGCACACTAACTGCCAGTCCCAGAGTGGAGATTCTCTGCAAGTGGTCACAAGCAGGACCTTTTCCCCCGAGCCTTGTGTCCTCTCCTGGGGCCCTGACTCACCCTCCCCACCACCTAGCCTGGTGCAGCCTGGGTTGCTCCTGTCAGCAGCTCTGTGCTGGGTGTCACAAAGCCACCCCCTTCTCCAGCGCGCTGCGCAAATGAGTATTAGTCCCTGTGACACAAGACGATGCTGTGTACCCTGTGAAGTCCTTATAGCATGCCAAGCTTTCCATGTTGTAGGCCTACAGGTTGACAATGCCTCTACCTGTTTTCCCCGGCAATAAATTTCAGTGTCCCAGCAGCAAAGCAATTCTATCTGCACTGTGTAAGCCTCTGGAATGGTTAGTGAACAAATGCTTTAATTTCTCAATCACAACCTTTCTACCATGAGCTGAGCTCAGAGAGCTGTGCCATTTCCTTCTCCCTCTCGCCCTCCTTCCCTGCTTGTCACCTTGTAGCATTCTCTGGCCCACAATTGCTGCTCCATCTTGAAGCTTTCCAAGGGGTGGCTTTGGTCTGCTTCCTGGTTTCTACAAAGTAACCTTTCTCACCAGCTTCTTTTGTCTTCTAGCTTCAACTTCAGGAATTTTAATCTAGCTTTTTCACACGTGGACACGCTTCCCTTTCCACTTTACCCTTAAAAACCCAATTCCCCCAATCTCCTCTTTAGAGGTTGTTTTGGCTTCTTTTCCTGCCACCTCCACACCTTCAACTCTCCCTCAAGCGCATACTACATGGTCTGGGTACAATCACAGAGGAAGACAAAATTATAGGTGTAAGAATTTTTATAGCAGCATGTTCATAAAATAGTGAAGAATTCATTTAATCTAAATGGCCCAAACAATGGCCTGAAAAATTGGACAATAGACACAATCAATAACAGGAAAATGATTCTGCAAGAGGCCAAGGACAGCCTGTATCTAAGTCACTCAGGAAACTTCTAGAATATCTGACATCTGAGTACGGATCCCAGCTCCCAAAGCAGAGCACCAAGGAGTCGAATCTTTATTTTAACAGGGTATCCAGTGATTCTTAATGCACACTGACATTGAAAAGAAACTGTGGGATAATAACAGAGTCTTTAACCAAGACTAACAACTCACTAGAGCTTAACTAACTTTCCTATAATGCTCCCCTCCCCCTTTCCCCACCCTGACCCCTCCACTGCCTTGAAAGGCGTACAGGAAAACAAAAATGAGAGAAAGCATTTGACCAAGTAGTTGAGACAACCACCAACCCCCCAGCATGTTCAGGTTCAAGCCTCGGGTCCACTCTCAATTACAGAGAATGCTAACGTGCACCTTGGGAAGCAGCCAGGAATGGTTCCAGTGGTTGGGTCCCTGTTGTCTGTGGGGGAGGCCTAGATTGTGATACTGGCCCTTGGCTTCTGCCTGGCCATGCCACGGCCATATGATCCTATGGGAAGTGACTCTGTGGGTGAGCTTTCTTTACTTCTCAAACTGACAGATAACTAAGTACCTGCTTCTAAAGAAAACAAGTGTGGGAGAGGACACTCCCACTCCTCCACTTGCTGGACAGCTAAGTGGCTGCCCCAAGCACCTCTTAGTACAAAGTCAGGAACATTATCAACTTTACAGAAAATTAGTCAAGTGGTCTCCAAAGAAACCTCATCTCTAGAAGTGTTTATCATCATTAGTCATCAAATGATGACTAATCAAAACCACAATCATTCACACTCACTAGGATGGCTGAATTTTTTTAAAAAGTCAAGGAAACAGTGGTGCTGGCAAGAGTGGAAAAATTAGACTGTGCATTGCTTTGGGAATGCATAATAATGTACCTGCTGTGGCAAAAAAAAAAAAAGATGGTTTCTCAATAATTTAAACAGAATAATCAAAAGACCCACCAATCTCTACTCCTGAGTATATACCCACTAGAATTAAAAACATTCAGCAGGGCTGGCATTGTGATACAGCAGGGGAAGCCACCTGCAATTCTAGCACTCCACATTAGGTTACCGATTAGAGTCCCATTTACTCCATTTTCAACCCTGCTCTTTCCTCCCGTGCCTACGAAGGCCATGGAGGATGGCCCAAGTCCTTGGGCCCTGGCCACCCACATGGGAGACCTGAGATGCTTCTCAGTCCTAACTCCAGCCTGAACCATCACCAGCTAGTGTCACCATCTGTCTGGGCAGCAAATCAGTAGATGAAGGAGTCTGTCTCCATCTCTTTCAGTAACTACGCCTTTCAAACAGACATTTAAATAATGCTTATATTCAAATGTTCTAGCAACATTATGCACAATATCACTGAGTGGCTATGTTTACCAACTGATAAATAGATAAACATAATACAGAATATTCAAGCAATGGAATAATATACAATCATAAAAAGGAGTAAAGTTTTATTCATGACACAACACAGATGAACCTTGGAAACAATAAGCTTGGCTAAAAAAATGAAACACAAAGGATAGTATACTTAATGATTCCATTTATATTAAACATCCAGAATAAGTAAATCATAAAGATAGAAAGCCAGTTTAAGCCCAGGATGGTAGCTTAGCGGCTAAAGTCCTCACCTTGCACACACCAGAATCCCATATGGGCGCCAGTTCTAATCCCAGCGACCCTGTTTCCCACCCAGCTCCCTGCTTGTGGCCTGGGAAAGCAGTAGAGGACAGCCCAGGCCTTGGGACTCCATACCCATGTGGGAGACCTGGAAGAAGGTCTTGGCTCCTGGCTTTAGATCAGCTCAACTCCAGCCATTGTGGCCACTTAGGGAGTAAATGAATCACCAGACAGAAGATCTTCCTCTCTGTCTCTTCTCCCTATATCTGCCTTTCCAATAAAAGTAAATAAGTCTTCAAAAACAAAAGCCAGCTTGTATCTTCTAGAAACAGAGAATAATGGGTAATAATTGTGAAACAAATACATATTTTCCTCTTGAGGTAATTAAAATATCTTAAATTTATAGAGAGGTGATGGTTCCAAAACACTGTAAATGCATTAAATGCCACTGGCTTGTGTTTTTTAAACATAATTCATGATTAATTATAATGTCACATAACATTTACTTAAGAAAAACTCAAGGTCCCCCAAAAGCATTTTGTGAAAGTGACATTCAAGAGTACTGGGATTTTTCCAGCATATTCTGTTCGGATGGAGGACAGAAAAGATAGCTCAGTCTTGTAGCCTTGAGTCTGATGTGTCCACAGGGCATCCCTAAACGACCATGCCGGAAGCCAGAGTTCCCAGTCTGGAGCTGGGCAGAGAGGTCTGGATGGGAGCTTAGATCTCAGGCCACCAGTCTGCAAGCAGAAATTTCATCTGCACCTTTCAGTGAGGGAGTCTCAGAACCCCAGCACAAATAAAGTACAGGCCCCAATAGAAAAATCCCATCATCAGTCCTAGAGAAGTCCTCTCACCCATGGGGCCTTTACTCATTGTTTTTAATGAAAGCGGAGTGTGGTATAAAATTCTCACCTATGACTTACACTTTGCCGAAACTACCCACAGGCTCCTCTTCATCACCCTTCATCTCTGTGTCCCTCTGTGCCTGGTGAAGTGTGAAGGAGGGAGAGAGGTCTCCCTCCCATTTACCAGCATTGATCCAAAGTCTTTGTGGTGGGCTTATTGGCAAGCCCATGTGGCATGCATATGACGCAAGATGAGACATTACACCGTGGCTGAAATAAAGCCAAGTCATACATGCTCCAGATCTCTAGAAATTTTGAAAAAGAAAGAGGGGGGAGAGAGCGAGAAAGTGAGCTCTCATTAGCTGGTGCACCACCCAACCTCCCACAAACTCAGGGATGCATGGGGACAAAACCAGGAACTGAAACTTCACCCTGGTCTCCCACGCGAGTAGCAAGAGTGACTTGAGCCATTATTGCTGACTACCAGAGTGTGTACGAGTCAGAATCTAGTCAGGAGTTGGAGACAGGAAGCCAGCTTGGGCACACTTATGTGTGCAACTCTATCTCCAGGCCAAATGCCAACCACGCTGTCCAGATGTTTTCTAATGCTTCCTTGGCACAAATACTGGGACACAACCAATACTTCCAATAAAAAGTTTTATTTATTTTTATTGGAAAGGCAGCTATATAGAGAGGAGGAGAGACAGAAAGAGCTGCCATCCACTGGTCCACTCCCCAAGTGGCTCCAGTGACCACAGATGAGCTGATCCAAAGCCAGGAGCCAGGGTCCCAAGGCTTTGGGCCATCCTTGACTGCTTTCCCAGGCCACAATCAGAGGAACTGGATGAGAATTGGAGCACCGGGACACAAACCAGCATTCATATGGAATCCTGGTGGATGCAAGATGAGGATTTCAGTCACTAGGCTACCATGCCTTGCCCTACAATCACACTTTTAAAAATACGGTGAACTTCAGTCATTATTTAATCAGGATGAGAACTATAAGGGTGCTCATTATTCATTCATACTTTCATATTCAAGTATTCATTCATGAAAGTAGTCATTCTTTTGATATTTATATGTTGAAATGATTGACAACTTTTAGCAGAGTATTTAACACGATGATCATTTAGATTCCACCTAATTTTTGTTCTGGGACCCAGTGCAATGGCTCTTTTGGCTAATCCACTGCCTCCAAGTGCTGGGATCCCATTTGGGTCCCAGTTCATGTCTCAGATACTCCACTCCCCATCCATCTCTCTGCTTATGGCATGGGAAGGCAGTAGAAGATAGCGCAAAGCTTTGGAACTCTGCACCTGTGTGAAAGACCCAGAAGAAGCTCCTGGCTCCTGGCTTTGGATCAGTTTAGCTCCAGCCATTGTGGCCACTTGGGGAGTGAACCAGCGGATGGAAGATCTTTCTTTGTCTCTCCTACTCTCTATAGATCTACCTTTCCAATAAATAAATAAACTCTTAAAAAATAATAATAATTTTTGTTCCAGTTGTTAAGCTGTTTAATACATGACAAGTATCTGCAGGACAGTTTCCTAACCCAAATAACAGATTGAGTTTTATGTGACAACAAAGAATGCCACAGAACAAAATGACAGTTATCGCTTGGGTCAATGTGCAGTGAAAACAAAATGTGACATGGATAAGACTTGAAATAATGTCATAAAAGAAATGGAAAATTGAAGACTAATCCAAGGATCAGAAATTCTTGAAAGATTAAATGAAACTTTAAGTTTAGGGTGACATTTAGCATAGTGGTTAAGATACCAGTTGGAACACCAAGAGCCCACCTCATGTAGGAGTCACAGTCCAGCTTCCAATTCCAGCTTCCTGCTGAAATGGATCCTTGGAGACAGCAAATGATGGCACAAGTACTTGAGTTCCAACCACTCATGTGAGAGATCCCAGATTGAGTGCCAGGCTCCTGGTTGCAGCCTGGCTCAGCTCTGGCTGGTTCACCCATTTGGGGGAGTGAACTGACAAATGGAAGACCTCTCTTTCTCTGTCTCTCCATCTCTTCTTCCCTCCCTCCCTTTCAAATGCATTCCTAACATTTTTAAAAGATGGCTTATTTTGATGCAAACCATTTTTGAAACCAATACAACACATATTTATAAACTTCTTAAAGAACTTTAATTTTCATGGACACTTTGGCACCAAAGTAAAATTTTCTTTTAGTTTCACTCCCCATGAACTTTTGAAGTATGTCTATAGCATTCCTCACCTCAAAACAAGAGGATCCATTGGGACATAAGAGTTGTGCAAATATACCTGAAGGACTAGCATATGGAGGCAAAATTATAAGACTAGAATCTATAAAATATGCCTCCTTTATTTGTTCGATTAACAATGGAGAAATTGAGTTCACCAGCATCTGCCTGCTTAGGGCTTGATCGCCCTAAGCCTCAGACTACTGTAAAATTCTCTAATCTGAGATTTTCCATATGTCACACTCTTGGGCACACACCTTATCTCATGTAACCATTTTAACAGTACTACATCCAGCATTTCTAAAACTTGTTTTAGTTGTTAGTGAGAGAGAGAGAGAAAATCCATCCACTGGTTCACTGCCTGAACACCCACTGTAGTTGGAGCTGAGCTGGGCTGAAACCAGGAGCCAAGGAGTCCAGGTCTCCCTCCTGAGTGTCAGGGACCCAAAGCCCTAAGGCATCATCTACAGCCTCTCAGGGAACACATTAGCAGGAAGCTGGATCAGAAGCAACAAGGGAGCTCAAACCTCAATAGTGTGATAAGGACTATGGGCATCCTGCATGGCAGTTTAACCTGTTATGCCATAAAGCTTGCCCCAACCATCATTTTTAATATACAGAAATGGCTCAAGGAGTTTAAATAATTTAGCTTAAGTCACAGCATTAGTTAGAGGTCAAGTAAATTTTCAAGGTTAATCAATTTGCTGCCTAAATCTATCTCTTATCAAAGGAACTTATTGCTTTGGGGAATAGATTGTTCTAGAAGTCTAATTTTGTTTGTGGTGCCTGTTGGCATGCAGATATTTTTCACTGAGTAAAATGTAGTAATCTTTTCCTCAGTGGTGTGTGCTTTTGATATCTGTTTTCTGCAGAGAAAACACCATCCTCTGGAAAGCATAACAATAGGATGACTCCTTCCAGCATCAGCAACTAGTTCATGCAGCGAAAATGTGGATTAGAAACAAGACATTGTAGGGGCCAGTTTGATGGCTCAGCTGGCTAATCCTCCCCCTCCAAGTGCTTGGATCCCATATAGGTGCCGATTCATGCTCTGGCTGCTCCACTTCCTATCCAGATCCCTACTTATGACCTGAAAAAGCAGTAGAAGATGACTTTAGGACCCTGCACCCACATGGGAGACCTGGAGGAAGCTCCTGGCTCCTGGCTTCAAATTGGCTCAGCTTCAGCCATTGCAGCCATTTGGGAAGTGAACCAGCAGATGCAAAATTTTTCTCTCTGTCTCTCTTTCTCTCTGTATCTCTGCCTTTCCAATAAAACAAATAAATAATAAATCTTTAAAAAAAGAAACACATTGTGATGGAGAGAAGAGAGCTAACAAAACAGAGAGATAAGAGGCAGAAGCCTTTGATCTTGTCACCTTAATGCCAAAAGATGACCCCTCCTTTTTCAAGCACAAAGTTCAAGTTCCTAGAAGAATAACAAAAAAGAGAACACATGGCCACAGAGAAGGTGCACTTTTAGACATCTCTCCTGGAAACTTTTATCACTGGCTTTCTTTGGTGAGGTCTGCGTTGTATGAAGCCCCTACTCTCAGAGTCAGATGTGGTTAATTTGCGCTCTGAGAAAAAGTTGGGGGGTTTTAGTAAATAAAAAGAGCTGGATATTGAGCAGGCAACCAGAAATGTCAGTCACAAATAGCCTCTCCATTTCAAAAATCAGAACAGTGAATTTGACCACCTTCTCCACAGACAGGGACCGGGAAAATATTTGAGGATGCTTGGAGAGGAAGCTCAGAAAAACTCATGCCTAAGGCAGATAAGAAAAGGCTCTGCAAGGAAATCGTATCCTTCTAATTTGCAATGAGGATATAAGTGGACATTGCTAGAGCTTGTAGCTTGAAGAGACATTTCGGGGCAGCTGCCTTCTCACCAGGGAGGGGCTTCTCATAACAAGCACCGTGTTAGTGCACAGGAAGAGGTTCACCCACCTCACCCCAGGAAGTCCATGGGTGGGGTGACAGTTGAAGAGTTAGTGGGAAAAACCGCCACCTCTCCTTTGGTTCTTTTACGTGACACCCTAAACATCTACAGACTCCTGAGGCCTCTCAGCCAGTGACAGAAAATCGGCTCTGGGACCACAAGGTGTTTTTCAAAAGGCCTAGAGGATGACACAGATATTCTTGGCCTGCTTGCCTGGGGAGAGTGAACTATGCATAAGGAGACTGTGATGGAGGCACTGCCCCTTGAAATCTTGAGTAACAGAGCCAAGCAAGGGTGAGCTGCCTGATCCTCAGGCCTCTTTAACTCAGCACCTCCTCCATCATTTCATGGGCGTCACACCTGCCCTTCTTGACCTGGCCTCATCACCCCCAGCTTCTGGAAAGCCTTCTTTTGAGACTTTTTCCTTTCCACCTGACTCCAACAGCCAGTAAGGAGATATCCCACACTCAACTCAAGTGACTTTGGACTGCATATCTGACTGAGGCCTTGGAGGTTAGGAAAGGTCAGGCCTTGTGTTTGCCACCAGTGGTGGACAGTGAGAAGTGGGCAGCCTCATCTTCTTGCTTGTGTAGGTTCTAAATTCTCATTGGTCCTTGCTGTAGTTCTCCTTCCCAGTTGTCCATATTGTCAAAAGCCAAAACAGTAGAAAATAAAGAGCCTTGGTTCCCAGCTAGTGCAACAACTCCAGTTAAAGCATCATGAGTGAAGACTGGGCCCTGAGCTAAACTATGGGCAGTCTAGACTGTACCACTCACCAAGATAGTAATTCCTCCATTCTGCTTGAATGAAATAACTGCCCAGAGTTAAACCTTCCATTTCCACGTGTATTATATAAAAGCTTCCCCCCAGGGGCTGATGCTGCAATGTTGCTGTACATTGGCATCCCTAAATCAGCACACAACAATAAAAAGTTTCAGTTTGCAAGAAATAGCCTCTCTAGCTTTGTAAAACCCATAGTAGTTTCTGTTAGAGCACAGCTGTGGCTACAATGACAGTAAAGGAATCAGCCGCTCTTGAGACACAGTGAACCCCAGGAGGGTAATTTGTGGTCATAGTCGTTAAAAGCAAGGTTGTGGTTATTGACTAAACAGAATGAGTTCTCAGCAAGTCATCCCCTCAATAGTTTGTATTTTTCTCTATGACACATTTTCAAAAGACTATTTTACTATTTTTTTAAATTTACTTATTTTTATTGGAAAGGCAGATTTACAAAGAAAAGGAGAAGCAGAGAGAACTTCAGTCCGCTGGTTCACTCCCCAAATTGCCACAATAACCAGAGCTGAGCCAATCCAAAGCCAAGAGCCAGGAGCTTTGTCCAGGTCTTCCACATGTGTACAGGATCCTAAGGCTTTGGGTTATCCTCTGCTGCTTTCTCAGACCATAAGTAGGAAGCTGGATGAGAAATGAAGCAGTTAAGACATGAGCCAGCATCCATATGGGATCCCAGTGGTTGCAGCTGTAAGACTGGCCATTTGAGCCATCACGCTGGGCCCAGATTATCTTACTCTTCTTAAATTTAGAGCACTGAAAAAGGTATCAAGGTTAATTATGAGAACTAATCCAGGCCACATTGCAGTTTCTGCCATCCACATAGAAACTGTAGCACCAAGGATCATCACACACTATAACCCTATCCACCATGTTCCTACCACCTCCCTGTTGCACATTTCCCTGAGGGTATCACTTGTGCCCACCTTCCATCTGGCCAGAGTTTGGGGAGGAGGAATGATATCAGCTGATAGTATTGGTATGGGACCTCGGGCATGTGTCTTACTATACATGTCATGCTATTTGATCAAAGGGGAATGAATGGAACTCCCACAAAAAAGCTGTAGTCAGTGGAATTCCTACAGATAAAGTTTACTCTTTGTATAAAAAAGCAGCGCTGGGGATGCACAAATGATTTCCACTTCAGGAATGCCATTTTCCTTAATGCTGGAAGACTGACGTGACTTACAGGGTGATGTACAGAGCCTTACCCCGGACAATGAAGAGTGGACTAAAAAGGGGTTATGCAATGGAAATACCATCCCACAATTACCAGGAATCCCAATTCCACTTCCCACCCCATTTTTCTTTCCTTTTTTAAAAAAAAAATTTTTTTAATTTATTTTTACTTGAAAGACAATCAGATTTACAGGGAAAAAGAGATACAGAGAGAAAGATCTTCCATCCGTTGGCTCACTCTCCAAATGGCCACAAGAGCTGGAGCTGAGCCCATCCAAAGCCAGGATCCAAGAATCAAGAACTTCCTCCAGGTCTCCCACATGGATGCAGGGTCCCCAGGCTTTGGGTCATCTAATACCACTTTCCCAGGCCATAAGTAGGGGGCTGGATTGGAAGCAGAGCAGGCGGGACACAAACCAGTACCTATATGGAATCCCATTTAGATGAGGATTTAGCCATTCAGACATCACTGCAGGCCCTGTTTTTCTTTCTTTAAAAATAAGTGGAAATGGGCCCGGCAGCATGGCCTAGCAGCTAAAGTCCTCGTCTTGAACTTGAACACGCCGGAATCCCATATGGGCACTGGTTCTAACCCCAGCAGCTCCACTTCCCATCCAGCTCCCTGCGTGTGACCTGGGAAAGCAGTCGAGGATGGCCCAGAAGCTTTGGGACTCCTCACCCATGTGGGAGACCCGGAAGAAGTTCCTGGATCCTGGCTTCGGATCGGCATGGCATCAGCCATTGTGCTCACTTGGGGAGTGAATCATTGGACAGAGTATCTTCCTCTCTGTATATCTGACTTTGACTTTCCAATAAATGAATAAATCTTTAAAAAAATAAATGGAAATAAGGTATATATTCTTGGTATAAACCTAATTTAGTCATTTTGTATTTTGTACGTTGTTGAACTAATTTTAAGAGTTGGCATGTTGAATTTCCTCTGGTGTGTGCGTGTGCGTGTGTGTGTGTGTGTGTGTGTGTGTGTGTGCATCATGAATAAGACTGACCTATAAATTCCCTATATTACTCTGTTCTTTGTACCCCAGTTATGCCAAACTTATAAACCAAGATGCATGATGTTAACTTCTTTTTCTCATTACAGCAGTGTTTGTAGAGAATGAAAAGCTCTTTTTTTCTTTAAATTTCAGTAGAAATTCATCTTTGTGCCATCTAGGTCAGTTCTCTACGTGGAAAAATGTTTTAGTACTGATGTAATCTCTTGGTTGTTCTAGTGTTGCTCAAGTTTGCAATTTTATCTTGAGTTGGTGTCAGGTAGTGATGTTTCTATTTTGTCTGAAATTTCTACTTTTCCACATCGTCTAGATGACATTCTTGACATTCTGGAATCCTCTGAAGCCTTTGTGAAAATATTACTTTTTAACTTTCTGAGATTAGATTAGAAAATGACATCTCACTTTTTCTTGATTAGCTTATCCAGAAGTTGATCAATGTTATTGGCCTTTTCAAATATTCTTTGCCTGATAAATCCCTCAACTGCATGTTGGCCTGTTATTTCATTAACTTCTGATATTGCATGCCATCCTCCTACTTTGTTGAACTTCCCTGACTTGTTATCAGTCCAATAACTTCAATTTTTGTGATTTATGATTTCTAGTACTGTATTATTTCCTCTACCTGCATTTGCTGCATTTCACAATTCTTAAAAACTATTGCTATTATTATCCAGTTAAAATATATTCTATTTTTGTAAATTTTATCTTGACTTATAGATTATTTTTAAATGAGTTTCTTCTATTGTAGCATTTTGGGGATTTTCTAGTTATTGTATTGATTTCTGCCTTAATTAGGCTGTCAGCAGAAAACAAGATTTGCTTTATGACCCAGAAAAATGATCAATTTGGGCAAATGTTTTTGTGAATACTAATAAAAATGTATATTCTGTAGTGGATGGGTGCAGTGTTCCAGAACTACTAGGTCTAGTTAGTCAAGTGCTCTATTTAAGTCATCTTAATTGTGCCAATTCCAGAGATAATAGTGGATTTATGAAGCTCCTTGGAGTTCTTTCCATTTTTGTGATATATATATATTTTATGGCTTTGTAAATTTGATGCATTAAAATTTAAAGGTGCTACATCTTCCTGATTAATGGAACTTTTTATTTTTGCAAAATGATCCTACTTCTCTTTACATGGGCTTTTGTCTTCAAGTGTTTTTCCTGGCATTAATATACCCATAATTATTTCCTTTAGGATACCATAAATATAATTTAAATTCCAGTTCTTTTACTTTCAACTTAGTAAACCTAATGCACAGGAAACATATTAAGCTTTATTTCCATGGCTGTTGTGAAATTCTTTTACTTCTAACTGGAAGGTTGAGAATGCTTGCATTTAAAATAGTTTTGAGTATTTGGGTTTTTTAAATAAATTTTTTTATTTTTATTTGAGAGGTAGGGTTACAGAGAAAAGAGAGACAGATGGAGAGAAATCTTCCATTTGCTGCTTCACTCCCCAAATGACCATAATGGAAGGAGCTGGGCCAATTCAAAGCCAGGAGCTTCTTCTGAATCTTCCACGTGGCTGTGGGGTCCCAAGGCTTGGGGCCATCATTTGCTGCTTTCCTAGGCCATAAACAGGAAGCTGGATTGGAATTTGAATCAGCACCTCAGACAAAAGCTTAGCCTGTTAAGACACAGAGCTACACTGGCCCTTGAGGGTTTTTTTTGTTTTGTTTTGTTTTTTTTAGTCTACTTTTGGTTGACACTTTGCTTTTGTCCAAGTTGTTATGTAAGGATGTTTGTTTTAAAGATATTTGTTCATTGTAAAATAGTTGGACTGCCAGCCTCCTATATCAGAGTACCAGTTGGAGTCTTGTCTCTCAACTACTGATATAATGTGCCTGGAAAGGCAATGGAGGATGGACCAAATACATGGGACCCTACCAAGCACATAGGAGACTTACATGGAATTCCTGGCTCCTAGCTCTGACCTAGCCCTGAACTGACTGCTGTTGCCATTTGGAGAGCAAATCAAGAGGTTCAAGATCTCTCTCTGTTTCTCTCCTTCTCTCTCTGTCACTTTGCCTTCCCAATTTTTTAAGATTTAAAATTTTTTAAGATTTGGGTTTTCAGTTAAGTTTATAGGAAAATGGAGAGAAACATACAGAAAGTTCACATTGTAACCCCACATCTATATAGCCTCCCCCATACCAATATGCCCCTCTAATGGTGCATTTATTATAATTGATAAATCTATACTGATACATTTCATCACCCAAACTCTGGAATTTACATGAGGGCTCACCCTTGGAGTGGTGTATCCTGTGGATTTAGATGAGGATATAACACCATGTATCCACCATTGAAGTGTTACACAAAGCAGTTTCACTGCCCTAAAAACCCTCTCTCCTCTTCCTATTCATCTCCCCACCCTCCGTCTGTGGCAACCATTGATCCTTCTACTGTCTCCACAGGTTGTCCTTTTCCAGAATCTCATATACTCAGATTCATAACGGAAGTGGCTTTTTCACAATGGCAATAAACATTTTCGGTTCTAACATGTCTTTATGTGTTTTGATAATAGTTTTCTCTCTGTCTTCCTTTCGTTTCTTTCCTTTGCCATGTTCTGCTTTGCTTTTCTTCCTCTTCCTTCTTACCTTTACTTTGATGGTGGCTTTTACCTTTCTCTTTCTGTACCACTAACTTGGAAGCCTCCCACTGCTTGTATTCTATTGGTGGTTACATAAACACAGCTCATTTCCTTATGATCAAACACCAAATTTACTCAACAGATTTATCATCTTTGAAAATACAAGAAATGTAGAAGTTTAATTTATCTTACCCCCAAATTTTTGCATTTACTTCAACTGTGTTTTTATAAACACATTCAGAAACTATGATGAGCATGTGATGGAGGCAATATTCATTTTACTTTAATAGCTTCTAGTTACTGGTTGAGCTTTTTTTCGGTATGGTACTCTAATAATTTCTTATGATCTCTTTTCTAGTTAATAATTTTCTTTTCTACTATCATAAATCTACAATCAAATCCATTCTACTAGCTTTAACTTTACATTTTTTCATTTTATATGTTTGTAAGCTCTATTTGAATCTTTCTCAAATCCATCTGAGGCTTCGTATGTTCCTGTTCCCTTTGGTTATTACCCAGTTTACATAACAACACACATCGCATCATTCCAAAATCTCAAGCACCTGTCCATCACTTCCCTAAGTCTGTATCTTCTTCCTGTCAGCCACGATGCCCTTTCTTGTAATCCTCCACGTTTTCTTCACACACACTTTGTTATTCTGAGATGATTTACATTCTTAGAAGTCTTAGAAGATTGTAGAATTCTTAGAAGATATTCTTAGAAGATTTGCTTGGTAGTAGGAGAGAACAGGAGATGGCAGCATTCTCAAGGTCTGCAATAATGGCACTTTATTCAGAGGAGCCTTGTGATGGTTTGTGCCTTGTGCCTGTGGACAATCAGAACAACTGGCCCATAAAAGCTAAAGCAGTCAATCTCCAGGAAGGCTTCCCATAGTCCTGCTGTTATTTTTCCTTTTGTCTTTTCCACCTGCTTGGTTTGGCACCCCAAGTTCTCTGCTGGGTAGATTTAGTTCTGCTTCACCTGTATACAAAAGAGGAGCCCATGGGGTCTCAGTTTTAAATATGGGGAAGATTTCTTACCTAAGTCTCCATACTGTTTGGACCCATGACCTTGACTTTTTGCTCCCAAGGCTAAGTTTTTCTATTACAAGTTCATCTATGGAAAAACCAACTTGAGTTCCTGACTTCTTACCTCTATTAGTTTCAGAATGAAGTCTAAAATTTAACTGACACTGTCACACTACCTTATCATCTCATTGTTGGATTAAAGGTGGGTTTTTCCCTGAATATTTTAAATTATTACCCTTCAGAGGGTTAGCTCAAATAATCTGGCCTGTTGTTAGTAGATATCAGGCAAAGTATTATTTGTTTTATTCAGTTAGCCAGCTTAATTCAAAATCTGCTGTCAGAGAATTTCTAATGGTCACTGCACTATTTTTTTGCTCACAAGTTCAAAGAAAATAGCTTAATGGCTAAATTTTAGGGAGGTCATGTCCTGGTCAAATATAATATAGATTGGGACTGGTGCTGTGGCACACCAGATAAAGCTGCCACCTACAACCCTGGCATCGCATGTGGGTACCTGTTTGTGCCCCAGCTGCTCCACTTCCAATCTAGCTCCTTACCTAGGAAAAGGAGCAGAAGATAGCCCCAGTGTTTAGGTCCCTTTCACCCACGAGGAAGACATGGATGAAGTTTATGGCTCCCTGGCCCTGGTAGCCATCTGAAGGGTAAACAAGTAGATGGAAGATTTTACTATTTTTCACTCTTCTTCTCTCATCTGCAACTCTTTCAAAATAAATCTTTTTTAAAAAGTTCTATTCATTGAGCAATCTTTGAAAGCATAACAAGATGGTTTTCTTATGAGGCCTGCAGCCAGTTCCTATAAAAGGCTAATATGTCTAGTTGAGCTCTTAGCTGACTTCAGAACCCTGTCTCTGAATTTTAAAACTTCCTTTTTCTGGACTTGGGGGAAAATCTACGGCTGGTGAGGGAGGACACTCCATTTCAGGTAATCAACATTTGCAAGGTAGCAAACAATGGAAATCAGAGGAGAAAAATATATTTGAGGAAGAATTCTGATCCAGAAAAGAGGGAATCAACAATAGAACAAAAAAAATCCAATATCTCCATCTACTTCTTGATCCTCAAGAATAGAAATTCAAATTGTTTTTTCCCTTTCGTGAATTGCTAGCACCTAATAGGAGCTCTGATCTTACCTCCTAGTGTGAAGGTGAGATCCCAGGGATGGGAGACACAGTGATGACACAGTGCTGTAGTAGTGAGCACAGCAAGGTGTTCAGAAGCAAGCATGGAGAACAACATTCAACTTGTCTCGAAAAAGGTCTTTCGTCAGAATGCCCATTAGTCTCATTCTTTGGCCCTGATTGGACAGAATGACCAGAATCTGCTTGGATATCAACACAAGTGAAAATCGTTTTCTTGGAAGATAGTAACACTCACTTGCGTTACAGCTTGCAATTTTCATGTCCATTGTCTCATACGAGCAGCATGTGAGATTGGAAATAATTCAGGGACCGTCTGGTCTGGACCTGTCTGACTCTGTGCCCCTTGGAGACCTGCTCATGCACAAAGAAAGAGTGCAAAGAGAAAAAAAAAAGAACCAGGGAACTATTTACTTATGATTTATATCCAAGGTACCCTATTTGTTATAAAGTTCTGCACAAACTCTGACCTGGAAGCAGTTCTATATTTGCTTCTCTTCCTTAAAGAGCACTAGACTCAGAGAGGCTCATTTGGTGCCTAAAAAATGAAAATAGCTTCTAACCCACAGGCCATAAAGATCATGTTGCTTGTTTAATTTCCAAGTTCAACATTTGCCTAATTTTATCATGCTGCAAACTTTGGAGGGTTGACAGGAATGGTCCAATCCTTCTTCTTATGGTTCTTGAAAAACTGAACGCAGGGGCTTTCTACACCTGGGTCATAGCCAATTATCACACATCACATATCACAGCGTGATGTACACAAGACCAGAGGGCAGATAGGAAATATGATCCTGGAATTCTTAGGCATGAATTAGAGTATCCAAATGCAGCATTTGTTATTAAAGCTGCCCTGAACTTTGAGATAAAGACCCATCAACTTTGCAATCCTATATCGAAACTTCTGATATGATTCAGCAATGCACCTCTAACCTTCTAAATCTACCTCAAACCAAACCATTTGCCACATCCCATGCACACATGATAAGAAGGCTCAGAGTGTGAGGCCCTGAGCAAGATAGTACAAGAAAGAGCCCACCATCCCAGAAGGTTAAGGTATGACCTTCACACCCTGTGGAAACAAAATGCTTTATGGTAGAGAGGTGGCTTTGGTGGCCTAAGTTCCTGGCAAAGTTTTTAAAAAAAAAAAAAAAAAAACCCTGATTGGAGTTGAGAAGTTTTCAGAGTGACCCAAGGTAACATCACAACCTTTGCTCTCTTAAAACTTGCTCCCACACATAAGTGTGGTCAACAGCAATTATTTTTCTGAGTCTGCATTGTTACACTTGCTGCCAGTTTGGTGGGGGTGCACACATTGTTCTCACCCAAGCCCACTTGCCTCTCTTCTACCCTGTAGGCTTCTTTCTACCTAACTCAGAATTTTACCCACTCCAGGGTTTTAATGAATTGTCCCTAGCAATAAGCAGACCCTATTCTTCTACTTTTGTTGTTGTTGATGATGATGACAACTGGGCAGTGATAAGAGCAGGCTGCAAGAAAACATTCTTTGAATGAATGAAACAAAAGCAAAATTCTAAAAACAGTACTGACAGGGCTACTGCTTTTGTATCTGCATGAAGGTTGCCTTATATCAGACTTACTTCATTAAGCATAATGGTTTCCAGGTGGGATCATTTGGTTGCAAATGGCAGAATTTCATATATATACACATACATGCTTACCTATGTATCTATTGATCTTGTATTTTGCATGAAGGTTGCCTTATATCAGAGAGAATTTGTCCTTTTGGGATTGACTTATTTCATTGAGCATAATGATCTCTAGTTGGGACTGTTTGGTTGCAAATGGTAGAAATTCATTCTTTTCAATGAATGAATGAATACTACTTTTTGTAGTATTCCATGGAATAGATGTACCACTGTTTCTTAATCCACTGGTTTTTTTTTTGATGGGCATTTGGGTTATTTCTGTATCTTTGCTATTGTAGACTGTGCTGCTATAAATATAAGATTACAGATCCCTTTAAAAAAAAAAAAGAATATTCTAGTGAATACCAAAACTCCAGAAAGCTCATAGAGGTTTATCTCTCCTCTAGAGATTTTCCACTCCTCATCTGTCTCCTGTTCCCCACCCTTTCTACCACAGTGGGAAATAGAAGTATAACATTTTCTCCACTTGGTATATACTCTGAGTTCTTCCTTACTAATTTCCCTTCAAAATAATTTTTATGTCATCTTAACGCCCTCAAAATGATTATTAGACACCATCCTGATAGGAATACAGAGAGAACTCCCAAATGAGACAGGAATTTCTGATCAGTAACACAGCTGGGTCCCCAGCTAGGGCCAGGTTCAGACCCTTTGTACCTATCAGTCCTGATTTTACCATAACTTACATGAGTGATCAGGCTCAGGGGAATCAAGTTACAACAGCAGACTCAGATGACATGATGAGTGCAGAAATGTCTGGTCATTGTGTCATTCGTTTTTACCTACAAGGAGTGATCCACCCACTTACAACAGGGACTACATGGGTTTCGGTGAGAAGCTAAGGACCAAGGGAACTTTCTTTCAGGGAACAGATTGACATTTTCCAACATATTGGAGGAAGAAATCAAGGGCATAAAGAATGTAATCAAAAGATGTGGTTGTGGCTTACACAGACTCCTTGATCATTATTGGTAACCACAAAAGTACCTCTCTCTTTTAAGTGAACCAGAGTTAAACATCAAAGACATAAATGAAAACTTTTATTCCTCAGCACCTCCTTAAGTCTTCCACAGGGTTCTTGAAGAATATAAAAATGATGAAGTTTGTAGAGCTTGTGATGAGGTCACAAGCTTTGTAAAAAGCCCTCTATATTCCAGTCCTTCTCTTGACACCCACACAATCTCTCATTTGAGCTGAATGATGCGGGATAAATCCCTTACTTTCTCCATGTCTTGAATGTTTAATCTATGAAATAGAGGAAATATCAGATGCTAACTCAGGTGTTGAACTGAGAATCTATGATTAGTCATTATGAAAATCAACTGGCATTATAATGCTGGGCATCATTTTCTCATTTGTTCAACATGTGGATTAATTTTTCTTATTTTCCAGATGGTCTTTATGGTTCATTTTTTTCTTAGGCACACGTTCTTGAGATTAAAAGTTACAGATTTTTTTTTTGCCATCTTTTAGCTAAGCCCTCATTTGTCAAATATGGGAAGATAACTTAATCCCTCCACTGAGTCTTTTTCTGAGTAGTGTTCTTTCTTATAGAGGCGCCTGGATCAAGTTAATCTTGCCTGCATACCCGTCACCTTAGTTAGTTTCCCTTTCCTGTAAAATTTTATTATTGTTTCTAGATTTAGCATGAGTTTCTTACAGGGCTTGGTTATTTGACTAGTTGTTGAAAAAAAAATTTAATTCTCCTTGGGGTCAACATGGTGCTGGCTCAACAATCTAATTCTCAACCTACAAGTGCTGGCACTCCACATGAGTGCCAGTTCATGTCCCTACTGCTCTACTTCCTATCCTGCTCTCTGCTTTTAACCTAGGAAAGCAGTGGAGGATGGCCCAAGTCCTTGGAACTCTACACCCATGTGGGAAACCTGGAAAAGGCTCCAGGCTCCTGGATTGTGCCTTTGGATCAGCTCAGCTCCAGCCACTGTGGTTGCTTGGGGAGTGAATCAACTGATGAAAGCTCTTTCTTTCTCTCCTCTCAGTAAATCTGCCTTCTCAATAAAAATAACTAAATCTTTTTAAAAAAATTCTTTAACTCCCAATTCTTTCCATTCTCAGGCTAATGAACTTACCATGTCAAAAATAACTCTGTTCAGGATCTCAACTCCCAAAGAAATATAAAGGTGAAGGGATGAGGCTGGTAGGGAAGGACAGAACTGAAGACCTGAGGACCTTGTGTCTCCCTCTAACATCTCTTCAATGTGTGAGGAGTTGATGACTTCACAAGATGCTAAAACAGGACAATTAATAGTCATGGTGATTCAAGAAATCTAGCAACTCACAGGGCTGGTCAACCCGAGGAGAGGCTGATCAAAACCCAGATGTATTCTAGCTGAAAGGCAACACAATGACCCTCAAGACACCAACCAGATACAGATTGCAGAGAGACATCTTTCTCTGGTTCCAGTCTTTGCAGAAAGTAAGTTGGGCTGTCCAGACCCAACTAAATAAAAATAAAAGAACAGAAACTTCAGTGCTCACACAAACAAGGATTGTGGACATTGCAAGTACGACTTGGAAAAGTCATTAAACAAGTGGATGATTTTCCATTGTGCAAGCAGTGAGCAATCCCTGGGCTAGGGAGAGAAAAAGTGTGATTTCCAAAGTTATTGATTATAATATTGAGAATTGCAAGTTTTTGAAAAAATTACAAATAATACAAAGAAACAATGAAGTATGATACATTCACAAGGGTGGAAAAGAAATTTATCATGAAACATCCTCGAGAGGCCAGACATTGGATATACTAGATAAATATTTTAAGTAGAATCTCTTGAAAATTCCCAAAATGTTAAAAGAAACAAAGGGAAAGAACTCAACGAAGTCAGTGATCGTGAATGAAAGTGTAGAGAATGTCCATAAAGAGGAATTATATTTATGGAGTTGAAATGTACAATAATTAGAATGGGAATTTCACTAATGTGGCTCAACAGCAGACTTTAGCAAGCACAGGAAAACGTGAGTGACATTTCAAAGCTAAGCAGGTCAATCTGGAGACAGAAAGGAAGCAAATGAATCAAAAATAACAGAGCCTAAGAAACCTGAGGGGACTTTTTCAAGAATATCGAGCTATAGGGGCCAGCACTGTGCACCAACTGGTTAAGCTGCAGCCTGGGATAATAGAACACCATATGAGCACCAGTTGGAGTCTCATCTGCTCCACTACAAACCCAGCTCCCTGCCTATATGTCCAGGAAGAACAGCAGAAGATGGCCCAAGTACTCAGGCCCCTGAACCCATGTGGGAGATTAAAAAGAAGTTCCAGGCTCTTAGTTTCACATTGACCCAATCCTTGCTATTGCAGACATTAGGAGAGTGAACCAGTGAATGAAACATCTCTCTCTCTCTCTGTGTCCAACTCAATCTTTTAAGTAAATAGGTTTTTTTTTTTTTTTAAATCAGAGTGCTACATTGGCTCAGTGGCTAAATCCTCACCTTGCATGCACCAAAATCCCATATGGGCACCAGTTCATGTCCAACTGCTTTACTTCCCTTTCAGCTCCCTGCTTGTGCCCTGGGAAAGCAGTAGAAGATGGCCCAAAGCTTTGGGACCCTGCACCCATGTGAGAGACCCAGAAGAAACTCCTCACTGCTGCCTTCAGATTGGCTCAGCTGCAGCCATTGCGGCTACTTGAGGAGTAAACCAGCAGACAGATCTTTCTCTCTGTTTCTCTTTAAATCTGCCTTTCCAATTAAAAAAAAATAGTGAAAGTGCCAGAAGGAAAAAGAATAAAAATATTTGAATAAATAATGGCCAAAACTCTCAAAAAATGATAAAATATTTTAATACATCCATCCAAGAAGGTCAACAATTCTCAGGCAGAGCATACTCAAGGAGCCACACTGAGACACATTCTAATCAAACATGAAAACCAATGACAAACAGCAAAGCTTTGAAGCAGTAAGAGAGAAGTTATTCACCATGGACAAGTGGTTCTCAATATGATTGTTAACTGAAACTGAAAATGCTAGAGAGAGTCTTCAAGCAAAAGAACACGAGATGGTAACTTGAAATCAAATGAGCAGAAGATAGATAAATGCACAAGCATTTATTTTTATATGTAACTTCTTTTCTTTCCCATGATTTAAAAGCTAAATGTACCAAACTGTAGTTTAAATAATTATGAACTATGTTGGTTGATAGACAGCATATAAATGTAATTTATTACTTGATTGGTATCTATCCAAACTAAATGTGTTAAAGTTAGGAAATTAACTGTAATCTCCTGGTCATCACTAACAAAGTAACTATAAAAGAAAATACAGTAAAGGAAATGGAAAGGAAGTCAAAATAGTGCCCTAGGAAATCACCCAAACATAAAAGAAGGCACTATTGGGAGACTGAGAAACAAAAAATATCAGAAATACAAAAGATTAGAAAGTAGCAAAGTAGCAAAAGCCCTTCATTACTAGTTGTACATGGGTAAACTTACCAATCAAAGGGCACATTGGAAGTATTACCATACACTGTACACTTTTTCCACAAGATTTGCTTTTGTCTCCAAGGCATAAAGAGATTGAAAATCAAAGAATGAGGGGAAAATATCCCATAAAAGTGGTAACCAAAAAAGAGCTGATTTGGGTGGGCTAACATTAGATAAAATATACTTTAAGTAAAAAATTGTTCAATAGTCGAAAGACATTTGTTGATAAAAAGGCCAATACAACAAAAGGTATAATAAACATACATTTATAATGTACCACACATCAGAACTCCTAAAATATTAAATAAATGTTAATTGATTTGAAAGAAGAAATAGGTAGTTTTATTAAAAAAAAAATAGATGAAAACTTTAACACCCCACTTTCAGATGACAGGCCATCTAGAGAAATAAGGAAATAAAGGACTTGGACAACACAATAATCCAACTAGATTCAATTATTTTTTGGAAGATTTATTGGTTTTTATTGGAAAAAAAGAGGAAAAATAGAAAGATCTTCCATCCACTGGTTCACTCCCCACATGGCCACAGCAGCCAGAGCTCATCTGATCTGAAGCCAGGAGCTGCTTCTGCTGCTTAAAGGGGAGGATTAGCCAATGGCCATCACGCCAGGCCCCAATACAACTAGATCTAACAGACACATATGGAACACTCTGATAGCAACAAAATGCATTTTCTTCCCAGGTGTGTATGAAATATTCTCCAGGATAGATCACATAACATAAGATAATTTTCAGTAAGTTTCAAGAGATGGTAGTAACAAAATTTATCTTGTCCTACCATAGTGGATAAAACTAGAAATCAGCAACGGAAAGAAAGCTGGGAAATTCAAAAACAGGGAAATACATACAAATTAAACAATAGACTTTAATCAGTAAGTTAGAGAAGAGATCATAAAGAAAATTGAAAAACATTTTAGATGAGTAAAAATGAAAATGTAACATCCAAAAGTTCAGAAATGCAGCAAAATCAATGCTCAAAGTGAAACACACAACTGAAAGCATGTGAAGCATCAGATAAGAGTGCAAATCAGCAACACAACTTCACACCTGAAGGGACTAAAAAAAGATCAAACAGCCCAAGCCAGGAAAATGAAATGGTAATGACTAGATCTCATCCAAGCAAAATAAAACCAAACCAAAACATTGGTTTTTCAAAAGATGAAAGAAAAAACTGGCAAGCTGTTAGCTAAGCCAACTAAGATTCATATTACTAAAATCAGAAAGGAGAGATGTTACTACAACCCTAGAGAAATGAAAAGAGTTATGAAAGTAAATGCTCAGCCTCTATACCCCACGTAGGATCTTCTAGATAAAATGGACAAATGTCTACAGGTATAGAAACTACCCAAAGCGACTCAAGCAGAAAAAGATCAGACCATACAACAAGAAGAGACTGAACCAGTCAACAAAAATAAAGATCCCAAGAACAGATGACTTCACTGGTGAATTCTATTTCTTCTTTCTTTTTTATTTCATCGGTGAATTCTATCCAGCATTTAAATAGAATTAGCACCAGTCACATCCAAATTTTTCCACAGAACTGAAGGAGAAGGGACACTTCCTAAAAAATTCTAGGAGGCTAGCAATAAGCTTTCTAGCAAACCAACCCATAACAACAACAAACAACAAAATACAGGCCAATAGCCCTTGTAAGTATGGATGCACTAATCCTAAACTAAATTCTAGCAAATCAAATCTAACAGCACAACAAATTGCTTGTGCCCCAGAACCAAGTGGGATTTATTCCTGGAATGTAAGGGTTGTTTCAATCGAAGAAAATAATCAGCCACATTACACAGTTTTAATAGACTGAAGAGGAAAAGCACCTAATACAGCAGCCACTTAGGTGAGGACTGTGTCTGTGGCAGACTGGGCTGGGCTGGATCACAGCCCCCGATGTTTGCATGAGAGATGGGCCTGGGGTGCAACTGACCAAGCAGATGTATCCAGTTGATGAACCAAATCTGTCACTACACTAGCTGATGCACACAGCAGTCAAGTCTGAGATCAGCCTAGGTAAGATTTTTTTAGGGGATTCTCGAACTAGACTGCTGAACTCAAACCCCAACTACAGGGAGAATCACAAGGGATGTGGTCCGACCTTGGACTGCATGTATCGGGACTGGGTCTCTTCAGTTGCTGATGTCCCATGTAGTGATCAGCACACCCATATGTACATGGGAGACGTGATAGCCAGCTCATCTAGACCAGCAGAGGATGTCAAATGCCTCACCAGACGATGCAAACAGAACAGGCTGGACAACTTTCCAGAACAAGCTTTTTAGCATGTTCCTGGGTCTATGGATGCATTCAAGTGGACTTGGTCAGCCAACACCTCTTGGAAAGATTTTCTCAACCCTGGTGCAATGAAGCTGACAACATCTCAGAATCATCAAAAACCACATAAGTAACACCCCCAGAACATTCTTGCCTACATCGCGGTCTCTAAGATGTTATCAAATGACCGTCCTTGGATGCTGATGTAGTTTGACAGCACGGAGCAGCCTCCTCCTTTTCACCATCCCACCTACCCACATTGTAGACTCTGGAAGAAAAAAAAAGGAACTGACACATTTGTCCCACCCACCTTCCTTCATAACTCTACCCTCCCTACCTTAATCAGAGGCCCACATGGGCATACACCCCTCTCAACTATCGAAACAATATAAAAATAAAATTTTAAAATGTTTCAAAAGAAAGCACCTGGGCTTATCAATGGATGCAGAAAAAAACTATTTGACAAGATTCAAAACCTTTTTTGTGATTAAAAAATTTTAAATCATCAAACTAAAATAGAAGGAAAGTTTTTTAACATCCTCATTGACACTTGCCAAAAACTCAAAATCATCTTCCACAGTGGGAAAAGGCTGAAAGTCTTTCCCTAACCCCAACATCAGGAACAAGACAAGGATGCCCATTTTCACTACTGCTCATCAACAGTGTGCTGAAACACCTGGACAACACAACTGGGCAAAAAAAGAAAAAGCACCAGGCTGTAAATAAAGAAGTAAAGCTATTCATACTTGCAAATGATAGGACTTAACAGAAAATCCTAAAGTATAGTGGAGGTAATTAAATTAAATCTGACAAATGCTAGGACAGGAGATCAATTGTGTTTCTGTAAGCCAGCAATGAACAATAGAGTAAGAAAATTAAGAAAATAACTCCATCTCAAACCATGAAATACATAGATTTAACTTGATACAAAGATCACTTGTCAGCCTTTTGGCTAAGATCCAATGTAAATTGAATCCGAGATGGAAACTTGAGCCATCAAAATCAAACCACTGTGAGCTACTTAGCTGTTCCTTTCACAGAAATGGTCCTAGGTTATCTAGATGCAACGTCCCACTTGCAGCATATTAGCATAGCTCATTAAGTAAACATTTATTCTGCATTGAATAATGCTAGACCTTGCTGTAAGTGTGACTCTGCACAAAAGACAAAGAACACTAAAAAGACAATGATCAACCTTTGACTGCCTAGCTTTCTGACTTCTCGTGGCATGAGCAGTTTAGTAACCTGAACATCCTTAGGGAAATCAGCTCTTCCTGGTTCTCAGCTCAAGTGGTGTGAGTGAAGCTGACCCCAAACTAACCTAAGACACAGGAAAGACCTCAGCTCAAGGAAAACATTGGATTCAATTCCTAGGACCACACCAATTTGTTATTATGGGCCAGGCCATGCCAAGTGCAGGACTTTAATTTTTAAAAAGACAGAGAGGCATACTATCATATTGAAAATTTCTAATTAAAAATGTTTTCTCTGGAGAATCAAGATGGTGGAATACGGTAAGGACACATTTAAACGGACAGAGAAACACTTAATCAGAATGAAGCAGAGAGGACATATTTCAGGAAATAAGAAAGGACAGAACAACAGCAGAGGGGTTCCTGGAGACTGACAGACACAGGAAAGCAGCAGGCACAGCAGTGTGGTGTTGCAGTGACTGAAACTCCAGCACGGCGATCTAAATTCCAACAGCAGCTGGAACTCCACCAGAAACCAGGTGGGAAGGGACTTTCACTGGGAGCTTGGGAGGTGAATCCAGACAAAAAAACTTTCTGTCCTTCTGGTCCGTTTGATTTGATCAGGAGCAGAGACAGAGCAGCAAATATTAGACAGGCAGTGCGATAACAGAGTGGATTTCATAGCCCAGTCAGCACCTAGAGCTGAATTGGGCGCCATTTTGAGTAAGCAGGAAAGGCAAGGGAAAGGATGGAGCATGTACTGAACTGGGAGTGAACTCATTTCTGACTCAGTGAACTGCAACGACGTGGTATTCTACAGGTTCCATCCGGGGCAGGTCTGGGTAGCCCTCAGATCTGAAGCCAGCCTATCAAGAACTGTAGTGTTGGTACATCAGGCGCCATTTTGCGCACTGTGGCAGAAGCTTTGGGACTGCAGGGGGCAACAGTGAACTGCGCATGTGCTGAGCTCACAAGAACTCGCTGAGGTCCCACAGGAAAATAATACCGACTGAGGCATCGTACCAGTCAAAATAGGTCTGTGTGCCACACAAACCTAACGTCCAACAGGTTCTGACAAGATCAGCACCACCAACAACCTAACTATATAGGACACCTGGTGTCTCTCTAAGCCTGGGACCTGCTCCAACCGGAAGAGGGAGAAAGGTTGCAGAGACAATGGTGCAGCCTCAGCAAGGTATCAAGGGAGATGGAGAGTGGCGAGCCAAGAGCTGGGGCTGTGGAGACCACAGTGGAAATCTGACATAAGAACCCAGTCCTGTAACTCGCTGGAGGTTGTGGCCCAAGTGGCTACAAGCAAAAAGTTGTGTACCAACCGCAATAAGTAAAATCGCATTGTAGACCTGTGGGTCACACAGCTTAGAAAACTGTCCCAAGGAGAAGACTCTGCTAACCAGAAGTACAATGATCAAGAGCAAAAGAAGAGACAAAGGCACAATGAATATTACTGAAAACTCCCCTGCAAAGGAGCAAAACCCTATGCCAACCTCAGAGTTAACTGAGGAAGACACCGAGAAAATGGGGGACACAGAATCTACAATGACTTGTAGATCAGGCAGTGGCATCATTTTCTTCAAGAAGGTTTTTGATTTTCATTTCTTCAGCTACACGTTAGTCATTTAATGGCATGTTGTTTAACTTCTTTGTGTTGTTAATTTCTTTTTTTCTCGGATGCTGATATTGTTTTGTGGCTCTTCATTTAAGGGGATGTATAGTAGCTGTGTAATGGAGACTGTCATATCTAGTAAAATGTCATTTAACCTCATGGCATTGTAAATTTCTATTTTTCTTTCTATTGTTGATGTTGTATCATGACTTTTCATTTAAGGGGATGTACAGTAGCTGCGAAATGGAGACGAACAAGCAGATATTAGGATGCAGTGTGGTATGCATTTCTGCTTCCAGACAAAGATGGACTTACAATGAAACTGTTTACTGTATCTTGACAATAGGATTCTGGACTCTCTGCCATTATCCATGCCCACAATGATGGACATATGAGTGATTATGAAGAACTATATGTTAGTAATGATATAGAGGAACTAGGTCGGGGGGAGGGATTTGGGGAGGGGATAAGGGAATATGGAACTATATCATAAAATGATAGCAATAATAATAAAATGTAAAAAGAAAGAGAAAATAAATAAGCAAAATTTTTAAAAAAAAATGTTTTCCCTGAGAAAGAAGCTATTGCATTGAATAGATTGCTAGGTGGATCTGGTGGGTGGTAGCTATGTTTTGTCACTGTCTCATGCATCAACCACTCTCTTGGCCCTTGTAAAACTCTATTCAGATTCCTGGCATTTCTGTCTCTTCCACTAGATGATCAAGGAAGACGACACATTGAAAATATGCTTGGTCCTACAAGTAAAGAAGGATGAAACCATCCATCTGCTGAAGAAATTATCCTGCTACACTCAGCAGTCTTGCAACAAAGGCACTGAAAGTTTCCTTGCCGGAAATTGAGGTGTCTAG
This sequence comes from Ochotona curzoniae, assembly GCF_017591425.1. NCBI lineage: Eukaryota > Metazoa > Chordata > Mammalia > Lagomorpha > Ochotonidae > Ochotona > Ochotona curzoniae. The sequence continues at coordinate 38,806,936 of NW_024467122.1, forward strand.
AGCCTCCATACTTTGACTGGCTGATCTCACATCCTTCAGACCCCACTTGTACACTGGAATTCCTGTTAGAGGTTGGGTCTGAGTCAGTGCTATGACAATGTGGTCACTGGAGTTTTCACACAATCACAAAGAGGACGTCATCAGTCACAGACAACGAGGAGCAACAAGGAGCTTTTCACAAAAATCAACACTAAACAAGCACCACAAAACCAGAGGAAACATGAGGTCACTGAGCCCACCTGCTCCTCTCAATCCCCGAGAGCCAATAAGGAAGTGCACCTGCAGCTAGCTGGGCAGCCTTCCCAAAAAGATTCAGCCACTACTGCTGACCCTCTTCCTGTCCCTCAGGGCAGCGGCAGTGAATGACCACCCAGACCTCACAGTCCTGACCCACCAGAGACACAGACCTCCTGCCCCTCCTATCCTTCCTGCCCCACACAGCACATCTACTGGCAACGTAATGAAGCCCAGTCCAGAACTACTCACATCAGCCACATTTTATCATTTCCTCTTTTCCATCCTCTGCCATGTCCCTACCTGCTCCGGCAGTGTTGGAGCAATCCAGAGCATGCTCACCCAGTGGATGCATATAGCAGGCCAACTCTTTTCTCAGGAGAAATCATCAGGGGACATGAGGTCAAACCCCATTCCTGTCCCTTCATGGCCCTTCTTCACATCTGAGATTACTTTGCTGGGAAGAAGTATGGAGCTTTCCTGATCTGTGAGAACATTGTGCTGACAGCTGCTCATGGCAAGGGAAGGTGAAGACTAGGACATAGTATACTCCGCCAGGAAAAGCTTCAGAAAGACCCCAACTGCTTCCCAAGAAGATTCTATGTTCAAGAGGGTTTAGGAGGAGGTGAAATGGAACAGGGGTGACTTGTGATCATGTTAGCTTAGTGTAATGCACCTTGCTTGCAGAGTGATCAACACTGCCATCCTGAGAACTAGGAACATGTTTTGGCATAGGAAACCAAAGAAAGCAATTCCATAGATCTGTATGTAGTTCAGTGTCCCCGGAGAAACATTGTACAATCACCAACAGTAACAGCATTCCAACGTGACAGCTAAGAGGGAAAGGACACAGAGCCTAGGGCCTGGACCACAATGCCCTAGATTCCAACCTTAGCTGCAGCCCTCCACACACTGTCCCAGCTGCCACCTGCTATTCACAATACCTGGGCTGTGTCCTCTGTGAGTCCACAGCCTCCCTTCCCTCACTCTGCTCTCTGTGCAGCTCTATAAACCTCACCCTGGGGCCATCAGCCATCACAAAGCTGGAAAGTACCCAGCAAGTCATACCTGTAAGAACGGCCATCCCACACCCAGAATACAACCCAGCAAGCCTCACTAATGACATTATGTTAGTGCAGGTAGGAAACCTCCCATGCTCTTGGTCTCCCACATCCAGTGGCTACTCATTCCATTGTGCCTTGCCCCTTGCCTCCTTTCTATACTGATCACTTGACGACAAATATTGCTTCCATCTGAGTTCAGGACCCAGCCTGACCTCCAACTCCCAGTCTGGCCCTTCATCTCCATTCCCTATCATTCTTAGAGTCCTCCAACTCCTGTCCTATGCTCTCCAGATTACATTAGTTTGAGCAGGATCCTGCCACTTAGTCCCCCACCTGGGCTATTCTGAGTCCCACATGGTTCCATTAGAGCCTTGCCACTGTGGAGGTAAGCCTGGCTAAGGCTGTAGCAGAGAAGTGACTCACAGGGACCAGGCCAGGACTAATACCAATCAGACCCTCCTGAACAAGGTGGGTCAAGGTTGGCTGAGTCTCTCTCCAGAACCATTGATCCCAGCTCTCTGCTTCCAGGACCAGTTCAATGCACTCACTTCTCTACTAAGGACCTCCCCAAATCACATGCCAAACTCAGGACACCCTGGCTCCCTGGCCACTCACCAGCTGAACCACTGGCAGCCCATCTCTCTCCACAGGGCTGTGACCCCTGGACTAAACCTCCCTGGTGGACTCCTGAACCAGCAGTAAGTATGGCAAGTACTTTTTCCCATCCAACAATAAATGCTTTCTGAATACTTAGTAGGTGCCAGACACTATGGATTTTTATGTGCACAGAAATAGATCAATCACTGACCCCAGTGAAACTGATGCTGTGCAAGACTTAGCCTTTACCATTGACTTCCAACCATCCCAAGAGCCCTAGATTTATGTCCAAAATCCATGAAATAAAGCAATGTATTTCACTTCATGCATGCCTATGGTTTGTATGAATGCTACTCAGAAATACAGAAACTTGTGGGATTTGGGAATGACTGTAACCATTTACCTCCTGGGTGTGAAGCTACCAACCTCTGCATACACTCATCCCCAGATAATTCTTTTTACCTAGGGACATGACAAAAGGTACAGAAGAAGACTTAATGGGAGCAAATATTTACAATTTATGCATCTAAAGAAGATTAATTTCCATTAATAAAGAAAATAAAGAACATAACGAATCCAAAGACATCAACAATTCAAACCCACCAGTTGATAATGGACAAGGCTTCTGCCACACTGACAGAGTACCATGCTGGCAGAGCAGGCCTTGGAACCCATGCCCATGCTTGGGTCTCAAGAAGGGTGGTGGAAAGGACCCTGAGCAGAAATGCTGCTGTGGGCTAGGGGATACATGCATGTACCTGCATCCTGAAAGGTGGATGGGGCAGTTCACAGACCAGCACACTGCTGTGGCATGACAATGGACCAGGTCTGAGAATCTGTGCATGCACTTGGGTCCCAGCTGAGCAAGCAGGGCTCCAGACCAGCATGCCACCCCACTGAAGTCTTGGCTTGGGAAGACAAGCTCGGAAACCCACTCACATGGGCTCAGGAACTGTAGATCACTCAGGGAAAGAACTATGAGGATGTGAGGAACAGCGGACTGCTGAGGGAATACAAGTAAGAAACAAAGTCTGGGAAACTCACACCAACCAGAACACTGTACTTGCAGGTAAACGAGGAGGTTAATGGAGCAATTTGGAGGACAGAAATCAGAGGAATCCTTGGAGCCAGACCAATGCACCAATTCACATGGCAGAGCTGAGCTGAGCTTGTCAGCATCAACTGCCACAGACAGCCTCCCACTGACATGCATGAAACCTAGGGCTGGGGACCTGTCTGCCAAGCATAGACCACAGTACCAAGAGTGTCAGAACAATGGATGGGTCACATTATACCAGGCCATGACACTAACCAACATGAGAAAGAACTAGGCCTGGGGACACATTCTGTGGGAGGATACATGGGCTCACCCCTGTAGGACTACAATACTCACCAATTTACTCAAGAACTGGGGATGATGATGGAGAGCTGCACATGATCCACAACCTCCTACAACACTTATGAGTACCAGGGTTGGAAACAGGCTGGGCTGGTCTAGGCTGAAGTACTTACCCACAGGTGCACCCAAGAATTGGGTGTGGAGCAGGCCCTGCCACAACATTCACCAGCACACAAAAGACAAGACAGGAGGTCAGACTGTCTCGGGTAAGGACGAGCACCCACTGGCACCTATGATATCTAGATCTGAGAGTGGGCCAGGTAAGAGAGCTTAAGAAACTCCTCTGGTGCACTGTAGAAGCTACTGGTGAGTACAGGCAGAGTATTGGACAAGACGGGAAAGGCCGCTCCACTTGTCAGCAAGTGTGTCAGTTGGCTTTTCAGGGAAGAGAGGACAGACTGGGCAAGGACAGGTCAAACCATAGCACACTGACATGTGCAGAAGTCAGGATGCAGTGCAGGCCATACCAGCCTAGGTTATCGCACCTACCAGTCTGCATGAAAGCCAGAAATGAAGGCAGGGTAGAAGGGTTAGCCTACAGCATCCACTATCAAGGACCAAGATAAGGATTAGGCAATGCCAAGCTGTGTTCAAACAACTCCAGCACATGCAACATCTGTGGCTGGTAGCTGACCAGGTATGGGAACTAAAGGAATGCCCACGCTAGGCTGAGGTTCCCACTGGTGAGCATAAGAGTCAGGAATGGGGATGCACCTGGCTAAATATCCCTGAATCAACCCTCAGCATTGGTGTGTGTGAACTGAGTCTGGGATGTGCAAGACTGGTCTAGGCACCAGCACCCACTGGTTCTTGCAAGAACCAGAGTTTGTATGCTTCAGGCTGGACTATGTCACAGCACCTTCTGATCCACATGAAAGCTGGAACTAGGCATGAGCTTCAAGGGCTGGGCTGTAATGCCGATTCAAGAGAATCACAAGGTGTGAGCTCATCTGGCAAGGCCACAGTGCAATCTGGAAGAGGTTAGCATAGAATTCGGCCATGTCAGGCTGTCACATGCCCACCATTGTGCATCACATCCATGACTGGAAGCTGGTCTACTAAGGGCGATAGGGAAACTCTCCTGTGACAATGCAGCCCTGGCTGGTGAGCATAAGAACCAAAACTGGGGCAGCTCCCCATCATCACCCCTAGTTCTTGAGTAAACCAGTGAGTATTGTAGTCCTACAGGGTTAGGCCCACATATCTCACACAAAATGTGTCCCCAGGCTCCAGTACCCATCAGCATACATGTGAGTCATGTCTGGGGTAGACAAGGCTGGGTCAGTCTGAGGCACCTGAGTGCAGGGGTGAGTGTCAGGATGGTGTGCAGGTCAGACTGAGATGGAATGTAACACTTGCCAGTTACCATTAGGGGTGGGACTAGAGACAGGCCAGGCAGAGTCAGGCTGCAGCACATGCCAGTGAATGCGCAAGTGATACAGACCATGACAGACTGGCTCACAACACTCACTGAGCCTGCAAGATTCATACCAGGAGTATGCCTGTGGAGGAATCAGCTTGGGGCAGACTTGGTGGGGGTAGTTAGGGGATCACTCGAACGAGGTTGTAGATCACACTGGTCTGGGTAAGGGTCAGATCCATGACACACTGAGTTGGGCTGAGAGCCACAGCACCTGTAGTTTGCATAGGATATGGGGTTGAGGACAGAACTGATCATGCAACTACAGTCACCATGTGGGAAACAGTCTGATGCAGGTGACAGACTGAATTGGACCCTCTTCTGGCTGACACATGCAAGAATCAAGTCTGGGGTCATCCCAGGTGAGGTTTCTTGGGAGACTTCCAAACTAGACCATTGAACTCAAAGCTCCAGCCACAGTGAGGATCATAGAATTTGTGATCCGACCCTGGGATGCATGTTTCAGGATTGGGCCTCCTCAATTACTGATGCCTGTGCAGTGGATGACATGCCCAGGAGCATATGGGGGACAACACGGCCAGCTCATTGGGTCTGCAGAGGACATCAGGTCCCATGACGGAAGATGAGGAATACAACAGAGTAGACAAGTCACCTGACTGAGCTTTGGCAGCAAGTGTCAGGGTGAGTGGACACACTGAGATGGACACTGTCAGCCAATGGACCTTGGAAGGATTTTCTCAACCTTGGAGCAATGAAACCAACAGTGTCTCAGAACTATCAAAACTACTCAAGCAATACCCTTGGAACATTCTTCTCCACATCACGGTTTCTAAGATGACATCAAGTGGACATCCCCCATCCCTGAGCACTGACTTGGTAAGGCAGATGGGAGCAACTCCTTCCTTCCAGATGTTCCTTTCCCCAAATACAGGACAAAAAGGAACAAAAGGAATATTGAAAACATTTTACCACCTACCTTCCCTGTAATCAATCAACCCTACCCCAAACAAAAGTGCTCACAGCTATGCATCCTTGTCAACTATATACACAACTGAAAAATTATAATGTTTTTTAAAAGTTTTTAATTGTAGTTTGCCAAATGTTACAAAAGAGAAATGAATAAAGGTGTAAATGGATACATTTTTTTAAAACTGAAATGCAAATGAACCATAAACTAATGAAAGACATGTGCAGTATTACTAGCCACAGGGATATGAAAAACAAAACCACAATGGCATTCTATCTCTGTTATTTGGAATGGCTAAGATCAAAAGGCAACAGGTGAAAAGTGGAGAACAGGCAACAATTCAACACTGTTGGTAGAAATGAGAATTGGGACAGTCACCATGCAGAGCAGGATGTAGGCTCCTCAATGAATTGTTGAAATACCATATGATCCTCCTATCTTACTTCTGGCTGTGTATCCAAAATGAAAAGAAACTTGCATACGGCAGAGACATACTTGGACTCCAATACACTGCACTGTTCCCAATATTCAAGCCAAGAAATCATTCTACAAGTGTCTCACTAAAAGGTTGCATTTAGACAGCATGATATATATTTATACACACAAACACACAAACACATACACACACACACTCAGTGGAATATTAGTCATGAAAAAAGAATGAAATTCTGACACATGCAACATGCATGGAACTGTATATTAACTAAAAGAATCCAGACATAGAAAGAAAAACGTCAAATGATTTCTCTCATACATGAATCAAAAACGGTGATTACCAGCGATCAGGCACAGAGATCTGATATGGATGAGAAATTGCAGTGGTGTGAACAGAAAGGTTCTTGGTTTTCACAGAAGAGCTGGGCTGCTAGAGTCTCTGACAAAGAAAACGCCAGCTCTTGACTGCGAGGCCACACATACAGTGTGTGGGATTTTGTACAAGGGTCTCCCAGTGCCAGGATCCCCTTACCAACCACTCAAGGTAGGGAATCACCGAAGTTCTGTTCTCAGATGTAGTATTATCCAGCAGGCCAACAGAAGTTCTTTCCAGTTGCAGAATACTGGCTCCCTGTCTCAGATCTACAGAGCACTGTCCTCTTGGGACATGGACCACAGTCTTCCATGCGGACTGTGCTACCACGAGAGCAAGTATGATTAAAAACATATGATTAAGGTAACTCCCATGTGCACTGAGGGAAATTCAATGAGATAACATCTACATTCATGTAGACATGTTTTAATTTAGTGAGGATAGCTTAATGGCTGCTTCAAAGAAACCTTGGCTAAAGAAGCACCACAAAACCAGAGGAAACATGAGGTCACTGTGCCCACCTTACTCCTCCCATTCCACAGGAGATAAGAGAGAGTAAGGAGGAAGTGCACCTGCAGCTCCAAGCTGGGCAGCCTTCCTGAGAAGATGCAGCCACTCCTGCTCCTGCTGACCCTCTTCCTGTCCCTCAGGGCTGAGGCAGGTGAGTGACCACCCCAACCTCACATTCCTGACCCGCCAGAGACACAGACCTTCTGTCCCTCCTTCCCTCCTGCCCCACATGGCACAGCTTCTATTGGCAACATGGTGCTGCCCAGCTCCAGGGCCACCCACACCCAACAATGAGACTGGTTCACTGTGGGCGTGAATCCGGTGAAGAAGGCTATTGTTTGCAATGACGGGAGGCTAAAAAATAGAAGGTTCCTGGAGATTCATGGCAGAGGATGGGAATTGGAAAGGAAAAATATGGCTTTTCGAGGAGAGGGCAAAGGGAGCCTGTTTCAGAGCTGCTCTCGCCCCATCTGCTCAGCAGAAGCCCATGCTAAGCTGACTCCAGAGTGCTGGCAGCCCCTCCCTAGCTTGTGCTCATGCCACAGCTTCAGCCCTCCATCCAGTCCTGCTCTGCTTCCCGGTCCTTTGCTGGCTCCTCTCCACGTGATGAAAACCCATGTGGATGACCACAACTTCTACAATTTCCAGAACCCCATGAGATTTACCCTCATAACCCTCATCCATGTAGGAGCCATTCCTTCATAAGGTCAATGTCAGCCCTAAAAGGACTTGGCTGGAATTATGTCCACTTCCTTAATTTCTGCTCCTGCCCATGTGAAAACAGCACCATCCTAAACATCACCAGAATAGGCCAAGGGTTTTGGAAGCTCATGGGAAACATAAAAATAATCAGGTGACTCTGGTGTCACTGTCCCTGAACAGCTGTTCTTACTTCAAATGATGTGTGCAAAAATGTTTCCTTAACCAAGACCACCTTTTAGAGAAGGAGACTGAGGGTCCTCACCCTTCAGTCCTCTGCCTTCTACTGCAGGCTCCCAGCATTGCTGAAATCATCTCAAGCATACGCCCCCACCCCACGAGTGGGTGCATATAAGCAGACCAACTCTTCTTTTTTCAGGAGAGATCATCGGGGGACATGCAGCCAAGCCCCACTCCCGTCCCTACATGGCCTTTATTCAGTTCTGGATTGGATCAGAAAAGAACAGGTGTGGAGGTTTCCTGATCCGTGAGAACTTTGTGCTGACAGCTGCACACTGCCAGGGAAGGTAAGGTCTAGAATTCAGCACACTTTCCCCAGAGAAAGCTTCTAATTCCAAATAAACTCTCTTTGCTCCTTATGTATTGGAGGGTTCCTGAGAAGGTAAAATACAATAGGAATACCAGATCTCTTAGGCAAAAGACAGGTTGATGGCAGTCACCTTGCTATCAGAGTGATCAATGCTGCCATCCTGAGAGCTAGGAGCATGCTCTGGCATCAGCAGTTCCATATCTCTGTCTGTGGGTCAGTGACCCCAGAGAACCACTGGACATCACCACATCACCAACAGCTACAGCATTCCACTTTTACTGCTGAGAGGCAGAGGACACAGAGAACTGAACCCCAGGCCTTCTCACGCCCTGGATTCCACCCTCAGTTGCAGCCCTCTTCACATCCTCCCAGCAGCCAGCTGTTCTTCACGAACCTGAGCTGCATCTCCTGTGAGTCCACAGCCCCCCTTCTCCCACTCTGTCCCTTTACAGCGATACGAATGTCACCCTGGGGGCCCACAACATCAAGAAACCAGAGAAGACCCAGCAGGTCATCCCCGTGAAAAAAGCCATCCCCCACCCGGAATATAACCCCAATGATCACTCCAATGACATCATGTTACTGAAGGTAAGACACCTCCCTGCTGCTCTTGTTTTCCTAATTCCCACATTTAGCTGCTACCCATCCCATTGTGACCTGCCCCTTGCTTCATCCCTCCTGATCAGTTGGCCAGTTCCACTGCTTGATAGCACAGGGAAGAAGAGGCAGCCCCATGATTGTGTCCAGGCCCAGTAGTCACTCATAGAGCTAGTGTTTATTGACTCTTCCCCATCAGCTGAAGAGTAATGCCATGAAGACTGCAGCTGTGCAACGCATCAGCCTACCCAACGGCAAGACCCAAGTGAATCCAGGGCAGGCATGCCATGTGGCTGGCTGGGGTCGGACGGAACCAAATGGCGTTTCTTCAGACACACTGCAGGAAGTGGAACTGACAGTACAAGACAACCAGATTTGCGAGTCCCGCTATTCCAATTACAAGAAAGACATTGAGATGTGTGTGGGGGACCCGAATACACAAAAATCTTCCTTTAAGGTAACACAGAACAGTCACCTTGTTTGGGAGGGAGAGGGATGCTTAGGAAGATCAGGCACCTGGAGACCCAAGGAATGAAGGGATCTCACTCATTTTCCTGGGGTCATTTAGAGGGGAACAGCTCAAGTTGGGGGTACCTGGAGCCTCATCAACCATAGTAGGGCACCTGGTGTCTATGAATCCTACAGACAGATGGCTTTCCACTACACTGTCCCACTCCAGATCACAGAGATTAAAAAACAATGCATCTGGGCCAGTGTGGTGCCTCAACAGACTAATCCTCTACCTGCAAGTACCATTGTCCCTTGTGGGCTCTGGTTCTAAGAGCAGCAGCTCTATTTCCACTCCAGCTCTCTGCTTCTGTCCTGGAAAGGCAGCAAAACATTGCTAGAGTCCTTAGGCCCCTAATCCACGTAGCATGCTGGAAGGAGGCTCCTTGCTCCCAGCTTCAGGTTAGCTCAACTCTAAGCATTGCAGTAATTGGAGTAGTAAGCTGGCAGATGGAACATTTCTCTCTGTCTCTCCTTCTTTCTCGGTAAAGACATACCTTTCAAATGAAAATAAAGGTTATTTTAAAATGGAAGCATTTCCATTTTAAGTAAACAAATGCTTCTGAACATACAACTTTTATATCAGAGCTGCTACCCATCATGGTTAATGAGTTGTGTGCCACACAGGATCTCAGCCCACACAGGATCTCAGCCCACACTTCTGCCTCTATGTCCTTAAACAATAGCCTAGTATGAACTCAGGGAGAGAGGTTCCCAGGCCAGGGATGAATATGCAAACAGGACCTTGGGATGAAACATGGCCAGTGTGTTACCTCCATGGACAGCCTTGGGATGGCAGGAGGGCAGATGCTGGGAAGAAATTCAGCCCTTCTCTCTCTATTGACAGGGGGACTCAGGAGGACCTCTCGTGTGCAAAAATGTGGCCCAAGGCATTGTCTCCTATGGAAAAAAAAATGCACGACCTCCGCGAGTCTTCACCAAAATCTCAAGTTTCCTACCCTGGATAAAGAGAACCATAAGAAGACGCAAACTGCAGGAAGTCAACTGACCACTCTCTGACTCTCCTCTGTAATAGGATCCACAGCAACATGTGGAAGGAGCCAGTAACTAAATAAATGCCTTTTAGCTGAGTGGAAGTCCAGCTTCTTATTTATTCACTGTCCCTCACGCACAGGCACCTGTGCCAAGCTGGCTGGCAAATGAATTCTTCTGCTTTCTGTTTCCTCCTCTGGCTGCTCCCCTTGCCGTCTCCCCAACCCCAATAAAGCTGCCTCCAAGCTCCTGCTTACTCTCTGCAGTCTCCCCAGCGCCTGCTCTTCTGCAAGGACTGACCCTCAGCCCCATGAGGAAAGAACATTAGGGGAGCTCACTTCTTCCCCTGTGTTGTGTGGCAGAGAGAAGGAGATTACACCAAGGACTCCTGAGGTAAAGCAGGTGCAGCTGCAGTTCCTGCTCAAGCACATTGACACACCCTCTGGAGACAGAACATTTCTCCCTCACAGGCATGGAATTGAGGTTCAGAGGGGAGTGGTTGGTCCCTGAGGGGCACCTAATACACCTGATCTCAATTTCCTTCATTGCTTCCATCTGAGTTCAGGACCCAGCCTGACCTCCAACTCCCAGTCTGACCCTTCATCTCCATTCCCTATCATTCTTAGAGTCCTCCAACTCCTGTCCTATGCTCTCCAGATTACATTAGTTTGAGCAGGATCCTGCCACTTAGGCCCCCACCTGGGCTATTCTGAGTCCCACATGGTTCCATTAGAGCCTTGCCACTGTGGAGGTAAGCCTGGCTAAGGCTGTAGCAGAGAAGTGACTCACAGGGACCAGGCCAGGACTAATACCAATCAGACCCTCCTGAACAAGGTGGGTCAAGGTTGGCTGAGTCTCTCTCCAGAACCATTGAACCCAGCTCTCTGCTTCCGGGACCAGTTCAATGCACTCACTTCTCTACCAATGCCCTCCCCAAACCACACCAAACTCAGGACACCCTGGCTCCCTGGCCACTCACCAGCTGAACCACTGGCAGCCCATCTCTCTCCACAGGGCTGCGAGCCCCTGGACTAAACCTCCCTGGTGGACTCCTGAACCAGCAGTAAGTATGGCAAGTACTTTTCCCATCCAACAATAAATGCTTTCTGAATACGTAGTAGGTGCCAGACACTATGGATTTTTATGTGCACAGAAATAGATCAATCACTGACCCCAGTGAAACTGATGCTGTGCAAGACTTTAGCCTTTACCATTGACTTCCAACCATCCCAAGAGCCCTGGATTTATGTCCAAAATCCATGAAATAAAGCAATGTATTTCACTTCATGCATGCCTATGGTTTGTATGAATGCTACTCAGAAATACAGAAACTTGTGGGATTTGGGAATGACTGTAACCATTTACCTCCTGGGTGTGAAGCTACCAACCTCTGCATACACTCATCCCCAGATAATTCTTTTTACCTAGGGACATGACAAAAGGTACAGAAGAAGACTTAATGGGAGCAAATATTTACAATTTATGCATCTAAAGAAGATTAATTTCCATTAATAAAGAAAATAAAGAACATAACGAATCCAAAGACATCAACAATTCAAACCCACCAGTTGATAATGGACAAGGCTTCTGCCACACTGACAGAGTACCATGCTGGCAGAGCAGGCCTTGGAACCCATGCCCATGCTTGGGTCTCAAGAAGGGTGGTGAAAGGACCCTGAGCAGAAATGCTGCTGTGGGCTAGGGGATACATGCATATACCTGCATCCTGAAAGGTGGATGGGGCAGTTCACAGACCAGCACACTGCTGTGGCATGACAATGGACCAGGTCTGAGAATCTGTGCATGCACTTGGGTCCCAGCTGAGCAAGCAGGGCTCCAGACCAGCATGCCACCCCACTGAAGTCTTGGCTTGGGAAGACAAGCTCGGAAACCCACTCACATGGGCTCAGGAACTGTAGATCACTCAGGGAAAGAACTATGAGGATGTGAGGAACAGCGGACTGCTGAGGGAATACAAGTAAGAAACAAAGTCTGGGAAACTCACACCAACCAGAACACTGTACTTGCAGGTAAACGAGGAGGTTAATGGAGCAATTTGGAGGACAGAAATCAGAGGCATCCTTGGAGCCAGACCAATGCACCAATCCACATGGCAGAGCTGAGCTGAGCTTGTCAGCATCAACTGCCACAAACAACCTCCCACTGACATGCATGAAACCTAGGGCTGGGGACCTGTCTGCCAAGCATAGACCACAGTACCAAGAGTGTCAGAACAATGGATGAGTCACATTATACCAGGCCATGACACTAACCAACATGAGAAAGAACTAGGCCTGGGGACACATTCTGTGGGAGGATACATGGGCTCACCCCTGTAGGACTACAATACTCACCAATTTACTCAAGAACTGGGGATGATGATGGAGAGCTGCACATGATCCACAACCTCCTACAACACTTATGAGTACCAGGGTTGGAAACAGGCTGGGCTGGTCTAGGCTGAAGTACTTACCCACAGGTGCACCCAAGAATTGGGTGTGGAGCAGGCCCTGCCACAACATTCACCAGCACACAAAGGACAAGACAGGAGGTCAGACTGTCTCGGGTAAGGACCAGCACCCACTGGCACCTATGATATCTAGGTCTGGGAGTGGGCCAGGTAAGAGAGCTTAAGAAACTCCTCTGGTGCACTGTAGAAGCTACTGGTGAGTACAAGCAGAGTATTGGTCAAGACGGGAAAGGCCGCTCCACTTGTCAGCAAGTGTGTCAGTTGGCTTTTCAGGGAAGAGAGGACAGACTGGGCAAGGACAGGTCAAACCATAGCACACTGACATGTGCAGAAGTCAGGATGCAGTGCAGGCCATACCAGCCTAGGTTATCGCACCTACCAGTCTGCATGAAAGCCGGAAATGAAGGCAGGGTAGAAGGGTTAGCCTACAGCATCCACTATCAAGGACCAAGATAAGGATTAGGCAATGCCAAGCTGTGTTCAAACAACTCCAGCACATGTAACATCTGTGGCTGGTAGCTGACCAGGGATGGGAACTAAAGGAATGCCCACGCTAGGCTGAGGTTCCCACTGGTGAGCATAAGAGTCAGGAATGGGGATGAACCTGGCTAAATATCCCTGAGTCAACCCTCAGCATTGGTGTGTGTGAACTGAGTCTGGGATGTGCAAGACTGGTCTAGGCACCAGCACCCACTGGTTCTTGCAAGAACCAGAGTTTGTATGCTTCAGGCTGGACTATGTCACAGCACCTTCTGATCCACATGAAAGCTGGAACTAGGCATGAGCTTCAAGGGCTGGGCTGTAATGCCGATTCAAGAGAATCACAAAGTGTGAGCTCATCTGGCAAGGCCACAGTGCAATCTGGAAGAGGTTAGCATAGAATTCGGCCATGTCAGGCTGTCACATGCCCACCATTGTGCATCACATCCATGACTGGAAGCTGGTCTACTAAGGGCGATAGGGGAACTCTCCTATGACAATGCAGCCCTGGCTGGTGAGCATAAGAACCAAAACTGGGGCAGCTCTCCATCATCACCCCTAGTTCTTGAGTAAACCAGTGAGTATTGTAGTCCTACAGGGTTAGGCCCACATATCTCACACAAAATGTGTCCCCAGGCTCCAGTACCCATCAGCATACATGTGAGTCATGTCTGGGGTAGACAAGGCTGGGTCAGTCTGAGGCACCTAAGTGCAGGGGTGAGTGTCAGGATGGTGTGCAGGTCAGACTGAGATGGAATGTAACACTTGCCAGTTACCATTAGGGGTGGGACTAGAGACAGGCCAGGCAGAGTCAGGCTGCAGCACATGCCAGTGAATGCGCAAGTGATACAGACCATGACAGACTGGCTCATAACACTCACTGCGCCTGCAAGATCCATACCAGGAGTGTGCCTGTTGAGGAATCAGCTTGGGGCAGACTTGGTGGGGGTAGTGAGGGGATCACCCGAACTAGGTTGTAGATCACACTGGTCTGGGTAAGGGTCAGATCCATGACACACTGAGTTGGGCTGAGAGCCACAGCACCTGTAGTTTGCATAGGATATGGGGTTGAGGACAGAACTGATCATGCAACTACAGTCACCATGTGGGAAACAGTCTGATGCAGGTGACAGACTGAATTGGACCCTCTTCTGGCTGACACATGCAAGAATCAAGTCTTGGGTCATCCCAGGTGAGGTTTCTTGGGAGACTTCCAAACTAGACCACTGAACTCAAAGCTCCAGCCACAGTGAGGATCATAGAATTTGTGATTCGCCCCTGGGATGCATGTTTCAGGATTGGGCCTCCTCAATTACTGATGCCTGTGCAGTGGATGACATGCCCAGGAGCATATGGAGGACAACATGGCCAGTTCATTGGGTCTGCAAAGGACATCAGGTCCCATGACGGAAGATGAGGAATACAACAGAGTAGACAAGTCACCTGACTGAGCTTTGGCAGCAAGTGTCAGGGTGAGTGGACACACTGAGATGGACACTGTCAGCCAATGGACCTTGGAAGGATTTTCTCAACCTTGGAGCAATGAAACCAACAGTGTCTCAGAACTATCAAAACTACTCAAGCAATACCCTCGGAACATTCTTCTCCACATCACGGTTTCTAAGATGACATCAAGTGGCCATGCCCCCTCCCTGAGCACTGACTTGGTAAGGCAGATGGGAGCAACTCCTTCCTTCCAGATGTTCCTTTCCCCAAATACAGGACAAAAAGGAACAAAAGGAATATTGAAAACATTTTACCACCTACCTTCCCTGTAATCAATCAACCCTACCCCAAACAATAGTCCTCACAGCTATGCATCCTTGTCAACTATATACACAACAGAAAAAATTACAATGTTTTTTAAAAGTTTTTAATTGTAGTTTGCCAAATGTTACAAAAGAGAAATGAATAAAGGTGTAAATGGATACATTTTTTTAAAACTGAAATGCAAATGAACCATAAACTAATGAAAGACATGTGCAGTATTACTAGCCACCAGGGATATGAAAAACAAAACCACAATGGTATTCTATCTCTGTTATTTGGAATGGCTAAGATCAAAAGGCAACAGGTGAAAAGTGCTGGCATGGCAGTGGAGAACAGGCAACAATTCAACACTGTTGGTAGAAATGAGAATTGGGACAGTCACCATGCAGAGCAGGATGTAGGCTCCTCAATGAATTGTTGAAATACCATATGATCCTCCTATCTTACTTCTGGCTGTGTATCCAAAATGAAATGAAATTCACATATGGCAGAGAGATACTTGGACTCCAATACACTGCACTGTTCCCAATATTCAAGCCAAGAAATCATTCTACAAGTGTCTCACTAAAAGGTTGCATTTAGACAGCATGATATATATTTATACACACAAACACATACACATACACACACATACACTCAGTGGAATATTAGTCATGAAAAAAGAATGAAATTCTGACACATGCAACATGCATGGAACTGTATATTAACTGAAAGAATCCAGACATAGAAACGTCAAATGATTTCTCTCATACATGAATCAAAAACGGTGATTACCAGCAATCAGGCACAGAGATCTGATATGGATGAGAAATTGCAGTGGTGTGAACAGAAAGGTTCTGCTAGAGGTCTGACAAAGAAAACGCCAGCTCTTGACTGCGAGGCCACACATACAGTGTGTGGGACTTTGTGAACAAGGGTCTCCCAGTGTCAGGCTCCCCTTACCAACCACTCAAGGTAGGGAATCACCGAAGTTCTGTTCTCAGATGTAGTATTATCCAGCAGGCCAACAGAAGTTCTTTCCAGTTGCAGAATACTGGCTCCCTGTCTCAGATCTACAGAGCACTGTCCTCTTGGGACATGGACCACAGTCTTCCATGTGGACTGTGTTACCACCATAGCAAGTATGATTAAAAACATATGGTTAAGGTAACTCCCATGCACACTGAGGGAAATTCAATGAGATAACATCTACATTCATGTAGACATGTTTTAATTTAGTGAGGTATGGCTTAGTAGCTGTTTCAAAGAAACCTTGGCTAAAGAAGCACCACAAAACCAGAGGAAACATGAGGTCACTGTGCCCACCTAGCTCCTCCCCCTCCCCAGGAGCTAAGAGAGAGTAAGGAGGAAGTGCACCTGCAGCTCCAAGCTGGGCAGCCTTCCTGAGAAGATGCAGCCACTCCTGCTCCTGCTGACCCTCTTCCTGTCCCTCAGGGCTGAGGCAGGTGAGTGACCACCCCAACCTCACATTCCTGACCCGCCAGAGACACAGACCTCCTGTCCCTCCTGCCCCTCCTGCCCCACATGGCACAGCTTCTATTGGCAACATGGTGATGTCCAGCTCCAGGGCCACCCACACCCAACAATGAGACTGGTTCACTGAGGGCAGGAGTGCTAGAGCAGAAGGCTATTGTTTGCAAGGGCAGGAAACTGGCAGCCAGGAGGTTTTGGAGACGCATGGCAGAAGATGGGAAATGGAAAGGAAAAATATTACTTTTTCAGGAGAGGGCAAAGGGAGCCTGTTTCAGAGCTGCTCTCGCCCCATCTGCTCAGCAGAAGCCCATGCTAAGCTGACTCCAGAGTCCTGGCAGCCCCTCCCTAGCTTGTGCTCATGCCACAGCTTCAGCCCTCCATCCAGCCCTGCTCTGCTTCCTGGTCCTTTGCTGGCTCCTCTCCACGTGATGAAAACCCATGTGGATGACCACAACTTCTACAATTTCCAGAACCCCATGAGATTTACCCTCATAACCCTCATCCATGTAGGAGCCATTCCTTCATAAGGTCAATGTCAGCCCTAAAAGGACTTGGCTGGAATTATGTCCACTTCCTTAATTTCTGCTCCTGCCCATGTGAAAACAGCACCATCCTAAACATCACCAGAATAGGCCAAGGGTTTTGGAAGCTCATGGGAAACATAAAAATAGTCAGGAGACTCTGGTGTCACTGTCCCTGAACAGCTGTTCTTACCTTAAATGATGTGTGCAAAAATGTTTCCTTAACCAAGACCACCTTTTAGAGAAGGAAATTGAGGGTTCTCACCCTTCAGTCCTCTGCCTTCTACTGCAGGCTCCCAGCATTGCTGAAATCATCTCAACCATGTATGCCCCCCACCAGTGGGTGCATATAAGCAGACCAACTCTTCTTTTTTCAGGAGAGATCATCGGGGGACATGCAGCCAAGCCCCACTCCCGTCCCTACATGGCCTTTATTCGGTACTGGAATGGCTCACGTAGGAAGAGGTGTGGAGGTTTCCTGATCCGTGAGAACTTTGTGCTGACAGCTGCACACTGCCAGGGAAGGTGAGGACTGGAATTCAGCACACTTCCCCCAGAGAAAGCTTCTAATTCCGTATAAGCTCTCTTTGCCTGTTACGTGTTGGAGGGTTCCTGAGAAGGTAAAACAGAATAGGAATACCAGATCTCTTAGGCAAAAGACAGGTTGATGGCAGTCACCTTGCTGGCAGAGTGATCAACACTGCCATCCTGAGAGCTAGGAGCATGCTCTGGCATCAGCAGTTCCATATCTCTGTCTGTGGGTCAGTGACCCCAGAGAACCACTGGACATCACCACATCACCAACAGCTACAGCATTCCACCTTTACTGCTGAGAGGCAGAGGACACAGAGAACTCAACCCCAGGCCTCCTCATGCCCTGGATTCCACCCTCAGTTGCAGCCCTCTTCACATCCTCCCAGCTGCCAGCTGTTCTTCACGAACCTGAGCTGCATCTCCTGTGAGTCCACAGCCCCCCTTCTCCCACTCTGTCCCTTTACAGCGGTATGAATGTCACCCTGGGGGCCCACAACATCAAGAAACCAGAGAAGACCCAGCAGGTCATCCCCGTGAAAAAAGCCATCCCCCACCCGGAATACAACCGCATCAATCACTCCAATGACATCATGTTACTGAAGGTAAGACACCTCCCTGCTGCTCTTGTTTTCCTAATTCCAGTCGCTGCCCATCCCATTGTGACCTGCCCCTTGCTTCATCCCTCCTGATCAGTTGGCCAGTTCCACTGCTTGATAGCACAGGGAAGAAGAGGCAGCTCCATGATTGTGTCCAGACCCAGTAGTCACTCATAGAGCTAGTGTTTATTGACTCTTCCCCATCAGCTGAAGAGTAATGCCTTGAAGACTGCAGCTGTGCAGCGCATCAGCCTACCCAACGGCAAGACCCAAGTGAATCCAGGGCAGGCATGCCATGTGGCCGGCTGGGGTCGAACAGAACCAAATGGCATTACTTCAGACACACTGCAGGAAGTGGAATTGACAGTACAAGACAACGAGATTTGCGAGTCCCGCTATTCCAATTACAAGAAAGACATTGAGATGTGTGTGGGGGACCCGAATACACAAAAATCTTCCTTTAAGGTAACACAGAACAGTCACCTTGTTTGGGAGGGAGAGGGATGCTTAGGAAGATCAGGCACCTGGAGACCCAAGGAATGAAGGGATCTCACTCATCTTCCTGGGGTCATTTAGAGGGGAACAGCTCAAGTTGGGGGTACCTGGAGCCTCATCAACCATAGTAGGGCACCTGGTGTCTATGAATCCTACAGACAGATGGCTTTCCACTACACTGTCCCACTCCAGATCACAGAGATTAAAAAACAATGCATCTGGGCCAGTGTGGTGCCTCAACAGACTAATCCTCTGCCTACAAGCACCATTGTCCCTTGTGGGCTCTGATTCTAAGAGCAGCAGCTCTATTTCCACTCCAGCTCTCTGCTTCTGTCCTGGAAAGGCAGCAAAACATTGCTAGAGTCTTTGGGCCCCTAATCCACGTAGCATGCTGGAAGGAGGCTCCTTGCTCCCAGCTTCAGGTTAGCTCAACTCTAAGCATTGCAGTAATTGGAGTAGTAAGCTGGCAGATGGAACATTTCTCTCTGTCTCTCCTTCTTTCTCGGTAAAGACATACCTTTCAAATGAAAATTAAAGTTCTTCTAAAAAAGAAGCATTTCCTTTTAAAAAAATAAATTAACAAATGCTTCTGAACATACAACTTTTATATCAGAGCTGCTACCCATCATGGTTAGAGTTGGTTGATACGCCATACAGGATCTCAGCTCATTTACTTCTGCCTCTATGTCCTTAAACAATAGCCTAGTATGGCTCAGGGAGAGAGGTTCCCAGGCCAGGGATGAATATGCAAACAGGACCTTGGGATGAAACATGGCCAGTGTGTTACCTCCATGGACAGCCTTGGGATGGCAGGAGGGCAGATGCTGGGAAGAAGTTCAGCCCTTCTCTCTCTATTGACAGGGGGACTCAGGAGGACCTCTCGTGTGCAAAAATGTGGCCCAAGGCATTGTCTCCTATGGAAAAAAAGATGGACGACCTCCACAAGTCTTCACCAAAATCTCAAGTTTCCTACCCTGGATAAAGAGAACCATAAGAAGACGCAAACTGCAGGAAGTCAACTGACCACTCTCTGACTCTCCTCTGTAATAGGATCCACAGCAACATGTGGAAGGAGCCAGTAACTAAATAAATGCCTTTTAGCTGAGTGGAAGTCCAGCTTCTTATTTTTTCACTGTCCCTCACGAACAGGCACCCGTGCCAAGCTGGCTGGCAAATGAATTCTTCTGCTTTCTGCTTCCTCCTCTGGCTGCTCCCCTTGCCGTCTCCCCAACCCCAATAAAGCTGCCTCCAAGCTCCTGCTTACTCTCTGCAGTCTCCCCAGCGCCTGCTCTTCTGCAAGGGCTGACTCTCAGTCTTATGAGGAAAGAACACAGAACACTCAGGTCCTGGGTCATTAGGGGAGCTCACTTCTTCCCCTGTGTTGTGTGGCAGAGAGAAGGAGATTACACCAAGGACTCCTGAGGTAAAGCAGGTGCAGCTGCAGTTCCTGCTCAAGCACATTGACACACCCTCTGGAGACAGAACATTTCTCCCTCACAGGCATGGAATTGAGGTTCAGAGGGGAGTGGTTGGTCCCTGAGGGGCACCTAATACACCTGATCTCAATTTCCTTCATTGCTTCCATCTGAGTTCAGGACCCAGCCTGACCTTCAACTCCCAGTCTGACCCTTCATCTCCATTCCCTATCATTCTTAGAGTCCTCCTATGCTCTCCAGATTACATTAGTTTGAGCAGGATCCTGCCACTTAGGCCCCCACCTGGGCTATTCTGAGTCCCACATGGTTCCATTAGGGCCTTGCCACTGTGGAGGTAAGCCTGGCTAAGGCTGTAGCAGAGAAGTGACTCACAGGGACCAGGCCAGGACTAATACCAATCAGACCCTCCTGAACAAGGTGGGTCAAGGTTGGCTGAGTCTCTCTCCAGAACCATTGAACCCAGCTCTCTGCTTCCGGGACCAGTTCAATGCACTCACTTCTCTACTAAGGACCTCCCCAAATCACATGCCAAACTCAGGACATCCTGGCTCCCTGGCCACTCACCAGCTGAACCACTGGCAGCCCATCTCTCTCCACAGGGCTGTGACCCCTGGACTAAACCTCCCTGGTGGACTCCTGAACCAGCAGTAAGTATGGCAAGTACTTTTCCCATCCAACAATAAATGCTTTCTGAACACTTAGTAGGTGCCAGACACTGTGGATTTTTATGTGCACAGAAATAGATCAATCACTGACCCCAGTGAAACTGATGCTGTGCAAGACTTTAGCCTTTACCATTGACTTCCAACCATCCCAAGAGCCCTGGATTTATGTCCAAAATCCATGAAATAAAGCAATGTATTTCACTTCATGCATGCCTATGGTTTGTATGAATGCTACTCAGAAATACAGAAACTTGTGGGATTTGGGAATGACTGTAACCATTTACCTCCTGGGTGTGAAGCTACCAACCTCTGCATACTCTCATCCCCAGATGATTCTTTTTACCTAGGGACATGACAAAAGGTACAGAAGAAGACTTAATGGGAGCAAATATTTACAATTTATGCATCTAAAGAAGATTAATTTCCAATAATAAAGAAAATAAAGAACATAACGAATCCAAAGACATCAACAATTCAAACCCACCAGTTGATAATGAACAAGGCTTCTGCCACATTGGCAGAGTACCACACTGGCAGGCCTTGGAACTCATGCCCATGCTTGGGTCTCAAGTAGGTGGGTGGAAAGGACCCTGAGCAGAAATGCTGCTGTGGGCTAGGGGATACATGCATATACCTGCATCCTGAAGGGTGGATGGGGCAGTTCACAGACCAGCACACTGCTGTGGCATGACTGTGGACCAGGTCTGAGAATCTGTGCATGCACTTGGGTCCCAGCTGGGCAAGCAGGGCTCCAGACCAGCATGCCACCCCACTGAAGTCTTGGCTTGGGAAGACAAGCTCGGAAACCCACTCACATGGGCTCAGGAACTGTAGATCACTCAGGGAAAGAACTATGAGGATGTGTGGAACAGGGGACTGCTGAGGGAATACAGGTAAGAAACAAAGTCTGGGAAACTCACACCAACCAGAACACTGTACTTGCAGGTAAACGAGGAGGTTAATGGAGCAATTTGGAGGACAGAAATCAGAGGCATCCTTGGAGCCAGACCAATGCACCAATCCACATGGCAGAGCTGAGCTGAACTTGTCAGCATCAACTGCCACAGACAGCCTCCCACTGACATGCATGAAACCTAGGGCTGGGGACCTGTCTGCCAAGCATAGACCACAGTACCAGGAGTGTCAGAACAATGGATGAGTCACATTATACCAGGCCATGACACTAACCAACATGAGAAAGGACTAGGCCTGGGGACACATTCTGTGGGAGGATATATGGGCTCACCCCTGTAGGACTACAATACTCACCAATTTACTCAAGAACTGGGGATGATGATGGAGAGCTGCACATGATCCACAACCTCCTACAACACTTATGAGTACCAGGGTTGGAAACAGGCTGGGCTGGTCTAGGCTGAAGTACTTACCCACAGGTGCACCCAAGAATTGGGTGTGGAGCAGGCCCTGCCACAACATTCACCAGCACACAAAGGACAAGACAGGAGGTCAGACTGTCTCGAGTAAGGACGAGCGCCCACTGGCACCTATGATATCTAGGTCTGGGAGTGGGCCAGGTAGGAGAGCTTAAGAAACTCCTCTGGTGCACTGTAGAAGCTACTGGTGAGTACAAGCAGAGTATTGGTCAAGACGGGAAAGGCCGCTCCACTTGTCAGCAAGTGTGTCAGTTGGCTTTTCAGGAGAGAGAGGACAGACTGGGCAAGGACAGGTCAAACCATAGCACACTGACATGCGCAGAAGTCAGGATGCAGTGCAGGCCATACCAGCCTAGGTTATCGCACCTACCAGTCTGCATGAAAGCCGGAAATGAAGGCAGGGTAGAAGGGTTAGCCTACAGCATCCACTATCAAGGACCAAGATAAGGATTAGGCAATGCCAAGCTGTGTTCAAACAACTCCAGCACATGTAACATCTGTGGCTGGTAGCTGACCAGGGATGGGAACTAAAGGAATGCCCACGCTAGGCTGAAGTTCTCACTGGTGAGCATAAGAGTCAGGAATGGGGATGAACCTGGCTAAATATCCCTGAGTCAACCCTCAGCATTGGTGTGTGTGAACTGAGTCTGGGATGTGCAAGACTGGTCTAGGCACCAGCACCCACTGGTTCTTGCAAGAACCAGAGTTTGTATGCTTCAGGCTGGACTATGTCACAGCACCTTCTGATCCACATGAAAGCTGGAACTAGGCATGAGCTTCAAGGGCTGGGCTGTAATGCCGATTCAAGAGAATCACAAGGTGTGAGCTCATCTGGCAAGGCCACAGT
This sequence comes from Ochotona curzoniae, assembly GCF_017591425.1. NCBI lineage: Eukaryota > Metazoa > Chordata > Mammalia > Lagomorpha > Ochotonidae > Ochotona > Ochotona curzoniae. The sequence goes on from NW_024467122.1 coordinate 38,829,923, forward strand.
GAATCTGGAAGAGGTTAGCATAGAATTCGGCCATGTCAGGCTGTCACATGCCCACCATTGTGCATCACATCCATGACTGGAAGCTGGTCTACTAAGGGAGATAGGGGAACTCTCCTGTGACTATTCAGCCCTGGCTGGTGAGCATAAGAACCAAAACTGGGGCAGCTCTCCATCATCACCCCTAGTTCTTGAGTAAACCAGTGAGTATTGTAGTCCTACAGGGTTAGGCCCACATATCCCTCACAAAATGTGTCCCCAGGCTCCAGTACCCATCAGCATACATGTGAGTCATGTCTGGGGTAGACAAGGCTGGGTCAGTCTGAGGCACCTGAGTGCAGGGGTGAGTGTCAGGATGGTGTGCAGGTCAGACTGAGATGGAATGTAACACTTGCCAGTTACCATTAGGGGTGGGACTAGAGACAGGCCAGGCAGAGTCAGGCTGCAGCACATGCCAGTGAATGCGCAAGTGATACAGACCATGACAGACTGGCTCATAACACTCACTGCGCCTGCAAGATCCATACCAGGAGTGTGCCTGTTGAGGAATCAGCTTGGGGCAGACTTGGTGGCGTTGTTAGGGGATCACCCAAACGAGTTTGTAGATCACACTGGTCTGGGTAAGGGTCAAGTCCATGACACGCTGAGTTGGGCTGAGAGCCACAGCACCTGTAGTTTGCATAGGATATGGGGTTGAGGACAGAACTGATCATGCAACTACAGTCACCATGTGGGAAACAGTCTGATGCAGGTGACAGACTGAATTGGACCCTCTTCTGGCTGACACGTGCAAGAATCAAGTCTGGGGTCATCCCAGGTGAGGTTTCTTGGGAGACTTCCAAACTAGACCACTGAACTCAAAGCTCCAGCCACAGTGAGGATCATAGAATTTGTGATCCGACCCTGGGATGCATGTTTCAGGATTGGGCCTCCTCAATTACTGATGCCTGTGCAGTGGATGACATGCCCAGGAGCATATGGGGGACAACATGGCCAGCTCATTGGGTCTGCAGAGGACATCAGGTCCCATGACGGAAGATGAGGAATACAACAGAGTAGACAAGTCACCTGACTGAGCTTTGGCAGCAAGTGTCAGGGTGAGTGGACACACTGAGATGGACACTGTCAGCCAATGGACCTTGGAAGGATTTTCTCAACCTTGGAGCAATGAAACCAACAGTGTCTCAGAACTATCAAAACTACTCAAGCAATACCCTCGGAACATTCTTCTCCACATCACGGTTTCTAAGATGACATCAAGTGGACATCCCCCATCCCTGAGCACTGACTTGGTAAAGCAGATGGGAGCAACTCCTTCCTTCCAGATGTTCCTTTCCCCAAATACAGGACAAAAAGGAACAAGAGGAATATTGAAAACATTTTACCACCTACCTTCCCTGTAATCAATCAACCCTACCCCAAACAATAGTCCTCACAGCTATGCATCCTTGTCAACTATATACACAACAGAAAAAATTACAATGTTTTTTAAAAGTTTTTAATTGTAGTTTGCCAAATGTTACAAAAGAGAAATGAATAAAGGTGTAAATGGATACATTTTTTTAAAACTGAAATGCAAATGAACCATAAACTAATGAAAGACATGTGCAGTATTACTAGCCACCAGGGATATGAAAAACAAAACCACAATGGTATTCTATCTCTGTTATTTGGAATGGCTAAGATCAAAAGGCAACAGGTGAAAAGTGCTGGCATGGCAGTGGAGAACAGGCAACAATTCAACACTGTTGGTAGAAATGAGAATTGGGGCAGTCACCATGCAGAGCAGGATGTAGGCTCCTCAATGAATTGTTGAAATACCATATGATCCTCCTATCTTACTTCTGGCTGTGTATCCAAAATGAAATGAAATTCACATATGGCAGAGAGATACTTGGACTCCAATACACTGCACTGTTCCCAATATTCAAGCCAAGAAATCATTCTACAAGTGTCTCACTAAAAGGTTGCATTTAGACAGCATGATATATATTTATACACACAAACACATACACATACACACACATACACTCAGTGGAATATTAGTCATGAAAAAAGAATGAAATTCTGACACATGCAACATGCATGGAACTGTATATTAACTAAAAGAATCCAGACATAGAAAGAAAAACGTCAAATGATTTCTCTCATACATGAATCAAAAATGGTGATTACCAGCAATCAGGCACAGAGATCTGATATGGATGAGAAATTGCAGTGGTGTGAACAGAAAGGTTCTGCTAGAGGTCTGACAAAGAAAACGCCAGCTCTTGACTGCGAGGCCACACATACAGTGTGTGGGACTTTGTGAACAAGGGTCTCCCAGTGTCAGGCTCCCCTTACCAACCACTCAAGGTAGGGAATCACCGAAGTTCTGTTCTCAGATGTAGTATTATCCAGCAGGCCAACAGAAGTTCTTTCCAGTTGCAGAATACTGGCTCCCTGTCTCAGATCTACAGAGCACTGTCCTCTTGGGACATGGACCACAGTCTTCCATGCGGACTGTGCTACCACCATAGCAAGTATGATTAAAAACATATGATTAAGGTAACTCCCATGCACACTGAGGGAAATTCAATGAGATAACATCTACATTCATGTAGACATGTTTTAATTTAGTGAGGGTAGCTTAATGGCTGCTTCAAAGAAACCTTGGCTAAAGAAGCACCACAAAACCAGAGGAAACATGAGGTCACTGAGCCCACCTAGCTCCTCCCCCTCCCCAGGAGCTAAGAGAGAGTAAGGAGGAAGTGCACCTGCAGCTCCAAGCTGGGCAGCCTTCCTGAGAAGATGCAGCCACTCCTGCTCCTGCTGACCCTCTTCCTGTCCCTCAGGGCTGAGGCAGGTGAGTGACCACCCCAACCTCACATTCCTGACCTGCCAGAGACACAGACCTCCTGTCCCTCCTGCCCCTCCTGCCCCACATGGCACAGCTTCTATTGGCAACATGATGCTGCCCAGCTCCAGGGCCACCCACACCCGGCCATAATGCTGTCTCATTGTGGGCAGGTGCTCCAAGGTAGAAGGTTGTTTTCAGCAAGGGTTGTAAGCTGGGAACCAGAGGTTTTGGAGACGCATGGCAGAAGATGGGAAATGGAAAGGAAAAAATATGGCTTTTTTAGAAAGAGCAAAGGGGAGCCTGTTTCATAGCTGCTCTCTCCCCGTCTGCTTAGCAGACCAATGCTCAACTGTCTCCAAATTGCAGGCAGCACCTCCCTTGCTTGTGCTCATGCCACAGCTTCAGCCTTCCATCCCTTTCTGCTCTCTCTAGTCCTTTGCTGGCTCCTCTCCATGAGAGGATGAGACATGCGCAAGACCATAACTTCCTACTGCCCAGAACCCGATGAGTTTTATCTTTCTAACCCTCATCCATGTAAGGGCCATTCCATCATGTGGTCAATGTAGGCCCTAGGAACTAGGCTGGAACTATTTTAGTTTCTTAATTTGAACTGCTGACCATTGGAAAAGGTATCATCCTAGACATCACCAGAATATGCCAAGGGTTTTGGAAGCTCATGGAAAATATAAATAGTCAGAAGAGGACCTAGGAGGATACTCTGGTGTCACTGTCCATGAACAGGTGTTCTTACCGCCAATGATGTGTGCAAAAAAAGTTTCCTATACCAAGACAGCTCTTAAGAGAAGTGACTAATGGTCCTTTCCCCAAGCGCTTCTCTTCCACTGCAGGCTCCCAGTAGTGCTGGAAACATCACATGTATGCCCACCCAGTGGGTGCATATAAGCAGGCCAATTCTTCTTTTCTCAGGAGAGATCATCGGGGGACATGCAGCCAAGCCCCACTCCCGTCCCTACATGGCCTTTATTCGGTTCTGGAATAACAATCGTAAGCCTTCTACATGTGGAGGTTTCCTGATCCGTGAGAACTTTGTGCTGACAGCTGCACACTGCCAGGGAAGGTAAGGACTAGAATTCAGCACACTTCCCCCCAGAGAAAGCTTCTAATTCCAAATAAACTCCTTTTGCTCCTTATGTATTGGAGGGTTCCTGAGAAGGTAAAATACAATAGGAATACCAGATCTCTTAGGCAAAAGACAGGTTGATGGCAGTCACCTTGCTGTCAGAGTGATCAATGCTGCCATCCTGAGAGCTAGGAGCATGCTCTGGCATCAGCAGTTCCATATCTCTGTCTGTGGGTCAGTGACCCCAGAGAACCACTGGACATCACCACATCACCAACAGCTACAGCATTCCACCTTTACTGCTGAGAGGCAGAGGACACAGAGAACTGAACCCCAGGCCTCCTCATGCCCTGGATTCCACCCTCAGTTGCAGCCCTCTTCACATCCTCCCAGCAGCCAGCTGTTCTTCACGAACCTGAGCTGCATCTCCTGTGAGTCCACAGCCCCACTTCTCCCACTCTATCCCTTTACAGTGATATGAATGTCACCCTGGGGGCCCACAACATCAAGAAACCAGAGAAGACCCAGCAGGTCATCCCCGTGAAAAAAGCCATTCCCCACCCGGAATACAACCCCAATGATCGCTCCAATGACATCATGTTACTGAAGGTAAGACACCTCCCTGCTGCTCTTGCTCTCCCACATTTAGCTGCTACCCATCCCATTGTGACCTGCCCCTTGCTTCATCTCTCCTGATCAGTTGGCCAGTTCCACTGCTTGGTAGCACAGGGAAGAAGAGGCAGCCCCATGATTGTGTCCAGACCCAGTGGTCACTCATTGAGCTAGTGTTTATTGACTCTTCCCCATCAGCTAAAGAGTAATGCCATGAAGACTGCAGCTGTGCAGCGCATCAGCCTACCCAACGGCAAGACCCAAGTGAATCCAGGGCAGGCATGCCATGTGGCCGGCTGGGGTCGAACAGAACCAAAGGGCGTTTCTTCAGACACACTGCAGGAAGTGGAACTGACAGTTCAAGACAACCAGATTTGCGAGTTCAACTATACCAATTACAAGAAAGACATTGAGATGTGTGTGGGGGACCCGAATACACAAAAATCTTCCTTTAAGGTAACACAGAACAGTCACCTTGTTTGGGAGGGAGAGGGATGCTTAGAAAGATCAGGCACCTGGAGACCCAAGGAATGAAGGGATCTCACTCATTTTCCTGGGGTCATTTAGAGGGGAACAGCTCAAGTTGGGGGTACCTGGAGCCTCATCAACCATAGTAGGGCACCTGGTGTCTATGAATCCTACAGACAGATGGCTTTCCACTACACTGTCCCACTCCAGATCACAGAGATTAAAAAACAATGCATCTGGGCCAATGTGGTGCTTCAACAGACTAATCCTCTGCCTACAAGCACCATTGTCCCTTGTGGGCTCTGGTTCTAAGAGCAGCAGCTCTATTTCCACTCCAGCTCTCTGCTTCTGTCCTGGAAAGGCAGCAAAACATTGCTAGAGTCTTTGGGCCCCTAACCCATGTAGGATGCTGGAAGGAGGCTCCTTGCTCCCAGCTTCAGGTTAGCTCAACTCTAAGCATTGCAGTAATTGGAGTAGTAAGCTGGCAGATGGAAGATTTCTCTCTGTCTCTCCTCCTTTCTCGGTAAAGACATACCTTTCAAATGAAAGTAAAGGTTATTTTAAAATGGAAGCATTTCCATTTTAAGTAAACAGATGCTCATGAACATACAGCTTTTTATCAAGCTGCTACCCACCTTGGTTAATGAGTTGGCTCATGTGCCACACAGAATCTAGCTCATTTACTTCTCTGCCTCTATGTCCATAAACAATAGCCTAGTATGGCCTCAGGGTGAGAGGTTCCCAGGCCAGGGATGAATATGCAAACAGGACCTTGGGATGAAAGATGGCCAGTGTGTTACCTCCATGGACAGCCTTGGGATGGCAGGAGGGCAGATGCTGGGAAGAAATTCAGCCCTTCTCTCTCTATTGACAGGGGGACTCAGGAGGACCCCTCGTGTGCAAAAATGTGGCCCAAGGCATTGTCTCCTATGGAAAAAATAATGGACGACCTCCACAAGTCTTCACCAAAATCTCAAGTTTCCTACCCTGGATAAAGAGAACCATAAGAAGACGCAAACTGCAGGAAGTCAACTAACCACTCTCTGACTCTCCTCTGTAATAGGATCCACAGCAACATGTGGAAGGAGCCAGTAACTAAATAAATGCCTCTTAGCTGAGTGGAAGTCCAGCTTCTTATTTTTCACTGTCCCTCACGAACAGGCACCTGTGCCAAGCTGGCTGGCAAATGAATTCTTCTGCTTTCTGCTTCCTCCTCTGGCTGCTCCCCTTGCCGTCTCCCCAACCCCAATAAAGCTGCCTCCCAGCTCCTGATTACTCTCTGCAGTCTCCCCAGCGCCTGCCCGTCTGCAAGGACTGACTCTCAGTCTTATGAGGAAAGAACACAGAACACTTAGGTCCTGCGTCATTAGGGGAGCTCACTTCTTCCCCTATGTTGTGTGGCAGAGAGAAGGAGATTACACCAAGGACTCCTGAGGTAAAGCAGGTGCAGCTGCAGTTCCTGCTCAAGCACATTGACACACCCTCTGGAGACAGAACATTTCTCCCTCACAGGCATGGAATTGAGGTTCAGAGGGGAGTGGTTGGTCCGTGAGGAGCACCTAACACACCTGATCTCAATTTCCTTCATTGCTTCCATCTGAGTTCAGGACCCAGCCTGACCTTCAACTCCCAGTCTGACCCTTCATCTCCGTTCCCTATCATTCTTAGAGTCCTCCAACTCCTGTCCTATGCTCTCCAGATTACATTAGTTTGAGCAGGATCCTGCCACTTAGTCCCCCACCTGGGTTATTCTGAGTCCCACATGGTTCCATGAGGGCCTTGCCACTGTGGAGGTAAGCCTGGCTAAGGCTGTAGCAGAGAAGTGACTCACAGGGACCAGGCCAGGACTAATACCAATCAGACCCTCCTGAACAAGGTGGGTCAAGGTTGGCTGACTCTCTCCAGAACCGTTGATCCCAGCTCTCTGCTTCCAGGACCAGTTCAATGCACTCACTTCCCTACCGATGCCCTCCCCAAACCACACGCCAAACTCAGGACACCCTGGCTCCCTGGCCACTCACCAGCTGAACCACTGGCAGCCCATCTCTCTCCACAGGGCTGTGAGCCCCTGGACTAAACCTCCCTGATGGACTCCTGAACCAGCAGTAAGTGTGGCAAGTACTTTTTCCCATCCAACAATAAATGCTTTCTGAATACGTAGTAGGTGCCAGACACTATGGATTTTCATGTGCACAGAAATAGATCAATCACTGACCCCAGTGAAACTGATGCTGTGCAAGACTTTAGCCTTTACCATTGACTTCCAACCATCCCAAGAGGCCTGGATATATGTCCAAAATCCATGAAATAAAGCAATGTATTTCACTTCATGCATGCCTATGGTTTGTATGAATGCTACTCAGAAATGCAGAAACTTGTGGGATTTGGGAATGACTGTAACCATTTACCTCCTGGGTGTGAAGCTACCAACCTCTGCATACACTCATCCCCAGATAATTCTTTTTGCCTAGGGACATGACAAAAGGTACAGAAGAAGACTTAATGGGAGCAAATATTTACAATTTATGCATCTAAAGAAGATTACTGTCCATTAATAAAGAAAATATAGAACATAAAGAATCCAAAGACATCAACGATTCAAACACATCAGTTAATAATGAACAAGGCTTCTGCCACACTGGCAGAACACCATGGTGGTAATGCAAGGCTGGGAACACATGCCCATGCTTGATTCTTGATTGGATGGCTGGAGAGAACCCCAACCCAAAATGCAGAAGCTTCCAAGGGATGCACGCATGTGCTTGGTCCTGGAGGATGGATAGGGCATTTTGCAAGCCAGTATACTGCCATTTGGTGTGGTGCACCTGGCCTGGAGACATGTGCACAGGCTTGGGTACTAGGGGGCACGTGATAGTTCCCAAAACTTTTTTGGCATTGTGTGCCTGTGGACCTGCCCTGGGGACTAATGCTCATGCTAGTGTCTCAGGCCAGCATGCAGTTAAGGCCCTGGCCAGCACACTGGGGTAGGCCTGGGAAGCCATACACATTCTTGGGTCCAAGGTGAGCAGAGAGGTGTGTTCCCAGGCTGACATGCTGGAATGCTGTCATGGCATGTGGGTGGACCATGCCTGAGGAGCCTTTTATGCACTTGGGTCCCAGATAGGTAGGTAGGGCTCCAGGTCAGCATGCCAACACCACCAAACAGCAGGCTCAAAAGGACTGGGCTTGAAAACCCATGCTCCCACAGGCACTATGGATTACTCAGGGAAAGGGGTAGGGGGAAATGTGGAAGGGGAGATGGCTGAGAAAGTACATTACAGGTGAGGAATAACTTCTGGGAAACTTATACCAACCAGGTCACTGTATTTGCAGGTAAGCAATGAAGCTAAACTGAGCAGTTTGCAGGAGGGAAATCAGAGACACTTTTTGGGTCAAACCAATGTACCAACCCATGTGGGAGAGCTGAACTGTGCTGGTTAGCACCGACCACCAACAACCACCTCCCATTGACACGCATGAAATCTAGAGCTGGGTGCCTGTCTGGCAGGGTTAGAACACAGTAGTCACCAGTGAGTGTCAGAACAGGGGACAGGTAATGTCAGGCTGGGCCTTGGCACCAACTGGCACATAGAAGAACCAGGTCTGGGGTATATTCTGTGAGGGATATATGGGCCTAACCCTGTAGGACTGCAATACTCACTGGTTTGCTCAAAAACTGGGAATAGTGACAGGCCAAGCTAAGCGTGACCATGGAACTTACAGACACACATGGGTGCTGGGGTTGGAACAGGCTGGGCTGGTTCAGTTTTCAGCACCCACAGGTGCCCTCAAGAATTGAGTGTGGAGCAGGCCAGTTCACAACATCCACCAGCATACACAAAGGCCAAAACTGGGAGGCAGACTTTGTCAAATAGGGGCCTAGGACTCACTGGTACATATAATATGAGAGTCTAGGCGTGGGCATGATAGGCAGCTTAGGGAACTCCCTTGGTGGACTTCACTCCCACTGGTGAGCACATGAATCAGCAGGGTATTAGTCAAGCCAGGAAAGGCTGCTCCACTTGCCAGAAGGTGAGTGGGCTGGCTTTCAGGGGGTGAGCTGAACAGGGTCAAGCCAAACAGTAGCACATTGGCATGTGCAGGAGACAGGATAGAGTGCAGGCCATGCCAGGCTAGGCTGTCACACCTATCACTTTGCTTGAAAGCAGGGGATGAGGACAAGCTGGTCCGACCCAGGCATCTGCATCCATTGGCAACAACCAAGACAGGGGTAAGGCCATGCCAGGCCGGATCAGAGCAACTACCAGATTGCAGAAGATCTGTGTCTAGGTGTGGGCCAGGTAGGGGAGATAATGGACTGTATGATTGTGATTCCCACTGGTGGGCACAAGAGCCAGGAATGGGGGTAGACCGGATTGAATATGTTGTGGCAACACTCAGCATGAGTGTGAGCTGGGCTTAGGGTGTGTTAGACTGGATGAAGTTTCAACACCCACTGGAGCTCATGAGAATAAGAGTAGGTATAGGATGGGTTGGGCTAGGTCACACCACCTTCTATTCCACATAAGAGGTGAATCTAGGAGTGGGCCAGGCAGGGATAAGGTGTAATACCCACTGCAGGAACATGCACTGGGTGTGGGCTGGTCTGGCAAGGTCACAGTGCCTGCCAGTGAATGTCAGAACTGGAGGTGGGCCAAGAGGACTGAGTCAAACACCCACTGGTGTGTGTGACATCCATAACTGAAAGCCAGTCTGGAGCTGGGAGAACTCTCTTGTTAAGATGTTGCCCTGGCTAGTGAGCATGAGAACCATAGCTGGGGCAATCAAGTCCAGGCAGGCTCCAGTACCCATCAGTATACATGTCCTCATGAGAATGATCCTTGTCAACTATATGAGCAATAGCAAAAAATGTTTTCTTTAAAATTAAAAATGTAAAGGCTGCCTGATGCTTAAAAAAATTAACCAAGTTTCTAGATTTATACTTTTGAAAAGCAGAAATGCAAATGATCAATAAATTAATGAAAAAAATGTTCAGTATCAATAACCACCATGGAAATGGAAAACAAAAACACAGTGGCATTCCATCTCTACCCAATTGGAATGGCTAAGATCAAAAGGCAACAGGTGACAAGCACTGGCAAGGAAGTGGAGAATAGGCAACACTAAACACTGTTGGTAAAAATGAGAATTCGTACAGTCACCACACAGAGCAGGACGTAGGCACCTCAAGAATTAACACAACAACCATATGACCTACTCTTCTGTGTGTATCTCAAAAGAAATGAAATCAGCGTATGACAGAAATACTGCACTCCCACACACATTGCAGCACTAGTCATGACAGTGAAACAGGACATTAGTCTAGAACTTCATCATTAGAAAATGGAGACATTGTGTGATACAGATCTATACAAACACACACACACTGAGTGGAATATTAGTCATGAAAAAAAAACAAAAGTCTAACGCATGCAACATGCACAGAATTGTATGTTAATTAAAATAAGCCAGATGCAGAGAAATGTCAAATCTTTCCTCTCATATCTGATTTTAAAACAGTGATTGCTAGAGATAAGAGACATAGATCTGATATGGATGGGAAAGTGCAATGGTTGAAAGCAAAGTTCCTGGTGTTCCACAGAGGAGCTGGACTGTTAGAGTCTCTGACAAAGAAAATGCTAGTTCTTGGCTGCGAGGCCACACATAGAGTATGTGAGATTTGGTGTATAAAGATCTCCCAGTTTCAGGACACCTTAACATCCACTACCAGGACCATTCCACCAGGGTCTAGTCTCAGATGTAGTATTATCCAGCAGGTCAACAGAAGTTCATTCCAGTTGCAGAATAATGTTACCCTGTCTCAGATCTACAGAGCACTGTCCTCTTGAGATATGAACCAGTTTTCCATGGGGACTGTGTTACCACCATAACAATCCTGAAGAAGTTCCTGGTTCCCAGCATTGGATCGGCACAGTACCGGCCATTGCGCTCACTTGGGGAGTGAATCATCGGAAGGAAGATCTTCCTCATGACTTTCCTCCTCTCTGTATATCTGACTTTCCAATAAATAAAATAAATCTTAAAAAAAAAAGAAGGACTAGCCTACAGCATCCATTATCAAGGACCAAGATAAGGATTAGGCAATGCCAAGCTGTGTTCAAACAACTCCAGCACATGCAACATCTGTGGCTGGTAGCTGACCACGTATAGGAACTAAAGGAATGCCCACACTAGGCTGAGGTTCCCACTGGTGAGCATAAGAGTCACGAATGGGGATGCACCTGGCTAAATATCCCTGAATCAACCCTCAGCATTGATGTGTGTGAACTGAGTCTGGGATGTGCAAGACTGGTCTAGGCACCAGCACCCACTGGTTCTTGCAAGAACCAGAGTTTGTATGCTTCAGGCTGGACTATGTCACAGCACCTTCTGATCCACGTGAAAGCTGGGACTAGGCATGAGCTTCAAGGGCTGGGCTGTAATGCCGATTCAAGAGAATCACAAGGTGTGAACTCATCTGGCAAGGCCACAGTGCTATCTGGTAGAGGTTAGCATAGAATTCGGCCATGTCAGGCTGTCACATGCCCACCATTGTGCGTCACATCCATGACTGGAAGCTGATCTACTAATGGAGATAGGGGAACACTCCTGTGACAATGCAGCCCTGGCTGGTGAGCATAAGAACCAAAACTGGGGCAGCTCCCCATCATCACCCCTAGTTCTTGAGTAAATCAGTGAGTATTGTAGTCCTACAGGGTTAGGCCCACATATCCCTCACAAAATGTGTCCCCAGGCTCCAGTACCCATCAGCATACATGTGAGTCATGTCTGGGGTAGACAAGGCTGGGTCAGTCTGAGGCACCTGAGTGCAGGGGTGAGTGTCAGGATGGTGTGCAGGTCAGACTGAGATGGGATGTAACACTTGCCAGTTACCACTAGGGTGGGACTAGAGATAGGCCAGGCAGAGTCAGGCTGCAGCACATGCCAGTGAAAGCCCAAGTGATACAGACCATGACAGACTGGCTCATAACACTCACTGTGCCTGCAAGATCCATACCAGGAGTGTGCCTGTTGAGGAATCAGCTTGGGGCAGGCCTGGTGGGGGTTCTTAGGGGATCACTCGAACGAGGTTGTAGATCACACTGGTCTGGGTAAGGGTCAGATCCATGACACGCTGAGTTGGGCTGAGAGCCACAGCACATGTAGTTTGCATAGGATATGGGGTTGAGGACAGAACTGATCATGCAACTACAGTCACCATGTGGGAAACAGTCTGATGCAGGTGACAGACTGAATTGGACCCTCTTCTGGCTGACACATGCAAGAGTCAAGTCTGGGGTCATCCCAGGTGAGGTTTCTTGGGAGACTTCCAAACTAGACCATTGAACTCAAAGCTCCAGCCACAGTGAGGATCATAGAATTTGTGATCCGACCCTGGGATGCATGTTTCAGGATTGGGCCTCCTCAATTACTGATGCCTGTGCAGTGGATGACATGCCCAGGAGCATATGGGGGACAACACGCCAGCTCATTGGGTCTACAGAGGACATCAGGTCCCATGACGGAAGATGAGGAATGCAACAGAGTAGACAAGTCACCTGACTGAGCTTTGGCAGCAAGTGTCAGGGTGAGTGGACACACTGAGATGGACACTGTCAGCCAATGGACCTTGGAAGGATTTTCTCAACCTTGGAGCAATGAAACCAACAGTGTCTCAGAGCTATCAAAACTACTCAAGCAATACCCTTGGAACATTCTTCTCCACATCACAGTTTCTAAGATGACATCAAGTGGCCATGCCCCCTCCCTGAGCACTGACTTGGTAAGGCAGATGGGAGCAACTCCTCCCTTCCAGATGTTCCTTTCCCCAAATACAGGACAAAAAGGAACAAAAGGAATATTGAAAACATTTGTACCACCTACCTTCCCTGTAATCAATCAACCCTACCCTAATCGATAGTCCTCAAAGCTATGCATCCTTGTCAACTATATACACAATAAAAAAAATTACAATGTTTTTTAAATTTTTTAATTGTAGTTTGCCAAATGTTACAAAAGAGAAATGAATAAAGGTGTAAATGGATACATTTTTTAAAAACTGAAATGCAAATGAACCATAAACTAATGAAAGACATGTGCAGTATTACTAGCCACAGGGATATGAAAAACAAAACCACAATGGTATTCTATCTCTGTTATTTGGAATGGCTAAGATCAAAAGGCAACAGGTGAAAAGTGCCGGCATGGCAGTGGAGAACAGGCAACAATTAAACACTGTTGGTAGGAATGAGAATTGGGACAGTCACCATGCAGAGCAGGATGTAGGCTCCTCAATGAATAGTTGAAATACCATATGATCCTGCTATCTTACTTCTGGCTGTGTATCCAAAATGAAATGAAACTCGCATACGGCAGAGACATACTTGGACTCCAATACACTGCACTGTTCCCAATATTCAAGCCAAGAAATCATTCTACAAGTGTCTCACTAAAAGGTTGCATTTAGACAGCATGATATATATTTATACACACAAACACATACACACACACACACTAAGTGGAATATTAGTCATGAAAAAAGAATGAAATTCTGACACATGCAACATGCACGGGACTATATATTAACTAAAAGAATCCAGACATAGAAAGAAAAATGTCAAATGATTTCTCTCATACATGAATCAAAAACGGTGATTACCAGCGATCAGGCACAGAGATCTGATATGGATGAGAAATTGCAGTGGTGTGAACAGAAAGGTTCTTGGTGTTCACAGAAGAGCTGGGCTGCTAGAGTCTCTGACAAAGAAAATGCCAGCTCTTGACTGCGAGGCCATACATACAGTGTGTGAGATTTTGTGAACAAGGGTCTCCCAGTGTCAGGCTCCCCTTGCCAACCACTCAAGGTAGGGAATCACCGAAGTTCTGTTCTCAGATGTAGTATTATCCAGCAGGCCAACAGAAGTTCTTTCCAGTTGCAGAATACTGGCTCCCTGTCTTAGATCTACAGAGCACTGTCCTCTTGGGACATGGACCACAGTCTTCTGTGGGGACTGTGCTACCACGATAGCAAGTATGATTAAAAACATATGATTAAGGTAACTCCCATGCACACTGAGGGAAATTCAATGTGATAACATCTACATTCATGTAGACATGTATTAATTTAGTGAGGTATGGGTTAGTAGCTGTTTCAAAGAAACCTTAACTAAAGAAGCACCACAAAACCAGAGGAAACATGAGGTCACTGAGCCCACCTAGCTCCTCCCCCTCCCCAGGAGCTAAGAGAGAGTAAGGAGGAAGTGCACCTGCAGCTCCGAGCTGGGCAGCCTTCCTGAGAAGATGCAGCCACTCCTGCTCCTGCTGACCCTCTTCCTGTCCCTCAGGGCTGAGGCAGGTGAGTGACCACCCCAAACTCACAATCCTGACCCGCCAGAGACACACACCTCCTGCCCCTCCTGCCCCTCCTGCCCCTCCTGCCCCTCCTGCCCCACATGGCACAGCTTCTATTGGCAATGTGATGCTGCCCAGCTCCAGGGCCACCCACACCCGACAATGAGACTGGCTCACTGAGGGCAGGAGTGCTAGAGCAGAAGGCTATTGTTTGTAAGGGCAGGAAGCTGGCAACCAGGAGGTTTTGGAGACGCATGGCAGAGGATGGGAAATGGAAAGGAAAAATATGGCTTTTTTAGAAAGAGCAAAGGCGAACCTGTTTCAGAGCTGCTCTCGCCCCATCTGCTTAGCAGAAGGCAAAGCTCAACTGTCTCCAGATTGCAGACAGCACCTCCCTCACTTGTGCTCATGCCACAGCTTCAACTTCTATCCCTTTCTGCTCTCTCTAGTCCTTTGCTGGCTCCTCTCCATGAGAGGATGAGACATGCGCAAGACCACAACTTCCCTACTGCCCAGAACCCCATGAGTTTTATCTTTCTAACCCTCATCCATGTAACGGCCATTCCATCATGTGGTCAATGTAGGCCCTAGGAACTAGGCTGGAACTATTTTAGTTTCTTAATTTGAACTGCTGACCATTGGAAAAGGTATCATCCTAGACATCACCAGAATATGCCAAGGGTTTTGGAAGCTCATGGAAAATATAAATAGCCAGAAGGACCTAGGAGGACACTCTGGTGTCACTGTCCATGAACAGGTGTTCTTACCGCCAATGATGTGTGCAAAAAAAATTTCCTATACCAAGACAGCTCTTAAGAGAAGTGACTAATGGTCCTTTCCCCAAGCGCTTCTCTTTCTTTCCCCAAGCGCTTCTCTTCCACTGCAGGCTCCCAGTAGTGCTGGAAACATCACATGTATGCCCACCCAGTGGGTGCATATAAGCAGGCCAATTCTTCTTTTCTCAGAAGAGATCATCGGGGGACATGCAGCCAAGCCCCACTCCCGTCCCTACATGGCCTTTATTCAGTACTGGAATAACAATCGTAAGCCTTCTACATGTGGAGGTTTCCTGATCCGTGAGAACTTTGTGCTGACAGCTGCACACTGCCAGGGAAGGTAAGGACTAGAATTCAGCACACTTCCCCCCAGAGAAAGCTTCTAATTCCCAATAAACTCCTTTTGCTCCTTATGTATTGGAGGGTTCCTGAGAAGGTAAAATACAATAGGAATACCAGATCTCTTAGGCAAAAGACAGGTTGATGGCAGTCACCTTGCTGGCAGAGTGATCAACACTGCCATCCTGAGAGCTAGGAGCATGCTCTGGCATCAGCAGTTCCATATCTCTGTCTGTGGGTCAGTGACCCCAGAGAACCACTGGACATCACCACATCACCAACAGCTACAGCATTCCACCTTTACTGCTGAGAGGCAGAGGACACAGAGAACTGAACCCCAGGCCTCCTCATGCCCTAGATTCCACCCTCAGTTGCAGCCCTCTTCACATCCTCCCAGCAGCCAGCTATTCTTCACGAAACTGAACTGCATCTCCTGTGAGTCCACAGCCCCACTTCTCCCACTCTGTGCCTCTATAGCGATATGAATGTCACCCTGGGGGCCCACAACATCAAGAAACCAGAGAAGACCCAGCAGGTCATCCCCGTGAAAAAAGCCATTCCCCACCCGGATTACGATCCAAATGCCATTACCAATGACATCATGTTACTGAAGGTAAGACACCTCCCTGCTGCTCTTGCTCTCCCACATTTAGCTGCTACCCATCCCATTGTGACCTGCCCCTTGCTTCATCCCTCCTGATCAGTTGGCTTGTTCCACCGCTTGATAGGGCAAGGAAGAAGAGGCAGCCCCATGATTGTGTCCAGACCCAGTGGTCACTCATTGAGCTAGTGTTTATTGACTCTTCCCCATCAGCTGAAGAGGAATGCCATGAAGACTGCAGCTGTGCAGCGCATCAGCCTACCCAACGGCAAGACCCAAGTGAATCCAGGGCAGGCATGCCATGTGGCCGGCTGGGGTCGGACGGAGCCAAATGGCGTTTCTTCAGACACACTGCAGGAAGTGGAACTGACAGTACAAGACAACCAGATTTGCGAGTTCAACTATACCAATTACAAGAAAGACATTGAGATGTGTGTGGGGGACCCGAATACACAAAAATCTTCCTTTAAGGTAACACAGAACAGTCACCTTGTTTGGGAGGGAGAGGGATGCTTAGAAAGATCAGGCACCTGGAGACCCAAGGAATGAAGGGATCTCACTCATTTTCCTGGGGTCATTTAGAGGGGAATAGCTCAAGTTGGGGGTACCTGGAGCCTCATCAACCATAGTAGGGCACCTGGTGTCTATGAATCCTACAGACAGATGGCTTTCCACTACACTGTCCCACTCCAGATCACAGAGATTAAAAAACAATGCATCTGGGCCAGTGTGGTGCTTCAACAGACTAATCATCTACCTGCAAGCACCATTGTCCCTTGTGGGCTCTGGTTCTAAGAGCAGCAGCTCTATTTCCACTCCAGCTCTCTGCTTCTGTCCTGGAAAGGCAGCAAAACATTGCTAGAGTCTTTGGGCCCCTAATCCACGTAGCATGCTGGAAGGAGGCTCCTTGCTCCCAGCTTCAGGTTAGCTCAACTCTAAGCATTGCAGTAATTGGAGTAGTAAGCTGGCAGATGGAACATTTCTCTCTGTCTCTCCTCCTTTCTCGGTAAAAACATACCTTTCAAATGAAAATAAAGGTTATTTTAAAATGGAAGCATTTCCATTTTAAGTAAACAAATGCTTCTGAACATACAACTTTTATATCAGAGCTGCTACCCATCATGGTTAATGAGTTGGCTCACGTGCCACACAGGATCTCAGCTCATTTACTTCTCTGCCTCTATGTCCTTAAACAATAGCCTAGTATGGCCTCAGGGAGAGAGGTTCCCAGGCCAGGGATGAATATGCAAACAGGACCTTGGGATGAAACATGGCCAGTGTGTTACCTCCATGGACAGCCTTGGGATAGCAGATGCTGGGAAGAAATTCAGCCCTTCTCTCTCTATTGACAGGGGGACTCAGGAGGACCTCTCGTGTGCAAAAATGTGGCCCAAGGCATTGTCTCCTATGGAAAAAATAATGGACGACCTCCGCGAATCTTCACCAAAATCTCAAGTTTCCTACCCTGGATAAAGAGAACCATAAGAAGACGCAAACTGCAGGAAGTCAACTAACCACTCTCTGACTCTCCTCTGTAATAGGATCCACAGCAACATGTGGAAGGAGCCAGTAACTAAATAAATGCCTCTTAGCTGAGTGGAAGTCCAGCTTCTTATTTTTCACTGTCCCTCACGAACAGGCACCTGTGCCAAGCTGGCTGGCAAATGAATTCTTCTGCTTTCTGCTTCCTCCTCTGGCTGCTCCCCTTGCCGTCTCCCCAACCCCAATAAAGCTGCCTCCCAACTCCTGCTTACTCTCTGCAGTCTCCCCAGCGCCTGCTCTTCTGCAAGGACTGACCCTCAGCCCCACGAGGAATGAACATTAGGGGAGCTCACTTCTTCCCCTGTGTTGTGTGGCAGAGAGAAGGAGATTACACCAAGGACTCCTGAGGTAAAGTAGGTGCAGCTGCAGTTCCTGCTCAAGCACATTGACACACCGTCTGGAAACAGAACATTTCTCCCTCACAGGCATGGAATTGAGGTTCAGAGGGGAGTGGTTGGTCCCTGAGGGGCACCTAATACACCTGATCTCAATTTCCTTCATTGCTTCCATCTGAGTTCAGGACCCAGCCTGACCTCCAACTCCCAGTCTGACCCTTCATCTCCATTCCCTATCATTCTTAGAGTCCTCCAACTCCTGTCCTATGCTCTCCAGATTGCATTAGTTTGAGCAGGATCCTGCCACTTAGTCCCCCACCTGGGCTATTCTGAGTCCCACATGGTTCCATTAGGGCCTTGCCACTGTGGAGGTAAGCCCAGCTAAGGCTGTAGCAGAGAAGTGACTCACAGGGACCAGGCCAGGACTAATACCAATCAGACCCTCCTGACCAAGGTGGGTCAAGGTTGGCTGAGTCTCTCTCCAAAACCGTTGATCCCAGCTCTCTGCTTCCGGGACCAGTTCAATGCAATCACTTCTCTACTAAGGACCTCCTCAAATCACATGCCAAACTCAGGACACCCTGGCTCCCTGGCCACTCACCGGCTGAACCACTGGCAGCCCATCTCTCTCCACAGGGCTGTGAGCCCCTGGACTAAACCTCCCTGGTGGACTCCCGAACCAGCAGTAAGTATGGCAAGTACTTTTCCTCATCCAACAATAAATGCTTTCTGAATACGTAGTAGGTGCCAGACACTATGGATTTTCATGTGCACAGAAATAGATCAATCACTGACCCCAGTGAAACTGATGCTGTGCAAGACTTTAGCCTTTACCATTGACTTCCAACCATCCCAAGAGCCCTAGATTTATGTCCAAGATCCATGAAATAAAACAATGTATTTCACTTCAT
The DNA here is from genome assembly GCF_017591425.1 of Ochotona curzoniae. Lineage (NCBI taxonomy): Eukaryota > Metazoa > Chordata > Mammalia > Lagomorpha > Ochotonidae > Ochotona > Ochotona curzoniae. The sequence goes on from NW_024467122.1 coordinate 38,848,775, forward strand.
GCATGCCTATGGTTTGTATGAATGCTACTCAGAAATGCAGAAACTTGTGGGATTTAGGAATGACTGTAACCATTTACCTTCTGGGTGTGAAGCTACCAACCTCTGCATACACTCATCCCCAGATAATTCTTTTTGCCTAGGGACATGACAAAAGGTACAGAAGAAGACTTAATGGGAGCAAATATTAACAATTTATGCATCTAAAGAAGATTAACTTCCATTAATAAAGAAAATAAGAAAGTAAAGAATCCAGAGACATCAACAATTCAAACCCACCAGTTAATAATGGACAAGGCTTCTGCCACACTGGCAGAGAACCACGCTGGCAGAGCAGGCCTTAGAACTCATGCCCATGCTTGGGTCCCAAGTAGGTGGGTGGAAAGGACCCTGAGCAGAAATGCTGCTGTGGGCTAGGGGATACATGCATATACCTGCATCCTGAAGGGTGGATGGGGCAGTTCACAGACCAGCACACTGGTGTGGCATGACAGTGGACCAGGTCTGAGAATCTGTGCATGCACTTGGGTCCCAGCTGGGCAAGCAGGGCTCCAGACCAGCATGCCACCCCACTGAAGTCTTGGCTTGGGAAGACAAGCTCGGAAACCCACTCACATGGGCTCAGGAACTGTAGATCACTCAGGGAAAGAACTACGAGGATGTGTGGAACAGGGGACTGCTGAGGGAATACAGGTAAGAAACAAATTCTAGGAAACTCACACCTATCAGGAAACTGTACTTGCAGGTAAACGAGGAGGTTAATGGAGCAATTTGGAGGACAGAAATCAGAGGCATCCTTGGAGCCAGATCAATGCACCAATCCACATGGCAGAGCTGAGCTGAGCTTGTCAGCATCAACTACCACAGGTAACCTCCCACTGACATGCATGAAAGTAGGGCTGGGGGGCCTGTCTGCCAAGCATAGACCACAGTACCAGGAGTGTCAGAACAATGCATGGGTCACATTATACCAGGCAATGACACTAACCAACTGAGAGAGAACCAGGCCTGGGGACACATTCTGTGGGAGGATACATGGGCTCACCCCTGTAGGACTACAATACTCACCAATTTACTCAAGAACTGGGGATGATGATGGAGAGCTGCACATGATCCACAACCTCCTACAACACTTATGAGTACCAGGGTTGGAAACAGGCTGGGCTGGTCTAGGCTGAAGTACTTACCCACAGGTGCACCCAAGAATTGGGTGTGGAGCAGGCCCTGCCACAACGTTCACCAGCACACAAAGGACAAGACAGGAGGTCAGACTGTGTCTGGTAAGGACCAGCACCCACTGGCACCTATGATATCTAGGTCTGGGAGTGGGCCAGGTAGGAGAGCTTAAGAAACTCCGCTGGTGCACTGTAGAAGCTACTGGTGAGTACAAGCAGAGTATTGGTCAAGACGGGAAAGGCCGCTCCACTTGTCAGCAAGTGTGTCAGTTGGCTTTTCAGGAGAGAGAGGACTGGGCAAGGACAGGCCAAACCATAGCACACTGACATGCGCAGAAGTCAGGATGCAGTGCAGGCCATACCAGCCTAGGTTATCGCACCTACCAGTCTGCATGAAAGCTGGAAATGAAGGCAGGGTAGAAGGGTTAGCCTACAGCATCCACTATCAAGGACCAAGATAAGGATTAGGCAATGCCAAGCTGTGTTCAAACAACTCCAGCACATGTAACATCTGTGGCTGGTAGCTGACCAGGTATGGGAACTAAAGGAATGCCCACGCTAGGCTGAGGTTCCCACTGGTGAGCATAAGAGTCACGAATGGGGATGCACCTGGCTAAATATCCCTGAATCAACCCTCAGCATTGATGTGTGTGAACTGAGTCTGGGATGTGCAAGACTGGTCTAGGCACCAGCACCCACTGGTTCTTGCAAGAACCAGAGTTTGTATGCTTCAGGCTGGACTATGTCACAGCACCTTCTGATCCACATGAAAGCTGGGACTAGGCATGGGCTTCAAGGGCTGGGCTGTAATGCCGATTCAAGAGAATCACAAGGTGTGAACTCATCTGGCAAGGCCACAGTGCAATCTGGAAGAGGTTAGCATAGAATTCGGCCATGTCAGGCTGTCACATGCCCACCATTGTGCGTCACATCCATGACTGGAAGCTGGTCTACTAAGGGAGATAGGGGAACACTCCTGTGACAATGCAGCCCTGGCTGGTGAGCATAAGAACCAAAACTGGGGCAGCTCTCCATCATCACCCCTAGTTCTTGAGTAAACCAGTGAGTATTGTAGTCCTACAGGGTTAGGCCCACATATCCCTCACAAAATGTGTCCCCAGGCTCCAGTACCCATCAGCATACATGTGAGTCATGTCTGGGGTAGACAAGGCTGGGTCAGTCTGAGGCACCTGAGTGCAGGGGTGAGTGTCAGGATGGTGTGCAGGTCAGACTGAGATGGGATGTAACACTTGCCAGTTACCACTAGGGGTGGGACTAGAGATAGGCCAGGCAGAGTCAGGCTGCAGCACATGCCAGTGAATGCCCAAGTGATACAGACCATGACAGACTGGCTCATAACACTCACTGCGCCTGCAAGATCCATACCAGGAGTGTGCCTGATGAGGAATCAGCTGTGGTGTGGGATGGGGCACCAGCTGGGCTACTTTGAGGACAAGCTGGTGTGATGTGGGATGGGCAGGCAAGCTGGCTTTAGAGGACGGCCAGGTCAGGCCAAGCCACTGCATCTTCTGCCACATGAAAGAGCCAGGATAATTGAAAACTGGCTGGACTTTGCCACAGCATCTGCTACCAAGTGTCAGAACAGGGTACAAGTCATGTCTGACTAGACCACAGTAACTCCTGAAATTTGCAAGATCCGGGCTAGATATGGGCCTAGTAGGGAAACTGTGGGCACTTCTCTACTGGGCTGCAGCTCACACTGGTGGCACAAGAGACAGTGCTGTGGGCTAATTAGGCTGGACAAGGTGGCAGTAATCATTGCCATATGTGTGAACTGGATCATGTGTGGGGTGTTCTGAGCTAAGCTGCACAGCAATAGGTGTGTACAAAAGCCCAATTGGGATGAGGCTCAGATCAGACTAGTTTGCTATACATAGTGGCAAACACAGAAATCAGGTTAGGACAGGCCTGGTGGGAGTTCTTAGGGGGTCACACAAACGAGGTTGTAGATCACACTGATCTGGGTTAGAGTCAGGTCCATGACACGCTGAGTTGGGCTGAGAGCCACAGCACATGTAGTTTGCATAGGATATGGGGTTGAGGACAGAACTGATCATGCAACTACAGTCACCATGTGGGAAACAGTCTGATGCAGGTGACAGACTGAATTGGACCCTCTTCTGGCTGACACATGCAAGAGTCAAGTCTGGGGTCATCCCAGGTGAGGTTTCTTGGGAGACTTCCAAACTAGACCACTGAACTCAAAGCTCCAGCCACAGTGAGGATCATAGAATTTGTGATCCGATCCTTGGATGCATGTTTCAGGATTGGGCCTCCTCAATTACTGATGCCTGTGCAGTGGATGACATGCCCAGGAGAATTTGGGGGACAACATGGCCAGCTCATTGGGTCTGCAGAGGACATCAGGTCCCATGACAGAAGATGAGGAATGCAACAGAGTAGACAAGTCACCTGACTGAGCTTTGGCAGCAAGTGTCAGGGTAGTGGACGCATTGAGATGGACACTGTCAGCCAATGGACCTTGGAAGGATTTTCTCAACCTTGGAGCAATGAAACCAACAGTGTCTCAGAGCTATCAAAACTACTCAAGCAATACCCTTGGAACATTCTTCTCCACATCACAGTTTCTAAGATGACATCAAGTGGCCATGCCCCCTCCCTGAGCACTGACTTGGTAAGGCAGATGGGAGCAACTCCTTCCTTCCAGATGTTCCTTTCCCCAAATACAGGACAAAAAGGAACAAAAGGAATATTGAAAACATTTTACCACCTACCTTCCCTGTAATCAATCAACCCTACCCTAATCAATAGTCCTCACAGCTATGCATCCTTGTCAACTATATACACAACAGAAAAAATTACAATGTTTTTTAAAATTTTTTAATTGTAGTTTGCCAAATGTTACAAAAGAGAAATGAATAAAGGTGTAAATGGATACATTTTTAAAAACTGAAATGCAAATGAACCATAAACTAATGAAAGACATGTGCAGTATTACTAGCCACCAGGGATATGAAAAACAAAACCACAATGGTATTCTATCTCTGTTATTTGGAATGGCTAAGATCAAAAGGCAACAGGTGAAAAGTGCTGGCATGGCAGTGGAGAACAGGCAACAATTCAACACTGTTGGTAGAAATGAGAATTGGGACAGTCACCATGCAGAGCAGGATGTAGGCTCCTCAATGAATAGTTGAAATACCATATGATCCTGCTATCTTACTTCTGGCTGTGTATCCAAAATGAAATGAAACTCGCATATGGCAGAGACATACTTGGACTCCAATACACTGCACTGTTCCCAATATTCAAGCCAAGAAATCATTCTACAAGTGTCTCACTAAAAGGTTGCATTTAGACAGCATGATATATATTTATACACACAAACACATACACACACACACACACTAAGTGGAATATTAGTCATGAAAAAAGAATGAAATTCTGACACATGCAACATGCATGGAACTGTATATTAACTAAAAGAATCCAGACATAGAAATGTCAAATGATTTCTCTCATACATGAATCAAAAACGGTGATTACCAGTGATCAGGCACAGAGATCTGATATGGATGAGAAATTGCAGTGGTGTGAACAGAAAGGTTCTTGGTGTTCCACAGAAGAGCTGGGCTGCTAGAGTCTCTAACAAAGAAAACGCCAGTTCTTGACAGCAAGGCCACACATACAGTGTGTGGGACTTTGTGAACAAGGGTCTCCCAGTGTCAGGCTCCCCTTACCAACCACTCAAGGTAGGGAATCACCGAAGTTCTGTTCTCAGATATAGTATTATCCAGCAGGCCAACAGAAGTTCTTTCCAGTTGCAGAATACTGGCTCCCTGTCTCAGATCTACAGAGCACTGTCCTCTTGGGACATGGACCACAGTCTTTCGTGGGGACTGTGTTACCACCATAGCAAGTATGATTAAAAACATATGATTAAGGTAACTCCCATGTGCACTGAGGGAAATTCAATGTGATAACATCTACATTCATGTAGACATGTTTTAATTTAGTGAGGGTAGCTTAATGGCTGCGTCAAAGAAACCTTGGCTAAAGAAGCACCACAAAACCAGAGGAAACATGAGGTCACTGAGCCCACCTAGCTCCTCCCCCTCCCCAGGAGCTAAGAGAGAGTAAGGAGGAAGTGCACCTGCAGCTCCAAGCTGGGCAGCCTTCCTGAGAAGATGCAGCCACTCCTGCTCCTGTTGACCCTCTTCCTGTCCCTCAGGGCTGAGGCAGGTGAGTGACCACCCCAAACTCACATTCCTGACCTGCCAGAGACACACACCTCCTGCCCCTCCTGCCCCTCCTGCCCCTCCTGCCCCACATGGCACAGCTTCTATTGGCAACGTGATGCTGCCCAGCTCCAGGGCCACCCACATCCGACAATGAGACTGGCTCACTGAGGGCAGGAGTGCTAGAGCAGAAGGCTATTGTTTGTAAGGGCAGGAAGCTGGCAACCAGGAGGTTTTAGAGACGCATGGCAGAAGATGGGAAATGGAAAGGAAAAATATGGCTTTTTCAGGAGAGGGCAAAGGGAGCCTGTTTCAGAGCTGCTCTCGCCCCATCTGCTCAGCAGAAGCCCATGCTAAGCTGACCCCAGAGTGCTGGCAGCCCCTCCCTAGCTTGTGCTCATGCCACAGCTTCAGCCCTCCATCCAGCCCTGCTCTGCTTCCTGGTCCTTTGCTGGCTCCTCTCCACGTGATGAAAACCCATGTGGATGACCACAACTTCTACAATTTCCAGAACCCCATGAGATTTACCCTCATAACCCTCATCCATGCAGGGGGCCATTCCTTCATAAGGTCAATTCCAGCCCTAAAAGGACTTGGCTGGAATTATGTCCACTTCCTTAATTTCTGCTCCTGCCCATGTGAAAACAGCACCATCTTAAACATCACCAGAATAGGCCAAGGGTTTTGGAAGCTCATGGGAAACATAAAAATAGTCAGGAGACTCTGGTGTCACTGTCCCTGAACAGCTGTTCTTACCTTAAATGATGTGTGCAAAAATGTTTCCTAGACCAAGACCACCTTTTAGAGAAGGAGATTGAGGGTCCTCACCCCCAATCCTCTCCCTTCTACTGAAGGCTCCCAGCATTGCTGAAATCATCTCAACCATGTATGCCCCCCACCAGTGGGTGCATATAATCAGGCCAGCTCTTCTTTTCTCAGGAGAGATCATCGGGGGACATGCAGCCAAGCCCCACTCCCGTCCCTACATGGCCTTTATTCAGTACTGGAATGGCTCACATTGGAAGAGGTGTGGAGGTTTCCTGATCCGTGAGAACTTTGTGCTGACAGCTGCACACTGCCAGGGAAGGTGAGCACTAGGACACAGACCACTTCTCCAGGAAAATCTTCCTTTTTCTCAATAAACTCCATGTGCCCTTTATGTACAGAAGGCTTCCTAAAAGGTAAGATAGAATGGGATGGTGGGGGGGTCTCTTAGGAAAATGTTAGCTTGGTGCCAGTCACCTTGCTGTCAGAGTGATGAACGCGGCCATCCTGAGAGCTAGGTGCATGCTCTGGCATCAGCAGTTCCATATTTCTGTCTATGGGTCAGTGATCCCAGAGAACCACTGGCCATCACCAACAGTTACAGCATTCCACCTCGACTGCTGCTCTCAGATGGTATAGTGAACTGTACCCCAGGCCTCCTCATGCCCTGGATTCCACCCTCAGTTGCAGCCCTCCCCCATTCCCTTACTCTGTTCCCTTACAGCCCTATAAATGTCACCCTGGGGGCCCACAACATCAACAAGCCAGAGAAGACATGGCAGGTCATCCCCGTGAAAGAAGCCATACCTCACCCTGAATACAACCGCAAAGACTACTCCAACGACATCATGTTACTTCAGGTAGGACTCCTCCCATGCTCTCACTCTCGCACATCCAGCTTCTGTTCTTCTCATTTTGTTCTGCCCCTTGCCTTCTTTCGTACTGATCAACTTGACCAGTTCCAGTGCTTGAGAAGATGGGAAAGAAGGGGCGGCCCCATGATGGGATCCAGACCTAGATAGCAACTCACAAAGTTTGTCTTTCCTGATTCTTCCCCATCAGCTGAATAAGAAGGCCAAGAAGACTGCAGCCGTGCAGCTTATCAAATTGCCCAAAAGCAATATCCAAGTGAGTCCAGGGCAGGCGTGCTATGTGGCTGGCTGGGGAATGACAACCCCAGAAGGCCAACCCTCAGACACACTGCAGGAGCTGCAACTGAAAATACAAGAGCACAACATATGCGAATCCCTGTATCCTGATAGTTATAAGAAAGACATTGAGATATGTGTGGGGGACAAGAAAACAGAAAAGTCTTCTTTTCAGGTAATGTACAGCTTTCCTCTGGTTTGGGAGGGAGGGCGATTCTTGGGAAGATGTGGGACTGGGAGATCAAAGGATGAGGGGATCTTCATCTTCCTGGGGTCATTTAGAGAGAACAGCCTGAGCTGAGGAGTATCTTGGGCTTAGCAGCTGCTTCCTGGAATTCCTGCAGAAGAATGGAATCACACTGCCCCACCCCCAATTACAGAGATTAAAAGATAATGCTTCTGGGCCAGTACAGTGCCTCAACAGATCAACTCTGTGCCTGCCAACACCATTGTCCCTTGTGGGTGCCAGTTACAGGACCAGCTGCTCCACTTCCAGTCCAGCTCTCTGATTCTGACTTGGAAATGCAGCAGAAGATTCATCAAGTCGTTGGCTTATAGCCCACGTAGGAGGCTGGAAGGAGGCTCCTTATACCCAGCTTCAAGTAAGCTCAGCAATAAGCATTGTGGTCACTGGGGTATTTTCAGGCAGATGATATGCTTCTCTTTTTCTTCATCTCTCTTGATACAGATGTGACTTTCACATGAACATGAACAAACATTTTTATAGTGAAAACATTTCCTTTTTTTTTTATTATTATTTTTTCATTGGAAAGGCGGATATAGAGAGAGGAGAGACAGAGAGGAAGATCTTCCGTCCGATGATTCACTCCCCAAGTGAGCGCAACGGGCCGATACTATGCCGATCCGAAGCCAGGAGCCTCTTCCGGGTCTCCCACGCGGGTGCAGGGTCCCAAAGCTTTTTCCGGGTCTCCCACGCGGGTGCAGGGTCCCAAAGCTTTGGGCCGTCCTCGACTGCTTTCCCGGACCACAGGCAGGGAGCTGGAAGGGAAGCGGGGCTGCCGGGATTAGAACCGGCACCCATATGGGATCCCGGGCGCGCAAGGTGAGGACCTTTAACCACTTGCGCCACCGCGCCGGGCCCAACATTTCCTTTTTTAAAAAGGTTTATTGGAAAGTCACGTTAACAGAGAGAAGAGACAGAGAGAAAAATATTTTATCTCCTGGTTCATTCCCAAGTGGCCACAATGGCCAGAGCTGAGCCGATCTGAAGCCAGTAACCAGGAACTTCTTCTGGATCTCAAAGGTGGATGCAGGATCTCAAGACTTTGGGCCACCCTCTACTGGTTCTCACACTAAAAGCAGAAAACTGGAAGGAAAATGGAGCAGCCAGGACATGAATCGGCACCCATATTTAACACCGGAACATATAGGGGAGAACTTTAGCAACTAGACTACTGCACAGGGCCTTGAAATATTATTACTGTTTTTAAAAAGGGAAATGAACATGTAGCTTTTATAGCAGGACAGCCACCCATGTTGGTTAACGGGCACATCCTCCACACAGGATCTTGGCCCATCTCCTGTGTCCTTAAACATAGCCTGGGATGTCGTCAGGGAGAGAGATTCCCAGGCCAGGGGAGAGGATAGAAACAGGACCCTGGAATGAAGGATATCCAGTCAGCCCCCTCTAGGACAGCCTTGGGATGGCAGGAGGATAGGTCACAGGGAGGAAATTCAGCCATTTTCTCTCATTCACAGGGAGATTCCGGGGGACCCCTCGTGTGCAAAAATGTGGCCCAGGGAATTGTCTCCCATGGAAAACCTCAAGGACCAACTCCACAAGTCTACACCAAAATCTCAAGTTTCCTATCGTGGATTAAGGAAACCATGAGAAGACGCCAACTGCAGGAAGTCGACTGACCCATCTCTAACTCACCTCTAGAACAGAGGGTCCATAGTAACCCTGAGGGCGGGGCCAATAACTGAATAAATGTCTTATCTGAGTGGAAGTCCAGCTTCTTGTTTACTCACTATCACTCATTCATTCATAGGCAACTGTGCCTAGCAGGCCAGAAAAGGAATCCTGCTGTTTTCTGCTTCCTCCTCTGCCTGCTTTCCTCAACGCCTTCCAACCCCACACAAAGCTCCCTCCCAGCTCCTGCTTACTCTCTCCATTCTCCCCAGGGCCTGCCCTTCTGCCAGGGTTGACCCTCAGCCCCATCAGAAGAGAGCACAGACCATTCAAGTCCTGGACTCCCAGGGAACTCCCCTCTACCCCTGTGTTGTGTGGCAGACAGAAGGAGATCACACATGGGATTTTTGAGGTCAAACAGATACAGGTTGGGATCCCCCACTCAGGCACACAGACACACCTGCTGGGAACAGGACATTTCTCCCTCACAGGCATGGACATGGTACAGAGGAGAAGATGGTCCTTGAGAGGTGCCTTATTCACGCCTGGGCTCAGTTTCCCTCCCTGGACGATTTGAGTTCAGGACTCAGCCTCATCTCCAGCTCTCAGTCTGACCATTCATCTCCATCCCCAACAATTCTGAGAGTCCTCCAACTCCTATCCTGTGTTCCCCAGACTACACTAGGTTGGGCTGGATCCTTCTACTTGGTCCCTCACCTGGGGCATACAAAGTTCCCCATGATTATGTTAGCACTGCACCACTAGGGATGCCAGCCCAGCTAAGGCTGTGGCAGAGAGGGGCCTCAGAGGGACCAGGCCAAAGCTAAAACAAAGCAGGCCCACCTGAGGTCAAAGTTGGCATGATCTCTCTATGGAACACTTGACCCCAGGTCCAAGCTGAACAGGAGCAGTTCAACTCCCTCATTTCATACCCAGTGGCTTCCCTACATCACACACCAAACTCAAGACATGCTAGCTCCCTGGCAATTCAGCAGTTCAGCCCTTGGCAGCCCGTCTCTCTCCAAGGGCTGTGAGCCCCCGGGAGAAACCTCCCTGATGGGCTCAGAACCAACAGTAAGTGTGGGAATTGCTTTCTCCAATCAAACAATAAATTCTGTCTGAATACTTAATAGATTACAGACACTATAACCTAACTTTGGACTCATGCATATGCTAGGGTCTCAGGCAGGCACACAGTTACAGCCCCAGCTAGCACACTCGCGTGGGCCTGGGAAGCCACACCTGTTCTTGCGTTCAAGGTGGGTAGAGAGGTGGGTTCCCAGGCTGACATGCTGGCATATTGATATGGAATACTGGTAGACCACGCCTGGGATGCTTGCATGTACTTGGGTACCAGATAGGCAGGCAGGGCCCCAGGCCAGAATGCCAACACCACCAAACAGCAGGCTCAGAAAGTCTGGGCTTGAAAATCCATGCTCCAATAGACACAGGCTCTATGGATTGCTCAGGGAATAGCATATGAGAAAACTGCTCAGAAAGTACATTACATGTAAGGAATAACTTCTGGAAAACTTACACCAACCAGGCCACTACATTTGCAGGTAAGCAAAGGGGCTGAACTGAGCAGTTTGCAGAAGGGAACTGGAGGCACTTTCTGGGTCAGACCAATGCACCAACCCACGTGGAGAGCTGAGCTATGCTGGTTAGCATCAACCACCAACAACCACCTCCCACTGACACGCATGAAATCTAGGGCTGGGTGCCTGTCTGGCAGGGTTAGAACACAGTAGTCACCAGTGAGTGTCAGAACAAGGAACAGGTAATGTCAGGCTGGGCCTTGGCACCAACTGGCACATAGAAGAACCAGGTCATGGGACATATTCTGTGGGGGATATGTGGACCTAATCCTGTAGGACTGCAATACTCACTGGTTTGCTCAAAAATGATGACAGGCCAAGCTAGGCATGACCATGGAAATTACCAACATGCATGGGTGCTGGGGTTGGAACAGGCTGGGCTGGTTCAATTTGCAGCACTCCACAGGCACACCCATGAACTAGGTGTGGGGTGGGCCAGTTCACAACATCCACCAGCACACACAAAGGCCAAAACTGGGACGATAGACTTTTCCAGATAGAGGCCTAGGACTCACTGGCACATATGATATGGCACATACGGGAGTGGGCTTGCTAGGGAGCTTGGGGAACTCCCTTGGTGGGCTATCATTCCTGCTGGTGAGCACATGAGTCAGGCAGGGTATTGGTCAAGCCAGAAGAGGCTGCTCCACTTGCTGGTAAATGAGTGGACTGGATTCTAGGGGTGAACCGAGCAGGGCCAAGCCAAACAGTAGCACATTGGCATGTGCAGGAGCCAGGATAGGGTGCAGGCCATGCCATAGGCTGTCACACCTACCAGTTTGCATGAAATCTGGGGATGAGGACAAGCTGGTCCAACCCAGGCATCAGCATCCATTGGCAAGGGTCAAGACAGGGGTAAGGCCATGCCAGGCTGGGTCTGAGCAACTTCCAAATTATAGAATATCTGTGTCTAGGAGTAGGACAGGCAGGGGAGTAAAGGGACGCTGCTGTACAGTTGTGGTTCCCACTGGTGAGCACAAGAGCCAGCAATGTGGGTAGGCACAGTTGAATATGCTATGGCAATAATCGGCATGTGTGTGAGTGGGGCTTAGGGTATGCTAGACTGGGTGAGGTTTCAACGCTCACTGGAGCTCGTGAGAGTTAGAGTTTATATAGGATGGGTTGTGCTAGGTCACAGCATCTTCTGATCTACATAAGGGCTGAATCTAGGAGTGGGCCAGGCATGGATGAGCTGTAATACCCACTGCAGGAAAATACAATGGATGTGGGCTGGCCTGGCAAGGTCACAGTGCCTGCTAGTGAATGTGAGAACTGGAGGTGGGTCAAGTCAAACATATACTGATGTGCATGACATCCATGTCTGGAAGCTGGTCCAATAAGGGAGCTGGGAGAACTCTCCTGTGAAAATGTTGTCCTGGTTAGTGACCATGAGAACCAACACTGAGTAAAGTCTGATGGGCCCGGCACAGTGACCTAGCTGCTATAGTCCTGCCTTGAATGTACCAGGATCCTATATGGGTACTGGTTCTAATCTTGACAGTCCCACTTCCAGTCCAGCTCCCTACTTGTAGTCTGAGAAAGCAGGCAAATACAGACCAAGCCTTGGATTCTGCACCCACATGGGAAACCTAGAAGTTCCTGGCTTCTGTCTTTGGATTGGCACAGCACCAGCCGTTGTGGTCACTTGGGGGTGAATCATCAGATGAAAGATATTCCTCTCTGTCTCTCCTCCTCTCTGTATATCTGACTTTCCAATAAAAGTAAATGAATCTTTTTTTTTTTTAAAATTACCAGAGTGTTATTCCATCTCTACCCAGTTGGAATGGCTAGGATCAAAAGGCAACAGGTGACAAGTGCTGGCAAGGAAATAAAGACCAGGCAACACTTAAGCACTGTTGATAGAAATGAGACTTGGGAACATCATCATGCAGAACAGGATGTAGGCTCCTCAAGAATAACAGAGCAACCATTTTTGGTTGGGTTGAACTAGGCTTCAATGTCCATTGACATGTGCGAGAGCTAAATGGGATGTGGGACAGACTGGACAAGCCTGCGGTACATACTGGCAAGCATGGGGACCAGGGTAGGGGGCAGAACTGGTAGGAGTTTTGGGGAGTCGCCCAAACTAGGCTGCAGCTCCAACTGGTTTGCATGAGGACTGAGTATGAAGTGGGTAGGATCGAGCTGGACTACAACACCCATTGGTTCACGAGGAAGACGGGGCTAGAAACTGAACGGACCCAGCAATCGCAACGACCAGCATATGCATAAGCTGATTGGTGTGACGAACGGTATTGGAGTCTGTACTAGCAAACTCACACAAGAATCAGATCTGAGATCATCTCAGATGAAGTTTCTTTGGAAATCCCTCCAACTGAACTGCTGATCTTGGAACCCCAAACATCAAGAGACTGTCAGCCAGTGGACTCTGAATAGGTTTCATTGCGGTTGGGATGGTGAGATGGGCAGCAATCCAGAACTGATGAACTATCAAAACTGTTTCAGCTGGACCCTTGGAGCGCGCCTCATGTTGGGGATCGGGGATGGGTGGGAGGTTGGGTGGGGCTCTTCCCTTTATTACTCCCCTAACCCCAGATACAGGCAAAAATTATTATATTAGTGTGGAAACAATAATATTACCCACTTTCACCCTGTAGCCCTTGACTCTTTGTACCCCTATCAACTAAGATTATTAAAAATTTTTTAATAAACTAAAATATTTTAAAAAAGGAATAACAGAGCAACCATTTGACCCACCTTTTGGGTGTGTATCTCAAAAAAAAATGAAAACAGTGTATGACAGAAATACTGCGCTCCCACACACACATTGTAGCACTAGTCATAACAGTGAAACAGGACATCCCTCTAGAACTCCATCATAGGAAAATGGACAGCGTGTGATACAGATCTATACACACACTCTGAGTAGAATATTAGTCATGAAAAAGAATGAAATTCTGATATGTGCATCATGCACACAACTGTATGTTAACTGAAAAAAGCCAGATGCAGAGAAATGTCAAATGTTTTCTCTCATAACTGAATTTAAGAGTGATTACTAGAAATAGGGGACATAAATCTAATATGGATGGAAAAGTGCAATGCTTGAAAGCAAAAATTCCTGGTGTTCCACAGAAGAGCTGGGCTGCTAGAGTCTCTGACAAAGAAAATTCCAGCTCTTGGCTGCAAGGCCACACATACAGTATGTGAGATTTGGTGAATAAAAATCTCCTGGTGTCAGAATACCTTGCCATCCACTACCAGGACCATTTCACGAAGGTCTGTTCTCAGATATAGTATTATCCAGCAGGCCAACAGAAGTTCTTTCCAATTGCAGAATACTGGCTCCCTGTCTCAGATCTACAGAGCACTGTCCTCTTGGGACATGGACCACAGTCTTCCATGCGGACTGTGCTACCACAATAGCAAGTATGATTAAAAACATATGATTAAGGTAACTCCCATGCACACTGAGGGAAATTCAATGAGATAACATCTACATTCATGTAGACATGTTTTAATTTAGTGAGGTATGGGTTAGTAGCTGTTTCAAAGAAACCTTAACTAAAGAAGCACCACAAAACCAGAGGAAACATGAGGTCACTGAGCCCACCTAGCTCCTCCCCCTCCCCAGGAGCTAAGAGAGAGTAAGGAGGAAGTGCACCTGCAGCTCCAAGCTGGGCAGCCTTCCTGAGAAGATGCAGCCACTCCTGCTCCTGCTGACCCTCTTCCTGTCCCTCAGGGCTGAGGCAGGTGAGTGACCACCCCAAACTCACATTCCTGACCTGCCAGAGACACAGACCTCCTGTCCCTCCTGCCCCTCCTGCCCCTCCTGCCCCACATGGCACAGCTTCTATTGGCAATGTGATGCTGCCCAGCTCCAGGGCCACCCACATCCGACAATGAGACTGGCTCACTGAGGGCAGGAGTGCTAGAGCAGAAGGCTATTGTTTGCAAGGGCAGGAAACTGGCAACCAGGAGGTTTTGGAGACGCATGGCAGAAGATGGGAAATGGAAAGGAAAAATATTGCTTTTTCAGGAGAGGGCAAAGGGAGCCTGTTTCAGAGCTGCTCTTGCCCCATCTGCTCAGCAGAAGCCCATGCTAAGCTGACCCCAGAGTGCTGGCAGCCCCTCCCTACCTTGTGCTCATGCCACAGCTTCAGCCCTCCATCCAGTCCTGCTCTGCTTCCTGGTCCTTTGGTGGCTCCTCTCCATGAAATGATGAAAACCCATGTGGATGACCACAACTTCTACAATTTCCAGAACCCCATGAGATTTACCCTCATAACCCTCATGCATGTAGGAGCCATTCCTTCATAAGGTCAATGTCAGCCCTAACAGGACCTGGCTGGAATTATGTCCACTTCCTTAATTTCTGCTCCTGCCCATGTGAAAACAGCACCATCCTAAACATCACCAGAATAGGCCAAGGGTTTTGGAAGCTCATGGGAAACATAAAAATAGTCAGGAGACTCTGGTGTCACTGTCCCTGAACAGCTGTTCTTACCTTAAATGATGTGTGCAAAAATGTTTCCTAGACCAAGACCACCTTTTAGAGAAGGAGATTGAGGGTCCTCACCCCCAATCCTCTGCCTTCTACTGAAGGCTCCCAGCATTGCTGAAATCATCTCAAGCATGTATGCCCCCCACCAGTGGGTGCATATAATCAGGCCAGCTCTTTTCTCAGGAGAGATCATCGGGGGACACGAGACCAAGCCCCACTCCCGTCCCTACATGGCCTTTATTCAGTACTGGAATGGCTCAGATAGGAAGAGGTGTGGAGGTTTCCTGATCCGTGAGGATTTTGTGCTGACAGCTGCACACTGCCAGGGAAGGTGAGCACTAGGACACAGACCACTTCTCCAGGAAAAGCTTCTTTTTCCCAATAAGCTCCATGTGTCCTTTATGTACAGAAGGCTTCCTAAAAGGTAAGATAGAATGGGGTGGTGGGGGGGTCTCTTAGGAAAATGTTAGCTTGGTGCCAGTCACCTTGCTGGCAGAGTGATGAACGCGGCCATCCTGAGAGCTAGGTGCATGCTCTGGCGTCAGCAATTCCATATTTCTGTCTCTGGGTTAATGACCCCAGATAGCCACTGGCCATCACCAACAGTTACAGCATTCCACCTCGACTGCTGAGATGCAGACAGCACTGAAAGCTCAGCCCTAGAAGCCCCCACGCCCTGGATTCCACCCTCAGCCACAGCCCTCTTCACATCTGGCAGCAGCCAGCTGCTCTTCACAACTCCGGGGCTGCATCTCCTGTGAGTCCACCGTCTCCCTTCCCTTACTCTGTTCCCTTACAGCCCTATAAATGTCACCCTGGGGGCCCACAACATCAACAAGCCAGAGAAGACATGGCAGGTCATCCCCGTGAGAAATGCCATCCCCCACCCAGAATACAACCGCAAAGACTACTCCAATGACATCATGTTACTGCAGGTAGGACTCCTCCCATGCTCTTGTTCTCCCACATCCAGTTGCTACCCTTCTTATTGTGCCCTACTCCTTGCCTCTTTTCCATCCTAATAACTTTGCCTGTTCCAGTGTAACAGAGGACACAGGAGGAGGCATAGATTCATAGTGATGTCCAGGCCCTTGTAGACATTTGCTTATCTGATTTTTCCTAACTCTTACCCATCAGCTGAACACAAAGGCCAAGCAGAACAAACTTGTGAAGACCATTAACCTGCCCAAGCGCAAGACCCATGTGAGGCCAGGGCAGGTGTGCCATGTGGCCGGCTGGGGAAAGACAACCCCTAACGGCAAACTGTCAGACACACTGCGCGAATTGGAGCTGACAGTGCAGAAGGACGAGATTTGCAAGTCCTCCTATCCCACTTACAAGAATGATATCGAGATGTGTGTAGGGGACGAGAAAACAAGAAAATCTTCCTTTCAGGTGAGACTGAGCAGTTTCCTACTGGGAAGGAGATGTATGGGAAGGTTGCACCAAAGATCTTCTTCTCTGTCTCTTCTCTTCTCTGTATATCTGACTGTCCAATAAAAATAAATCATAAATCAGAAAGAAAGAGAGAGAAAGAAAGAAAGAAAGAAAGAAAGAAAGAAAGAAAGAAAGAAAGAAAGAAAGAAAGAAAGAAAGAAAGAAAGAAAGAGAGAAAGAAAGAGAGAAAGAGAGAGGGTATCCAAGCTGTGTGGTACCTAGGTCCTCAGCTGCTACTACAGGGCATCAATTGACTATTGTTCCACCCCAGGTCACAGGTATTGGGAAATTATGCTTCCAAACATGCAGTTATTGTAATGGGACTCCACAAGGCTGCCACCCAACTTGGTTAACGGGCTTATCCTCCACACAGGATCTCAGTCCACTCCTTTGCCTCTGTGTCCTTAAACAATAGCCTGGCACATCCTCAGGGAGAGAGGTTCCCTGGCCAGGGGAGAGGACAGAAGCAGGACCCTGGAATGAGAGTTGTCCAGTCTGCCCCCTCCAGGACAGCCTTGGGATGGCAGGAGAGCAGATCACTGGGAAGAAATTCTGCCCTTCTTTGTATTCACAGGGAGATTCCGGGGGACCCCTTGTGTGCAAAAATGTGGCCCAGGGAATTGTCTCCCATGGAAAACCTCAAGGACCAACTCCACAAGTCTACACCAAAATCTCAAGTTTCCTATCGTGGATTAAGGAAACCATGAGAAGACGCCAACTGCAGGAAGTCGACTGACCCATCTCTGACTCACTTCTAGAACAGAGGGTCCATAGTAACCCTGAGGGCGGGGCCAATAACTGAATAAATGTCTTATCTGAGTGGAAGTCCAGCTTCTTCTTCTTCTTCGGCGTTTGAGTGGTTTTTTTTTTCTTGTTTTCTTGTTTATTTTTGATAAATTTTACATATTTGATTAAGGTGCAACAGGTCAAGGACTAGAGAAAAGAGCGTGAGACCATTGTTTTCACATTCTCTTCTTTCCTTCCTGTATCTGGGGGAAGGTGAGAGATAAAGAGTGAAGCCACACCCAGCCTCTCAATCATCCCAGGGTTCCCAATGTGGGGCACACTCCGAGGGTCCTGCTCAAGTGTTTTATTATTATTATTATCATTATTATTACTTAAACAAGTGGTTTTGATAGTTCAACAGTCCTGTATTGCCGCCAATCTTGCCACTCCAAACACAATGAAATCTCTCCAGACTCCACTGACTGACATAATCCACCTTAGAGCCTCCATTTACCCAGGTATTCACTGCCAACTCTTGGCTGAGGTAGTTGATTGATTTGGGCTGCTGTTCCCTGGGCTAAACCTCCCTGCCAGGCTCCTGAACATCGTCCTTTAGAGTCCAAGGGTCTCCACCTGCAGCAGATACGGGAAACGTGGTTTTTTTCATCAAGCAACAAGCACTCTCTGAGTATTTAGTAGCTGCCAGACACTGGGGACCTGCATGAGTACAGTGACAGACTAATCTGTCTGTCTTAGTACCTGACCCACACACCCACGCCAATGATACCGAAGGTGTTAAGACTTTAATTCCCAAATAAATAAATAAATAAATGGAATTTTAAAAATTAAAAAAAAAAGACTTTAATTCCTCCCTCCATCTTCCAACTGTTCCAACTACTCTAGAATAGAGAAACACATGGGAATTGGAAATGGATTTCATCTTATGGGACAGCCACTGTGGGGAACAAGACAGGCTCCTCAACAAATACAACACATAACTAACCATATGACCCAGCTAGCCACATCTGGGGCTAGAATTGAAATCAATATTTGAAAGAGATATTTGCATTCTAACATTCATTTTGCAGCACTATTCACAATCATTAAGAAATCAATCTGGGAGCCCCTCCCTGGATGAATGGAGAAAGACAGTATGATATGCATACACACACAGAGTGAAATATTATTCAGACATGAGAAAAACAAAGCCCTTACATGTACAGAAGAGATGGAATTAGATAATAATTGAAATAAGTCAGACACAGAGAAAAATATTCTGTTTTCTTTCATATGTGAGAGCTTCATATGCAAAATCTAAAACAATGATTATTAGAGACTAGGAATGGAGACTTCATAACGGGTGGTGATGTGCGGCTGTGGAAGGGAGTGAGTCCTGGTGTTGCACGGAAGAACAGGGTTACTGTAGTCTGTGACAGAGGAAATGGAAGACCTAACTGCCTCATGTGTGGTTCATGCTGTATGCATCTGTTGAAATATGGTGGTATACCTCATAAAATGCGCATGTGCTTCCTGGTAATACAATTGTTTTTAAAGATCTATTTATTTATTTTTAATGTAAAGGTAGATTTACGGAGAGAACAGAAGACAGAAAGAAAGATCTTCCATCTGCTGGTTCACTCTAAATGGCCACAACAGCCAAGCTAAGCTGATTTGAAGCCAGGAGTTTCTTCTTGCACTCTCATGTGGGTAATGGATCCCATGGATGTGGCCATCCTCCACTGCTTTCCCAGGCCACAAGCAAGGGACTGGATGGAAAGTGGAACCTCCAGGACACAAACTGGTATACACAAACAGGATGCCGGCACATGGAGGTAAAAGATTAGCCTGTTGAGCCATAGTGCCAGCCCCAATACAAAATGGCAAAACCAAATTTCAAAAGAAAGTAAGGACACCAGGGCAGTCTTATCTTTATTTCGAAAGTCGCAGATACGGTGCCCGGCATGGTAGCCTAGAGGCTGAAGTGCACACCTTGCATGTGCCCAGATCCCATACAAACCCCGAGTTGTATCCCAGCTGCTCCATTTCCCATTCAGCTCCATGGCTGTGGCCTGAAAAAGCAGCAGAACACAGACCAGTTATGGAACCCTGAACCAGCATGGGAGACCCAGAAGAAGCTCCTAGCTCCTGGCTTCAGATCAGCTCAGCTCCTGCCATTACAGCTACTTGGGGAGTGAACCAGCAAATGGAAAATCTTTCTCCATATCTCTCTTTCTCTCTGTAAATATGACATTCCAATAAAAATAAATAAATACTTCTTTAAAATCACAGGTATTATTGCCTTTGCACAGATGCAGTTGGTAGGAAAATCATCCTCCACTGGACCTAAGCCATGGATGGATGGCCAGCTCCAACTGCCCTGGGAGGCTCGCTAGGACTGGAAAAATGGAGATTCACTGAGTAGTTAGACACCCCTGGTTACAGGTACATTCGTAGTCTCCAAAAGTACAGACTTTCATCTTTACGAAGTTCTTGCCTGGGAGGCCACACATAAACCATGTGAGTTTTTGCTGAGTGAAGGTCTTAGTTTCACCTTGACAAACACTCCCAGCAGCCACTCCTTCAAAGTCTTGTTACTAATGGAATATTGTTCAGTACGTCAGCCTAAGTTCCCATTCTAGATCAATGATTCTCTGTCCCTATTATGCAGAGCTCTACCCTATTGTGGTGTGAACTAAAGTTTCCCTATGGGACCGTGTAACTTTCATGGGGATGCTGCTGCAACCATCATTTTTTTTTCAACTCTGTGTGTGTCCCCCAAATTAGAAGCAGATCTCATAAAGGCAGCAAACTGTTGCAACTTGATTTTTTTTATGATAATAATACAAATACATTCAGTCACCATATGTCTTTTTGGTTGAATAATGTAATCAATTTACATTCAAAGAGACTATGAATAATTAAAGACCTGTCATGGCCATTTTGTCATTTGTTTTCTGGTTGTCTTATGATTTTACATTATTTGTGGACAAATATGATGCATTCTTCCCTGAGCCAGACTTTTCCTAAAGTAAACTGAAATTTCCTAGTTCCTTCACCTGCTTATCCAATGAGTCAGGAATTCATTTCCTACCAAGAATTCTTTCCCCTAAAACATTCCTAGAAGTTCTGTTTGGGTGCTGTTTTGAGACATGGCTTACATGTTCTTTATTTAACTGATGCCCATGTGCATGGGAACAAGAAATCATTACTCTAATCAGAACTAACACAGCAGGTGGAATTCTCACAGGAAAGTGAATCACGCTGGTGGGTACAAATTAAAGCTACTTACACCAGTTCTGACTTCCATTTATGCATTCCTATGTCCTTGAGTAACATAAAGTGCCAGTTACAGAACCATGTCTCAGAATACTCACTTCTAGAGAAGACTTGGTTGCTGTCCCACAAGAGTTGCAGGGTTGCACTGCCATGGCAAGTTCACATACTAATTCTCAACCTTTCAGGTTCAGAGAGCTGATCAGCATGCCAAGATCAAAGTCATATGTTATGTTGGATTCATGTAACACAAGGTTAGAAGCTAAAGGGTAATTTTGCCGTACTTTTTAGTTGAAACTGTTTCACAGGCCTGGACTAACCAAGTTCTCTAGAGGATTGTGTGAAGGTGATTGACACAGGAAATAAAGCTTGACAGCCTGCTGCCTAAAAATCAAGGAATCAGATGCAGAGAGGGTGAATATATGGACTGTTTAACAGCATCAGGCTGAATGCAAGGCTCCATCGTGAAAGAATTCTCTTGTCAATTCATGGGCTACAGTCTGTTCTCTGCGTGCCGTCACTCAGTCTATCCACATTTTAGCAGAAAATGCTAGTGCTCAAGAGAATCTCATCGTTTCCTTTTTTCTTCAAGCACTCCTCATCTTTATCATCTGCAGATTTTCGAAGATAGGTAAACCTAGGGTAAGACAAATATTTTTAAAACCCCACATCTAAGGACATCGTGGTCAAAAGGGCGAACATCAAAGAAAAAGAAAGAACTTAGAAAGCAAACAGAAGAGGGGAAGGCACAAGGCTTCAGCGAAGCCTACAATCACAGTACCAGGTGATACCCACCAGAAATCATCAGAGCCAGAAATGTGAAATGGGCAAAGTGGAATTCCATATCCAGTGAAAACTGTTCAAAAATGAAAGCCTGGTATAGACATTTTTCAAGGAACTGAAGCTGAATAAACTTGTCACTATGAAGTTTGCACTGCAGCAAATAACAAAAGAAACCTTCAGGTTGAAGGGAAATGGTCCTTGCTACAGCAAGCAGAATGGAAAAACAGAAATAAAAGTGTAGCAGAACAAAATGTGACTGAACAGAAAGACTTTGCATACATTTCTCTCGAAATTACTATTTAAGGCAGAAAGTCATACAGGATTTACTATATAAATCGGCATATTATATATGGTATAAACATACAACAAAAATAATATGAAAACATGAAAATACATCATTACAAAGTTCTTATGTGAAGTGTTATGACATTAATTCAAAATAGACACATTATGTGAGGCAGGGGCATTGCCATCTCAGAGCAACCACTGAAATCATTTCTGGAGTTTCAACTGAAAGGTAAAACAGAAAAAGCATAGAACAGCTACAGAAAAAGGCAGTAAAAGACAAAGGATTAAATATATGTATTTATTCCAATTCAGGCCTATCTGAAGTTGCATTGAATGCAAACAGGTAAAACACTTCAATTAAAGGGCAAAGATCACCAGCTTGGATGAAAATATACAAGAGCCAGTTCTGTACTGCCCGCACAAGCACAAGGACAGGAACAAGGCAAGAGTAAAATCATGAACAGAAAAATATATAAACCCTGAAACAAGCACTCAAAGAAAAGCTACCCTGTTCATGAAGTGTGCTGCTAAACTTTTAAATTGTTGGTACTTGTAAAATGAGATAGTTTGTCAGAAAATCTTTCATTTCTGTTTTTTCCCACTTTTCATTTATCATTTCTCCTAACATGAGTAATGTAGAGATATTATCATTTACTTATTCAGAATATGCAAAGATACTTTGCTCAGCAAATGTTACAGGCTCTCAGAAGCATAGCTTTCTGGACAGTGGTTTGACTCTGCTTGAAATCCCTGGTACTGGTTCCCACTCTACACAGCATCAGTAATCCATTTAAAAAAGCATATCTTGGTGCCCAACTTTCTTCAACTTTCAGCTCGTGTTGTTTGAACAAAGCAGACCCCAACCTATCCAAAAGCAGTGACATTCCCTTTGGCATGGACCAGTCAGTGTTTGCAGCTCCTCTCACCAACTCTGCACACACCCGAAGCGAGTGTGGCAGATCATATTTTCCTAAACAATTGAAATACTGCCTTCCCCATCCCACCAACTCTTCTATAGCACAACTTCTCCCCACAATGAGAGGCAAGCTCTAGGTCCCTTCCTTGCAAATCTGGGTAAGATCTTTCGGTTGCCCCAAGCAATGGGATATGATAGAAGAAATAAAAGGATGCAACATCTGCCTGGCTTGCTTGTGAGAGGTCTGATCACTCTGGGGGAAGCCAACCAACATGCAATTGAAAAAAAAAAAAAATGATGCTGTGAGTAACACGGAAAGGTCCCAGTGGAAAGGCAATGAAGTTCCCAGACAGTGATTAGCATCCACCATGATGAGTGAGACTTCAAGTGATGCTAGTCTCTAGACTTTGAGTCTGCTAGCACCAAAGAGGGACAACCCTGACCAAGTCATACATTCATAGACAAAGTACATATTGTCAAATAAAATGCACCTTCTCCCCATGCGGTCTGCCCATTCTTCTAACCATGGCCTTCACCTCCCATATCCAGTACTGATGATTTTGTCTGCTCCACCAGAGCCAAAGAATCTCGTCTCCAGTATCTCTAACTTTCCCAAAGAAAAGAGCCTCCATGAGCAACCATCTTGAGAGTCTCACAATAGCCATACAAATGTCTTGTATCTACCATGATGATACTTAAGTTTCTGGGGTTTGAAAGCCCACTAACTGCAGTATTTCCAACCACTGTGGTCTCAAGGCCCTATATGCTGCTGCTGTGGTCACGACTGGGAAGTCAAGAGCTACTGGTGCTCACGTGATGACTGGTAATTTTGTATTCCACTCAGGCCTGAGAACTTCATCATGCAAAGATGAATGATATCTGATAAAACCGCACAAAGCCAGACATCATCTGAGGTTCAAAGATTCAAAGACAAGAAGGGACAGCAGCTGTGATCTGAACAACCTCACCGAGAAAATGCAGCCACTGTTGCTCCTGCTACCCTTGCTTCTGAGCCTCACACTGAGACCGGTAACTGACTGCCCCATGAGGATGGTCCCACAGGCCAGCCCTGTTGCTACATCCTGGACCTGATCCAATTACAGGAACTTTCTGAATCCCAGGAGTTGCCCTCCTCTCTGATGTGACATTCATCAGAAGCTGCTTAGCAGTAACACAACCAGTCCTCCTAAGTTACTATCCCTCCCCAAGCCATACCCTATCATCTGGGGAGTGGATTCTCTCAGAAAAAAACATTCAGGAAAAAAAAAAAAACATGTTGTACACTATCAATGAGTGATAACTAATTCTTCCAAGCTAGGGTAGCATGGAGAAAAGAACTAGCTTCTGGATCAAAAGAAAATCCACCAACTTTCTTAGGCAAGTCTTAAAATGTGCCCTCAATCTTCATCCCCTTCTCTAAACTTTGTCAGAAAAGAAACCTAGGCCCCAGTTGGTCTCAGACATGCTGCCACCCTGGACCCTTTAACACCTATATGGTTCTGATTCAGCTTCATTTCCCCTGCCCATCTTTTCATTTCCAGAATAGCTCCATCTGTTCCTCCAGCATCATCCAACCAAGCCTCAACAGAGACTACCTGGGAGCCATTCCTTCAGGCGTCCAAGCCAGGGACGGCATGCCTACATCATGTCAGGTTCCAGAAGACAGAGACCAAACACGGCAACTCAGCATTTCAAGTTTGTGGTCAGAGCATTACAAAGCAGCAGCCACTCGGTGGGGTCTGGGCAGCAAATGGAGAAGGAAAAGCCAGGAGTTTCTCAAACAGGGTTTTTCAGAATTTATGGGGACGCCATTGCTTTGTCCAAAGTTTGTCTTTCAACTCAAATGTCTGATGCACAAACTCAGGAAAATTCACAAACTCAGACCACATTTGTCTTCCTCAGAAGGAGATGCTGAATCTTGTATGTCACTGGGCAAACCAGGGATACTACCCAGAGAATCCATTGCAAGCCCTTGTTGGTGCTGCCAGCTATTAGCGACTCCACTATCTACCACTCCACCCAGCCCTGCACTCCTTGTAGCTCATTCCAGTCTCCCCTTCTTCAGCCTTCAGCCCCTTGAGTACAGATGACAGAACAGTATTTTTCTTTCAGGGAAAATCACTGAGGGCCATTCTCATCCCTACATGGCATTTCTTCAAATCAACTCCTGTCAAAACCCTAAACACTGTGGTGGTTTCCTTGTGAGTGAGGACTTTATGTTGACAGCAGCTCACTGCCTGGGGAGGTAAGCTCATGCCAAGGTCCCCTCCCCTGGGGGAATCTTCTCTTTTAGAAGCTGCAAATACAGGTGACCTGTTGACACAGGAGTCCTCAGAGCATAGATAAACCTTGGATAGAAAGGAAGAGCTCATTGCTAGTGGCTTGGCCAGAGGGAAGGAGCACTCTGGTTGAAGTACATGGGAAGGGAGCTCAGCACTGCACCTGGAACCCAGCGGGCATGTCTAAGCAACTGAAGTGTTTTGTTTGTTTTTTTCTTGGTGATAGGCAACGTCAGTGCCAAGCTGTGCCCCCCTGTGACTCCTCTCTAAGGTCTCAGTTCAGTTCCACATGTGTAACCCTGGAAGCCCACAACATCAGGATGAACGAGAGAATCCACCAGGTCATCCCCGTGAGAAAAGTCATCCCACACCAAGACTATCATCCTGAGAAACTTTTCAATTATATCATGTTACTCTAGGTAAGACACATCAGTCCACGGAGCTGGTATCCTTTAATCCTGAAGTGTCTGCATCCCCAGGTCTTTGTTCCCAACTTTCCTTCCCAAGATGGAAGGAATCTGTTCCACTTGTCCTAGACCCATGGAGAAGACAACTCTGTGACTGTCTGGAGTCTTTGTGAGTCACTGGTGGGCTAGAACTCCTTTCGGATCACTGGTGGATTAAAACTCCTTCCTTGTGTTTTCAGTTAAAGAACAATGCCAGCCTGAAGAAGGAGGCTGATCTCAGGCTGCCAACAGGAAGAGACCAGGTGAGGTCAGATGGTGTGCAGTGTGGCCGGCTGGGGGCACACCAACATGACTGAGAGCCGACGTGGCCCGAGGTAGAACTCAAAATCCAAGGAGACCAGAGAGTAGAGAGCCCCCTGCTGATCATTTGGGGCAACAGGCGGATGAGGCGCTAGGAGACTGAGCAGTGTGCTGGGCTCTGGACTCAACAGGCACTTCAGCCGGGTCTGGGAGTACCAAAGGGCCTTGCTGCAACTTCCCACACTGCTGGGAAGTTCACTACCAAAGCTACTAGAGCAGCAACACCCAGATTTGTGTGGGAGACCCGAACACAATGAAATCTTCTTTTATGTTAAAATCACCAGCACTGTGTAATCCCCTGCCTTATAACATGGTAAACCATTTAGGGGATCCAAAATAGTGGGGCTGAACTGCGTCCTTATGCACTCAGCCTTCCAGAATTCCAGTCTCAGCTTCTATCTTCCTGCAGCAAAGGAGCAACTGGCAGGCAGAGGCTTCCAGGTGCTGGGAAGGCCAGGCTGACCCCTGCTGACTTGAGGGTATTGGGCAGGGCCTGACCGGAGCTCTAGTACTAAGGAATGTCACAAGGCCTGCCTTGCCTCTGCTTTCACACACACTGCTCATTGACAGTGAACACACCGCTCCCTGAGGAGGTGGGGTGGGAGGAACATGACCAGGAGGAGACCAGCTCAGCTCTGCTTCTGTCTGTCCACAGGACGACTCTGGAGGACCCTTCGTGTGCAACAGCATGGCCCAGGGCGTTGTCTCCTTTGGCATGGAGGACAGGACACTTCCAAGGGTCTACACCGGGATCTCAAGCTTTATTCCCTGGATAGAAAAGACAAAGAGATCTTTCCGACCACAAGGGCCAAACGGAAATGCCTCCAGGATTGATTTATCCTTCATCTTCTCTGGGGTAGGAGCCAAAAGTTCTTTAGGTGGGAGGGTGACAGAAAACCTGTCAAGCACTTAATAAATGTCTAGTGTGGAAGGTGTCGACTCCTCCTCGGTCATTCACCAAAGTAACATCCCTTAAACACCAGCTATGTGGCCAGTGGCCCTTGGTTCACATTTCTGACTCGCTTCATGCTTCCGCCTCCTGCAGACACCAGCTTTAAAACTGTGCTATGGTGATAGTCCTGCAAACAGGCCTTCCTAGGGCTGCCTATCCCTGGCACGCTCAGTGAATGCTCCCTCAAGGACAAGGAGACATCTTTCAGGGCCAGAGGTGGGAGCTGGAGGAGTACAGTAACCTTCCCTCAATGAACATCTTAGCTTATCTGTGTTGTTCTCACCTCATTCTATATCTGCATCCCTCCTTTAACACCAGAGCTAATATAAACCTGATTTGGAAAGATTAGTTCAAAGCTTCAAGTTTGGGGGCTATTTTTCCACCTTATCAAAAATGAGTGACAGTCTCTTTTGCAAAAGTATGGCTCACCCTACACAGGGCTCCCTCTTCAAATCAGGGCAGCTGGCAGCCAGCAGCATGGCAAGTTCCAGGAAGGTCCTTCGGTACTCAGACACGCTGAAGTGCCTGCTGCAGCCCCAAGTTGAATACAGAGCCCAGCACACTGCCCAGTCTCCTGGAGCCTCATCCTCCTGTTGCCCCAAATGACCAGCAGAGGGCTCTCTATTTACATAAAAGCCAGGCTCTCCATCACCTCTCGTTGTCCAACATATAGTGAAGATCCACCTGCACTGAACATCCCAGAGGAGTCCTGGCGATGAGTCCACTCTGTCCCGTTCCTGGAGGAACTCGCGAGCAGAGCCACAACATTCCATCTCAGGCACAAAGGTGTCCAGAGTCCAACAGCTGAGCCATGCCACAACAGCCTGAGCCTGCTCAGCCTGGTCTCTAAACAGGGACTCTCCAGTCTCTCCAGGGACAGGTCAGTCGCGGGCTGTGGCTGACCTGGAAAGGTAGAGAGACCGCTTCTCTGTAGTATAACTATGGTGCACCATTCCGTGGTCAGCCGACATAGCGGCACTGGCTGCGCCTCACCGTAGCAACACAACATGGGATTTCTGTGGATCTAGCTGGTTTACGAAGTGAGAGCTGCTTGACCTGGATATGACCTTGAAATCCACAAGAAGCACTCATCTTGTTTTGAAGATACTAATCACTCCTTTGGGTTGTATTTATGTTCCACGTATCACAGCAGACTGTGAAGTTTGCAGAAAGAACTGGGGAGTTCTCTTGTCCTGTCAGTACTCACGAGCACCCCCTCCTGGAAGAGAAGGGAGAGATGGTGAGGACGCGGAAGGTGAAGAAACCTACCTTGATAGGATTGTATGCAGTTGGTGCGAACCTTAGTACAGAAACTCAGACATGTACAAGATGCTGCATTTGGAGTGAGGGGTTGGCATGGAGGTTAAGATGCCACTTGCAACACTTGAAACCTAAATTTGAATGCCCAGGTTGAAGCCCGAGCTCTGCTTCTAATTCAGCATTCACCCCTGGCAGTCAGCTAGTGATGATTCAAATAGCTGGGTCATCACCATTTGCCTGGGAAACCTCGACCAAACTCTTGGCTTCTGATTTGGACCTGGCCCAGCCTCAGGGAGTTGAACTAGCAGAGGGAAGATCACTTCCTATCTCTATCTTAAATACCTTTGAAATAAATGAATACATAAATCAATTTTTGATTTTTTTAAAGTGCCCTACTTTCCTATAAACCTGAGTTACACTCTAAACCTCAACTGACCTAAAATGTAATTCCAGTTATTCTTGAGGCCTTGCCACACCTAAAACAGAAACCAACTAAAGAAATCTCCTTGGTACCTGAAAAGTGTAGAAAAACTTTGAAGTCATCCGTGCATGATGCTTAGTTTCTGCTTAGATTCCTGTGTGCCCCTGTCAGCCTCGTGAGGCGTGTCCAGAGGCCCGGGTCAATTGCTATACTGCTTAGAGTGAAACAGGGGCTTCAAGCATGAGGCAGTGTTCTTGTTGTCCCAACCTTAGGCTATATCACACTCTCTTGACTCGAAGCCCACATATTTCAAAAGGGTGTGATCATAGCATTCACATGTTCAGCTTAGCTGTTACATTTGTGGGCTTTGTGGCTAGAATGGGGGGGAAATGAGTGTCACAGACCTAGAGGGTCCTTGAGTGGAAGAAGAAACTAAAATTCAGAAAATTGAAATACCTGGTCCAACACCACATCATCAAGGCACCACAGAGACCAGGCTGGACGCAGGCTTCTCAGCATTTGAGGAAGTCCTTTTTTGACCCAGGTAGGAGTTCCTCTAACTCCTTCTCAGAGCCAGAGCCCTTCAAGATCGTCTGGCACTCACTGCGTGCTGCCTTCTCAGCCTGGCATCCAATGGGAAGTCCAGCCTCTGCCCCAAAGGGTCCCTGGAGGAAAAGCTCACAGGCTGGCCAGTAACCTGCTTGGCAGCAACACGATCAGGAGCAACATTCCTTGGATAAACTAAGCAATGGAATGGAACGTTCTCAGCTCCTCAGGCTCCCCCTATAAGCAATTGCTTACAGTCTCCAGCTATAAGCAATCCTCAAAAAATTACTGACTGGCTGCAGCTTACAGACAAGAAAGAGTGCTCCTCTAAATGCTAGAGAAAATGTACCCCACCCCACATGCCACGCCCCCATACTCTGAAGAACCCTGGGACTTCAGCCCTGACTTCCACTAGAACCCATAACTTGACCCAGGATGACAGGCTACATTGTCAGAGAAGTCAAGATGATCCAGCACACCACACCTAAATATAGGTGACAGCTCCCCCCTCATTCCCAACAGCCAAGACAATGAGACAATAGGGAAGCTGAACCAGAAATTAAACCACCACAACAAAACAACTCAATACACCCTGAATCAGACATAGGAGGAGATATTGTCACCCACAGCCTAGCAAGGGGAAATAATAAATAATGCACAACGTCAACCAACTATTAACTTTTCACGGACAGGTGTCCTGTCTCTCCTAGCCCTACTTGTAGCTCACTGAATAATACACATAATTTTTGTTAGGATGGAAAAAGAGTTAAGGGACTGAAGAAAGAGGCTACTGGGGGCTTCATTGCAGGGTGTTTAGGGGCTCTAGTCCTTCTGCCAACTGCAGCCCCAGCCTCACCACATAAACCTTCTCACTGTTTGCTTTCACTTTTGCCTTAACATGGCAGTAGGGAGTACTGATGTGGTGATGGTGCTATTTCCACCTAAACTAAACCAGAGGTCTTTGCCAAACCACCTTGCATGATGACACCCACCAGAAACAAGAAGTAGCAATCCGGAAGGCATGCTATATGAAGTCTGCGAGCCCACCCTGGTTCCTGCTCTTCCGGGGCCCTAGTCTAGAATGAAAAACACCAGCCACTCTGACCGGGTCAGCCCTGCAGGGAAGATGCTGCGCCTCCTGCTCCTGTGGCTCTTGCTTCTGCTCCCTGGGGCAGGTACAGGTGAGTGAGCATTTATCCCACAGGCCGGAGCTCCACGTCCTCCCAGTGCCTCCACCCAGCACTGTTCGGAGTCCAGGAACTTTCTGAGCCCCAGCTCTCGGCCCAAACCCAGACTCGGGAGTCTGGCACTAGGAAGGTATTCCATGGGGGTGGTAACCCAGAGGGTTCCCAGGGGGTGTAGTGGGATATCAGCCTCTCCCTAGACCTCTCCTCCATCACCCCACAAGGGATTTGTTCTTAGAAAGGCATTTGTCAGGGGCTGGCGTAATAACATATTAGGCTAAGCCTCCACCTGCAGCATTAGCATCACAATCCATGTGGGTGCCAATTTGAACCCCGGTCCCTGCACTGTTGATCCAGCTCCTTGTTTAGCGCTTGGAAAGGCAGTGGAGGATGGCGCAAGTCCTTGGGCCCCTGCACCCAGGTGGGAGACCTAAATGAAACTCCTGGCTCCTGGCTTTGAATCAGCCCAGCTCTGACCCTGGCCCATGAGGCCGTTTGTGCAGTAAACAAGCAGATGGAAAACTTCTCTCTCCCTCTCTCCTCTTTATCCTCTCTATCTGTAACTCTCCCTTTCCAATAAAAATAAATCTTTAAAAAGGGGCAGGGGGGATATTTGGCAGAGGATATGAAGCTATGGAAGATAAGCTGTTAAAACCCCTCCCTCCTTCCCCAGAAAGGCAGCTTAGACACCCAGCCGCAGGGATGGCCGCTGTCACCGAGCAAGTCGCATCATTCAGTCCCACCCAGGAGGAAGTCCCAGGTGCAGCTGCTCTCAGCTGGCACCCACAGCCCCTGCTGCCCTGGCTCCACCTTAGGATTTCTCAATCCTGTTGTGGCTGGTGTCTCCACCTCCCCTGGCCCTCCCAGGCCCCCGGGTGCTCCCTGATCATTAATGACAACCCCTTCTCACCTCCCTGCAGCCCCACCCCACAAGTCCCAGCCAAAGACTAACTGAAACCAATTTATTCATGCCACAAAAAATAATAATAATAACTGACCAGAAACCCAGGGTGTGTTTGGCTTTAGGAGATTAGAGATGACAGTAAATGGTCACAAAGAGGTGCCCATCAGGATATCAGTAAAGGCTCAGAAGGGTTAGGGAGACTTGGCAGGAAGGAAGGAACCACAGCAGTCATGTTCAGGACCCTCTGCAGTTTCACCACCATGACAGAGCATACCTCCTGCATGTTCCCGTGGGGTATGGGGAATAAGCGCTGTCCACCCTTGCTCGGGCCAGGACTCAGGCTTGAGTCACAGAAAAGGTTCTTCTGCCCACAAGGAGAGCTGTTCACCGAGCCTCAGAGGCTCCTCCTGCTGTCTGTAGGACCTATCCCCCCACCTCAACCACAGCTGCCCCATGGAGTTTCCAGGCCTTTTTTGCAGAGGAGATTATCGGGGGCCAAGAAGTCAAGCCCCACTCCCGGCCCTACATGGTGCTTGTTCGGTCTCTGGCAACACGTAAGAAGAGGTGCAGTGGGGTCCTGGTGCGAGAAGACTTTGTGCTGACAGCGGCTCACTGCCAGGGAAGGTGAGAACAAGGGCACAGCCTGTCTCGCCCAGGCCCCATAGGGGCTAGGTGGGGAAGAGGAATTCCTGGGGTCCTGACAACCTCCCAGAGAACAGGACAGGGACACTGAGAGGCTGGGGACTAGGACAGGGCAGATTTATGGCCAGAGGATCAGCAGAAAGAGAAAGTGTCACAGGTGAAAAGAGAAGGACCATGCTGGTCACATAAAGCCATGCCGACCATGGGAAGTAACCTGA
The DNA here is from genome assembly GCF_017591425.1 of Ochotona curzoniae. Taxonomy (NCBI): domain Eukaryota; kingdom Metazoa; phylum Chordata; class Mammalia; order Lagomorpha; family Ochotonidae; genus Ochotona; species Ochotona curzoniae. The sequence continues at coordinate 38,880,612 of NW_024467122.1, forward strand.
AGTGTTGACGTGCACACAATTTTAGTACATCGCCTGCTAGCCAGGTGCAGCACCCAAAAGCTTTACTCTCAGCATTCTTTTAGCTTCTCCACAGTATTCTAAAGAAGCAGGAGACTCAGTCCCTCAACCAATGTCCCCTCAACTCCCTCTCAGCCGCATTCCTCCCCATGATGTCCCAGCTGTTCTTCACAGCTCCTGGGCTGCATCCCTGTGAGTCCACAGCCTCCCTTCCCTCACTCTGTCCCCTTACAGCAGTATGAATGTCACCCTGGGGGCGCACAACATCAAGAAGCCAGAGAAGACCCAGCAGGTCATCCCCGTGAGAAGAGCAATCCCTCACCCAAACTACAACCCCAGGGACTTCTCTGGGGACATCATGTTACTACAGGTAGGATACCTCCCCACTGCCCTTCCTGTCCCAGGTTAGTTGTCACTCCTCACCCCTGAGACTCTGCTCCTCCCCTCCATCTCACCCTGACTACTTAACCAATTCCGGTACTTCAGGGGACATGGGGCAGGGCAGGCCCAAACTGGGGTCCAGATGGCCACAGGGATGAGCTAGACCATCTTGCCTTTTACCCATCAGCTGGAGAAAAAGATCAAGCGGACTGCAGCCATACAACCCCTCAGCCTGCCCAGGGGCAGGGCCCGGGTGAAGCCAGGGCAGGTGTGCCATGTGGCCGGCTGGGGGCAGGTTGCCATGGGCACCCTAGCAACCACATTGCAGGAAGTAGAGCTGACCGTGCAGCCGGACTGGGAGTGCGAGTCCCTCTTCCGCAACTATTACCGCAGGGCCACAGAGATCTGTGTGGGTGACCCAAAGGAGAAGAAGACTGGCTGCAAGGTACAGTTCCTAATTCATGCCCAGAGCTGCCCTGTGGAGAGAGGGGGCTGAGAGAGGTCTGGGATAACGGGAGTGGTGACATCCCCTGTCCTCAACCCCCGTCAACCTGAGCATCTCAAGCATGTAGTCTTTAGCACATCCTGGGTAGGTCAAGCATGGGGAGGAATGAGGCACCCCGCTGCAGCAGCAGTGTATCCCTGAGGACTCAGGCTGGGTCTGGGCAGAGCTGGAAACAAGAGCCAGGTCCTGCCAGGAGCCCCAGCACCGAGGGAGAGGCTACAAGGCATGTCCTGGCCCTGATCTTAACACACACAGAGCCCCTGCACTCCTGGGGGAAGTGAGGTGGGTGGGTCCAGGAGGAGACCAACTCATACCTTCTCTTCTCTGCCCACAGGGAGATTCTGGGGGGCCGCTCGTGTGTAACAATATGGCCCAGGGAATTTTCTCCTATGGACAACAAAATAGAAGCCCTCCAGGAGTCTTCATCAAGGTCTCCCACTTCCTGCCCTGGATAAAGAGAACCATGAGGGACCACTAGTCGCAGGTGTCGGACTGACCTTCCTCTATCACCAAACATCTTTCCTGGATGAGAGGTTAAGGCCCTGCAGGGGTGGGCAGTGGGGGAAACAGCAGCATAATAAATGCATCTCCAGAGAAAATAAGACTGAAGCCTTACTTATTCATGATCTTCTTTTTTCTTTTTATTTACTTTTTAAATTTATTTTTGTTTGTTTGTTTCCAAACTTTCCATTTCTTCTTCCGATTTCTGGAGAGAGGAAGGAGATAAGGGGAGAAGCCACAGCCAGCCTCCCAAACACCCCAGTACCCAGAAATGGGGAATAAACACCTGATATCAACCCAGGGTCCTGATGTGGCACACGCTCCAAGGATGATAGTTCTGAAATGTGGTCAATCTCATCGATCTATGGATGATGAATCCCTTCCAATGTCCATTGACTGACACAGTTGGTTTTAGAGTCTCCATTTGCCCAGACACTTGCTGTCACCATTTAGCTGGGGTAGTTGTCCCTATGTTCTGTTCTTCATTTTCTGTTATGGTATCAGATGTCCTCTGTAGGGCCCAATGGATATCATATCTTCTATGTGCACCATGGTCTGCTGTCCAGCACTCCACCCTTTACTCTGAGGAGGACTAGTCCTCACATGTGGGCTCATAGACCCCGGGACAGGCCACCTGGGCCCCACCGAACCCCCTACCCCTGGGGCTCAGGGACCCAGTACCCACTGTGCAAGTGGGCCCGAGGACACAAGCAAGGTAACCCAAGACCCACCCAACCTCCAGCCCCCAAGACTCATGAGCCTAGCAGACACTGTGAAAGTGGCCCAAGGACCCGGGCCAGGTGACTTAGGCCCCACTGAACCCCCAACCCCGGAGATCATGGATCCGACACCCACCATGCAGGTGGGCCCTAGGACTCAGGACAGGTGACTGGGACCCACCAGATCCCCCACCCCCGGCATTAATGGACCCAGTACCCATCACGCAGATGGGTCCAAAGACCTGGGCCAGGCAACTTGGGGCCCGCCATATCCTGGGACTCACAGACCTGGCACCCACTGTGCAGGCAGGTCCAAGGACCTGGGCCAGGAGACCTGGACTCCACCCTGGGACTCATTGTTCCAGTACCCATCATCCAGGTGGGCCAAAGGTCCCAGGCCAGATGACCTGGGCCCCACTAGACCCTCCACCCTCAGGGCCCACGGAGCCAACACCTACCACCCAGGTGGAACAAAGTTCCCAGGCCCAATGACCCGGACCCCACTGAACCCCTCTGCCCTTAGGCTCATGGATCTATCACCCACCACTCCCAGACTGGCATGGTTCACCTCACCTTGGCATCAACCAGTGGATGCTGCAACCTGGTTCAGTCCAGCCTGCTCCCAGTTCCAGCTCCTGCTGGTTAGTGCTGCAGCCTAGCCTTGCCCAGTCAGCCCCTCGACCCAGACTCAGTGTGAACTGGCTGATGTTGCAACCTGACCTGGCCCCTGCTGCAGGCCATCCTGGTTCTCAGACATGCCAGTGGCTGTAATGAACTGGCCTAGCCTGGCCTGCTCCCAGACCTAACCCATATGTGTGCTGGAGGGTACTGTAATCTGGCCTGGTTTGGGCTGCTCCTTGCCTTCATTCTTGTGCTTATCTGCAGGAACTGCAGCTGCCAAAGGAGTTACCCAAGTTCCTCTAACTGGTCTCCTCCCAGCGGCAGATCTTGCATACACCAGTACACCCTTGGCCCAGGTTGACTTTGTTTGCCTCTTGTCCTGACAGGAATAGTAACCCTGCCCAATTGGGCATAACCTTTCCAGTTCTTACTGTTGGGTATTGCTGACCAGCCACACCTGGTTCATGCCCAGACAACTCTCACATGGTTCAGCAGGAGCCAAGATATAGCCCAGCCCATTCTACACCCACCCTGACTCTCACAAGTACCAGTGGGTGCTGGAGTCTAGCCCAGCCTGGCCCTCCCCAAACCTAGTCCACACCCACACTGAGGAAGGCTGTAGCCATGTCCAGCCCAGCCTAATGGCCCCATTCCAGCTCTTGCACTCATCAGTTAAGAATTCCAACCGAGCTAGGGAGTCCCCTTAACTCCCCAACCAGGCCTATTCCCAGCCACAGTTTTTATGCATGCCAACAGAGATCAGTGAGCCCACCTACTCTATCCCCAGACCCGATTCTATCATGTGCTTCTCTGCTTCATGTGCCCAGCCTCACATACCCCATTCCCTGTTATGACACTCACTCATAGGCTCCCTGATTTACCCCTTGGAGTACAGTGGCCTTGTCCACGGAAGTCCCCCAGAAATCATTCCTCACCTGGACATGAACCCTCAGGTCCCAGATCACCCCCATCTGTGCAATCCCCTAGACTCCTTGTAACCCCACACCGAAGTTCCCAGTGCACACTGTGGGCAGCCTCAGAGCTTTGCCCAGAGCCATCGGCACTCGGCTCAAGTTCCCTCAGCTACAGCCATACAGCCAAGAGAGCAAAAATCCCAAGCCTACATCCCAGGCTAGCTTAAGATCTACCCACAGCATGATGGAGGGGGACAGAGCTAAAATCCCCAGCCTCAAGTCCAGCCCCACATGAGTTCCCCCAGCCATAGCCAGGGAAGCAAAATTCCCAAGCTCCCAACCTGAACTTCTTTCAGTACACAATAATGTTAACTGCAGGCAGCTGTCAGTCCCAGCTTTTGCTGCCTCCTTAATCCTCCAGCTTCTCCTCCTCTATGAAGCCCATTAATCACATATTGATATATAGTCTTCTACCAGAGCAAAGTCTGAATCCCAGTAATAAAGGACAGTCTTTTAAAAGATTTATTTTTTTATTGCAAAGTCAGATATATATAGAGAGAGAAGGACAGACAGAAAGGAAAATCTTCTGTCCGATGATTCACTCCCCAAGTGGCCGCAATGGCCAGTGCTGTGCTGATCCAAAGCCAGGAGCCAGGAGCTTCTTCCAGGTCTCCCATGCAGGTGCAGGGTTCCAAGGCTTTGGGCCATCCTCAACTGCTTTCCCAGGCCACAAGCAGGGAGCTGGATGGGAAGTGAGGCCACCAGGACTAGAACCAGCGCCCATGAAACAATGGTCTTACCCACTTTCCTGTAGCCATTGGCCCTTTGCACCCTAATCAACTATGTGAAGATCATCAAAATAATAAGAAGAAAAATAAAAATATAAAAAATAAAACATTTCACCTGCTTTGAAATTTTTTTAAGATGCATGAGTCTACAGAGGCCAAGAACTGACTGACAAGCAGCTGGTCTACCAGCATAGTCTGCAAACACAAGGTGGAAGGCAGTAATGGGAAGCTTTGGTCTGCAGGTGGAAACCCAGCCATGATTATCAAACCAAGTTTCAAGATTTAGCTGAGAGGATACTTATTAGGACACAAGGATTTGGCATGATTTGTAAGAGCATTGCAAAAAGTCAAAATGATTACAAAGGAGGGAATGGGCTAGAAGGGTCTGGCAGGTGGGACACACACACACACCACCCCACCCCACCCCACCTTAGCAGACCTGCAGCTGGGTCAAAGCCATGTTCTACTGGCTCAGCTAGTTCTGGGCCTCTGCCCCGGTTGAGACAGATGACTCAGAAGGACAGGCCAAGGGTGATGTCTGAGAATCTGAGAACAGAACCTTTTCGATGGCAGTGCAGGCTATAGACTGAATGAAGGAAGGAAGCAGACACTCCATAGTTTGTTCCAATTATAAGGACATTCCTTATCCCTCGATACAGCTGACTTCCAACAATTCACAGAACAGGATGAAATGTATGTCATAGAGCTTCATGCTGTCTCTACAGATGTGTTGCAGTTGCTACTAGGAACCCCTCGGAGGTTTCCCTCTCCTGGCTCTGGCCACAGACAAGCCCCAACCATCGAAGGCAACTGGGGACTAAACTAGTGAGAACAGTGCTTTCGCTCACTCGTTCACTCACGCACTCACTAGCTCTCTTTTACACACACACTCACAAATAAAATAAAAATTACAAGAAATGGGTGTACATACACATACACATATACATAGTTGAACAACTGCATACATATAAAGGAATAAAATGCCAAGAAATAATGCTTATGCTAATTATGGGTAAGGTCCTTTGGTAGCTTAACTTCTATTCCACTACCTGTTAAAAAGCTGAGCTATTCTACAACCTGTTAAAGCAGGATTACCTGAAGCTTAGATAATATTATCTTCCTCTCTGCACTAGCAGAAGATGAGGAAAGTCAAGGAGAGTTGGTAGAGCAGGGGATGGAACCCCAGGACAAGATCTTACCCACTCAGTCACAGAGTAGATGGGACTGGAACTGGAATTTTCTGTTTTCCCTTATTATCACATATCTTAGGTACTATTTTCAAGAAACCTTATAGATAGATATAATCAAATGGGTTTTTGTAAATCAAGTCTTATCATTCATTGCTAGATTCTCCTGATGCCAAAGCAAGAGGCCCTTATACTCTTCTACCATAGAGAAGAGAACCCAACCAATGTGGAAGAAACTACAGACATAGGGGAAGGAGGATCTGCTCCAGGCATGCCCCTACAGCCAAAATCCAAGCTTGGTCTTACTTAAATCCACATAGAGGTCAGTAAGTGATGGTTTGTTTGCTTGTTTGTTTTATACAAAGAGAAGAAACATAGAGAAAGATCTTCCATCCATTGGTTCACTCCCCAAGTGGCTGCAACGGCTGGAGCTGAGCCAATCCAAAGTCAGGAGCCAGGAGCTTCTTCCAGGTCTCCCACACAGGTGCAGGGTGCCAAGGCTTCAGGCTGTCCTCGACTGCTTTCACAGACCACAAGCAGGGAGCTGGATGGGAAGCAAGGCTGTCAGAATTAGAACCGGCACCCGTATGGGATCCGGGTGCATTCAAGGCGAGGATTTTAGCTGCTAGGCCACCTTGCTGGGACCCAAAATATGTTTATCAAAGAACATAAAGGGATGTCATTCCACACAAATGCAAGTGAATCTCTGGGACCAATTCAGTTTCTCTGATGTTGAAGATCAAACGCTTAATCTGAGGTGATTAAAGTCAAACCAGTGGTTAGCTAGGTAAAGAGACTGAAAGAGATTGAAGAGCACATGGGCCCCTGAGATGATGGCAATGGTATATTGTCTAGGTGAGACTACGGTTTCATGTGTGTGCCACTTTCTGACAATCTATTTGAAGTCTATGTAAGAGCCATATATTTTGGTGTATTTCTGTCATCCTTCAATGCAGAGTTGATTTTACAAATATCTGCAATAACATATGTCTCTGCAGATAGGGCACAGAATATTGTAAACTGCCAGGTGACAGCCTCACTTGGCACAATGATCTTGGAAATAGATTGGCATCAACTAGTAAAGTTCATAATGTGGAGTCAGCACCATGGCTCAACAACATAATACCCACCCTGTGGTAGCAGCATCCCATATGAGTGCTGGTTCACATCCTGTCTGATCTATTTCCCATCCAGCTCTCTACTCAAGACCTGGGAAAGCACTGGAGGATGGTCCAAGTCCTTGGGACCATGCACCCTCTTGGGGGACCCAGAAGAAGCTCCTGTCTCCCATCTTAAGATCAACTCAGGTCTGACCATTGCCACTATTTGGAAAAATGAACTCACAGATGGAGAACCTTTCTCTCTTTCTCTGTCTCTCTCTTTCTTTCTCTTTTCTCCCTGTAAATCTGCCTTTCTGATGAAAATAAATAAATCTTTAAATTTAGAAAAAAAAAAAGTTAACAGTGTACATATTCTGTGATCCTGTGACTGCATTCCTAGTAAAGAGGCCATAAAAGGCTCATGCAAATGTGCATCAAGATAGAAGCCCAAGGAAGCAAGTATTGATATTATTCACAGCAACCAAAAGCTGAACCAAAAAACCTACAGCAGCCCATTATCTACAAAATGGAGAGGTAAACTGTGGTTTACTCAAGTGACAGAAAAGTAACCAGCACAAAACAGGGATACATCTCACACAAGAATTTAAAATTAAATAAATAAGGTACAAAGGAATGCCTAAATTTCATTTCATCTGTTTAAATTTTAGTAGAGGATGGGCCCAGCACCATAGCCTAGCAGCTAACGTCCTCACCTTGAACACGCCAGGATCCTATATGGGCACTGGTTCTACCCCCAGCAGCTCCACTTCCCATCCAGCTCCCTGCTTGTGGCCTGGGAAAGCAGTTGAGGATGGCCCAAAGTTTTGGAACCCTGCACCTGTGTGGGAGACCTGGAGGAAGCTCCTGGCTCCTGGCTTTGGATCAGCACAGCACCGGCCATTGCGGCCACTTGGGGAGTGAATCATCGAACGGAAGATCTTCCTATCTGTCTCTCCTCCTCTCTGTATATCTGATTTTGTAATGAAAATATAAAAATAAATCTTTAAAAATAAATAAATTTTAGTAGAGGAAACTATATTGTCTATAGGTACATAAATAAGCAGTGAAAATAGTAATATTTCCCTTTGTCAAAAATCAGGAACTAAATAGATTCAGAAAAAGGATTACCCAAAAGTAAAGGTAGGGGCATCTCCTGGAAGGGTTTATGATACACACCCGCCCTCTGTATCCTGCCTATGTTTTATTTCTTTTCATTTTTTAAGCTTTATTTTATGGCCCAGGGCAGTGGTTCAATTGTCCAATCCTCCCCCTGCAAGCACTGGGATCCTGTAGAGGTGCCAGTTTCTGTCCCAGCTGCTCCACATCCCATCCAGCTCCCTGCTAATGACCTGAGAAGGCAGCCGAGGATGGCCCAAAGCCTTTGGACCCTGAGCCCACATAGCAGACCTGGAAGAAGCTCCTGGCTCCTAGCTTTGGATCAGCTCACCTTAAACCATTGCAGCCACTTGGGGAGTAAACCAGCCAATGGAATATCGTTCTCTCTGTGTCTCCTTCTCTCCTTAACTCTGATTGTCGTTCCAATAAAAATTATCTTTTAAAAAAATAAAGATATAAAAATGGAAATATTTATTTACATGCACAATCTGGCATGAGAGATCTCTAGAACTTTGTCATATTTTAAATGGAAACATTCTACACATTTTTTAAACTCCTTTTATTCCTCTTCACAGAGTGTCTGTTTTATGCTTAAGGTCCTGAGAACTTTAGACACCTCATAGAAACATGTTATGCAGCATTTTTTAGACAATATACTTGACTCCATCAGGATATACCCATATTGCAGCATACAACAGGATTTCCCTCTTTTGGCAGACAAATAATATTCCATTACATATACATACCGTGTTTCCTCTATCTGTTCATTTGCCTATGGAATTTAGGCTGTGTTTACTTCTTGACTTGTTTTTCTTTTTTGTTTTTATTTTTAATTTTTTTAAGATCTATTTGTTCTTATTAGAAAGGAGAGGAGAGGCAGAGAGATCTTCCATTTCTGGTTTGTTCACTCCCCAAATGGACACTCATATATGGTTAAGATGACCACGTTTGGCTGGGCTAGGTCTGGATCACACTGTGCCACATGAGAGCTGTATCAGAGCATGGACAAGGTGTGACTGGGCTGTAACACCCAACAATAAGAACCAGAAAGAGTATGGGTAAGGCTACTGTTCCTGCCAGGACAGCAGATGAACTAAGGCAGCCTGGGCCAAGGACCCACCAGTGTGTGAGAGATCTGCCACTGGGTGGAGAGCCCCAGTAGAGGAGCTTGGAGAACTCCTTTGTCAGGTACAGTCCTTGCAGGTGAGCACAAGAACCAAAGCAAGGAGTAGCCCAGACCAGACCAGACCAGATTACAGTACCTGCCAACATCCATGTAGCTCAGATCTAGGGGCAGGCCAGGCTGGGCCAGTTCAGAACACCCACTGGCAGATCTGAGAACCAGGATGGGGTGCAGGACAGACCAGGTCTGGCTGCAGCAGCATCAACCAGTTCACATTAGGGATGGGATTGGGGGCTGACTGTGGCAGATTTGGGTGGCAGCACCTGCAAGTACAAGCTGGAATGGGGACAGACCATGCCGGGTCAGGCTACAGCACCCGTTGCCAAATACCAAGCTGAGATGGGCCATGCTAGATTGGGCCACAACACACACCAGCACACACAAGACAAGAGGGCTCGCCCAGTAGGGAAGCAGTGGGGACTCCCCTACTGAGCCACTGCTCCTGCTGGAGTGTGTGAAAGCTGGGACTGGGGGTACCAGGTCCACCAGGGCTATAACACCTAATGGCCTGGGTTTGGGGAGAGCCCCACTAGGCTAACTGATTGTATCTACTGGTACAGGATGAGCCTGAGTAAGGGCAGGTAGGTCAGGCTTTGCCTCATTATCAGCTGGCAAGTGCTGAGACTGGGGGGCTGGTCCTATTGAACTTGACTGCAGAATCACCTGGAGAGTGAAAGGTCTGGGGCAGGGAATGGGTCCATTGGGGAGACAGTGGGCACCTCTCTGATGGGCTGCAACTCCCACTGGTGAACATGAGAACCAGGACTGGGGCGCCTTTGCCTGGGCAAGTGGTAACACCCACTGACATGAGTGGCATCTGGAAGGCAGAGTTGATCGGATTGAGTTAGGTTTCAATACCCAGTCATGTATATGAGATCTGAATGGGATGTGGGACAGACCGGACCAGTCCACTGCACATGTCAGCAGGCACAGGAACCAGAGCTGGTTGCTGGTCCAGAGGGGATTATTGTGGTTTGCTTGACTGGGCTTCACCTCTCCCTGGTGCACATGAGGGCTGAGCATATGTTTATGCAGGACTGGGCTGGGCCACAGCACTCCCATTGGTTTGCAGAAGAAGGAGAGCAGAACAAATTGATCAACTACACCAGTGACACTTGGCAACAAACTTCTGGGTGAATGGAGACACTGAGGTGGACTATGTCAGACAATTGAACTTGGAGAATGATATCAACAACATCTCAGAACTATTAAAACCACTTGAGTAGAACTCTCAGATCATACTCCACAATGGGAACCCTGGGGTGACATCGGGTAGCTCTTTCCCATCCCCAAGTAGTGAGGCGGTTGGGAGCCTGAGCATGTTCTCTCCCCTGAATCCCCTCCTCCCCCAGATACAGGAAGAAGAAAAAGAAAATGTATAAACCAAAGTGTCTCGCCCACTTTCCCCTGATCCTCGACCCTTCCCACCATGATCAACTATGTATATATCATCAAAAATAAAAGAGTACAAAAGAAAAACATGATCACATTTATGTTAGGAGCTTTCATCTATAATTAAAAACAAAACAACTAACCTATAACCACAAACTTCTCTCTTTCATAACAGACAAACGGGGAGTGGAAAAAAAGATGCCATGAGGTTAGGCTCCTGACCACTAGGGTCAGAAGCTAGCTGACTCCATTCCCTATAAACACATATCAGATGAGCTTCCAGAAAGCACATGGTCAAGACAGTTAGTGCCAATACAGGACTCCTGCCATAGACCACCAGATAGAAGATTGTCATTTGATTAGAAGAGTCACACAACCTTATGTTGCTAACCTGGCTGATGCTACAAACTGATAGAGGGACTGGCAGACTCTCAAAATTTGGGAACGTAGCATGTCAAATGGAAGATGCTTTATGCAAATCTATGGAGAAAGCATGACTGGGGATAAATTAGTGCTCCTTTAAGAAGAAAGAATCCAGGAATCTGAAGGGCCAGTGTGCCAGGACTTTTAGGGCCAGACCGCAATACCCTGATAGGGCTCGCCAATGGCCTTTAGCATTGGCAAGCAGTCCGTGCTTGCTGGCCCCAGACATGCCAGATATCCAATCTCAAGAACTAGAGCCCGTGGCTATGGATCTGACCTTGGAGCAACTTCTGCTGCTTATGTCCTTGCAAAGGAGCCAACAACTTCGCAAAGCAATGATGATGATGCAGGGGACACAGCCATTAGCACTGACTGGGAATTCTGTGGCTCATAAGAGGGATCCATTAAGTGAAATAAACAGAGGTTTCCAAGCCCATGATGGCAAGCCCTATGCCCCCAATCAAAAGGAAGCAGCTACAGAAGATGTGATGAATCTGTACACTTCAACAACCCTTAAGATTAAGTCTTAGGAATCTCTGAGGAGGGAATAAAATGGGACAACTAGGTAGCCAGCTCAGGGTCAAGAGCTGGAAATCAAACCTGCACCACTTTGTACATTTATCTCCCACCACTCCCCTCCATCCCTAAATCTCATGGTCCCTCAAGAGGGGACCAGGACTTGAGGTGTGACGTTCGCTCTGAGAATAAATCTAGGACACAGGGGAAGCAAAGGCGAGATGAACCAATGCACACTTCATTGAATTTTTCTGGGGCAACTTATATCACTTTTCTGCAAAGCAAACAAGCTGGTAAAAGTTATAAGTTAACGAAACAATAGCATACAAGCCACTCCAATGATAGATCACAAGGGATTTGGAAAACAATCACCATGTCTCAGGCAACAGGATATGTAAACATGAGTTACAGGAACTAACACCAGCAAATAAACAGAACTAACCAGAAACGGAATTTACCAGAACTTTCTTTATACTCATATGTTCAGGCCACCATCGCTAAAGAGAGAAATCATAGTGAAAACACCTCATACCTATCCAGGCACGCTTTGTCAACAAGGTGACCTGCAGCCTCAGCAGGAAGTTTGCTTCCTGCATAATTCTCAGTCTATCAAGAATGCTGAAGATTTTGAGCCCCTCAGACATTTGGTGGTCTGACTTTTGTGGGGCGGGGTAGTCCTTCAACACCTGAACATTGCCTATGTATGTCTACAATCTCATCTTCTAAATAAACTTAATGTAAATAAAATAAATCTTAAAAGAATAAAACAAAGACTTCATGAAAGTCTGTGGAATTTCTTTCCGATTGTCTGATACGCACACATCTTACAAAGGTGTCTAGATTTCCTGCATCCCAGGTCTGATAAACATGTCATCAGTGTAAGGCACCACTGGGAAGTGGTCAGGCCCCCTGGCAGAGCTGTCGCTACGGCCCCAATGAAGGCATAGTGCTGCTTTCCCCAGGTCAATAGCTGCAGGAGGGTGGATGATTTTTTTTTTTTTTGCCTCATCAATAAAATTATTCTAAGAGCAACTGCAATGGGTGTCCCCATCAAACTAAATTTACAGGGACCAGAACAGTGGTATAGAGGGTAAAGCCACTGCCTGCAGCACTGCCAACCCCTAGAGATACAGTCTAAGTTTCAGCTGTTCCACCTCTGACCCAGCTCCCTGCTAATGCACTTAGAAGGCATGGAATATGGATCAAGTGCTTGGGCCCTTACACTCATATGAGAGACTGTGAAGAAGCTCCCGGCTCCGGACTTTGGAACAGCCCAGCTCCAACCATTATGACCATTTGAGGACTAGAACAGCAGATGGAAGTTACATCTATATCTCTTTCTCTGTAACTTCCTTTTAAATAAATAAATAAGTAAATCTTTAAAAAAAGAAAAAAAAGGGGGGGTGTCCGACACAAAGACCTCATGGCTAGATCCTCACCCTGTATGCTCTGGGATATGGGCACCAGTTCAGGTCCCATATGGGCACCAGTTCAGGTCCCGGCTATTCCACTTCCCTTCTGGTTTCCTGCTTGTGGCCTAGGAAAGCGATGGAAGATGGCTCAGAACCTTGGGGCCCTATACTTGTGTGAAAGACCCACAAGAAGCTCCTAACTCCTGGTTTTGTGCTGGCTCAGCTTCAGCTGTAATGGCCATTTGGAGAGTGAACCAGTGGATGGAAGATCTTTCTGTCTCTCCCTCTCTCTGTAAATCTGCCATTCCAATAATGAATAAATAAATAATTTTTAAATTTATGCTAATCCACCTTAATTCTCAGAGTTAGCTATCTTCTGCATAGACCAAACAGGTGAGCTGCCTGTAGGTGTAGGAAACATCACTCCTGCTTCATTCAGTAACTTATGAGGGGTATTCATCCCTCAGATCCTCCATAAATGCAACAGCGCCCTGGGTTTATATCATGTTGGATGGAAGTGGTTATGACTTCCTTATTGCCTTTAACAACATCACAGCTTCCAGTTCACAAGTCAGTCAACCACTGAGGAGATTATACCAATTGCTGCATATTTCTCTTGTACTTTCATATTCTGGATACGAAGAGATAACCAAAAGTTGACATGGATCCTCTATGGCCTCTGTGCATTGGACTGAAACCATGTTGATCATCTCCATAAACTCCTCCTCAGACTGGTGTTATACAGGGATTACTGGGTCTTCAGGGATTTCTATCTATTCATTACCAGCACCCAGTAGTCAACAAAACAAACCATGGCTACTGCTCAATTTTTTTCTCTCACGACCATTCTGGAGGATGATTACATGTGGCTTCGGACACGGCAAAGAGAAAGAGAAGCAGGACACATGTTGGCAAGAGCATCCAATCTTCTCCAACCAAGGAGCCCTGGGTCAGTAATCTGGTTCATGTCTAGAATCTATTTGAGATGCCTTGTGATATTCAAGACTTACATTACAGCATTTATGCTTTTACAAATAAAACTTCACAAGTCTCCCTATGAAGACATTGTGATCAATTGCCAAAGTCAGAGACCTCTATGTGTCTAGTTATTTTTATTTCTCCCGCGTCTCTTACACCCATTACCGTAACCAAGCCCATCTTATCTCAGGCACCCTGTCTTCTCTCCTTTACCACAAAATCCCATCATCACCTTGGGATTCAGAGAGCCCAGCTCAATGGCAGCAATTCCCACACCCATTCTGGGCCTGGAGTAAATTCCTACCTGCAGTCTTTGAGGCTGTCATTACTCCTCCCAGCACACACTTATGGGCAAGTAAGCCAGTCTTACATAACAAATTCATCTTCCTCTAAACTACATTAAAGATCCAGCATCTCAATTTAAAGAGCATTGGCCATAACAGGGAGGGTAAAAGGGGAAATCACTGAGCCTATGGAACTGTATCATGAAAAAAAAAAAAGCACAGGCCGCTGTTGGGTCCATACTGCAATCTAAACAAGCAGTCAAGTAATGTGGACCACTTCAGTCTGCTAGAGCTACAAAGCCAGGCTGACCAATAATATTTTCCTTCTATCCTATCACATCATACTGGAAATCTAATCTCAATTGTGTTGTTATTGATATAAATTAGCTAAAATCTCATTGCATAGATGTGCATTACAGTTCTGTATGGATTGAGCCACATGGCTCAATTGGCTAATCCTCAACCTTCTTCCCTGGGATCCCATATAGGCTCTGGTTCCTTTCCCAGCTGCTCCACTTTCCATCCAGCTCCATGCTTATGGCCTGTGAAGCAACAGAAGATGACCCAAAGCCTTGGGATCTGCACCCACATGGGAGACCTGGAATAAGCTCCTGGCTCCTGGCTTCAGATCAGCTCACCTTAAGCCATTGCAGACATCTGGGAAATAAACCAGCAGAGGGAAGATCTTTGTCTCATCTTTTCTCTATAAATCTGCCTTTCCAGTAAAAATTTTTAAAAGTTTAAAAAAAAATGATTTTGTGGGCCCGGCGCGGTGGCGCAAGTGGTTAAGGTCCTCACCTTGCACGCCCGGGATCCCATATGGGCGCCGGTTCTAATCCCGGCAGCCCCGCTTCCCTTCCAGCTCCCTGCCTGTGGCCCCGGAAAGCAGTTGAGGACGGCCCAAAGCTTTGGGACCCTGCACCCGCGTGGGAGACCCGGAAGAGGCTCCTGGCTTCCGATCGGCATAGTATCGGCCCGTGGCGCTCACTTGGGGAGTGAATCATTGGACGGAAGATCTTCCTCTCTGTCTCTCCTCTCTGTATATCCGCCTTTTCAATAAAAAAAATAATAATAATAAATAAATCTAAAAAAAATGACTTTGTGTGGATCACACTTACTTCTGGAACCTACTGGCATTTGTATCTACAAGAGACAAGAAGATAATTGCAAATGAGCCCTTCCCCTGGATATACTCCTCCTCACCTGGGACTTGGGGTATCATGTAACCACTCTCCTTTTACAGTGTCATAAGAAGCCAGACAATGAGGAAGGGTTCTCTCTCTCTCTTTCTCTCTCCCCCTCCATGGACTCAAGATGAAAATAGAAGCATCTCTCCCACCTTTCCCCTCCTTGCCCATTCTATCCCTGAATATGGCTCACAGGTGTCCAGAATTTCCTCACCTTTTAAATAAACTTTACCCCTCAAAAAAATTAAAAACAAAAAAGCTATAACACATTGTTAAGTGATTCAAATTCTCCCAATCTCAATTGTTTCATCAGTAAGATGTCAGTAATATAATGCCTCTCAGGGTTGATGTAGAAAGAATGAAAGTACAGACCTGAAATACAGCATATGTCATTTTTACCTGATACTTGGTATTTAACTTCTTCACAAGGGGAATGAATCCCGTAGTTAATGATAGGGTACTATGTAACCAGACACTCTCTCCTTCCTTGGCAGCACATAAAGCAGAGAATCTAGAGTAACACTTGAACAACGACAACAACACTGTAAGTACCATCTCATTCTCAATGCAAATGTGACTTTCAATACGCAAGTGAAAAACCCCAGGGTTGGCTCGCTAGCTAATCCTCCACCTCCAAACTTAGGCACCCCAAATGGGCTCCTGTCCATGTCCCAGATGCTCCACTTCCCATCGAGGGAGGGAGTGAGGGAGGGAGGGAAAGAAGGAACGAAGGAAGGAAAAGAAAGATAAGCCCCAACCTCCCTGGAGAACATAAAAGTTTTCTTTTATAAATTTCATTTCTTCATTTATTGGAGTAATCATCACCCTACCTCCCTTATTACTCAGAGTAAATGAATAAAAACAGTGTGATTTTCAGAATCTGACAACCTGAACTTTGGGCTTTGCCACTACATGACTTTCTCAGTTCCCATCGAGTGCTCCATGACTGCATAACAGCATTTACCCAAAAGGGCAGTCAATAAAAATTGATCAAATAATGCCTATAAAATCTTTTTTTTTTTTTAAGATTTATTGATTGGGCCCGGTGTGGTTGCCTAGTGGTTGAAGTCCTGGCCTTGAATGCGCCGGGATCCCATATGGGCCCCGCTTCCCATCCAACTCCCTACTCATGGCCTGGGAAAGCAGTTAAGGATGGCCCAAAGCCTTGGGACCCTGCATCCGTGTGGGAGACCTGGAGGAGGTTCCTGGCTCCTGGCTTCGGATCAAAGCAGCACCAGCCGTTGTAGTAACTTGAGGAGTGAATCATTGGATGGAAGATCTTCTTTGTCTCTCCTCTTTATATATATATCTGACTTTGCAATAAAATAAATAAATCTTTTAAATTTTTATTTATTTTTATTAGAAAGACAGGTATACAGAGAGGAGAGACAGAGAGGAAAATCTTCCATCTGATGATTCACTCCCCAAGCAGCCGGAAACGGCTGGAGCTGAGCCAATCCAAAGTCCAGAGCTTCTTCACACAGGTGCAGGGTCCCAAAGCTTTGGGCCATCCTCTACTGTTTTCCCAGACCACATGCAAGGAGCTGGATGAGAAGTGGGGCCGCTGGGATTAGAACCAGCACCCATATGGGATTTCAGAGCACTCAAAGTGAGGACCTTAGCTGCTAGGCCATCATGCCGGGCCTGCTTATAAAATCTTATCCGTGAAAGAGCAATTGTAGATTTTCAGTAAATTCTCCCTTTTCCCTTCCTTCTGTCAATACCACATTCTGTTCATTATTTGGATTGAAGAAACGGCTGGTTTCCTTTGCCAACAGAGGCTACGGTCTGCAGGCTAAATCGTCTGCTATCAGTTTCAGAAACACAATGTTCCTGAAATACAGTCATACTCATTTGTTTTCATGATCTCTGTGGCCACTTTGCACTACGGCAAAGTAGTTAAGTCGCCCAATACAGTCTGGTCCTCAAAGCAGGAGATGTTACCAGCTCAACGACAGTAAAACTTGCTGATCCCTGTTTGAGATTCCCACAGGGCCTGAAGCTGTCCTCTCCAGTTGTTGAGCTTTCCAGCCCCCACATCCAAGGCTGCTTTGGGTGAGAAAGGTGTATGCCTCACCCAGCAGCCAGGTCTCCCAGGATCTGATTGCAGCTCAGCACAAGAATAATTGGAGGACCGCTAGCCCAGCGTGAAAAACAACAGCATAACGTGGTAGACTGTGGCTTTCAGCCCTCCCCCTTTCATCTGCTTCTTGGGTTATAAAGCAAGGGTGGGGAAATAGGGACGGTAGTAGCTTGCCAGGCACAGCATCGCTGGGGAAATGCAGGCTCTGCTGTTGCTGCTCTTTCTCTTGCCTCCTGAAGCTAAAGCTGGTGAGTGCTGGGGTGAACTCCCCGTCCCGTGATCCTCAGCTGCCATTCCAAACACATTGACCTGCCTCCGAGAGGACCCTCAAACGAGGCTGCTGGCTGTCCTTGCAGGTGTTCCCAGGGAAGTCTGAACCTGGGAGGAACACGTTGTTCCCCACAGGTGATGACACTTTCCCTCAGGTGAAAAAAGTCCTGCGTGGAGAAAGAAGTGGGAAGTTGGTTTTGGAAGGCCCATTTAACCTGCTTTCTTCTACACACCCACTATTGCGATTTAAGGCCCTTCTCTGGCCTCCCCGCTGTGTGGAGGAAGTCAGCAGGAGGACATTAAAACTGTCCTAGTGAAATAACAGCCTGGAATTGGGATGGACTGTTGTGTTCTGACACGGAAGATGCAGCTTGGCAGGGTGGGTTAGGATAGGGAAAGCCTAAAAGTGGGGATGCATGTAGGGACTGAGATCCCAAAAGAAGTAAGGAGGGCCAGGGAGAGACCCCCCAGCTTTGGCCTCCAGCCCCCCTGCACAGTGCTCTGTTGAAAGGCTCCATGTTTGGGGGCTCAGCATTCTCTCTTCCAGAGGAGATTATTGGGGGCACTGAGTGCAAGCCACACTCCCGCCCTTACATGGCCCATCTAAAAATCATCAACAACCGAGGCTTGCTCGACAGCTGTGGAGGGTTTCTCATAAGTCAAGATTTTGTGCTGACAGCTGCTCATTGTCAAGGAAGGTAAGAAACCTTTGCATTTGTTTCCCTTTTTATGTAAAGAACTTGTCTGAGCTAAAGCTACTCCCAACTCTGGTGTGGCCAGCCTGTCTCTAGCTGGTCAGTGATGTGCATTGAGAGGACCTGGGCCACTGTGTTCATCCTCTCCCTCCCCAGTGGACAGAGCTGGGAGAGGAGGCTCAGATCAAGGAGAGTCCATCCCTCTTCCACTGGCCAGCAGAGTTCTCTCCATCCCAGGTGGCTGCTAGGGCCTCTTGCTTCCTGCAGCAGCTGGGGTCCCTGAGGAAGCTCTCAGCCCTCACAGGACCTCATCCCAGGAACAGGAGGTGATACTCTTGTGTCCTTCCCCCACTGCATGGGTCCTGCTCAGGAGACTAGCACCTGCCCCTGCCTCTCCCCCCATCCCCAGACACATCACTGTCACTCTTGGAGCTCATGACATGAAGCAGGAGGAATCTACATGGCAGCATATAGACGTTGCCGAACAGTTCATCCACCCCTGTTACAACGCTCACACCCAGCTTAATGACATCATGTTACTGAAGGTACCACCATCCATCACACATTTTTCAACTCCCCCTGCCCGTACCTTTCACTCTCTCTCTTCCAACCCATTTTCCCTCACCCTTCCTTCCCACCATCCCACTGGGGAGAGACTGCTGGCCTGCCCAGGGATCCTCTATTAGACTCTACTCACACACACACACTCCAGCCTGGGGCTGGTCATCCTTCCACTCTCTCTGTCTCTCTGTCCACAGTTACAAAGGCATGCCCAGCTGACCGATGCTGTGGGAACAGTTCCCCTGCCTTCCTGGAGAACCTTTGTTCAAACTGGAAGAATGTGCTGGACAGCTGGCTGGGGAAAAACAGGACCAACAGAGCCAATGTCCAATACCCTGAGGGAAGTGAAGCTGAGAGTCATGGACAGCGAGGCCTGCCACTATTTCTACTCTTACAGCCACAAACTTCAAATGTGTGTGGGAAATCCCAAGGCCAAAAGATCCGCATATAAGGTGACCAACAGCTTTACACAGAGACCTGGCACCCTTGGGAAGAGGGAGAGGTCAAGACGTGTCCTATCACCGGGACCAGTGTCTGGGTGTGCTCCTAGGGTCGTGGACACTGGCATCCTCGTGGATTCTGGGATCCAACAGCCAAGCTCCACCTTTAAGCTCTTTACACAGCCTGCATAGAGGGTTCCAGAAGAAAAAGGAAGAAGGGAAGAGGGGCAGGATCTACAGCTGTTGATCCAGATTTGGGATGAGGGGAAGGTGAAGGGAGAACATTCAGTAAATCTTTAACTTAGAACTACTTGACAAACCAGGTGTCCCTACCTGCCTTTAAGTTTCTTTGTGCCAATTTGGGTGGAATAGAACCAGGGTGGGGAATATTTAGGATGGAAGGGCAATCTTGGCTCATTATTGACTTTCTCTAATCCACAGGGAGATTCTGGGGGCCCCCTCTTGTGTGCAGGGGTGGCCCAAGGGATTGTGTCTTATGCAACTAGAGATGCGCAGCCACCTGTGGTCTTCACCCGACTCTCCTCATATGTGCCCTGGATTCACAAACTACTGAAGGATAACTAGCTTTCAGAGCCTGGCTGGCATGGGGAGGGGTCTGTGGGACAGGACTTTCTGGGCATACTCTCTGGGATTCATGGGCCCTGGAGCAGCCCGAGCCCAGCAAGTTTCTCAGAGACACCCTGTCTTCCAATGGTGGTTCAAGCCTGTGTGGAATCCCTTCTGTGCTCGCTTCTCCAGAGCCAGTCTACGCCTCTCATCCAATTCTCCTCATTTAATGAAGATCACATTGGGGCTCCTTTCAGCCAGATGAATAATCAAGTCTCCAGTTGGCCTGTGTGCTATGTGATATGGATTATTCACGAAAATACTTGGGATGTAACATTCAGACTAGACTAGAAGTGGCACCATGGGGTAAGCCTCTGCCTGCAATGCCAATATCTCATATGAGTGCCAGTTCTGAATCAGCTCCATGCTACTGGTAGAAAAGCAGCTAAAGATAGTCCAAGTACATGAGCCCTTGCCACACACATAGGAGACTTGAATGAAGTTTCAGGCTCCTGGCTTTAGCCTGGCTTAACCCTGATCAATGGCAGCTAATTGGGAGTGAATGGATATCTCTCTCTATATATATGTGTGTGTGTGTGTGTGTGTGTGTGTGTGTGTGTGTATTTCTCTCTCTGTGTAACTCTGCCTTTCAAATAAATTAAATAAACCATTTTTTAAATACAGAGTAATATTGGCATGGATTTGCTCCTCTTCCTCCTCCCACAATCCCTGAGACCCAGTGGTTTGTGCCCCAAACAAACTTCCCAATTGTGGAAACTTCACAATTGTTTCCACAACGGGTCAAGGAGAGGAATCCCAAACTTTAGTGTAAGCCTGGCCCAGGATTACATCAGAGCCACAGGAAATCTTGAGTTAGGTCAAGGTCTGCAAAGCTGGCTCCTGTCCATGAACATCAGCATCCTGAATCCCAAAACTGCCAGTGCCTGCATGGGATCACTGCCCTCACTGCCATACATCCTGGTACCAGGGAAATGGAGCATGGACTCCAGGTAGCTCTCTGGAGCCTACCACTAAGCCAACCCTCACAGGTGCCAAGGAGGTCACTAGGAGGCCCAAGAACACAGGCCCGTCCCCGTGTCCTTTCCACCATGAGCAATCACTGCTCCTCCTGGCCCGAGGCAGTGACCCAGCAACTCCACCTTCCCCATTGCCTGCCAAGCCCACACATCTAGGATCCTGGCTTTGACACTGACCAAGGAAAGCTTCACCTACAAGACATCTCATCTTTCTGACTCTGTTAGAAAGACAAGCATGTACACAGCAAAACAAAGACTAAAACCATCTTAAAACTAGAAAAGCTTACGTTGAGCAGGATATTAAAAGCCTGATTTCTTTTTCTTAATTCTAGCTTTAAATTTACACAGTGAAATAGAGACTGTGAAATGGGAAGCACGGAGAGCACAGATCTGGACACACAAGGAGCTGCTGCTAAGGTTCTGTTCCCTCTTTACCCTGCACCCTAAGGACAGTGCACACATGTAAAAGTCTCTCTTCCCAAGCTGCTGGGCAGCTGGGCTTGTGGGAAAGACCATTGGCCCACCTGAACTGTCTGACCCACAGTAAGTAGTAGGTGATGCTGATGGCCAAGAACTGGGCTAAGCCTGCAGGCTGAGTCGGAATCCAAGTGCTTCCAGCATAGCCGCCACTGCAGACAGAGCAGCCTCATGTGGGGTCCTGATGGTGGCCAGCCACCCTATTACAGACAACAACTTTAGAGTAGGCACTGGACTCAGTTGCTAAAGGGTCACTTGGGACCCCCACATCCCTTATGGGAGTGCCTGTGTTGCTTTTTATCTGCAAATTTTGAAATGATTTCTGTAACTTGTTTAATACTGGAAACTGATTTTATAAATCATGTTATGGTAAAAGAGTCTTTAGTAACTTAAGACAATGAGGCACAGCTAAAAGCATACAGTAGCACAATTGAGCCTGTATTGTTCCCAATGTCTTATTGTGTGCCCACTTTTGACCCGGAACTTACTCTAAGATGCATGATGTTCTCCATCACAAATGGCTTGATAATATCTTGGAACAGATGGCAATCATGGAGATACAAAGCGTTTGTTTACTGTGCAGCCTTGAACTGTTACAACACATGAAATGACGCATTTTGGTTTCTCACCATGGAAAACAGAAAGTATATGGGGCATCTTCTAAAGGGAGACAAATGTGAATCCCCAAAGAAAAATGGTTTAAAACTTCTACCTTATATTGTCACTTATATTTAGGGAAAGAAAACAGTTTAAAAAGATAAAAAGAAGTTTCTTGTAAAGGCCCTCTGTTTGTAGAAAGGCTGAGTTGCCCTGATCCTTTTCACTGCCCTTTAACAAAAGAACAAAAAAACAATTGAATCAGTACTAGGTGAAGGTGATGGTAATTAGTATATGACTGATTATAAGATTTAATTAAAAATCTATGATATATGCCTTTATAAATTCCTTTCATTTATGAGCTTTCTTTTTAATTTTGCATTCTTGATATTTTAAGTAATATTAGTTCAGGTTTAGTGGAAATTGATTTTGGATATAAGTAAGCCAGTTGTCACTATATAACTTCATGTGCTGCCAACCGTGGAGTTCCTGGCTTCAGCCGGGTAACTGCAGGTTTGAATGAGTAATGGTTTGCTGAAAATGTTTTCTTTAAAGCAAAATAATAATGTTTTGTAGAAGTGTTTTTGTAAACATTCTTTTAACCATAAAGTAAAAATGAAACAATTGGATGTTGTGCAAAAGCTTGTGACGATTTCTGTAAAAATAAAGAAGGCAGCTTTTTTGAGTTGTCCGTTATGAGTATCACGCTGTAGTGGTCAATGTTTGTTCTTATCTTCTCACTGATCCATGCGTCCTTTGCAAGCTCTCAAGTCAGCCAGAGCTGGTTTCTGATCATTTATTTTTACTTGAAAGGCAAATTTTATGGAAAGAGAAGGATAGCAAGAGATCCTCCACCCACTAGTCCATTCCTCAAATGGCCAAAATAGGGCCATTCTCAGCTGCTATTTCAACGCCCCAAGCAGGGAGCTGGATCGGAAGTGGAGCAGTTGGGACACAAATCCGTGCCAAAATGGGATTCAGGCCCCACAGGCAGAGGATTAGTCCCTAAGCCACGGTCCTGGCCCCAACTCTCTTCTTTCTTGTACAGCCCAGAGGACTGTCCAAGATGTTTACTGGCTTCGACAACATTTTGAAGAGGAAGGAAAGCAAGGTTGGTGCCATGGTTAGGCCTAGGCCTCTGCCTACAATACCCACATCCCATATGGGCACTGTTTCTAGTCCTGGCCACTCAACTTCCCATCTAGCTCCCTGCTTATGGCTTGGGAAAGCAAGGGAGGATGACCCTGAGCCTTGGGCCCCTACACCCATGTGAGGAGACCTGAAAGAAGCCCCTGGCTCTTGTTTTCCGACTGGCTCAGCTCCAGCTATTGCAACCGTTTGAGAAATAAAAAAATAAAAGGAAGATTTCTCTCTGTGTCTCTATCCCTGTAATTTTGCCTTTTAAATACAAATAAATAGAGTCCAGCACGATGGCTCAATGGCTAAATCCTCACCTTGTAAGCCCCAGGATCTCATATGGGTGCTAGTTCGTGTTCCAGATGTTCCACTTCCAATCCAGCTCCCTGTTTATGCCCTAGGAAAGCAGTAGAGGACAGCACAAAACTTTGGGACCCTGCACCCAGGTGGGAGATGTGGAAAAAACCCCTGGCTCCCGGCTTCAAGTCAGCACAGCTCCAGCCATTGCAGCCAGATATGAAATGAAAGACATTTCTTTCTGTAACTCTGCCTTTCCAATAAAAATTTTTAAATCTTTATATATGTATATATATATATGTAAATATATATGTAAATCTTTTTTTTAAAGAGAAAAAGTTACCCAGCAAGTTACCTGGGCAGCTTCTTACACTTGTTAATGTGTAAATTATTTTTAAGAGGTAAAATCACTAGCTGCTTCTTTTTCCATATAACAAGGAAACTTTAGGATATTTGTATTATAGGAAGATTGGCCTATTAACAGTTAACATTCCGTGTGGAAAGGTGGTTTTGTGTCCTATTATGCAAATCAGTACAAATGAAGTCACAGTTACACACTCACTGTCACTTGAACATAGAAATCACCTCAAGTCCTGTGTGGGAGATGTGTTTCCTATTGCTTCTGAAAGCTTTGGCTGTCCCTGTCAGAAGCAAGAGGCCCTCTGTAACAGCTTGCAAGTAGAAATCCAGTTTTCCTAGTAATTTTGTTGTTGTGCTGTGAAAGATTGACCATTGCATTTGATATTAAACCGTGAACTGGGGAGACACAGCAAAGGCTTAGCAGCATTCAATATTTAATATCCTCTTAAGGAAAATCTACCTTATGTGTTAAGCTTGCAAAGTCTCTGGAATCGTTGCTTAAAAAATCACAAGGCAGAATTTTTAGGGTTTTCAGCGTGTATGTAAAAGATCATGTCAACACTAAAACGTCTGTGTTCTGGTCCTCTGAGCAATTACAAACATCTCAGTGATGGGGAAAAGAGGAACGAGCTTTGACCACACTCTCGGGAAAAGGGCCTCAAAACAGCTGAGGCAACACGTGGGGCACAAGAGCCAGTGCCTACTGAGCTTCTCACAGCTACCAAGGCCCAGACCAAGAAGCAACAGGAAAATGTCAGCTCCAACCCTGGGGACTGTCTCTCCTGCACCTCAGATCTCCCAGCAATGTTCTCCCTCACATAGAGGACCTAAGCAGCAAGTTACCTGGGCAGCTTCATGGGTGACAATATTACATCACCCCCACACACACACACACAAAATACATTGAAGTCACAACTTCCAGTGCCTCCGAATGTGAGCCGGTTCAGAAGTAGGATTATTATACAAGTGATCAGATAAAATGTGGCCAACCTGGAGTAGCACTAAATGCACTGCCCCCCTACAGGGTGTGCTCCTCCTAGGCTGAGTCCCATGGGCCTCTCCTGCCTCCACTAGATCCAGGCCCTAGACCAGCACATTTGTGAGTCATTGTGGTTGACATGTGGCCTCTATCTGCCATTAGACAGTTTAACTCCATCACCTTACAAGGACTCTGCTACTGCCCAACCCAAGGGCAAACGACAGCCAAGCAGATCTGCAGATAAAAGAAACTTCAGAACCACAGCAAGTGCATTTGTAAAATGCTAGGAACACATGAACTTGATAACAATGCTGTGGACTTAAAAAACAAAACATTTATTTATTTTTTATTGAAAAAGCAGATTTACAAAGAGGAGAGACAGAAAAAAGATGTTCATCTGCTGGTTCACTCCTAAGGGATGGAAGGAAGAAGGGAAGAAGGGAGGAGGGAAGGGCCAGGTCTCACTGCATGACTGCCTCCAGCTCTAAATTCAGCCTCTCTGAGGGATATCAATATCAGATATCCCTCACTCAGTCACATTCCCACCTTGAGAGTCTCTGAACTGTAGATAAAACCATGAAGTTCACCACCATGTCCAATAGCAGGAACAGGCCAGAGAGAAGACAATCCTTACACAACAGAAGGAAGTGTGTACAGATGGTGAGTCCTCATTTGTCTCTGGTCCTTGATGGAGTCCATGTCCTTTCCTTGCCCCAGCCCGGCAGGTGAGGCAGACCTGGGACTTGGTGGATTGACCCTTGGTATTGCAGTGTGATCGGACCAGCCCTGTGCTGTCTCTCTGATTCCCATCACACAAATGAAAAAGAGAAATCCTACATTAATTCTTCTACCACTTTGTATGGCTGATGCAGGACAAGACTGCCAGCTCCCAATGGAGAGGCAGTGCAAGAAGGCCAGATATTGTAGTAAGGCTGCTACTTTTAGCATTTTTAGAATAAGAATGTTAAGCACATGCACTAAAATATTTAGGACAAACACTAAAACCTACTTGTTGTTCATCCAAAATGCAAATTAAACTGGACATTCTGTTTTAAGTTGTACTGGACTGCCTATGATGTTGATATATGAGAAGACATTAAGAATGGAACATGCATAAATGTTATTCTAGAAAGGTTCAGAGATGCAAGGTTTAGTCAATGGAAGCAGAGGACCTACTGAACACATACTAAGGAATCAGTCACCCCCGTTACAAGCCCAAGCTGAGAGCAAGTGCATGGTGCAATGTCTATGTCCTCTGAGTGTCACATCTCTGACCTAAAGATTTAGAAATCCCCAAGGCAGTGACCCATCACCATGCTACCTGCCATGTCGCTCACATCCACAAAAAACAACAGATACATCCTTGAAATCCAGCCCTGGCGGCGATGAGCTGGCTGACCCCGATCGCGTCAATGTGTCAGAGTTGCAATTCTACATCTGTAGTTTGGCAGTGACGATTCCTCCTGAGTCTTTGTGCAAAAACAGACTAACAATCCAACCCTGACACTGGATATGCCACATTTCAGTTATTTCAGGCTTGATTCCTAATTTGTGAATGGGAAGCCCCGGTGCATTCCCTGGCAAAATCCTCCTTCTCCCACATCTGTACATCGATCACCGGGATTTCTCTATTACTCTTAGGTGGAAGACCACAAAGTTCCTGTATTTGGAATTTTTTAATTTTATTTTTTATTGGAAAGGCAGATATACAGAGAGAAGAGCAGAGACAAAGATCTTCCATCTGCTGGTTTACTCCCCAAGTAGACACAATGGCCAGAACTGAGCTGATCCAAAGCCAGGAGCTTCTTCCACATCTCCAACAGCAGTGCAGAGTCCCAAGGCCATCCTCTACTGCTTTGCCAGGCCACAAGTAGGAAGCAGGGAGCTAGATGAGAACTGGAGCAGCCAGGACACAAACCGGCATCCATATGGGATCCTGGCAGATACAATGTGAGGATTTAGCCACTAAGCTATCACACCTGGCCCTGGAAGTTTTTGTTTTTCATTTTTTGTTTTTTTAATCTAATACTGAACTATAAGATTTGACAGTTGGATTTATCAGTTTAAAATGCTGACTTCATGGACTTGCAAGGAAGATCACACTGCCAACATCCGTGATAACACACGATATGTACAAGCGGTCAGCCAGTGCCCTTGCCTTTGTGAGCATGTGTGTGAAGTCCTGTGCCAGGCTCTGACCCGAGCCCACACCAATTCTTCTTAGGTTTCCCTTGGAACCTTGGGGTATTTCTGCCAACCAACATTTGGTTCAGAGGAAGGAGGAGATCCAGACCAGTGTTTTACCAATTGTAGATCAACGTGCTTTATAAGTCAGTGCTGCTTAGGCTTTAGCAGGTAGTGAAATAGAAGAAAAACTAACAGGAAGCAGTACACATGGTCAGAACAAGTGCTACTTACTGACACTCCTGATGCATCTCTACGTGCATGCTTTTTTGTGTGTGTGGGTTTTTTAAAGATTCATTTTATTTTTTATTGGAAAGGCAGAGTTGCAGAGTTACAGAGAAAAGGAGAGACAAAGATCTTCCATCCATTGGTTTACTTCCCAAGCAGCCACAACCTAAGCAGAGCTGAGCCAATCCGAAGCCAGGAGCCAGGAGCTTCCTCCAGGTCTCCCACACGGGTGCAGGATCCCAAAGCATTGGGCCATCCTCGACTGCTTTCCCAGGCCACAAGCAGGGAGCTGGATGGGAACTGGAGCTGCCAGGGTTAGAACCAGTACCCATATGGCATCCCAGCATGTTCAAGGCGAGGACTTTAGCCACTAGGACATGGCGCCGGACCCAGAGGCATATATTTTTACAAATGGAGCCAGCATCATAGCACAGCAGTTTAAGTTACCCTTTATGCTGCTTGCATCCCAAACTGGAATGTTGGTTCAAGTACCAGCTACTCTGCTTCTGATCCAGCTCCCTGCTAATATGCTTCAGAAAACAATGGAGTATGGCCCAAACACTTGGGACCCTGTCACCTCCATAGCATGGTGTTTCAGACTCCTGTCTTCAGCTTGACCCCCATCCTAGATGTTGCAGGCATTTGAACCATGGATGGAAAGTCTCTGTCCTCTTTTCTCTTCTCTTCTCTTCTCTTCTCTTCTCTTCTCTTCTCTTCTCTTCTCTTCTCTTCTCTTCCTCTCTCTACCCTTTACGCTATCCTCCAAATAAATAAATCTGAAAAAAAAAAAAGTTTTCACATAACCAAAGAAAAATCCAAAGAATGAAAAAATAACCTCTGTTTCATAAAGACCTTTATGTCCAAAATAGGTAAGGAACTCAAACACAACGGCAAGAAAAACAACCTGGTTGTAACAGCAGGCAACGGGCATGGGCCACTGAGTGTAGAGGAGGCTCCCTCTGAACCAGGCTGCTGCCTTGGTTTGCCTCCACCCCAAAATAAGTAGTTCCTGAGGCCTCCTGGGAGAGAAAAGCAAGGGGGCAGAGGAGCTAGCAATCTACAGCGGCCCAATGAGGCCTATCAGGGCACACCTCCTCTTCCAAGGTTAGGGCCCCAGGGGTCTCAATTCAGCTCTGTTCACCCCCTCCCCAAACCCTCACTCTACCCTAACCTCACTCTACCCTACCCCCTGCAGGAAGAAGAGGTGGGAGCCAGCAGCTTACACTATGCTTCAGGCTATTTGTCCTTTCCCTCCTGATGGGACATGCAATGGATATCCTGGGGCCATCCTGTTTCCTCCCAGGTCTCTACTTCCCTGCAGAGGCAGCATTGGGGTCCCAGGGGGAGAGGCCCAACACTTCCCATCCATCCTGCTCACAGCTAGACAGGTGCCGGGGTCTCACTTCCATCCCCTCAGAGCCACACCTCTCTTCTAGGGCTCCTTTGGGAACAAGACCTCTCCACCTGCTGAAAAACCCTGGTCTCCTATCCACCTCATCTCTGCCAGCAACACACAGACAATTGGGAGCCAGGTCTTGGAGTCCCTGTGGGACCTGGGGACAGCAAGGAACTTTGAAGCAGGGCCTCTCCCCCTCACCAAGCCTCAGAATCTAGCCCTGCTCTGTCCACAGCCACCTGTCTAGCCCTGCTCGGACTCCGCCAGCAACTCAGAACCCAGCTCAGCCAGTCACAGAGTTCCTATCCTCCCCAAGCCTGCTGCTCCCCTCTGCTGGCTCCTGTGCCTCCCCACACCTTCTGGACCTGAGCAAGTTGCCCCCACACCTCCACTTCGGGTTCACAGAGCAGGTCCTCTTTCACTGTCCCAGGCCCTGGCTTCTAGGGCAGGAAGTGAAAGGAGCCCAAATACTTGTTTGTACCTTATGCTCTTAGGATAAATAAATAGAGAATTTCCCACCAGGAACTCCTACACTGTGTTTTTTTTTTAATTATTTTATTTTATTTTTGATGTTATTTACTTAGTTGAGAAGGATGCGTGCCATATGGACCACTGATTAAGGTAGGGAGGGTTGAGACATGGAGGAAAGTGGGTGAGACAAATGCTTGCAATTTTGTTTTTCCTTCTGTATCTGGGGAAAGTGGAGAGAGAACTGGAGGGAGCCACTCCCAGCAGCTAAACCATGTCAGCACCAGAGGGTGGGGGACCACCACTTGATGTCATCCTAGGAACCCCAATGTGGAAAAGGATGTTCAGAAGGTATTGCACAGAAGAGCCCAGCCCTGCTGAAGGGCTGGATCTCTGTCATATGGCAGAGATCTGTCACGGGCAGATGGCCACCCTCCTTGAATGTATGAAGCTCTAATTAATGCAATTTGACTGTGAGCTCGCTCCCTTCTGATTCTCCTCTCTGTTTCTGCACCTCTTTCCCAATTTTTGGTGCCTTTTTTCTAACAGGAAGGACCTCTGCTCAAAGGCAGCCCAGCCTTCCACATATTGACACTGAGGTCTCTTCCAGGCAGTTCCTAACCTGTCCTGGACTGACTTTGAGACAAGGCTCTCTCTGGTGGCCACCTGGAGTATTGCACCTTGTGAGTAAAAAGTGAGTGAGCACACAGGGTCCCAACCCAAGAGACACAAAAGTCAACATCACAGGCTCAGCACTTGTCCCATCACAGCTCATGGCCTTTGAGACTTTCACACGCTGTTAATAACCCAAGTGGGGCATAGCTTACCCAAAATCTGTTTGATCAGAAAAAAAATTGTAGTATCATTGTTCTGAAAAATCGTAAGATGTCCAGGTGCGTCGCTTGTATGAAATAAAGTGAAGCTCACATAAATTATCTCATTTAATCCCAGACTCACAGGATGACTCAAGTTCAAACACTCAAAGTTACTCTTGAGAGGTAGTGTCGCATAGTGTTGAAGCCCACCGGCTCTGGAAGACCTGAAGATCAGCTCCGGTACATAGCGTCTATGTAACCTTGGCCAACATAATGTGTCAAGAAAACTAAACTGAGCATGCATTGATGAAGATTGAAGCTAGGTGACAGCTACATGGAGTTTACTGTACAATCATCCCTACTGTGTATGTTTGAAAACGTTAGTACCAAAACCCTTGTAAATGTTTCTGATGGAAGAGCTACTAGAAGCCAGAAGTAGAACTCTTCCCTTGTGCCAGACAGGCTGAGGGGAAGGCTCCAGAAACCCCATCCTGCCTCTGCTCCTCACGGAGCATAAGGCTGAGGCTAGAGAAAGTGGCTGTAGCCATTCCTCCAACAAGGTGATCACAAGCGTACCTGCTGATGAAAGAGCAGGTGATAGAGCATTTTCAAATTAACTTAAAAGCAGTTACATTGATTTTTTTAATTAATTATTTATTTATCTGAATGTCAGTGTTACAGAGAGAGACAGAAAGAGAAAAATCTGCCATCTGCTGGTGCACTTCTCAAATGGCTGCAACAGCTGGAGCCGAATCAGGCCAAAGCATAACCAACTGCCAGTCTGGCAGGAAAGAAGATGTGAATAAATCCCACCATCTCACTCTCCAGCCCCTGCTCCTGCTGGTGAATGTCCCCACAAGGTTTCAGAAGCAACTCACCCAAAGTGGGTTCCAGAGCAGGATGGAGAGCCACACTAGAATAGTGTCTTGGTCCAGGTCTATTGCTCTAATAGAATTCCTGATGATAGGGAATGCAAGTGTACTTGGAAAAGAGGTGTACTTGACTCACAACTTGGAAAAAAAAGAGGTGTACTTGACTCACAACTTTTGGTGACTGCAAAGCCTAATGAGCCTGGCATGATTATTGCTTATGCCTTAATACAGCCCCAGAAAGGTGAACTGGCCACATACTGTCGAGCCAAGGTGGCCTCACTCTACAGCAACCCTCTCACAAGAACTAGCCCAGTCACCCAAGATCTCCTAAGAGAAGGATACTAATTCCTTCCAAGGTTGGTTCCCTCATAAACGAACCACCCACAAGGCCTTGCTTCTTAAACATCCTCCACCCCTCAACATCATTACACTGGGGACCTAACTTCCAGAATCTTTGAATCTTTGGGAAACACACTGTATCTGAAGTGGCAAGTGGAGAATAACCACTGGAACCTTGCTTCTGTCTGACCCCAAGCTCCGAGAAAACCTTCCATTATATCTTTTGGCTTGTTCCTCAGTTAAAAGAATCATACCCCACTCTGTTCAAAGAAGTTACAGACCTTGAAAGCAAACACCAAGATTTCCTGAAATAGAATTCTCCCCAGAGACCCAAGTGAGTACATTAGGGACAAGGGGCAATGCATAATCAAGGAGCAGAGGAGGGGTTCAGCTGATGGAAAAATGCCTGTGAGGGGAGAGAGGGGGAGAATAAAGGATACTTTTTAAATAAATTGACCCAATTGAGTTCTTGCTAAAGACAGGAGAGAGATTCAGACCTCACTCAGAAATATAGAGTCTAAGAGACCTGATCAGGTGGTGATGGTGAACAGGTGTCAGGAGGGGGAGTGCTAAAGGACATTCTCTACCAACTTTAGGAACCAGCGTTATGGTAAAATAGGTTACAGTGCTGCCTGTCATGCTGGCATTCTACATAAACAGCAGTTTCAGTCCCTGGTACTCCACTTCCAATCCAGCTCCAGGCTAATGTTCCTGAGGAAGCAGTGAGAAATGATCCTACTCTCCAAGCAGGAGATCTGGAAAGAGTTCCTGGCTCCTGGCTCCAACCTGGCTCCTGGCTCCTGGCTCCTGGCTCCTGGCTCCTGGCTCCTGGCTCCTGGCTCCTGGCTCCTGGCTCCTGGCTCCAACCTGGCTCCTGGCTCCTGGCTTCAACCTGGCTCCAACCTGGCTCCTGGCTCCTGGCTCCTGGCTCCTGGCTTCAACCTGGCTCCAACCTGGCTCCTGGCTCCTGGCTTCTGGCTCCTGGCTCCTGGCTCCAACCTGGCTCTTGGCTCCTGGTCCTGGCTCCTGGCTCCAACCTGGCTCCTGGTTCCTGGCTCCTGGCTCCAACCTGGCTTCTGGCTCCTGGCTCCTGGCTCCTGGCTCCTGGCTCCAACCTGGCTCCTGGCTCCTGGTCCTGGCTCCAGCCTGGCTCAGCCCCAATCATTTCAGCCATTCAGATAATGAACCAAAAAATGGATAATCCCTTTGTCTACTCCTCTTTCCCATTCAAGTAAATAATATTTATTCCCCAATAACTGAGCCTAAGGGAAGGCTCAAATGTCAAACCAGAGTTTGGCCAATCAAAGATTATATCACAGCCTCAGTCCAAGGCATACTTTTGATTTTGGTTTCTGGCAATTTCTTTTTGTTTTCTAGCTTTTTCTGCCATACATTTAAAGGAAACGTGTTCATGTTTAATCTAGCTTACCTGGGTATTTTGTACTGGAAGTTTTAGGATATATCACTATAATGTTCCTCCCATGTTTTTCCAAAGATAACTTAGCTTGCAACATACAGAGCAGTTTAGAGAGGAGACACAAAAGAATCAAGGAGACTTGGCTATAGGAGGAACTTAGACAAGAATAATTTGAATGAGGACACTGGTAGCAAAAGGGGAGGGGGGGGGAATAGATGGATCCAGGAGCTACTTAGTAAAATCAACCGGGCTTCAAAGAAAAAAAAAAAAAAAACCTAGTAGGCAGTTTCTATGGGAGTTAGGAGCTCAGAGCATAGATCTCAGCTGCATGCGAGATTCTGGAAATCTGTGAAACTGTTAACTGAATTGAAAACACAGATGCTTGAGGGAAGATGCAAAGATGCAAACCGGAACTCAGTTCTTAGAAATACAGTTAAGATGTCCCCTGGGACACCTGCCTCCCGCGTGGGAGTGTCTGAGTTCAAGTCTTCCTGCTAATGCGCAGCCTGAGGAGCAGCAGGTGCCACCCACGTGGGGAAAGCCGGAGAGGGACAGTCACTGAGGCCAAGAGACAGGCACACCCAAACGGAGTGCAGATTCAGCAAGGACCCGTGACACTGAGAAGGAATTTAGGCATCTGTTCAGGTGAGGCAGGGAAGATCAGGAATCCCACAGGGATAGACTAGTAGGGAGAAAAGGGAAACTTCGTTTTTGTAGAAGACATTCAGCTAGAAAAGCAAAAAGAAAGCGGACATTGATTGCCTTGAGGACTGAAGACGTTATTTCAAGGGGTTAGGCACGTTGGCATGCTTAAGCGCTGACCGGAAGGAGGCGCACTCTAACAGCAGAAGAAAATTCAAGGTAACGGGGAACTGGCGTTTTGTTTGTTTCGTTTTTCTGTATGCTGTCTGTTTGCATTAAGCCCTCCCTCCGCCGCCGCCTTCTCCCTCCCTTCTCCCGCCACCATTCTCGCCTCGTCACCGGGTGAAAATTCACAAGCTGGCTTTACAACTTCTTCCGGGTAGCAGGTCGCCCCTGAGAGCGCGCTGCCCGACGTACGCATGCGCAGGGCGGCACGGCCATCACATCCTCCCTCCCCGGAGCCGAGCAACGAAGGGGGCGCGCTTTAAATCCTGCACAGGCGCACTAGGCCCCGTCGTCATGCGGGTGCTAGTGGGTAAGGGATGGATAAGGGAGCGGGGACGGCAGGTTTAGCCCGAGATCAAGGGCGGGGGGCGGTAGCCAAGTAAGCAATGTCTCATGCCCTGGTCACCGGCCCGAGAAGCAGAAAGTCCGCCATCCCCGTGACCTGTGCCTGCGGGGAGAGCGAGAGGAGCCGGGCACAGGCTGGAATCACACGGGTGGGGTCACAGCGGGGCTGGGAGTAAGCTGTTGGTGTTTTCCTGTCAGGTGGAGGGACGGGCTTCGTAGGGACAGCCCTCACCCAGCTGCTGAGAGCCCGGGGCCACGAAGTGACCTTGGTGTCCCGACAGCCAGGTCCCAGCCGCATCACGTGGGTATGTCGGTGCCCCCGGGGGAGCGGGGGAGGACAGAGGTCAGCGGCCCGGCCATGGTGTGCTTTCCCTGACAGGATGCGCTGGCCAAGTCAGGGCTGCCCAGCTGCGACGCCGTGGTCAATTTGGCCGGGGAGAACATCCTCAACCCGCTGCGCAGGTCAGCCTAGGTTCGAAGGCAGGGGGTGGGGAGCGGCCGGCAAGGGGTGACCTGCAAGCCCTGGATGCAGCTGGGCTCCTTCTTCTGCCCCCACCCTTCGTGTTCACCTGCGGTCCACACGTCCAACACAGCATGCCCGGGACAGCCCCTTCCATAGCCACAGCGCAGGGTTTTCCTAGCAGGGACTATGCAAAGGCCCTGGGGAGACAGGGCGGCGACCCCATGCAGATCATGAGGGCTTTTTATTTTCCCTGTTTCTTTTGCAGGTGGAATGAAACCTTCCAAAAAGAGGTGGTCCAGAGCCGCCTGGAAAGCACACAGATGCTGGCGAAGGCCATCACCGAAGCCCCACAACCACCCCAGGCCTGGGTCTTAGTCACCGGTGTAGGTATGCCTCCAAGTCACCATCCCCTTTATACTGGCAGGAGCAAAGCAGAGACAGAAGAATAGTGGCCCTGCTCCTAGCTCCAGGGAAGAGTCCACCAAGTCCTGCCCGCCACCCCCTTGCTTCTCACAGTAGTTTTAGGAACCAAGTGCTGGTGACCAAATCACTGAAAACAATTGCACTATTCACATTGATATATATTACATCGTTTATTTCTCACAACATCCCTAAGAGGTAGTTACTATAATTCCCAGCTTAAAAAATGCATAAATTCCATATAAAGGTTAAGCAATTTGCTTTTTAAAAGTCACAGAATAAATGGTGGCATTCAGTTAAAAACCACGGCAGTGTGGCACCCAAATGCCTAACTCGTCCAACCCAGTGGCTTCTCAGTTTAGCTCTGCAGTGAAAGATAAAGAATGTCCCCCAGGACCGAAATAGCTCAGGTCCAGAGGAGCAGAGAAAGTGTGGGCCCTAGCTTCCCATGGCGAGATACCAAGGGCCAGAGAGGGTGAGGCCCAGGGCAGGCAGGCAGGCCCAGCGTACCCAAGTCAGACTGTGCTTTCCCCTGCAGCCTACTACCGGCCCAGCCTGACCGCAGAGTATGACGAGGACAGCCCAGGAGGGGACTTTGACTTCTTCTCCAATCTTGTCACCAGATGGGAGGCTGCAGCACGGCTCCCTGGGCACTCCACACGCCAGGTGGTGGTACGCTCTGGTGAGAACCAAGGGGCAGGAGGGCTTCTAGGGGATTTGGGGAGTAGGGAAACAATGGGGATCAAGGGAAGGGCTTGGCAAGTGAGACAAGGTTGCCACTGCTGGTTGACCTGCAGACGGAGGATGGAGAGTCCCAGGAGAGCATTACAGAGCTGCAGGTGCAAGGGAAGGGTGGGGAACAGAGAGACAGAAACACAAGGAGGGCGGTGGGGACTGCTTCAGGGAGGGACCTCCTGCCATGGTCTCTTGCCTGCTCTAGGCGTTGTGCTGGGCCGTGGAGGTGGTGCCATAGGCCACATGCTGCTGCCCTTCCGCCTGGGCCTGGGGGGCCCCATCGGCTCAGGCCAGCAGTTCTTCCCCTGGATTCACATTGTGGACCTGGCAGGGATCGTGGCCCATGCCCTTGAAGCAAACCACGTGCAGGGAATTCTGAACGGAGTAGCCCCAGCCCCGACTACCACCAACGCGGACTTCGCCCGGGCCTTGGCCAGTGCCCTGGGGCGCCCAGCCTTCATCCCTCTCCCCAGCATCGTGGTGCAGGCTGTCTTTGGGCGAGAGCGTGCCATCATGCTGCTAGAGGGCCAGAAAGTGGTCCCACGGCGGACACTGGCTACTGGCTACCAATATTCCTTCCCAGAGCTCGGGGCCGCCTTGAAGGAAGTCGTAGCCTAGGCAGGAAGCTCCTAGCAGGGCCTGAGGCCTGTCTCTGAAAGAAGCCTTCCAAGATACATAATACACACAGGCTGAGTATACAGAGGCTAGTAGTCCTCCTCTACCTGAGACATGAAACCACCTGGATCTTAGGGGAGCCCCCTCCCCTTCCTTTGCTACTGTAGCTATGAGACTAGCTGTGAACCTCTCCAGCTCCTGGTAAAACCCTATGCATGGGTTACCCCATGTCCCAGGGGTGCCCCAGTTCTCCTGTATGCTAGAGAGAACACACTCGGGTTTGGCTAATAAAGATAAATTACCTCTCTAGCTTTGCATCCTCTCATTGACCTGGATTTCTCTTAGGGTTTATTTAAAGAAATATAGCCCTAGGTGATTCTTTTCCCTACGTGGAATTTGAAAGTTACAACAGCTACATCTTTCCTCACCCCCTTTTTTTTTTTTTTTTTTTTTTTGGTCCCTGTTACCAAAGAGCTGGTCACAAATCTAGAACATGAGAGTACAATGAAGGAAGTAATTACAAGCCAGGAAAGAGAAAGGATGTCCTATTTCCAGTGGATTCTGTTTACCTACTCAAAGACTGTCATTAGGATGCCAAGCAGAGGAAAAGGGCAAGGCCCCAGGTATGTCAGCCTTTGGTCTGCGTCCTCAAATGGCAGTCACACATCAGTGCCCATTTACCAAGCTGCGACAGAACAGAGCCAACAGCCCTGTGTTTAAGAAGACGAAAATGTGCTGTATCTGATTGGGACCGCTCGGTCAACACAGACCCTTAGCATACAAATACAGAAGACACTTCTGTATGTCCAGCATCACAAAGTGAAAAGGGCAAGAAACCAAGAAAGAACTATATAAACCTAGCGCTCTAGGAACACACTATATAATCCTAACCCTCTAGGGGGGAAAAAAAAAACCCAAATATTCAACCAAGACCCTTTTTATGTACCTAATTGACACCTGTTAAACTTAACCAGAAGTAGTACCCCCACCGACCCCGTGTCAGACCATATTAGCCAATCTCTCCCTAAAAATCTGTAGGTTGTCCAAGTCACTGTTAGCTGCCTGGCCACCTGCCCCTGGCAAGGTAAATACGGCCCAATGTAAGGGACCAGCAGGTCAGAGTGAAGACACAAGGACCCCGGGACCATCTACCTCATCATCCATTCCGCTCCTCCACATGCCATCGAGCTCCTCATGCCCCTTGGGGCAGCCCGAGTCCAGGACCTCCGCAGGACTCGGAGATAGGCCAGCTCTGGACTGATCCTTGGGGGGAAGTGATCAGCCTCAAAATAGAAGGAAAAGAAAAGCCCATCTGGAACTGCACTAAAGGACTATGGATGAGTATTGCGCATCCAGGGGCTAAACTGCCCTGGCAGGCAATGCATTCCCTGGCATAGAACTGAAGGCTGGACTTGGGGACAGTGACCGCTAGGAATCAAGTGGCAAGAGCAAGACTGGATTTCACAACAGCAGGGTTGGCCTGGCGGCTGATAAGCGAACTTCCAATGCTGGATTCTTTAGTTCTCCATTTCCCACGTGATGGGTCCATCTAGGTCCAACCTCTGCCAGCCCCCCTATCCCAGTGCACATACACACAAAGTCCAAGTGTGCCTTACTTTTGTGTGTCTGCTGGAGAGAAAATGTTAGGGTTGATTTCAGGAATGCTCCCACACTGCAGTGAGTTCACCTGATCAAGGACTCTGACACATCTGTTCATTTGTAAACAAACACCTGACTGTGACGGGAGAGCTGCCATGCACAGGAACCCTGAGTGTATTTTGGTCCTAATTTAGCATGCTATAAATGCGGATTTGGGAGGTTGCCCAAAAGGGATGCAGCCATTTCAGGGCAAGTTACTGAGGACGTAATGTTAAAATGAGATGTGGAGGACCACTAAATCTCAGAAAATGAGGTTTTGGTCAAGAAGCCTGTGCAGCCACAGGCAGGCACAATCAAGACTTGGTGCAAATACCTTTCCTGCAAGGAGCTAGCCTCTGCTCTCCTGTCTTCTCCCCATGGGCTGATTCCTAGGCAGATGTGAAGGCCAACCAGCTCAGTCAAGAGCCAGCCCTGCAGGAACCAAATCTCCCTCCACCCTGCTCACCAGCTCACTGTGACACAACCTACAAGGCACCAGAGCCATTGAGCCCATCGAGCAGCCCAGCCAGACCTGGGAAGCCCGCCCTCTGGCTATGCATGGCAGTCCCACTTCCTCGCCCCGTCCTATCCCTGCAGCCTTGGCCCTGGCCCAGCCCAGGCAATGCGGCCCAGAGCTCCTGTGTTGAAGACTTACCCTTTCTCCACAAAAACCCTGTGCTAAGGCAAAGGTGAGACATTAAGGCTGGGCAGAATTTCTTGAAAGCTGACTGAGGTTCCAAAGCAAGACGAGACCTGGTCACTCTGGGGACTTGTCCCCCAAACGGGCCCCAAGCCAGAGCACTGCCCATGGTGAATCTGTTCATCCTCCCCGCCCAAGCAACCAGCTCAGTGGGAGGCCTGGTCAGTGTGAGCAGCATTGGGGGGCATCCCTCCCAGGAGGCAGCTAAGCTCAGGGCAGGTAAGGGCTGACGGGGCGACAGCCACTTGGGACCTCAGAAGTTGAGCCTCAGAAGTTGAGGCTGAGCAGGGCCTCAGACAGCTGGTTGATGTCCCGGCAGTAGGGCTCCCGCTGCAGGATGAAGTCCACCTTGTAGTCCTGACCCAAGAACACCTCCAGCAGCTGCCGTCGCAGCCGCTCTGTCTCCCGGCTCTTCCGAATGCCACTACTGCCTTTTTCCTCTTCTTTCTCCTGCTGTTTACTCCCATGTCCTGCAAAGCCTCTGGAAGGCTGCTGTGCCTCAGAGGGCTCCTGTGCCCTGAGAGGAAGCAGAAAAAGAAGAGTTTACAATCCAAAGGGAAATTTAGCCATCCCCCTACCCGCCTTATTACTTGCCCGGCCTTTTCCTGGTCTGAGGCGCTATCCCCAAAAAGACCACTGGGTGGCAGTACGAATCCAGTTCTAGAGGCTGATAGCCAGTTCCTTTGAAACCTGGTGAACACTGCCACTCTTATCTGGCTGATTCCTTAGTGGTCCAGCAGAGGGCAGGCTGAGTACTACCAGGTATCGGTACAACCAACTCCCTGGAACCTCCAGCAAGGAAACTTAAAGCAGCTGTTTCCCTCCTACCCAAGGAGACTCCAGGAAGCTTTCAATGGCCACAGCTCAAGTTATGTGAACTCCTGCAGAATTAAACTGGCCCAAACTGCAGTCACCTCTTCACCAAGCCTCCAGGCTCCCCGAGGGAGAAGGCCACAGCTGAGGACTCTGAGGGCAAGTCTGGGCATTACCTGGCTGGCTTCTTCAAGAACTCATCCAAGGTGGGTCCGTTGCGCCCCAAGGGGTCATCGGGAACCATGAAGAGATTCCCCACGAAGGTGAAGGGCAGCAGGCTAGATGGAGAAAAAGAATGTGTTGTCCCGGAAGGGCTCCTGTCCCCCACCCAGGCAGCTCCAGGACTCCTCCCCAGGGCTCTCGGCCACTGCCATTGCTGAGCTGGCTTTGGGGGAAGGTTAGAAGCCTTAGAGGGCTTGCCCACCGCTCTCTGATGATAGCCATCCACTTGTCGGACTCCTCTGCCAGGTCCCGAAACTGGTCATTGGAGACGATGATCCCGTCAGTCTCTTCAGCCAGCTTCACCATGAACCTGTCTCAAAAACCATGGCAACCATTCTGGGGATCCTCCCCCACTGGCAAAGAACATCCCGTGACTCGATGCAGGTGATGGGGGTCTGCAGGCCACCTCACCCTGACCCAGCTGCAGGGAAACCAAGATCCGCCAAAAGCATCCCATTAGTTCAGGGCGATCCTTCACCAACACATGGCTGGTGTGAGAGACAGTAAGATCTGCCCGTCTTCCATCCTACCGTACCAATCAGCCACATACCTAGTGTGCTGTTCCTCTAGGAATCCCTCCATTCTCTGCCCCCTCCACTCCCCTTGCAGTCCCATTATGACCTTAGTGATTCACTTGTGAACTCATATGAATCCACCACCCTTTCCTGATTCCCCAAGCACACATGCTCTTCCACTACCCTAACCTTCCTCCACTTTCTCTGCATCTATCAAAGCCTGCATGCCCAAGCCTAGTATCTAAAGCCACCAAATTCCATAGGCAAGCCACTCACACAGCCCAGTCTCCCAGTACTACCTAACACATTCTCGATTCAAAGTCAAAAATCATGTTATGCCTGTTCTTTCACTATGCCCCACATGGTCTGACTTCCACATTTCTCAGATGATTTTCTCCAGCTGGAAGGAGGTTTCCAGACCTTGCTCATGACCAGAACCACATGTTCCAGAAATAGATGCCTGAGCCCCACTTGAGTAATTCTCATTCCACAGAATCGGGTGGCGGGAAGTGGGTACAAGACTGAGAAACCAAGAGATACAGCCCAGCCAATAGCCTTGCCAATCAACAGAAAACAAGTCCCTCCCTTCCTACAGAAGCCCAGACAGAAGGGGGCTCCCTTTCCTCTGCCCTGGACAGTGTTGGATTTAGAGTCCTCCTGCCCTGTGAAGTCAAAAATCAGATGTTCCTGCCCAGGTTCCCAGCTCCTCCTGCAGACATGTGCCCAGCACCAAGTGGGCAGGCACTAGTTGGCGGACAGTTGGTAGAGAGGGTGCCTGGAGCCAGAAGCAGGTGTGACAGTTGTCTGGCGTTCAGCTTCTGCCTGGGAAATAAGCTGAACTGCCTTCAGTAGGCCACCACTCCTGTCGCTGGGTAAACTCATGCTTCCCGCTAAGTCCCCTGCCCAACATCACACACCCGTGCCTGTCAAATGCAGCAAGGCCGACTCCATCTTCTGTTTAGCTGCTCATGTGGCTCACTCATCTAGGAAATGTGGCCACTCAGCAGAATGCGCTTCAGCAAAGCACCACCTGCTGGTGATGCAAAGAAGTCAAAACAAAACTACTATGGCTTGGAGGTGGGTGCTGTGAAACCGAGTAAGATTGTAAAGAATAAAAAGTTGCTGGACCAGCATGGTGGTGTTGCCTGCTAATCCTTCACCTGTGGCATCAGGATCAACTATGGGTTCCTAACTATTCCACTTCTGATCTAGCTCCCTGATTATGACTGTGAAAACTCGGGGATTGGACCCCTGGACCCACAGAGGAGACCCGAAAGAAGTTCCTGCCTCTCAACTTTGGACTGGTCCAGTTCTGGCTGTTTTGGCCATCTGGTGGGTGAACCACACAATGGATGATCCTCTGTGTGTCTCTTCCTCTCTGTGTAACTTTGACTGTCATGTAAAATAGATCTCTTTTTTAAAATAAATAAATAAATAAAGGGACCTGGCGCAATGACTCAATGGCTAAATCTTTGCCTTGAATGCTCCAGGATCCCATAAGGGCACCAATTCATGTCCCGCCTGTTCCACTTCCCATCCAGCTCCCTGCCTGTGGTCTGGGAAAGCAGTCGAGGACGGCCCAAAGCCTTGGGTACCTGCACCCACATGGGAGACCCAGAAGCTCCTGGCTCATGGCTTCAGATCAACTCAGCTCCTGCCACTGTGGCCACTTGGGGAGTGAACCAGTAGGCAGAAGATCTTTCTTTCTGCATTTCCTTTTCTCTCTACATCTACCTTTAGAATAAAAATAAATAAAGCTTAAAATAAGAAAATTTTTTAAAGTTGTTATAGAAATTTTTCATGGTTTAAGTAGCCTTTAAAATCTGCTCATGTCCCCACAATACACTTCTACAACTGTGGCTGGGGTGTATTTTTTGTGTAAATATTCCAGCCTACATCTCCTCTGCCAAAGCACTCTTCACTGCTCTTTCCACATGTGTCCAGCAGGGCTAACGGCCTCCGCCACAGTTCAGTGGATCCTTTGAGAGTCCAGAGGGAGCACTGACCACCTCGAATGAGGCAAGCATCGTCTCTTGATCTTTCCAAACAGGGTTGATGGCTAGAGGCAGATCTCCCAGACCAGGAGGTCAGTGAATTCACTAGCACTGAGTCCACGGTCAAAGCCAGTAAGTTGTACCAACTCAGGGCTCCCAAGGCCAGCGCTCATTCCCTCTTACAGTGTCTGCAAAGTCCTACTACTTGTGGGTTGCACTTCTTCTTCTAACTGCGCACCCTGGTTTTGATCAGGATGCTAGGGGAGGCTTCTCTATGGGTCTGGAAAGCGGGTTCTAAGAAGGCATCTGCCAGCTATTTGTTTTCCCCTCTTTCCGTTACACCAGCATGACCTAGACAGCGGGCGTCATTCCTGAGGGGACACAAAGCCTGAATGACGAATGGGAGCCGCAGCTATCTGCATGCGGAACAACTCCTCTTCCTCAGTCTAGAACACACAGCACAGCTCACCTGCATAGCGCACGGAGCACCCACTGGCCCCTTCCCACCCAGGCAGGACTGAGATGGCTCAACAGGCTCCCTGGGGCAGCAGGGAGGCAGGCAAGTACCTATCATCGTAGGAGGAGATCCGCTTGCCATCCATGACTCGCGAAGGGGTGAGGGAGAGCAGGCTGAGCGAGTATAGCTTCTGCAGGAAGTGACTCTCTGCAAAGAACAAGCAGGTGACTGGGGCATGCATGGAGCCACCCCCCATCCCCAGCATGCAGGTGACCGGGGCTCAACTCACCTCTGACCTTGGAATCCTTACTGAAGCGCCACTGAGGCACAAAGACAGTTATGTCTCGGTGACCACGGTCCCAGAAGTACTGCACAGCAATGGCAATGCCCCGGCTGGAGAAGTAGTGCTGGAGTCCATGCCTGCGGGGAGAGAAGGGCGCGAGTCCTGGACATCCTCAGGATGTCCATCCCTTCCCCAGGACCCTCAGCACCCACCTACCCACCCACCCCTGGCTGGGTACTCACACCATGGCCACATTGCTGCCATCAATGACAATATGGCGGAGGCCGGGCTGGCCAGGCACGTTGGCCAGACACAGGTTGAACGGATCCTGCAAGGCTTCCTGGAAACGCTGCGTGCCAGTCACCAAGTTGCCTCCACCACCACTGCCACCACCGCCGCTGCCGCCGCCGCCACCACCACCGCCACTGCCACTGCCACCACCACGGGCACCTCGTTTCCACGGAGACCCACGGCCCCGAGCCCCAGCCTGCGGCTTATCTCCCCGGTCCCCACGGTCCACAGAGTACCAGCGGGGCTCCGGTGCCGAGGGAGGGCTAGGGACCCTCGGGGGCAAGGTGGTCCCATTGTGGAGCCGCTGCAGAAGGGAGGCCCCACGGGGCTGAGTCGCCCTTGGAGAGTACCCATGGGCACCCGCAGGCTCTCCTGCCACACTGACCCCACCTGTGTCTGAAGTCATGCCCTCTTTCCCCAGGGCCTTGCCTTTCGGGGACCCCATCTCCCCTCCCCGACCTCCTACCATCTGGGGCTGCAAAGTCACTTCTCTATCCCAGGCCTCTTCCCCACTCAGCTGCTTCCGCTGTGAATCCAGCTGCCCAGGGCTGCCCAGTTTGCCCTGCTCCTTTGGCACAGCCTGGCCCTCTTCCTTTGCTACCTTTGAATCCCCTGACCCCACAGACCCAGCGTCCAGGGAGCCCCTGTCTGCCCTGCTTGCAGGAGCCCTTTGCAAGCCGGAGTTCCCCTCCCCAGGGTTCTCCTTCCAAGATGGGAGCCCCTGCGGCCCCCGGCTCCTGGCTACCTCCTGTACCAAGCTCAGTAGCGCCTCCTGGACAGCGAGGGGCAGCTGCAGCAGGGCTGTCCCATGCATGTCCTGCCGGGACTGAAGCAAGACCAAGAAGTCACTGGTTGCCGCAGCACCCAGAGCCGCCCCTGGGGACCGAAAGTCATCGCTCAGTCTCTCTGCCAGATCCTGCACGCGGCTCTGAGCCATAACAAAGGCCTCACTCAGACCACCAATCACCAGAGTGCCTGGTGCCTTGGGCACCAGGTGGGCACCCGTGCTCCAAGCCAGACAGTCCAGGAAA
Source organism: Ochotona curzoniae (assembly GCF_017591425.1). Classification (NCBI taxonomy): domain Eukaryota; kingdom Metazoa; phylum Chordata; class Mammalia; order Lagomorpha; family Ochotonidae; genus Ochotona; species Ochotona curzoniae. Next base: position 38,924,445 of record NW_024467122.1, read on the forward strand.
AGGCCATGGGCACCCAGGAAGATGCAGTGCAGTTCCGGTGGAAAGTGGACTTCCTCCTGCATCTCAGGGCTGCAGAGCCCCTTCAGGTACTCCTGGGGGGTCGGGGAGGAGAGACAGACAAAAGAAAACTGCTAAATCTTAAGTGGCCCAGTCACTCCTTCAGGCTGAAGACTGCCCTGAGGACACAGTGGATAAAGCAACATCCCTCCGTAATAGACAGAGCCAGATAGTCCACTTCCGATCCTGTGATCCTGCTTATGACCTGGGCAAGCAGCTCAAGGCCTTGGGCCCCTTGTACTCACTTGGGAGATTCTTAAGAAGCTCCTGGATTCCACTTGGCCAGTGAGCCCAGCCCCACCCACTGTGGCCATTTGGGAAGTGAGACATCTGTGGGGCCAGCACAATGGCATAGTAGGCTAAGCCTGCACCTGCGGTGCCTGCATCCCACATGCACATTAGTTCCAACCCAGGCTGCTTCATTTCCCACCTAGATCCCTGCTTATGGCCTGAGAAAGCAGTGGAAGCTGCCTCAAGTCCCTGGGCCCCTGCACCCACATGGGAGACCCAGAAGAAGGTCCAGCGTTTGGATCAGCTCAGCTCTGGCCATTGCAACCATTTGGGGAAATGAAACAGTGGATACAAAATTCTCTGTATGTGTGTCAATTCCACCTTATTTAAAAAATAATAATAGTAATAATAGTAACTAAATAACTCTTCCCCTGCAGCAACTCCTAACTTGGAATATCTAGGTAAACATTGTTATTACCTATCTTTATTTATTTATTATCATCAGGAAGCTGAGCACAAGTGGTTCTGGAATCCCAGAACTCCAGCCCACCCCACAGTGAACTTGCCCGTGAGACCCCCTTGTTCATCCGGGTTCACTCTGCCACCCCTGAGAACACACCGTGTCTCACCATACCATGTCCTGAGAACATACCGTGTCCTGGCAGGCCTGGTCGGTCCCAGCCGAGAAATGAAACCGAAACTATGGGCAGAAAGAGTCCCGCAGCCTTGCAAAGCCCCAAGGCAGCCAGCTGGCCAGGGAGCCCACCGGACCGACGACTCACCTTGGCTCGTCTCAAGTTCTCCTTGGGTCCTTCCAGCTGCAGCCAGATGTGAGGGTTCTCGGGACAGTCCTTGGGGAGGACGCTCATGCTCACGCCAAAGATACGCTCCACGCAGAGCTGCTGCTGCCGCACTCGGTCCTCGGTTTCCGCAAATACCGCAAAGCGGTCAGGGGGCTCGGGGGACGCCCCGCAAGTAGGCATGGCGGCGGCGTCCGGCCCTGCGAGGGGGCAGAAGGCAACTCAGCGCCTCACAGCCCTCAGCCAGCCCGCAACAAACCGCCCCCACAGGTCGGAGCACCTCAGCGATTCTGATAAACAACGCCAGGAGGCCAACAACAAGCCTCGAGTCCACTTCCCGGACCGGGAGGGAACCGCAAGCCTCTTTCTCTTAACCTAGCGGACGCCACCCGGATGAGAATGCCTCGGGACGGGAGGCGAAGATCGGCTCCAGCCAGCCGCCGGGGACTGGGTGGTGGCGGAAGAAGGCGCCGGGCCCAGGAAGGCCTCTTAAACGCAATCCCCAGCGGGGACTCGAACCGCGCCAGGCTCGGGCCCCGGCCCGCCTCTCCAGGGCCCAGGCCACGCCCCCGCGCGCCGCCGCCCCTCCCCCAGCCCCGTCGCGCCGCGCCCCCAGCCGGGGCCCAGGCCTGAGGCGGGCCCGTCCCCGGCCCCCGCCGCGGGACCCCCAGATCCCGGCCCCCGCCGCGGGACCCCCAGATCCCGGCTCCGCGCTGCAGGCCTACCGCCTCGGCCGCCCACTTGGATCTCGGGTGTCTGTCTCGAGTCCCGCCGGGGCCTCTTTTCCCAGCAAGCCCACCGACTTGGCCTGTGTGCTCCCCGCCTCCCCAGCCCCAAAGGGGAACGAGGGCAGGGGCCCGGAATCTGGGCGGGCCTTCCCGGGCTCCTCACCCAACGGCGACCTCTCTTTGCCACATCTCAAAACTGTTTTGGTTTTTTTTTCTAGGTTTTTTTTTTTTCAGTCACTTCCTGGCCTGGGGCGGAGTCAGCCGGGCTCCTCCTGGGGCTGGGCCTGCGCAGGGGCCTGGGCCCCCCGCCGCCCTGCAGCCGCTCCCACCCTGCCTGCCTGTCCCTGAGGTTCCCCTGCTGGCCCCGGTTCCTGGGTTATCATGCAGTTGTTTGTTTCTTAGTGGAGGAGAGGGAACCCCTTGTTGCAAGCCTGGCTCCTTAGGCGGGAGGCTATGAAAGATTCAAGCTGGAAAGTGACTGATCCAGAGTCACAAGGCAGGGATGCTCTTAGCCCAGGTGCCTGTCACCAAAGCAGTTTGGCACAACAACAAGCACACCCATTCTTTCCAATAAATGGAAAGATGCTGCCACTAGAGCTGTACGGGAGGGGAGCAGTGTGGGGGCTGGAGGACCTGTTCCCTACCCCCATCACCCACAGATTCCCCTACGCCATCTTCTGCCGATCTCTCCAAAGGGGCCTCCCTGGAGCGGCAGCCCTCCCGCCCTGGCTCTTTCCCTCCTCTCCCTCCTAGGGTCCAACTGCTGTCGCTTCAGGCTTTGCCAAGGAGGAGGGGACTGCAGTGACAGCAGGAATAGCAAGAGTGGGAGGCCGGACAGCGCCTGGGTTGCGGAGCAGTATGGGAGGGAGGTACCAAGGGCAGGTGGCTGGGAGACCTAGAGAGGGCTGAGGAGGAGCAGGGTGCGAGGAATGGAACTGCAACAGAGTGCAGCCAGGGGCACTTGGAGGTGGCGGAGCCTCTCAGCCATGTCCAGAGGAAAGCTGTGCTGGTTCGCAGGTCCCCTGTGCAACCCTAGGCTGAGCTTGGCCCTGGTGCTGCTGGCCCTGGGGACTGTGGGGGCCCAGGAGGGCTCTGAGCCCGTCCTGCTGGAGGGCGAGTGCCTGGTGGTATGTGAGCCTGGCAGAGCAGCTGCAGGGGGACCCGGGGGCGCAGCCCTGGGAGAGGCACCCCCTGGCAGAGTGGCATTTGCGGCGGTCCGGAGCCACCATCATGAGCCAGCCGGGGAAACAGGAAACGGCACGAGCGGGGCCATCTACTTCGACCAGGTAACTCCGGGAACCCTGTCGGAAGGGCCTGGTAGGACCCAGCCCACTCTGCCATGGCCACTGCTTGCTCCCCTCCCTCCTCTGTCCGAATCTGCCCCCCCTTCCTCTTACCCTTCCTTGCAGCCCCTTCTGTCCCTGACTCACTGTCCCTGTCCCCAGCCCCATGGTATCCCTGACCCCAGGCATCCCGGGCCCACTCAGCAGGCTCTGCTTTCCCCAGGTCCTGGTCAATGAGGGTGGCGGCTTTGACCGGGCCTCTGGCTCCTTCGTGGCCCCCGTCCGAGGCGTCTACAGCTTCAGGTTCCATGTGGTGAAGGTGTACAACCGCCAGACAGTTCAGGTGATCTGAAGGCTGGGCTGGGTCTCCTAGCTCAGGAGGAGAGTGGGAGGGCTTCCATGGAACCCCTGACTTCAAAGGAATATTTCCCCGCCCCCAACCATCCCATTGATTGTGGCCTGGGACCAGGAACAACAGAAGTCAGGGCCTGTCTAGCAGAGAGCGGGGATGCCCAGTGTCCTGCACTGGCCACCCCCTCTGCTCTCCCAGGAGAGGCCACCAAAGCCCCCTGCTCCTTGCTTGGGACAGTGGGATTCTGAGCTAAGGCCAAGGGACAGGTGCTAACTGGGATCCCCTCCCCAGGTGAGCCTGATGCTGAATACATGGCCTGTCATCTCAGCCTTTGCCAATGACCCTGACGTTACCCGAGAGGCAGCCACCAGCTCCGTGCTGTTGCCCCTGGAGCCCGGGGACCGGGTGTCCCTGCGCCTGCGTCGGGGGAACCTGCTAGGTGGCTGGAAGTACTCAAGCTTCTCTGGCTTCCTCATCTTCCCACTTTGAAAGCTCAAGCCTTTCCAGGATAGAAATCCCAGCCCCTGGCCATGGTCTTGAGCCCTCTCCCTTCCCCCAAAAAGGCAGCATCTTTGGGGGCAGGAAAGAGGTTCCTGCAAGCTGCTCTGATCCCTGTTCCTCACATGGGACTGTGTGCCAAACACCCCAGGGTAAGAGTGGCACTGTGACAACTCCAGACCTGGCACTGCTCACCTAGGTGCCCCACCCCCAGGTGCTCTCCCAGCATCCCTCCGCAGGCCCTTCTGCCTGCAGGCCCCCAGGACCAGGGCTGAGCTTGGCAAAGAGGGAGGCTTGCACTCCCCTGCAGTGGGCTCTGCTCCTCCTGTTCCCCCATCCTGACTTCCTGCTCACTGCAATTTGGAGCCAGCCTGACAGGCCCCTACAGGGGCCCAGATGGACCAGCCTTGGCTCCTTCCTGTGAGGAATGCCAGCCCTGCAGACCTCGGCCAGCACCATCAGAGGCTGAGTCAGGTTGTGGGCTGGGGCAGGAGGCTCTACCACAGGCACAAGTGTGGGAAGACCCACAGAGCAGTCAGCGACTGTGGCTTGTGAAGAGGGAAGGGGCATGTGTGCAGCATGAACGTGGTATGTCGCGCATGTCTGTTGGGGCAGCCTGTGGGCGGAGAGCTGGCCGTCCATCTGTGCTAGTTCCCAAGTGGACTCTGCCCCTCACCCCTCACCTCCCTGCCTGAGACTTGGGTGTGTATGTTTGCTGCGGCCAGCAGTAGTGTATGAAGCTGGAGGTGGGGGTGGCAGGTCAGCTGTATACTAGGGGACCTGTCAATGACCTTGTGTCCTCTTGCTTGGCCACCTCCTAGAACGTCGACAACGTTAAACCTGAACTCTGGTCATTCCACACTTTAAGCGCCACCTCCTTTCTCCCAGCCTGTCTTTCTTCCCACCCTCTCTGCACCTGTTTTGACCCATCTCCACTTCTCTTTTCTTCCTGTTCATCCACACTTACTCTCCTGCATAACCTTCCACCCTTTAACCACTTTCCTACCAACTTCATTCTTTCCAATACTCTGTGCCACCCACTGTTCCAGTATGGATGAACCTAATAAAGTAACAGGTATTCAGTGGGACACTATAAGATCACTAATGAAAAAAAAAAAAAAAGATCACTAATGAGAGGTGTGATTAACACAATATAAGCAAGTGTATTGCATGGAAAACAAATGTGGAACTGTAATTACAGCAAAATCAAAAAGTTGTTTTATAATACTTGAGTTACATGGGAAGTACTAATGTGAACTTGTGCTTTTAGAAAGAAACATAACTCTTTCTTTCACCACTGAGCATACTTTGTGGCTAGGAAGAACGGTGTAAGCAGAAAGGAGGTTGTTTCTGCCTCCCGTATAGGAGTCCAGGAATAGATGGCAGTTTTATGACCAACAAAGCGCAGGCTCTCTTCTGGCTGTTCTGCCATCTTTCACATGCCAACTCATCACCCAAGATGGCTTCTTCAGCTCCAGCTAGGATATCAACCCCAAGAAAGGATGAAGAAGAAAGGACACACCCCTTTCCTTTAAAGAAGCTTTCTGGCATTTCTGGATGCATCTCATTGGCTACAACCTAGTGACATCAGGCCACACAACTTCAGGGAAAGGCTAGGAAATATATTTCTTTATCCAAGCAGCTAAAAGTCAAGAATTTTATGATATGGAAGAAGGGGAGTTTAGATACAGGGCATGACAGCTACAAGTTTGTCAAAACATAAATAGGCCAGGTAAGTTTGTGAATAATGACAGGTAAGTTGCTTTATTACATTTCAGTTGTTGTGTAACAAGTTGGCAGAATCTTAATGGCTTAAAACACTGCCTAGTTATGATCTCACAGCTTCCAAGGGTCAAAGGCAAGTAGAGCATGACTAGGTTTTTTGCTTGAGGTTTCCCACAGTCCAAAGCAAGGTGTAGCAGGGTTAGAGGCTAAGAATCCTCTTGCAAACTCATTTAAATCCAGTTCCTTCTGTGTAGGGTTAAAGTCTCTGGCTCCCTCCCTCCTGCAACCAATAGCAAGTGGGCCACATCACCCTAGAACTACGAATCCCTCAGGCCCAGGTGTCTGCCTTCTGAAGTCACATTTCTCGACTTCCATGGGAAGTTCTCCGAGTCAAGAATTCTCGTGATTAAATTGGGCCCACCCAGATAAGCCGAGAGAACACCTCCCTATTTTAAGGCACGTAGCCTGAGATATGTCTAGCTGCTTTAGACATGTAACACTCACACGTTCTAGGCATCTGGACATGTGGAGCTTTGAGACATTTGCTACATCCCAGTCATCAGACTTGGAGACAACATCACCTAGAGAAGAGATAGCCAGTACAGTACAGGAAAGACCTGGAGAATGTGCAGAGATAGAGCCAGCTCAGGTTTTAAATCACTAAAGAAACTGAACTCATTTCCAGATTCCCAACCAAGAATTCACTGATTAATAACCCAAAGTTTATCTGTCCTTAAGTGCTGTTCTTCCTTTAGATATGCAAATTCAAAACTTGGTCAGAGACTGAGACATATTTAATGCTTGTATCTACAGATCCATACTTACGGTAGGCTTCGGCATAGCTGTCTTAAGTTGTATAGTCCTTAAAGCGATATGTGCACTTTGCCAAAATGCTTGAAGCTTTCAAGAAGCTAATATTTGGGACAGATGATACTGCTGAAGCATTTGGGAAGATTTTATTAAGTTTGCAATCAGCATTTGACTTATAAAATGTATAGCTCTTGATTTATTGCTTATATAATGTAGTGATTAAATCTCCAGTGATTGTCTAAGTAGATGTTTCAAGTAAGATGATTAAATAATAAGGTAAACACAGGTGATGTTGCATGTTCTTCTGCAGCTACTGTAGATACTGAAACACTAAAGACCCTAAGACTCGAACCCCACTCTGCACCTCCCCTACATTCCCCTCTCGGTCTTCCCTTCCCCTGGACCTCTCTTTGCCCTCTCCTACACCCCACCCCTGGACCCCCATACCCTCCGCTACACCCTGCCCCTGGAATCTCCCTGTGCTTCCCCTAAACACTGCCCCTAGCAGAGTGAAGGATTCTGTGTGGACCTGAAACCATGACACCACACACACCTCTTGCCACACTAGATCCTCAATACTCCAGTTCCTCTCCGTGTTTCTTTCCCACCTTCCTTCCCTGTCCATCCCAGAATCCAGCTGCAGTGTCCTTCTGACCTTAGATTCCTATGTCGCAACCTCACCCACTGCTGCTTGGCCCTGGGGCAGGAGAGACTCTCACCTCCTACGTCACTGAGAAGCCAAGAAGCCGAAACACCAGGCAGGAATGCTCACTCCTCACCATTAGCAATTGCAATTGAAGAGCTCAAGTGTCAGATGGGGCCTACGTTGTGGTTCAACATGTTAATCTTCCACCTGGCATCTCTTGTGGGCACTGTTCATGTCTTGGCTGCTCCATTTCTGATCCAGCTCCCTGCCTGTGGCCTGGGAAGACAGCAGAGGATGGCTCAAGTCCTTGGGCCTCTGCACGCATGTGAGAGACCAGGAAGAAGCTCCTGACTCCTGGCTATGGATCAGCTCAGCCCTGGTCAGTTGCAGCTGTTTGGGAAATAAACCAGTGGATCTCTCTCTCTTTTTCTCTGTAAATCTGCCTTTTGAAAATAATAATAATAAATCTTTAAAAAAAAAAAAAGGTTCTTAAATCACAAAAGGAAAAGGGCGTGGAGGGGGTTAGGGATGGCATTAACCTCAGCTCCACCAGCCTGCCTGGCTCCACAGAGTCCTCTGGCGGCTCCTTCAGTTAAGGATCTGAATACACAGGTAAGCTCATGAGGCCAGTTGGAGCAGAACCTGAAACTGAAGCTGCGGCCTTAGTTCACTGTGCAGCAGCCAGCTCTCACCAGGACCCTCATCTTGCTCTACGCGCCACTCCAGCACCCAAAGAGAAGCTGCTGCCCTATCCCGCTGCCCCTGCCCGCCAACCACAAGCCCCAGTCACCACAGGTAGGATGTATAAAGCTCCAGTGCTGCATACCCTGGATGGCCACTTCCCATGAGGAAATGGTCCATCACCATAAAAGACTGCCTGCTAAGAGTCTCTCAAGCGTGTTCAAGCACCTCTGAATCTAACACCTGTTAGTCACTGCTGAACTCTGGCCTCCACATTCCACCTAACCTGCCCTCCGCGGGCCTGCCATTATGGCCATTTGAGAAGTAAAGCAGCAGATAAAGAATGTTTCTGTGTCTCTCCTTCTCTCTATAAATTTACCTTCCAAATAAAAATAATAAATCTTAAAAGTTGGGGTGTCATAGTTTGGGGGTGGTGTGGCAGGTAACTAACACCAAACTGAACGTGCTTGCATGAGAGGCAGTGAGTCAGCAACTTAAGACATTGGGCACAGAATGTGTGTTCCTCTCCAGCCTCTTCCCTAGTAGCTGGGCAAGGCAGTCAGCTATTTCCTCTCCCTGGCTCATTTCTTGCAGCTGTAAAATGGAGGTACTAATTGTATCTTTCCCCAGATTGTTGGGAAGTGCTTAGAACGAGGTGAACCTAGAGCAAAGACTCCCTGTACTTAAGTTACTATAACTACGAGAATGAGTGAGTGAATTCAAATGCATGCTGGTCCCAGGGATTCTTGAGGAACTTTTAAAAGCATGTGACATATCTATTTTGTGTTTTTTGTAGCCATTTACCTGTTATAAGATTTCTGATTTCCAAGTATGTTCACTTTTACTGATAAACATAAAAACCTCTTAGTAGGGACTGGCATGGTGGTCTAGTCCCAGGTTAAAGTCCTCCCCTTGCATGTGCTGGGATCCCATTTGGGCACTGGTGTGTGTCCTGGCTGCTCCACTTCCCATCCAGCTCCCTGTTTGTGGCCTGGGAAAGCAGTAGAGAATGGCCCAAAACCTTGGGATCCTGCACCCATGTGGGAGACCCGGGAAGAAGTTCCTGGCTCTTGGCTTCAGATTGGCTCAGCTCTGGCTGTGTTGCAACCACTTGGGGAGTGAACAAGCAGACAGGATATCTTTCTATAAATTTGCTTTTCCAGGTTAAAAAAAATATATATATATATAGAGAGAGAGAGAGAGAGAACTAAGTAAACAATTACCAGGAAAGTCTGGTATGGCAAGGCCTGGCTGGCATCAACAACATAAACCTGTGCATGTAAGTTCTGACATGAGGCCAGGAAGCCCTTCACCTGGAACCACGTACATTCTGGATGCTTTGTAATATGTGAGATTTATCTGTTTTTATTGGAAAGGCCAATTTGCAAAGAAAAAGGAGAAACAGAAAGATTCACCTTCATCTGTTGGCCGCAAAGATCAGAGCTGAGCCAATCCAAAGCCAAAAACCAAGAGCTTCTTCAGAGTCTCCTGTCACTGTGCCACAGCGATGGACTTGGTGCACGGAGCTGATAATATCGCGTGGACTCTGACTGATGGTCAAAAGCCGAAGTTAATTAGTGGCATCAGACTTTATACACTGAGGGTCATATGGGATAAGGGAGGAAGTATTGAGCTCATCAACAAAACCCAGTTAACAGTTTCTATGCTTTTGTTTAGAACTCCTTTTGTCTTGTATATTCCACCAAGTGTTCTCACAAACATACTGTCCATTCAACTGTTCTTATACAAATTATATCCAGTCAGATATACAAAAGATAGCCATTCGGTTGTTCTCATGCAAACATTAGCCAATCAACTGTAATCCTGTGCTCCCTGACCTTCTAGGGTCACAACGTCCTCCTAAAGTCTCCAACACAAATATAGAATCCCAAAGCTTTGGGCCATGCTCTATTGCTTTCCCAGACCACAAACAGGGAACTGGATGGAAAGTGGAGCAGCTGAGATATGAGCCAGTGCCCATATGGGATGCTGGCGCCCCTAGAATTAGAGGATTAGCTAATTGAACCATTGTCCTAACCTCCTACTTTGCAAATTTTTTTTCTAGAAAGCCTTCCTGCTAGTGTCATTCACGAGAATGAAAATCAGTGATAAGTGTCAAAGAGACAAGCCATGATAGTCAGCCTATAGAACCCACAGTGTTCATCTCTGCAGAAATAGGTGAGGTTGCACATCTCTGCTCAAACCTTGTAGAGTGTTCAAACAGCATAAAAAAGAACAGTCTCAACATGAGAGGGAGGGACACACATTTGACCAGCAGTTAAGTTGCCTCTTGCAGGATCCACACCCATATCTGAGTGCCTGGTTTGAGTCCTGGCTCTGCTTCCAAATCCAGCATCCTGCTAACGCATGCAACAAGTGATGGCTCAAGGGCTTGGGTCTCTGCCACTCATCGACTGGGTTCCAGACCCTTGGCTTCAGCAAGATGCAGTTCCAGCTGTTGAGGAAATCTAGGGAGTGAAGCAGTGGGTAGGAGACCTGTGTGTATATGTGTCTTTCTGTCTTTCAAATAAAATGATTAAAATTAATAGGGGGTTGGCACAGTGGTGCAACTCACTAATCCTCCACTCTGCGTGGCAGCATCTCATATGGGCACTGGCTTGTGTCCTGGCTGTTCTGTTTCCCATCCAGCTCCAAGCTTGTGGCCTGGGAAAGCATAGGAAGATGTCTCAAGTCCTTGGGCCCCTGCACCCACATGGGAGACCCCGAAGAAGCTCCTGGCTTTGGATCGGCTCAGTTCTGATCCTTGCAAGCAACTGGGGAGTGAACCAGTGGATCTTTCTGTCTCTCTTTCCCTCTGTAAATCTATCTCCCCAATAAAAAGAAATAAACCTTTTTTATAAAGTGTGAAACGGCCCAGCTTGATAGCCTATCAGCTACAGTCCTCTCCTTGAATGCACCAGGATCACATATGGGCACCAGTTCTAATCCCGGCAGCCTTGCTTCCCATCCAACTCCCTGCTTATGGCCTGGGAAAGCAGTCGAGGATGACCCAAAGGACCCTTCACCCACATGGGAGACCCAGAAGCAGCTTCGGGCTCCTGGCTTCAGATTGACTCAGCTCCAGCCATTGTTGTGGCCGCTTGGGGAATGAATTATCACATGGAAGATCTTCTTCTTTGTCTCTTCTCCTCTGTATGTTTGCCGTTTCAATTAAAACAAAAAAGTGTAAAACAGTAATGAGTAAAATCTGACTACTGCTTACATTTGTCTAGGGTACAAAATCTATGATTTTTTTTTTCCAAAGGCCTCTTCTAAAGCCTTCCACTTCTGCTCACAGGTCTGTACTATGAGTGTATGTGTGTGTGTGTGCGTTACTTTTGATGAAAGGACTTGGAGAAGACCTCTCTGAACAATACGTGAACAGGAACTCCAGGCCCCTGCATCAGGAACACCTATGCCACCCTGCTTCTCCTATATCCTATGCTGTGTTGATTCAGTTGTTTTCCTCTTTTCATGTGGGCTCCAGAGCAGTAGCGATGATGTCACCTGTGTTACCTGTTATCTGCCCCACCCCCAGAACACAGCCTGGCATGGGGCAGGTACATGAGAGCACTAGTGTGCACACCGGAAGGAGGATTATCTCCAGCTACTCTGTACACCAAACGCTAAACCAAAACCTGAGCAGGTAAGAAAAGCTGCCGAAGCCCCAGGTCAGGGAAGTTGGCCAAGGTGGAGGGGGTGGTCTCTGTGGGCCTGAGGAGGTAGCATAGCCAGGGCTTCAGATGTGTCCTCCAACACGTGATGAACACTCACCCTGTCCTTAGCACCCCACGAGCCTGTCCACACAGATCATTTCATGGGATTCTTGCACATGGGGACACTGAGACCTCACCGGCAGCCCACACAGGTGGCAGATCCTCAGTCAGGATTCCAGCCTCGGTCTGTGATGCGTCCCTCACAGCCAGACGTGAATGCTTCAGCATTAGCACCATCTATCCTTATCCACATCCCTCCCACTTTCACAGAGCAGCCACGGAACCTTCTGGGTATCACCTCCTGCACCCTGATTCCCTCAGCTCAGGACAGATGATCATGACAAGAAACAGTCCAGACCTTCAAGTCTGGATCTGAAGAGCATACAGCAACCACAACCCCCTCACCCGCCAACACACTGCTTCACCCTGTCACATCCATAACTGCTTCTGAAGCTAACCAAACAAAAAACACCTGACATTGGCCCTAGTTTGATCTGTTTATTGACAAATCAAATGAAAAAAAAAATCATTTAAAGGAAGGGTATAAGATTATAAATGTAATGACAAGGGATGGGAGTGGACAGAGAGGCTACGTACAGCACCTGGGGTGAACGCGCAAGCGGGAAGAATGGCAGAGCGGGGAGGGGGAGGGAATGTGGTTTCTGCTCAGAAGCCCATAGCGCACCTCCCGCTTCTCAGCTATCACCCCTCCTCGACCCGGCTGACAGCTGGGAATGGTTTCAGGACAACGTCCCCATCACCTGTCTATTGGAGGGAATAGTGGCCTTGGATTTGGAAAGTGTCTTGCTAGAAATTTTTGAGGTGAACTGGAGGGCCAGGAGGTTTCTTCCCGTCCTCAAATCAGCCATAACCAAGCTGTGTGACTTCAGACAAGTCCCTGCGTCTCTCTGCTGTGCCATGAGAGGATCCAGCTGGGCTTGACTCTACCTTCTGCAATGCCAAGTGTCCTGGAAACCCAAGCTGAGCCCAGCGACTGACTCAGCTTCTGGAGGAATGAAGTTACAGAGACCAGGCACTGGCCTTCACCTGGTGCCAGCTTGCTCTTCAGCGGTGGCAGGTCACAGGCCAGAGCGATCTTTGTAGAGAATGATTCGGGACCAGTGTGGAGATGGAGACAGGGGAGACTGGGTTTTGCTCTACATAAAAGGCAAGTTCAGAGGACTGGGTGAGGTTATGGGGGAATGGTCCAAGCAAAGCAATCATATACTATATAAAATCTAGGAATGCTGGGAACAGTAGCAGTGGAAGAAGTAAGGGCTCTGGAATTTGGGCTTTTGGTGGGGTGGGGATTGATTGGGAGGTAGAGGCACACCGGCACCTCTCTGGGTACTGGAATGCTGATTTCAGACCCCGCCCCCCTTCACACAGAGCCCAGGACGCCTGGGTCTGGTCAAAGCAGCTCTCAGTAAAGATGCCACCTTGGGCATCAACATCCTTGATTCCTGTGGGATAGACCCCATCAGAGCAGGGGTGAGGAGCTAACTCCATTGCCTGGAGTTGAGTGAGGTAGGCCAACCCATGCTCCTCCTTGCCTGTCCCATGCTCTCACACACGGTCAACTCATGGTTGTTCAACCTCTCACCCCAAGCCCTTGTCCTAGAGGCCCAGGAGGTCTGTCTATCCCTCTGTGACAGTTGGCCAGGCTGCACCTGACCTAGGAAAGCTGGCCTTGGGGCAAGGGAGGCCGTTGCCTTCCTGCAGTCCTCATGGGTGTGTGTGTGTGACTGTGAGGCCAGAGCCTCCCCAAATGCCTAGGCTGGGGGCAAGAACCCAAACTAAAGGTTTCTCAGTGAAAGTGGGTTGGTGGTTCTGGTTCTCCCTGCCAGAGCCACACTGTGTCAGGGTTTGGCCAGCCAGGTTTAAGCCTGGAGTCGGGGTAGGGGGAGTGAGGAGGTAGGGGCATAGGTGTGTGCACACGTGTGTTCAGCCACACACCTGCACATGTGTGAAGGGGAAAAGATGCAGAACCTGACCTACCTTGCTAAGGGGACTTGCCACTCCCCAGTGTAAAACTGCCTAAATCCCCCATCAGAGAGCCTCGTGCAAACTCTCCCAAACTGGGACAGGCTTCCGTAGGGACCTTGATCACTACTTCAAGGTAATTCAGCAAAGCTTTACAAAACAAGTTCTCTAGAAAAAGCACCATTGAGGGGCTGCAAGCCCTGCTGGAGGAGAGTGGGGGGTGGCCTAGCAGCAGAAACCCGAGAGCCCTGGGTGGGAGGGCCTCTCTGCACAGCTGCAGCTCACGGCTCCAGCACCTTGAAAGACAAGGGCGTGCCATTCTTGGCAACAGACTTCATCAGGCTGCTCGGATAGACACAACCCAGCTTCTCCGGGGTGGGAAAGCCCCACACCCTATACAGAGACAGGCTCAGCCGGTCCCCGATATAGAAGGGGCCCACCCATTTGGCACTGTTGCCATTCCTGGGGAGGGACAGCAGGAGGACCTGGTCCCCCACGTGCCACTCCTTCTCCTGGCTCTCCCGCTGGAAACGCTTGTTCTCGGCCTTGGAGCTGCCCTTTTCGGCACCCTTCCAGTGCAGCTCCAGCAGCAGCTCCACCAACTGCAGCATGAACGTGTCCATCTTAAGCCCTTCCAGGTTGGCGCTGCTCATCTCCCACCACAAAGGCTCGGTCAGCCTCATTTCCCCTCCAGTCAGCACCTGGAAGGGCGAGGCGTGGCTGCAAGAGGCCCTGAAGGCCAGGTGCAATAAGGGCAGGGAGGCCGCCCACTTGTGGCCGTGCAGGAAGATGAACTCCTTGAGGGCCCTTTTGAATTCCCAGTATACCTCTGAGCTTGCCAGGCAGGGGAATTGCAAGTCCCTGCTCAGGGTCGTGACCTGGGCTCCCAGAGCCAGCCCGCAGCTCACCAGCACATGCCGAGCAAAATGGGGACCCTGAGCCGCCTCCAGCCGCATGGGGATGCCCCATCTGGCAAACACATGCTGTAGCAGCAGGTGGGCCACAGCCATATGGGTGTAGGGCTTCAGCGGGAACGCCTCCACCCAGCGGGTATTGGGGTCGGCCACAATGAGCACGTGCTTGTGACCCTCCTCACTCGTGGTGATGGGGCCCACCACCTCGATCTGCAGGGTGGACCAGGGGGCAGTGGACCTGAGAGGCCACAAGGACTCGATCACCTTCAGCTCCCCGGCCGCCAGGTGCCGGGGGATGCAAAACAAGCAGCTCCGGCAATACTCGCGCACGTGCTCCTGCATGCCGGGCCACCAGCCCAGCAGCCGCAGCTTCTTGTAGGTCTCCTCGGGCCTCTGGTGGCCCGCCATGGGGATGTCATGCACAGCAAATATCAGATCCCTGCGCAGCTGCCGCGGCACCACCCAAACCCTGGGCCGCTTTTCGACCTTGAACACAAGCAGGCCCGTCTCCTCGTCGAGGCTGAGTGAGTTGAAGGTTGAGCTGAAGGGTGAGGAGCTAGGCAACTTCTGCCCAGCCTGCAGCTTGGCAATGACATCAGCCAGGGTGCTGTCACTCAGCTGCAAAGCCAGCAGGTTGGGCTTTGAGCACGTGGCATGTGGGGTCACCACAGGGACTGGCACATCCTCTGGCAAGTGCCAGCTCTCCCCATCGCCCTCAGCACCCTGCTTAGCCAGGTTGTCCACTGTCACGGCAAACAGGGAACCCCGGTAGGAGGTTCGGTAGATAAATGGGAGGGATGGCAGGCCCGAGATGAGGCTTATGACATAGGAGAGCAGGCTTGGATGAGGTAGTGGCGCCCCGTCAGACGACAGGAAGCCCCGAGCCCTCCAGAGGGGCAGCAGCTCCCAGAGGAGGCTGAAGATCCAGTGGCAGTGGGTAAGAAAGACCACTGGAAAATTAGAGTTGCCAAAGCGCTCCAGGGCACAGGCCACAGCTGCCAGGTGGGCATAGGTCAGTGTGTATGAGGAACAGGAAAAGGCGAGGGAGATGGGGGCACTGGTGGGGGTTAGGACGTAGAGCCCGAAGCCAGTACACTCATCGTCGTCACGGTAGAAGCAATAGCCAGACACGTGGATGCAGATGAAAGTGGACAGGTCAGCGGAAGGAGGCAGGGCCTGGAAGAAGCGTGGCATGTCAGCCTCAGGCGTCAGCAGGCGGTTCTCGCGCCGCAGGCCTTGGAGCAGGCTCAGCTCCAGGGCCCTCTTGCCTTTATCCTGTACCAAGAGGGACCAGCGAATCAGCCAGGCTGTCGACACCCTGCGGCCATCCCAGGCCTCCGGGTCTGCTGTGGGGCGTGAGGCATAGGACAGACCCAGGACCACTGGAGTGTCACCAATCCAGCGGGAAAAATGCTTGAGGGCCCAAGCCACAGCATAGGGACTGTCTCCCCCCGACTGGGGGCCCTCGCTATCCTCATCTGGGAGCAAGGGCTTCGAGGTATAGGCCACGGGGTGCTTCCTCCCCGAGTGCTCCTGGTGGAGGATGGCTGTGAGGGCCACTTGGCTCACGGACACATGCAGGTGGAAGGGCAGCTGTGGGTTGGGGGCCGTGAGGCACAGGGCAGACACCAGGGCTCGCTTCAGAGCCAGGAAGGCCTGCTCATGCTCCCGCTCCCACCGCCAGTCGGGCTTCTGTTTGAGCAGGCCGTGCAGGGGGCCCATCAGGTCCTCGTAGTCAAGGATGGTGTCACGGTATGAGTCCATGAACCCCACGAAGAAAGAGAGTGCAGTGAAGTTGCTGGGGACCGTCAGCTGGGCCAGCTGGGCCAGCACCTGCTGGCAGGGAGCCTTCCCATCCCAGGGGATGCCCAGACAGGGAGAAGCCACCCCAGGCAGCAGGTCAATGTCGAGGGCCCCGTCCGGGGGGTCGTGGAGGCTGAGGCATCGGAGGATTTCCTCCGAGAGGGAGGGACTCTCAACCTGGAACACCGAGGCCAGCGAAGAGCCAGAATCGTCCTCCGCAGTCAGGCACTGCAGGCCCTCAGCCTCCCTCTGCTCCTCCTCCTTCTTCTCTCTCTCTTCTTCCTTCTCCTTCACCTCCTCTTTCTGCTTCTCCTCCTCCTTCTCCTGTTTCTCCTTCTCCTTCTGTTTTTCCTTCTCCTTTTTCTCCTTCTCTTCCTTTTCCTTCTGCTTCTCTTTCTGCCTCTTCTCCTTCCCCCTGATGTCTCCCACATTCTGTGCACTCTCCAGGCGCTCAGGGCCACCGCCCCACTCAGAGACGCTGGCTGAGCTGGGAGGAAGGGCTTTCCATACCTTCAGGAAGTTTCCAATCGCCGTATCCAACCTACACCAAAAGAGATGGGAGAGAGACAGGGAGCCCACCCCCAAGGAAACCTCACAGACCCTTGCCCCATTCCTAAGTGTTCCTGAGGCTGGCCCACACAGACTGCCTCTTCCTCCTGCCTGTCTCCCACCCGTAACTTCAGAGACCCGCCTGTGCTCTGAAGGTCAAAAGTCCTCGAGCACGGCACCTCGCAGTAAGGGCAAAGCCAATGGTTGGGTAAGAAACGACAGGAGGTCTCCACCTGGTTCCAGTCAGGGCAACCTAGTAGAGGTCACCCAGGCGAGAGAACCTGCAGGGGATCTGGGAGGACACAGCCAACTCAGACAACATCACTGTTTTCTAAACTGGTGGGATAGCATGGGTAGACCTGCCAGGGGAAGCAGTGTTCTGCTGAGATGGTCCTGACTAAGGTTCTCGGCTGGCTTCAGGGAACTGGGAAGTGGGACAACAAGGATGCTCAGAGCGGGTAGAGACCAGGTGATCTGGGTTAGTGCAAACCAGCTTTGCTGGCATCGGCAAAGTGACCTAGGGAAAGTCACTTGAGTCTCACATCTATAAAGGGAGACAGTGGTCCCTCACATCTGGCTCTAGGTGTGGTTCTAGGGAGACAATCAACACAGAAAAAATCTACTTGGTGTAGATTCTAGATACACGGGTAAGGCCGCTGACTGTAACACAGGTACCATTAGCCTACGGTGCGAACAGCTGAATGGTCATCAACCAGGAAATGGGTAAGTCTGCTGTGTGTGTGTGTGTGTGTGTATGTAATCCTGCATGGTCGTTAAAAGTGAACTACATGAAGTACCAAGATGTGCATCTGAAAAAAATAATAAAATGTTGAGTACAATGTGAGGTGTGGAAGGCCACATAAAGTGTTGCAGCAGGCATGGATATGTCACCTCGCACAACCATATCGCAAGTGGACACATCAATACCTGAGAGAAGGACAAAGACATGAAAAAGCCGGCTCACGCTCTTCATAGATGAGCACCAGACCCATGGTGGCCAGCAGTTTCTGGTCGGTCACAGGGGGACCCAGAAGGGAGGGAAGGCCTGCCCTGTTACCTGTTGGGCTTCCGGAGGAACTCATCCAAGGTGGGGCCGTCACGGCCCAGGGGGTCGTCGGGCACCATGAAGAGATTCCCAGCAAAGGTGAAAGGCAACAGGCTGCATCCGGTAGAGAAGTGGCCCAGTCAGATGGGCCCTGGCCTCATGCCACTGTCCTGCGGCTGCCCAGGATCTCCCACCTCCCAGCAGGTGCTGTGAGCACATCACCAGGGTCCCTGTCTCCCCCATCAGGGGCTTCATGACACCCTCCAGGAAGGGACTGCTTACCGGTCTTTGACCATCACTTTCTTAGAGCTATTCAGCAGGACGTGGATCTGTTCATTGGTCACGATGATGCCATCTGTCTCCTCTGCCAACTTCACCATGAACCTGCAGGGAATGAGGGGTGTCATGAGATACCCAGGAACCAATTCCTCACTTCCCAAATCCTCCAAGAAAGTGAATCTGCAGCTTCACGAGGAGGGCATCCTTCATAAGTCAGGGGATGCAGCCCACCTCCTCGGGGCAGCCATCTGGGAAGGTGAACACATATGTACATATGCGCACACCCCAACTGCATATATAAGTACACCTCACTGTTCTACCCACAGACATTGTAGCCTTATGCACACATGCACATGCATGTGTTTATTCCTTCTTTCGCATGTGAAACATGAAGATTAAATGCACTGAAGTGTCTAGGTCAGTGTCTGCTACATGGCATATACACAAACAACACTCAGTTGTCACTCTTCTGCAACACACACTTTTCCTATTCATCCCATGACATACATGTACAATATGATGACACACCTGAGAACACATATCTGAATAAACAAATCCACTTTTCCAATCAAATAGGCTGTGTCCAAGAAGACAAGCCAAAGCTTGCCTTCCCTGGAGTTTCATTCCAGATCCCCTGAGCATGCTGCTTCACAAGTGCCCAGCAGAGGGCGCTTCTGCAGAAACGCCCATTTCCTTCAACCCAGGGGACCAGAGTTTGGAGGCGCTTGGAGACCTCACCCCAGGGTTTCCCTGTCACTGGAGAGTTGCCGGTGGAGCCCTGTCCAGACTTTCCTGGGCTAAGTGGTTGCCAGGTCTTGGAAAAGGTGGAGAGAAACCTGAAGTCCTCCCTCCTCAGCAAGGGCAGGCCTCCATGAGGCAGACTGCTGTCTGCCCTGACAAGCGTCAGCAGAAGGCCTCCTTTCCCAGGGGAGGGGCAGGTAAGCAGAGATCACGGGATCTCCCTGGATGACTGGGGCCTGAGGTAGACCAGGACTCCATCTGCATGTAGCCACATACCTGCCTCCTCCTAGTGCCAGGGTTGAGGGGAGGGAGAAAGGGAAAGTTGCCTTGATGCAAATTGGCTCCCAAAGTTTGGGGTCCCCTTGGTGCTCACCCCAGGTAGCTGGATCCACCTGTGCTGGCTGACTCTCCAACCCCCAGGTCCCTGTGTGGATTCAGGGAAACAAGCATCCGGGGGACAAAATCGGGAGCCACCCTTGGGCATGGGAAGAGCCTGCCTTGAACCCCCTCCTCTCCTCTGCTTTGACAGCCATGACCTTCCCCATCCTCTGACACATCTGCCTCCAGTTCCCCAGCCCCCAGCCCAGGCCACACTCAGTGTTTGTGGGCGAGACACAGGGGTGACCCACCTGTAGTCGTAGGTGGTAATCTTCTTGCCGTTCTCCAGCTGGGACGGGGTGATGGAAAGCATCTTGAGTAAGTGCAACTGTGTCAGAAAGTGGCTTTCTGAGGGGTGAGGGGCACAAGACAAGGACGGTCAGAGGAAGGGCACTCAGAGGAAGGGCACAGCGGCAAAGCCAAGGTGGGGTAGGGGGCAGAGCAGCAGGGAGCAGTCAAGCCTCCCTGAGGCAGCTGGGAGGACTGGGGGCGTCTCACCTTGCACTCTCCGATTCTTCTTCAGCTGCCAGGTGGGTATAAACACAGTGACGTCTCGGTGTCCCCGGTTCCAGAAATATTGCACCGCCATGGCAATGCCCCGGCAGGAGAAGTAGTGCTGGAGGCCGTGCCTGGGGGTTGGGGGCATGGGACAGTTCAAGGGATGGCCTTGCCTCCCAAGTGCTCCCTCAGAGCCCAGACCTGGGGCAGCCAATAGCAAAGCCAGAGGAAGATACCCACCACACATCCCTTCTCCCTTCCCCAGCTTCCAACCTGCTGGGAGCAGGCTGTCACTAGACACTGTGAGTACAGGTGTGTCTGTGTGTATGCACACTTGTGTATAGGAACATGGAGAGTAAGGTGAGGAAGAAGGGGGCTGCCTTGTGGAATATCGGGTTAAGTCGCTGCTTGCAACTCTGGCATCCCATATCAGAGTCCTGGCTGCTCCACTTCCAATCTAGCTCGTTATTAATGTGCCTGGGAAAGCAGTAGCAGATAGGGCCACCCACAACCCATATGAAAGACCTGGATGGAGGCCCTGGCTCCTAGTTCAGCCTGGTCCAGCTCTTGCCATTGTAGGTATGTAGGGGTGAACTAGCAGATAAAATATGTGTGTGTGTGTGTGTACCATATCTGTCACTCCAACTTTCAAGTAAACTGCTAAACGTTAGAAAAAGAAAAGGGAGAGAGGAAAGCAGCCTCTACATTGTCCAAACAAAACTTCCCGACCACCTGCTGTGTAGAGTGTGTCAGAGTATGCAGCTTTCCAAATGTATTTCTTTATTTTAAAAAAATTTTTTTCCTTTACTTAAAAAGCATTATGACAGAAAGAGGGAGAGACAATGAGATCTTTCATCCACTGGCTTGCCTCCCCGAATGGCTACAACTGCTGCAATTGGTCTGAGCTAAAGTCAGGAACTTGCAACTCCATTCAGGCCTCCCACATGGGTGGCAGGGGCCCAAGTCCCTGGGCCATTCTCTGTTGCCTTCCCAGGCACATTAGCAGGAAGCTGGGTCAGAAGTGGAGCAGCTGGGCTTTGAACTGGAGCTCTGCTTAAGGGATGCTGGCGTCATAAGCACTGACTTCACACACTGCATGGTAACACCAGCCCCTCTCACATGTGTTTCTGCTAACACCTCCACAGTTGCCTAGGAGGGAAGAGCATCACAGAGAAGGGACGCATTTGGCCTTTAAGTCGGCGTCACACATTTGAGAGCTGGCCTGGGAGGAACACAGGCTTCAGTAGCCAGTGGGCTCTGGCTGACTCCAGGACTGTGGACAGGATTTCTCACCTCTGAGACTGTTTCTGCCTCCACAGAAAGAGGAAAAACGGAACATGGGCCGCACAGAGCTGCTGTGCTGGCTCCATGCGCACTGCCAGGCACGCAGAAGCTGCCTCCCTCCTAGTCTTTCCCCATATCACCCACATGGAATCAGGAAGGGATGCCCTGGTCACCCCTCACCATTCCCACGGCTACTCACACCATGGCCACACTGCTGCCATCAATGACCACTCGCCGCAAGCCCTGGTCCCCGGGTTCCTTGGACAGTTTCAGCTCAAAGGGTGTATTCAGGGCCTCGTGGTAGCGCTGGAAGCTGGTCACAGTATTGTTGGCCTGTGGGTGGCGAGTCGGCTGCTTTGCAGTCCCCTCCGAAGCCCCCAGGATTCCCTCCATCTGAGATTGGTGCTTCCTGCCTGGGCTCGAGGTGCTACCAGGCTGGCAACCTTGCCTTCCAGCCTCCCCTTGGCCCTTGAGTGAGGAGGTATTGCCCCTGGATGAAGGCTGGCCCTCACTCACAAGCTTGCCCACATCCAAGGCAGAACCGGCCTCCCTGGACACCTTCTGAGAGGCAGGTGTTTTGGCTGCTTTGGGGGCTTTGGAGGTGGTAGGGGCTTTGGAGGTGGTAGGGGCTTTGGAGGTGGCAGGGGCTTTGGAGGTGGAGGGGGCTTTGGGAGCTGCAGGCCCTGTTTTGCCTGCTTGAGCTTTGGCTGTCTTGGAGCCTGTGGGTGCTGTCTTTGTCGCAGGTGTCTTCTGAGCCGCAGGAGTTTTGGGAGTTGCAGGTACACCTTGGGCAGCTGCTGCTAGCTGCCTGGCTGCGTTTGGAGCTGTGGACACAGCTTGAGTGGCCGGCTCTGCTGCAGCCAAAGACACTTTGGGGGCTGTGGGCTCTGTGGGCACTGTGGGCTCTGTGGACACTGCTGGCAGCACTGCCTGGACCACAGGCACTTGGGGAGTTGCAGGCAGCCCCAGAGAGGTGGGTGGGCTTTCTGCTTTGGGCACTGCTGCAGCCAGGGGCACTTGGTGAGTTTCAGGCACTATTGGAGCTTCAGGTTCTGACTGGGCTGGCAGCCCACCCTGGGCTGGGGGCTCCTCTTGTCCTGTGGGCAGCACTAGGGAGGGTCCCTCTTCTGGGCCCTTACATTCTAAGCATGTGTTTCCTGTATTCTTGAGCTGATCTTCAGCTTGAAGACAGGATGCAGGGGTCAAAGTTGGCTCTAACTGTAGAAGTCCTGGGGCGACCTCATCCTTCATATTTGAGGTTCCTGGCATCACCACCAGACTCATGACCTCCTGGGAGCTCTCAGGCCTTGGGCAGTTCTGTGGGGCCGCTTCTGCCCCCAGCTCCCCATCCGGTTTACATACTGGGCTCTCAGCGCTGGGCAGAGGGGCCAGCGCCTTCTGCTTCCACTCCAGATTCAGGGGCAAAGAGGCCTGCCCTGGCAGCTTCAGCTGAATGGGGCCCAGCGGCCTCTGCCAGAAGGGGATGGTGAAACACGCCTGGGACAGGAGGTAGGCCAGGTGGACAGAAGGCAGCTCATGGAGCTTCCAGAAGGTTGTAGCCACGGCCCCTGGCCACAAGGCAGGCCCCGGGGTCCAGGCCTTCCAGGGTGGGCACACACTCAGGGTTGATACAAGAGGCTGCAGGGGGAGCTTGTCTTCCAGCCGCGAGGTCTGCCTGGGCTGTATCAGGGTGCATGCGCTGTTGGCAGAGTCCTGGCTACTGCAGGCTTGTGCTGGCTCTTCCTCTCCAGTGCTGTCTGTACCTCCTTGACTGCTGGAAGTGAACCTGGAAGAAGCCCCTATCTGTTGAACAGGCCTGCCAGAAGACCCAGACAACTAGAGTTTGGTTGGGATGGGGAGCTAGGGTAGGGTGAGGGAGGTCAGACACATTGTTGTAGAACTTACCGTACCAGCTGGTTTGCTGTGTCCTGCTGGGTGCCCTGGCCTGAGGCTCCTAGACCAGGTAATCTCTTGGCATTATCATTCTGAAGGGTCCCCACCTCCAGGAAGGGCCCAGGACTGTCCCCGACAGGCACCAGGGCCGGGGTTTCCTTTTGCTGCTGGAGAGGGCAGATCAAGACTTCCGGGTCGCTGTGGGGGTTGGAGAAGCCACAGTGGCTGAGCCACTCGATGACGTCCTCCTTGCCCGCCGCATCACGCACCAGGCTCAGCAGTAGCTCCTGCACCGCGGGAGGTAGCTGCAGCAGGTCCCCTGCATGCTGGTCCCTGCGGATCCAGACCAGGGCCCCGAAGGCCTGGGTCACCTCGGCCTCCCAGACATCTGGAGGAGTGCGCAAAGAGGCTGGGCCCCAACGTAGCCGCGCCACCAGCTCCTCCAGCCAGTTTTGGGTCAGGACGAAGGACTCAGTCAGCCCGCCCACCATCAGCGAGCCTGGGGGGCCAGGCACCAGGTAGGCCAGGGTGCTCCAGCAGAGGCAGTCCAGAAAGAGGCCCCGGGCCCCGAGGAAGGCGCAGTGCAGGACCGGTGGGTAGCGGACCTCCTTCCACAGCTCGGGGCTGCACAAGCCCTTCAGGTACTCCTGGCATAAGGGTGGGAGAGCACAAGGAAGTCAGGAGGCTGCCACAGACTCCACCTCTCTTCCCACTTGGCCAGCCCTTGCCAGGCCGGTGCCTTTCCTCTGCCAACCAAACGGACTCCCCGATCATTTTTTCTGCCTCTGCACCCTCATACACCCATGTCTTCCCTAGAGTCTTGACCCCAGTTCCAACTTGACCACAACAGAACAGGTGCATGGTGGGAAATGTCATCTCAGAGCTAAGCTAGGTAGGTCCTTAAGAAGTCCAGCCTCAGAACTGAGGAGGAGTTTAGTGAAAGGAGTGCCTACTGGTGAGCCCCTCCCTCCAAATGCCAGACCACCTAGCACCTGGACTAAGTTATTCCCACCTGCCCACAGCTTCTCTCCCCTACATCTCCTTATACCTATGCACAAAGGACTAAAGGCAGTTTCCACTTTGCTAGGAGGCTGTTAAGCTTCAATGAAGACCATCCACAGCAGGTGCAGAGTGCAATGCCTGGCTCAGCCAGCTCCCAGGCTGCAGGCCAAGGAGTGCTACAGAGGCCACCCCAGGACACGGAGCTCAAGGGTGACTGGGTCAGGGTCACAGCCCAGGCCTGTCTGACTCTGACATCACAGCTCTCACCGGCTCTGCTGCCAGATCACTCAATGCAGACAGCCTAGTCCTGTAGGATTCTGATTAATCCCCCTCCAAGTTTCTAGCACAACCTGTCCCTGTAACCATGGCAACTCTGCAGCCCAGAGGGAACTGGGGAGGAGATGAGGTCCTGGGCCTCGGGGTGGGCAGGGGAGTTAGGGGCTCCCCCTGGACAAACTCACAGACACTCAGCAAAGTGCAGGGCGGGGCTCAGGCGGCAGCAGGAAGCGGCAGGAGTGAGGCTCTTCCTCCAAGGGAGCAGGAGCTCCAGCTGCCAGCCCCCAGGTCGGCACTCATGGCCCTGTGCTTCCACTACCCTGTGTCTGCAACAGGCATCCTTCAGCTGGCCTGCCCCAGGTAGTGCCATTGGATCACAAGGACTGCAGTGTGGGTCCTCAACAGCTGTTATGAAGAACACCAGAACACCTCTGCCCAGGGCCCAGGACACCCACCTGCAGCCCCTTCCCCAAAGGGAGTCCATGGCTAGTCTCATTTTCTATCAGTCCCAAACTAGCTCCAAATCTGTAGGACTTCCTAAGCCACCCTCGCCCACGTACACCTCAGCAGGTGCCACTCACAGACTTTAACAAACAGCTTGCCCCCACCCCACCATAGCCCCAATTCCAAGAACTCAAATGAAGAGGGGAGCTGAGAACATTACAGATGCTTTCTTTCTCTTTTGGTTTAGGACATTTATTACTGGATTACATTAGATTATGTAATCTAATTAGACACTTAGATTATGTTCAAGATAATAAATCTGTGCTATTATTGAGAACGTACTATGCGCCAGACACTTAATACACATTGTCTCACCTACTCTTCTCCCAACCCTTATATAAAGAAGTCACCATGCGGTCTGGCACTGTAGCATACCAGGTAAAGCTGCTGCCTGAGATGCTAGAATCCCATAAGATGCTGGTTCAAGTCCTGACTGCTCCATTTCCCACCCAGCTCCCTTCTTGTGGCCTGAGAAAAAATGGAGAATGACCCAAAGCCTTGGGATCCTGCATCCACATGGGAGATCTGGAGAGAGCTCCTGACTTCCAGCTTCAAATTAGTCCAACTCTGGCCACTGCAGCCATTTGGGGAGTGAACCAGCAGATGGAAGATTTCTCTCTCTTTTGGTAACTCTACCTCTCAAATAAATAAATAAGTCTTAAAAAAAAAAAAAAAAGGAAATCCCCAGGATGCACATTTTGGAGGTACAAAGCAGCTAGCTATCTGCCCACGACCACACAGGCCACGCTGGGACACGCAGGCCTTCTGACACCCAAGTCCAGGTTCTTAACTATGATGCTGTCTTTGCTTACAGAACAAGAAAAGGCAAGAAAACAACAGGATTCTGCGGCAAATGATAGCCCAGAAAATGACCAGAACAATTGCACTACATACAACCTATCCAGATCTTTTCCCTCCAAGAAAAGAAAAAGTAGAGAAGAGAGAACACATGGACAGGCAAATTATACAAAGAAATAGAAGAAAGTACAGAAAACATGCTTTCAAAAACATGTGGGATGGGCCTGGCACGATGGCTCAGTGGCTAAATCCACTCCTTGCATGCACCAGGATCCCATATAAGAACTAGTTCATGTCCCGGCTGTTTCACTTTCCATCCAGCTCCCTGCTATGGCCTGGGAAAGCAGTGGAGAATGGCCCAAAGCATTGAGACCCTGCACCTGCATGGGAGACCCAGAAGAAGCTTCTGGTTCCTGGCTTTGGATTGGCTCAGCTCTGGCCATTGCAGCCACTTGGGAAGTAAACCAATGAACAAAGGACTTTCTGTGTCTCTCCTTGTCTCTGTAAATCTGCCTTTCCAATAAAAATAAATAAGTCTTAAAAAAAAAAATGTGGGTCCAGCACAGTAGTGAATCAGGCTAATTCTCTGCCTGTGACTCTGGCATCCCATACAGGCACTGTTCAGTCCTGGCTGCTCCACTTCTGATCCTGCTCCCTGTTTTTGGCCTGGGAAAGCAGCAGAGATTGGCTCTTACATCCTTGGGCCCTGACACCCACATGGGAGACATGGAAGAAGCTTCCGGATCCAGGATTTGGATCAGCTGAACTTCTGGCTGCTATGGCCATTTGGGGAGTAAACTAGGGAATGGAAGATCTCTCTGCTTCTCCCTCCCTCTCTGTAACTCTGCCTTTCCAACAAAATAAATCTTTAAACAAACAGCCTTCAGAGTGGGGGAGAATCAGCAGATGGAAGATTCTTTTTTTTTTTTTAAGATTTATTTTATTTTTATTGGAAAGGTGGATATACAGAGAGGAGAGACAGAGAGGAAGATCTTCCATCCGATGATTCACTCCCCAAGTGAGCGCAACGGCCGATGCTATGCCAGTCTGAAGCCAGGAGCCTCTTCCGGGTCTCCCACACGGGTGCAGGGTCCCAAAGCTTTGGGCTGTCCTCGACTGCTTTCCTGGGCCACAGGCAGGGAGCTGGAAGGGAAGGGGGGCTGCCGGGATTAGGACCAGCGCCCATATGGGATCCCGGGTGTGCAAGGCAAGGGCGTTAAACCATTGCACCACCGCGCCGGGCCCAATGGAAGATTCTTTTTCTCTCATTCTATCTCCCTCCTCTTCTGCAGTTTTGTTTTTCAAATAAATAAAATAAATCATTTTTTAAATCAAAAATTTTAAAAAAGGACTGAAAGATAATGTTGAGTAAATCTTAAAAAAACAGAGCAGAGTCGCCAGCATTGTGCCACAGTTAATCCACTGCTTGTGACAGCAGCATCCTGGCTGCTCTGCTTCTTTTTTTTTTTTTTTTAAAGATTTATTTATTTTTATTACAAAGTCAGATATACAGAGAGGACGAGAGATAGAGAGGAAGATCTCCCGTCCGATGATTCACTCTCCAAGTGAGCACAACGGCCGGTGCTGTGCCAATCAGAAGCCAGAAGCCAGGAACTTCCTTCCGGGTCTCCCACACAGGTGCAGGGTCCCAAAGCTTTGGGCCATCCTCGACTGACCTCCCAGGCCACCAGCAGGGAGCTGGACGGGAAGTGGAGCTGCCGGGATTAGAACCAGCACCCATATGGGATCCCGGTGCATTCAAGGTGAGGACCTTAGCCGCTAGGCCATGCTGCCGGGCCCTGTTCTGCTTCTAATCCAGCTTCCCACCAATCCTCTTAGGAGCAGCAGATGATGGCCCAAGTACTTGGGTCCCTGCCACCTACAAGGGAGACTGGGATGGAGTTCCTGCCTCCTGACTTCAGCTTGAACAAGCTCTGTTGCAGCCATCCGGGGAATGAACCAGCAGATGAAAGATTCTCTCTCTCTCTATCTGTCTGTCTGTCTCTCTCTCTCTCTCTCCCCCTTGTCTATGCCTCTTCCAAATAAATGAGTAAGTCTTTAAAAAGAAATGGAAAGGGAAGGTAAAAACTCAGAAAACAGAAGGAAAAAAATAGGAAAAGTAAAGGAGCTTCAGAAAGCTCAATATCTGAAGAGGGATTCAGGAAAGAGAAAGCAGGGCAGAAAATCATCCATGGAATCACCTCCAGATCCCCTGGTAGACAAGCCAGCTGGGCATACAGGGTAACTGCAGTGGATGGAAACAGAGCCACACACAGCAGCCTGCTTGCTGGACGATCTGTGAACACAGCAACACTATAAACCCTCAGTCGGAAACAGAATCCCTAAGCAAGGAGCGGGGCCCGTGTGGCTCCAGACTTCTCCAAAGCAAGCTGTCGATGCAGTAATGGCCTCACATTTTTGAAAGTAATCTCCCATTTACAATTCAACACCAGCTAGGCTGTCAATCAAGTGACCTTCTCACAGGCAATGGACACAACCCATACGCCGATACACAACCCAACCACTTTCCTCCTACAAACCTGTTCTCAGGAACCCCTTGGCTTGGTTCACTTTCTGCAGCTATCACAGAATACCTCATTTAGAGTGATCAGAATGTACCTAGCTGCATTTCCAGAGGCTGGAAAGTCCAAAGCGTGACATCAGCAAGTGACAAGGGCTGGGAAAGAAACAGGGCACATGAGACAGAGAGGTGGCCAAAGGGTCCCCAAATGCGTAGATGATCCATTCTCCAAAAGCAGCCCTAGGGTATTTAGGAGAGCAAAGCCCTCATGACCTAATCACTTCCTAATACTATTACAGAGGCAACGGATTGTCAGTGTGCGTTTTGGAGGAGACATTCAAACCACAGCACCTTAAGAGTGCTTCTACTAAGTCTCTCTTTGGTGGAAAGTGCTTCCAACAAAGAGAATCATCTACCAAATCAAGGAAGAAAACTAAGAAAGAAGATTCATCATAGACAAGAAGCATAAACAATCTCTAAGCTGACAGAGCAGCATTATCTCAGAACTTCTTCATCCACTGAGCATTACTGACCACTGATGCCATGCTAGGTGCTGTTTCACAGCGATAGTTGTCCCCATAGAGGACCCCCTGTAGGGACTGGAAACCAGTCCCTGTGACTCTAGCCCCAGGCAGGCTTAAGGCAGCAGTCTGTAAATCCTTGGCGACTGCACCATCTCATTAGTTTGGTGACACCACTTACGGATGTATGCCACCAACCTGAGAAAGAATAAAGACGGGTGTTTCAGGAAACAAAATACTCAACAAAGAAGTACCTAACAAAGGACAACAGCAAACCAGTCTCAGGAAGACAGGCTGCTGGCCTCGGAAGCAAATGAACAGGCAGAAGGGAGAGCTGTCTCCAAGGACAAAAACTGAAGCACAAAGAACACCATCAACTGGCAGACAGAACTTACAGGAAAACTGCCCTGAGAGCCTACTGGGAGCAATAAGCAGTAGGAACAGGTGCAAAGAAAACCAAACCAATTGACCGACAGAAGCTCTTCAGTGAAAACAAAGAGCAAAAAAAGAAATCCTAACATACCTCCTTGATTAAATGTGACCAATATGGACTTAGTGTGATGGTTCAGTGGCCAAATCCTCACCTTGTATCCGCTGGGATCCCATAGGTTGGCTCATGTCCCAGCTCCTCCACTTATCATCTAGTTCCCTACTTGTTGCCTGGAAAAGCAGGCTAGGACAGCCCAAAGCCTTGGGACCCTGTACCCGTGTTGTAGACCCAAAAGAAGCTCCTGACTTCAGATCAGCTCAGTTCCAGCCTTTGCGGCCATTTGGGGAGTGAATCAGTGGATGGAAGATCTCTCGCTCTCTCTGCCTCACCTCTCTTTAAATTTGCCTTTCCACGTGTGAGGTTCCTTCTTACTACAGCTGGGATTGGGGTCAGTTATAAGCACCTCCACCTGGACACCATGAGGCAGGCCTCCCTACACATCACGGATTCCTATCAGATTGCAGGGTCTTCCAGAAGTCCATTCTGGCCTCTTGCTTGAACCCCAAGGACAGGAGAGACTTTCTCCAAAATGTAGAGCCAGCTTATAAACAGTAACCCCGATATCCACACACCATTGTTCTGTGCACCCACAAAGGACCCTCAGGTGCCTTCCACAACCCTCCTTGGAGTGGGTTTTCTTGTATTCTGTCTTACAGATGAGGATCTAGGCTCAAGAAAATGCAAATGCTTTGATCCAGGTTACCCAATCAGAAGGCAGCAAACGCTAGTCTCAAACTCCACCCACTGCATTCCTCAGTCCCTGCTGCTCCGCGGTTTAACTATTGACAAGCACATCCAACCCAGACCACCACATCCCAGGCCCAAAACCGTATCTTCTCCACCTTTCCTTTATATCCCCAACAAGCTCACATTGTGCAGGAAGGAGTAGGGGAGTGACCTGGCTAGAGGAACGGAGAGCTGGAGGCAGAAACCGGGGTCCGGGTGAGTGGGGAGGAAGCCACTGGTTTATAATAGTAGGGCTTGGGGTGCCACAGATAGGCCTGGAGCCTGACTCTAGGACTTCGGCAAGTGGAGGTGCCTGAACCCAACCTCTCCCAGCTTCAGAAACGCTGGCGCCCGCACATCTGCTCCCAGAGCAGACACCTCTTCCCCTCCCCCAGGACCTCTGTAAACTGCTGATGCA
The DNA here is from genome assembly GCF_017591425.1 of Ochotona curzoniae. Classification (NCBI taxonomy): domain Eukaryota; kingdom Metazoa; phylum Chordata; class Mammalia; order Lagomorpha; family Ochotonidae; genus Ochotona; species Ochotona curzoniae. Next base: position 38,954,595 of record NW_024467122.1, read on the forward strand.
GCACCTCAGCAGAGGGGCTGGAGGGAGGAACTTCCCCAGCTTGTCTGCCAGCCTGACAGCCTCCCGCACTCATAGCCTTGGCCAATTGGGGTGACTGTTAGACCCAGCTCTGGTGGATGGTATGTGTGTCGGCCCACCAAGACAAGGTGGTCTGGGGCAGAGGCAGCTTATAGCACTCCTTCCTATGGAGGAGGTGATAAGGGAGTCTAAGGGAGACCCTTGGCTGGAACCCAGGGTGGGGGAATCTGAAAAGGCGGAGTCAGGCTTGGCAGGGGTGCGCTTTTTGGCCTGGCGTGTCCAGAATCCAGTCCCACAGAGCCCACAGCTCTCCTCCCAGATTCCCACCCAGCCCACAGGTCTGGCGCCTTCCAAAGCAGCTGTGCCTCCACCCAGAGTCCCTGCTAGAGATATGGAGAGCATGGCAGGGAGCCCAGAGTTCTGGCTAGGCTCCAACTCCCACCCTTAGCCCCCCACCCATCTGCCTGGGCTGAGCTCAGCCTGGCCCTCACTTTCAGTGGTCCCCAGTGCCCACAGGGTAAATGCCAGCACAGCTCTAGAAGGAACTCTCCGGCCCCTCCAGTGGCTGCAAAGGACAGCCCAGGACTGCAGGAGACTTCAAAGGGGGCAGGACCTCACCCCCCCACACACACACCACCCACAACCAGACGTCAGTAGAGAACAAAGAGGTCTCTTGCAGACAGCCCAGAAACTCTGGGTCTGCTGTTGCTCCCCAGACGCCAGAGCAGAGCTGTGGTGGCTGGGTCCTGGCCAGGACACACCGAGGAAGCTCGCTCTTTCTTTCTGCCTCTCGGCGCACTTCAGGGACAGAAATGACACGCAAGAGAGGGGTGGGGCAGAAAAGAACGACGGAATCAGAGAAGGATGGGGAGAGAGTCAGCTAGAGAGTCCGGAGAGGCAGGAGGGGACCACTGGGGACGCCCCCCCCCCCCGCCTTCCCCTGTCCCCCACCCCCGCCCCGACCCTAGGGACCCCGGACCGAGGCTGGGAGCGATGCGAGGTGGGGGTGGGGTGCAGGAAACTGTTTACCTTGGCTTTGCCGGTGTTTTCCCGAGGCCCCTCGAGTTGCAGCCAGAAGTAGGGGGTGTCCGGGCGGCTCTGATAGGCATTGAGCTTGACCCTGAAGATTCTCTGCACTTGCAGGCGCTGCCGCTGCACCCGAGGCTTCGATTTCGTCTGCACCATGAACCATTCCTGCGCTGGGGGGTCGCCCCCCGACAGCAGCATGGCTGCCCCGCCCGGCCCTGGAAGCAGGGGAGACGCGGGGAGACCACAGTGCCTCCCGGGGTTCTGGCGCGGGGTCCCCCCCCCAGCTCCCTAACCACGCCCCCCTCGTCCCCGCGGCGCGCCCCCCTGCCCGGCCGCGGCCTCCTCCCCGCGGCTGCGACCCAGGCGCCCGCCCGCGTCAGCTCGGGGCCCGTCTGCTGCGGCCGCGGCGACCAGCCCTTCCTGCCGGGGGCTGCAGCTGCGGGTGGGAGCGGCCGGGCTCCCGCCGCCCTTCCCTCCGCCCCCAGTCGTCCCCCTCCACCGCTCCGCCAGCCCCTCCGGGGCAAACCCGTTCCCAGTCCGCTGGGGAGCTCGGAGGGGCGGGGTGGGGACGGAGGAAGGAGACGGGGCGGTGTGGGGGAGACCCGGCGCGGAGGAGGGGGCGGAGGGTACTGGAAACTGCTTTTCCACCAGCTTGAGGCCCCGAGCCAGAATCCAGAGGTCAAAGTGAATTTCCTTCCACGTTCGCTTTCCCCTAGTAGAAGGGGGAGAAGAGGGAGGGAAAAGCTATTTTGGAGGTTGGGTTTTTGGGGGGAGGGATGGGATTTGGGACGCGGCCTCCACCTCTCCGTCCCCTTCTCTGCCTCCCAGACGTCCCCCCAGAGAACTGAGCCTTGGCCCCTTCCAGCCTCGGAGGAAAGGGTTAAGGTTGGGATGGGAGCCAGGGGAGGCCCAGGCCTCCAGGAAGCCCCGAGCTGGTGACCAGGCAGGAAGGAAAGGGTCACTGCACTGGCGCCCCAGCCCCCACCCAAGTCGGGGGCCCGAAGGCCCGGGGCTGGCGGGCAGCCCGGACCCTCCCGAAGCCCCCTTGGGGCTGGAGAGCGGTGGGGAGAGCTGCCAGCGCTTCCAGCCCGGCTCGGCGCGCGTGAGCCGAGCCTTCCGCCAAAGGAGGAGGGGTGACTGGGGGTGACAGCCAGCCCGCAGGCTCCGAGAGCAGGGAGGGGGCCCAGCTCCAACGCCCCTCCAGCCCTTGACGCACCCCCGGTTTAGGGACAGACCCGGGGTTTATATAGCAAGGGCTGTTCTGGGCTCTGGGTGGGCGGGCGTGAGGCGGTACTCGGCTGGTTTGCCCGCGCTCTTTTGGCGCGTGCGGGTTCTTTCAAACTTGGGGCGGAGTTTGCAAGAAGAATGTAAAGGACTAAAAAGTCTCCATCGAGCTGGGGTACAGTAGGCAGGGTGCTCTGTCCGCAATCACGTAAGCGGAACTAGCCAATCTAAATCTGTGGTTTCTGCTCCGTGGACCTGAAAGAAAGACAGCTGTGCTGGGGCAGGTGGGGTCTGTGTCCCCGGCCTCCCGGAACCTATTTTCCAGACCAGACCCTAGAGCTGCAGTGTGACTAGCGCCAAGTTCCCTGTGGGGAACCAAAGGCAATAGATTTTAAGAGTTGGATATCTAGGACCTGGCACGATGGCCCAGTGGCTAAATCCTTGGCTTGCATGACCATTTGAGGACTGAATCCACGGATGGAAGATCTTTCTCTGTAAATCTGCCTTTCAAAAAAAAGAGTTGAACATCTAGGCTGTAGGGCTGGTATGCGTGCAGGTGCAAGCAAGGGGCCAGGGAAACCGTAATTCCAAGAAGCAGCCCAACCTGAGGCAGCTAGGTGCCGGAGTCCAGCTCCAGCTGAGTTTGGAGCTCGGGAAGGGTGCGTGGAGTCGGCGATTAAGAAAGACACAGACACTGTCACTTGGTACCTTCTTGCTGCCTCTTTGTTCAAGAAGAAGCTGTCCTTTTTATTAGACACATCACAAGTCTCTGCACAAACATTTGATTTTTTATCTTTAACTTTAGAACTAAGACAGCATGCATAGATGTTCAATTAATTTTTACTTCATGGTCAACCAGGTCCTCTTAAAGATAATTCTGTAAGTTACTATAATCAGTTTCTTTAAAGCAAGCCATTATTCATTCTTCAAAAGTAGTCATTAGGTGACAGCCAGAACTCCAAGGCCAAGGCACAGATGGTTACCTACTAATTAGTAAAACATTTCTACTACATTTTTATTTTCACAACTTTATCTATCACTTAATGGGATAAGAGAAAAAATAAAAGAGAAAAAACATAAGGATCTAAGACAAACAGTTTCAAACATTAAATCCCCCTACAACTGCAGGCTCTACAACCTCATGAACAATCAAACAATAATCAAAAGTATATCTCTATGACGTTAAAAAAAATTGCCCTATACTTCCTCTAGTTAAAAAATTATGAAAGCAGCTAAAACAGCTGCATTTTCTATGTTCTAAAGAGTTGCAAGGACAGGCTAACTTTTAGGTCACAGTAACTATATTTTTGCCATAGCAGTTTCAGCTCTCACTCCCATCACTTGCATTAATATTTAGGATATTTATCAAGCCCTTTCCCAGAAGGTGTGCTGCATGTCTGGGCTAGATTCTGAGGCAATAGTTAAATACCCAATAAGGTGTCCAGAAATGGCACGGGCTTAATTGTAGGTTTAATTGTACTCCTGTGCGCAGTTAAAGGCCCACTCACCAAGACACCAATAACATTAACTCTTAAGCTCACAGTAGTTGCCAAAGCCATCTCAATAGATTATAGAATTCTTAGTGGGATACTTGAGTGTCTGTGCAAACAGGGGGTGAGATTGCGTCAAGGTAGTCAGAGAGAAATCCGCCGGGCCCTGCCAAACACCTGGAAGCTCCCCATGCCCTGCCAAGCAGGGAGGTGTTCACACCTTCATGTCATCCACACCTACTGCACGGACCCCAGCAGCTAGATAGATGCCAAGAGACACCATCTGTTAGGAAATATCACCGCAAACCCAAGTGCCAGACCCAGCAAGTCACACAGGAGCTCTTTATCCACACAGATGAAGCTAGCTGGGTAGAGAAACAGAAGAAAGAATGGAGTATGGTTTTATAACATAGGGGCGGGAATTGGGAGTACTGGACTCTCGGGGATTGGTAGACATGGCGATAGGCAGGAGCCAGAGACACAGGGCAGCAAGGGATTGGTGGATAAGGCTGTCAGGTACGGTGCCAGGAGACCACAAGCGGATTGAATTAGTGGAGAGCATCGTTGCTACAGATTGGCAGAGAACAAAATTGGGCACAGAATCAAAGAGCATAAGACAGAAATGAAACTTTTTTTTAACATTTATTTATTTTTATTGCAAAGTCAGATATATAGAGAGGAGGAGAGACAGAGAGGAAGATCTTCCATCCATTCATTGGTTCACTCCCCAAGTGACTGCTACAGCAGAGCTGCACCGATCTGGGAGCCAGGAGCCTCTTCCAGGTCTCCCACACAGGTGCAGGGTCCCAAGGCTTTGGGCCGTCCTCGATTGCTTCCCAGACTACAAGCAGGGAGCTGGATGGGAAAAGATACTGTAGCATAGAAATATGACCGCAGTTCCTCTAGCCTCTACATTTACACTCTTCCAGTGTGATGGTGCTGCTGCTCCCATAGGATGTGGCGTTTCTTCCTCCCCAGCCTCCAGTCAGGCCTGGTCTTGTGACTTGTGTTGACCAATAAAATGCAGTGGGAGCCAGATGGACAAGAAGAGCCAAGACCTCAAGAGGTCTTGAGACTCCGGCTGCGATCTTCTTGGAATGCTCTTCCGCCTAGTGAAGGAGCCCAGCATAACCTGAAAGAAAAAGAAATTACATATGAACTGGCAAGCACGGGAACCAGGGCAGGGGGCGGGCCTGGTGGGGGTTATTGTGGGTCACTCCGACTAGGCTGCAGCTTCCATTGGTTTATATGAGGGCCAAGTGTGTGGTGGACAGGATCTGTTTGGGTTCTAACACCCATTGGTTTATGTAGAAGATGGGGCTCGAGGCAGAACTGACCTAGCAATTGCAACCACCAGCATATGCATAGGCTGATTGGGGCGACAGTCTGTGCTGGACCCCGTACTAGCAAACTCACACAAGAATTTGGTGTGGGATCACCTCAGACAAAGTTCCTTTGTGGATCCCCCCCAATAGAACTGCTGATCTCAGAACCTCAACCATGAAGAGAATTACAAGTTCCATGGTCTGGCCTTGGAGTGCTTGTGTCAAAGCTGAGCCTCCTCAGTGGCACAGACAGAGCAGTGGACAGCATATCCAGGTGCACATGGAGGATATGGCAGTCCATTGGAGCCTGCACAGGATACCTGTTACCACAACAGAGGACAGAACAAATTGATCAACTACCCCAGCCAAGTGTTGGCAGTGAAATTCTGGGCAAGTGGAGATGCTAACTTGAACTATGTCAGCCAGGGGATTCTGAAGAGATTTCATCTTGGAATTGTGAGATTGGAAGTTGAACTATGGAAACCACTTGAACAGTGCCGTCAGAGCATGCCCCACAACAGGAACTCTGGGATGGTTGGGAAGGTGGGTATGGCTTCTCCCTTTATCTCTCCCCTTTCCAAAGATACAGGAAGAAAAAAAAGACTATGTGGAAACAACAGCCTTACCCAGTTTCCTGTAGCCCTTGACCCTTTGAGCCCTAATCAACTATGTAAAGATCATCAACATTTTTTTAAAAAGTCTTAAATATTACTATTTTAAAAAGAGAGAGAGAACTCATGGCCAGAGAGGAATCAAGTCCTCCCAGCCATTCCAACTGGCCCAGAGAGGACTGCGCTGTGGGAGGAAGGCTCTGCCGACTGGGCCAGCAGACCCATGTGTGTGCCCAGCTGAGACCAATGGAAGACCCACCCAGTGATAATCAAATCGCAAGATAAGTGAGCCATTGTGACTTTAAGCCACGAAATTGGGGTCAGGGAGGTGGTGTGCACAGAGAACAAATGCCGTGCCAAGCAGACATCTCAAGCCCTCAGTTGGTCAACTCTTCAGTGTTTTAAGTGTGTTAAGCAAACGTGTCTTAATGATTTAGATATCTCAGTACTTAGTCCTTAATCTTTTGTGGACAAATAAACTTAGCTATGGGATAAGCTCCTATCCCCCACTGCAGCACCCTCGAGGGGAGGGTTTTGTCTTACATGCGTTTTGAATCTCAACAAATGCTAGCACTTTGTCCTGCATTTTACACAATCCTGTAAGAAGCAGAATCATGAAAGGCACTGTGGTGCAATGGATTAGGCCACAGCGCACGAAGTCATTCTATCAGTGCCAGGACTCCATTCTCATCTCCACTTCCTGCTAATGCACACTGATGGCTCAGATGCTTGGGCTCCGCTACCCACATAGGAAACTTGGATAAAGTTCCAGCCTACTGATCTTGGCTTGATGGCTTGACCTAGCCCGCTATCTGGAGCATTGAGGGACTGGATCAGCAGATGGTAGATCTCTCATTCACTCTGTTTCTCACTCCTCTCTTCCTCTTCCTCTCTGCCATTCAAATAAATAAAAACTTTTTTTCTTTCTTTTCTTCTTCTTCTTTGTTTTTTTTTAGGAGAAAGTTTGGGGTCCAGCACAGTAATCTAGAGGCTAAAGTTCTTGCCTTGCATGCACTGGGATCCCATATGGGTGCCGGTTCTAATCCCGGCAGCCCCGCTTCCCATCCAGCTCCCTGCTTGTGGCCTGGGAAAGCAGTGGAGGACAGCCCAAAGCCTCAACCTGCGCAGGAGACATGGAAGAAGTTCCTGGCTCCTGGCTTCAGATCGGCTCAGCTCTGGCTGTTGCAGCTGCTTGGGGAGTGAACCAGGGAATGGGAGATCTTCCTGTCTGTATCTCCTCCTCTCTCTCCAATAAAGATAGATAAATCCTGAAAGAAAGAAAGAAAGAAAGAAAGAAAGAAAGAAAGAAAGAAAGAAAGAAAGAAAGAAAGAAAGAAAGAAAGAAAGAAAGAAAGAAAGAAAGAAAGAAAGAAAGAAAGAAAGAAAGAAAGAAAGAAAGAAAAAGTTTGCTTAGGGCCAGTGCTGTGGTATAGTAAGTAAAGCCTCCTCCTACAATGCTGGTATCCCATGCAAACACCAGTTCAAGTCCCAGCTTCTCCACTTTGAATTCAGCTCTCTGTTAGTATACCTGGGAAAGCAGTGGAGTACAACCCAAGTGCTTGAGCCCCTAGACTCGTATGGGAGACACAGAAGAAATGCCTGGTCCCTGCCTGACCCAGATTTAACTATTGTGGCCATTTGGGAAAGTAAACCAGCAGACAGAAGACTTCTCTCTCTCTCTCTGCAGTTCTGCCTTTCAAGTAAATCTTTTTCAAAATTGCTCAAATGAAAAACCTTTGTTCAATGATGAATTAATAATGCCTACTGAGTAATAAAATGGAATTTTGGGTGGCTAATAAACACTGAACCATTGAGAACTTAGATAACAACCTGTTACATGCTGGGTGACTAAGAGAAGACCATTTTGACCAAGCATCACAAAGAAAAAACAAGGAGTCTTGATGGAGACAAGAAATATAGCTATACACACTCCAAACTGGGAAACCCCACAGCAGGCAAGTTATGAATAGTTAGCCAATAGTGATCTAAGTTAGGAAATGATAGAATTTTCAGCACAGGGGAAATAATGAGAAACAACCCAAAATGAAATAGAAGCGTAACTCCTCTGCTTTGGCAATCCTTTCCTGCTCATGTTCTTGCCCAGGTTAGAAATGGGGTAAGGGCCCAGCACAATGGCTCAATGAATAAATCCTCACCTTGCATGCCCTAGGATCCCATATGGGCGCCGGTTTGTGTCCCAGCTTTTCCATTTCCCATCCAGCTCCCTACTTATGGCCTGGGAAAGCAGTCGAGGACAGCCCAAAGCCTTGGGACCCTGCAACCATGTGGGAGACCCAGAAGAGTCTCCTGGCTCCTGGCTTAGGATCAGCTAGCTCCAGCCATTGTGGCCACTTGGGGAATGAACCAGAAGATGGAAAATTTTTTTCTGTCTTCTTCTCTCCATAAATCTTATCTACCTTTCCAATAAAAATAAATAAACCTTAAAAAAAGTAAGGTGGTACGTATTTCAACACCTGGTGGAATCTAAGGCCATGGTTTCCACTCCTCAGCCTCAGGTGGGAAGATGGCCAGAGACCAGGGCAGGTGGAAACCTTGACCCTGACTCTTCTCTGCCTTTTACCATCAGAGGAAACATAGGATGATGAAGACTGTCAGCGACATACTTAAAGAATCTAGAGGACAGAGTGAGGAATGGGAGTTGGTGGAACCTGAAGACCAACTCTGCCCTTAACTCTATCCACACTCGGCCCTCAGGTGGGCTGGACGTGGACACCTGTATTGTGTATGCCATCCTCTGCAGGCTCCTGAGCACACTGTCCTTCTGTGGCAGATGCTGCTAGAGTGGTAATATGGGAAGGGAGCTTGGGCATTGCTTGCCCAGTCCAGTCTGATGCCTTCCTTTTACTACTATACAAGTCAGCAGTGAGTGGACATCATCACTCAGTAAGTTAAGCCATTTGGGATGCCTGCATCCTGGCCCAAAGTCAAACTATTTGTACTTCTAACCCAGCTTCTTACTAATGCACTGAATGTCAGCAGAGGTTGGCCAAGTCTGAGGTTCCTACTACCCACATGGGAGATCTAGATGATGTTCCTGCCTATTGGCTTCAGCCTGGACCTGCCTAAGTTACTACAGTCATGTGGGCAAGGGCCAGCAGATGGAAGATCTCTCTATGCCCCTTTGCTTTCAGATAAATAAAATCCTTTCTAGAAATATTTATTTATTTATTTATTTGAAAGGTGAGGTGACAGAGACAGAGATCTTCCACCTGCTGGTTCAAAAGAGAAAGATCTTCCATCTACAAGAGAGAGATTGATCTTCCATCTGCTGTTCACTCCCCAAATGCTACAATGGGTAGGACTGAGCTAGGCTGAAGCCAGAAGTCGGAGCCAGGAGCTCTCTCCAGGTCTCCTATACAGGTTGTAGGGATCCAGGCATTTGGGTCATCTTTTGCTGCTTTCCTAAGCCACCAGCAGGGAGCTGGATTGCAAGTGGAGTAGCCAGGACATGAACCAGTGCTTTTAGAAGAGCAGGCTGTGCCACATTGGCCCCAAGTACCACACTGGCCCACATTAAAAAAAAAAAAAATAGTGCATAGTATCCAAATGGGACAGGACTCCCAGGATCTTTGACCTGAAAGTCCAAAGTTTGCTCCTGGGTTGCCAGGCTGCCTCTTGTGAAGGTTGCCCTGAATGTTGACTTTTAACCTGGTTTCACCTATTTGAGAAGGAATCAACCATAATGCTGGGGGAGCGCTTGCCAGTCCCAGCGTTAGGAAAGACAGATTTTCCTATCCCTGCCAGCATTCTGGACATAATTTAGACCATGTAGCTTCAGTATCCTCCCCTGTGCCACGGGTTATAACCTCAGGATTGCTGGGAGAGAATTCCCAGAGACTAGCTGAGGATGCAGAAGGCTCCCTAAGGCTCCTGGGAAGAGGGGCACTCCTTACGTGCTATCCCTTTGCTGCAGCTCTCTAAGACCTGGCCTGGGAATGCAGCAAACTCCGAGAGGAGGCGTGCCAAGCACTCCTCTCCACACAGCGCAGCAGTGGCTGCTGGCCTTACCCACTGTACAGTCTGCTTTTTAACCTTGCAATCTGTTGGGAGAGACAGGCCAGTTCCCCAGGGGCACTGTCATGAAAGATCAAATAGCAGGTGATTCTGGTGGCTCATCTGAAAAAAAATGAGCAAGAGGACAGAGAGTGGGGAACCCATGTGGGAAAGGGGTATTTCTCTTTGATTCTGATGTTCTCAGAGCAGCCTTCTCTTCATCTATCTCCGAACTGTCATGGCTGCCTCCTGTTGTCGGTCGTTGGTCCTTCTTCCTAGCACTCCTGGCTGATAGCCTCTGGAAGCTCTCCCGGAGTGAGGTTGAGCCAGGGCTGCTGGGAAGCCAGTAAGGGTCTCTTTTGCAGATTTTCCATCATGGAACGGCCGGAGTGCACAGCCTAGCAACACCTGCGCCCAGAGTGTGAGGCCTGGAACCCACCCCCAAATGGAAACAGAGTGCAGTCTCCTGCCCAACCCGAGCTCTGTGAGCCTGCCAAGATCTCAGGCCTCAGCTGCAGGAGGGATTGCCATCGCCACTCCATCCCCACCCCACCAGCAGCTACAGCTCCTTTCCCTTGCAGCTGTCCTTCTCTAAATGGGGGAAGAGGAGTCAGCTCAGGTTGTCGCACATCACAACAGTTGAAATCGCAACACTTTTTAAAGCATTTAGTATAGACTATATATAGATATTTCTATATGTCTATGTAGAGATCACTAGATGTTTACATGCAATTAGAGTTCTAGATATCTGTATGGTATGTGTGTATGCACACACAGATATTAACATAAACACGGTGTGCATACGTAAGGCCAGTGCATAAACATATTAGCCAGTATGGACACTATGTTAGCAACAAACACACTTAGCATCCAGATCTCACTTTCTTGGGTAATTCTTGAGCTAGGGCAGGGAATATACAAGATAATTATGAAGGAACTTGAAAAGCCAGATAGCAAGGATATGCTTACAAAGGGCAGAAGGGATGGTGAGAGAAGCATTGGGCTTAGTGGTTAAAACATCAGTTAAGAGGAGGCAGGCATCGTGGCTCAACAGGCTAATCCTGTACCTGCAAACACAGACATCTCATGGGTGCCAGTTCATGTCCCAGCTACTCCATTTCTGACTCAGCTCCCTGGTTATGGCCTGGGAAAGCAGCAGAGGATCGCTCAAGTTCTCAAGAGCCTACATCCATGTGGGAGACTTGGGAAAATCTCCTTACTTCTAGCTTTGGACTAGCCCAGCTCCAGCCATTGAAGCCATTTGGGAAGTGAATCAGCAGATCGAAGATCTTTCTCTTTCTTCTTCTCTCTGTAAATCTGCCTTTACAATTGAAATTTAAAAAAAAGTCAGTTATGACACCCATATATGACTCCTGACTCCAGCTCCCTGCTAATTCAGATCCTGGGGGCAATGTTTCTCCGAGCTTTCCTCAGGACTGCCACAAGGCATGGCTGCAGGCACCAAGCTAACATGGGAGCCACATCCTCACCTTCACCTCTTGAGGCCCTTTACCTTTATTTAACTTTCCATAGCACAACCAAGATTTCAATGGTTGATGAAGTTTGGCAAGAAAGTTGTTACAGGGCCCAGCGAGGTGGCCTAGCTGCTGAAGTCCTTGCCTTGAATACACCGGGATCCCATATGGGCGCCCCGTTTCCCATCCAGCTCCTTGCTTGTGGCCTGGGAAAGCAGTCGAGAAAGGCCCAAAGCCCTGGGTTCCTGCACCCTTGTGGGAGACATGGAGGAAGTTTCTGGCTCCTGTGCTGGAGTCCGCGTGATGGATGTGGAAGACAGAAAGGTATAAAGAGTATTGTTCCATTGCAGGCAGGGTCGCAAGGAATTTCCCGCTGTATGGCAGGACCCGGCAGATCAACCACCTAAATGCAGCTCCACCTCCCTTTGCTTGGACACCAGACAACCCCGCTGAGAATTCTGCAATCTATTTAGGCATTGTCTACCAACGTGAGCTTGGAAGTTGATGTTGCTGATACCGTTTTTAGCAAAAGGGCCTTTCATTATTGCTGTCTCCCATTGACCATATGCTAATCAAGGGTGTTCTGTCCCTGGGTATATTCTTTCCCTCTTTCTTTGATCTTTAGGTCCTGCCTTCTGTGATGCCTTTCCTCACTTAACTGATTCAAGACTAAGCTGTAGAATGAGGATTGTAGTAGGAATATGTTACTGATTGATATGTGCCGTCTATTGAGAACTTCCTAACCACAGTGCCAGGATGGATAACATCCTGCTCTAGGTGAAATAAACTGCAGAATTATCCTTAGAAACACCCACTTGACCATGACATAAAAGTCTGCGCCAGAGTTCGACTGGTTCTGTATAAATAAAGCGGATAGCTTTATTGCATTGTCCACAATGATCACGAAATCCTAGTGGTCTGTCTCTCTCTCTTTGCACCGCATCCACGCACCCTTCTCGAGTTCTGAACTCAGCTGGAGCTGGACCCCAGCACTCCTGGCTTCGGATCGGCGCAGCACCAGCTGTTGTAACTGCTTCAGGAGTGAATCATCGGATAGAAGATCTTCCTCTTTGCCTCTCCTCCTCTCTGTATATCTGACTTTGCTTCGACTGCTTTCCCAGGCCACAAGCAGGGAGCTGGATGGGAAGTGGAGCTGCCAGGATTAGAACCAGCACCCATGTAGGATCCTGGCATGTCCAAGGCAACGACTTTAGCCATTAGGTCATCGCACCGGGCCCTGTGGATAAACTTTTAGAGAGAGGAGATGGTCTGTGTTTCTTCTCTGAACGCCTAAAACCCATAGGACTCCAGCACTGTTGTACATGGTCCATAAGCATCTGCTGCCGAGCTTGTCTCATCCTCTGCTTGTTCTCCTGGTGATCATCCAGAGTTAGCTCATGGCAGGAAGTGGGTAGATGTTGGTTGGTTGAGCTGAGACCTTTGCTCTCCTCTGAGTCTCTTCTTGGCTCAGCCTGCTGTGCTCAGCTGTGAGTAGAGTCCCACCGTCTCTGATCTGAACTCCTGTTAAGACCCTACTTTGTGGTCTCCCTGCTACCTCTTTACATAGCTTCTCATTCTTCAATCACACACCCTCCATTTGTCCTCTAACAAATGAGTGATTAACTCAGACTTCTTAGCACACCCTGTTAGACCACTTCTGGTTCCTCCCCACCTGTCTGGCCTTGACATCGTACACTTTACTGGCAGGTACAACCCACTCTCTCATTGCTATCTTTTTACATAGGAAATAGTTTTCCTTTATAATCTGTACCAAAATCACCTGCTGCTATGACATGTTCTTGGACCCCTCCTCCTTGGGCTCAGATCCCAACATTTCCCTAGTGACATATCACTTCCAGTGCTCAGATCAAAACATTCTCAATCCAACATGCAGGCAGGAAGCTCTCCTCCACTAGTGGCAGCATCATCCACTCCTCCCAACCAAGGCCCCAGTGATGCTGTCCACATCCCTCACTGCTTAACACAAGACTTGGCACAAAACAGGAACCCTGAAGGGCTTTGTGGAGACTTTGCTAAGAGGTTGCTAAAACTGGCTCCCAGAAAAGCCATCAAAATCCCATTTGCCCTTTGTATCCACCCTCTCTGAAGTATGTGATACCCATTCCATGCAACCTTCTTCTCCATGACTATTTGGAAAGGCCAGCAGTGAGCTCAGAGCATCACAGAACTTGCTCCAAGCAAATCTCAGAACCCAATTGCGAGCCTACTCTGGGTAACCATGACTGCAACCAGAGAAGTAGTTCTAATGACAGCTGCCTCTGCAGCTGGGCTCCAGGCTGCAACCAAGACCAGACAGTGATCAGATGATCTGAACAGCTAAGAAAGCCTGTCAGAGGAGAGGTGCGTCACTCGGTGAGGAATGTATGCATCCTTCCCCTCCCCTCAGCTGACTAGTCCCGGAGGTGGAGCCTCCGGCCTGCCCAGCCCACACACGATTCAGAGAAGGGGCACCAGAACTCTTCTGGAATCTGGACTAGAGAGGAGTGACACTTACTTGGCAGATGATTCCAGTTCTTAAACTTTCCCAGACTAAGGAATCTTCAGAATGCAGATAAGGGAGTAGGTGTTAGGTATAGTGGTTAAACTGCAGATTGGGAAACCCCCATCCCACATCAGGGTCCTGAGTCCTGGGTTCTAGTCCAGGCTTCACTGTTCATATGCACCCTGGGAAGCAACAGGTGGTGGTTCAAGTACTTGGGTCTCTGCCTCCTGCATGGGAGACCTGCTCTTAGACCTGCTCTTCTGTACTCCTGGTTTCCTTGTGCTCAGTCCAGCTGTTGGGCAGTGAGCGAACAGCTAGAAGATCTCTCTCTTTCAAATAAATTAAAAAATTTTAAAGAATGTGATAAGAATAAAACCTAAATTTAAAAAATGCAGATACTCTAGCCCTGCCTCCCAAGATTATAACTAAGTCAGGGTTGCATAGGAACATGTATTTAAAGCAAACGAGGAAAAAAAAAGAGAGGGAGAACCTGTGTGATAGCCTAGTGGTTAAATCCTCACTTTGCATGCACTGGGATCCCCTTTGGGTGCTGGTTCGAGTCCTGACTACTCTACTTCCCATCCAGCTCCCTGCTTGTGGCCTGGGAAAGCAGTAGAAGATGATCCAAAGCCTTGGGACTCAGCCCCTAGGTGAGAGACCTGGAAGAAGCTCCTGGATTAGCTTAGCTCCAGTCATTGTGGCCATATGGGAAGTGAACCAGCTGATGGAAGAGCTTTCTGTCTCACCTTCTCTCTGTAAATCCGCCTTTCCAATAAAAATAAATAAATCTTAAAAAAAAAAATGCCTCCCTAAGGTCTGATCAACTATCTGTTCAAGAAATATTTTCCAAGTTGAATTGGAATGAGTTGTTTACTTATTCTTGCCCCATGATGCTAGGAAGTTGTCCAGGACTCACTGGCTGACATGTACCAGTTACTCAATAAATCTTGACAATGAGCAAAGGGCTGTGTCCCAGCACAACATGAATAACGTGCAGTCTGAGGCCAATGTTGTGGTGCAGTGGGTAAAGTTGTCTCTTGTGATGCCAACATCCTCCATATGGGTGCCAGTTCAAGTTCTAGCTGCTCTACTTCTAGTCCAGCTTCCTGCTAATGTGCCTGGAAAAGCAGCAGAGGATGGCCCAAATCTTTGGGCCTCTTCACCCATGTGAGAGACTCAGAAGAAGTTCCCAACTCCTGGTTTTGGACCAGCCTAGCTCTAGCCATTGCAGCCATTTGGAGAGTGAACTACCAGATGGAAAATCTTTCATTCTGCCTCTCCCACTCTCTGAAATTCAGTCTTTCAAGTAAATAAAATAAATCTCTAAAAATAAAAGTCAAGTGCCCGGTGCAGTAGTCTAGCGGCTAAAGTCCTTGCCTTGTACACGCTAGGATCCCATATGGGTGCTGGTTCTCATCCTGGCAGCTCCGTTCCCATCCAGCTCCCTGCTTGTGGCCTGGGAAAGTAACAAGGATGGCCCAAAGCCTTGGGACCCTGCACCCACCAGGGAGACCTGGAAGAGGCTCCAGGCTCCTGGCTTCTGATCAGTGCAGCTCTGGCCATTGTGGCCACTTGGGGAGTAAATCATCAGACGAAAGATCTTCCTCTCTGCCTCTCCTCCTCTCTACATATCTGACTTTACGATAAAATTAAATAAATCTTAAAAAAAAAAAAAGTCTACCTTGAGGGTAGTTGAATCTCTCTCACCACAGTTTTTCATCCACACATACACATACCCACAGACCTTGGGTTAGGGTTAGGGTTACAGCTGAATAAGTCAGATGTGCAGGGTGCCTTCTGACCAGGCACCCAGGGGAAAAAAAAAAAAAAATTCTGACTCTGGGGTAGGGGCTTGAGGAATCTATCTTTAAGTAGCCAAAACCCAAGGAGCTGGTAACTTGGCTTACAGAAGTGTACGGGGCTCATCCTCCAATCCAATACCCAGGAATGCTTCAGCATTCCAGGGTACCCACCAGGGCCAGGCAAACCAGCTGGGCACAGCCCAGATGGAGGCATTTTCTTCACACTTGACTCACTGAATGTCTTTCGGGTGTGGCCAACTCAAGCCAGTGGTACTCTGTGGCCACATGCTGCAGACTCCAGCTGAGCTGGGGTGGGTGGGGGTCGGGTGTCAGTGGTGATGGGTGCACCATCCCTTCAGAAGGCCAGCACAGGACACGTGCACACCAGGAAATCATACAATGCCCAGTCTCCGGGCAGGTGGCTGGCGGTGTTGCTGGAGAGGCCACCTGGCTTCCCTCTGAAACACAGATCTTTCCAAAACATTTTCATCATCCGCGATGGTGGGCCAGATCTACCCTCATTGCAGGATCCCAGGCCTCCTGGGTCATGATGTCTGAGGGTATTTAGGAGGCAGCAGCTCAGGGACACAGCCCCAGCCTGCTGATGGTTAATCCTGTGCCCCTGGGCAAGCCCCTCTCCTGGACATTTCTCTTTGTAAGGGAAGAAGAGTGACTACACAGGGTTATCTCACCTTGGCTATGAGTCACAATCATACAGGTAATGTTGAGGGTAGGGAAGGGAGCGACAAAGATCACGAGACAAAACATTGCTTGGCTTCATCCCAAAGTTCCACAAGGCTTCGACGCTGCCCGCCTCTCCCCCCCACCCCTCAAAGCCTACCGAGGTCCTGACCTCCAGAGCCCCTCCCGCACCGCCCCAGCCTCAGCCCCAGACACTCCAGCAGAAGCACAACAACCTCGTCTCCGGCTACAAGCTACCCACTCTCCCTGGTCCCTGCCCCCTTCCAAAGAGCTCTGGAGCCCAAAGCACTGGACAGAGCATTTTATTACCCACCAGTCTGCCCTTGCCTCCCAGCACCAACGCCTGCACAGCCTGGACCCTGTGTTCAACCCAGGCGTTCCTGACACCCAGCCGGTCTCCACCCTCCTCCACGCCACCAGCCCTTTGAGACAGCACAGGTCTGGAGGCGAGTCGCACCTCAACCGGGGGTAGGAAAGGGAGACTGGGGAACAGGCAGAAGCTGGGGAAAGAGGAGCCAGTGGAGATCCGTGGTCCAGACTTCCGGAGCCGCTGCTCCAGGACAGAGGGAAAGAGGGCGGGGCCGAGCCGTGGGCGGAGCCGAGCCCGGTGGCAGGGCCCAACCCGGGCCGGGCTGAGTCGGGGGCCGAGGTTGCCAAACGATATTTCAGGCAGGAGGTTCGTCTCCAGGAGGCGCAGGGAAGCCACTCAGGTCTCGGCCAATGATCTCACTCACTGAAAAGGAGGCGCAGGTGAGAGATCTGGCTAGGGAGTGGCTCCATCCTTTTCCAGAGACCCCCCCAATCCATTGCTGACAGGCCTCAGTTTACAAAGCCCCCCGCCCCCGCCAGCTTCACTTTGCCACCTGCTCTCCTATTCGAATCCTGCCCTCATTCCATTCCTGTGAGCTCCCACGCCCCTGGCCCAGCCCACTCCTGCTGGCTTGGCCTCCAAGGTCAAGGTAATCTGTGTCTTTCACAGGTGGGTGGGGCCAGAGAGAGAAAGGAGAGGCAGAGCCGGAAGGCCCCAACTCTCAAGAGCTCAGCGACCAAGTTTAGGGGAAGGCTGGAACAAGGGAAAGAACACTCGAGTGGGACCTCAGCACGACACCACCCTTCTGGGAAACTGTGCGCCCGAGCCTGCAGCTTGAGAGAGCTGACTGGGATGACCTTAGGCTGTGGAATAGAGGGCAGAGGCAAGAAAAAGGTGCCCTTTGGAATAAAGGTCTCACGTGGCTACACACACTGAGCTCTTGCTTCCTGGGACAGGAAGGATTGTGCCTGTGGCTGCGGAATCTCTGGGCAGCCAAGCTCCAGCCCTCAGCAAACATGCAGAGCCACCTCTCACATGCACACACACACATGCGTGCTATCCCCAGGCCCACACCCACCTTCCTCCAGCGTGATGCCCTGGACAGGGGCACTGTCTCGGAAGCCGCTGCTGTAGCCACCCCTGGATTTGTCCTGCTCCGGAGCCCCCTCCCCAGGCCCATAGCCTGGCCCTACCTCATCGTACCCCTCAGCAGGTGGGGGATGGACACCACTTTGAGGAGGGAAGGGGCCTTCAAGTGGTGGGGAGGAAGGTAGTGGAGGTCGAAAAGGGGCTACAGAAGGGAATGGAAGACCCAGGGAGAAAGAGGAGCCGCGCCCTCCATACGGGTCACTGGGGAAGGGACGGGGAAGGAAGGAGACTGTTGGGGGACGGGCACAGCCTGTGGTACCCGCAGTCTCAGGGAACATCCGCAGACCTGGTCTGTAGGATGGTGGGGGCCCCGTCTGGGGATACAGAGGGGGCGTGCCATAGCCAAAGCCTTCCGACACGTAAGGAGTTTCATAGGCAGGGTCTTCGTGGGAATAGGAGGGGTAGGGGGGCCTGGGAGGTGAGAAGTCCATGTCAGTGCCAAAGGGGGGGCCCGGTGCAGAAGGGAATCCTCGGAGAGACGCATCTGGCAGGGGCTCCTCCTTGAAGATCACTGTGAGCAGGGAGGCAGGACACACAGTGAGAGGTCTGGCCATCTTTGCAAGTCACACCTTCCAACCACCTATGCACACCTATGCAGCTCCTTTGCTAGCCTCCCACCCCCACCAAGGTTTCATGCATCCCACTTGCTCTTGCTCAGCTCTCCACAATGCCTGCCAGTCCGCCACATGGGCTGTGCCAGAATGTACCGGGCAGGAACTTGAAGCTCTGTGTAGGGCTGCGCTTCCTTCTCCCATTGGAGACGTAGAAGTAGACCTGGACTGGCCGGGACACCCGCTTGTTGCTGTACTCTGGGACGGTCAGGGTCAAGGTCAGCTGTGGAAGAGCAGAGGGTAAGGCTCTTCCCAGCTTTCCTCCTCTCTTCTCCCATTTGCTAAGGAGCCAAGTTCATTTCTTAGCAATGAACCTGCATCCACAGTGGCCACTGTAGAAAAGGAAGTAGATCTGGGGTGCACTCTGATGGGCAAGGGGTCCCAGCTGAGACTTCTCTGCATCTCCCCGTCCCCCTTCCCAGGACATCCACCCAAGTGGCCCTGGTACCTCATTGCTCTGCAGCCGGTTCACGGTGGCCTCCTCCTCCCATTGCAGCTTTCCATCTGTGGGTAGGGGTCAGAGGGCTCCAGCCCAACTCCAAGGCCCCTGCCCTCTGTCCCAGTCCTTCTCACTCCCGCCAAACCCTGGGCCAAATTCAGAAGGTCCCCTGAAGGTCTGCTATGCAGAGACGCCTGTGGCAAGTTCACTTGATAGAATGGAAAAGGCAGAGTTTAACCTGCTTCCCAAGCCGCAGGAAAACAAGCCGAGATGGAGGGAAATTGGCAGGGCCAGCCCAGGAACCAGGGGCAGTCAGTGACTTAGAAGCAGCTCTGAAACCCTTCCACCCAATGCCGAACATCCCTTTCCGTGCAACCCCATGGGTAGGATGGTGGGGGTCATGGTGGGAAAAGGTCGCAGCATGGAGGGAAGGCATGTGGCTCCTGTGACTCATCACCCTCTGGAGATGCTCTGCTGTGGCCCGGGCTGCTAACTGTGGGACCAGGAGCTGGGTCTTTCTGGGAGCAAGGCTAGAGAAGGACAGAAGCCTCTCTGGCTAGTGGCTTTGCCTGGATAGCCGGCCCCCACTCCCTTTCTCCGCCTGCAAAATTCCATCTTGGAATATCTTGTGAGTTCTTGTAGCTATAATGCAAGGGGCCTTGGGGGAACTTTAAGGGTAGAAGCCACCTTTGTCCCCTCTCCTTAAATACCCTACCAACACAGGGGTTAAAATAACTCAAAGCTGACTGCTCTCTGATAAACACAATGGGCATTTCTCACACCTGCTGAGCAGGCCCCATGTTTCAGCTTGCTGTCATGTGTCACCCCATTGGAAGGGTCACCAAGAAAGAGACAGGGGCTCAGTTGGCTGGACTAGTGACAGCAGTGCCACAGGTCTTTCCTGGGCTGGTCCCAAGGCATTGCGACCTTCCGTCCCTCCCTGGCAGGCACTCACCTGGGCCCCTCTCAATGAACACCACCTTGGAGTCTGGCAGGAAGTTGGAGCCAGTCAGTACGAGCTCCTCACCTCCTCTCACGGAGCAGGCACTAGGACTGTAGGCCTCCACCTGGGGCAGTTCCTGGGCTGAGCGCTGGGCTGCAGGGCCATATAGAGAAGGCCTGGCTGGGGACTGGGTGTGGAGGGAGCCTCTCTCCCTGCCCTTGTGAGACAACTGCCACAGGCCCCTGGGGTAACCCTCTTCAGCAGTGGACATAGAGGTCAATCAACAGGATCCCTGGAGTCGTATGGGGCATAGAGGGGTACAATGCAGCAGGACATGGAGTTTCCCCAGCAAGTGCACAGGGGCCACCCCAGGGGTTGGTAGGGTACAGGGTCAAAGTCAGAGTCTGACAGACACAGATACCACTAGAACAGCAGACCCTGCACTCCCCCAACCACAGTATAACAAAGGACTGAGTCCCCTGTGGGCTACTGGGACCAACAGGGCACAGGACACCACGCGAAGGAGACAGGCAGACAAGCCAGACACACACACAAAGCAGGCCACAAGAGACAGAGGGGTGATGTGGGGTCTTTTTGCTCACAGCACTCGATGGGCACTGATGCTGCCTGCACGGAGACCACTTTCCCGCCGCCCTGAGGCACGTGTACCCGGAACACCAGCCGTACTCGGGTGTTTTTGCGCCCGATGTCTGTCTCACCCTTCCGTAACTCAATGTCTGAATTCCGCAGCTTCAAGATCCCAGCACAGTCGATGCTAAAGGCAAAGGCAGACGGCAAACCCTCCCAGCTTGGCCCAGAGGGGAGCATATCCACCTAGAACAAAACTCCCGCTCTCCCTCCCAGATCCCGGCTCCTGGGGATGACATCTGACCAACTCCAGTGGGAAGAGGAAGTCGTGTGTCCAGTGTGGGCTCAGTGGGGCAGCCTGAGGATGAGAGGAGCTGAGTGGGTGGTACTCACTTGGCTGCCATATTGTTCTCGGGGAGCAGCGTCATCTCCAGCACCTTGGTACCACTGACGACAGCCTCATAGCTGGCTGTGGCCACCATCTTGCCCGTGATGCGGTGCACCTGATAGAAGGCATGAGGCCGCAGGTTCCTTTCATCTGCTGTGCCAATGAACATCTGTAGTGTCAGGGGCTTCTCGCTGTAGCCTAGGAGCTGGCAGATGGAGGGAAAGGGGCCACTGAGTTGAAATCCCTACCAATTTCCCCTTTATCCTTTCCTGGATTTTCAGTCCACCCATGGAGGAGAGGAAGGGGGATGGTGAAAGATAAAGGACATCCTGGGAGGGATTCTCTGGGGGAATCAGGCACCAGTCCACCAGTCGTGGAGAACATGTGGCCTGGAGCTCACTGTTGTTCTTGGAATAAGGCCCAAACTGGGCTGGGCAGAGGGGAGAGAAGCTTCCAAGAGACAGGCCCAACTCAATACAGAGAAAGCCTGACTCCCAGTGACCTCTGGCTTCAGCCTGACCCCTCCCCCACAACTGGCAGGCCATCATTTCCCAGAGCCCACAGGAGGCTGCAGTCTCAGGGGATGAGTCGAGTGGGGGTGGAAAGCACAGAGGAGCAGCAAGTATATCCGGGTGCTGGAAGGGCACCCTCCTCCCCCAGGCTGTCTGCCTGCAAGGGTCAACGCTGAAAGGGAGTGTGGGAAAGGGCAGTGCCATGGGGCTACTCAGCTACAGTAGCCCCACAGGGAGCTGGGATGGGGAAATGGATATCAGGCTGGCTCCTGGTCCTGGCCCCTTACCTTGACCACAGGGTGGCCACCTGGGGCTGCTTTGACAGCTCCACGACTGCCCTCTGTTTCATAATGGGCCCGGTGGTGGGCTCTGGGCTGCACCTCGATCCTCAGCTCCAGCTGCTCATATTGGCTGGGTAGGGGCCAGTCCAGAGGGGGCAGTGCAGAGGTCCTAGGGGAGGGGAGAAAAGAACACTGACCCCATCCCAGCCTCAGACCCCAGGTGGCAGGGACTGCGTGACTGCACTCTGGGAGGAAGCAGAGGGTGTGTGTGAAAGAGGAAAGAAATGCTAGCACCAAGAGCAATGGCAGGTGGGGGCAGAGTCCCTTGACATGAGCTATGGGAGAGGACGGCAGGCCTGGGGCTCCCTTTTGTCTCAGCCCTGAGCACAGGCCAGGATGGAGGGAGCTTTTGCCTGGGTGCAAAGGAACCCCAAGCCCCTCCTAACCCCTAGACACTGAGGAGAACTATAAACAAGTATCATTTTAGCCCATAAAGGGTTTCAGGCATGAACCCCTTTGTTCTACAGATACTAGGCCAGCAGCCACAGGTCCAACTGAGGATGGCCCATTCGGCTCCCAGGCACTAGTGGAAGCTGAACATTTCCAGGGAGCTGAGGGGTTTCTAATGGGGTGGCTCTGTGTTATGTTCACGGGTACCCTAAGCCAGCGGATCTCTCCTGGTAGTGTTCCCCTTGGTGATCTGTGACAGCCTGGGGACATCTTTGGCTGTCACAATGATGGGGAGTGTTGTATCTCATGGCAGAGGCTGGGGGGAGGGCAGGTGCTGCTAAATCATCCTTCAATGCCCATATCTGCCCAGGGAAGCCCAGGGCACCAGTGTTACACAGCTTCTTCCCCTACTCATGTCTCTCTGGATAGAGTCTGACATCTCAAGATTCAAGGGTGGAAGAACTGCCAAGTTTTAGGACCAATTCTTGGACCTACAAGATATATGCTAGTTTATTCAAATCAGCAGTTCCTCTTTCTTAAACTCCCTTACTAGTAGAGGCTGTAGAGTTTAAGAAAGAGGAACTTCTTGTAACAGAGCAGGACCTATGAAAAGACTGGAGCAGAAGGTAGACACACACAGCCCACATGCCCCCAAGCAGCCATGGGCCAGCCCACGGCTGGGAGGGGGCACCCTAGAGAGACCTCCTTGCCTGACCAGGTCCCATAAAACAGAATGGGATAGGGTAGATTTTCTCTAATTGGTTTCTATGGAGCTATGATGTCCCTTAGCAAGAATGGGTGCATTTATTCTCATTTAAAACGTGGGTGGAAAGGCTTACTATCTTTGGAAATTTTTAGATCTTTCTTCAGACCCATCTCTTGTTCCTCTCCTTGTTCCCCTGTAGAATGATTGGAGAGAGCCGGCGGTGGCAGGTGCACAGTCCTCACCTGAAG
The DNA here is from genome assembly GCF_017591425.1 of Ochotona curzoniae. Classification (NCBI taxonomy): domain Eukaryota; kingdom Metazoa; phylum Chordata; class Mammalia; order Lagomorpha; family Ochotonidae; genus Ochotona; species Ochotona curzoniae. Next base: position 38,977,413 of record NW_024467122.1, read on the forward strand.
ATGGGGCTGTGTCCCCCAATTCGGGCCTTGGACCATGCCAGTGGGGAGGGCACCGCCAAGTAGTCCATGCCAGCTACCTCCTTCCGGGAACCCCCAGGGGTAGCCACGGCCTCCTCTGCTCCAGATGGCAGCTTCCCGTTGCACGCAGCTGACTCCTCAGGCCGAGGCAGAGCCACCGCCTGCTCGCTGGAAGTCCGCCTTGTCTTCTGCGGAATGCTCTCAGCTGGCGGGGCCCCCATGTAGTCAAAGGGACCAGGGGAGCCAGGGTCTCGGGCCACAGGCAAAGGGGGTGGCGGAGCTGGCTCAGGGCCCTCCTCCCCCAAGCTGCCCCGGCGGGACAGAGCCGGGGATGCTGAAGATGGGGTGCCAGAGCTGGAATAGCGCCGCTTGCCACAGGGGGAGGCAGGCCGTGGTGAGGTTGGGGTGGGCCCCGGAGCGCTGAGCAGTAGCCAGCTGTCCTCCGGCCCGCGACCTCCAGGGCTGGGGCCATACAGGCTCCAGGGATCCTCGGGGGTCCAGGGCCTAGGGGAGGCCCGAGGTGAAGGCAGCGGAGAGCCCAGGCCGAAGCGTGAGGCCGCCTCGTTAAGCTCAGACTCCACTTCGTCGCAGGCCGCGTAAAGGGCCGCCTCATCAGAGGCGTCGGAGAAGAAACTCCACGACGACAAGCTGCTGCTGCCGGGACTCGGGCTGAAGAAGGCACCGCTGCCCTGGGCCCCAGCCTCTCGGTAGCCCCCAAAGCCGTCGGGGGGCGGGTAATCCCTGGGGGAGCCGTCTCCCCAGGCGTCGGGGTTGTCCTCCAACGGGGCCGGCGGGTCGGGCGTGGGGGAGATGGAGGTGATGCGGATGCTTGGACACTCCAGCACTCGGCCGCCCCCCGCACCCCCGGCCCCCGAGCCCGGCCCCCCGAGCCTCACCGACCTAGCGGGCTGGCTCTCCCAGGTGCCAGGTGACGGGGCCGGGCGCGGCGGAGGGGAGTGCATGCCGGGCCGAGGGGGCGGAGGCCGAGGGATGCCAATAGGGGCAGCGCCGTAGGGAGGCGGCTCCCCCAGGGCCAAACGACAGCATGGCGAGGCATCCTCTGGGTCAGGTTCTGTCAAATTGGGGATGCGGGGGTGGGGGGAGAGCGCGAGAGATACGCTGGTTAGACGTCTTCAGAGTGCTTGGGGATGCAAGTTCTGCTGTGACGCCCTCTCACCCCCTGCAAGCAACGGGTCTTAGAGCCAAAAGTGAAAGGGCGGATGCAGGAGCTCCGGTCCCTGGCCCATCCGCAACGCCTTGCACTCGTGGCCGGTGGCCTCAGCTCCCGGTACAGGCCCCGCGTCGGTCTTTAGGTGAGGGAGGTGGGTTGGAGAGGGAGCCGCCGCTAGGCCTTAGAGGCGTGTTTAGCAAGGCGCTGGGCTGGGCTGGGGGCGACTCACACATGAACCCAATTAGCAGCGGTTCCCAAACCCCCAAACGGGGCTGGCAGGAGCCCCAGTTGCCATCGCAACCGTGACCAAGGGAGGGGGGCCGCCAGCGCTGCGGTGACGCGGGAAGGTGGCTCCTCCTTCGCTTCCCCCACCCTACCCCCCAGTCTGGGGCCAAGGGGGCTGGTGCGTGCCGGGCCCAGCCGGAGAGGAAGGGGGGTGAAAGTGGGCAGCGCGGATTCCGTGCGAACGGCGGCCGCCGCCCCCGGCTCGGTCCCCGCCATCTGCCTCTCATTGCGGCCAGACGGCGAGGGGGAGGGGCGCCCCGGCGCGGCCCGCGAGTGCCCCGGACCCCCGGCGTCCGGTCGGCCGGGCCCGCACGGGACAAGTTTCACAGCCCGACCTCCCCTTCCCTCGCACAGCTCCGGGCTCTTGGAGCCTCCGTGCCCGCCCGCTTCCCCATCGCAGTGACAGTCGGCCTGGCCGGGAGGCGGCGCGCGGCCAACAGCACCCCCACCCCCACCCCAGCCACGACCTAAAAAGGAGAAAGTGGAGCCCGGGCCCCCAGCCTCACTTGCGCAGACCAGTGAGCTCCCCCCAGACTCCCCTCAACCTCTGCCTCTCTCATCCCCCAGCCAGGGCTCAGTGTCCCCAGCTTCCCCAGACTTGGGTCCCCCACCCTCCTCTCATTGACCCCAAGACCCCCGAGCCCCCCAGCCCCGCACTAACCTTCCCCCGACCCCCCCGCGCTCAGCGGGGGGGCCTCCTTCTCCTCCCCGAACACCAGCTTAAATTCCAGCTCCTCATCCTCGCAGCTCGCCGCCCCCATGGATCCGACCAGAGCCCCCGGGTCCCGGCCTGGGTGGGAGGGGGGAACTCAGGAAGCTGCTGTCTCTTCACCCGAGTGGCTCCCTCCCTCCCTTGTTCTGAGACGCCCCCTCCTCCGCCGCTGTCGCCTCCCTCCGGACGCCCCCTCGTTATTATAGAAACTTTTCCAAACTTTTTTCCCCAAACTCTTCAAAGCGGGGCCCCCCCACCAGCCTGTCCCTGATTGGCTGCCCAAGATGCTTCAGCCCCTCCTCCAGGGATGAGATGGGAAAACCACGCGCCCCTCCGTCCTTCCCCACCCTCCCTCCTCCTTCGCTCTCCAGTCCCTCCCCCTAAAAAAAAAAAAACCTGAATTGAAAAACAGTCCCTCCAGCGTGATAGGACCGTAATGTTGCCTATTGGCCCTGAATCCTGACAATCACTGTCCACGGGGATCCCAATCCCTCCTCCTCAGCGTGGGTTCCGAACTCCGGGTCCGAGCGCCTTAAAGGGGCCACATTCTGAGTCCCAAACGTGGATGGTCCAAGAAGACTTTTCAGTTCCTAAGACTTTTGTAGTCATCATCTAGCACCGAGGAACCACGTCTCCTCCCCTTTTCCTCCAAGCCTGAGGTCAGGTGGGCTCTAGACTGCAGAGTGGCTCCAAGATGCTCTGAAAAGAAGGCATTCCTTCCTAGTCCCTAACCTGGGCGACCTTCTGGAAAACCTTTGTTCTGCTGAATCAACACCTGTCCTGCCCCAGTTCCCCCATCCTTCCTCCTCCTCCTCGTCCAAAGGTGAATTAGATTTAGCTGGCCTAGATCTTGCTCAGAGTAATCAGAACCTAGAAGGAACTGTCCGTAGCTTCCCACCGCCCCTCGCCCGGCCCAGCCCCTGATGGGCATATATCATGACCAGGCTTTGCCACTGCCTGTCGCAGCCACCCAGAGGGCCACGGGAAGTCAGCTCCCTCCTCCCCGGAAAGAATCAGGTTCGGGGGTATCTGGCTCCCACTCTCAAGAAAATCCTGGCCAGGTTCACCAGGCGTTCAATAACCCAGCGACCCGGCGGGTGTAAGAGCTGGACACCTGTCACCTGGGCAGTGGGATGCGGGAAGACCCGGACTGGAGCTTCCAGGAAGGACAGGCATGGAGGGGCCCAGGTTGTGTTAGACTGGAGCTTTGAGATTCCGAAGGAAACTGCTTGGGGAGGGGGGCGGTTGCAAGTACCACCCCCAAACACACACAAGTAGGCTTCAAGGTCCTCTGAGAGGTCGCAGTGATTTCCAATCTCTAAAATCCTCGTGGTCGAGCCCCCACTGGGGTCAAGCCCAGCACTCGGAGGGTTAAACGACGTCCCTCAGGTCAGACGTTTACAAACACTCGGGAGCCGGGCGGGGACCGCGCCCATTACTCTAATGAGAAACAGGCTCCGAAGGGCCGGGGGACCGGAGGAGGGAGGGCTGGCCCGGCGGGCCCGAGCTGCGCCGCGGCGGAGGCGGCCGTCTTCTGTCCCCTCCCCTGCGTCCTCCCTCGGGCCCGCTCAGGAGACCCCTCCAGCCCCCGGGGACCCCGATGACGCGCGGAGCTGCCCCGGCTCCGAGCCCAGGACCGCGACGCGGGGTGGGCGGGACAAGAGGCCAGGCCGGCGGCGGGCAGAGGAGAATGTTCTGAGGGGGAGCCGGAGAGGCGGCCTGGTTTAGATTTTTTTTTTTCTCTTTTTTTAACCCCACTCCTCTTCCCACCTCTTTGGTTGGTCTCCTCTGGTTACATTTCCCTTCCAGTTTCATCTCGGAAATAAAGGAAGGAGGGACTCCCGGGGAGCTAGGCGCGAGGCACACCTCGAGGCCGCGGGGGAGGGTGGCCCGACGACGGCGGCCGGGGGCTGGGGACCCCGAAACCCGGCCCGGCGCCCCCGCGCGCCGTCCATGCCCGGCCCCTCCCGGCGCAGCACGAGCAGACGCGCACATTCTTTGCAAATGTCATATTTCCTTTGATCCTGGGCACTGTTTCTCCATGTGTCTGGCCCCCGCTCCTGCCCAGCCAGCCGCCTCCCCCTCACCTCCCTTTGTTTTCCAGGAGAACCCTCCCCTCCTCCCAGCATCTGGAAGGCCCCGAGGGCTGGCGTGAGCCCTCCCTCTTCCCCTACCCCCAACTCCCCGTGACTCTGGACTCGCTTCTCGGTGACTCAATTTCCCCTCTGCGGGTATGCCTGTGGGGGTGGGTGGGGGTGGCGGTGGGGGGAGCCGGGGGATTGAGTTGCTTCAGCGGCAAGGAGAGAGCCAGAGAGTGGCGTGTGGATTGCCAAGCTTCTCCCGCGGCGGGGAGGGTATCCCTGGGACCCCGATCCCCCTCTCATTCTCCACACCTCCCCCCCCCCACACACACACACCCGCCCGCCCCAGAGGGGGATGGAACATATGACTTTGGGAAAAGTCCTGCCTGCCAGGCGGCGTCGGAGAGCGCGAGGCGCGCGGCGCAGCAGGCTGACGGGGACCCCGCGCGTCTGCCCCCTGGCGCCCGCGGAGGCTCCGCCACTCTTCCTCCGCGTTCGCGCGAGTTCTCGCGCTGCCGGGCCGTGGGCTGAGCTCGGCTGCCCCCTGGCGTGTACACCCCGGCACAGCGCGGCTGGCTCACCTTGGCGGGGCCCGAGAGGGAGTGCAGCGGAGCTGAGACACAAGTGTGAGTCAACGGCCTTGGAGACATCTGTTATTTTTCAGACTACACAAGATGCAAACTGTTATAGACGTCTCAAACCACACAGATGTGTAGTGAGTCCTGGTTGATAGTTCACCATTTTGTGCGCATTTGCTGTCACAGATGTACAAGCATTTTCCTGGGCTTGCTTCTTTCCCTCGCCACACGTAAGAAAAACAGTGATCCGTGGCATGGAAGCACTCAAGTTTCCTGTCGATAAAGTGGCGTTCTTGTACTATCAGTAACGGTTCTGAAACCCAGGACCCCGGAGTCGGGTCCATATTCAGGGTTTAATTCATTATGCTCACATTTTATACTGTGGGATTCTGTCTCGGATTTTCCCCAACAAAGGCAAAGCCTGGAGCCGAGAATGAGATGCAGGTGGTTGGCAGGTGGAAAGCGATTGATTGTCAGAGGATGAGGGGGCCAACATAGTGAGTGACCCCACAAGACTGCAAAAAAAGAAAAAAAGACTGCAGCAAAGAAGCCTATGAACACAAGACAAAAAGGGAAAAAATAAACAGGTTGTTTGTTCATCATTGAAGCTTAGCAGCAGGCCCAGCACAGTAGCCTAGTGGCTAAAGTCCTTGCCTTGAACTGGATCCCATATGGGCACCAGTTCTAATCCCAGAAGCCCTGCTTCCCATCCAGCTCCCTGCTTGTGGCCTAGTAATGCAGTCGAGGATGGCCCAAAACCTTGGGATCCTAGACCCGCGTGAAAGACCCAGAAGAGGCTCCTGGCTTCTGATCAGTGCAGCTCTGGCCATTGTGGTCACTTGGGGAGTGAATCAACAGACAGAAGATCTTCCTCTCTGTCTCTCCTCTCTGTATATCTGACTTTACAATAAAAATAAATAACTCTAAAAAAAAAAAAACCCAAAGAAATTCCCATGGTCCTTTGCAGGAGACTTCATTTCCTATGCACCCCTCTGTCCCTCTGTCCCTCTCTTCCTGTTTGTTTCCAAACTTCTGGCAGCAGCACATGTGCTCTGTCTCTGTTTCTCAAATCCTGCTTGCTCAAGATAAAACAGAAGCTCTTCTGGCAAAGGCAGCAAAGCCGTCTTAACTGTGAAACACCACCAGCTACATGAGTCCTCATCCTGTTTACGAACCCTGACAGATGGTGTGCTCACACAGAACACTCTCGGGTTCTGGCTCAGTTATAGATCCAAGGGAGTGTGACTCATGTGCACTGTCGGCACATTATCTCAATTCTATACCTTGACCCTAAAAAAAAAAATCTGTTTATTGGAAAAGAAGAGTTACAGAGAAAAAAAAGAGAGAAACCCAGTGAGAGAGAGATCTTCTATCCTCTTGTTCACTTCCCAAGTGGCCACAAAGGCTGGTGCTGGCCCAGGCCAAAGCCAGGAGGCAGAGGCATCATCCGTGTCTCCCACATGGCTGCAGGAGCCCAAGCACTTGGGCTACCTTCTGCTGCTTTCCCAGGCACATTGGCAGGAAGCTGGATCAGAAGTGCAACACTCAAACTGTCATCCATTTGGGATACCATGCTGCAGACAGAGGCTTAATGTGCTGGACCATAGTACCAGTCCCTGTAGTTGACTTTCACATTGCTCCAGGCTTTGTATTAGGGTTCTCAGAGAAGCACCAACATGATGTATACAGAGACAAAGATGTGCTCTAAGGAATTGGCTCTCATGATTATGAATACACAGAAATATAGAATCTGCAGTGCAAGACTGTAGACTCAACACTCAAGAAAGCCAATAGCACAGATAAAGCCCAAAGATTGGGGAGTAGGTAGAGAAAGATCCTTTTTTGCTCCATTATGGCCTCCAACAAATTGTATGAGACTCTCTGCTATACTTAAAGTTGGCCAACCTAGTTGTTTGTTTCCTTCATGTTCAAAGCTCTTCAAGTTTACATGTGACATGAACTTCCGCAAGGGTTTCCCACATGCCAGGGGCTTGCTCACCACACCCTCCTTGCCAGCTCTGATGCAAACACAGCCCAGACAGGTAGGCAAGTTAGCCCACCTGCCCAGATGCAATCCTCAACCAATGAATACAGACACTGACAGAGAGAGGAGTGTTTCAGGCTCCCATTTTTTCGTGTGGCTAGTTCTCAAAGACATTCCCGAAATTGGAGCTTCTACTGGGCTGAAACTTCCATCAGCTACAATCTCATGAAACACCGTTTCCTCCTTCCGTATTAACTCTGTTTCCCTCCACTCCTGCTTTCTGAAGTTCCCTTCCCCAAACATACCTGTGTGCAAATCCACTGTCGGGTGACTTCTCTGGAAAACCTGGATTGCTATGCTTTCTCAGTAGTTGCTGATAGATGGCCCTCTCCTCCCCTGGCTAGCCTGGGTCTGCCATTGCTGCTTCAATTTCTCTCACTAGTTTCTCTTCTACAACCTGAGCTTGAAGTCAAGGCAAGGTTTTCTGTCCTCCAACTCCTTCCCTTCTCCAGCCATAGGCCTTCCTGGTTAATTCTACTCATTCCCTGCAACTTGATTCTTACCCTTCTCCTTGTTCTGGTCTCACACTTTCTCCTTGGAGGGCGGGTGGGAAATTCCCTCCAGGCTTCCACACACGTCTCTCACTCAAATACAAACAGTCTCCAACAAGTTCATGAAAGATATTAAAGTATAAGTTTATTTTGAGGTAGACATTTTGGAACTGCATGCATAGTTTTCTCAAAACACACATTTTCCCAGGACTTTTTGAGATTCCCCGGTTCCTAAGCTATTTCCATACCATTCTGTATCACAATTTATGGCATTGCCATTCTCTCAGTGTCCCAGAATAGAAACTGTTCATGCTTCCTCTCTCTCATCTCCAGATCCTTCTATTAATATTTTGGAAATGTCTCTGCGCTGGCTTTCTTCCTCTCCAGCCTCACTGGCATGAACTCTGGAGCCCCATCATCCTCCAAGGAGTTACACTGACATCGTGCGCTCTGGTCTTCCCCTCCTTCACTTCTCCCATTAGGTCTCTTCAGCATTAGCTCTTTTCACTTTGCTGCCACAAGCCGAAGCACCAGACACAGCAAGCCACACAGGAGGTTTTATTCCATCAGGGAAGATGGAATGGAGGCAGAGAGAGACTGGGAATGGAGGCAGAGAGGGAGAGAGAGAGAGAGAGAGAGAGAGAGAGAAGAGAGCGAGGTCTCCTGCCAAAGTAGCAGGAGGGGACTGCAAGAGAAGAGAGAGGGGGAGAGCAAGAGGAAGGTGGCCCCCACACACCAGGAGTGTGCCTTTATGGCTGGGGTGGGTATCACGGAGCTGTAAGGGATTGGTGGGTAGGGCTGTGGGCAGGTCATGAAGAATTAACAGATAGGGCTCTTGGAAGCACAGATTGGTAGGTGCTGGCGGTGGGTGAGAACTAGGGGGAGAGGCCGTGAGGGATTGGTGGATAAGGCCATCAGGTATGGCACCAAGAGGTACAGTGGATTGGTGGGAATGAGGTTACAAAGTAATTCAGACTGATGGAGAAAAAGGTTGCTAGATTCAAAGGATTGGCAGACAACAAAATTTATTTTTGCCTTTTTTTTTCAAGATTTATTTTGGGGGGAAGTCAGATTTACAGAGAATAAAAGATACAGACAGAAAGATCTTCCATCCACTGGTTTACTCCCAAGTGGCCACAAGGGACAAAGCTAAGTCAATCCAAAGCCAGGAGCCAGGAGCTTCTTCTGAGTCTCCCACATAGGTACAAGGTCCCAAGACTTTGGGCCGTCCTTGACTACTTTCCTAGGCCACAAGCAGGGAGCTGGATGGGAAGTGGAACAGCCGGGACACGAACTGGTGCCCAAATGGGATCCAGGAGCATGTAAGGCAAGGATTTAGCCACTAGGCTACTGTGCCGAGCCCAGACAACAAAATTTGAATCTAGGGCCAGGTGCGGTGGCCTAGTGGCTAAAATCCTCACCTTGAATGCGCCAGATCCCATTTGGATGCTGGTTCTAATCCCAGCAGCTCCACTTTCCATCCAGCTCTCTGCTTGTGGCCTGAGAAAGCAGTGGAGGACGGCCCAATGCCTTGGGACCCTGCAGCCACATGGGAAAGCTGGGGGAAGTTCCTGGCTCCTGGCTTCAGATCACCGCAGCACCAGCTGTTGTGGCCGTTGTGGTCACTTGGAGAGTGAATCAACAGGTGGAAGATCTTCTCTGTCTCTCCTCCTCTCTGCACATCTGACTTTTCAATTTAAAAAATAAAATAAAATCTAATTAATCATTCCTTTAAAAATTGTTTGAATCTAGAGGATGTGCAAATCTTAAGGGAACCAAGACCTAGAGGAAGAAAATCCTTAAAATGGTGCCGAGTCAAATTGGCAGGGGTCTTTGGGTCTATCATTTATTTGAGTTACACCTCACAACCCCATCTTTATCCATGCCACAAGCACCACTGGCTCAGTCTTCCCAAATCAACCGGCCCTACACTATTTTTTTTTAAAAGATTTATTTATTTTTTACTTGGAAGTCAGAATTAGAGAGATAGAGAGAGATCTTCCATCTGCTGGTTCACTCCCTAGGGAGTCACAAGGCCAGAGCCAGATATGGGTCCAGAACCAGGAGCCAAGAGCCTCTTCCAGGTCTTTCCCATGGGCACAGGGTTCCAAGGCTTTGGGCAGTCCTCCACTGCTTTCCCAGGCCATAAACAGAGAGCTGGATGGGAAGTGTAACAGCCGGGACTTGAACCAGTGCCCATTTGGGATTTTGGTGCCACAAAATTTCTGTGCCCTTGCTTCTCTTTCTGTTCTCTCCCTTCCCCCCTCTCCCTCCAACCATCCTAACCACAAAGAAAAGAGGCAGGCTCCTTCTGGTGCCAAGCAGACAGAGACGTGAAGGTGCCTAGATTAGACGCCCCTCTGTAGTCACCCAGCTCGTTCAGGAAGATCTGAGGGGTGAGTCATTAAAGGGGTCTCCCAACCCCCCACCACTCCATGAAGGGTGGGAAGAGTAGGGCTGGGAATTGATCTGGAGAAGGAAGGGCAGCTATTTCACACTGAGTCCTTCAGTTTGTTTTCTCTGCCCACACATTTGTGAACTAGAAGTGTTCAAAATCGCACTTGTCACTTACTAAGCATGCAACTTGCATCAGGACCAGAGCATTTTCTTTCTTTTTTTTTTTTTTTCAGGGCTTTATTCTACTTTTATTTGAAAAGCATAATTACAGAGAGAAAGATCTTCCACCTGCTGGTTCATTCTCCAAATGATTGCAACAGCTGGAGCTTGGTTAATCCGAAGCCAGAAGTCAAGAGTCATATGGATGCTAGAGCCCAAGGACTTGGGCCATCCTCTGCTGCCTTCCCAGACCATAAGCAAGGAACTAGGGCAGAAGTGGAGCAGCCAGGACCTGGAACTGGAATGGATAAAAGACACCCATGCTGCAGAGGGTTAGGCTGCACCACAGCACTGACTCCAAGGGGCAGGATTTTTTCAGGCCTTATTCTATCCTGTTCTCACAATAACCCCATCTAGGAGATATTTCATAAACCATTCAAAAAGCCTGGGGAGGCTTGCATTGTGGCATGGTGGGTTAAACTGTCACATACAACATTGGATTTGCATCCCATATTGGAGTACTGATTCCCAATTTCTCCCTGCTAATGCACCTGGGAAAGCAATGGAAGCTGACCCAGATGCTTGGATCCTGCACCCACATGAAAGCACACACACACACACACACACACACTCACAAGCACACGCATACATGCACACACACATTCACACATATATAACACACACACTGCAAACTCAGGCTTTGCTCTTCTGACAAGGCATTCCATTATTTCTGTATGTTACATAGGTATGCCTGGCGCAGCAGAAACCTGTAGTGGCATCAGCTAGAACCTCAGCACAGCTGTGTGAGAACTGAACCCTAGAGCCATAAAGCTCACCTGGCAGGTGTCTGGCTGGAGATCCCCTGGCAGTCAGCAGTGGGTGTCTGGCCTGGAGGGACTCCTTTCGTGGCACCCTCATTGCCCAGCTACACTTAACCACTGCCTAGGGAGACTAGGAAGTACACCTCGAAAGAGAAAAGCGCTAGTTTTCCTTCCGCCTGGTCCGGGCAGTAGGGGCGGGACTGTAGCTTACAGAGAAGGAAGTAGCTGAGTAATTCCCAGCAGCGCGGCAGGAGGGAAGGGGAATAAGTGCTTGACCTTGACTTTTGCAGACCCCCTTCCTGTCTACCCAGAACCCTGGCCGCCTCATCCCCGAGGCTCGCCACCGGCTCCTACTGGCCTGATGTCTTCCGTCAAACTGTGGTGAGTAGGAAGGGGCCTGAGGGTGCGCCTCACGCTTCCCGCCTCGCCGAAGACACCGGTGCTTCGCTGCACCGGGGCCAGTCCCCTCACACCGCGAGTGGGAGGCTGCCGGGAGCGCCCTCAGCCTGGAGCAGTGGAGGAGCCACCGGCACCCGGGTGGTGAGGGATGGAGACTCGGGCTGCTCGTGGGCTCAGACTCTGACCGCTAGTAGGCGGCTAGGGAACTAATGAACCTCCTCTTCTCAGGCCCAACGGTGCCTCTGCCCCACTGGTGGCTCTTGAGGAACTGGAGAAGACCGCGTTCATTGGCCAAGGCGGCTTCGGCGCCGTGTTCCGGGCGCAGCATCGGAAGTGGGGCTATGATGTGGCTGTCAAGATCGTGAACTCGTGAGTGACCTCGGCTGTTGCCCCTTGTCTGGCCTCGGAGGAAGGCGAGGCTGCCGGGCTCTGGGGACTCCAGGCGGGAGAGGACAGGTCCTTCCCTGACCTAGCGCAACCTCAGTTCTCTTTTGGAGCGCAGGGAGAAGATATCCAGGGAGGTGAAGGCCATGGCTGGTCTCCGTAACCAGCACGTGCTGCTCCTGCTGGGGGTCACGGAGAACCTGGAGTGGGACAATGTGTGCGGACCGGCGCTGGTGACCCAGTTCATGGAGAATGGCTCACTGGCAGAGCTGCTGCAGCCCCAGTGTCCCCGGGTCTGGCCACTTCTCTGCCGCCTGCTGCACGAAGTGGTGCTCGGAATGTGTTACCTGCACAGCCTGAACCCGGTACTATTGCACCGGGACCTCAAGCCCTCCAATGTTCTGCTGGACTCGGAATTCCACGCCAAGGTTAGCCCACCCCCCACCCCTGCCCAGAGTCCCCGCCCAATGGTCACCTTGTCTGATGAACAACCTTAGCTTCTGGCTCTGGTCCTAGGGCTACCCAGGGGCCCAAGGTGCAGCCAGGAGTTTGAGCTTCTGCCATTCCACGTGATATATGCCCTGTAGCATTCAACTGCCCCAGCCACCCACCAGGTTCTCCACAGGTCATAGCTGACCTAGCTCCACCCCCCAGGGCACCTAGACTTCCCACCCCAAGGACCCCCTGATTCAACCTCCATGCCCCTGCCCCATCTTTAAGAAATCAGATGGGCCTGTTCTTGGGTCATTTGGGGAGGAGAGGAAAGAAGATTCTGGGCCCTGCCCATCTCTTTCCTTGTCTCCATCTCTTTCCTTTTGCAGTTGGCAGATTTTGGCCTGTCCACATTCCAGGGAAGTTCACAGTCAGGGGTAGGGTCCAGTGAGCCACGGGGCACCCTGAACTACTTGGCCCCGGAGCTGTTAGCTGATGTAAACCGGAAGGCCTCTATGGCCAGTGATGTCTACAGGTAAGACAATCTACCTGGACACAGAGCCCAGCTGTTCACGCTTCTCTGGGCACTTCTCAGAGGGTGGCACGTGACAGAGGTATAGAGCCAGGGTTGGGCCAAGCCTCAGCTTTGTGTCTCCCGCAGCTTTGGGATCCTAATGTGGGCAGTGCTGGCTGGAAGAGAACCTGAGTGTAAGCCTCTACAGAACCTGGAGGGGTCCTGGGCCCCAAATGTCTCTCTCCCCCAAGCTCTCCCTTACCTGTTCCTCCCCTTTGCCCAATACCCCTGCGAGCAGCGTGGCCAATACTCCCTACTCTCCCACCCCAGGGGTGGGTCCCACGTCCCTGCTGCAGGAAGCCCTGTGTGAGAGGCACAACCATCCTCCACTGAACGAGATACCAGCCTCCGGCCCGGAGACTCCCGGCCTGGAGGAACTAAAAGAGCTGCTACAGCGCTGCTGGAGCCACGAGCCTGGAGAACGGCCCTCCTTCCAAGGTGAGCTGGCCATCGTCCCTGCCCTGGCAGCTGGGGAGGTTGGATCCGGTGGTGGGGGTGGGGGAGAAATTCTACTCACCTGGGATCCACTGTCCCTCAGAATGCCAGCCAGAAACCCACAACACCTTTCGTTCGGTGCAGGACAAATTGGACACTGCTGTCTCAATGGTGAGTGCCCGATGGCTGCCCCAAACCCGGAGTCAAGCCATACCAGTGCCTGCCCCACTAGCTCCCCCTGTCTCCGCCACAGGTGAAGGCATTTCTCTCTGAGCAAAGGAGGCTACCTACGCCACAGCCAGGCTCAGGAGGGACACAAATGGGCAAGCCCTGGGGGACCACGGGAAATCAGTGCTCCATGATTTATGAGCTGGGTAGCCTGACTCTGGAGGAGCCACTTACCTCGAAGCTTGAAGCCTACGCCAGCCTTGCCACAAGGGAACAAGAACAGGCTTGGCCGCCCCAGACAGCAGGGACGTCTCTGGACCCAATGGTCCAGCCATCCCAAACCCCAGACAAGCCAAACTCCAGTGGGACTGAGCCCCCAGACCTGCACCCCCAAGGACAGCAGGTGAGACCCTGGCAGTGCCGCAAGACCCTGGGACACCTGCGCGTTCTAGCCTCTTCCTTAGGGTGAACTTGGAACTGAGCAGGTGAGCATCTGAGGAGCCAGACTTTATGACAGGAGGCCTATGTTGTTTGCAGGAACACCACATGTTCTCCAGGAACCCAAGGGCATATCCAAGAGCAGGTACCCAAGCCTCACCCCATCCTTTTGGCTGCTCAATTCTTCCAGCAGCTTCTTCAGGTTCAGTATGTGTAGATCCAGGATGCCTCAGAAGGGAAATGGGAGGAAGGGTTCGGGATAATCTAAACCAAATAAGAAGCTGAGCCCCTCTGGGAGAGGATCCTGCTGAAGTCACCCTTCAATGCCTGAATTTACACATGGTTGCCTGACACTGCCCCCACCCCCAGCACTCCATCTGTGAGCCCCTAAGTTCCATGGTCTCTAGATTGGTCCCAACAAAAGAACAAAATAAGTGCCAGTTGCTGCTCCTTTTGAGCTTCTGCAAAACTAACTCTGGAGAGGGAGGGACGGGGCAGGCATTGCCCATGGCAGAACCACTGCCAGGCTGAGACCCCATACTTGCACTTCTCCCAGGTGAACACAAGGGGCCACTGTTCACCTGCCCTGTGGTTCCTGCTGCCTGTCTCTTCCTGATTGCTCAAACCGCCCCCTCTTCTCCTCCCAGGGGCGCCGTGTATTATCTTAGACAACTGTTCTGCAGTGCAGATTGGAGACAAAAACACACTGACTATACAACAGACAACACCCTTGCCCAAACAGGGCTCCACACCCTCCCACATGGGTAGGGGCTGGCAGCATCCTCACAACTAGATCAAAAGAAAGCCAGAAGCTGAAGGCTGGAGTGTATGTTGTAGTGCAACAGGTTAAGCCACCAGTTCGAGTCCTGGCTGCTCCACTTCCGAGGCTGCCAATGTGTCAGTAAAGCAGTGGAGGATGGAGGATGGTATGAGTGCTTAGGCATCTGCCAATCCAGGCTCCTGACTTCCACCTGACCCAGACCTGGCTGGGCCTGTTCTAGCCATTTCAGGAGTCAACCAACAGATGAACAATCTCTTGAGCTCCACCTTTCAAATCAATAAATCTTTTTTTGTAAAGATTTATTTATTTTAAAAAAGATTTATTTATTTTTATTGGAAACGCAGATATACAGAGAAGAGACAGAGAGGAAGATCTTTCGTCTCATGAGTTACTTCCTAAGCAGCTGCAATGGCTAGAGCTGAGCCAGTCCAAAGCCAGGAGGCAGCAGCCTCTTCTGGGTCTCCCACACGGGTGCAGGGTCCCAAAGATTTGGGCCGTCCTCAACTGCTTTTCCAGGCCACAAGCAGGGAGCTGGATGGGAAGCCAGGCCACTGGGATTAGAACCAGTGCCCATATGAGATCCCACTGATTCAAGGCGAGGGCTTTAGCCATTACGCAATCGTACTGAGCTCTCAAATCAATAAATCTTTATTAAAAGAAGACTAGAGAGAGCCTGGGGCCAGCTTTCTCTAAACTGACTCTAATCTACACCTAGGAGGGAGGGAGAGGGCAAGGATGCACAAAATGGTGATGGAATTTTGGGCCTAAATGTAAGTTTGGTGTCAGCCAGAGGGATGGAGAGGGGAGGGCCCTCAGAGCTGGCAGCCCTGGGAGAAGAAAGCACCATGGGGTGGAGGCAGGAAGTGTGAGGCCAGGGAGGTCAGTGGGTGGCACCGGGGTCAGGGCACAGCTGTGGCAGGAAGGAATCCCAGATGCCTGGCTCCCAGGGGCGCTCTAATCTCAGGGTGGAGCGCTTCCCCTGGAGCCCCGCCTGCGGCCCTAGCTCTTTCAGCAGAGGCTGTGGCCCTGCAGCACCCTCCCCACACTTCTCCTAGGCCTCAGAGACTGGGCCACAGCCAGGTGTGGGTGAGGGGGGCTGCGAGGGAATCCATGCCCCCATGCCTTCACCTCCCTCCACCACCAGCTCTCACACAAGGCCGTCTGATTCTCTACTGGTGTCCGAGAGTGAAAAGTGAGAGGTCCTCAAAGTCAAACACACACACACACACACACACACACACACACACACACACACACACACACACAGAGGTGTCCCCATATGCCAGTGGCTAGGGAAATGGTGTCCCTTGTCCAATCTAAATCCCTGTGCCATCCCGGCATCAGCACCCACACTCTCTCCTCCAGATTCTCACCTAGCTTCTCTCAGGTCCTTGTTCAGCCTCCGCAGGTGCAAGGCTCCCCCACGAAGGGCTCCCCATTCGGCCCACCCAAGCCCCCTCGTGCTGCTCCCACGGCCTACATTCCCCTTCTCAAGAGGGGCCGAGAAACCAACAGGATGGCCTTACGGGAGCTGATCCGAAGTGAGGGAGGCGGCCCAGGGAGTCAGACCCAGCACGGGAAGGGGCCGGGCTGTCTGCTGGGGGAAGTGGGAGGGGGCCGTGGCGCCGGGAGGGAAGCGTCTGTCGCCCAGGGCACTGGAGCCACTCGGAAAGCAGACCACCCCAGCTTCCTAGCCGGCCTGGGCCACCAGGCTGCTGTGGCGTCGTGGGCAGTGAGTTCGGGAGCAAGGGGGAGCGGGGCTGCTGGGTGCCACTCAGCCAAGTCTCGCCCCCCTGATGACGGGGAGGGTTGGGGGAACTAAGCTGGGTGCGTTGAGGGGGAACCCCTCACCACCAGCCGGGAGCCGGCTGGGAATGGGGCTACGTAGCGCGCTGCACACGGGATGACATGGCTGGGAGCAGGTGAGGGCTGCGCGCCCTAGGGCCTCTCTCACTGGGTGGCGGGCCCTCCCCAGGCCGCGGCGACCATGGCGCGCCTCTTCAGCCCCCGGCCACCGCCCAGCGAAGACCTCTTCTATGAGACCTACTACAGCCTGAGCCAACAGTACCCGCTACTGCTCCTGCTGCTGATGATCGTGCTGTGCGCGCTCGGAGCGCTGCTCGCCGTTGCCTGGGCCAGTGGCAGGGTGAGCTGGGCGTGCGACCACTGCCGCGCAGGGAAAAAAGCTGGGAAGGTCCCTTCCAGACATGGGGTTGGGGAACTGGGAGGGGTGTGTCAAGGGTTCGGACCGGTCTTCTTGATCGTGTTTCTCTTTGCTGGGCACGAAGTGTGGAGCCTCGCTGCCAAGAGCGGAGTGACCCTTGAGACGTCACTGGCAGCTCCGGGCCGGGTTCTCCGCATCTTCAGCGAGGGTCCCGTAGATGCTCCTGTGCCCTCCTTTCTCTCCGGGGGTCTTACAGATCCTGTGAGCTGCTGTGGTCCACCGACTCTAGAATTCAATCCAACACCGGATTTTCCAGCTTTCCAGAGGGGAAATTCTACTCAGGCCCCGGGGGAATTCATTTCCTGGCTTTCTCTCCCTAGTAGGGGATGTGGGGCAGTTGTACCCGAAGTATGCCCGAAGACGCCCTCATCCCACTCCCCTACAGTCCCTTTGCAGTATACATTTGGGAAGGATGGAGCTCGTATATTTCATTTCTGGAAACATTTTTTCTTCCCTCCCTTCTCCTAGCCCTTGGAGACAGGGTGTGTGTGTGGGGGGGGGGAATATATCACCGGGCGTGGCCAGTACTTGTTGATTCACCCCAAAGTCCAGGAAGAGGGTAGGAACGAAGGGCGGGGACGGCGGTGGGAGCACTAAGGCAGCGCCGAGAGCAGGTGGCGAGGTCGCGGCCCCGGGCGGCCGGAGACGCGGCGGGTGCCTGGCGCCCTCTGCTGCGCGAGCGCGACACTGCGCGTCCCGAAGCTGGGAGCCGCCTACCCCCAAGAAGGGCCCTGGTGGTGGCAGGCCTCCGTTCCTAAGTGGATTCCTGTGAGCTGAGGTCCATCCTCTTGCCTGGGAGCCCCACACTGGTACTGTGGTTCCCACGTGACAGAAAAGTCATGGAGTCACAAATAATTGGTATGGGATCTGCTGCTATTCTTCCAGGTAGACGTCCCAGGTTGGGAATACAAATCAGATACAGGGTGAACCACAGGAGCCCCCCCGACCAGCAAAGTGTTGACCTCAGGGGAATGGAAAACATAGCTGGACTTGGGACTTTTCAGAATCGGCCTGGAGGGGCTATCTGCTTCCCTCCCAGGCACTACGTGCCTTCTCCCCGTTGCGGGAGCTCCTGGCCCCATACTGCCTCACGCACCGCCTCCCTGCAGGCGCTGGTCTCAGAGCCGAGCTTCCTAACCACCGTGCTGTGCGCGCTGGGCGGCTTCGCGCTGTTGCTGGGCCTGGCTTCCCGCGAGCAGCGACTGCAGCGCTGGACGTGGGCCCTGTCCGGTCTCGTGTGGGCCGCCCTGCTAGCGCTGGGCCACGGCTTCCTGTTCACAGGGGGTGTGGTGAGCGCCTGGGACCAGGTGAGAGGGGGCACCGCGCAGGGGGTGGGAGGGCACGGCCGCCCCACTCCCCAGCCAGCCCTGGAGAGGCGCAACGCCCACCCCGGCCTTCAGCCTTCCGCTTCTGGCCCTCCCCAGGTGTCCTTTTTCCTCTTCGTCATCTTCACGGCGTACACCATGCTGCCCTTGGGCATGCGGGTCGCCATCGCGGCCGGCCTGGCCTCTTCCCTCTCGCACCTGCTGGTCCTGGGGCTGTACCTTGGGCCGCAGCCCGACTCACGGCCCGCGCTCCTGCCGCAGGTGAGCTCGCATCCTCAAGGCCTGGGCTCCTCCTCACCCTGCGCCCCACCTCAGCGCAGCCCCTCTGCGCGCAGGTAGGGCCATGGGGGGAAAGGCCGGGCGCAGGACACCAACCCAAACAGCCCCGCTGGTTCCCGAGACGGTTGAGGAGCCCAGAAGAAGGTTCTGGGCCCCTAGGGAAAGGAAGCCGTGGCTGGCCAGGATGGGGATGGGGTGTCAATATGTGGGTGACTGGGTGATGGAACCTCCACGGGTAAAATCGGAACTTGGGTGGTTCTGTGCGGCGGGAGCGGGTCGGGAAGGAGGATGGTGAGAGGGAGGGCTAAGAGGCCACGTTGGCACAGCGACCGAGAACGTGGAAGATGGGCACCCCTCGTCCCACAATGCTTAGGACCCTCCCTGGCGAGCGGCGTCCTCCCCGACTGCAGCCCCATCCCCACCCAGTCCCGCGCGCTGCGCTGAGCTTGGCGCTCACCCGCAGCTGGCAGCCAACGCGGTGCTGTTCTTGTGCGGGAACGCGGTGGGAGCGTACCACAAGGCGCTGATGGAGCGCGCGCTGCGCGCCACCTTCCGCGAGGCACTCAGTTCCTTGCAGTCGCGCCGGCGGCTGGACACGGAGAAGAAGCACCAGGTCAGCGGGGCGGGAGGCGGGGCGGGAGGCGGGGCCGGAGGCGGGAGGCGGGGCCGGAGCCGGGAGGCGGGGCGGGAGCCGGGAGGCGGGGCTGGAGCCGGGAGGCGGGGCTGGAGCCGGGAGGCGGGGCTGGAGCCGGGAGGCGGGGCAGGATTGCGGGGTGGGAGGCGGGAACAGGGAGGCGGGGCAGGAGGCGGGGCAAGAAATGGGAGGCGGGGCAGGACCTGGGAGGCGGGGCCGGAGGCGGGAGGCGGGGCTGGAAGCGAGGCCGGAGGTGTCAGGCAGGATGCGGGGCTGGAGGCGGAGCGGATTGAGGGGAGGGATGGGAGGCGAGCAGCAGAGAGAGCTGCCAAGGTGACACTCCTCCGCGCGTGGGCCGGGCTTGGGGCAGACCCTGGAAAAGCGCCATCAGAGAGCAGTGAATGGCTTGGGGGGACTGGGGTTCCTGGCTTTCGATCTTACAGTCACCTTCTCCAGGAGCACTTGTTGTTATCCATCCTTCCTGCATACCTGGCCCGCGAGATGAAGGCTGAGATCATGGCTCGGCTACAGGCCGGCCAGGGGTCACGGCCAGAGAGCACCAACAACTTCCACAGCCTCTATGTCAAGAGGCACCAGGGAGTCAGGTAGGAGGCAGGGCTGCTGGAAGGATTGGGTGGCGGACAGAGCTGGTCCCCGCTCACTTGGCATGTCCTGTGCTTGCAGCGTGCTCTATGCCGACATTGTGGGCTTCACCAGGCTGGCCAGTGAGTGTTCCCCCAAGGAGCTGGTGCTGATGCTCAATGAGCTCTTTGGCAAGTTCGACCAGATAGCCAAGGTCAGGCCTCCCCCGCCCCCTGCCAAATGCCAACCCACTGCCCCTCAAACACGCTAGTCTAGAGAGCTCCTTCCCAGAGAAACCCCCACCTTGAAAGAGCCTCTTCCAAGCTGGGTACTGCAGCAGACGTAGGAAACCCTCCCAAACACCGGCTTCACCTGCTGCTCATCCTAGCCTCCTGTCTGGAGGGACCTTGCAACATCTCTGCAGCTGTCCCAACCCTGGGCGTCTCTGGACTCTGCAACTGAATCAGAGATTTTCAGCTGCCCTCGGCAGCCCCAGCCCAGAGCCCAGGGCTGCCTCTGGGCAAGCTATTTTTGTTCCCTCCCCCAGAAACCGTTTCAATCTCGGGCCACTTCCACTTCCCCAAATCTAGGTACCCCTTACCCTGCCCCAACACACACATACACATACATGCCCAAACCGGGCAGTCACAGAAGTATCTCCTGAGAAAGATGTCTCTATGGAAGACTCAGTCAGCCCCGCGTCAAGTTAAAGGAAATCCCAGGCATGCCCAAACTAGAAAAGCCTTCCACACATCCCTCCCCACTTCCCCACCTTCTGGCCTCTAACCAGTTTCAAATTCCTACACACGGGCACACACGCATACTCCCAGGAGCACGAATGCATGCGGATCAAGATCCTAGGCGACTGTTACTACTGTGTCTCTGGGCTGCCCCTCTCGCTGCCAGACCACGCTATCAACTGCGTGCGCATGGGGCTGGACATGTGCCGGGCCATCAGGTCAGCTGACATGGAGAGAGAGGAGGAGTATAGCGAGATGGAGGTGGGAGGGGCAGGAAAGGTGGTGGAAGAAGCTGGTGGTGAGGAAGGGGTGTGGCCTAGGAGGGTGGGACTGGAGACTACTACTCATTTGGTTCCCCCCCCCCACCCCTACCCCCACTACCACTCTGCTCAGGAAGCTGCGGGCAGCCACTGGGGTGGACATCAACATGCGTGTGGGCGTGCACTCAGGCAGCGTGCTCTGCGGAGTCATTGGGCTGCAGAAGTGGCAGTACGACGTCTGGTCCCATGACGTCACGCTGGCCAATCACATGGAGGCAGGCGGTGTGCCAGGGTAAGGCCTAGGGCCCCAGCAGTTGCCCCAGGAAGCCACCCAGGCCTCCTGCCTGCTGTTGCCCTTTACGCAGCTCCTCAGCAGAGTACAGCCCCAGGAAGATTCTGAAGGCATGGGGTGGGAGGGGGGTGTTTCTTTAAGCCCCTGCCCCCTGCAGAAATGAGAGGTTGGGAGGTCCATCCCGCTGACTTGCACCACCCCCTCCCTTCAGACGGGTACACATCACGCGGGCCACCCTGGCCCTGCTGGCGGGGGCTTACGCAGTAGAGGATGCAGCCATGGAACACCGGGACCCATACCTTCGAGAACTAGGGGAGCCTACCTACCTGGTCATCGATCCCCGGGTAAAGCCTAGCCTGGACTCACTCCACCCTGACACATACACCAGGCTGGCCCACACCAACCAGCCCACAGACAACATACCTGATCTCTTCTGCCAGAGAAGGGGTCTTGGCTCCCAGGGGGCGCTGGGGATGGGGAGCAAATGGAAGGAGATGAGCCTCCGCCTAGGCGTGCAGGAACTGAAGGGCGCCTGTGACTCCACTGTCCCCTCCCTGTGCTGCAGGCTGAGGAGGAGGAGGATGAGCAGGGCACTGCGGGGGGGCTCCTGTCCTCTCTGGAAGGCCATGAGATGCGCCCGTCGCTGCTGATGACCCGCTACCTGGAGTCGTGGGGCGCAGCCAAACCTTTTGCCCACCTGAGCCACGTGGACAGCCCCGTGTCTACCTCCACACTGCTCCCGGTAGGTGCTCCTCCACCATGAGTGCAGGGAAACTTCCTGTGTGGCCCTCAGGCTCCACCCCAGGCTCCCAGTCTCTGCCACCCTGGAGGCACTGGCTTCCTTTTTGACACCTCAAGATCATGAACTGTCCAGCTGCCCCAGGCATGACTCCAGCCCTTCCCTCCGGAGAGAGAACAAAGATGATCATCCCCAGCTTGGTCTGCACAGACACCTCCATCCCCCACTAGACTAGCAGAGCTGCAGGCCCCAGTCAGGCCTCTAACTGAGGCCTGTTGCACTCATGCTTTATTACACTCAGCGCTGGCAACAGCACTCTCTCTGGGGCCCTAGACAGAATCTCCCCTGCCAGCTGGCTCCTGCCAGATCCCTCCTCGCTTCATACAGGGACTGGGGTTCTGTCCGCAAACACAGGTCGCAGGATCAGGCCCAGTCCACTTGGCCTGCTCTCCCCAGTCTTACTCAGTCTCCAGCCAGCACTCCTAGACACTTTCCTGCAGATCGCCACAGAATCTTGTCTTCTGGGCACAGCTGGTTAGTTTCTCCATGTCCCATCCTCTTACACCCAGCAGGCAGTAAGACCAAAGATTAGCAGATGCTGGGGCACGGAGGGGCAACTAGAGCGGCTTTGGTAGTGTTGGGGCAATGAGGTCTTTAATTCTAAGCTCAACAGGGAGTTGGGGAGAAGCAGGGAGGTTAGGCTGGTGGGTGGGACAGAAAGGAAGAACCCAAGGCCCAGCAGACTATGGCAGGAGGGAGCCTCCAGGGTGGGGTGACTCATGTATGGAGTCCCCCATGATCCAAAGGACTGTGATGTGACCTGGAGTGCCATTCCTCCTGCCACAGCCCATGCCAGACCTCCCTCCACTGCCACGTGGCTGGGGCACACTGGGATGAAGGGAGAAAGCCTGGCTTCAAGGGTGTCTCCTGGGATAGAGTGTGGCCAACATACGTGTCACATCTCAGCCCCTGGAGGGTTCAAGCTCCAGAGAATCACCTCTCTCTGCTCAATAGCTGGGCATTCTGGGGAACAGTGTTGGTGGCCATATCGGGGATCAGCCACTCACCCTTTTCATGTCTCGTGAGCACGCACTCCGGGGAGGCACTAGGCTAGTTTTTAATGGCATAGAAAGGAGTGAGGTGTTTTCCTTGCCTCCATATACCTTACAGGCATGGGGCGGGGGCAGGCAGGTGGTTTGGAAGATGTTAGATCTAGGCATAACTGCACAGACAGGCTACTTGGACAAGCCCTTCCCTCCCAGAATTCCTGCTCCTTCTCCCTTCCACACACTCCAGATCTTAGATTTGTGGGTGATGTGGCCCTGGGACACCACTTCTTCCTTCATATGACCCAGAGAGATCTGGGATGATTCCCTATGGAAAAGTAAGTAGGACACTCCAGTGAAGTGATAGAAACTGAAAAAGTAAATGGTATAGACCAGTCAGTGAAGACTGTGGGCAGGATTTGGTAGGAGAGAGAAGACACAGAAGCAAGGGAGGCAGCCAGGTCAGATGCCCATGGTTAAGGGTATGTATAAGGCCTGAAGTGTCCATCTCACAGCAGAGGCAGTGCACACCGGCTCCCCCTCAACACAATGTGCTTTCCCAACAGGAGAAGGCCTTGGCTTCCTTCAGCCCCCAGTGGAGTCTGGATCGGTAGGATGCCATGGTGTCCTTGACAGTGGGGCTGCCTGGGTTACCCCCTCCACCCTCCCCGAGCCTGCTGCTGCTTGGCCAGATGCTTCTGAGGGTCTCCGTGTTGACAGGCTTGGCTGTCACTGTGCAGGAGCCGTACCCCACGCGGACTAGATGAAGAACTGGACACTGGGGATGCCAAGTTCTTTCAGGTCATTGAACAGCTCAACTCTCAGAAGTACGGAAAGTGAAGAGAGCTGGGAGAGCTGGGGGTGCTTTGCAGGAGGGACACGAGGGGCTGCTGCACTGACCCCCCTCCTCCTGCCCCCGCCCTGCTCTCTTCCTCTTGGTGCCGTCTGTCTGATCACCCACCAGACAATGGAGGCAGTCAAAGGACTTCAATGCCCTGACGCTGTACTTCCGGGAAAAAGAGATGGAGAAAGAGGTGGGCTATCATCAGGGGGTGGGGAGCAGCAGAGGATTCCTCAACTTGGCCCTGGGCACAGGACGGTCCTGGAGTCCCTGCTCACCAGACCTTGCTCCCTTGGGTTTCTGGGGTTATGCCTCTCTTTCTCTGAATGGAAAGTCACCCTATAGGCTAGGTTCTCAGGTTATGGGAGGGCAGCTCCTTGGAGAATCTGACCTGGTGTTGGAGGGAGGGGGAAGCCCTCTGATTGTCCTTGAAGGCTTGATGCCCCTAACCCCCTCCCTTCCAGTACCGACTCTCAGCACTCCCTGCCTTCAAATACTACACAGCCTGCACCTTCCTGGTTTTCTTCTCCAATTTCATCATCCAGATGCTCGTGACAGACAGGTGAGGTCATTTGCAGGTGTTAGGAGGGGTAAGGACTTGTTCAGAACCCATCCAGGTAGATGAGCAGTGGTGGTCCTAGGGCCCAGAGAGCCACTGCTGTAATTTAAGTCATCCTCAAGGAGAGTCCCTTCTTGACAGGCTTCTGCTTGTCCCCATCACTGTCCTAGACCCTTCAGCATTTCCAAGTTAACAGGACCTTGTATATTTTGTCAGCCTGGATCCTAGGGCCACTCTCTTCCCATGCCATTTCCCAACCAGATGCCACAGCACCCGCCAACACATAGGGTACCCCAAGGCCTCCCTCTTGTCTCCTTCTAGGCCCCCAGCTCTGGCCATCACCTACAGCATCACCTTTCTACTCTTCCTTCTCCTCCTCTTTGTCTGCTTCTCAGAGTACCTGACGGTGAGTTGGGATGGGGGTGAGAGTGGTAGGATGGGGAATGAGAGTGGTGGGATGGGGGATGAGAGTGGGGGGATGGGGGGTGGGAGTGGTAGGATGGGGGGTGGGAGTGGTGGGCTGGATCTGGAGCTGTGGCCCAAATAAGGCCCCTCACCTCAGACACAGGGCTATGACCTTTATATTCCTTCTGCAGAAGTGTGTCCTGAAGGGCCCCAAGATGCTGCATTGGATGCCTGCACTATCCAGCCTGGTAGCAACACGCCCTGGCCTTCGAGTGGCCCTGGGCACTGCTACTATTCTCCTTGTCTTCATCATGGCCATTACCAGCCTGGTGAGGATTCAGGGGAGGGCCACGTGGGACCTGCCAGGGACTAACAGGGGATACCTTAGGTCAGGAGAGCAGCTGGACTAAGGCCAGGAGAGGCTAGACATGTTCCCAATCCAAGAAAATGTCATTCAGTGTCTACCATTCTAATGGTGGACATCTTTTCCATTGCTTTCTGTGCAGGATTTTTTTTTTTGGTAGGCATTTTTTATTTGATTTGCGTAGCTGATTCTTTTCTAAACTTGGGACCATTCCCCTAATTCTAACCCTGGAAGGTTCCTGGCACTCATTGCCCAGCCAAGTGTAACTTGAACAGGAAGCTAAGGGACTCTGGCAGCACTGAGGCTCCCTTCTCCATCTGAGTTGGCACAGTCTACCCCAGATTGAATGAAGGAGACTGGCCCAAACTTGCCCCTGGCCTGGCCAAAAGCCAGCCCACATCTTCTTTTATCCTCTACAGTTCTTCTTACCAGTGTCGCTGGATTACCTTGCCTGGGCTCCCAATGTATCCTCCATGACTTTCAACCTCTCCTGGGACTGCCCTGGTGCCCTACCTCTTGTCAGTGTCCCGGTAAGTGTTCTTGCACAGAACCTGAAACTCTTTCCCCACACTTCCTTACCTTCCACGTGCATCTGTGTGAGAGAGGAAGACTGCCTATTGCCCAAGGCAGGCCCTGAGAGAAGCAGGCAGGGAACCCTTGGGGGTGCCTGACCCCTGCCTGAGGGGCAGGTGGCAGGTGCACGCCTGAGCACCTTGCCTGGTGCCCTAGTACTCCATGCACTGCTGCGTGCTGGGCTTCCTGGCCTGCTCCCTCTTTCTGCACATGAGCTTCGAGCTGAAGCTGCTGCTGCTCGTGCTATGGCTAGTGGCCTGCTGCTCCGTCTTCCTGCACTCCCACGCCTGGCTATCCGACTGTCTTACTGCACGCCTCTACGTGGGATCCTTGGGGCCCAGGTAGGTGTGGCTACAGCACAGGCCCTCGGGAATGGGTGGGTAAGAGGGCATGTGGCAGAGCCCATTGACTCGAATCACCTGCAGGACAAAAGTGGAGGGAAGCTTGGTGCTGGGAACAGAGAGGGGACAGCAGAAAGGGGCAGAGCAAGGGACAACCCTGGTCCCTGCCTCCATAGGCCGGGAGTGCTGAAGGAGCCCAAGCTGATGGGAGCCATCTCCTTCTTCATCTTCTTCTTCACTATTCTTGTCCTGGCCCGGCAGGTGAGTCACCCAGCTCAGTGGCTACATCCTGGCAAGTCTTTCCTTAGGCACAAGGAGTTGGAGTCTCCGCATTTGGGACTAGGGTTCCTGCATTATGGACTCAGCCACTCTTGTCTCCAGGGCAGAACCCAAGTGGTAGGGTCAATAGAATCTTCTAGGCAGGCATGCCTGCTCCCTTCTTGGTCCTTCACTCCCCAAAGAAATCTGCCCTGCCCTCTCTCCAGCCATCCTATCCCCATCTGGGAAAGTGTGCCCAGACTTCAAGGTCTGCAAACCCTAATCTGGATCTTGCTTCAGGAGCAGTCTCTCACCAAGGACAACTGCCCCCCCATCTTTTCTCTAAATTGGAGGGGGCAAAGGCTGGGAGGGGGGAGATGCACCCTCCATGCACACACACACCTGTCATGACATTCCATAGAATGAGTACTACTGCCGCCTGGACTTCTTGTGGAAGAAGAAGTTGAGGCAAGAGCGGGAAGAGACAGAGATGATGGAGAACCTGACGCGGCTGCTCTTGGAGAATGTGCTGCCAGCACATGTGGCCCCCGAGTTCATCGGCCAGAAACGGCGCAATGAGGTGAATGCAGACCCCAGGTGCCCAGGGCTCCAGATGCTCTGGGATCCAGTGCAGATCAAAGCTGAGACCCTTCACTCAAACTCTCTGGACCTGCCCCACCCCCCGACCCACCATGGGACACAGGAGGCTGCCTCAGCCTCTGCCCTTGTCGGGTACTCTGTTTTCCCAAGACCCCAGGCTCTGTCTCAGGGTTGCTGTGTTTCAAGGTTACTCTTGAAAGGTGTGTTTTTCCCTTTTTCAATTTAGCTATCTGAAAGGCAGAAGGAAGTAAGTAATACCCAACTGGCCAAGGCTGGACTAAGCTCCGCCAAAGCCAGGAGCTTCGTTTGGGTCTCCCATGTGGTTTTGTGGGCCCCAGCACTTAAGCATCTTCTTTTCTAGGCCATAAGCAGAGAGCTGGACTGGAAGTGGAGCAGCCAGGACTCAAACTGGCACCCACATGGTATGCTGGCTTTGTCAGCAAAGGCTTAATCTGTCACACCACATCACTGGCCCCAGAATGATTTTTTCCAGCTGTCAGCCGCTTTGTACCTTTCAGATGCCTAGTCACCTGTAGATGAGAGGTCATCTGTTCCTCTAGACTTGTGCTATGCAATATGGCAGCTACTAGGCAGGTGGCTACTTGAGTTACTTGCAATAAAAAAAAAATCCAGTCCTTCAGTGGCACTTGCCACACATTTCATGTGCTCAGTAGTCACATATGGCTGGTGGCCACCATGTCAGCTGCACGTTTATGAAGCATCTCCCTCATCACAGAGCTTTTCACTGGTACTGCTCTAGACCCTGAACAACTTGCTCAAAGTAACTTGTGTATTTGGCTATCTCATTTGCACCACCCTACCTGGTGATTAGTATGGAAATGTCCTATCCTGAGGGATACTACAAGAGAAACAGCTGGTCACAGCCTTGCTACCACACTGCCTGCCATCTGTGCTCAAGACCTGTATTTCCATTCTCCCAGGTTCTTCTCTTACAGACCCAGGGACTCTTGTTGTTGCCATGCTGTTTCCTCTCCACATTGATTGGCTATTAGAAATCTCAGAGCTTGGGGCCGGCACTGTGGCAAAGCTGGTAAAGCTGCTGCCTGTGGCACTAGCATCCCTTATGGGCATTAGCTCAAATCCTGGCTGCTCCACTTCCAATCCAGCTCCCTGCTAATGCGCCTGGGAAAACAATTGAGACTGGCCCAAGTTCTTGGGCCCCTGCATCCACATGGGAAACCTGGATGATGCTCCTCCTGGTTCTGAACTGGCTCAGCTCCAGTTGTTATGACCTTAAGGGAATGAATATGCAGATGGAAGAGCTCTCTCCCTCTCTGCAACTCTTCTTTTCAAATAAATAAATCTTAAAAAAAAAAAAAAGCTGAGAGCCAAGAACTAAAGCTCAAGAGACTTCATGGGCATACATATTATAAATTCATGTCATGTCTCATTCCATCTTTATCACCCTACCCTTATTTTTCCTCTGCTTGATTGGACTGTGTAAGCTGATTTAACATCCCTCAGCAATTCGAAAGGATATAAGAAGCAACTCCTATCAACACGATCACAGTTGTAGGCGTGACTCCTTTTCTGTGTCTGTGAGGTAGTCCTAGCCCCAGACCTCCAAGAATCACTATGAGACCTAATGTTTGACCACTGAGCCACAGTCCTGGGGTATCCCAGCCCTCCTCCTGTCTCCCCTTTCCAGTCATTCCTCAGCAGGGCACTGGGAATGTGGAGATTGGGAACGGGGAGATGGCAGCATGCAGCCCTCATCCCAGCCCCTGCTGCCCACCCCCAGGACCTCTACCACCAGTCCTACGAGTGTGTGTGTGTCCTCTTCGCCTCCATCCCAGACTTCAAGGAGTTCTACTCAGAATCCAATATCAACCATGAGGGGCTCGAGTGCTTGCGGCTTCTCAACGAGATCATTGCAGATTTTGATGAGGTGACTGATGTCCTGGAGTCCAGGGACCTGGCTCTCCTGGCCAGTCCTCCCCTCTCCTTCTCTGATGCCCCCAGTTGTGCCCATCACCATCCTTTTCCTTCCTGCAACCATTCCTAAGCCCAAAGCCTGATCCTTTAGCTCCCAGGTTACCTGTTGCTGGGAGGGGATGGGGAAAGAAAGAGACTGAAGGTTCAGCCTCTTTCCTGCACAGCTGCTTTCCAAGCCCAAGTTCAGTGGGGTGGAGAAGATCAAAACCATTGGCAGCACCTACATGGCAGCCACGGGCTTGAATGCCACCTCTGGGCAGGATGCACCACAGGGACAGCAGCCGGTATGCATATCCCCATACCCACCGACCCTACCACTTCTGGGCTCTCACCAGTGGTTCCACGGTGGGACCCTCACTAGTGTCCTTCCTTCCTCATGGGCAGGCCCATTGCCAGGAAGCCGAGCGCAGCTGCAGCCACTTGGGCACCATGGTGGAATTTGCAGTGGCCCTGGGGTCTAAGCTGGATGTCATCAACAAGCACTCGTTCAACAACTTCCGCCTGCGCGTAGGTGAGGGCCCTCCTCTGCTGGGCAGTCTGCTGCCTCCTCCCCTCCGCAGGCTCTACCCACTCCAGATCCTCTGTGGGCTGCTCCCAAACCCTTCCCGGACACTCCCCTGCAGATGGGCAGGCAGCTGATGGGCCAGGAGCCTCACAGCTCCCACATGCTTTCCCCCAAGCCACACCCCAATCCAGCCCCAGGGCACCCGGAGGTCCTCTCCTTCCTCCCAATTCCTTGTGCTTCCTCTCCTCTTCCTGCCCTCCTCGGAGCTGCCCCCACCAAGGCTCCCTTGTTCACCACATCTTTTGTCAGGGTTGAACCACGGACCAGTAGTGGCTGGAGTGATCGGGGCCCAGAAGCCACAGTACGACATCTGGGGCAACACGGTGAATGTGGCCAGTCGCATGGAGAGCACAGGCATCCTGGGCAAAATCCAAGTGAGGGGCCCCTGCTGGAGATCTACCTGGAATGGGGATAAGGGCAGGGCTCCTCCCAGGGCTCACTCAACGTCTTCCAATCACAGGTGACCGAGGAGACAGCCCAGGCCCTGCAGTCACTGGGCTACACCTGCTACATTCGGGGCATCATCAAGGTCAAAGGCAAAGGGCAGCTATGCACCTACTTCCTGAACACAGACTTGGCACGAACTGGACCTCCCTCGGCCACCCTAGGCTGAGGCACCGCCTCCTAGATCCTCAATAAAAGGACACTGAGAGGTGTGAAGCCAGTTGGTGTCAGAAGCTGCTGATCCAGCTGGAAAGCACCTTCCCTGAGCCAGTCAGCAGGGCGGCTTTTTCCCCCCAGGCCCAATGAGTGTGTTGGAAGAGAGCAGTCTTTTCACAGGCTCCAGGGAGGGCCTTAGCCTTCCTGCCAAGCCACTTCCTGTCTCGTGCACCCTGGAAGAATAAAGGGATTTGGCTACAAACTCAAGAATCCATCCTCTCCTGCTCCCTGCCCACACAGCCCAGAAGGAAGCTCCAGGGAAATTACTTTTATTCATTGGGCGAACACTGCAGAAGCACCTAGCATAGGCTTGCTATGCAAAGAGACCAGAGGCATGGGGACAAGCTAGGTGCCTGCTCCCACAGAGTACACCTGCTGCTTTCACAATGGCCAAGCATGCTTTCCAGTAAGGACCTGTAGCTGGTGTGGGTGTCCTTTGCTTTGTGCCTTTGTGTACAGATCCTGACATGGGACAGAAGTCTTGAAGCACAGATGTTTCCTTTTCACCTGCTCCCACTTTAGAGGTCCATGGGAGATAACTTCATACCAAAGTTTGTTGCTGTGCTTGCTTCAGTAGCACATATACTAAAACTGGAACGATACAGAGAAGATTAGCATGGCCCCTGTGCAAGGATGACACATAAAGTTTGTTGCAAATGCTGCACATGAACTTCAGTTTTGGTCTTCTGACTGCTTTTCGCCACCCCCCTCATCTCCCCACTCCTTTTTTTTTTTTTTAAACAAGAAAGCTCTCTATCATACATTGTTGTCACTGTTGCCACCTCTTCCTAAAAGGTCAGCACAGGGATGGGCCAGAGTTCTCCAAGGAACAGGAAGCTGTGAATCATCCCTCTCATTCTCCAAAATCTTCATCTCCTGGTGATGACAGTGTCCACAGCAAGGTCCCCAGCCCCGCCTGTGCCAGGGTGTTTCCAGGGACTGACAGATGTCCACTAATCCACTTGTGTGCTGTGTTCTAAGGGATAAGATTTGATGGCCTGGTTCTCTAGAAAGCAGAGGCAGGGCAGGAAGCAGCACAAAGGTGTGAGGGTTGCAGGTCGGGGGCTCAGGGGTACTGAGCAGGGTCTAGAGCACCAAGCACCCCCAGAATGGGAGTCTTCTTGATTTTTTTTTCCCACACCTCTGCTCTGGCTTGAGGCAAATCAGATTGCTAGGTCTGTGTCCCCTCCACAACTGTGACTCATGGGGATCTAAGCGATGTGACACAAGCCTCTCAAGAGGTAGGACACCCACAAGCAAACTCAGCACTACCCGCCCCCCTCCACCCACACACGCAAGAAAATGCCACACCCTAAGGATTGAATTTGATTTTCAGAGAAATGCTGCCAGGCCAAAGCATGCCCTTTCACACATGGGCACAAATCGGTTAGGCCAGCTAGGGCTGGAGGGGGCACACATTTCACCCATTTCCCCACCCTCAACCTTCTCCCTTCATTCCAGAGGGTTAGTGGAGACAGTGGAGCTTTCCACAGGGACGGGCTCTGGGGACATGGGGATATTCTTCACAGTGTGATCCAGGGTGCCCCCACGACGGGAGCTGCCCGCCTCAGAGCCCGTGGCCTCCAGCATCTTGGCGACGAAGCCCATGCCAGTTGAACGCAGCAGGCGAACACTGTTGCATGCATACAGCACGGGGTTCACGCTGCTGCTCAGGAAGGCTAGCGCAATGAGCACATGGCGCGCCAGGTACAGCCGTTGGCCCGTAGGCCCCGTCCCCATGCCCAGGCCTGCCAGCGCCCGGAATGCCTCAGCCACATTTACAATGTGGTAAGGCAGCCAAAAGGCAGCAAATGCCAGGATAATGAGCACCACCAGGCGACCGGTACGACGGCTGCGACGGAAGTGCCGTGTCTGCAACCGGCGCCCAATGTCCGAGTAGCTGGCCACCACGGCCATGAAGGGCAACAGGAATCCTGTGAGGGCCTCGAAGAGCAGATGAAAGACCCTGTGGCTTTCGCTGGGGTAGACTGGGAAGCAGACCTGGCTCCTGTTGTCCAATCTCATGTTCACCTTGCGGTACACAAAGACCGGCGTGGCCAGTAGGAAGGACAGCACCCAGATGCCGGCCAGCAGGTACCTGGCCATTGACTTGGTGCGCAGCTTCTGGGACAGAAAGGGGCGGGCCACTGCCAGTGAGCGGTCCAAGCTCATGGCCGTGATGATCAGGACACTGGCGTACATGCTGACCCCGCAGATGTAGTAGAGCAGGCTGCAGCCAGCCTGTTTGAACCGCCAGGTGCCTTGGGCCAGGAAGTGTAGGAAGAAGGGCGCTGTGAGCAGCACGGCCAGGTCGGCCAGGGCCAGGTTCAGCACCAGCAGGGCAGTGACTGAGCGCTTGTGCATCCTCTTCAGGATGCTCCACACAACAAAGCTGTTGCCGGGCACCCCCACCACCAGAGCCACCGACAACAGGATGATGGACAACTGAGCTATAAAGACGGCAGCCCCTGCCTGCGGGGTGACAGTAGACGAAGTGTTCATGGCTGTGGTGGGCAGAGAGGGCCGGGACCTGGAGAGTGAGGGTGGACCAAGGTACATAATATGAGGGCAGGGGACCCTGGAGCCTGAGGGCTTTGATCTGTCTCCACAGAAGTCTCCCCCCTCCCTCCTTTTGCTGACCTGCCTGAAGGAAACCTGGCTGGCTACAAAACATTAATTTCCTAACTGAACCATGGGGCCCCTTCCTGCCTACAGGCTCAATTACAAAATATGTGTAACGGCAGCAGCAGTGGCGCGCTGCAGCCACCTTCCCTTGGGAGACCTGGTTGGCCAGGGCTGCTCCTCTGTCCCCTGCCAGCTGCAAGGCCCCTCGATCTCACCACTTTCCCCAAGTCACCAGGAGGCCCTGGAACAGCAGTGGACAGAGGACAAGGGCAAATCTTGCCCCATGGCTTTGACACTCAGCCAACATGTTTTGGGAGGCTCCTTTGTACCCTCACTCATGACTGCTCCCGTTACCCTCCCCCCACCGGCTCCTCCCCATCCCTCTCCACCACCCCAATACTTACAAGCTCCACCAGGTGCTGGCCAGAAGGGGTAACCTATCCCTGGATCTGTGGCCCTGGCTCTGGGTGCTGTAAGTTAAGTCAGCCAGAGAGGAAGTACCACAGGACAAGGGAGGAGGCAGCAGTAGAGGAGGAAGATACATCTTCCTGACCGCCTACCCCCTCCCTTCTCAAGTCATCCTCCCTGTGCTCCTGGGGAGCAGTACATGGGAAGAGGACCCGTGAAGGTGGGGCCACATGAGCAGAAGCCAGGAAGGGGCAGTGTGGAGGCAGAGAGGGGAGCAGCCAGGGTGTGGCCTCCAGATGCAGGTGCAGACTGCAGCATTCAGAGTCCCACATGCAAGTAAGGGAGGGAAATGAGTTTGGCTTGAGAAGCCAGAATACTGATAGTCAATTTACAAACATCTCCACTCTTCAGGCCAAGAATGCCCAAGGAGAAAAGTGGAAGCTAGGCTAGTCTGTGTGGAGCAGGAGGACCAAGAGTAGGGGTGAAGGCACAGGGGGAATGGGGAGCAGCCCCTGAAGGTCCCCTTCATCACCCTTCCCTGCATGAAGAGACATCTTTCTAGAAGTCTCCTGTAGGAGGTTTCTCATGCCCCCTTCGATCTCATCATCCTTCACTCCTTGACCATTGTCACTGTCCTAAATCGCTCCACTCTGATAAGAGAAGCCAGAGGGGCATGTACCATCAAACAGAAGAGAGGATGACAAGAAAATGGACTGAAGTTGCAGCCAGAGCTGAAGGCAGAGTCGAGCCAGGGCTTTCCGACTGCACAGGTGCTTGAGATGCAGACAATCTAACAGAAAATTGGGAATCCTTCCCCAACATGCCACCCTGCAGAAGCACAGGCAGTGATAAGTCTGTGCTTGCAATAGAAGTGCCAGGCTCAGAGCTCCAGAGCCACCCAGAGCAGCACTGTCTACCTCTTCTCCAGGCTGCTCCCTGACCCCAGCTCCTTCCACAGCCCTTCTTCCCCTTCCCTGCATGGCTGGGTACTTCAGGCACACTTCCGGCTGCCCCAGTTCAGAGCTCCACTCTGTTCTCAACATTGGTGACAGAGGGACCCTGGGGACCGGATTTCCTTTGCTCTCTTGACCTGTGCCCTGGGGCGGGGGAGGGAGGAACAGAGCAGGCACATGTGTGAACAGTCTCTGCAGGACAAGCTGGGGTGGTGCCAGCCTGGGTACCCACATGGGCGACCACCTCAGTGTGCTGGGGACACTGATGGTGTTGGCACAAGGGATTTTCCGCACTAGAATTGAAAATATTAGGGGCCAACTGAAACAGGTT
Organism: Ochotona curzoniae; assembly: GCF_017591425.1. Taxonomy (NCBI): domain Eukaryota; kingdom Metazoa; phylum Chordata; class Mammalia; order Lagomorpha; family Ochotonidae; genus Ochotona; species Ochotona curzoniae. Next base: position 39,011,341 of record NW_024467122.1, read on the forward strand.
GATGATCGCACTGACCATGTGGATGTCCTCCTGAGACACAGCTCCAAATCCCAAGTGCCAGGATCAAGGACAGGTTTTAGATTCAGAAGTGGAAAAGGGAGGAGGGGGGGCCACAAGGTGTTGGGGTAGCGGTCAGGGGCAGCCAGCAGCCTTGGCAGAGAGAAAGAAGGGGTGGCACTGCCTGTCCTCTTCCCCACACCCTCTCATCACCAATTAGTGTCCACCCCTGAGGTCATCTGCAAAGCTCTTTTGACCTCTGGGGACAAGGTCAGACACATTGAAGAAGTACAGTCTCCCAGGCCCAGGGTCCCTACATCTGCCCACTCTTTACAGGTTCCTCTCACAAGCACATCATATAACAAGATGGACAGGAAAACCAGCTAATTGCAAATTCGCTTTCTAGGTCTGGAGCCAGTGTCTTGCAAACCGCTGCTTCCCCAAGAGCCCCACCCTTGCCACCCCCCCACCCCCCGCCACGTCCTACCCAAGCCCCAGTGCTTTTGTGTCTTCTTTCTCCCTTTCCGTCCAGAGGCAGGGCCAGACTCGGAGGCCTGAGTGAGTGGCTCACCAGGGAATCAGGTGGGGTGAGTATGTAACTCAGGAATGATGAGCCACCGCAAGGAACACACTTCGGTCATCACCTTATGGCTTCCTGAAGTGTTTCGCAATCATGGCTACTGGCAGAGGAGCCAGCGGCTTGGGCACGTGGATACTCACCACCCTGCAGGCAACGGGCCTGTCCCAGACACACAAGCCAAACCTCCCTCAGAGGAAGGTCCTAGATACTCGCAGACCGGCAGGGGGTGGGGAAGATCAGGGGTGGTTGCATGGGTCAAGGGTCCCATTCCTGACTGGCCCTCTGCTGGCCGCCCCCAGGATCCCCGTTGCCCTGGCCCTGGCCCACCACTTGTAGCCGAGGGGTTGTTCGGAGCTCCATGGTCCCCTCCCTGGAACGGCTGGCCCCTCCTCGGGCCTCCCCAGAGCCTTCGAAGAACTTCATGAGGAAACGCGGACCGGCGCGGGGCAGTAGGTCCCTGGCGGTAAAAACGTAAAGTAGCGGGTTGACGCTGGAGCTGAAGAAGGCCAAGGCCGTGGTGCCAGCCCGCGCCGCCTGGCCCGCGCCGCCCAGCCTGGCCAAGGTCCCCTCGGGTGGAGCCAGCGCGGCTGCCACCTGCACCAAGTTGACCGCGTGGTAGGGGGCCCAGAGCAAGCCGAAAGCCAGCACGATGACGCTCACGAGGCGGCCCACGCGGGTGCCACGCCGGCCGGAGCGCCAGCGGACAGCCCGCAGCCGCGTCAGTGTCACGCCGTAGCAGCTGAGCACCAACCCGAAAGGCAGCACAAAGGCCGTGAGCGTCTCCAGGCCCAGGTGCGCGGCGGCGTGCTTCCGCGACGGGTGGCATAGCTGGCACACGCGGTCCCCCCAGAGGTGTCGGTAGAGGGCGGCGGGCAGGGCGAGCAGCAGGGCTGCCAGCCAGACGGCCAGCAGCAGGCGACGGGCCAGGGCCGGGCTGCGCAGCCGGGGCACCAAGAAAGGGCGCGTAACGGCCAGGCAGCGCTGCAGGCTGAGCAGCGCTGTGAGCAGCACGCTGGCGTACATGCTGAGAGCGCACACATAGTACACCGCTTTGCAGCCCGCCTGGCCCAGCGGCCACGCCTGCCCGGCCAGGAAAGCCACGAAGAGCGGCGTGAGCAGCAGCACCACGCCGTCGGCCAACGCCAGGTGCAGTACGAGCGTGGCCGCCAGCGGCCGCCCCTGCGCGGGACGCCAGCCTGCCAAGCTCCACACCACGAAGCCATTGCCCGGCAGCCCGAACAGCGCGGCCAGCAGCAAGAAGGTCATGCCTGTGGCCCGCGAGGCCTTCCAGCTCAGCAGCGTCTCGTTCCCGGGAGGACTGTAGCAGGGCGTCATCCTTCTGTGCCAGCAGGGGGCTGCAAGGGGGCACAGCAGGCATTCAGGGCTGGGAGCCGGGAAGGAAGTCCGCTGGCCTGTGAGGCAGCTCCCCACCTGCTGAGTTAGGTAGGGACTGCGCCTCCCCTCTGTTCTGTGCCTCCTCCCTCTCTTCTGGCTGGAAGCCCTGTCTCCCCTGAAGACTCTGGCTCCCACCCTGCTCCTTGGAGCCCAGATCCCCAGCTCTGGGTTAGACGAGTCCTACTGCACCAGGCTCCTTCCCAGAATTCCTAGCCCTCACCCACATTGTCACTAGCTCCATCTCCCCTTCCTGCTAGCCTGGGCTTTCCTTCTTGCCCAGCCCTGTCCTTTAAACCTCAGGGCCAGTGTGTGTGGTGGGGAGTCAGGGAGCATGGGCAAATCCACTTACCCAGCCGTCACAAACAAGGACAGGGGTCCAGCAAAGGGCCTGAGGCTGCCACGAAGCAAAGCTGCTGTGAGTGAAGTGCCTACTTGTGCTCTGTGCCTGTCACGTTTGCAAGAGGGTGAGGCCAGCAGAGGGAGGGACAAGATGGGGCTCATTCCTGGCCTTTCCCACGGGGCCCCTCCCTCATCCTGGCCCTCCTAAGGCTTACACACCCAGGCCTGTAGGAGCCTGCCTCTCCAGGGAACAGGCTGAACTGGGGGAGTGCAGCCCAGTTTCCCTGGCCATGGAGGAGGCAAACTCTACTGATGCCTGAGCTAAGCGTCTACTTCTGCCCTCATGCCTGCCCACTCCTCCAGCTCTCTTTCACTGTTTTCTGGCCCCTCTGGCCTGCAACACAAGGCCCGCCCGTTAGCAGCCTCCGTTAGCAGTTCCCCCTCTGTCCCCAGCTCCCTCCTACACCTCCCATCACTTGATGTAGTCACTCTACCCTCAGAGTTCCCCCTAGGCTGTTAAGGGCAGACTTTTCTTTTTTTAGATTTATTTATCTTTATTGAGAAGTCAGATTTACAGGGAACAGACAGAAAGATCTTACATCTGACCATTGGTTCACTCCCTATATGGCTGCAACGACCAGAGCTGAGCCAATCCAGGAAGCAGGAGACTCTTCCGGTTCTCCCATGTGTGGGTGCAGGGTCCCAAGGGTTTGGGTCGTCCCCAGCTGCTTTCCCAGGTTACAAGCAGGGAGCTGGATGGGAAGTAGAGTAACTGGGATACGAACCGATGCTCATATGGGATCCCAGCACATGTAAGGTGAGGACTTTGGCCACTAGGCTATCACGCCAGACCCAAGGACAAACTTTTCAGTCAAAGGCATGGTGCTAGGTGCTGGGGAGGACAGGGCTTCTCCGGCATGCAGACCACAGAAAGGAAGGATGCTATGGAGGAGACGGGCTGAGATGTCCTCTCTTGTGGAGTGCTCAGGCAAAGCTTGGATGTGAAGCCATTTGAGGGAGAGTTAGCTGGTGCATACAGCTGAAGCAAAAGGGAACACTAAGGTCTTGGACCAATCAACAGCCAAAATCAGTGTTCCATGTGCTTGAGGACACCAGGAACACTACCTTACTTGGGGTTCCCCTGACCAAGAGCTGGGGGCAAGGGTCTGAGGACAGGAAAGCCTCGATCTGAAGGCTCAGCTCCAGGAGCAGGGCAACAAGACAGTAGCGGGGACAGCAGGTGTTGAGTCCCTTCCATAAGTCTTAGGGACCTCTGATGGATGCAGAATGCTCAGGACAGAGAAGGGAGATATTCCACAGGTTCGAGAACTACCCTGGAGGCGTGATCAGCCCTATTCTCTCGGCCTGTCAGGGGCTCTCTGAGCTTTCATGGCTCCCAACAAAGCACTTTCCATCTAGGCTGCCCCCACTAGCAGCAGCTGGAGAATTCTTGTGCCCCAAACTGTTCCAACATGGAGCTAACAAAGAAAGAAGCGCTAACTGCCAGGGTGATTGGTCCAAAGCACTGAATAGAGGAACTCAGAAAGTGGCCTGTAGTTGCCTCACCACAGACAGTGAGAAAAATGAGAGTTCCACTGAGGTATGTCTGTGGCAAGGAGGTCAGGGCAGGGAGTTTAAGGGATTGGCCTCAAGGTTAAAGCTAGTTTCTTTCAGTGTTTTTAGACAATGACTATACATGTTTATCGGGCACTGGACATGTTCAAGGACCTGGCTTGGGCTCAAGGCTGCAGGGGAAATGATGTTGGCCACAGACACAGAGAAAGCAGAGAACTGTGCTTCCCAGGCAGGGCACAGACAGAAAGCACAAGGGATCCAGAAGACCCAACAGGCTCCCAGGGCAGGAAAGCAGAGCTGGCTCTCATTTGAGGAGTTCCCTGCCAGTGAGTCAGAGTGTCCATGCAGCTGTTATCACAGCTGCAGATGAGACCAGACTTGGACCCTGGGGTTGGCGTTGTGACACAGTGTGTTAAGCCACTGCCCGCAAAGCCTGCATCCCATATCCAGAATGCTGGTTCAAGTCCCACTGCTTCAATTCCCATCCAGTTCTGTGCCAACGTGTCTGAGAAAGCAAACAAGAGGCCCAAGTGCTTAGGTTCCTGCCACTCACATGGGAAACCCAGGTGGCTTTCCAGGCTCCTGCATATCGCCCAGCCCAGCTCCAGCCTTTGCAGCAATTTGGGAAGTGAATAGTGGGAGGGGAAGATAACTCTCTCTCTGTCTCTTCCTCTCTCTGTCTTTCAAATAAATAACTTTTTTTTTTTAATTGGAAAGGCGGATATACAGAGAGGAGAGACAGAGAGGAAGATCTTCCGTCCGATGATTCACTCCCCAAGTGAGCGCAACGGCCGATACTATGCCAATCTGAAGCCAGGAGCCTCTTCCGGGTCTCCCACGCGGGTGCAGGGTTCCAAAGCTTTGGGCCATCCTGGACTGCTTTCCCGTGCCACAGGCAGGGAGCTGGAAGGGAAGCGGGGCTGCCGGGATTAGAACCGGCGCCCATATGGGATGCTGGGCGTGCAAGGCGAGGACCTTAACCACTGCGCCACTGTGCCGGGCCCTCAAATAAATAACTTTTTAAAGCTGAAGTTCTAAATGCAAAAGGAAAAAGGTCAAAGAAAGATGGCTACTCGATTTGCTGAGATAGGCAGTTTTGGAGAATGAAGCCAGGAAATGTGGAGCCAGTTCCTCTCCTCCACTAAGCAGGGAGGCCAGGATCCCGGATGGGATCCTGAACTCTGGATCCGTGGATCAGATCCCTCCTTTCCCCTCAGTATCCCAGACACTGCGGATGAGAAGGAGCGCTCATCTTCTCCAAGTCCTGTCCACTCCAGCCCATTTCCACACTCCCAGCCCAGCCTCTGCCAAAAGCTGTAGTTCGTGGCTTCCCCAGTAGGCAGCAGCCCCAAAGCCACACAGATCAGATCACACACGACCACAAGCCAGAGGCTGTCCCTAGAAATGCCCTCCAGAGAATTAAAACCCGTGGTCACATTCCAACCTTTCACTTCATTTCTGTCAGCCCCCCGCCCCACTAGTTACATACACAAGCCTTCCCAGCTTTGGCTGGACACCCCTTCTACCCTGCTGCTTCCCCTCCCCCTGGACTTTGTCCCTCTGCCTGGCTGAGCAGGAGGGTCAGAGTCCGGGTCTGACTCATCGGCACCTCACCAGGGCTGACTCCAGCTTTGTCACAGAAAATGCCACTTGGGCCCCAGCACAGCGAGAGCCACGGAGCCCAGCATTTGCAAAGCCGCACCACTCCTTGGTCCACCATGGAGTATCTTTCAGCCCTGAAGCCCTCCGCTGGAGGCCTGCTCAGGTAACTTGTAACCCTCCTGCCCATCCCACACAGCTGGCACAGACAGCTTGCTCCATCCCCTCCTTGCCTCCTCACAGTAGGCTTGGTCCAGCTCACACCCTATGGTCTCCCCAACTCCTTTGGCTAATCCACAAGCCTAGCCCCCGCCCCATTCTTTAACCCTCCCAGCTTTATCATCCCTCTCTTCTCACCAAGTCCCTGAAGTTCCCTCTCGAACCTTTTTCCCAACTACTAGGTCTGTATCCAGCATGAGCTCGGAGCTTGGCCGGCGGGTGTGGACCTCAGCACCCTCACCACGGCCTTTCCGTGTCTGTGACCACAAGCGTTCCTTGCGGAAGGGGCTGACAGCTGCCACCCGCCAGGAACTGCTTGATAAGGTGAGTGCCTGGGTTTTGGAAGGAGGGATGGCTTAAGATGACAATTTGGGACAATGATGCAGGAAGGGCTTTAGCCACCCAGGGGCTTTAGCTGCTCCTTTCTGAGAGCTAAGAACAGTGAGGTAAACCCAAAACTTCCACTGTTAGTTCACTTATTTTTCTAAGTAGAGCCTTATACTTTGGGAGTAGGAAAAACAGTGGGCAGAGGGTTGGAGGCATGGAATTCCAAAGTCATTATGGAATAGTAATTTGTATGACAACCCAAGTTCAAACCTTGTTGCTGCCACTTGTTAACCAGGAAGTTACTCACCCCATTAAAACCTCAGCTTCTTTTTCTACAAAATGGGTGCAACAATGCACAGCCTATCAGGGTCATGAAAAGGAGTGCAAGAGGAAAACATATATAAAGTGCTCTTAATGGATACTGGTGAAGGCAGGATTCAAGCAGTTTAAACATAATTGTTACCGAAAACGGCTCTAGTGGGAGAGGAGGGAAGATGACAGGACGGATTCAGGGAACCCAGCTGGTTTTTCCTTTCTGATATAGGAGTGGTTGGGGGGAGTGGGGCAGTAGAAGGAGATAGGGTGGCAGGGTACAAATAAACAGGATAAAGCGTCAGCCCCTAGTGAGGTCCCCCCAGGAATCAGAGAACTTTGAGAGTTTCAGCCTTCAGAACAGATGGCAACGCCCTGGGAGGCAGAGCTGGGCTATCAATGGGTATCTAGAGCCAATCCATGGATGCTGGGTTGCAGGTATGGGCATAGCACGAGACTGGTCACTTCCCTCTCATCTCCTGCCACTGGACAGGCCTTAGAGACCCTGCCGCTGAGTGGAACGCTGACACTGGTGCTGGAGGAAGACGGGACGGCTGTGGAGAGCGAGGACTTCTTCCAGCTCCTGGAGGATGACACGTGCCTGATGGTGTTGGAGTCAGGCCAGAACTGGAGCCCCCTCAGGGTAAGGCCCACCACCCCTTTATAGCTCCCTAAACCATTTATCACGCATGATCTTGACCCTGAGAGCAGAGGTACTGGAAGAACTATGGCATGGTCAAGGACAGCACACAGTGGACATGCAGTCCAGGCAAGTGTGGGTGTGACTCAGTGCTAACAGGCATCCATGTTGAATGTCTGGGTTAATGGTTCACTGTGTGGCCTGGGGGCCTTGCAGGGTGGGGTGCTGTCCTACGGCCTGGGCCGGGAGAAGCCAAAGCACAGCAAGGACATAGCGCGCATCACCTTTGACGTGTACAAGCAAAACCCTCGCGACCTCTTCGGCAGCCTCAACGTCAAAGCCACCTTCTATGGGCTCTACACCATGAGTTGCGACTTCCAAGGCCTTGGCCCCAAAAAAGTTCTCAGGTCAGAGATCAGTAATGTCATCCCTGACAACTGGAAAGTCCTCTGATTGCTTCTCCTGCGCCCACTTGGCCCTCAATCACCTGTCCTGCTCCCTGGCCTCCTGTTGGCTTCCCCTGACCATCTGAACTCTCCTCATCTGTCCCGCAGGGAGCTCCTTCGCTGGACATCCTCGCTGCTGCAAGGCCTGGGCCACGTGTTGCTGGGAATCTCCTCCGCCCTTCGTCAGCTGGTGGAGGGGGCTGAGCAGTGGCCGCGGCAGTGGCACGGTCGCCTCCATTCCTGAGAAGGGACTCGGACGTCTGCCTCCAGGCTCATTCCCAGGATGGCACTGTGAGGACTGTGACAGCGGCAGGTTTTGTCACCTGCAGGCAAGAAAACTCACCTAATGTCCCACCATCCTCTGACCCAGCAGTGAGAGAATCTGCTAACATAACGCCTCACACCCGCCCTGTATACCTTCTACCAAAAAGATGTAATCCTGGCCTAGCCATGTTTCCAGCCGCCCACTCTCCTGCAAGGCTACAGGATTGTCCCTGGCATCTGACCCCGTCTCAATGGCTGCCACACCTAGCTCCCCTCCGACTCCTTTTGCTCTAAGCTCCCCAGGAAGCTGGTCACAGCCCTTTCTGATTTCACCTTCAGACTTTCACTTTGCTGTACTCTTCCCATGGAAACTAACAAAAGCATCTTCAATAAAAATATCAAAATATTTACTAGTAAGAACTTTTGTCTCCGATGCTGGATACCTCTTTGCACCCTCCCTAGCCCAGTTCCAAAGGCCTCAGTCTTCCAGTATGGAGTTCAGTGCCCGCCTGCGCTTGGCCACTGCACTTTGCTGCTGCTCCCAAGCCTCTCGCCGCTTCAGGAAAGTGGTCAGAGACACATTTCGAGCCACATGGTGGCCAAAGGGGTCTCTTACTAGCTCCTGGTTCCGCTCCCCTGCAAAGGAATGGTTCATGGTTAGCATCATCCCACTCCCACAGAGACAGGATGGGGGAACACCCCATTCTCTAAAGGACAGAATGCTGGGGGCAGAGGATGGCACAAACAATCAGAGGAAGGGCAAGAGCAGCCTGCTCAAAAGCCATGACCAAGACCACTTGTGAAGCCCTCTCACTCCTCAGTCACCCAGCTATGTGGGTAAGAGAACACAAAGTCTGGAAACGCACCAGGGTGTGGGTACTCACCCAGTTCAGCTGCAATCTCCTTCCGGGCCCCCAAGGCTGCTCCACTCCAGATGGCATCCAGTACCCGGCTGCCATGGCGACTGCAGGCCAATGCCACATACTGTCCCTGCATTGAGACAAGCAAGGTAGGTTTCTTTAGAGAAGCCACAATAGTGGTGTTTGAGGCAGAGGCAGAGAAAAGTTTCAGAAGAATTTAGAGGATGGGTTAAAACAGTCTAGGAACTACATCTCTTCTTTGTTCTGAAGGTACATCATGGGGGCAGCCCGTGGTCTCTGAACAGCAGATAGTGGGGAATCAGCAGAAGCCAGAGTCTAACCTTGAGGATCTGCAGCACGCGGCGCCGCTGTTTGCGTGTCACCGAGGGGCTGGTGAGGATGGCGTCGAGCACATGGGAACCAGCAGGGCTTTGGGCCAGAGCCAGAAGCTGTGGTCCAGTCATGGCACTCAGACTCCGAAGTATAAGAGCAGGGTGGGAAAAGTGCAGCAGACGCTGCAGTAACAGAGATCCCAGGACTGTCACCTCTCCCAGTGCCCTGGCTGCAGCTGCTTCCTCCTGGGAAAGCAGAAACAGGAAGTCACAAGGCAGTCACCAAACTGGGGTACAAGGGCGCCTAACAGCACAATTCCATCCGGGGGCAGTTGAATATCTCACCACCTTCACCTCAGGGGTGACAGGCTTCCCACGCCAGGCGGGGGGTGCCTGGCTCCCAGGAGTCAGGGCTGGGCCTCTCCCCTACCTCACCTGGTGCTCCGTGGGCTCTGACCCCTCCTCCTCCACCAATCCATAGTACACCTCATAAGCCATCAGAGTGGCAAAGAGAGGCACACAGGCCACTTGCCGGGATGAGGGCTCTGCGCAGTGGAATGCCTGGAGGGAAAACACAACAGCAGGAATTTAAGAGCCCCCCTACCCCTGACCTCAACTTTCTGAACAGGGCAGACATTCAGGAAAGATGAGAAGGTCCAACTCCACAAGGTGTGAGCTCCATGAGGACAGGATCCTTCTGGCCCTGCTATGTGCCTGGCTTCAGAATGCACAACAGGGAGTGAATAAAGAGGCATCCCTTATAGAAACCCTCTCTCCACCCTGGGAGATCACTTTCATCCCCAGGCTGTGAGATGGCTTGGACCTCTCTCTCCCCAGGCTTGTGAAGTCTCTCAACATAGCCCTCTTGTGTTCCCAGAGGAACAGTGACTGAAGAATTAATTCAGTCCTAGCAGTAGGTTTGGACAAAAGGCACAGATGGACTGCAGGTGACACCCACTCACCTCCAATAGCAGCTCTAAGACCTTGGCTTGGTGGGCTCCAACTCTGCAGCAAGCCCCCACCAGGGCAACGACCACTCCTGGGTGACCCTGAGCAAGTATAGCTTCCAGGGCAGGGCTCAGCTCCTCAAACACAGCAGACAGCTGAGGAGAAACAGGGATGAAGAATGCATGGCATTCTGTATAATCTTCTTGGCTGAAAACATGAAAAGCACTGTGGCCTCGCTTCCGCTGGGTGCCTAGGTGGCCTCTGGGGGCCTGGGGGCTTTGTGCTGGGGGCTGGTGAAATGGAGTGGGTCTGGAAACTCCCACACATATTTGGGTTCCAGGCAGGCGAGGGAGGAGGTGGGGTTAGGGGCCCAGGCTGGCATACTTGTACGATATGCTAGAAGATTGGGCTTGGGGACTCATTAACATACTTGAATCCTGGCTGGGTGGAGTGGGTAGCGTCCCAGGCTGTCATGTGTGCCAGAGGACTGGATCTGGGGTCCTGGGCAGGCGGGCAGGGCATTAGGCCAGCATGTCACCCTGCCAGAAGACTGGGTTGGGAAACCCATGCACTTATGAGCACGGGGGCTGTGGCTTGATCACGGAAGGGAATATAGGATGTATGGGAGGGGAGATTGCTGAGGGAGTACATTACAGGTGAAAAATCACTTCTGCCAACAAGGCCACTGTACTTGCAGGTTAGCAAGGGGGCTAAGGCTAAGCAGTTCAGAGGGAAGCTTGAGGACTTTTCTGGGTCATTCATGTGGGAGACCTGAGCTGGACTAGGTAGCATCAACTACTGCTGACCACCACCCATCGGTGCACACAAAAGTTAGGGTTGGGGGCATACCTGCCAGTATCAGAATAGGGGATGGGTCACATTAGGCTTGGCCACAACACTAACCAGCTGGGCTGGGCCAAATCTTAGCACACTGGCAAGTGTAGGAGCCACGCTGGAACACAGGCCATGCTGGACTAGGCTATCACACCTACCAGTCTGCAGGAAAGCTAGGGGTGAGGGCAAACTGGGGAGGGCAAAACTGCAGCGTGGACCCAACAGTGAGAGTTGGGACTGGAGGTGGGCTGGGCCACGCCAGTCTGTAGCACCCAATGGTAAAGGCCAAGACGGAGGATGGGTTATGTTTTATTGGGTCAGAGCAACCATCAGCACATGCAAGATCTGTGGCTGGGAGCAGGCCTGGTCAGGGAGCTAAGGGGACGCCCAGCTGAGCTATGGTTCCCGCTGGTGAGCACAAGAGCCAGAATGGGGGTTGACTGGGTCTGGGGTATGCCAGACTGGGCTAGGCTCCTGCACCCACTGGTGCTCACATGAGCCAGAGTAGGTGTGGCATGAGCTGGGCTAGGTCTCAGCACCCGCTAAACCATACAAGAGCTGGGTCTGGGGGATTGGCTAGGCATGGTTGGGCTGTAGCACCCAACAGTAAGAACCAAAATGGGTGTGGGACAGACAGACAAGGTCACTGTTCCTGCCAGGACAGGAGGTAGGACAAGTCAGGCTAGGCCAAGCACCCACTGGTATGCACAAGATCTGCCACTGGGAGAAGACCTGATAGAGATGCTTAGGGAACTCCTCTGTCAGGATCCAGTCCCCACAGGTGAGTGCAAGAACCAAGGCTGTGGGCCTGGCGGTGTGACCTAGTGGCTAAAATCCTCGCCTTGAACTCACCGGGATCCGATGCTATGCCAATCCGAAGCCAGGAGCCTCTTCCAGGTCTCCTGGGCGGGTGCAGGGTCCCAAAGCTTTGGGCCGTCCCCAACTGCTTTCCCAGGCCACAGGCAGGGAGCTGGATGGGAAGCGGGGCCACCGGGATTAGAACCAGCGCCCATATGGCATCCCGGGCGTGCAAGGCAAGGACCTTAACCACTGCGCCACCGCGCCAGGCCCAGATCTTCCTCTCTGTATATCTGATTTTATATTAAAAATAAATAAATCTTAAAAAAAAAAAAAAAAAAAAAGAGCCAAGGCTGTGAGTAGCCCAGACCAGGTCATGTTACAGTACCCTCCAGCATATGCGTGAGTCAGGTCTGAGAGCAGGCCAGGCTGGGCCAGTTCATAGAACCTACTGGCAGACAGGAGGAGCAGGACAGAGTACAGGAAAGGTTAGGTTGGGCTACAGCAACAGCTAGTTCAAATTAGGGCCAGGAGTGGGGGCAATCCAGACTGGGCTAGGCTGCAGCACCCACTGGCAAATGCCGAGGTAAGGCAAGCCATGCCATACTGGGCCACAGCACTCACCAGTACACATAACACTAAAGAGTGGGGTGGGGGCAGGGGTTGAACCTGGTAGGGTGCAGTGTGGGTTCTTCTCCTGAGCCACTGCTCCTGCAGGTGAATGTGAGAACTGGGGTAAATCAGGCTGGGCAGGGCTACAACATCCACTGGCCTGTATGTGAGCTGGGTTAGGAGGAGAGCCAGGCTGGGCTAAGTAACCGTACCTACTGGTACATGCCTAAGTCAGAGTAAGTGCAGACTGGTTGGTTGTCACAGTATCAGCTGGCAAATGCTGGGAATGGGGGTACCTCCTGTGAAGCTAGACTGCACAACCACCTGGACGGTGCAAGATCTGGGGCTGAGAGTGGGGTTTATTAGGGAAACTATGAGCACCTCTCTGATGGGCTGCAACACCCACTGGTGAGTATGAGAACCAGGGATTGGGGTGGACCTGGCTAGACAGGCAGTTGCACCCCCAGCATAAGTGTGGGCTGGACAGTGAGGTCAATTGGGCTGAGCTAGGTTGCAGCACCTATTGGTGTATATAAAAGCCAAATGGGGGGGGGGGGGCAGCGCAATAGCTCAGTGGCTAAAGTCTTCCCCTTGAACGCACCAGGATCCCATATGGGCACCAGTTCTAATCCTGGCAGCCCCACTTCCCATCCAGCTCCCTGCTTGTGACTTGGGAAAACAGTAGAGGATGGCACAAAGCCTTGGGACCCTGCACCCACATGGGAGACCTAGAAGAGTTCCTGGCTTTGGATCAGCGTAGTACTGGCCGTTGCGGTCACCTGAATCATCAGACAGAAGCTCTTCCTCTCAGTCTTTCCTCCTCTCTCTATGTATATATATAGCTGACATTACAATAAAAATAGATCTTAAAAAAAAAGCCAAATGGGATACAAGACAGACTGGACAAGTCTGCTGCACATACCATCATGTTTAGGAACCAGGGCTAGGGGGCAGGCCTATTGGGAGTTGTTGGGGGTCACAGTGACTGGGTTGAAGTCCTGCTGGTGTCAGTGAGTGTTAAGCATGTGGTGGGCAGGGCCGGGATGGGCCACAGTATCCATTGGTTTATGTAAGAGATGGGGCTGGAGACAGAACTGACCCAGCAACTACAACCACCAGTGAGTGTGTAGGCTGATATGGGTGATGGACTGAGCTGGCACACACAGGAGTCAGGTTGGAGTTACCTCAGATGAGGTTTCTTTGGGGACCCTTCCAATGGATCTGCTAGACTCAAAACTCTAACCACAAAGAAAACTGCAGGGTCCGTGGTCTGATCATGGAGTGCAGGCCTCAGAACTGGGCCTCCTCAGTTGTTTAAGATGGTGCAGTGGATAGAATGACCAGATGCAAATAGGGCATATGTAGTTCATTGGGGCCTGCAGAGGACATCTAGTACCATAGCACAGCATGGAGAACAGAAAAATTGGACAACTCCTTCAGTCAAGTGTTGAGAGCAAATATTTGGGCAAATAGAAACTACGGTGAACTATGTCAGCCAATGGACGTTGGAAGGATTTTCTCAACCTTGGAACAACGAAATCAACAGCATTTCAGAACTATCAAAGCCACTTGAGCAGTACCCTCAGAGCATGTTTCACATTAGGAACCCTGGGATGACACTGGGTGACCATCCACCATTCCCAGGTTCTGATGTGATTTGGGGATGCTGGGTGTGGCTTCTCCCCTTCTCTCCTCCCTTCCCCCAGACACAAGAAGAAGAAAAAGAAAAATTGGAAACAATGGTTCATCCACTTTTCCCTACTCCTCCACCTTTCCTATACTAATCAGTGGTCTACATGGCCATACATCCTTCTCAACTATGCAAACATCATCAAAAGTAAAGATGAAAAGCACTGCCAATACCAGGACTCTGTTTTGGCTGAGTAAAGCTTAGGACTAGGGAACTCTCTTAGAGATGTCACCTCATGAAGAGAGGAACCTTAAATGCACAAAGCAAAAGCAAGGGTAAGATCTGCCCTTCTACTCCAACACTCATCCCATGAGACTGCAAGGAAGTCGGCTTCGGGAATGAGCAACGAAGGGAAAGTGAAACTCTGATGACTGTCCAGCACTCCTGTGGATTTGCAGTCCAATACTCAAGACTCGAGTGGCTCATGGAACCTCAAGTTTAAAACTATGAGCCAGTCCCTTGCTGGGGCTCATGCCTCAGAGAAGTCAAAACAAATCCTCTCTGAGATGGGAGTCCCTTTATCTTCAGCTCTGGTTCCTAAGCCAACATCCAACACATCATCATGGACACAAAGCAGAAGGGAAGGCACACAGTAAAATAGGGCCCCAGTGAGCAAGGACTAGCAGAAACAGACTAAGCACAGGTTCTTGACTCACCAGCTCAGGCGTGGAGATTGCATCCAGTAAGCGCTGCAAAGGGAAGTTGGCAATGGGATGTGCAGCCAGGGTCTGCAGCTGGCCCTGCAGGTGGTCCTTGAAGAGGCTCTGGAGCTGAGAGGGGTCCAACACCAGCAGCACCTGCTCCAGGAGCCTGGAGCTTGTCTGATCTCGCAGAAACAGCAGGAGGGGGCTGGGAACAGGAGCAGGGGGCCAGCCATTTTATCCCCATTTCATCCAAAATACAGGTGCACCACCTCATTCACAGCACACAGTCCCATCAACCTTGGCTAGTGCCAAGGTCCTGACCATACCTGCCATCTGCTGATGCATTGCGAGTACTCAGGTAGCCAATCACAGCACTGCAAAGATGGGCACAAGACTGGGGCAGTTTGCGGCATAGAATCTGTAAGGCCACTTGAAGGCAGAAGCTGGAGATCTTGTTGGTGATGAACACTATGGGCAGAAACAAGAAAATCCGCATGATCTGTACACCTCCACCAATCAACAACCACATGCAGGGGACCATGGACACAGGGGCTCCACACAAAGGGCCTCGGCACATCCAATCAGGCCACGGTCTGAAGAGGAACAACCTGCTGGGTGGGAAACATCTCCAGAAACGGCTTCTGACCCTCCCCACAGTCCTCTCCTTACCAGCAATGTCCTTCAGAAAGCAAGAGCTCATGTCCTGAAGGCAATTCAAGAAGGTTCCAGGAACCTCAAAATCAGCTGGCTTGCACTCCCGGGCTGGAGTCCTTTGAGCTTCTGGATCAAGATCAAGAACAAGTGCAGGCTATGGCAGAGCACTAGGGTTCTTTTTACTTTTCCTCCTGCCACTATGGCAGGAGGTAAGGGTCTTTTCTATCTCAAAACCCCCTCCCGTCGCTAGGACGGGAGTCTTCTTTTCTCAGCCTTTCTAATAAATCCTGCTTTAAAACTTAAAAAAAAAAAAAAAAGAACAAGTGCAGGGAGGAGGTCACCAACTACCCTCTGGAGGAAGAATGATTCCACAGAGCAGCAGGCACCCAGCTTGGTGAAGCAGAAAGATGCGATAAGGCCAGCCACCCAAATGGGAGCTCTAGACAATGCTTCTGCTTTTTTAATGAGAAACCTCCAGTTTTGGTCCAGTCCTCTACCACCCACACAAGAGAGTTTAAACTCCTCAGCCGAGTACTCCACACATCCCCAAATCAGGCCTTGTTCCAACTCTCTACTCTTACTTCCTAGAGTTTCTCAAAATACATGCCACAGCTTACGAATGTCTCATAAAACCAACCTAATGATCTTAACCTGTGTTCTTCCTAATAGAGCAGAACAAAATGAGAAAAGAACACCGCAGTAACAGTATTCTCTCTTAAACTTTTGCCTTATGCCAGTATAGGTACATAATCACACACACACACACACACACACTCATGTCCATGTTGAATCATATTAAAACAAAAACCACACACATTTCAGGGATAGTGGTTTAGCCTCGCAGCTGGGCCTGCACCTCACCCCAGAGTGCCCGGGTTCAACACTCAGCCTGACTCTGGTTCCTGCTGAATGCGAGGCAGAGGTAGCGGTGCCAGCTCAGCTTGCTGGGTTCCCACCTACCGCCTGGCAGACCTATAATGAGCTACTACACATCTCTAATCTCACTGCCAATTCTTCCAGCTCAAGCTCCCTCTGAAGACTTACTTCCCAGCTTACTCTCTGCTCCCTAAACTCTCCTTCCTGCTCCTGTAATACTTACCGGAGGCCTGGGAGCTCCAGGGCCTAGCTCGCTCAGATTCCACGAGAACTCCTCCTAACACCTGAAGCAGAGTCCTCACCATGAAGCTGCCATGTGTGTCTCCACAGTAGAAAAGAAAATCATCACACACTTCGGCCGCGAGGCCCAGGACCAGCTCCTCCAAGGTCTCCAAGGTACAATCCACCCCAGCCGTCACCTTCTCCTCTTCTTCCTCCTCAGGTTCATCATCTTCCTCCTTCCGTGCAGGACTCCCCAGCAGCCGAGGCAGCTGCAGCAAAGCACTCTGTAGGACATGGACCCCACACCGATGACAGGCCACAGAGCGTAGATTGGGGCGCAGGGCAGCCCATATTCGACAGAAAGGTTTCAGGGGACTGAAGCCCAGCAGTTCCTGTAGCACCTCGCTGCCAGTCCTGCTCGTGGCCAAGGCTAGGGCCTGAGTCTCCACTTCCTTCAGAATGTTGTGCACCATCAGCTCTGCAAAGGCAAGAAAACAAATACAGGCATTTAAAAGAAACTAAGGGGAGCAGGTCTGGTGGTGCAGCACATTGACCCTCCAACTTGCAGTGCTGCACTCCCATACAGGCACCGGTTCATGTCCCAACTGCTCCACTTCCATCTGGCTCCCTGCTTGTGGTAGCAGAGGATGGCCCAAAGCCTTGGGACCCCGCACCCACTCAGGAGACCCAGAAGTTGTTCCTGGCTTCTAGCTTCAAACTGATCCAGCTCTGGCCACTGCGGTCACATGAGAAGTGAACCAGCAGTTGGAAGAGCTTATTTATTCTGTCTCTCCTGCTCTCGGTAAATCCACAATTCCAGCAAATACAGAATTCATAAAACAAAATAAAACAGACAATAAAAAAACTGAGGTTCTGGCATTGTGGAGTAGCTGGGAAAGTCACCATTTGCAATACCAGTATCATTTCTAGGTCCGGGGTCCAGTCTCAGCTACCTCACTCCCTACCTGACTCCCTTCTCAGTGCTTGGGACCCTGCAGACATGTGAGTGATCCAAATTAAGTCCCTGGCTCCTGGCTTCAACCCAACTCAGCCCTGCCAGTTGCGGCCATTTAGGGAGTGAACCAGCAGATGGAAGGTCTCTCTCACTCTCAAAGTAGGAATACTTGTTTTTTTAGATTTATTTTTTATTGGAAAGTCAGATTTACAGAGAGTGGAAGATACAGACAGAAAGATCTCCCATCCACTGGTTCACTCCCCAGTACTCCCAACGGCCAGACCTGAGCTGATCCGAAGCCAGGAGCTTCTTCCGGATCTCCCACATGGGTGCAGGGTCCCAAGGCGTTGGAACATCTTTGACTGGTTTTTCAGGCCACAGGGAGGGAGCTGGAAGGAAAATGGAGCAGGCAGGTTATGTACCCTCAAAGCGTGCAAGGCGAGGACTTTAGCCAATAGGCTACCACGCCGGAACCAGAAAGGATACTTTAAAATAAATATGTAACATAATTTTTAAAACAAGATTTTGAGAAAAGGACAACGTTACGTTCCATCACAAAGGGCTCGCACTGAGAACCAAGAGGGCTCGCAAGGGAACCAAGAGAACCTGGGGATGCAGATAAAGTGCCCACACCCTAGGAACTCTCCAAAGCTTCCCCACCCTCCCGGACTGTCTGCTAACCTCGTTCTTCTCCGGTCTCAGGCGCCTCTTTCAGCGCCGACAGGGCCCGGCGGAAATAACCCAGGGCTTCGGAGCTCAGGTGGGGGTGCGCATCCGAAGCCGTCTCCGAGCGCCCGCCCGGGACCTGCTGTCTGCGACCTGGCGCGGGGCGCCCGGACCCCTCAGCCACGCGTCCACGTCTGCGGCCATCTGGGAGTCGGCGCCCCGCCTTGTTGTGGTGAGGGGAGCGCGGACCCAGCCCCATGCGTGCTCGGATCCCGCTAGGCCTTCCTCAGCCACACGATGATCAAGCCGCCGGGAACAGAACCCCGCAGGCAACCAGTTCACACAGGCAGCCACTCTGGGTGCCGGGGAAACGTCATAGACATGCGACGTCCCGGTGTGGGCGTGTCCCGACAGTCGCCCCGCCTAGACCCCGCCCCCGACAGCCGCCTGCAGCTGTGGGAACCCCGCCTCCTCCTGGAGGAGAGTGCTTCCACAGCAGCACTGCGCGCTGACCCCGCGCTAGTCCCTGCCCTGGTTCCGCCCCTGCGGCCTAAATAAAAGTTCGACGGCTGCAGGAGCAGAGAGCCACTCCAGGAGAGACCCCGGAGACAGCTGCCACGGGAAGGCAGGTAAGGGGCGCGAGCCGTCCACGCTTGGAGCTAAGGGTTTCGCTGCAGCTCTGCCTGGAAGCCCAGTTCTACACTGCACCCCGAGGGTCCGGTCTGCCACAGTCCTAACCTGTTGGCCCTTTGGTCGCGGTAGGTCTTCCTCTATGCTCTTTGCTTCTCTAGGAAGCCACAGTCGCCCTTGACCCACATCAGACTCACTTGTTGCTTCTGGAACTTTCCTGTTTTCATAGTGGTATTCCCCTGCAAACATGCCTTGCCTCCTTCCCTCAGGGCACTTCTCTGCTCCCTCAGGTTCTCCCCCTTGGCCAGTGAACCATGGCTCCTCCCATGAAGGGTCAAGTGTGTGTGGTGACTGGGGCCTCCAGAGGTATTGGCCGCGGCATTGCCCTGCAGCTCTGTCAGGCAGGGGCTACTGTTTACATCACTGGCCGCCACCTGGACACCCTTCAAGCCACTGCTCAGGAGGTGAGTGAGGGACCCACTTCTCAGTCTTCAGCTGCCACCAAGTCTTCACCAGGGTGAGATGAAGGGCCCCAGAAAAACAAGGGCACTCCAAAACCTCAGGGAAAGTGGAATTAGAAGATGTGCTTGTGTTGATAAAAACAAACAATAAAATGAGCCCATCAATGTGGCCTCGATGCAAAAGTCCACGCGTTGAAAGCACCCGGGTCCCATATGGGCACCGATTTTAATCCCAGCAGCCCCGCTTCTCATCCACCTTCCTACTTGTGGCCTGGGAAAGTAGTTGAGAATGGCACAAAGCCATGGACCCTGCACCGGCATGGGAGACAAGCAGAGCTCCTGGCTTTAGATAAGCTCCGCTCCGGCCATTGTGGCTGCCTGGGGAGGGAATCATTAATGGAGGATCTTCCTCTTTGTCTCTCCTCTGTCTGTATCTGACTTTGCAATGAAAATAAATAAATCTTAAAAAAAGAAAGAAATGCCAAAAAAAGAGTGTAATCCCTGTGTAGGTTTTTGGGATAATGTTTACTTTCCATTAACATTTTGGAATTGTTCTATTCATGCTTTTCAGAATGTTTTGCAAAGTCAAATTAAGTCTCTTTAAATTCCATTTTCCCATGTACTTTTCACTGACCTACTGGGTTTAGTGGGGCGAACCTTGGATGACTTGATTTGGGCAAACGCTGAGGCTCTGATAACTAACAAAGTCATTTCAGCAGGAGGTCAGGTGGTAAACCAGGCTGACAAAGGGGGTTGTGACAAGGAGTGTGTGTGCAGAGTGGCATGGGTGAGGGGTGGCACATGCAGGTGACAGGGGCAGTAGTTGAGCAAGGTGTTCTGGAAGAAGTGGTTCTTGCCCTGAGTCTTGAAGGCAGAAGTTAGGTGAGGAGAAGCAGTGAAGCACAGGCTGGGTAGCACAGGCTGGACAAGCAGAGGGAAGGAGGTGAAAGGTGTTCATGTTGCCACCTGAGGCAGGCAAGGGAAGTGTGGTGGGTGAGGGGCTGGAGAGGAAATGAGGGTCTCAGGAGACCCTGCAAGAGAACTTTGGTTTACTCTCTGAGATGCTGGTTCGGTTGGAAGGTCACACTCAGGTTTGTGTTTCTGACGGCTCATGGTGACCGTTCAGACAGGAAGAGTTTGTTTAAGGCAGAGAGCCCTGGGGGGCCAGGTGACCATTGGAAGACACTGCAGTGGCTCAGGTGAGGGAGTCAGAGGGAAGGAGCAAGAAGGAGATCTGGGAGTAGGAGGATTGTTCTGGAATAAGGTCCTGTTGCTATGCAGTGGGAGGTAGGTGTACAGAGAACAAGGGTGCCTGGGCAGTGCAAGTGGTCCCGGCCTGAGAGCTTGGAGTGTCCCATGACTGTGTGAACAAGCATAAGGGGCTCCAGGAGAGCAAAGCTAAGGACCCAGGACCAGGACACAGAGAGCAACTGGGTTCTCAGGAGCAGGCTCGGAACCTCATTGACTCTTAACTCAGCTCACAGAGAGCAAGGTGACGCACCACAGACACTTGATATCAGTCTTTTTTTTTTTTTCTTAAGATTTATTTGTTTTTATTGGAAAGGCATATATACTGAAAGGAGGAGAGACAGAGAAGTTCTTCTGTCTGTTGATTCACTCCCCTGGGGCTGCTACAGCTGCAGCTGAGCCAATGCAACTCCAGAGGCCAGGAGTTTCTTCTGGGTATCCCACACAGGTACAGGGTCCAAAACTTTTGGGCCATCCTTGACTGCTCTCCCAGCTCACAAGCAGGCAGCTGGATGGGAAGTAGGGGCATTGGAATTAGAACCGATCCCTATATAGAATTCCAATGCATTCAGAAAGGTGAGAACTTTTACCAATATGCTATCACACTGGGCCATTAGTATCAATCTTGACTACTTTTTAGAGAGGAAATGGTGGCTAAGAGCCATTTTCTATATTTTTACTTTTTATTGACTTTTGAAAACAATTTGTTTGTTTTACTTAAAATCAGAAATACAGAGAATAGGAGAGATAGAGTGATCTCAAAACAGCTGACTCACTCCCCCCAAATGATTAACGTCCAGAGCTCATCTGATTCAAAGCCACGAACCAGGAGCTTCTCCCAGGTCTTCCACATGGCTACAGGCTCTCAAGGCTTTGGCCCATCCTCCACTGACTTCCCACTCTCTTAAGCAGGGAGCTGGATGGGAAGTGGAGCATCTGGGATATGAACTGGAGCCTATATGTGGTGCTGCTGGTGGAGAATTAGCCAGCTAAACCATCCTGCTGGCCACAAAGCTTTTTTTTTCTTTCCCCTTACATATGAAAATGAATCTCTGCTACAACCCTGGTGGGGCACATGTAATCCTGCTCTTTTATTATTATCAGTAGTGGTATTACCCAGTCTACCCTGCCAGCCTGTGAAGCTTCCTAAGCAGGCACCAGAAGGCAGTACGGAATACTGTGTGTCCTCATGGGCTTGCTGCCTTGGATCCCTGGGCTGCCCCCTGGGTTGGGAGCCCCTCAGGAGGACTCTGAGCTCCTGTCCTTTCCCCCTGCAGGCTCAAGCCCGAGGTGGCCGCTGTGTGCCTGTGGTGTGTGATTCCAGCCAGGAGAGTGAAGTGCGGAGCCTGTTTGAGCAAGTGAATCGGGAACAGCATGGGCGTCTGGATGTGCTGGTCAACAACGCCTATGCTGGGGTTCAGGTGCCTTTGAACTTTGATCCTAACTCCACATTCCAGACCTCTCCTCTCACCCAGAGTCCTGGTCACCAGGCTCATTATGCCCCTCTTTCTGCCTGCCTTCCTCTTCATACCTTCCTGCTTTCAGATTCATGCAGTTGATTACCTTCCCTATACCTTGCAGCCCATCTTGAATTCTTGGAATAAAGCATTCTGGGAATGTCCTGCCACCATCTGGGATGACATCAACAATGTTGGACTCAGGTGGGTGACCTAAATGCCCACATTTGCTTAGCCATCCCAAGGGCCCAAGATCTTCCTTCGGGCTTCCTCTAGCCAACTCTTTCCTCTCCTTTCTGATCTAACCTGACATACCTCGTGTCACAATTGCCATTCAGGTAAGGCTCTGTCTGAGAATGATGAGTCCTGAAAATGGCAAGTACTGCTGTGTTTCCCTCTGTACTTTACACTCATCTGACACTCTGCCTGTCCCAATGGGAGACCTGAAAGGCAGCCTACCCTCACCCGCAAACACACACCCCTGTCAGCCTGTCCACACACTGCTTGTTGTCTGTAAATTTGCGTCAGTTAGAGGATGAGTTGCTTATAAACCAGGATAAGATCAATAAGATCAGCACCAGCCATACTTGATCACTCCACGCCCTCCCAGGACAGAGTATTAAGGGCACTGAGCCACAGAGTCACAAGTACACCTGGAATGGGACTGAGATATTAGGCATGTAGAATCAATCCTAGTGATGTGACACTTATATCTCTGTGCGTCACCATGGAACCGTGGTGACCTCTCTACTATGAACCCATGCCAGATGTATGTGAGGGTCACCTGGGAAATCCAACTCTGTGTGCAGACCTGTGACTATGACACCCACAACACACACTGGTCAGTTTTCACCCCAGTGATAAGCCCAATGAGAGTAAGAATGCAGAAGTGGTGTCAGAAGTGGGCCAACAGTGAAGTCAGAGGGGCACAGTCAGCTCAGAGGCAAGAAAGGAGAAGCCAACACTGACAGCTCGCCAGGACCCGCAACCACAGCTCTCCAGAGAGGCCTCAGCCCCCTTTAAAAGATGATTATGTAGTTATTTGAAAGGCTGAGTAAGAGAGAGAGAGACAGGGACATACACACACACAGAAACAGAGGCAGGGAGAGCAAGAGAGCATCTCTTCCATCTGCTGGCTCACTCCCCAGATGTCTGCAACACCCAACACTGGGCCAGGCCAAAGCTAGGAGCCTAGAACACCATGTGGGTTTCCCACATGGAGAGCAGAGACTCTGGCCCTTGGGTCCTCTGCTACTGCCTTTGCAGGTGCATCAGCAGGGAGCTGGCTGGGAAGCAGGGTAGCTGGGCTTGAGCTGGCACTCCTATGGGATGCCAGCACTCTGGGCAGCAGCTTCCCTCACTGCACTACAGTCACCTGGAGTGGCTCCTTTAACGCCCTCATGATGGCGGGCCAGGGTTATGAGGCTGAGATGGGGGCTCCAGGCAGAGCCCAGCCCCTGAGCCCTGATGAGTTCTCCATTGTCCTGACAAGGCACCAGTTCTTCCTCTCACCTCCCTGCTCTGCTTGACCTGGGACTGAGTGTCCTTGTGCAGTTATAGTTCAGTTCTGCACTCCAGTGTGGGTGGCAGGAACCCACCCTTGTGAGCCACCACTGCTGCCTCCCAGGGTGCACGTTGTCAGGTGAGTGGAATCTGGGGAAGGAGCTGGGACTGCCTCTAGGCAGCCAAATGTGGGATGTGGGTGTCCTGCCCACTAGGCTAGAGACCCTCCCTGTGCAGGGTAGTGTGAGAGAAGACGAGGTGGAGGAAGATAATCCCAATCACCCACAAGGTGTTTTTATTCTTGTAGAATTTTCCTGGCCTCCTTTTCAGTTTATTTTGCTTGTTCAGCTTAATCTTGTCAGTTCATCTAAAAAGTCTGATTAAACATCTGTGATTGAAACAAAAAAAAGTCTTACTGGGCAATAAGTCCGATGGACTAAATCAATGGGTTAGTTTGCACAGAGCTTGTGTGTTACAGGTTCCTGTGTTGAAGTACTTGGTTTCCTATTGTCTTTCTTTGTCAACCTTATCCATTTTTAAGTGTTTCACAACTAAAACATGTTACAATATAACTGCCATTGTTTCAGAGTCTTTCTCTGATTCCCCCTAGACTGCATTCTCACACAAGTGGATGAGTGGGTGTTTCATATTACCCATTTTCCCATCAGCATGTGTCCTCAGATATTCTATCCCTCTGATCTGCAACCCCAGTACCCTCCCCTCACCCTGTCTCATGCTGCCTCCCCAGACAAGTCCACCTAAGTGCAGTCAGTAGGGGGTGCTGGATGCTGCTGGGTGCTGGAGCCCCAGGGCTGCACTTACATTGTGCCTTCTGTGTCCACCTTCCAGAGGCCACTACTTGTGCTCCGTGTATGGGGCACGGATGATGGTCCCAGCTGGCCGGGGACTCATCGTGGTCATTTCCTCTATGGGTGGCCTGCAGTATCTGTTCAGCGTCCCCTATGGCGTGGGCAAAGCTGCGGTGAGCATGCAGTGGCATGGGGGTCAGGGAGGGATAGGGCAGTGGTAATACCTTGGAGTTCAGAAAGTACTGTCCCTGGTGCTCAGAATGTTGGGACTGGCTGTACCCCACTCTCTCCTGCTCAATCAAAACAGTTCCTTGGCTGGAGCTCGCTTCAGTTGACAGAGTAGGCAGCACCAAGGGGGAGCAGGCAGCTGAGATGGCAGGGCTCCTGGAAAGGACAGGGGCTTGGGACATGCCCCTTGGGAGCAGGGAGGGTACAGGAGGAAAGTGACATGACCCCATGTCCTGACTCTCACCACCCCCATCTCTTCTCAGTGTGACAGGCTGGCTGCTGACTGTGCCCATGAGCTACGACGCCACGGGGTCAGCTATGTGTCCCTGTGGCCAGGACTGGTACAGACGGAGCTTGTGAAGGAGCAGATGGAGAAGGGGCATCTGAGCAAGGATCCCACAATGAAGCTGGTTGGCAGTAGAAGCAGGGGTGTGGGAGGAAGAGACACTGGGGAATAGGTCTGTCCTTACTCAGAGACCAGACAAGAAGCCACAGGAGCCTATGGTGCTGCCTACAACAGCACAGGGCTGAGCCCTGGACCCACACCATTTCATTTCCTTCCTCCTGTAGGTGGCTTCTCTGAGACTCAGGTCACCCAGCTTGTTCAAGGTCCTAGAGGTCCCCAGTGGGAAGGCTGTGTAGCTCTAAGACCCAGGCACTTGCCCTCACAATGAACTCCCCTGGGATGCAGGGCACCCACTGGCACTACCAGATCCTTCCACTTGGAGGCAGTGGGGCCTGCTGCCAGGGTACAGGGCTCCCCTGTGTGGGCAGCTCCTGCAGAAGGGCTCTGACATCTCTTTGCCTTGATGGAGGAGAGAGGTGTGAGCAGGGCTCTCAGAAGCTCACCTCTCACCTCTCTGCCCTCTGTTGCAGCTCCAATCTCAGTTCTCATCCGCAGAATCCACAGAAGTGAGTGGCAAATGTGTGGTGGCTCTGGCAACAGGTGAGGAGCTTGGAGGCCCCTGGCAATTGGAAAGGACATGGGGAGTATGCTGGCTGGCACAGCCTCTGTCGAGTTCTGGGTGGGGAGGTGGTTGGGCACTGTGCCCTTTTCCTCTGGCTCTCAGAGGAGGCTTTCACCTTTGTTCCTTTGGAGGCCCAACAAGTCAGGATTGTCAGTTGGATATACAAGGTACGGTCATGAGCCTTGCTAAGAATGGAGGACAGTTGGCCTGGCCTCCTGAGCCTGACTCAGTGGCCCTGTCCAGTTGTGCTCATACCCTGGCTCCCTCCACCGCTCCTTCATTGCCATCTCCTGCTGTGTGTGTGCCTACAGACCCCAACATCCTGAGCCTCAGTGGGAAGGTGTTGCCCTCCTGTGACCTGGCACGGCGCTATGGCCTTCGGGATGTGGATGGTGAGAACCATGGCCTCACAGTTGCTCTTGGATGTTCCTCCTTTCCTCCCACCCTCCATGTCAGCCTCTTCAGCTAACTTGTGGAATCTGGGTGTGGAGAATAGAGTTCTGACCTTCCAACTCCTGTTGCCCCACAGGCCGTCCTATCTACGATTACTTGTCTGTGAGCTCCGCATTGTTACAAGCTTCCCCCTTGAGCTGGCTGGCCTCCTACCTGCCCGGATTTTTGCGTATGCCCAAGTGGCTCATCACACTGTATTCTAGCAAGTTCTGACCATCCTGGCCCTACGTTACAGCTGTTCTCTCCTGCTGCCTGGAGGGTAATGGGGCCTATCCCTGTGGAATTAGGCAGGCTTTCTTGCCTTCCCTTGCCCTTAACATGAAGAGAAGACCTCTGTTCTGTGTCAGTGGTGAATTTAAAGTCCCTTCTGGGTGTTTCTTTGTGCCTTTGTTTTCCTCAATCTTCCACGTTTTGCTGCATTTAAAAGTTCCCTATGAGTTAATAAATATCTGGCTTCTCCTTCAGTGTACTTTCATTTCCTTCCTTTTAAAAAGAAAAGTAAAAATTATTTCATTTCAAAGGCAGAGTCACATGGAGGGAGAGATGAAAGAGATCTTCCACTCATTGATGCATTCCCCAAATGACCACAATAGCCAGGGTTGGAACATGCTGGAGCCACAAGCTCTGTCTGGGATCTCCCACGTGGGTGCAGGTTACACTACTTTCCTAGGTGCATTAACAGGGAACTGGATCAGAAATGGAGCAGCCTTGATTCAGAACAGCATCGGTATGGGATACTAGCATCCCCGAGGGAAGCTTAACCCAGCATGCTCATCCCAATTCTTTTCTTCTTTACTTGGCAAAACAGAAAGAGATTTCCCTTCTGCTGGTTCACACCCCAAAATGCTAGCAGCTGCCAAGGTTGAGCACCAAATCCAGGAAGCTGGAACTCCATCTGCGTCTCTCATGTGGGTGTGGGGACACATGTCCTCAAGCAGTTTCCTTCTGCCTCCCTGTGTTAACATGAACAGGAAGCTGAAGCCAGAAGCAAAGGAGCCAGGACTCAAACCAGCCCCACCAATATGGCACGCAGCTGTCCCAAAGAGTATCTTGCCCACAGCACCACCTGAAGACTCCCTGCTGTGTGGGCCTGAGCCCTGATTCTTTGACCAGCAAAGTGTCAGTGGATCAAGGCCTCCTCTCACCAAGTCTGTTCCTTTTCTTCATTTCAGAGCCACGTGCCATGCTCCCACTCGGAAGCTGGGCCACCTCCTCAGCCAGCACCCAGCACAACCACCCTCACACTGGCCTTCCAATGCTTCCTTCCACCCCCTCTTCAAGGAAGCTTGCAGCCTAGCTGAGTGTGATCTGTGGGGGAGGCCCAGTTCCATGAGGGTGGGTCCCTTGCTGTTTGTGATTTCCTGGATTCAGGAAGAAATTACTGGCTGAGGAGTATCAGGAGTACTAGGGAGTAGTATAGCAACAGCTGATGGCACATTCTACCTCAGCCCTTCTGTTGGGCTGAGTTGAATTCTGCAGAAAGACAACTCAGCATTGCATGAGCCCTTTCTGGAAGCCTTGGCTGCAGGGGCTTTGTCCCAGCCTGAGGCAGCAGGTGTGCTCCCAGGAGCAGCTGTCAAGGGCAGTTCCAAAGAAGACTCCTTACCAGCAGCACAGAGGAGCATTGGAGGTGAAGGCTCAGCTGCTGCCAATCAGAGGGCCTGAGACCACTGCCCTTCTGCCAGAGCTGCAGGGCGAGAGCTTCTAGAAGCTGCCGCTGCCATGGCCCCTTTGGGATGACCCCAGGGGCCGCTGGAGCAGCTCACTGCCTTGTGAGAGCTGCTTGTGGACACTTCCTTCAAGTCTGCATTGTTTCACTTCAGGTGCTGCTAAAACAGCCACAGTGAGAGTCTGAGATCCATGGGTGCCTCCTACAAGTTTATGTGTGTGTATACCTTTGTCTTTTCTTTTTCTTTTTTTTTCTTTTTTTTTTTTAGTATCTAACTTGTTCATTTTTATTTATTATTATTATTTGTAATCTTACATAGTTTATTAGGGTACAAAAGGTCAAGGGCTACAGGATAGTGAGTAAGACCATTGTTTCCACATTAATATAATGATTTTTCCCCCCTGTATCTGGGGTCAGGGGAAACAAAGGGAGAAGCCCCACCCAGCCTCCCACCCATCCCAGGCCCACCCCCGCCCCGATGTGGGGCTTGCTCTGAGGCTCCTGCTCAAGCAGTTTTGGTAGCTCAACAGTTGTGAATTGCTGCCAATCTCACCGTTCCAAGCACCTTGAAATCTATTCAGAAACCACTGGCTGACATAGTCTCTCCATGGTTGGGGTTCTGAGATCAGCAGTTCAGTTGGAGGGATCTCTAAAGAAACTTAGTTTGTGTGATCCTATACGCAATTCTTGTATGTGCTTGCCAGTACAGGGTCCAGCACTGTGTCACCCCAATCAGCTTATGCACAAGCTGGTTCTTGCAATTGCTGGGTCAGTTCTGTTTTCAGCCCTGTCTTCCATGTGAACCAATGGTTGTTGCATTGCAGCCCAATCCTGTCCACTTCATACTTGGCCCTCACACAAACCAGTAGCCTTGTTGGGGTGACTCCCCATAAACCCCACCAGGCCTGCCCCCTACCCTGGTTCCCATGCTTGCCACTATATACTGTGGACTTGTTCAGTCTGTCCCACATCCCATTTAGCTCTCATACATGTCAATGGGCATTGAAGCCTAGTTCAACCCAACCTGCCCTACTATCCAGTGCCTTTCTGTCTAGGCACCACTACCCCAGTCCTGGTTTTCATGCTGTCCAGTGGGAATGGTAGCCCAAGAGGGAGGTGTCCATTCTTTCCCTACTTGGTCACTCCCACTTCCTGCACTCTTCAAGAGGTTCTGGAGCTTAATTTGACAGATTAGCTCCCAATGCCAGCCTCTGTCACCTGATGCTGCAGCAAAGCCCAACCAACCCTCACCCACTCTAATTTGTGCTTTCACCAGTCAGAACAGTCAGCCCAACCTGGCTTTTTCCTGATCTAGCTCACATGAGGCCCACAGGTGTTGTAGCCTGCCTGGTCTGGTCTGCCCCCATCCCAACTCATGCTCTCCAGCAGGAATGATTGTCCAGCAAGGGAGCCCACATTCCCCCTGCCAGCTTTGCCATCTCCCTCCCTGGTTCTCAATGTGCTGTTTGGGCACTGCAGCCACATAGGGAATGGGTCACCTCATCTTGGCATTCTGTAAGGTGCACTGGTTTGTGTTGCAACTGAACCTGACCCGACCCACACTCTGTTCAGGTGCTCAGATTGGCCAGCGGGTGATGTGAACTGGTTCAGCCTGGTCTGCTCCCCACCTATGCCAAATGTATGCCAGTGGGTATCTTTCTCTGGCCTGATCTGGGTTGCTCCCTATCATGGTTCTTGCATTCACCTGCAGGGACTCTGTCCCGACAAAGGAGTTTCCCAAGCTCTCCATCAGAACCTCTGCCTACACCAGATCTTGCACATACCAGTGGGTCTATGTGTCAGCCCCATTTAGTTCACCCCTTGTCCTGGTAGAAACAATGGTGTTGCCTTGCTGGCCTTCAGACCATTCTGTTGGATGTTTCAGCCTAGCCAAGGCTCATCCATACCCAGACACAGCTCACACATAGCTCAGCAGGGGCAGAGACCTAGTCTAGTTCATTCTACATCTACCCAGGTTCTCCAGAGCACGAGATGGTGCTGGCGTCTAGCCCAGTTAGGTGTACCCAGCCCCAGTTCACACTTGTGCCAAGGGAGATTGCAGCCATATCCAGGCCAGAATGCACCCCCTACTCCAGCCCCAACACTCTCCCATGGGAAACCCAAACCAACCAGAGGGTACTCTCACAGCTCCCCAACTGAGCCTATTCCCAGTCAAGGAACATCCTGCAAACCAAGTCACTGGTGGAGGTTATGAGCTTCACAAATGCAGTGGGCAAACGCTGCCCTCCCTGCTTCACGTGTGAAAGGAAATGATGCCACAGGAAAAGCACTCAACAAACAGGCAGCCTTCGCAATCTTGACTTCTTCCTGTGAACAACTCAACATAGAGGTCTGCCCTGGACCCAGCACTCTTCCTGGCTTTGGGGCAAAGCAGAGAACCAGACACACCAGGTCACAGCCCACACAAGACTTTCATAGCAGCCACGAGAGAACTGAGGGGTCATCTGCTCAGACAAGAGACAACACAAGGTGGCTGGGCCCAGAGCTACCACAGCCTCCTTCCACACAGCAAATCCCTGTGCCACCTGTAACCCCTGAAGGCCTAGACACTGCCCCTGAGCTGTCACGGGAGGCATATGGTGCCTTTGGATGTTTAACCTCCTCATATACCACCACGACCTCAGAAGTCACTTTGCTGCTGTCCCTCCACCAACCCAGGGGCAGAGTCCCTAGTCCTCACCCCTAGGCTGGTCCATCTTGCCCCCACCCACAGGAAAGTTTCTCCTCCCTGTGTCTGCCAGGCTCCCTGTGCTTCCACTGCTCCCCTGGTCCCCAGACCCACACCTGCCCTTCCCCCACAGAGCCCTGCACTGGTATCTTCTCTCTGTACTTTCTTCCACCAGCCAGCTATGGCCTCCTCAATGCCCAGCTCAGGACTCAGAGGGGCACGCAGCTGCAGAAAACCCTGTGCATCAAAAGGTGCAGCTCCCAGAGTGTCATCATGAAATGCTAAGACGAGGGTAAGGGATGGTGGAGTCACTGGAGGGCAGCCCTTGTTCTTTGCAGGCCCTGCTCCCTGGGCCTGAGGCATCTAAAACCCTCCTTGTCTGGGCAGATCATGCCCCTTGGGCACTCCTCTAATCTCTACCCTACACCCCCTCTCAGTCACAAACACACACAGACCTGCTCTTCTCTGCTTGACATCCCAGCAGCCACCCAGCCACCCCTAGGCTCAGCTCTCAATCCCACTGACCTCTAGTTTGATCCAGACTAACTTCTCACCATGTTGAACTATAGATGAGGCCACATTCACCCCAGGTCTGGGCAGGGACTGAAGTGGGGAACATACTGTAACTTCTGTCAGGTGGTTTCCAAGGAAAATACAGCCAGGTATCTGCTAAAGTGGGGAAATTGGGGCTCGGCACGGTGGTACCCTAGCGGCTAAAGTCCTCGCCTTCAAAGTGCTGGTATCCCATATTGGTGTCAATTCTAAACCTGGCAGCCTTGCTTCCCATCCAGTTCCTTGCCTGTGGCCTGGGAGAGCAGTTGAAGATGGCCCAAAACCTTGGGACCCTGCACCCATGTGGGAGACCCAGAAGATGTTCCTGGATCCTGGCTTTGGATTGGCACAGCAGCAGCCGTTGTGTCACTTGGGAGGTGAAACATCAGACAGAAGATTTTCCTCTCTGCTCCTGTCTGTGTATTTCACTTTGTGATAAAAATAAAATAAATCTTTTTCTTAATAAGTGGGGAAATTGTATTCTGGTAAGCAGCTGCTCACAGGAGGGAAGGGACTGAGTCCAACTGGGAGCAGTTTGTGTCCCAGTGCCCCACATCAAATCCAGCCACCTTCTATGGGGATGGGAACAGCAACAGAAGGTAGCCCAAGTCTTTGGATCTCTGCAACAAAGCTGCTGGCTCCTGGTTTTTGGCTGAGCCAGTGCTGGCTGTTGTGGCCACATTGAGGGCCAGGGAGGGTGCTCAGCTATGGCCCAGCTCTGGGAAATGATTAGTTTATCCTGGCCATGACCCAGGTGCAAGTTCATTGGGGAGCAAGGTTGAGAGATTATAGCCCTGTCAGGAATGGAATGAGCAAAAGCAGAGGAACAGGAAGCTGTGTGTGCTTCCCTGGTCATAGGGAATCAGCATTGTGAGATGATGCTTTCTTAGGCCCTTGCACATGGAGGAAGGAACGAGGAATGCTAGGGAGGAGGCAGAGGTAGAAGTGAGCTCAGCTTTGGGCCAGCTCTGGGAACAAGTCCCAACAGGCATGATACCATCAACAGGTGCAGAGGTTGTGGGTTCCTAAGACTATCCAGGCCTGCTGAGGTCTTGGCCACAACATCAGATAGGTGATACAAAGCATTTCCCACCCATTTCTTAACTGGTTAAGAGACCCACCAATGGGGAATATTTTACCTGTAGGTTCCTGTCCAACTGGGAGGGGATAGGGGAGTCTAAAAATCACAAGACCTTTTCTCAAACCTGTGGTGTTTCTCCCTCTCCTTTTTAGAGACACCCCACCTCCGGCTTTCTCTTGGGAGGTGCTTTTCCCTTCCCTCTACTTTCCCTGCTCACCTGTCCCTACACAAATAAACTTTCCTATCTGCAACCAGTTCCCAGCTTTTTACTTCCATATTAACCCAAGGAAAGAACCCACCGGGCTTTTCTACTAACAGGTCTCGCCTAAGACACAAGCAAAGGTGAAGCAGACACACCCGGGCTCCCTCAAGGCCTTGCCCAGGTGATGGCTGGGAGCCCAGGGGATGGCTGGCCGGGGCGTTTTTTCATCACTTCAGCACAGCAGAGCTGACCATGGCATGCACGCTGATTGGGCCTCTGGAATAATGAAGCAGCCAGCTGCAGTCTGAATCTGGCCTTCTGCCCAGTGAGGTGAGCACACTACTTTTTTTTTTTTTTTTGGCAGACCCCAGTTTTCATTGTTTCATTTATTTATTTTTATTGGAAAGGCAGAAATGCAGAGCAGAGAAGAGACAGAGAAATGTCTTCTATCCACTGGTATACTCTCCAAGTGGCCGCAGTAGTTGGAGCTGAGCTGATCCAAAGCCATGAGCCCTGAGATTCTTCTGGGTCTCCGGTGCGGTGCATGATCCCAAGGGTTTGAGCCATCCTCGACTGCTTTCCCAGTCCTCAAGCAGGAGCCAGAAGGGGAGTGGAGCAGCCGGGACACAAACTGGCCCCCATATGCTATCCCAGAGCACACTAATTTTTAGCTCAGGAAACTGATGCTCAGTAAAGCTGGTTAATTCCCCAGCACAGGAAATGTCACAGCAGAAAAGCACATGCATTCAACTATAGGAGTCAGCACCTGGGAAGCCCTGAGTCATGCTGACTGGCAGCTCTGTCCCTGGCTTGGCTCTCTGGGTTTGGGGACACATTTTATCTTCTGTTGATGGTTTGTGGTGCAGGGCAGAGCAGGGAAGGACTCCAAAGGTCATGTAGACTGGGGATTCAGTCCCTTGCACCACACACACACACACAAGTCCACTTACACACAAACACACACAAGCCCATATACACACACACAAACACACACAGATACAAACACACACACACAAGCACCCTTCCACACACACACTGCCCTTAAAATTAGCCACAAGTACTTTCCTTAAACTTTGTATGCTTAGCTGTCTAGGGACTATGTCTCTAGAGCACCCTCCACTGTCCTCCACCCTCAGTCCCATTTCAGCCTCCCACAGATGATTCCCTAGACCCTACCCAGCCTCTAAGTCCTTGCCACTGGACCCTTACTACTGTCCTCCTCCAACACAGAGCCCTTGAACCCTGAGCCCAGAACTGAGTAAGCCTGCAGTGTCAAGCACCAGACTTGGTGGTGCTCACAGGCTCTGGTGGGATGCAATGGGGTGGGCCCACTCCTTGGTCTTTTGTGATCTGGGTTGACCCAAAGCTGGCAGCTCTGTGTGCCTCCATGGAACCAATCCAGTCCACCACCACCCATAAAATGTCAGTGTTATGCCAGGCCACTGGACCCCAAAGTCAGTCATGATGGTTACATTGTTAGGGAAGGCTTGACATGGACTCACCTGTGATGGCTTCCTATTCCCTGAGACCCCAGAAGTCTCCTACTAACTGCTCAGCCACGTCTGGAGCAATTGCAGCTTGTCTCAATCTGGCCTCAATAGATCATTGCACATTTAACCCACAGTGCTTCATTTCATTTATTTTGCTCTCTCTTTCTTCTTCTTTTCTTTCTGTTTAGGTTTGGCAATGGCTTTCTTTCATTTTAAACTGAATTAATGGATTTTTTTTAAGCAGAAGGTTAGAAATGAGCTTCAAAACCTATTTTCCATTTTGTAATTTACTCCCCAAATGGCTATCATCACCAGGGCTGACCTACCCTGCAAGAAGGGACCCCAAACTCCATGCATGCCTCCTAAATGGGTCTTCTGCTGCTCTCCTAGGCGCATTAGCGGTGAACTGGACCAGAAGTGAAGCAGCCAGGGTTCAAACCATTACCCATGTAGGATGTGAGTTTAGCCAGAGCAGTGGCTTTTAGGCTTTACCCGATGGGCTCCAGGTAGTGTCTCCCTTCCTCTGGCTCATCCTGCCTGGATTGTTATGACTCTGAAACTGATCTGCGTATTTGTTCTGGCTGGGACTCCTGGCCCACTGGAATGCACCCCTCTGTGCTGGCTTTTGCCACACTTGCTCCATGCTGTGCTGGTGTCGCTGCTCTATGCAGGGTGGTGTATATTTTGCTAGCTACCTTAGCTTGGTAAGGGGGAGCACAGGCAGAGGTGGAAGTGGGGTGCCACACATGAATGCAGGCATGGCAGGCACTGGAACAGAGTGGCCCCCAGGCTGGATTCCTCTTTCTCCTCTTACCCTGCAAGCCAGCTCTGGAAACCCCAACAAAATAGGGCAGATTCCGGGCAGACACTCATGCATTTTTTCCATCAATCAGAAAACCCTTGTGGTGGTGCTGCTGTTGGAAGTGTAGGCTCCCTGAGAGCAGGAGCTATGACTGCTGGCCATTCAAGTCTCAGACCTAGAGCGAGGCTCTGCTTTTCTGTGATGTGAATGGAACACAAGAGAGAAGGCCAAGTCCCCTCTACTGCCTGTGCTTAACCACCAGCCAGAGTGGGTGTCCCCACACACTCACCATCACCATGTCCCCACAGCTCCTGCCTGTAGCTTGGCATACAACTTAAGGGGTGCTGCTTCCTATACCTCTCCTGCCTCATCATCTCTAACACAATGGCGCCCCCTGGAGCTATGCAGGCCCCACTGCCACGTAGGCAGTGTCCCTGCCCCAATCCCCCCCCCCACCCTCACCCCCCCACCCCCCCACCCCCCGGTCAGTTTGAAGTCACTCAGCCTGCAGGGCCTTCCTCCTAGAAGGAAGCTTCAGTTCTGGCTCAAGAAGTCTTTCCAGCCTTTCATTCCATTGCTTTTCTTGTCCATTCTTGCCCGCAGAGTCAGCAGCACCTGAATCAGCACCCACTCCACCAGGGAACCAAGATCAGCTCATTGTGGGGATTTTTCCCCATGGGACCCTTCTTTCAGGCTCAGCCTGGAGCCTTGCCAACTCCTCTCACCAGCTGACCTGGTCCTGTCTCTTCCCCAGGCAGGAAATGTGCTCTGGGCAACTGGCAGCTCCTTTGACCATTGAGGAATTTCCTCAGCCTGTCTGACCCAGAGGCTGTGGAGCGAGAGCAGAGCAAAAACTCTAAGCACCCAGTCAAGTGTCCGGGCACCCAGGACCCTGGGGAGCAGGACCCTGGGGAGCAGGCAGTGTAGAAGACATTGTTCAGAAGCTTCCAGAACTTCAGGGCAGAAGGCCTGGTTGTTGAGTGTCTTCTGTGTCCTCTACTACGTTCTCACAAATTGGGTGACCAACAAACACTTGATCACCACCAATGATGATGAACTTACCACCACTCATTCATGCCCATTTTTCCTTTGGGAAGCTTAAAATATATATAATTGGAAAGGCAGATTTACAGAAAGAAGGAGACAGAGAGAAAGATCTTCCATACATCTTTCACTCCCCAAATGGCTGCCTTAGGCAAGGCTGAGCTTACTTGAAGCGTCTTGCTGAGCTGATCTGAAGCCAGAAGCCAGGAGCTTCTTCAAGGACTCCTTCGTGGGTGCAGGGTCCCAAGACATTGGGCCAGCCTTCACTCCTTTACCAAGTGGCAGTTAGGAGCTACATGGGAAGTGGAACAGATAAACTAGAACCCATGCCACATGGGATTCTGACACATGTGAGGGAGAATTAGCCAAAGAGCCTTGGCGCCAGGCCAGGGTGACTTTGATTACTGAAAAATTACTGAAAAATCCTTCCTTCTCACGAATCCTGCCAGGCACCAGGTGGTAGGCACCAGGTGGTTAACATCCTAGCCTTAGGTGAAACAAATGGCAGTTATCTTTAGAAACAACCACTTGACCATGACGTAAAAAATCTGAGCCAGAGTTTGACTGATTTTGTATAAATAAAGCGAAGAGCTTTTGTACGTGGTCCATTATGAAGATCAAGAGTTTCTAGTGGTCCTTCTCTTTCTTTCTTTGTGCCTCATCCACGCACCCTTTGCGAGTACCAAACTCAGCTGGAGCTGGACTCCGGCAGGCTCTGACCGTTG
Source organism: Ochotona curzoniae (assembly GCF_017591425.1). Lineage (NCBI taxonomy): Eukaryota > Metazoa > Chordata > Mammalia > Lagomorpha > Ochotonidae > Ochotona > Ochotona curzoniae. The sequence continues at coordinate 39,047,136 of NW_024467122.1, forward strand.
TGGACACATGGCAAGTGAAACAGCAGATGGAAGATCTTTCCCTCTGTCTCTCCTTCTGTAAATTTGCCTTTCAGTAAGAATACAGAAATCTTTAAGAAAAAAAGATACTAAATATCTTTCGTATAAGGGAGACAAAACAAACAAAAAAAAAAAGACAAAGACAAGGAAAGAGAAGAAAAAATTGTGAGCAGGAATTGTACAGGATCTGGGAAAGTCACCCTTTGCATTACCAGCAAAACAATAAGGGCCCGGGGTTTGTCACTTAAAACCCATTCCTTGGGAAATACACTAGGGCTTCGGGGCTCTGGTGGGAGTGCGCATCTGAAGCCGGCTCCGAGCGCGTGTCCCCCAACGCCTCAGCCCCGCTACTCATTTACGGCCAGCTGGGAGTTGGCGCTCCGCGCGTGGGCTGAGGGGAGCGCGGACCCAGCCCAATACGTGCTCGGATCCCGCTAGGCCTTCCTCAGCCGCCGGGGACAGAACCCGGAAGGCGACTGGTTCACACAGGAAGCCACTCTAGGTGACAGAGGAACGTCATAGACATGCGACGTCCCGGAAGAAACCTGTGGGCGTGTCCCGACAGTCGCCCCGCCTAGACCCCGCCCCCGACAGCCAACTGCAGCTGTGGGAACCCCGCCTCCTCCTGGAGGAGAGTGCTTCCACAGCAGCACTGCGCGCTGACCCCGCGATAGTCCGTGCCCGGGTTCCGCCCCTGCGGCCTGAATAAAAGTTCGACGGCTGCAGGAGCAGAGAGCCACTCCAGGAGAGACCCCGGAGGCAGCTGCCACGGGAAGGCAGGTAAGGGGCGCGAGCCGTCCACGCTTGGGTTGAGGGTCTCTGCTTCGCAGCAGCCCTGCCTTGAAGCCGAGTGCGCTGGACCCCGTGGACACGCCAGAAGGGGCCACTCTGTCAAAAGTTCTGCACTTGATCTTAGCCAAAAGGCCCAGAAGCGATTCTGTCACAAGTTCTGACCTGTTGTCCATTAATTTGCTGTAGATTTCCCATGGTGGACCATTGCGTTCCTCCTGCCCGTTATCTTTTTTTTCTCTCTGCACCTCTCAGAAGGCATAGTCACCCTTAACCCACATCAATACTCACTTGTTGCTTCTGGAACTTTCCTGTTTCCACAGCGGTATTCCCCTGCACACATGCCTTGCCTCCTTCCCTCAGGGCACTTCTCTGCTCCCTCAGGTTCTCCCCCTTGGCCAGTGAACCATGGCGCCTCCCATGAAGGGTCAAGTGTGTGTGGTGACTGGGGCCTCCAGAGGTATTGGCCGCGGCATTGCCCTGCAGCTCTGTCAGGCAGGGGCCACTGTTTACATCACTGGCCGCCACCTGGACACCCTTCAAGCCACTGCTCAGGAGGTGAGTGAGGGACCCACTTCTCAGTCCTTACTGACCTCAAACCAGTCTCCACCAGGGTGGGATGCAGGAGTGCCATAAACACAAGGGCACTCCAAAACCTCAGGGAAAGTGGAGTTAAAAGACAAGCTCATGTTGATAAAAAAAATAAAATTTTAAAAAAAGAGAGAGAGAAAAAAAAAAAGAAAAAACCCAAAACACAGAAATAAACTATAACCCTGTGTAGGATTTTGGATAAAGCACACTTTCCATTAACATTTTGGAAACTCTCCTATTCATGGATTTGAAAATGTTTTTCAATGCCAAAATGAGTAGCTTTCAATTGCATTTTCTATGAGCTTTTCACTTTCCTACTCGATATCAATGGCTTGAACATTGGATGGCTTGATTTGGGCAAACGCTGAGGCTCTGATAACTAACAAAGTCATTTCAGCAGGAGGTCAGGTGGTAAACCAGGCTGACAAAGGGGAATGTGACAAGGAGTGTGTGTGCAGAGTGGCATGGGTGAGGGGTGGCACATGCAGGTGACAGGAGCAGTAGTTGAGCAAGGTGTTCTGGAAGAAGTGGTTCTTGCCCTGAGTCTTGAAGGCAGAAGTTAGGTGAGGAGAAGCAGTGAAGCACAGGCTGGGTAGCACAGGCTGGACAAGCAGAGGGAAGGAGGTGAAAGGTGTTCATGTTGCCACCTGAGGCAGGCAAGGGAAGTGTGGTGGGTGAGGGGCTGGAGAGGAAACGAGGGTCTCAGGAGACCCTGCAGGAGAACTTTGGTTTACTCTCTGAGATGCTAGTTCAGTTGGAAGGTCACACTCAGGTTTGTGTTTCTGATGGTTCATGGAGACCGACCAGACAGGAAGAGTTTGTTTAAGGCAGAGAGCCCTGGGGGGCCAGGTGACCACTGGGAGACAGTGCAGTGGCTCAGGTGAGGGAGTCAGAGGGAAGGAGCCAGCAGGTAGATCTGGGAGTAGGAGGATTGTTCTGGAATAAGGTCCTGTTGCTGTGCAGTGGGAGGTAGGTGCACAGAGAGCAAGGGTGCCTGGGCAGTGCAAGTGGTCCCGGCCTGAGAGCTTGGAGTGTCCCATGACTATGTGAACAAGCATAAGAGGGCTGGGCTTGAGGAGGGCCTCCAGGAGAGCAAAGCTAAGGAGAAGACCCAGGACCAGGATGCAGAGAGCAACTGGGTTCTCAGGAGCAGGCTTCAGGGCCTCATTGCCTCTTATCCCTGACACACACTATGGACACTTGGTATCAGATTTGACCATTATTTTAGGAATGGAAATGGTGGCTAAGAGCCACTTTCTATATTTTTTTCCTTTTATTATCTTTTGAAAACAATTTGTTTGTTTTACTTAAAATCAGAAATACAAAGAAGAGGAGAGATAGAGTGATCTCAAAACAGCTCACTCCCCTCCCCCCTCCCCAAATGACCAACATCCAGAGCTCATCTGGTTCAAAGCCAGGAACCAGGAGCTTCTCCCAGGTCTTCCACATGGCTACAGGCTCTCAAGGCTTTGGGCCATCCTCCACCGACTTCCCACACCGTAAGCAGGTAGTAGTATGGGAAATGGAGCATCTGGGATATGAACTGGAGCCTATATGTGGTGCTGCAGGTGAAGAATTACTCAGCTAAACCATCCTGCTGGCCACAAAGCTTTTTTTCTTTCCCCTGTACATATGAAAATGAGTCTCTGCTACAGCCCTGGTGGGGCACATGTAATCCTGCTCTTTTATTATTATCAGTAGTGGTAATATTAGGATACTTGACATTTTGTACTTAAAAACTCCCAACTACCCTGCCAGCCTGTGAAGCTTCCTAAGCAGGCACCAGAGGGCAGTATGGAACACTGTGTGTCCTCATGGGCTGGCTGCCTTGGATCCCTGGGCTGCCCCCTGGGTTGGGAGCCCCTCAGGAGGACTCTGAGCTCCTGTCCTTTCCCCCTGCAGGCTCAAGCCCGAGGTGGCCGCTGTGTGCCTGTGGTGTGTGATTCCAGCCAAGAGAGTGAAGTGCGGAGCCTGTTTGAGCAAGTGAATCGGGAACAGCATGGGCGTCTGGATGTGCTGGTCAACAATGCCTATGCTGGGGTTCAGGTGCCTTTGAACTTTGATCCAACCCCACATTCCAAGCCTCTCCTCTCACCCAGAGTCCTGGTCACCAGGCTCATTGTGCCCCCTTCTTCCTGGCTGCCTTCCTCCTCATACCTTCCTGCCTTCAGATTCATCCAAGTGATTACCCTCCCTATATCTTGCAGCCCATCTTTAATTCCTAGAATAAATCGTTCTGGGAATGTCCTGCCACCATCTGGGATGACCTCAACAATGTTGGACTCAGGTGAGTGACCAATCCCCCAACACTCCCTTAGCCAACCAGAGGACACCCACCTTTCCTCCTGGCTTCCCCCTAGATCTCTTTCTCCTCCTTATGTACTGTTCTGTCATATGCTCATGTCCACAGAAATGGGATTCATGTGAAGCTCTGCCTCAGTTAGCGAGTTCTGCTGTGTTTTCCTCTGTACTTTCGTCCCACGTTTCACTCTGCCTGTCCTAATACCAGACACCAAAGGGAGTCTCCCCTTTCAGCAACACACACTGCTTCTTATCTTTACTTTCGCATCAGTTAGAGGGTGAGTTACTTATAAACCGAGAAGATCAATAAGATCAGTACCAGCCATGCTTGCTCACTCCACGCCCTACCATGCCAGAGTATCAAGGGCACGAAGCCAACAGGGTCACAGGTACACCTGGCATGGGACTGAGAAAAATATGGCATGTAGAATCATTCCCAGGGATGTGACATATATACCTCTGTGGGTCACCATGAAACAGTAGGCTGCCATCTCAGACTACAAACCTATGCCAGATGTATCTGAGGGTCACCTGGGAAAGCTAACAGGAAACTGTCTGCAGACCTGTGACTGTGACACCCACAACACACACTGGTCAGTTTTCATGCCAGTGGTAAGCCCAATGAGGGTAAGAATGCAAAAGTGGTGTCAGAAGTGGGCCAACAGTGAAGTCAGAGGGGCACAGTCAGCTCAGAGGCAAGAAAGGAGAAGCCAACACTGACAACTCACCAGCACCCGCAACCACAGCCCTCCGGAGAGGCCTCAGCCCCCTTTAAAAACAATTATTATTTGAAAGGCTGAGTAAGAGAGAGAGAGAGAGACCGGAACACACACACACACAGAAACACATAGTCAGGGAGAGCAAGAGAGCATCTCTTCCATCTGCTGGCTCACTCCCCAGATGTCTGCAACACCCAACACTGGGCCAGGCCAAAGATAGGAGCCTAGAACACCATGTGGGTTTCCCTCATGGAGAGCAGAGACTCAGGCCCTTGGGTCCTCTGCTGCTGCCTTTGCAGGTGCATCAGCTGGGAGCTGGCTGGGGAGCAGGGTAGCTGGGCTTGAGCTGGCACTCCTATGGGAAGCTGTAATGCAGCTTCCCTCACTGCATTACAGCCACCTGGAGTGGCTCCTTTAACGCCCTCATGATGGCGGGCCAGGGTTATGAGGCTGAGATGGGGGCTCCAGGCAGAGCCCCAGCCCCTGAGCCCTGATGAGTTCTCCATTGTCCTGACAAGGCATCGGTTCTTCCTCTCACCTCCTTGCTCTGCTTGACCTGGGGCTGGGTGTCCTTGTGTAGTTATAGTTCAGTTCTGCACTCCAGTGTGGGTGGCAGGAACCCACCCTTGTGAGCCACCACTGCTGCCACCCAGGGTACACGTTGTCAGGTGACTGGAATCTGGGGAAGGAGCTGGGACTGACTCCAGGCAGCCAGATATGGGATGTGGGTGTCCTGCCCACTAGGCTAGAGACCCTCCTTGTGCAGGGTAGTGTGAGAGAGGACGAGGCAAAGGGAGATAATCCCAATCACCCACAAGGTGTTTTTATTCTTGTACAATTTTCTTGCCTATTTTGTATGTGTATTATATTATTGAGCTTAATCTTGATCATTTTCTCTTAAATTTTTACTGAGATATAACTCTAAAGGTCTGAATTTGTGAAATAATTTTTCATTGAGCTGATGTTTTAAACAAAATTGGTTTTGAAGTAATTGGTTGCCTTTTTTCCCCACAAAGACCTTATAGCTACTTAAAGTATTTTTTTATTAAACATTTATTTTTACTGGAGAGAGATAAACATGGAGAAGGAGAGACAGAGAGATAGATCTTTCCGCTGGTTTATTCCAAGTTTGGTCTCAACAGCCAGAACCGAGCTGATTCAAAGCTAGGTGCCAGGATCCTCTCCAGGTCTCACACACAGGTGCAGGGTCCGAAGTCTTTGGACAATACTCTACTGCTTTTCAGGCCAAAAGCAGGGAACTGGCTGAGATTTGGAGAGTCAGAACACAAACTAGCACCCATACGGAATCCAGACACATGCAAGAAGAGGAGTAAGCCACTAGGCTATCACACCAGTCCATATTTAACTAACGTGTTCAGTGTTTGAACTGTTATGTTGTAATAGCTGTCGTGTGAGTCACTTTCTCCCTGTATGTCCTTTTCAGAATGCTCTTTCCGTATAGGTGGGTGCTTCATTTTACACATTTTCCTATCAGCATTTGACCTCACACCATGCATGAGAGCAATGATCCCAGAGCAAAGATCAGATGGGGGGACTGACTGTTCCCCACTCTCCTTCTGCCTTATCAAACAGTAATCTGCAGCAACCTCCCCTCACTCAGTCTCTGCGCTGCCTCATTGCACGGGTCATCAGCTAACTGCAGCCACAAGGGGACGCTGGAGGCTGCCGGGAACTTTGGCCTAAGGCTATGTATAATTCACGTTGTGCCTTCTCTGTCCACCTTCCAGAGGCCACTACTTGTGCTCCGTGTATGGGGCACGGATGATGGTCCCAGCTGGCCGGGGACTCATTGTGGTCGTCTCCTCTATGGGTGGCCTGCAGTATCTGTTCAGCGTCCCCTATGGCGTGGGCAAAGCTGCGGTGAGGATGCAGTGGCATGGGGGTCAGGGAGGGATAGGGCAGTGGTAATACCTTGGAGTTCAGAAAGTACTGTCCCTGGTGCTCAGAATGGTGGGACTGGCTGGACCCCACTCTCTCCTGCTCAATCAAAACAGTTCCTTGGCTGGAGCTCGCTTCAGTTGACAGTGTAGGCAGCACCAGGGGGAGCAGGCAGCTGAGATGGCAGGGCTCCTGGAAAGGACAGGGGCTTGGGACATGCCCCTTGGGAGCAGGGAGGGTATGGGAGGAAAGTGACATGACCCCATGTCCTGACTCTCACCACCCCCATCTCTTCTCAGTGTGACAGACTGGCTGCTGACTGTGCCCATGAGCTGCGACGCCACGGGGTCAGCTATGTGTCCCTGTGGCCAGGACTGGTGCAGACGGAGCTTGTGAAGGAGCAGATGGAGAAGGGGCATCTGAGCAAGGATCCCACAATGAAGCTGGTTGGCACTGCAAAGCAGGGGGTGTGGGTGGAAGAGACACTGGGGAATAGGTCTGTCCTTCCTCAGAGACCAGACAAGAAGCCACAGGAGCCTATGGTGCTGCCTACAACAGCACAGGGCTGAGCCCTGGACCCACACCATTTCATTTCCTTCCTCCTGTGGGTGGCTTCTCTGAGACTCAGGTCACCCAGCTTGCTCAAGGTTCTAGAGGTCCCCAGTGGGAAGGCTGTGTAGCTCTAAGACCCAGGCACTTGCCCTCACAATGAACTCCCCTGGGATGCAGGGCACCCACTGGCACTACCAGATCCTTCCACTTGGAGGCAGTGGGGCCTGCTGCCAGGGTACAGGGCTCCCCTGTGTGGGCAGCTCCTGCAGAAGGGCTCTGACATCTCTTTGCCTTGATGGAGGAGAGAGGTGTGAGCAGGGCTCTCAGAGGCTCACCTCTCACCTCTCTGCCCTCTGTTGCAGTTCAAGTCTCAATTCTCATCTGCGGAAACCACAGAAGTGAGTGGCAAATGTGTGGTGGCTCTGGCAACAGGTGAGGAGCTTGGAGGCACCTGGCAATTGGAAAGGATATGGGGAGTATGCCGGCTGGCACAGCCTCTGCCGAGTTCTGGGATGGGGAGGTGGTTGGGCACTGTGCCCCTCTTCCTCTGGCTCTCAGAGGAGGCCTTCACTGTTGTTCCTTTGGAGGCCCAACAAGTCAGGATTGTCAGTTGAATATACAAGGTGCGGTCATGAGCCTTGCTAAGAATGGAGGACAGTTGGCCTGGCCTCCTGAGCCTGTGTCCCTGAGGTCACACCCAGCTATGCCCATACCCTGGCTCCCTCTACCTCTATCTTTTACCATCTCCTGCTGTGTGTGTGCCCACAGACCCCAACATCCTGAGCCTCAGTGGGAAGGTGCTGCCCTCCTGTGACCTGGCACGGCGCTATGGCTTTCGGGATGTGGATGGTGAGGACCCTGGCCCCACAACTGCCCTTGCCTGCTCCTCCTCCCCTCCCACCCTCCATGTCAGCCTCTTCAGCTAACTTGTGGGGAAAGGGAGTGGAGAACAGGGGATCTAACCCTCCAACTCCTGTTGCCCCACAGGCCGTCCTATCTCGGATTTTTTCTCTGTGAGCTCCGCGTTCTTACATGGCTCCACATTGGGCTGGCTGGCCTCCTACCTGCCTGGCTTCCTGCGCATCCCCAAGTGGCTCATCACACTGTATTCCAGCAAGTTCTGATCCTCCTGGCCTGATGTCATGGCTCTCTTCTCCTGCTGCCTGGAGGTAGTAGGGCCTATCCCTGTGGAATTAGGCAGGCTTTCTTGCCTTCCCTTGCCCTTGACACGAAGAGAAGACCTCTGCTCTTTCTGTGGTGAAGGAAGGCCTCTCTGGGTGTTTCTTTGTGCCTTGGTTTTCCTCATATTTTCATTTCACTTTTTGCCTCATTAAAAATTTCCTGTGGAGCGATAAAGATCTCATTTCTTCTTCAGTGTACTTTCATTTCTTTCAGCGATTATTTTTGGTTTTTTTTTTAAGAATTTGTTTATTTTTGGGCCCGGCGCAGTGGATCAAGTGGTTAAGGTCCTCGCCTTGCACGCCTGGGATCCCATATGGGTGTCGGTTCTATCCCGGCAGCCCCGCTTCCCTTCCAGCTTCCTGCCTGTGGCACGGGAAAGCAGTCGAGGACGGCCCAATACTTTGGGACCCTGCACCCGCATGAGAGACCCGGAAGAGGCTCCTGGCTTCAGATCAGCATAGCATCGGCCGTTGCGCTCACTTGGGGAGTGAATCTTCGGACGGAAGATCTTCCTCTCTGACTCTCCTCTCTGTATATCCGCCTTTCCAATAAAAAAATAATAAAAATAAATCTTTAAAAAAAAGAATTTGTTTATTTTTGTTTGAAAGGCAAATTTATACAGATGGAGAGATGAGTGAAAGATATACCATCCATTGGTTCCCATCTTAAGCAACCACAATGACCGTAGCTGAGCCAATCCAAAGCCATGAGGCAAGAGCTTCTTCCAGGTTCCCCATTTGGGTGCAGGGTCTCAAGGATTTTGGCCCTCTGTCACTGATTTCCAAGGCCACAAGTAGGGAGCTGAAATGGGAAGTGGCATGCCTGGGATATGAGCTGGCCCCGAAGACCATCACAGCACATGCAAGACAAGGACTTAACAACTAGGCTACCGTGCCAGATGCCCCCAATCTTTTCTTTCTTTTTATTTCCAGATAAAAGTTTGTTTCATTTGAAAACCACAGTCACAAAGAATGTGATATAAAGGAGATTTTCCATCCACCAATGCGTTTCCCAAATGACCACAATAGCCAGAGTTGGGCCAGGTTGAAGCCAGGAGCCACAAGCTCTGTCTGGGTCTCCCATGTGGATGCAAGAGCCCACGGAGTTGGACCATCTTCCACTGCTTTCCCAAATGTAATAGAGGGAACTAGATCAGAAGTGGAAGAGCCTAGATTCAGAACAGCATTGATATAGGATACTGGCATTCCAGGGAAAAGCTTAACCCACCATGCTCATCCCATTTCTTTTTTCTGGGAAAGGAAAAAAGAGATCTCCTTTCTGTTGGTTCCCACCCCAAAATGCTAGCAGCAGCCAAGGTTGAGCACCAAATCCAGGAACCTGGAACTCCACCTGAGTCTTTCATGTGTCTGGAGAGATTCTGAAAATAATCCTGGTAGAGAATCAAGATGGCGAAATAGGGAAAGGACATGTTTAATCAGACGGGGAAACATTTAATCAGGATGAAGCAGAGAGGACATATTTCAGGAAATAGGAAAGGACAGAACAACAGCAGAGTGGTATCTGGAGACTGACACACACAGGAATGCAGTGGGCACAGCAGTGTTGTGTTGCATTGAATGATACTCCAGCACGGCGATCTGAACTCCAACAGCAGACAGAACTCCAGCAGCAACCAGGTGGGAAGGGACTTTCACTGGGAGCTTGGGACGTGAACCCAGACAAAGTACTGTTCGTCCTGCTGGTCCGTTTGATTTGACCAGGAGCAGAGACAGAGCAGCAAATCTCAGGCAGTGTGAGAACATAGTAAATTTCATAGCCCAGTCAGCCCCCTAGAGCTGAATTGGGCGCCATTTTGAGTAAGGAGGAAAGGGCAAGGGAAAGGACTCAGCATGCTCTGAGCAGGGAGTGAGCTCATTTCTGACTTGGTGAACTGCAACGACGTGGCATTCTATGGGTTCCATCCCGGGCATGTCTGGGTAGCCCTCGGATCAGATGGCCAGCAGATCAAGAACTGTTGTGGTAGCACATCGGGCACCATTTTGCGCACTGTGCAATAGCTTTGGGACTGCAGGGGACAACAGAGAACTGCGCATGTGCTGAGCTCATGAGAGTTTGCTGAGGTCCCGCAGGAAAATAATACCGACTGTGACATTGTACCGGTCAAAATAGGTCCGTGTGGCACCCAGACCTAACGTCCAACAGGTTCCAACAAGATCAGCGCCACCAACAACCTAACTAGATAGGACACCTGGTGTCTCTCTAATCCTGGAACCCACTCCAACTGGAAGAGGGAGAAAGGTTGCAGAGACAACAGTGCAGCCTCAGCACGGTATCACAGGAGGTGGAGAGTGGTGAGCCAAGAGCTGGGGCTGTGGAGACCACGGTGGATATCTGACATAGGAACCCAGACCTGGAACTCGCTGGAGGTTGTGGCACAAGTGGCTGTAAGCAAAAAGTTGTGTGCCAACTGCAATAAGTAAAATCGCATTGTAGACCTGTGGGTGACACAGCTTAGAAACCTGTCCCAAGAAGAAGACTCTGCTAACCACAAGTACAATGAGCAAGAGCAAAAGAAGAGACAAAGGCACAATGAATATTACTGAGCACTCCCCTGCAAAGGAGCGAAACCCTATGCCAACCTCAGAGTTAACTGAGGAAGACATCGAGAAAATGGGGGACACAGAATCCATAAGACTCATTTTGAAGATTCTGGTAAAAAATGAGAAGCTCATGCAAGAGTTCAAAGAATTTAAGGAAGCAGTAAAGCAAATAAAGGCTGGTATATCAGAAATTAAGAACACAGTAGAGCAAATGAAAAGTACAGTGGAGAGTCTCCAAAATAGAATGAAGCAAGCAGAAGAAAAAATATCAGAATTGGCAGATATCTCCTGTCACCAGGGGGAAGCAAACAAAAAGCTGGAAGCAGAGCTGGATCAAGCCAAAATAAAAATTCAAGAATTGAAAGACATTATTAAGAGGCCAAATATAAGAGTTATGAGAGTCCCGGAAGGTGCAGAAAGAGAAGCTGAGTTTGCAAATGTATTTAATGAAATAATAAAGGAAAATTTCCCTAATCTAGAGAAAGAATTGGGAAACAAGATCCAGGAGGGACACAGAACTCCCAAAAGGCTTGATCAAAAGTGATCTTCACCAAGACATATGATTATCAAACTCTCTTCAATTGAACATAAGGAAAAGATCCTTAAATGTGCATGTGAAAAACATCAACTGACATATAAAGGAATACCAATTAAGCTCACAGGAGATCTCTCACAGGAAACTCTACAGGCAAGAAGAGAATGGAGTGACATATTCCAAATTCTAAAAGAAAAAAATTGTCGGCCTAGGATAACATACCCAGCAAAGCTTTCTTTGAAAATGAAATAAAATTCTTCCACAGTAAAGAAAAGCTAAAAGAATTTTCCCCTTCCAAACCTGCCATACACATGATACTTCAAGATGTTCTCTTGACAGAGAAGAGGAATAGCACCTACCAAAACCAAGGGCAAATGGGAAGAACATCCCAGTAAAATGGCAACAGAAGATTAAATCAATGAACAACCCATTGCTAAAATGACAGGACCAAAGTACCAGCTATGTATATTTAACTCTAAATGTAAATTGCTTAAGCTCAATCAAACATCATAGATTAGTAGACTGGATTAAGAAACAAAATCCATCTCTTTATTGTCTGAAGTAGACATACTCCAACAAAGATCAGCGAAAACTCTATCACATGGGGTTTTGTTTTCTGTTGTTTTCATCTCTTCAAAACACTCTCTTCTGATTACATCATTCAATGACTCGTAGATCATACAGTGGCATCATTTTCTTCAAGAAGGTTCTTGGGGCCTGGCGCGATGGCGCAAGTGGTTAAGGTCCTTGCCTTGCATGCCCAGCATCCCATATGGGCGCCAGTTCTATCCCGGCGGCCCCACTTCCTATTCAGCTCCCTGCCTGTGGCCTGGGAAAGCAGTTGAGGACGGCCCAAAGCTTTGGGACCCTGCGCCCGCGTGGGAGACCCGGAAGAGGCTCCTGGCTTCGGATCCGCATAGCATTGGCCATTGCACTCACTTGGGGAGTAAATCATCGGATGGAAGATCTTCCTCTCTGTCTCTCCTCTCTGTATATCTGCCTTTCCAATAAAAATAAAATAAATCTTTAAAATTAAAAAAAAGAAGGTTCTTGATTTTCACTTCTTCAGCTACACCTTAGACATTTAATAGCATGTTGTTTAACTTCTTGGTGTTGTTAATTTCTTTTTTCTCTCGGATGTTGTATTTGTTTTGTGGCTCCTCATTTAAGGGGATGTATAGTAGTTGTGTAATGGAGAATGTCATATCTAGTAACATGTCATTTAACTTCATGGCATTGCAAATTTCTATTTTTCTTTCTATTGTTGATTTTGTATCATGACTTTTCACTTAAGGGAATGTACAGTAGTAATGTAATGGAGACTAACAACCAGATGTGAGGATGCAGTGTGGTATGCATTTCTGTTTCCAAAGATGGACTTACAGTGAAACTGTTTATATTATATTTTGACAATAGGATTCTGGACTCTCTGCCATTGTCCATGCCTGCAATGAAGAACATATGACTGAGTATGAAGAACTATATGTTAGTAATGATATTAAGGAACGGGGGGGGAGGGAATTGGGAAGGGGATAAGGGAATATGGAACTGTATCATAAAATGATAGCAATAATAATAAAATGTGGGGAAAAAAAAAGAAAATAATCCTAATGCCCGGTTCTCCAGGGCCTGTGTCCTTTGCATCAAGCCCTCCTTTCACCAAGTCTCTTCCTGCTCTTCATTTCAGAGCCACGTGCCATGCTCCCACTCGGAAGCTGGGCCACCTCCTCAGCCAGCACCCAGCACGACCACCCTCACACTGGCCTTCCAATGCTTCCTTCTACCCCCTCTTCAAGGAAGCTTGCAGCCTAGCTGAGTGTGATCTGTGGGGGAGGCCCAGTCCAATGAGGGTGGGTCCCTTGCTGTTTGTGATTTCCTGGATTCAGGAAGAAATTACTGGCTGAGGAGTATCAGGAGTACTAGGGAGTAGTATAGCAACAGCTGATGACACATTTTACCTCAGCCCTTCTGTTGGGCTGAGTTGAATTCTGCAGAAAGACAACTCAGCATTGCATGAGCCCTTTCTGGAAGCCTTGACTGCAGGGGCTTTGTCCCAGCCTGAGGCAGCAGGTGTGCTCCCAGGAGCAGCTGTCAAGGGCAGTTCCAAAGAAGACTCCTTACCAGCAGCACAGAGGAGCATTGGAGGTGAAGGCTCAGCTGCTGCCAATCAGAGGGCCTGAGACCACTGCCCTTCTGCCAGAGCTGCAGGGCGAGAGGTTCTAGAAGCTGCCACTGCCATGGCCCCTTTGGGACAGTCCCAGGGGCTGCTGGAGCAGCTCACTGGCTGGTGAGAGCTGCTTGTGAACACTTTCTTCAAGTCTGTATTTGGTCACTTCAGGAGCTGCTGTAACTCAGCCACAGTGAGAGTCTGTGAGATCCATGGGTGCTGCCGCAAGTGAGTGAGTGTGTTTGTGTGTGTGTGCGTGCCTACTTTATAAAGACTCATTTATTTTTATTGGAAAGCCATATTTAGAGACCAAGAGAAGATCTCCATTGCTCATTCACTCTCCAGGTTGCAAAAACAGCCAGAGCTGAACTGACCCTGAGCTGGGATCTAAGACCCTATTTTGGATATCCCGTGTGAGTGCTAGCTCCCAAGAACTTGGGCAATTATTCACCACTTTCCAGACCATAACAGAGAGCTGAACTGAAATGGAGCAAGCAGGACATAATCAGCACCTATATCAGAAACCATCACTTGAAGGTGGAGGATTAACATGTGAGCCATGGCACTGGCCTTTAGGTGTTATTGAGACAGAGAGAAATTGATGTACCTTAATGGGGTGTGACTGGCATAGGGAACTTTGGAAATATGTACTAACCTTCACCATGGGCCAAGGCATCAGCTATCAGTCATCAGACTTCCAAAACTTCCTCTCACACCTTGAGGCTGCTGAGGGGCTGGGGACAAGATCCCTGCGCATCCCCAGTCTCCCCGTCCTTCAACAGAAGCCATCCTTGCAGGATAACATCCTGCAGACCAAGTCACTGGTGGAGGTTATGAGCTTCACAGGCCCAAATGCAGTGGGCAAACGCTACCCTCCAAGCTTCACGTGTGAAAGGAAATGATGCCACAGGGAATGCACTCAACAAACAGGCAGCCTTTGCAATCTTGGCTGCTTCCTGTGAACAACTCAACATAGGGGTCTGCCCTGGACCCAGCACTCTTCCTGGCTTTGGGGCAAAGCAGAGAACCAGACACACCAGGTCACAGCCCACACAAGACTTCCATAGCAGCCACGAGAGAACTGAGGGGTCATCTGCTCAGACAAGAGACAACACAAGGTGGCTGGGCCCAGAGCTACCACAGCCTCCTTCCACACAGCAAATCCCTGTGCCACCTGTAACCCCTGAAGGCCTAGACACTGCCCCTGAGCTGTCACAGGAGGCATATGGCGCCTTTGGATGTTTAACCTCCTCATATACCACCACGACCTCAGAAGTCACTTTGCTGCTGTCCCTCCACCAACCCAGGGGCAGAGTCCCTAGTCCTCATCCCTAGGCTGGTCCATCTTGCCCCCACCCACAGGGAAGTTTCTCCTCCCCATGCCTCTCAGGCTCCCTGTGCCTTGACACTGCTCCCCTGGTCCCGAGATCCATACCTGCCCTTCCCCCACAGAGCCCTGCACTGGTATCTTCTCTCTGTACTTTTATCCACCAGTCAGCTATGGCCTCCTCAATGCCCAGCTCAGAACTCAGAGGGGCACGCAGCTGCAGAAAACCCTGTGCGTCAAAAGGTGCAGTTCCCAGAGTGTCATCATGAAATGCTAAGACCAGGGTAAGGATGGTGGGGTCACTGAAGGGCTTCTTTGCAGGCCCTGCTCCCTGGGCCTGAGGCATCTAAAACCCTCCTTGTCTGGGCAGACCATGCCCCTTGGACACCCCGCCAATCTTTCTGCCTGACACTCTCTCAGCCACACAAATACACACATTGACCTGCCCATCTCTGTCTGCCATTCCCCCACACACACACACACAGAAGCTGCTGCCCAAATTCACCTCACACCCTCTCAGCCACACACACACACATGCCCCTGCCCATCTCTTCCTGACACCCCATCAGCTACACACAATATACACACACAGACTTGCCCATATCTGTGTGCTTGACACCCCAACAACCAACTACCCACTCCTGGGCTCAGCCATCAAACCATTGACCTCCAGTTTGGTCCAGACTAACTTCTCACCATGTTGAACTATAGATGAGGCCACATTCACCCCAGGTCTGGGCAGGGGCTGAAGTGGGGAACATACTGTAACTTCTGCCAGGTGGTTTCCAAGGAAAACACAGCCAGGTATCTGCTAAAGTGGGGAAATTGGGGCCCTAGCGGCTAAAGTCCTCGCCTTCAAAGTGCTGGCATCCCATATTGGTGTCAATTCTAAACCTGGCAGCCTTGCTTCCCATCCAGTTCCTTGCCTGTGGCCTGGGAGAGCAGTTGAAGATGGCCCAAAACCTTGGGACCCTGCACCCATGTGGGAGACCCAGAAGATGTTCCTGGATCCTGGCTTTGGATTGGCACAGCAGCAGTCGTTTTGTCACTTGGGAGGTGAAACATCAGACAGAAGATTTTCCTCTCTGCTCCTGTCTGTGTATTTCACTTTGTGATAAAAATAAAATAAATCTTTTTCTTTTTAAGTGGGGAAATTGTATTCTGGTAAGCAGCTGCTCACAGGAGGGAAGGGACTGAGTCCAACTGGGAGCAGTTTGTGTCCCAGTGCCCCACATCAAATCCAGCCACCTTCTATGGGGATGGGAACAGCAACAGAAGGCAGCCCAAGTCTTTGGATCTCTGCAACAAAGCTGCTGGCTTCTGGTTTTTGGCTGAGCCAGTGCTGGCTGTTGTGGCCACATTGAGGGCCAGGGAGGGCACTCAGCTATGGCCCAGCTCTGGGTAATGATTAGTTTATCCTGACCATGACCCAGGTGCAAGTTCATTGGGGAGCAAGGTTGAGAGATTATAGCCCTGTCAGGAATGGAATGAGCAAAAGCAGAGGAACAGGAAGCTGTGTGTGCTTCCCTTGGTCATAGGGAATCAGCATTGTGAGAGATGCTTTCTTAGGCCCTTGCACATGGAGGAAGCTGCGAGGAATGCTAGGGAGGAGGCAGAGGTAGAAGTGAGCTCAGCTTTGGGCCAGCTCTGGGAGCAAGTCCCAACAGGCGTGGTACCATCAGCAGGTCCCGCCTAAGACACAAGCAAAGGTGAAGCAGACACACCCGGGCTCCCTCAAGGCCTTGCCCAGGTGATGGCTGGGAGCCCAGGGGATGGCTGCCTGGGGCATTTTGTCATCACTTCAGCACAGCAGAGCTGGCCATGGCATGCACGCTGATTGGGCATCTGGAATGTGAAGCAGCCAGCTGCAGTCTGAATCTGACCTTCTGCCCAGTGAGGTGAGCACACTACTTTTTTTTTTTTTGGCAGACCCCAGTTTTCATTGTTTCATTTATTTATTTTTATTGGAAAGGCAGAAATGCAGAGCAGAGAAGAGACAGAGAAATGTCTTCTATCCACTGGTATACTCTCCAAGTGGCCGCAGTAGTTGGAGCTGAGCTGATCCAAAGCCATGAGCCCTGAGATTCTTCTGGGTCTCCGGTGCGGTGCATGATCCCAAGGGTTTGAGCCATCCTCGACTGCTTTCCCAGTCCTCAAGCAGGAGCCAGAAGGGGAGTGGAGCAGCCGGGACACGAACTGGCCCCCATATGCTATCCCAGAGCACACTAATTTTTAGCTCAGGAAACTGATGCTCAGTAAAGCTGGTTAATTCCCCAGCACAGGAAACGTCACAGCAGAAAAGCACATGCATTCAACTATAGGAGTCTGCACCTGGGAAGCCCTGAGTCATGCTGACTGGCAGCTCTGTCCCTGGCTTGGCTCTCTGGGTTTGGGGACACATTTTATCTTCTGCTGAGGGTTTGTGGTGCAGGGCAGAGCAGGGAAGGACTCCAAAGGTCATGTAGACTGGGGATTCAGTCACTGTACCACACACACACACATGCAAGCACCCTTCCACACACACACTGGCCTTAAAATTAGCCACAAGTCCTCTTTAAACTTTGTGTGCTTAGCTGTCTAGGGACTATGTCTCTAGAGCACCCTCCACTGCCCTCCACCCTCAGTCCCATTTCAGCCTCCCACAGATGATCCCCTAGACCCTACCCAGCCTCTAAGTCCTTGCCACTGGACCCTTACTACTGTCCTCCTCCAACGCAGAGCCCTTGAACCCTGAGCCCAGAACTGAGTAAGCCTGCAGTGTCAAGCACCAGACTTGGTGGTGCTCACAGGCTCTGGTGGGATGCAATGGGGCAGGTCTACCTCTTGGCTTTGGGTGATCTGGGTTGACCCAAAGCTGGCAGCTCTCGGTGCTTCCATGAAACCAGTCCAGTCCACCACCACCCCTAAAAAGTAGGTACCGTGCAGGCTACTGGACCCCAAAGTCAGTCATGGTGGTTACATTGTGGGGGAGGACTTGGTGTGGACCCACCAATGATTGGCTCCTATTCCCTGAGACCCACCTGCAGCTGTGGGAACTGCTTCTCCTCCTGTAAGAGAGTGCTTCCAGAGCAGCCCTGCATGCTGTCCCCGCCCTAGTCCATGTCCCGGTTCCGCCCCTGCAACCTGAATAAAAGTTCAACACCTTCAAGAGCAGAGAGCCAGTCCAAGCGAGAACCCAGAGGCAGCTGCCACGGGTAGGCAGGTAAGGAGTGCAAGCTGTCTGAATTGGGGATCAGGGTCTCTGTGCTTCAGCCCTGCCCAGAAGCCCAATTCTAGAGTGCACTGGACCCCGTGGATGTGCATCTTCTACCAAACCCTCAGGTTCTTCTTCATTGGCCAGTGAACCATGGCGCCTCCCATGAAGGGTCAAGTGTGTGTGGTGACTGGGGCCTCCAGAGGTATTGGCCGCGGCATTGCCCTGCAGCTCTGTCAGGCAGGGGCCACTGTTTACATCACTGGCCGCCACCTGGACACCCTTCAAGCCACTGCTCAGGAGGTGAGTGAGGGACCCACTTCTCAGTCCTTACCTGACCCCAAACCAGTCTTCACCAGGGTGGGATGCAGGAGTGCCATAAACACAAGGGCACTCCAAAACCTCAGGGAAAGTGGAGTTAAAAGATGAGTTTATGAGTTTATGTAAACACACAACAAACTAACAAAAAGGCATAATGTGACACCTTCGTGTAATTTTATGGGTAATGCATACTTTCCATCAATCATTTTGGAAAAAAAAAAACTCCTATGCGTTAATTTTTCTAGCACGTTTTCCATGAGCTTTTCACTTTCCTACTCGATATCAATGGCTTGAACATTGGATGGCTTGATTTGGGCAAAGCACTGGAGTTCTGTAAATTAAAGAAAGGTACTTCAACAGGAGGTCAGATGGTAAACCAGGCTGACAAAGGGGAATGTGACAAGGAGTGTGTGTGCAGAGTGGCATGGGTGAGGGGTGGCACATGCAGGTGACAGGAGCAGTAGTTGAGCAAGGTGTTCTGGAAGAAGTGGTTCTTGCCCTGAGTCTTGAAGGCAGAAGTTAGGTGAGGAGAAGCAATGAAGCACAGGCTGGGTAGCACAGGCTGGACAAGCAGAGGGAAGGAGGTGAAAGGTGTTCATGTTGCCACCTGAGGCAGGCAAGGGAAGTGTGGTGGGTGAGCTGCTGGAGAGGAAACGAGGGTCTCAGGAGACCCTGCAGGAGAACTTTGGTTTACTCTCTGAGATGCTAGTTCAGTTGGAAAGTCACACTCAGGTTTGTGTTTCTGATGGTTCATGGTGACTGACCAGACAGGAAGAGTTTGTTTAAGGCAGAGAGCTCTGGGGGGCCAGGTGACCACTGGGAAACAGTGCAGTGGCTCAGGTGAAGGAGTCAGAGGGAAGGAGCCAGCAGGTAGATCTGGGAGTAAGAGGATTGTTCTGGAATAAGGTCTTGTTGCTGTGCTGTGAGAGGTAGGTGCACAGAGAGCAAGGGTGCCTGGGCAGTGCAAGTGGTCCCGGCCTGAGAGCTTGGAGTGTCCCATGTCTGTGTGAACAAGCATAAGAGGGCTGGGCTTGAGGAAGGCCTCCAGGAGAGCAGAGCTAAGGAGAAGACCCAGGACCAGGACGCAGAGAGAACAACTGGGTTCTCAGGAGCAGGCTTGGGGCCTCATTGCCTCTTATCCCTGACACACACTATGGACACTTGGTATCAGATTTGACCATTATTTTAGGAATGGAAATGATGGCTAAGAGCCACTTTCTATATTTTTTTACCTTTTATTGTCTTTTCAAAACAATTTGTTTGTTTTACTTAAAATCACAAATACAGAGAATAGGAGAGATAGATTGATCTTGCAACAGCTCACTCCTTCCCCCTCCCCCCTCCCCAAATGACCAACATCCAGAGCTCATCTGGTTCAAAGCCAGGAACCAGGAGCTTCTCCCAGGTCTTCCACATGGCTACAGGCTCTCAAGGCTTTGGACCATCCTCCACCGACTTCCCACACTGTAAGTAGGGAGCTGGATGGGAAGTTGAGCAACTGGGATATGAACTGGAGCCTATATGTGGTGCTGCAGGTGGAGAATTAGCCAACTAAACCATCCTGCTGGCCACAAAGCATTTTCTTCTTTCCCTTTACATATGAAAATGAGTCTCTGCTACAACCCTGGTGGGGCACATGTAATCCTGCTCTTTTATTATTATCAGTAGTGGTATTACCCAGTCTACCCTGCCAGCCTGTGAAGCTTCCTAAGCAGGTATCAGAGGGCAGTATGGAACACTGTGTGTCCTCATGGGCTGGCTGCCTTGGATCCCTGGGCTGCCCCCTGGGTTGGGAGCCCCTCAGGAGGACTCTGAGCTCCTGTCCTTTCCCCCTGCAGGCTCAAGCCCGAGGTGGCCGCTGTGTGCCTGTGGTGTGTGATTCCAGCCAGGAGAGTGAAGTGCGGAGCCTGTTTGAGCAAGTGAATCGGGAACAGCATGGGCGTCTGGATGTGCTGGTCAACAACGCCTATGCTGGGGTTCAGGTGCCTTTGAACTTTGATCCAACCCCACATTCCAAGCCTGTCCTCTCACCCAGAGTCCTGGTCACCAGGCTCATTGTGCCCCTGCTTCCTGCCTGCCTTCCTCCTCATACCTTCCTGCCTTCAGATTCATGCAGTTGATTACCCTCCCTATGCCTTGTAGCCCATCTTGAATTGCAGGAATAAAGCATTCTGGGAATGCCCTGCCACCATCTGGGATGACATCAACAATGTTGGACTCAGGTGGGTTTCCAATGCCCCATGTTCCCTTTCCTTCAGGTTTCACTCAGTAATTGTTTCTTAGTCCCTTCTGTTCTGTTCTGTTAATTCCTCATGTCTACAGAGCTGACATTCAGATGAGGCTCTGCTTGAAATAGTGAGTTCAGTACTTTCATCCCATCTCTCACCTTGCCTGTCCCAGTGCAAGAACCAAAAGGGAGCCACCCCTTGCAGCAACACACACCACTTCTTGTCTGAGGGTAGAGTTGCTTGTAAACCAAGATAAGATATAGAAGATCAATGCCAGCTGTGCTTGGCCTCTGTTTCCTCACTTCACACCCTCCCAGGCTAGAAAATCAAGGACAAAGGTACAAACAAATTCACAGGTATACCTAGCAAGGAGTACAATGCACAGCCGGTAGAATTGAAACTAGGGATGTGATACTTATATCTCTGTGGATGACCATGGAACAGCGGCGCCCTTTCAGACTATGAACCCATGTCTGATGGGTGTGATAGGTCACCTGGGATAGCTAACAGGACACTCTGCAGACCTGTGACTGTGGCATCCACAACACACACTGGCCAGTTTTCACCCCAGTGGTAAGCCCAATGAGGGTAAGAATGCAGAAGTGGTGTCAGAATTGGGATAACAGTGAAGTCAGAGGGGCACAGTCAGCTCAGAGGCAAGTAAACAGAAGCCAAAGGCTGACAACTCACCAGGACCCGCAACCACATCCCTGCAGAGAGGCCTCAGCCCCCTTTAAAAACAGTTATGTAGTTATTTGAAAGGCTGAGTAAGAGAGAGAGAGAGACCGGGACACACACACAGAAACACATAGTCAGGGAGAGCAAGAGAGCATCTCTTCCATCTGCTGGCTCACTCCCCAGATGTCTGCAACACCCAACACTGGGCCAGGCCAAAGCTAGGAGCCTAGAACACTGTGTGGGTTTCCCTCATGGAGAGCAGAGACTCAGGCCCTTGGTTCCTCTGCTGCTGCCTTTGCAGGTGCATCAGCTAGGAGCTGGCTGGGGAGCAGGGTAGCTGGGCTTGAGCTGGCACTCCTATGGGATGCCAGCACTCTGGGCAGCAGCTTCCCTCACTGCACTACAGTCACCTGGAGTGGCTCCTTTAACACCTTCCTGATGGTGGGCCAGGGTTATGAGGCTGAGATGGGGGCTCCAGGCAGAGCCCCAGCCCCTGAGCCCTGATGAGTTCTCCGTTGTCCTGACAAGGCACCGGTTCTTCCTCTCACCCTCCTTGCTCGGCTTGACCTGGGGCTGGGTGTCCTTGTGTAGTTATAGTTCAGTTCTGCACTCCAGTGTGGGTGGCAGGAACCCACCCTCGAGTGCCACCACTGCTGCCTCCCAGGGTGCACGTTGTCAGGTGACTGGGATCTGGGGAAGGAGCTGGGACTGACCCCAGGCAGCCAGATGTGGGATGTGAGTGTCCTGCCCACTAGGCTAGAGACCCTCCCTGTGCAGGGTAGTGTTGGAGGGAATGAGGAGGAGGGAGATAATCCCAATCAAACCCAAGGTCTCATAATTCTTTTACATTTTTCATAGATGTTCATTTTTATTTTACTGATAATGCATGATGTTTTTCATATAAAAGTCTTATTAAAGTCATTTCCAATGAATGGAATCAATGCGTTAGTTTACATAAAACTAATGTGTTACACATAGCATGGGTTGAAATGAATGGTCTCGCCCTGTTTTTCCATGTCAACCTTACCCATGTTGAAAATGTTTCACACCTAAACCATGTTACAGTCTCTTTCTCTGATTCCTCCTACACTGCATTCGCGCTCAAGAGGATGAGTGGGTGTTTCATATTACACATTTTCCCATCAGCATGTGACCTCAGACATTCTATCCCTCTGGTCTGCAACCCCAGCACCCTCCCCTCACCCTGTCTCTATGCTGCCTCCCCAGACAAGTCCACCTAAGTGCAGTCAGTAGGGGGCGCTGCATGCTGCTGGGTGCTGTGGCCTCAGGCCTGCACTTACATTGTGCCTTCTCTGTCCACCTTCCAGAGGCCACTACTTGTGCTCCGTGTATGGAGCACGGATGATGGTCCCAGCTGGCCGGGGACTCATCGTGGTCGTCTCCTCTATGGGTGGCCTGCAGTATCTGTTCAGTGTCCCTTATGGCGTGGGCAAAGCTGCGGTGAGGATGCAGTGGCATGGGGGTCAGGGAGGGATAGGGCAGTGGTAATGCCTTGGAGTTCAGAAAGTACTGTCCCTGGTGCTCAGAATGGTGGGACTGGCTGGACCCCACTCTCTCCTGCTCAATCAAAACAGTTCCTTGGCTGGAGCTCGCTTCAGTTGACAGAGTAGGCAGCACCAAAGGGAGCAGGCAGCTGAGATGGCAGGGATCCTGGAAAGGACAGGGGCTTGGGACATGCCCCTTGGGAGCAGGGAGGGTACGGGAGGAAGATGACATGACCCCATGTCCTGACTCTCACCACCCCCATCTCTTCTCAGTGTGACAGGCTGGCTGCTGACTGTGCCTATGAGCTGCGACGCCACGGGGTCAGCTATGTGTCCCTGTGGCCAGGGCTGGTACAGACGGAGCTAATGAAGGAGCAGATGGAGAAGGAGCATCTGAGCAAGGATCCCACACTGAAGCTGGTTGGCAATGGAAGGAGGGGATGTGGGAGGAAGAGACACTGGGGAATAGGTCTGTCCTTCCTCAGAGACCAGACAAGAAGCCACAGGAGCCTATGGTGCTGCCTACAACAGCACAGGGCTGAGCCCTGGACCCACACCATTTCATTTCCTTCCTCCTGTAGGTGGCTCCTCTGAGACTCAGGTCACCCAGTTTGCTCAAGGTCCTAGAGGTCCCCAGTGGGAAGGCTGTGTAACTCTAAGACTCAGGCACTTGCCCTCACAATGAACTCCCCTGGGATGTAGGGCACCCACTGGCACTACCAGATCCTTCCACTTGGAGGCAGTGGGGCCTGCTGCCAGGGTACAGGGCTCCCCTGTGTGGGCAGCTCCTGCAGAAGGGCTCTGACATCTCTTTGCCTTGATGGAGGAGAGAGGTGTGAGCAGGGCTCTCAGAGGCTCACCTCTCACCTCTCTGCCCTCTGTTGCAGCTCAAGTCTCAATTCTCATCTGCGGAAACCACAGAAGTGAGTGGCAAATGTGTGGTGGCTCTGGCAACAGGTGAGGAGCTTGGAGGCACCTGGCAATTGCAAAGGATATGGGGAGTATGCCGGCTGGCACAGCCTCTGTCGAGTTCTGGGTGGGGAGGTGGTTGGGCACTGTGCCCTTTTCCTCTGGCTCTCAGAGGAGGCTTTCACCGTTGTTCCTTTGGAGGCCCATAAGTCAGGATTGTCAGTTGGATGTACAAGGTGCTGCCCAGAGGCTTGCTAAGAATGGAGGACAGTTAGCCTGACCTCCTGAGTCTGTCTCAGTTGGCCCTCTCCAGCTGTGCCCATACCCTGGCTCCCTCTACCTCTATCTTTTACCATCTCCTGCTGTGTGTGTGCCTACAGACCCCAACATCCTGAGCCTCAGTGGGAAGGTGTTGCCCTCCTGTGACCTGGCACGGCGCTATGGCTTTCGGGATGTGGATGGTGAGGACCTTGGCCCCACAATTGCCCTTGCCTGCTCCTCCTCCCCTCCCACCCTCCATGTCAACCACTTCAGCTAACTTATGGAGTCTGGAGTGGAGAACAGGGGATCTAACCCTCCAACTCCTGTTGCCCCACAGGCCGTCCTATCTACGATTACTTGTCTGTGAGCTCCGCATTGTTACAAGCTTCCCCCTTGAGCTGGCTGGCCTCCTACCTGCCCGGATTTCTGCGTATGCCCAAGTGGCTCATCACACTGTATTCTAGCAAGTTCTGATCCTCCTGGCCTGATGTCATGGCTCTCTTCTCCTGCTGCCTGGAGGTAGTAGGGCCTATCTGTGTGGAATTAGGCAGGCTTTCTTGCCTTCCCTTGCCCTTGACACAAAGAGAAGACCTCTGCTCTTTCTGTGGTGAAGGAAGGCCTTTCTGGGTGTTTCTTTGTGCCTTGGTTTTCTCATATTTTCATTTCACTTTTTGCCTTATTGAAAAATTTCCTGTGGGACGATAAAGATCTCATTTCTTCTTCAGTGTACTTTCATTTCTTTCAGCGATTATTTTTGTTTTTTTTTAAGCATTTGTTTATTTTTATTTGAAAGGCAAATTTACACAGATGGAGAGATGAGTGAAAGATACACCATCCATTGGGTCCCATCTAAAGCGACCACAATGACCGTAGCTGAGCCAATCCTAAGCCATGAGGCAAGAGCTTCTTCCGGGTTCCCCATTTGGGAACAGGGTCTCAAGGTTTTTGGCCCTCTGTCACTGATTTCCAAGGCTACAAGTAGGGAGCTGAAATGGGAAGTGGCATGCCTGGGATATGAGCTGGCCCCGAAGACCATCACAGCACATGCAAGACAAGGACTTTAGCAACTAGGCTACCACGCCAGATGCCCCCAACCTTTTCTTTCTATTTCCAGATAAAAGTTTGTTTCATTTGAAAACCACAGTCACAAAGAATGTGATATAAAGAAGATCTTCCATCCACCAATGCATTTCCCAAATGACCATAATAGCCAGAGTTGGGCCAGGATGAAGCCAGGAGCCACAAGCTCTGTCTGGGTCTCCCATGTGGATGCAAGAGCCCAGACTTGGGCCATCTTCCACTGCTTTCCCAAATGTAGTAGAGGGAACTAGATCAGAAGTGGAAGAGCCTAGATTCAGAACAGCATTGATATAGGATACTGGCATTCCAGGGAAAAGCTTAAACCAGCATGCTCATCCCATTTCTTTTCCTTTTTCTGGGAAAGTAAAAAAGAGATCTCCTTTCTGCTGGTTCCCACCCCAAAATGCTAGCAGCAGTCAAGGTTGAGCACCAAATCCAGGAACCTGGAACTCCACCTGAGTCCTTCATGTGTCTGGAGAGATTCTGAAAATAATCCTAGTTCCCGGTTCTCCAGGGCCTGTGTCCTTTGCATCAAGCCCTCCTTTCACCAAGTCTCTTCCTGCTCTTCATTTCAGAGCCACGTGCCATGCTCCCACTCGGAAGCTGGGCCACCTCCCCAGCCAGCACCCAGCACGACCACCCTCACACTGGCCTTCCAATGCTTCCTTCCACCCCCTCTTCAAGGAAGCTTGCAGCCTAGCTGAGTGTGATCTGTGGGGGAGGCCCAGTCCCATGAGGGTGGGTCCCTTGCTGTTTGTGATTTCCTGGATTCAGGAAGAAATTACTAGCTGAGGAGTATCAGGAGTACTAAGGAGTAGTATAGCAACAGCTGATGACACATTCTACCTCAGCCCTTCTGTTGGGCTGAGTTGAATTCTGCAGAAAGACAACTCAGCATTGCATGAGCCCTTTCTGGAAGCCTTGGCTGCAGGGGCTTTGTCCCAGCCTGAGGCAGCAGGTGTGCTCCCAAGAGCAGCTGTCAAGGGCAGTTCCAAAGAAGACTCCTTACCAGCAGCACAGAGGAGCATTGGAGGTGAAGGCTCAGCTGCTGCCAATCAGAGGACCTGAGACCACTGCCCTTCTGCCAGAGCTGCAGGGTGAGAGCTTCTAGAAGCTGCCACTGCCATGGCCCCTTTGGGACGGCCCCAGGGGCTGCTGGAGCAGCTCACTGCCTTGTGAGAGCTGCTTGTGGAAACTTCCTTCAAGTCTGCATTGTTTCACTTCAGGTGTTCTTGTAACTCAGCCACAGTGAGAGTCTGTGAGATCCATGGGTGCTGCTGCAAGTGAGTGTGTGTGTGTGCGTGCCTACTTTATAAAGACTCCTTTATTTTTATTGGAAAGCCATATTTAGAGACAAAGAGAAATGCAGAGGTTTCCATTGCTCATTCACTCTCCAGGTTGCAAAAACAGCCAGAGCTGAACTGACCCTGAGCTGGGATCTAGCTCCCTATTTTGGTTTGGGTCTCCCATGTGAGTGTAAGTTAACATCCTTGGACCATCCCCTACTGTTTTACTACAGCATAAGAAGAGAGCTGAGTTGAAGTGGAGCAACCCGGATACAAACCAGTGCACTATGGTATTCCGTCACTTGAAGAAAGAGGATTATTCTGTTGAGCCATGGCACGGGCGCATGCTTGATTTTGAAACAGAAAATGATGTACCTTAATGGGGTGTGACTGGCATAGGGAACTTTGGAACTATGTACTAACCTTCACCATGGGCCAAGACACCAGCTAGCATTGATTAGACTTCCAAAACTCCCTCTCACACCTTGAGGCTGCTGAGGGGCTTGCGACAAGATCCCTGCACATCCCCAGCGTCTTCATTCTTCATTGGAAATCATCCTTGCAGGATAACATCCTGCAAACCAAGTCACTGGTGGAGGTTATGAGTTTCACAGGCCCAAATGCAGTCAGCAAACGCTGCCCTCCCTGCTTCACATGTGAAAGGAAATGATACCACAGGGAAAGCACTCAACAAACAGGCAGCCTTTGCAATCTTGGCTGCTTCCTGTGAACAACTCAACATAGGGGTCTGCCCTGGACCCAGCACTCTTCTTGGCTTTGGGGCAAAGCAGAGAACCAGACACACCAGGTCACAGCCCACACAAGACTTCCATAGCAGACACGGGAGAACTGAGGGGTCATCTGCTCAGACAAGACAAAACACAAGGTGGCTGGGCCCAGAGCTACCACAGCCTCCTCCCACACAGCAAATCCCTGTGCCACCTGAAACCCCTGAAGGCCTAGACACTGCCCCTGAGCTGTCACAGGAGGCATATGGTGCCTTTGGATGTTTAACCTCCTCATATACCACCACGACCTCAGAAGTCACTTTGCTGCTGTCCCTCCACCAACCCAGGGGCAGAGTCCCTAGTCCTCACCCCTAGGCTGGTCCATCTTGCCCTCACCCACAGGAAAGTTTCTCCTCCCTGTGCCTGCCAGGCTCCCTGTCCTTCCACTGCTCCCCTGGTCCCCAGACCCATACCTGCCCTTCCCCCACAGAGCCCTGCACTGGTATCTTCTCTCTGTACTTTTATCCACCAGTCAGCTATGGCATCCTCAATGCCCAGCTCAGGACTCAGAGGGGCACGCAGCTGCAGAAAACCCTGTGCGTCAAAAGGTGCAGTTCCCAGAGTGTCATCATGAAATGCTAAGACCAGGGTAAGGATGGTGGGGTCACTGAAGGGCTTCTTTGCAGGCCCTGCTCCCTGGGCCTGAGGCATCTAAAACCCTCCTTGTCTGGGCAGACCATGCCCCTTGGACACCCCGCCAATCTTTCTGCCTGACACTCTCTCAGCCACACAAATACACACATTGACCTGCCCATCTCTGTCTGCCATTCCCCCCCCCACACACACACAGAAGCTGCTGCCCAAATTCACCTCACACCCTCTCAGCCACACACACACACATGCCCTTGCCCATCTCTTCCTGACACCCCATCAGCTACACACAATATACACACACAGACTTGCCCATATCTGTGTGCTTGACACCCCAACAACCAACTACCCACTCCTGGGCTCAGCCATCAAACCATTGACCTCCAGTTTGGTCCAGACTAACTTCTCACCATGTTGAACTATAGATGAGGCCACATTCACCCCAGGTCTGGGCAGGGGCTGAAGTGGGGAACATACTGTAACTTCTGCCAGGTGGTTTCCAAGGAAAACACAGCCAGGTATCTGCTAAAGTGGGGAAATTGGGGCCCTAGCGGCTAAAGTCCTCGCCTTCAAAGTGCTGGTATCCCATATTGGTGTCAATTCTAAACCTGGCAGCCTTGCTTCCCATCCAGTTCCTTGCCTGTGGCCTGGGAGAGCAGTTGAAGATGGCCCAAAACCTTGGGACCCTGCACCCATGTGGGAGACCCAGAAGATGTTCCTGGATCCTGGCTTTGGATTGGCACAGCAGCAGTCGTTTTGTCACTTGGGAGGTGAAACATCAGACAGAAGATTTTCCTCTCTTCTCTGCTCCTGTCTGTATATTTCACTTTGTGATAAAAATAAAATAAATCTTTTTCTTTTTAAGTGGGGAAATTGTATTCTGGTAAGCAGCTGCTCACAGGAGGGAAGGGACTGAGTCCAACTGGGAGCAGTTTGTGTCCCAGTGCCCCACATCAAATCCAGCCACCTTCTATGGGGATGGGAACAGCAGCAGAAGGCAGCCCAAGTCTTTGGATCTCTGCAACAAAGCTGCTGGCTCCTGGTTTTTGGCTGAGCCAGTGCTGGCTGTTGTGACCACATTGAGGGCCAGGGAGGGCGCTCAGCTATGGCCCAGCTCTGGGTAATGATCAGTTTATCCTGACCATGACCCAGGTGCAAGTTCATTGGGGAGCAAGGTTGAGAGATTATAGCCCTGTCAGGAATGGAATGAGCAAAAGCAGAGGAACAGGAAGCTGTGTGTGCTTCCCTTGGTCATAGGGAATCAGCATTGTGAGAGATGCTTTCTTAGGCCCTTGCACATGGAGGAAGCTGCGAGGAATGCTAGGGAGGAGGCAGAGGCAGGAAGTGAGCTCAGCTTTGGGCCAGCTCTGGGAACAAGTCCCAACAGGCGTGGTGCCATCAGCAGGTCCCGCCTAAGACACAAGCAAAGGTGAAGCAAACACACCCGGGCTCCCTCAAGGCCTTGCCCAGGTGATGGCTGGGAGCCCAGGGGATGGCTGGCCGGGGCGTTTTATCATCACTTCAGCACAGCAGAGCTGGCCATGGCATGCACGCTGATTGGGCATCTGGAATGTGAAGCAGCCAGCTGCAGTCTGAATCTGACCTTCTGCCCAGTGAGGTGAGCACACTATTTTTTTTTTTTTTTGCAGACCCCAGTTTTCATTGTTTCATTTATTTACTTTTATTGGAAAGGCAAGAATGCAGAGCAGAGAAGAAACAGAGAAATGTCTTCTATCCACTGGTATACTCTCCAAGTGGCCGCAGCAGTTGGAGCTGAGCTGATCCAAAGCCATGAGCCCTGAGATTCTTCTGGGTCTCCGGTGCGGTGCATGATCCCAAGGGTTTGAGCCATCCTCAACTGCTTTCCCAGTCCTCAAGCAGGAGCCAGAAGGGGAGTGGAGCAGCCAGGACACGAACTGGCCCCCATATGCTATCCCAGAGCACACTAATTTTTAGCTCAGGAAACTGATGCTCAGTAAAGCTGGTTAATTCCCCAGCACAGGAAACGTCACAGCAGAAAAGCACATGTATTCAACTATAGGAGTCAGCACCTGGGAAGCCCTGAGTCATGCTGACTGGCAGCTCTGTCCCTGGCTTGGCTCTCTGGGTTTGGGGGCACATTTTATCTTCTGCTGAGGGTTTGTGGTGCAGGGCAGAGCAGGGAAGGACTCCAAAGGTCATGTAGACTGGGGATTCAGTCACTGTACCACACACATGCAAGCACCCTTCCACACACACACTGCCCTTAAAATTAGCCACAAGTCCTTTCTTTAAACTTTGTGTGCTTAGCTGTCTAGGGACTATGTCTCTAGAGTACCCTCCACTGCCCTCCACCCTCAGTCCCATTTCAGCCTCCCACAGATGATCCCCTAGACCCTACCCAGCCTCTAAGTCCTTGCCACTGGACCCTTACTACTGTCCTCCTCCAACACAGAGCCCTTGAACCCTGAGCCCAGAACTGAGTAAGCCTGCAGTGTCAAGCACCAGACTTGGTGGTGCTCACAGGCTCTGGTGGGATGCAATGGGGCAGGTCTACCTCTTGGCCTTGGGCTTTGGTGATCTGGGTTGACCCAAAGCTGGCAACTCTGGGTGCCTCCATGAAACCAGTCCAGTCCACCACCACCCCTAAAAAGTAGGTACCGTGCCGGCTACTGGACCCCAAAGTCAGTCATGGTGGTTACATTGTGGGGGAGGACTTGGTGTGAACCCACCAATGATTGGCTCCTATTCCCTGAGACCCACCTGCAGCTGTGGGAACTGCTTCTCCTCCTGTAAGAGAGTGCTTCCAGAGCAGCCCTGTATGCTGTCCCCACCCTAGTCCCCGCCCTGGTTCCGCCCCTGCAGCCTGAATAAAAGTTCAACACATTCAAGAGCAGAGAGCCAGTCTAAGAGAGAACCTAGAGGCAGTTGCCACGGGTAGGCAGGTAAGGAGTGCAAGCTGTCTGAGCTTGGGGCTCAGGGTCTCTGTGCTTCGCTGCAGCCCTGCCCAAAGGCCCAATTCTAGAGTGCACTGGACCCCGTGGATGTGCATCTTCTACCAAACCCTCAGGTTCTTCTTCATTGGCCAGTGAACCATGGCGCCTCCCATGAAGGGTCAAGTGTGTGTGGTGACTGGGGCCTCCAGAGGTATTGGCCGCGGCATTGCCCTGCAGCTCTGTCAGGCAGGGGCTACTGTTTACATCACTGGCCGCCACCTGGACACCCTTCAAGCCACTGCTCAGGAGGTGAGTGAGGGACCCACTTCTCAGACCTTACCTGACCCCAAACCAGTCTCCACCAGGGTGGGATGCAGGAGTGCCATAAACACAAGGGCACTCCAAAACCTCAGGGAAAGTGGAATTAAAAGATGAGTTTATGAGTTTATGTAAACACACAACAAACTAACAAAAAGGCATAATGTGACACCTTCGTGTAATTTTATGGATAATGCACACTTTCCATCAATCTTTTTGAAAAAACTCCTATGCGTTAATTTTTCTAGCACGTTTTCCATGAGCTTTTCACTTTCCTACTCGATATCAATGGCTTGAACATTGGATGGCTTGATTTGGGCAAAGCACTGGAGTTCTGTAAATTAAAGAAAGGTACTTCAACAGGAGGTCAGATGGTAAACCAGGCTGACAAAGGGGGTTGTGACAAGGAGTGTGTGTGCAGAGTGGCATGGGTGAGGGGTGGCACATGCAGGTGACAGGAGCAGTAGTTGAACAAGGTGTTCTGGAAGAAGTGGTTCTTGCCCTGAGTCTTGAAGGCAGAAGTTAGGTGAGGAGAAGCAGTGAAGCACAGGCTGGGTAGCACAGGCTGGACAAGCAGAGGGAAGGAGGTGAAAGGTGTTCATGTTGCCACCTGAGGCAGGCAAGGGAAGTGTGGTGGGTGGGGGGCTGCTGGAGAGGAAACGAGGGTCTCAGGAGACCCTGCAGGAGAACTTTGGTTTACTCTCTGAGATGCTGGTTCAGTTGGAAGGTCACACTCAGGTTTGTGTTTCTGATGGTTCATGGAGACCGACCAGACAGGAAGAGTTTGTTTAAGGCAGAGAGCCCTGGGGGGCCAGGTGACCACTGGGAGACACTGCAGTGGCTCAGGTGAGGGAGTCAGAGGGAAGGAGCCAGCAAGTAGATCTGGGAGTAGGAGGATTGTTCTGGAATAAGGCCCTGTTGCTGTGCTGTGAGAGGTAGGTGCACAGAGAGCAAGGGTGCCTGGGCAGTGCAAGTGGTCCCGGCCTGAGAGCTTGGAGTGTCCCATGACTATGTGAACAAGCATAAGAGGGCTGGGCTTGAGGAAGGGCTCCAGGAGAGCAAAGCTAAGGAGAAGACCCAGGACCAGGACGCAGAGAGCAACTGGGTTCTCAGGAGCAGGTTCAGGGCCTCATTGCCTCTTATCCCTGACACACACTATGGACACTTGGTATCAGATTTGACCATTATTTTAGGAAGGAAATAATGGCTAAGAGCCACTTTCTATATTTTTTTACCTTTTATTGTCTTTTCAAAACAATTTGTTTGTTTTACTTAAAATCAGAAATACAAAGAATAGGAATGATAGAGTGATCTTGCAACAGCTGACTCACTCCCCCCAAATGACCAACATCCAGAGCTCATCTGGTTCAAAGCCAGGAACCAGGAGCTTCTCCCAGGTCTTCCACATGGCTACAGGCTCTCAAGGCTTTGGCCCATCCTCCACCAACTTCCCCACACTGTAAGCAGGGAGCTGGATGGGAAATGGAGCATCTGGGATATGAACTGGAGCCTATATGTGGTGCTGCAGGTGGAGAATTAGCCAGCTAAACCATCCTGCTGGCCACAAAGCTTTTTTTTTTTCTTTCCCCTGTACATATGAAAATGAATCTCTGCTACAGCCCTGGTGGGGCACATGTAATCCTGCTCTTTTATTATTATCAGTAGTGGTATTACCCAGTCTACCCTGCCAGCCTGTGAAGCTTCCTAAGCAGGTATCAGAGGGCAGTTGGAACACTGTGTGTCCTCATGGGCTGGCTGCCTTGGATCCCTGGGCTGCCCCCTGGGTTGGGAGCCCCTCAGGAGGACTCTGAACTCCTGTCTTTCCCCCTGCAGGCTCAAGCCCGAGGTGGCCGCTGTGTGCCTGTGGTGTGTGATTCCAGCCAGGAGAGTGAAGTGCGGAGCCTGTTTGAGCAAGTGAATCGGGAACAGCATGGGCGTCTGGATGTGCTGGTCAACAACGCCTATGCTGGGGTTCAGGTGCCTTTGAACTTTGATCCCAAACCCCACATTCCAGACCTCTCCTCTCACTCAGAATCCTGGTCACCAGGCTCATTATGCCCCTGCTTCCTGCCTGCCTTCCTCTTCATACCTTCCTGCCTTCAGATTCATGCAGTTGATTACCCTCCCTATGCCTTGCAGCCCATCTTGAATTGCAGGAATAAAGCATTCTGGGAATGTCCTGCCACCTACTGGGATGATGTCAACAATGTTGGACTCAGGTGGGTAATCCATGCACCCACTCTCCTTAAGCTATCCCAAGGCCCAAGGCTTTCCTTCGGGCTTCCCTCACCAATGTTTTTCTCTCCTTTCTATTCTATCCTGACATATCTCGTGTTGTCACAACTGCCATCCAGGTAAGGCTCTGCCTGAGAATGATGAGTTCTGAGAATGGCAAGTACTGCTGTGTTTCCCTCTGTACTTTCCTCCCATCTGACACTCTGCCAGTCCCAATGAGAGACCTGAAAGCCAGCCTATGCTTCCTCCCTTAACTGCCCACCCCCACACCCATTAGCAACACACACCACTGTTGTCTGTACTTTCACAGTAGTTGGAGGGTAAATTGCTTATAATCATAAGATAAAGAAGATCAGCAGAAGCCTTACTTGCTCACTCCACGCCCTCCCAGGACAGAGCATCACGGTCAGGTAGCCAATAGGGTCACAGGTACACCTGGCATGGGACTGAAAAAAATATAGCATGTAGAATCATTCCCAGGTATGCGTCAATGATATGTCTGTGGGTCACCATGGAACAGCAGCTCCCTTTAAGCTATAAACCCATACCTGATGGTTGTGATAGGTCACCTGGGATAGCCAACAGGACACTCTGCAGACCTGCAACTGTGGCATCCACGACACACAGGCGTATTTCCACTCCAGTGATAAGCCCAATGAGGGTAAGAATGCAGAAGTGGTGTCAGAAGTGGGCCAACAGTGAGGTCAGAGGGGCACAGTCAGCTCAGAGGCAACAAAGGAGAAGCCAGGACATGTAACCACAGCCCTGCAGAGAGGCTTCAGCCCCTTTTAAAAAACAATTATGTAGTTATTTGAAAGGCTGAGTAAGAGAGAGAGAGACCGGGACATACACACACACAGAAACAGAGGCAGGGAGAGTAAGAGAGCATGCTCTTCCATCTGCTGGCTCACTCCCCAGATGTCTGCAACACCCAACACTGGGCCAGGCCAAAGCTAGGAGCCTAGAACACTGTGTGGGTTTCCCTCATGGAGAGCAGAGACTCAGGCCCTCTGCTGAGTCCTCTGCTGCTGCCTTTGCAGGTGCATCAGCTGGGAGCTGGCTGGGAAGCAGGGTAGCTGGGCTTGAGCTGGCACTCCTATGGGATGCCAGTACTCTGGGCAGCAGCTTCCCTCACTGCATTACAGTCACCTGGAGTGGCTCCTTTAACGCCCTCATGATGGCGGGCCAGGGTTATGAGGCTGAGATGGGGGCTCCAGGCAGAGCCCCAGCCCCTGAGCCCTGATGAGTTCTCCATTGTCCTGACAAGGCATCGGTTCTTCCTCTCACCCTCCTTGCTCTGTTTGACCTGGGGCTGGGTGTGTTTGTGCAGTTATAGTTCAGTTCTGCACTCCAGTGTGGGTGGCAGGAACCCACCCTCCTGAGTCACTGCTACTGCCTCCCAGGGTGCACGTTGTCAGGTGACTGGAATCTGGGGAAGGAGCTGGGACTGCCTCTAGGCAGCCAGATGTGGGATGTGGGTGTCCTGCCCACTAGGCTAGAGCCCCTCGCTGTGCAGAGTAGTGTGAGAGAGGACGAGGCAGAGGGAGATCATCCCAATCACCCACATCGTGTTTTTATTCTTTTACATTTTTCCCGGCCTACTTTGTCAGTTTATTTTGCTTGTTGAGTTTAGTGTTGTCAGTTCCTCTAAAGTGTCTGACTGATTAAACATCTGTGATTAAAATAAAAAAATGTCTTACTGGGCAATAACCCAATGGGCTAAATTGATTGTGTTCATTTAAATAGAATTGATATGTTATACATGCCCATGTTGAAGCAATTGGTTTCCCTTTGGTCTTTCTTTGTCACCTTACTCATTTTAAAATGTTTCACACCTAAACCATGTTACGGTCTCTTTCTCTGTGTCCTCTATAGACTGCATTCTCACACAAGTAGATGGGTGCGTGTTTTATATTACCCATTTTCCCATCAGCATGTGACCTCAGATATTCTATCCCTCTGATCTGCAACCCCAGTACCCTCCCCTCACCCTGTCTCTATGCTTCCTCCCCAGACAAGTCCACCTAAGTGCAGTCAGTAGGGGGCGCTGCATGCTGCTGGGTGCTGTGGCCTCAGGCCTGCACTTACATTGTGCCTTCTCTGTCCACCTTCCAGAGGCCACTACTTGTGCTCCGTGTATGGGGCACGGATGATGGTCCCAGCTGGCCGGGGACTCATCGTGGTCATCTCCTCTATGGGTGGCCTGCAGTATCTGTTCAGCGTCCCCTATGGCGTGGGAAAAGCTGCGGTGAGCATGCAGTGGCATGGGGGTCAGGGAGGGATAGGGCAGTGGTAATACCTTGGAGTTCAGAAAGTACTGTCCCTGGTGCTCAGAATGGTGGGACTGGCTGGACCCCACTCTCTCCTGCTCAATCAAAACAGTTCCTTGGCTGGAGCTCGCTTCAGTTGACAGTGTAGGCAGCACCAGGGGGAGCAGGCAGCTGAGATGGCAGGGCTCCTGGAAAGGACAGGGGCTTGGGACATGCCCCTTGGGAGCAGGGAGGGTATGGGAGGAAAGTGACATGACCCCATGTCCTGACTCTCACCACCCCCATCTCTTCTCAGTGTGACAGGCTGGCTGCTGACTGTGCCCATGAGCTGCGACGCCACGGGGTCAGCTATGTGTCCCTGTGGCCAGGAATGGTGCAGACGGAGCTGGTGAAGGAGCAGATGGAAAAGGATTCAACCAATGACGCCTTGATTACACAGGTTGGCACTGCAAAGCAGGGGTATAGGAAGCACTATGGAAAGGAACAGGTCTGTCCTTCCTCAGAGACCAGACAAGAAGCCACAGGAGCCTATGGTGCTGCCTACAACAGCACAGGGCTGAGCCCTGGACCCACACCATTTCATTTCCTTCCTCCTGTAGGTGGCTCCTCTGAGACTCAGGTCACCCAGCTTGCTCAAGGTCCTAGAGGTCCCCAGTGGGAAGGCTGTGTAGCTCTAAGACTCAGGCACTTGCCCTCACAATGAACTCCCCTGGGATGCAGGGCACCCACTGGCACTACCAGATCCTTCCACTTGGAGGCAGTGGGGCCTGCTGCCAGGGTACAGCGCTCCCCTGTGTGGGCAGCTCCTGCAGAAGGGCTCTGACATCTCTTTGCCTTGATGGAGGAGAGAGGTGTGAGCAGGGCTCTCAGAGGCTCACCTCTCACCTCTCTGCCCTCTGTTGCAGCTCCAATCTCAGTTCTCATCCGCAGAATCCACAGAAGTGAGTGGCAAATGTGTGGTGGCTCTGGCAACAGGTGAGGAGCTTGGAGGCCCCTGGCAATTGGAAAGGACATGGGGAGTATGCCGGCCAGCACAACCTCTGCCGAGTTCTGGGATGGGGAGGTGGTTGGGCACTGTGCCCTTTTCCTCTGGTTCTCAGAGGAGGCCTTCACTGTTGTTCCTTTGGAGGCCCAACAAGTCAGGATTGTCAGTTGGATATAAAAGGTGCTGTCCTGAGGCTTGCTAAGAATAGAGGACAGTTAGCCTGGCCTCCTGAATCTATCTCAGTTGGCCCTCTCAGCTGGTCTCAAACCCTGACTCCCTCCACTGCTCTTTCATTGCCATCTCCTGCTGTGTGTGCCTACAGACCCCAACATCCTGAGCCTCAGTGGGAAGGTGCTGCCCTCCTGTGACCTGGCACGGCGCTATGGCTTTCGGGATGTGGATGGTGAGGACCCTGGCCCCACAACTGGCTTTGGCTGCTCCTCCTCCCCTCCCGCCTTCCATGTCAGCCTCTTCAGCTAACTTGTGGGGAAAGGGAGTGGAGAACAGGGGATCTAACCCTTCAATTCCTGTTGCTCCCCAGGCCGTCCTGTCTCTGATTTTATGTCCATGAGCTCCATATGCTCACGTGACTCCTTCCTGGGCTGGCTGGCCTCCTACCTGCCTGGCTTCCTGCGTACACCCAAGTGGCTCATCGCCATCTACACTAGCAAATTCTGACCCTCCTGGACTGAACTCACAGTTCTCCTCTCCTGCTGCCTGGAGGTAGTAGGGCCTATTTGTGTGGAATTAGGCAGGCTTTCCTGCCTTCCTGTGCCCTTGACACGTAGAGATCTATTCTCTGTCTGTGGTGAATCTCAAGGCATTTTGGGGTGTTTGTGCTTTAT
Source organism: Ochotona curzoniae (assembly GCF_017591425.1). Lineage (NCBI taxonomy): Eukaryota > Metazoa > Chordata > Mammalia > Lagomorpha > Ochotonidae > Ochotona > Ochotona curzoniae. Next base: position 39,084,185 of record NW_024467122.1, read on the forward strand.
TAATCTTCATTTCACCATTTTATTTTGCCTCATTGAAAAATTTACCTTGGGTTAATAAAGATCTAATCTCCTTCACTGTGCCTTTTTTTCTTCCCTTATTTTTTTTTTTAATAAAAATGATACTTTATTTGAAAGTCAGAGAAATAGTGGTGGGGAGATGAAAGAGATCTTCCACTCACTGATGCATTCCCCAAATAACCAGAAACCCAGTTTTGGGCCAGGCTGGAACCAGGAGCTATAAGTTTTGTCTGGGTCTCCCATTTGGGTGCAGGAGCCCAGGGAGTTTGGCCATTATCCCCTGCTTTCCCAGATGTGTTATAGGGGACTGGATAAAAAAATGGAGCAATCTAGATTCAATCAGGCATTCATATGAGATACTCACATCAAAGGGAAAAGTTTAATCCACCTTGATGATTCCATTGCTTTTCTTTTTTACTTGGCAAGGCAGAAAGTGTCTCCCTTCTGCTGGTTCACACCCCAAAAATGCTAGCAGCAGCCAAGGTTGAGCACCAAAGTCAGGAACCTGGAACTCCATCTGCATCTCTCATGTGGGTGTGGGGACACATGTCTTCAAGCAGCTTCCTGCTGCCTCCCTGTGTGAACATGAAGAGGAAGCTGAAGCCAGAAGCCAGAAGCAATATGCCACCAATATGGCACGCAGCTGTCCCAAAAAGCATCTTGCCCACAGCGCTATCTGAAGACCCCCTGCTGTGTGGGTCTGAGCCCTGATTCTGTACCCAACAAAGTGTCATGTGTCTAGAGAGATTCTGAAAATAATCCTAGTTCCCGGTTCTCCAGGGCCTGTGTCCTTTGCATCAAGCCCTCCTTTCACCAAGTCTCTTCCTGCTCTTCATTTCAGAGCCACGTGCCATGCTCCCACTCGGAAGCTGGGCCACCTCCCCAGCCAGCACCCAGCACGACCACCCTCACACTGGCCTTCCAATGCTTCCTTCCACCCCCTCTTCAAGGAAGCTTGCAGCCTAGCTGAGTGTGATCTGTGGGGGAGGCCCAGTCCAATGAGGGTGGGTCCCTTGCTGTTTGTGATTTCCTGGATTCAGGAAGAAATTACTAGCTGAGGAGTATCAGGAGTACTAGGGAGTAGTATAGCAACAGCTGATGGCACATTCTACCTCAGCCCTTCTGTTGGGCTGAGTTGAATTCTGCAGAAAGACAACTCAGCATTGCATGAGCCCTTTCTGGAAGCCTTGGCTGCAGGGGCTTTGTCCCAGCCTGAGGCAGCAGGTGTGCTCCCAAGAGCAGCTGTCAAGGGCAGTTCCAAAGAAGACTCCTTACCAGCAGCACAGAGGAGCATTGGAGGTGAAGGCTCAGCTGCTGCCAATCAGAGGACCTGAGACCACTGCCCTTCTGCCAGAGCTGCAGGGTGAGAGCTTCTAGAAGCTGCCACTGCCATGGCCCCTTTGGGACGGCCCCAGGGGCCGCTGGAGCAGCTCACTGGCTGGTGAGAGCTGCTTGTGAACACTTTCTTCAAGTCTGTATTTGGTCACTTCAGGAGCTGCTGTAACTCAGCCACAGTGAGAGTCTGTGAGATCCATGGGTGCTGCCGCAAGTGAGTGAGTGTGTGTGTGTGTGTGTGTGTGTGTGTGTGTGTGTGTGTGCCTACTTTATAAAGACTCATTTATTTTTATTGGAAAGCCATATTTAGAGACAAAGAGAAGATCTCCATTGCTCATTCACTCTCCAGGTTGCAAAAACAGCCAGAGCTGAACTGACCCTGAGCTGGGATCTAAGACCCTATTTTGGATATCCCGTGTGAGTGCTAGCTCCCAAGAACTTGGGCAATTATTCACCACTTTCCAGACCATAACAGAGAGCTGAACTGAAATGGAGCAAGCAGGACATAATCAGCACCTATATCAGAAACCATCACTTGAAGGTGGAGGATTAACATGTGAGCCATGGGCCCGGCGCGGTGGCGCAAGTGGTTAAAGGTCCTCGCCTTGCACGCCCGGGATCCCATATGGGCGCTGGTTCTAATCCCGGCAGCCCCGCTTCCCTTCTGGCTCCCTGCCTGTGGCCTGGGAGAGCAGTCGAGGACGGCCCAGGGCTTTGGGAACCTGCACCCGCGTGGGAGACCCGGAGGAGGCTCCTGGCTTCGGATTGGCATAGTATCGGCCCGTTGCGCTCACTTGGGGCGTGAATCATCGGACGGAGGATCTTCCTCTCTGTCTCTTCTCTCTGTATATCCGCCTTTCCAATGAAAAAATAATAAAAATAAATCTTTAAAAAAAGAAATAACATGTGAGCCAATACACTGGACTTTACGTGTTATTGAGACAGAGAGAAATTGATGTACCTTAATGGGGTGTGACTGGCATAGGGAACTTTGGAAATATGTACTAACCTTCACCATGGGCCAAGGCATCAGCTATCAGTGATCAGACTTCCAAAACTTCCTCTCACACCTTGAGGCTGCTGAGGGGCTGGGGACAAGATCCCTGCGCATCCCCAGTCTCCCCGTCCTTCAACAGAAGCCAGCCTTGCAGGATAACATCCTGCAGATCAAGTCATTGGTGGAGGGTGTGGGCTTCACAGGCCCAAATGCAGTGGGCAAACGCTACCCTCCCTGCTTCACGTGTGAAAGGAAATCATACCACAGGGAAATCACTCAACAAACAGGCAGCCTTTGCAATCTTGGCTTCTGTGACCCAGCTGTGGGAAATGACCGGTTTATTTTGGCCATGACCCAGGTGCAAGTTCATTGGGGAGCAAGGTTGAGAGATTATAGCCCTGTCAGGAATGGAATGAGCAAAAGCAGAGGAACAGGAAGTTGTGTGTGCTTCCCTTGATAATAGGGAATCAGCATTGTGAGATGATGCTTTCTTAGGCCCTTGCACATGGAGGAAGGAACGAGGAATGCTAGGGAGGAGGCAGAGGCAGGAAGTGGTCTAAGCTGTGGGTCAACTCTGGGAGCAAGTCCCAACAGATATGGTCACATCAGCAGGTGCAGATGTTTTATGTTCCCACCTAATTCACAAGCAAAGCAGAGCAGACACACCTTGGCTCCCTCAGGTCTCTCTCAGGTGATGGCTGGGAGTCCAGGCGATGGCCAGCTGGGACCTGTTGTCATCAGTTCAGCACAGCAGAGTTGGCTATGTCCATGCACACTGATAGATCATCTGTGGTGACGAAGCAATCACTTGCAGTCTGAATCCAGCCTTCTGTCCAGTGAGGTGAGTACACTGTCTTCTAGCTCAGGAATCAGACACTCAGTAAAGCTGGCTAACTCGCCCAGCACTGGAAACACCACAGCAGAAAACACCTGTGTTTAACCAAGTGCATGAGTGTGCACATTGGAATTCCTGGCCCTGAGTCATGCTGACTGGCAGCTCTGTCCCTGGCTTGGCTTTCCAGGCTTTGGGGCACCTTTTATCTTATGCAGAGGGTGTGTGGGGCTGGGCAGAGCAGGGAAGGATCCAAAGGTTATGCAGCCTGTGCTTCAGTTCCACACCCTCAAGCCCCCTCCCTGCTTCCCAGCACTATTACACACACCCACTTCATACACCTGTCCTTAAACTTGCCATACTTCCTTACCTTGGCCTTTGTGTGCTCCTCTGTCTATGTTTCTGTAGCAACGCTCACCCTTGCCCTCCATCCCAGCCCCATTTCCGCCAGCCACAGACCATCCCCTTAGGCCCTCCCCAGCCTCCTAGGGCCATTCCATTGGACTCTTACACTGCTCTCCTCCCACCTGCATTGAAGCCTGAAGCCCAGAACTGAGCAAGCCTGCAGCATCGAGTGTTCCACATGGTGGTGCTCACAGCCCCTGGTAGGATACATTGGGGCAGGCCCACCTCTTGGTCCAGGTGCATTTGCTTGACCCATAGCTGGCAGCCCTGGGTGCCTCCATGAAGCCAAACCAGTTCCCACTCCAAAAATCCAATGTCTTATACTGGACACATAATTCTAGCCCAAGTCATGATGATTACAAGGTCGGGAGGCTTGGAGTACACCACCCATGAGTACTCCTATTTCCTGAGACCCCAGAGATTCCTGCTACCACCTCCAGCCACCTCGGAAGGGATGAGCTTGTCTCGCTCTGGCCTCCCCAAATCCCTGTCCATTTGTTCCATGGCTGTTTGTTTTACTTTCCTTATTTCGTTTTTGAGGATCAGCAATGGATTTCTTCAGTTTTGTTTTTTTTTTTTTAAAGATTTGTTGATTGATTTGAAAGATAGTGTTACAGAAAGGGGCTTCAACAGCGATTTTCCATTTTGTAACTTACTCCTCAAATAGCCACTACAGCTGGAGCTGACCTATGCTGGAGCCAAGAACCCCAAACTCCATGCATGCCTCCTAAATGGGTCTTCTGCTGCCTTCCTAGGCGCATTAGCGGTGAACTGCACCAGAAGTGAAGCAGCCAGGGTTCAAACCAGTACCCATGTGGGATGTGAATCTTGCCAGCTGTGGCTTTTAGGCTTTACCCGATGGGCTCCAGGCAGTGTCTCCCTTCCTCTGGCTCATCCTGCCTGGATTGTTATGACTCTGAAACTGATCTGCGTATTTGTTCTGGCTGGGACTCCTGGCCCACTGGAACGCACCCCTCTGTGCTGGCTTTTGCCACACTTGCTCCATGCTGTGCTCTGGTGTCGCTGCTCTATGCAGGGTGGTGTATATTTTGCTAGCTACCTTAGCTAGGTGAGGAGAACACAGACAGTGGTAGAAGTGGGGTGCCATACATGAATGCAGGCACGGCAGGAGCTCAAGCTGCTGTTGGAAAGGTAGGATGGAGACATGGGAACAGAGTGGCCGAGCCCCCAGGCTGGGCTCTTTTCCCCTGCAAGCCAGCTTTATGAACCCCAACAAAATAGGGCAGCTTCCTGGCAGGTGCACTGTGGCAAGCACACGCATGCATTTTCTGCGAGGAGTGGTTCGAATATCAGTCATGGAGACTGAGACCATCCCATGTTGGACCCTGCGCCATTTCCTGCTACCCCTTCTTCACAGCTCCTGAAATTCAGGCCGTTCTGGTTATCCACCAATCAGATGTAACCTGGCGCCTTGCCTGAGAATCCCACTCCCCAATCTCTCTAACCCCTACCCCTAGTCTCCACCTGCTTACCTGTGGCTCGGATAATCTCAGCCACCAGCCCCTGAGGCCAGCACACAGCCCACACAACCCCTCCCTTCCCCCTCTCTCTTCCCTTCCCTTCTTACCTGGCTCTTCCCATCCTCAACCATCTTGTCCCTTCCCCTGCCTGGCAGCTCCCATCCTGCCAATATGGCAGGACATGTGTCCCTTCCAGTTTTCTTCCCCACCATCCCTGCTCCCCTTCCTGCCCTGCTGGAATAAAGGATGTCCTGAGCACTTGGCTGCATCTGGGATTTTGGCTTGCAGTAAACTAATCGTGAAAAAGAAGACTTAGCTGCAGGAATTAGCTGTGCATAACAATGTAAGAACTTTAAGTGCACTTAAAACCTAACATTTTCCCATCACTCAGAAAACCCTTGTGGTGGTGCTGTTGTTGGAAGTGTAGGCTCCCTGAGATAAGGGCTATGACTGCTGGCTTCACTTCCAAGCCAAAGACTTCCAAGCCTAGCCTGTGTATGGCACCCAAAGGATTCAGGCCACGCTTGTGTCTAGGCTGTGACAGGACAGAGCTGAGGGAGAGGGTCAAGTCCCCTCCACTGCCTATGCTTAACCACCAGCCAGAGTGGGTGTCCCCACACACTCACCATCACCATGTCCCCACAGCTCCTGCCTGTAGCTTGGCATACAACTTAAGGGGTGCTGCTTCCTATACCTCTCCTGCCTCATCATCTCTAACACAATGGCGCCCCCTGGAGCTATGCAGGCCCCACTGCCACGTAGGCAGTGTCCCTGCCCCAATCCCACCCACCCCCCCCCCCCCAGGTTAGTTTGAAGTCACTCAGCCTGCAGGGCCTTCCTCCTAGAAGGAAGCTTCAGTTCTGGCTCAAGAAGTCTTTCCAGCCTTTCATTCCATTGCTTTTCTTGTCCATTCTTGCCCACAGAGTCAGCAGCACCTGAATCAGCACCCACTCCATCAGGGGAACCAAGATCAGCTCATTGTGGGGATTTTTCCCCATGGGACCCTTCTTTCTTTCAGGCTCAGCCTGGAGCCTTGCCAACTCCTCTCACCAGCTGACCTGGTCCTGTCTCTTCCCCAGGCAGGAAATGTGCTCTGGGCAACTGGCAGCTCCTCTGACCATTGAGGAATTTCCTCAGCCTGTCTGACCCAGAAGGCTGTGGAGCGAGAGCAGAGCAAAAACTCTAAGCACCCAGTCAAGTGTCCGGGCACCCAGGACCCTGGGGAGCAGGCAGTGTAGAAGACATTGTTCAGAAGCTTCCAGAACTTCAGGGCAGAAGGCCTGGTTGTTGAGTGTCTTCTGTGTCCTCTACTACGTTCTCACAAATTGGTTGACCAACAAACACTTGATCACCTCCAATGATGATGAATTTATCACCATTCATGCATGCCTATTTCTCCTTTGGGGAACCTTTTCCCTTTTTTTTTCTTTTTATTTTTTTAGAGATTTACTTATTCTCACTGGGAAGGCAGATTTATGGAAAGGAGAGACAGAGGGGAAGATCTTCCATCTAGGGTTCATCCTCAAATGGCTGGATGTCTTAGCCAAGGCTGAGCTGATCTGAAGCCAGAATCTAGGAGCAGCTGAGGCTAAAACCAGCTCCCATGTGGGATGCTGAAACTGCAGATGGAGCCTTCACCCACTATGCCACAGTGCAGCCCCAGAAGAACTTTTGGGCTCGGGACAGCCTAGTGGCTAAAGTCCTCACCTTGTACTCACTGGGATCCCATTGGGCGCCAGGAGAGCCCCAGGAGAGCCTCTAGGCTCCTGGCTTCGGATCAGCACAGCTCTGGCTGTTGTGGTCACTTGGGCAGTGACTCACTGGACAGAAGATCTTCCTCTCAGCCTCCGCCTCTCTGTATATCTGACTCTCCAATACATAAGTGTTTTTATGATTTATTTTACTCTTCCGGGTCTCCCACGTGGGTGCAGGTTCCCAAGGCTCTGGGCCTTCCTCGACTGCTTTCCCAGGCCATAAGCAGGGATCTTGTTGGGAAAGAGGACTGCTAGGAATTGAACCAGCACCCATATGGGATCCCGGCACATGCAAGGACAGGACTATAGCTGCTAGGTCTACTCTCTCTCTCTGCCCTCTGCTTTTCCCACCTCTGCCCTTGCTCTGTCTCCTCTCTCTCTCTTTCACTCTCAAGTACTCTCTCGGGGCCCAGCGGCGCAGCCTAGCCGCTAAAGTCTTCGCCTTGAACCCGCCCGGGATCCCATAGGGCACCGGTTCTAATCCCGGCAGCTCCACTTCCCATCCAGCTCCCTGCTTGTGGCCTGGGAAAGCAGTCGAGGGCAGCCCAAGGCCTTAGGACCCTTTACCCGTGTGGGAGACCCGGAAGAAGTTCCTGGCACCTGGCTTTAGATCGGCATAGCATCGGCCGTTGCGCTCACTTGGGGAGTGAATCATCGGACGGAAGATCTTCCTCTCTGTCTCTCCTCCTCTCTGTATATCTGACTTTCCAATAAATAAATAAATCTTAAAAAAAAAGAAGAAAAGAAAAACATCAAGTACTCTCTCTCTACTCCAGCTTTCTCTCTGCTCTGTGCTGCCTCTCCTGCTAGAATAAAGGACCTCTTGCCTTGCGGCTGGCTTGCTGTGTCTGGTGTCTTGGGTTTTTGGTGAAAATAGCTAACGTTGGGCACTTCTGCTTGTGTGTGGGGGGTATGCATGTGTGTTCATGTATGTTTATGTGTGTATGTGGAGGCTTCCAATTTGCCCTCACTGCACTGCAGGCCCCTGTTCAGCCCTGTCCAGTTTCCTATGGTGACCCTTAGCTTTCCCTCCCAGTCCCAAGGTGCCACCATCCAAATGGCTGAGCTAGAGTCCCAGGCCCCTCCCCTGGCTGGTAACGTTTCACCAGTTAGACCAGTTTTTTCCTGTAAAGCCTCCTGCTACTTCCTTCAACACTCCTCCCACCCTCTCTGCTTTGGCCTGCTCCAGCAGAGCCATGTGTGGAAGATGAGGTGGCAGAGAGCTACAGCATGTGGCCCACAGTCTCACAGCCGGGATGTTAAGTCCCGTGGCCCTGGAGTGTGGGGCTTTAGGCAGGGTCTGTGTGTCCTTATGGCTATGAAGCCTTTATCACTATTGTTTCTCATTAATAATGGCTTCAGGAGCACAGAAGCACTCCCCTCCCTTCACTATCCACTTCTTCCTTTGCTCTTCCCCTCCCTAGGAGGCTTTCCCACCCAGTCCCCTCAGCCCTACACCCCAGCATGACTGTCTAAAGCTTGTCTGCAGTCCACTTCTCTCCCCCGTGGCCCTCCTCCTGATGGGGTGTAATTACTACCCTCACATGCCTGGTGCACCCACGCTGACCTCCCCTGCCCTGACCTCTCTTCAGGCAAGTGCAAGTGGCCTCAGGCCATTTGCACATCAAAGTGGACATGTTAAAAGTAGCCCTTTCTCCTCTCCTCCCTTTACTGTGTGCCAAGACCTGCATAGGTGCCATACACTTGTGTCACTACTTTACTGCCATCAGCAGGACTCCAAGGAGCCTTGGTCCTACACTCCAGTCCCACCTGCTGACTCTCCCCCAGATTCAAGGCCACAGGGCCACGCAGCTGCATCCCTGGTTTTGCCAAAGAATCCTTGCAGGGTATTTCTTTTTCTTTTGTAAGATTTTGACCTTTCCAGGGCCTGGCGTGGTAGCCTAGTAGCTAAAGTCCTTGCCTTGCATGCTCTGGAATCCCATATGGTACCAGTTGTTTGTCCCGGCGGCCCTGCTTCCCATCCAGCTCCCTGCTTGTGGCCTGGGAAAGCAGTCGAGGGCAGCCCAAGGCCTTAGGACCCTTTACCCACATGGGAGACCCTGAAGAGGCTCTGGGTTCCTGGCTTCGGATCAGCTCAGCTCCGGCTGCTGCGGCCACTTGGGGAGTGAATCATCAGATGGAAGATCTTCCTCTCTGTCTTTCCTCCTCTCTGTATATCTGACTTTCCAAAAAATAGATAAATCTTAAAAAAAAAAAAAAAGATTTTGACCTTTCCAGGTTTATTTGTTTTTACATTTATTCTACTTATGTGAAAGGTAGATTCAGAGAGAGAAGAAAAAACAAAGAGAGTCTGGCACAGTGGCCTAGCAACTAAAGTCGTTGCCTTGAACACGCTGGGATCCCATATAGGCACCGGTTCTAATCTCGGCAGCCCTGCTTCCCATCTAACACCCTGCTTATGGCCTGGGAAAGCAGTCAAGGATGGCTCAAAGCCTTGGGACCCTGAATCCGTGTGGGAGACCTGGAAGAGCTCTTGGCTCCTGACTTCGGACTGGCTCAGTTCCAGCCAATTGTTGCCACTTAGGGAGTGAATAGTTGAATGGAATATCTTCCTCTCTGTCTCTCCTCCTCTTGCTATATATCTGACTGTGCAATAAAAACAAATAAATCTTTAAAAAAAGAAGAAAAAGAAACTGAGAGAAAGAGATCTTCCATCTGCTAGTTCCTTCCCCAAATGGTCACAACAAGCCAGATCCAGACCTGAGGCCAGAAGCACAGAATTCCATCTGGGTGTCCCACATGGGTGGCAGGTAGTATTTGAGTCACTATTGTTTTCCCATGAGCAGTAGCAGGCAGCTGGATTGGAAGCTGAGCAGCCAGGATGGAAGACAAACCATTGCTCAGAAACAGAATGCCAACATTGCAAGCCAAGGCCTAACTGCTTCGTCACAGCACAGGTGCCTGGGGAGAGTGATTTCTAGCTCATCCCCACATTTCCAGCTGTTCCCCCACCAACCCCTCATCCACTCCCTTGGCCAGGACAGTTCTAAAACTGAACGGACCGAGCCACAGGCTGATGAACTATGGACCTCAGTGCATGGGTTTACGGCAAAAAGAGAAGAAGGAATTTTAGAGGGGAAATTGTGAACCATGTGTATCACCAGATCCTCTTAGTCGGTCTGGGGCTGGGGGAAGGGATACCTTTTCTGAGATGTCCCCCACGTCTCTCCCCTGCTCCAGCTTACCTGACTCACCCCAGCACTAGTTTCCCATCACAACTCTGTCTGGTGGCTGTTCACTTTTAACTAACAAAAACAAACTGTCCCTGCTAAATTCAGTTCCTCCAAAGCCCTAGCCACATTTCAAGTGTTCCACAGCCATATGGGACTGGTGGCAGATGCTGACCACTTCATTCAGGGTCACGAAAATTTCTATTGTCCAGTGCCACATTAGACGGGAAGTTCAACAGATGCACAAGCTATCTGTCTGGCCCAGCACTGAATCCTTAGCACCCAGCCTATATCATGAATCACAGCTCTGCGACTAAACACCAAGTGATTGCTACCTAAACACACGACACATACCCAGCCGTAGCTCCAACATCTGCCTCCAGACCATGGCTTCCAGCCAAGCTTTGCCTGGTGCCCTGACCCAGGCTCATGGTTCCTTTCCTTTCCTGCCAACTACCTGGAGGTCCCACAGCTCTGTGTGTGTGTGTGTGCACATGCCGGCGTGCTCAGAGCCGGGGTAAGGGCTGGCATCGGAGGAAGCAGCCAGCATACCCAAGTGCCAGGTCCCCAAAGTTCAGGTTCAGGCCTCTGGCACTGGTCACTCCCTTCTTTGCCACAGACACCTGGGCCTTGTATGAGTTCTGGCTTTGCTTCTTCCCAACGGGGTAACAGTGGGAGAGCTGTTAACCTTGATGAACCTGCTGCAGGCATTGTTTCTTGGTGGTAAAATATGAATAGTACCACCTGCTTTGCACTGTGACTGTGTTACGTAAGATGGCTGGGGCTTAGCGAATACCCAGTTATTGCTCACTCCTTTCTCTACGCAGAGAACTGGAAACAATCAACTGTCATTCCAAACATGGCCTCTCACACACCTGCATGCTCCCCTCTGATCTAGAAGAAGCCAAAGTCAACCTGGGACAGCTCCTTTTCCCTTCAGGCAAGAGGCTCCTCAACAGTTCCACTGCTCTTATCTCCAGGAGCTAAGTCAGCTAAGTCTGCCCCCTCCTTCCTGACATCTTGCATGCCTGAAATGACTTCCTGCCCCCACTTTTCAAAACTCCAGGCCAGCAAATGCAGATAATGTCATGACGTTTACTTCCTCTCGATGGCCACTTGACTCAACCTTCCCAGTTTCAAGGCTGGTCATGTTGAAACATCTCATGCTTCCCTCAGTCTGCACCCGCCCCTCTCCTCCCGATGATGTAAGACTGTACCTGGCAAATCTGCACCTGTGGGTATCTGCGTTCCAAGCATCCGGTCGTACTTGTGAGTGCACATAGGGCAGGAAGTCACAACAGGTAGCAGCCAAATAAAGAGCAGGTGCTGAGGTGGGAGGGCTGGGCCAGACCAAACATTTAGCCGCCTACTACATAGGTAGGCCTCAGCAATTACTTAATCTTTTGGTGCCTTAAGTGCCCTTTCACATTGTCATAAAGATTAGAAATATCTCCACATTTTAAAAAATATTCATTTATTTATTTGAAAGCCAGCGTAATAGGACAGAGAGAATCTTCCATCTCCTGGTTTATTTCCTCAAATGACTACAACAAAGCCTGGTGCCGTAGCCTAGTGGTTAAAGTCCTTGCCTTGCACACACCAGGTGCCGGTTCGTGTCCCGGCAGTCCTGCTTCCCATCCAGCTCCCAGCTTGTGGCCTGGGAAAACAGTCAAAGACTGACAAAACGCGTGGGAAATTCAGAGAAAGTTCCTGTCTCCTGGCTTCGGATTGGCTCAGCTCTAGCCATTATGGCCACTTAGGAAGTGAATCAACGGACAGAAAATTTTCTCTGTTTCTCCTCCTCTCTGTATATCCGACTTTTTAATAAAATAAGTAAATAAACCTTTTTAAAAAATGACTGCAACTGTAGATGCTGGACAGTCTGACATTATCTGTACCAGCAATGTCAGGGGAAACTTAAATAACAGACTGATGCAATTATGACTCCTTATGAAGGACTATGTTATTGTAGCAACATGGAGAAAATCTGTCAGGGGGTGGGAGTTTGGGGGTGGGAGTCTATATGAAATAAAACAAATAAAAATAACTATATATACATAAAAATAGTAGGAATTCATTGATTCAGATCAAATCCAGGAGCCTGGTACTCCATCTGGATTTGCCACATGAATATCAGGAGCCTAAGTTACTTGGGCAATCCTCTGCAGCTTTCCCAGGCACATTAACAGGAAGCTGGATTGGAAGCAGAGCAGCTGGGACTTGAGCCATCACTCTGACATGAGATGCAAGTAACAACTTAGTGCATATACCATAACCAGTTATAATCTTGTTGAGTCCTTACTCGGTGCCACTATTCTAAGCACTTTATATAGATTCTTTTTTTGTAAGCAAAGTAATATTTATTTAACATCTTAAAGATGGAAACCTGCAGCAGCAGGAGGGGAGTCTTCAAGAGAGAAAGTATCATAAAAGACAGATTAAAATATTCTAAGGAGAAAGAACAATAAACGCACTGCATGACCCTTCATTGGATAGAAAAACACAGTTATAAAAGATATTGGGGGTGTGTGGCATGGTGGCTCCCAGGCTAATCCTCTACCTGCAAGCATCAGCATCCCAAATGAGCACTAGTTCATGTCCCAGTTGCTCCGTTTCCCATTCAGTTCCCTGCTTCTGGCCTGAGAAAGATGGCCAAAGTCCTTGGTACCCTGTGGTCACGTAGGAGACTCCAGGCTCCTGGATTCAGCTCAGTTCAGCCTGTCTGTTGCAACCATCTGTCTCTCCTTCTCTCTGTAAGTCTCCCTTACATAGACCTTTTTGAAGGTTTATTTTATTTGAAAGACAAGGTTACAGAGAGAGATCTTCCATCCACTAGCCAAACGGCTGCAAATAGCTGCAGCTGGGGCAGTCTGAAGTCAGGGGCTAGAAGCTTCCACATGGATGCAGGGGCCCAAGCTTCAGCCAGTTTCCACTGCCTATCCAGGTACCCCAGCAGGGAGGTGGAATGGAAGTGGAGCAGCAGGACTCGAACTAGTGTTTATATGGGACACCCGTGTTGTAGGCAGCAGTCTTACAAACCATGCCATGATGCCAGCCCCTATAAAGATTCTTTTATTTAGTCTTTAACCCTAGCAGTTCACAAATCTGAGGAAATCCAACACAGAAATCAAGTAAGTTGCCCCAGATCACACTGCTAGTAAGCAGCTAAGTCAGGATTTGAGCCCAAGCAGGAGGCTCCCGTGTCCATGTTCTTAACCAGTCTGTCACTGTCACCCACACGTGGATGTGTCTGTACCTGGGCCTTATCTACACAAAGCTCCCATCACAGTGCCTGATGCAAAGACAACCTGAATGTAATGGCACTTTTCTTACCAGGCCAGGAAGGTGTCTGTTTTCCTCTGTAACTCACAACAGGACCTAGGAAAACACAGTATTGGGTGGGCATTTTCCTCACATTTCTGGGGCCTAAGGGACAGGCAGAGGAAATAGAATAATTAAAGCTAAATTCCCTTACCTAATGTGAATTATAAGCGTACACATGCCACATGGATTCATGCCCCCCGACACACACTGCTCACCCTGGACCCCATGAACATTCCCTCCCCAAGACACCTTTCTAAGCTGGCCCATCCGCAAATGCCAACAGCACTCACCATGAGGCCCAGCCAAATCAGCCCTTGCTATCTACTATTTTATTCATTTGTTCAAACTATCTGCTAAAGACCAGGATCACATATCCTAGAGGCAAGATTTTCTTTTTTTTATTATTATTATTTTTCAGAATATGAGTTCTATCTTCCAGGAACTTTCAATCTGACATGAGAAGCAGGAAGCAAACTAAGATTTAAGGTAGACACAACTCAAAAAGCAGCATCTTTGGGCCTGGCACAGTGGTCTCAAGGCTAAAGTCCTCGCCTTGAATGTACCAGGATCCCATATGGGTGCCAGTTCTAATCCTGGCAGCTCCACTTCACAGCCAGCTTCCTGCTTGTGGCCTGGGAAAGCAGTTGAGGATGTCCCAAAGCCTTGGGACCCTGCACCCACGTGGGAGACCTGGAGGAAGTTCCTGGCTCCTGGCTTCGGATCGGCGCAGCACCCGCCTTTGTGGTCACTTGGGAGGTGAATCATTGGACAGAAGACCTTCCTCTCTGTCTCTTCTCCTCTCTATATATCTGAATTTGCAATAAAAATAGATAAATCTTTTTTAAAAAAAAAAGGCAGCATCTTTGACAGCAAACATAAAAAAGCTTATCAAATTGGACTGGGGCATCTTGGAGGACTTCCTGGAGGTGACACTGAAGTGAAAACTTTTTTTAAGATTTATATATTTGAGGGCTCTGCATGGTTGCATAGTAGCTAGAGTCCTTGTCTTGCATGAGTTGGGATCCCACATGGGAGCCAGTTTATATCCTGACAGCACTGCTTCCCATCCAGCTTCCTGCTTGTGGCCTAGGAAAGTAGTCAAGGATGGCCCAAAGCCTTGGGACCCTGTACCTGTGAGGGAGACATGGAAGAGGCTCCTGGCTCCTGACTTCAGACCAGCTGAACTCTGGCTGTTGCAGTCACTTGGGGAGTGAAACATTGGATGGAATTCCTGGTTGTCTCCTCTCTGTATATCTGACTTTCCAATAAATAAATCTTTTTTTTTTTTTAAGAGAGATACACACACAGAGAAATCTTTCATCCACTGGCTCACTTCCCAGGTGGTCACAGCAGCCAGAGCTTAGGCCAAGGCACTCTGATGTCCCACGAAGGTGGCAGGAATGCATGTACTTGAGCCACCATCCACTGTTTCCTGGAAGCTTAGCAGGGAGGCTGGGCTGGGCTGAGAGGAGCTGAGACTCAAACGAGAACTGCAGTATGGGATGTGGGCGCCCCAACTAGCAACTTGACCTGCTGTTGCGCAAAGCCTGCTCCTGGAATTAAAACTGAAAGTGAACCAGAACTCCCCAGCAGAAGAGGGGCAGGAGGAAGGCAACTCCAGACAACAGAGCAGGTTAACATGCTGGGGGCTGAACATTCTTGAGGCTACAGCGAAGACTTGTTTTTCCAATGAGACCAGACAGGACAAAGAGCCACAAAGGGGCAGGGTTTGTTGTGCTAAGCTGAGAGGGTCAAGCTCTGCTGAGGAGAGCCATCAGGAGCCACACAACACTGTCAGGTACACGTTGAACACTGAGTCGACATTTAGAAAGGCTGATCCAGGGCCTGGCATGGTGGCCTAGTAGCTAAAGTCCTCGCGTTACACTCCCCAGGATCCCATATGGATGCTGGTTCTAACCCCAGCAGCCCTGCTTCCCATCCAGCTCCCTGCTTGTGGCCTGGGAAAGCAGTTGAGGACAGTCCAAAGCCTTGGGATTCTGCACCTGTGTGGGAAACCTGGAGGAAGTTCCTGGCTCCTGGCTTCAGATTAGCGCAGCACTGGCTGTTGTGGTCACTTGGGGAGTGAATCAGTGGACAGTCTCTTCTCTATATATATATCTGACTTTGCAATAAAAACAAACAGAAAGCAAGAAAGAAAGACGGATCCAGCAACACAGAGGAGGAATTGTTAAACTGGGAACAAGGTTGAGATGGAACATGCCCACAAGGCTTTGAATATCTGGGGAAGAAATCAGGAGCTTAATGTGTGGTGGCAGTGGGAATGGACGGAATATTTGGAGAGATTAAGAAGCGGATTTGGGGGTAGGAAGGATATCAGCAAACATTATGGCATGATGGCTGCTGCCTCCAACACCTTGGTATCTCATATGGGTGCCAGTTCAAATCCTGGTTGCCCCACTTCTGATCCAGCCCCCACCCCCACTCGTGCACTTCAGGAAGCAATGGGAGGTGGTTCCTGCACGCACATGAGAGGCCTCGAAAAAGCTTCTTGTCCCTTAGCTTCTGCCTGCCCCAGTCTCAGCCACTGCAGCCATTTGGGGGATAGAACCAGCAGATTGAAGATCCTCTTAATCTCTCTCCCACTTTCACCTTCTGTTTCTGTATCTTCACCTTTCAGATAAATAAAAAATCTTAAGAAAAAAATGGGGGGGGAGGAGAAAAAGAAATAGGGTAGGGGTGGACACTGGATCTAGCAGTTAAGACACAGTCCCACAGCCAGCTTCCTGCTAATGTGTGTCCTGGGAGGCAACAGGTGATGGTTCAAGTAGCTGGGGAGACCTAGACTGACTCCTACACCCTGTCTGGCATTTGGAGAGTGAACCATCAGATGAGTGTGCTGTCTGCCTCTCAACCAGAAACAAAACAAAAGCAGGGTGAGCCTGACATCATTCCTATCATGGGACCCCTGAAGTTGAGGTTTGCACAGCCCAGATGGGACACTGCGAAAAGTTCTGACCTTTGGAATCGGAGCTGCCTGTGGGACGCCCAGGTTTCTGAACGTATGCAGACAAATGGGTTCGTTTTAGTAAAGCATGTGAGCCATCTGGTCTGGAGACAAGCATGTGGGTGTCATCAGTTTACAGCAGCAATTAAACATGTGAGCGTGAATGAGGTCACCCAGAGAAAGTGTGGGGTCAGAGACCTGGGGGACAAGGATCAGTTTGGATGCATTCGTGTTCACCCAGGAAGCGTGTCCCATAAACAGGGCTGAGGGATGGGACTGGGAAGTCTCCAACATGGAGAAGGTAAACAGAGGAGAAGCAAAGGTGCAGGACAGTCAGCTCTGCTAGAAAGTGGGCACAGCAGCTGCCTAATACCCGCATCCCACATGGTGTCCCAGTAGCTCCACTTCCCATCCAGCTCCCCACCAATGCACCTGGGAAAGCACTGGAAGATGGACTGGTTGTTTGGGTCCCTGCTACCCACATGGGAGATCTGCATGAAGCTCCTGACTTTGGTCAGGTCCAGTGTTGGCTACTGCAAGCCACCTGGGGAGTGAACCAGCAGATAGAAGATTCTGCCCCCATCCCTGTAATTCTTTTAAAATATATAAGTAACTTTAAAAAAAAAAAGCGCAAGAAAAGGGGTTCCAGTACAAAGCAGGCAGTGGCGTCAAATGCAGCAAACGTCGCAGAACTTAAGGACAGGAAATGACCAGCAGGAAAGACTTGACCAGTATGAGGTCAGAGGGCCAGAATTTGGTGACCGCAACAGGGAAGGTTTGAGTTCCAGGCCGTTGCAGGGTCCACCTAGTGGACGGCTGAAGCTGCCAACTTAAGTTGCACAGGCGCCGCCGCCAGCTCAGGTCACACGCACGTAGGGTACACACGCTCAGCACGCTCTCCCACGCCGATGCCCCCAGGGACGCGGCGGCTCCGCACGGCGCGCACGCGCCCGCGAGCCGCCCTCCGCCGCCGCCCCTCCCCGGGCCTGCAGGGGGCGCTGCGTCGCAGGGAAGCCGGGGCGTGGCGCCGCTCTAGCCAGCGCCCGCGCTCGGTGGTGGGCGCCGCAGCTCCGGTTCCCCCGCGCCTCCTCCCAGCGCAGGTGGGTCCACCCGCGGGGCGGGGGGGTGCCCGGGAGCCGTGGGGCGGGTGGGCAGCGGCTGCCTCCTGGGGACAGAGTGGCCCTGATCGCCCTGGTTCCCTGGCTTGGGTGCCAGTTCCTGCGGGATCGGGCTATAGGAAGCGCCGTGCAGGTCAAAGTCCCAGTCCGGGGGCTGCGCCTTCCTTCGGGCGAGCAGTGCTGGTCCCAGGTCCCTTTTACACTCCCGGGGTGCGTGTGTGTTGGGGGCAGGGGGTTTCCACCCTGGTCCGCGTGCAGCTTCCGGGGAACAGCTGGGGCGGAGCTAGTGGGGGGCGGAGCTCCGTGATTGACATCTCTCTCCTCAGACTTGACGTTCTACCACTGGACCCCTCCCCTGTCCTGGACACTGAGCCAGCACCATGGTGAGAGCCCTGGCGCATCTTGTCACCTCTGCATGCTCACACCCTCGCCCTGCCTGCTCTTGCCTTAGTGGCTGCATGCCACCCACCCTGGGGCTTTGCAGCTAGCAATTCGGGTATACCCCTGCAAAGCCCCCGGCCCTCTTCCCACCCTCCTCTTTCTGTCCATAGCATGGGCGCCTGAAGGTCAAGACCTCCGAAGAGCAGGCAGAGGCCAAAAGGGTAGAACGGGAGCAGAAGCTGAAGCTATATCAGTCAGCCACCCAGGCGGTCTTTCAGAAGGTGGGGTCCTCAAAGATAGCCTTTGCCTCAAGTGTCGCTGTGCCCCTTTTCCCCAGCCCCCATACCCCAGTGGAGCACAGAAAACCAGAGGAGCAGAGCTGGGCCCTGGAGTCAGGTAGACTGGATGCAGATCATACAAGCTGTGTGTACTTGGGCTAGTTCCTGCTCTTCTTGGGGTCTCAGCTTGCTTCTGTGTGCAGTGGGACCAAACAGCTGTAACAATTGCATATAGCTGTCAGGAAGATTATTACATGAGAGACTATGCAGAAAGTGCTTTATGCAGACCCTGTTTTATGGTGTGGGGTTTGTGGAGTCCTGGGTCCTTCTCAACTTGGGTTGCCCAGTGGTGGTGGTGGGAGCTGGTAGGATATCTGACCCTGCTGACTGTCTTCTTAGCGCCAGGCTGGCGAGCTGGACGAGTCAGTGCTGGAACTGACAAGCCAGATTCTGGGAGCCAACCCTGATTTTGCCACCCTCTGGAACTGTCGCCGAGAGGTGCTTCAGCGGCTGGAGACCCAGAAGTGCGTAGGCATTCAGGGATCTCAGCAAGTCTTCCCAGGCCTCCCTCCCCACCTACAGCCAGGGGCATGGACGGGACAGCGTGGAGAAGGGCCCTGACCTTCCCTCCCCATCTGAGCACAGGTCCCCGGAGGAGCTGGCCACCCTGGTGAAGGCAGAGCTGGGCTTCCTGGAAAGCTGCCTGCGGGTGAACCCCAAGTCCTATGGCACCTGGCATCACCGCTGCTGGCTGCTGAGCCGCCTGCCAGAGCCTGACTGGGCCCGCGAACTGGAGCTGTGTGCCCGCTTCCTCGAGGTCGATGAGCGCAACTGTACGTGCCTACAGGTTCCGGCCCCCTATCCTAGTGCCGGGATCTCAGTAAGGAAGAACTGAGAGAAATGTCCAGGATGGGGCCACAGTGCTGGTGCCAAAAGAGATGGAGGAGCCAAGGGCATATCTATGGAGCAGATTCTGGGGAGGTCTTTCAAGGAGCCCTCCTGTCTTGCTGCTGAGATGGTCCCCTACCCCATTTCCCCCCCAGTTCACTGCTGGGACTATCGGCGGTTCGTGGCTGCACAGGCAGCTGTGCCCCCGGCGGAGGAGCTGGCCTTCACCGACAGCCTCATCACCCGGAACTTCTCTAACTACTCTTCCTGGCATTATCGCTCCCGTCTCTTGCCCCGGTTACACCCCCAGCCAGACTCTGGGCCCCAGGGTCGCCTCCCTGAGGAGGTGCTGCTCAAGGGTAAGCAGAATGGGGGACGCTGTAGCACCCTCCCTCCCAGCCCCGTACTGGGCTCTGGGGGAGGAGAGCATGAATGCATGACTGAGCAAGGAACTCAAGTATGCAGTGGGACAGGAAGAGAGAACAGATACCTGAGCCCATGTGCAAGGCTAGAGTATAAGTATGACTGAGGGCTGAGCCCAGCACGATAGCATAGTGGTTAAAGTCCTCACTTTGCATGCCCGGGATCTCATATGGGCACTGATTCTAATCCCGGGAGCCCCGCTTCCCATCCAGCTCCCTGCCTGTGGCCTGGGAAAGCAGTCGAGGACGGCCCAAAGCCTTGGGACCCTGCACCCACGTGGGAGATCCGGAGGAGCTCCTGGCTCCTGGCTCCTGGCTTCGGATCAGCGCAGTACCAGCCATTGTGGTCACTTGGGGAGTGAATCATCAGATGGAAGATCTTTTTCTCTGTCTCTCCTCTCCATAGATATCTGACTTTGCAATAAAAATAAATAAATCTTAAAAAAAAAAAAACTGAGGATTGGATGTACTGGCAGGGGAAGGTGGGCCATGGGGGCAGCCAGAGTGCCCTCAGCCTTCCGACCACTCCTCTGCAACCCCACAGAGCTGGAGCTGGTGCAGAACGCCTTCTTCACGGATCCCAATGATCAGAGCGCCTGGTTCTATCACCGCTGGCTCCTGGGCCGAGGTGAGTTGTTGGGGAAGAGGCTGGACACTGAGGGGCTTGACAGGAGTGGAGGAGGATTTCAGGAGACCTGAGGTTGTGTCTTCCCCACCCACCCTGGCTAGCTGATCCCCAGGATGCACTGCACTGCCTGCATGTGAGCCGGGATGAGGCCTGTCTGACTGTCTCCTTCTCCCGGCCCCTCGTGGTGAGTACCAGTGCAGCTCCTGTTGGAGAGTTCCGGGGGATTATGGGCTTAGTGCTGTCAGGGCTGACAGGTGTCTCTCTGTCTCAGGTGGGTCCTGGGACAGACACCTTGCTTCTCATGGCTGACGAGTCACCTCTAATGGTGGAGTGGAGGACTCCCCACGGCAGGAGCCAGCCCAGTCACGTCTGGGTATCCCAGAGGCATGGTGTGTTGAGGAAGCAGGGTTAGGGTGGGACATGAAGCCCGGGGCATTTCCTTGACCCAGTGCTCCTAGCTCTGTGATCTGCCCACTGGCTCGCTCAACGACCAGCTGCCCCAGCATACGTTCCGTGTCATCTGGACAGCAGGCGGGACTCACAAGGAGTGTGTGCTGTTAAAAGGTGATACATCCTATACTCCAACCCCTTGCTGTGGCCCCTCCTCCCCTTGTAGTCCCAGTCCTGTTCTTGTGACATCTCCTCTATACATGCTTTCCCTGCAGGTCGTCAGGAAGCCTGGTGCCGGGATTCGGCCACAGACGAGCAGCTGTTCAGGTGATGTCCCGGGAGAGTGGCTGTGGATGCTGGGCCTTGGGCAACTGGGCCAGCAGCTTGGGCTTTAGGGAGATGGTCTCAGAGCAGCCACTGGGGTTTACCAGTAGCACCACAGGGCTGTGGGTGTCATCCTATTCCCACCCTTCTCACTTATAGGTGCGAGCTGTCAGTGGAGAAGTCCACAGTGCTACAGTCTGAGCTCAAGTCCTGCAAGGAGCTACAGGAGCTGGAGCCAGAGAATAAATGTGAGGCCCACACCCTGAACACCTGCTCCCTGGAACCCTGGTGGGAGGCCCCTCCCTAGGGCAGCCCCTTGGGACAAGCGGGCAGGGCTTTGAGAAGGATCCAGGAGGGAGCCCTGTGGTGGCCGCCTCTCTCCAGGGTGCCTACTCACCATCATCCTGCTGATGCGGGCACTGGACCCCCTGCTGTATGAGAAGGAGACGCTGCAGTACTTCCAGACGCTGCAGGCAAGCAGGGCCTGCAGAAGCCTGCCATGGGGTGGGGCTTGAAGGGGAGCCCTGGAGGACGAAGGTGGCTGACGCAGGTTCCTGTCCTCCATGCCCCACCAGGCGGTGGACCCGATGCGGGCAGCATACCTAGATGATCTGCGCAGCAAGTTCTTGGTGGAGAACAGCGTACTCAAGATGGAGTACGCAGATGTACGTGTGCTGCATCTGGGTCACAAGGTATGGCCTATTGCAGGCCCTTTCCCCTGAGTGGCACCCTGGTTGCACCCCTCATACAGCCCCAGTCCTGTTAGTCTCTGCTGCCTTCTCGGACGTTGCCTTCCTGCCAAGATGGACTCCATCGTCTTCCTCCCAAGCCCACTCCTCCAGGCCATGCTGTCTGACCCTCTACCCACCTGTCTTCTCATCCTGTGTGGTGTTCTGCATCACCAGACCCCTTCCTTCCGCCCTCCTACCAGCTCACATGTTCATCCTTCCTTCCAGGAGTGTCCATGCCCCTTGGAATTGTGGCTCATTCCCCATGCTCTTCACCCTCACCCAGTTGTTTTCCAGGGATCCACTCTTCTTGATCTGTGTTCTAAGCATGTTGGACTTGCTGTGTCCTTGCAGCCCACATGTTCTCCCACCAAGCCCCTCCCCCAACCCTGCTACACACTCGTCTTCACCAGGCTGCTCCCACCAGTGTCTTTGCCCACCCAAGCACCCTTCACTGTCCTCTGCACCTGCTCCTGCCCAGGCTGCCTTCCCCTGGCCACTCCATGCCCAGTACTCCCTGTTCCTCTCACGTCTTGACCTGTCGCTTGTACTGTGAGCTGTAAGGTCAGCTTCCCATGCTCTGCCAGGCTCCCCTAGGACCACAAAGGCCTACTAACTGCTGACCAAGCCCTTCCTGCAACTCTCACTGGGTCTGCTCCCTAACCCCCAGGACCTGACAGTGCTCTGCCATCTGGAACAGCTGCTCTTGGTCACCCACCTGGACCTCTCACACAATCGTCTGCGATGCCTGCCCCCTGCCCTAGCTGCCCTGCGCTGTCTGGAGGTAAAGCGCTCCTTTCTCCCTTGCCATCCCAGGTGGTCCCCTTCCTTTCCCACTGCTCGCCTCATGAGTCTGCCCACACTACAAAGAGATGTACAGAACCTCCCAGCCAGCCACCCACAGGTGGCCACTTGCCTTCACTGCTTCCAACCACCTGACCCCATGTCCCATAAGTTAATCACCCTGGGCTCCTCCATGGCCACAAGCTGCTTCCCCACCCTCAGGTGCTGCAGGCCAATGATAATGCCATTGAGTCCCTGGATGGCATCACCAACCTGCCCCGGCTGCATGAGCTGTTACTGTGTAACAACCGTATCCTTCCTCTGCGTTGGGCCTCTCCATTGGGCCTCTCCGTTGGAGGGGCAGACAGCAGGAGCAGGAAGAGGGGCTCTGACAGAGCCAGCCCTGGGGGAGTTGATAGCCATGAGACCATCCCTGGCTGGCCACCACCGTGAAGTTGGTGTCTAGAGAGTTGGTTCTACAGGCCAGAGTTCACCCTTAGGCAACCTGCATGTGTGTGTTACCTACTGGTCACGCGCTGTAAATTCAGCAAGTCTTGTCACCTGTAAGAGGCTAGAATGCTGAATTCTCTTCTAGAGACTTAGACCCGGAGTCGCCTCTGGCCTGTTGTCTCTTCAGCGCCCTTGGTCACTGCTGAGCAGTGGGCAATTCTGTGCATAGCTGGGTTTCTACTCCACAGCAGCCTTTGCCACCCCTGCTCCCACACCCAGCCTCTTGCCTGGCCCCTGCAGGCAGATGTTTGCAGTGCTCACTTAGAGCCTCACCCCCTTTAGCCCCCAGTAAAGCCTGCAAGATGCCCATTCACCGGGCTTCCAGGAAACAATGCCCAGCTCTTAGGGTCTGGTGGGAGCAGGTGCATGTGAATTTGGGGGAACCATTGAGCTTTCCTTGACTTTCCTGCCCAAGGCCTCCAGCAGCCTGCAGCACTCCAACCGCTTGCCTCTTGCCCCAAGCTGGCTCTTCTTGACCTGCAAGGCAACCCACTGTGCCAGGAAGCGGGCATCGTGGAACAGTTGGCTGAACAGCTGCCTGCGGTCAGCAGCATCCTCACCTAGGAAGCCCTGCCCTTTAACTTATTAGGACTGAATAAAAGAACAGAGAAGCACAGCAGTCTGCCGCTCTGCTCTCACCAGCTCCACTCGGCATTGCAGCCTCTGTCACTAATGTCGCATATTTCAACAGGGCCAGGGAAAGGCCTAGCATGTGTCGGTCAGCTCCCCATCTCTGCTTGCTTGTAATGCTCCTGTATCCTGCTATTCCCCATCTTGGAGAACCAGGTTTTGGAGCAGAAATCAAGACTAGGGCTGGACTTGGGATGACCTTCTGGCTCAACTGAGGTGGAGATTACAATCAGTTTGGGTTAGGAGTTTCTCCTGCTGCAGGGACTCCCAAAGGTTCCTCCCCACCGAGCCCTGCCCCCTTTAGAGGTGCCTCTGGGTCCTGGTGCTGGCTGACCACTTCCGAGAAGGCTGGGCTGTCTGCTCAGTGTTCCCCAGCCCCACCCTCTTGGAGAGCAGCGTCAGTTCCCATGAATGGCATTCTGCAGTTGAGCCCTTTGGAAACACTTGAACCCATTTGATCCTCCCCAGCCACAAGGGCTGAGCCGATCAGGCCCATTTGCGCTGCTTAAGACCCACCCCGAGTCTGGAGACAAAGTTGTCCCTTTGCCTCACCTCAGCAGTGTTCTGAACCTCCTGTTCTTGTTTCCATTTTGATATGAAACAGCTGAGCAGAGGGGCCTGGCTTCAACTGGCAGAGATGCTGAGTTGGGTGTTTGCCTCCACCCTCCCCTATCCCTCACACGCACCTTCTCCTGCCAGCCCTGAGGCACTGCCCGACCTCCCAGAAAAGGGGGAGAGGAAAGGGGAGTGGCGCAGGGCTTAGGGTACTGAGTCAAACCTGGCTGGGTGGGGAAAAAGAAAAGCTGAAACAAGGAGAGAGTGTGACAAAGGCATTTTTCTGGTTCTCTGGGATCTTACCTCAGACCACACAGGCTCCCACACATCCTGCAGCAACAAGGCCCCGCCCTGTCCCGTCACCAAAACGATGCGCAAAACACCTAGCCCAGCAGCAGAGCCCGCTGGCTGCCCTGCCTCACACCTGCCTGGAAGTGTGATTGATACTGGGGCGGCTACAGAGTGTGCTAGAGGTTTGGCAGGCCTCCTGCCAAGCCTTGAGGCATGAGGTGGGGCAGGCCCCCTGCCAGGTCTTGAGGCATGGAGCTAGATGGGAGAAAGCATGGGTGTGGAGAGCCCCCCACACCCCTTCATGCCTGGATCAGTCCTAGAGCCTATCTTCACTCAATGGCACCTCACTGCCTGCCACATCTCTGAACAGCCCCTCCCCAGGGTCTTCTGTCAGATCATTTCCACTTGCATTCTGCGTCACAGCCCCTGGGGAGATCTGGGACACCAATGGATAGAGAGGAAAGGTCTCTGGGTGCTGGGCTCAGGGCGCGCCTCCCTACATGTGCCCATCTTTCTCTTTGCCTTGGGGTTATCTCAGTGCCTTCACTAGTGTCTCTGCCAGACTCGGGGGTGGAACTGGGAGGCATGCAGGGCAGGTGTGTGTAGCTGGTTGGTCTGGATTCCCAAGAGGAATTCCAGGCTGGAGAAGGGATGGGATGCCAGACTCCAGCTGAGCAGACCCCTGACTTCTGAGAGATCAAGAGATGGGAGTACTTATTCTGCAAGCTGGGGAGGTGCCTCCTTCTCCCTCCCCCCTCCCCAAGTACAGAGACTGGAGGAGCCTGCAGGCCTGGGGGCAAGGAGTAAGATGACCTGTACCCTGCCCACCCCATACCCCAGTTCTAAACTTGGGAGCCATGTGAGGCTTAGGGGTGCTTTTGTGCTGAGGAGGGACTGTGGATGGAGCAGCTGGAAGAAAGAAGGACAGATGGGGAGGGTGTCAGAAGATCTGGTAGAGCCGGCAGGTCAAGAGCTGGCCGGTGGAGCCAGTCTGAGGGCCTGTTGCTGATGTCACCAGCCAGCAGCTGGGATATGGGACCTCCCTGGGCAGGATGAGTTCCATGAGTTCCAGGGCCAGGTTCCCCGGGGGGACTGCACCTGGCCCTGGCTGGAGGGGAGCCAGCCCATCGTGGCGACAGGGGACGTGACAGCAGAGGTAGGCAGTCTGAACATGGGAATAGGAAATATGGGGCAGGTCTGAGGGCAGAGGGCTCCCTGCCCCATGGTTCCCTACACATGCAGCGGAGGGGGGGGGCGCGGGGGTGGTGCCCTGCAGGGCTGGGATTCTCCGGAATCTACCATTTTCCCATTTCCAGCCTGAACAGACCCTGGTACCTCACCCTCACCCTCCTTCCTGGAAAGGGGATGGGTGTGGGACTCACCATTTCCTTCCCCTACCTCCCGAGACAACCCCCTGAACCCAGGTACTTCCCCCCACCTCCACCCCCCTCGGGGGAATGGAGCAACCAAGCTTCTTCCCCTTCTTTTCAGCTATTTGGCCCCGCCCTCCTCATCCCTCATAAACTACCTCCTGGTTCCGCCCCACACCTTCCACTTCTACGGCAGCGTCCTGCCCACTCCCTCAGTCCCGACCTCATTGGCCGGGCTGGGACTCAGCACTGCGGACACCAGCACCATTGCCAGGTGAGGGGCTCCAGCATATTGAGACCATCCCTTCTCTTCAAGCTGACTGAGGGCCCCACAGAGGTGAATTGCGGGCCAGCCAGTACCTGTCTGAGACTCGGTGGTACCTGGAACCCAGCACTGCCGGGACACACCCCTCCCTCCCAGCAGCCCTGTGTGGGGTTTGCCCTGTGAAAGCAGTGGACCCCAGACCTCCCACAGTGCCTGTACCTTTGGAGAGCCTTGCTGGGGGGAAAGGGATGGGGAGGGGTGGTGTCTGTTAAACAACGGGTGCCAGAGATTGTCAGCATCCCGATTATCTAGACTGGAGCCAGCTGACAGGTGCAGGGACCATGGCCAGGGCTGCTGCGCCCACACTCCAGTCTGAGTAGTCTGTGCATGCCGGGAACCATGTGCCAAACTTGGGTCCTTGAATGGGTTTCTTGGTTAGGTGTCTGGATCTAGGAGGCAGAGGAGGGTGCAGGACTGTTCTCCGCAGCGTGAGCAGCTTTCTCTGGGTGGGAAAGTCTGGGTCAAGGTCAGATTGTCTGGGTCACCTGGCTGGGCCCGAATTAGCACCATGTATGGAGGGCTTCTGAGGGACTGGTACTGGCTGGGGTGTCCTGGGTGAAGGAGGTCTGAGCAGGTGATGAGTTGCCTTCTCCCCTTCCTCCACATTTCCCTCCCTCCGGCCTCTCCTTGGCAGGCAGGATGGATGGTTCCCGCTCGGACATGGGCCGCTCGGACATGGGCCGCTCGGACATGGGCCGCTGGCGCGGAGGCCCCCTGCAGCCCTCGGCCACACCTTCTCCAGAGCCGGAGCCTGAGCCAGAGCTAGACAGACGGTCCCGGGGAAGAGGGGGAGGAGGAGGCCGCTCTTTCTGGGCTCGCTGCTGTGGCTGCTGCTCCTGCCGGAATTCAACAGATGATGACTGGGGCCGCGAGCCCTCTGACTCCAGAGGTCGAGGGTCCAGCTCTCGGGGCGGAAGACCCGATTCGCGGGGTGGCGGTGTGAACGCAGCCGGAGATGGCACCATCCGAGGTGAGGCCAGCTAGTCCACCCTTGGCTGATGAGGGCTGAACGACCCTGGAGGGGGCAGGCGAGTAGCAGGGGGGGCGAGGGGCGGGATCCAGCTAGGACCACTGACTCAGAGATGTGATCTTGCAGAGGGCATGCTGGTGGTGACCGGTGTGGATTTGCTGAGCAACCGCTCAGACCAGAACCGCCGAGAGCACCACACCGACGAGTTTGAGTACGATGAACTGATCGTGCGCCGCGGACAGCCATTCCACCTAGTCCTCTTCCTGAACCGCTCCTATGAGTCCTCCGACCGGATCGCCCTGGAGCTGCAGATCGGTCAGTGGGGCTGGGCGTAAGAAGGTCGGTTGGAGGGAGACTGACCAGCCCCTAGACTCAGGCTGGTCCCCAGGCTCATCCCCTGCCCCATTCTCCCCTCTGCCAGACACCGCAGACAAATGTGAAGGTGGGAAGGTTGCCAGGGAGGGACTTTGGCATCACTGTCATCATTCCTCTTTGGCATCTAATTCTCTGTGTGTCTCTCTTTCTATGGGTGCTATCTTCCCTGGGGTGTGACTGGCTCCCCGTTCTCTCTTTTTCTGTCTTGCTGTCCCCATGGCCCAGGGCAGGTGCCTCTCTCACCGCGTTGTTTAGTGGCCATTGACTGTCCAGCCTGGTGATTATGCAGCTGCCGGGGGCGGGCGACTCCTCTCACCCTTTGATTAGGACATACCCTTGCCCCTGCCCCAGCCTCTAATTTCCCAGGTACCCCCCACCACCTCCACCAGGGCTGCCCTGTGCCTGCCCAGTCCAGACACTGGGATAGTCAGACAGGTGACAGATGGTGACAAGGACCTTGCTCTCTCCTCTTATACCTCTGAGTTCATGATCAGGGGAACAGGTTTGGGGTGTTGCACTCGGGCTGTGCCCTGACACGCGGGCACTGGGTGAATACAGGGCTGCTCCAAGGTGGGAGGGGAGATTGTCACAGGCTAAAGTGAACGTCCGACTCAGAGACACACACCACACACACACTGGCTTGTCAGCAGCATTCAGAGTGGGGCCAGAAGTCCAAGGCCCCGTCCTCTCTTTTTCCTCCTCCTAAGGGAGCCTTATCAGCTAATTGCAGCTTTCTCCCCACCCTAGGAAACAACCCTGAGGTGGGCAAGGGCACCCACGTGATCATCCCAGTAGGCAGAGGGGGCAGTGGTGGCTGGAAGGCCCAAGTGACCAAGTCCAGTGGACAGTCTCTGAACCTGCGGGTCCACACCTCCCCCAGCGCCATCATCGGCAAATTTCAATTCACTGTCCGTACTCGCACAGAAGCTGGAGAGTTCCAGTTGCCCTTTGACCCCCGCAACGAAATCTACATCCTCTTCAATCCCTGGTGCCCAGGTGAGCCAACCCAGGCCAGTGCCAGTGAATGGGCAGGGCAGTTTCTTTGGTTGGGACACAAGTGGGTGTCAGGGTGCCCCTGGTCTTCCAGGCAGCCAGCCTCCTATTGTCCAGGGTAGGGAGGTGACAGCCCAGGGTCACAGGACCAGGTACAGGGCCCAGGCTGCAGGTCCGGCTGTCACTGTCGGCAATTGTAACTACCAAGAGGCATCCCCTCACCCTCCTGGGTGGACGTGAGTCCTAGAGAACTGACCCCGGGGCAGAGGTGGGGCTGAGAGGGAGAGCTGGAGTTCACTGGGTGTGTGTGTGTGTTCTGCGCACCCAGACGACATCGTGTATGTGGACCATGAGGACTGGCGGCAGGAATACGTGCTTAATGAGTCAGGGAGGATTTACTATGGGACGGAAGCCCAGATTGGCGAGCGGACCTGGAACTATGGTCAGGTATGAATTCTGGTCAGGGTCACCCAGGATGGCCAGGGGCCGGGAGGCTGCAGCTGGGGCGCTGGCTGAGGTTTGGTGCCTGGATACAGTGGACTCATCACCCCCATCTGCCTGTCTCCTTCCAGTTTGACCATGGGGTGCTAGATGCTTGCCTGTACATCCTGGATCGGCGGGGGATGCCCTATGGAGGCCGTGGGGACCCTGTCAGTGTCTCACGGGTCATCTCTGCCATGGTGAGCACCCTGGGTGCCCTGTGTGTCTGACACCCTCACCCTCCGCCCCACTCACTTGGTACTGCCCTGCTTTGTGGATCAGGGCAGCCCCCAGCCCTGATCCACAAAGGGTGTTATAGAAGGAACTCCCCACCACTCCTCCCCTCCCTTGCCTCTTTCTCACCCTTCCTGGCTCCTGTCCTAGCTCCTGTGGAATGTAGGACCAAACCCCAAACTTGGCACACCCAAGATTCGCATTCCTGCGTCAGCTCTGGGTGGGAGGGGGACATCATGGCTCTGGGGAGGAGTGGGTGGGGCTCAGCCTGCTGTCCAGACCCTGAGGGGTGAGGTGGGCTGGTTGGTTGAAGGGGCAGGGCTGGGAACCCCACCAGGCCCTACGTCCTCCCTCCATACACACACCATCATCATCCTGTTCTGGGTAGGTGAACTCCCTGGATGACAACGGAGTCCTGATTGGGAACTGGTCTGGCGATTACTCTCGAGGCACCAACCCCTCGGCGTGGGTGGGCAGCGTGGAGATCCTGCTTAGCTACCTACGCACCGGCTACTCCGTTCCCTACGGCCAGTGCTGGGTCTTTGCTGGTGTGACCACCACAGGTAGTGGAGGGAAGAAGAAAGCAGGACAGGAGCAGCCTGGGTCCTGGCAGGGACAGGGTGGGGAGCCAGGTTCCATTTTCACTCCGCCCAGCCCAGCTGTGGCTATAGCACAGGAAGCAGGTGAGGGTGGGTGGTTGGCTGGCCTTAATTATCATTAATTATTGTTAATAGCAGAAAGAGGCCTAAGGGAGAGGCGGGAGAAGGGACAGGCAGAGCCTGAGCCCAGCAGGTGGACTGACATTCTCTCAGCCCGTGTGTCCTGGCTCCCTGATCTGGTATTCCCCATTTCTGCCCCATGTTGTCCTTTGCCCTCTGATGCTGCTGTCCCCATGCCTTAAGTGCACCCGGCTTGAACAACACTCCCCTCTGCAGTGCTGCGCTGTCTGGGACTGGCCACACGCACTGTCACCAACTTCAACTCTGCACATGACACAGACACATCCCTCACTATGGACATCTACTTTGATGAGAACATGAAGCCACTAGAGCACCTGAACCATGACTCTGTGTGGTAAGGCTGGGTGGCTTGGGAGCTGGAGCTGATCCGCCTGTCCCTGCCTGGGGACAGAGTGACCTGGGTGTAGAGGAAGGCACAGGGCCAGAAGCCGGGGAGTTTCAGACCAGCACCCCTTTTCCTGTGTCCACTTAGGAACTTCCATGTTTGGAATGATTGCTGGATGAAACGGCCAGATTTGCCTTCAGGCTTCGATGGGTGGCAGGTTGTGGATGCCACGCCTCAGGAGACCAGCAGTGGTAAGGCTAGTCCCTGACCCCCTGGCCCGCCCCCTCCCCCATCCCTACTTCCTCCTCCTCTCCCTGAGCTAGGTAACAAGCTCAATGCCTAGGTCTGAGAGCCAGGTCCTTTAACCACATGGTTCTTATCCACTGAACCACCACTAGCCATTGGTTTCTTTACACCTTTTAAAAAATTATTATTTGTTTATTTGAAAGAGATAGAGAGAGATTGTGCATTTGTTGGTTTACTTCCCAGATTCCTGAAACAACCAGAGCTAGGCCAGTACAGAACCAAAAGCCAGAAACTCAATCCACATCTCTCCCTTGGGTAGCAAGGACTCCACTACAGGAGCCCTTGCCTGCTAATGTCCAGCATGCACATCAGCAGGAAGCTGGAAGGGAGAGCAGAGCTGGGACTCAAACCTAGGCATTACAAAGCAGGATCCCAAGTGGCATCTTAGTTGCTGTGCTAGATGCCCGACCCATCACTTTTTTATATGACCACATATTTGCTTGAATTGTATTTATTTATTTATGATGATTTGTTTGACTCATTTATAATGGCTGGTGTGCTCAGATGGTTGGAGAGTAAAGAGATAGAGTGTTCAGTGAGAAGCTGCACTACCCCACAAATCTGTGACTTTTACTTTCTTTGTTAACTTAATGTGTCCCGGAAATAACCAGTGGCAGAACTTTTTATCTATATAGTAAAAAAAAAAAAAAAACAACTTAACTACTTGTTTTTGTTTTATTTGTTTTTGTTTTATTTGAAAAATAGAGACAGAGATCTTCCAGCCACTGGTTCACATCCCCAAATGCCCACTGCAGGCCACCCAGAGCTAATCTGAGTCTCCCATGTGGGTGCCAGCAGAGAATATTTATATATATCCTAAAGCTTACAAAGTCATTGCTATAAGTAATACATGCTTTAGAGAGGGGAATTTTAGGGCCCAGCATGGTGGCCTAGCGTCTAAAGTCCTCACCTTGAACACACTGAGATCCCATATGGTCTCAGGTTCTAAATCCTGGCTGCTCCACTTCCCATCCAGCTCCCTGCTTGTGGCCTGGGAAGGCAGTCGAGGATGGCCCAAAGCTTTGGGGCCCTGCACCCACGTGGGAGACCCCGAAGTTCCTGGCTCTTGGCTCTGGATTGGCACAGCACCGGCTGTTGCGCTCACTTGGGGAGTGAATCATCAGATGGAAGATCTTCCTCTCTGTCTCTCCTCCTCTATATCTGACTTTGCAATAAAAATAAATATTTTTTTAAAAAAAGAAGGGGAATTTTAGAATTAAGTAACATGAAAAGAATTCCCTGTTTTCCCTCAGGGGTATTTTTAAAGTAAATTCCTAGGTCTCATTCCAGTGTGACACATCGGCTTTTCCAGGTAGACTCTAACAACCTATGATTTTAAAAGTTCCCCCTGGTGATTTTTTTAAAGATTTATTTTAAAAATTTATTTATTTTTATTGGAAAGGCAGATATACAGAGAGGAAGAGAGACAGAGAGGAAGATCTTCTATCTGATGACTCACTCCCCATGTGGCTGTAACAGCTGGAGCTGAGCCAATCCAAAGCCAGGAACCTGGACCCTCTTCTGGGTCTCCCATGTGGGCACAGGGTCCTAAGGGCTTGGGCTGTCCTCAACTGCCTTCCCAGGCCACAAGCAGGGAGCTGGATGGAAAGCAGGGATTAGAACCAGTGCCCATACGGGATTACTGGTAAGGTGAGGACTTTAGCTGCTAGGCTACCACGCTGGGAAACAGAGTTTCAGGGGACAGCGAGGAGACAGAGAAAAGAGACCTTCCATCCATTAGTTCATTCTGGAGATCACTGCAACTGCCAAGGTTGGGCCAGGCCAAAGCCAGGAATCCTTTTTCATTGAGATTTCCCTCTGGGTTTGGAGCCCCTAGCACTTGGACAATTCTTTGATGCTTTCCCAGCACATTAGCAGCATTAATGAAGAGCTGGATTGGAAGTAGAGCAGGTAGGTTTTCATAAAGGATGCGCCAGAGCTGTAGGCAGTGGCTTGATCTGCTTTGCCACAGTGCAGACCCCCTGATGATTCTGATCTCTCTCCCTTCCCCCACCCCCAGAACACTTGGACAGCAGTGTCATAGAGTGACCTTCCCTGTGGCAAGTGTGTGGAGCACAGAGCAGTGTGCTCTGAGCAGGGACTCCAGCTCCTGACTCCCTCCCTTTTTGACAACATACTGTCACCTTTATCAAGTCTCCATCTGTTCTGTTGTTCTGTCTGAGTTATGTGCACAGAAAATCAGGGCTCAGAGGGTCCAAGAAGATGGCCCCAGGCAGGAGGTGTGGTGTAACATAAATGCCTGTGGCGCCAGCATCTAACGTGGACGCTGGTTTGAGTTCCAGCTGCTCCACTTCCAATCCAGCTCCCTGATAACACATACCTGGGAAAAATAGCAGAAGATAATCTAAAGGCCTGGGCTCCTGCACCCACACAGGGAACCATGATGAAGCTCCTGGCTTCAGGTCAGCCCAGCTTTAGCCTTTGTGGCCAACTGGAGAGTGAACCAGTGGATGGAAGATGTCACTCTTTGTCTCACCCCTCCCCCCCCACACACACTGTAATTCCACCTTTCAAATAAATAAAATAAATCTTCAAAAAAAAAAATAGTTCCTATAAGCCAACTCTAAGATAGGATCACGTCACCTGCCAGGCACTTCCTCTGTCTTCCTGCACATTTCTGCAGACATTAAACCTCGCAGATTCTGTGTCTTCAAAGACCTCTCTACCCACTTCCTGCCTGGACATTCCAACCCCAGACAGCCAGGTGGCCCCTCCAGTTGCCTTCCTTCAGCCTCTTCCTCTCCTCACCTAGCCTACATTCCTACTCTGCTCTCTTGTCTATCCCCTCTCTTTCAACGCCTGTACAGAGCCCCCGACCTGGGCACCTTGAGGCTGACCATGGTCCTGCAACAGCTTCACCAGGCACTAGATATGAGGGTTGGTTTTTTATTTTGTTTTGTTTTTAAGATTTATTTATTTGAAACGCAGAGTTATAGTGAGACAGGAAGAGACAGAATCCTCCATCCACTGATTCACTCCCCAAGTAGCTACAATAGTCAGGCAGAAGCCAGGAGCCAGGAGCTTCTTCTGAGTCTCCTGTGTGCATTCAGGAGCCAAGGACTTAAGCCATCTTGCACTGCTTTCCCAGGTGAGTTAGCAAGGAGCTGGATCAGAAGCAGAGCCCATATGGGATGCCAGCACCTTAGGAGACAGCTTAACTTGCTCAGCCATAGCACTGGACCTGAGATCCGAGTTGGTGTCTCTGCTCTGGGAAATGGAGTGGATGGCATGCATGGGGTTCTGAGGGTAGCTGGGGAAGTGCTGAGTTTCAGCTTCATCACTTTTTTTTTTAAAGATTTATTTATTTTTATTGCAAAGTCAGATAGACAGAGAGGAAGAGAGACAGAGAGGAAGATCTTCCGTCCAATGATTCACTCCCCAAGTGAGCGCAACAGCCGGTGCTGTGCCAATCCAGAGCCAAGAGCCAGGAACTTCGGGGTCTCCCTCGTGGGTGCAGGGTCCCAAAGCTTTGGGCTGTCCTCGACTTCCTTCCCAGGCCACAAGCAGGGAGCTGGATGGGAAGTGGAGCAGCCAGGATTAGAACCAGTGCCCATATGGGATCCCGGCGCGTTCAAGGTGAGGACTTTAGCTGCTAGGCCACCATGCCGGGCCCTTGATCACTTTTTATATGTGTGAAGTTGGCAAGGAATGGCCTTGCACCTTCAGTTTGTGGTATTCTGTTCTCAGGGTACTTCAACAAGTTCATGGACAGTGTAATTCAAAGGTGTTTATTTTGATGCAAAAAAAATGTTGAATTCTCCACATAATTCTTTTATCATGTACACCTTCCCATGGTCTTTTTTAAGACTCTTCCTATGATTTGGGAATAATCTAGGCAGTGTCTGGTAGTTGGAACAATTTAAATGAATCACATGTCATAGAGGATTAGCACCATGCCCAGGTCATAGTAGCTCCTCGGCATTAAGGCTTTCTACTCTCTCTGCTCCCAGCTCTCTCGGGAGGTCCTGGCACCTGCTTCTTTCACTGAACGTGTCTCCTCACCCATGGGAGGCCTTGGAGTTTGGAGACCACCGGGACCCATTCCCAGGACCTCCCTTGGGCCTCTCACCTCTTTCCTACCTTGCTCACCAGGCATCTTCTGTTGCGGGCCCTGCTCCGTGGAGTCCATCAAGAATGGTTTGGTTTACATGAAGTATGACACGCCCTTCATCTTTGCAGAGGTGAGGCCTGGGGCTGGGCGCCTCTTTGGGCAGTCATGCTGGATTCTCCCAACCTGCCTCGCTCTGGGACCTCAGCCTGGTCACTCAGCCCATGAGTCTCGGTTTCCGCAACTGTAAAAAAGGGGATAATGAAGGCTGCCTTGCTTCCTGCACTCTGGATCAAAGACATAATGGGCAAGGAGCTACTTCCCAAAGTCGTAAAGCCAGGGCATGAGCGTGAGGGATTACTGTTATTAATGCCAAAAGGCGCTGCTAGCAGACTCTTGGGCCAGCTGCTGCTGCTGCTTTTCCTCTTTAAAGATCTGTTTATTTGGTTGAAAGTCAGGGTTACATTGAGAGAGATTTTTCCATCCCCTGTTCACTCCCCAAATGGCTGCCTCAGCCTGAGCTGGGTGAGTCCAAACCCAGAAGCTTCCTCTGAGTCTCCCCAATGGGTGGCAGGGGCCCAAGCACCTAGGCTATCTTTTGCTGCTTTCCCAGGCCATTTGCAGGGAGAAATGAAGTAGCCCTGGAACCAGCACCCCTATGGATGTGGCCATGCACCCCTATGGGATGTTGGTACTGCAGACAGAGGTTTTACCCGCTAAAAGTCACGGTGGTTGCCAGGCTGGCTTCTCCCCTGCTCTACGGCCTTCTCTGGCTCAGCCCTCAAGGCTCCCATTCTTGGACCTGCTAAGTCCAAAATCAGGGGATCTGAGGATGGGTAGAGGCCTCACCCTACCCCTCCAGCTTGGGCTCTCTGGCTCACTCATGTCTGTTTGTGGCTGTCTCCACCCCAACAGGTGAATAGTGACAAGGTGTACTGGCAGCGGCAGGATGATGGGAGCTTCAAGATTGTGTACGTGGAGGAGAAAGCCATTGGCACGCTCATCGTCACCAAGGCCATCAGCTCCAACATGCGGGAGGACATCACCCATATCTACAAGCACCCCGAAGGTACCACTCATTCCCCAAGCCCACACAGAGTGCTTCTGCTGAGCTTTCGTCTGCTCCAGTGGAACAGAACTGGAACTCACCCCTGCTACCCCCTCCCCCACAGGCTCAGACGCAGAGCGGAAGGCGGTGGAGACAGCAGCTGCCCATGGCAGCAAACCCAATGTGTATGCCACCCGGGACTCGGCTGAGGATGTGGCCATGCAGGTGGAAGCGCAGGATGCGGTGATGGGGCAGGATCTGACGGTCTC
Source organism: Ochotona curzoniae (assembly GCF_017591425.1). Lineage (NCBI taxonomy): Eukaryota > Metazoa > Chordata > Mammalia > Lagomorpha > Ochotonidae > Ochotona > Ochotona curzoniae. The sequence goes on from NW_024467122.1 coordinate 39,119,917, forward strand.
GGTAGTGTTGAACAATCGCGGCAGCAGCCGCCGCACGGTGAAACTGCACCTCTACCTCTCAGTCACCTTCTACACGGGTGTCACTGGCACCATCTTCAAGGAATCGAAGAAGGAGGTGGTGCTGCCACCAGGGGCCTGTAAGTGCTGCTTGCTCAGCTCTGCCTCCATGTGGCCAGGCATGGTATGGGGCAGGGCTGTGGACATGGAGACTTCGCCAGAAGCAATGGGGAACCACTGCTCTGGAGTGGGGAGGCAGGCAGGTTGCACGTGGGGAAGCATGTCATGGTGACACCATGCCTCCACCCCACAGCTGACAGCGTGACCATGCCCGTGGCCTACAAGGAGTACCGGCCCCACCTGGTGGACCAAGGGGCCATGCTGCTCAACGTCTCTGGCCATGTCAAGGAGAGTGGGCAGGTGCTAGCCAAGCAGCACACGTTCCGCGTGCGCACCCCAGATCTCTCCCTCACGGTGCGTGCAGCTTTCTGGGCCATGAGGGGAAGCCAGGGATTGGTGGCCACGGGCTGAGAGACATAAGAGAAAGGAAGGGAGGGTATTGATTAGGGGAGCCTTTTGTAAGGAAGGAAGAGCCAAGGACCAGCCATGGGCTGGTCATCGGGGAATGGGACCTTCAGCACCTCACAGGGATGCTGTTGACTGGGGACTGGGTTGGAATTTCCTGCCTAATCCTGGGAACATTTGTCTTGGGCTATAAATGTGAGACTTAGGGAAGTTTGATCCTAAGGAATTGTCTGCCTCTGATGTAGGGTACGGTCCTTTTGTGTGTGGTGGAAGGGGATCTCTGATGCGGGAGGTGGGCCTCTTCTTCTTTCAGCTGCTGGGAGCAGCTGTGGTTGGCCAGGAGTGTGAAGTCCAGATCGTCTTCAAGAACCCCCTGCCCATCACCCTCACTAACGTCGTCTTCCGGCTTGAGGGCTCTGGGTTGCAGAGACCCAAGATCCTCAACGTTGGGTGAGTCTGGCCTCCCCTCCTGCCTCCTACCACTGTCCCCCTTCCTCCCAGGCTACTCTAGGTGCCAGCTCTCCTGTGTCTTTGGGTCAGGACCCCTCTGAGCTGCCCGGAGTCAACCAGCAATCTATCTTGACTCCATTCGATTCAGTCCACCTTGTGTTAAAGGATACCAGCTGGCTGCCTTGTGATGGCTCAGTGTCCCTGCCCTGCCTCACCATCTAATTAGGGAGCCAAAACTGCACGTGGAAATCGTTAGTAACTCATTGCTAACATTTACCCAGCAGTAAAGAGTTGGCCAGGCAACTTTGAGTACCATGATCTCACTTAGAGTCACAAGAACTCTTTAAGGTATATTAGAGACTGTCAGGTGCTCTCAAAGCAAAAGCTTTGGAACCCCAAAGACTTGGGTTGAAGTCACAGTGCCATTGCTCCTATGTGCCCTTCAGCAAGTCACTTAGCCCTTTAAAAAAATTCATTTGAAAGGCAGAGTTACAGAGAGAGAGAAAAAACAGAGTAAGAAAGAGAATGTGAGTTCACTCACAATAGCCAGGACAGGGCCAGGCTGAAGCCAGGAGCTTCTTCTGGGTCTTCTGTGTGGGTACAGGGGTCCAGGGACTTTTGTCATCCTGTGCTGTCTGCCTATGTACATTTGCAGGGAGCTGGACAGAAGTAGAACATGCAAGACTGGAACCAGTGCCTATCTGGGATTCCAGTGCTGTAGGTGGCAGCTACATGCTATGCCACACGCTGGCCTCATGACTTAGCCCTTCTAAGCTTCAGTATTCCTGCGTGTCCACTGGGAATAACCAGAGTACCAAGGGTGTTTGGCACAGTGCTTGGCCCAGTACTCTGTTGGGTGCTGGTTCTTTTTCTTATTGTCATTATCATGTCCATTTGGCAGCTAGGGGAATTGGTGGCCAGGCCTCCCAGTCACTCAGGGCTCACATGAGGCAGACCACCCTCCCCACAGAGGCATCCCTCACAGCTCATTGTCTGGTTTGTTGCTGTGAAGGCCAAGTACCCGTGGCCCACACCAGCCCCGCAGGGTGTACGGTCACCAACCAAGGCACCAGGCCTGGTAAGGGCCTGCACAGTGCTTATGTTACTGGGCCTGTGCTTCAGCTCAGACACAGACCTACATGTGTCCCCACCCCTACCCCTGTTCCTCCCCAGGGAAGGCTCAGAGGGAAACCAGAGAAGGTCAGAGGCTGACCTTTCAGATCAGCTTCCCTGGGGCAGGGGCAGGTGCTTGTTTCAGTAGATAGAGTCCCTGCTGCAGGACAGTGACAGCCTATGGGGGGGAGGGCGGTCAGGCCAGATGGGGAGAGAGGACCCTGCCTGCCCAGCTTCTCTTCCCCCTTAACTTGCTGATGGCAGCCAGCACTCCGCCTTCAGAGCAGAGCTGGGAAGGGTACTCTCCTGGGAATGCTGTATTGCCACACCAGCGGGCACATTCCTCCTTACGTGGGCCTCATTGGGGTGTCAGGCCACTCAGAGAGTGGGGCTCCAGACTCCCTGCTGATCTGCTCTCCACCCCAAAGCTGGACCTCCTCCCCCTGGAGCTGGACTTTGCTTAGCAGCACACCCATCCCTTCTTCACCCAACCTGGGCTTTGGATCCAGCTGCCACTAGGAAGTGAGGAGAGGTCCACCATGTTGAGGGCTTACCTGCATATCCCCTCAGGCTGATGGTCTCAAGGCAATCCCTCTTGGCATGCCCTGGGGCTCCTCAGCTGCTGCTGAGCCCCAACCAGGACCTCTAGGACACCAGGAGTCCCAAGGGGAGGTCCCTGGGCTGTTGGTTCAGATATATTGGATTCCAAGACCGGTGTTGCTTGGCCTCTCATTTGCACATCAAAGGCTGTGGTATGGAACCCCATTATAGCATAAGGTGTGCCAACCCAGCCTGGTGACTGGCCTCTTAATAAACATTCCAGGACTTCCTCTGCCAGGCAACTATTGGCCCCACCACAGTAGTCACCAGCTGGGTGGCAAGTCCATTCCACATTCTTCTTGGAGATTCTCCCTCCCCTGAGCCTGGATACTTCCCCACAGTGACCTCAGAGTAGCCAATTTCCCTTCCTGAGAGTAGGTTTGACTCTTCGGGAAAGGTTGATGTCATCTCCAGTGAAGAGACATTAATAGGATACGCTAACAAGGCTCTGAGCCCTGCCCTTTCCGTCAGCTGCAACGGAGCATCGGAGGTTCGGGCTGAGTGTGTGTGTGTGTTTGTACACATGCTTGTATCCAGGCCAAGCAGGTGTGTGCATCTGCTTTATATGGCTCTGAAGAAAAATCTAAGCGGAGTTTTCGAAAAAGTAGGTCAAGCCCTGACTGTGGTACTGCCCAAGTTGGAAAGTTGAAGGGCAAGCCTGGCTGAATACAGGCCTTCTGGGGTCTCCAGGATCTATTCTCATGACCCGTTCCCATGTACAGGAGCTAGGCAGTTTTAGCAGCTGCCTGGTACTGGGCTCAGCTTGCAAACAGGGGCGGGCAGAGACCCCTCCTGCCACAAGTCCAGGAGAAGAGAGCGCTGGCCTCTCCTGGCAGGAGGTAACGAGCAGTTTCTCTGGGAAATGTTAGTTACTGAGATATGAAGATTAGATTATGGGATAGCACGGTCCATCCAGTAAGATTTGGGTTCAATAGACTTTTTGCTTTTAAAACTGTTTGTTTTATTTATTTAAAAGGCAGAGTGAGAGGGAGAACAGAGAAAAAGATCTTCCTGCTGGTTCACCCCACAAATGGCCACAGTGGCATGCAACTCCCTGGGGAGCTCCCACATCTGGCAGAGGCCCAAGCACTTGGCTCATCTGTTTCCTTCCCAGGTGCATTAGCAGGGAGCTGATGGGAAGCAGAGTAGCCAGGACTCGAATGAGATGCTAGTGTGGTAGGTGATCTGTGTTCCAAAACCAGCCACTTAAAAAGACTCTGAAAGGACAATTTTAGCCTAAATAACTTTCAACCTAGCACATATAGTAAATTTAAGATAGAAAAAAAATTTATAAAAGAGAAAAAAAGAATACATTTATAGGTGCTAGTGTTGTGGTGGCAGAGGGAGTGAAGACACTGCCTATAACAGCAGCATCCCTTATTCAAGCCCTGGTTATTCCATTTCAAAGCCAGCTCCCTGCTAAGGTGCCTGGGAAACACAGCAAAAGATGATCGACATCCCAGGGCCCCTGCGCCCCCATGAGAGACCCAGACGAAGCCTTTGGTTACTGGCTTCAGCCTGAGCCAGTCCTACCATTGCACCTATTTGAGGAGTGAACCAGCAGATGGAAGATTTCTCTCTAACTACCTTTCAAATAAAATAAGTAAATTGTTTTAAGATTTATTTATTTTTATTGGAAAGGCAGATAAGATTTATGAAGAGAAGGAGAGACAGAGGGGCCAGGCACCGTGGCCTAGCAGCTAAAGTCCTCGCCTTGAACGCACCGAGAACCCATATGGGCACTGGGTCTAATCCCAGCAGCCCTGGCTTCCCATCTAGCTCCCTGCTTGTGGCCTAGGAAAGCAGTCAAGGTTGGCCCAAAGCCATGGGACCCTGCACCCACGTGGGAGACCTGGATGAAGTTCCTGGCTCCCGGCTTCAGATCAGCGTAACACTTGGCATTACGCTCACTTGGGGAGTGAATCATCAGACAGGAGATCTTTCTCTCTGTCTCTCCTCCTCTCCATAGATATCTGACTTTGCAATAAAATAAATAAATCTTAAAAAAAAAAAAAAAAGGAGAGACAGGAAGATCTTCCATCTGTTGATTTACTTCCCAATGGCCACCACAGCCCGAACTGAATCAACCTAAAGCCAGGAGTCAGGAGGCCCCTCAGGGTCTCCCACGTGGATGCAGGGTCCCAAAGCTTTCAACCCTCTTCCACTGCTTTCCCAGGCTTCAAGTAGGGGACTGGGTGCAAAGTGGGGCAGTTGGAACATGAACCAGCACCCGTATGGGCCCCCGGTCCTTGCAAGGGGAGGATTTAGCCATTGTGCCAGACCCAAAATAAATAAATCTTTAAAAAAAATTTTAGCCAGTCAACTCACAGTCCATCTTTGATGTTAGACCTCGTTGTGACCTTCCTATCAGAATCTAGTCTATTCTGTATCCTGCTTGCCTCCTTCCCAGGGTTTGGTGGTACCTTCATGGCTGTCTCATCCTATTTCCTTGTTTTACTTTCACTTCTGTATTATGGGCCAGATCCCGAGAGATCAGAAAGTCAAGAAACTTGTCCTAAACCAGGCAGCTAATGAGTGGGAGGAGAAGGAGGTGGCTTAGGGGAACCTCTGAAGGGCAGACTTGAAGCCAACACTTTGTCCCAAGGATAGATCATCTAGGGAGTTGGGCGTGCTGCTTTACCCCCATGAATGGCTGTGGTGACTGCACAGCTCTGGCTCCACAGAGGGACCCTGAGTTGAGCTCAGGTAGAGGAGAGGGGCTGTAGGTCAGGGTGTGGGCAGAGTAGAGCTGGCATGAGCAGGAAATGCAGTCCTGTCCCATGCAGGAAGTACACCATGCAGCTTGCAGGAGGAACTTGGAGAAGGAGGAGAAGCCTTGTCCTGGGGACTGGAGGGATTTAGAGGCTCCTTCTGGAGGAGGCTGCATGAGCTGGGCCTGTGAGGGGGAGTGGCTGGGACAGAACAGGTGGCCTTTCTGCATGTAGGACAGCATGATGATCGATGTGATTTGGGAGCAATAGTGGACAATGAGAAGGCTTATGCAGGCAGAAGGACTGAGTCCAAGGGAGCCTAGGTGAGAGGTTTGGGATCTGAGTGCTCATCCTGGAAGCCCTTGGTGGGTGTCATTCACTTCTGGGTGATCAGCTGAACGGGAAGGTCCGTGAAATGCCTGGTGAGCTGGGGATTCCTGGACTGGGCATCAGTTTCCAGGGTTTAGGCAGCTCTGGATCTTGGGAATGCCTTTCCTGTCTTCCTGGGCCAACCACCTCCTAGAATCTTGCTGTGTCAAAATGCCCTCTCACCTTTGGAAGAGGTGACTGTGGCAGAGGGTGATTCATTCTCTTGGCAAAACTGAAGACATTTGGCAGTGTTGCTTTGGGCCCCCGAGTCATATTTTGGTGTTCTCTTGGTCTTAGAAACCCCTGGTGACATGGGGTAGCAAGGAGAGGGGTGGAGGCCAGAGCAGCAGCAAGGGACAGGAGGGGGGTTTGTGCAAGGCCAGGAGGGTGCAGCAGAGCAGGCTCCGTCCAGGTGTACGTGGGAGCAGGCAGGGAGGTGCCCTGGAGAAGGGGGCGACTCCCAGCTCAGGCTGCCAGCAGGGTGGCTGCTGACCTGGTTTTGTGGAGGCGGCCCTGGGCTTCAGGTTTTGTCCTGGTCATGGGTGTGGAGATGCCGGATGAACCCTGAAATACCCTGAATGGCTCCACCTGCAGCTTCTGCCTTCCAGGTGGCCCTGAAGTCCTCACTCCCTACCCCGACACAGTCAGTTACTCTAGGTTTCTGATCCTGTTTCTGCCCACAGGGACATCGGGGGCAATGAGACAGTGACACTACGCCAGACATTCGTGCCCGTGCGCCCAGGACCCCGCCAGCTCATTGCCAGCTTGGACAGCCCACAGCTGTCCCAGGTGCATGGTGTCATCCAGGTGGACGTGGCCCCTGCCTCCGGGGGCAGGGGCTTCTCAGACACCGCCGGTGACAATTTCTCAGGAGAAACCATCCCTATGATGTCCCGAGGTGAAGCTTAGCCCTGGGTCAGGAGCAAATGGGACTGCAGGCGCATCACAAGGACACTGCCCCAGATGGGGCACCACCACAGCACAGCAGCTCCACTAGGAGCAAAGATGGCAAAAATGAGCACTTGGCAGGTAGAAGCAATCTTCACTTGCACTGGGTGGCATGGATGAGAATAAACTCTTTTTTAAGAAAGCTACTGTTCTGTCCAACTGTTGGTTTTGGCCAGGCTGAGAAGTGCAGAGCAACGGTCTAGGTTGACATTTCTGGTAGCCCTGGCTCAGAGAATCTGGGCTGGCACATCAGCCATGGTGCCTGGCCAGTAGTGAGGTCTTTTCTTGTCATTGTATTTTAAATTGCAGCCTGCTCACTCCTAACTGCACTTCTCCCTCTGAAGCATTCATTGCCATCCAACACATTATATATTTTAACTTTTAATTTACTGTGCCTCCCTTTCCCAACCAACATATTGTCCCCATGGGAGCAGAGAGTCTTGTCTGATTTGTTCTCAGTTACATCCTTAGACATTAACTCATAGCAATACTTGCTACAGGTGGCACAGGTGTAAGAGTACGGTGATTCAGGCTACCACTGGCAACACCGCATCCCACACAGGAGAGCCCGGGCTGAGGTTCTAACTCTGGTCCCATTTCCACTTGCCTGCCAGTGTGTACCGTGGGAGGCAGTGGCTGATGGCTCAAGTACCTGGGCTCCTGCCACCCACGGGGGAGACGAGGTTGGAGTTCCCAGCTCTTAACTTTGGTCTGGCCCAACCCTGCCTGTTGCAGTTATATTTGGGACATGAGTCAGCAGGTAGGAGTTATTGTTCTGCATGTGTGTCTCTTTGTCTTTTTATTGTTGTTATTTCTAAAGACTTACGTTTTGGGGAATCAGTGTGATAGGTCAATTGGCTATGCTTCTCCTTGAAAAGTGTCAGAGTCCTATATGGGCACCAGTTCATGTCCCAGCTGCTCCACTTCCTTCCAGATCCCTGCTTTTAGCCTGGGAAAGCAGTGGAGGATGGCTTAATCCCTTGGAAACTAATACCTGTGTGGGGAACCCAGAGGCTCCTGGCTTCAAATCAGCTCAGCTCCAGCCACTGCAGCCATTTGGGGAGTGAAGCTGCAGATGCAAGGTCTTTGTCTCAGTATTTCATCCTCTCTGGAAGTCTGCCTTTCCAATAAAAAGAGATTTATCTGAGAGAAAGATCTTTCATCTGCTGGTTCACTCCCAAAATGCCTGCAACAGTCAGAGCTGAGCTGATCCAAAGTAAGGAGCCAGCAGGTTCCTCTAAGTCTCCCTGTAGGTGCACAGGCCCAAAGACTTGAGCCATCCTCCAATGCCTTCCCAGGTCATAACCAGGGAGATAGGAGCAGGATCGAAAGTGGAGCAGCCAGGACCAGGACTGGACCCTATAGGGGATGATCGCTCCCCAAATGGTTGTGAAGGCCAGAGCTGTCTTGGTCTGAAGCTTGGAGCCAGGAGCTTCTTCTGGGTCTTCCATGTGGTACAGGGGCCCAAGGACTTGGGACATCTTCCACTGCTTTTCCAGGCCATAGGCAGGGAGATGGATTGGAGATGGAGCAGGCAAGATTTGAACCAGTGCACATATAGGATGCCAGTGCTACAGGTAAAGAATCAGCTTGCTATATCATTGCGTTGACCCTCCTCCTAAAAAAAACACAAGAGAGGGCCCGGCACGGTGGCCTAGCGGCTAAAGTCCTCGCCTTGAACGTGCCGGGATCCCATATGGGCACTGGTTCTAATCTCGGCAGCTCCACTTCTCATCCAGCTCCCTGCTTGTGGCCTGGGAAAGCAGTCGAAGACAGCCCAAAGCTTTGGGACCCTGCACCCGTGCGGTATACCCAGAAGTTCCTGGATCCTGGCTTCGGATCAGCATAGCATCGGCTGTTGAGCTCACTTGGGGAGTGAATTATCGGATGGAAGATCTTCCTCTCTGTCTCTCCTCCTCTCTGTGTATCTGACTTTGTAATAAATAAATAAATCTTTTAAAAAACACACACATAAGAGAAATAAATACTAAGTTTCTTAGTAAAGAATGTAGGTACTGGGCCCAGCAGCTAAAGTCCTCGCCTTACATGCCCCGGATCCCATATGAGTGCTGGTTCTAATTCCAGCAGCTCCACTTCCCATCCAGCTCCCTGCCTGTGGCCTGGGAAAGTAGTTGAGGATGGCCCAAAGCCTTGGGATCCTGCACCCGCGTGGGATACCTGGAAGAAGTTCCTGGCTCCTGGCTTCAGATTGGCTCAGCTCCAGCTGTTGCAGCTGCTTGAGGAGTGAATCATCGGATGGAAGATCTTCCTGTCTCTCCTCCTCTCTGTATATCTGACTTGGGGAGTGAATCATCGGAAGGAAGACTTTGTAAGTCAGATATACAGAGAGGAGGAGAGACAGGAAGATCTTCCATCCAATGATTCACTCCCCAAGTGAGCACAACAGCTGATGCTGTGCTGATCAGGAGCCAGGTGCCAGGAACCTCCTCCAGGTCTCCCCCATGGGTACAGGATCCCAAAGCATTGGGCCATCCTCAACTGCTTTCCCAGGCCACAAGCAGGGAGCTGGATGGGAAGTGGAGCTGCCAGGATTAGAACTGGCGCGCCCATATGGGATCCCAGGGCGTTCAAGGTGAAGACTTTAGCCACCAGGCCATGATGCCGGGCCCATAAATAAATCTTTAAAGATTAAAAAAAAAAAGAATGTAGGTACTAATCTATATGTAATGACCCTTATAATCTTCATAATCACTTCATTTTAAAAAGGCTGGATTAAGCCCCTTCTATAGAAGTAGAAAAGTAAAGTACAGTACTTCAGAAATCTTCTAGTAGTCTAGAATAGTATGTAACTGGGTATCCTGGCTCTACAGCATTTAGACCTGTCTCAGACTGGAGTGGTCCCCAGAGCTCTTTATGTCATCCTCAAACTGTTCTCTCCCTCATTTTTACCTGATCTCACTGTTGCCATAACGACCCACCACTCAAACCAAAACCATGCAAGTCCCTCTCCAACTATTCTTTTTCTCCCTTCTAATGTCAACCCACTAGCAGAGCCTATCAAAGTCTCCAAAACACAGCTGTTTCTTTGTGCCCTTGGGTCACCTGCTACCCAACACACTGCCATAGCCTCTAGTGGCTTGACACTCTTGTTGTCAAACATTACCCACTTTCTATACAGTCAGCAATCTCCCTAAACTATAAGCCCTCGGACTCACCTCTTTCAATTCTCCCCACACTTTCCTGCCACCCTTGGAATAACTCCAAGTCCTCCCCTGACCTCCTGGGCTCCTGCCAAACCTGCCCAGCTCACCTGTAACAGCATGTTCCTGGCCACGGCTGCTCCAGGCAGGTGGCGTTTCTTCCAGCTCTCCTACTATGGGCATAGGGTCTGGTCTTCCTTCTGGAGGGACTTTCTCTCCAGTCTATGACCAGGTCTTTTTGTCATTCAGGTTGTAGTTCAAATGTCACCTCCTCTGGAAGAGTTCCTGGGCCACCCATTCTGGTTACTTTCCCTGCTTCCTCATCTTACTTTGTTTAGGATCCTAAAATGCACTAACATCAACATGCTGATTTTGCTACTGGATTCCATCTTCTCTAAAATAGCAGCTTCAGAGAGATGAGACCCCCATTTGCCTTGTTCACAACCATGTGCCAAGGCCCCAAATGAGGACCTGCTAAGGAGGTGCACGGTATTTGCCTGTGACAAACTGAAAAGCAGCAACTTAGAAGATCTGATTCAGTTGTTTCTTGAACCGATAAGCCAAACCCCAGTAGTTGTATTTTCTCATATTACAGAACAATGTATTATTCTTTTATTTGTTTGAGAGGCTGGGCATCAGGAGCCAGGAGTTTCACCCAGGTCTCCCATGTGGGTGCAAGGATTTGGGCATACCCTTGCTGCTTTCCCAGACGATAAGCAGGGAGCTGGATAGGAAGTGGAACAGCTAGGATAAAACTGGTGCCCTTGTAGGATGTCAGCATCGCAGGCGATGGCCTGCAATGTTTTGCCACAACACCAGCTCCAACGCTTTTTAATAACAAATAAACACAGTTTCTCACATACATGTGACATGATTTATTTCATATTAACAAACCATGGATATTTCAAGTTTTGCTATGACAAACGATTGTCTCAATGTTTATTTATCACAAATACAGCTGTGATAGCCATCTATGTACAAGCACATCTTTGTTTCTTTTTTTTAAAGATTTATTTTTATTATTTTTTTTTTATTGGAAAGGCAGATATACAGAGAGGAGGAGAGACAGAGAGAAAGATCTTCCGTCCGATGATTCACTCCCCTAGTGAGCGCAACGGCTGATGCTATGCCGATCCGAAGCCAGGAGCCTCTTCTGGGTCTCCCACGTGGGTGCAGGGTCCCAAAGCTTTGGACCGTCCTCGACTGCCTTCCCGGGCCACAGGCAGGGAGCTGGAAGGGAAGCGGGGCTTTTGGGATAGAACCGGCGTCCACATGGGATCCCGGGCGTGCAAGGCGAGGACCTTAACCACTGCGCCACTATGCTGGGCCCTTGTCAGTGTTTCTTTAAGATAAATCATTCAAGTTAAAATGACTGGCTAAAGAGGAAAGAGCATGTTTAAGACTTTTGATACAGGGCCTGGTGCCATGGCCTATCAGCTAAAGTCCTCACCTTGAACACACCGGGATCCCATATGGACGCCAGTTCTAATCCCAGCAACCCCACTTCCCAAAGCCTTGGGACCCTGCACCTGCGTGGGAGACCCAGAAGAACTCCTGGCTCCTGGCTTCGGATCAGCGCAGCACTAGCATCCTGGCTGCTCCACTTACCATCCAGCTCCCTGTTTACGGGCTGGTGCTTGGGATCCTGCACCCAGAGGGAGCTCCTGACACCCTTTTTCTGATCAGCTCAGCACTGGCCGTTTGTAGCCATTTGGGGAGTGAGCCAGCAGATGAAAAAATCTTTCTGTCTCTTCTCTGTGTAAATCTGGATTTCAAGCAAAATAAGTAAATACTTCTTTAATAATTTTGAAGTTACACCATACAGAAAAGACATGACACCCACACAGAAAGTCAAAAGTTGTGCATAAACCTACCAACCCCCGTAAACCAGGCTAGCAAACCAATGCTGCATTTCAAACACTGTACTTTATTTTTGAAAGGCGAGGGATAAAGAACTGAGGACTTCTCCTTGGAAGGGCCTGCTACTCGGAAAGGCTTTCCAGAAAGGAACGTAATTCAGTGGGTGACGTTAATCAAAAGGGGTCGACGGGATCCCCACTTTACAGACCAGGAAGCCTTGTTTCAGAGAAGTGACATGACCTTCCTGTGGGCCCGAGAAGGATGGAGACCAGGAGGTCCCGGGAGCGACCTTGGCACCAACAGATGCAGCCCCATCCGCGGTACAGGACCGCAGAGGCGCCGGATCTGCAGGGGCGGTGCCTTATTACGCAGACATCACGAGCCCCGCTATCCGGTTGCCCATTGGTTCTCTCCAGTCGCCCTTCCGCGGGCAAGAGCAACCCGTCCCATAGCCGGAAGTGAACTTCTCTCAGATGGAAGACAACTGCGGTGTTCAAAGCGGAGCGGCCGGTTATCCCAGGGTGACGACCTGCTCCTGCATCAGGCTGCGACCCGAGCTGCCCTTGGCCACTCCCGGGTCCTAGATGACCCATGGTAGAGATCTGAGTCGCAGCGCCACTTACGTGGACCGCACCGGGGTCCGGAGGGCAGCCGGAAACCCCGCCCTTGGGAGGGAGCGGGCGGCCGCGGCCAGGCACCTGGAGGGACCGCCCCAGGGCGGGGACCGGCGCCATGGACACGCCTCTGGGCGCCGGTCCCGCCACTCTGCGCCTGGCCGCGGCAGCCAGCTGGCAGGTGGTTCGTGGACGTCGCGTCGAGCATTTTCCACGCGTGCTGGAATTTCTTCGGAGCCTGCGCGCTGCTGTCCCCGGGTTGGTGCGCTATCGGCATCATGAACGGCTGTGTATGGGCCTCGGAGCCAAGGTATTGGAGCTAGTAGGACCTGGAAGGAGAATGGGAGCCAGACAGGGGAAGCTAGGCCTGACAGCGACCGACAGCTGTTGGCATGGGGTAGCTAGCCCTGAAATGGCGAGTCTGAGTTGAGTACCTTGCAGGTGGTGGTGGAACTGATCCTGCAGGGTCGACCTTGGAAGCAGGTCCTGAGCGTCCTAAATGACCACTTTCCGCAGTCTAGGCCTGTGGTGAGGGACCCCAAAGCTGTGAGTAACCGCCACTGGCAGGAACCCCGATCCCAGTTACACCTGAAGCAGCGCCCTTACAACCATCCTAGCTCTTCTGATGCGTCTAACCTGTCTGCTCTCCTATCCACCCCTTCCTCTCCCAGACGAAGCAAGATTTGAGCAAAATTTTGGAGGCACAAGAAACTTTCTGCCAACAGGTGAAGGAACTGTCAGAGGCACCTGCAGATCTAGCCTCCAGGTTGCAGGTGAGACCAGCTCAACTGGGAATCTGTTCCGTAGCTATTCCCCCTCTGACCCACTTCCGGCTGCTCTGCAGGAACTTGGACAAGAGTATGGGGAGTCCTTTCTGGTGGCCATGGAGAAGCTGTTCTTTGAATATTTGTGTCAGCTGGAGAAGGCGCTACCCCCACTGCAGGCACAGCAGGTTTTGTTGCAGGCGGAATGCTCAAGGGCAGAGGGTGGTGGGCAGGTTGTGTCAAGAGCTGTCATCTTCATCTCCTCTCACTCTCTCTTCCTGCCCACAGCTTCAGAATGTACTGACTTGGATGCAGCCTGGAGTTTCTGTCACCTCATGTCTTGCCCTGAACCAATACTGTGCTGACATGGGGTGGACCCTTCCAGGTACTAGGGCCATTGGAAAGAACTGGGCATTTGGAACTATGCAGTGCTTGTCATGGAACAGCCCTGGGGAGGACGTGTGGCATCAAGCCAGTTGGATAACATCTTGATAACATCATTCACATACCATACAAGATTTGTCAACTTGACAAATGAGCCTGCTGTGAAATTATTGAGTTTTAGGTCCCACTTGTGGATATCTTGGCAAGGTCCAGGCACATGATTTTGTGGGCTTGGATGTGCCCTGCCTCTGGCCTGAAGCAGAGACACTTGGCAGAGTTCAGTTGTTATTTCTCTTTGTGAGACATCGCCTCTTCTCTTGCAGAGTGTTCTGTTGATTCAGTGAGCCTGCCAGAGCCTGCGGAGCAGATTCCTCCTCAGCCAAGACCAGCATCCCACACTCCCCTGCCAAAAGCCAAGCCTGGCCCACCTTCCCCTCCTACACCAGCTTCGAGGCAGCACCCAGAACCCTTAACTGGTTGTCACTTTAACCTGGCCCCTCTGGGCCGGAGAAGAATCCAATCCCGATGGACGTCTACTAGGGGAGGCCATAAGGAGCGTCCCACCGTCATGCTGTTCCCATTTAGGAACCTGGGCCCAGCCACCCAAGTTATATCCAAGCCTGGACTGAGGGAAGGAGGTGGGGGTCACACAGAAGAGCCAGCAGGTGCTACAGGCTCAAGCACAGCTTCCAACGCAAAATGCAAGAGTCCCTCTCACACCCTGGGGAAAAGGGCTCTAGTGGAGGACCTGGCTGACTTCTCTGGCTCTGAGAAGGAGTGAGTGGAACACAAGATGCTTCTTCCCACTGGAGAGCATGTGCTTTGCCTGCATCCCCTTACCCTGTCCTCTTTGCTTGCTCCCACCTCAGGAATGGCTCGGATTGCCACAGAGACCCCCTGAGACTAGCACTGTCACCGCCCCAGGCCAAGACAGGTAGGTGGACTTGTCAGGAACAGATCAGACAGACGGGGGAGTGTTCAAGGGTCTCTGTGTCCACCCAGGAGGAGTCCCATTCCTTATGCTTTGCTTTTTGCAGCATGTCCTCCATCTGTGTGCAGCTCTGTCATTACCATAGGGGACTTGGTCTTGGATTCTGATGAGGAAGAGAGTGCTCAGAGGGAAAAACAAGTGAGTAGTGAGGAAAGCTGGGGAATGGGATGGGTAGAGCAAGACTGAGAAATCCACAACTCTGAATGTAGAGGGCTCAGGGAAGGGTTCCGGATGAGAGAATCTTCCTGCACCCCTTCCTCCTCGTTCTCCACAGGAGTCTCTGGAAAACTACCAAAAGACAAAGTTTGATACCTTGATCCCCACTTTCTGTGAATACTTCCCCTCTTTGGGTCCAAGTGCTGGGCCCTCCCCTCCATGTGATGTGACAGCGCTAGACACCCCCATGAGCACTGGCATGTTTTCTGCACCCTGTCCATCTCCCACTGCCTCAGCTCTGCAAGCCATTTAGTGGGTATGAAATAGAAACCTGGATTTGGGCAACCCATCTCCACTGCTAAAAATACCATGTAATGCTTCATCATTAAACTTTGGCTTTATTAGAACATTGTCTTGATGTGAGGGAGAGGGCTAAGCCAGCGTACAGTCAATCCCTAGAGGAAGACCCAGACTCTGCAAGGCTGGAACAATCTCTGCCTTTTTATGTCCCTTGGGGGAGGGGGTGTACCGATGCATCCAGAAGAACCCTTCTCAGCCTTGGTTGAGACCAGAAACCATGTCCTTTTGCTGTTTGGAAGGTTTGTATGTCCTGACGCCAGGTTATCTGAAGGTGGTGGCACCAGAATGAAGATTAAATTGTACTTGGTCCTTGACCACTGCAGTTGGTGCTGTCCCCATGTCCGCTTATACTGGGAGCAGCACCAGGGCACCAGTGTTAGGTAGAAAGCCCCAGTGTCTCTTTATAGTAGATGGGGTCTCTTTATTGAGGTATTTCAAATACATAAAAGCTTCTGTTTTCTTTAGATATGTGAAGGTCCCATTTAAAGAAGCTCATTAACATGACATGATTTTGAAAGCCCTGACTCTTCCAGACAAGGGCTAGTAAAACACTTATGGACCAATCAGTGTCATTTCCTTGTAGTACTCTTGGGGTGCTGGGTTCCCAGATCACCCTGGATTATCTTTCTGCATTTCCTCAGACTGTCTTCTCGCTTGCTTCCTCCTCAGTTGAGTGCCCTGGGTATTTTGTGTGTGCAAACAGGGAAGTGTAGCATTACCACAGGAGCGCTTAGGAGTGAGCCACTAGGAAATGACAAGACAATGCATGAGTAGGCACAGCAGCTGGGACAGGGATGGGCCTGCTCAGGAAGCCCCATGGTAAGAGTGCTGGGATCTAGTGCTCTCCGCTGAAGATGGGGTTCATCTGCTGAGTGACACGAATGAACGTAGTTCTCCTGCTCAGCTCCTTCAGCTTGGCCGCTCCCACGTAGGTACATGTCGAGCGTATCCCCCCTAAGATGTCCCGGATGGTATGTTCCACATCCCCTTTAAAGGGGACTTCCACCGTCTTTCCCTCTGAGGCCCTTGGCATAGAGAAAATTTGATTAGCTTCTCCATTTAGATGCCCAATGACTGTCTAGCATCTAGGTCCCAGTTGCCATGCCACCATCCCAGGAGGCATGAATCCTGCCAACCACACCACATGGTCCCATTCTCTAGGAACCTCTAGCTTCTGGGCCTCTGGCTCCTACCTGTATTCAGCTACACCCCCAGCATACTTCTTCATGGCCATTTCAGAACTCATCCCATAGAAGAGCTTGTACTTCTTGCCATCTCTCTCAATGAGCTCACCACCTGACTCGCTGTGTCCAGCCAGCATGCCACCCAGCATGACAAAGTCAGCCCCTGCTCCTGCCAGCAGCAAAGAAGGGACAAGAGATAAAACTGGCTGGAGTTGTCCACGTGGCCACACTCAAAAGCCACTCACACCAGATTCTCGATTCTCCACGCTAACAGTTGCCCCCCAGCCTCTTCTCAGCTCTGCTTCCACTGTCTATAACACAGGCCTGCTGTGCCCTGGCCCGTACTCAGTAGGCCTCATTTCCCAGGATTTTGAGAAGAGCCTTTGGCGGTTTCCCCATTTGCCTTTTGCTCTTTCTGCTACTTTTGGCATCTTGGTCATCTCATTTTATTGTACTCAGCTGAGCAAGTATTGCTTCTAAGTGTCCCAAAGATCTCCTACTTCAATGTGAGGGTCACCCAGAAAGCTGTGAAGAATACAGCTTTGCAACCCTATTCCTGAGTGATTTATAAGTTTAGAGTAGGGCTCAGCAATCTACATTGTCCCACAATCCGGCAGGGAGGACAGATGGCCCTTGCCCATTGAGTCCCCATCCCCAGACTGCCCCTTGCTGGCTTGTCCAGGTGATTCCGTAGGCTCACAATCACTAATTCACAACATGAAAAAAACTAAATGGCTTCCTGGCCTCTCCTAGCCTGACTATAGTCCTCTTCTACAGGGTCCTCCTGTGCCCTCCTAACCTCCTTACCAAAAGCCTTGGCTACATCCCCAGGACAGCTGCAGCCTCCATCCTGCAAAGTAAAGAGCATTGTAAGGACTCAGTAGATCTTCCCAAACCCTCTCAGCAACATCTCAGAGCTGCCAGGAACCCGGAGGGCCTGATCCAACCCTGCCAGAGCCTCCCTATTCTACAGAAGTGTGGCAGCCTCCCACCCCGCCCATCCTGGGGCCTTACTGAAATGATGTGGCCTTTGAGGCCATGAGCAGCGTCTGCACACTCCATCACAGCACTTAGCTGAGGATACCCTACTCCCGTTTTCTTGCGGGTGGTACACACAGAACCTGGGAAGTACATGGCAAAGGTGGGGAGGAAAGATTCCACAGGTGTTTGCCACCAGAGAGCTGAGAAATGGTCCCAATAAACCAACTTACCTGGCCCAATTCCTACTTTGATGATATCAGCCCCAGAAAGGATGAGCTCTTCCACCATCTCCCCAGTTACGACATTTCCGGCCTGAGACAGATGAAAGAGCATCCTTAAGGTCAGGAGGGGAAAGGTTACATGCATTGATAGGTGGGATACCTGAACCAGGACCTCCCAAGACTTTACAAAAGTGGGGTGTTAGATCCAATGTACTGGGCTCTTGGGCTCCCTAAGGGCAACTGCACTAGTTACTTCAAAGGGTCCTGCTTCACATCTGTCTCCTAGTCAGCACTACCAAGCTGAGGTAGGAGGGTGAATGAGCAATGTCACTGTTGGCTGAGGTCCAGGATGCATTTCATGGCCTCAGCCAACAGGGAGACACAAGGCAGCAGGGAGGCGCATTCAATACAACAAGAGGAGTTTCTAGACCAAGCACGGTGTTAGAGTTGTCTTTGTCTAACTCCCCTTTCCCACCGAGATGCCAACACATCCTGTCCTTAAGCAGTTCTGTCACAGAACTGGCTTCACCTTCCTATACCTGTGAAAATAAAACATTGTTTCCTTGTGACCCCTTTTATACTGCTGTAGTACATGTCCATTTCAGTGAACAGATATGTATTTGACACAAGGGTGAACAGTGTTTCCTCATGGTTTGGTGAGTGATGTCAGGGACAAAGACTTTATCCTTCAAGGGTTACATACAGCACCGACCAATAAACAGACATTTTGAGTTGGAAGCACTGTATAATCACCCAGTAATGTAAGAGAGTTGTCTAGAAAACATCATAATTAGAAGTGAACTAATGAAATGGAGCAGCAACAAAATGGAAGAGGAGGAATGTACAGCTACAGGGTAACAGTCGTACCATGATGGTGTGTTGAGGGAAGCGCTTCCGTACATCCTTCACAAATTCAACAAAGTGTTCTGAATAGCCATTGGCCACATCCAGGCAGATATATTTCACCTGGGGAATAGCTTCCAGGACCTGTTCCAGCTGCTCAAAGTCAGATGCGCCCGTGCCTGAGCTGGCAGCCAGATGCTGTGGGAGAAATGGGGTGCTGTTGGCTGGGATAAGGGTGAAGGCTGGTCCCCAAGAAGCCAAAGGACTCTGGAACAGTGGGATAAGGGAGCATGTAGGTCCAGTGTTACCTCAAGGCAGTCAGGATTCTGGCTAGCAAACTCTTGCCATTGGTCAAGCCTGTAGTGCTTATGGATAGCAGTGAAGAGGGAGAACTGGGAAAAAGAGAGAAATTATCAATGAAAAGAAAACCTGGTTAGCACTGTTCTAGGAACACTTTCATAGTATTCTATCTGATAAACAATGACTGAAATTTTAAAGTAACTGGAAGCTAGTAGTTGAAGTGGAATTTGAATTCAACCTTTATTCTCCCTACAAGTCCCTGGAGGACTGACTGCCATAAACTAGTGCTTGTCAAATTTTTGCAACAAGCTTTGAGTTTTCCAGGTTGGATTTTACTTATCTGCTTGCACGCTGCTTTTGATTTTAAAAAAACACTGTTTTAGAGCAATGGAACAGGCACTAGACCTAAGGAAGCAGAGGCAGCCACACCTGCACTAAGCCCCTCCAGAGTCCTCAGGAATTTAGGACTGAGTCATCTACAAATGGTTCACTTACCAGTAGTAACTCAAGAGGCCCACTGAAGGTAAGGCCATAAGGTCAGTGGAAGTAATAAGTAATCATGCTACCCCATCCTTTTTCCAACTTTATTGGAGAAAAGGACACTTTTTTTTGTTTGTTTGTTTGGGACATGGATCAAGTCTTATTTCTACCTTAAGTCAGCTATGTTCAAAGATCCAATGACCCAGCTGGCATTCTTTAGCTCAACAGATTTTAAACTGTATCCCAATACAGAAGAGCATTCAGAGCCAATGTGACTGTTGGCATTTGTGCTTCACAAGTACAAGCATGTAACAGCTAAGAGACAGCAGGTGTCTGAGACAACACAAACCTTGCAGCTGACAAGAAATCCAAGGAAGTCCCAGGTCAGCCAGCAGCAAGGGAGTGCCACATTCATTCAGGGATCATCAGTACCAGCTCACTCTGATACTGAATTTGGCTTTCTTGGCAACACTCCTACCATCATGTGAGACTTGGCTCTACCTATTTCGTTAGCACACATCAATAATACCAAAAGCCAATCTAAATGAAGCATTAAGACCCCACCAGCGTTCACTGCATGTCAACTCAGCCAACAGCTTCACCATGCCCCAACTCTACTGCACAGGGCAGGCAGCCAAGGGCAACAGCAGCATTTCTAAGCAGTTAGTGAATAACGTAATACAACTGTGCAACTATCCACCTCAGAGAAACCACACACATTCCACAAAGACACCAGTGGAAAAGGGAGGCGAAGTCCTTAAAGCTAACAGAGCCGCAAACAGCAGCAGAATCCACGATCCAGGGCTCCATGGGTCAACCAGCACAGTACACGTGTCTCAGGTAACTGTCTACCTTCTCAGCTACTATTACTGACAGGAACAAGATCTTCCATGTTCAAAGTGAACAACCTGTATATAAGAAAAACACATTCCATTTGGGACACATCCCAGAAACCTAGAACTTGAACAAGACAAAGGTTTAAAGGAGGAAAAAAAGATTAGCAGGCATAAAAGTTCTAAATCGTTCTAGTTGGGAATTTTTCTCTTTGGTTTTAGTTAGAGATTTTTGCTGAAATTGTATTTAGCTTCTGGGCTAAGTCAGCAAATACCTATACTGGTATAGGTAGAGGGACTTGTGTGATGGGAAAGGAACAATCTGAGTGGCAGGCAAGTTAGTAAATAAGTTAGATAAGAAAAAAGGTGAACTTTCTGTTTACATATTGGGAAAATAGGAACAAGATTTAGCTTTGGGGGCTGGTGCTGTGGTACAGGAGGCTTAGCAGTGTCAGGATCCCATATGGGCAATGGTTCATGTTGCGGTTGCTCCACTTCCTATCCAGCTCCCTGCTTATGGCCTGGAAAAGCAGTGGAGGATGGCCCAAACCCTTGGGCCCTTACATCCACATAGGGGATGTGAAAGAAGCTCCTGGCTTCAGATAGGCAAAGCTTCAGCCGTTCTGGCCATTCTGGGAAGTGAACTAGTAGATGGAGGAACTTTCTGTCTCTCCTTTATAAATATGCCTTTCAAATAAAAATAAAAATATTTTAAAAAAAATCTATTTAGTTTTAATCTCACTAATTCAGATAACTCTTTGACCTCATCAGGTGAAAATAGCCTCAATGCTAGAGAAAATAGTAAATGTAAAATATAACATTTTGTTGACTGCCAGGCGGCTAACTCCTCTGCTGCTGGCTGGGATAAGGCGGACACTACAAGGACGACAGAGGTCTGCGGAAGTCCTACCTTACAGAGGACCTTGGCCATTTCAAAGGTGCCCACAGTATCCATATTAGCCGCAATGATGGGCACACCAGTGTACATCTGCTTTGAGTTCCGAAAGGAAAAGGATCTTGTGAGATCCACCTGCAAATATGAACAGGAAACTGAGCAGCTCAAGCGTCTAAACAAACTTGCACCGTGATAAGTATCGGGTGGTTTTCTTGAACTTGAAGGTCAAAAAAGAGCCAGGTAACCGACATTGGCTCACCTCGCTTCGAGACTTGAGGGTGCTGCGTTTGGGCCTTAAGAGGACATCCTTGAAGTCCAGTTTCACATCGTTGTCTATGTGAGGCATGGCGGAGTCCTTGCGAGTAGCAATGGATCTGATGACTGAACAGTCGGAAAAGTCATCCAGGTCCTAACCCAGCTCCTCCCTGCCCCGAGCTGTCCCATCAGGTCGGGGCTGGCGGCAAGTTTCATTTCTCGGCTAGAGCCGTCCCGCGGTTGCCGTTTACTCTCGCTGTCTCCATCCCAGGTACCCATTATGGAGGGGAAAAATTGGGAAGCAAGGGGCTCTGAGTGACCCTGAGGGTGCATTCCTCACCCCGCTACACTTCTTTCTCCCGCCCTACTGCAAACAGTAAAGTAGGGAGTAAGGGGCTCCCCCGCTTCCGGACTAGGGTACCCACTTCCTGCTGCCTCGGCGGGGGCGGCGGTTGACCGAAGATCACCCTCTTCAGCAACCAGCCTCGCGCAGCCTGCAGAGACTCCGGAACCGTGCCTGCAGGTTCCGCTACTCGCCGGCGAGAACTGCGGACCGAGGGCATTTCAGCTTCGCCGGCGGCCGTGAGGCCTCCTGGGTAACATAGTTCGCACACGCAGGGGCCACCTTTGGGCCCGCAGAGGGAGAGACTACAACTCCCAGGATGCAACGGCAGCGCTGCCCCTCCTGGCATGATGGGAATAGTAGTTCGCGCCGTCTCCAAGCTTTCCACTAGCCCCAGCTCAGCTGCTAGGCACTCTGAGAATCCCCGCAGGTGTCATCTCTGCTATAACCAAACCGGCTGCGCTTCTGTTATTTACGACGCCACAGGAGCGAAACGCGAGAGCATTTCTGAGCCTTTTGGGAAACCGGAGGAAAGGAGGAGGGGGCGGAGCCAGACGGTGACCCGGAAGCATAAAAGGTGGCACAGGGGGCTATTGCTGGGGAGCGGCAGCAGCGACCGCAGCGGTAGTAGCAGCGATTTATTCGTGCGCAGCCCCAGACTGGGAAGAAGATGCTAATTAAAGTGAAGGTGGGGACACCTCTACCCCGTTACTGAGCTGGCGGCCGGGCCTCGGGGAGAAGTGGGGGGTAAAAGGAGACCACGCCTCTCCCCGGCCCTGACGCTGCTGCCTGTCGCGGGGTGGCGCGCGAGGTGTGACGGGAACGAGGGAGCTGGGGGGTTTGGGAGCTGGGGGTACCCTGGCCACGCTGGGGGCCAGGGACGACAGTGCCGTGGCCCCAGGAAGCCTCGGTGTTTTCAGAGAGAAAGCCCCGTAGAAGCCGCTGGCCGGGGTCTCGCGGCATGAAGCCCGCTCGCCGTCCTTCACGCCCAGGCTACCTGCGTGCTGTCCCGGCGCCTCGGCCGGGCAGAACCGTGAGAAATATATCCTTCCAGGCATTTTTGAAAGCATGTAAACGAACATGTCTGTTGTCTCCATGAAACTGGAATTATACTGTGTCTTTTACTTTTTTATAAACAATTTTTAAAAGATTTATTTAGTTTTATTGGAAAGGAAGATTTACAGAAAGAAAAATCAGTCATCCGTTGGTTCATTCTCCAAGCGACCACAACAATTGGAACTGAGCCAGGAACAGGGTCCCAAGGCCTTGAGCCATCCTCTACTGCTTTTCCAGGCCACAAACAGGGAACTGGACGGGAAGTAGAGCAGCAGGGACATGAACCGGCACCCACATGTGATCCCAGGTTCTTTCAAGGGGAGGATTAGCCAATTGAGCCATCATACAGGACCCGATTGCTGTCTTTTAAACGGCCAGCATGGTTTTTTTAATTTTTTTTTTTTTTTTTGTATTGCAAAGTCAGATAAACAGAGAGGAGGAGAGACAAAGAGGAAAATCTCCCATCCAATGATTCACTCCCCAAGTGAGCACAGTGGCCTGAACTGAGCCAGTCCAAAACCAGAAGCTAGGAACTTCTTGCGGGTATCCCACACCGGTGCAGGATCCCAAGGCGTTGGGGTTGTCCTCAACTGCTTTCCCAGGCCACAAGCAGGGAGCTGAATGGGAAGCAGGGCGCCGGGATTAGAATCAGCACCCATATGGGATCCCGGTGCATTCGGGGCGAGGACTTTTGCTGCTAGGCCACCATGCTGGGCCCTAATTGCTAATTCTAAACATTGAGGGCTGTGTAGTTTTCCCTCTGTGATTGTGCCATGATTCGTTTAGCCTTCCATTGTGGGCCAGTTAGATTGTGTCTCCAAGGTTTCAGTCTCAAAGCTGCAGTGACCATTGCAGGTACTGTTATTGGAGAGGCAGAGGGAGCTAGAGTGCTCCCCATTGCTGCTGAGCTCTCCTGTGCTCTCCCTGGCCAGTGCAGAGCCAGGTCGAGGCTGGAAGCAGGGGGCTCAGGACAGGCTCCCTGTGTCTTTAGGAATTTACTGCCTGAGTGCACAAGCAGAAAGCTGAGGCAGGAGCCGGAGGCGGGCTTCTCATCCAAACGCTCTGCTCCAGGTGCAGGCAGCTAACCACCAATTCCTGCCCCCGTATCTGTGCTTGGAGGGATTACCATGATTATTTACCTGGTGGTGGCATTGCTGGGACACTGTTGTCAGATAACCTTGGAAATATCCATGTCTCTACAGTCAGCTTCTGAAACGCAGCACCACCCTTCCTAGAATTTTACATTTTATAAGCTAGTTATTTTTTTTAATGTTATTAAGTTGAAGCATCATACTCGTGGGAGATGAGCTTTAAGCCTTCTCTTAGAAGTTTTCTAGTCTTACAATTTTTTATAATTAAATGAATATTCATGTGACAAATTATGTTTTTACAAAAAACCTTAAATACTGGGCCTGGCACAATAGTTCAATTGGCTAATCCTCTGTCTTCAAGTATCAGCATTCCATATGGGCTCTGATTCGTATCCCAACTGCTCCATTTCCTATCCAGCTCCCTGATTGTGGCCTGGGAAAGCAGCAGAGGATGGCTTAAATTCTTGCAAGGCTACACCTGTGTGGGAGCTCTGGCAGAAACTCCTGGCTCCTGGGTTCAGAGCAGTTCAGCTCTGGTTGTTGCAGCCATTTGGGGAGTGAACCAGCAAATGGAAGATATTTCCTCTCTGTAAATCTGCTTTTCCAATAAAAAGAAATAAATATTTAAAAATACACTAAGCAGTGCAGATAAAGAGAGAGTTAGCATTAGTATGGTCTGCCCTGCTGCTGGTGGGGCCATTTGGGGGAATGAACCAGCAGATACAAGGTCTCGCTGTCTTTCTCTTTCTTTGTAACTCTGCCTTTCAAATAGTCTTTTTTTTTTTTTTTTTTTTTTTTTTTACCCCCTTAAAGGACTTTCTTATTTAATTGAAAGGTATGGGTACAGAGGCAGGGAGAGAAGGACAGAGAGCTTCCCTCTACTGGTTCACTCCCCAAGTTGCAGCAATGGGTGGGGCTGGACCAGCTGGAAGCCAAAAGCCTAGAGCTCCAGCGGGGTCTCTGACCTGGGTGCAGAGGCCCAAGGACTTGCACCATCTGCCGCTGCTTTAGCACATTAGCAGGGATGAGGATCAGAAGCAAAGCAGCCAGGGCTTGAATCAGCACTGCAGATAGTGGCCTAACTGGCTGTACCGCAACACTGCTCTCTGGATAAGGCTTTAAGGTAGATGGAACACAACATTTGTAGTTGTGCAGTCATGTAATTGTCATATTCACTTAAAGAAATCAGAGTTGCAGTTGAGGGTTTAGGTAGAAGACTAGAGAAATGAAGAATGAAATGTAGAATTCCTAAAAACTGATCAGAGGTGATTTCTGACATCCCTGGGAATTTTTTTTTGAAAGATTTTTTTATTTTTTATTGGAAAGGCAGATTTACAAAGAGGAGAGACAGAAGGATTTTTCTTTTTAAGGATTTATTTGAGAAAAAGATCTTACATCTTCTGGTTCATTCCACAAACAGTCATAATGGCCAGGAGCCTGGAGCTTCATCCTAGTCTCCCATGTGGGTGTGGGGGCCTAGCACTTGGGCAGTCTTCGGCTGTTTTCCCAGATGCTTAAGCAAGGAGCTACATCAGAAGTGAAACCCATAGTGACTAAGCTGAAGCCAGGAAGTGAGCACTCAAACCAGGACTCACATATGGCAAGCCAGGAGCCCAGGTCCTGGGGCCATTGCTGCTGTCCATGGAGGCTGGGCGTGGGGCACAGGCACTGGGCTCTGGGCAGTGGGCCTTGAGTTCTAGCCCCACAGTTGTGTAGCCCTTCACTGCTGAAGGTGACTCCAGGGGCTGGAGACAGGCAAGAGGGCCTTGTTCTCTTGGCTGCTCACATGGGGAGAGACAGCAACAGAGCTGAAGCCATGGGAATGCATCTCAGTTCCAGATGGAAAAAAAGTTGTAGATGGTAGAGTGCTGGCAGCAGCGGAACTGGACCTTCCTGTGGCCATCCAAGGGCTCCCAGGGTATCTTGCAGCTGGGACAGATGTTGAATTAGAAGGGGGGCATCCAATGGTTCCTGCAGTTGAGGCCCCTGGGGTAGTCATCTGGGGGGCATCTGGGAGGTATGGCTGCCACTGGGCCTGGGAGCGCATGCATGTTAGCATTTTCTGTAGGGGGTTGTGGGGCTTGAGCCTCGAGTGGTGAGTTCAAGTTACCACCATTGTCTCTCTTGATCTTTGCTCGATAGTTCTTTTTTTTTTTTTAAGAATTATTTATTTTATTGGAAAGGCAGATGTACAGAGGAGGAGAGACAGAGAGGAGGATCTTCCATCCAATGATTCACTCCCCAAGCGGCTCCACTGGCCAGTGCTGCGCTGATCTGAAGCCAGGAGCCAGGAACTTCTTTCCGGGTCTCCCACACGAGTGCAGGGTCCCAAGGCTTTGGGCCATCCTCAACTGCTTTCCCAGGCCACAAGCAGGGAGCTGGATGGGAAGTGGAGCTGCCGGGGTTAGAACCGGTGCCCTATGGGATCCCGGGCGGGTTCAAGGCGAAGACTTTAGCGGCTAGGCTGCGCTGCTGGGCCCCGAGAGAGTACTTGAGAGTGAAAGAGAGAGAGAGGAGACAGAGCAAGGGCAGAGGTGGGAAAAGCAGAGGGCAGAGAGAGAGAGTAGACCTAGCAGCTATAGTCCTGTGCTGGTTCACTCCCCATGTGGCCAGAGCTGAGCTGATCTGAAGGCAGGAGTTTCTTCCAGGACTCCCACAGGGGTACAGGGTCCTAATGCTTTGTACCGTCCTCTACTGCTTTTCCAGGCTACAAGCAGGGAGCTGGAAGGAAAATAGAGCAGGACACAAACTGGGCTCCATCCCTGGGAATCCTTTGATTATCTGAATGATTTCTAGCATGGATAATCAGTACAGCATGGTTTTTCTGATGTGAAGAAATGTCTTCCTTGGGACACCTCTCCCTGCTGTGTCCTTCAGAAGTGTGTCGGTGTTTTCAGGGGTGGGGACACAGGTGCAGAGGGAGATGACTTGTGGGATTAAGAGAATCAGATGTTTCAAACTGTTGCCCAGCAATGTTGTTCACTGTCTAAAAATGCATGCTAAGTACTGATGCAGTTGCACTTCTGAGATGGGAAGTAGCACTGCTGAGCCTGCGCATCAGAGACCAGAGGGCCTGGGAGACCATATTACAGGAAGCTGGAAATTGACAAAACCTTTGTCTGTTTCAGACACTGACTGGGAAGGAGATTGAAATTGACATAGAACCCACAGACAAGGTGATGTATGCAAGTTCCTCTTCGGGGCTTTTTCTTGCCATCTGCTAGTGTTTGAGTATACTTAGGAACTTTGTCCTTTCACCCATCCCACCCAGGTAGCACTGTGCCTCTGGTGGCGCTGCCCCTAAGCAGTCCCTAACCACATATCCCTCTGCAGGTGGAGCGAATCAAGGAGCGGGTGGAGGAGAAGGAAGGAATTCCCCCACAGCAGCAGCGGCTCATCTACAGTGGCAAACAGATGTGAGTCAGGGATGGGCACGAAGATGAGGGGCAAGAACTGGGAGTAAATTAGGCCCGCCTGGCTTGCTTCTGGTGCGCATTGACCTGTAGATTTATTTGAAAAGCAAAGTTATAGAGAGATTCATTCCCTGGTTCACTCCCCAGATGGCCACAATGGCCATGGCTGGGCCAGGCCAAAGCAGAGCCGGGAGCTGCTTCTCAGTTTCCCACAAAGGTCACAGGGCTTGAGGCCTTGGCCCGTCCTCTGCTGCTTTCCCAGGAACATTAGTCAGGATCTGGACTGGATGTGGAGCAGCCAGGACACAAACCAGCCCCCATACAGGATACTAGTGTTACAAGTGGAGGCTTAAGCGGCTATACCACAACACCAGCCCCAGAATAACATCTTTTTTCCTAAGGTAAAACAGAAATTAAATGGAAATGTATTATATTGAAATAGCATTACTGAAATTTGTAAGATATTACTATATATTCATTCATTGAGCAATTTTTTAAAATATTTATATTTATTGGAAAGGCAGATTTATAAAGAGAAGAAGAGACAGGAAGTTCTTCTGTCCACTGGTTCCTTCCCCAAGTAGCCACTACAGCTGGAGCTTAGCCAATCCAAATCCAGAAGCCAGGAGCTTCTTCTGGGTCTCCCACATGGGTGCAGGGTCCTAAGGCTTTGGGCCATCCTTAACTGCTTTCCTAGGCCACAAACAGGGAGCTGAATGGAAAGTAGAGCAACCAGGATTAGAACCAGCACCCATAGGGGATCCCAGCGCATGTGAAGTGAGCTCTCTAGCTGCTAGGCTGCCACACCGGGCCTTCATTAGGTGGTTTCTAACGGTGGTACTAATAACTGCTACAAGCACCTCATCTTGCTAATAATGCTGTGGGTTTTTGTCTACATTCAAAATGTAAAGATGAAATTTTTTTCCACATCCAAGTTCATCAACAACCCCTATGAGACCAAAGTTCAGAACCCCTGTTTCAGATGGTATTTTTAATGCTTTTTTTTTTTCCTCTTTGTGCTGTAGGAATGATGAGAAGACAGCAGCAGATTACAAGATCCTGGGGGGCTCAGTCCTCCACCTGGTGCTGGCCCTGAGAGGAGGGGGAGAGCTTAGGCAGTGAAGGACCCTCCCTCCGTAATCTCCTTACCCTGGCGCTCATAATGAAGCATCTATTCTGTCACTCTCTGGGACTCCAGAGTCACTGCCCCTTCCCCTGGATGCCCAGCCTTGTGTGTCTACTGGTGGGAGACTGTGAGGGCCCCAGGATGCGGTGTTCCTGGCCCGAAAGACCCTTGCTGGCCTTTGGGTTTTAGTTTGCAGTCCTGTGTGTGTTTCCCTCTCTTTAGGCTATGTCCCTGGTTGTCAATAAAATATTTCCTTGCCTCCTGGAATCCTGCTTGTGTTGCACAAATACCACTGACATGATGGACCCAGTGCTCCCCCAGTTGTACCAAGTGGAAGCAGACAGTGGAAATGCTGGTGCCCTCAGGGGGTTCTCTGAGCCAGGAAAGGCATGTTTGGTCAGGCTGGAGCCAGCTCATATCCAGGAGAACCAGTCACTGGCATCTCATAGCAAGGCCATGCAAGTGGCTGTGTCAGTAGCTTGAAGTCAGCTCTATGGGAAGATGTGCAGAAATCAGTAAATACTGCAAATCAGTCCCACTGCCCCACACTGTGGTCCCAGCCTGCTGCTGACATTGGATGATAGCAAGTGGAACAGTGAGGGCTTGCCTTTCCGCGGTGGCGCTGCTGAGCGTTTGAGCCGCGTGGGAGAAAGGCCTGCGGCCTGGAGACACTGCTGTTTGTTGCTGCAGGTCAGGGACCTTCTCAGGCGAGTAAGGGGAATAGCCTATGAGGAATGACAAGCTATGATGGGTCACAGGTGTCGGTTGGTAAAGGAGAGGTGCAATGATAAGTGCCTTCCCTTTCTGGCCTTTACTAGAATCTGATCAGAATGGGTACCAGTGGCCAATGCCTTGGGGCAACCTGAGCGGGGGCGTGGGCACCACCTTGCAGAGGGCTTTCCCTCGTCTGGCAGCAGATGGCGCACGTGCACACTTACCGCGCTGACTAGTAGGACCGCAAGGCGACGCTCTGGTCCGCGCTCCTCTGTGGCAGCAGGGTCCCACGTCTCCCTCCTCCCTCGAGGGTAGCTGGTGTCCCGCTCCCTGTCCCGGGGGCGTCATCATGGCGCATCTACCCAAGCTCGCGGTCTTCGACCTTGGTGAGGGACCGTGAGGGGCGAGATGGGCCGGGCGCTCTCCCTTATCACAGTCCACACCCTACGGTCCTGAACCAGCCCGCTCCTTCCCCTTGCAGATTATACGCTCTGGCCCTTCTGGGTCGACACGCACGTTGACCCTCCGTTCCACAAGAGCAGGTGAGACCGGATAAGAGCAGCCCTGGGGTTCGGCGTAGTCAGGTGGACGGCTAGCCGGAGCTGAACCCCTCTCACCCTCCTGACCAGTGACGGGACCGTGCGTGACAAGAGTGGCCGGGACGTGCGGCTGTACCCAGAGGTGCCTCAGGTGCTGGAGCGACTGCAGGGCCTAGGGGTGCCTATCGCTGCCGCATCCCGGTAAGAAGAGCTACCCACACCTGGCTGCAAGATGAGGACACGGGGCACATTAGCATGGATTTGCCCACTCCTCCCAGGGGTACCCTGTCTTGTGCCCTTAGATTATTGTACCTTGGCTCGGCACCAGCTGTGCCAACCAGGAAAAGCTGAAAGCCAAGGGTGCCTTCCCATCTTAGGGGGAAAAAAAAGACAGCAGCCAGCCTTGTCCTGCAGCCCTGCCCATTCTGCCCCAGGCCTGTATTATGGCCTTTTTTTTTTTTTTTTTTTGTCAGGACAGGGGAGATAGAAGGGGCCAATCAGCTACTGGAGCTCTTTGACCTTAGCAGATACTTCAGTCACCGGGAAATCTATCCTGGCAGCAAAGTCACACACTTTGAGAGGTAGGTGGAGGGAGAAAAGGGTCCCAGCCTGGCCCAGAGGGACCGCAGAGAGGCTGCCCTGCTGACCACCCCCTACCCTTTCTGGCACAGGTTGCACCAGAAGACTGGAGTTCGTTTCTGGCATATGCTCTTCTTCGATGATGAGAAGAGGAATATTGTAGATGTCGGCCCACTGGGTACTGAGTGTGAGGATTTCCGCGGGGGTGGGTGGGAGGAAGGCTGGGTGCACAACAGGAACACCTGGCCAAGGCCATCTGATGTAACTCCTCCTCCTTTTGCTTCTAGGAGTTACCTGTATTCACGTGCAGAATGGAATGAATCTTGCAACCCTAACTCAGGGGTTGGAAGCCTTTGCAAAGGCCCAGGCTGGGCTCTGAGGTCCGGTCCCAATCTGAAAGGGAGTCCAGGTGGTCTTGGAGTTTTATTAAAGTGTCATCAGTGTGTGACAGAAGAGATCTGACCTGTGTTTCTGGCGTGTGTGTGTGTGTGTGTGTGTGTGTGTGTGTGTGTGTGTGTGTGTGACAGCGAGCCCCGGGCCAAGATGGTGCCCTGGCTGGGCTTGTCTGGCTCCCGGACCCTCCCCAGGAGCTCTGGGGTGGGCGCGAAGCCCTGGTTCCCTGCCCGTGGCTTTCCAGGACACAAATACCCGGCGAGCTACGGATCAGGTTGGGTGGGATGGAGCTTGGAAAGCCGTTTCGCCCCCTCAGCCGGCGGAGCAGTGGCTGGGCTGGAGGGCTGGCAGACGCGTGCTGATGATGTCGCCGCGCGCGCCCCAAGGCGGGATTGGCCCGGGCTGCTCCACTCCGGCTGCCAGGAGCGAGGCGGAAGTGCGGGGACACCGAGGGCGGAGGGAAGAGGCCGGTTCAAGATGAGTGGGCTCGGCCGGCTCTTCGGGAGGGGTGAGCCCTTGCGGAAGGCCGCAGCCGGGGTGGGCAACTGGAGCACCGGGAAGCTGGTGGATCGGAGAAACTCCTTGGGGAGGGAAGGAGATCAGCGGGGCGCCGAGGCTCGTCTCAGGACCAGGAGAGACGCCCTGTCCTGCCTCGGAGCGTCGGAAGAGTCCTCCTGGCTTGTAGAGCGGAGAGCTGGGGCTGGGGAAGGGGTCGTGAGTGTGGGGAGGGCGGGGAAGAGAGGCAGCGTGGTGGACTGCCCGGCCAGGGGATGGAGAAACTCCTAAAATCCTGGAGGGCGCAGGTGGGGGAATGGAGGGTGATCTGGAAGGCGGGCAGGGAGGGGCTTTGAGAAGCATAAACTGGGAAGGATACGGAATGGGAAGGAGAGAAGTTTTTGGTTGCTTGGAGTGTGAAAGTGTGCAAAGAGTAGAAAAGGAAACTCCGGGAATGAGGTTTCAAGCAAACAAATATTACCAGTGTGGAAAACCTCGAGGAGGTTCTGGCATTTGACAGAACAACGGGTACCTTGCCCCTTGGGTGGGCAGGCCAACATCCCACCTTGGAGTGCCAGCTGTGTGTTGAATTCCAGCTTCTTGCTAATGAACACCCCCGGGACAGCTGGCATTGGCTCAAGTGTTTGCATTCCTGCCACCCATGTGGGAGATCCAGATTGAGTTCCTAGGTCCTGTCCCGTCCCAGCCATAGTGGCTGTCGGCGTTTGGGGAATAAACCGGTGGCTGGGAGATCTCTGTCTGCCTCTCAAATAAGTGAAAAAAGAAAGGAAAGAAGAGTTACTTTTGTTTTAAGATGTATTTATTTGAAAGGCAGAGAGATAATCCATCTTTTGGCTCATTCCCCAGGTGGCTGCCAACAGTCAGGATGGGCCAGGGCCAACTGGGAGCCTAAAGCTTCATCCAGGTGTCCCAAGTGGATGGTGGGTGCTCACATACTTGGAAGTGGAGCAGCCAGGGCTTGAGCTAGTACTCATATGGTATGGTCGTATTGCAGATGGTGGCAGAACTCAATGCACCATGAATCGTCCCCAATTTTTTTTTAAGGTATAGATTGAGAGAAATTAAAATGCTTTTTTTTTTCTTTTATCTCTAAGTTGTGATTTTATTTTATTTTTTAAAGATTTATTTATTTTTATTGCAAAGTCAGATGTACAGAGAGGAGAGACAAAGTAAGATCTTCCATCCAATGGTTTGCAATGGCTGGAGCTGAGCCAATCCGAAGTCAGGAGCCAGGAGCTGCTTCTGGGTCTCCCGCGGGGGTGGGGGGAGGGGAGGGAGGGAGGGAGGGATGCAGGGTTGCAAAGCTTTGGGCTGTCCTCAACTGCTTTCCCTGGCTGCAAGCAAGGAGCTGGATGGAAAGTGTGGCTGCTGGGTTTAGAACCGGCACACCCATGTGGGATCCCAGTGCATTCAAGGTGAAGACTTTAATCGTTACACTATTGCACAGTTGTGGTTTTAAACAACAACAACAAAAAAATTAAATGTATATATTTTGAAAGAGTTAAAGAAGGAGGGTTCACTCCCCAGTTGGCTATAAAGGCCAAAGCTGGGCCAGGCTGAAGGCAGGAGCTTCATCCAGGTTTTGTACATGGGTGGCAGGGCCCCAAACACTTAAGTCTTCTGGTGCTTTTGCCAGGCCATTAGTAGGGAAATGAATTGTAAATGGAGTACTTGAGGCTTGAACCAGTGCTCTTTATAGGAGGTAGTGTTGCAGGCAGTAGCTTTATCGTCTAGACAAATTTTTTACATTCTAGTGTCTGTTTTCACATTTGTAAAGTGAAGATGATACAAATGAAGATGATAGCCAACTGCTAAGCATCTGTTATACACTCAGTGACTGGGGGCTAGCACCTGCTATGCACTGCATAATTAGTGGCTGCTGTTTTTCCTTAACATTGTATGGGCTTGTTCCCCTGGGCTTTTCAGGGAAGAAGGAGAAGGGGCCAACCCCAGAAGAAGCAATACAGAAATTGAAGGAAACAGAGAAGATCCTGATTAAGAAGCAAGAGTTCCTGGAGCAGAAGATTCAGCAGGAGCTACAAACGGCCAAGAAGCATGGGACCAAGAATAAGAGAGGTAACAAAGGAAGGGAGCCAGCAGGGGGATGGATGTGACGCAGGTACTTCTGACTCTGATGTCCAGGGTGCGGGCCGGGTCAGCTGCCTTACAGGCCCTGCGAAGGAAGAAGAGGCTGGAACAGCAGCTGGCGCAGACTGATGGGACATTGTCCACCCTGGAATTCCAGCGGGAGGCCATCGAGAATGCCACCACCAATGCCGAAGTGCTGCGGACCATGGAGTTGGCTGCCCGAGGCATGAAGAAGGCTTACCAGGACATGTGGGTACGGGGGGAAGGGAGGAGGGGACCCAGGCCCTGGGGCCGGTGGCTGGGTATTGTTCTCTGAACCCTCAAGCCTCTCAAAATGTGAGATTCCAGCATGCTCTTGAGGGCCAGAACCTGTCTGCGGGAAGCTGGGTTCCCTGGCAGCTGGAGTGTACTGGCAGAAACTGGCTCACCCTCGTAATTCTCCTGGAAAGGAAGCATGACCCGGCCTCTGCAGTGTGACTTCCTGCTAGTTCTCAGCCTGGACTGCCTCTTTATAGGTTTCCAGAGATCTCTCTGATCCCGTAGCTGTGGGCTTCCCACTGAGGCCCAGGCAAGGAGGCCTCCATCCACATGAGCTGAGAAAGCCAGGAACGAAGGTGCTGATTCGACTGCGTGTCTTCTTCACAGGGACATTGACAAGGTGGATGAGCTGATGGCCGACATCACAGAACAGCAGGAGGTGGCCCAACAGATCTCGGATGCCATTTCTCGGCCTGTGGGCTTTGGAGATGATGTGGACGAGGTGACTGGGGGCAAAGGGGTCAGGAAATTAATATTGGAGGAAACAGGGGAACTAGTCAGAAGAAATATCCCAAAGAGGTTGTGGGGCAAGCTCCAACTGTCATATGCTTTCAGAAGTAGAAATTTACTTTTTTTCTGGTCTCATATCCAGGATGAGCTGTTGGAGGAATTAGAGGAATTGGAACAGGAGGAACTAGCTCGGGAGTTGCTGAATGTGGGCGACAAGGAGAAAGAACCCCAAGTCGAATTGCCCAGTGTACCCTCCACCCTTCTGCCTACAGGGCCAGGTACGCAGACCAGTTGCATTGTCTCAGGAACTCGCGAGGGTGGGAGAGTCACGGGGAGATATGAGGTCTGTGTGGTCTGCTCCAGAGGCGCTGGACAGAGCTACTGCTGCAGTGGTGCAAGATGGCTGCATAAAAGCACCTGGCTAACAGGGAATGGGGACAGAATCTCAGTTTGGGGTCTATTCTCTGAGCTGTGCATGCCCTGGTTTAGGACTGTGTTTGTTGGGAACAAGAGGCACCTGTTTCTGAGATGCCCCTAATATGGTTCTGATGAGCAAGCAGGAGGACCACTCTGTCAGTTTCCTGGCTGGGGACAGATAATCCAGCATATTCCAGCCATCATAACAGAAGGTGGTTGTAAGTGGCTGAGGCTGAGTCCCTAACATTTCTCCTTTCTCTCTCTGGGTGTCCTTGTCCCCAAAGCTCCCAAAGCAGATGAAGATGAAGCAGAGCTGAAGCAGTTGGCTGAGTGGGTATCCTGATGTGCCAGCTTGACCTCATCTTCCTAACGCTGCCTTCATTGGTTTACTCTCCTTAAGTGCCATGTGCTGAACTAAAGTGGTGTAGCTTTTTGGTATGCTCCTGTTGACGGAGACAGGGCTCTGTTGCTGTCCCATCCCTGGCTCAATTCTGGGGAGAGAACTTGGCTGCCGACAGAGTGCCTGCTGCTCCCTTCTTGCTGATGGCAGGTGCAATGCCCTCGTTCCCAATAAAAGTGGGCAGGTGGAGTCCTTGTGTCTGTCCTGCCTTTCTCACCCTGAGAACACTGCTCTACATGGAAATCCTGGAGCCTTGTGGCAGGCAGTGACTGATGATGGGACCAAAACACAGGATAGATGGGTGTTTCTGGTTGCTGGAGCTATCCCTTTTCCAAATAGTTTGCACCGTGACTAAGCTTGGTTGGAGCTCTGTCACTTCCGTGTCTGGGGGTAATAGTGTGAGGAGCTCTGACTTCCTGGTATTGATTTAGAGGTTTAGGTGCCACTGGAAGAGGGAGAAGGGACTGAGGTACTTTGTTTACCCTAAAACCCATCTCTTTTAGAACAGAAGGCACAGATTAAACCATCCCTTCTAGGAGTGCCTAGTTCATGGCTCCACTACTTCATGCTTCTGACCCAGGTTCTTCCTAATGCACCTGGAAAGACAGCAGATGCTGACACTAGTACTTGGGATCTTACCACCCATGTGGGATGTCTGGTTGGAGTTGCAGGATCCTGGCTGATGCCTGACCCATCCCTGGCTGTTGCAGCCACTTGGGGGAATGAACCAGAAGACTGCAGACAGACAGGATCACAAAGTAGAGCCAGCATGGTTTCCTCCCTACTGCTTGACTCTTTGGAGAGCACAAAGAAGTATTCAGAAAACCAAAACTTCCCAGAATGTGGTGTTCATCTGGGCACTCCACCCCTTTGTGCCGCATGCTGAGTCATGTGGACTGAAACAGGTGCCAAGATGGCTGGCTGCGGGCCTAGATAGAAACCTTCCTTGTACAACCATAGCTGGTGAAACTAAATGAATTTGATTTATTAGTGGTATAAAATATTTTTCATCCCCGAACCTTCCTGTTTTGCCCCTCTCAGCCCCACCCCTTTTCCCTCCCTCCCTAGTCATTCCCCCTCCCCTTGCAGCCATTCTCAAGCTGTGTTGCCCAAGGATTGGTGGCGGTTGCTGGTGGTGCTGCTGCTGCCAATGGGCTGGCACATGGCCTCGAGCAGCCGGATCTCGTTGGTGGGCTGCTCAGGCTGGAACTTGAGCACCCAGGGATCCTTGAGTATCTCCAGGATGCTGGCACGCTTGGCTGCTTGACATAGCATGTGAACGACCAGGCTCTGGGGTAGGAGAGAGAGAGAGAGCACGCTGTTGGCTAAGCTTGCCCTCCCCAGCACTCCACAGTAAGCAGCTGGGTGCCAGAAAGGCACAGGCAACCTGACACACCACTTTGGTGACACAGGCTATGGCCCTGGTTTATCCTGCTGAGCTGAGCCTCCAGTCCCTGGAGGGAAGGGAGCAATTCCTCCTGGGGAAAATCCCTGCTCAGTCCCCTTCCAGCCTAAAGGGATGGTAGTGGGCTCTTGTTCTTATCCAGCATTCCTAAGGCTTAGAGCTCAGTGAGTGGCCCTTTAAGCCCTTCCCACTCTTAAGATGCAGGAACTAGCATGCAAGATGGCTCCAGTGTGGACCAGGTGGCCTAGCTTGGGTATCCATCCACCCCCCACTATGGGTCACCTCTAAGGCTTCAGCCCTTGTGGGAAAGCTGGCACCTTGCACTCCTGGGAGATGGCCTGGTTATGCGGGAAGGAGACCTCCTTCTGAGTCTCCTTCAGTAGCTTTTTGAGGTTGGTGTCATCAAAGGGCAGGCGGGCGACCACCAGAGTGTAGAGGATGACTCCCATGCTCCAGGTGTCAGACAGGAAAGGGTTGTAGGGCAGACCTAGTAAGATCTCCGGGCATGCGTATGCAAAGCTGCCACAGTAGGTCTGGCTGAGGTGGGTAAAGCAGTTTACTTGGCGATAGGAAGAGCTACTGCGCACAGGCTGGTTGGGAGGCACCATCTTGGCGAAGCCAAAGTCCGATATCTTCACATTCTCCCGCTTGTCCAACAACAAGTTCTCCAACTTTAGGTCCCTACCAGCAGCAGAAAGGCTGGGGGTCAGGCTGGGGAGAGGGCTTTGTATTAGACCAGGAGCTGAAGGGCTTGAGGTGGGAGGCTAAGATGAGGAGGGGCAAGGTGAAAAGGAGATGTCATTGTGAGGCCACAGGGGCATGAGGAAGGAAAGCCAAGGGGTTGTGAGCAGAGCCCAGAGGAATGTAAGAGACAGTAGGACTTGAGGACCGCTGGGATTTCCCTCCTCTCACACATAGGTGGTCTGCACACAAGTAGGTGCCACCAGAGCTTAAAATAGAATGGATGTATGGACCTGAATACAGGGGCACAAAGGCAGGTGTGCAGGTGTACAGTGAAACCCCCTTGAGAGCTTGTCGGTGTGGCAGCACCCTCACCTGTGCACGATGCCCTTGCTGTGCAGGTAGGCAATGCCCTGGGCCATCTGCGAGAACCACTTGCCAGCAAGCGGCTCAGAGCAGGCCCCATAGCGCTGGATCCATTCAAGAACGTCTCCACCCTGAGCGAGCTCCAGAATGATGTACACTCGGGACGTGGTCTCGATGGCCTGATAGAAGTTGATGAGGTACTTGTGCCGCAAGACTTTCATCACCTGACCCCGGAAAAGGCACCCATCAAACCCTGAGAATGACAGGTCCCGGCTGCACTCCCAAGCCCTCCCCGCCCTCCCATTGCTTCTCAGAACTCTGCAGCAGAAGCAACCTGGTCAGCACCACAGGGCTGCTGGCCTAGGGACAGATCAGTTTTGCACTTGGGCGAACTGGAGGTGAGTGAGTGAGAGTGTGTGCAGTGACATTAAAGAATTTTCCCAGCTGCCGCAGTGAGGTGTTCAGTCCTAGTTTGGGGTTTTGGCCTCACCCCTTTCTAGCTACATCCCTTCTGCCAAAACCATAAGAAGCTTAGTAATAAACTGCTGTTCCATCTCCCAGCTCGCCTTCCAACCTGTATCTCACGGGGCAGGAACTTGTTTAGATAGTCCTCGGAGGCCTTCTTCTTTGAGATGATCTTGACAGCCACCATGACTTTCTGCTTTGTGTAATAAGCCTCATACACTGTCCCATAGGAGCCATTGCCAATGACCTTGCCCACTTCATAACCATACTCCTCCATGACAGATCGGTAGGCTGGGGTGGGGGGTGCTGCTGCCTCCACGGCATCTCCCTTCCCCATGGTGTTGAGCTTGCTGAGAGCAGGCAGTCTGGCTGCTCTGAAGCTTTCCTATCTGCTCAGGACAACACCTCAAGCCACGCAAGGCCAGGGTACCAAGGTGAGGTTGGTCTCTGAATGCTGGCCTGTATCATCACGTCTCAGATGTGAGCTCCACCGTCTGCTAGGCAGATGATGGGGATAAGAGGAGCTGTTCTTTCTGTCTCCACTGGCTGTTGGTACTTCTTCCTCCTTGGTTACGGAACTCCCCAAGGTCTCATGTTCCGTACACATCACAATCCACCTATATCCATCACTGGCCACAAAGCTTTAAAATGCAAAGTGGTTGGGACCAGATTCATTCCCAGAGGCCACTTAATGAAGTCCGATGAGACTTCTCACAGGTGCAGCACCTGCATTCAGGTTTATGGAGCACCTGCTCTCTGCCAGAGGGTTTGCAGTGCCAGGATGGAATGACCAGCCAGGTCAATAGATGCCTGTGCCTCTAGAGCTTATAACAAGCATGAGAAACATACAAGGGCATTTGAGAGAATGTCAAGGTGTTGAAGCATGTTCTAGGAATCCAACCTTGCCGTGTGTTCTCCATGGCTCTGGTACCCAGTTTAGTATCTTCCTATGCCTCTAGTCATTCCTCAGCTTCCTTTGGAACCTCATCTTCCTCCATTTATCCCTTAATCTTATCCCGTGGGTGCTAGCACAGATCTTGTATTCTTAGACTTTCACATTTTTTTCCTGAAGAGCTTATCTCCTTGCAGGGTTTCAGCTCCTCCCCATGCCAGCTGTCAATGGAGCTCCAGACATGGCATCTGCTGCTTACTGGACATCACAGACATGTCTCCCAGGCACCTTAGACTCAACCAGATCCACTGTTGAACTCCTCCTCTTAGACTTTCTGCACATTCTACGCTAGTTGTCATCCCAGACCCCTCCCTTTGCCTTGGTCCCTGCTCACCCTGGTCTATCAAGTCTCTTCCACCTCCTGATTGTCTCTTCCATAACACACTGGCTCTCCAAGCTCATGGCTACTGCCTCAGCTAAAACTTCTGTCATTTCACTCATTGCCCACCCTCTAGCCTGTACACCTTGAAATCAAAGGAATAGATATGCTTTTCTCCATCAAACACAAGTCCATGCCTTCGAGTCCTTCGGACCCAGTCAGATTCTTTCAGGTGATTCCAGCCAGATTCTTTGAGAGCTGACCCTGCCCACCTTTCCAAGCTTCTCTTTGAACGCATATGTCATTCTCCAGCCACACAACTGCTTTCCCATCTTCATCCTCCCTTCCCCTGGCAGACTTGCACATTTCCTTAGAATGTGGCAGCCGTTAGAGAAACCTGTGCTCACCGTCCATGCCTAGGTTGGATACTCCTCCTTTGTAGGTGCTCCCCCACCCCCACACTTTGAGACAGAGCTTGATGTAATAGCTGTTAGTTGCTTGTTGCACTCGTGTTTCCCACTAGGTTGCACAGGGAGGTGAACGGACTGGAAGAGAGAAGTCAGATTGGTTAATGGAAAGGAGATGGTTTGGAAAATGGACAGGATCACTGAGGGCTTAAATGGGATTGGAGATCACAACTGACAGGCTATTTTGAAAGTCTTTCATTATTTTAAAAAATTTACTTCATGGGCTTGTTTGATATCCTAGTGGCTAAATCTTTGCCTTGTACATGCCAGGATTCCATATGGGCACTAGTTCGTGTCCCAGCTGCTCCACTTTACATCCAGCACCCTGCTATGGCCTGGGAAAGCAGTAGAGGATGGCCCAAAGCCTTGGAACCCTGCACTCCAATGGGAGACGTGGAAGAGGTTCCTGTCTCCTGGCTTTGGATTAGCTCAATTGTGGCCACTTGGGCATGAACCAGCAGACGAAAGATCTTTCCCTCTGTATCTCCTTTTCTCTGTATATATCTTCCTTTCCAATAAAAAAAATTGAAATATTTTTAAAATTTACTTTATTTGAAAGAGGAAATTACAGAGGGATGGGGCGAGAACACTTCCATACACTGGTTCACTCCCCAAATTGGCCACAAAGGCTGGGGCTAGACCCAGCTGAAGCATGGAGCTTCTTCCTGGTCTCCCATGTGGGTACAGGGTCCAGGAACTTGGGTCATGCTCCACTGCTTCCCCAGGCACATTAGCTGGCAGCTGGATGGGAAACACAGCAGCCAGAACTTGAACGATATGGGGCACTGGTGCTGTAAGTCATGGTAATGTGCTACGCCACAGCACTGGCCCCTTGAGATTCTTTTAGTGTCTTGGTTACAGGTAATTGAAATTGATAGGTGATTTAACCCCAGATTGGGATTTTGCTTGGTAACTCAAGGAAACAGTACAAAAAGCATCAAAAACATTGGCAAAAATAGGTCTGAAATGATGGGATATGGATTCTTAGTGGCCCAAGTAGGGAAGACAAGGTAGAAACAGGTCAAAGCAGCAGAGGGAATGTTTGGAGGCCTCTCAGATCTCAGTGGAATGGAACAAGTTTGGCGAGATGGCAGAGAGGGAAGGATGGGAGCTTGTGATCATACAATTGTTTGGATTTAAGATTTTGGAGGGCAAAGAACAAAGGAATGATCAGGATTCTTCCCATCTATACCACAGGCTACAGGTAACTTCTCATTAACTGACCCACTTGGCAGGATAGTTCCAAGGTTCTGCTGGAACCAGCTCTCCATCCGCAGCATTAGAAGGCCTACCCAGGCCTGGTCTTTTTCTGTCATCACAAGCTAGCCCCTGGCAAGGCTACATGGTGGTAGCTCTGGTCTTTCATCATGTTTAAAAGTAAAGCAGTTTATTCAAGGACCAGGTGTCAAGCTGCCTACAAAACATTGTAAGCTTCTAAAGATAAAAATTATAGTCTCCCCATGAGGAGCTGGCAAGTAGCAAGGGAGACAGACTTTTAGGCCAAATAACAGTACAGTGAGAATATGTGCTATTTGCAAAGGGAAACTAGAAGGGGCTGGCACTATGGCACGATGGATTAAGCTGCCATTTGCCACATCTGCCTCCCATGGTCAGAGTGCTGGCGTGAACCTCTTCCTAGCCAGTTCCTTGTTAACAAATACCTGAACCCTGCTGTCCACAAGAGAGACCCGGATGGAATTCCAGGCTTTGTGCATCCTTTGAGAAGTGAGCCAGCAAACAGAAGATCTCTCTCCTCTCAGTTCGGCCTTTCAAATCAATCAGTATACCAACCAACCGTGGAGTATGCAAATGAAGACTATAGGGAGGGTGACATTTCCACTCATCAAGAAAACATTCTTCAGGTACCTAGGCAGGAAGAATGAAGTTGCAGGTCTGAGACAACGCGAAATTCAGCATTTCAATTTGAATACCAAACAGGGTTCCCAGAAGGGAACTATACCTGGAGAGGTAGATCAGATCCAGTTCTGAGGCCCAGCTTGCTAAGTTATTTTGATTTTATCATATATATTCATGGCCAAACCTTGGTGTGTATCAAAATCAAAGCTTTAGCTGAAAGGAAGCAGGTGTCAGCTTAAGCGGTTTAGCTACCCCAGTCCATGTGGGAGACTAGGGTGGAGTTCAGAACTCTTCAGCTTGGTCCAGTCCCAGCTGTTGCAGGGGTTTGGACAGCTGAATCAGCAGCTGGGAGACCTTTACCTTTCATGGAAGAAGGGGAAAGGAGAAGAAGGAGAGAAGATATACAGAGAGGAGGAGAGACACAAAGAGCTTCCATCCGATGGCTCACTCCCTAAGTGACCACAATGGCTGGAGCTGAGCCAATCCAAAGCCAGGAGCCCAGAGCTTCTTCCAGGTCTCCCAAGTGGGTGCAGGGTTCCAAGGCTTTGGGCCGTCCTAGACTGCTTTCCTAGGCCACAAGCAGGGAGTTGGATGGGAAGCAGTGCTGCCGGGATTAGAACCAGTGCCCATATGGGATCTCGGGGCGTTCAAGGTGAGGACTTTAACCGCTATGCTATCACGCCAGGCCCAGGGGAAAAAATATATGTATATATTTAATATTTAGGTACAAGTGTTCTCCATAGCAGTTAGGATGCCACTTGGGATTCTCCCACTGACAGCTGAGTGCCTGGATTCAAGTCTCAGCCTCGTATCCAATTCCCGGCTGCTGCCACTGGGACCTTGGGATGATGACTTGAGTAGCTGGGTCTTTGCTACCTATAAGGGAAACCCACATTGAGTTCCAGGCTCTGGCTTTGGCCTATTCCAGCACTGGGTGTATGGGAAGAGACCTTAAAATACTTTAGGGCAATCCAGCGCAATGGCCTAGCAGCTAAATTCCTCTCCTCGCTCCATTCCAGCTTGCTGCTTGGGGAGTAAACTAAAGGACAGAAGAGTTTTCTGTCTCTCCTCTCTAAATCTGCCTTTCTGATAAAAATCAATCTTGAGTAGCATCAGCAACCCATATGAGCACCGATTGTGACACAGCTGCTCCACTTCATCCAACTCCCTGCCTGTGGCCTAGGAAAGCAGTGGAGGATGGCCCAAAGCCTTGGGACCCTGCATGCATATTGGGGACGCAGAAGAAGCTCCTGGCTCCAGACTTCAAATCAGCTCCACTCCAGCCATTGTGAGCATTTGGGGCATGAACCAGCAGACAGAAGATCTATCTTTTCATAAATCTGCCTTTCCAATAAAAATAAATTTTAAGGGCCCGGCGCGGTGGCGCAAGTGGTTAAGTCCTCGCCTAGCACGCCCGGGATCCCATATGGGCGCCGGTTCTAATCCCGGCAGCCCCACTTCCCTTCCAGCTCCCTGCCTGTGGCCTGGGAAAGCAGTCGAGGACGGCCCAAAGCTTTGGGAACCTGCACCCACGAGGGAGACCCAGAAGAGGCTCCTGGCTTCGGACCAGCATAGCATCGGGCCGTTGCGCTCACTTGGGGAGTGAATCATCGGATGGAAGATCTTCCTCTCTGTCTCTCCTCTCTGTATATCTGCCTTTCCAATAAAAAATAATAAAAATAAATCTTAAAAATAAATAAATAAATAAAATAAATTTTAAAATCTCTAAAATGAAACAGGTGCTCAGGAAACCCTCACCTGAGAGCTTGGCTAAAAGAGGAAAAACTCTCCCAGTAATAGTGTGGACAGTGATCCAGGGTCAGAAAGATGTTTTTTATGGCAATTTGGAAGAGAGAGCGGGTGGTCTGAGTCAAAGGACTGACAGAGGACAAGCATTTCTAAGATGTTGAGGAATTATGTGGAGGGGGCTTGGAGACATTGATCTTTGAGGGCAGATGTTGACAGAAAGAGCCAGGCTTCTGGCCTTACCAACTAGGTGCTTGGCCATTCAAGAGGATTACAAAGTAACTTTTTAAAAAATTTATTTCATTTTAAAGACAGTTTTTTAAGTTTATTTTTATTGGAAAGTCAGATATACAGAGAGGAGGAGAGACAGAAAGATTTTCTGTCCATTGATTCACTCCTCAAGTGACCTCAATGGCTGGAGCTGCGCCAACACAAGTCAGAAGCCAGGAGCTTCTTCTAGGTCTCCCATGCGGGTGCAGGGTCCCAAGGCTTTGGGCCATCCTAGACTGCTTTCCCAGGCTACAGGCAGGGAGCTGGATGGGAAGCGGGACCACCAGGATTAGAACCGGTGCCTATATTTGGAATCCCAGTGCATGCAAGGTGAGGACCTTAGCCGCTAGGCCACCGCTCGAGGTCAAAGGCAGATTTTTTTTTTTAAGATTTATTTATTGAAAAGTCAGATACACAGAGAGGAAGATCTTCCGTCTGATGATTCATTCCCCAAGTGAGCGCAACGGCCAATGCTATACCAATCCGAAGCCAGGATCCAGGAACTTCTTCTGGGTCTCCCACATGGGTGCAGGATCCCAAAGTTTTGGGCTGTCTAAGACTGCTTTCCCAGGCCACAAGCAGGGAGCTGGATGGGAAGTGGAGCTGCCGAGATTAGAACCGGCACCCATATGGCACCGGTTCAAGGCAAGGATTTTAGCCGCTAGGCCATGCCACAGGGCCCCAAAGGCAGATTTTTACAGAGAGGAGATAGAGAAGGTCTTCCACCCACTGGTTCAATCCCCAAGTGGCTGCAATTGCTAGAGCTGAGCTGGTCTGAAGCCAGGAGCCAGGAGCTTCTTCCGGGTCTCTCACAGGGTTACAGGGTCCCAAGAATTCAGGCCATCTTCCACTGCTTTGCCAGGCCTGAAGCAGGGAGCTGGATGGGAAGTGGAGCAGCCAGGACATAAACTGATATCCTCCTAGATGGTATGCAGGCACCACGAGGCTGAGAATTACTTGCCTTACTACTGCACCAGGATCTAAAGCAACTTTTTAAATTACAACCCCCAACCCCTGCTTTCTGGAACCTCATTCAAATCTGCAGAGAGAAATGCTGGGTCAGGAAGGACAGTAATCATAGAAGCAGGCAAATGAAAGGCCCTGAAAAGGGCTGAAGCCACTTGTGTCTTTACAATGTACTTCCTTTGGGGGAGGAAAACTCAGCTTTCCCGAGACAAAGCTCCCAGGGGGCTGAGGGCAGTGCGCTCAGAGGCCTGCCTTCCCAGGGAACGCTACAGATGACAATGAACTTTTTCAAAACCATCTGTGACACCAACATAACATAGACAGATCAAAGCACCGAACAAGGGCTTAACCTGTAAATAGCAATAACCTTATTAAGCTGCTCATGTCCAGAGTGTGAGGCACAGCTCCCCTGTGGCTATGCCTGTCTCGGCACCTGCCGGCTTAAGCTTGGTTGGCTTGTAGCCTGGCACCATATGGTCGCTGGAAGGCCGGGGAAGCCTTCTATGCTTCTTCAGGAACACGGTTTCATGTATTTATTCTTGCGACCTTAGGTCATTCAGGGCGGGTGAGGGAGGAGTGTAAGTAGTGTGCTACAGACCCTTACAGGGAAAGCCTTAACCCCACCTGGGCAAGGGCCCCACAAAACGGCTCCCCCACCCCCACCCCCAGCACGCCCTAGAGCCCTGAGGGGGCTCAGCCCCATTGGCTGCAAATGGTAGCAAACCCCATTGGTCAGGAGAGCACTGCGGGGCATCCACTGGCTGGGGACACGGTCACAGCCCGTGCACCCTTTCCCTGTCCTGGCGCGAGCCAGAGGCGGGCGCTCCGGGGAGCCCCAAATCCTCCCTGGGACAAACAGGGGACAGCGTCCCTGCAGCCTGGGCTCGGTCACGGAACCTGCCCGTGAGCCAGCGAACCGACGGCAGCAGCCCGTGCGACTCCCCGACACTCCTGAAGAAGAGGGCTGAGGTCCCCGTCGGCGAGGGCGGAAGTGGTAAGACTGACGTGTCGTGGGCTGTTCTCCCGAGAGCCGGGAGGACCCTACTGTTGGCAA
Organism: Ochotona curzoniae; assembly: GCF_017591425.1. Taxonomy (NCBI): domain Eukaryota; kingdom Metazoa; phylum Chordata; class Mammalia; order Lagomorpha; family Ochotonidae; genus Ochotona; species Ochotona curzoniae. The sequence continues at coordinate 39,164,903 of NW_024467122.1, forward strand.
TGGGTGAGCCTCGCTTCGCACCGGCCCCCGGAGTCCGGCTCAGCCTGCGGCTGGTGACAACTTCTCGGCAAACACTTGGCTGAGCCAAGCACCGCAACCAGCGTCCTGTGACCGCAGCGGCTTGGGTCAGGCACAGCAGCGGACAGCCGGATGGAGATTGCCTTCAGGTCCTCTTCAACCCGCTGCCGCCGCGCCGTCCTGGGGGGAGACCCCGACTGGAGCCCAGGGCAGCTGCCGGGCTGCAGGGGCCACCGACGCCGCCTTGGCCGGCCCTTCCCGCGCGCTGAGAATCCAGGGCTGTGGCGGGAAGGGACCCAAGGTGCGAGGGCTCCCGGCGTTGCCATGGAAACGGAATAGCGCGCCGCAGAGGCCTGGGGAGGACGGGCTGAACCCCTACGCGAACGATCTGGTGGAGCCCAGTCTTCCTAGGGCTTTGGGAAAGACGGGGGTGTAGCGGGTGGAGGTCGGGAGGCTAATGGGAGGAGGCGGAACCAGTGAGAGTTCACTTCAGTGACCTGCCGTGGGGGCGGCAGAAGTTGATCCCTGGTTTCTGGAATTCCTCAAAACAGGTTCTGCGGACCCCAGGATGACAGTCCTAGGGTGCCCTCGACGTTGGAACTGCCCGTGGTTGCCAGTCCTGATACTGCTGCTGGGCACAGACCGGGGGCCGGGGGTGCATGGTGTGACACATTACAAAGCCGGTGACCCTGTCATTCTGTATGTCAACAAAGTGGGTCCTTACCATAACCCTCAGGAAACTTACCACTACTACCAGCTGCCGGTCTGCTGCCCCGAGAAGATCCGTCACAAAAGCCTCAGCCTGGGCGAAGTGCTGGATGGGGACCGCATGGCCGAGTCTCTGTACGAGATCCGCTTTCGGGAGAACGTGGAGAAGAGAGTGCTGTGCCACATGCAGCTCAGCTCCGCACAGGTCAGCCTCTGCAGCCTGGCAGCGCCAGGCCTCTCTCCCTGGCCCCTGCAGCACCTTGCCCTGGTAACTGAAGGGACTGTCCTGCAAATTACCCAGATTCGAGCACAACCCCATGTGACAGGCACAGCAGGTGACAGTATTCTAACTAAACCATACTTGCTTGACTAAACCATACTTGCTCAAAAGTGACATTTTCAACATGACATGGTTAGTGCTTAGCGGGCTTTCAGGTAGTAAGAGTCCCACCTGTCATTCTTAAGTAGCTCTGTTTCCTTCCACACCCATCTTCTGGCTTATTCTTAACTGGCTATTGGAGTCTTTGAGTTCACTTTTCCTGTCATACTTTTTCTTGAGCAAATCTTGGCACTTCTTCCTAGTCTATTTTAGACCTTCTTTACACTTGATCTTGGTTAAAAGGCCAAGAAATGATTCTAGGCTTTTTTTTTTTTTAAGTTTTATTTGAAGGAGTTACAAAGGAAGAGAAGTCTTCCAACTGTTCACACTCCAGATGGCCATGGCTGGAGCAGGCCAAAGCTTGGAGTTAGGAGCCTCAAGTCTCCCATGTGGGTGACAGGGGCCCAAGTACTTGGGCTATCCTCCACTGCTCTTCCAGGCCGTTAGTAGTAGGAACCTAGATGAGAAGTGGAATCACCAGGACTCGACCAAGTGTCTGTGTGGGATGCCGGCACCATATGTGGTGGGTTTACTTGCTGCACAATGCTGACCCCTGGACCTTACACTCTACTTTTAGGCCTTAACCCTGTCAAATCTTTTTTTTTTTTTTTTTTTGAAAACTCCCAACCCCTTTAAGCTGACCTAGTGATTTCCCCACAGGAGATAGTTCTGACCCCAAGGGACATTGGGTAATGTCCAGAGATGTCTTGATTGTTCAGGTGGGGTTGCTGAAGGCACAAAAATCAGGGATACAGCATATGATTGTGTCTCTGGACCTTCTCAGAGCCCAGAACCCTCCAGCACAGGTGTTAGGAACCCTGTGTGGGCAGGGCAAGGCTGTGGGTGATCAGTTCTCAACCTCTTCTTTCTAGGTAGAGCAGCTGCGCCAGGCTATCGAGGAACTCTACTACTTTGAGTTTGTGGTCGATGATCTGCCAATCCGCGGCTTTGTGGGCTACATGGAGGAGAGTGGCTTCCTGCCACACAGCCACAAGATAGGACTGTGGACTCATTTGGACTTCCATTTAGAATTCCATGGAGATCGCATCATATTTGCCAACGTCTCAGTGCGGGATGTCAAGCCCCACAGCCTGGATGGGTTGCGGTCCGACGAGCTCCTGGGCCTCACCCACACTTACAGTGTGCACTGGTCTGAGACTTCAGTGGAGCAGCGGAGTGATCGGCGGCGTGGTGATGATGGTGGTTTCTTTCCCCGGACGCTGGAAATCCACTGGTTGTCCATCATCAACTCCATGGTGCTGGTGTTTTTACTGGTGGGTTTCGTGGCTGTCATTCTCATGCGTGTGCTACGTAATGACCTGGCGCGGTACAACCTCGATGAGGAGACCACTCCTGGCGGTGCTGGCGATGACTTTGACCAGAGTGACAATGGCTGGAAAATTATCCACACGGATGTCTTCCGTTTCCCTCCCTACCGTGGGCTGCTCTGTGCCGTGCTTGGTGTGGGTGCCCAGTTCCTGGCCCTTGGCACTGGTGAGGTGATAAGAATCAGGAATCTCTCTCAAGGGATAGAGCTAGGGTACAAGTGGGGTCTTTTTTTCTAGCCAAGGTGGGGGAGGCATGTCTAAGGGGTGTGGTAGCACCAGTGAGCGTGGGGCTGCTCCAAGGTGCATCTTCTGGACAATAGAACTGGGGGATACTGTTTTGCTGGAAGGTGCTGGGTCTGGGGAAAAGGAAGCTGATCTCTGAAACTTCTGGAAGGAGGCCAAATGTGTGCTAACACAGGCTTTGCCCTCCCACCTTCAGGCATCATTGTCATGGCATTGCTGGGCATGTTCAACGTGCACCGTCATGGAGCCATTAACTCGGCAGCCATCCTGCTGTATGCCCTAACCTGCTGCATCTCTGGCTACGTGTCCAGCCACTTCTACCGGCAGATCGGAGGCGAGCGTTGGGTGTGGAACATCATTCTCACCACCAGTCTCTTCTCTGGTGAGCACTGCCCCCTGCCCTACTGGGCCTGTCCTGGGCTCAGGGGGCCAAGAGTACATCGTGGAACCTGCAGGAGGACAGAGGAGGGCTCTAAGGGAAGCCTAGAGGTGAAAGAAACAATTAGGAAGGAAGACAAGAATGCATTTCTTAAACTTATTTGAAGTTTTGTAAAAAAAAAAAAAAAAGGTTTAGCTATTTATCTGATAGAGTTAAAAGGAGAGAAAGAGATCTTTCCTCTGCCTCTCAGATGGCTGGACCAGGCTGAAACCAGGCACCAGAAACTTCCTATGGATCTCCCATGTGGGAGTAAGGTCCCAAGCATGTGGGTCATCTTGTGCTGTTTTCCCAACTCATTAGCAAGGAGATGGATTGGAAGTGAAGCTGTCAGGGCTTGAACTGGTACCTATATTGGATGACAGCATCACAGGCTACAGCTGAACACACTGTGCCTACAATGCCTGCCTCAAGAACGCATTTCTCATGGATAGTTAAAATGTCCTAGGCAGGACCTGGTATTATGGCACAGTTGGTTAAATCCTCACCTTGCAATCATCGAGATCCCATATGAGTGCCAGTTTGTGGCTTGGGAAAGGAGTCGAGGGCAGCCCAAAGCTTTGGTACCCTGCCCTTTGTTTGGGAGGCCTAGAGAAGAAGGCTCCTGGCTCCAGGCTTTGAATTGGCTCACCTCCAGCCACTGCAGCCACTTAGGGAATGAACCAGCAGATGGAAGATCTTTCTTTCTGTCTCCTCTCCTTAAATCTAATCTGCCAAGTGAGTGCTGGACCTGGCCTTTGTCTGATTCTCACAATGGTATGAAGTAGATCATATGGTCCCCACTGCATGCAGAAGGACATAGACTCTCAGACTGGTTAAGTAATTTACCTGAGTTACTCACTAAGAAGCAGTGACCCCATTTGAAATTTGTGTAGTCTGACTCTGAAAGCCGGGTTCTCAATCATAAGGTACATTTTAAAAATCATTTATTTATTTAGTTAGTTTAAGGCCACTAGTGTTTCGAACCACATCACTACCCTTACAAAAAAGCTAGTAATGGTCAGCATCAGGAACCTTACCATTTCCATGTCTGATCTCTGGCCCATCATTTTTTACATTGGAACCAAGGCTTTCTGGAAGTAGGAGTGAACTCCAAAGGAAGTATTTCATTCAGGGAATGACCAGTGCCCCAGCTAGGGGCTTGTGTCTCAGGCTCTGGTCATCCTGTGGCAGCCATGGTGATCCTTGGTGACAGTGCTTTGGGGCTGGCTCAGACCCAAGGAGTGGTGGCGCATGGGAGGGACCAGTGAGCACAGTCTGCATCGCCTGGATGTCCAGGGGCACCGGGCACTGATGGAGTGGCAGGCTGCTTCTCCTCTCTCCCCTCCAGGTGCAGTGCGAGTGGGTGTCCCCGGGGATGGAGCCCCTGTGGCTGACCCTGCCTCTGCGGCCCCCTCCCTGCAGTGCCTTTCTTCCTGACATGGAGTGTGGTGAACTCGGTGCACTGGGCCAATGGCTCAACACAGGCCCTGCCGGCCACCACCATCCTGCTGCTGCTGACCGTGTGGCTGCTCGTGGGCTTCCCCCTCACCGTCATCGGCGGCATCTTCGGCAAGAACAACGCCAGCCCCTTCGATGCACCCTGTCGCACCAAGAACATCGCCCGCGAGATCCCACCCCAGCCCTGGTACAAGTCGACTCTGGTCCACATGACTGTTGGAGGCTTCCTGCCATTCAGGTAGCCCCGTTACCCTGCCCCCATCTCTTTGAGATGCCTGGCTACAGCTTTCCCTGTCCCCCTCCCTCGCAATGCTGTCCCAACCTGAGGGATAAATCCTGATCCAGCTGTCCTCCGGAAGGCGACCATATTGTTTGGGTTCTCCACCCCCAAGCAGGAGTGAGCCTGGGGCCGTGCAGATGTGAGAATGTCACATGTGCAAACCTGTGTAGACACTGTTGCTGTCACCTAGCGTCACAGAGGGATGTTGGCCCATTTGGGTATTCACTTAGTTTGTTGAGCACTTCTTCACTCCAGACAGATAATATAGTAGAAAAATAAAACACCAAAAATCCAGTCGCTTAGTCTGTAAGGAAGATGTTCTCTAAATAAAAGCAGCTAATAGGCCCAAAATAATCCCCATGAAACCAGGAAATCGAGGGTCGACTCAGAGCTGACTTGTTCACAGTGACCAAACAAGGTGGGAGGGCCACCTGCCGGTGGGCAGCTCCCTCATGCTGCTGTGTGCCCTCTCTTCGCAGTGCCATCTCGGTGGAGTTGTACTACATCTTCGCCACGGTGTGGGGCCGTGAGCAGTACACGCTCTATGGCATCCTCTTCTTCGTCTTCGCCATCCTGCTGAGTGTGGGTGCCTGCATCTCCATTGCCCTCACCTACTTCCAGCTGTCGGGGGAGGACTACCGCTGGTGGTGGCGATCCGTGCTCAGCGTCGGCTCCACCGGCCTCTTCATCTTCCTCTACTCCGTCTTCTACTACGCCCGCCGCTCCAACATGTCTGGGGCCGTGCAGACTGTCGAGTTCTTCGGTTACTCCCTGCTCACCGGCTATGTCTTCTTCCTCATGCTAGGCACCATCTCGTTTTTTTCTTCCCTCAAGTTCATCCGTTACATCTATGTGAACCTCAAGATGGACTGAGAGGTCTGCGGCGCCCACCCTACTGGTGGCTGTCCTCTGCCTTTCTTCCTACCCTGGACTGAGGGACTGAGTCGTGTGAGGGGAGGGTCATCTCCCTCTCTGTTCTTGGGGCTCCCCCTCCCCAAGAGGACCTGGAAATGAGCAATCACAATTACATAAGGAACTTATATATTCCAACGTTTCTGAGTTGCCTTTTAGTTTGGGTTCTGTTTTTTTCTTCCTAAAATGATGACAATAAAATTTATTACTAAAAAGGATCCTGTAGTTGGAGGTCTGGGTATGGATCTAGGAGCTCGAGCTCCAGTCTTGGCCAAGGCTGAGCGGAACAAGTTCTCCAACCAGCAGCAGGGGGAACCTACATTGCTAGTGTTGCTGTTTCCCCAGCCACGGCCGGCGTGCAGCCTAACGGACGCCACGGAGCCCGAGCTCGCAATAGGAAGTACGCCAGTTTCCCTGGCAACCAAGGAGGGTGGAGCAACGCCCTTTCCGCCGGAAGTAGGTGTAAAGTCTCCACGTGCAGTCCCTCCCCTCTTCCTTCCCGGCCCGGTAGCGGCAGCTCCGCTGCTGCCATGGAGCCCGCCGGCCTGGAGCAGGTCCTGCGAGAGCTGCTGCTGCCTGACACCGAGCGCATCCGCCGGGTACGGGACGGAGGAAGCCGCGCCAGGGCGGGCGGGCGGGCAGGCGGGCGGACGGTTACGGGAAAGGCCCGAGTCTGACCCGTCACTTTCCGCCCCCAGGCCACCGAGCAACTCCAGATCGCTCTGCGGGACCCCGCGACCTTGCCGGTGCTATGCGACCTGCTGGCCTCCTCAGCCGACCCTCAGGTCAGGCCCTCCACCCCACCCCGAGATCTCGCCCTGCGCCTGACTCGCTGGCCCCCCTCACGCTTGCTTTCTCGTCCTAGATCCGCCAGTTCGCCGCTGTGCTGATCCGTCGGCGGCTGATGACCCGCTGGCGACGGCTGGCAACCGAGCAGCGGGAGAGGTGAGGGCGGCTGGGCCTGGGGTGGGGTATGGCGGGGCGGGAGCCTGCTGGATGGCAGGCCGGGTACCGAACCGCCAACCTTCTATGTTCCAGCCTCAAGGCCCTGGTCCTGGCAGCCCTGCAGAAGGAGACCGTGTAAGTGCGCACCTGTCCCGCCTTCTCTCCGGTTCGGCTTCTGACTGGCTCTCGGCTGACATTGGTCTGGGGTGGAGGAGGCTGGGAGGACTTAAGCCCGGGGCCCCAGGCTGTGTGAATGGACTATGTGGAAGACTGAAGCTCTTGAGGTTGGGCAGGGATGGGGCCCCTGAGGCTCAGACCCAGGGATCACAGCCCACAGCACCGTGGCTGCACCTTGGAGGGTGTACATGGGAAGAAGCACTGAGGGCCTGTCTCCCACTGGCAGGCACTCCGTCAGCCTGGGCCTAGCCCAGCTCGTGGCCACCATCTTCCGCAAGGAAGGCCTGGCAGGCTGGCCTCAGCTCCTGCAGCTGCTCCAGCATAGCACTCACAGCCCACACCTCCCAGAGAGAGAGGTATGTTGGTGGGTTGGTGGGTGGTGATGGCCCTGGGCTGGTGGGCAGGTAGGCAGGCCAAGCAGGTAGTCAACAACTGCTTCTACCTCATCCGGGACAGATGGGGCTCCTGCTGCTGAGTGTGGTGCACACCTCACGACCCGAGGCCTTCCAGCCTCACCACCGGGAGCTGCTTCGGCTTTTGAACGAGAGCCTGAGCGAGCTGGGCTGCCCCGGCGTGCTCTTCTACTCCCTGCGCACACTGACCACCATGGCGTCCTACCTCAGCACGGACGATGTGGTGAGACATGGTCCCCATCGGCTCCCCAGCTGCAGGATCTTCCACACTGTTGACATGGGGTGGAGTAGGGGGCTTTTGGTTAGGAGTTTGGGGTTCGGCTGGGGCATGCGTTCTGTGCCCCAGCCGGTCTCGTGTCCTCCAGCCTCTGGCCCGGATGTTGGTGCCCAAGCTCCTCACGGCTGTGAAGACCCTGATCCCCATAGATGAGGTGAGGCCTGGAGGGGGATAGCCAGGAGGCGGGGGGTGGGCCAGGCTGGCCCACTGAGGGAGGGATGTGTTAAACACCCCCACGTCCTGACTTTTCTCTCAGGCCAAAGCCTGTGAAACTCTGGAAGCCCTGGATGAGCTGCTGGAATCGGAGGTGCCCGTCATCACCCCTCACCTTGCTGAAGTCCTCACCTTCTGCCTGGAGGTGAGCCTGGTGTAGGTGTGGTACCCCCACCATGCCCCACCACCCCCAGTCTGTTCCCCCGGAGTTTCCTCATCTGTCTCTGACTCCTGGTTGTCTCTGGACAGGTGGCTGGAAACGTGGCTTTGGGGGATGCAATACGTGTGCGTATTCTTTGCTGTCTCACTTTCTTGGTCAAAGTCAAGAGCAAGGTAAGTGCCCTCTAATGCATGTGCCCCTAGCCCCATGTGCCTGCCATCTCACTTCCAGGCCATCTGTCCAGCTCCAGGTGTCTGAAGTACTTTGAGAATCTCTTTGGACCCATTAAGGCGGGGAAGGCTGAGCTCCAGACTGAAGTCCTGAGCCCGGGCATGGAGCCTCAGGGATATCACCTCCCCTTCCCCCTGCAGGCCTTGCTGAAGAATCGCCTCCTGCCACCCTTGCTGCAAACCCTCTTCCCTATCATGGCTGCCGAGCCGCCCCTGGGCCAGTTGGATCCTGAGGACCAGGATGAAGAAGAGGAAGAGTTGGAGATAGGGCTGACAGGGGAGACGCCCAAACACTTTGCTGTGCAGGTGGGATGAGCCCCAGCTCAGGGCGGGGGAGGGGGGGTGGCCAGCATCAGCAGAGCATGAATCATGCCGTCTTCCCTGTCTCTGCCCAGGTCGTGGACATGCTGGCACTGCACCTGCCCCCCGAGAAGCTTTGTCCCCAGCTGGTGAGTGTCGCCCTGTCTGGTGGCTGTCCCCACCCTGAGGCGCGACAGGCTGATTGCAAGAGCAGGCGCAAGGCTTTCCTGCTAAGCTCTGAGGAGGATGCTGTGTACCATCCTAGATGCCCAGGCTGGAAGAAGCCCTGCAGAGCGAGAACCCGTACCAGCGCAAGGCTGGCCTCCTCGTGCTGGCCGTGCTATCCGATGGAGCTGGTGACCACATCAGGCAGAGGTAGCTATTCCTCCACCCCGGGTCCCAGGGCAGCCCTGAGTCATACTTGCTATTCGAACTTCATGTTAACTCTCAGAAGCACCCTGGTTCTGGAGGGAAATTAAACAGGCTCCCTACTGGGCATCGCAGGTGCGGGGTCCACCTTTCTGTAATAGTAATTGCATCCTGTAATTACTAAGTAACAGAGCCTTGGCTTTCTCCCTTTCCTCTTCATGGGGTCCAGAAGGGTAAACCTGGGACTCTTGGGACCTGGCCCTCAGTGCATGCCCTCTTATCCTTGCCCTGTGCAGATTACTGCCCACCCTGCTGCCCATCGTGTGCAGAGGCCTGCAGGACTCCTCACAAGTGGTGCGCAATGCCGCGCTGTTCGCCCTGGGCCAGTTCTCAGAGAACCTGCAGGTCAGCAAGGCCAGACACGGGCAGTTGCCGTCAGCGGGCCCCAGCAGGCACCCCTGCTGCCCTTGACTCCCAGGTATGCACTACACAACGGGGAAGCTGACTCCTGTTTTTCTTCCTGTCCCCCCACTCCCAGCCACATATCAGCAGCTACTCCGGGGAGGTGATGCCGTTGCTCCTGGCCTACTTGAAGTCGGTGCGTCCTGGGCACACACAGCACCTAGCCAAGGCCTGCTATGCCCTGGAGAACTTTGTGGAAAACCTTGGTAGGGACAGTTATGTGGCATGCCTACTCAGCCCTCTGGCAGGAGTAGGGGTGGGCAGACCATCTGGAGGAGCCGTGGGCCAGGTAGTAAGGCACAACTGTTCCCACAGGGCCCAAAGTGCAGCCCTACCTCCCGGAGCTGATGGAGTGCATGCTGCAGCCCCTCGGGAGCCCCAGCAGCCCCCGTGCCAAGGAGCTGGCCGTGAGCGCTCTAGGAGCCATTGGTGAGAAGGCACCCCTGGAGGTCCCTTAGCTAGGTGGCTCTGGCCCTCCACACCCTAACTGTCCTCACCTCCTGCAGCCACAGCCGCCCAGGCCTCCCTACTGCCCTATTTTCCCACCATCATGGAACACCTGCGGGGGTTCCTGGTGACAGGCCACGAGGATCTCCAGCCTGTGCAGACCCAGAGTCTCGGTAAGTAAGGGGCTCCTGGGATCAGGGCGTGGTCACAGAGGCTGCGTCCCACCCCACCCTGTGCAGTTCAGATGTTTGCTGTCTCTTTGAAGTGGCATTCTGCACTGTTGTGTCTAGTTTTTGTGTTTGTTTGTTTGTTTGTTTGTTTGTCTTCCTAAGATCTGTTTTGCTTACTTGAAAGAATTAGAGAGGGAGAGAGATTTTCCATGTGTTGGTTCACACCCCAAATGTCCATAGCCACCAGGGCTGGACAGTCTGAAGCCAAGAGCTTCCTCCAGATCTCCTGCGTGGTGCTGGGGCCCAAGCCCTTGGGCCAACATGGGCTTTCCCAGACCATAAGCAGGGTGCTGAGTTGGAAGTGGAGCACTTGGGACTTGAACCAGTACCCATATGGGATGCTGGTGTTGAATGTGTCAGCTTTACTCATTATGCCTTGGCGATGGCCCCAGGCTGGCGCTGGCACTCCTGAATTCTTTCCAGCTGCTACCTTTGGTCCCTTTAGTCCACTCCATATCCCAGTGCTAAACAGGGCTTTGCTCTCACAGAGACGCTGGGGGTGCTGGCGCGAGCAGTGGGGGAGCCCATGAGGCCCTTGGCTGAGGAATGCTGCCAGCTCGGGCTGGGCTTGTGTGACCAAATAGATGACCCTGACTTGAGGCGTTGCACGTGAGTTCCCCTGCCATCCACCCCTCCACTGGGTCCACGGGTCCCTCCGCCATGCTGCCTGGCCGTGGCAGCATGGGGCCATGTAGCTTCTGTCTTCTAACAGGTACAGTCTGTTTGCAGCCTTATCAGGGCTGATGGGTGAGGGCCTGGCCCCCTACTTGCCACAGATCACCACCCTCATGTTGCTGTCCCTGCGTTCCACTGAGGGCATTGTGGTGAGCAGCGGGTGAGTGGGCTGGTCAGGCTGGGCCAGCCCTGAGATGGGACTTGTACCCCACAACCACCACCACCCTGGGGCCAGCCGAGCCAGACCCTTGCTGTGCCTCTTCCCAACAGCCTCAGTATGATGGAAGCAGCTCCTTCCTTCTGTTCGATGACGAGAGTGACGAGGAGGAAGAGGAGGAGCTCATGGATGAAGATGAAGAAGAGGATGATGACTCGGAGATCTCGGGGTGCGGAGGGGTACTGCCGTGCTGCTGGGAGGGCCCGGTACCATATGTGCCCCTGGGGCCTGACCTGTGCTGTCTCCCCCATACCCCATGTGCCCCAGGTACAGTGTGGAGAATGCTTTCTTTGATGAGAAGGAGGATGCCTGTGCTGCCCTGGGGGAGATCTCGCTGAATACCAGGTGAGTCCCTGCCCGGCCTGGCCTGGCAAGCTGCGCCAGCCCCCAGGCCTCAGCCCTGGTCCCACGGCTTTGCATCTGTCCGCAGTGTGGCCTTCCTCCCGTACATGGAGAGTGTCTTTGAGGAAGTGTTCCGGCTGCTGGAGGTGAGTGGCTGCTGGGCTGCGGTGGCAGCAGGGTGCAGAGCCTGTGGGGGCCGTGTTGGCAATGCAACATACCCCACCTCTTACCCTAGTGCCCTCACCCAAATGTCCGCAAAGCCGCCCATGAGGCACTGGGCCAATTCTGCTGCGCGCTGCACAAGGCCTGTCAGAGGTGCCCGTCGGAACCTAACACTGCTGGTGAGTCAGGACAACTGGCCAGTGGTGGGAGTGGAGGGAGGGAGGCTCTCGGGGAAAGAGACGGGGCCTGACCGGGAGGCGTCAGCCAATAACGTCCCCAGCTCTGCAGGCCGCCCTGGCCCGGGTGATGCCATCCTACATGCAGGCAGTGAGCAAGGAGCGGGAACGCCAGGTGGTGATGGCCGTGCTGGAGGCCCTAACCGGGGTGCTGCGCAGCTGCGGGTCCCTCTCGCTGCAGCCCCCCGGGCGCCTGGCCGAGCTCTGCACCATGCTTAAGGCCGTGCTGCAGAGGAAGGTGAGTGGGGCTGGGTGCTGCGAGGAGAGAGCTGGGTGAGAGGAGAGCTCCTGGCTGAGCCGTACTGTCCCTTCCCAGACAGCCTGTCAGGACTCAGAGGAGGAAGAAGAGGAGGAGGAGGATCAGGTAAGAGCTCCAGGGGAAGTGGTGATGAGTGGTCTGCCCAGAGGTGGGTGGATGGGGGGAACTTGCTGGGCTAAACCCTGAGCCTGCCCAACTATCGGGGCTCCAGGGAAGGAGAGCAGTGGGCTGGGCTCAGGGGGAGGAACAGGGTGAGCTGGCCCTGTGCCAGTCCTGCTCCAGGGGCAGCGTCATGACCACCTGTGGCCAGTGGCAGGCTGGGAAGGCTGGCCCTGGAGTTCCAGCCCTTGGCCTGAATCAACAGGCTGAGTACGATGCTATGTTGCTGGAGCACGCCGGAGAAGCCATCCCTGCCCTGGCAGCCGCCGCTGGCGGGGACACCTTTGCACCCTTCTTTGCCGGCTTCTTGCCCTTGCTGCTGTCCAAGACGGTGAGTGTTTTGTCCAGGCTGAGCCGTGCCTCTGTGTCCCAGTCTCAGGCTGATCTGCACTCCCCGCCCCACCGCCGCCCTCTTCCCCTCAGAAACAGGATTGCACGGTAGCCGAGAAGTCCTTCGCAGTCGGGACCCTGGCGGAGGCCATCCAGGGCCTAGGCGCTGCATCAGCCCAGTTTGTGTCCCGGCTGCTGCCTGTGCTTGTCAACAGCGTGCGGGAGGCAGACCCAGAGGTGCGGAGCAACGCCATCTTTGGGCTGGGAGTGCTGGCAGAGCATGGGGGTCGCCCTGCTCAGGAGTATCCTAGGCTGCAGAGAGGTGCTGGGGTTTTGGGCCCGGGGGTGAGGTCAGTCAGTCACCTGTGTGCCAGTTCCTTGACTGCGGACCAGATACTTCCCCAAGCTCCTGGGGCTGCTTTTACCCCTCCTGGCGCGGGAGCGACAGGATCGTGTCCGTGACAACATCTGTGGGGCACTTGCCCGCCTGCTGATGGCCAGTCCCACGAGGAAACCAGAGCCTCAGGTGAGGCAAGCGGGCAGCAGGTGGGGGCCCAGGCTGGTAACAGAGGGGCAGGGCCTGAGCCTGAGGCATCCACATGTCCAGGTGCTGGCCGCCCTGCTGCACGCTCTGCCATTGAAAGAGGACTTGGAGGAGTGGGTTACCGTGGGACGCCTTTTCAGCTTCCTGTACCAGAGCAGCCCTGACCAGGTGAGTACCGCACTAGCAGCCCTCGGATGGGGTGTGCAGTGGCGAAGCTCTGTGGGGGCTGACATGGATGACTGCGTCAGTGCCCCTAGACACTGTGGAGCTTGGCTGCTAGTGCAGGCACCTCCCATCTTGTATGTATTCCTGGGCTCCCTAATTCTACATTCTGTGCTGGGAACACCCCTGCAAGCCGGAGCTTCCCCTTGGAGACCCTTTTGTCACACAACGGCCCCCACCCCCGACCCCCTTGCCTCATGTTGTCTCCATGTTGTGTCATGTGAGGCAGGACCAGATTCAAGTCTTCCCCCTACCCCAACCCTAGTCCTTGTGTTCGTTCACTGCTGCCCGACGGGGATGTTCTGTGCTTGCAGGTTGTGGATGTGGCTCCCGAGCTGCTGCGTATCTGCAGCCTCACTCTGGCAGAAAACAAGATCCCACCAGGTGAGGGCAGCTAGCACGCCCAGGGCTGGGCTGGGGCTGGGCTGGGGCTGGGCTGGGGCTGGGCTGGGCTGGGCTGGGGCTGGGCTGGGCTGGGCTGGGGGTGACCTGGAGCCAAGGAGCCTAGCTTGCCCCGGAACCTGTCCCTCTGCACTCTCCATGCAGACACCAAGGCCGCCATGCTGCTGCTGCTAACATTCCTGGCCAAGCAGCACGTGGACAGCTTCCACACAGCCCTGGGCTCGCTGCCAGCCGACAAGGCGCAGGAGCTGCAAGCCCTGCTGGGCTTCACCTAGAGCACAGCCAGGCCAGGCCAGCAAGAACAGAGCCTGCCCAGGCACCAGCCCCAGCCCGCTCAGCCCACTTCCAGCCTTCACCTTACCAAAGAGTTCGGGACTGCCTCTGGAGTCGGCAGTGTCTGCTGCCCCATAGGGCATCCCTGGAGCTGGCCTCATCGCAGTGGAGGCATGACACCAGACTTTAATAAAGGTTGCTTGTTTTCTGCTGGGATGTGGCTCTGCGAGCAAGGAGGCTAGAGGTGTGTTGAAAAATGACACCAACAGGCCCAGTGAGGCAGGATATAGTTTAATAGAGCCGGTTTCCCGGCGTTCTGCAAATGGGCCCTACCCTTGGTAGAAGCGGGACCCTGGCTGGATCAGGAGGCGCCCGTATGGCTTCTCTTGTTCCACACGCAGGACCCTCTGCGCTGCAAGCACTGGGCAAGAGGGAGAAGAGGGTGGTCAGCAGGTCCCCACATGGGCCGCCCTGCCTGCCCATACACCCATGGCCAGCACTTACCCAGGAGCAGGTAGAAGACCTGCGCGGCCCTCTTGCGGGAACTGAGTGGGGACACTAGGCTGCGAAAGTCAGGCTCTCGGTTGGCCTGCAACTCCAGTGCCACTGCCCTGCAGGGACACAGCAGGGTCAGCCAGGCCCAAGCTACACCCCCACCCATGCAGCCCAGCCTTCTCCCTCTCCCCCACACCTGCGCACAGCCTCCAGGGAAAGTGGCTCTGTCTCCAGGGACACCTCTGAAGGCATCTCCATGGGCACCTCGGGGAGCTCTGGCACCACAGGCAACATGGGAGGCTCTGGCTGCTCCACCTCAGCCCAGGCCCTGGGGAGACATGGGAATTGAAAGGAGCAGGGAAGGTGGGGCTCCCTAGCCACTGGCCACACTGGGCTGGGCTGGGCTGCTTACCAGCGCTCCTCCGGGGGGATGAGACTGGTGCGCGACTTCTCCTCCTCTGCAGGCTCCAGGGAGAGCTCTGGGCAGGGGGGTAGAGGGGCAGCAGGTGTTCTGTCAGAACCTCCCTCCCCCTGGCTCTGATGGAGCTGTCACTGCAGCAGCAGGAGGGCAGAGTGCCTACCATAGCAACCTCCCCTGGAGCTTACCTGAAGAGAGCATGAGTGGCCCACTGGGCTCCTGGGCTTCCCGCAGCACCTGGGGTGGGGAGGGAAGAGGGGCAGCTCAGCTCCTGGCCTCATGGGCCAGTGAGCCTGCACTGTGGGCTGGGGTGCTCAGCTGGCGGCGTGGGGTGGGTACCTCAATGTCACTGATGGCCTCAGCCTTGCTCCTTTCCTCCTCGGCCACTTCCCGGGCCGCCCTCCGCCTGAGTGCTCTCGCAGGAGTCTGGGCACAGCGGGTCCAGAAGGCCAGGAGTTCTGGGGGAAGCCAGCCAGCTGCAGGGAGGGGACAGGGTTTGACGTGTGAGAAGAACACCAAGAAAGAGGGGTCTGGGTCCCAAAGACCCCCCAGAGTCCAGCCTGCTGTTCTTACGGTATGTCGGGGTCTGGAGCAGCTCTGTGGGGCTCCTGAGGGTCCTCTCTGGAGGCTGCACCATGGGCTGTGGGGTGGTAGCCCTGTTAGGAGGAAGCCACTCCTCGGTGCCCCACCCACCTTCCTGCCCCTTGGAGCCCAGGAGCATGGGGCATTGCAGAGCTGCAGAGCCACATCTATGCTTTCCAGGGAACACATGGGCTTTGCCTCAGGTTCCCCACCCGCACCCTTCCTGCGGGGCTGGCTATACTCACACACTCCCGGCAGTGTGCTGTAGTTTGCAGCTGCTCCTTGAATTTTTCCCTGGAGATCTGAGTCTCCTCATCCCAGAACAGTAGCTGGCGGCGGCGGCGACGACGAGCAGGGGGGCTCGTGGGAGATGGGGGGCCTGGCCGCCTCTTCTGTGGAGTGGGAAAGAAAGGGTGACACCAGGCTATCCACTGCTGCTGACAGCGCCACACCTGACCCCTCAAAAGTGCCTGAGGCTTGGGTAAGTCAGCCCTATATGTCAAGGGACCAGATGGGACTCGCAGGCCACACCCCACAGGCCCTATAGGAACTGGCGGTGTCGCTGGGCCTGGAGAGGCCGCTCTGGGGGAGGAGGGTGCTTAGGAGGAGCGGTGCTCACCTTGGGACTGGGTGGTGCTGGTAGACGCAGCTCTGGTGATGGGGTCACCTCTGCAATGACACCAAGACCCTGGCTGTGTTCTATAGGCCCCCTGACCTTCACAGCCTCTGGGGCAGGGGCACTGGGCCCTTGTGTTGGCCCAGAGCAGTCCCCCAGCCCCCATCACCCACCTGTGAGCAGGACCTCTGGCTCCCAGCCTGCCAGCTTCTCTGCCTCTTCCTCGGGTGCCAGGGCTGGTTCTGGAACTGACACTTCCATTGCTTCTACCCTGAGGGGGAATGAGTAGGAGAGGTGGGGACACTGTCCCATCTTCCCAGTACTGAGCCTCCCCCATCCCACCCCATGCAGGGTTCCGTCCTTACTGCACAGGAGCTGGAGGAGAAAGTGGGGGCACGGCCATCTCCCCTTCTGGGGCCCGGGGCTCCTCCCTGAACTCTGTAAAGAGAAGACAGGCTCTCAGGGGCAGAAGGAAAATGCTGTCTGGCTCCGAGAACACCCGGGCAGGGGCTCTGACCATCAGGCTCCAGGTGGGCCCTGGGCTTGCCCAGCCGGCGCTCCTCCAACAAGACAGCCTCATCCTCCTCGGCAATGAGCAAGTCCAAGTCTCGGCGGCTGAGCTCCGGAAGGTCCTGCTCACCCTGTTGATGGAGGAAGGAGGATGGGTGGCTCGGTGCCATCCTGGTCAAAGTGGCCCAGGGCAGGGCCCAGTGAGGCAGCGATCAGCTGGTGAGGGTAATGCGAGGGGGCTGGACCTCACCTCGATGTGCAGCATACGGATGGGCTCTGCTTCCTGCAGGGTGATGACTTCAGGGGGCCGCACTGTAAGCAAGATCCAGTCAAGATCTGGGTACTCTGGCCTCAGGGCCACCTGGTTCTGATCTGGCTCAGGCTAGTTCCTTAGCAAAGCAACCCTGGGTGCTCAGCACTGTGAGCCTTGATTTCCTCAGCTGTAAAATGGGGCTAAGGGTTCTGACCTCACAGGACTCTTGTGAGGTACAGACAAGGTCTCACATAAACACACACAGAGGCTGTGGTGCTCAGACCGCCCCCCCCCCCCACCACACACAGAGGCCCCAGCCTTCATAGGCACATCTATAAACATAGCCACCCCACCAACTTTCACACATGTGTGTGCACACACATACACTCGCAGGCCATGGCAGAGATCCAGCTCCTCCCCACCATGGCTCCCAGCCATCATATATGTGCAAACACACGGACACACACACAAGTCCCAATCTTCACACACTGCATACAGTCCACAGCAGACACCTAGCCTTCCTATGCCTGTCACCAGGAGGAAGTTCCCTCGGCTGACCTGGCTTCCTGGGCTCCTTGGGGACTTCAGGAGAGGCCACCTCAGGGACTCTCTCTGGACTTGCAGCCTCTAAGAGGTGTCGAATCTTGGGGTTGGGGGAAGAGGATTAAGAGCAAAAGACAGAGGGCACACAGATGAGTGTCATGACCCCCACTTGTTTGCCATCAGCCAATACTTGGTGATTGAGCGCACTCAATGCCCTGGCCACCCCCTTCCAGCCACATGTACACAGTGTAGGAGCATACAGCCTGGTAGGGAGACAAGTGTACAGGTGATCCCAGTGACAGTTCACGCAAAGGATCCAAGGGCCCTGGGAAAGTACTGGGCATTAGGCCCTGTTGGAGGCAGCAGATGAAGGCTTCCATTTGTGTCCGTAAGGATTTTTAAGAGCTTGAGCCACATAGAATGGCAGGCTAAGAAATGGGATATCTTAAGTATGTAGGGACCAGACTGGTTTGGGGACTGGGGCTGTGCTGAGCCACTCCTGAGCCCCAGCCTGGAGAACCCCAGCAGCAAGGGACAGGGGCAGAAGGCCAGGTGTGGATGGTGAGGGTCTGGGTCGTGGGATGAGTGGAGTTGGGAGCTGCCTCCAGTGGAGAAAACTGTCAGAAAACTGTTGGCCTTGAGTAGCCAAGCACACAGGACTCTTCCTGGCAGCTTCCCCAACAGCAGTGTCCCTGCACCACGCGGGGCTCCCTCCCTTCACCCCAGGGTATTGCCGACACAAGGACAGGAGCCCCTTCTGCCTTGTCTGAGACGTTCCAAGGCAACGAGCCCTTACCTGAGGGATATCGTAAGGGCTGGGGAGACTCGGGCCCACAGACATGATCCCAAAGAAAGGGTCTGGGGCATCTTCCAGGGTCTCCATCATGCTCAGGTGGTTAGGGAGCAGCAGGCTGGGCCTGGGAGAGAATGAGGGTTGCTAATGAGCCAGGCCAAGGGAGGCCAAGCAGGCTTCCCAGGAAGGCGGGGCAACTGCAACCCGGCAGAGATGCTCACAGCTCAGGCTCGGCCATGTCGATGCGGATCTGCAGCTGTGCGCGGTGCAGGCGCTCCAAGATGTGTTGAATGTCCTCTGTGGGCAAGAAGGGCAAGGTGGCAGCTGCCCAACCTGGAGGGGCAGGCACTGGCTCTGCCCTGCAGAGGCAGGCTGTGGGTATGTGTCAGGAGTCCTGGTCTTACCCACGAGGTACTGGCATTGTTGGAAGTAGACCCGGATCACACCAATCTGGAGCTGTGCTGACAGGTACAGGGAGAAGCGTGGCCGTGGCAGGCTGGGGTGCGGGGGCTGCACTCGGACCAGTACATAGTTGAGGATTTCCTCGCTGCAGGGTACAGAGTACCTTGACCACTGTTGTGCCCAGGATTGCCTACCGCCTGACCCCCGCTGCACCTGCCCTTCTACCGCCTTGCCCACCTGTGGCCAGGGCCTTACCATGTCTTCACCACGTTCACCCTCAGGTATTCACGCTTCACCAGTCGGCTCCCGCGCGTCGCTGCCAGCCTGGAGCAGGGTGGGGAGGAACCGGGGACTGTTGGTCAGACCAGGAGCCCTGGAGCCCTCTCCCATGTGCCCGACAGGCCCGTCCTCACCAGATAGTGGCAAAGCAGCCGGTGTGGCGCTGAAGCACGTTGGGATAATAGAACATGACCCCTCAGACTTCCCCTTCGCTCCTTCACTGCACGAACCGATGGGGTTTCAGTGGGAATTCCTTAGGTATGGGATTCCTAACATCCACGGGAAGGTGGCGCTGCAGGAAGACCCCAAAAGCTAAGTTAGGTGTTAGAATGATTAGAGGAGGGGGCAGTTCAACAGAGACGCCCCTTTCTCTGAGGGCCACGAGGGAGCTTACACGGTGTGCAGGTTTGTTGAACTTACTGGAGCTCTGGGAAGAGGTCGTAGGGGCGACGCAGGGCAGGTGCCGCGGGAGCAGGCGTCCTGTGCGGCTGTCGGGGGTCGCACTCCCTTGCAGAACTGGATCCCGCCGCGGGGTGGCGGCGGCCAGACGGCCAATGGGAAGCAGGTATCGGGTCAGAGCACTCGTCCCTCCCAGCCCCCTAGTGGCGCCAGGTAGCCTGTTTGGGTTCAAGGCCACAGGACCACCCCAGACAGGCATCGAACCAATCGAAAGAACCCTGCGTCCCGCAGGGCCATTGTGATGTGTCACAGCCAATGGGCTCTGGTTCTCGCGTCTAGTAACAAGGGATTTGGGGTGGCGCTTCTGCACGCGCCAATGAGATAGCACAGCTAGCTGTCTAATGAAGTGCCCCAAGTGTAGGAGGGGAGGTAGGGTCACATCGGGGGCAACCGCTTGGGGCGCCAAGACCCTGCCCCGCCCCCACTTTCCACCAAGTCCTGCTAGGTGCGCCACTAGGACTGGGGCGGTAGAGATGGTGCAGGTGGCCTTGAAGTCACGGGGAGGGGCAGGGCATGCGTCAAGCCCGAGGACGAGGCAGGCTGGGCCTCAGTCAGCTCACCTCCTAACCTGATCCTGCTGGGGTCGCCAAGGTGGAAGTTCTCCAGGCTGAACTAGATTTGAACTTTTTTGGATGCAGCCCCTACTCTTCCTCCTCTTCCTGGATTGTTTCTCTTACAGCTCCGTAGACAGCCTGGTTGGGAATCCTACTTTTAAAAAATATATATATGTATTTATTTATTGGAAAGGCAGATATACAGAGAAGGGAGAAACAGAGGAAGATCTTCCATCTGCTGGTTCACTCCCCAAGTGGCCACAATGAGCTGAGCCAATCTGAGTCAGGAGCTTCTTGCAGGTCTCCCTCGCGGGTGCAGGGTCCCAAGGGCCGTCCTTGACTGCTTTCTCAAGCCACTAGCAGGGAGCTGGATGGGAAGTGGAACAGCCGGGATTAGAACCGGCGCCCATATGGGATCCCAGTGTGTGCAAGGTGAGGACTTTAGCCGATAACCTACCTCACCAGAACTCCTAAAGCTACTATTTCAAATCCCCAAATCTTCCCAACCCCTAACCCACTGTGCTTGGCTGTATCTGGTTTGACCATGATACTTACAAACTGAATACTGCAAGTGCTTAGTTGGGGACAAAAAGTTAGGGAAACAAAGAGGCGTGGGCACTTGGCACAGGAGTTAAGTTGTTTGAGGTGCCAACACTTTGCAGAAGAGTGCCTGGTTTAGTCCTGGCTACTCCACTTCAGATCCAGCTTTTTTGTTTATGTACACCCTAGAGTGCAGCTCAGTTATCTGGGTCCCCACCATTCACATGGAAGGCCTGGATAGAGCTCAGAGCTCCTGGCTTCTCCTTGGTCCAGCCTTGGCTGTGAGGGGCATTTTGGAATTGAAGTAGCAGATGGAAGATTCCTGAGGGTAAGCATTGTGATGCAGCAAGTTAAGCCACCACTGGCAATGCCCACATTCCATAACAGATTGCTGGTTCAAGTCCTGGCTATTCTACGTACAACACAGCTCGCTGCTAATGCACTCAAGAAACAGATAACAGCTCAAGTTCCTGTCACCTGTGGAAAAACCCCCTTGGAATGTCTGGCTCCTGGCTTCACCCATCCCAGTGCCAGCTGCTGCAGCCATCTGGGGAGTGAAGCAGCTCTCTGCATTTCCAATAAAAATTAAAAATAAACTTTTAAAAATTAAAAGGGTAAATAACAGGTCCTGATGCAATGGCTCAATGGCTAAATCCTTGCCATGCAAGTGCTAGGATCCCATATGGGCGCTGGTTTGTGTCTTTTTTTTTTTTTTTTTTTTTTAAAGATTTATTTTTATTATTTTTTTATTGGAAAGGCGGATATACAGAGAGGAGAGACAGAGAGGAAGATCTTCCGTCCGATGATTCACTCCCCAAGTGAGCGCAACGGGCCGATACTATGCCGATCCGAAGCCAGGAGCCTCTTCCGGGTCTCCCACGCGGGTGCAGGGTCCCAAAGCTTTAGGCCGTCCTCGACTGCTTTCCCAGGCCACAAGCAGGGAGCTGGAAGGGAAGCGGGGCTGCCGGGATTAGAACCGGCGCCCATATGGGATCCCGGGCGTGCAAGGCGAGGACCTTTAACCACTTGCGCCACCGCGCCGGGCCCGCTGGTTTGTGTCTTAACTATCCCAATTCCCATCCAGCTTCCTGCTTGTGGCCTGGAGAGCAGTAGAGGATGGCCCAAAGTCTTGGAACCCTATATCCATGTGGGAGGGAGTCCCATAAGAGACTTCTGGTTCCTGGCTTTGGATTGGCTCAGCTCTGGCCATTGTGTCCATTTGGGAAGTGAACCAGCAGATGGAAGATCTGTCTCTCCTCCTCTCTGTAAATGACTTTTCACGTTAAAAAAAAAAAAAAAAAGGGGAGGCCAGGTGCCATGGCCTAGCGGCTAAAGTCCTCGCCTTGCATGTATTGGGATCCCACATGGGCCCCGCTTCCCATCCAGCTCCCTGCCTGTGGCCTGGGAAAGCAGGTGAGGACAGCCCAAAGCCTCAGGATCCTGCACTCGCATGGGAGACCTGGAGGAAATTCCTGGCTCATGGCTTCGGATCAGTGCAGCTCCAGCTATTGCAGTCACTTGAGGAGTGAACCATCGGATGGAAAATCTTCCTCTCTTTCTCTCCTCTTCTCTGTATATCTGACCTAGCAATAAAAAATAAATCTTAAAAAAAAAAAAAAAAAAAAAAAAGGGAAAAGAGCATCAACTGACCAGGAGCCCTCCTGTCTTGGTGAACAGGGTGTTGGTGACATTGTCAGTCTGAGCCACAATGTCTTGTGGGGCTCAGCTGGATTGGGGAGTGCTGTTCCATTCGTTATGCTAGGGGGAAGAGCCTCAGGGTCTGCCAGGCCTTACGTGGCAGCAAGAACAAGCAGAAGAGAGGCAGCACCTCTGCCCCCGGAGGCCCCATGACCTCTAGAGCAAATGGCACTTTCAGGCCTCAGCAAGGAATCAGATGTTCCCTAGTGAGGCTGGTGGCCACTGTGCCTGGTATAGGCTCAGTGCCCCTCTTGATGGATGCCACAGCCCTCCCCCTAATCCTGGTTTCCATGAGGGCACCTCTCTGTTCAGAGCTGGACCCAGAACCCAGCACCCCAGGTGGATCCTGCGAGCCTAGACAGGTGAGCAGGACCAGAACTCCAGTACCCTGCTCCTGAAGTTGCATCTCTACCCATGCACACCTCCACTCCAGTTGGGGCCCCACCACCTTCTTCTCCCAGAAAACCGGATATTGCATTTTCTTTCCATAAGATTGTATTTATTTATTTTTGTTTTTTTCTGTTTTTGTTTGTAGGATTTTATTTTAAATCTTTAGTTTAGACATAGGGGGAAAATATACAAATGTAAAGTGCTCGGCATTAGAGTATGGGGATTGAGGGAAGGAGGACAGGTGCCCTGAGTTCACACCACTTTGGAATGTCCCAGTCCCTTAGAGACGAGACGGTGTATCTCAACATTTTTGAAAAGATAAAATAAAGCAGAACTTATCCTTGAGATCTCCATGGGCCAAGCTGAGGAATTTGAGGGCATAACCAGCACAGACAACCTCTGAGAAGGGCCATAACAGGAGGCACCACTCAACAGTGGGGACAATGGGTCTGCTTCAAGGGAGACGGGTGGAGTCCGGGTTCCCATGCAGCAGGGACAGAATGGCCGCCTGTTCCTCTGGGGTCTCCAGCAAGTGCCGGGCGAAGGCCTGCTCCATCTGCACCGGAAGACATGGGCAGAGAGGCTTCAGGAATGTAGTGTGGCCCCCGCGCCACACAGGGGGCTCCTACCCCGGCCCACTTCACCTTCTGGGGTACCATCCATGCTCCGGGCTCACCTGCACTGTGATAACGCTCTGTGGGCTATGGGTGGAATCAGTGCTCTCTTCCCAGAAATTCAGCGTCACCTGAAACTTGGGTGGGGGGCCCAGGCCCTGGAGGTACCTGGCCAAGTCTGAAAGCAAAGGATCAAGGGTTGTTGGAAAAAAGAGAGAAGAGCCAGAAACACAGGCAGGAGGGAACAGAAGTAGGAGTGGGGCCGCAGGGGTCTTCCGGCCAGAGCTGCAGGCTCAGGACAAAGGTTGGGGACAGCTGACCCTCATCTGTGTAAAGTAGGACAGGGGGCTGCTGCCTTGCAAAGGTGTTTACAGTCAGCAGTCTCTCCACAGGCAGAGCTCCAAGCCCTCGCAGGCAGCAGCCCTTGGCTGCTGGCACAGATGTGCCCCAGGTTGTCACCTGCTCATGGCACCTGTGTCCCTGGGGAGAGCCATGCTCTGACTCTGCTGTATTCTGGGGTCCCACCCCAAAGAGCAGGTTCCGATTGAGTGGGGGTTGCACCTGGAATTCCCAGAGTAGATGGGAGATAGAGACAGGCTTCAGGGATGCCTGGAATGCAGTAGAGATAGGGCAGA
The DNA here is from genome assembly GCF_017591425.1 of Ochotona curzoniae. NCBI lineage: Eukaryota > Metazoa > Chordata > Mammalia > Lagomorpha > Ochotonidae > Ochotona > Ochotona curzoniae. The sequence continues at coordinate 39,188,472 of NW_024467122.1, forward strand.
CCTGGGTCCTGGGTGTGGCAGACACACAGATATTTCTGTGGGCCAGTGTGGACATGGGAGGGGGCCCTTGGGTGCCCAGGACCCACATCTCTACATGAATAGCATACATTCAAACATGATGCCACTCCCCAAGCTGTGATGTTCCTGTGCCAGCATCACCCTTTCCACAGCCTCAGCCAGGGCTGAGCAGATGGCCTCAGGGATGTGTGCCAACAGGAACAGTGGTGCCAAGCAAGTAAGTCCAGGGCCTCCTGAGGGGGTCAGGGACAGTGTTGTGGGGAGCTCAGGGGCCTGAAAGAAGCAGCCTCACCTCTGCAGAAGTAGGTGGTCCTGAAGAGCTCCACACACTCATGGCTGGGCAATAGATGCGGGGTTGGCCCAGGTAGCGCGTGGGGTGTGTGCAAGGAGATGTGGAGGGAGCAGAGCTGCTGAGCAAAGAGGCCCCGGGAGTTGCTGGCCACCAGGAGGCCTCGGTCCAGCTTGCTCAGCAGGCGTTGGGCAGGCTCCAGCGGGTCCGGCTTTGGGAACACCACCTGCTCTATGTTTCTGTCGGAGCCCAGGGGCTCGGCAACGAGGCGGCAGTCCAGGCTGTGCACCTGGGCTTCCCCTACCACACGTCCACCGTAGATGAAGGTGAGCAGCAGCGAGGTGTCTGGGGACAGAAGAGGCCGGCTATGCCTGGTGCCAAGGGTGGGGAGCAGTTGGGGGCATGGAGGTGGGCACAGCTGTTTGGCATGAGGCTTGAGGGAAAGGAAGTGGAGCTACTTGCAAGTCCAAGGCTCTCATTTTGCTAATGAGGAAACAAACCCCAACAGGAAACCCAGCGAGGGACAGGGCACACATGGCAGGCCCTGGAGTGGGGCTGGCAGCCTCTCCTCATCCACCAAGAGGGGGTTTCCTGGTGAGGTTCCTGCCACTCAGAGTTGAAGGCCTATGCACACCATGAGGCCTCGCTGTTCACAAGAAGGCTCTGAGATGCTGGCACTCTTGTCTCGCTCAGGGAAACGCAGCTCTCTGCATGCCTCCTCAGGCAACCGTGGCTGTGAGGAGCAAGCTTTGGGGAGTCTGGCCAGCCACAGGGTGTTCTCATTGCCTTGGACACTAGTGCCTCTGCCTAAGGGAAAGCAGGTCTGGTTTGCTCAAACTACCAACCAGACAATGCCTGCCTGGGGAGAGGAAGAAGACACCAGAACAGTGAGAAAGTCAGAAATGTCAAGTGGGTCTGGCACTGGCATAACAGTAAGCCTCCACCTGCAGTGCTGGCATCCCACATGACCTCTAGTTCAAGTCCTGGCTGGTCCACTTTCAAACCAGCTTTATTAATGGCCTGAGAAAGCAGCAGAGAATGGCACCTGCACTCTCGTGGGAGACCCAGAAGCTCCTGGTTCTTGGCCCAACCCAGCTCTGGAGGCTGTGGCCATTTGGGGACAGAACCAGGGGAGAGAAGAGATGAAGATCTCTGTCTCTCCTCTCTGTAAATCTGACTTTCCAATAAAAATAAATTAATTAAAAAAAAAAAAAGGAAAATGACAAGTACCTAGGTCTGGAGGGAGCAGAAAATCCAAGGGCCCCCAATCCTCTTGGACTTCAGCTGCAGTTACATCCACACCTGGAAGGCAGGCAAAGCCACCAGTCACCTGGAGTGGGACTGGGGAGCCTGTGGGCCGGTGGACACGTGAGAAGCAGGGACATGGTACCTTCCTGTGGCTCTGGACTGTTGCTGCTGCTCCCAGTGTTGGAGTGGCTTGATCCCGCGGAGTTCCCCGTCTCCTCCTGCACACACAGCGCCCAGCACTGACCTCCCCCGGCCCTCCCAGGCACTGTCCTGCTCTCATCCCCACCCAGTTTGCTGCCATTTCTCACATCATCCAGGGAGCCCTGGTGCGAAGTGGGGCTTGGGATGCACTTCCTTGTGGGATCCTCATCTTCTTGCACAAATAACATAAAATTGAGATGTTGATTAGATGGAAATTCCTGGATCTCTGGCTGGGCTGTGGAATTGACAGGCAGAGAAAAATCAAGTGTTTAGGAAGGAAAGATGACAAGGAGCACAGGTGCTGCAGCACAGTGGGTAAAAACGCTACATGCTGTACTGGCATCCCACACAGGTGCCAGTTCAAGTCCTGGCTGTTCCACTTCCCATCCAGCTCCCTGCTTGTGGCCTGGAAAAGTAGTTGAGGACGGCCCAAAGCCTTGGGACCCTGCACCCATGTGGGAGACCTAGAAGAGGCTCCTGGCTCCCGGCTTCCGATTGGCGCAACACAGGCCATTGCGCTCACTTGGGGAGTGAATCATTGGACGGAAGATCTTTCTGTCTCTCCTCCTTTCTGTATATCTGACTTTCCAATAAAAATGAATAAATTAAAAGAAAAAAAAAAAGAAATCTTTAAATGAAATGACAAGTACCTGGGTTTAGAGGGAGAAGCTCTAAGGTCCTCCAACCCTCTTGGACTTCAGCTGCAGTTACATCCACACCTGGAAGGCAGGCAAAGCCACCAGTCACCTGGAGTGGGACTGGGGAGCCTGTGGGCCGGTGGACACGTGAGAAGCAGGGACATGGTACCTTCCTGTGGCTCTGGGCTGTTGCTGCTGCTCCCAGTGTTGGAGTGGCTTGATCCCGCGGAGTTCCCCGTCTCCTCCTGCACACACAGCGCCCAGCACTGACCTCCCCCAGCCCTCCCAGGCGCTGTCCTGCTCTCATCCCCACCCAGTTTGCTGCCATTTCTCACATCATCCAGGGAGCTCTGGTGCGAGGCAGGACTGAAGGTGTACTTCCTTGTGGGACCCTCATCTTCCTCTTTCACAAAGGACACAGAACTGTGATGTCGCTTTGAAGGTGACTTCCGGGTCCCTGGCTGGGCTGTGGAATTGACAGGCAGAGAAACATCAAGTGTTTAGGAAGGAAAGATGACAAGGAGCACAGGTGCTGCAGCACAGTGGATAAAAACGCTACATGCTGTACTGGCATCCCACACAGGTGCCAGTTCAAGTCCTGGCTGTTCCACTTCCCATCCAGCTCTCTGCTAATGTGACTGGGAAAGCAATAGAGGATAGTCCAAATACTTGGGCTCCTGAGCCCTCACTGGAAACCCAGAAGAAGCTCCTGGCTCTTGGCTTTGGATCAGTCTAGCTTTGGCTGTTGAAACCATTTGGGGAGTGAACCAGCAGATGGAACATCTCTTCCTCTCGGTCTCTCCCTGTATCTTTATGTAATTCTGCTTTTCAAATAAAAATCAGTTAAAAAAAAAAAAGTGGCCTAGACAGGCAGTGGAAGCAGTGGGAGATTAGGCAGGATGGAAGGGGGACATGACAGTAGCCCTCTAAGGACAGCGCCTATTGGGAGGCCTGCCGTACCCTACTCCCACCACCCCTGCCATGTGCTGCTTCTGGGCATGGTGGGCAGGGGCACACTCACCAGCAGAGGGGGTTCCTGGTGGCAGCAGCCGGTACACCTTGTAGGGCTCAGCCACGTCCATCCGGCCTTTCTCGGGAACCTCCTCAAATTCAGAGCTCTTGTTGAGGGCGCAGCGCAGGCGGGTCTTCCACGCAGCAGGGCCACTGGGATCGCCCTCTCTGTACTTGCCCTTATAGATGGCCCAGGCCTAGGGAGACCAATGGCAGAGGAAGTAGGATGCCACTGACTCTGGCCACGCCTCCCTCAGGGCTGGCTTCCCAGGCTTGTGGCCTGAGCCCCTGGCGCCTGCCCTCAGCTCAGAGCTGCTTGGGCTACCTGTAAGCTTGGTAGCTTTGCCATCTGAATGGGAACTCAGCATGCGACCTGGCTGTTCTCCAGCATGCCCTCATATCTGCAACCCAGGCAGACGCTGACAGCATGGCGTAAGTGTGCTGCCAGTGTGTGTTGGGGGGGGGGGGGTGTGTTATCAGCCCTTGTCCAGGAGACAGGGGTGCTCCCTGGCACTCACTTTGAAGAAGGCGGCATCCTGGTCCTCTCGGAAGTCCTGCTTGCCTGCATGCTTCCAGGGAATCCGGAACATGGTCTTGGATGCATCATCCCAGCACACACCTGGGAAATTCCCACTCTCTACCTGCTCTATCACCCAAGTCCGTAGCTTCCGGGTGCTTCGCGGCTTGCCCAGCGTCATCCTGGGGGGTGTGTGGATGAGACAGGGAAGCAACGTCAGAACTGTCCATTTGAGGGGGGCACATCTGCTGAGATCCTGGTCACTGTCCCCAGAAGCCCCCCTCACCTTCTGCAGGCTCTGGCAGAATTCTTTCATTTCTACCATCACTAGAAGTTACCAAAAACCTACTCTTCTGGTTATGACATGTGAGTGGAAACCTTAGGAATTGGTTCAAAATTTGGGGGAGAACATCCAGTTTGAGAAGTTCCTTTGTTGCTTTCTTAAAATTTAAATTTTGCTTGAAAGGCAGAAGAGACACAAAGAGAAAATGCTCACACTCGTCAAGGCTGGCCAGGCTCAAGCCAGGAGAACAGAGCTCAATCTGCCTTCCACTGGGGTGGTAGGGACCTAGCCAGCCAAGCAATCACCTGCTGCCTGCCAGGGTGTGCATCAGCAAGATGCTAAAGCCCCAGGCAGAGTCAGGGCTGGAACCCAGGCTGTTGGACAGAAAGAGACAGGCATTGGCCTGAGCAGTGTCTTAACCCGCTGTGCCAAATCCCTGCCTGTGCTTTGGTGTTCTGTTTCCAGTAAGGTGCTCTACCCAGTCTCAAGTATATTCACCAACCACCCTTATAGTCCAACCTTCCATCCCCACCGCTGGTCTGTATTTGCCTCAGGGGTAGGTAGGTGGGGGTGTGAAGGGGTGGTGGTGGGGAGGATGGGGTGGAACTACAGAAGTGGGCAGGGCCACAAGGCAAGAAAACAAACAAGGCCAGCTGAGGCTGGCCCAGGGTCCTTCCTCCAGGATAGTTTTAGAGCAGGCTCTCCTATCATTTCTGCCCAGGGCCTAGGACACTTGCCCTGGTGGTGGCTGCTCAGTGGCCATTTGTAGTTTCTCACTCCCAGGCCACACCTCTGGCTTCTGGACTCATATAGGTTTTCGGGCTATCCTTGTTTAGTAAGACGGGCTCCCAAACACTATCCCTTGCAATCTGACCCGGCCCTTCTCACCCTACAACCCGGGCTGACTCCCATGCTTAGTTGCTCTTACCTGATCTGCCGTCCAAGGCTGTCCCGAAGATCTCCAAGCTGCAACTCCACTCCCAGCTGGGCCGCGAGATCTCTCCGCCCCTTTCTACAGTCCCCACCCTAAGTTTCACTTCTCTTCCGAGGGAAGCCTTTTCCCAGAAATCACGTGGTCCCAGAGTAGCAAGTCAACCTGCCGCCACCAGGGGGCAGCGGCAGTAGTTGAGTATTTTATTGTCATTCCGCGGACAGCAGCTAGAGGGACCCTCCGCCCGGAGCTCCCGCGGGGAACGCTTTCCTGCCTGATAACCCTGCATATTGCACTTCCGTAACACTGTACACCTTCACCAGGTTCCCTGAGTCTGGCCTCGGGATTTCTGTGTACATCTGAGCACCTCAGTTCCCCACAGGGCCCGCTTGGTACACGTTAGCTCACATCAATGACCAAATTCCAAGAAGGGAAAGGGAGGAAGGCAAGGAGGGAGGGAGGAAAGGCAGCCAGGTAGCTGGCTGGGAAGGGCTTCCCCTGCTCATCCATGGTGTCAGTTCCTTCCTGGCCCCGAGTCCAGGGTGGGTCAAGAGGCAGTCTGTAAAGGGGGCCCTTTCAGCAAAGCTCTAGTCACCCCCCTTTTGCCCTGGGCCCCTAGATGGTGGGGCCAGGAAGAAGGACCACCGAGAAGCCTGGCAATCAGATGCCTCTTTATTGGTGCTGCAGCTGTTCCTGAGGGGTCTGGGCCACAGGACCCTGGCCCTCAGCTACTTCCTCCTGCGGGGAATGCTCTGTCCCAAAGGCACCTCTTCGGTCAGCTTCTGCAGGAGAGAGAAACGATACTGAAAGTCTGGGGCTCCCGCCCAGGGCCAGGCCAGATGACTTCTGGAAGATGATGTCAGAGGGGAGGCTGTGCAGAGGTTTTACCTGTAATAAGCGGGCATGGTACACGGGAGGCTCCTCACCAGCCAGAGGCTGGGGGCGCACATGCAGGTAGCGCTCGGTGGCTGTCTCCAGCTCCTCCACCTCATACAGGGTGGCCGGGTCCAGTGAGTGGGCATTGATGAGACTCACCAGATACTCTTTGTAGTGTGCCCTGGGGGGACGAGGGAATGAGGTATCTGTTCTGTTGGCTAACAGCACCTTGCTGGGTGCTGAGGTACACAGCCAAGGCCACGTAATCCTTGCCTGCTGCACCTGCAGGCAGTGGCCATCTGTGCTAGCCACCTGCTCCTATTCATCTGTGCCCTTGCCCAGACAGCCCCGTCCTCTCCTTGCGGGAGCCACCTTCCCGCCTGCACATGCTCTCACCCTCCTATCCCCCATGCCCAGTTGCATGCCCTTTAACCCCTGGCACTCACTGACAGAGGCCGGCATAGCCAGCTGGAGTTTCCTTGCCACAAGCTTCATCCTTGAGCCCATTGGAAACTTCCTTCTGCTCCATCACTCGGCAGCCACCTAAGGGTAAAGGAGGATGCCCTTTGCTGGGAGAAGGCGCTGGAGATCTGGGAAATGCATAGAGCAGGCCAAAGTTGTCTTCAGGAAGGGAACTGAGCATAGCCTAGTGGGATACTTAGAGATGCCTGCAGCACTGACCAAGAGGCAGAGTCCTGGCTGCCTGGCTTCTAGCCAAGCTGGCTTTGGCCCATAACCACATGCACAGTCTTTCCTAGTCCACTGACTTGAGCGACTTTCCCTCTGGGTAGATAAGGAGGTTGGAGCAGGAGGTGACACCTTTCCAGGCTCTGCGACCCAAAACAGTGTGCTGTAGCCAGCAGGGCTCATTCACTACTCACTGAGCTCATGCATGAACTGTTACCATTTGGGACAGAAACAATCCCCGACTCCAAGCCTTCCCTTTATCCCTGACACAGTGGGAGCCCAGCTGGTCATCCGCCTCAAAGATTTGTCCCACCACTCACCTCCAGGGACTGCGCGGGCTCCTGCTGGAGGCTCTGTGTTAAACATGATGTTGTTGTCCTGCAAAAACACACATGGGCGTTACATTCCCCTGGCTGCCAGCCTTAGCTGTCCTGCCTACCTTAAATCCCCTTTCATTTAAGTCCAACCCTGGGCCCTGTCCCCTTCTCCTGGGCAACCTGTACTCCCAGTTGGGCTGGTCCCTTCTAACCTGCAGCAGCTTCTGGAGTCGGAGAGCAGTCCAATCCCGCAGGTAGAAGAGGCAGTCTCGAGGGTGGTGGCCGTGTAGGGACTTCTTTACCCTGCAGTTAGGGTCTGGACATTTCTGGCAGAAACCCAGATGGCAGAGAAGTTAGAAACTATTAGGGTCCTCAGGTTGAATCAGTTCACATCATCCACTGGCAAATCCAAGCACCAGAACAGAGTGTGGGTCGAGCCAGGTTCGGTCACGACAAAAACCAGTGCACAATACGGAATGCCAAGGTGAGGTTGCCTGTACTGGATGTGACCACAGCACCCAAACAGCACGCATGAGAACCAGGAAGGGAGGGGGCGGAGCCGGCAGGGGAATGAGGGGTGGTTCCCTTGCTGGACAGCTACTCCCGCTGGAGAGCATGAGCTGGGATGGGGGTAGACCAGACTAAGCAAGGCTACAACACCTGTGCGCCTCATGTGAACTAGATCAGGGAAAAACCAGGCTGGGCTGATTATTCCTGCTGGTGCAAACAAAATTAGAGTTGGTGAGGGTTGTTTGGGCTTAGCTGCAGCATCAGCTGGCAGAAGCTGGCACTGGGGGCTAATTCTGTCAAACCATAGAATCACCTGAAGAGTGTATAATCCAGGAGTGGGAATGGTCTAGGAGTGCAAAGTGGGCTCCTCCCTTTTGGGTTACCACTCCCGTGGGAGGGCACGAAAACTAGGACAGGGACTGGGCTGGCTAGATAGAAAGGCATCCAACAACAACTGTGAGGGCTGGATCGTTAAGCTGGTTAGATGGAACTAAGTGTTAACACCCATTGACATGTATGAGAGCCGAATGGGGTGTGGGACAGACTAGACTAGTCTGCTACACATACTGGCAAACCAGGGTAGGGGCCGGGTCTGGTGAGGGTTATTGTGGGTTGCTCCAACTAGGCTGCAGCTCCCACTGGTTTATGTGAGGGCTGAGTGTGTGCTAGGCAGAACCAGGCTGGACTGCAACACCCATTGGTTTGTGTGGATGTCGGGGCTGAAAACAGAACCAACCCAGCAATTGCAACCACCAGCTGATCGGGGAAATGGACTGTGCTGGGCCCTGTGCTTGCTAGTACATACAAGAATCTGGTCTGGGAACACCTCAGACAAAGTTTCTTTGGAGATCTCCCCAATCGAAATGCCGGACTCAGAACCCTAACACAGAAGACAGAACAAGTCAATCAACCACCTCAGGTATATGTTGGCAGCGAAAAACTGGGCAAACGGAGACTCTATGATGGACTATGTCAAAAATATAATTAAATATATATATATATTTTAAAAAAACCTATTAGGGTCCTGGAATCTCAGAAATTCCTGTATGAGAGCTGTAGGGGTGGGAGGGGCATGGAGACCTTGGATAGTCTAGAGCAAGCAAATGGGGGGAGGGGTGCCTGATATCCCAATGGCCTCCTCTTCCTGCAAGTAGCTCCTCAGGGCCCCCACTCCACCCTCTTTATCCCTTCCCCCGTTTCTGGACTCACATTTTTGGCATAAAAGGCATTGTAGCAGCCGCTGCAGAATTGGTGGCGGCACTGTGTGCAGTGGAAGTGCATGCAACCTCCTCGGGCCAGGGCGTAGGAGAATTTGCACTTGGGGCAGTCTGCAAGAGATGGCAGGTAAGGGTGGGGCTATACTCAGAAGATGCTGCTGATGACAGGCCACCTAACAGACGGGCCAGGAGGGGAGGGGGCAGCCTCACCAATGCCATTCTCCTGAAGATACATCGCCAAGCCCTGGGCCTGGTATTCCGGGTCGTTGGTGCGTTTCCAGTTCTGAAAGTCCTCACAGCTCCGACCTCGGTGCTGCTCCTCCCACTGCCGTAAGGAGGGTGGGCATCACATAGGAGCCTGGCCTTCCCCTGGCCCCTCCAGGAGCCCTTGGCTTCCTTTGTGTCATTGCCAAACTGAGGGACCATCCTTGGCTTTGCTGTCTTCCCACCACCTCATGCTCACTGGCAAGCCATGAAGTTCCCACCCCCCAGGCCTTTCCCACCCCTTTCTTCTCTCCATTCCCACAGCTGTCATCTCATTCCAGGCTGCTGTCACATCTGGCCTCCATGACTTGCTATAGCTACTAGCCTCTCCACATTGTACCAGTTAGGCAGCCTCAACAGTTATTGGTGATGTTACGGCTTTCTGGCTTGGCAGTAGTGTTCATTTTCTGTTTCATTCATTTTTTTCATTGTGTGATGCAAGATTTGGGTGATGAATATTACACTTCTTACAACATAGAACAAAAGACAAACCAGCATTACTTGGTCTCCAGGATTCCCCTGGTCTGATGCTCCTCCACCTGGACTGCCTGGCAGTCCTTGCTCTCAAGACTCCAGCCATAGTTTTGCTTGACTTGGGCTTTTCCATGGCTGTTCTTTCTGTCCCAAATATGCTGCATCACTGGGTTCCTCAGAGCTTTAAGTCAACCCATTTCAGAAATGATGTCCTTGGCTCACACTCCACCTGTATCCCTACAGAATTTGTGCCTGCGTACAAGCATTTCAGAACTCCCTTTTTCCTGATTCTCTTCCTTTCTTCCTTCTACTTCGCCCCCTCCTTATTTTTCCCAATCTTTTCCCTCCTTTCTTCCTGCTTTCCTTTCTCCCTTCCACCATTTCTCCTTGTGCCTATTGAAACTCTTTAAGTTCTCTGTGCCGAGAGCTCCTGACTCATCCTGATCTCACACTGGTGCCTTGCAGTAGCTCAGCAAGTCATTATGGAAAGATACATGTGCCTTACCTGGCGCTTGCAGCGCACACAGAAGGTCTGGTGACACTGGGGACACGTAGCCTCCAGCTGCTCCCGCTCATAGATGAAGCCGAAGGAGCACTGTGGGTGAGAACAGAAAGCTATCCCAGGCCGGGCCTGGCTGCATGTCCTGGCCGTCCAGTCAGCTCCTCTGGGTGCATCACTTACCTGGGCACACCACAGGAACTTGGGGTCCCGCATCAGCACCCCCTCAGTCAGCTTCTTATGGAACAGAGCATAGGCGTCGGGCTCAAGGCTCTCCCGAAGCTGCAGAGGCAGTTGGTGTGTGTGGTGGGGGGAGTTCCTGCTCAATGCCCAGGGGTACCCGGATCCCAGGGGCTACGGCAGCTACCTGGATATCCAGGGTAGAGAAGTAACTGAGCAGCTGTGTGTCATCAGTGAGGTCAGGGCGGCCACAGGCGGGGCACACCATGTCTGTAATGTGCTTCTCCTTCAAGGCGATGGTGAAGTGCTGGCGGAAGCAGTCAGGACAGATGGTACACTCACAGGAAATTAGGGCCTGCATCTGGGGGGGCGGGGAAGGAGAGAAAGAAGCCATCCATAAGTGCCAGCCTGAGAAAGGGGCAAGAGCCAAGGGTTCAACGAGAAACGAGGATCTAATTAACAACTGGGCAAGAGGCCATTTTAAATGCTAGTGGGTGCCAGGCAGACAACCCAAACATATAGTGCACGAAAACAATGATGAGACCTAAGACAAAGAATGCCTCTAAAGGTGGTCACATCCAGTTAAAAGCAAATATAGAAATAGCATCCTTAAAATGACACAGATACAGGGATGTAGAACAAATTAGTGGCTGTCAGGTGGCCAGAGGCCGGAAGGAGGTACAAGTGTAAGGTGTAGCATGGGGAAGGGAGGAGTAGAGTTCCTCTGCAGTGAGGAACAATTTATATCTTCATTTTGATGACAGTAGACAAATCGTAGACAAATCTATTCATGAGATACAACTGCAAAGAACTACACACACAAAGAGATACACAGAACAAAGTACTGTGTTATAAAGAGTTAAACTACCACCTGTGATACTGGCTTCCACTATCGCAGCTAGTGAGCACCGGGTACTCTACTTCCAGTCCAGCAACCTGGGAATGCAGCAGAGGATGGCCCAAGTGCTTGGGCCCCTGCATCCACATAGGAGACCCGGATGAAGCTCCTAGCTTCTGGCTTCAGAATGGCCCAGCTCTGGCCATTGTGGCTAAATCATCAGCTCGCATGCACTAGGATCCCATATGGGCACCAGTTCATGTCACAGCTGCTCCACTTCCCATTCTGCTAGTGGCCTGGGAAAGTAGTAGAGGACGGTGCAAATCATTGGGACCTTACACCCACGTGGAAGACCCAGAAGATGATCCTGGCTCCTGGCCTCGGATCAGCTTAGCTCTGGGCATTGTAGCCACTTAGGGCATGAACCAGTGGAAGGAAGATCTTTCTGGCTCCTTCTCTCCATAAAATCTATCTTTCCAATTAAAATAAATCATCTTTAAAAAAAAATTACAGAGATTAAAAAAATTAGGAAGATCTTTCCTGTAGTTGACTGCAAATGATCACCATGGCCAGGCTGAAGCCAGGAGCCTCCTTAAGGTCTCTCAATTGGGTGCAAGGGCCCAGGCATTTGGGCCATCTTCTGCTTTCCCAGTGCATTACCAGAGCTGGATCAGAAGTGGAGCAGCCAGGACTTAAACTGGCACAAGTTTAGGATGTCAGTACTGCAGGCAGAGGCTTAAACTGATATGCCACAGCCTGGCCCTTTAAGATTCCTTTTTTCAGACATACACATACTAAGATCTTTACCAGGTCCTGGCATGATAGCCTAGCGGCTAAAGTGCTCGCCTTGAACACGCCAAGATCCCATATGGGTACCAGTTCTAATCCCGGCAGCCCTGCTTTCTATCCAGCTCCCTGCTTGTGGTCTGGGAAAGTAGTCGATGACAGCCCAAAGCCTTCAGACCCTGCACCCATGTGGGAGACCTTGAAGAGATTCCGTGCTCCTGGCTTTGGATCAGCTCAGCTCTGGCCATTGCGGCTGCTTGAGGAATGAATCATCAGATGGAGGATCTTCCTCTCTGTCTCTCCTCATCTTTGTATATCTGCCTTTCCAATAAATAAATCTTTAAAAACAAGGATATTTACCAACAAATTGTGCAATCACCAGATTTGCTTCTAAACAGTCCAGTGTGTAGATTAAATCACATATACTGAAAATTGCTGAGGCTTGGGGACAGTGATGACGACACTGGGTGATGGGGAACTTGCAAGAGTTGGGGGAATTAATTTACAGTCTCTACTACATGTCTTACAATTGCCGTAATAGAACATTAATGAAAGGAGGGGGAGGAGGCAGCCTGTTCCTGTCCCCACCTTCCCAGAATACTTTTCAGATACAAAAGCCACTGCAGGGGTGAGAGGAGATGTGTCCAAAGAGAATAGAAGCAATTCCTAGAGCAGGGATGGTAACATGAGCCTTACCCGGTTGCGGGGCAGAGCCCACCCACACACAGCACACTCCTGGGCGAGCAAGCGGCGTAGGAAGGCCCGGTCCTGGCTTTGCCTCACAGCTTCTACCACGTCCCCCAGCTCATAGTTCCTGGGGGTCTCCTGCAGCAGCGACAATGCCAGCTCTGCCCGGCCCCAGCTGGGGAGTGCATAGACTGCCAGAAGCCGTCTGACCAGACTCTGCAATGGGATTCAGGTGGAAAGAGAAGAGCTGTCAGACCTACAGAGCACTTTCTCAGGTCCCTTTAGGTGGGTGCTTAAACTGCTCATCTCCTTTCATTAAGCACCTGCTTGTCTGGCCCATCCCATGAAGGAGTAGGCTCAGGGCCATTGTCCCAGAGGCGCTGATGGAAGGGCTCCAGGCGCTGGCGCTGTAGCTCAGTCAGGGCCCGGGCCACGTCTCCCCCATGCTGGTACAATGCCTGAAGAGACCCTTCCTCGGGCCTAAAGCCCAACATCTGGAGCTCCTGCACCTGTAGGTTGAGAGCAGGGAGAATGAAGAGGAAAAATCAGGTAAGGGAGTGAGTTACCAAGGCCCTCAACCCTGTCCCGCCTGCAGCCCAGCCGTACCTTCCTCCGCCGGGCCCTCACACACTCCTCTACAGCCTCATCAAGGTTGCCGTGACGGTCCAGCCAGGCCTTCCGGGCCTCTTCACAGGAAAAGGCACCCAGGCCAGGGTCCTTCTGTCCAGCCAGCTCGGCCACCATCTCCAGCACATAGGGCAGCTCTGAGCGCAACCACTGCAGCGGCACCTCAGTGCCCGAGTATTGTAGAGCCGAGAAGACCTCCTCTGGAGATGCACCTGCAGCCTCTCCTTCCTGAAGCACAGCAGCCCATTAGGGGGGCCATGGGCGGGCAGCACTGTCAGCCTGATCCACATGTGAACAGCTGAGCGCTGCTGTGCTGATCACATGACCTGGTGTAGCACATGGTCACTGCCAAGTGGGAAGTGCTCAGAAGACACAGCTGCTGCTAACAGTAACTTCTTTTTCTTTTTTTAAAAATAGTGCTAACATTTATTGGTCTTTACAAGGACTGAAATTCAGAGAATAGATCACAAGGACTGTCACTGTGAGGATAAAAAGTACACAGAATTACCAGACAATGTTGTGGGCATAACCACTGCAGGATGGAAATCAAAGGGATTATTTAAAAAAACAAAACAAAAACCCCCAAATTGGGCCCTACACAATAGCGTAATGGTTAAGGTCCTCACTTTGGACGCACCAGGGTCCCATATGGGCGCCGGTTCTAATCCCGGCAGCTCCACTTCCCATCCAGTTCCCTGCTTGTGGCCTGGGAAAGCAGTCAAGAACAGCCCAAAGCCTTGGAACCCTGCACCCATGTGGGAGACCCAGAAAGAAGTCCCTGGCTCCTGACTTCAGATGGGCGCAGTACCAGCTGTTGCAGCCACCTGGGGAGTGAACCACAGGACGGAAAATCTTCCTTTCTGTCTCTCCTCCTCTCTGTACATCTAACTTTCCAATAAAAATAAATCTTTAAAAAAAAAACCCCAAATTCACAAGCGACCAAAAGACAGCTAGAGTCAGAAAAAGTCCCACATATTAACCTTGTAAGAAAATTAATTTCTGAATGGATTCCAGTGTCAATTAGATCACTAGACCTGTAAGAGACATAGTAGTATGGAAACTTCTGATGGAACCGAAAATAACCCTTCTGTCTACTAACACCTTCCAGAAAGGTGCAGGTGCCTCAGAAGTGCTGAGCCCAACACCACACAGGTTGGACGGAAACCTAATCGGACTGCTAATAATAACTTTATAAGAACTCAGATTAAAAAAAAGATGAGCCCAGGGCCCGGTGGCATGGCCTAGCAGCTAAAGTCCTCGCCTTGAACACGCCCGGGATCCCATACGGGCGCCGGTTCTAGTACCGGCGGCTCCACTTCCCATCCAGCTCCCTGCTTGTGGCCTGGGAGAGAAGTCGAGGCCGGCCCAATGCTTTGGGATCCTGCACCCGTGTGGGAGACCTAGTGGAGGGTCCTGGCTCCTGGCTTCGGATTGGCACAGCACTGGCCATTGCGCTCACTTGGGGAGAGAACCATCGGACGGAAGATCTTCCTCTCTCTCTCCTCCTCTCTGTATGTCTGCTTTGTAATAAAAATAAATAAATCTTTAAAAAAAGAGCCCGGCACAGTGGCCTAGCAACTAAAGTCCTCGCCTTGAATGCACCAGGATCCCATAAGGGTGCCAGTTCTAATCCCGGTGGCCCCGCTTCCCATCCAGCTCCCTGCTTGTAGCCTGGAAAGCAGTTGAGGATGGCCCAAAGCCTTGGGACCCTGCACCCGTGTGGGAGACCTGGAAGAGCTCCTGGTTCCCGGCTTCGGATTGGCGCAGCACCGGCTGTTGCGGTCACTTGGGGAGCAAATCATTGGATGGAAGATCTTTCTCTCTGTCTCTCTTTCTCTCTGTATATCTGCCTTTGCAATAAAAATAAATAAATCTTAAAAAAAAAAAGAACTCAGATTCATACAATGCAGCCTCTCCATGGCCCGGCCCAGCCCCACCCCACCCCAGGCCCATTCCTCACCTGGATCATGACTATCAGCTGGAGGCCTTCCTCCCGCATCTTGTCTTGGCGCTGCTTCTCAGGGTCTCCACAGGAGCTGGGCAGGGGGGCACTGAGACATCGTGGGTGTCGAGGACTGGGGAGTCCCTTTTCCGAGGAGGTGGCATTGGGCTGGGGGGCACGCTGTTCTGGGTCAGGGCTGCTGGTCCGGTTGCACATAGCACACACCCAACCGGGGCCTGAGTTGCAGAAGGTGCAGTGGCTACAGTTCCAGAGAGGAGTCTGTTTGGTGGTCATCAAAGCATCCCCTTCCTGGGAAGGTAGAGAGAAATCAGCCCATTGGGAACTGGGGAGTGGAGGTCCATGGGGGGACACAGAGAACCATCTAGAAAGGTCAAGAGTAAGTTACCTGAAGGGGCTGTAGGCAAATGCCAGGATCCTGGGAATCCACCACCAGGCTGGGAGGCTGGGCCAGCCGAGGCCGCTCACACATGGCGCATAACACAGCTGCTGCCTCATTCTCATAGGTACAACTCTGGCAGGCCCACTGACCTCGTGTCAGTTCAGGTTCTTGGTGCCCAGTCCCTTGGGGACACTCAAGATCCAGCCTCGATTCCTTACTGCCTCGGTGCTGGCCACAGGACGCACAGAGCACTGCCCACGGCTCGTTGAGCCAGGTACAGGCCACGCAGTGCCAAGGCTGATGGGCACTTGCAGGATCCTGGGAGGGAGAGCTGTCTCTGAGGGTCAGCAGGGAGGTCATCTGGGGCCGCAGGTGGGATGAGGCAGGTAGACTGTAATGGAGAGACAGACCTGGCCTGCTTGCTGGAACCCTCACCCCCATCCTGGGGGCACCCCCCATTTCCTGGGTAACAGCACAGGGTTCTGGTCTTTGAGGTACTGCTCTCTCTTTCTGGACACTTCCACCCTCACATCCTGTTCCACATGTAAGTGACAGCTGAAGAGCTCATTTCTGCCTGGTAGATCCTGGGAACAGAAGGCCTGATCCATGCTAGGTGTTTCAAACACCATCTGATGCCTGAACTGACTCTTACACCAGGAAGTATTCAGCTACCACCACTGCCCGTTTTCCTGTGAGTGGCTGCTTGAGCCATATTAAATAAAAGAACCTGGTGCAAGGCAGATGCTCAGCTGATGGTCCACGCTCTCCATTTTCCTCCCACTGAGAAGAGCTGGGCTCTCACCTGGGCCTCAGGTGGGCGGCCGGGAGAGCTCCAGGCAGTGTCTGGCGAAGGTGATGAGCGCGGGATGGGTGTCCATGGAACAGGCGGTCACAGGCTGCACATAAGACCTGCTTACAGATTGGGCAACTCAGGGTGCCTGGGTTGGAGCCGCAGAGAAAGCAGGTACAAGCAGCAGGGCCTGGAGAGGAAGAACACAACACACAAGAGCAGGTGACACCTGGGTATGGTCGCAGGAGGGCCAACAGGACAACTAGCAAAGGGAAACCTTGAACGGCTCTCAACACACAAAGATATATAAGAACGCCAGAGGAAGGGGCCCCAGGTTGCCATCATTAGTCAGACTCCCCCACCACCTTGAAATACCTGGGGTAATACCTGGAGCGGAGGGTGTGGTAAGGGGACCAGGTGCAATCTCTCTCAGTAGGGGGCCAAACTCGCACAGCTGCAGCAGCTAAGGAAAAAAGAAGTTAGGGAACAGTCTGAGTCCCCACGCTCCCTTCCCCTACCCCTTCCTTTCTTACATCATCTTCCACCTTCAGCAGCTGTTCCAGTGCCTGCTGTCTCGGATGTGCATTCTGCAAGCGAGAGAAAAGGCGATCCGAGCCGCGGCTGTGGAACAAAGCCTTCCTGCACTGCTCCCTCCACTGCTCAGTGCCAGGCCAAGGGGTGGGAACAGCAGCGTGGGGACCCTCCCACTGGCCTCACCTGGGGGCCCTGATGGCTAGTCTCACCCCAGCGGCCCGCTCACCTGCAGATACAGGGTGAGCTCCATCCGAAGCAGCAGCACTTCCAGTGTGACCTCAGCAACCTGCTGCTTGTCGGGCTCCTCCTGCTGCTCGGGGAAGCTCAGGCCATCCGACTGCTCCTCCGTGTAGCCGTAGAGTCGCAGCACATCCCGGCCCCCCTGCCGCACAACACACACAGCCCGTCACAAGCCCGCTGCCCCCTTCCAGTCGATCCTCCCTCCTCCCGCCCCGCCACGTCCAGTCCCCTTCTCCAGTTAATCCCATGGGGAGGGGTGGTCCTCACCTGCACTGCATCCACCGTGCCGCGAAAGACAGGGTTATTGAACTTGACCCCGCGCCAATACCGGGGTCGCTGAGGGCTAAGGAGGTTCCGGCCGTATTTCTCCAGAATGTTCAGGGCCGTGGACAGGGTGCTGAGGTAGTTTCGGGGCTGTGCGCAATTGAGAGAGAGCCGAGCTGTGAGGTCGCCGCGAGCCTCAGGCCCTGGGGAAGCCCTCCCTTCCGAGCCTGGCCGCGCCTCACCTCCCCACGAGCGTTGCAGCGGATCAGGCGTGCGGCGTCCAGCAGCAGGTAGCGGGCAGCTGGAGGCAAGGAAGTGTTCAATAACGGCAGGAGTTGCTCCAGGGAAAACGCCTGCCCGGAATCCGTCCTCAGGGCGCTCGCCAGCTGTTTACGGGCCGCTAGGAAGGCTCGCTCCTCTTCCTCCCCCGGCATCCTGAGACGGATGTCAGCCCCGGCCAGAAGCCGGCCCCGTGGGGCTGCGCGCGGCCCGAGCGCCACCTCTCCCCGCCCGCGGTCCGGCTTGGCGGGCCTGACCCTGCCCACGCAGCCACCCCGGTCGGTCACTCAGGCCGCTGTCACCCTCCGGTCCCCCGGCCCAGCGCCAGGATGAGCCGGGAACAGGAAGTCCTGGGAAGGTGGGCGGGACTGCAACGCAGTTTCAGAGGAAGAGGAGGGGGTTAAGGCTGAGGAGGGGAGGGGCGTGGTCAGGAGGTCAGGCCGTACCCCAACCAATTAGTAAGCAAGTAATCTGAGACTCCTCCCTCACAGAGCCGCAGCCTCTCCCCGGGGGGTTCCGCCTCTTCCGGGCCGCTCCAGGCGCGGGATGTCCCATCCCGTTCACGACTTTCCTGGATCTTTGTGTTCAGTTTTCCCACCGGCGGCTGTCCATCCTGCCGGGAATTCGGCTCTCGCCGCCTCCCAGCCCAGCTCGAGGCCCTCCCCTTCTGTCAAGAAGGCAGAGTATCCTCGGGGACAGGCCCCGCACGAGCTCCCGCGTCCTGCAAACCCTTCTCTACCTTATCCTCCCCCAGAGCCCCCCCCCCCCCCATCTCGCTCTGACGCCTCTCGGCCTTCCTGGCGGCCGAGTCTTCTAGTAGGAGCCTTGCCAAGGGACATCCCCTGCCCCATTCTCCCTTTGCTCTGTAACTCCAGCCCTGGACTTCCCCCTGGACGGGCGTGGTCCTCGCTCCAGGTCCCGCCCCCTTTCCGAAGGACAGCCCCTGTTGCAGTGAGCACGGCCTGTCCCACTCCCCCAGGCCCTCCCTCGGCCAGCACCGCCCGTGCTACGGACCACGGGCAAGGAATGGCTGAGGGACTATCACGGCTTTTGGTCTGCCCAGGGGAGGGGGAAAAGGCAGAAAGGGGGCGGGGTTGAGGGGGGCGGGCCTGGAGCTGGGGAGTGAAAGCGAAAGCCCAGGCGGCTAACTCGGAGAAGGGAGATCTGCAACTGGAGCAGCATGGCCAAGCCTGCTGGAGTGCGTCTGAGCCAGGAGGCCCGCAAACAGGTAAGGGGGGACCCCAGAGGTCGGAAAGGGACCTGGAAACCCTCCAGGGTGGCAGCCGACCTGAGTGCTGCGAGGAACCAAGGCCGTAGAGCAAACTCTGCCAGCCCCACTTGAATGCTTTCACTTCTGCCCGGGAAATCCCAGAATCCTGCCCTCTGACCAGTCTCTGCCCGGAGCTAGGGCCTAAGTGGGAAAGGAACCTTGCTGGAGGTGGAAAGATTAGACTTGTCAAGCAGGACCCCTTAACCTACACCCGGTTACTGCTTTCTTTGTAGGTCGATGTCTTCAGGCAAAATCTCTTCCAGGAGGTAAGTGTCTGTAGAGTCAAGCAATTTGATCCAGAATCTTGGGCCAGTACTTGAATCACAACCCCTCAGAGTGATTTCCAAGCCCACCCTGGACTTGGTCCCTATTCCCTCACCAAGATTTCACCCACAGTGAGCCCCAATTAATGATTTTGTCCTCCAGTTTAACCCCTCTCAGGAATTTCCCCTTCTTCCACTTCTCAGCCCTTTTAAAAAACAAAACAGAAAACCCACGTTGATTGATTTGAAAGACAGAGTTGCAGAGAAGAGGGGAAAGAGAAAGAGAGCATTTCCATCTGTTGGTTCATTCTCCAAATGGTTGCAAAGGCAGACCAGGACTGGCCCAGCAGCCAAGAACTTTTTCCAGGTCTTCCATATGGGTTCAAGGGCCCAAGTCGTTGGGCCATGTCCTGCTGATTTCCCTGGCACATTCATAGGATGGGAAGTGGAGCAGTCAGGACAGGAACCCACACCCAGATGGCATGACGATGATACAGGTGGCTTCACCTGAGGCTCACCTACTGCCCCCCAGCCCTTCTTTGTGCTGGGAAAGTAAAACTGTGATTCCCCCAAACAGCAAAATACTATGGTCCTAGCCTTTGTTCGGCTGGTTACAGATTTGGGCAAGACCCTTCATTGTCAGGACTTGCAATTTCCTCATTTGTAAGTCAAGGACTTGGTGATGATCATCAAGGGCCCCTCCAGGCCTACCTCTCTGCTGTCTGGTTGAGTATGCTCAGTGGTTCTTCCCCCTTGCAGGCTGAGGAGTTCCTCTACACGTTCTTGCCACAGAAAATCATGCACCTCAATCAACTCTTGCTTGTGAGTCATCTGGGTTCCTCTTGCCACCATCCTATGGCCTTTTCCCCCAACCCACCCACCTTCTCTAGCTAACAATTTAGACTCAAGACACAGAGAACAGTGGCTGAATGGTGACATGGACCCCTGAAGATGGTGCCTGAGCCTAGGTTGGGAGGCAGAAGGAAGTCTGGCACTTGGGGTGAGGGGAGAGACTGGGCAGCCCCTGACAATGAGCTCTATACAGGAGGACTTCTTCAATGTGGCTGATCTAACCTCCCTGCGGGCTCCTTTGGACATCCCCATCCCAGACCCTCCACCCAAGGATGATGAGGTGAGGCGCAATGGGTGCAGGGCTGGAGCTCTCCATTTGGTGGACTTGAGGGCCTTTCAGCCTCCACAACTTTCCTGAAGCTATGTCTCTTCCTTTTTGCCTTAGATGGAAACAGATAAACAGGAGAAGAAGGAAGGTAAGAAAGGAAGGCAGAGAGGATATGACTGGGAAAGGGGAGATGGCACACTGATGGGGCAGGGGTGTGAGAAAGGGTGGAGACTGCTTCTCTTTTACAGTCCCGAAATGTGGCTTTCTTCCTGGAAATGAGAAGCTCTTAGCTCTGCTTGCTTTCGTTAAGCCAGAAGTCTGGACTCTCAAAGAGAAATGCATTCTGGTAAGTCTGGGAACTGGAGAAGAGAACCAGGTCAGATCCTGGGCTCCTTCAGAGAGCTGGGCCTGAACAGGGAGAGCTGCTCTGCATTCTAGGGTTAGATCCTTTTTGTTCTCAATCTGTTGGACTTCTGATATGTTGAGGGCACTCCTGAAATCAAGTATCTGCTTCCAGAACCATAGAACCTAGTACTGTGCCAGGTACATAGTAAGGATTATATGATTTGGTCCTTTGTCTCAAAAACATTTAAATCTGTTAAACAGATATGATAAGAATGTTCCCTGGGGTGGGTGCATAGCCCGCATCACACATCGGAGGACCAGGGCTCATGTCCCAGCTCTGGCTATCAGTCCCAGCTTCTTGCCAATGCAGACTTCGGGGAAGCAGCAAATCCTGCCAAGAGGGGGAGTTGGAGTGGGCTCTCGGCTCCCTCCGTTAGCCTCGTCCATCCCATCCCATCCCATCCACTATGGCATGTGCAGAGTGAGTCAGCAGATGGGAGTGTTCTCTGGCTCCCAGCCTTCCAAATTACAGACACACACACACACACACAGTGTTAGCGCTCACTTGCACTTTGGAAGGTTGCTGTAACAAGTAAGATAAATCATAGATAACAGCGCCCGGCAAATAAGTACTCGATTCAGTATAGCTTCTCTTGGGGAGGGTGGGGGCGGCAACAATAGGAAGAGCCCAGGAGGTATATTTGAATAATTTGTCCTTGTTAACATAGGTGGTCACATGGATCCAGCATCTGATCCCCAAGATCGAGGATGGAAATGATTTTGGGGTGGCAGTCCAGGTGAGAAAAGAAAGGCAGGACTCAGAGTGGGAAGAGACTCAGGGTGTGAAAAATAGGAGCAACAGGTGAGCTACAAGGAGGAAGGAGAGGCTATACTTTGTTTCCCTTCTGTGTCACCACAGGAGAAGGTACTGGAGAGGGTGAATGCAGTGAAGACCAAAGTGGAAACCTTCCAGACAACCATATCCAAGTGAGCACAGCTGGAGGATCAGAATCTGGACCTGTGGAAGCTTTTTTGGGGAGAAGGAATCCCCAAAGCTAAGCAGCTTCATCAATATGATGGGATACTCTGTGAAGGTCTGAGAAAGCAGGTCTCCCTAAATACTTGTTCCTATAGTGTCTCTCTTGCTTCTGGCAGGTACTTCTTAGAACGTGGGGATGCTGTGGCCAAGGCATCCAAGGAGACCCATGTGGTACGTGGAGAGTCCATCAGCTTTCCCACTGAGGCTGGCCAGGGACCAATTGGGGAGGCGGGGAATGGGTCCCTTCTTGTCTTGATTATGGCCTTCCTGGCATGGAGGATATTCAGGCAAAATCACTGCCTAGAAAAAGTAGGTGTGGATCCTGCCAACCATGACAGTTTTGCTCTGCCGGATCACATGGGGTCTCATCCCTTGGTGCTGAAAAGGAGCCTCATGCTTGCATCGCTTCTCCTTTCTATGAGATCAGCCTGATGTCTCTCTCCTGAAGCTGATTCTGCTTTGTCTTCTGCATCTCAGATGGATTACCGGGAATTGGTCCATGAGCGAGACGAAGCGGCTTACAGGGCGCTGCGGGCCATGGTGCTGGACCTGAGGGCCTTCTATGTGAGTGTGGGAGAAGTTCCCCAGAGGAGTGTGGGAGTGGGTGGGGAGGGTGGGAAGCCAATAACTTGACTCCTGTTCTTGTGGCTTTCTCCCAGGCTGAACTTTATCATATCATCAGTAGCAACCTGGAGAAGATTGTCAACCCAAAAGGTGAAGAAAAACCATCCATGTACTGAGTGAACCCAGGCCTAAAGGGAAAATAAATGACATGACCTCTGTGTGGAATTTTTAGGGTGTGTATCACTCATTCAGAGAGAATTTATGGAGTACCACCTACACCAAGACACCAAAGGTGAATGTGTCAGAGTGGAGGGGAGATGTGCCGGAGACAAAGTAAATTAGATGCCTATCTTGTTCTTAAGAGGTGACCTTAGAGGGCAGTTGGGCTGAGCTCTTACAGGAATGAGTTATCAGGCTTGGGGCAGGTAAGGGGAAAGCACTGTGGTGGAGGTCTGCAACGAAGAAAGGAACAGGCCTTGTGCATCAGCCCTCCTGTCGTGATCCAGATCCCTGAGAGGAGCTCCTTTGGAAAGGAAATGTGTTTCAGCTCACAGCTAGGAGGTTGCAGTGCAAGATCAGGTGGGCCCATAGTCCAGCATGTGTGCAGCTGGGAATGGTGCAGTGAGCAAGCCAGGGAGGAGAGTAGTCAGCCCAACTCAGCCACTGCTGCCTCCCCACCTCCTAACCAGCATAATTAGGTCAAATCCCCACCCTTCACCCATCCACCATCTACATGAAGATGTTGGAGTCTAAACTGGCCTGCGTGAGCCTTGGGGAGTCAAGTTCTGCCCTCATTGGCTCAGAGTGAGCATTTACAGTGGTGTGGGTGGGGTGCCGTGCGTGAGTGGCTGAACCCCTTTTCCTGGGCTGGGCGAGGTGGGGTGGGGGAAAATGTCAGAGACATGATGGTGAAGACCTTCCTGTAGGACATTATGGGGGAAGGGGCTGGGTCTGCAAATGATTTCTTCCCCACCCTCCTCCTCCCCTAAGTTTGGTTTCATCCTTGTGTTTTGGGAGGATGCAGCAGCTCCTCTGCTGTGGTTTTGTGATGCAAACTTCAGAGGATCGCACTTTAACTCAGGACCTTGTCCCGTTACTAAATATGGGACCAGACTGTGCTGCACATCACTTCACAAGGTGGGAGCCCCTCCACATACTGATCTCATTGGACCCTTGATGGACCATGGGCAACGCGGTTCACCAGGAAGTGACAGAACCGGGTTGAAAGTACACTCATTCCATCATCGGAACAAGGGGGTTTGCTTCAATCCCCACTTTGCTGGGCTAAGTTCCACACCCAGTCAGTGCTTCCGGGGGTCTGTGGGTTGATAGGCAGCCCAGGGAACAAGCAGAGTGAAGCTGCAATCAAGAAGGGAAAGTGGGTTAAGCCTCGGCAATAAGTGCGCGGGCACTTTTCTTTACAGTTGCTTCTTCTCTGTTCGCCAGATACAAAGGCGGGCAAATTTGGGGGCTGCCTCTGATTGGACCCAACGAGGAGCTCTGGGCCTATCAAAGAGCAGCCCGGGGGCGGGACTCCCGGGGCGGGCGGTCTGGCGGCGGCTGGCTCTGCGCGATCCCTCCAGGCACGGATCCGTGGCCTCCCACTAGAGGGAGGCGGAGTTCGGGGCCGCGGGATGCAGTCGGTACCTCCTTCTGGGCCGGGCCGGGGGCGGGCTCCGGGACGGAGGCCGGCGGGCTGCCCTCGGGACGAGTTGGCTTCACAATCAAAGCTGAGGGAGGGCACACGGTGGAAGGCCAAGGAGGGTGCCAGGGAGCTGGAAGGAGCTTCACGGACGCGAGCCACAGACCGGCTCTGCCGGCAGGTTGGGCCACCGGCACGCCACGGTCTCGCAGCGCCCGGGGCAGGCCTGCCTCGCCATGGGGGAGGTGGAGATCTCGGCCCGGGCCTACGTGAAGATGTGCCTGCACGCCGCACGGTACCCCCACGCCGCTGTCAACGGGCTGCTACTGGCGTCCTCGCCACGCTCCGGAGAATGCCTATGCCTCACCGACTGTGTGCCCCTCTTCCACAGCCACCTGGCCCTGGCCGTCATGCTGGAGGTCGCCCTCAACCAGGTGCTGCCGCTGGACATTCCCGTCCCCCAACCCCAAGCTGACCCACCATCAGCTGCCCTGGCCCGAGGCTATCCCCTGGGGCCCTTGGCAGCCTTGTGCACCCACTGGGCCAGCTGCGCTATTTTGTTACTCCTGGCCCCTTTCCCCATGACAGGTGGACGTGTGGGGCGCACAGGCTGGTCTAGTGGTGGCTGGGTACTACCATGCCAATGCATCTGTGGATGATCAGAGGTGAGTGGGGCAGAAAGCCAGGGATTCCAGCAAAGGAGAGGGGAATTCCATCTTCCCTTCAGAGGCCTGGGAACTGGGGATGTGAAATAGGTGTTGGAGGGAGGAAATGGGAAGGGGAAGCTAATAGAACCTTGGCTTGGAAAAGCTGCAGAAGTGGGTGGAGTCAGCTGTGTATCCTATCCACCATGCCCCAAGTGCGGGAAGGAGCACAGAGTGATGCCAGCCAGCCAGCAACTTCAAAAAGAAATTTCCTTCTTATTTACACAGATGAAATAGGCATTCATCCTACTAAGGTACATCACAAAGCTCATGGAAGATGGAATTAACAGCTAAGTTTATTTTGGAGCAAAAATGTGTGCCTAGTTTTATCACAATAAGCATTTCCACCAACTTTTTGAACATCCTACATGTGCATACATTTCAAAAATTATTTTGCACCAAAATAAGTTTTCATTCCTTTTTCTGTGAACTTTTTTTTTGGAGTATCCTCATGGATTGTATTAGAAACACTGGATTATAATTTGGTTTTCCTTCCTTCCCTAATATTTGCCATCTCCCCACCTCCATGCAAGGTGCCTTATCCTCACACATGCATATTATGAATATGGATGGATTGCCAGCTAGTTCATGTGCCATCATGTATTTAATACCTTGTTAGAAATTAAAGTTTCCAGTTTTAATTATGGGTACTGTCCCATTATTGAGTTCCTTATAAGTAGACTCCCGGATCAGCACACACAGGAGATGGTTCTCAGCCAAAGGGTTATGTCAAATTACCCCTGCAAGAGATGGCCTGCACCAGCCACTCTTCTCCAGCGGTCTCTGAGCCCCTGTTCCCTACAGCACTCAAGCATCAAGTGATTCCAGCAGCAAGCAGGCTCGACGCCCCCAGACCAGCTCGAGGGAACGGCCACAGCCGCACCCACATCCATGAGACAGGGAGGCACAGCTCGGATGGAGAGGGTCTGCCCACCACAGTCGGCTCCTCACCCCTCTGATCTTCCCTCTACACAGCCCTGGGCCCCTGGCCTTGAAAATCGCTGGGCGAATTGCAGAATTGGTCCCTGAGGCAGTACTTATTATGGTGAGGCTTCCATTGTGGGGTTGGGGAGGTAGCATACAGGCAGGGCAGCAGATCCTTGAAACTTTCTCACCTGCCTTTCTCTGTCCACACAGTTGGATAATCAGAAACTTGTGCCTCAGCCTCGCGTGCCCCCCATCATCGTCCTGGAGAACCAAGGTCTCCGCTGGGGCCCCAAGGACAAAAACCTGTGAGTATCCCTACTTCCTCAACCTCTTCTTGGAAGCTCAAGACTCCTGGGCTGTCCTCTGCCCTTGGTCCTACCCCCAAGGGTCCTTTCCTAGTCCCCAGCCTCCATAAAGATTGTGTCTGACCCCATCATCCACCCAGTTGGACCTTCACAAGTGTCATTGTTTCAGAGTGATGTGGAGAAACTGGGAGGAGTCACGGCAGATGGTGGGAGCACTCCTGGAGAGCCGGGCCCATCAGCACCTCGTGGACTTCGACTGCCACCTGGATGACATCCGGCAGGACTGGACCAACCAACAGCTCAACACCCAGATAACGCAATGGGCTGGTGCTACCAGTGGAAATGCCTGAGCCAGGGGGTCAGCATCCAATAAAGAGACTTGGGCTACTGGGGTGACAGTTTGAAGATTTTTACTTTGCCCAAGGGGGCAAAGGGAAGGGGATACCTCAATAGGAAGGACGGTGGGGCAGGGCCAGAATTTCTGGCACAAAACAAGAAGGTGTCTGCTGTCATCATCAGAGAACAAGACAGGCGGCTCTTAGTAGATCATTCCTTTAGTTTCTCCCCTGGGCTTCTTGAGTTTCTCAAAGTTCTTCAGGATGATGTCATACAGCACAGCCTAAAGAGCCAGGGGGAGCAGGGGTCAGCCATAGGCCACCAGCACTATATGCCTATGGAAGTCTGGGGAAAGGTACTCCTGCCCTGCCCCCTCACATAAGCATTGCGAATCTCCATGACCATCAGCCGGATGTCCCGGTATTCGGCCTCATCTAGCTCGTGCACCAGCTGCCGGTAATCGCCCTATGGAAACAGCAGTCAGGCTGGGTCCTGATGGGCCTCTTCCCGGGCACCCTGACCTGAGCCGCACCTACCACGTGGGGTTGCTTGGCTGCTTTGGTCACTGCATCCCCACGCTCAGAGAAATACCTGTGGGGATTGAAGCATGCATGGAGTGGGACAAGGAAGAGGGAATGGGCCTGGGTCCTCAAGCAAAGGTTTCAGGTATGGGCAGGGGGCCACTCACTTGGAGATCTGAGTGTGAAAGCCTTCCAGCTTGGTGTGAAGGCCAGTCATCAGCTCAAACACCTTCTCCTGGGGATAGGAAGTGAGGGCCAAAGTGGGAGGAAGCGTGTGCTAGAAGTGAGAGTGGGGACAGCAGGACAGTTCTTTTACCTGCACAGCCACTCCAAAATTGTTGCCATCCTCAATCCGGGGAATCTGCAGCTGCAACCAGGTGGTGACCTGCAGAGGGACAGGGGTGGAGCAAGGAATGGCATCAAAGTCCCCTCTAGATTCCCTCCTCCTGGTCTTACTGCCCATATTAGGGAGAGGTCTGCCAGATCTACCTTGTGCCTCAGGGCCTAGATAGCTGATGTCCCTGGCTATGCCCTCTCCTGCGGCTGCGCAGGTGACTGTCAAATGGCAGGAACCAAGAGGCCAAAGGGTGTGGCTGCAAGCCAGGGGAAAGTAGGAGCAGGAGAGTTTACCAGGTTAAGTTGCTCAATCACATCCTTTATCTCTGGCTTCAGGCGCTGCAGAAGGGCCACGATCTTCTCATTGCAGCTCACAGGGCCACAGGGAGGGCCTAGAGAGTGGGCAGGGGGTCACTCACCCAGCCTGCACCTGTGCTGGGGTGGGGCAGGGGAGAGCATGGCAGAAAGCCCAGGACTGTAGCCCCTGCACAGTGGCCTGCCAAGTCCCTTCCCAGCACGGGGGACTGAACCACCTTTCTCTTCATCATCTCCTTTCTTCTTTTCATCTTTGTCTTCCTTCTGCGGGGAGACAGGGGTTCCTGGGGTCAGCACCAAGGCTGGATTGGGCCCCTCTCTCTGGGTGTCACCCAACTTGCCTCCTGCTGCTTCTTCCGTTCCTCCTTTTCTTTCTCTTTGACTGGGTCAGGCACGGGGATGTCCAGGGGCGCCTTTAGATCACTCAGGTTGGCTTCATTGAGAGCTGGCTCCTGGGGGGGGGGGGGAGGGGGCGGGGAAGCAAGAGGCAATGCAGTCTGTTTTACCTCCTCACTCCTGGACCCTCCCTTCAACTTCAGACTCCCACCCTGGGCCCCCTGCCTTCTAGTCCCCAGGCCAGCCCCAGTACCTTTAAAAATGCATCTAACTCTGAAATCTTCTTGGGGAAATAGCTCCCCAGCAGGGTCTCGGCCTGTGTGCAGAGACAGGGGAGAGGAGCAGAGGAGTCTGGGGTCACACTCAAACGCCCCTTCTAGGCCCAGCCACGGGCATGGGGAAACTGGGGAGAGGTGCTGGTGGAGCCAGCCTTACCTTGGCACACAGGTCTTCCCGAAACACATCCACCTATGGGGGCACAGGCAACCCTTCAGAAACCCCGAAGGCCAAGTTCCTTTGAGAAGGGTTCCCTCAGGGTCATGGAGGTCTCATCTGGGGAATTGTGGAGTGGGTCCTCCCGTTCCGCCTCCCCCCGGGGGGTGGGGGCTGCAGTGGAAGGTTGAGAAACACTCCAGGAGGTAAAGGTAAGGAGTTCAAGTTCACAGAAGTGGGAGTGTCCTGTGGGCTGTGTGTGAGGAGGGGGCTGAGACAGCCTCTGCCAGTGAGGTAGCAGGGGGAGGTTCCCCACCCGTCTGCCTGCCTAGGGGCTGCGGGCCAGCGGGCTTCCCCTCTCTGCTCTCTGCTTCACCTCGCCTCGCTGGAGCATGGCCGCCTGGCCTCTACTCCCGGGGTGAGGAAGATCGCACCTTCCCGGGGCTCAGGTGCTGTGTGCACGGCACCGAGGCCTGGCTGACTGACCCCCTACTCAAAGTAAGAGCTGGAGAGGGGGTGCTGCGTCAGGGGCTCCCTTCTCTGGCTTCTCGGGACCACGCCTCCTCCCTCATGGCCCGGGCCTCGATCCCACGGCTCTCACCTTGGCTTGGGCTTCAGGCTGGACCCTGAGCGTGGCCATGGCAGGGACGGGGCCGGGGGTCCTAGTGCCGCACGAGGAACGAGGAGTGGGCACCGGGAAGAGAAAGCGAAAGCAGCGCTGGCAACCCGCACAGCCTTCCTGGGTAGCGGGGAGTGGAGGGACTGGAGGAGAAGGCGGGGACAGCCCAGACACAGTACACGGCCGCAGGGGCGGGCAGCGCAGCGGGGCTCCCCCTACAGTCAGAAGGAGGCGAGTCCAACCCCCTCCCACTCCCATCCCCTCCCACCACCCCCTGTCCCCGCCCCGCCTGTTCCTGGTGCCCGCCTCCCGCTGGTGCTGCCTGTCCACGCCCCATCTTGCCCTTCTTGCCTCTCTATCGACTCCTCCATTGGTCTCTCTTCCTTCTTCCGCCGGCGCGGCTGGCTCGGTTATGAATCTTCCTTCGCTGGAAGGAGTCCTTGCTGGCCTTCTTTGCCTGCTTTCCTTGTGGGAGCGAGAACTTCGGCTCCCCGCATCCTGTGGCCCCATGCTCAGACATTGCTACCCTGATGCTGAGGTGTAGCCCCCTCTCCCTTGAGCCACACTGAGAGCAAGAGCCGTGGGTGCATACCCCTCTGGCTTTAAGCCTGTTCCAGCGTTCTGGTGATGCTCCACCTGTCTCACCCCCAAACTGGTATTCTGCTGCTTCCTCTCCGCCTGCACCTGCCCGGGCTTTCTCTTTGTTCCTCAAATGTGTCATTGTCATGCCTGCCCCTCGACTTTGGCCTTGGCCTTACCAGTCTCTGTCACAGATCTTTGTCACAGATGTGGTCACTCAGCTCAAATCTAACTTCTCTGAGGGAATTTTCTCTCTCATTTAAAATTATTTGAAATGAAGACAGACAGAGAGAGAGAGACATGCTCTGTCGGCTGGTTCACTTCCCAAATGCCAGGACTGGGCCAGGCCAAAGCTGGAAGCATGAAACTCCATCCCGGTCTTCCACAGGCCACAGGAGTCCAAGTACTTGGGCTATCTTCTGCTGCTTTTCTAAGTGCAGGAGCAGGGAGCTGAGTCAGTAGTAGAGCAACCGGGACTCCAAACAATGCTGTTTGGGATGCTGGCATCATCACAGGTGGCAGCTGAACCTGTTGCTTCATGATTCCCACCCTGAGAACTTTTCCCATTGTCCTTTGTAAAGTATCCA
Source organism: Ochotona curzoniae (assembly GCF_017591425.1). NCBI lineage: Eukaryota > Metazoa > Chordata > Mammalia > Lagomorpha > Ochotonidae > Ochotona > Ochotona curzoniae. The sequence continues at coordinate 39,218,259 of NW_024467122.1, forward strand.
CCTTCTAATTTGCCTAACCCGCATCAGTCGGCCTGAGCACTTCCATACAGTACTTCTCATGTTAGTTGAGTGTTGGTTTTTGAGACCAGATAATCCGGTGGTTAAGCCAGAATTGCACAAGCTTTTTCTGACAAAAGGATGGTTAGTGTATGTATTTTATATATTATAACATATTATAACATCTGGGACAGCTACTCAACTGGGCTATGTAACTGAATTCATGTGGCTGGGTTCCCACACAGCTCTATGTATGGGCGCAGCAATGTGAATTTGTATAATTTTCACATGTCATGAAATACAAAGACACTTCAAATGCTCTCTGGAAACATGAAATCAAAAGACGAGTGCAAAAACTTTGAAGCTCCTTTAAGTTTTTCAGAAAATGCTGCTTCCTATGAAGATCCTTGACTGCCTGGATTTTAAAAAGTTTGCATACAAAATAACCATATTTTAATTCCATTTTCCCATGGACCTTTTGAGTTACCCTCACATATATTATTCCTTGATGTTCTCACCTACTGAAAAGGGGAAAACCATTCTTAGCTTACTGGCTGTACAAAAACTGGCCACAGGAGGGCAGTGCTTTGCCCATCTCCCATTTAGACTCAGAGCAATCCTCTATCCCTTAGGGTTTGTAATCCTGGTTTCTCTGATTTGCTAGTTGTGAACAGATTAACCTCTGTGCCTTTGTTTTCATGATTGCACAATGGGGACACCGACACACCTGCCTCCTAGTATGACTGTTAAGAGGACTAAATCACTTCATTTATTATGGTCTCAGAACAGTGCCTTAGCACAGAGCCAGCAGGTGCTCACTACTATTATTGGGGTGCCTGTCCCCTACCTCTCCTTGGAAGCTTGTTAAACCCCCAAACAGCAAAACCTTGTTTTTTTTACTCACATGGCACAGAACTGTGTGTGTTTGTTGAATAAATGAGCACACACAGACCGCTACCTCCATGGGGGAACTCAGAGTAAGAAGGGGTGCTGGAATGGAGGCGCAATATGGGGGCCCTTTTTAGTGGAGAGGTAGGACAAGCAAAGTATCCAGGCTGTCCTTGGCAGGAATAGTGTCCACTCCCCCAGGGACACTGGGAATGAATAGCCTTTTCTGACTTGTCTCAGTATCGCAGCCCCAGATAGCTCACGGTCTGCAACAGTGGCTGGTTGGAGAACAGGGAACATGGAGGTCAAGTCCAAGGAAGGACGTTCAAGGTCAATCCCAGCTAGGAAAGGTCAATGATGCTTTACTCTTGCTACCCTTTCCTAGCCCCTCTTTCTCCTCCCCTCACCCTCCCAAATGACAGAAAGAAGCAAGAGGCAGACCTGCTGGAGTGCCGTTTATTTCCTTCAGTTATGCTTGCGACTGGCACGGGGGCGGGGGAAGAGCCCGTGGCCCGGGCTCCCTGGTGACCAGGGCTGATGGTACCAGCTGCCATAGGTAAGGTACCAGGCAAATGTGCCCACAGCGGCGCCCACCACCTTGTGCGTGTACTGATGGAAGTAAATGACAGTGCAGAGCAGCAAGAAGTTCCAGAGGCCCAGCAGCAGCACGTTGAGCAGGAAGACTAGGCGCAGGGGTGCTCCCGCTGGCAGCCCATGCGCCAGGTACTTGGCAAACACGGCGGCTTCCTCAGCCATGAGCAGGCAGCAGAAGGTGAGCAGGAAGGTGTGGGAGGATACGGTGTAGCCCCGCCACTGGTGGCCTGCCGCCAGGCAGCTGCGGCGATCCGGCAGTTCGTGCAGTAGCAGGCCCTGGGGCAGAGGCTCAAAGCAGGAGCCTGTCAGGTCCTCAATGAGAAGGAAGGCCCTGCCGGCCCCGCGCCACACGGCTGCGCCCACCACCAGCCGGCTCAGGTGCCTGGCAGTCACCGCCACACGCCGGGTAGCCAGGAACACCACCAGCAGCACGAAGCCTCCCAGAAAGGTGCATGTCCAGCCCCAAGCAGAATTCACAAATTTTCTGTGGGTAGAGATGAGGGGAGAGCTTCTGAGACCCTCCCCCATCCCCATCTCCCCACTGTACGTAGAATTCATGGCACTGGCCTGTTCTCTGCCAGTGCCCTCCCAGGCTTTCTTTCCCATGCCCTTCACAATTGCCAGCTGTTTTCAACTCTGCCCTCCCCTTCAGCAACCCCCCAGGGTCCACATCTCCTTACTGGTAGCCAGGCGCCATTGGCCTGCCCTCCCCCCACCTTCTCCCTCAACCTTCTGGGCTATTTTTAGTGTCCAGACTGGCAGAAGAACAGAAGCCTGGAGCAGGGAACCAGGATCCCGAGTTGAGCAGGGCACCCCCAGCTGCCCTGCATGGCCCTCCAACACACTCACATGTTGAAGAAGTTACCATGGCTTGCAAAGATGGTCCGAGGGTTGACATGAAACTGCAGGAGGGGCCCGAAGATGACCACAGCTGCCAACCAGGCATGGTAGAGGCGCCGTAAGCAGGGGCTGCCCAGTAGGCGGGCAGCCTGCTCACTGCCGAAATACAGCAAGGCCGAAGCCACCCAGAGGAGCACCCTGACCAGGCAGCCCAGCACTGCCCGGGCTCGGGTCCCTGCAGAGCTCGGCCCTGCCCCCACCACCGGCCCCCGCTCCATGATTCCCTCCCCTCCTCGCTAACTGCTTGCTCTGCTGGGTGGCTGAGGAGGGGCTGATGACCCCCCCCCCGGGGGACAAAGACAGGCAGTGACAGGTGTGGCAGACACAGGGCAGAGCCTGGCTGGCAGCTGGCTGGCGGTGGCGGCAAGGGGCGGGGGGCGGTAAGGGGCCAGGGTGCAGGGTTGTCACGTCAGCAGGGTCCTGGCGTCTGGTGTGCCGTGGCGTGGCCTGACAGCCTCTTGCATATCTGCCATTTGGCTCTGTTGTCCTCAGCTGCAGCCATGTTCCAGTTCATATCTCAGGGACAGGCCTGCCGTCCACAGCTCTGCTTGTCTACATGCCTATGTGCATCTGTCAGTCTGTGTTTGGTCAGCCAAGTGTCCCAACAGTTTACTCTGTTCTATAGGGAAATTGGAAGTCATGAAGAGAAAACTAACCGAACATTAGAACTCGTTAAAAAAAAAAAAAGCTGTCTTTCTCCTTAGTGTGGCCTGATGTTTCCCTCGGGGCCCTGAACACAGGGGCCCACCACTGCAGGATGTGGCAACAGTGGCACTGCCCACCTTGGACCCATGGGCAGAGTTAGCTCCAGCTCCTGTATGGGCTAAGGGGCACCACAGGGGGGCAGTGCTTCAGCAGATGTCAGTAGCTGTCCAATGGGCAAGACCTCACATCCAAGGGGGGCACTGTTTATTTGCTTGTTGATCACAGTGGTCAAGACAGGAGAGGCAGATGTTCTCAGAAAATTATCATTGGATCATAGTGGTCCAGGCTAAAACTCCGCCCCCCAGAGTCCTTGCAGATCAGGCTTACTCTTGGGGACAGGCTTTGGGATATGCTAGAAGGAACATCCCATTTGGAGTGCATCAAAAGCTTAGGTCTAGGCCCGGCAGTGTGGCCTAGCAGCTAAAGTCCTCACCTTGAACGCGCCAGGATCCCATATGGGCGCCGGTTCTAATCCCAGCAGCTCCACTTCCCATCTAGCTCCCTGCTTGTGGCCTCGGAAAGCAGTTGAGGACGGCCCAATGCTTTGGGACCCTTCACCTGTGCGGGAAATCTGGAAGAGGTTTCTGGTTCCTGGCTTCGGATCGGCGCAACACTGGCCATTGTGCTCACTTGGGGAGTGAATCATCGGACGGAAGATCTTCCTCTCTCTCTCCTCCTTTCTGTATATCTGACTTTGTAATGAAAATAAAATAAATCTTAAAAAAAAAAAAAAGCTTAGGTCTGTCCTTCACGCAGTTGCCCCTGACCTTGGGATGGGCCCACACAAGCCCAGACCTTGCAGCCTGATCACACTCGGGCTACAGAGCTACCTGCCTCAGAAGTCCCTGTGCTTCAGTAACTTTCCACATCATTTTTCGATTTCCTTCCTCATTTCTAAAATCAGGGGTGGGATTTCAGGCCCCAGTGGAGGCCCAGGAAGCAGTTTAAGGAGTTAGAAGGGCATGGGGTCCTGGGATGGCTCCATGCCTGTGGGACCATCCATCAACCCTTCCTTTGTCCTCAGTGCTCTCAGCTATAGATTAATTGGGATTCACCACCTGAGCTTCTAAATCCTAAAGCTCTAACTTGGCATAATGGCACTCCAGTCTTATTGCTCATGGATCCAACAAAGGAATTTTGGGGGCTGGTGCAGTTGAGGTAGTAGGCTAATCTTCCTTCTGTGGTACTAACATCCCATATGGGTGTCAGTTTGTGTCCTGGTTGCTCCATTTCCCATCCAGCTCTCTGCTCATGGCCTGAGAGAGCAGTGGAAGATGGCTCAAGACCTTGGGCCCCTGCACCGCGTGGGAGACCCAAAAGAAGCGCCTAGTCTTAGATTAGCTCAGTTGTGGCTGTTGCAACTGTTTGTGGAGTGAGCCAGTGTGTTTGAAAGATCTCTGCCTCTTCTGTAAATTTGCCTTTTTAGATTTACAGAGAGGAGAGAAAGATCTTCTGTCCACTGGTTCACTCCCCAGGTGGCTGCAAAGGCTAGAGCTAAGCCAATCCGAAGCTAGGAGCTTCTTCTTCTGGGTCTCCCACAAGGGTGCAAAGTTCCAAGACTTTGGGACATCCTCTACTGCTTTCCCAGGCCACAAGCAGGGAGTTGGATGGGAAATGAAGCAGCTTGGATATGAACCAGTGTCTGTATGGGGTCTTGGCACATGCAAGGTGAGGACTTTAGCTACTAGGCTACCATGCTGGGCCCATAAATAAAGTTAAAAAAATTGTTAGTAATACAGAATATATTAGCCCCACAAGTATTTCCCACTGCACTGGAAATGCTCCTCTGCTTGAGCAGATAATGCACAGGATTCACCACCACACGAGGCTTGAAGCATACGAGCACTCCTCTGCTCCTTAACTTGGCACCTTGGAAATAACAATTCTGGCTGTGATGAGATGGCATCTCTGGGCGAGGAGGCAGGGAGGACTCTAAGGACAGGTGGGAAGGACGATGTAGCAAGGTCTCTTCACATTTGGCAGATGAACTTGAGGGAGAACACCTGGATGCTGGACAGTTTGTTCTTTAAAACTTCTCAGAGCACCATGAAGGACGGACCCCTGTCACTCTGTGCTGGGAAAGTTCTGGGGAACCTTGGGGAGTGTGAAATGCCATGGGGGGGGGGAACCCAGTCAGCGGGATGTGGACCCCTGTCATCCCTGATGCATCAGTTGCTCTGGGGCCTGGGGATTTGCATAAAGTTCCTGGCTGTGGCTGGTGCCAGTGCTGGCTGGGCTCTCTGTGGCCTTGTATCTATGGGCCACCATCTTCTGAGGGTTGGACAGGCTTGAGGACACCCCAAAGCAGAGTCAGTTTCGGGGTTCTTGGTCGTATCTGCAGCAAATGTGGATTAGGCCTGGTATGTTCCGGGCCACTGGCTGGCTGCTCTCTCACGCAGGCGAGCAGGGCCTGGGCAAAGCTAGATGCCCCTTCATCTTAGAGAATCACAGAGGTGCTTTCTGCTGGAGGAGCATTTTCTAAGGCTCTGCTGAAATTCTTCTTAAAGGGAAAAAGTGTGATGGAAGATCTCAGAGAAAAAGAGGCAGAGGCAGATGCGGAAACAGGTTCCCACAGCGAGTTTATTGAGGGAGTCCCTGCCAGTGACAGGACTATGCAGTTCCATTGCAACCTTTCTCTTTAGAGCTGTCAGCCTCCATGCTGGCAGCAGCCCCTGGGAAGGCAGGGCCTGATCGCAGTGGAGCCACAGGGAACTCCGGGAGACTCCGGTCTCTCACCCTGGGAATCCAGACATGAGAGGAAACCCACTCCCCACGCCAGGAGGGTGCTGAGGAAAAGCCCTCAGAAGAAAGACCAGGATGCCTGGCCTTCTGACTGGCTGGTCCAATTCTCAACGTGATGGCCAGGGCAATGGGCCTGGCCCCAGGCATCTACTCTAGGATCCAAAAGCTAACATCCAAACATGATTAAAAATATTCAAGACAGTTCTCACTGGCAGAGGTCACAGCCCAGATAACAGCAGTCTTGGCCGACCATGGCCAGAGCCAGAGACCCAAACCACCTGGACATGAGTGAATAAGGAGATGGCACGGCCTACTGGTAGGCTATTCCGAGACACAGCTGAGGCCCATGGCCTGGGCTTCTGTCCCTTCCCACCCAATATCAGTGACTCCTCCTCCTGTTCCCCAGACAGGAGACAAGGAGGAGGCAGCAAAGAGCTGGCTGCAAACTCCACCCTGCTGGGGCCTGGGGTAGGTTCTACTGGGGTGAAGAAAAGGGTGTGGTGGGGCAGCGCTCTGGGGAGGGCATGCTGGGGCCCCCGCTGGCCTCCGGCATGTCATCCTCGTAGTACTCAGCCTGGCAATACTCCCACATACGCAGGTTCCCGTCCCACTGCAGGGCAGAAATGACCATGCATTAGTGTGACCGTCCTCACCAAGGCCCAAGCCCCAGCAGGTGCCTGGCCCTAGCCTGTGGCAGCCTCACCGAACTGCTGACGATCTTCTCTTCGAAGGGGTGCCAGCTGACGTCTCGCACGCAGGCTTTGTGGTTGGTGAGCTTCTTCACGATGTGGCCGCTCAGGAGGTCGTACACTGGCCGGGGAGGGGCAGAATGAAGGGATGGCCACAGGGCCTTCCAAATGCTTCCTGGAGAACTTTCTGCTTTGCCGTGGGGGCCCAGCCCAGCTCAGCCAAAAGGACTGTGTGGTTTCTGATTCTTTCCCTTCCCTGGCCTGATGCTACAGTCTGGGGAAAAGTGGCTCTTTGGCCCTGAGCTGAAGGTCACAGGGCTACGGTAGGTCAAGAGAACATGGTAACTTCAACGTGGCAAAGTGTGGGGGGGCGCACCCAGAAATCAGCACTGGCCTGCCTGTAGGTGGGCATACCTGCTCCTTCTGGTCTGCACAGGTGCAGTTTTCTTTCCTGCTGAGCGCCTGATGGCCAGCACGGCTCTCAGCCAGCGTCTTAGGTCTGCAGCCACACTCATTTCTTTCTGTGCCTTCCTCCCACTTGATTGACTGCACGCCTCTTACCACTGGCTGTTTTCCTCCAGGTCCCACTTCTTGTTTTGCTTCCTTGCGTACCTTTCTTCTGAAAGCCTCTTCCCAGATGGGTTAGAATTCTATGTTCCTTTTCTTGGTTTAGAAATGCTGATCAACAAGATGTTTTTTTATGTCCCTCTCTTAGCCTGCCCTGCTTTAAGCTAAGTGACATCACACTTGTAAAGTGGTCACTGTGCTCTGTCAGGGGGGTTGTTGGTGGCTCTGGGTGGAAAGGGACTGTTTGCCTACAGTGCTTACCAACCACTTTGCCAGTGGAACAGCCACTGTAGATGAACTGCTGGCCGGTGCTATGGATGGGGGAGAATCGGCAGCGGATGAGGGTGTGCAGTACCCCATGGCCCCGGTAGGTCATCAAGGAACTGTCTCCTGGGAGTTTCAGCTTCCGCCAGGCTGGGCAGGGATGCAGGAAGAGGTCTAGATTAGAAGTCTGCTTCTGTGTGGTCTTGTGCCAAAACTCCCCGACCAAGATCAATGTCCAGAGACATTTGTTCCCCACCTTCACCTGGTGGCGCTATGCCCACTTAACAGTGAGTCAGTAATCACCATGACGTGACAGCCCTGGCGCTCGTTATGACATTGAAATATTTTCTTCATCTGTTGGTTCTGAGAACTTCCCAATTCCTGACTCCCAACTACAGGAATTCCTGGCAAGTCCCATGGCCCAGCAAATAAAGAATGAATGTCTAGGCAAGGGAGCAGCAGGGCAGAGTTCCAAGATACAACCCTCTGTGCCCGCATGTGGTTACCAGTGATTACACATGCTAACCATCACCCATCTCTGCTCTGCCTGGCTCTCAGTTTCACTTCCTCGCTCACCTTTTTTGGGTACCTGCTGCCAGCGGTAGTCCCAGGTTTGCCGTGTGGCAGCCAGGCGGGAAGCTTCCATGCCTTCCCGGCTAGAAAAGCGGCGGATGTCCCAGAGCTTGATAGTCTGGTCCTTGGAATTGGAGATGAGGTACCGTGCATCACCCTGTGAGTTCCAAGACAGGGAATGAGGCCTCAGAGCTGGCCAGCGTCAATGTGTGCACATCAGATTCCCCTTCCCTCATGGACAAGGAACAACTCTGGGCCTCTCATGTCACTTACTCTTTTCTTTATCCAGGTGAGCTCATCTCCAATGTTCTGTCCCAAAACCCACCCTCCACTGGTTTTCTTTTCTTTGCTCAGGCAAATGCTAGATCTTCTGTTCTATCCTGGATTAGACTGTCCTTTTCTGACACAGAAAGCCCTGCTCACCTTGTTGAGAACTGTGGGGTACATACAGAGCTCATGTTTCCCAATTCTGGTTTCTGCCCTAAGCTTCTAGCTCTTGTAAGCCTTGACTACAGAGTGCCATATTAATCAAGGCTTACAAAACGGTGTCCAATTCCTACAACCAGTCCACTTTCCCAGTTTCCTGGGTACCTAGAACTCTGGGAGCCTAGCTCAGTGGCCCTGCACCTTTACCCACCTTGCTGTCAATGAAAGTGATGCCATCCTGGTGGCCGGCCAGTGCCCCCACGGGCTTGGGGTCATCTTCTCGCATGGTGCGACGATCCCACACTTTGCAGATGGCGTCATCACCCCCAGAGAACAGGATTTGAGAGCTTACGTCAGCAAAGGCCACAGCATTCACATCGTCTTCATGGGATTCAATCTAGGGAGAAAAGAGCTCAGAGTAGATACCTCCGGATGCTTTCTAAATCTTCTAGTAAGCCAGAGGCCTAGAGGCAGGGGTTGTGAGGCTCACGTGTAGTACCTGCAGGGTGCGCCGATTCTGTTCTCGGTCAAAGACATACAGGCAGCCATCGTTGGCCCTAAAAAGGGACGAGATGAGGTTCTGGAGTGGGGACTGAGAGGACTGGAGCTATGCAGAACCCCGACGGGAGGTGAGAGACAAGCCATCATCAGCTCTTACATGGGAGGCAGGGCAGGAAATCAGTTGTGTCCTCAAAGAGGCCCGACATCTCCCATCTCTTGATGGGAAATGGTTTGCCAGAAGGGAGGCTGATCTTGGACTTGGGAGAACCAGCTGGCCTTTACTGATGGCTGCCAGTGCAGGTATCTCCAGGGACACTCATCGACTGAGGGAAACAACCCCCACCACTCACCCTCCTAGCACTTCTCGTCCATCCGAGGACACAGCAATAGAGAAGACAGCAAAGCGACGCTCCTCTGGCCTGCAAGAGAGCAAAGGCAGAATGGGGTTAGGAGGCCTTCCCCATCTGCTTTGATGAACCTGTGAGGACAGCAGGGCGTGGCCAATTATGTGCTAGGGTGTAGGTCACCCCACGGGGAACCCAGGGTCAGTCCTGTGGCCACCTCAGCTACCCTGTTCCTCTGGCTGGCAGGTGGTGTGGTACCCTCCCACAGAGCCACGCTATTCTCCCCCTGAAAGAGCAGGCTGGTTTTTGGAGAACCTCCCTTGAGAAATGTCAGAGGAAGATGAAGACAGAGGGGAGCCAGTACCTCAGGTCCAAGGCAGTGTGTGTGTCTCCTTCCCCATAGATGCTGCAGATGTGGACTGAGGGAAGCAAGAACAAGAAACTATCAGGGTGGGAGAAGGCACAGACCACAGGGCAAGGGTATCCTGGCACTCTGAGATGGACTCTCTGTGGACCCAGCCCTGGGGCTGTGGGGCAGGACAGCCTCGGGTCCCAGGCTGGAGAGACAACAGAAAGCTGATGCACACACTCACTGTAATCAGACCAGCTGGAGTAGAGGAGGTGGTTCCCGTCAGGGGTGAAGGCCACATCCAAGACACTCCAGCCTACATCTCGGGCCTTGATGCTCTTGAACTTACGGAAGCAGCCATAACGGCAGTCATACAGTCGGATTGTCTGGTCTGTACAAGCAGGCATAGGGAAGAGTTAGGGGACAGTCTCCCAGATGTGACCTCCACTGCTCAGAGCACCTGGAGTCCACTCTCCATTGTGGAGGTCATAGGGCCAGGCAGTGAACTCCCTGGGCCTTTGTAGCCTCACCCAGACAGAACAGTCCTTTTTCTAGGAAAAGGAGCAGGGTGTAGTACCTTGGCAAGCAGACATGAAGATCTGACCGTCTTTGCTGTAGATGCCACAGAAAGCCTTCTGAGAGTAGCTATCGACAAAGCCCAGATCATTGGGCAGGAAGCTGGGGGAGCAGAGAGCAAGCATGTGGTTCAAGGGGGCACAGGAAGAGGGTGTCCCAATTCACAGGATCCTAGCAGGGCTGAAGCAATAGGCCAAGGGCTGCCATCCCTTCAGGCTTTGGGAATGGTTCCCTGCCTCTGAGTCATTCCACTCCCTGCTAAATTTCTACACATTCTGCTCTGTTTCCTCTCGGGTGACAGCCCCATTTACACCTAAACTTAGTACCCATGAGGTCCCTTTAACTCTGACCCTGTCCCAGTTTGGGAGCTAAGACCTGTCTGGCCCTCAGTACTTCTACCGAGCCCCATACTCACTGAGACATCATCCGAGACTGTTCTCCACGGGAGAAGCTTCCCTGGTGGCAGAGGCCCCGTTCTCTCTATGTGGAAAGGATTGGGGCATATTGCTAGCACAGGTCACTTCAGGCACACCAAGCCCCCTCCTCCAAGGGTGCTACTCTTGCTCCACACAGAAGTCCTTCCTGAAGTACTCCACCACTGGCTAGCTAACTTTTTATTTGTGCTTGCAAAGTTTATTGCCTTGCCCTCTGGGGCTGGCCGACATCCCCCCAACCCTCACCCCAGGCTGCCTTGGGCCTGCTGCTGGGTGAATAGGGGCTGAAGGGAGCCTACTTGATACAACATGCGAGGAAAGCTGTGCTCCTGGGCTGCCCGCCCAAGTCCCAGTCGCCCGGTGGCCAAATGCACTTGCGTCTTGATCTCGCTGCGTTCCAGCTCCCGGGTGTCAGGGGTGGCGTCCACTGGGAAGTGCCAAGGAAGAGTTTTCATAGGTCTTCTAGCCCCAGGAGATAGCAGAACTGTGCTCAAGCCCCACCCAATGCAGCTGATTATGCTGGGGCTGTGAAGGCTCACATAGTCGCTGAATTATCTCATCTTCTTTCTACCTAACTCACAATGTTTCACCACGATAACAAAAAACAAAAGGGCATCCTAACCAAAGTCTCCCCATACATGGGCTGGAGCTGGCCTTTCCTCTCACCAGGCGGGTTGTATCGATCTCCGAGACAGCCATCCCAGGCGCTGTCATGCTCCTCTTCTGAGTCCGAGAGGGCCTGGATGAGTTGCAAATTTGCTGCACCTCCTCCCTGCACCAACCTCACTTGGCCTCTGTGGAGAGACCCCCCCCCATTAAAAAGGAGGGGACCTCTTCTCCCCAACTAGCCAAATGCAGAATCTGTGGCTGTCCAGCTCTTAGACCATTTGAAGAGAATTACAGCTTGGCTAGTAGGGGTCAGTTTGCTACAAGGCACAGTAGGAAACAGATTCATTGTCTTTGAGCAAGAACAGGAAATCCCAGCATGCTACGGAGACTGGCAGACCTACTAAGCTCACTTCCCAGGGGACTGGAAATAAAACAATCTTAGGGTGTTTCCTGCTGAGATACTTTATCCAGCACAGAACCCCAAGACTGTGAAAGGATCCCCAAGCTTATCTTCTCCTCAAGGAGCCACAAGCAAAGAAACGAAGCCAGGTACACCTCTCCAACCAGTTCCTGGTGGTCACTCCCTTCAAGACATTCTTTCCTCAAGAACAGGGTTAGAATTACAATCAATTTAAACTTGTTTTTCAAGTAGATCCACATGGCTTCATATTGCATGTCAACTGCTTCAACACCCCCTTCCCACCTCCTCACTCCTCACTGAAACATGAAACATGTTTGTGACAGTCTCACAGGCTGCTCCCAGGAGCCCCTCGACATACAAATAGGTCCTCTTGGTGACCATCCTGGACAAGAACAACTCCTAGTGGGTAGGGAGCCCAGTGTCAGGCATACCCAGCAGGGAAAGGCCGCCTGAAATAATTCCATTTCCTAGCCTCTGTAATTTTCCTGCCTGCATCTGGGATCGGGAGACCATGGTGGCATCTGGTGGGGTCACACCAGAGGGTAAGTTACCTGCGGAGGAGATAGGCCAGTACCTGGGCCAGATCCACATCTTCATCCTCTTCCTCTTCCTCCTCACTGCGCCGCCGGCCAGCCCCTCTCCGGGACAGACCCTCCGATGGGTCTCTGGACCCGGATCCCGCGTTGCTGCTGTTGCGAGAGCCCATCTTCCAGTCACAGCATCTTTGGGTCCTGGGCAGGAGCTTCTCCTGTCACTTTCGTGGGTTTGCTCTAGAAACACCGGGGACTCTTGAGCTGAGGCGACAGCGAAGGCTAAGAGGGGGAAACCTTCCTAGGGACTGGGTGCCTCTCTCCTTAGCCTAGGAAAACTCCCAGAGCAGCGGGAACACACACGAGCCAAGAGCACAGGGTGACGCGTGGGGAGCTGTCTGAGTTGCCCACGCAGAAACCTGGGAACAAGCATTCCTTAGTTTCTTACCCCAAACTCACCTAAGGAAGTCCCCGGAGGGAGGGAGGATTTCCAGGTAACCTCTCTGGCTGGCCAATCAAAACCCCTCGCGCAAGGAAACGCCTCAATAACTTACCTTGTCTAACCAATCAGAAGCCTTTGGGACTAAAATACACCCCCCCCTTCCCGGACACCTCCATTACCGACCAATCAGAGCGCTTCTTTGCGAGAGACGGTATCGCGACAACCAATGAGGCTAGAATTCGGGCGACCTCTTCCCCCTCATCCTCGCCTACCACCCACGTGGTGCGTCGGGGAAGTGTACGCCAAGGGCGGGGTGGAGGGGGAGGTGAGGGGCAAGCCGGCGGTTACCGCCCCACGCGAGACCACCCACCAGCCAGGAGCGGTCGCGGGCCCCACAGCGGTGCGAGGCCTTGTTTACACCGCCTGCCGCCCAAGCGTCGGCCAACCGCTTCCCAGTCACGCGCCTCCTTCGTCACGAAATCTCCCGGCCTCTCGGGCCGGCGGGTCTAGGACGTCACGCGACGTCCCCTGAGGACCCGCCCCCTCGGCCTCTCATTGGCTCGCGGAGCGCGGTGATTGATAGGTGGGCGGGAGAAAGTGCGCGACCGGGGAGGGGGAGGGGAGCCCGAGCCTAGACACGACTAGATTTAAGGGCTTAGAGGAGGGATTTACCAAAAAAAGGAAAAACGTTGGTAGTTCCGTACCGAAAGGTATTTTAACCGGAGCTCTCCTTCCCTGGGCCCCCGCTCCCTTTGGATATGTCCCCCGGCCTTCTCTTTCTGCTACCCCCCGGCTCGAGCGGCTCCGTCCCCTAGCTAAGCTCCAGTGGGCTCCGACCTTACGGAGTGCCCTGTGTTCACGCCCCAGACGGGAACCTCCGCCTCCACCCTGTCCTTGCGGGTTTGGATTTTGGAAGCCTTGTTCTTTGGGGGTGCGTGGTGGGGTGGGGGTGGCTGGGGATGCGGAGGAATGTCTTTTTCTAGCCCTCATCTTACCCGCACTCGCAACTTTTTAGACGATCCCTGGCTCCCTCCGCGGAGTTGGCAGACGCTCCCTAAGACGCCCGCCGCGGCCGGTCGGGTCCGGTCGGGTCCGGTCCAGTCTGGGCAGACGCCCCCTGGGCTCACCCTGAGCGGCCCCTTTGCTCCGGCCGCGCCGCGAGGCCGGGCTGGCCCCTGTGTGCCGCCTCCTGCCGTGTCCAGTGGGTTTATGAGTAACAGGGCTGAGTCCAAGGCCGAAGCTTGCCACACCTCGGGATCTTTGCCCAGGCCAGGGGTGAGGAGGCCTGCGTGCGACTCCGGTGACCCCAACTATGCCGGCTGATCGGTCCCGGGGCCCAGTGCGCACTGCCCTGGCTGTGCCGCGAGCTTCCTGCAGCCCTGAACCCCTGAGGGGAGGGGAGTCAGGAGCCTGACCTCTCCTGGGGCGTGCACAGCCCGGGAGGGAGAAGGTGCAGCGTTCATGGGCCCCTTCCGGTCTCCAGGCTGCTGGGCCGGGGCCTGTCGCCGGAGCGGCCTCCTGTCCAACAAGGGCGCGCGGAGGGGCCCCGCGCTGGCCTTTGTGTCTGGCTCTCGCCCCCCCGGACACTTTTAAGGTTTGAAGAGTTTTTCGTCTTGGAGTAGACATGATTAAGTTTCGGAGCATTTTTGTTTTGTGCTGGGCTCCACTGATTAGGTCGTGTCGCTAACCTTTATTGGGGCTAACCAATTTGGAAGCAAGAAAAAAAAATAAAAAATTTTTTCGAGGTATCCAACCTAGAAAATCTGGAATTCTTTTTACTGTATTTTATTATGATTATTTGTTTAATTTTTGAATTTTATCATACAATACTGAATAATTTGGGATTGCCCTCCCCCCAATTTCCACCCCCCGATTTATTATTTTACAGTGCAATTGCATAGGCTCTGGGGGTTCCCCTTCCCCCCTCATAAATTTTTTTTTAAGATTTATTTATTGGAAAGGCGGATATACAGAGAGGAGGAGAGATAGAGAGGATGATCTTCTGTATGATGATTCACTGCCCAAGCTGCCGCAATGGCTGGAACTGAGCCAGTCCGAAGCCAGGAGCCAGGAACTTCTTCCAGATCTCCCACTTTAACCACTAGGCTATCACGCAGGGCCCAGAATCTTTTTTAAAAATACTGCTTCCCTTCAGTCTGTTTTTTTAACTGATTATTTTGAATTGTTTTCCTTTAAATAATCGCTTAAGCAATCTCCAACTGCATTTAATTGTGAAGAACCCTCCTGTTGTCTGTTTCAAATGCAGACCTCCAAACCTGGTTGTCTGTGTTTTATTAACCTCATTTTCGGTTGTTTTTGCCAGCAAATAAGTCCATAATGCCTTGTTTATTTCCACCTCTGGCCTTCCCAGGAGAAATTTCTTATCTGGAGGAAGCTTTTGTCTCATGAGTCAAAGTGCTTCCCAGCCTCGCCCTTTGACCCAGCAGAACCACTTTGCAGCAGTCCAGCCTGCACCCAAGTAGAAATGTAGCTTCTGTTTAGCAATGACTATAATAAGGGAATACTGGAGAGAAAACAGCCACATATCTACACAAGATGGGGTTGGTTAGATAAGCTAGGGTCCATATGGCACAGACCCAGAAATATCCCATCTTGCCGGTTGCCATGGACATGGTATCTTCTATTTTTATACCTTGGGAAATCATACAAGCTACATAGTTTTTTTTAAAATGGTAGACAGTCCTTCTAGTGACATATCCTGTTGGATATAAAGACAATATGGGGCCCAGTGCGGTGGCCTAGCAGCTTAAGTCCTTGCCTTGAACACTCCAGGATCCCATATGGGTGCTGGTTCTAATCCCGGCAGCTCAACTTCCCATCCAGCTCCTCCTCTCTGCATATCTGACTTTGCAATAAAAATAAATAAATCTTTTTTTAAAAAAGACAGTATGGTTTCATTTTTGCTTTAAGTAAAAATACCTAGGCTCAGGCTGTTGTTGTAGCATAAATGATAAAGCCACTGCCTATACTGCTGGCATCCCACATGGGCACAGGTCCGAGTCCTGGCTGCTTCACTTCCAGTCCAGTTCCCTGTTAATGTTTCCCCTGGGAAAGCAGTGGAAAAAGGTCCAAGTGCTTGGGCTCCTGTGTTCTTTTTTAATTTATCTTTTTAATAATTCTACTTTTATTGATTTCTTTCCTCTTCTTTGCTTTACAAGTCTAGCTTAATCCTTAACAGATCTTGTTAATTCAAGTCTTCATAACATGGAACTTACACAATATTGAATATTACATTTAAAAGTCTTATCAGGGCCCTGCACAGTAGCCCAGTGGCTAAATCCTCACCTTGTGTGCATTGGAATCCCATATGGGTGCCAGTTTGTGTCCCCGCTGTTCCACTTCTCATCTGGTTCCCAGCTTGTGACCTGAAAGCAGTAGAGGAAGGCCCAAAGACTTAGGATCTTGCACTGGTGTGGGAGATCCAGAAGAAGCTCCTGGCTCTTGGCTGTGGATTGGCTCAGCTCTTGCTGTCGTGACCACTTGAGGAGTGAACCAGCAGATGGAAGATCTTTCTGTCCTTTTTTCTGTAATCTGACTTTCCAATAAAATAAAATCTTTAAGTTATGATAAATGTTTGTTTAAAGAGAGGTTTTTTTAAGATTTATTTTTGTTGGACAGATATACAAAGAGGAGAAGAGACAGAGAGGAAGATCTGTCTGTTGATTCACTCTTCAAGTGACCACAATGGCTGGAGCTGAGCCAATCTGAAACCAGGAGCCAGTAAACTCTTCCCAGTCTCCCATGCGAATGCAGGATCCCAAGGCTTTGGGCCACTTTCCACTGCTTTCCCAGGCCACAAGCAGGGAGCTGGATGGGAAGTGGGACTGCCAGGATTAGAACTGGCAGCTATGGGATCCCAGTGCATGCAAGGAGAGGACTTTAGCTGTTAGGCTACCATACTGGGCCCTTGGTGACAGTTTCTAAAGTTTTTTTTTTTTTTTTAAAGATTTATTTTTATTTTTACTGGGACAGCCTCTGCTCTTCCCAGCTACACCAAACTGCAATATGGCTGAAAACCACACAGAGCTTTTCTGTTCTGAGCGCCCATTTTAGACTTCTGGTAATTTTGAGTAAATGTCAGCCAGTTCATTAACTTTTTTACCTACCTGGGATTTTTGTTTTTCCCTGTGCTTGGGCCTCCACTAGAGGGCAGCCTGGGCTGGAGCAGAGCAAAGAAAAACACTGTTCATCCTTCCCCCACCGCTGCTCCCCAGCCTGGTGATTGCACGCATCTGGGGACACAGGTGCATCTCCTGGCAACAGGAAGGGGGAAATTTGACCTTCTGAAGTGACTGATACCCATTGTTTATACATTGTTTTCTTACAGAGGTCTCTGTGTTGATGGAAGGAAGTATGCTGATTGACATAGGAATTAGAAGAATGTGTTGATTAAAAAGCAATTGCTTATGGCATATTATAATCTCATGTCTTGTATACTTAACACTCAAATTTGTGTGTGTGTGTGTGCACAGAATAGGAGGTACAGGGGACTTCAGTTCTGTTTTCTTTTTAAGTTTTCATTTATTTGAAAGGCAGACGCAGAGATCTTCCAGTTGCTGGTTCTCCCTCCAGATGTCTGCACCTGCCAGGGATGGCCCAACCAAACTCCATATGAAATTCCCACATGAGTGGCAGAGACCCAAACGCTTGAGCCATAACATGATGCCTTCCAGCACCTGTATTAGCTGGAATTGGAAGCAGAGTTGGGACTCCAAGCCAGGCTGGGAGGAGGTACCCCAATCAGTTGTGCCAATACCTGCCCCGAGTCCTGGTTTTGAACAGGAGTTGTCAGTGTGCACTCATGAGGGGTTTATCTTCATGTCTCTATATGCTGAACAGGTCTGGAAACAATAACCAATCCAGTTTTAATATACGCCATTCACTGTCAGACTGTGATCTTAAAAGCATCATCTGCTGTTGGAAGAAGCAGAGTGCCTTGAAGAGATGGCTGACTCCGGGTCTAGGACCGGTGAGAAATGAGATGAGCAACTCACACTGAAGGCAAGAAAGCAAGCAGGAAGTACCCAGGACCATCTCCTTTGGCCAAGGCTGGGACAAAGAACATTAATAAGGTCAGCATAATAAAGATTAAATATGTTTAAGCCAGTTCTTAATAGTGTATGTATGTAACTAATTGGCTATATTTTTGAGGGATAATAGGAAACTAACTCATTGTTTTGAAAATGGTATATAAAGGGAGAAGAATCAAATAGTTACATAGGGGCCGAGTGCAATGGCTCGATTAGCTATAACTACACTGGGATCCCATATGGGCACCAGTTCCTGTCCTGGTTGTTCTACTTCCCATACTGCTCGCTGCCTGTAGCCTGGAAAAGCAACAAAGGATGGCCCAAAGCCTTAGGACCTTGCACCCAAGTGGGAGACCTGGAGCGGGCTCCTGGCTCCTGACTTTGGATCAGCTTAGCTCCAGCTGTTGTGACCTTTTGGGGAGTACAATGGATAGAAGATCTTTGTCTCTTCTCTGTAAATCTGCCTTTCCAATAAAGATAAATACATCTTTAAAAAATATAACCAGAAAAGCAGTTATATAAACCACACCTTAAGGCAATGAAATGAAAAATAAAGTCCCTTTATAAAAGTATTCCATCCATCCCAGTGCGATAGTGTAGCGGTTAAAATCCTCACCTTGCACGCGTCAGGATCCCTTATGGGCATCGGTTCTAAACCTGGCAGCCCGCCTTCCCATCCAGCTCCCTGCTTGTGGCCTGGGAAAGCAGGGGAGGACAGGTGTTTGGGACCCTGCACCCGTGTGAGAGACCTGGAAGAGGTTTCTGGCTGCTGGTCACTTGGGGAGTAAACCATTGGACAGAAGATTTTCCTCTCTGTCTCTCCTCCTCTCTGTATATTTGCCTTTCCAATAAAAAATAAATAAATCTTTTTTTTAAAAAAGTATTCCACCCATTACAGTGGGTTTTGAATATCTCTGTTTTACAATCCCCAGTGAGTTGATGAATTTAGGCACTGAGCATTTATGTATGCATCCTTTTTTTTTTTTTTGTAACATCTCAGCATCTTTTAAAATTACATGCTCAGGGGCCTGGCGCGATGGCGCAGTGGTTAAGGTCCTCACTTTGCACACCCGGGATCCCATATGGGCGCCGGTTCTAATCCTGGCAGCTCTCGCTTCCCTTCCAGCTCCCTGCCTGTGGCCCGGGAAAGCAGTCGAGGACGGCCCAAAGCTTTGGGACCCTGCACCCGTGTGGGAGACCCGGAAGAGGCTCCTGGCTTCGGATTGGCATAGCATCAGCTGTTGCGCTAACTTGGGGAGTGAATCATTGGACGGAAGATCTTCCTCTCTGTCTCTCCTCTCTGTATATCTGCCTTTCCAATAAAAATTTAAAAATAAATCTTTTTAAAAAAAACATTAAAAAATTACATACTCAAATTAAAAATAAAAACCCCATTAAAACACTACTCAAATATTGTATACATAATTACTTTCATTACTAAAGGATTATGATATGGACATTTGCTAAGGTTCATTAGGCATAGAACGAAGTAATATAACAGCTAAAACTGAATTTTAGAAGTCTAAAATTTTTAAAGATTCATTTATTTTTATGGCAAAGACAAATATATACAGAGAGGAGAGACAGAGAAAAAAATCTTCTGTCCAATGGTTCACTCCCAAAGTGACTGCAACTGCCAGTGCTGCACTGGTCCAAAGGCAGGAGCCCAGATCCTCTTCTGGGTCTCACACACGGGTGCAGGGTCCCAAGGCTTTGGGCTGTCCTGGACTGCTTTCCCTGGCCACAAAGAAGGAGCTGGATGAAAAGTGGGGCAGCCAGGATTAGAACCGGCACTCATATGGGATCCCGGGTGTGTTCAAGGCAAGGACTTTAGTTGCTAGGCCACTGTGCTGGGTCCAAAGTCTAATGTTTTTAAGCTGGCAACTGGGAAGTAGTGTTATGCACAGAAAGTTTGCTGGGGTAAACAGTAAGAAAACATTCAGAACCACATAGCTGTTTCTACCCTAATGACCCAGGCATGTTCCTTCTTCACCCTATCCTGGAGCTGAGCAAATCCAAAGCCAGGAGCCTGGAGCTTCTTCCAGGTCTCCCACACAGGTGCAAGGTCCCAAGGCATTGGGCCATTCTCAACTGCTTTCCCAGATCACAAACAAGGAGCAGAGAAGTGGAGCAGCTGGAATTCTAGGATTCTGGCATTTGCAGGAGGTTTTAGCCACTGGGCCATTGCGCCGGGCCCTCAGGCAGTTTTTATCACTGCCTAATCATCTGCCACCCAGATATATGGATATTTTGTAAAAGGGTAAGACTAATCTATAGTATAGATCCACATTTGTGAATGTTTAAAATTTTATCTGAAAGGTGGAGTTACAGAGATAGGAAAGAATCTTTCATACCCTGATGGTTTCTCAAATGGCTGCAAGGGCTGGAGCTCAGCCAGTCTGAAGCCAGGAGCTTTTTCTGGGTCTCCCATATGGATGCAAGGGCCAAGGGCTTGGGTCATCCTCTGCTGCTCTCCCAGGCACATTCACAGGGAGGTGGACCGGAAGTGGAGCAACTGGGACTTGAACCCATATGCAATGCGGTGCAAGCTGACTTAACCTACTATGCCATGGTGCCCATAGATCCACGTTTGAACAACAAAACCACACACACACAAATGCAAGGAGGGTCTAGTGCTCACCATAGGATCCACTTGGCTGGTGGGAGAGGTGGTGAAGTCTGGGGTAGGGAAAATAACAGGGCACACTTTAGGTTTCTGGAAAAGTCCTGGTTCTTTCCCTGAGTGATTCCAAGGGTATTCACTTTATAGTAGTTTAGGAAGCCATGCCTTTGTTTTGGTTTTCTGTATGTGTTTTATTTGAAAATACAAATATTGGAAGGATTATCAGCCTAATGGTTAAGAGGCTGACATCCCACACTACAGCATCTGAGTTCAGGCTTAGCTCTGAGTTCCAACTTCCTGCTACTACAGATCCTGGGAGACCTGAGCAAATTAGCTTCTGCCACCCCTAGGGGAGACCTGGATTGCATTCCTAGTTCCGGCTTCAGTCTTAGCCCAGCCCTGGTCACTAGGCAGTGAATCAGCCTTCTCTTTCTCTCAAATAATTTTTTTTTAAAAAAATCAAGTAAAATACAAAGGGCAATTTAGCTAGAGCTTTAGAGCAGGTGGCCCAATTTTATTCTAACGGACACACATCACCCCTGACCCAGTGTGTTGATATCAGACTGGTCCTTGGAACCTTTGCTCCTTGCCTCTTTCCTGAAGGAATTTATTGTCCATTTATTTCCTTAGGAACTGTCCTTTATCTTGCTCATGTCGCTTTGACTGTGGAGATAACAACATGTAATTTAGGCTTGAAGGGTCTACTCTCATTAGTGTGGACAGGTGATGGCTATTGGCATTAAAGTGTTACTGGATGCCTGCTATAGTTCTGAGTTTGACTCTCCAGACTTATGACCTTGACACTTTGGGTGTTGACACATTCCCATTTTATAGATGAAAATACTGAGTCTACCATGTGCTTATTGTCCATATTCTGCTCCTCCTGTAGGTATTATTCGTTGGCTCAGGCTGTTGGGGGGAGCTGAACATGTCACTGGCTGAGGTGCATTTGCAGGACGTTGAATGCAGGTGGAATGGCTGGGACTCACCCCAAGTGCACTGCTCCACTGCTGTGCTCTACACCTGATCAACTCGAGACTGGCACTCCTTGCTTCCCTTACAGGTGTCTGCCATGAGGACTCATTTTGTCATTTTAAGGAGTTTCCATTAATTCCATCTCATTTGTTGAAGTTTGTTCCTTTTTTTTTTTTCCTGGATAGCCTCTTCTTTTACCTACCCTGGTTTCAACATTTGTTCATCTGGATCCAGATCACAGAGGCTATCCTAACGCATGCCTAGGTAATTTGGAACCGTGGTTCTCTCATTAGCTGCTTTTTTTTTTTTCAAAACTCATTTCAGAGCTTACATGAAAACCTGAGTCTCCAGCTCTGGTCCCTAGACCAGTGGCATCTAGGAGTGTGTAAGAACCCCAGGGCTGCTATAAACTTCCCTAGGCTCCACCTGCAGTTTAACCAGATCCCCAGGTGATTCACAGGCACTCTGAAGGTTGAAAAACATGGACTAGGTAATATCTAAGACCCTTACAGTTCTAGAAGCCTCTGCTATGTCACAACAAGCCTGTGGTTTCCTGTGTGGTCCCAGTGTGACTTTCCTGTACCTTTGTTTCATTTCTCCTGCAAGATCACCCTTCTCTCAGAGCATTGTCTTGTAATATGCTTTAGAACAGGGCCTGGCATACAGATCCTAAACACTGAGTATGCTTTCAGGAACAGTGTGGCTCCTGGTTCCACCTTGGGCGCAGAGGCCAGTGTAGCAGGGCCACAGCACAACGGAATGATACCGGCTCTGTGTTTCTGATTACGTACTTGGTAACTTTAGGCCTAGATGTAACCCTGAACAATTTGCCAAGATCCTACCTTTTCAGGACCCTAGGACAGAGGGGCGGAGGTCCGTTCTGGTGAGTCCCACTGATGGGACTCATTGACAGAGCTGTCTCTTCCAGGGGCTGGAAGAACGGGAGCTGTTAGATGGAAGCTGTAAAGATCAGTGGGAAATGACAACAGCACACTTTTTTTTCCCAGCACAAATCTTGTATAAAAGGAATGAGCATCTCATTAAGGGATGGAGCATGTGGAAGGGTTGTGGGCTGGTCTCCTGGCATGCAGAAGATGTTAGTTGCTATCAGGTGGCTTCTATCTCCTGCAAGCCCAGTGACCCCCAAGTCCCAGGTGGGTGTGCTGTGCTTTCCTGAAAGCAGTGACCTTGGTTCACATTCTGCGCACACGATCCTCCAGGGCCTGCAGCTCAGCCAGCACTTCCTTGGGCAGATCCTCATTGACCTGTTCCATCAGGTAGCTCCGGATATCACGCACCTCCTGTTCCCAGAAGTCCTTTGGGAGTGAGAACAGCTGGGTGGTGTCTACAGCCCCCAGGCCGCTGAGATTTAAGGCCCCGTCCTTCGGCACCAGCCCGATAGGTGTCTCCCGGGCACTGTCCTCCCCCTCCAATCGCCGGCAGATCCAGTCCAGCACTCGCGAGTTCTCCCCAAAGCCCGGCCACAGGAAACGGCCAGCCTCATCACGCCGGAACCAGTTGACGTGGAAGATGCGCGGCAGCCGTGCTCCCTGGCGCTCCTCCATGCTCAGCCAATGTTCCAGGTAGCGCCCAAAGTTGTAGCCGAAGAAGGGCCGCATGGCAAACGGGTCATGCATGACGATCTTACCTGAGGTGGGGGGCGGGGGGAGTGGGATGGGTGAGGAATTATCCTCCTCCGACAGGGAAGAGGTGGGGAAGGAAGGGTAATGTGTGGCTGGCAGAAGGAAGCTGTGAAAGGTTCAGGATTCTGGGACATCTTCAGTGTGCGGAAGGGAAGGAATGGGGCGCAGTGGGGTGGGAGAGAGAATGCTTCAGGGCCGGCCAGAGAGTGATGTGGGCATGGAGGATAGGGTGCGATGGGCGGGTCTCACCTTTGTGCTCAGCAGCTGCGGTGGACTCCGAGCGCATGGCACTGCCCACGAACACCCCGTGACGCCAGTTGAAAGTCTCATATACCAGGGGCACCCCTACAAAATCAAGGAACATGGTCCCAGGCAGCTCTTTCCTTGGCACCCTCATGGCCTCCCTTCTGCTGATCACTGCTCTCCGCTTCTCCAAGGACCTCAGGTGGATCCCTCCCAGCCCCCAGGGTTCCTTTCAACATTGCGTTCACCAGGGGAGATCTCTGAATGTTTTGGAAAGCCACAAGCCAAGGATCCAGGCTACGGCCCCCTGGGCTTCATGTACAGTTAGGAGTAGAGGGCAGGCAGTTGGCACAGAGGTTCAAGTTGCTACTTGGCTACCTGCATCCCATGTGGGTTTTGAGTCTAACGTGTCCCATCCCCTCTCAACACCCTCAGGGGAGGCAGCAAGGGACAGTTGAAGCGCTTGGGCCTCTGCCACCCACGTGGGAAACTTGGACTAGGTTTCTGGCTTTGGCTTTGGCTTGGACTTAAGTCCTGGTTTTTGCAGGCATCTGAGTGAACCAGTGGCTAGAGGTCTCTCCTTCTCTGTCTCTCAAAAAAAAATCAGGCAGTAGAAGGAAAGTGAATAAGCAGGTGCACCTTAATACGAAGATAAATATTTAACCAAGAAGGCAGTCAGGCCCACATGTTGCTACCTTTGGGTCTGCGGCCTCCAAAGATGATGGCATCAATGGGGACTCCCTCGGGAGCCTCCCAAGCCGGGTCCATGATGGGGCACTGTCGGGCTGGGGCACAAAAGCGAGAGTTGGGGTGTGCACAGGGCTCCTTGTCACCTGGCAGAGGAAAAACAAATTCCATCACATTCAAAGTCATGTCCGTTCCCAACACCCACATACATATATGTAAATGCAGAATTGCACAATTTCTTTCTGCCTCAATAATTTTTAACAAATTTATGCAGTAAGGATAAGATAGAAGGGGGCCATGATGTCTCCCTCAAAAGATGAACTTACGGGCCTGGCACAGTAGCCTAGCAGCTGGAGTCCTTGCCTTGTATACACCAGGATCCCATTTGGGCACTGGTTCTAATCCTGGTGGCCCTGCTTACTGTCCAGCTCCCTGAAGTGGAGGACGGCCCAGGGTCTTGGGACCCTGCACCCGTGTGGGATATCTGGAGGAAGCTCCTGGCTATTGGCTTCGGATCTGCTCAGCTCTGGCCATTGAGGCCACTTGGGGAGTGAATCATCAGATGGAGGGTCTTCCTCTCTGTCTCTCTTCCTCTGTGTATATCTTACTTTCTAATAAAAATAAATAAATCTTTAAAAAATGAGATTACTTATCCATAAGGGTGCTGCTAGTCAAGCTGTGTGAGAAAAAGAGTAGGAGATAAAAAGGGGTTTCGCAGGCCAGTGATGTTTATGTCCAGCTCCAGGCATCTGCCGTTGACTAGGGCTCAGTGGCATGAAGCTGAGTGTTTGGTGTATAAGATGATCATCTTCCCCCAGAAACTACGGAATTAGCATGTAGACAGATACCTACACCTAAAGCAAAGACTGAGATGATCAGATCAGTATTTCAGACAGTCACCTCTCCACCAGCCATCTGGGGAAGTCAGAACTATCTGTCTGATAGCTCTCCTGAGCTATCAAAGCAGACAGGAATCATTTCCAAAGCTAAGGACACTGTGGTGATTTCTCTGGGCTGCTCTGACCCTAAGGATGCAATGACAGGGCCCGAGAAACTCGGAAAGCAACATTACCTGGGCAGATGTAAACCAACGAGCCCTGTTACCAGGCCCCTTTGGGTGCTCTGGAGAGTGAAGCAAGTGACCAAGTGAGTGGCACAGATGTAATGCAGCACAGTGGGGTCACTGGATGGACACCAGCCTTCTTCATTAAAGGAGGTTATCAGACCTGGGGGTGAGGGAGCCCCAGGGCCAGCACCCCCTGCCTCCACCTGCTTCTGCTCTTCCATAGTCCCATGCAAAATCCTGTCATATGGTTCTACTGTTGTGGGAACTGCAGCTGGGTCCACTGTGGCCTGGCTCCACCCCTGAATTCTGAGATGATGAAAGGGTTGGGGAATGAGCCTGTGGGAAAGGATGAAAGCGGTTCGGATTTTCTCAGTTGGGTGGAAAGACTGAGAGGGACTTAATAACGGTGCTAGAGAAAATGAAGGATGATTACATGACGAGGGTAACCCCTGGGCTAACCTGGGACGCTGCACAGTAAGCTTGAATGCCACCAGGCCGCTCTCCCCCACCATGCTCTTTGCCTCCACAGGCTCTCTAGCTGTAGGTCACAGAACACCAGAGGCCCAAAGTGCAGCGTCGTGGGTGGCAAGGGCAGCAGTGGAGTCTAATGACCGGGTAGGGAAGCCAGCTTAAAGCACTGGGCTAGCCAAGTTTGGGAGAAGGACTAAGATCAGTGTGCCGGAAGGACAGGTCAAGGGGGAGGGTAACAACATTGACCTTCAGACAATGGTTATTGTACAGAGGACAGCAGGAGCCAAGCGGCAGGAGGGCTGGCCAGAGGAGGTAGGACTTCTGATTTCCTTGATGGATCAAATTTTATGGATTGGGCTCTGAGCCCAAATCTTTCTTAGCAATTCTCAAAGCAGTATTTTTTTCCTTTTTCTTTCTTTCTTCCTCTCTCTCTCTCCCTTCTTCTTCTTTTTTTTAATGCAACTTGCATTTTTTACTGATAATTTACTATATATTTGGCATTGGGGCAGACCCATTTAATCATTGCTCAATGTAATCCTCCAATATTCTTATGAGACAGGTAGTATAATAACTGCACCCATGCAACCAAAAGGAAGATGACATGAGGGAGGACAAGTAACTTTGCCAAATCACAAAACCAGTATCAATGATGTAGCTGCAACACGAACCAAATTCTTCCCCGGGGTTGGGAACTGCCAAGATTTCCAACTCCTTGTGTTTCCTGCAGACCTCAGATGACTACTGGGAGCTTTGTCCATGACTTCCCCAACCCACCTACCAGGCTTCCAGGGTTTTCCCAGCCAGGAGGTCACAGTGACACCAGCAGGAAGAGGCTGATCAATGCCCTCCCAGTACACGCCTCCATCGCTGGTCTCAGCCACGTTGGTAAAAAGAGTGTTACTCTGGATAGTGGCCATGGCGTTGGGATTGGTGGTGGCAGAGGTGCCAGGGGCCACGCCAAAGAAGCCGTTCTCAGGGTTGATGGCCCGCAGGCGACCTGTTGTGAGGAAACATGAAATAAAGGGAGGCCAACACCAAGGGAATTGAGATGTGAAGCTGAAAGTTTTGATCTACCCCCAAACCCACCCCATGGCCTTGAACTAGACACACTAAGAACAGACTCTGTGGTTCTTGGCTGGGAGGCATGGGCTGGCTTGGGTATTGAGCATAAGGTTCTCATGTACAATGTTCACCACGAACACTGATAGAGCCAGAAGCCAGGGCATTGACCCAAGGGGCCCCTCACCGTCACTGTCGAACCGCATCCAGGCAATGTCATCCCCCACACACTCCACTTTCCAGCCTGGGAGTGTGGGCTGCATCATGGCCAGGTTTGTCTTGCCACAAGCACTGGGGAAGGCAGCTGCCACATAGCGCTTCTTTCCTGCAGGGCTGGTGATGCCTAGGATCTGTGCATGGAGGATAGAGGGGACATGGTTGCCAATAGTCGGGTTTGGTTGGTAGGAGGCAGGACATCCCAATGTGCAGTCATTAAGGTACATGCACTGCCCTGCCACCCAATAGCCTAGGACCAAAGCTTTGGGCAGAGTCCTTGTTCAGGAAACTGACACCAGGCAAGGGGGAGGTGAAGCTGAGACAAAGGCGGAGGCAGATTGGCGCAGATTGGCTCAGATTGGCCCGCCCCTGCTCTAGCCCCTGCCATCGCCTGGATCCTCACCAGTCCCTCACCAGCATGTGCTCGGCCAGCCAGCCCTCATCCCGGGCCAGGCGCGAGGCGATGCGCAGGGCAAAGCACTTCTTGCCCAGCAGAGAGTTGCCACCATAGCCGCTGCCGAAGGAGACGATCTCCCGCTGGTCAGGCACATGGCCAATCAGGGTTTTCTCTGGGTTGCATGGCCACTGGCTCACTGGATCCCCTGGGGACAACGGGGTCATGGGCTACTGGCAGTGACATCAGGAACTGGGGGTATCGGGGGTGAGAGGGATCAGGGAACACACTCTGCAAGGGCAGGCTAAACCCCCACCAACATCCTCAGAGCCGTCAGCTCCCCAAGCCTTCTGTGTTTGGGCTTGGGAGGCTGATCTGGAATTGCAGCCTTACCCTGCACTCAGGCTGCTGCCCTGCAGCCTGGGGTTCAGGATTCAGCAAGGACAGGTTTCCAGGGTTCCAGGGTGTATGGGATTTGGGGTTTCCTCTAAGCACTGGAAGCTCCTTTGGGCAGAGCAGGGGCTCACCTGGCCCAGTCAGGGGTTGACCCACGGAATGCAAACACTTGACAAAATCGCCATCTCCCAGGGCCTGAAGCACGGGCGTCCCCAAACGTGTCATAATCCTCATGCTGGCCACCACATAAGCCGAATCGGTGAGCTGTACCCCAATGCGGGCCAGTGGGGAGCCCACGGGGCCCATGCTGAATGGAAGCACATACATGGTGCGGCCTGCAGAAGAGGAAAATGTGCCCTGGGTGAAGGCATCCAGACCTGGCCTCTACCCACCACGCCCCTGTCCCTGGGCTCCTGCCCTGATTACCCCGCATGCAGCCTGGAAACCTCTCATCCACAGCTTGCTGGAATTTGGCCGGGGACATCCAGTTTCCCAGCTGTCCACGGGCGCCGCCAGCTGGTAGGGGCACTGTGTCCCGCTGAGAGGGGGTAACAATCACTGTCTTGCTCTCCACGCGTGCCACATCCTGGGGGTCTGTGCGGGCCAGCCAGCTGGGGGAGAAGATGTTGGCAGGAAGACAGTGGCTAGTGACTCTCCATTGTCCCCAGACTTGCTTCTTCAAGGTCAAGTCTGACTCCAGATCGTCTATTGGCCTTATTTGTTCCCCAACCAATCATACCTCAGTCTCTCCCTTGTCCCATTTAAGGGATGCTTTCCCTAGGCCCTGGGCCCCTTAGCCAAAGCTCCCCGAATTGGGAAGAGGGGGAAGAGGAAGAAGGGAGGAGGAGGAGAAGAAAAAGCAAAGCTCTTCTTTACCTCAGCTTCCTCATTTATTATAAATGTCCAATGTAACTTCAAATAGTTTGTGGAAAGTGTAATTAAAAGATAAGCTTATTTTGGCACAAAAAATTTTGTAATTCATGCACAATAAGGAGTCTTGAAAAAGTTTGTGGAACATGCACATTATGGAAAAAAATTTGCATGGATTTCAACTTTTGGCACCAAAATGAACTTAATTTTTTTGAAAAAAATTATTTATTTTGAAAGTCAGAGTTACAGAGTGGGAGAAAAAAGAGAGAGATCCTCTATATGGGTTGGTTCACTTCCAAGATGGCCACAATGGCCAGCCAGCCAGCAGCCAAGGGCTTTATCCTTGTCTCCCACATGGATATAAGGGGCCCAAACACTTGAGTCATCTTCTGCTATTTTCCCTAGGTGCATTAGCAGGGAGCTAGATTGAAAATGGAGCAGCTGGCATGTGAATTGGTGTCTATATGGGATGCTGGC
This sequence comes from Ochotona curzoniae, assembly GCF_017591425.1. Classification (NCBI taxonomy): domain Eukaryota; kingdom Metazoa; phylum Chordata; class Mammalia; order Lagomorpha; family Ochotonidae; genus Ochotona; species Ochotona curzoniae. The sequence goes on from NW_024467122.1 coordinate 39,246,981, forward strand.
ATTGCAGGTGGCATTACCTGCTTGGTCATAATGCTGGCCCCAATAAAACTTCTCTTTAAATGGACTTTTTCCATGAACTTTTGGAGTATCCTTGTACCAACCAATCCCAGTTCCTGCACCTGTTTCCCCTCAGGCCTCCTATTCTTGCTCATTCTATTGGGATGGTATAAATTCAATTTTTTCTTGGTAAACCCAATATGGCCCCAATGGAAGCAGATGCCTTGTCTCACAGGTTGCTGGGTTCCAGGCTTACCAGTTATCATACTTTGAGAGTTTTCGGATGAGGCCCTGTTGTTCCAGCAGGGCCAGAATGGCAGTATTCTCTGCCTCGGTCCCATCACAGACATGGATGCCCTCTGGTTGGCATAAGCGGGCACTGCGTTCCACAAAGTCTCGGACTCTAGTAGGCAGCTGGCCCAGATCTCCACTGAGCATGCGTAGGGTCTGGATACTGCGGCGTGATGACCAGCCCCAGGGGCTCAGTCCATGCCAGCTGAGCCTGCAAGACAAGAAACAGGGAGGTGATGAGCCCATTGCTGCAAGGGTAGGCAGATGTGTGTGCGTTTGTGAGTGAAGCCTGGGACTCCCTTGGGGCTGAGTTAAAGCACGCCTGGGTGCAGGAACCATAAAGAGCAAGTTGGGGTTGGTGTGTGGGATGAGTGTGGGCCACAGGCATCTTGTGGCTTTTATGGGAGTCATTTCCTGGTCTGCATGGGACAGGCATGGCTGAATGTGCACCGAGGCACCTGGGTAGCCATGTGGAAGTGCACCTGTAGGTCTGCTGATGCTCACACTGGCATAGCCCATGCCCACGTCTCAGCACGTCTGCTCAGTGTTTAGAAAGAAGCAGGGTGTAGAGAAATGATCCAGGGGATATAGCTCTATGTGTGCAGATCCTTCCTCATTCATGTTCTGTCCTCAAGCATAGTTGTCAGAGACCAAAGACACCAAGCAGCCAAATTGCAATTTTCTGTATGTAAACTCAGCAACTCTGTTTTTCTTTTTCCACGTCAGATGGGTAATGTGCCGATGTCGTAACAAGGTTGTCTCACGCAGAGGCACATTATCACACAGACGTGTGTTAACCCAATCATCACACTTAAGAACCACAAAAGGATCTGTTTTTCTTTCTTTTTTTTCTTGTTGGTGTATATGCTGTCAGACTGTGAAAAACCCTGACCACTGGGAAATGAGTGTCACTGGCTGGGGCTTAGGCTTTAGTTCCCAGGGGGAAGGTTCTCCACTGTCTGTTCTGTGACACTCCCCCAGAACAAGAGAAGTAGGGGCTCTGTGACTGGCTTGGATCCAGGGTGCAGTGACCCAGAGGGTGCAAAAGCCAAGGTCTCACTCATCAGAAACTGCCCCCCCCAAAACAGGACTGAGGGGAGCAGTGCCTTCCTTTCCCTCCTTGGCTAGAAGCCACAGGCCTAGGGAATGGTCCAGGGTAGGGTGGGGTGGAATGGGGTGGCTGGGCCACTAGTCTGCAGGGAGCTCTGTCTAGGAGGTGAGAGCATGGGGAAGGCTGGCTGACGTGGAAGCTGAAGTGGTTTCCACTGGTCAGAGCAGGATGGGCATCGGCATGGCTGGGAGCGGGAGCCTGCCCTACTGGGGCCAGGGTCTGTTCCTGCCTCAGATGCCTGTCCCTGTGCATTCTTCTTAAAGGGATTGCCCCTAGCCCCGGAAAACTGCCACCCCTCTCCCTGGATCTCTTGCAAAGCACCCACTCCTTCCTCCTGTCCCCTTCCAAAGCAGAACCAGCTGTGGACAGACTTGGGGATCAGTTCAGACTCTGCGATAAAAGCTGGGCAGGAGACTTCGGGAGGGACAAGAGGAGGCTGCACACGAGATGGGAATCTAGGTAGGACGCCACTAAGAGCCCCTGGCCTGGGCAGGGGAAGAAGGCGGCCATGCAAGACACGAAGGCCATTTGGTCCCCTCCTCCCCCACTTGCTTCCCTCTCTCCCGCTGGCTCCAGGTCCCTCTGGCGGGCGTTGGGCTTCCTGCCAGGTAGCAGTCCGGGAGTGGGGCCCAGTCGGATGTTTACCTTCTACCCCCTTTAGGGAGCTCTGGACTCAGGGGCCCCAGGGGCTGGCGCACCTTGGTCCTAAAGCCCCCTCTGACTCCTCACAGCACCCCGGGGCGCGGACGAGGACTCCCCCACCCACCGGGCTCTGAGCACGTTCTAGCTGCTGCGAGGGCACCAGCAGCCAGGGCGAGCGGGCAGGAGAGGAAGTTCTGAAGTGGCCGACAGAGAGGGCGCGGAGGGGGAGGAGCGCCCGGGGACGTGCGGGGCCGGCGCGCGCGGCCGCCAGACCTCGGGCAAGGCGCACGCGGCCGAGGGAGGCAGGAGTGCCTGACCAAGGTCTGCCCACCCGCTTCCCCCAAACCCCGGCCCGTCTCCGCCAAGGATGGGAAGCCGGGGTACAGGCGACCCCGAGGGGGGCCACAGCAGCGGCAGGTGCGGATCGGCCCCCAGGCTTTGGGCGGTGGAGGGCTCACTCACCGCAGGCCGGGGCGGTACGCTGCGGCCATGATACCGGGGCGGGGGGCTGCGGGTGATCAAGGAACCGAGAGGAGCCGGGACTAGGGGACGTGGGAGACGAGCGGCGAAGCAGCGGGAGCTGAGGCTGGGCGGGAGGCGCCTAAAAAGGAGGCGGGCGGGCCAGGGGCGGACCCTCGCGCCCCACTCTCCGCCCTGCCCACAAGCCCCGCCAGCTCGGCCCGCAGACGTGCTCCCAGGGCGGTCGCCGGGCCGCCCTACATACTAGCCCAGGAGCCCATTTCTGCCATTGGTGGACAGCGCCGGCTCCTCACTGTCCCCAAGCAGGCCCGCCCCCACCAGGCCCCACCTCCCCGCCATCCCGCCGGTGATGTAACTTTGAGGACTCTTGCTCTCTCCCGGGAGATAGCAATTGAGAGACACTGGGAGGCAAACAAGCTGGAAAAGAGGGAGGAGGCGGCCCGGGGTCCCTCGGTGTTGTTAGCTGAAGTCGGGGGGTTGGGGAGGGGAGCATGGCCTTACCTGTCACTCACAGCCCGGGATTGTTGTTCCCCAAGGTTCCAATGTTAAGGCCCCCCTTTTCTTTCTTTAACTTACCAGGACCCCTTTCTTCTGTACTGTTAAGTGGTGATGGTGGGGACTCATCTGCTTCCTCCATGAAGCTTTCCGGGGGAAATTTCTCAAGAGGTGTTGCTCTTCAGTCTTTTCTCTGCAATGTGAGATCACTGGACATTACCCCAAACGCCACAGCACCTGACACGTGGCATAGTCTTAGCCCCTGCTCCCCCTCCTTCTGGGAGTATCACCCTGACTTTCCTTTGGCGGGGGTGGGGGGAACCATCTGCTTTTTCTTGTATGGTGAGGTGGATTCAAGTCACGCTTCCTTGGAGGACTCTCACCCCTCAGCCAGTTTGTACATTTCCTGCTCCCACCACAGCCTTTGGGGTGTCCAGGTGGAGCGGGGGAGTGAGATCCCTCTGTAAACTTGGAGAGGAATTGTTTCTGCTGACACTGCTAAGCTGGCAGGCTATTGGCCTCTCTAGTTCAGGTTGGCCCCCTGGGAGCCTGCTGGGGACAGAGGGTGGTTGATTATAGGAATCAGTACATTTCTTTGCTTGCTCAAGCTATTTTTTTTTTTTTTGGCAGAGATTTATTTTTATTTGAATACGGAGAGAGAAAGAGGTCTTCCATCTGCTGGTTCACTCCCCAAGTGGCTAAAATGACCAGTGCTCGGTCAATTTGAAACCAGGAGCCAAGAGCTTCTTCCGGGTCTCCCGTGTGGGTGTAGGGGCCCAAGCACTAGGTCCATGTTCTGCTGCTTTCCCAGGCACATTAGCAGGGAGCTGGAAGGGAAGTGGAACAGTCAGGATATGAATTGATGCCCATAGGGGATCCCAACACATGCAAGGCAAGGACTTTAGCCACTAGGCTACCGTGCCTGACCTTTAAGCTGAGTTTTAAAAACGATTCATTTATATATTTGGAAGAGTTTTACAGACAGGACGAGAGAGAGAAAAGAAAATCTCTCACTTTTAAAGATTTATTTTCCTTTGGTAGAAAATCAGATATAGAGAGAGGAGGAGGAGAGAGAGAGGACGATCTTCTGTCCGTTGATTCACACCCCATGCAACCTCAATGGCCAGATTCGAAGCCAGGAGCCTTGAGCCTCTTCCAGGTTTCTCACACGAGTGCGGGATCCCAAGGCTTTGGGCCATCCTCCACTGCTTTCCCAGGCTACAAGCAGGGAGCTGGATGGGAAGTGGAGCTGTCAGGATTAAAACTGGCAGCCATATGGGATCCTGGTGCATGCAAGGCAAGGACTTTAACCGCTAGGCTATCGTGCCAGGCCCTCTCTCTCTCTCTCTCTCTCTTTTTAAAGATTTATTTATTTTTATTACAAAGCCCAATACATACAGAGGAGTAGAGACAGAGAGGATGATCTTCCATCAGATGATTCACTCCCCAAGTGACTGCAATGGCTGATGCTGTGCCAATCCGGAGCCAGGAACCAGGAACTTCCTCCAGGTCTCCCACATGGGTGCAGGGTCCCAAGGCTTTGGGCCATCCTGTCCTGCTTTCCCAAGCCACAAGCAAGGAGCTGGATGGGAAGTGGAGCTGTCGGGATTAGAACTGGCACTTATATGGGATCCCAGCGCATTCAAGGCAAGGACTTTAGCCACTAGGCCGCCGCACTGGGCCCTCTCTCTCTCTTTTTTTAAACATTTATTTTTATTGGAAAGGCAGATTTACAGGGAGAAGAAGATACAGAGAGATCTTCCATCCAACAGTTTGCTCATTAAGTGGCTACAATGGCCAGCGCTAAGCTGGGCTGAAGCTAGGAGCCAGGAGCTTCTTCTGAGTCTCTCACGTGAGTGCAGGGCCCCAAGACTTTGGGCCATCCTCTATTGCTTTCTTAGGCCACAAACTGGAAGTGGAGCAGCCAGGACACAAACCACCACCCATATGGGATCCTGGTGCATGCAAGGCTAGGACTTTAGCCACTAGGCTACCACTCAGGGCCCAAAGAGTGAGAATCTTCCAGCGGATTAATTCACTCCAAATTGTTGCATCCTGAAACCAGAGACCAGGAACTCCATCTGGATCTCCCATTTGGATGACAGAGACCCATGCACTTGGCCATCTTATACTGCTTTCCCAGGCTCTTTAGCAGGGAGCTGGATTAGAAGTGGGGCTTTGGAAACTTGAATTGCCAACTCATACTGTGTGATGGCGGCATCACAGACAACAACTTAATGTGCTGTGCTGTAACTCTGGCCCTTGACATTAATTTCATGATGATTTCTGCCAGGTGCAATAAAAACAATCTGGATTCTCAGATTTCTGAGTCCTGTGCTGGCTTCCAGCAGTGGGCTTGCTGCTCTTTGCTGTGTCTCCCCATTCCAGCATCAACCTGCATGCAACATGGTCTCTTCCCTCAGTCCCAGCCCAACCCTGCACACCTAGCTTGTTGTGAAGCAGCTGCCCTCTTGGCTGCTGTTGCATTCTAAAGGTGTACACATTCCTGGGAATGTGGCCGGCCTTCTGAAAGTCATTTACACTCATAATCCTGCACCTGTTCCCATGGTTCTCTGTCTCAGAAAATGGTCCCACTGTCTAGCCAGTTGCTTGAAGGGAGTCTGCAGAAGTCTAGACCATTCTTATCCTCCACAGGTAGTCGGACCCCAGGGCCTTTGGATTTGTGCTTTCTGATTAGCTCTGAAACTGTGTCTGTCTCTATGCCCGTTGCTTCAAGTTCATGACTTATCTCTCCCCTGGCTCCAGGTGTTAGTTTCCAAGACGCCTCTTGGCTGCTTGCCTCTCCAAACAGCACTCCCTTTCCCTTGACCCTGTCACACCTACACTGTGCACATAAGTTCCCGCTGGAGACTTAAGAGAGGGATATTGTCTGTGCAGTGGCTCCGTGCCAGCTGCTCAACGTGGGTAAGCTCATTGCGTCTCCCAGCAACCCTGTTTGACAGGTGTGGACAGCGAGTCTTAGAGAGGTTGTGCTGTTTGCTCACCATCACACATCTGGTCAGCAGGAGAAATAGAAGCAGAATCCAATTCTTTCTGACCCTAATGACCAAATCTGCTCTCTTACAGTCTTTTCCTCCCTCCTTGACTGATTATTTTAAAATTATATCCTATCACTGTCTGTCTGAAGACCCCTCCTGGGCTGCCAATTGTGTGGCACCTGATGGTCTTCATGATCTGGCTCCAAATGATTTAACATTACCCTCTCATCTCTCCATGTGCCTTCTTTCCTCTTATGTGCTGAGCTCAGCATTCCCAAGGCATCTCCTAGAATCTTTTCTCCCCCCTCAGAACTCAGACTCAGAATCACCTCCAGCTCAGCGCATTTCTATTGCTCTAACAAAATGTCTGAGACTAGCAATTTGTAGAGGAACAGAAGTTTGGTGTGTGGCCCTGCAGGCTGGGAAGTTCAAGAGCATGGCGCTGAGCACATGGTGAAGGCCTCATTGCTGCTCCTGTATCTGGGCAGATTAGCATATCATGGGGAGATACAACAAGTTGCCAGTGCAGGACTGTTCCCTATAATGCCATAAATGCTACCACAGGGTCCCTACCCTCATGGCCTTCCCAAAGGCCAATCCTCCAACCCCCCTCAACATATAAATTTGCTGGCTAAGTTTCCAGCACGAACTTTTGGAGGGGTACCTTAGAACCACAGCAACTTCCCATATGAGCCATTCTGGTATATCGCCTCTTAGCATTAACATCTATTTCCTTCTCTGTATTGGTTCTGTCCCAAGTGTGTGCCTATATTTCTGGGCTCACACTTCACTGCAATTATTTTAGTGTTTCTTTTTTTGTAGTGCCAGGACGAGGTGGACAAAGTCAGCCTGGGCCAATGATCCACTGGTGTGTGGGAGAACTGCCACTGGGAGGAGACTCGATGGAGGAGCTTGGGAAATTCCTCCATTGGGATGCAGTCTCAGCAGGTGAGTGCAAGAAGCAAGGCAAGGAGCAGCCTAGACAACGCTAGGTTACAGAACCCACCAGCATACATGTGGATCAGGTCTGGGGACAGACCAGTATGGGCCAGTACATAGCACCAACTGGGCAGGGGGCAGTAGGAGACAAAATGAGCTGCAACACCAGCTAGTTCACATTAGGACCAGAACAGCAATCAGACTGGGCTGGGATAGGCTGTAGCACCCATCAGCAGGAGCTGGAACAGGGGGCAGACTAGACTAGGCCAGGCTGCGTAATCAGATTGTGGATGCTGAGGTGAGGCGAATCATGCCAGCTTGGGCCCAGTGGTGGCTGGGTTCGTGTGTCCCAGGGATGAGGAATCTGACAGGCCTCAGGTAGCTTGGCATAGATCCTGAGGTCCACCTGTGTGGTGGGGGCTGGGTTCCTGATCCCAGGGACTGGGGAACCTGTGGGGCTTGGGTCACCTGGCCCAGATCTGGGGCCTGCTTGTGAGGTGGGTGTGGATTTATAAGCCCCGGGGGTGGGGGATCCAGCAGGGCCTGGGTTGCTGGGCCCAGGTCCTGCCTACTAAGTGAGTGCTGAGTTTGTAAGCCCCAGGGGTGGGGGACCCAGCAAAGCTTGGGATGCTTGGCCTGGGTCCTTGGACTCGCTGCAAGAACATGTCCTACTTAATGAAAAAGGCAGAGCAGTGGACACAGGCCCTGTTGTAAAAGGAGAATATGGTAGCTCATTTGGTGCTATAGCAGGAAAAGAACACAGCTAACTGGAAACTAACCCAAACAAATGATGACAGCAAAAAATCTTGGTGACTGAGGCCAATGGACATTGGAGGGTGAAATTATCCTTGGATTGGTGACATTGGCAGCATTTCAGAACTATCCAAACTAATTGGACAAAACCCTCGAAATATGTACACATTGAGAAACCGAGTTGATATGAGGTGGCAGTTCCTCCTCCCTGAATACTGGGACATGTGGAAAGTCATGAGTGGCTTCCCCCTTTGTCTCTCTCCTTCTCCCAGAAGCAATAAGAAGAAATAGCAAATTTGGAAGCAATAAGTACACCCAATTTTCCCTAAACCTTGATCCTTCCCAACCTGATCCACCATGTAATCATTATAAAAAATAAAATTTATAAAAAAGATTTATTTTCTTTTTATTAGAAAGTCAGATATACAGAGAGGAGAGACAGAGATCTTCCATCTGTTGATGCACTCCCCAGGTGACCGCAAGGAGCCCGGAGCTTCTTGTGGTGGGTCTCCTGCGTGGGTACAGAGTCCCAAGGCTTTGGGTCATTCTCTGCTTCTTTCCCAGGCCACAAGCAGGGAGCTGGATGGGAAGTGGGGCCGCCAGGATTAGAATCAGTGCCAATATGGAATCCTGGTGCGTTCAAAGTAGGACTTTAGCCACTAGACTACCATGCTGGACCCTGTTTAAATGTTTTTATAATCCTCACTGGGATATTACATCATTCAGGGAAAGACCTCAGTTTTACTTTGTTTTGAATCCCAGCTCCTAGCAGTATCTGACCTATAATAGATACTTAAAAGTTGGTTGAAGGGAAGAATGAACAAGCCCTGCATTTCAGACTCTTTCACCACCCTTGCTTCCTTCTAAACTGTAGGCAGACTGAGTAAGGGCTCGTGTCAGAGTTTTCTTGCACTTTTTTTTTTTTTAAGATTATTTACCTGAAAGGCAGCGTTACATAGGGAGATACACAGAGATCTACCCACTGGTTGGTTCACTCCCCAGATGACCACAGAGGCTGGAGCTGGGCTGGTCTGAAGTCAGAATTCTGGGCTGGTCTTCCATGTGGGTGCAGGGGTCCAAGGATTTGGGCCATCTGCTTCTGTTTTCCCAGGCACCTTAGTAGGGAGCTGGATGAGAAGTGAGGCAGCCTGGACTTGAAGTGTCACTCATATGGGATGCTGGCACTGCAGGAGGCTGCTCCTCCTTGCACTGTTGGTTTCCCTTTACCTGCTGCCATTCTTCTTTTTTTAATTTTAAAAGATTTGTTTATTTTTATTTATTTTTATTACAGAGAGAAGGAGATACAGAGAGAAAGATCTTCTGTCTGCTGGTTCACCACCCCCGCCCCAAAGTAGCCACAATGGTGGCAGCTGTGGTAATGCAAAGTCAGGAGCCAGGAGCTGCTTCTGGATCTCTCACACAGGGGCAGGGTCCCAAGACTTTGGACCATTCTCTGCTACTTTCCCAGGCCACAAACAGGGACTGGATGGGAAGTGGAGGGACATGAACTGGTGTCCATATGTGTTTGCGGTGCAAAGCAAGGATTTAGCCACTGAGTTATCATACCAGACCCACCTGTCACCATTCTTATTTAACATTTTGCAGCACCACTTTCTAGTCCAGCCCACCAACTGGCCCAGTGTGCAAGCAGTACCACCAGGGGGCAACCCTGGCCTGCAATGTCTCCTGTGGGTCCACCCTCTCTGATGTCTCACAGACCTTGTCCCTGGTAGTAGATGCAGTGGGGCACTTCCCAGCTCCTCCCCTGGGATTGTGGTGTTACTGAATGGTGCCTGTGGGTGGTTCACAGCTGAGTACTTCTTTGAACACTATCTGTGGCCAGAGGGAGCTGTGTTGGTAAACTTGATGCTCGCTTCCTATGGGCAAGATATATCTAGTGACTGGTTGTTATAGGTGTGCAAAGACCTAGCCTCATTGTCTCACTCTGAGCCAATGCTGAGGGTCTACCCCAGTGCCTGAGTCCCTACAGGTTCAGCAAAGTGCAATGCAATTAAGCCTTCCCCCACTCTCCAATCTTGCCTCTTTTGTGGCCTGCTATCCAAGTCCTTCCCTGGTAAAGCTGCAGCAGGGGAAGTGCTATTCTGGAGTATGTTTCCAGCCAGAGGGAGTCCCCAAACTCAAGCTGGCTGCTGCCTTAGCCCCCAATCTGACTCTGATTCCATTTTTATCTTCCTCCACAGTGAAAGAATGCCAAACCATCTTTTTAAACACAGATATGATCCCATCACACCTCTGCGGAAAACCCTTTTAAGAAGCTCCTCACTGCTTTTAGAATGAAGTCCAAATCCTTCACAAGGCCTCCCGGGCTCTGCAGCATCTAGTGCCTGCCAATTTCTCTGGATTCACCCGTTTCCGTTCTCCTCTACTGTCCTAATGTTTCCTTTCAGTTTCATGAACACATCTGTGGCCTGCCTGCTTCAGCGCCTTGGCGTGTGTTGCTCCCAAAACTTGGAATCTCCATTCTGTCCACAAATCCAGGTGTGAACACTCACTCACCTGGTCAGTCTCCACTCATGTGACTTTAGGCTACCTGTTCCTGCGATGCCCAGCCCTTGTCCCTCTGCTGACTCAGGTACTTTACGAGATACCAGTAAAACCTCACTGTACCTGCCCTTCTGCTTCATAGATTCATCTCAGTCCAAATGGATTGCTGCATGAAGTGGGCATGTCTCTAACACATGTAGGACCTGGGGCAAGAGTGCAAATAGAGGCCTACAAGTCTTGTGTTCAAATATTCAGAATTTACAACTCAAGCTAACAGGCCATTAAATAAAACATGACTCTGGTATTATCCTGACAAATATATGATTTGTAATATTCTGGAAGCCCAGGTTCCATGTTGGGCTGTGCTTGTTCTTGATCAGAGTTGCTGTGGGAGCTGCAACCTGTGGCCTTTGGCTCTCAGCTGGGATCTTCTGACCTGGACACCATCTTCGACTGTGAGGCGCTTCCTGTGTAAGCATGGGCACCTGCTAGTTGCCCATCTCAACTTTGCCCATAGCCTCCTGCCAGCAGTCATCCTTTGGACTCAAGTGTGCGGATGCTAATTGTGTGGTCCTGCTGTGGGAGGGAGATAGGCTTTGGGGTGCATGTGGGGTTTAGTCTAGCAGTTAGGGTACCTTCATCAGGGGTCAGTACTGTGGCATATTAGGCTAAGTTTCCACGTGCAGCACCAGTATCCCATATGGGCACCAGTTCAAGTCCTGGCTATTTCACTTCTGATCCATCTCCTTGCTTGTGGCCTGGGAAAGCAGCAGAGGATGGTTCAAGTCCTTGGGCCTCTGCACCTACATGTGAGACCCAGAAGAATCTCCTGGTTCCTGATTTCAGATCAGATCAGCACTGGTTTTTGTGGCCATTTGGGGAGTGAACCAGCAGTTGGAATCTCCTTGCTATAACTCTGCCTTTCAAACAAAAATTATGTGTGTGTCTTTGTGTTTCCTTAAAAGGATATATATGTGTGTATACATAGTCATAAGGATATATATATATATATATATCCTTAAAAGCAGCCTACAGCATATATCGGAGTGACTGATTTCACTTTCAGGTGCCAGTCCCTGGCTTCCAACTTCCGCCCCACCAAGGCAGACCCTGAGAAGTAGCAGTGATGGCTTAAGTAATTGGATTCCTGCCATTTCTATGGCAGACTAAGAATGCTTCCTGACTTCTGGCCCCAGCCCCAGAACCCACCCTGGCCTGAGCATGGTGAGTGTTTTGACACAAGAACTAGCAGATGGGAACAAGCTGTTTCTAATATAAAAAGAAATGGACTGGGGCTCTTTGGACAAAGACTGCCTGGGTGTCTGGGGTATAGTCCTGTGGGATCTGGGATGGGCAGAGGAGTGTGAGACTCCTCCTTCCCTTGGGAGGGACTCAACTAGTGGACAGAGTGGAGGGTTTTTTTTTTTAAATAAATATTTATTTATTTTTATTGGAAAGATAGATTTACAGGGAGAAAGATTTTTCTATCTACTGGTTTGCTCCCCAGATGGCCACATGGGTAGAGCTGAGCCAATCTGAAGCCACGAACCATGAGCATCTTTGGATGAAGGGTTCCAAGGCTTTCAGTGATCCTTTACTGCTTTCCCAGGCCATAAACAGCAAAATGGATGGGAAGTAGAGGAGCCTGGACTTGAACTGGCATGCATATGGGATGCTGGCTCTTGGAGGTGAAGAATTAGCTTGTTGAGCCAATTCGTTAACCTTGAGAGTAGAGCTTTATAAAACTCAAGGCAGAGACAAAGCAGCTCTTGGTTGACTTGGAGGACAAGAATTCACCATTTCTCTGCTTCATCTGTAAGCCCCATGAAGGCAGGGTGGCATCACTTTCAGTTACTGAGGTTTCCAGTGTCTAGTGCAATGCCTGGAACAGAACAGGTGTCTACTAAATGCTTGTTTAGGAAATGCATGTGTAAGATTCATCAAAAAAAGGTTTGAGGATTTGGATCCATTACTGAAACTGTAGATACTAAGAGCTAGCACCAAGAAGGAGAACCGTATTTCCGTATTTTTGGTAAGATAAAATTTTAATGTATTTGGACAGCAAAGTTCCAGAGGGAGTGGGAGGGAGGGAGAGAGAGAGAGAAAATCATTTCCTGAAATGGCTGCAGTGTCTATTTTTTTCAAGACCAGCTTGACGCCAGAAGCCCAGAGCTTCTTCCAGGTCTCCCATGTGATTATAAGGGTCAAAGTACTTAAACTATCTTCCACTGTTTTTCTGGGCAAATCTATCATGGAGCTGGATCAGAAGTGGAGCAGCCAGGATTCCAACTGGTGCCTATAGAGAATATCAACATTGCAGATGGAGGTTCACATGATATGCCATTGTGTCATTCCCTCCAACCCACAGAACTGATTTAAAGGGATTCTTAAAATGGGGTGCAGGACAGAGGAGCTGAGGGGGCACCTTCTAGAATGCTCCCTCGTCTCATTTCCTTCCTGTTTGATTTCCACCGCTGTTCTCCAGGCCCTTTCTGTATGCGGTCCCTTGTTCCAATTTGTGCCAGCTCTGAAGGACCATTCCAGTCCCAGAATGCCTATGGAATCAGCAAAGTGTAATGCAGTTCAGCTCTCCACTTCTCCAGTCTCTCTGGCCACCTGCCCAAGTCCTCCCCGGTTTGAAGCTGCTGCAGGGGAGGGGAGTGTTTCTACCTCTTTGCCCCTTGTCCATTGCTCTCTGTCGTTTAACAATCCACCCATCTGCTTCTCAGCGTGTTTCTACTTTCTGGTTCCCAGTGTTATTTGCCTCTGTCCCTTTCTTTGTGTTTGCTGCTCTAGTCTCTTGGTCTTGTTTACTTCCCCTGTTATCTCTTACTCCTTTCCTGCTCCCTCCTGGAAGCTCCCCAAACTACCTCCCACCCCCATCTTTCAGTTCTCCTTAGTCCTTGTTCATCTCTTCCACTTACCTATATCCCTAGGTCTGCTTTAACCTAAGCCCCTAACTTGCTCTGTCCTCTGACTCAGGGCACACCCACTGCTTCCCATAGTCTCCTTGCCTCCCTCTGTCCTGTCACTCCTGGAGTCTTCCCAGCTTCATGTTTGTCATCAAGGTGTCCTTGAGCAAGGCGTTCACAGTATCCACCTCCCAGGTTCCAAGCATTCCTCTTGGGTGGTCTCCACCAGCTGTGTTGAGCCTGTCCTCCTTGTGCCCTTGGTCCTTTCATCTGGTCCAATCTGAACCCAGCCCTCACTCCCCCAATCCTTTTCTTGGGTTCACCGGTGCCTGGTCTGAGCCCCAATTGATCAGCTCAGCTCAGCTTGCCTGAGCTTATTTAGTCTGACTCCCTTAGCCCGTTAGCAGCTTAGCCCTCCCACCTCTCCTTTTGCATCCTCCAGTAAACAAGGGGATCAGCAGGGACTAGACAGCTGCTGGTTAGGGGACAAGTGTCTCATCAGGTCAGGGCAGCCGTGAAAGGGGTACCTCTCAACACTTCCCATCTTTCTTCAGCCAGGAAAATTCCTTTTAAAATATTTATTTTTATTGGAAAAGCAGATTTATAGAGAGAAAGAGAGACAGCAAGAAAGGTCTTCTGTCTACTGGTTCACTCCCCTAATGACTGCTGAGCCTATCTGAAGCCAGGAGCTTCTTCCAGGTTTCCTATGCAGGTGCAGGATCCCAAGGCTTTGGGCCATCCTCCACTGCTTTCCCAGGCCACAAGCAGTGAGCTGGATGGGAAGTGGAGCAGCTGTGTCACAAACTGGTGCCCACAAGGGATCCTGGCACATACAAGACAAAGATTTAACTATTTCGTCTTCGGGCCCAACCAAAAAAATTTTAGCCTGTCTTTCCTGGGGGACTTATTTTAATGAGTGACAATCCATGGGCCTGTGTTTGGGAAGTTTCCTGCCACCATTATTCCTCTTCCGGTCTTGAGGCCAGCCTCCCCCCTTCTGATTCTTCTGAGCAAATAGCATTAGATTCAGGGCAATTACCTGGAGAGCACTTCCTAGCTGAGGGAGGACCATGGTGTCTACTCCAGAAAACGGAGCTTCAGGCCTGGCAAGGGAGTGGTCTTGTCTGGGCTAGGTTTTATAATTTGTGTGTAGAAAGCATGGTGGAGGGCAGCACCATGGCTCAAGTGACTAACCCTCCCCTTGCAAGTACCAGAATCCCATATGGGCGCTGGTTCGTGTCCCTGCTGCTCTACTTCCCATCCAGTTCCCTGCTTGTGGCCTGGGAAGGCAGCGGAAGATGGCTCAAAGTCTTGGGACCCTGCATCCATGTGGGAGACCCAGAAGAAGCTTCTGGCTTTGACTTAGCTCAGCTCCGGTTATTGTGGCCACTTGGGGAGTGAACCAGCAGATGGAAGCTTTTTGTCTCTGTCTCTCCTTCTTACTATACAAAATTGCCTTTCCAATAAAAAAAAAAAAAAAGAATCTTAAAGAACAAAAAACAACAAGCATGGTAGGAGAGATTGCAGAAACTTGGGCTTCTCAGGCCAGTGGGTCTCAAACGTGTGTGTGTGTGTGTGTGTGTGTGTGTGTGTGTTTGGAGTTTGCCTGGAGAGTTGGTTAAAGGGTAGATTTCTGAACCTTATCTCTAGAGATATCAGCTCAGTTGGTGTGAGTTGAGCCAGAGAGTTGGTATTGCTATGAAGCCTACCAGCCTAGAGGCGTGGCTACTGCTGATGGTCTGGGAACCACACTTTGAGAAAATCTCAGACAATTCTGTATGCCCCAGCTCTCGCCCAACATCTAATGCACCTAATTGTTGGGACCAGCTTAATTGTGGGGATTGGTGATCACTGGGGCTGATGGGCCTCAGGATCCGTCTCTGGACTGAGAGAGAGGACCTGGGAATCCCAAAGCAGAGTTTGAAAGAGGGAATGTCCTGAGAAGGTAGGGAATGGCTTTTTAACTCTTGGAGTTCTATTCCAGTGCAGACCCTTGAATGGCTTCGGATAGGTTTAAACATCTCCTTAGCTAATTCTTAGTCTCCCTGTTCTAACTCCTACATGTGGATGATAACTCTAAGAGGTGTTAGGGGATTAGGCTGAAAATGTAGGTCATCCCCCAAGCCATCTGGGAACTGGGATGGGTGAGATGAGATGGGAAGAGGCACACACATGGGGGAGAGATGAGAGGAAGCAAAGGGCGTGTAAGGGCAGTACCCAAATGTCCCCCAGTGCCCTACAGGTGATTGTATTTCCATGTCCCCGATGGCTGGAGGGTAGAAAGAAAGATGCTGCTCTCCCCCACTTGCTCTTCGGTTCCTTCTCCCACCTTGGGCTGCCTGGCTGGGGTTCAGTCAGCTGGAATGGAGAGAAGATGAGGGGTCTGGAGATTCCTCAAGGGGGAACATTGCTTATCTTTCTGATGTGATGACTCTGAGGCCCTTAGTGGGGAAGATGCCTAAGGGGGCAGGAATAGGAAAGCCCACCTTGAAAATGGGAAACCCACCTTCTGAAGAGTGAGGATGAGTTTGAGAGAACTGTTCCCTGGAGACACAGGTGAGAAGCCTTAGAGCCTTGGGAGGAAGGGGTTCTGGAAGCTTGCCTAGCTCTCTTTTTCCGGACTGACAACTGAGGTTAAGTCCACAGACAGGGTGATGGTTGGGGTCCAGGTTGCTCTCTCTTCTGGCGAACGAAGAGCTTTGTTGGATTCTTAGAGAACAGACACACTTGATGTTTGTCCTTTCCTCTCTTCTCCCTCTCAACCACCCTCCACCCCAAGGCCAAGATATGCAAATGATCCTCTTACCTCATTGGCTGAGACCCAAGGCCTATCCCTGAGCTCAGGGAGCTGGCCCTTTAAGAGTGCCCCTGGGGCTGGGTGCTCAGGGGGCCTTGAGCGCAGAGGCACCCTGGCCTTGCTCCATGGGGCCGCCACTCTCTGGGAAAGCTCTGACTGCCTGGCCCTGACACTGACCGCACAGCATCTCGGCTGTCCCTAAAGTAAGTATGTCCAGGGCCTACCCGGGTGCCATGCCTCCCAAAGTCCCCTCCCACCACACCTGCTCCTTACTCTGTAGAGTATTTTCTGGAAGCCTCAAAACTCTTGCACTCTGCTCCACTTCCTCCCTGGCTGGCCTGACATCCCTCCATGTCAGCACATCAGAAAGATAAACAACCCTCGCAGCTTGCCCCTCTCTCCCTTCCTGTCCCCCTTCATCCAGTTCCTTCTGGGCACCTCTTTTGGCGTCACCATCTGTTCCCTGCTGGGGCCAATTCATTTAGCCCATGCCTTTGTCTCTGAGCTCGCTCTCTGTCCTCTTGAGCATGGGGGTCTCCGAGGAAAGGGCAGTGACCCTTTCCTGGCACAGGAAGAGAGACAGAGGCCTTGTTTTTCATCCTACTTCTCTGGGTTAGAGAGAAGGAGAAGCAACCGCAGAGCCCAAGCCACGGTTGTGAGCATGTCCTGCCTCAGGGTCTCAGGGGATAGCAGTAGGGCTGTTGGTAGCAGGATCTGGGCTGGAGCTTGGGATCTCTGAAAGTGTCCCTGGAGGCTATGGGGCCAGAGGCTCCTCAAGTGGACATGTGCTCCGCGGTCGACCAAGCAGAGTTCCTTGGTGACACACTGGGGATATCTGTGTTGGAGGTGAACAGATGGTTTGCTGAAGGACTCGCCAGATTGGTTCGCTCTTCTGCTTTGTGAATCTGTAAGAGGTTGGGAGGCACATTTCTCATCAATTCTCTGAGCTCAGAGCTCTCCCTGGTACCTCTCAGAGTTAGCATGCCACGCAACACCCTGGGGAACGTGAAGAAGGCTGCACGTGTCTAAATGCTTTTTGAACACAAGGGGAAGTAGGATCAGCAAGCAAAGGTGAACTGCTCAAGTTCACACAACGCAACAGGGCCTGAGTAGGAGGGACATTGATCTTTTCCTCCTGTCCCACCCTGATGATGAGCCTCAAAGGAAGAAGGTTGCTACGGAATCCCAATCTTTGTGGAATTGATTCCAGCTTTTCCTTAGAAAGTCTCTTGACTCTATACCAGGGAACTGATTGATTGATTAATCTGAGGAACGAATGTCATTGTTCGTCCTCAAGAGATGGAAATATAACACATCACCCTCCTAGAGAGCCTTAAAATTCAAGGCACACATATCTTCCATGGTCCCAAAAAATACACGTACTTTTTCACAGTTAATTAAGCAAAAATATTTTAATTGCTTGGAAGTGAAATGGTGCCTCTGGAGACGACAGAACATCTCAGTGTCCTCGCGCTAGAGTAGGCAGCACGGTGTGACTGTGGTTTTCAGAGAAACCAGTGTGTGTTGGGGGAGGGGTGTGCTGCTCCTCCTTGCCCCTTTGGTCTGCTTTTCGTCCCTCCCCTCTTCCCCCAACCCACTCCTGTCAGCCACCATTACCATGATTTTCCTGGAGTCTTAGTTCCAGGGCCTTGGGCTTTTGGGGAAGAGATATTGGACAAGGGGCCCTAGCAGGTAGCTTCCATATGCTCCAGAGGTCTTCTCTTGTCTGCAGATACACCCCATCCCCATCACTCAGCCTCAGAATGGCGCTGCCCCCCAGCCCCCTGGCTATGGAGTATGTCAATGACTTCGACCTTATGAAGTTCGAGGTAAAGCGGGAGCCATCTGAAGGGTGCACTGGCCCTCCCACAGCATCCCTGGGCTCCACTCCTTATAGCTCAGTGCCTCCCTCACCCACCTTCAGTGAGCCGGGCACAGTGGGCACCCCCGAGGACCCCCGGCCAGGCTTGGAGGAGCTGTACTGGCTGGCCACTCTGCAGCAGCAGCTGGGGGCTGGCGAAGCACTAGGGCTCAGTCCTGAGGAGGCGGTGGAGCTGCTGCAGGGCCAGGTACCCGTGGATGGGACCCAAGGCTTCTACACAGGGAGCCCAGAGGAGCCAGGAGCCCAGCACACACAGGTGAGTGATCAGCAAGCTAATGTAAGGGGCAGAGGGCAGAGGGAGGTGGCCAACCCAAGAGAGATCGCAGGGCTGCTAGAGACTGAGGAGGGGACATAAGGCACGGGAAGGGCAAGAGGGTCCTTGGAAGAACTCCCAGCAAACTCAACTCTGTGCTCACATAAGTCGGCTGAATCAGGAGGAGCAGGGAAAAGATAAAAGTGGACCGACAAGATGAAGAATTGAGAATTCCAGAAGGCTGGGGCAAAAGCAAGCAGGTGCATCCACCATGTGCAGAAACAGGGGAGAGGACAGAGCCAGACTCACTGGCTGGGAGGTTCCCTGCTTCCCCAGCGCCTGACCCTCTCAGGAAGGATTGAGACTCATCCTATTAATTACAGACCCAGATGGGGGTGTTGACAGCATTAGGATGTAATCCAAATCCTTTGAGGGTCACCGGGCTGAGGCCTTCAGGACAGGCAAGCGTAGCCCGGTGCAGGGTAGGGACAGTCCCTCTGGCCTCTGGTTCATTCATGGAAATATCCGATGCTGGGCAACCAGAGGGATGGAGGATGAACGCAGGGTTCAGCCGCGCTATTGGCTCACCTGCCTGGAGGCAGGGCCTACGATGAGGGCAGAGCCTATGGGGCACAGGTCCAGTGCGGCTGTTCGGCCCAGGGGCCAGTGCTGCTGTTTGGGCCTGGGGCAGGGCCTGCCTAGAGACTGCTTCCTTAGAAGGGGGTGGAAGCTCCGGACGGAGCTTTCCCAAGGGCAGGATCAGCCTGGGGTCCCGAGTGTGGAGCCTTGGGGAGGGGCGGTACAGGTCCCTACTCCTCAGCGGGTTAGGGGGAACCCTAACGTCCACCCGGTCCCTGCGCTCTTCCTCCACAGCTGGCTGATCGCTTTTCGGACGCGGCTCTGGTGTCGATGTCAGTGCGGGAGCTGAACCGGCAGCTGCGTGGCTGCGGGCGCGATGAGGCGCTGCGACTAAAGCAGAGGCGCCGGACGCTGAAAAACCGCGGTTACGCGCAGGCCTGTCGCTCCAAGCGGTTGCAGCAGCGTCGCGGACTGGAGGCCGAACGTGCCCGCCTGGCCGCCCAGCTGGACGCGCTGCGCGCTGAGGTGGCCCGCCTGGCCCGGGAGCGCGATCTCTACAAGGCTCGTTGTGACCGACTGACCTCCAGTGGTCCTGGCTCTGGGGACCACATCCAGTTCTTCCTCTGAGCCGTGATAGGGGTGGGAGGTGGTGGATGTGGGTGGGGGGGTGGGTAAGGAGGAGACACCTCCTAGGAGGCGGCTGTACCTTTGGATTGTTACCTAGCGCCTTCTGGCCCCATGAACTCCTTGTATGGTCACACAAATATCCCCAAACTTCCCTACCCCTCAAGGGACCCTCGAGATTAGATTGCAGGTCATTTTCTGACAAGGCATCCCCTTCCCTCCTGTAAATCATGCACAGAACCTTGGTTACTTGAGTACCCAATTCTACAGGGCCAGTGTTGGTGCTGGGTAGCAATGAATTGAGGCAAGGGACTGGTATCCATACCCCAGTTCCCAATCTGTAGTGCTTCAAGGCTGTTAGTAGTGAGGCTTGCTACTGCCCCATTTCACAGCTACTGAATATCCAAGATTTCAATTCCCAGCAGCAAGAGATGCAAATCTGCTGCAGAGGCATACGTCCAGGATACGTCCACGACTAGGAAATGTACCCCAGATGCTCCCAACCCGCCCACCCAGTGGTCTTGCAAGGAGCCAAAGGGGCAAAGGCAGGAGCAGTGAGCTCTGGGGGTGGACAGTGCAGGTGCAGACAGAGCCCTGGCAGGAGTCTGGAGCCCTGGGCACTCATCCCATCCCTGCCACCTTGAGCAAATCAATTGCTCCCTGGGTCTCGGTTACTTCATCGACTCTTCATTTGAGTGGATGACACCTGACACCTTTCCCAGTCCTGGCAGCTTCGCAGTGTGGGAGTCCCAAGGGCCTCCCCAAGGAGCCCAAGAGACAACCCCACCCGAAAGGGCCGCTATCCAGCTACAGCTTCCGGCCTCAACCTGGGCAGTGTGTGTCAGCAGCGCAGGTGAGCAGGCTTGGCTTTCCTGTGAGTTGTGGTCTTGGTGCATTGTGCTCCCCACAGACTGCGTGGGGCGCCCCTTATGAGAGCTCAACTGAGACTTTTCACAGCCAGCCCAGGAATGGAGAGAGTGCAGCTTTTATGAATTAAACTTCAAGTCCGGACAGAACTTGACTGCTACTGGCTATGTATTCTTGCAATTTAAGGAGAGTTCATTCTTTATCTGTGCTTCAGGCTACTGTTTTGTGTGTCTGTGCGTGGGAGAGAAAAGAGAGGAGAACGAGAGGCTAGTAAAGCCTTCACCTGAAGCCAAATGTTGAGTGGCACATCTCCATCTGGAACATGGGGGGGTGGGGAGGGTGGGCATTGGGCCAGATGGAGACCCTTCTCACCCCACTGCCAAATCCTAAAGGCAGCAGTGGTTGGACCTGTCAGTGGGTATTGGTGAGGTCTTCCAGTTGCCATGGTAACCCAGCTCTTGAGTTCAGCAGCCTAAGGGGAGGCTGGGTAGGGCCTCTAGGCAGAGCAGAGAGGCATTGGGCTGAGAACAGCCACCTCACCAGCCATTGTCATCTGTCCTCTAAGGGACATATTAATACATAAAAGAGAAGTGGTTGGCTGGTCGCTTGGGCATGGGGGAAGCGGCTCCCATATGTCTCTCTTCCTTTCTGCCCTCTCTGTCCGCCCCCTCCCCAGCTGTCTTTGCCCACGGGCAGTTCTTGTTCCCTCCTCCCCCTCCTCCAGCCCCGCTTCTGGCTTCTGCATGCAGGAGTCTGCAACATGAAGTCTCTCCTCCATCCCCCTAAGGGCTCCTCTCTTCTCTTCCTTCCCCACCAAGTTTCTTGGAGCCCTGAACCTCTGCCATGATGGCGGTGGCCAGAAGGGTCTAGGGTAGGAGGGGGCTTCCTGCCAGCCACCCAACTCTTCTTTCCTGTCTTAGATTTTACCTGTGTCCCTGCAATGTAGACCCACCACTTCTCCCATGCAGCTTTCTTACTTGAATGCACACAAGGGCAGAGACACTACCCAGGGACACCCGTGCACACAAATAGGCCCTGCAAACACACAGCTGGGATTCTGAGATGATGCACCAGGGTCACACAGCTCTACCTCAGATAAGGGCTGAACACAGTGGGGACTGAGAATGTGGGCTCTTTAGTCAGATGGACCTGGGTCCAAGTTCCAGTTCTACCCTAGTTCTTCTATGGCTATGAATGAGTTAAAACCAGGCTTTATCAAGAAAATGGTGCTGTGGGGAGGGGGAAGTTAATGATAAGTACCTAGCATTTAAACCAGCACTCCTCAGGAAGTCTGACACCTGCTGTGGTCACTGATGGGGTCCGGAGCCACTGGAGCCACACTTGTGGAGAGTCAGATGTGAACATCCAGGACAGGAAGGCTGTGTAGCCCTTATATGCCCCTCTGCATTCCTGACTGCCCCCTCCCTTCTTGGCCCGCCCCACAGCTGTGTGTAGGCTGGGGTTCCACCTCCGCCCTAGGGTGGGGGAACTCAGCAGGGCCACTCTGGTGACAGCTGCAAGAGGGTGTCAGCCTGTTCTCTTCATAGTCCCTTATTACCCCTATTCCCTGTAATCAACACCCCCATTGATGTTGGACCCCCTGGGGTTGGGAGGACGAAGGGGGTGCTTCTTGACTTTACTGGCACTGAGCTAGGGGTGGGAGTACTGCAGGGACCACAGATGCCTGGGAAGCTCTGTCTCAGATTCTGAAAGCTGCTGGGGTAGGGTATGGAGTTGGGGACTACTGCCCAGGGGACATCTGAGGCACCATCCGCAGAAGCTGGTAGGAGCAGTTCCTTTTATTAACAGCCAGAAAGTGGGGATAATTGAGGAAGGTCACTGAGGGGTCATGGGATTGCTGGGGATATAGGGCTCACAGAGATGGGGTCTGGGCCCATCACTCACTTCTAGGACCCAGAAGGCGGGGCTGGTCCAAGAGGCAGAGGCACTGGTCACTTGAATCACAGGGGTCAGGACAGGCACCTGCATGGGCAAGGGAGGTAGGGAGTGTCAAAGCATCTTCCTCTACACTCCACCAAGACTCCCTGGAGACCCCCTTTTGTATCCCCTGGCCCCTCAGTACTCACTCAGAGGCTGAGGGAGCATCCTTTTGGTGGGCTGTGGTCACGGGCTAGGGCTGGGTGTGGTGGTGGGCGTGTTGGGCCTGGGAGCCCCGGGACTGATGCCCTGGCTGGCGTAATACTCCACCACCTGTCGCGGCACCTCAGCCAGGACACACTTGGCAAGCGCAGAGGGGGCAGCCTGGCGTTGGTGTGAGGGTGAGGACTCAGTTGGGAGGTGGGTGTCAATGGGGGAAGGCAGGATCAGATGAGGGCAGGGCTGCTCCAGGACATCCACAGGGAGCAGAGAGAGAGGTCAGGTTTGGGGACACAAGGGTGTTGAGGAGGGGGTCACACTGGAGGACTCACATCCTTGAAGTCTCGGAAGGGCACGAACTGGACAATGTCACGGGCCGCAGGCACCCCTCGGGGGCATCGCAAGGGACCGTCATCACCGTCTAGCAGCCGCATGTCGGAGAAGTCGGCATTGCCTACGCCCACGATGATGATGGACATGGGCAGGCGAGAGGCACGCACGATAGCAGTGCGGGTCTCTGCCATGTCGCTTACCACACCGTCAGTGAGTACCAGCAGTACCGAGTACTTCTGCGGGTAGCAGAAGGGAAGGAAGGACTGAGGGTTTCTGAGTGCTGGGCAGGCCAGCACCAAGGACCCTCTAGGGGCAGTGCTGGGTTGTCTGTTGACTCCTCCTCACCGAGGCTTGGCCGGTGCTCTGCTCCCGCTGGGCTGGCCCAGCCACTCGGTTGATGATGGGAGCCACGTTTGTAGGGCCATAAAGCTGGATCTGGGGCAAGCAGCGACGGTAGGAGGCGATGACCCCTGAGATCTCTGTGGGCAAGCAGAAGCAGAGGGTAGACAGTCCTCCCTCACATTCCATAGGGCAGAGTGAGCTCCCTGGGGTCATAGGAACTGGTCAGCCTTCCCCATCACCTCCAACTTTCTCATTTCAACTCAGGGGTCCTCATGGCTGGAAGCTTTAGTAACAAAGGCAGAGCTTGAATGGGTGGAAGGAAGGGTACTGAGATGTGGCAGGCAGTGTGTGCTTCTGTAAGCAGTGTGCAGGTCTCTGCTAGGAGCCTGTGTGAAGTTGGTAGAAACCTCTCCAGGAAAAAGATACACACACACACATACATGCACACAGGTCTTCCATTCACTGGTTCACTGCTTCCCCCACCAAATACCCACAACTGCTACCCTGGATCAGGTTGAAGCCAGGAGCCCTGAAATCCTATGTGGGTGGCAGGGACTCAAGGACTTGAGTAACTATTTGCTACCTCCAAGGATATGGTAGCAGGATCCCGAATGGAGAGTGTAATAGGTAGGGCTCAAATCAAGTACTCTGATAGGAGTTGTAGGCATCCCAAGCCACAGCTTAACCCACTGTACCACAACATCTACCCCAGGATAGTGTCGGGGAGAGGGGCAGGGTTGAAGGTGGGTTTCTGCCATTTACCATCACATTCAGGGTTTTCTGGGTCAAAGTTGATAGCAAAATCATGGGACACCTGTGAAGGTAAAGTGAGGTGGTAACAGGATGACTTTGGTTTCTGGCTGACTCCACTCCCATCTCCTCCCTCCTATGTACACCCAACTAACCTCAAAGTTGGGAGGGATTCGAGCCCCAAAGCCGAAAGCTGGAAACCGCTTATCACTGAAGAGAAGAAAAGGCCTTGGCTTTTATGGGACAAGCTCTCTCTGCTTGTTCTGCTCCCTGCTTCCCCCACGCCCCTTCCACCTCCTCCCACCTGTCGTAATCCTGGCAGATGCCTCCCACTGCACGCAGGGCCTGCAGGTAGTGGTTGGGCTGGCGTGGGCTGAGACAGTGAAGGGATTGGCTGCTCCTTGGGTCCCCATTGGAGGCAGTGAAGTCAATAGCCACCTGGTAAAGGTGGAGGTGGAGGTGAGAAAGGGTTGCACTGAAACACAGTGCAGAGGGGCCGGGCAGAGCTCAGATCCACAGGGCCCACCTTGAGGAGTCTGGGACAGCCCAGGGGGCTTCATCAAGGGATGGGATGGGATGGAATGGGATGGGATGGGATATGGTTGAGGTCTAAGGGGACACTGGTAAGGTTCATGAGTTGTCTGAGGAGGGCCGATGGGTTTGCAGGTCCCTCCCCTCTTGCCTGTGCCCTGGCCCCTAAGCCTTTACCGTGAAGCTAATCTGGCAGCCACCCATGATGTAATCCAGAAAAGTGTGTACCTTCTCCACCTGGTGGGAAGGGAGAGGTAAAGGGAGGCGCTCGGGTGATCCTCAGTAGACAGAGAGCTTTGGTAGGGTTTCTGTGGGGGACATGGCAAGGTTTTGAGGCTTTGGTTGGGGTGAGATAGGGCAAGGGCTCTAAGACTCCAGAAATCCTTGAGTCAATGGTAGCAGGGTTGGCTTTGTCTGAGACCATGGTAGAGCAGGGGCCGGGCAGGGGGTAGAGGAAGAGCTGGGAGTTACCGTGCACTGGGCCAGCACCACTGTCCCTGAGCTCTTGTAATTCTTCTTCTTGTCCCGGTACTTGGGGTTGATACAGTCCCATTGCATCTAGACCCCAGCCACCCAATAAGCTCATGGTCACTGGTTCATCAAAGAGGCCACTCATACCCTTGTCCAGCATGGTGTCCCAGAGCAAGATCCCCCATCCCCTCTCCCCCCCACCCCAATATTGGTTGTTGGCTTGGATCTGGGTATTTACCACCCTCTCCACCTCCCATCACCTACAGTAGTCTCTTCAGCATCACCCTCAGGAGTCTCCCAGGAATCTGGGTAGGGTTCAGGGTGGGGATCTTTGTGGCACCTCCTGCCCAGGGTTTGCTGTCCCCTCCTGCATCTCCTGGAAAGTGCTGGTGAATTCGCCGATGAAGTCGTGCTTCCCACTTGAGTCATAGTCATACACCAGGAACTGAGAAAGTAGGGGACAGTGGGGTCAGAGGCAAGATCAAGGTCAAGGTCAGGTATGCCCGCAGTGGCTGATGGGACTGGGGAGCATCCATACATTCATGTGGTCACTGTTTCCAGGGTCAGATGTCCTCAACCTGCCCCTGAGCGGCCACCCCCTGACCTTTGTTCTTTGGTTCAGCCTGGCAAGGGACTTTGGCCTCTGATAAAAAAGCACCCAAGTGAGGAGTTTTCATCTGAGCTGGGAACTGTTGTTATCCCACAGTGAGAAAGGATCAGTAGGCAGGGTGGAGGACTCAGGGGAAAGTCACAAGAAGCAGAGTACACCTGCATGGCTGGGGCGTCACCTTGAGGGGCCGGTGGACATCACAGCTACAGAGGGAGTGCAGGGACAGGCGGAAAGGCTCCCAGCTGGGGTTCAAGTTGTTCTTCACCACCTTGGAGAGGCACCAAGGAGCTGGTTACCTCCTCTCCATTTTCCCCATTCTGTTCTACATCCATCCCTATAGCCCCTGGTGCCAACCTCGGTCCTCCACACTAACTGGTCGTTCTGGTCCCCGTTGGTCTTGTAAATCTCCATGAAAGGATCAGACTTGCTGAACAGGTCCTGGGGGACAGGGGAGGAGAAAAACACTCAGGGTGGCATCAGGGAGGGTGGACAAGGAGTAAGGGAGGGAGAAGGGAGAGCTATGAGCCCCTGCCGTCTGTCTGGTAGGGGAGGCTTGAGTCTATCAGGGGCAATGGCAACCTGGGCTCGGAGCTCCCACCTTGTTGTCTAGCTTGTGAGCTCTGAAGGTGAGCTGCACATAATCGTTGGTACCAGACACCTCCTCGGCCACGATCTGCAAGGGAGGCACAAGTGGCAGGACCCCCTGCTTACTCCCACCACCACAAAGGCCACCCTCTGTCCTTTCCGTTAGGTGAGGGCAGACTCCATGGATTCCATATGTAATAGAAGTGAGCTTGCCTACCGTGATTGTGGACTTGCCCGCAGTCTTCCCGTTCTTTAGCAGTAATGGCTTGGTGACCTTGGTTTGTGATACAATCTGGGGATGGAGGTGGAGGGAGAGCTGGCTGTGTTGCTGTCACAAGTGCCCAGGAAGCTTGGCTCTTTGGGGTTGGATTCAATTCCTACAGCAGCTTTAAGAGCCCCTCTTCCCATTTTTCTGATGGAGGAATAAGACTCAGAGAGGTTAAGTAACTCATTCAGGGCTGCACAGCCAGTGACCAGTGGAGAAGGGCCCCAAACCTGGGTCGGATTAGCTGGACTAACTCCAGAGGCAGAAGTTGATGTAGGTGGGAAGGGGTGGGTGGGAATGCAGACCTGGCCCAAGGTACACTCTGTAGAGCCCAAGAAGTTGTCATTTCGGGGACTGGTGGCTCCGTCCTCAGCATCAAACACGTGGAACTGCAGGGGCTGCTTCTCCTCGAAGAAATACTCAAGGGCCAGCACCCGGGAGAAGACTGGGCTGGAGCAGGAGCGAAGCACCTCTGTGCGCTCTACCTGCAGCCAGAGGGTAGGTGACGGTGCTCTGGGAACCGAGGCACCTGCTCCCTGTCCAGGGTCACACTGCTTAGCTTGAGCTAGGGTTATTGCCACCCCATTGAGTGCCATACTCTCTACCCTTATGAGGTGTCCCACTCTCTCTGGGACTCTGGGCTTGTAAAGCCCTGAAATGATTTGTGCTCAGGATGATGTCACATCCACCCCCACGGTTACCCACAAGCTTGCACTCTCCTAGGCTATCATTGGCCCCACTTGCCCATCCCACTGCTGGGGCTTACCCAGGAAGCAAGTTAAGAAAACATCTCAGCGGTTCCTACCTCTACCCACTGCTCATCAGAGAAGAGCTTGAGCAGCACACAAGGGTGGGGCTTGGTGAGCGTGTCTCGGTCCAAGAGGCCGTGGCAGGACACCCGCAGCTCGACCCGTGAAGCCCCCAGCGTCATGGCTGGCGGCTCAGGCACCCAGGCCATCTCAGGGTCCGACATGTCACTGTGAGGACAGAGCAGCTGGCCTGGATGCTGCAGAGGATGCACATGTTAGGGAAAGGGTGTGTCTTCTGGGGGGCAAGCTCCATCCTCTTCTGTCCATTGCCCGAGTGTGTATATGGACTGACGTCCTGCTTCCCCTGAGCTCTGAACCCCTGAGCTTGTGTCACTCCTGGTTGCCCAGATGTGTTGCAGGTGCATGATGGAGCAGGCTGGAGGGCTGCGGGTGGATGGGTGGAGAGGTTCCTGGCAGTCTTGGCTCCCAGGCCATCGATTGATTCATGCTTTCCGCTGCCTCAGCATCTTCCGCTAGTTCCCGACTGTTGTCTGAGCCAGCTCTGCACTCAGGGCCTTGGCGCAAGGGAGCTGAACTGGGGCAAGGGGGTGGGGAGGTCTGGAGAGGGAGGACCTTGCAAATGAAGTCTGCAGTGGGCAGAAGGAGTCAGGTTGGAAGGTGCTCTGCAGGGCCGGCTGGCCTTGTGGGCTCCCTACCCCCACTCACCTTGGGGTTGACTGATGGAGAAAGGAAGGGGCCACCTGAGCGGCAGGACCAGGGCACCACTGGCAGCTGGCAGCGCCTGCAGCCTCCTAGCGGGAGGCTCCCACTATGAGGAGCCCCGTGCAGCGCTCCTCCCCGCCTCCCCTGTTGCCACACTTCTTGGCAGCACCAGCACCGTCTCTTAGCGACAGGATTTTGGGGGAGCCGCGCGCGCACGGCCCCTTCCAGGCTGCCCTGTGGGATGCATACGCGCCTCCCTCCCCCCAGCAGTGGTACCAAGCCTCCAGCAGCAGCAGGCAGGGTCAACCCGCCGGTCGCTCCATCTATATCCCTGTCTGTCCTGATCTCAGGGTGAGACTGCCTGATTCCACGTCCTGCTCCCCAGAGTGAGTGTGTGTTGGTCTTGAGTGCCCCACCCTCTGTGTCTGTCCGCTCCTGGTCTTGTGTGTCTGTCTCCAGGAGGGTGTGACGGCTCCTGGACCCCACTCCTCAGGACCCTTACCGGCCTGGGACCCTACCCCCATCTTCCCAACAGGTGACTTTCTGAGTATGTGAGGGAGGGTCTGGGCTCAGGGGGATTCTGCCTTCCAGCCACCGGTCTCCCAATTCTTATGCATTCTCCTCCCCTCTACCCCGCCAAGACAGGTGGGGACATGTGGTCCTTGATGAGGGGATCACCAGGGATGGGGACTTTGAGGCTGGAGGAGATGTTGTCATGGAGACTGGGTCAGGTTGGGCAGGGCCGGGGCTGGGCTGGAGAGGAAGGGTGGGCTTACCTAGGATCTTGGTCCTCAGCCGGTCGGGGGGTGCTCCTCTGGCTCTGGCTCTATGGCTTTGGCCCTCACTCCCTTGCTGCTCCAGCCGCTGGTGCAGGCTCCGGCTCTGGCTCCGCTGCTATTTATGGGGCCTGGCTGGGGAGGGGTGGGGGGGCTGGAGCAGCAAGCTCCCCCCGCCCCCCCCTCCTTGCACAGACGTGTGGGGAGGGAGAGGAGGGAAGAGGGGAGGGGCAGGGCCACTGCCTGGGAGGAGGGCGGGCTGGTGAGGCTGAGGCAGGACCCCCTGCAGACACAGTGACACACATCTTCTCCTTCACACCACACCCACACCCAGAATCTACAGAGGCACACGCGGCAGTGTGTGTGCGTGCACACATGCACACATCCACACAGAGCTATGGTGGGGACACACACACATACACACACACACACACACATATACCCAGGCTTCCGGACTCACACATCCCCACATGTACAGGCACCAGCATGTAAACTCACTGCGACACCATGGCAGTCGCAGCCTTGACACATACCCAGGCTCACATTACTACACTTCTTAAGGAAGATTGCAGTCCCAGGTAAGAGCACCCTGGGCTGTCCTTGTCACACACACACACACACACACACACACACACACACACACGCTCATCTGTACTTTGCCAGCCAGGTGGTGGGTTCTGAGGCCCCAGGCTGTCTCTCCCCATCACCTTTTTGTGAGGAGACTTGGGTATTGGATATGACTGTTTTGGGACCCCACAACCTCATATTCTGCATTAGGGGGCTGCACAGTGGGGGCATGGACTAAGCCACCTTCCTGGTGCCACAGGGTATCCAACGCTACCCCCACTCCCCCACACCATGATTCAACTCAGATGGCCACATCCTTGTGGGAGGGGCTGTCCACCACAGATCTTGCGGAAAGGAGACTGCTTGTCCCCCCCCCCCCCCCCGCTGAGGTCACAGAAAGATCTGAGAGATTGCCTGCGGAGCTACTAGCCATGAGGGAAGGACCTGGGCACATGGTGTTCTGGGAGGTGTGGCGGAGAGCGCTCTCCTGGACACCTTTACTCTCCACCCCCGCCCTACGCTCTCTGCTGCTAGAACTAGGACTCTTGCCCTCTGCAGCATCTGACGCGGGTGCCAGGCCTGGTGGCAGGTCCTGGGGCTCATCAGGTGATTAAGACATAGCTGCCCCTGCCCCTCCCCCCATGCCTGGAGGAGGGAGACTGTGGGGAGCAGAGAGACATAGAGACGATTAGCCTATGCACAACACCCAAAGTGTGACAAGATCCAGGCTAAGGACCCGGCCGGGTGTGGTGGGGACAGTGAGGGCAGGTCCAATCTGAAGCAGTAGCGAAGGCATCAGGAAGGGCTTCCCAGAGGAAGAGGCTGTTGAGCAGGCTCTGTTGTTGAGTGCCAAGATGCTGCTTGTCAGGACACCAGTTGGAAACGATTCATTTCATTATTGATCCTCTTATGCCACGGAGACTTCTGCTCACTGACAAGCTACGCAACTGGTGAGGTTGTTAGCTCCTGAAGGTGCCCCCGGAATGACTCACAGCGCGTGACACAGTGAGTGCTGCGCGCGTGCACACACAGAGTTTCTCCTGATATAGGGCGGTCTTCCAATCCCATCATGTCCCCAACAGCTGGACACACACACAAACATATTAATGCTGGCTCTGTGACTAACACCTTCCCCACAGCTCAGCTCTGCTTGACCCTGCACACAGCACCCACCCTCACTGGGTGACCCATGGGCCCCTTGCCCTTGTTTTTTGCTCTTCCTTCTTCTCTTCTCTGAGCCCCAGAGCTATGTCTATGGGTGTCCCTCACCTTTTCCCACTGTGGCCAAGTTTGGGGAAGTGGTGTGTGTGTGGGGTGGGGGACAGGAGCAGATAGTGGGGCGTGGGGGACAGTGAATGGGAAAAAAACAGCAGTGACTTGAGGCAGGCAATGATTTTGTGTATTTTTTTTTTATTCTATACAAGTGGGGAGAGATCCCCTGGGGATAGAAGGACGGAGATCTGCCCTCCTGGGGCAGGGGGTGAGGGTGGGAGGAGGCAGACTCCCATCCTGAAGCTCTCTACAGAGCGAGGCCACGGGAGGCAGCCACAGCCTCCCTCCCTCCAGGTCCCTGCCTCCTGCTCCCCTATGCCTGGGTCTGCCACGCTGTCCCTGTGGGCCAGGGGCTGGCAGAAAGCCTGGGGGAGCAGCAGTGGCTGGGGTGTCTGAGTCCTTATGAGGCACATGTCAAGAGGAGGGCTGCTGGGTGGGGGCGTCAGTCCGTTCCAGGCTCATTGCTTCCTGCAGGAGGCGAGAAAGGGAGAGATTCCAGAGCCAGCTTCCTGGGCAGGGAGAGCCAGCCCTTCCCTGTCCCCTGCCATGTTGGGGTTTGTCACATGCCAAGTGGGATGGGGAGAGGGTGGGAAGGGGCACCTGTAGGGTCAGGAGGCCGCCTCCTGTCCGGCTCCAGCTTGTCACAGGACTGTGCCCGCCGTGTCCTCTTAGGTTTCAGGGGGGCGGTGCGGCGGCTGGGATCAGGGGGCCCTGAAATGAAGGTGATGCTGTGTGTGATGGCGGGGACTGCTCATGGCAGGCAGTTTGGCCTCACAGGCAGGTGCCTGGAGCCTCCCCGCCCCTAGCCAGGATGGCCCACCTGGGACCTCAGGCTCCTCTTGGTCCTGCTGGGAGCCCAGTCTCAGCCGGGGCTTGCTGATTCCTGGAGTTGTTTCCCCTGTCTCGTCTTCCTGCTTGCCTCCTGGCTCCTGTGGAGGCCGGCGGCCTCTGGGCACAGCCACAGGCTTGGGGGGCCGTGGAGCTAATGGGGGGTCCTGCAGTTGTGTGAGGAAGGGAGTGTTGTCTCAGGCAGCCTTTTGCTTTCTCTAGGTTCACCCCTCTGCCCTCCCCTGCTGCGCCTCACATTGACATCCCTCACCTTGGGATTCCTGGCTGGAGCCATCTTTTCTGGGAATAGAGTCCCCTCCTTCTCCTCCTCCCCATTTTGGGAGGCTGGGCTGGGGCTCTGGCAGCTGAGGTTGGGAGCGCTCTCTTCAGCTGTGGGTGGGGGTGGGAAAGAGAAGCTGCAGGAGCAGGTGTGCCCTAGTTGTCCAGCTGCTCTGACACCCCTGCCTTCCTCATCCCCTTCCGCTTCCACACTTCCTTCGCCCAGCATCGCCATGTGGCCATCACCTCTGGAAGGGGCTCTGGCTTGGCTGCCACCTCACAGAGCAGGACCTTGGTTGGCCCTTGTCCGCTTGGGTCCACAGGCCTGGCTGCCCCAGTTCAGGGCTGCAGTGCCCCAGGGCCCTGCCAAGGCTGCAGCCTGGCATTCCCAGAACTCTTGTCTTCTGATCTGATGTGCAAGGTGACAGCCCTCCGGGAGAGGTGCCCTCGCTGGCTTGACTTCTGCACCCCTCCCCCTGAGGGTGTGACACTGGAGGAAATTGCAGATCAGTGACATGAGAGCATCTTTCTGGAGCAGCTTCCCGAGTCAGGATGCAACCCTGCTTTGGTTGTTCTACCCAGGGTATGTCCAGGATGAAGAGATCATTGCAGGTGCATATGGGCAGGGCACAGGGTCTATTCATGGGGTCAGAGAGCAAAGGCCTTGCTTACAGTTGTGGGTGGCTGAATGGGACTAGCATTTTTGACCTCCCCGACCCAAGGTGGAGCTCATGGGCTGTCTTGGAGCACCTTTTCGAGGTGGAGTGGGGACTGTTTTGAGAGGATCCTGGAGTGTCTGGGCTGGGCCACAGCAGAAAGTGTTTCTACCTCACATGCAGAGAGAGCTCAGAGAGAAAGTGAAAGAGAGAGAGAGATGTCCCTATAGAGGGCGCCACTAGGCTGACAGTGACCAAGGCCTGAGGTGGCACTTCATCGGAATTTTCCTGGCAAAGCCACTTCCATTCTGTAGAAGCTTTCTCTGGATTGTTTTTTGTTTTTCTCTCTTTAGGTTATGGCTTTGTAAATATCCTTCTCAGTGCCCATACCCCACCCTCCAAACCCCTTGGTATGCAACTTGCCCAGGGCAGAGACCAGGATCCCTGGGGTTTGGGGACTCCAGGTCTTTGGGGCTGCTGCTTTCCATACCTATGTGCCATGTGGCCTCTGCTCGGCGCATGGCGCTGAAGCTGGGCTTGGTGCTTTGGGGGGGCGGTGGGGGCTTCCAGGCTCCAGGCCCTGGGGTGGGGGGAGAGGGCAAGGATGGAGACAGGGAAGGAAGAGAAGGGAAGAAAAGGCAAGTTAGGAGGGGTCCGTGTGAGGGGGTGCAGGAAAGGGAGTGTTGGGGGCCTTCTCACCAGCGTCATCTGATGAGCGTCGTTTTTGCCAAGCCTGAGTGCTGCCCTCCAGGTCGGGGCTAGGGCCCTGAAAGCATAGCTATGTCAGCTCAGCAGGCCCCTGCAGCATACGCACCAGACACCTGGGCAGGCAGGGAGGATCACGCACTGCACAGACACGCGTCCCACCCTCTTCCTGGTTTTATGGATGCTGCTGCTTAGCTGCAGTTTTAGTTCCACAAGGTGGCTTGATTTCAAAGAAGTGTTTGGTCAACATAATTCAGGGGCACATGAGAAAGGGTGTAATCAAGTCACCCAAGCTCTGGCGACAGAGATCTTGTCCCCTCTCTGTTTCCCATCCAGGAAGCAGAAATTCCCTCCCGGAGGCCAGTAACTGGGTCAGGCTTCCTGCAGGTAAGTGATGGGGTGCAGAACTGCAGTTAAGGCAGGCCTTTCCCAGCCAAGGCATGGGCCTTTCCACCCAATCAGCAGCACCAGCACAGACCAGCAGGGCATGGTAGGGAATGGCGGATCCTGGGTTTGCCACCCCCCAGCTGCTTCTCACCTCCCGTTTGCCATCGAAGCTCCAACCTTTGGCTCTTCCCAGTCCGGGAAGGGCCACGCCATGGGCCCTCGGCTGCTGCGGTGTGGTTCCAGGGGCTGGAGCCCCCTCTCCTGGCTCTGACCCCTCAGGGGCCTAGAATAAGTTCTCCAGTTTGCAAGTGGCTCCGGGTGCAAAAGGAATCCCACAAGACAGCAGGGGAGTTGGGGACTCTGCCCCTTGCCCCATCCCCTGGAGCCTCCAATCCTGAGCAAGCCCACAACTCAAGAAGGAAGTCTTTCTCATTTGCATCCATCACTCCCAGAATGCTCCGCATCTCCAGATCTTAGTCCACTATCAAGGAGAAGGGAATGGGAATGACCAGTGTTCCTCAGGGAAGCCCTAGTATTCTCCCTCTGAACTTGCTGCGAGGTGGGGGTGGAGCAGCGGAGGGTTGGGACAGAAGAAGGGGAGGACACAGCCCTCAGGCCTCACTCACCATTTTCCTGCGGAAGGCAGGTCCCCGACCCTCCCCAAAGCTGGCGAGGAGGCTGCTCTCTTCCTCCGGGCTCCAGCAGGGAGAGGAACTGTTGCCCAGGCTTGGGGGGTCCGGGCTAGGGGGGCTCTCCTGAGTCGGGGGTGGGGGCGGTGGTGGAGGGAGGAGAAGTCCGGCGGTGGGGGATCCTGGCCCCCTGTCGCCCTTGAAGCTCCGGGGCCGGCGGAAGTGGAACAGGCCTCGGCGCCTCTTCTTCTGCAGCGGGGGCAGCGGTGGCTCGGAGAGGCCTGGCCGCAAGCTCCTCAGCGTCCGCGGGCAGCTGGGCAGTGGGCAGGGGTTGGTCCCAACTTCCCACTTCCTCTCCATCACTCCCTCCTACTGTCCTTCTGGCCAGGACACACAGTGGATCCTGGCTTCCTTGTACCACCTTCCGGTCCCCGACACAGGCTTCTTCCCAGCCCACCCTGCTACTTTCCATCCCTAAGCTTCTCCAAGTGCCCCAACTCCCTCCTGTGGCGTCTGCCTTGGACAGAGGCACAGAGCAGGACCCTGGGGTCCCCATCTGTCCCCACCGCCCACTGACCCCATGTTTCCCAGCTGTTCTGAGGTAAGGACTAGGAAGCTCTGGGAGGTAATGGTTGGGTGAGGAAGGCTGGGAATGCAGGGGCAGCTGTCCCTAAGAGAGACTGTCGGGGAGCTGGGAGGATCCTGCCACACAGATCGGCTCCAAGCAGGACTGTGCTTAGACAACGCACCTGGAGCTCTCGTCCATGACCCTGCGGCTGAAGAAGTCCTCCAGCCCCTCATCCAGGCGGGTGGCCATCCCGTTCTCCTGTCGAGGCCCGGCCACTGGCACCTGCTGGGAGGAAAGGCTCACAGGTTCTCCTCTCTGGGTCAGGAAGTTACTCCTCTCATTCACCCAGGGCCTCCTTGTGCAAATTCAGACTGCAACAGGGTCTGGTTCCTGTCTCATCTGATGCTGATCTTGTTTGATGGCTCTGCCTGGTCCGTTTCCCGCCCCTAGCCCCTCTCCCCCGCCCAAGGCTACAACTACCCTGCCAGGCCTTAGGGACTCACATTGGGCCGCCCAGGTCCCGGAGGGGTGGTGCGCGGGGGCCGGGGCCTCCCTTGTGTCTGGTGCCGCAGTTTGTAGCCATGCGTGGGCAGCTCTGAGAGACCTTCCCAGGAGCCACTGGCTGTGGGCTGGCTGCCTCCAAGGCCTGAGAACCAGCTCGGGGGCATGCCCAGGTTCCCCAGGTGGCCTTCCATGTCCTGCGGGCTCCCACCTGTGGGGACAGCAGCCGGTGAAGGGACAGAGGAAAACAGAGACTGGGGCAGGGGTGGGGCAGGGCCTCTGAGCAGAGGGGCGACTCACTTATGAAAGCAGACACGGGCCGGATCTTGCGGCAGCGTTTCTGTTTTTTGATGGCCATGGTGTCCTGCAGCAATGGAGACAGATGGTGCTGCCAGGTTGTGGGGGACCCTCCCCTGGGGCTGCCTGTGCCTCATAAAGCCTTTTCTGGGGAGAAAAATCCCACCTCTGTCCTTGGTAACTGGGGCACGGAGACAAGGGAAGAGGCTGGCCTGGACGAAGGCTGGGGCAGGGGTAGGGGTAGACCAGACACAGCAAGTTCAGGGGCAGGAGTGTGCAGAGACTGGAAGGGGGCAATGCGGTGCAGGTTCCAGGGCAGGGCTCAGGCTGAGGAGGGGAAGGAGAGGTGTGGGGTGCTCACGATGTTGGTCCCAAGTTCATCATCTGTGGTCTCCTCATGGTCATGGTTCCGACCTCGGCCACGGGAGGACAGGTCCTGCCCTTGGCCTGGGCCCCCTGACGCATCCGACAGAGTCCTTAGCTGGGTCAGGTGCCGGGCCTGGGGAAAGAGAGTTGGTCCCAGGATGCTGACCTGGTGGTGGGACGCTTACAGGCTGGGGAGGGGAGGAGGTATCCAGCAGCCTCACCAGGCTCTTGTGGGAGTGATAGAGTTCCTGCAGGATCTCGTCCACTATGGAGTTGGTCAAGTAGGTGACCACCGACAGCTTCACTTCACTGCAGGCACAGGGAGGGCTGCTCAGTGCTTCTGGCCCCTGCAGGCCACAGTCTCTCTCTCCCCCAGGGGCCAGCCCATAGGCCTCACTGCCTAGGGAAAGTGTGGCTGCTATGGGAGCCCAGCACCCTCTGGTCTCCATTAAGTCATGTGTCTTGGCACCCTCTGGTCCCTGGGGTCCAGAAGTGTGTGTGTTGGGGGAGGGGTCAGGGAGGAGTTGGAAGAGGAGTCACGGAGCTCCATGCCAGGCTAGGGAACTTGGGGTGCTGCTGAGTGTGACTGGTGGCAGCTGAAGAACCTCCCCCAGGGGCATGTCCAGGCACTCCACTTTCTCCTGGGCCTTGCCTGAACAGCTTTTTAGGAGGCCATGCCTGGAGTAGGTGTGTGTACACACCTGTTGGCATGCAATGTGTGCACTCCCGGCTCCTAACCCCCAACTCAGCACTTAGATTTCCAGGGCAAAGACTGTCAGGTCCCGAATAGCAGAATAGCAACGTTGCAGTTGGTTAAAGATTTATCCCTTGTAATGGAGATGGTGCCATCTATTATTCATTGCTGATAGCACTAAGTGCTCTGGGCCAGCTCCAGCCCCGCCTCCAGCACCCCCCACCCTTTCTCCCTTCTCACTCCAGCTTGTTCTGAATGTCCTGCCCGGCCTGCTCCAGCAACGCCCCTCGGATGAAGTTCCGGGGCACAGTGACACGCTCCGCCACGTTGCTCAGCATTTTGTTGTGTCCCTCCGCCACCCGCATGGCCACAGGGCATAACTCCTGCGTCAGGCTGACCATGGACTCCAGGATCACCTAATGGGAGGTGGAGGGGTGGGTGGAGAGGGAGAGAAGCCTGAGCCCCAAGCAGAAGCAAGGTCAGGGCTGGCGCCACAGCAGAAGAGGCCTTGCCCTGTCCATTCCATGGGGACATGCAGGGATCTGTCTAGTGCAACCGCAGGCTCTGACACTTCCTAGTCAGTACTCCTTCCACTCTACCATATAAAAATAGAGGGAGAGTCAGTTCAAACAAGGGTCAGGATCCAGAGGGGGAGGTCAGAGTTTAAGAGCCAAAGTCAAAGGCAGAAAAAAAACCCCACTAACAACCAAAAAAAAAAAAAAAAACCCTTTATACTATATAGAATGGCTTTGGCATAGTGGGGATGTAGTAGTGGGCTCAACTCCAGGCGTTTCCTCTTTGCCATCCCCCCGACTCTGACTTGAGCCCTCGGCCAATATGGGGCTCCCATCATGGCCTTCCTCCTGCTCCAGGACTTGCCTGCAGCTCCTTGTCCACAGCCTTAGACACTTCGCTGGCCACGGATTCCAGCCTCTGCCGCACAGGCCCGTCGTTGGCCAGCACGTGGCCCAGCTCGTAGAGGCTGGGGAAGAGCTGGGGAAGGTAGGTAGTCTAAGCTTCAGGCAGTATTGGGCCTCCCAGGGCCGTGCGTTAGGAGGGCACTTAGTATGTGTCTTCCAGACTGTGGGGGGGGGGGTGGTGGTGGGAGGGACCATGGAGGGCTCACCGCTCGAGAATTCTTGGCGTCCTTGATGAGGTCTCGGGCATAGAGCAGCTCATCCTGCACGGGCTCCAGGGGACACAGCCTCAGGGCCCGCACCTCCTCTTGCACTCGCCCACACAGCCGCTGCAGCATCTGCAACATAGAGAGAAGCCAGAGTTTCAGGGGGGTCCTGCGCCCCAGCATCCTAGAGGGGAGACCGCAGGCAGCACTGTGGGTGTCAACATGGACAGGATATGCTGGTGCCTCCTGCGGTCTGGTTTCTCTCCTCTGAGTGCCCTTCCTGGTCCTGTTACTTGCCCCTGTATGTCTGGGTATCCTGAATGTCCCTTCTTTCTGTTCCATCCCACATTCAGTCTAGGTGGGGGTCCCCATGGTTCCGCTCTCATGCCCCCATGCGCTCTGTGCCATCACGGCTATGCCCCTGCGCATGCCCTCGTGGCCTGGAGGGAAACGTTTACTTGCTCGGCGCTGCTGGTCACCAGGCCCTGCTGCAGCCGGAAGGCCTGCTCCTGGGGGCACGTCTGCGAGTGGTTATTCCTCACCAGGCACCACTGGATCTGGAGATCATGACGGGCATGTGGGCTCAGGGCCTGGTCACGTGTGAGCTGCACCCCATCCCCACTCCCGCCAAGGAAGCGCCCTCCACCTTCTGCCAGACATCTTCAGTGCGCTCTGGGGCACTGCGGTAGGCTTGCGAGATGTCACTCACAGGAAACGACATGAAGCGCAGGGTGTGGTTGCTGGGGGGCACAGTGGCACATCTTAGGGTTGGCAGGTGGCGGGGGGGAGAACCTCATCTTCCTCTTCCCCATCCTTTCCTAACATGTCCTGCCATTCGCCAAGAGACTTGGAGGGAGGACTATGCAATATTTCAAGCTTGGTCCAGGCTCAGTGTAGGCCCCCTGGTCACTCACCTCTCCAGGGCCCTAGCGATGTCCAGGAAGCCCAGGGCGGATGTATTGTTCCTGTCCCACAGGATGGTTCTGTGGAGAGGGTGGGCACCAGTTGGTGTCACCTCCCTCTGGCATGCCTGTTACAAGTCAGGGACACGACCCCTTCTAGAGCCCTCCCTTCTCTCCTGGGGAATGAAGCTAACTCAAACAGGGTTCTGGAAAGCCAGGGCCCAGGGCAAGCATGGAGCTTTGAATGGGGAGGACATGTGTGTGTACAGGGTGCAGTGACAGTAGGTGGGGGACTGGAAGTTTCCGGGTGTGGGCCCCACCTGAGGGAGGAATTTATCTGCAGGGCCTTGGACAACATCTTGGCCCCAATGTCCTCCATGCCGTTGCCGCTCAGATCCACCTTGGCCAAGCAGGTGTTGCTGCCCAGGGCATTGATGAGGATGCTGGTGCGTAGCTTCAGTCGGGAGTCTGCTACTGACAGTGACTGCAGGGACTGAAGGTACAAGGGAGGAAGTCGGGGGTGGGCTCTGCCTGGGCAGCATGCCTCTCCTTGCTCCCCAGTCAGGTCTGGCCACTCACACAGTCCTCCTCCTGGATCAGCTGTACCAGCTTGTGTAGGATTTCCTCCAGGGTCCTGTGGGGGAGTGAGGGCTCAGAGGGGAGGGGAAGGGCCTGTGGAGATACAGGGAGGCAAGGGGAGGGATGGGTGGTGGATGGGATGAAGGGGGTCTCACTTGGCCTTGACATTGAAGTTCTTGCCCAGGAACAGGTGCTTGAGGGACTTGTTCTTGCCAAGTGCAGGCACCAGTGTCAAGAGGTCGGAATCGAACCCTGGTCAGCAGATGGGAGAGCCCGGCCTTGACTTTAAAGCTTAGAGGAGTGTCTCCTTATGGCTTCCTTTCCATGCTCCAGGCCCCTGTTCCCACTTAGCCTCTAGTGAGGGTAGACCCTTGGCCCCTCAACTCACCATTGTCGGAAAGATCCAGGCTGCCCACACAGGTGACGGCCCCCAGCTGCTCCTGCAAGGCCTGGGCTCCCGCTGAGCGGAGCTGCAGAGGCAAGGCAGGATCGGAGTGGGCCAGGGTTGGTGTGGGGGAGCAGTCATGCCAGGACTCAAGGTGGCAGCAGGTGTAAAATCAGGAGTGCCTTGCTCCATCTTTTCCTAAGGTTCTAGCCTCCTTGCCAGCCACCTCTCCTAAATCAGCTTGCTCCTGCCCTCTAGTGGAGAAGCCTGTTATCTCTCTCCCACCAAAGCTGATTAGTGGGCTCTGAAAACCTGGGGCCTCTGGAGGGAGGGCCAGAGAGCACAGGCTTTCAAGAGGAAGAACCAAGTGTGCTGTGATTAGGGTCAGGGTCAGAGCAAGGGCGAGGGCTTACTTCACAGCTACTGAGGTCCAGGTGCAGGTCACTGAGGTGGCTGTTGAGGGAGAGGCCCTGCAGCAGCGCCCTGTGGAGGAAGGCCAGTGGGCCCACCTTTACCACCTGGATGGCTGCCTCCCGCGGGTCCCCTGGGCACCCCCAACCTCGCACCCACCCGACCTGAGGGCCTCCAGGGGCAGCCTTGTGGCTGACAGGTTGACGTGGCTCAGGGTGTAGGTGCTGCTGAAGAACTGCTTGAAGGCCGGCGGGGCCTCCCGACCCTTCCTGTGAACCCAGAGCATCCCCCGGTGGGGAGAGGGGGGTCAGCTAGGGAGGGGAGGGAGGGGATGGCTGTGACCAGCCCCATCCTCCCTGTGTTTCCCCCTTCATGCTCCCACCTGTGGGAGCAGCTGTTGCGGGCCAGGTTGAGGTAGGTGAGATGGGAGCAGCAACCGTGGAGCAGGGCGCCCAGAAGCTGTGGGGGAGGGAAGAGGGCATCCTAGACAGGACTGACCCCTGTCTAGGATGGGCTGTGAACCCTGCTTACTCCCCTTACTTGGTGGCTGGGGTGTGGAGGGGCTCTAGGGAGGGGCTTCTCAGCCGCTGTACACCCACCCCTAACCTTGGCCACCTTTCAGGTCCTGGGGCCCTGCTAAAGGGCACCCAGCAGGCGGGAGCTGCAGACAGCAGCAAGGCCTTACCATTCAGCAGAACCCTCCTTACGAAGGCGTGACATACTCCCTGCCTACCCCCTCTTGCTGCAGGTCAGCCTCTCACCAAGTCAATGGCACAGTCGGTCCCGGATAGGTCCAGGTGCACCAGGGCGTTGGGCTGGGCCAGGAAACTGTAGAGGGCCTGGGGAAGGCAGGTGAGAGGGGCTGTAGGGCCAGGGGCTCCCGGCCAGGGAACACAGGTTCGCATGCTGCTCTGTGGTCCCGTCCTGCTTCTGCAGGGGCTTGCAGCTCCCTCCTACCAACTCACGTTGGCCTCGTCGGTGGCTAGCAGCCCGGGATTCTTGCTCAGGTCTAGGTATCGCAGGGAGCTGGCAAAGGCTGGGTTGGCCCCGAAGGTCTGGCCCAGCGCCTGGAGCCCTGAGCACAGCAGACACTGGGCTGGGTTGGCCCCCCATCCTCACCACTTCCCCTCAGCATCCAGTTCTCCCCTCCTCCCCCAAGCATGGCTTCTTCTCCTTCCCCATCCTTGCTGCAGTACAGTGAGTGACTGTACAGGAGGCTGACCCACAGGGCTCAAGGCCCTAGGCAGCACAGAGTGGTAGGGGATGGGCCAAAGGTCGGAGGTCAGGGGCCACCACATGAGTACCTCGAGGGGAAATGGCAGTCTTGGCCAGGCACAATTTGGTGAGGCCGGTGGGGAAGCAAAGAAGCTGTTGGCTCAGACTGAGGAAGCCTGGGAAATGGAGGGAGAATGGGCCCAGTGAGAGAGGCTGGGTGATGGGGGCAGGGGCCGCAGAGTCCGACAGGGGCTTGAATGGGATGCAGGCTTGGGATTAAGGATGGAGGTGTGGGGGCAGGGGCCAAAGGAGGCTGGAGAGCCCCTGCTGGGGCCCAGGTCAGGCCCTGGGCTAGGAGAGGGTGTTTCTGCGTGATGACAGGGATAGGATTCCAGGTTGGGGCTCACCCTTGTCCTCGATGGGGTTGTGGGACAGAGTGAGGGCATGCAGCACACAGCTCCCGTTCTCCCCAAACACCCCGGCCAGCTTCTGGACAAAGTCCCTTCAGGCAAGGGGAGGAAGGGTTTGTCCTGAGCTGGGCCCCCTGGCCCACCCCGTGGGCTGCCCCTTCTCTAACCTGCCTGCCTGGTTGGGACTGCAGTGCTGGATGGGCCCCGCCAGCGAGCT
Organism: Ochotona curzoniae; assembly: GCF_017591425.1. NCBI lineage: Eukaryota > Metazoa > Chordata > Mammalia > Lagomorpha > Ochotonidae > Ochotona > Ochotona curzoniae. The sequence continues at coordinate 39,288,330 of NW_024467122.1, forward strand.
GCTCACTGTGCTGAGGAAGTTGTCGAGCTGGGGGTAAAACCCAGCTTGGGAGTCCTCAAACCTGGAGTGGCCCACCCTGCTTAGTGGTTGCTAGAGAAGGGGGCTGGGGCCTAGAAGATCCTGGGGCAAGGCCATGGAGTGTGTGTGTGTTGGGCAGGGACTGTGTGTCCCGGGGGGATGGCTGACTAGCTTGGTGTCCTTGTGGATCTTGTTCTCCTCTTTTATGGAGCCAGGAGCTGGGTGAGACAGCTCAGAGGCACACATCATGTCCCTTAGGTTCTGGAACCTTCTAAGACTACATCAGAGGGGTACCACTGCCTGTGGAGGAGGCTGGCCTCACGTTTTAAGTCCAGCATTGTCCAACACCAGCTCTTCCAGGCTCCCGGATTTGCTCAGGGTGTGTAGCACCTGTTCCAGCACTTCAGAGCCCTGTAGACAGAGGTTGGAGGAGGGCTGGGGATGGGTCCTGTGAGCGGGAGCTGAGAGAGTTCTCCTATCCTCCCCTCTTCCCCTCCAGCCCCCAGCCCATCCCAGCTCCTACCAGCCGCAAGTCCTTGCAGTAGAGCTTGGTGAACCACTGGTTGTAGGCTAGGGCTGCCACCATGAGGGCCAGGTCTCTGATGAGGGAGGGGGTAGAGGGGACAAGGGAAGGGGGGCAGCTGGTGAGTGGATGGCTGGGACAGGAAAGAAGAAAGCAGGGATGGAAGTGGGGGACAGCAGGGGAAGACGACAGCAGGGGTGGATGGGGTTGAGGAGGCAGGGAGAGGGTTGTGGCTGGGACAGAGGGGCACCCTGAGTTGGGGATGGCATGCAGTTGCAGCTGGGTAATTGAGAGATGAATCTCTGTGTCCCGGGACCTACCGGCTCTCCAGGTGGCTAAAGTCCAAGAGATTGAACTCCCGGTTATCTTCAGCATGGTAGATGGTGTCCACATCCTGGAGAGGAGGGACTGGCTCTCACCTACTCCTCCTCTTCTCTCTACTTCTCCTGATTGCCCTCCCCCTGACAGCTCCCTCCTGACGTACCCATTGCACCTCTTCTCGGCAGTGCAGCCCGTTGTAGTCACACAGGGCAGCGTAGGTCTCAGAGAAGCCACCTGTGGGCCCGACTTGGGATAAGGGGATGGGGAACTAGCCTTGGGGTTGAAGGAATGGTCAAGGCCACCTCCTGTGCTAGACCATGGACCTCCTGAGTCCTGGGAGCTGTTGCAGTCCTAGTCTCAGACCCTATGCACCATGTGCTTTGGGGACCAGGGTGGGTTGAGTGAAGCCTGCCTCCCCTCCCCTCACATCTTCCCCTGCTCACCGCACACACTGTGAGTGGTGGATGTAGAGGTCTCGGAGTTGGGGGATGTGTCCCGGGGCCCCTCGGGAGTGTCTGCATTGCCACGCCGAATCAGGCACCTGAAGGAGGAACATACAACATCCCAGAGAGGGGTGGAAAGGGGCTCTAAGAGTTTCCCCTGCAGCAGCTTCGGCGATGGGGTTGGGGGGATACCCAAGGGTGGTGGTGGGGGGATGAGGGAGAGGGGCCTTCTGCTGTCCCAGCAGCCCAGGTCCAGGAGGAGGTGGGAGGGGAGGTGACGTCTTTGCTGTCTAGTCCCCTGATCAAGCCCTCATTGGCCACTCACCCAGGGCCAGGGCAGACCTTGGAGAGGGCCAAGCTCACATGCCTCGTCACCTGGTCCACGCTCTCAGCCGAGGGCAGCCGCATGCTCACCAGGCCACGCTCTGTCTCCACCAGGATCTGGGGGACAGGGAGAGCCAGAGCCTCACACATCCCCTGCCTCCTTCTCCTGCCTGGTCCTGTCTCCAGCCAGCACAGCAATGCCCCCCCCCTCGCCCTTGCTGCCCCACAAGTCCACACCTGATTCTGACTGAGTGTATTAAAGGCCCGGATTTCCAGGACATTGAAGGAGCTCTCCACCTGCGAGGGATGAAGAGAGGCACTCAGCTCCTGTTGAAGCTCTGCTTCATCCCCAGGCTGCCTAGAGGGCAAGGCCAGGTGCTCGCCCACTCTTCAGCCTAGCTCACCTTGGCAGGGACTTTAAACGGGAAGAGATGGAGGCGCCAGGAAGTCAGGGCCTGCAGGCAAGATGAGACAGCAGCTGGCAGCAGCAGGGTGGGCCCTGGCCCTCCTCCTGCCCGCCGGTAGCACCCCTGTTCTGCTCTCTCTCCTGCCCTACCTTTGGCTCTGGAGGATCAGTTCCCTCTCCCCACAGGCTTTAATTCTTGGTCCTCCCCTGCCACTGCTCCACAGCCCAGCCGCCCTAATACCTCCTCCCTGCCCCTCCCCCCAGGCCACCTCCCCTCACCAGCACTCGGTCCTCAAACTTCTTGGGTTTTGTCTCTAGCTTCACCCGGTGTTGCTGGAGAACGGGACCGTGGCTCAGGCACCTTCGGATACTGTCTGCAGGTGGAGGGTGCCCACTCAGAGCTCCACACATCCCACGTCACCTCCACTTCCCCATGGTCTTCCAGATGGAAGCAGGGTCAGGGGAGAGGGGACAAGGAAGAAGGAGAGGAACGAACTTTCTCTCGGGTAAGCCCAGCTCCTTGCGTCCCTGACTCAGGGGATACCGTCTGTGGGAGGGTGCGCCTTCACACTTCCGAGGGTGTGAAGGATTTTTCCAACCCAGGCTCCACATCAACACAGACATAGTGAGTCAGTGGGCGGGGTGTGGGGGTGTCCCTCGTGCCACTCTTTAGGTGGTCCGGATGCTAGTGCCCACGCCTGCCTGTTCTACAAGCACAGGCCTGCCTTCGGAAGATGCCCAGGAGCCCGGCGTCAGTGGGTATGGCGAAGTGTGAATGAACATGTTGCCTTGTAGCTATGACAGGGGCACAGGGCCAGGCTGCTCCTGGGCCTCAGGCGTGTGTGTATGTGTGTGTGTGTGTGGAAGGGAGGGAGTGCAGGGGGAAGGAGTTAGGGTTTAAATAAGCCCTATACTCATCTGCTGGCAGCACCCTCCAAACATCCCGTGGTGTGTGTGTGTGCGCGCGCGCGCGTGTCCGCCATGAAGTGTGTGTACACACATCTCCCGATGCTGGCGGGGTGCGCGAGTAGGTGCGGGAACCCGCCACAGCGCAGCGTGTTTCCCAATATCCTTGAGCGTCCTGCTGTCTGCGTGGGCTAGCCTGTGCTCGCGCCTCTGGGGGTCAGGGTTGTAGCAGCGCAAGGGGGCCGGGCCTGCTCTTGAGAGTCTCTGAGAGAGGTGCAAACAGGAGGGGCCTTGAGGTGCGAGTGGTGGGCAGTGGGGAGGGGAGGTGAGCTGCAGAGACCCTTCCTGCTCTAGGCTTTAGCTCCAGCCTAGGGCCCGTTTCCTGACCACCCCCCCCCTCGCTTTTTTTTTTTTTTTTTTTGCCTCACTGGCCAGGGTTCTCTGGGGCCGGTTCCGGGGCGGAGCTGGGAGGAGGGAGGGTGTAGAGCCAAACAGCGGTTCAGGACCAGGGGCAGCTCCCGCCGCTTGGTGGGGTGGGCCCGGCCTCGCCGCCGCCCAAGGGTGGGCCGGGAATGTTGGGAGTTAGCCTCATGGAGAACAGGGGCAAGTGCACCTGTCGCCGGACAGTGGGGTGGGTGGCCCCAGGACAGGAAGGTCCTGCTAGGGGTGAGGCAAGGGAACCGGCGGTAGAGGATGCTCCGGGCACAGTGACGCCGGAGCTGGGACGCAGGGTGGGTAGGGGTTAGCCGTGGAGGCGAGGGGGCACCGGGCGGAGGAGCACAGGGTTGAGGATGTACCGCGAACAGGAACGCACTGGGGTTTGGGATGCTCCCGGACGGGGCGTCCCGGGGACCAAGGCAGCCTCGTACCTTGCAGCTCGCGGGTGAGCTCCACGCCGGCCTTGGCCATGGCGGCCGCCGCTGCTGCTGCTGTTGCTGCTGCAAAGAAGCTGCCGCCGCCGGGGAGCCGCGGCACATGCTAGACCCGGCTCCGGCAGTGCCCGGGCGCTGAGCTCTGCAGCAGCGGCCGAGCCCGCTCCCGGCAGGGGCGGCTGCGTGAGCGCTCCTCCCCGCCCCCCGCCTCCCGCCTCGGAGCACCGGCTCCTCCGCCCCGCCCGGGCGCTGCCTCACAGAGCATGCGCGCCGCGCCGCGTGAGACCCCTGCGCGTGCTGGCGCCGACCCCCTTCCCTCCTTCCTGCCCGTGGCTCGCGGAGAGGTCCAACGAGCGTCACCCGGCTGTCACCGGGGCTCGGGGGCAGCGTCCCAGCTTTCCGCGCCACGCACTCCTCGGGTACCGGACGCAGAACCCATCTCCTTTCGTCTGTGGGCCAGGGAACCCCATCCCCGGAGCGTTCCTTTAGGGCCACTCCTTTTCTGCCCCTTTCAGCGCCGGCTCAGGACACGTCCTTGCTGACCCGGAGGGAGGTCGGAACCAAGGACGATGCCAGGACGGGACCTGCGTGTGTGTGTGTGTGTGTGTGTGTGTGTGTGCGCGCGCCTGTGGAAGGGATTTGGTTCTTTCCAGCACGCTCGCCCCAGCCTCGGGGATCCCTGTGGCGCCCTTGGCACTGTCCCTGTGGCTGTTGAGGCTGTGAGTAGCACATGGGAGTTCCCAGGTCACCTCCCAGCTGGCAGCTCTGCAGACACCTCCACCCCCCCACCATCCTTCCCCCAGTATGACGTTCAAGTCCCGGAGACAGGGGAGGCTGGCTGGGGGGGCACCAGGGAGCCCCAGCCTGGCCCAGGCGTCAGGTGGCGGCTCAGTTACCATTCGTCTAAGCATCGCACACGCAGCGGGGGAAGGTTGGGGCGGACAACTGGTTGGTGGAAAGCAAGCCGTTCATCTGCATTTTATTTGCACATCGTTTACAAGTTGTTCATTTCCAACCCTACTCCTTTCACTCCAGGTTCCTCCTTCTCTATTATATCTCTCTCAAATTTCCCAGAGTGCCCCTCCCCGCCCGAGGATGGAGAGGGAATAGTAAATGGGTGGGAAGTTCGTGGTCCCGGCCAAGGCTTGGACCGTGATCTCAGGAGGGAAGCAAGCCTTATGGTGAGCTGGCCAGTTTGAAGCAGAGGTGAGCTAGGCTGGTGGATGAAGGCTGCCCCCAGCGCACTAGGGCACCCAGCCTCCGCAGGTGGTCTGTCTCCTGGTGTTCAAAGGCGCGAAGGGCTGCCTCCGCCCACCACCACGGTCTCCCCGTTGATGTAACTAGCGTCTTCGGAGCACAGGAAGGACACGATACCTCCACATTCCTCCGGGTTGCCCAGCCTGGGGAAAGGAGGAAGTAAGGGAGTAAAAACCTAGTGGCCCAGGCCCCTTCAGGCAATGAAACTCCCTACCTCAATTTCCCCCATTACCAGATGAATTTTCAGGACTGGTAGGCACGCTTCCCATCAAACAGGGTGCGGTGTGAGAAGTTGCTATGATTTAGTGTAACCATCAAGACTGAGCTCAATAAAAACCATCACATGAAATTTAAATAAAATGGAAGTACTATGCTTTTTTTTCCTTCTTTCTAGAGAGCTCAGGACACCAAAATCCAAGGTTGCGTGGATAAAACTGGACAATTACCGAGTATGTCGGAAGGATTTCTTGCACGTGTGTGCTACTCAAGTGTCAGGAATCAGGAGTCTGTGTGACAGTAAACAACATTTAAAATGCTTTCCAGGGTACAGGTTCACAACTTTTTTTTTTCTGTTCCTTAAAGTTGCATTCATTTTGAGAGAATGTACTTGTATACATACAGTATACACAGTTGGTGGAACTGTTAATCTGATGGCCTGATGGCCGCAGAATGCTCTAAAGGTGCCTAGACTAGCTCAGACATAGAGGGCCTGGACTGGTGGTTCATGCTAGAGGCACACTGGCTGCCACCCTGGGGGAGGTTTAACCGAAAGTGAACCAAGCCACAGTACAACAGGAGCTGTGCCTGGTCCTGCTCGGAATGAAGAACAACCTTTGGGAGTGAGGCCCAGCTCACAGGGCAACCTGACTTATCACTATTGCAGAGCAGTGGCTGTATGGGGAAGGACCAGTTGCATTTATCCGGAGGGAACAAGATACAGGAAACAAGAAAAAGTGCCTAGAGGCCAGAGTGGAGAGCAGCAGGAAGGTTAGAGGCCTGGAGCCTGACCACAGGAGGAAGACCACGATTTCTTCTGGCAGGGGGATTGAAGGTTTAGTCAAGGTCTTTATCCTTTCCCTTTCAGCCATACCTTTTTACCCTCATGACCTGTTTGGCTTGTTCCTCCTGGGCTGCGTCCTTCCAGAACTGCAGAAAGAAGGGGAATCTCAGTTGTACTAGGAGGGGCAGCCTGGGAAGCAGGGGGCCTTCTCCCCATCAGTGGACAGAAAAATGGAGGAACTCCCCTCATTCACTTTTCTAGTGCTCGCTGGCCTCCTGTCTCTCCCCACTGGTCTCGACTATCTCATGCCTTTCAGAACCAAGCCAGACATACTGCCGAGTCTGGGTTTTTCAAATTTTCACCCTCTGCTGGCTGGGCAGGGGTATGTGAGCAATCCATCTGTGGATGGTGGGGCACATAAAGGGTTTGGAAGAACCCAGAGAAGGGTGGAGGAGGTTGGGGTGCAGCACTCAGGTGTTGGGCCTCCTCAAGGAAGATGGATGTTCCATTTCCTTTACTGGGTCTCAGTAGGTTGCACTCCTACCCAAACCCTGCCCTCCCGTCCTCGCCCGCCTCTTGCCTTCCTTACAATCTTACTGAAGTTTGTCTTGATGATTCCAGGTGCCAGGCAGTTCACTCTAATGTTCCGGGAAGACAGTTCCATGGCCAAATTCTTGGTGAGACCCAGTAAGGCAGTTTTACTAACGTTATAAGGGCCCAGACCCTGGGGAAGGAAGAGAATGAACTGACTTCTTAGTTTCTATTCTTGATTCTTCTGATTATTCATAAAGGGTTGGGCTCAGGCAGCTATCTCCTATGAGTGGTGGAATGGGGTGGGTGGGTGAGGGAGCAGTCTTGTGGATACTTTCTCAAGTTGGGGTTCATGGGGCACATGGTGTAGTTCCCTTTTGCAGGGGTGGACAGCTGGGAGATGGGGGACAGGATGGAAATGTTCACCAAAGTGGGGGGTCTTACAGTAAATGGACTGAAGGCTGCTATGGAGGCTACAATCACCACGGATCCGCCTCTGGAAAGAGAAGAGAGCTGATCCTCTTCCCAGCAGAAAGCTCTGCCCCCGCCCCCCAGCAAAGCCCGTCTCCCCCGTCAATTCTCTGTACCCTCGTTTCTCCATCTCTGGCACCACCTCCTTGGTCAACAGGGCTGTAGCCTTCACATTAATGTCCAGAATCTGAAAGCAAGGGAAGATGGGGAAATGGCATGAGGCAAAGGCGCTGGAGGACGTGCCCAGGGGGGTCCTGGGAGCTGTGGGAGGGAGAGCTCAGGGACCAGTTACCTTACAAATAAACAATGGGAGGATCAGGCACAAGGCTCTCGCTAAGCTTGCCCAGTGAAGGCAGGGACGCATTAGGCTCAGGTGGGAAGGAACCGAGTCTTCCCTAAGCAGTCAAGAGTGACTCAGACCCAAATGAGCCTAAATTCTCAGGACTGCCTTAAATTTGTGTGGAATTTTCTCTGTTTCTCCAAAAGCACATAGGAGCCTGCAACTGGTCTTAGCGGGAGCTGTGCTAGTCAGGGGTCAAGCGGGCCAGACTTTGAGTACAAGGGGTTCCTGGGCTGAGGGAGCGACATGCTCTTGGCCCCCTGAAAGAGATGCCTGGCCACTTGGAATGCCACTTGGAAGATGGGTCAGGATGAGGCCTCTACTGGAGAAGCTAGGGCGCAGAATACAGTCTTCGCGTTCCTTTTTTTTTTTTTTTTTCCCAGAGTCTTCACTTTGCAAAGCTAAAACAAACATACGACTGCAGTGACACTGCTGGGGATACTGCTGGGATGTCCCTCCTGTGCCGTCGAGCCAACTTCTTATTTTGGAATATTTCAGTTCTACAGAAAAGTTGAAATAGTGGACAGCCTTTAGCTTCACTGAGATACACTCCCATTTTGTCTCCATGGATCTAGAGAGTTTTCTTTTCAGCATGCAATTCCCACAAGTCAGCAGATGCCCTTGCACAATCCCAATCCATGATCATGGGTCAACAAGTCGGCGCTGATGAACTAACCTGACCTATTATACTGTCCCAGATAAAATTTCCCTAATTGCCCTCCTAATTTTCATTGTTTCAAACCAAAAAATTCAGGGTACTATGGAGGTTCAATGATGGCATTTAGATTTTATGTGCTGTGGTATTTTTTAAAAAAGTGAACTGAAAAGGCAGAGTTGGCTTAGAACTGATGTGCACATGGTCTCTTTCTTCAGAGTATTCCTTCAAATGGCCTTGAAGGCCTGGCATGGTAGTCTAGTGGCTAAATCCTTGCTTTGCCTGCGCCAGTGTCCCAAGATGGGAAATGGTTCATGCCTTGGTTGCTCCACTTGCCATCCAGCTCCCTGCTTGTGGTCTGGGAGAGCAGTAGACGACAGCCTAGTGCCTTATTACCCTGTACCTGTGTGGGAGACTCGGAGAAGCTCCTGGTTTTGGATCAGCTCAGTTCTGGCTTTTCCAGCGACTTGGGGAGTGAACCAGTGGATAGAGGATCTTTCTGTCTTTACTAATCTCTGTAAACCTACCTTTTCAATGAAAACAAATAAGTCTTTTAAAAACAAAAACAAATGAACAAAAGCAAAAAACTGGGCCTTGACAACTCTCAGAACCAGAACTGCCTTCCTGAAGAGCCGTTGGCACTTTAGTCCTGACGCATGCGGAACACTGATCAACAAAGGGGAATTTAGCATCCATGAACTTGAGTGATGAGAAATTAACTATTGATATCAGGGTAAAAAGCAAAACCATGGGAGATCATCAAAAATTCACCATTTCCAAATCATATGGGAACATGAGCCTTCGTAAATAAAGACAAATATTTTAATTACCACTTAATAGCAAAAAGAGGTGTGTAATATCATGTAATTGTACACTTGCACACAGAAACCAGTATTTCAGCATTTGGATTTCGACATCTTGGATCTCAGGACATTACGGCTTTCTCATAAAGCCTATGTGCTATTCACAAAGCTGTAATTTTGGTTATTTCACCACAGGTGGTTTTACTCAACCAGCAGCTTTCAGTGTTTTCCAACTTAAGCAGTCTTTTTTTTTTTTTTTTGGCAGCTTGTGAACGGGATGAGTGGGTGTGTAAGTTTAACTGTATTGGTTATTGGCATATTAGCTACCCTGCCTCTACTGGATATAAACCAAGAAGAGTGCATTGAGGGAGTAGGAAGCAGAAGGTAAGTGTGAAGAGCAAATGGAAGACAGAACTGGGAGTGAAAGGAAGGAAAGAGAAGGGCAGAGGAAGCCAGCCCCCACCTGCCCTTGATCAGGTGCGCTCCAGGTGTTCAGCACGTGGCACTGAACATGTGGTTTGACAGCTGCATCCTAAGAGCAGCCTGAGTGCTGAACACCTTCTGAGGCCTGCTCCCTGCTATCCTGAGTCCCCTCTCACCTTGTCCCATATTTCCTCAGTGACATCCATCAGGTTTCCAAAGAAAGGGTTGACGGCAGCGTTGGATACCAGGATATCAACACCTCCGTGGCGGTTCACAGCCTGGTGGGAGGAGTAAGATCAGAGTAAGCCCTACAGGAGAGTGAGGAAGGAGCATGGCGCAATGCTGATAAAGCAACAGTCGCCAAGGTGACAGGCACTTCTTGAAACGCGTTCTCTCCTGAGCTACCCTGAGCTCTGAGTTGACCACCTCATGTCGTCTGATTTCTTTCTGTCTTTTCTTCCTGCTTTCTCTTCTTCAAAGGCTGTTGCTGAGTCCTTTTGCTCCTTTCTTTATACTTTCCCTTTTGGAGAGCTCCTTCAAGTTCACAGCTTTAACTCTCACTTCAACATCTATTTTGAGACCCTCTTCCTTTTCACATCGACTCCCAGCTCCAGTTTCCAAGTCCTGCTTGTCTGGTTCTCCTTGAATGTGTGGTCACGGGGTCAAAGTCAACCTGTCCATGCTTTCGAATGGATGGCCCTTTAAGCTTGGCTGGCCTGATGTCCTCACAGTTGGGGAGAGGCACCCGAGGGGCAAGAGAAGTTGACCTTTTAAGGTCATATTTGCAGAGCTCACAAATGACTAAGAACAGGCCTGCTCATCTGGTGTTTGGGAGAGCCGAATAAATCGGTTCAGGGCTAGAGGCTAGTCAGTGGGGGCAGAACAGGTCAGCTTCCTGCTTTGTAGCACAGAGCTGATGCAAAGAGTCCTCTGAAGGTGAGTTGGAGTGTTATGAAACTGGCTGCCCAGGAGACCCATGATGGGAAGATGCCAACCTAGGTTTTAAGAGCAATTCCACATTCAGTTACTTCTCTTTTCTTTTTCTCTCCCTCTCTTCCCTGCTTGCACAGAAGGTTCAAGGCAGAAACCTTGAACTGGGAAAACAGAAACTGTGGAAGCCAGGGCTACATTTCACCTCTGTCGTAAGTTGTAAGTAGTTGGGGGAAGTAACATGTTAGAGTAATGAATGGCACAGCGGAATCTGCTACGGAGGGTTTTCCATCCTAAGCTAACCTGAAATCAGACTTGGAATTTACCCCAAACTGGCAATTTTGATGCCCTGGGCTCTGGCACTAAATGGACCCTCCGTCTACTGTATTCTGCGTTTCAGATGTGGTGCACAGAGGGGTGGCATCAGCCACGAGTACCATCTGCCAGCTTCCCGTCTTAGTGCGTTATTCTTGCCAATGAGGTGCTAAGCGAGGTTGATTCTTCACGGCTGAAGGATTGTGGAGGCTGCCAACATGTAAGCTGCATGACATGGACAGTCACCTGGCCCTCCTAACAGCAGTGTTAGCACCTTCTCACGCCCTCTGAAGTTTGCTGTCCTGGTGCAGAGTCCCATCTCCTGCATGGGCTCTGTTTAAGCCTGGCCTAGGAGGATGACCTTGACGTGAGGGAAGTACAGAAGAAGTCAGAAGTGATGGGTGCTGTGTACGTTTCAAATATGTTTGTTTGGGATGGGGACAAGGCAGCAGGTTGCACCACAGTCAGCTGCATAACTTCTTGCCCCTGCTACAGACTCACCTGCCCTCTGCCTGTCTTTTTTTTTTTTTTTTGGCACACAGAGGCAAAAAAAGCTGACAAAGAATCATGAAGGATGATTTAGAGAGGCACCTATTAACACCCAGGTGTCATAGGTACGTTATTATTTTTTTTTATATAAAAAATTTGAGAGGGAGAGAGAGAGGGTGAGAATTAGAGAGCTAAGAGAGCTAGTCCATGCCCTAGTTCATTCCCCAATGCCAGCGACTGGATGGAGCTGGAGCCTGGAAACTCAATCCAGGGCTCCTATGTGAGTGGCAGGAATCCAATGACCCGAGCCATCACCACTGCCTCTCAGGATCTGCATTGGCAGGGAGCTGGAGCTGGGGACAGAGCTGGAGATGAACCTAGGCTCTCTGGTGCCATGTGGGATATGGGTGAAGAATAGTTATGAGTTGTTTGCCTCTCATTTTTCTTTTTGGGGAGAGTGGAGATAAAATGGAAAGGTGGTTCATCTGGCTTCTACTGACCAGTTGTTGAGAAGCTTTGTAGTGGGGAGGAAGAGGCTGCTGGGTAATGACTGTTCAAGGGCAGCAGCCTTCCTCATTGCAGGGAATACTGCAGGCAAGAGGTAGGGTACATGGGGACTAGCTGTCGAGTATCCCATCACTCTGCATGCCAATACGGGTCCTGCAGACTGCCCATCTGTCAGCCATTTTGGCTTACACTCCTACTTCTGGTTTCTTGATGTGAGGTTTAGGGAAGTCTTGCTGGTTCCCATTAGTGCCTCTTGGGCACATCTTTGTGTCCTAGCATCACCATTCTATACGTGACAACAGCTTCCTCACAAATGCCCTGACCTGGGAGTCTTCTCTATCATTCCAGAACCACTTCCATTTTGCTCCAAACCTCCCAAGGGGGTAGCATCAGGCATCACAGTGAAGTTCCCACAGAGGATGCAAAAATCCTGTCTCGGGTCCTAGCTCCCTTGCTCTCGATTCAGGTGTGTGTTAATGGGGTCTCTGGCTGGCAGCTCAAGGACTTGGGTCCTTATCATCCAGGTGAAAGACTGAGAAGGAGCTCTTGTTTCCTGGCTTCAGCCTAGCCCAGTTCTGCCTGCTTGCAGGAATTTGGGGGAGTGAACCAGCAGATGTAAGATCTCTCATTCTTTTTTTTTTTTTCTCTCCCTGCCTTTCAAAACAAAAACAAAAACAAAATAAAATAAAACAAACAAACAAATAAACAAAAACCCCTCAAAACAAAACCCAAGACCTCAAAGTTCTTCTCACATGGTTTCTTATTTCTTACAAGGATGTCTCGGCTCCTGTGGGAGGTGAAGAGGCTGCTGTTTCCCATGGTGTTCATGCAGCCTCTTCTTCAAAGCTTATCCAGATGATTTCTGCCAATCTCCTACTTCATTAGCACAACTTCATACTTCCCACTCAGGTAGAGTCTCCCTTGTATGTTAGGGGATAAAATGTGTCCTGAGCCTTCAGGGAACAGGGGCCTCTTTGGCTGGATCTTGCATATTTTCTTGTGCAACCAGAAGGCTGGTGCTAAGTGCTAGCTCAGACTCTGGCATAGGCATTGCCTTTGAGACCAATGTCCAGATGGGTACCTGAGCCCTGATGCTATCCTGTGGGGAGGGATGGGTGGGGAGTGCAGGAAGTGCTGATCGTCAGTGGGCAACCAGCATAAGAAGGGAATATAGCAGCCCTGGCTTGAGTCACAGCTCTTTCCTTACTGGCTACAGGACCTTGGGCAGTGGCTCCAGGTGCCTGAGCCAGCCTCTCTATGAGAACAGGAAGAATAAGGTTGCCCTTGCGTGGGTTGCTGCCAGGGTTAGAGAGCAGCTGTGTAAGGCTGTACACACAGTAGGTGATTCATACATGAGTGGTAAGTTCTCAGGGGCTGTGTAAGCTGAAGAATGGGGGATATATTTTGTTAGCTCATGGAGGTTAACACCTACATTAAAAATTTTTTCTTATCCAGTTAGATTGGAAGTTACTGGAAAATACCAGTACCAGCTGTGTATTTTTTGAGGGGATAATCCAAGGGATGTAGGATGAAATATGAGAGTGCTTTTGGGGTCTCAGCGTGGGCTGGGATGATTCTGACTTGAGGATAGTGATGGAAGAGCAAGGCGTGCAGTAGAAATGTGCTGGTGGGCTGGTTGGAGACTTGGAATGCACCAGATGCTTTACCCAGCAGTGCTGCACTGGATTCAGGAAAGCGACGAAAAAGGCTCAGGCTGGCTCCCTTCTGCTGCCTCCTGGCTCTATGCCAATACCCTGGTGCTTACCGTGGCCACCAGCCGCTTCCGGTCCTCTGCCTTCCCCACGTGGCACACAGTGCCTGACACGCTGAGCCCCTCCTGCTTCAGCGCAGCCACGGTCCTGTCCACGTTCTGCTGCTTCCGACTGCTGATGACCACGTGGGCCCCATCCTGGGCTAGACGCCGGGCAATGGCCAAGCCGATCCTGCGGGCGGAGGGGGACAAGAACCCAAGGCTGTGATAGCCTGCCGGAGAGCCTGGCGACAGCAGGTGGCTTCCCAGGCTTGCGTTCCAGCTCTCTGGAACACAGCACCGCCCTGTGTGTCTCTCAGATGTGAAGAAGGCTCAGTAACACAGCCTTCTGCATGCTGGCTTGGCTTGTGATGTGTGACCTTGGCCTTCAGCCTCAGGCGCCACCTGCACAGGCCTGCACTGAGCTTGTAGCAAAAGCAGCAGCAGCAGGAAATGTCATGGTCTACGGGCCTCCCTTGCTCCAAACATCTCCCTTGCTGGTCTACAATATTCTCCAGGTCCTAAAGTCAGTAATGTCGCCTGGTGCCTGTGAACCAGGAAGGAAATGACTGTCTTGCCCTGGGAGCACATTTTGTAATTGTTGCTCATGAGCCTGGGACATACACTTGTGTCTTCCTTCTGGCGGTGTCCCGTGGCTTGGGCACATCGGATGGACAAGACCCAAGGGTGAGACCCTGGCTGGACCGGGTAGGCCACGATGTGCTGAGCCAAACCAGTCTGCTGCCTGGTGAACCCAGGCAGGACAAGGGATTTTTGAACTCTGGCCTGTCTCGGGTTTCTGGTCTTCCCAGCCTCTAGATGGGGCTGTGAGTCGGGGCACGCCAAAGCACCCGACACTGGACGGGGAAACAGGGAAGCAGCGGGGCAGCAGTGACACAAGGACAGACCCTCAGGGACCAGAGGGGATAGGGAGACGCTTCAGGCCAACCACGTGGTTTCTCTTTCCACTTCCAGGGCCGAACGTGGGCCACGAGTGAGGCCTGAGGGGGCAGGGATTGAGAGGTCAGTCTCTATTTCCAGCCAGCGAGGGCCCCAGAGACGCCGGCCCGGGCACTCACCCGTCGGTGGAGGCCGTTACGATGGCCACCTTATTCGCCAGTGTGTTCCGAAGGGTCGCCCCGGAGCTGGCCATCCGCACTGACTTCCACGTCCGGGCGCAGCCACTCAGCAACACCTGCGCCTTCTGCATGGCAAAGCTCGGCAGGGCTGGACTTTGCTGCACTTCGCCCGGGGGACAAGGGGCAGGGCGGGGGGCGGCTCGCCTGGCGATTTGGCCGGCCGCCCCAGCCGTCGGCGCCCCCTGCCGGCGCCCAGCCGCCGCGTCTCGCAACCCAACAGGAGGATGGCGGTGCCCAGGCTCATCCTCCTGCTGCAGGCACCCGCGGAACGTCCCGCGCCCCAGCTCCTCCTTGCATATTCTCTTGTCTACGCCTCTTTGGGGGGGATGGTGCGTCTGGGGCTGTGAGTGCTCACGGTTGTGAGGGCAGAGGAGTCTGGGAGAGGAAAGTGATGGGAAGTACCTGGCTTAGACCTGGCACTGGCCTTCCCTCTGGCTTAAGATCTTTTCCGACTTTAAACCCCCTGGAGGGTAGATTCTGGTCACCATGGTAACCACTGCCACTGTGCAGGGTTAGAGATCTTGGTTGAGCAGGTGTCTTAGACCCTGGACCCCGGGGCAAAGAGGCAGCCAGGAGGCTAGAGGGTCCCTCACCCTGGGGTGGAAAGACAGAAGCCCAAGGGGTACCCATGTTCTCATTGATGTCTGTATTCCCCCAGGTCTTAGCCACTAACCTGGTTCAATAAATATTTGTTGAATGCAAAAGTGCTTTATGAACTGTAAACTAAATGTGCAGTAATTATTGCCACCATCTAGTAATTATTATTATTATTATTTTTGTTGCTACAGGCCTGACTTTTCATCTGTGAGCTGAGGATGTGGAATAGATGATGAATAAAGTCCTTACCGCTTATAAATTCTATCTCCAGACTTCAGCTTCCATGTCTGCCAAGTGGGCTGAAATGATCTCCCTCCTGGGTTCCTGGGAGGAAGAATAGCTCTGGATGGCTTTATGGTGCATCATAGAATGGCCCCAGCAGACCCAAGTGTGAGTGTTTGAATTGGTTTAACCCAGGAGCCTTCAGACACCAGACTGAGACGCATGGCTGGGCCATGGCACCCTCTTCGCAGGTTCCAGGCAAAGTGAGTAATCTGAAGAGTATAGCGAGTTTCACAGAGCTGAGCTTGTTTCACTTAACCAATAGTATTTTATTCTGGAATGTGTTTTTGTTCTTTCTCTCTCTTGTTAGCCTTTTATTTTTTTCCTGAGAAAAGAGGATGAAAAGCAGATGGATAAGCTTAGAGGAGTGTTGTTTGTTGGTGAAAATCACCAGTTGTCAGAGGAGATAGAGAATCCCGGTCTGTGAAAGCCAGGGCTAGAGGCGACTGTTTCATAGAATTCGCACCTGCTAAAGGCTCACTGATTATGTGTGTGGGCCGGCAGAATGGCAGGGAGTGGAGTTCATTTAGAAGGGGGGTGGTGTGGCCAGCAAGTGGTGTACTAGGCAGACCCTGTATCCAGAGTTTACTCCTCGACTGAGAACTTGCAGTTGGAGGACTCAGCACATCCTGATGAGATCAGAGAGCTGAAGTCTCATTTTTTTCCCCTTGTCCAGGGAAAACTGACTCTGACGGGTGCCCCTCAGTCTGAGCCTCATGAATTATTGACCGAGCTGGAGGGCTCCATGCTCCTCTTCCTCCTCCCCTATCACAAGCTAATGCACGCTGGGAACCCTTCCCGGCCACTCCGTCTCCAGTGGTGCATAGAGCCGTGGGAGGGTGTGCAGGGGGAGTCGCAGCAGGAGGTCCTCAGGGCTTGGGGTCATAGGACGGTCCTACTGGGTAGGTTTTGACCTCGCCTCACTCCCCCTTCTTCCCTCCTTGCCCTTTTAGGGAAACACAAGTCAGGCCCAGGGGCTGAAGTTGGCAGGAGGGGAAAGGAGACCATGCTTCAAAGGCCAACGAATTATGGCATAAAACTCTTTATCTGGACAGGGTTTGTGCCTGATCTACCACACTGCTTCTTTGGGGAGAGTATGGGGAACATTATGGAGGGACTCCAGCAATGGAAAAAGGGCAGAAGGAAGGCAAGAGCTCTGAAAGTTCCTATCTCAGGTTCCTCATCAAGCTGGCTTGTTGGAGATGGGAATGGGAAATCTTTAAGGAAAATGCATGTGTGCGTGGGTGTATCTTTTTGCAATGGGAACGTCAGTAGGCAATGAGGTTGTTTTTGTATGGAGGTGGTGCCATCTGCCTCTCGTGAGGAAATGCCTTTGTGAATTTAGGGGCTCTACTTCCATCTTCTGTAATAGCTGACTGGGGTGGCATTTACCTGGGATGGCATCTCAGTCCTATGTTTTGCATTCACTGTCCTAGACTGGTCATTGGATCCTGCATTCATGGACACAGGTCAGGCTGGAACAGTGAGGCAGGCTGGTGTGAGGTTAGGATCAGAGCCAAGTAGAGATAATAGCAAGAAAGTTAATAGGAACCTTGGACTGAGCGCCGACCTTCCAAGTGTTGGCAGGTGTTGGGTGGTGGTTTTTCCTGCTCTTTCTTGGGTGTTTCTGATCTAGTGAGGTGGCCATTTTTCTTTCCCTCTGTGGAATCATGACTCACTGTCAGTATCAGTGTCATTTTGGATGATGTGGTTGGGGTTTTCCTAGAAATTGATTTTCCTAGAAATTCTGAATTAGAATTTTACTTTTAGGGCCAGTGTGTTATTTTTAGTTATTAACATGTCTTTAATTCTCAAAAGTAGCATGTGCTCAGGACTTCACAAGAGGACAGAAAACTGTGAAATGTAGCGAGTAACACCCTTATGCTTATTTTACCTGATCCCTATATAGCTCTTACTCTTTGTATCCTTGTAGGAATTTTCTGTCCACTGGCATGTATTTTTCTCCTAGGAAATCTTTCCCATAAATAGAATGACACTAAACATACAGAGGAACTTCAAAAATTTGTGGAAAATGTAAAAGAAGACATGCATTTTCCTTCTGTGACTCCCTTTTACTGGTCTCCCAATTACTTGCTTCTTCTCTTTCTCTTCTTTTAAAGATTTATTTATTTTGATTGGAAAGGCAGGTTTACACAGAAGAGGTGAGAAGAAAGATCTTCCATTGGGGTCTGGTGCGATAGCCCAATGGCTAAATCCTCACCTGGAATCCCACATAGGTGCTGGTTCGTGTCCCAGCTGCTCCACTTTCATCCAGCTCCATGCTTGTGGCCTGGGAAAGCAGTAGAGGATGACCCACAGCCTTGGAACCCTGCATCCGTGTGGGAGACCCAGAAGAAGTTTCTGGCTCCTGATTTCGGGTCACCTCAGCTCTGGCCATTGTGGCCACTTGGAAAGTGAAGCAGTAGATGGAAGCTCTTCCTTTCTGTCTCTCCTTCTATTTGTATATCTGCCTTTTCAATCAAAGTAAAATAATAAAAAAAAAAGACTTTTTAAAAGAAGCATCTTCAGTTTATTGGTTCACTCTCTAAGTAGCCGTAATGAGTTGATTCCAAGCCAGGAGCAAGGATGCTCCTCTGAGTCTCGCACATGGGTACAGTGGCCTTAGGACTTGAGCCATCCTCCACTGCTTTCCCAGATCATAAGCAGGGAGCTGGATCAGAAGTGGTGCAAGCAAGACTTGAACCAGTATCCAGATGGGGTGCCATGGGCAGAAGCATGGCTTGCTATATCATGGTACTAGTCTTGTCTTTTTTAAAGTTATTTTTTAAAGGCTGAGAGAGAGGGAGGGAAAGAGAGAGAGAAGAGAGATCAGATTCTTCCATGCACTGGTTCACTCTCAAAAATGCCTGCCACTTAAGGGATTGGACCAGGTCAGAGCAAAGAACCTGGAATGCCATCTGAATCTCCCATGTGGATGTCAGGGAGCCAAGCACTAAAGCTATCACCTGCTGACTCCCAGGGTGCTCATTAACAGAAAGCTGGATTGGAAATGGAGTGGGGACTGAACCCATGTATTCTGATGTGGGGTGTGGGTGTTGTAAGCATCATCTTAACCTTTTAAATTTTATTAACTACCACATCCATATTAACTACCACATCTACCCCTTACATACTTCTTTCTTTTCCCTTTCCTTCCATCTTTCTTGCTTTCACTTAAAAAAAAGAAAAGACTTATTTTTATTGGAGAGGCAGATTTACAGAGAGGAGAGAAAGATCCTCTGTCTGCTGGTTTACTCCCCAAGTGGCTGAAACGGCTGGAACCAAGCTGAGTTGATCCAAAACCAATAGTCAGGATCCAGGAACCAGAAACCTCGTATGTATCTCCCACATGAATGCTGGGTCCCAAAGCTTTGGGCCATCCTCCACTGCTTTCCCAGACCAAAAGCAAGGAGCTGGAAGGGAAGTGGAGCAGCTAGGACATGAACCGATGCCCATTTGGGATCCTGGTGCTTACAAGGTGAGGATTTAGCCACTGAACCATTATGTTGGACTCTCTTGATTTACTTCTTAAAACATCTTCTGGCATAGTGTCCTGAATGATGTGTAATTGATCTACTTTATTATTACTCTTTTAAAAATAAATGTTAAGACTCTATTGTGTGTGGATATGTCACAGTTTACTTAGCCAATGTCCAATTGGGAACCACTTAAGCAGCTTCTAGTGCTCCTCTATTTCTAATAACACTATTGTAAATAGCCTTGGCTGGACATGTGCTTGTGTTTGGTGCAAATACTTTTGTATCTTGTGTCAAAAGTGGATGGCTATGGCCAAATTGCCTTTAGAGACATCTGACTAGTTTGGTGGATTTGCTCTTCTGAACAGAGTTTATCTGCTGACCTGCCATTTTGCAGAGGTAGCTGGACTGACCTAAGCTTTGGTTGCTGGCTGAAGCTCACTGAATGATGGCAGCACCTCCAGGGTTTCAGGGTGGGGAGCCTATAGTGGTTGGTGGGCCTCGTTCAACTGCAGACTCAAGGCCCAGGAGCATCCTCTTCCACCCTCACTGGTCCAGCCTCCCCAGATGCTAGCATTTTTTTTTTTTTTTAAATAGAAGTCAGCAGTCTGGATGTTAATAGGAACTGTTTGATTTTTAAATGATGGAAACTAATTTACTTTACGAAAGAAAAATCCCCAAACAAAACAGTGAATGGATCTGGAGGTGTCGATTTAAATGTAATGGATTATTAATTTTGTGAGAAATTGCTCCATTTAGAATCTCATAAACTCTATGGTCTAGCTTCGTCAGTGGCTAGTGTCCCATGGTTTCCCTGATTGCCCTATTCTTAGGCAGTTTGGGAACTGTTTAGGAATCATCCATCCAGTGTTGTTTGCTCAGGGCCTTTTTGGGAATGCAGAGTGGCAGCAGGCACAAGAATCATATAAAACAGACACATGGCTTCTCTTTCCTCTCGGGCCCAGGACTCCTGCCTCCTGTTGTGTTTGGCAAGGAATGTGGGTTGGAGGATTTTTAATTCCCAAATCGTGAGTGGTCTCAGCGCTCTCAGGGCACCTGTGGGAACTCCACCCTTGACACTTCTGTGGTGTCTGTATAGGGGCTGAGATGTGGGCATCTGAGTGGTGATGAGAAGGGGGACGGCCACGGGCCCCCAGATGTGTCATCCCTTATTCTGTACAGTACTGTTGCACCAAGACAGTCACTGAAGATTGGGCAGGGGACACAAATTACCATATCCAGGGACATAGTTACCCAGTGGAGTGCAGGGTACAACTTCCAGATAGCTGGATAGCTGGGTCCCTTAGGGGTCTTGTTTTCTAGATGGTGTGTTGTCATTCTCCCAACCCCCACCATGGAGATGCAGATTGCTGGTTAGGTCCTCCTTCTAGGCCCACTTGGAAAGTCTACCTGGCTATTAACTCCTTCAACTACTCTTTAGCTTTTGAGCAGGGCTGGGGGTCAATGCAGCCTTCTCAGGATGGCTTGGACCAGTTGCTGTGCTGTGAGGATGTACAGGGACCCCGCCATTTTGTCTAATGCAGGCTCCCCTGAAGGTTGCCTGTACTTTGCAGTCCCTGTTTCAGCTGGTGTTTGTCAGACCTGCTGTTGCTTCCTGCTTCTGAATCCTGCCTCCTCTCCTTGCCCTTGTCTTCCCTGGTCTTCAAACCCTTTGCATTCCTAATTGCCACCTAGTGTCTGCTGGACTCTGCCCTCTTGGGAACACTCTGTCCATTCAGAGTCTTTAGAATAATAGAGCCTCCCTCAACCCTAAGAACACAGGATGTTCTCCCTGAGGCTCTGTGCTATCCCTGAGGCAGGGCATCAGGGCACTGTGCCCACGGGCCCTGCCAGTGTCAGTCATCCCAAGAGGGGGCGACCTTAGTAGACAATTGCAGGTTGGTCATAATAGTCCTAGGGTGACACACTGGTTCAAGTTGAGTTCTGGAGCTTCCTGAGTGACTTTGTTTTTTTTTAATGTGAAAATGAGATTCCTGCCTGTCTCGTCCCACCCCTCACCCCACCCCCCCAGGCAGAGAGCTTGTCGATCCGTAGGTTCAAATGGCCGCAGCAGCCAGGCAGGGCCGGGTCAAGCTGAAGCTAGGAGCCCAGGACTCTATCCAGGTCTTGATCATAGGTAGCAGAAACTCAACTGTTCAAGCCACCTGCTGCTGCTGCTGCTGACAGTGGTAGTGGCAGGGTATGCAGAAGGGCACAGCCGCCTGCTTTAGAGAGTGATTTCTTTGTGGGGCCAGATCAGATTCTAGGTGGAGCTGTCATCTTTTATAATCTCAACAAAGGAAGCCAGAGCAGGTGAAGAATTTATTATCCTCCCCCCAGCAAGCCCTGAGGAGCAGTGAGGGGACCAGCTGGCTTGTCCTTTAGGTTCCACATGCTTTGTGGCTTCGGGGATTGTCCTTAACCTTTTGATGGTCCCTGAAGAGACCACACACACTGCACTGTGATTAGGAGAAAAAAGAGACCTTTTTATGGGTCGAAAACTTTCAAATTCTTCTTTTATAGTTACTTTGAAAATGTATTTTTTAAAAAGGATTATTTTATTTAACTTAAAAGAGAGAGATCCTCTATTAGTTGGTTCATACCCCCAAATGGCTGAAAATGGACTGTTGTGAAGCCAGGAGCTTCCTCTGATTGTCCCAGATGCATGCAGCAGTGCAAGCACATGGGGTGTCTTCTGTTGCCTTCCCAGATACATTAGCAGGGAGCTGGATTGGAAGTGGGACAGCCTGGATTTGAACCAGTAGCTGTATGGGATACTGGCACTGTAAGTGTTGGCTTAACTTGATATACCCCAGTGTTGTCCCCAATACTGGGAAATTAACATGGATACAGCACAGTTAATTATACTATAGGTTTTATTCATCTTTAATCTTTTTTTTTAAAGATTTATTTTTATTATTTTTTTATTGGAAAGGCGGATATACAGAGAGGAGAGACAGAGAGGAAGATCTTCCGTCCAATGATTCACTCCCCAAGTGAGCGCAATGGCCGATGCTATGCCAATCCGAAGCCAGGAGCCTCTTCCGGGTCTTCCACGTGGGTGCAGAGTCCCAAAGTTTTGGGCCGTCCTCGACTGTTTTTCCGGGCCACAGGCAGGGAGCTGGAAGGGAAGCGGGGCTGCGGGATTAGAACCGCCCACCGGGCGTGCAAGGTGAGGACCTTAACCACTTGCGCCACTGCGCCGGGCCCATTCATCTTTAATCTTTTAAAAAAAGAATTATTTTATTGGAAAGTCAGATATACAGAGAGGAGGAGAGACAGACAGCAAGAGATTCTGTCCGTTGGATCACTTCCCAAGTGGTCACAATAGCTAGGGCTGAGCCAATCCAAAGCTAGGAGCCCAGAGCCTCCTCCAGGTCTCCCAAGGCTTTGGGCCATCCTCTACTGCTGTCACAGGCCACAAACAGGGAACTGGATGGGATACGGAGCTTCTGGATTTAGAACCAGTGCCCATATGGGATTCCGGTGCGAGCAGGGTGAGGATTTTAGCTGATAGGCTACTGTGCTGGGCCCTCATTTTTTTTTTAACACACTCGTGTGTGTGTTTGTGTGTGTGTGTGTTTCTTAATTTGTTTGTGTATCTTGGGCATCTTTGAATAGGAGGCCTTATGGATTTATTCCAACTTTACTTCTTCATTCACTATTGGAATGTTCCATCATTCTCTATCAAAGTCCACTTCTACTTTTATCTGATACATATGATGTTGCAAGAATACTCTACACATCTAGGAGAATTTGACCTAAGTCCAGGTTAGCAGTGCAGTGGCAAATGTCTTTGACATTTTGGTGGAAATTTCCAAAATGACCCAGAACAACTGTGCCCTTTGCAAGTCGCATGGAATCTTCCTGAAGGATGAATCAGTGTGGTGTCTGTTTCATTGCACTCTCATAGCTTTTGGTGTCACCAAATATTTCAATTTTTGACAGTCTCAGTGAATAACGTATTTTTCTTTAAATTTACATTTATTTAGGTATTTAAAGAATATATATATATACTTTTATTTTTTCACATTTTGCGTGTTCATATCTATTATCCATTTTTTATCGGGTTGTTTGTCATTTTTTCTTTTTTCTTTAAAATATATTTTTAAAAAATGTATTTGAAAGTCTTTGCTAAAGAGAGAGAGAGATATTCCATCTCCTCGTTCATTCCTCAGATAACTACAATAGAAAGGGCTGGGCCAGGCTGAAATTAGGATCCAGAAGCTTCTTCCGGGTCTTCCATGTGGGTACAGAGGCCCACACAGTTGGCCATCTTCCACTGCTTTTTCCAGGCCATTCATGGGCAGGGAGTGGCATCAGAAATGGAGCAGCCAAACTTAAACCAGTGCTTATAACATGAGGTGTCGCAGGCAAGTTTTTTATTCTTATAAGTGTCTTTCTTTTGTTTTTTTAAGATTTACTTATTTTTATTACAAAGTCAGACATATAGAGAGGAGGAGAGACAGAGAGGAAGATCTTCCGTCTGATGGTTCACTCCCCAAGTGACCACAATGGCCAGTCCAAAGCCGGGAATCAGGAACCTCTTCTGGGTCTCTCACACGGGTACAGGGTCCCAAAGCCCTGGGCCATCCTCGACTGCTTTCCCAGGCCACAAGCAGGGAGCTGGATGGGAAGTGGAGCTGCTGGGATTAGAAATGGTGCCCATATGGGATCCTGGCGTGTTCAAGACGAGGACCTTAGCCGTTAGGCCACGCCGCCGGACCCTATAAGTGGTTTTTAAATGTATTTAAAAGGGAGTGAGGGAGGAAAGGAGAGAGAGAGAGGGAGAGAGAGAGAGGGAGAGAGAGAGAGAGAATATCTTTCATCTGCTGGTTCATTTCCCAAAAGGCTGCTGTTGAGGCAGGCTGAAGCTAGCAGTTTCATCTGGGTCTTCATGGCTGTAGGGGGCCCAAGTGCTTGGGCCATTATCTGCTGCTTTCCCAGGCTGGATTGAAAGTGGAGAAGCTGGGACTCAAACTGGAGCCCATATGGGATACTGGCATTATAGGTGATGGCATAACACATCATGCCACAGTGTCAAAGGCTTTCAAAGGACTTTCTTACTCTAAGGATGTGAAAAACGGACTCATGTGTTCTTGTTTGTTCTCCCCGTGTTTATGTGTGTGTGCTTGAATGCATGCCTCAATTGTTGGGCCATTTGGTATTTGTGAGTGTGTGGAAATTGAGCTGGAGACCCAGGCTCTTTCCCTGCGGATGGCCAGCCAGTTGTCTCAGCACTATTCTGTGTTTATTTGGGTCTGTTTCTGAAATAATTTGTCTCATTATTCATCTTTCTGTTCTTAAGTCAGGATTTTAATAGATGTTACAAAAAAGAAAAGAAGGAGATGTTAAGAAATAACCTCAATGGAAGGGCATGGCAGTTTTTAGCTGTAGTAGTCTGAAAAAGCTTCACGAGGGCTTAGGACTAGGTTACCGTGCTGGGACCTGTGATATTCTTTTGAGGCACTTTGAGGACATGTGTATTATAGCTACAAACTTGAGCACTCATTATTTGCTAGGAATATCCGTGTCATTTTTTATTTTCAAAAAGCAAAGTTGGTATTGTTCTTTTCATTGTAGAAATGAGGAAAAAGCCTCAGGCAGGTTAAATAATGGCAATGTGCCTGGACAGGAACACATGACTGGTAATTGAAAATCAACAAATCAGGACAGAAGCTGGCTTGTGGTGCATCAGGTTAAGGTGCTGCCTGTGACACCTGCATTTCGTATGAATCCCGCTTCAAGTCCCTCACCTGCTCTACTTCTGATCTAGTTCCCTGTTAATGCACCTGGAAAAGCAATAGAAGGTGGACTAAGTACTTGGGCCTCTGCCATGCACATTAGAGACCTGGAAGAAGCACCTCACTCCTGGCTTTGACCTTGCTTAGGTCTGTCCATTGTGAACATTTGGGGAGGCCAAGTATTCATTTCTCTATCACTCAGATTTTTCAAATAAAAAATGAATCTTAAAAAAAAATCAGAATAGGAAATGTCACAGATCATCACTTGTGCTCACCATTTTAGTAGCAGGAGCTGTCCGTGCTCCACCTGTGTCACCTGGGAGCCTTTTACTGTCCTTGGACCCCCAAACCAGGATGTTGTTGGAGCTGCAGCAGATCCAGAAATGCCTGGATTCCATGACTCTTCTCCCTCCTCACAGCCTTTGAAGATTTATTTACTTCTTTGGAAAGGCAGATCAGATTGACAAAGAAAAGCAGAGACAGAAAGATCCTTCATCCACTGGTTCACTCCCCAGGTGGCTGCAATAGCTGGAGCTGAACCGATCTGAAGCCAGGAGCCACAAGCTTCCTCTGGGTCTCCCACACAGGTGGCAGGGTCCAAAGGCTTTGAGCCATCCACCATTACTTTCCCAGGCCACAAGCAGGGAGCTGGAAGGGAAGTGGAGCAGTTGAGACACGAACAAGTGTCTGCATGGATCCTGGCTCTTTTAAGGTGAGAATCTAGCCATTGAGCTACTGCTTCTTCTTCCCCCGACACCCAGCCTTTAGCCAAGGACTGGTGGGGTGTATGTCATGTGGAAGACCTGGAGGAAGCTCCTGGCTTCAGATTGGTTTAGCTCCGGCCCTTGAGGTCGTTTGGGGAGTGAGCCAGCAGACAGAAGATCTTTCTTTCTGTATCTCCTTCCCTCTGTGTATCTGAATTTCCAATAACAAATAAGTCTTTAAAAAAAAAGTAAAAAAACATGTATTCACTGTGGGTTTAGAGAACACCATTAACTTAAACCGAGCTGGACAGCATGATCTTTGAGATTCAGGAAGTCAGCTCTGCCAAATAGCTTTCAAAGTCCACGGTTCCTTTTGCCAAGGTTGCGAAATGTGTGTAAAGGTCATGATTGTTGACTGTTAATTTATTTTTAGGTTAGTAGAAGCAGAAAGACCAAGTTTGCCTTGAGGCAGAGTAAGTGACCACAGGCCAGGACAGTTGTCCCAGGGGCTGGGTCCTTGGCGTGGCTTGCATGGAAAGAGGCAAAATTCACAAAACTGCTCTACTGGGTCCACAAAGACAATGACACAGACAGAAAGGAAGATAACCTCCCCACTGCCCCAGGGACATACCAGCAACAAAGGAGATCTTGCACAAAGGTCAGACCAGTCCCTGTCTGTAAGCTCTGTGGGGACTTCCAAGCAGGACCCCTGGTATCCAGAAGCCACCAGAGACCATGAATGTAGGGTCAAGAACATCACTTCCCCAAGTGTGGAGGGGTGGGGATGAGGACAGGAAAGCGGAGGAAAGGGCGGGACATCCCCATTCTCTTGAGACGCTTGGGGAGCACTCCCATCCCACGTGTTAGTTGGATTTTTACTGGTCAATACGTGATGTCACATTGGCTCCATGTTTAGAAAGTACAAGAATACAGTGAAAACCAGATTGAATGATAAGGACAAAAGGGAAAGGGAGCTACTTGGACATGCTGTTGTATGGGGAGTGGGTATTCATCGGCACCACCAAGGTCAAGGTTTCAAGCACAGCACCATGCAGACTGATCTCTCCTGGATGGGAGTTCCTTGTACCCATCGCCAATTCCAGGCAAGGAGTCTAAACACCTTTCTGACTTATTATTATTATTTTGAAAAATATTTATTTATCTGAAATATCAGATTTACAGAGGGAAGGAGAGACAGAGAGAGGATGTTCCACTTGCTGGTTCACTCCCCAAATGGTTGCCTTCGCTGGATCTGATCTGAAGCCAGGAGCCAGGAGCTTGTTTTGAGTCTCCCATGCAGGTGCAGGGTCCCAAGGCTTTGGGCTGTCTTTAGCTGCTTTCCCCGGCCATAAGTGGGGAGCTGGAAGGGAAGTAGAGCAGCTAGGACATGAACTAGTGCCCATATAGGATCCCGGCATGTGCAAGGTGAGGACTTTAGCCACTAGGCTATGGGTGCTGGGCCTGTAAGAAAAAGCTTTGAATGACAGTGGGCCTCTGGAGATTGACACTAAATGGTGCACCCCTGTGGGGGGTGGTGACAAGAGAAACCTTTGATTTTGGAGAGAAGAGAGGGTAGGATGGAGATGGAGGAGTCAGTTTTTTTTCCCCTCCCACAGTGTCTCACTTCCCTGCTATTCCTGAACAAGTGGAAGAGGCTTTGGGCTCTGTCGCCTGGAGAGTCCACAGTGATGAGGGCTGTCCAGCCCAGGCCTCTCTCTGTCTGACTCTCTGGGTAAATGGTTCCCATGAGGGGCAGGGGGGCAGAATGAGAGGGAGCGCCTTGGCTTGTAATGTGCATATGTTAAATATTTTAAAGCACGCTGTTTCCACACAGTGCTTGCACATGATAAACCTGATCAAGACTGGTAATGGTTGCAAGGATGCACCATCCCCCCCCCCCCAGAAGCAGGCTGTAATTAATCAACAATATGCTGATTAAGCATCTGCAGGAGAAGCACTGTGGAACACTGTAGGCTGTTAGAGATTTACAGCGTAAACTTCGTCCTTGTACTCAAGGAATTTACAGTCTGGCTAAGGAGAGAGGACACATTAGTGAAACACCTAGAAAACAACTATCAGAAACAATGCTATACTCAGCGTGATTTATCTGTGCTTTTTCCATCCTCCCACTGCCTTTCTTCTAAGGGCAACTCAACGCTGCCCCATTGGCAGAGCTCCTGGTGTTCTGGGCAGACCGTACGAATCTTCTCCCCACTCCCTGCATGCCATTTTTTATGGTGCAGAATTTGTTCCCTGTGGGTAAACAGTCCGTCTATACTACCTGGTCCTCTTCTTTCCCACAGAGTTCAGTGGGTTGGGCTGGGAATGAGGACAGTCATGGGAGGGGTGTTTAGAAAATGAATTCTCCCCAAATAGCAATAGATTTGATTTTTCTGATTTTTTGTTAAAATGAAATGATCTGGGGGCCAGTATTGTGACAAAGGGTAGAACCACCACCACCTGTGAGGCTGGCATCCCATGTGGGTGCTGGTTTATGTCCAAGCTGCTCTACTTCCAATCTAGCTCCTTGCCAATGGCCTGGGAAAGCAGCAGAAGATGGCCCAAATGCTTGGGTCCCTGCCATCAACAGGAAGACCTGGATGAAACCCTTTGGGTGTTGGTTTTGATCTGATCCAAGAAATTGCAGCCATTGGGGGAGTGAACCAGTGGGTGGAAGATCTCTCTGTCTCTGTCTCTCCTTCTCTGCCTGTGTTTCTCTGACTTTCAAATAGATAAATTTTTTTGAAAAACAAGAAAGGAATGATGAGGATAGTTGAATGGGTCAGTTCAGCCTTATGAAATCGGTCAGCATCTGCTGAACTTCCCACACACAGGAGGAAGGTAAAAGGCCACCCCCAGGAGACCTAGGTGTGGACTTCTTGGGGTCCCTTGGTTGCCCCTAGCTTGTCCATGTTCTCTCTCCATGTCTTTATACTTACATCCTTCAAGAAGACATTTATTCTCTTCTTGTGTAATCTTTATGTGAGTGTCATCATTTAGACATGTTCAAGAGAGTGACTGAAGGATTACTGCTCCATCTCTCCCGCTGAGTCGGGCTTTCTCAGCAGGCTTTACAGGAAAGACTAGAGGTCTAAGGAATGATACTGAGCGACTCTGTTTCCAGTTCTCACTAGGATGTTACATAGCTAGCACCATTCTAGAAGCCAATTCGTGACATAAAGCAGGTGGCTTTGGGCCTTGGGCTTTCAATTTTGCTGGAACCCAGATTGAGAAGGGTAACTCTGGGCTCAGTCTGAAGATCTCAAGCAACACCTGAACTGTCCCTCCCCACCCTCACCTTTATTCAGTCTGCTTTACTTGCTACAACTGATCCCAAATGACTGATCGAATCATGAGTTGGACAGGCAGATTAAGTAATTGGAGTTCAACAGAAAGACTAGGGTCTTGTGAGGAGAGTGCATTGAGTTATAATGTTATTAGATATTCGTTTTTTAAAAAAGCTTCATTTTTATTGGAAAGGCAGATTTACAGAGTGAAGCAGAAATAGAAAGATCTTCTGTCTAATGGTTCATTCCTCAAGTGATCCCAATGGCTGGAGCTGAGCTGATCTGAAGCCAGGAACCAGGAGCTTCTTCTGGGTCTCCCGTGTGGGTACAGGGTCCCAAGGCTTTGAGCCATCCACCACTGCTTTCCCAGGCCACAAGCAGGGAGCTGGATGGGAAGTGGAGCAGGTAGGTCACAAACTGGTGCCCACAAGGGATCCTGGCAGATGCAAGGTGAGGATGTAGCCACTGGATATTCTACAGTTAGTATTAACCTAGCAAACTTGGTCGGGGAGAATAGTTAAACTTTGCTGTTTCTCTGTCACTCTGTATCAGGGAACTCTGCAAGGCTGGATGGCTTAGAATGGCCATATTCAATGGCCATTGAGCAATGGCTTTTCTCGGCAGTGTGTAGCTGGACATCCCCTGTTTAAGAGACATGCTGTAGACCCAGTAGGTGTGTCGGTGGTGAAGAATATGTACCTACCTCATCCTGCTACGTTAATTGAATTCTCATGGTCCCTCAGAGAGAGTCCAGATGCTGAGGTGATGTGGAATTTCCTAATCTTGATGGGTCACAGTCAAAATGGACTATCCCATGCCAGCTGTAAAAAAACAAACAACAACAACAACAACAACAAAAACTCACCCAAAATAAAACAAAACAAATAAATGACTGAAGCCAGGAGGACACATGGGTTATCACATGATTGCCTGAGGGTGGCTGTCGCAAACTGGGTCACACACAGTCAGAACACTGCACAGAAACTTTCTGTGATGACATCTGCCCAGCATCTGTGTATCCACGTGGACTTGCATCACCCTGAGTATTAGTCCTTGTGGCCAAGGATGGTTGTTTCAAAACATTTTTATTTCTTTTTTTTTTTTTAAAGATTTATTTTTATTATTTTTTCATTGGAAAGGCAGATATACAGAGAGGAGAGACAGAGAGGAAGATCTTCCGTCCGATGATTCACTCCCCAAGTGAGCGCAACGGGCCGATACTATGCCGATCCGAAGCCAGGAGCCTCTTCCGGGTCTCCCACACGGGTGCAGGTTCCCAAAGCTTTGGGCTGTCCTCGACTGCTTTCCCAGGCCACAGGCAGGGAGCTGGAAGGGAAGCGGGGCTGACGGGATTAGAACCGGCGCCCATATGGGATCCCGGGCGTGCAAGGCGAGGACCTTTAACCACTTGCGCCACCGCGCCGGGCCCCTCAAAACATTTTTATATAATCCTCCTTCCTTTTGCATGGAAAAACTTCCCCCACCTTTGAAAATCTTTGAAGATCTGCATTGTTTATCCTGGCACGCACCTTCCCACCACAGCGCTTAACTGTTGCCAAATAGATATCATGACTCTTTGGGGATTCTCTCTGATTGTTATTCAGGGTGACAGCTAGAGGGAGAAGATGAGGATGTTTTGAGCTCATCAGGACAAGAAGAGAAATCTGTGGGGACAGAGGAATGGGGCAGCAGACTGGCTCTCTAGTCTTCCAACAGACTCAGGGAAGACTGGAATATTGGAGCTCCCAGCTCCAGGAAAGCACCTTCTCTGAGTCATGCCTCACCTGTACTCGTCTGGCTCTGTGCTTTGGGGGTATTCAGGGGGATGACACTTCCTCCACTACTCTGATTCCTCCTGCTGCACCTGCCAGCACCTGATTGTCACCTTGGGTGGTTAGAAGAACTCCATCCCTGCTTGTCCGCATGGCCATGCACAGGATCCTGCTTGAAACTCTCACTTTCTCCTGTGGCCAGGGCCCCTCCTGTCTCCTTGCTGGACGCCAAGAGGAGAGGTCTCATTGGTTCACTCCTCAAATGGCCACAATGGCTTCTGAAGCTAGAAGCCAAGACGTTCATCCATGTCTTCCATGTGGGTGGCAGGAGCTTGAGGACTTGAGCCATCCTCTGCTACTTTTACAGGGACAGTGTGGCAAACTGGATTAGAAATGGAGCAATTAGGACTCCAATCTGCATTGTGATATGGGATGCATGTGTTGTAGGCAGCAGTTTAACCCATAGCTGATAACATGTATTCCTTTCTTTTTAAAGATTTGTTTAATTACTTCAGAGTTACACACACAGAGTCCCAGAGAGACAGAGATCTTCCAACCACTGGTCCACTTCCCTAATGACTGCTTTGGTCATTACCGGGTCCAGCAGGAGTCCGGAACTTCTGGGTCTCCCACATGGATGTACTTGCTCAAGTACTTAGCCTTCTATTGCTGCTTTCCTAGGCACATTAGTAGGGAGCTGGATTGGAAGTGGAGCATCCAGGACTTGAACTTTTGCCCATATGAGATGCCTGGTGGAATGAGAATTGTAACTGAGGCTGCCCAGGCCCCTTGCACAGAGGGACTGGCAATTGGGCCCCTGAAAGCACAGGGAGAAATGGATGAAACAATCCAGGTTCTAATTCTCACACTCAATCTCTTGCTAACGCCTCCATTATTCATTATAGCCGGAGGATGGCTGGCTTGGGTGCGTGGGATGAGGAGAAGGGTGGAGGAGATCTGACACCCACCTAGCAGGTGCCGGTGCAGCCTGCCAGGGAGGAAGTCCTGTTGGCTCCTCATCCCCAACTTGTCGGCACAAAACTATGCCTGTTGTCTCCGCCACTAGAAGGCGCTGGTGGCTTCTGGCCTTCCGACGCGGGGCACTGAGGGGAGAAACTCGGGCCCCGCCGGGCAGGCGGCGGCTCGGTTCCGATTAACTTCACCCTGAACTACGTGGAGTGTAAAACATGGGCTTCTGCTAGGAGAGGCTGAGGTACTGTCAACATGTAAGCATGACTGTTTGAAATCCGGCCTGGTTTTCCTTGAACCTCACATGTAAAATCTGCGGAAGATCACGTTCCTCAAAATGGCCAAAGCAGCTTTTCTGAGGCAAAGTCTCAGCCGGTGTCTCACCCTGACGAGGGCTGAGGTGCCTCTGGGAGAGCGTCTAGAGGCTTTCATTCCAGGGCGGTTCTGTGCCTTTGGGACGCGGAGAAGGCTGTGATGCCACGGTTTGTCCACCAGAGGGCTACAGCACCTCTCAAGCTTTCCCTTCATCCCCGGGCTCGTTGCTCCCCTTGGGCTGGGATTGAGGTCTCATCCATAGTTTGGTCAGGTAATGCCTTGTGGAATCTTCTGTTGGGTACCTCATGTATTGGAGCCGATTTGGGGGAGCAGAGGTTGCCCTGACTCCAGAAGGAAGGGCAATTCTGTGGTGGGTGGGGGAGAAGGAAGAGGAAGGAGAGAGAGAATATCTCTTTTATCCCTTGTTTTAATCTCCAAAAGGCCAGGAGGCAGGAGCTACATCCTGATCTTCCCTGTGGGTGGCCCTAGTATTTGAACTATCTCCAGCTTCTCCCTGGTGTATTAGCAAGGAGCTGGATGGGCAGCGGAGCGCCTTGACTTGTCGGCTCATAAGGGATGCTGACAGGACACAACAGGCTTTACTCACTGCACCACCATGCTGGCTCCTCATTTTACTTGTAATGACATTTGATTTGGAAAGTTCTCAGATGGGGGGAATCCAGGTAGTACTGTGCATATGTCTGAATGCAACCACCATTTTGTGGGTAGGTAGGATAGCAGGAAGTGAAGCTCATTCTGGTTGGATCAATGAATATCTGAATCTGCTGTTTAAGTGTCCTCTGATGTGGTAGAAATTCAGAACCGGAAGAATGACCTTGGAAATGAGTTAGCGTTTCCCTTGCGTATGACTGAAGGGGTGGGCACAGCCCCTACTGTTAGCAGGAGATGTGGAAATTTTGGAATTTGCAGAATACAGCTAAGGAGTGAGTTACAAAGGGCTGGGACTGTGGTTCTCTTTGGAATTCCATCCTTGCCTCTCTGTGCATGGCTCCAGCTTGAGCCTCTCACAGTAGCAAAGCTGGAAAAGGCCCTTTTCAGGTTCCTAGTGAAGAGATTTGGCTCTCTGACTCTCATTGTGTTTTTGGTCCTTGGAT
This sequence comes from Ochotona curzoniae, assembly GCF_017591425.1. Taxonomy (NCBI): domain Eukaryota; kingdom Metazoa; phylum Chordata; class Mammalia; order Lagomorpha; family Ochotonidae; genus Ochotona; species Ochotona curzoniae. The sequence continues at coordinate 39,321,014 of NW_024467122.1, forward strand.
TCGTGTTAAGAATCTATTGAACCAGAGCACAGAAAACCCTGGGATGGCTGGAAAAGATAGCAGAGTGAGTAGTAACCCAACCTGATTCCAAATTCTAGATTCTCTTAAAGTTAATTAAAAAAAGGTTCCTAAAGGATGTTTAGCAGGACTGCGGATGACAAGCATGGAAGCAATTTAGTGAGCACAGGAAAAATCAGTGTGGGTGTGCTGGATAAGTTTCACAAAAAGCAATGAACCCACGGAACAGTTTATGGTAGTTAATCTTGAAAAAGTGATCATAGGAATCAAGCACAGACTCCAGGAAATAGTTGGTGCCCCTTTTTCTTTTAAGGAGTTGTTTATTCAAAAGGCTGATTTTTACAGAGAGAAAGAATGACAGGGAGAGAAGTATCTTCCATAAGCTGGTTCACTCCCCAGATGGACTCAATGTTTAGAGCTGAGCTAATCTGAAGTTGGGAGTCTCTTTTGGATATCCCACATGGATTCAAGGGCCCAAGGACTTGAGCTGTCCTCCAATGCTTTCCCAGGTGCATTAGCAGGGAGCTGGATAAGAAGTGGGACAGCTGGGAGTAGAAACGGCACCTATATGGGATGTCAGCACTTGCAGGCTGAGGATTAGCCTTCTACATCTCTTTGCCAGCCATTTGCTTTCTTTTTTTCCTTCCTTTCTTCCTTCCTTCCTTCCTTCCTTCCTTCCTTCCTTCCTTCCTTCCTTCCTTCCTTCCTTCCTTCCTTCCTTTCATTCTTTCGTTCTTGATTTATTACATATTTTTATTGGAAAGGCAGAGAGAAGGAGAGACAGAGAGAAAATACTTCCACCCATTGGTTCACTCCCCAAGTGGCCACAATGGCTAGAGCTGAACTGATTTGAAGCCAGGAGCCAGAAGCCTCTTTTGGGTCTCCCCTGTGGGTGCAGGGTTCTAAGGCTTTGGGCCATCCTCTACTGCTTTCGCAGGCCACAATCAGGGAGCTGGATGGGAAGTAGGGCAGCAGGGACATGAACTGGCATCCATATGGGATCCCGGTGTGCGCAAAGTGAGCATTTAGTCACTGAGCCATTGTACTGGGCCTGGATGTAATTTTAAGAGACTAAACTTGAAAAGGACACATTACGAGATGCAGGTCTGGGGACTGGAACTAGCACTGTGCTCTCCATATCACTGGGCCTTGTGATTTTAACATCTGGAGCAAATCCAAGGCACTACTATCTTTGTCATTAGGAAGGCAACAATATAGTATTCCAGAAGCTAGGAGAGGTTAGACCGGCAACAGGGAAGAATCAGATAGTCTAATAGAAGTATTATGAAGGTTTGAGGAGCAATTTGCTGTTTACGAAACAGTTCTTAGACACGCAAAGTCTTCCACCTGATTTTCACAACAGCAGAGTGAAGTGGGCAGTGTTCTTCCACTTTACTGCTGGAAACTAGCACTGAGAGGCCAGGGAATTTAGCCAAGGAATGTAACTAGTAACTGGATACCCTGAGTTCAAGTCCAGCTTTTGCTTTGCCAAGTGGAGGGGTCCTATACACACTTGCAGCAAGGAAGAAATACCCGCAATAACGTGCAAAAGGAAATTGCCTTTAAAAGAACGAAAGTTGGAAAGATTATTGCATTTCCTAGTAACGTAAGAAAAGAGCTCAGTGGGTAGGGAGGAGTGTTATCAAGGATGAGAGTGTGCTCATTTCATTCTTGATCACGTGGGGTGTTACAAAGATCTGTAAGCTTTACAAGACCCCAGAAATCCAGCCAGTCACTCACTCCCTTTATTAAAACTAGCTCTGTGGACTGCTTCAAACCGCAGAAACCTACAAAAAGGAAACTTGACGAACATATTTATTTGAAAGACAAAGCAAGAGGAACACAGAAAAAGAGAGAGAGGAGAGAGAGTCTCCATGGGCTGATTGACTCCCCGAATGGCCACAATAACTAGACCTGGGCCAGGTTGGAACTAGGAGCCAGAAACTGCATTCTGGTCTGGCTCACAGGTGACAGGGGCCTAAACACTTGGCAGTCATCCTCTGTTTCCCCAAACAGGTCAGCAGGGAACTGGAACCAGCACTTTCCTTTGGGATAGTGAGGTTGAGAGCGGCAGCTTAACCTGCTGCACCACAGTTCCAACTCTTGCATTAACGACACTGGCCTGAGTTGTCTGTGAATGTGAAGATTCTGGAGCAGTCTTTATGGTTCAGGGTGCAATGATTATATCTGATGGGAGCAGAGCAAGGTGTGTCCTCATGTGAGTTAGCACTGCTGCTAGCATTGTTAACTGCTCTTGGTTTCCTCGGAGTCATTTGACTAAATATGAAGTCATTCCTAAGTCTTGTTATTTGTAACTCTGGAAACACCCCAATACACTAATTCAAAGAGGGGAAGAAAACTGTAGATGGTTACACTGCTATTAATCATCATGAAAGCTTGAAATAAAAACCCAAGATTTAGGTTTAAGCCAAAATGAATATTATATAGCAATTAAAAATTATGAAAATGAAGTGTGTGTATGAAGTCAGCAGTGGGAGTAGACCTACACTTTAAAAAAGACGCTATGATTAAACGGTGGAAATGAATGCAGGTAGAGAAAAATTGAAATGTGATTTAGAGAAATAGCTGGAGTTACTGTAGAGTGGTGGAACTGAAGTTGAATTTAAAAAATTTGTCTCTTAAATGCTTTTAAATTTATAAATGATGGAGAAGCTGCCAGTGCCACTGCTGAAATGTGGGCAGTGTCATTCAGGTCCGAGGTTCATGACCTCTTCAGCTGGCTAAGCACCTGCTGCTTCCTCTGTAGGATTTGTGAGCCCAGAGGCCTGGGAACCAGGGCTAGGAAGTGATTATGTTTTCTTTCCACAGGCTGTAGACACATTTGGATGCCTTTTGAATCTTGTATCTTGGGCATTTGGTGCAATTGGAAAAATGATGTGCAGGGGCTGGTGTTGTGGTATGGTGGGTTAAACTACTACTTATGGTGCCAGCATCCTGTACTGGAGTACTGAGTGGAGGCGTTGCTGCTCTGCTTCTAATCCTGCTCCCTGCTAATGTGTCTGGAAGGCAGTGAAAGGTGGCTCAAGCGCTTGGGTCCCTGTCCCCTGTGTGGAATGGAATTACACAGAATGGAATTCCAGGTCCTAACTTCATCCTGGATCAGCCTTGATTATTGTAAGCACTTGGGGATTAGTCCAGAAGATGAAAGATCTCTCTCTCTCTCTGTCTCTCCCCACCTCTTTCTATCAATGTGCCTTTGAAGTACAAACCAATTAAATAAATCATTTTTTTAAAGAGTTATTTATTTTTATTACAAAGTCAGATATGCAGAGAGGAGGAGACAGATCTTCCATCCGATGATTCACTCCCCAAGTGACCACAATGGCCAGTGCTGTGCCGATCCTGAGCCAGGAAGTCAGGAACTTCTTCCAGGACTCCCACACGGGTGCAGGGTCCCAAGGCTTTGGGCTGTCCTCGACTGCTTTCCCAGGCCATAAGCAGGGAGCTGGATGGGAAGTGGAGCTGCTGGGATTAGAACCGGCGCCCATATGGGATCCTGGCGCATTCAAGGTGAGGACTTTAGCCACTAGGCTAGGCCACTGCGCCGGTCCCTAAATAAATCATTATTAAAAATGATGGGGCCCGGTGCGGTGGTACAGTGGTTAAGGTCCTCGCCTTGCACGCCTGGGATCCCATATGGGCGCCGGTTCTAATCCCGGTGGCCCGGCTTCCCTTCCAGCTCCCTGCCTGTGGCCGGGGAAAGCAGTCAAGGATGGCCCAAAGCTTTGGGACCCTGCACTCGTGTGAGAGACCTGGAAGAGGCTCCTGGCTTCGGACCGGCATAGCATCGGCCATTGTGGTCACTTGGGGAGTGAATCATCAGATGGATCTTCCTCTCTGTCTCTCCTCCTCTCTGTATATCCGCCTTTCCAATAAAAAAAAAATAAAAAATAAATCTTTAAAAAAATGATGGATAGGTGCAGTATATCTATAGGGCTTGCATTTTTTAATTTAAAAATTGGTTCAAATGATCTGATGATAGGACAGAGTAGCCATTTCAGTGTGCTGTGGGGAAAACCACAATGTTGGCTGGAGTGCCATATCAATCAATGAGTGAGGAGTGGGGACAGTGTCAAGTCTAGGAGGAGAGAGGCAGGTGGGAGAGCATCTTCCAGGGAGACCCATTGCTGTGGGTAGAATCTTAGGATTGAGGGCTCTGGGGAGCAGGAAGCTGTGGTGTGGGAGCTGGGCAGGGAGTGGAGTCTGGGGAGGCCAGCGCTGTGGCCCACGGAGACGGAAGCTGAGGTACAGGGTGTGGAGTGGCCACTGAGTCCAGGGTTTCTGGGTACATACAGTGGAATAAACAGGTGCATTGCAGCTGTTTGGGGGAAGTGAACCAGCAGATGAAAGATCTCTGTGTGTCCCTCTGTCATTCTGCCTTTCAATTAAATAAAATGAATTAAACAGTATATGAATAATTTTATTCCTCTATTTTAAGTATAGATTTTATGAAGAGATGTGTCTGAAAAGGCGCATGCATACAATGCAATTTGTTTACATTTAAGTAGTAAAAATATGCAGCTGTGTACTTGTATACGGTGTGTGCTGTATACGTTGTATACTCTAGCTGTGTGCTGCGTGTGTTGTGGAGACATGCAGGGCTGTCCGGTGCTTGGCCTTGACACGGATCTCTCTCTAAGCTGCCTAGAAAACAGCCAGCTCTCATGCTCAGTGTCCTGTTGGGCCGTGGGCTAGCAAGCTGTCTGATTCTGGAAGCTGTGATGTTTGACAGAATTTCCTTTAACAGTCACCTAAGATCGGGGCTGCTTGGTGTCCTAATGTGTTCATTATTACTCAAGGGGCTACTTTTAACCAGAAGGCTGTCAAAGGGTGGGATGCCTCTGCCATGTGCTGCCCATGGCAGGTGGAGTTCAACAAGCATCCTTCTCCAAGTGCCCCTTCCCATGGGTGGTGAGGAGGATAGGGCCCTGGCCCCACGGACCCTACCCTGAGGAATGCCAGCAGCACTGGGTGATGCTGGTAGGTGTCCATGCTGAGCTCCTTTCACAAGCAGCGGTGCCATCTTACCCTAGATCCTGGGAAGACAGCCAGGTTTGTCTAGATGAGATGGAGAACTCCATCCTACGGCTGGCAGCACTGCGGCCACCATCCACTAGCAGAGGAAGCCTTACTGTTTGAGCTCCCAGTGTGCGTGTTTTGACTATTTCCATCGTGAGGTTTGATAGAGCTCTCAGAGTAGAGTGAAGATTTCACGAAAATGTTGTAGCGTTAGTTCTAGCTCTACTGCCCTGTTCACAGACTCTGAAAGAAGGTTATTTACTTTTCTTTTTCAGCTCTTTCTTCCCAGGCTCCTTAAATACTGGTGGCGCATTTTTCCTCTAATGGTGTGGAGGGAGGCCCTATTCTGCTGGCTTTATTGATCAGGTTTGAGCTAATGACGGCTGTTTGTTTGAAGTAGATTTTGGTCTGTGTGTGTTGGAGGTGGAATTCATGCAAAGGGGCAGATGTAATCGTGCTTCGGGTTCTTGCTGTGACCGACAAGAGTTCGTCTTTTTTCTTCCTTTCTTTTCTTTGGGAATGAAAATAACACTTAAAATCATGGTTGGCTTTGTAGTAGGAGTCAAACAGTAACAAAGGATCTGATCAATGCCATGGTCAGGTTTAATGTGAATACATTTCTATAATTTTAAGGACCCGTCGTTTTTAAAACAGCATTTACTTTGAGGGGAACACTAAATGCTTATTAAAGCCCTTTGATTTTCTAATTAATCATGCTGCACTTGGGGCAGGTAACTGCTCTCTGGTAGTATCGCTGAACAGTATCTATAGGGGAGATGTTTTGATAAAATCAAAGTTAGATGAGAAAGTGCAAAATCACAGATCATATATAGAAACAAAATAGAGCCAAAAATATAAAGAAAATATGTGCTTACATATGCGTGTGTCTGAATGTGAGAATGCTCAAGAAGTTCATGGATAAGGTGTGTTCTCCTTTTAAAAATGTTTGTGTTTGTTTCATTGAGAAGGGTGGGGTTTGGGGGTTGAGGCTGGCTGCAAGGTTGCAAGGTCAGAATTTTGAGCTGTCCAAAGCCAGTGCTTTTTTTCTTTTTTTTTTTCCCCTCAGTAGCTGATAAATCTGTCCATTTCTTAGTTTCAGGACAAGTTTTCATCACTTCCTTCTACAAAGAATAACTGTACTTGAAATTGATAAAAAATGACTAAAATGAAAGGTAGCATGCATTTTGTTTCAGTCCCAAGCGACATGGCACCAGCAGGCGCCCTACAGTTTGATTCTGGTGCTCACCACCTGCAGTTAGGGCAGAGCATGTACCCTGAGACAGTGCAGTCCTCCACAAGACGCTGGCTTTTGATTTCTCTGCCAGCCACAGTTGGGAGAACCTTGGGCTACTCTAGGTGGCTGCCAATTTGGGAGTTCCCACAGCCCCTTTAGGAGATACAGAGACTTGTCAGATCAACTCACAGATCTCAAGAAGGCACTTATTAAGAGAAAATCAGTGGGCATTTATTGTTGCTTATATTTTCAAGTTAAGAGGGAAAAGGAGAGGAAGAGAGAAAGAGAGAGAGCAATTACGTGGACTTCTATCCATTGGATCATCACCACAAATGCCTACAATGGCCATGGTTGGGTCAAAGGCAAAACCGGGAACTGGGTCCTGCAGCTTGGCCTCCCATGTGGTGGCAGAGACCTAATGACCTGACCCATAATCTGCTGCCTCTCTGAGCCTGCATGACCTGGAAACTGGAATCAGGTGTTGGAAGCAGGTATTGAACCCAGGTTCTCCAGTTGGGATGTGGGCATCTTAACCAGGGTTTTAGTCACTAGGCCACATCCCTCCCCTAGCACTTTGGTGCTTCCTGTCTTAGGACAAGGAATACCCATCAGGAGCAAAGCAAGCAGTACTCAGGGGAGCTTAGGAGGCGCTGGGACCTGCAGTGTGGTGTCCTTTCTCAGGGAATCAGGTTGTTGTTACTAACCTCCCTCCGGGAAGTGTGCATCCTCCAGGAAGCTTACAGGGCTCTGAGGTCCTGAGTTTTTACTGGCAACTCGTTTTGCAGGCACAGCTGATTAGACCCAAGTGAGAGCTCAGTCCTCCTCCCCTCTCCAGACTGCGTGGCTCAAAGGCCCATTCTTCAACTCACGTGGCTAGCGGAGAGCCCCCTACATTCTGCAGCCACCCAGGGGTTCAGCTTGAGACCCCCTCAGTAGGTGTGAGCTGGTGGTCACGGGTCAAGGAGGTGATGTTCCAAGGGTGCCAGGGACTTGGGATCAAGCTCAGCAAACTTTAGAACCCAACAGTGTGAGCTGTATTTTGGGTGTGCTTTTGCGTAATGCGTTTCAAACAACATCTGGGAGTCTTGGGTGGTGATGGTAGTGGTGGAGGTGGGTCTGATTTGTTTCCCAAATGGGAAGTCAGACTCTGCCTCCTCTAATTTTAGGATGAAAAGAAAAATGCCCAAGCAGGTTTTCCAGGTCCGGTCCTTGCATGTGCCACATGCTTGGCTCCTGCTCCCTAGAGCAGGCTGGCTAGGTTCCTGCTGTTGCAGCTTCTGTCCCAGTACCCTCTGCTTAGTGCAGTTGCCTCCCCCACCTCCAGGTCTGTGAGCCACATGTGTGTTTGCGGTTGCATCTTTGCCCTTCCGCCACCATGGTCAAGGTCCTGGGACCTCCCCCCCGCCCCCAGGATGCTTCATATACCTCTGTGGGATGAATTCATCCCTTCGGGCCCCTCCTTCAGGTGTGGCTACCCAGTGCTTGCTGTGCCTAGACTTGTTCTCGTGTTTTCCTGCTTATTTCCATTCTCAACGTCAGTCATCGCTCTTGATCATTGTTAGTCTACACAGGGCTCCGCCTGATGGCACAGGGCTGGCTGGGGGGTGCTGACTGCCTGTGCTGCCAGCTGTGTCGCACCTTCCTTGTGCCACACCCTAGTCTGCCTTGTTCATTGCTGTGCTGCCCTTACCTGTTCCTTATCTTCAACTTGGAACTTTCCCTGGGTAACACATTCTTAGGGTTGTATCTGTTTTTTTTTTTTTCCCTTAAAGATCCGTCTACTTTTATTTAAAAGGCAGAGAGAAGGAGAGACAGAGAGAGGCCTGCTACCCACTGGTTTACTCCCTCAATGGCTGCAATGACTAGAGTTGGGCTGACCCAAAGCCAAGAGCCAGGAGTCTCTTCATGTCCTTGGACATCTGCACCCATGTCCAAGGACAGGAACCATCCTTAGCTGCTTTCTCGGGCCTTAAGAGCTGGATGGGAAGTGGGACACCTGGGACTTGAACTGGTGCCCATATGGGATGCTGGCACTGTAATCTGAAGATTAGCATGTTACACCACTGTGCTGGCCCCTGTTGAATGATTCCATTTTTCCTGTCAGGTAGATTTGTCTTGGTAAATAAAATCATTTTGTCAGAAGGCTGCAGAAAACAGACAGGAGGGAATTAAGTGAATTTTACCTGAGAACGCAAAGCTTGTTAGTAAAAATCCCTGGAATTAGAGTGCTGGACTCCTGACCTCATGTCTAATGTTTCTTCTTGTCCTGCTCTTCGCCCCCCTCCAAACTGGTTCGCACATGTGAGCAGACGAATAGAAGACTTTACTGACCGTCTTTCCAGCTATCAAAACGTGAGGAACCCCATCAAACTACTTGTCCTATTAGTACCACCTCATTTGATTTTTGGACTGCCAAAAGTAGAAGCAATTGACAGCAGTAAACTTGACTTTGTTAACTTTCTGCTCTGGAGCTTCTGAATAAGGAGAAGAGGGATTCTGCATCGCCCACAAGCTCAAATTAAAGGGAATTTGCCTGCATCTTCAGGTGCTAAAACTGCTCCCAATCATCCAAAGGCTTTCATTCAAGCTTTGCACTGAGCCGGCTGGCAAATTCACCCATATTGGGCATTGGTATTAAAGTGTGCTATTAAAATGGATGAGGGAAAAAAAGTTCCAGTATTTTTATCACAGAGAAGAAAGTATGCTAGCAATATCTTGTTATGAATGGCTTGCTTATGGATGTCACAGAGATTGCATAAAGCATGTGAATACTTGAGGGCACTTTGAGATGTTCATGGAAAATGGAATTCGAGGGCCTGGCTCCATGGCATATAGATTAAGCCTCTGCTTGTAGTGCTGGCATTGCCATTTTGGTGCCAGTTTGAGTCATACCTGCTTCACTACCCACCCAGCTCTCTGTTAATGTACCTGGGAAAGCAGTGGAGGACGGCTCAAATCCTTGGGCCTCTGTACCCACTTGGGGGAACCTCAGGAAGTTCCAGTTCCTGGCTTCAGATCTGCTCAGCTTCCACTGTTGTGGCCATTTGGAGAGTGAACCAACAAATGGAAGATCTGTCTCTCTGTCTGTAAATCTGCTTTTCAAACAACAACAACAACAACAATAATAATAGAAAATGGAATCAAAATTTAAATTTATTTTGGTGCATAAGTTTTGAAATCTATGCAGTTTTTTTTATAATAAACAGTTTCTGCAAGCTTTTTGAAGATTCTTCGCATAATCTAATGAAGATAAATTTTAGGGTTTTACGAGACTGGAAAAACAAAAGCAAAACAAAATTCATACAGTTTCCAGTCCCTCCACTGGGTCTGATGGATATTTGAATTTTTCTCTTGATCATCTTTTTCCCCCTGTTTTTTTGGGTGTTTGTGTGTGGTCAGCAGTCCCTTTATTGAATGAATAAGATGGAGATGATGAACCTCCACAAAGATAGGTCACCTGAGGAGGAGGAGGAGGACTAGCTATCCCCACCTGATTTTGCTTTGAGATTTAAAGACCCTTGGCAGCTTCCTTATCAGCCTCTCCCAAGTTGTGTTGTCTTTCCGGCCCTCTGGGTGGAGACGCCTGCTTCCACAGGCCACGCTTACCTGAGCCCTGATGCCATTTTTTTGGACTGATTTTAAAGACTTTCTTCCCTTTGAATGAGGCTACTATCGTTCATGCTTGCTGTCTTCAAAACTCAGAGTGGTGATGTCTTCCGATGTGCATTTTATAGCTGGGTGGGCCAAACTGATGCCTGTGGTCGCAGATCTGGCACCGCTTGAGCAGGACACAACACAAGACTCTGTCCTTTTTAAATTTCTTGATTGTTTTTCATTTTATTTGGAAAACAGAGAGAGATACCCACACAGAGACAAGAAGAGAGAGGGAGAAAGGGAGAGATGAGAGAGAAAGAGTGAGAGAACGAGAGAGCTTCCATTTGCTGGTTCACTCCCCAAATGTTTGCAACAGCTGGGGCTGGAGCAGGCTGAAACCAGGAGCCAGGAGTTCAATGAAGAGCTTCCACAAGGCTAGCAGTGACCCAAGAATTTAAGCCAACATCTGCTGCATCTGGTGAACATTAGCAGGAACTGGAATCAGATGGAGAAGTGTGCCTGAACCCCAGATAATCTGATATGGGATTTGTGTAGCCCAAGCAGCCCGACTTAACTGCTGGGTCAAGCACCTGCTGCTCCGCATCTTCAATCTTCTCACGTCAGTATTGGAGGCAGATGTTAAAGTAATCTAATCCTGCCACTTTGTGTTGGCTGCTGTATGAGTGGTGGTATTGGGGTGTGTATGTGTTCTCTTTCTCCTCCAGACCCTCTGTGTGCACACCAACTGCAGACCAGAGAGGTTGACCAGATGCATGTGATCAGTACAGTGTTTTTCACTCTTTCTGGTTGGCTTTGGGAGAAGGGACTCATCAGCCAGAGGTGGGCCCAGGTGCAGAGGGAGGTGTGATTTTTCTCCCCGGTTGAGACAGGTATCTGCATCTTTCTTTGTAGCCCTGTCTCTAGATGCCCTGAATCTCCTTTTCCAGGAATTCTTAAGACATGATGTTACCTTCCTCTCCTGTGGTTGGCTATACCTTTGTGGGTGGACATAGTTTCTTTACAAAGACTTCTCTCACCTAGCCCAGCTGGCTCATTGCTGGGGCTATGATCCACAGCAGTTTTCACAGTTCTTTTCCACTTTTTCTCCCTCTTATTTTTCCTTTGTGCCTTTCCTCTCTTGTAATTTCATCCTGCTATCTACAAAGTTTTCTTTCAGTCTATCTCCTTTCTCTAATCTTCATTTTTTCTTTGTTGTTTTTATCTTTGCTTTTTAAAAACCATTTTAAAGATCTCATTTAGAAATGGATATGATAGCAAGGCATGAAAAATTTAATCTGAAAAACATAAAACAAGGTGTTTTTGTAGGGAGTGTAAAATGGTATAGCCACTTGGAAAAACAAAACAACTTTTGAAAAGTAAAAAGTAAAAAACAGGCTCAACGCACTTATAGCGATTTACTCAAGAAACTGAAAGTTGACAGTATACATGAACTTTTACATGAATGTTTATGGCAACTTTATTTAGCAGCCCCTAAATGGAAATGACCCAAATGTCTACCAATAGGTGAATGTTAAATTATAGTATTTAATGCTTAGAAATGGGATTTTTTAAAAAAATTTATTTTTATTGAAAAGGCAGATTTACAGAGAGGAGAGACAGAGAAAGATCTTCCATCTGCTGATTCACTATCCAAGTGACTGCAACAGCTGGAATTGAGCTGATCCTAAGCTAGGAGCCAGGAACTTCTGGGTCTCCCATGTGGGTGTAGGGTCCCAAGGCTTTGGGCCATCCTCCACTACTTTTGCAGGCCACAAGCAGGGAGCAGGAAGGGAAGTGGAGCAGCCGGTATACGAACTGGTGCCCATATGGGATCCCGATGCATACAAGATAATGACTTTAGCGACTAGGAATTTGAAACATCATTTAAGCCAATGCATGACACACCCACATCCCAAATTAGAGTGTCTGGGCTTGAGTCTTGGTTCCACTCCTGATTTAAGTTTTCTGCTCCTGGGCACCAGATAGATTCTTGCTGCTCACATGGACGTCCTGCACTGACTCCTTGGCTCCTGGGCATTTGGGGAGAGAACTGGTGGATGGGAGGCTCTGCTTCTATCTCCAAAGTAAACCAAGTGAAAAAGTAAATATTGTATCTTTACCATGAGATACTACTTAGCAGAAAAAGGGAACGGATTGTTCAACAACATGAATACATCTTTTTTTTTTTGGTAAAGATTTATTTATTTTCATTGGAAAGGCAGATTTACAGATAGACAGAGATACAAAGATATATTCTATCCATTGGTTCACTTTCTAAATGGCTGCAGCTGAGCCGATCTGATGCCAGGAGTCAGGAGCTTTTTTCGGGTCTTCCATGTGAGTACAGTGTCTCAAGGCTTTGGACCATCATCCACTGCCTTCCTAGACGTTGAGTAGGGAGCTGGATGGCAAATGGAACAACTGGGACACGAGCCCATGCCCATATTGGCTGCTTGCAGTACTTGGAGGTAGAGGATTATCCAGTTGAGCCATTGTGCTGAATCGCTCTTCGTTGTATGAATGAATCTTAAAATAACAAGATTGAGTGAAAAAATCAGACAAAAAGTACCTACTGCATGGCTTTACTTAAATTTCAGTGCTTTAAACTAAAAGAAAGTCATTTTTAGCCATGGAAAACAGGGCAGTGGTTTCCTGGAAGGCAGGGGGCCCAGGGAAGCCCAGGTGGCAGGGACTAGGGGTGAGTGAGTTTACTTTTGGAGTTAATGTATATGTTCACTTAGTGACTATGATGATAGTTTCATGCATGTCAGAACATCAAACTGCACACTTGAAATTTGTATTTGTTGTGTATCCATTGTACCATATTAGAGCTGTTAATATGCCTCAAAGATGGGGTATTTGTTTCTTGTTGCTGTTATAATAAATGATCACAAACTCAGCATCTTAAGATTAGCATTCAATGTTGTCTTGTGGGTATTAGATGTCTGAGCTCAGCGTCCATGAGGGGAAGTCATGGTGTCGGCATGGCTGTCTTCTTTGATTCTGTCCCACATCTGGGGACCATCTCTCTTCCTTACCTGGTGTATCTTCCAACCTCTACGTCACTTCCCCACCTCCTCTCTGTGGTGACATCACGTCCTCCCTTCTCCGCTCACAGGTACACCTGGTTGATCTCCCCATCTTATGATCTTTAACGTGAACCTCACCTGCAAAGCCTGTAGACTATATAAGAAAACATGTGCGACTCTGAGGATTAACCTGGCTATCTTTGGAGCCTACATTCTGCCCATCCCAGGTGGTATGTGTTCACTCAGTGGAGATGCATGCGTGTTGCTTAGGAGCTGGGAATGCTTCTTCTTTCTTTCTACTTTGGCCAGTGGTATTTATCAGCGGCCCTGGCTCTTGAAGGGCAAGGGAGCAGCTGCCAGGTTGGAGTGTTCTGAGAAAAGCTCATCCTGCAGATGTTACCCTGTTATGTTATATTATGTGTGGGAGGAGAAGGCTGTTCCTCCCTCTTCCCCCCCAGGCCACAGTCCCAACCCTACAAGCCTATTTTCAAAGCAAGGAACATTTTTTTGTTTGTTTGTTTCTGTGTTTGTTTTCCTGGAGGAATGAACTTCTGCAGCCAGGGCGAGGGAGAGTGCTTACAGAAATATTCCCATTTTGTGAGAAGCTAATCCTCCTGTTACAGGCTTCAGTCTGCCCTTTGCTAACTCCTTTTGGATCACACGTCTGCTTGGGTGGGTGAGGTGCTGGGAAAATCTTTTCACCTGAGCCTAAAGCAAACATCAGGGCGGCATGTGAAGCTGCCGGCTGGGAGACTGCCGAGCCCTAGATCTCATGCCTAAAGGCAGGTAAAATCCCTTGGGCTTGGTGCATCCTAGATCCTGGCATTGGGGAACCTTCCCAGAGCAGGAAGACAGGCTGTATTACTTTGGAAAATGAGGTTAGAGGGGAATTTGGCCAATGAGAATCCCTGTAGGGCAGCAGCTGGTACATAGAGGATACCACTGATGCTTGTAGCTCCAAGTGGCTGTCTTGTGTTTGAACTCTCGTCTCCAGCAGGTGTAGTCTGTGGAAACATTCAAAGAGATCTCAAGACTGGGAGCTCTCCAGCCTGTAAGGGTACTTTGAAAAGTTCACAGTGCAGCTGTTTGCTGTGATGCTGCCATCCCATATGGATGCCAGTTCAAGACCTGGCTGTTCACTCCTGATGTAGCTGCTTGTTAATGTGACTGGGAAAAGAACAGAATTGCCCAATTGCTTTGACTCCTGCACCCATGTGGAAACCCGGATAGACTTTCTGGTTTCTGGCTTTGGTCTGGCCCTGCCTTGGCCATTATTCTGTTTACAGAGTGAACCAGCAGAGAAAAGGTCTTTGTCTTTCTCCCCCTCCCTTTATAACTCTTCCTTTTAAATAAATATTTGTTTTAAAAAGAAAATTTCTCAGGAAATGGACATTATGAAAAAACTATGATGGACTTCCAAAGTTTTTTGCACCAATGTAAACCTTTCAAGTCCATCTTTACATGAACTTTGTTTGAAGTACGCTCATATGATCTCCTCCAAAAAGAAGTTACAGATGGAAATACATGAATTTGGACTGGGGATGGTGGGGATTCGAGGCTTGGATCTGTCTAGGCGTGCTCTTGGGGCTCACAAGAGGATAGTCAATCTGTGAGTCAAAAGGGGGTAGTCCTTATGTATAAATTATTTTCTTGTGGTCAGGAGAGAAAGTTCTGCCAGTTTCTATTTGGTGCTCTGATGAGCTGGATCTCCTCCATGCAACATGGAGTCTCACAGCTCTGGTGTCTTTTTCCAAAGTGTTGGATGAGGGAGGTGTGCTGCCAAGGGGAGAACCAGCTCTACAGGTGGAGACACAGCTGAAATTTCTCCCCTTGCCTGAAGGGGGCAGCAAAGGCCCAGGTAGGGTGGAGATCTCTTCCTTCACAGGAAAGTGGGGAAGAAAAATCCTTAGTAGTTTACTGGGCCCCCAAGGGACGGGTCCTACTTAGCCTTGGGTGATTTTTCTGCCTTGACCTTGACAAATCCTCTCATAGGAGGGTCATGTCTCCTCTCTGGAGGTACTGGATGTTGGGGAATGGGAGCTTCCCATGGAACGAAGGAAAGGGAATGGGCCCAAGGGCCTGGACTGAAGCAGACACAAAGGCACAGACTCCCCCATCCCTGCCCTCTCAGACACCCGTGGAGTGTCGGGGTCCTCTTCTAGCTTGTAATCGAGCCATCGAAGCTAATGGGATGGTTTCTGCATTAAATGAAATTGTGGATGAAGGATGAGGGTGCAGGAAACAGACTAATGGTTCTAATGTTTTCCCCAACCTTTCACTTCTCAACAAAGTGCTGTCATCTGACTCCTTGTTTATGTTCTAGGAAGATGATGAGTCTTTTGAGAAGCTGTTGGCACTGATCACTTTGTTCCTCCGCCTTTTGTGTTTAGCTGGGTGGAGGCAGTCAGGAGCGACTGTAGCAGAAGTTTCACCATGTTGCCATGTAATTGTCCAAAATGTTTCTATGTTTGAATGAAAAAATGTTATAAGAATTCATTGTTTTGTATTATTATAACTAACAGAGGGAAAACTAAAGCTCCTTTTTCCTGTATTTCTCCGCCCTTTTTCCTTCCTCAGAAGGATCCAATGTTGTTGATTTGGGAAATACCTTTCTCACCATGTGCAGTAGTTTGAAAAGATGCTGCAAGTGTGTGACACTACCTCCTTTAGCAGGAGGAACCTAATTTCCCTTATCTGAAGTGTGGGATGCTCCTAAGACTTGCTGTGAACATAAGGAATGTGTCAGGTGTTTGTGAGGTCTGAGATGAGGGTGTAAATAGCAGTGGGCTTCCTCCCCTTTACTTGCTCTCCTGTCTTGGAGTCTAGGCCTGCCAGCAGGCCCTGAGGTCACCAAGAGTGAGGCAACGGTGCTCTTTGGCCATAAGAAGCACTGGAGACAAAGTGGTGAGGAATGTTTGCTCTATTATGCACAGGTTACAGCTTTTAAAGATTAAGAAAGGGGAGGGCAGGAGTGCGTGTTCCAGCTGACCCTGCCCACCAGACACCGTAATTAGCTGTATGATAAGTCTATTTTCCTTGATCTTCCAGTCATGTCAGAGGTCATGTTTCACGTGTATTCCCCTTGACCTTCTAGCCATGACGGAGGTCACACTCCATGTGTAGGCCTGGAAGTTGTGCCTCAGGACACGGGAAAGTAAGCTTTAGGCCATGCCCATCAGGTAGCAGGGCAGGGGCCTGGGGCAAGTGCCCACACTCTTGGACCACTTGCCTGGGGGAGAACAGCAGCTATGTGTTGTATGTGGAGCAACTGAGGCCTCCTGCCAGCAGACCCATCAGTGAGCCATGAGGAAACTATTGTGATAACTTACATAACCTTAGCAACTATTGTTAGGGCCTCCATGACCTGCTAATCCCAGTCCAAATTCACCACATGCTGTGTAGTTTGTGAGGACACAGGCTCCCCGATGCCAGAGGAACCCTATGCCACAGCATTCCCAGGGACAAAGAAATGAGCACAGGATGGAACACATAACCCCCCAGACTACTTTTATTCCAACAAAGCTCTCCGAAGACATTCGTGGAGCAGGTGTGTCTAGTTTGGGTTTTGTGGTGGTTGCTAATATTTGCTGCCCAGATGATCCTTCAGGATTAGAGGATTTGTTAGAACCGCTGCTGGGAGACAGCCCTCAGCCTTCAGAACTCTGCAGGAGGGGCTGAGACAGCCTGTTAAGACTGTGTGAGAGCTAAACATCACACTCTGTCCAACAGTGCCTCCCTCTGCCCAGCACGGTCTCCCTCCCTCTCTTCCTGCTCACAGGTGTCGATACTGGGCAAATCTCCTGGGTGCTCCCTTTCCCCTCCAGGTCTGTTACTTGGAAGCAGGGGGAGACACCATCTGAGAAAGCAGATGATGAGACAGGGCCTTGGGACTGGATTCTTGGCCACCTGGCTGGTATCACTGAGGTAGATGGAGCACTGAGGACCTGTGGCAGACGGTGACGGCATGCAAGTTCACTAACCAGTGAGTACATTGATGCACTTGTACAAGGAGCTTCAGTCACTGGTCGAAGGTCCCAGCAATTTGCAAAAATATGGGAGAAATGATAACAAAACTCATGCTCTGGAAAAGGATCACAGAGAGTTGAGAGTAATTAATCAGCTATTCAAAGCGAAGTGTCAAAGCCGGAGGATCTCCTGGGAGGCATATAAAGTGGCTCTTATCTCCAGCAACCAGAGGACAAGAAGGTTGAAAATCAGACTCAGGAATTAACCATCAGAGAGCTCAAAGAGGCTTAACTTCTGACTACAGCAGATCTGCTTGCCCAGGCTGGGGCTCTGGGTGGGAAAGGATGGGACTGCCACACATGTCACAGTAGAGGCCCCTGGACTTTTGATTCCCCAGTTTCTATAGAAATCAAGAGGCAGGAGTAGGCGTGGTGGTGTTTACTGTCATTCCCATGGCCAGTATGGGGATATTTATCCCTTTCCTTTGCATCTTTGGGCTCTGTGATTTTATAAGTCTTGGTGCTCAAGGGGAAGTGCCTTCTCTGGGGACTAACCAAGAAAGCTTCTGACCTATACACCATGGCTGCCATCTGGGTGTTTTGGGTTACTTGTGACAAAGAATGACAGGGAAATAGAGTGTTGACCCTCCTGTCAGAACTAAATGACTGTAAGTAAGCAGGACAGAGCTGCTGTAACTCAGTGGGGATGAGAAAGGACACACTTCAAAATATACAGATGGGCTAAATCTTAATAACAACAACAACAACAACAACAACAACAAAAGGAGGGGGCAGGTATGATGGTTAAATCTTTACCTTGCATCCACCGGGATCCCATATGGGTGCCTGGTTCATGTCCCTGCTGCTCCACTTCCCATCCAGTCCCCTGCTTGTGGCCTGGGAAAGCAGTTGAGGCTGGCCCAAAGCCTTGCATCCACATAGGAGACCCGGAAGAAGCTCCTGGCTCCTGGCTTCAGATGGGCTCAGCTCTGGCCATTGCAGCCACTTGGGGAGTGAGCCAGCAGGTAGAAGATCTGTCTCTCCTCTCTGTAAATCTGATCTGCCTTTTCAATAAAAATAAATAAAAAGTTTAAAAGAAAATATATAGATAGATGTAATTCTTTCATATAAAAACCTGCCATATGGATTTTCGTCTTTCATAATATGCATTGAAAAACTCTTTTTATTTTTCATTATACAGTTCCATAGACTCAGGGGTTTCCCCATCCACCCTCCCTATTCACCCTTTGCCTGTTGTTTTCCCTTATGTTATTACAATAATATAGTCCTCAACAATAGTCACAAGTCCTGGATGTTTTTGCAAGAACACGACAAAATATATGTACAGGAATGTTTGTGTTGGAGTTGTTTGTATTGTAAAGCTCAGCACAAAATAAGCTACTGGAAATTACTTAATATTTATTAATGGGGAGTGGTTAAGCAGTTTGTGACATATCTACCCTTGTCATGGAACACCATACATTTATTGGAAGAAAGGAGTAAATATGCACCTGCTGATCTCCAAGATGAATTGATAAATGTGGAATTCAATTGGCAAAACAGGTTACATAGTCCTTTTATATAAATAAAGAACAAATATGCATGCTGACATATGCAAGCACAATTTGTTGTTGTTTTTTGGATTGTTTCCCTTTGGGGAGTGAACTTAGCAGATTTTAAATTAAAACAAACATTGTATCTTTCTGTGATGTTTAACTCTTAATAATGCACATATATTATATTGCTTTCCTATACAGTTATTGGCAAATGTTTGTGAAGTAATATGAGCCATTTTGATTTTGTTCTTTTATTTATTTGAGATAATGTTTTTAATTTGCATTATAGTCAAAGGCTTAGTGGCCTTACTAAATGAAGGGTTCAAGAGATAAAATGTAAAACAACCACAATTTGGCAGGAAAACATGCAAGAGCCAGACTCAATAATCACATGAAAAGATGTTCAGTTTCATGATGTAAATTTTAAAATAGTCACAAAATCATTTATATACTACAGTAGTATATAATCCCCATTTGAAGTGTTTGGTAAAACAATGTAGCTTTTTTTTTTTAATTTTAAAAGAAAGCATGATAGCTATTAAAAAATCCCCAGAAATGCTATAGAAATTTGATAGATTAATATCGTGATTCCCCCTCTTGGGCTTCAAATCATTTAGGAAATAAATTCTAAGACTTTAGACAAAACAGCCTGGTGAAAAATCCATTTGTGTGTTGTTATGTTGCAACTCCTTGATTACCCATCTTAGCATCTCATTCGTCCCCGGATGGAAGAGAGCTCTCCTTTTACTGGGTTATGTTTAGCTTACAGAGGTGTGTGTGTGTGTGTGTGTGTGTGTGTGTGTGCACGCTGTGCACATGCTCTGGAGCAACCTTGCTGTTTCCTGGGATCACATTCAGATGAGGGGTACCATGTTACAGTGGCCACATTTCCCCCAACTGGATCGCTCTGAGGCCTGTTGCTGGGACCTGCACCTGCTTCTGAGCCACAGAGTCAGGGAAGTTTCTGGTCTCAGCAGATCTCTGTGTCCTTGCTGTTCTTGGTGCAGAGGTGGATCTCTGATCTCCCTTCTGTGGCTTCCTCTCTGCTCAACAGGCTTGACAGTGATCCCACCATCTGCTCTGAGTCATCTGTGACACCTCCACCTCTTCAGGAAGCCTGCAGTAGTTTCTGCTATCCAAGCGACTCAGGTGCCTTCAGCTCAGTTCTTCTACTTTTATGTATGAGTAGGAGAGCAAGGAGAGATACAGCTCGGTTTACTTGGATGCTTGTGAGCCTCCAATAGCTGCACACCACTGGCCTGCAGAGTCTGAACCTGGGCCATGAGTCAGATTAATATCATTCGACTCTTATACACACACTTCACACTAAGGGCTGGATCACTCTTTTGTCAAATCCTGTTACATTTCCAGCAGCCAAAGTTGAATTTGCCTTTTTATGAGGTTTGGTCATAGCCCTCAGATTCAGTACATCTTTGTTTCCCTAGCATGTCTGTGCCAAGTCCAGGGGCTATCTTACTAGATTCTGTTTGGTTTACACTGGAATATGTGTGTGTGTGTGTGTGTGTGTGTGTGTGTGTGTGTGTGTGTGTAAGGACAATGCCATTCCCTGGGTCACATCTATGTAAAAGGGTGCCATATAAACATGGACATACTCCTCCAACCTCACCTCTCTGAAGAGCCACACTGTACCTGGGAGCACCAGGGAATGTTATTGGCTTGATGTTTCTAGCATTTTGGTGCAGACACAGGGACATGCCATCTGCGCAGTATAGGAGGTGGGGTAACAAAGTCTTCTTCGCTCTAAGTCAGAGCTACCTGATGGCGTACTTGGTCACGGTGTACCTGATCCTACTGTGGGGCCAGGCTGCTCTCAGTGTTAGGGTTGCTTTGACCACTGAGTTCTTTTTTTTTTTAAACCTTTCTTTAAAAAGATTTATTATTTACTGGAAAGTCAGATTTACAGAAAGAAGAGACAGACAGAAAGATTGTCCATCTGTTGGTTCACTTCGCAAGTGGCTGCAATGGCCAGAACTGAGCTGAAATCAGGAGCCAGGAGCCCCCTCAATGTCTCCCACATGGATTTAAGGTCCCAAAGTTTTGGGCCATTCTTTGCTGCTTTCCCAGGCCACAAGCAGGAAATTGGATTGGAAGTGTAACAGCCAGGGTATGTATTGGCACCCATATGGGATCCTGGCACATGCAAGGTGAGGACTTTAGCCACTAGGCCCAATTGACCTCTGATTTCAAATCTGCTATGGAGAGGGGAATTCAATGGACTCCAATAGGGATACCTGAGAGGACTAACCCAAGTCCTCTTAATTCAACAACTGTTTACTGAGTGGCTGCTATCTGATTGCCAAATTATCCCACATTGCCTTGATGTTAGGAACTATGTATTCCATTGATAGACCATGCTGTTGTAGTACAAAAACCCCAAGAAGGTAGCCATGGGAGAGTGGGACATCTGAGGATACAGCTACATTACCCAGAGAGCACCAGGCCACAGGATGGTTAGGATGGAGCTGAGAAGGATCAAAGGGAAGTTCTAACCAAATTTACTTCATTCATACTGTGGATGACCTTTGGGTGTAGATGTTTGGCTATAGTGTCTGGTGGTCTGATGTAGTATTGCAGACACCTGGATGCTGCAGGGGAAGCCTCTGAGTCTGGTGAGCTGAGCTCCCTGTGTGATCATGGCCTCAGGAGGTACCAAACTTTCAGTGGCTGCCTGAGATGTCATCTGCGAAGCCAACTTGCTTGTTCCTCTTCTATCCTGGGAGATTGTTAGTACCATTAATAAGGAGTTGTGCTGGTAAATGGAAAGTTCTGGGTCTTTTCTGGTGTCCTGCTTCCCTCTCTTTGGTATGGGCTTTGATTGTGTGTTGTTGTGTTGTTGAAACCACACTTCCTCTGCTGCTGGTTGTTACAGTCTGGGCAGGGTTGGTTCAAGGGTCAACTCCCCAACAAAGAGCTTCTGTTTGCAGCTGTTGGGCTCTTCAGGAGACTGAGCTGAAGGTGGGGAGAAGAAATTTCAACAATGTTTCCTTGGTGGCATCTGTGGGAAGAAAGCTAGTTACACTGGTTTATAAATTTATGAAATGGATAAGATTCTGTGGTCATAAAATGAAGTAACATTGCATCCTGATCCAGCACACCCATTAAAATTATGAGGTGTCAAAATGTGTAATAGCACGTTCAGAGCCTTGTGCCTGGTCCTTCCTCAGATGTACTTCTCTGGCTCTAGCCTGTACTATTCATCAAGATATTCATGGTCACCATTTTCCAGGACTCCTTTCTTTGATTCTTCTTATTCTTTCATTGGAAAGGCAGAATTAGAGAGAGATAAGAAAGAGAGAGCAAGTGAGCAAGTGTTGATAGTTTACTCCCCAAGTGGCCGCAAATCCTTAGAGCTGGGATGGTCCAAAGCAGGGAGTTTGGAGTTTCTTCTGGGTCTCTCATGTGGGTTCAGGGTCCCAAGGACTTGGGCCATCTTCTGCTATTTTCCCAAGTGCATTAGCGGGGAGCTGGGTCAGAAGTGGAGTAGCCAGGACTCGAACCATCACCCATATGAAATGTCAACACTGCAGGTAGAGGCTTAGCTAGCCATGCCATGTGATCACTCCCTCCCTCCAAGTTTCCTTTTCAAAATCCTTGGTGTAGAATACAACTGTTCTTTTTCAAATATATGATGTCTAAGGCTTGCTAGCAAGATATAGCCTCCCATTGCCAGCCTCTGATCAGGCATAAATATGTGAGAACATTGAATCCACCCACCCCAGGCAGTTGGATTGCAAAGCCTCTGGATTGTTTTTTATCCTTCACAGTTGCAAGTGTCTGTATTTTCAGAGGCAAAGTGGTTTGCAACCTGGACAAGGTACCTGACACTGGAATGCAGGTTTGAGAGTGTTTGTCATGCTTTTTGTTTTTACAGAACAAAGGGTCATACTACTCCGATTTTGAGGGTGTGACAGTGGTTTATCTTCAGGCAGAGAATGTCTAGGAATGTCACAGAATTATTTATACACATAAATGCACACAAACAACACATGACAATGACATTGCATGTATTAATACGTATGCACAAAGCAAATATTTATAATATACATTTGCATATACATTTATGCCAATGTTTTGCTAACTCTAAATTGCTATACAGACATTGGATATATTTGCTACTTTTGTCCTTTTGTATGAAACAGCTCTCTATGCATGTATTCTCAAATGGAATGAAGCCTAGGTTGAACAACAACTGCGCTCTCTCAGGGCAGGCTCTTCCCCCACTCTGTTCTTTATTCTCATCTATTTTGGCCTCTTCGAAATAAAGTCTTCTTGGCACATTTAATAGAAGTTCTGTGTTTTCTGATTAGAGGGGCTCTGGAGAATGGGAGAGGTTGACAACTGCAGCTCAGCCCTTTGATTAAACCTTATGCCCATGGGGGACTTGGTGCTCAGGAGGAGTAAGATGATCTTGTAACAGAGCCGTCCATTGAGCAGCCTGGGTTCAGTGGTCAGTACAACTTGGTTCTTCAAAGTCCTCTAGGACTGGAAAGTGGGCAGTGGAATGACCCTGTCAGGGCACCCTGACCCAGTGGCAGCAGATTCTTTGTACTATGAGGGTGTGTTTAACAGATTTTTCAGATATTAAGAAATCCTTGTATAATATGATTACGCCTAAAGCTGGGGCTCATTGCTTTGACTGTAAATTATGGATGTGATGACCCATTATTAATTATCATTGTTGTTTTCAACAGAAACTATTTTTCAGTGGCTCTGTTTTTTAAAAGATTTATCTATTTTTATTTGAAAGGCAGATTTACAGGAAGAGTAGGAGAAACAGAGGAAGTCATTTCCCAAATGGGAGTGATTTATTAGCACATTTCCTCACCCCACAAAGCACATCTTGTATATTACAAGGGTAGCACCGGTGTGGAGACTCCTCCACTCCCCTGCTTTTTTTCATTTTAAACAATTCTACTTGATTCCAATACCTGTTATCCAAGTAGGCATGAATGTTTTATCACACACATGATAAGAAATAATAATGAGTTATGGCATATGGAATATGACTACATACAACAGTGATTTTATTTCTTATTCAGAGCTAACAAGGACATTTTAGCGGATTCATCTGGAATAGAATCATGTCACTAAAAATTAGATAAACTTTCTTGAAATTAGTATCTTTCTTCTCATAAATTTCAAAAGCTCTTAAGGCACACAAGACATTTTGCTTAAATACCTGACTTAAACCAAAATGAAAGTGAATCTTTGAAAGGTCATTTTAGAATTCTTCAAATAAGAGTTACAGATTTGTTTTAATTACTGTATGAGATTTTTTGTAGTATTAAATAGTAAAGTCACTATCCACAAACCGAACAATATGAATGAAGAATATGCTCTAAGCGGCCTGCACTGTGATGTAGGTGTGTTGAAAGTCACCATCTGTGAGGTTGGCATCCCATATAGAAGCTGTTTCCCAGCTGCTCTACTTCTGACCCAGCTTCCTGCTTATGTGCCTGGGGAAAAGTAGTAGAAGATGGACCAAGTGTTTGGGTCCCTGTACTGTGTGGGAGACCTGAAAAAGGCTGCTGGCTCCTGGGTTTGGCCTGGCACAATTGCAGCCATTACGACCAGTTAGGGAGTGAACCAGTGGATAGAATATTTTCTTTCTCTCTCTCTCGTGTGTGTGTAAAACTCTGCTTTTCAAATAAATAAAAATAAATATTTAAAAAAGAATATACTTTAAAGCATTATTTTATAAGACTTTGAAAAAATTTTTTTACTGAATGACATGATGAGGTGCCAACAACAATTTAGAAGAAACAGATGTTTATGTGCATGAATGGGGTTTGATTCCTTTATAAACCTCTATATGCATATAGAGTATTATGATGAAGCTGAAAGGAATATGATTCATCTTTGTCATGTAAAACCTGTGCTTGCTTTTTCCCTCACAGGTGTTGAGTTCTGCAACAAACATGTGGCAAGCACGCACCAATCTGTCTTTGTTCTTGATAGTAGTTACATAGAGAAACCTTGTAGGAAATCGAAAGCTCCAGTACAATGTACATTGCTACCCTATGAGCAGTGGGTAGTCTTCCTCAGAAATGCAGACCTCTCCCAGGGCAGATGTGGGAATCTCAACGTGATTTATTTCAAATTCACAAAGTTCTTCCTTTTCTCTAAAAGTTAAGTTCTCGAAATAAGTGGAATATTCAAATTCAGAGATGGGATGCCCCACTCAACCATGTGCTTGTGTAACATGGAAGGAAAGCACTATGAAATTTTTCTAGTCCATCTTCCTAGTGTTTTTCACTATTTGAGACTTGCAATGTAACAAAATATCAGACTTATCCAGACAAAGTTCTGGTCTTCTGCCTGGGACTGGGGAGGTAATTCCTGCCTGAAAGGAATGTCTTTGTCTGCCGTGGGCCAGCCAGATAGGAGCATTATTTATTCTGGGGGCTTTGGACCATCCAAGCAATGGGATTTAGAGTGAAGGCTTTGTCTTGGATGGTATTGGTTTAGCCTCTTGAGGGTGCAGAAACTAGATCAGTCACATGGACATTCAACTAGGAATGAATGATGGAGTTCCAGTGACACCAAGGATTGGATGGGCTGCCCAAGTTGGCAATGCCCTGTGAGTGCTGCTTTCCCGACTATGTGGGGAGAAGGTAAAGAGAAGCCCATGTTTGGTACTATTCCTGGACCTTGTTTTATTTTTCTCTTCTTACGGTCATTTTAAAAAAAATATTTGTGTATTTGAAAGGCAGAATTACAGAGAGGGAGGGGGAAAAGGGAAGAAGGGGTGAAGAGAGGAGGGAGAGAAAGAGAGAGAGAGAGAGAATCTCCCATCTGCTGCTTTTTTCCCCAAATGGGTGTAATGGACAGGTTAGCTCAGGCTGAATCTGGGATCCAGGAGCCTCATCCACGTCTGCCACCTGGGTACAGAAGCCCAAACATTTGGGTCATTTCTTCTGCTTTCCAGGTATTTTAGCAAGGAGTGGTACTGGAATTGGAGCAGCTGGGATTAGAACCTGCACCAAATATGGGATACCAGCACCATAGGCAAAAGGTTTATCTGTTAGGCCATAATTCCAGCCCCTTGTAGTTATTTTTAATGTGTGTCCTGGTAAACAGTAACTCTGAGTGTCATAGCTTTCAAAAATTCTAATGTGTAGCTGAAACTGAAGGTGGTCTTGGGACATCTCCCAATTTACAACTGGTGTCATAAGTGAGGAAGAGTTGTCTTATTAACTATTCCCCAACTTTATAGTTGGGTAGCTTTTGTAGTTGGCATCTGGTTTGGGATTCACTAGAATGACTGCACTCATTGAAATGTGGGTTTTAGGGACAGAGAAGGTGAGGAGACGGGGACTGGTGAACCTTCAGTTCCTGGTCATCTATGGTATAGAGTTATGTCTGTGCCACGTTATTTGAAACTAAAGTTACTAGAGGTTAAAGTTATCAACAGATATCAGCAATGCTAGATCCAGCTCCCAAGGAATAGGCTTATTGGACACATAAGAGAATGTAAAATAATGAGAAATAATCCAAATATATAATCCCTCATTTATTATCATCTGTAATAACTAAAATGCAAGTGGTGGAGAATGTTGGGCTTTGTCCTGATGTGGGGATATGTTCAGATTTCTGGTGATCTGAGTTATTGCAGTTGGCCCACGAGTCACTCCTGAAGGGAAAAGTTACTCTGGGGCAGCAGATGCTTTGGTTCTTGTCTCCGGTCATCAAGAGGTTCACCAGGTTGAGAAGTGATGATATCAAGAAGGAGCAAATATGTGATGATTGCTTTACTTTGTAGCTCATTGTCATTAACTTCCTAGAAAACCTTTACTTAAATGATTATGAGAGGCTATCTTAGGGCCAGCGGTACTGATTTTGACCACTGACGAGTGAAAGAAAATACTTGATTTGATGTAGGACCCATGCTCACCATTGAATAACCATAGATTGCTCTGCATGATCCAGACATATAGTAGGTTACTAACTTGGTGTACTGGATGAAAGTTTCTGTAAAATTTCTTGCTTTTGAGGAAGGACAAATGTTATCCTCAGTGAATTCTGAATGGAAGTTGAAAGCTGCTGTGTTTTGTATGTGGTCCATGCTGGAGTGACTTTATCACAATCAAGATATTTGTCCATTAATATGACCTATAACTAGGTCATAGTAAATCCTGTGACCAGGGTGCCTTTCTTGCCTCTCCCCGCCTCCCCAGACACCCATGTAATCTTGCTGCTTTGAAACTCAACAATGGTGTTGAGAAAGCCTTGTTAATAGGATCTTGGTTTGCCTTATTGGTTTTACAAATATTTAAAAATTTAAAATGATTCCCAAGAAAGTGAGGAAAGACAAAAGAAAGAGGCAAAGAGCATACCCCAGCAGAGTGGAAGCTATAGGTGATCATTAAGGCATAGGAAGGATAAAGCTAACATTTTTGGAGTTGAAACAGAATCTGAAAATAGACTCAAAAAAGGTATTCATCATTGGATGAATAGATGAAGAAAACGTGGCATATATAGACATGGGACACTATTCTATAAAGAGTAAAATTCTGTCATTTGCAGGAAAGTGGATGGAACTACAGGACGTCATGCTAAGTATGATAAGTCGGACACAAACACCACATATTCTCCTTTGCATGTGGGAGTTAAAAGAAATCTCTAATTATGAGCACAGATTATTGATTCCTAGAGGCTGGGAGGAATGGCGAGGAGAGAGGGAATTTGAATTAAAATATTTAGGAAAAATTGGTTATGGTTTATGGACTCTGATACATATATAATAATATGTTGATATGAAAAATATTTAATAATATTGATGCTGGGTGTGTGATATATGGGAACTCCACCATTTTTATTTTGTTAATTTAAAACTGTTCTGAAACAGAAAAGTTAAAAATTTAAATAATAAACATATAGATTTAAAAAATTTGAATAAAATTTAAAAATACATCTGGGTAAATCTTGGGAATTCCTTTAGGCTCTTGCAGTATTAAATGGCTTTAAACAATTCTACTGAACTTACTTTGATTTGGGAGAATGAAAACATTTGGAAGGCAAAGGTGGCAATGAAAAACCTGAACTTGAATCACCATTGGCAATAAACTACCAGTTCATTTGAGATGAAGAGTGACAAGAGACCTGGGTCATCTAGCTTATATTGCAGCTGGAGACTCAAAACTTTCTGTACTTGTGTGAGTAAAATGGCTGGAAATGTAGAGACGAGATTTCTGAGATACCTTGGTAAGGGACTCTGATGTACTGTGAGTCCAAAATTTGTTGGTAAAGTCCTACTGGAGGTCATAGATTGGGAGGATAAATAATGGATCATGGGATAAAGGTGAATGTTTTGATGAGAACTGGGATGTTTGAAATGGCTTCATGTGTTTCCTTTACACAAATACAATATTGGATGGACACTATGTTTGACTGGTAACTTCCCCTACCCAGTGTTGCAAAATAGAAAGCATTTGAGTCTTTCCCTAAAATTGACCTTGATACTAAAGATATGGTATAGAGCTGTGTCTGGGTCATGTTATTCGAAGCTAAAGTTTCTAGAGGTTAAAGTTATCAACGGATATCAGCAATGCTAGACTCAGCTCCCAAGGAATAGGCTGATTGGACACATAAGGGAATGCAAAATAATAAGAAATAATCCAAATTATTTCCCCAAATCAACCTTGCATACTAAACAGCAGCCTTGAGATCTATTTGAATCCTACATATTGTTAATTTGAAGCAATAGAAGATATATAGTTGAACAAAAATAATGAAATATTCAAAGCTGAAGTGCTGGTATCAATGATTGTTTTACGCAGTAACCCTGTATAGCTTATGTGTAAAATGGAGGGCTCATGTAAAGTGACAGGGAAATATTAAACTTGAGTAAAGTAGTGCTACCAATAGCATTAGCAGTCCTGACATATTTCAACAGGAAAAAAATATACTACAGGTCCTGAGGGTTACTACTCAGTGATTGATTTTGCCATGCCCCCCTTTTTTTCTGTCTTGATCTTGGAAAATATCCAATTGCTACTTGCCTTCATGTGGGAAGGATTCCAATTTATATTTACTGTATAATATATATTCCAATTTATATTTATTTGAATTCACCAGCTGCTGTTATAATTTGGTTGGAAGAGATTTGGAATGATTGAGATTGTTAGTATCATGATATGCTGTATGGATGTCATGTTAGTACTTGAAACTGAAAATCAAGTTTGAAGTTATGTGATCTAAATGCCAGAGTGACACACATGGCCATTAGGGGCTGGCTGAGAAGTGTAGCAAAGGCCCAGTGGCCTGCCTTGATGGTGGAATTCTGGGGAATAACCTGCACAGGAGACAGCTATCACATTCTGTATGTAACTAAAACTGCTGTGGATTTTGGAGGATGCATATTCCATATTGGGAATATTGCTAGTTCTTCTCTTTGAAACTACCCCAAAAGAATGCTGTGTTTAAAGGTGGGGAAGTGAGGGGAGGCACAAATTAGAATCAGACCATGTCTATTGCAAGAAGGAATTGCTTTCTTGACACTTTGGGGCTATTAAGACCCACACTCATACATGGTTTAGGCAGTGTCTGTAGTATGCTTCTTTAGACTGGAGGCTCTTGCAAAAGCTTGTGAGTGCCACCCAGAGGTGACCACTGGGATTTTGTACCAGAACATTCCTGGGTAATGTGGTAAGATGTATGCTATTTGAAAGACAAAACTACTAGTCTGCTATTGTCATTAATGGGAATTGCTTCTATGACTGAAAGACATAAATCTGAAGCATCCATCATGTCTTGGGTGATGCCAGAAAAACACTAATAAGAGAGACAATGCTCTAAAGAGTTCAATAACAAAATGGACATGGTTATGCAGATACATGATACTGGGGTAGGTGGGGTGAGGAAGCAAAGGGATAAGCACTATTCACCAGCAGGTGTGCTCCTTTCTTTTAGGACTGGCTTTGCAACTACTTGAGGAGCTACTTGTGGGTCCTGTTGCCACATGGACGATGCCCTGTAAAGACATCTATGCTAACCAAGAACGGGGTGCTTGGTTTTTGGATGGCAGTTCCAACGGTAGGTGAATGGTATTCTGCTTGGAAGGATCCCACACTAAGTTTGGTGGTTGAAGAGGTTCCAATAAAAGAAAGTCACACACATAGCAGCTGTTGGCTTGCATGCTATTTGCCTTACAGTACCCAGAGAACTGAAGAGCAATACACGCTTGTTGGTTTGTTTTTATGGACTCATGAGCAATGGCCAACAACCTGGCCATAGGGTTAGGTAGACGGGCAGTGGAACACTAGCCTGTTCAATGGAATCCCATATGAGACACAAATGAGAATGCTGCAAGAACTTGGGTAAGTTTATAGTAGCATTTATTTCTAGTCTGCTCAAGGCATATTTGATAACATCTACAATAGCAAAGCTCTTGGGGCTTGCTGGGAGGCACAGATGGTTGCTTCTGATGAACATCTTGGTTGTCAGGGCCTCTGTGGTGTGTTGGGGAAGGTTAGGGAGGGAAGGCCAGAGGAGAGGCCTGCCATGGCAGTCTACTACCTCTCTCTGTGCAATGGAGAGCCTGGCAGAACTCAGTGTCCTCTGTCTTGCATGAGGAACTGAGATGGACTCCACCAATGGACCACAGTTCTGGGTCTCTCTGCCAGACGAAGTTGAAGGTCTCTAATGAACTTGCTGATGGGGGGCTGCTCTGCTTTTGCTTCTCCCTGGCAAACTTGAACATAACCAATTTTGCAAAGTTAAAAGCAAAATATGGTTGATGGTATAAATTCAAAGTGTATAATATAGTGATCTTATAAATATATACATTATCTAATGATTATTATAATCAAAATGAAAAATCTCCAGAATTTGCTTATTTTATAACTGGAAGGTTGTGTGCTTTGATCAACATCTGCCTAACTCCACTACTGCCAGCTGTGACAATCACTATTCTACCCTGTATACCATGACTTCAGCTGTTTTAGGTTCCATATTTGAGTTCATTTAGTATTTGTTTTCCTGTGTCTGGATTTTTTCACTTTACATTATATCCTCCAAAGTCATCTATACTGCCACAAATGGCAGTTCCTTTTTTTTTTTTTAAAAAAGATTTATTTATTAACTTGAATGAGTTATATATAGAGAAATCTAGAAAGAGAGATCTTCCATCAACTGGCTCACTCCCCCAAATGGCAGCAAAAGCTGGAGCTGAGCTGATCCAAAGCCTGTATCCAGGAGTTTCTTCTGGGTCTCCCATGTGGAGAGGGGGCCTTCTACTGTTTCCCAGACCATAAAGCAGGGAGCTGGATCAAAAATGGAGCTGCTAGAACAGGAACTGTCACCCATATGGGTTGCTGGCACCACAGGCAGAGGGTTAACCTTATGTGCCACTGCCAGACCCCAGACGTTCTTTTTAATTTTTTTCTTAAAAAACATTTAAAGTTACTTATCTTTGTATTTGCGAGGGTTTCAGAATATGTATAAAAATGTATAGAAATGGTTATTAGTGTGTAGAAATGGCTTTTGTGTGCTGATTTTGTATCCTGCAAATTTACTGAATCAATTCTGAAGTTCTTCGGGTTTTCTACATATATGACCACATCATCTGTAAACAGAGACAATTTTACTTCTTAATCTGAAGCTTTTTACTTCTTTTTCATACTTAATTGTTTGTTTTGGATATTTAGTACTGCTAAGAGGAGGAGGCAAGAGGGAACTTTCTTGTTTTACTCCTGATTTAAGGAAAAAGTTGCAAGTTTTCACTGTTGAGTATGATGTTAGTTGTGGACTTATCATAAATGGCCTTTATTGGTTTAAGATGCACCACTTTTTCATCTAATTTGTTTAAAGTGCTTGTCATGGAAATATACGGTATTTTGCCAAGTGACTTTTCTGCATTTATTGATATGATCTTTTTTTAATCCTTTATCCTGTTATGTGTTATATCCTACTTATTGATTCTTCATTCTGTTATATGTTGTAACCTACTCATTGATTCGCATCTATTGATCTTGTTGCATCCTATGGCTAGATCCCACTTGACCACTATGAGTGATCCTTCTTTTTTTTTTTCTAAACATTTATTTAGTTTTATTGGAAAGGCATATATACAGAGAGGAGGATCTTCCTTCCGATGGTTCATTTGCCAAGTGACCGCAACGGCTGGAGCTGAGCCAGTCCAAAGCCAGGAGCCAGGAACCTCCTCCGGGTCTCCTACACGGGTGCAGGGTCCCAAAGCTTTGGGCCAGCCTCAACTGCTTTCCCAGGCCACAAGCAGGGAACTGGATGGGAAGTGGGGCCCCTGGGATTAGAACTGGTGACCATATGGGATCCCGGCATGTGTAAGGCGAGGACTTTAACCACTGCGCTATTGCGCCGGGCCCATGAGTGATCCTTCTAATGTGCTGTTCAGTTGGGTTGGCTAATGTTCTGATGAGAAGTTTTGCATCTGTCTTCATTTAGATTCATGGCTTGTGGTTCTCTTTTCTTTTAGTGTTTTTTTTTTGCTGGTTTTTGTGTCAGGGTACAAATGCTGTTCTGGTAAAGTGGGTTTGGAAGTGTTCCCTCTGACCCCATTTTTTTTTGAAGAATCTGAGTAGACTTGCCATAAATTTTTCTCAGAATGTTTGGTAGAATTCACTTGTGAAGCACCTGCTGTTAGGATTTTTCTTTGTTGAGAGGTGTTTAATGACTCATTTGATTGCTTTGCTTATTATTGGTCAGTTCAGATTTTTCATTTATTTATGATTCAATCTTGGTAGGTTGTGTGATTCAAAAAATTTATTCACTTCTTCTAGGTTATCCAGCAGGAAGAGATTGTGTAAGTGAAATAATACACTTGGAATTAAAAAAAAATTATATATTTTTATTTGTTTATATAGATAAAAGGAGAGAGGGAGAGAAAGAGAGAGAGAGAGAGGGAGAGAGGGAGAGAGGGAGAGACAGAAAGGGATTATCCATTTACTGGTTCACTCCCAAATAACTGCAACAGCTGGAGTTGGGCTGATCCAAAGCTAGGAGTCTGGAGCTTCCTCAGGAATTTTCATGTGGGTGCAGGGGCACAAGGGCCTGGACCATCTTCCACTGCTTTTCAAACACACTAACAGGGAGTTGGATCAGAAGTGAAGCAACTAGAACTTGTTCCAGTGCTCACATGGGATGCTGGCACTGCAGGCAGAGGCTTGTCCTACTGTATTATGATGCCAGCCTCTAAATAACACACGTTTGAATAAGCAATGGAACAAAAGAAATAAAAAGGGAAGTTAGAATTTATTTTGAGACAGATAAAAATGGCAAGATAGAGTACTAATACTTATGGAACGCAACAAAAGCTGTTTTAAGAGAAACTTTATAGCTATAAATGCATCTATTAAGACAAAAATATGATTTCATATCAGCAATCTACATTTCTATCTCAAGGACTGGAAAAGGAAGAACAAATTAAAGCCAATGTTTACAGGAGGAAAGAAATAAAGGTTAAAGCAGACATAAATAAAATAGAAAACAGAAAAACAAGAGAAAAGATGAATGAAGCTATGAGTTGGTCATTTTTGAAAAATAAGTTTGGCAAACACTTAAACTCACTGAGACTAATCAAGATGACATCAATAAGTAAGTAAGTAAATATCTTAACCTTAATCTTCCTTGAAACTCTGGTGGAGAAAGCCAATCTATCGGTTCCATATTATAAATACGTCATATTTTATTTACTTAGTAAAGACATTTTACTTTGAAATAGCCCCTAAGGCACAGTTGATAATGACTTACTCAGGGGAATCCTAGAGTAAGTGAGGCCTGCACCAGGTGTGCTGTCTCATGTCCCGGGCCCAGCCTGGTCTGCTCATACTCACAGGTGTAGCTCCGGGCTGCCTGGAGGCAGGTGGACCCTACATGTCCCCTTGGATGGTGCTGCCCTGGAAACTGACCTCAGCATTGTGGCTCTTCCTACTACCACCAGCACACCGCCCCAACTTGTTCCTTTCAATTCTTTGCATGTATGTTATGATTGTCTCAATGACTCCCCTCCTCCTTCTTCACCCAAACATGCCAGTCAATCATCTTGGAAAAACACTTAAACTTCCAAGACTTAAAATATCTGTTCCACAGAAACCATAGAGGAACAGATTGATCCATTTGACTGTGCAAAAATTTAAAACTTCTGTTTGGCAAAAGACAAGACTGTGAAACTGTAATTGCAGAACATATGATAAGATGGCTAATTGCCTCAATTTGCAAAATAATCCTTGTACAAATGAACAAGAAAGCAAAACAGCTCAGAAACAAAGTTAAAAGAGCAGACAGTTCACAGCAAAAATAGAAATGACATATAAGTGGATATTAATATACTCAGTCTCATTCATATGTATTTTTTAAAAAGCTGTATTTATTTGGAAGACAATGTGACAGAGAGGGAGATAAAGAATCTTCTGTCTGTTGGTTTACTCCCAAATGGCTGAACTGGGGCCGAGCCACACAAGAGCTGGGATTGGCCAGCCTAAAACCAAGAACCAGGAACTCCTTCTGAGTCTCCCACATGGGTGATAGGGACCAGGGACTTGGGTTATCATTTGCTGCTTTCCAGGCACATTAACAGGGAGCTTGATCAGAAGCAGAGTAACTGGGACTTGATTGGCACTCCAACAGAGATGCTGGCATCCCAAGCAGCCACCTAAATGCCTCTCCACAACGCTGGCCCCTCATCTGTTTGGTCTTGATGTCTTTCATTGAACACACTTTTTATTTGGATGCAATTAACTCCATCAGTTGTGACCTTAATGTTTTCTCTTTATTTTTGTTCTTGTAAGTGCTTCACTGTACTATATGTCAGGGAGATATTAAACCACAATATTTGCCATTAGCTTCTAACCTTTCACCTTGCTGTTGTTAATCCTCCCACAGCTCTCCAGTGTACTCTGGTAGGTAGGGATACAGTTTAATTTCTTCCCTTTCAGGGTGACAGTTTTTATAATACCATCTTTTATGCAATGTGTGCTTTTATCATTAAATTTAAAGATAGCATTTACCAAATCCTCATCTGTGGTTATAAACTTTTGGTTCTTTATCCCATTGCATTTGTCCAATTTTTGTTCTTGTGCTAGTGGCACACTTAATTTTTTAAAAAAGATTTATTTATTTTTAATTGCAAAGTCAGATATGCAGAGAGGAGGAGAGACAGATAGGAAGATCTTCCATCGATGGTTCACTCTCCAAGTGACCACAATGGCTGGTGCTGTGTCAATCCGAAGCCAGGAGCCAGGAACTTCCTCCAGGTCTCCCACATGGGTGCAGGGTCCCAAGGCTTTCAGCCGTCCATGACTGCTTTCCCAGGCCACAAGCAGGGAGTTGGATGGGAAGTGGAGCTGCCAGGATTAGAACCTGTGCCCATATGGAATTCCAGGCACATTCAAGGTGAGGACTTTAGCTACTAGGCCACCACGCCAGGCCTGCCACAGTTAATTTTTTATTTTTTATTATTTTTTCATTGGAAAGGCGGATATACAGAGAGGAGAGACAGAGAGGAAGATCTTCCGTCTGCTGATTCACTCCCCAAGTGAGCGCAACGGGCCGATACTATGCCGATCTGAAGCCAGGAGACTCTTCCGGGTCTCCCACGCGGGTGCAGGGTCCCAAAGCTTTGGGCTGTCCTCAACTGCTTTCCCAGGCCACAGGCAGGGAGCTGGAAGGGAAGCGGGGCTGCCAGGATTAGAACCGGCGCCCATATGGGATCCCGGGCGTGCAAGGCGAGGACCTTAACCACTGCGCCACTGTGCCGGGCCCCACAGTTAATTTTTAAGTAATGAGATAGAGTGTAAAGAGAGATATGCAAAATGCAAAGCTACCACTTTATGACTTAAAATGATCACTTGGGTTATTCCACTCAAGATTAAGAAGTGATAACTGTCAGGAACTTGGAAGTCCCTGCATGTTTCATATCGGTCATGATGGCTATCTACTATACTTCAAGTAACCATTCTTTCATGCATCTATTAAAGCCAGAACAAGCTCTGTCTCAAATAAACAAACACATTTTAAAAGTAAATAACTGAGAATAAAGCAAGCAAAAACATGTGCAAGCCCTTGTGCAGTTATCTGTTTAAAATTATTGAGAAACATCAGAGAAAATTTTACTAAATGGAGAAAGAAGTCTCTATGGTTGGATGATTCAATATCATATGAATTCTCAAACTGCTCTATAGAGTCAATAAAATTTCAGCAAGTTTGTTGAGTTGTTTTAACAACTGAGAAGTCATCTATAAGCCTCGGAACATAGTATTTCTTTCAGCATTGCACTTAGAATTTCCTGTTTGTTTTTTGTTTATAGGAATTTGAATGTCAATGCATGTGCGTATGTGTGTGTTTATCTGTGTTTATTCTGCATGAAGTTCCTTAATATTGTTATAATGCTGGTTTGGTATTTTGATTCATTTTGAGAGCTGATCAGTCATTATTACTCAAATATTGCTTCTGCTCTGCTTCCTCACTCTTACATTCTGGGATTACAATTCCACATATGTAAGATTGATTACCCTGGCTCACTATTTGTGATTTCCTGTCCTTCCTTCATTCTTTTTTCTTTCTTTCTTTTTTTCTTCAGTTTGGGTACTTTCTATTAACCTTATCTTCCAGTTGATTAATTGTTTCAATACCAATTTGAGTTCACTAATGACACTTTCGAAAGCGTAGAATAAATTGATACTTCATCCCTGATGCAGTGATTTTATTCCTAACATTCTTGTTGGGATCTTTCCTGTACTTTCCATCTCTTTGCTGAAATTTCCCATTTGTTCATTTATGCTAATCACCTTTTCAACAGATATTTTAACGTATTAATCCTGATAGTTTTGAAACCTTCATCTGTTCATTCCACCCTGTAGGTCTTCTCTGAGACTTGTTCTCTTAATTGCTTTATCCCCTTGCAATAGCTGCAGTTTTTAAAGGAAATTTGTTTGTTTTTATTGGTTTAAAATTTTTTTTATGGGAAAAGCACATTAGATAGGCAGAGAGAGGGAGAGCCAAAGAGAAAGATCTTCTGTTGCTGTCGCTGGTTCAGTTCCTAAATGGCCGCAAGCATCAGGAACTGAGCTGATCCAAAGCTAAGAGCAAGAAGC
Organism: Ochotona curzoniae; assembly: GCF_017591425.1. Taxonomy (NCBI): domain Eukaryota; kingdom Metazoa; phylum Chordata; class Mammalia; order Lagomorpha; family Ochotonidae; genus Ochotona; species Ochotona curzoniae. Next base: position 39,357,539 of record NW_024467122.1, read on the forward strand.
TGCTTCTGGGTCCCAAAGCTTTGGGACGTCCTCTATTGCTTTCCCAGGCTGTAAGCAGAGAGCTGTATTGGAAGTGGAGCAATTGGGATGTGAATCGGCACCCATATGGATCCTGGTGCTTGCCAGGTAAAGATTTAGCCATTGAGTCATTGCACTGGGCTCCTGCTTTTTGTTTTTGCTTTTTCACCAAAGGCAGATTTAAAGAGAGGGGAGTTGGGGAGGGAGGGAGCAAAGGAAGGAAGGAGAGAGAGAAAGATTTTTCCATTTGCTGGTTCACTTCGCAAAAAAAGCCTTGTGTAGATTCAACTCATGGTGGAAAACAGAAATTCAAGTGGGCAAGAGTAGAAGAGGTAAAATATGAGGAGAGGCCTTACTGTGTAACAACCCATCCTCACAAGAGGGAGCCCATAAACTATCATCAATGTGAGGCCAGTGCAGTGATGTAGCTGGCTGATCCTCTGCCTGTGGCCTTGGCATCACCTATCTGCAATAGTTCGTGTCCTGGCTGCTCCACTTCCCATCCTGCTTCATGCTTATGGCCTGGGAAAGCAGTAGAGGATGACCCAAAGCCTTGGGACCCTGCATCCATGTAGGAGACCCATAAGAAACTGCTGGATCCCACCTTTGGAGTGGCTCAGCTCTGGCTGTTGTGACCATTTAGATGTGTGTAATTCTTCCAAGTAAAAAGATGTGTAATTCTTCCAAGTAAAAAGTAAATCTTTTTTTAAAGGCATCAGTGGCTCTTGATCTGATCACTGCTTAAGCCCCTCATTTCCCATAGTTCCACAATGACAATCAAATTTTAATCTGACTTTCAGAGGAGACAAGCCATATATATACTCTAGGAGAGTCCTTGTAAACTGATGGATCTGTCTGCACCAGTTTGTTGGGAGTCATTGTCCAGTGCTTAGTTTCTCACCAAGGCTCATTTTGCTATTGGTACCACTAAATAACTCCTTTTTTCTTTGGTAGTAGATACTGGTGTGAGTCTTCAAAATGACACTTGTCAGGCAGTCACAAATTGATTACATTGAAACTCTCTAAGGGTAGTGATTCACTCTTACTGGGATCGATATATATTTTAGGTATGGGTTTGATATTCTGGCTACAGCATCTGGCCAATGCCACTGTTAAGAGGATGTGAAGTACTGTTATTGAATCAAAAGATTTTCTTGAATTAGGCTTTGCATTTCACAGTGAGCAAGTGTTGATAGAGACACACAGCCATGAGCTTCCCTGGTCTTATATGCATCTCTCCACCATAGTGTTCTAGACCTTATAATAAATTGTTGGGATAAGGGGATCAATTTATGGAGAACAATCAATGTGGTTAGGGTTCTATTGTTCAAGATAAGAAATATACTCTGAATCCTTTGTTGCTATCATATGCCATTGTAGCCTGGATAGGAAGAGTTCGCAGAGCTGGAAACCAAGGCATGAAACCTGGAGTGGTGATTCTCACCATCATCCTCAGCAGCAGACTTAGGGAATTTTTAATGGCCATTATCACATCTCTGCTGGAATTGATTCTTGAGTCAATTGAAGATGCTGCAGGGATTCCAGTAAAGCTACTCTTCCATTCTTGTTTTCTGAGATTACTTATCACATCAACTATCTGTACCTTGGTCTTTGTCTCAGCGTCTGCTTTCCAGAGAAACAAAACTTACACAGTGTCTAGCAAGGCCCTAGCAAGTACAGCTTTAGGACTGGATTCTAGAATACTGAATGGCATCAAGGATCCTAGTGATGGTATTAAGTAAGATGGGGGGAATTGGTTCCCAAACTTGATAATTAGAAAAGGATATGTGTGAAAATGATTTATTAAGATGATATGGGAATTTGGTGGTGGTCGGGGGGGGGGAGGAGTTGGGGAAATCCCGGACCCTATGGAGGTGTGATATCCTGTGGATAAGAAAACCAAGGGACATGAGAGTGGGAACAGAAGGGGTTGGTAGTGTTGTACAGTTTAGCTGCTTCCTGAACACAGGTGTCACATATCAGAGCATTGGTTCCCATCTTGGTTGCTCTGTTTCTGATCTAGCTCCCAGCTAACACAGTTGGGAAGACAGCAGGAGATGACTCCAGTGCTTGGACTCCTGCCACCCATGTGGGAGACCCATGTGGAGTTTTTCGATTCTTGATTTGTGCTGGTTCAGCTCTGACTCTGCTGGCCATTTGGAGAGTGAAGGAGGGAATCAGTGCATACAAGATATCTTTTTCTTCATTCCCCTCATCCTCTCTAACTCTGCCTTTCAAATAAGTAAAAAAAATCAATCAAACTGAAAAAAAAGTGGGGTCAGGAAAGGGAGGAGGCCAAGCAAGAGTCATCTTAAGGAATATTCCCACTGAAGATAACATTGGTTCAACCCCTCAAGGAGTGTGACACTAGCATTTAGAGGGCAGCTTTAGGTGATGAGTGGAGCCGCCTGGTTATGATGCCTGCCAAGGGGGAATCAGGGCTCTCTCCCCTTGTCTTTCTCCTCAGGATGCAAGTTTCCCTCCCCAACCCTGCCTTGGAGCACAGCCCTGTAATACATCCAACCAGAGTTGGGTCCAAGGATACCTCTTTGCAATCAGTCAAGAGGGTCTGAGACTCATGAATCTTCTCTCTCTTCCACCTGTGTGTTCCAGCCTGCCCTCAGTGAGGCTTGCAGGTGATGCTCGAGTGCTCTTCAGGACATTTGGAGATTTATATACCCCAGAAACAGGGGGGGGGGGGGAGTCCACTATGTGGGAAGGGTTGTGGGAGGAGTAGGGGGAATCCCAGTGCCTATAAAACTGTATCACATAATACAATGTTATTAACAATAATAAAAAAAATGGGTGAGCTAAGAGTTCAGAAAAAATGTGGACTGCAGATTTTGCTAATACTCATGTGCTTCCAGCTGTAGTAGAATCAATATATGCCTGGTGGGAAGGGTGATGCTAGAAAATGTTACTCACTGGAGGATTAAAGGGACTTAGAGAAGGAGCTAGGGATGTGTAACCAGGAAGTGAGCTGACCAAAGTGGGATAGCCAGGAAGTGAGCTGACCAAAAGGGGATGGGTAGGGCTAACACAGCTGTATTACCAGTGCAGGGTCTGTCAAGGGGAGGAGAGAATCACTGGTAAGTGCGATCCTGAGACAGTTGGGAAAGTTATAGGGAGAGATTTTGTATCTGTCTTTAAGAAATAATCTCAAGTATCCAGAGCTGACTGTAGATGAAACATACTAACAGGAGAGATAGTGAGTTCCTAAGCTAAAATTATTCTGTCAGAGACTGTAAGAGCCCCTTCGCAAGGAGATTGCAGAGGGGATCCCAACATCAAATGGAGATTGAAATACAAAGATTCTTGTGTTTGACAAAACACAGGTGAACTTGTCCCAAATAAATCTCTTCAGAGTTAGGGCAGGAGGAAAAGGATATGATTGTTTTGGGATGGGATGAGACAGCTCACTGCTCCCAAGTTAAGTTGTGTTAGAACTTGAACTCTTTTTTTTTTTTTGTTTTAGAGTCCAGCATATTATTGTCAAGTTCAGTGGCTTCTTAGGGAGACCCTCCCTGATCCAAAGGCAAAGCCAACAAAGCAAAATCCCTGTCAATTAAAAGCCTCAACATAACATCAGCAACAATATATAACGTTAAGAGATAAATTGACACAGTATTGAGCAACCGATATGTCAAAATTGGATGCAAGGCCTTAACAACTTTCTGTGACTATTTCAATGACAATTCAACATTTGAGGTGCGAAACAGTTTTAGGAGGGGTGTGCAGAGAAACCTTCCATACCTTGGTGAGGAGTACTTAATCCCCGTGTCCTACCTAGTAAGGTGTGTGTGAGTCCATGCTGACCAAGCCTTCCTTGTTGTTCTCTGCCTATCCATTCCAATTTGTGAGTGTGCACGTGTGTGTAAGTGTGCATGTGTGTGTGTTGGGGGGTGGGCTCTGGAGCATCCCTCATGGTCATTGCAGAGAGGTTGGGGACCCGAAGTTGGAGCTAAGTAAGAACCAGAGATTGCTCCTCTCCCAAGTCCTGAAGGGAGTTTACTGTTCTGTTTCTGAAGACCGCTCAGGTTTCCTGGCTGTTGTTCCGATGGCCTTGGAACCTATGATGAAGGATTCAGCTTCTTCCATCCCATGTGGTAGGTCCAAAGCGGGGGGATGTCCTCTGAGTTCTCGGCCTCCAAAGGCATTCCAGTCCCCTGTGGTCTCTTTGGCAGTTGGGATGTGGTCCTTGGTGCCCGTACTGATAGTCATTGGGGGGGATCCGGGAGTCTCCACATTTGGGATACAAGTCTCCTCCTGTCCCCCTGTTCCACTCTGTGGTCCCCCACTGCTCTGTGCACATGACCTCCTGTTAATAGGTTGTCAGGGTCGCTCTTGATCCCCCCTGTATGTCTTTGTAGTTTTACTGTTGTCTAATGTTGTCTTGAATATATTGTCTACAAGTTACCTGTTATGTGCCTGAGAGGTTACACTACATGGCTTCCTCACACGTTCACAGGAGATGGAAGGTTTCTTTGCTCTCTTGCCCAATTTCTGAGTAGTAAAAGGTATGGAAAGTACATGTAGTTATACAATTTTAAAAACACATGGCTTGAGACCATATTAGGTCCATCGGGGGATATTTACCTTCATTGAGAATCTTTAGGGTTGATTCATGCACCCAAAGCCCTGAGGATTCATCATGGAGCTTTCTAAGCAGCAATCATAAAAACCAAATCCCAGAGCGTCCTGGCCGGGCAGCCAGCAGGCGGAGCCTAGCGCCAAATGGCGCACTGGCCACCCCGATACTGGCTCCGGATGCACCCATGGTAGTGGCCGTGTGTGCTCCAGGCATGAGACGCTGCTTATCCCAGGGCCTTCCAGCCACCATGCGGCTGGAAGACTACTTCCCCAGGTTCAAGCACCACCCCTTCCCTGCCCTGCCCCCAGCTCCAGCCAAAAGGCGAGCAGTGAAGCAGAAAAATATGGAACGCTTCACGAATTTGCGTGTCATTCTTGCGCAGGGGCCATGCTAATCTTCTCTGTATCGTTCCGATTTTAGTATATGTGCTGCCGAGGCAAGCACAGAACTTGAACTCTTGTATTTCTAGTCTTATTTATGACATCCTGTTTTGCTAAAAGCAGTTTGTGCTTTAGTTGAACTTAAGAACAATGAAAATTCGCTAAATGAGTCTTCCAGGGACAAACTAATCTTAGAATCAAGCTGGTTAAAATAGAAAGGGAAATATTGACAATACTGATATGTTCCCTGTAAAGCTTGAAATATGCAACGTGAGTGTATAAAATCCCCTACACATATGTGCAGGTGTACAAATCAAAATGTCTAGCTACTTTCCATGTCTGAGTACACATGAAGGTCTGCTAAGATTTAGAAAATGTGAGATATCAAAAAAAAGATAAGAGTACTATAGTAGTCTACAGGCTGTTGCATGGGTACCCACACAGAAAACCAAGAGCTGTCTCTCTGTGTCTCTGAGCTTGCTTTCAAGGGTGGGATTGTTTTTTTTTTTTTTAGATTTATTTGTTTTTATTGGAAAGGTAGATATCCAGAGAGGAGGAGAGACAAAGAGGAAGATCTTCCATCTGCTGATTCACTCCCCAAGTGGCTGCAATGACTGGAGCTGAACCAGTCTGAAACCAGGAGCCAGAAGCTTCTCCTGGATCTCCCACATGGGTGCAAGGTCCCAAGGCTTTGGGTCATCCTCAACTGCTTTTCCAGGCCACAAGCAGGGAGCCGGATGGGAAGTGGGGTGGCCGGGATTAGAACTGGCGTCCATATGGGATCCCAGCACATTTAAGGCAAGGACTTTAGCCGTTTTGCTACCACACCAGACCCCCGAGAGCGGGTTTTGAAGGAGCAAAGACACATGCTCCATAATTGTCCTTTTCTATGTGTAGATTTATTTGAAATGGAGAAAGGCAGCAGGTGTTTGGGGAAGAGTAGTGGGAAGGAAAGATCTATCCACTTGTTTACTCTCCAAATGCCCATAACAGCCAAATGCTAGCAGCCAAGAACTCAACCGGGGTCATTCACATGGTGGCGGAGACCCACATATTTGAGCTGTCATCTGCACTGTGAGCAGGAAGCTGGATGTGAGGTGACAGAGCTGGGACTCAACCAGGCACTCTGATACATGATGTGGACACACCAAAGGGCTACTTAGCTGCTGAGCCAAATGCCTATGACTGAGCCTCAGTTCTGGCTCATGAAATGGCATTTGCCCTCGGAACACTTTTATCACATTGGTCTAAGTCTTGGTTTCCTTATCTGCAGAGTTAGAGATGAAAACGTGAGGCTTCTGGAGATTTTAGGAGACAGTCTAGGCTAAAGCCTTTAGTAGCATGCTCCTAAAACCACTCACCTGCCCTTCCTTCCCAATCTCTGCTGACCTAACTTCATCTTCTTTCTTTTCCCCAGACTCCCAAGAGACAAAGCTCACAAGTATTTTGGTTGATCTGAATAACAGTTTCATACCACAAACCCATTTTCCCCCCAAATATTCTTTATTTTTCTAGCAATGAAGGGTTTGAACCAAAGTATGCATTTGGGGTGCAGGCTCATCCCTCATGATATGTTGCAACATGGTGGGCCCTGCAGGGAGACAAATCCATGGGCTCAAGCTCAGGTCCCTCAGAGGTGGGGGGAGTAGCCAGCCACCACAATGTTCTCCCCGGTGATTTGGCTGGCGTCCTGGGAGCATAGGAAGGACACAAGTCCTGCGCAGTCTTCTGACTGCCCAGTTCTGCAGGGAAAGAGGAGGTGAGGTTGACATAGCCCCATGACTTCTTTTTGCAGGGACACTATGCAATCAAGACCTCCATGGAGAAAGGCACTCCCCATGGGGAAAGGTCTCTGTGGAGGTTGGCAGGCTGGAGTACGTCATCAGATCCCAGAATGGGGAATGGGTGACAGCCTTCAGAGGATGGGGTGTGATCTTTTAGCTATGGTGACAGCTCTGAGGCCATGGGCAGATCATTGCCTCACCGTGACCTACCTGTGTACTCCGTATATTGCCTTCATGCGGTTTGAATACTCTGGGTCCTCGACGAACTTAAGCAAAAGTTGAAAAGTTAGTGTTGCTCATCTAGAGAGGATCATAAAGGGGCTGCCCCAGATGGCCCCTGTGATTTTGTGGAGGAGCTGCTGAAGGCACCCCAGGTTGGGTTTGACAGCATGCCCATTCTGTTTGGTGGCTAATCCCCCAGACCATGGCCCAGAGCATCCGGGCCAGTGTCCCTGGGGCCCAAGGCTGAGTGTGTAGGATGCTGAGACATGGCCTGCATGCAGGAGGTACATGGTGCTCATTGGGGTAGGAACACAAGCTGTCTCTGGTCCTCACCTTATGACTGAAGTCTGTTTTGATGAGCCCCGGGACGATACAGTTGACCCGGATGTTTTTTGGTGCTAACTCCATTGCCAGAGTTTTGGTGAGGCCCAGCAGGGCTGTTTTACTGATATTGTAAACACCCAGCTTCTGAACGGAAAGAGAAAGAGATGACTAGAGGATGGTGGAGAACCAGGCTGTCTGATTTGCCCAGAGACTCCAGGTCATAAACATTTCTGGGGCAATGGTCAGTAAAGATGTCTGAAGGTTCCCATTGCATTCATGGAACACAAGGAGCACTTCGCTCTACACATCGAGTAGTGCTGAGGGAGCAGTTGGCAAGCTGTGGATATTTCTGTGAATCTATCCAATTTTCTAAAAGTTAGAAGGGAAAGTGTCTCCTCTTACCCGCCTTGGAATGCCAGTCATACTTACGACAAATGGAATATAGGCTGTAACGGAGGAGACCAGGACCACTGAGCCTTGCCTGGGAAGATAAGTACAGGGTGGAGTGTGAACCTCAGATGGTCTCACATGTGCGTGGCTAGGGAGGCTGTCTGGGAGGGGGTAGAAGACTGTGGACATGAGGGAGGAGTGCGTGGGCCTGGTGGAGGTGCCTCTCTGCATTTGTTTTTAGGTCTTCATTTATGTTTCTCAAATTATGTTGCCAAAGAGGTCATCTGTGTTTGGATTTCTTTGGTGGGAATAATTGGAGAACAGCTTGCAATTGTTTAGTAGTACTAGAACTGGTCAGTTTTCTTTTTTAAAAAAATCTCTTCTTGGGTTACTTTTGGTAAGGTGTATAATTTTTGAATATTTGTCCATTTCATAAAAATTTCCATTTACGGTCAGCATAAAGGTGTCTCATTGGCATCAATGTTCTCTCATTGCAATGCCTTCTGTTTTCATGGCTGATATTGGTTATTGGTACCTTCACTCTTTCTATGGACATTTATTTATTATGTTTTGAGATAACATTTTAAGTTTACATGGCAGTCAAAGGCTTCTTGGCTCCACTAAATAAAGAATTCAATAAGTAAAATGTGAAAAAGACCAAGGTCTAGCATATGTCTTTGCTCTTTTTTCTTGAATCGTCCCTACAGGATTTTGCCCAAAGCTTTTTTTTTTTAATGTGTATAATTGTGTTTCCCTCCCCCACCCCTGATTCTTGCATTATGTTGTACCTTCTTTGTTCCACCAGTTGTTGCTCTGAATGAATTTCTTCTGTATGCATTTGTTTCCTTCTGCATATGCCAGGTTTGGGATTATGGGAGATAGACAACATAACACTCCAGGAGCCACTATTGTTCCTAAGCTGGAAAGACATGCTTCGGCTTTGTGTCTCCAAGCAGGGATTTAAATTTTGTCCTTTAAACACAGCCACTGAGTTGAGGACATTTTGTAGTGTGTATGCAAAGCAACTTCTGGATTTGGAGCTTGTCCTATAATTGTGAATTTTCTAAAATGATTCCTTGCTAGAACTATAAACCCAGTCACTAGAGATGGAAAATTTGTTAGAATATGTCACTATTAAATCAGATTGAAAACTTTAAATTGGTGAAAAATTCTAGCTTGACAATCTTTATGTTTTAACTGCACTTATTGATAGGTGAGGATAAATAATATAACCAGTTTTATGTTTTATAAATGTCATTAATTTTCTGTTTTTGCTTCTTGTTCTGTCTTACTTTCCTTTGGATTATTTTTGTTTCCTCTTCTCCTTCTATTAGTTTGAAAATATGCAATGTATTTCATTTCCACTGTTATATGTAACACTTAGAGAATAGAAAAGCCTGCTTAGCTTATCAAAGTCTAAAATTAATGTATTTAACCTCTTTTAAAAAATGAGATAATCTTACAACACCTTAATTCCACCTCTATATTCCTGAATTGAATTTGCTTTGTATTCTTATGTTATAACACCCAAAACATCATAATTGCTAGTTAGAAGAAGTAGTTAAATGTGTTCACATGTTAATGTTATTTTACATTCTTTCTTTCACCTTAAATTTTTCCATGTGTGATTCTTTTTGCTCTTCTCCTTAAAGTATACCCTTTAGAGTTTCCTTTAGTGGAGGTCTTTTGGTAGCAAGCTCTATTTTTGTTTGTCTGAAAATGTCATAACTTTGTCTTCAATTTTGAAAGATATATTTGGCAGCTACAGCTGCCGGTGGGTTGGGAGGTGTTTGTTTCCAGCATATGTGAGATTCCATGTAATTGGGTCTTGAAAGATCACTTCAGTAATTAGATAAGAATGACTGGAAACCATTTAATGGGAGCTTCCTTCATGAACTCCTGCCTAGTTCACAACCTGAGAGAAAACTAGTTTACTTGCTCAGATTCTGTAACTAATAGACTGCTGGTAATAATACTATTAATTAGTTACCAATAGGAAAGCCATTAGTCATTACCATTAGATTCTGTTTTTTTACTTGTATGGTATTCCAAACTGTTCTTACTACTGTTCTCAAATGTTTACGGTTTACTCTAGCAAATATACAATCACAGTTCACTGCTTGGCAACTGACACATCATATCATGCCAATTAATATCTGCCAAAGGCCCATTAGTAGTGGGTTGGATCACACTTGTTACCAAGAGTTGGCCATTTTGTCACCTTGTACATGTGGAACTTTGGAAAACAGGCTTTAGTCTGATACCCCATCAGGCATGTGTGTTGGGACAGGAAGGAACCTTAGTGGTTGTCAGAGGTTAGGAGTGACATAGACAGTCACCCAGGCCCAAGAAGCTGTCCAGCCCACACTGAGTGCTCAATAAGCCCTGAGAACTCAGCAGCAGCACCAGGATGCCAGAATGGGAGGAAGCAAGCCCTGTCTGTGAAGCCCTTTTCCTGTAGTTGAGAAGATTTCTACTGACCACTGTAACGAGGGAGTAAGAGTGCTGCTGGTGGAGACAGACTGGGAACTCTGATCTTCAGAGGGGGCATGGCTAAGCAGGGAGAGGCCTGAGGGATGGGAGGTAGCCAGAGGGAGCTATTTTGGAACAGGAATGCTTCTGGCTCAAGTTGGAGGGCTATCATGGGGATGGCAAGGCACCTGCACGAGACGCTGTGTGCCTAGACTGTTGAGGTAGGGTAAGGCTTCCAGTGATAAGGTTTGTCAATGCAACGAGTAGAAGGGAGCTCCCTGGAGCACAGCCAGACTGTTTCCTGTTACCAGGATAAATGCAGGGCTCCCGGAGGACAAATGGCACCAGGGAGAAACCAGAGCAACAGGAGGCTTCCCAGTCATGTGCCCCTGGTGAGGACAGAGCTCCACACGTGTGTGCCTGCTGTGGGCATCAGGGAGAGGAAGGCAGGTAGGCTTCCTATTTGTAGCTGAGCAACAGAGGCTGGGCGAATGAGAGGAGGACAGGGCCAGAGTGTGAGTTTGGAAGTGGGAAGGACAAGATAGCTTGTACTTCTATTAATGGCTTAGTTAAGCTCGTCTCTGAGGGGGATAGTCTCACTCCACTCAGGGCCTTCTTCCTCTAGTTTTTCCTCTTTGACACAAAGGAAGCTCCCTCCCATTCCACCCCTTCCTCACCCCTTCCTCACCCTCTCTTTTCCATATGCGGCAGCAGCAGGTTCAGCAGCAGTGCTGGGGCCTTCACATTGATGCTCAGGATCTGGAATCAAAGCAAGTGAGGGGTGGAACAAGGGAGACAGAGTCAGTTCAGCATTCCTCACAGAAATGTGTTAGAAGGTGGGCGTGATGACCTCTGACAAAGGGGCAGTGGGCAGCATGCTGGCTTGCTTAGGATGCAGGGAAAGGGGCAGGGGTGGTGGCATCCTGAAGATGCAGGCTAAAGAGTGTGCGGGCAAAGATCCCCCAAATCCTGTAGCTGTTCTCTCCAATGTCTTTTAGGGCACCAGGGTAAGGACAGGGTTCCATCTGGGGCTGAGCAGGCATTGGCTAGCTGGATCCAGCTCAAGTAACTATTATGAATTGAGCTGTATAGTACAAAATTCACATGCTGACATCCTCACTCCTAGTAGCTTAGGCTATTACCTTATTTGGAAGCAAAGTCATTGCAGGGGTTGTGATGATGTCATACTGTCATAGGGCTGATGCCTCCTCCACCAAGGAAGGGAGTGTATATTGACACATAGGGGATACACAACATGAAAGTGGAGGTGAGGTTGAGGTGCTGTTTGTACAAGTCCAAGCACCAAACACAGCCAGAAATCCCCTAGGAAAGGTGAGAGTCATGGAAGATTCTCCCTGTGGCTCTAGAAGGAATCAGCTCTGCCAACACCTGTGTTGGACTTCCAGCCATTGCAGGTGCTGGCCAGTACATCTCTATTGTGCAGTCCACTCACTGTTACTATGTTACAGTGCACAAACAGATTATAGATGGGATCTCAGGATTACAACTTGTAGGGCTGGGTCTTAAGCACCCCCAGGCAAGGAAGGGACTCATGATTGCCTTCATTCCCTATATTGTTGGTGACTCCTTGGTTTTATGTCAGGCACTCCCAGCATGCTTGGAATTCCTGAATGGTGGGAGACTAAAAGTGCAACTCGAACAGTTTTCCTGCCACGTCACGCAAGGGGAAATAGAGGCTCCAGGAGTCTAGGCACTAGCCTGGTTGAGTAACCTGTGATGGAGGCTGGAATGTGGGAGGTGAGGACCAGGTCTGGTCCTGTGAGTTCAGATGAAGTATGGTTATTGAGAAGGTGTGAGGATGAAGTCTACCCACCCCTCCCTGGCTTCCCCAGACTTCTCACCTTGTCCCAGATCTGCTCGCTGGTCCCCAGGGTTCTGCCCACCAGGGGATTGACCCCTGCCACGCACACCAGGTGGTCCACACCCCCACAGTGTTCCAGGGTCTGTGGGAGAGGAGGAGACATGGGGGATAAAGTCAGCAAGTGAAAGGAGGTTTGGGCAGCAGTAGGAGGCGATTGCTGTGTGAGGTCCCTAGGGATATACCTGGTCAATTCCAAAGTCTGGGCAGAGAGCACCAGTCACTCTGTGAAACTGGAGATATCTATAGTAGACCCGGGACACTCTTGGAGGGGCCAGACACTGAAACTCTGGACCAAAAAAAGGAGGTGCAATTCCATCCATTCTGTCTCAGTAACATGTTCCTGTCCTCCTTGTACTCCCAGGCATTCTTGCCTACCAGCCCCCTGCACCATTTCAGAATTCACTGAGACCTCTCCATTTCACTGAATTCTCTAACTCTGATGATAAAACCGAGCCTCCCTTGTCTGTTACATCTTCTCAAGGGTCTTCCAGGAGGGCCTGGCAGGTGTAGTTGCTGGCTGGGAACAGAGTTCTGCTTCCCCACCAACACACTCTCCACCCCAATGTCTTACCATTCCTGAGCCCACCTCCCCTTCTTCCTGAGCCCACCTCCCCTTCTTCCCTCTTTGATGGGCACCTTTCTCTGAACAAGAGTGTTAGGGGAGATTGTGAGCCCACGGAAGTCATCTTGACTCATGTTATGGTTAGGTGCCTTTAGCCCTCTTCCCGAAGGTGGTTCCTAGTGGCAGGATCCCTGCCTCCTGGGGTGTATTTTCTTCTTTGCCCCTCACCGTGGCCACCAGCCGCTCCCGGTCCTCCGCCTTCCCCACGTGACACACGGTGCCTGTCACGCTGAGCCCCTCTTTGCGCAGCATAGTCACAGCCTGGTCCACATTCTGCTGCTTCCTGCTGCTAATGACCACGTGGGCCCCATCCTGGGCCAGACGCCGGGCAATGGCTAAGCCAATCCTGCGGGCAGAGAGGGACAGGAGGATGAGACCATTCTGCCTTGGATTGAGCCCTTTCCTTCTTGTTGCATTTCTCAGCACAAGTGAATTCTCTGCACCCATCCAGAGCAGCTACTGACACACTGTGAATGGTTGGAGGACTAGACACAGCGGGGTGAATGCATCAGGCAGGGTGTGCTGTTCCTCCTTTGTACTCCCCACCCCCTTGTCTTACTGGCCTCCCTTGCTTGGGGTCTACTCTCAAGTCAGCTACATCTCAGTTCCTCAAGGTGTTGAGTTGTTTTGTATGCCAAACCAGACAACTATTGGTCTCCATCCAGCCTGAGAAACATGAGATTCAGGCGTGCAACCTGCAGGTGCTGGGCGTTAACTAGGCAGGGCAGTGCTGGCTCTGTGGGGGTAGGGAACAGGGGATGAATTCCCTCAGGCATGTTTCCTGTTTCTAGGGGTACCTGCAGGAACCTGTTGTCCACTGGTGTGCTGCCTGGGCTGACTCAGTCACACACACACATACACATGCACATTTCACATTCCCCTCAAGCTACTAGAATACAGCTAGGTGAGCTTTTTGCTTTGTGGGGATAAGATTAAAATAGTATCAACAGAATGCAGAAACACCCATAATTCTGGAATTCCCAAGTGTTACTCACCCATTTGTGGAGCCTGTGATCACGGCAACTTTGTGGGCTAATGACATGCCCCTGCTGGTGTTTCTCACACAGACTTGAGCCACACTGGGCAGGCGGTCCCTCCAACTCTGGGCCAGTGGCCTGAGCATAGAGACTCTGTTGGTTCTTTCTCCTTGTGAACTTGGTCCAGAGAAGTCTAGCAGGATACTTGCAGTTGCTGTAGGAGGTGGAAGTGGTGCCCCCTTGGTTGTGTTGTAGCGGGACTGGCCTGGAACTCCCTCCTTGATGTTTGGCCTCAAACTTTCCTCTCCAGCTGTCGTGAACACAGAGCATTCTCTCTTAAATCTCTGCTCTTTAAATCCTAGGCATGCAGTGGTTTTTTCATATCTAAAATCCAATCTAAACAATTGCACACATGAGCAAATATTTAGTCTTGAGTCTGGCACCAGGGTTATGGAACATCTGCTTTACAGGCCTGATGTGAAGCAACCAAATAGATAATGAGGTGAAAGGGCGTTGTAAACTGTGAAGTACCTAGCCTGTAAGTCATCCCAAGGCTGCCCAAGGGCAGTGGGTCTCACTTTTTTACCCTTGTGGGTCTCTGGCCTCGCTGCAGATGCAGCTAATACTTTGCTTGCAGTGTTCTGGCCTGGCTGCTTGCCAACCTCAAGCCCTTTCTAAACTTGTGTTCATTTTCAAGTGCACAAGAGGAGTCCTTGCTGATTCTCTGAAGTTTGTTTATCCTACCTCCATATGACGCACAGCCATACTTACTTATGGCTCTGCTGACATTTATTTTATTAGCCCAAAGTGGTCTTGCTGCTCTCAGGCCTCCTCGCTGAGTGCCTAGCGCTTAGTGGTGCATTGAATGAACATTTGCCTGTAGTGATGTAATGGTTTGTTAAGGGTTTTCGATCCTATTCCTTAGGCATAGCATCTCCCAGGCTGTCTGTGGTGCTAGCTCAGCTCTGTTCTCAAAATACATGTTGTCGAGTAGCCATTCTTGTCTTTTAAATGTGCAGGCTTTGGGTAGCATTAAGCCTTGTGTACACTGTAAAATTGTGCTTTTTTGATATTTGGAATAGTGACCCTCTGCCCAAATCTCCACAAATCTATGGCTGTGAATTTAGAACTGCCTTATTTGAGCACGTCAACTGTAACAAATCTTTGGCAAATATCAAGACAGATAAATACTTTTGAAATAAATTTTAAATAAAAATTCATCATGTTTTCTTGTAGGAGAACCATTCCCAATGATTTCTATTCCTAACGATTATAGTTCCTTCTCTCCGTAACCAAAGAAATAAAGTTAGTACATGGAGTTTCCTTTTCCTCCGACTTATGCTTTGTGGATGATGGATATTCCTGAGATAAGCAAAAGCTAGACCTCTCTCTCCACATGCTCCATCTATCTTACTCCAATTACACCTTTATTTTGTTTTGTTGTTTTGTTTTTTTTTCTTCTTTTTCATGAAAGATTTATTCTTACATATTTACTCAATCCATCAGATTTCTCTTAAACAGTACACCTTTATTCTGGAAGAAGATCTAGAACCTAGGATTGCATTAGTTTGTTCATTCACTAAGTGAGCACTCACTTAACGCTTACTAAGGTGCTCGGAATACATGCAATACTTAAAGTACCCATTATTTCAGCTGGGCCTTCAGAAAAACAACTGATTTTTAATATATTATAGTTGAATAAAATACTCTCAACACAATTTTATGGGAAAACAGGAGAGGCAAAGGTGCCAAACCTAGCTTTGGGGTGGAGATGGTTACCTAATATATCCCAGGGAGGGTGGTATTTAAGTTGACTCAGAGAAAGAGGTGATTAAAGTTGTGGGGCTGTTTGTGCTACATATTCATTGTCATTTTTATTGTATTTTGAAAAGTTTGTAACACACTTCAGGAAGAAGGTGCAGATTTTGAAACAGACTTGACTTTGGGATGAATTGGGTGTCTTCAGGAGACTAATAGGCTTTGTCAGGCCTTTTCTAGGGATCTGCTTCTATAGCCTTTGTTCTTTTCATTGTCTTTGAAACCTGTCACACTGTGATGTTTAGATAACTAATAACAGTGCACATGGAACCCATATAGTAGAATATTAGTGACTTTAAAAGATGAGGGAGAGAGAGCAGAAGGGACACACAAACACACACACATAGTCTCTTTCTTTCGTCCTATGACAGTCTGAACCACCTCAGAACTCTGCCAGGAAGATCATCAGCAGATGTGAGCCCCTAAACATCCAAACTGTAAGCAAAATGAATTTATTTTCTTTATATAGTTACCCAGCCTCTGGGACCAGCACTGAGACGTAGTAGGCTGAGCCCCTGTTTGTGGTGGCAGTACCCCACGTGGGCGATGGGATCCCATATGGGCAATGGTTCTAAACCTGGAGGCCCCACTTCCCATCCAGCTCCCTGCTTGTGGCCTGGGAAAACAGTTGAGGATGGGCCAAAGCCTTGGGACCCTGTACCCACGTGGGAGACTCAGAAGAGGTTCTGGGCTCTTGGCTTCAGATCAATACATCTATGGCTGTTATGGGGAGTGAATCATTGGACAGATCTTCCTCTTTGCCTCTCCTCCTCTCTGTATATCTGACTTTCCAATTAAAGTAAAAAAAAATCTAGAGATAGTTCTGGTGTGTATGTGTGTGCACATGCACACTTTGATTTACTAGCTAAGAGATTGTTGTTAGGGCCGCATCATGTTTAGATGAGAAATTAGTGGGTGAAGCTGGATGTGGGATAGATGAGAACGTTGTAGTATTTCATAGTTTTCATTTTGTAAATTTATAACTATTTTGAAATAAAACATTTTCGGAAGTGATATCAATCAGACATGATTAGGAAATACTGTAATGGAGTAAACTAAGAAGTTTCATGAAGGAGCTCTTAATAGAGGCTGGGTGAAAGCAAACCCCAAGGGACTGTGGAGTGTCCAGGAAGAAGATGGCCAGGGAAAGAGAGGCCATGGGTTAGCCTGACAAAGAGAGAGATGGGGCCATAAGCTTAAGCCAAGTGGTATGACAAGCCAGAGGCTGCTCTGCGGTAGGGATGCAGGAAATAAACACCACAACCTCATCCCACCCTCTGCCCTGCTCCTGGTCTGTCTGTTAGCAGACCCTTTGAAAATCACATGTTGTTACTGCAACTGAAAGCAGGGAACAGAGCCTGGCAACTGGCTGGTGGGTGGGGAAGGGGTGTCAAGTGGAAGGTATCGGGTGGGAGTCTGAACTAGTCAGATGTAGAGAGCTTGGAGTCATATTTGGAAAATACAAGTGGTAGATGAAATGATCAGGTCGTGGTGAGATATTGGCTACCCTAGGGATAGAAGGAGCTAGGAATGGGACTCCAGAAAGCCTGGGGGACAGTGCACTCTAAACTTCACCAAAGGAACCTTTTTTGCATGTCTCCCACCCACCTTACCAGGGTCAAGTGGTGCTCTGCACCTGCCCCAACAAGCTGCTAAAGAAGGGATTCTGCCTGCTGCTCAAATGGAATGAGTCCTGGTTTGAACAACCCCTCTCCCCTCTCAGGGCAGGCTCTAACCCCACTCTGCTCTTTGTCCCCCTCCATTCTGTCCTCTTCAAAATAAAATCTTCTTAGTACATTTAATAGCAGTTCTGTGTTTTCTGACTAAAGGGGCTCAGGAGAATGGGAGAGGTTGACAACTACAGCTCAATTCTTCAGTAAACCTCACACCTACATGGGGCTCGGCCCTTAGGAGGAATAAGACAATCTTGTAATGGAGCTGTCCATTGAGCGGGCTGGGCTCAGTGGTCAGTAGGACTTGGTTTTTAAGAGTCCTCTAGGACTGGAAAGTGAGCAAGTGGGGTGACACTATCACAACACCATTACTCAGTGGCAGCAGGCTCTTGGGGGTCCATTTTCATCTTTCTACTTTGAAGGGATGCTTTGATACAGTTCTCAGATGTCAAAAAATCCCTGCATAAACATGTTGTATCCAAAGTGACGGCTATTCGTGATGGCAATGAGTTAGGCATGTAATCCCCTGGTATGAGTTGGCAGTGTGCTTTTGAACAAAAAATGATTTTTCTCTGTGGATCTGCTTGCTGTGATTGATTGATTCATGCATTCTTTTTGTGTGGTTTCCCTCCCTGCAAAAGATAGGCAAGTAGGAGTGGAGACTTTAGTTTTGCCTCTTAAAACAGTTCTACTTGATTCTCAAAACAAATGTTACCAAAAGAAGCCTAAAATTTTTTTTATCATACATTCATGCAAAAAAGAAATGCTAATGAAGTATGCTACACGGTATATGATAAATGCACAAGTAGTTATTTCTTCTTATAGCTCACAAGATTGTTTTAGTTAATCTATTTTGCATAAAATTAGGTAGCTAAAGATTGGGTAACCTTTCTTGAAATTAATCTTTCTTCCATACTCATAAATTTTAAAAACTCTTAAGGCAAGCACAATATATTTCTCTTGAATAACTGGCTTAAGCCAAAAAGGGATGAATTCTTGAAAGGTCAGCTGGGTAGATTTATTTAAATAAGGGTTATAAATTTATTTTAATTAATGTTATTTGCTATATGAAACATTTTGACAGCATTGAATAATAAAGCAATTACTTACAAGCCAAAGTATCATGAATAAAAACACATTTCAACACACTAATTTACTAAGACCTTGGAAAAAAGTTTCACTGAGTAGTGTGAGCAGGCTTGTCAAAAGATGAAATTGCAACAATTTAGTTTAACCATCTTAATAGGCTTTGTTTGCAATTCTGGAATCTGGCAAAGAAAGTACATGTTTCCATGAGCTAAGTACACAAAGTTGGTTTCATAGTGAGAAAAGGGCATAAGAAAGCAGAAACAGAGAACAGAAAGATTTGTCCTTTCAGAGTTATTCTCCTTGCAAGATGGAGAGAGTGTGACGGAGTTTAGAAAGACAACTGCCTGGTTAATACCCGCTTCCTTCAGATTACTTTTACTGTAAGGATCAAAGCAGGGGGAACTTCATTATCATCTTCCCAAAACTAGTCAGCTATTACCTTTCTCTCTTGATTTCTTCAAAGGAAAGATAGCAGCTTAAAGTTTCAATTTGATAACAGAACTTTAGTGTGAGCAGTTGCTTTTGATTTTTAACTGGGCTTTTTTGGGGTTCAGAGCAAGAGCTTAGCCCAGAAAATGACCTTTTAAATTGTTTATTTATCAGACTCAAATGAAGGTCTGGCAGTTACAAAATTTCATGTATTTATATTACTTGTGTGATCTGTTTTATGTCTGTTATGTTCATTTCAGAGTGTTAGGTGGTGACTAGAAGTAAGAAACAGAATTCATGTCTTTCATCTAAAACTGGTACTGCTTTTTATGGTACAAATACTGGATTCTGGGTCAAACTTGTGGGAAGCACACATGGACTTCATTTTCACCTGAAGAGAGACAGTAGCTGTTCCTGTTGCTTAAAATTTTTTTAAATTTATTTTTATTTTAGAGGCAGAGTTAGAGAGAGAGAGAGAGAGAGAGAGAGAGAGAGAAAGAGAGACAGAAATTCATCTAGCTACTGGTTTATTTCCCAAGTGGTTACAGTGGCCAAATTTGAGCCAGTCCAAAGCTAGCATCCTACAGCTTCTTTGGGATTTCTTGGGCCACCTTCTGCTGCTTTCCCAGACACTTTATTGGAAGTGGGGCTACTGGGTCTTAAATCAGCACCCTAATGGGATGCCAGCACTTCAGGTGGAGGCTGAACCTATTACAGTCCCTGTTCCTATTATTGATAGTGTTTGACAAGAGAAAACTGGCTCACATGTGTAAGATGTTGAAAATTGGTAGCAAACATTTAACCTAGTTGGTTAAGGGGTTTGTGTCTCATATCAGAGTGTCTGCCTTTGATTCATGTCTCTGGCTCTTAAATCCAGCTTCTTTACAATGTAGATCCTGAAAGGTAGTGGTGGTGGCCCAGGTAATTGGGTTCTAGGCACTGAAAGGGAGAAGTGGTTGCATTCCAGGTTCCTAGCTCTAGGCATGGCCCAGCCCCTGCTATTGGCAGGTGTTTTGGATGTGAACCAGAGGATGGGTGCCCATCTACCTCCACCTCTCCACTCCCTCTACCCTTACATCTAAAAAAAATCATAATCAGGATAAACCATAATTATTGAAAAAGAAGTTGAAAACTTCAGCACAATATGCATTGCTCCCAAGTGAGTGGTGGGATAGTCTTCCTCAGAAATGCAAATATTTCCCAGGGCAGATGAGGGAATTTCATGTGATTTTTTTCTGTTCACAATGCTCTTCCTTTTTTCTCAAAGTCAAATTGTCAGGTCGAGCAGGATATTCATATTCAGAGATGTAATCCTGCTTCCAGACCCAGCTCACCTGCTTGTTGATGGGTACTACAGCCCTGCCCAGACCAGCCTGTCCCCAGTCTCAGCTCTCACTCTCATCAGTGGAAGCAATAGCCTAGCAAAGAAGTCCCCTCAAGTCTTGGCCCCGGAAACTAGGAGGGTGTCCCTCCCTGACCAGTATAGCCCACAGGGGCTAGAGAAGTGGATGGGTAGCCTGCCTACCACCCACATTCTCAGGAGCATCTTTCCCTGAGAGATTTCCATCCAGACTGTCTTTTTGTAGCTCCAAGCAGTAACTGAGTAGCCCAGTCTCAGAAGCTCAGTTTACTGGAGAAAGAAACTAGACTCTCATCTCCCAGCAGATACATAAAGCAACCCAAAATGAATTAAAAACTTAAATGTATCACCCCAAACAATGAAATCACTAGGAAAACAACAGGTGAGCCCCTTAAAAACTTTGGTTTGGACAAGGATATTTTAGGTATAATCAAAATCATAGGCAACAACGGGCCCGGCGCGGTGGCGCAAGTGGTTAAGTCCTCGCCTTGCACTCCCGGGATCCCATATGGGCGCCGGTTCTAATCCCGGCAGCCCCGCTTCCCTTCCAGCTCCCTGCCTGTGGCCTGGGAAAGCAGTCGAGGACGGCCCAAAGCTTTGGGACCCTGCACCCGCGTGGGAGACCCGGAAGAGGCTCCTGGCTTCGGATCGGCATAGTATCGGCCCGTTGCGGCTCACTTGGGGAGTGAATCATCGGATGGAAGATCTTCCTCTCTGTCTCTCCTCTCTGTATATCCGCCTTTCCAATAAAAAATAATAAAAATAAATCTTTAAAAAAAAAAATCATAGGCAACAAAAGAAAAACTGACAAATGGGAGCTAGTTAAACAGCTCTTGTACAGGAAACACAGTAATGAATAGAATAGAGAAGCAATCTACAGAAAGGGAGAAAACATTTGTAATGTATTCGTCTGACAAGGAATTCATGTCCAGAATATATAAGAAATTCAAATAACAGCAAAATTCCAAATAATCTAAGTTATAAAGGGTCAAATGACCTGAATTAGCATTTTACTAAACAGAATATATGGTGGGCAACAAGGGTACAAAAAATAGCATCACTAAACATCAGGAAAAAATAAATCAAAGTCACCACAAAACGTTTCTTTACTGTAGTTAGAGAAAATAGATAAAGAAATAACAAATGCTGGAAAGGATGTGGCGAAAGAGGGCTCTCATATGTTGTTGTTGGGGACAAAAGTTAGTACATCATTATGGAAAACAACATGGAAATTCCTCAAAAAAAACCCCACTAGAAATAGAAATACCATATGGTCATTTGGATATATAGCAACTCCACTGCTGGGTATAGATCCAAAGGAATTGAAATGAGAATACGAAAGAGCCATCTGTACCCACATGTTTATCGTCACACTATTCATAGTAACCAAGCCATGGAGTCAGCTGAGATATTTGTTGACAGATGAATGGAAAAGGAAAGCTTGACATGTGCATACAATGGAATATTAGCTTTAAGAAGGAAAGGAATACTGTCATTTGTGGCAGCAATGATGGGATTAGAGGGCATTATGTTAAACAAGTCACAGAAAGACAAATACTGAATATTTGAATTTGCATGTGGAACCCAAAGAGTTGCTATCAACAAAGGAAATAATAGAAACCTGATTGCCAGATCCTGATGATTATTACACTTACACACATGTGTTGAAAGACCATACTGTACTTCACAAATATGCACAACTTCTTTGGTTCACTAAAAATAAAAAAAAAAAAATTCAAAAGACTTTAAATTCCAAGATAATGATAAACCTTAACTTGAATCACAGGGGACCATCGCCTGTCAGATTAATTGAAAGGAAGACTGAGGGATCAGGTACTGGTCATTTAAGGTGTCCCACGTGTCACATCTCAGTGCTACAATTTGAATCCTACTTCTGGCTCCTGGTGCTAGCCTCCAAACCATGAAAACTTGGAGTAGCAACAGTGATGGCTCGAGTCAGCGAGTTCCTACCATCTGGATGGGAGCCCTGATTTGTCTTCCTGATTTCTGCCTTCAGCCCTGGTTCAACTCCAGCCGTTATGGGCATTTGAGGTGTGATACAGTGGGTGAGAGCTGTCTGTCTCCTCAACAGAAAAATTAAACATTTCAAAAAGAGGAATATTGCCCAGAGACCCATTTTGAATTTTACTTCAGGTAGAGTCTAGGCCTCATATATATGGTTAAAATAGCCAGGAGTGAAGAACAGACTTTTCAAGGAGTCTTGGACAGGGGACCCCATCACCCAGTGGATCTAAAACCTGTTAGTGAATGAAGGAAAAATGTATGCAGGGGAAGTACAATTCTTAAAAATGATAGTAAGGTATAAATTCATGTGTCTGCTTTACCCTGAATGTAACATTGGGATGAGTACTGTGTCTAACTGTAAACACTTTCCCTACCTCATAATGCAAAGCAGAAAGTGCTAAATGAGAACTACTGTTGCTGCTAAGAGGACACAGATTGTTCATTTGAAACAATATAGGA
Organism: Ochotona curzoniae; assembly: GCF_017591425.1. Lineage (NCBI taxonomy): Eukaryota > Metazoa > Chordata > Mammalia > Lagomorpha > Ochotonidae > Ochotona > Ochotona curzoniae. Next base: position 39,380,054 of record NW_024467122.1, read on the forward strand.
TACATAGGTACCCAGAGAGAAATGAGTGATGGGTGAGGAGCTGATGTTCAGGTAGCAGTGATTTTTTTTGTGTGTGTGTGTCACCGTGATGTATGTATGGCTTGTACAAGAAGCAGCTGACTCGTGCAGAGACAGTGGAGTATGAGCTTGAATAAAGTAGTGCCACCCACAGCATCAACAGTCTGATAGATTTCAACAAGACAAAAGACACAGCAGGCTAAGGGAGATTGGTATTCAGTGATTGATCTTGCCTTTTTTTCTGTCTCGATCTTGGAAAACAGCCTTCATGTGGCAGCTTGCTTTCATGTGGGAAGGATTCCAATTTACATTTGCTGAATTGCTCTTGGGTTATTGGAATTCACCAGCCACTGTTATAATTTGTTTAAAAGGGGTTTTGATGGATGCAGGTTCTTTTTGTAGCAGTATACTCCAGTGATGATATCATGATCATATCTGAAACTGAAGACCAAGTGAGAACTGATGTAAATGTGGGGGTGGGGTATGGGGGACAAGTGTGACCCGTACAGGCTGGCTGTAAGAGTCCAACAGCCTGACCACATGGTGACATTCTAGAAATGAACTGGGTAAGAGCCACTTTTGATATTCCCTGGGGAATTGAAAATAAACTGAACCCAGCATCTACTCTTTGAGCTAAACAGAGAAGCCCAATGTTTGTTTGATCTTGAAGTTTGGTTGATGCATATTCCACACTGGGAATATTGCTAGCTCTTATCCATAAAGCAACCCAAAAAGTACTATATTTGACCGTGGGCCCAAATAAAATCAATGGGGCTAGTGCAATATTTCACCTGGCTAATTCTCCCCTTTCAAGCACCAGGACCCCATGTGGACACCTTGTTTGTGTCCTGGCTGCTCCACTTCCCATTCAGCTCCCTGCTTGTGGCCTGGGAAAGCAGGAGAGAATGGCTTAAAACCTTAGGACCCTTCACCCATATGGGAGACCCAGAGGAAGCTCCTGGCTCCTGGCTTTGAATCAGCTCAGCTCTGGTTGTTGTGGCTATTTAGGGAGTGAACCAGCAAATGGAAGATCTTTCTCTCTTTCTCTCTCTATAAATCTGTCTTTTCAATCAAAGTAAATAAATCTTAAAAAAAAAAAAACAGGCCATGTCTGAAAAAAAAGTAGGTTTTTCTCTTGATACATTTTTTGTCTCTATGGGTCTATACACACATATAGAATTACAGATCCCCTTCTCCTATGTAGCTTTCATTTCCTTTGGGTATATTCCTAGAACGGGATAGCTGGGTCATTCGGCAGGTCGATTTTCAGTTCTTTTAGTATTCTTCAAGCTGACTTCCATAGTGGTTGTACTAGCCTGCACTCCCACCAGTAGTGAAGGATGGTACCTTTTTCCCCATATGCATGCCATCAGGTGTTTTTAGTAGAGTTCTGAATGTAGGCCAGTCTCACTGGAGTTACGTGGTACCTCAATGTGGTTTTCATTTGTATCTCCATGATGGCTAGGGAACCTGAGCATCTTTTTATATGTCTGTTAGCCATTTGAATCTGTTCTTTTGAAAAATGTTTATTTCCTTTGCCCATTTCTTTGTTTTAAAAAAGATTCATTTATTTTTATTGGAAAGTCAGCTATACAAAGAGGAGGAAAGACAGATGAAGATCTTCCATCTGCAATGCTGGCATTGCAGGTGGAGGCTTAGCTTGTGACACTGCAATGACAGCCATTCCACATACTTTCCATAGTACCTTCATAAATTTCAAAATAAATGCATACTTTTTAAAGATTTATTCATTTTTATTGGAAAGACAGAGTTACAGGGAGAAGAGACAGATCTTCCATCTGTAGATTCACTCCCCAGATGACCACAACAGCCAGAACTGATTCAATCCAAAGCTAGGAGCCAGGAACAAGGTCCAAACATTTGGCCTACCTCTGCTACTTTCCCAGGTCATAAACAGGGAGCTGAATTGGAAGTGGAGCATCCAGAACTCCAACTGGCACCCAAATTGGATGTTAGGACTGCTGTGGAGGCACAGCCTGCTATGCCATCATGCTGGTCTTATGTGTAGTTTTTTATAATGCACAATTTCCATTAACTTTTTGAAGACCTTGTACGTTGTGTGATGTTCAGATTAGGATAAACATATCTGTACTTCCAAATATGTATATGATCTTGGAAATGTCCACAACACATACTGGGGCTTATTGTGAAAATCAGTGACCACTGGAATTTTGTATCAGAATCCCTGAGTTATATGATATGATATGATATGATATGTGCCATTTGAAAGACAATTAGTAGTTTGCTATGTATATTAATGGAGATTGTAGCTGTTACTGATGGACATGAAATATCCATTAGTGTCTTGGGTGATGTTAGAAAGGCACTAATGGGCTCTGTTTCTTGCCGTGTGATGCTCTGGTCTACCATGGGGCTTGTCAGCAAGAATGTCACCACCCAGAATCTTAGCTGAGTCTCTGCTCTGTCTTTGCCTGTGATCCTCCAAAGCCATGATCCGATATCAACCTCTTTCCTGTATAATCTAGGCTGCCTGAGATAGCTAAGCTGACTAAGGCAGGAAGCTGGAAATGGGATTACACTGGATCAGTGTGGGCAACCCTGGGAACTATTAGCAAGTGTAAGCAGGAGTGAATATCTACTCTGGACTAGGTCTTGCAGTATTCAAATGCAAAATACTACTTAAAAAATTGAGAAAAGATTTTATTCAGTCGTTTTATTCAGACCAAAGAACACTTTTTCACCTAAAGGTTTGGCAGAGACTTGCACTAGGCAATTGAACATTTGCTATCTAAAGGTGAGGAGCTGGCCTGGGTGCCTTCACAGATGCGGGCTCATTTTGTACTGGGGCAGGGTTGGTCAGGTGAGGATCCATGCAAGGTAGACTCCTCCCCTGTTCTGGGCAATCTGAGAAAGAGGAGGTTGGGGAGCAAGTGGTGTGAGTGTGGAAATCTTCCCACGGTGTCAGCATCTTGATGTGCATGTATATTCCTTCCCAAATTATTTCAACCTTTTTCTTTCTTAACCACACTGCCTCTTTTCCCCCCTCAACCTGACCCACTGGTTCCAAGCACCAGACTTATGAATTCAGGAACTGAAAGCAGGCATGATCTCTAAGGTCACGAGAGGACAAGGCTGTGTCTCACCCCATAGGCAATACTGGACTTGATAGTGTGTGCAGCAGCGGCAGTGCCGGCTGGTAATGATAGCCCTCTAGTTCTGTGCCCAGGTAACCTTAACCTACATTAATGAGATTGAACTGATGTGGAGACTTACTAGACCCAGTTTGCAACTAGCAGTCTGGATCAGCACTGTGATCAAAAACCACACATCGTTTCCAAAGTGGGAAAGTTTGGGTAAAATGGAGGAATTGCAGCTAAGCCTAAAAGAATGAATACATTATGAAATGAGGGGATCTAATATCATACTCTGGTGCCTCAATAGAGCCTGGGCAGCTGATATGGTGTCTTAACTCACTCCTCTTAAATGCCTGAAAGGGTGAGGCCAGCTGTTGCCAAGGCTGCTGCTGTTTGTGAAACTGGATAAGATTAATGGGATGCAAGCCCGAGGGGCTCTGCTCTGGGAGAAGTTCGGGTTGCAATGACATGATGATGGACCTAACCAATTCTTAATGGCTGGATGGAGCTCTGATGAGAGAGGATCTTTTGACTCTTTTTCCAGATTACATCTATTACCCTAGTGCAAAGTGGCCTAACACTGGCATTGCTGCTAAGATAACAATACTGATATTCGTAACTAAATGTACTGGGAAGCAGAGGCAAAGCCTGTTTAGGATGTACTGCCGATGAAAATGAATTCGGATAATCATAAGATGATTTTTATGCTGAATCACTTTTGTTGAAAATATTTATCTTATTTATTTGAAAGAGGAAAAAAGGGGAGAGAGAAATCCTTTATCCACTGGTTCATTCCCTTCAAATAGTTGCAGTGGCTGGGGATGAGGTAGGTCAAAACAAGGAGCCCAGTTTTCTACCCACACAAGTGGCAGGAGCCCAAACACTTGGCCCATCCACCATTGCTTTCCTAGTCACATCAGCACAGAGCTGGATAGAAGCAGATCAGCCAGTTCTTGAACCAACACTCATGCGAAGTGCCAACGTCACACGTGGAAGCTTAATCTAATGTACTACAATGTTATATTTGCTTCATAGTTCTACACAAGTCTTCCAAAAATTATGAGCAGTGATTATATATACTTGTGGTACAGTATAATCTTTTTTTCCCCAAGGTTTTGGGCTGTCCTCCACTGCTTTCCCAGGTCATAAGCAGGAAGCTGGATGGGAAGTGGGGCTGCTGGGATTAGAACTGGCACCCATGTGGGATCCTGGTGCATACAAGGTGAGTACCCTAGCCGCTAGGCTATCGTGCCAGGCCCATGAACTTTTCTTTTTTGGAAATTTTTTCCTTTTTTAATGAGAGCCATTGAGGGTTGTCCTTATAGCTGTGGGGTTGTACACACCAGTAAAGGAGGCTGGAGTTTTCCCTGATAATAAGAGGAAAGGGCACAGATAGATGGAACATAAACAGATAGGTCAGCTAGAGGGAGTTGGGACATGGATGGAAAGAAATGGTGCCTGCAGAACACAGAAGTAGGGGAGAGGAACTTAGCTCAGAATTTGAGCTCTCTTCTGCCTTTTTCTAGCCTGTTTCTTTAGGTCTAGAAGATTTTGAAGGCTGGGGCCAACCTAATCAGGATATGGTTTTAAAATAACTAGACCTTCTCCTTCCAGCCCTATTCATTTGATTACCAGCTGTTCCCATTCTATGTGACACAGTGTTGATCACCCTTCCCCCTGCAGTGTGGCCACACCCCAGTTCACCTTCCACTTCTTCCATCTGCTGGTCATTTTATGAGGCCTAGTCTAGGTCAGACATTGGGTGATGGCAAAGCCAATCCTGAAGGCACAGATGGATAGCATGTGACCATCCCTTTTGCGATGAACTAATCCCTGTTGACAGTTTTCTATATTTGAGATCCTAACCCAGAGTAGATAAGCACTTTCTCCATCCATGGATGGTCAGAGGACTTGGAGGAATGGGATGAGTCAGGGCATGAGGCAAATGGCTCCAGTATCCCATGAATGTTCTTCAAAGGGCATTTACCTGCTCCTGGAACCCAGGACCACAGTGACCTGATGACCAGTGTCCCTTTGCTGTTGAGTCCACTGCTGGAGCTCTTTGAGGACACTGAAACCACAAGGGGACAGGAGGACCTTCCATGCCTAGACTACCATCTTAAACATGCTGGCCTCTGTCTTCTTGGTGAACCTGGCCTGGGAGGTCTCCGAGAGATGTCATGACAGATCTCTTCTGGAGTGCTCTCCCTCCCCTGCCAACCCTGGCATGCCCCTCTCCAGTGATGAGCCCTCTTCACTGGCTGAGTTGAACAAACTCCTTTGGCATCTGCTTGTGTTTCCACACTTGAGCTTCTGTTGAAATCCTGCACCTTGACCCTCATGACCATCTGATCCCAACTCTAGCTCTGAGACTAGAGCATTGTCAGCATACAGCAATGTTTTCTAAGTAGCTGAAGATGACTTGGTTCCCAGCAGTGACTACAGCCACAGCAGTGGAGACACTTGGGATACCTGTATCTCCTATAGGAGTGCCTGATTTGAGTCTTGGCTCTGTGTCCTATTCGGCTTCTTGCTAACGTGCATCTTGGGGGGCAACCAGTGATGACTCAAGTAGTTGTGTTCCTATTACTCAAGTGGGAGACCCAGACTGAGTTTCTGACTCCTACCTTTGGCCTGGCCCAGCTTCAGCTGTTGTGAGGATTTGGGTAATGAACCAGGAAGTAGAAAATCTCTTTGTATTGACTTTCAAATAACGTGAAAATAAGCAAATATATCTTTAAAATGCCAAGAGCATATGTTTGTGCTGAAAAAAAAAATAGATTTTGAAGCATTCTCTATCTCATAATCTCCAAACTGTTTAATCTTTGAAGACCTTGAGAGTGAGGAAGGGGGAAGTGAGGAGGCTGCAGCTGGACTGCTTCTGTTTCTGCAAACTTGGCAGTGCAGCTGCTTGTTATTTACAGCAGTGACTGAACCTCTCATTTCTACCTTCCACATTTGTCCTGTGTTTTCTTGGCTGAAGATATGTCCCCTATAGAACTAGGCTGCAAGGCTGGAGCAACTGTGGATGGGAGGATGTGGCTGGGGGAAGCACATAAACAGAGAGAGAGAGAGAGAGAGGGAAAGTAGGGAAAGAGAGAGAGAGAGAGAGAGAGAGAGAGAGAGTGAGAGAATATATCTCCATTTATTGGTGTTTAAATGTCACCTTCCAGCCCTCTTCACTTCCTGCCGTGGCTGTAGGTCTGGGCAAGTTGAAACCAAGAACCAGGGATTCTATCCTGGTCTTTCCATAGGTAGCAGAGGCCCAAGCACTTGGGCCATCTTCTATCTTTCTAGGAGAATTAATGGGAAGCTGAACTAAACAGGCTAGCCATGCTTTGAACCAGCACTCCTATGTGAAATGCTGGTGTTGCAAGCAGGGGCTTAATCCCCTATGCCACAGTGCAGGGTTTTTCAGTGTGAAGTCTTGTGGGGCACTAAATACATCATACATGTTGTACGGACATCACCATCATGCATCACCAGAACTTTTTCATTTCCCCCAGCTAAAGCTCTGTACCTGTGAAGCACTATTCCCCATTTCCCTCTACCTATGTCCACTGTCTTAAAAAAGTCATTTTGTAAAGTGTCAGAAACTTGTCATACAAGAAAAGCTTAGAAATAAGCATCCCATTGCAGATTTGGTGAGAAACCCCAGGTGTTGTGATTCCAAGGCTCCCTCACCTGCTGCTCCTGGTAAACAACCTTGCTCAGGTGTTCTCTGCCCACTCCCCAAAGGTTAACAGTTAAAAGGTGAGACAGTGTCTACTGTGAGTTGAAGGAGGGATGGAAGTTGTGGCTGACGGGGCTTCTGGGTTGGTCCCTTGCTTGCTCGTGTTCCATGAAGGCAGCCTGACATGATGGAGAGAAAAAAGGAGTCAAGAAGTTTCATTCATTCTCTTGTCCCCAGCACTCATTAGCTATCTCCGTCTGGCCAAATCACCTATTTTTCAGAGTTGTTCTTTCTTAAGCTATTAAGCAAACTGTGGAGAGAAATTGTCGAAGTGCTTTCAAATTTGGTGATCAACTGACTGCTCTTTCTCTCCTGCATGGGCCCCTTTGTTTTCCTCCTCTTCCCCATAAAAGCTACCAACCTTGAAACATATAAAACATATCCTTCACCTTGTGGGAAACTCCATAAAGCATAAATTCTTTTTGGCTCTTCCACTTGAGGCTAAACACTATATGTTTTTTTTTTTTTATTAAACTTGGTGAATAGAAGTATGAAGCACAACATTTTAAAATGCCAAGAATTTTTCTGTTTTGTCCAAGGTAAAGGTTAGAATGCATCTTTGGGGAGCAGAGGCCTTGTGTTTTAATTTTGTGAACATATTTTCATGGGTCTCTTGTTTCTGCAAAACCATGTGGAAATACTCTACTGGAATGAAGAGGTATAAAACAATAAGGAGCCAGATCATAATGCAAATAGTGCAACAGAATGTGCTGTCTGTATAAATTACTATGTGCAGTGGAAAGCTAGCTATAAACAATGTTTTTGTAGTGGACACAATTTATCCTAGTGGTTAAAGACACCACCTACATTAGATACTTGGACTCTTGGCTGCTGATTCTTAGCTCCCTGCTGATACAGAGACCCTGGAGGCAGCAGGTGACAGTTGAAGGAATCCAATTCCTGCCCCTCATGGAGACAGCTCTCTTGAGACCAGGCCCTGGCTGTTGTGGGTATTTGGGCAGCGAATGAGTGGATGAGAGCTCCTCCTCACTCCTTGTCTCTTTCTCTTTGCCTTGCAAATGCATAACTACAATTTAGAAAGAGTACAACTTTGACCTTGCCTACTAGATTCAGAAGAATGGGAGGGCAGGGCTTCCATGGAGGCAAATGGCCCAAGGTCCATTCTGGGATCTCTGTAAGGTTGGCATAGGTGGGGACAAAGGAGAGTGCTGGCCCATGGTGATCTTCTGTGGGTGGTCACAACTGAGCTTTAGAGCAGAGGTAACTGGCAACTGGTTAGATGATTTGTTTTCTATAGTGTAAACGGATCTTGCTATCAATAAGACTTACCAAATTTTTGTTATACCTGAGGATTGAATACAAGTGTGTAACTGTCTAAACTTGGGAGGAAGATGTTTGAAAATTACATCTGCAGAGGAGTTGCTGATAATACAAGAGTGATCTGTGGCAGAGTCAAGGAGCAGACCAGATTCAAGCAAGAGGGAGCAAGGGACAGACCAGATAAGTTTGTGTGATCTCTTAGCATGTGTTGGGTTACCTGGGAAAGGAATCTTGGTACTAGGTGGGTTTTTTAAATTTAATATTCAAGAAGGAAAGTGTGACTACTGGTAGCTGGGGAAGTCAGGAATCTCTGCTTGGATTACCAGATAGTTGCCTGGATCTCCAGTAGTGTCTGGAGACTAGCAGATCGTAGATCTAGATCCATACAGGCAGCAGAAGTTGCCTTGGGTTGGGGTGCAGTGGGTATCTGTCACTGTAACTGATGAGGAGGGAATGGAGAAGGCTCACTTTGTTCCCCAGATGTAGAAAACATGAGTCCAGCGAGGAAAAGACAATGGATTCAGAAAACACTGCTCTAAACTTTCTCCTGGATTTGTTACCAACCAGTTGTGACTTTGGTCATAGTCTATGAACCCTTCTATCCATCAATTTCCTCATGTGTAAAATTATGTGAAGGGTGATGACAAATATCCTTGGGTCTTGACACAGCCCAAGAGTTTGATGCTGTTGCAAAGTGGGAAACAAAGAAAGAAAGAAACAAACAGGCAGCCTTTGTCTCTTGGGTGGGACAGGTGTGATGGACGAGGGAGAAAGGGGGAAGGGTGGGAACCTGCTGCAGATATTTCAGATGCTTATATTACAGATCAGGCAGGTAATCTAAAACATTGAAACGGAATTCTTTGTGGATTTATACGATTTCTAAAATTGATGACTAATTCCTATTTTAAGATAAATGCTTTTGAGTCTTCAACTGATCAGTGGACCACTGGATTGTGGGAGGATCTGTATGAGAATAAAGGGAGAGGAGAGGAAGGAAGTGTTGGTTTCTCTTGGAGAGTGCCTTCAGGGAGGACTTAGCTTTAATATAAAAAAGAGTTTCTGTCCTATCCCAGTTTGTGAAGGTTTAGAGGGCATTGCCCATAACTCAGTCTTGTGCCCTAAAGGGTGGGAATATTTGTCTTTTGCTGCAAAGATTTTAAGTTGATGGATTGAATCATGGTCTTAATATCTTCTTTCAAATATTTATATTAGGTAATATATTTACTTGCCAGATGTCCTAGAGCAAGTCTAATGGCAAACATGCCATGTCCTTCGTCAACATTTCTCATCAGAACACTCAGCAGTAGTTTTATCTTTTCTTTTTCCTTAGCAGTCAGGGCATGAGAGTAGAGTACACACCCACACACAAAGTAATTCATAGCACACCCTGCTGAGGGTCGTGTAGATAATCTTTTCATACCTATTTTGAGTCCTGTGTCCCAAACATCTGTAGAAACAGAAAGACATCTAAGTAAGGGTGCAGGTGCAAGCTGAGTAGTGAAACTGAATCAATCTCAACTGCTGTTTACCTCATGGGGCCTCCACAACCCACTACTCACACACCTTCAGGGCTGCTTTGGAGATTGTCGGTTAGTGTTTGTGAGACTGACAAGTGTTCTGTCTGGGCTGGCACGGGACTGGGGTAAATGGCTCAGGGATTAGTGCACGCTCTCTTTCTGTCTCTGTTTCTCTCTCTCCTTAAAGGTGGATTCAAAGAGAGAAGAGAAAGAGACATCTGTCTACTGATTCACTCCTCAAATATCCACAATGGTCAAAACATGTGTACAGGGACTCAAGGAATTAGATCATCCTCCAAAGCTTTCCCAGGCTCATTATCAGGGTTCTGAATTGGGAGTGGAGCAGTTGGGACATAAAATTGTACCCATATGGGATGTCAATACCACAGGCAGAGCCTTAACCTGTTTGACTTCAGTACCAGTCCCGTGTTTGGTCAAAGTTGAAAAATGCATCTCTGGGTGGACCTCTGAGAAGATTTGTGCTTCATCTGAGGTCGCTCTCTATTTTCTAGCCACCCTGATGACTCTGATATCTAATCTTCCTAAACCCTTGAAATCTCAACCACTCTTATGTGCACAAAGTAATTCTCCTGTGGAGGAACCTGTAAATCAAAACTGGCCCCAATCCTGATCTCTACACATATTCCATATAAGATCCATTCTGTACTCATGGTCCTTGCAAGCTTTAACAACACTATAATGAATTAATTTGGACATTATGATCTATACAAGGGCAGGGGCACCCACAAGCTGTAGGATTGCCATCACATCTCTCTCACAATCACTTGAAAATCTATTTCAGTTTATATGAACTGGACCATACAATAAAAATAAGAAATCTAGAATTTGCTTCTCTTTTTTTGTCTCTTCTTGCTATCAAGCCCCATGGCATACGCCATTCTTATCCCTGCAGAGCCAGTGAGGTCCCTCTTCTCAGCCAGGAAGATGTGATTTGGCCAATGGGAAAGGCACTTGGATAAGAAGAAAAGCAAAAGTGTGGCAGTGATGAGCCACTTGCCTTCCCATCTATGTCTCTCTATTCTTGTCTCCCTCTCACAGTTTGCCCTCTCCAATTCCTCTATTGCTTGTCCTGTCAAATATTAACTGGGCAGCAGTGACTTTCTCAGAGCATAGTGCATAATGGCTGCATGAGTGAGAGGCAGCATTGACTGAGTTTAAGTTCCTGTAGGTCTAGGCTGACTTACTGCATATGATTCCATTGGCCAGCCTTTCAGGGAGTCACCTCCTTGTCCTAGCAGACACTTCCAAGCTTTGGGGGTCTTCCCAATGTCCAAATAAATGGTCTAGGCTCCAGAATAAGAAACCTGTCCCTTGTGAATTCTCCCTCAAAAATCTTAAGTACCAACCTCAGGACAGAACTCATTAAATCATGAGGACTGAACCTTAGGTTTGGCCCTGAGGCTTGAGTGGGCTCAGTGAAGCTGAGGGAGACCTGGGAGTCAGGGGCAGGCCCTTTCTGTCTTCATAGGATGGAATTAAGAGCCTCAAGGGGGAGGTTAGAAACACTTGGGATCCAGCTTTTCATGGGAGCTGGAATTCTGCAAGTATCTCACTCATATGGAAATAGTCCATCATAAAGGTCACTTTAGCCTAGCAGGTGCAGGTCCTTGCTTTCATCCTATTTATGAGTAATCTGACAAGTGGAATATTCCTCAGGCTTAGGAACTCACTAAAATGAATTGGTGGCAGCTCCTTTTACTCCCATAAATTAACCAATTGAAGGTGTCATTGCCAAACCAGTCAAAGCCTTTTTATCCACAGAATAACCTGCCTGAACATAATTCTTATCAGAACTGCTTGGGAAAAATGAATTTAATAAATGGAAGTAGATTATTTTAGGAGCCATTTTGCTCAAATTGTTAGCCAATTTGTAACTATTTCAACTAGGTTTTCCAAGGGGAAAATATTTGCATTGTCTTTCTCTTTGAAGCTTGAGTTGAGAATCATTTGCAGGTTTTAACTGTTAACCATGTCTTTCAATAAAGCCTTGTAATGGTTTATAAATTTTTAAGTTTATGTGTAAAAATTTGGATTGCACTCAAATTTCTCATTTCTTGGTGATAATGTAGAATGGCTTCTTAATTCCCATAGCAAGGGACTTTGTACTGCATTACACATTTTTCTACAAGGTTGTTGGCACTTTCCATTTTCTCACTTTCATGTATTAAGCCCTTTATCATATATGTTACAAAAACTCATTTTTTTTTATTGTTGCTTACATTATATTATGTAGTACAGTTTTATAGGCGCTGGGGATCCCCCCCACCCCTTCCATACCCCTCCCCCCATGGTGGATTCCTCCACCTTGTTGCATAACCATAGTTCAAGTTCAGTTGAGATTCATTGCTTGCAAACACATGCCTAGCATAAAGTTCAGCGTCTTATTGTCCAGATAAGTTCAGTGGCCTCTTGGGGAGACCTTCTATGGTCTGAAGATAGGTCTAACAGAGTAAAGATCCAGTCAGTTAAAAGCCCCAACAAGGCCTCAGTATCATTATACAACATTATGGAATTAATTGACATAGTATTGGGTAAACAATATGTTAAAAATAATGCAAGTTCCATTCTTCGAAACATCTGGGTTGAGACAGTATCAATGACAGGTTCAAAAAATAACAAACAACCAAACAAAAAATTACAGGTTAAATCAAGGCAAACATGTGGTATCTAATCTTTTGGGATTCGCTCATTTCCCTTAGCATTATAGTTTCCAGTTGTGCCCATTTAGCCACAAAGAACTGCATTTTGTTTTTTTTAATAGCTGAGTAGTATTCCATGGAGTAGATGAACCAAAGCTTTCTTATCCAATCTTCTGCTGATGGGCATTTCGGTTGCTTCCATGTTTTCGCAATTACTGATTGTGCTGCAATGAACATAGGGATGCATGTTGGTTTGTCGTAAAACAGGTGTTTTGGATATATTCCTAGGAGTGCTATTGCTGGGTCATATGGTATGCAGATTTTGAGTTGTTTGAGTGTTCTCCAGACTGATTTCCATAAAGGCTGTACCAATTTGCAGCTCCACCAGCAGTGGAGTAGGGTTCCCTTTTCCCCGCATCCTCGCCAGCAAGCGTCGTTGGTGTTCTTGTTTATGTGGGCCAATCTTACTGGTGTTAGGTGGTACCTCATCGATGTTTTAATTTGGATTTCCCTTATTGCTAGGGAGCTGGAACATTTTTTCATATGTTTGTTTGCCATTTGGACTTGTTCCTTTGTGAAATGTTTGCCCATTTCCCGTGCCCATTTCTTGAGTGGCTTGTTTGTTTTGGTTTTTTGGTAAAAACTCATTTTCAAATTGTTTTATTATTTACCAAGTAAAAGCTTAATTGATTAATCTGTCCAAGTTTGAAAGATTAGACTTTTGGTCTTGAGAGCATTGATTATTCTGATGTGATAGCAAGCAGAGAAGTTGAGGCAGTTATTCAATTTTTGAATGAAGTTCACGAAGAAAAAGAAAAGAAAACAGAACTGAAACATATATCTCACTCACCTTTCTCTATATCTCTATCCTAATCAGAGGCCTACATGGGCATGCATCCCTCTCAACAAAACAGTATTAAAAATAAAATAAAATAATTGGCACAGATACTGAGTGAAGCCCTTTCAGTTACTGTTTTGGCTTGGGAAACCCAGTCAGATAGTAACTTCTCTAGCTTCACATGATGACTCTATTCTAAAATTTCTGCCTGCTGGAGACTCTGACCTTTTTCTCAGTCTGTCAAGGTAGTTAGTTCCACATGTCTACCTTATTGGCAGTAGGCCACTGTCTAGAGTGCAAGGAACCATTTAGCAATGTGTAGAGTTAACTCTAGGGGATCGTGCCAGAATGTTAATGAAGTAGGGAAGTGTACTCTCATGTCAGTAAGCTGTTCCTAACCAGTCATCTCACCCTCCTTGCTCTGCCATCCTCAAGACCCACTTATATATATTATCACAGTTGCTGTTATTTCATAGTTGTCAAATCCAGCAGTTCAGTTTGATATATGCATATGTTCTTCTATGTCAAGGTTGTATTTCTTCTTCTATGCTGTGTTGCAGTTTGATCGTACTTATTGGTCAAAAGAAAATAAATGGGACAGGTATAGGTTTTTGCTTTTAAAAAAATGTTTAATTAGACCAAGTTTTATCTGCTGCTTCACTCCCCAATATGTCTGTGACAAGTAGGACTGGGTTAGATTGAAGCCTGGAGCTTGTAACTCAACCTAGGTCTCCTTATGTGTGGCAGGAACCCACCTGTTGCTTCCCAGCATGCATGTTATCAGGAAGCTGGAACAAGAAGCAGAGCCTGTAGACATGACTCACCCTGGAAAGATAACACTAAGTCATTTATGAGATTGGGTCCCTCATGACCACCTCACCTCCTGGGACCCACTTCTTCAAAGGTTTTACCACCCCAGAGTCACCATGCTGGAGACCAGGCTTTTAGTGCATAATCTTTTGGGGGGACAGATCATGACCAAACCAAAACAGGGTGAGCATTTGTACAACCAGTCCTGTTCCTCATTGGCCAAGTGTTGTGTTGGGCTTAATAACTGCTCCTGGTTTTGGATTGGTTCAGCTCCAGCCATTGCAGCCACTTGGGGAGTGAACCAGCTGATGGAAGACATTCCTCTGTGTCTCTCTTTCACAAGCTGTCTTTCCAATAGAAAAAAGTCTTAAAAAATCTTGAGCAATACTTACCCTGGATTGTAAACAACAGCATTGACAGAGACTCTCATGACATCAGTGCCAACACCAAAATGAGTACCAGCTATACTTTAGGTTCTGTCCAGTTTAAAAAAAATCTGAGGGTCAAAATGTGACCCCAGGGATTCCTGAAACACAGCCTGATTGGGTAAGACCGTTGGAGGAGCCAGGTTCCCTGGCAACTGGCTAACAAATCCAGGAGGCCCAAGAGCTCACACCCCACTGAGTGGTCCTGAGGAGCTGGGGGGACAGAGCTCTGGTCCTTTGTGGCTGATTCATGGGTTGAGGCATAGGCTCTACAGGTTCTCCCAGATGGCATCCATGACTCAGCAGGTAGCAGCACCTCTTTTGAGGTTGTGGACTAAGCACGTGCCTTTGTATATACTTGCTCTCCTTGCATGACCTTTCCTGTTCTCTTTTCATGTTTGCCTTGTCACCTCTCCACTGTGGCTGGGATTCTGATTTCCAAAGAATACGCCCAACCCCCAGGACTGTAACTGCTATGGGTTGGGGCTAGAATCTCAACAATAATGACCCTGTAGGCACAACCTCCAGTTCTGTTCAGCTCTCTTCATTATGCTTTAGACCTCACAATCAAGGGTCAGACTTAGCCTAGCTAATGCTTGGCAGGGTTTGCCTGTCTTTGACGGAGCAAAATCTCTCTTGATTACATTCAGGGCATAAAATCTCAGTGAGTATCCCAGAAGTGGCCTTTTAAACAAATGAAGTCACACATTGTCTCAAGCATGATGGAGGTGGGATAAGGAAATACAACCAGGCTAGAGTGCAGAGCTGGGAGTGAAAGGAGTTATTCAATCCTTTCTGTGCCAGAACTTCCCGCCTCTTGAGTAGTGCACACTGCTCCTATGCCCCTGGTTCGTTCTCCCTGCATCACAGCACTTTGCTGGTGGACAAGGATTAGCTAAGTGGCAGACGGGGTTGTGACAGCACAGAGGAGGACATGGAGACTATAGGGCCAAGACCTCAGGCATAACAGGCCTCTTCTTGCTTTGGGCTCCACCTGGAACTTGGCTGGCTTCTCTGATCTGATTCATCCGGCCCTGGGCAGGATGAGGAGACAACTCCAGCCTTTTCCATTAGTTCAGTTTAACTAATATTTGTCAAGTAACTGCTGTGGGAGAACCAGGGTCTCATACTTGGTGCCCTAGGGCTAGGAGTGCACGGCACTGTTGAAAACAAGGAACCGAGTAAGCAAGTGCAGCTGGCATGGCAGGGAAAAAGAGGCGAGGAGGAGGTGGGTAGGGAAACAAGGTTGCCAAGCCTCCAGGGGCATGGCTGTGGCAGCATGTTTGTCTGGAGGGGCTGAAGCACTTGGGGGAGTAGTAGGGAGTCTGGGAAGGGCCAGGGAGGCATCAGGGTGCTGGTTATGGTGTTTATTCTGTTTATTCTCATGGAAATGAATACCCAGACTGCCAGCTCCAGGGGATACCTTTCCCTGGCCCTTCTGTAAACTGCTTAAGTTCATCTTGTCAATTGAACTTCGCTTCTGCCTCTGTATCTTTTCTGTCCTGTCCTTGTTATACCACCAGCTCCCCAAGGTTCCCAGTAAGACAAATGAGAAGGTGACAAAATGGCACCTGAGTACTGTTTGTGTACACCTGGTATGATGAAGTAAGTGTCTTTATTTTTGCTATTTTTTTTCACAATGATGAAATTATCCAGCGGAATTCAGATCTTAGCCCCCTGATGTCAAAAGCAGGTGGCTGTGGATATTTGGCTCATGGCCGTGCAGAGGGCGGCCCCGAGGAGGGTTTACAAATGGTAGAGAGGAAGCTGCTAGCCCCTTCTTGACTTTTCTCTATTGCTTCTGAGCTCGGAGGAGTCTGGTTATGCTTGAGGTCACTGCAGGCTGCAGGGGAAAGACAGCTGATCCCACATGGGAATAGCGTGTGGTCTCGATCCATATCTGAGATTTCTAGGCAGTTTGACATTTGAGAAGGAAATAGCAGCTGGCTGAATTATCGAGCCATGACATCTATTTGGGCTTAATTTGCCCTTAGGATTTTGCTAATAGCATCCATGGAATTTTTTTTTTAACTAACACACAAGGAGTCGCAGAACCACAGTAAGATTGGTGTGTCTTCTACACCTGATTAATTTGCTTGTAACAGATTGTCCTTGTCAACAAGGTGGCATCTCTGCCCTGTCACCCCTCTGCACTGCAGGGAAGTCTGCACCTTCATGTCCTACAGTCACTTTCCTGTGTGCTTCTGTTTGGCCAATTAAAGGCACTCTGAGGCCTATTTAAAAGCTGGAGACGTAAGTCTCCTGTTTGGTGGTCTTGCACAGATGCCAAATCAGATGACAGGCAGACGGTTTGCTGCAGCTTCCGGGCAACCTCCTGAGAGTCACCTGCCTGGTGTTGCAGGCTCAGGGACTGCTGTCAGCCGCCTTGTTGGAACACGGAGCTTCAGGGTTTCATGACAGCTGCAGCAGCTCCCAGACTGCTTGCTCAGCTGTTCTAATGAATGTGTAAGCTGCTGCGTCTCTGTGTTCAAACCATTCTTTCTTGGAGCACAAGGTTCTCTTCCTCTTTTGGGAGAACCCTGCCTGACATGATGCTGCATCTCCCAGCACCCTCCTACCAAGATCTCACAGCTATGGTGGGTGCAACCACTGGGAGTGAGAAATCCTGCGAATTTATTAGTATAGTGGGCCAGGCAGCTTCTGGATAATTCCTCCAGCTCTGTGACCTGAGACTTGCTTTTCAATACCAGTCACTTGCAGGGAGAGAATGAATGGATTAGATTTTATTTCCTCTATGGCCTTCTGTCGACTAGAGCTCAGCATGATGGAGGCATTTCACTTAAGATGAGCCAGTTGGCTAATGCACTGTGTAGCTGTAGTCTAAAATTACCATGGACAATGATCTGAATGGAAGGGACAGATGTCTACTCCCAGGCTCTGGGCCATGTGGGGACTGTTTCTTTGAGAAAACAGATGTGAGAATATGTGTCACATAAGAAGCTCTTGTCCATGATCACACACCCACATTGCCTGTGTTTTTAGTGATGAGCTAATTAGCCCCAGGGGAAGTTGACTGTCAGTGACAAAGGAAAGGAAGGACTAAAGTGGGATGCCTATTTCTTGGGACATACCAGCCCTGTTATGTGATGAAGATCACCAAACATGCACTGCTGGTGCTCTTCTCAGTTCCCTTTGGCCTGCAGGTATAGCTGCTAAAGGCAAGCAGGTAACTATGCCCAAGGGATCTGGCTATCCAAAAACACTCAGGAGAAAAGGGAGGCTGGAGATGCTAGTGGAGTCCTCATCAATAACAAGCAGGAGTGTGTGGATAATAATACCCCCTTGTGGGAAGTGCCACAATGCTTCCCCAAAACACCAAGCATGATCCAGTGATTCTACTTCTGGTTATGCACTCAGAAGACCTGAAAAGAGAGTTCCAAAGAGTCAGTATACAAGTTTGTTTGTAGCAGTGTCATTCATGACAGTTAAAATGTAGCCGCAAGGCAAATGCCTATCAGTGAATGACTGGATAAGTGAAATGTGGCATATGCCCCCAATGGAAAATTGTTCTGTCTTTAAAAGGAAGGGAAGTTTTCTGTACACCACAACACAGATATACCTTAAGGACATTATGCTAAGTAAAGAAAGCCAGTCACAAATGACAAATGTTGTGTGACTACATTTATATCAGGTTTGCCTATCATGGGAGACAGCTGCAGAGTTCCATTTCTGTGGCATATTCCATGAGAAGTTCTCAGGGGGAATTGAACTTCAGTAGTCAAAAACACAGGATACTCCATAAGATGCAACTATCAGAAAGATGATGAATATTTTCTGTTTTACTCTATTATTTTCAAAAGGTATGTGTCAAGTGTGATGGGGTGAAGCAGTTGATGGCTAGCACCTGCTTGACAGGTTGACAGTGGACAGTGCCAGAGGAAGGAGTTTCTGCATCCTGCCTTCTTGCCTCCTCTCACACCATTCAAGTTAATTGAAGGCACGAAACCAGTTCTAGAGGCTCCTTGTGTGTGCCCCGCCCCTCCTGCCTGCTGCACCAATCAAGTTAATTAACAGCATGGAAATGGCTATGGAGGCTCTGCACTTGGCCACTCCTGCCTCCTATTGTGTTAGGTTAGGTTAATTAACTACAGGAAAACTTTGGACAGTTCCCTTGCTGCCTCCTGCACATGCAAACTTTGTTCTGTAGAGCTCTCAATCTGATTGGAGATTAAAATCTTTGACTTCTGCTGTATGGTACAGTGACTCCTGGAGTGTAATGGGAGCTGCTGTTACCAAGTTTGGGAAATAAAGATTCCTTCTAACATCCTACACTTGGATCCAGTGTGATCTCTTTTGCACTCTGCAACACAAGCAAATGAGAAAACAAGCCAATGGGACAAAATATTTGTAATCTGCATATTTTAGAAATGATTTGTATCACAAATGTACAAAAACTCCCAAAGCTAAAATAATAAATAGCTAAATTATAAAGTAAGCCAAGCAACTTAATGGGTGGCCAATGCTGTGTGGGCTAGACTGCTGCCTACATTGCTGATCCCATATATGGCTGCCAGCTCAAATTCCAGTTACTCCATTTTCAATCCAGCTCCTTGCTTATGTGCCTGGGAAGGCAGTGGAAGCTGTCCCAAGTGCCTGGGTCCTTGCACCCATATTGGAGACCTGTAGGAGACTCTAGGCTTCTGCATGGCATAGCCCTGGCCATTGCTGCCATTTGGGGGAATCAACCAGTGGATGAAAGATCTCTCTCTTTCTCTCTACCCCTCTAACTTTGCCTCTCAAGTAAATAAATCTTTAAAAAAATTTTAATGGACAGTTTGTAAGAAAAACACTCCATTTCATGTTTCATCAGGGAAATGCAAATTAAACAACAATCAGATACCACTACATACCTATTAGAATGACCAAAACCCACAGCACTTACACCACCAGTGCTGGCAATACTGTCGTGCAACAGGAGCTCATTCCCATTTCCTGCTGGTGAGAATGCAAAACACACAGACACTTTGGGAGAGAACTTGGGAGTTCATTACAAAACTAAACCCACCGTAGCTCTGTTATCCAGCAATGATGACATCTGATATTTGTCCGAAGAAGTTGAAACTTACATCCATTGAAAAACCTAAACATAGGCATTGATTCATAACTGACAAAACTGAGAAACAATTGACAAGTCCTTCAGTAGATGGACAGGTGCAAAAGCCACTGTACATCCAGCTAGTGAAATATCATGAAGTACTGAAAAGATCTAGCAAATTATAAAGATATGGAGGAATCTTACATCATGTTACTAAGTGAATGACACCAATCTGAAAAAGTTGGCTACTCTTTAATTCCAACCACAAATGATGGTGGAGAAACTGTATGCTGTGGTTAATATAGGAGCGTAAGGCTGGGAGTACAGAGAGTTCTGAAAATATGATGGTCTCAAAAAGTGGCGTGACGCCAGCCTAGGTGCAGGAAGGAGAGCAGATCTGCCACTGTTAGCTGAGAGGCTCTGAAGTTAAGCACTGAAATCTCAGAAGGGCAAGAAAAGCAGGAAGAGAAGATAAATAGTACAGACAGGAAAGAAATTGGAACACTAATGACTTCTCTTGACAAGTTCTGCTGGAAACAGTTGGGTATGCACACTCCTGACACAGGGAAGCTAAAAATGCCTACCTCCCATATGCTAGCATCACCAGTATGCTGTGAACATTACACCCTTTCAACATTAATCCCGTTTCCTTTGTTTTAGTGGCAATTGTAACACATGCATATGTGCTTTTCATAAGAATTAAAATTAGGCAGTTTTGACTTGTTTCTCCTCTCTGATCCCAGTGGTCTTTCCAGAACTATGTTGACTCTGAGTATACATCTAGACTTTCCCTAATGCATTTAGTGGAGCTGGAAATGCAAATATCTGTGAATACACAGGCATCCAATAAAAACCTAACTGATATTATAATAGGTGTTTTGTTCCATAGCTTACATTTTAAGAAAAGATTTATTTATTTATTTATTTTTTATTGGAAAGGCAGATATACAGAGAGGAGAGACAGAGAGGAAGATCTTCTGTCTGATGATTCACTCCCCAAGTGAGCGCAACGGGCCGATGCTATGCCGATCCGAAGCCAGGAGCCTCTTCCGGGTCTCCCACTCGGGTGCAGGGTCCCAATGCTTTGGGCCGTCCTCGACTGCTTTCCCGGGCCACAGGCAGGGAGCTGGAAGGGAAGCGGGGCTGCCTGGATAGGACCGGCGCCCATATGGGATCCCCGGGCGTGCAAGGCGAGGACCTTAACCACTGCGCCACTGTGCCGGGCCCCATAGCTTACATTTTACAAAGCAATGTTGTGATGTGGTACAGCTGGTTGATTTAGCTAGCACCCACTTGCCAGGTTGAGTCATAGTGCAGAGGGCACAGAAATGGAGGTTCTGCGCCCCACCCTTCCCTCCTGCATCCCACACCATTCAAGTTAATTGACAATTTGGAAATGGCTGGGGAGGCTCTGCACCTGGCCCCTCCTGCTACTTTGGGTTAACTGACTACATGGAAACTTTGGGCTCTGGAAGCACTCTTCCTGTCACTTAGTTAATTAAGTGTGTGGAAATTTTGTACTGCACAATTCTCTATCTGATTGGAGGATGAGAATTTAAAAACCCTGTAGTGGGAGTGGTTGTCACCAAGCTTGGCCAGTGAAGTCTACACCTAACTTCCTACACTTGTGTCCAGTGTGATTTTTCACACTCTGCAACAGCACGTCATTAAGAAATTTCTACATTATACAGGACACTCATTAAAATGTGGCTATCAGATGTTAAATATTTTCTACGTTACTCCATTACTTTAAAAAATGATGTGCATAAGAGAATAAAGACAAGGCAGGGACTGGGAGAAAATATTTGCAATATGTATAGTTATTATCAAGGATTTATCTTTCAAATAACCAAAAACCCTTAAAGTAAAAAAAAAAAAAAATAACCAAATTAAAAAGTGAGCCAAACTATTTAATGGAGGGTGGGAGTCTATGTTGTGACATAGTGGGTTAAAATGCTGCCCATAGTGCTGACATTCAGAAATATGTGAATGATGAAGTAAAGAGCCCAGATTCACATCATCCTTTAAAAAAGAGTATCCACTGATATATGCATATGTGAATTTCATCATTACACTTTGTACATTTGCTTTTGTGTGTTCTCCCTGTAGAGAAACTTTCATTTCTCCTTTACAGCCCGCTTTTGAGTTAATTGGATGTTTTAAAAACTATTACATTTTAATTTGTTGTAATTCTGACTATATTTGATCAGTTACTCTAGGGATCAAAAATGAATAACTATGTTTTACTCTCAGAATCATTATTTTACCATCATAATTGGAATACAGCAAACTGCTACCTTAGTGGATCTTTGTTCTTACTGCTTTATGCTCTAAATGTCATACAGTACTAATGTAATCATTGGACATCCCATTAGTGTTACTATGTCTATGTTCAACCAACAAACATATCTTAAAGAACTCTAGAATAGTGTACAGTAATTATAAGTGTTTATATTTCTGTGATCTTTATTTCATTTCCGATACTCTGAGACTTCATGGACAACTTGTATTCTGTCTGAAGGGCTTCTTTTCGCACTCCTCTCACAGCTGTTACTTCTGCCTCTGGTTTCTTAGTCTACTTGCCTCCGAAAATGTCTTTATTTCACCTTCAATCATGAAAGCCATTTTCACCGAACAGACAGTTCTGGGTGGTTTTCTTAACACTTTGCAAAGCCCTGTCACTTCATCCTAGCCCTTCAATTTGAGGCAAGAAATCCACAGAAATCTGAGTTGCTTCATCTTGGTAATACATTGTTTTATTTTGGCTACCTTCTGGTCAGGTCATGTTTCCTTCATCTAGTTTCTTGTGATTGAGTTACCACTTGCCTAGGTGTGGCTTACTTTCTTGGTTTTCCTGCTGAGACATTGAGATGAGCCCACTTTCCTATGTTTCTGAATAGTTCATCCTCCTATTGCTGAGCTTTGAAGCTTCCTCCACTACCCACCTGCTCTCCTGTGTGCGTGGTGTGTGTCTGAGCTCTTCTTAGACATCACTGACGCATTTCTTTTCTCTTGTGTTGGTACCACACTATTTTAAACACCACAGCCTTCACATGTTTTGTTTAGAGCAAACATACCTCTCCCCTGCCATACACACATTATTGTGTTTTCACTTGGTCTAAACTCTAAGCAGGCCTTTTATTTTTTCACTACCGCTTTACAACAATTACCAACTAAGTTTACAAACCAAATTTCCCCCAAATCTTACTGGGGTTGCCATCGAAACTACACATAGATTAATTTTGAAGGTAGTTGACATCTTTATAGTGCTAATTTTTTCTCATCCAGAAACAGAAATGTTCTTTGACATTTGCCTTCTGTTCTATATCTTCTGACATACATTTTACTTTTCTCCTCCATAAAGATTTTATGCACTTGTGGTTTTTATTTCTGAATATTTTAAATTAGTTTACATAAGATATGTGTTTCTAAGAAATGTGCTAAAAGAATCTGCTCTTATTTCCTTGTAACTATGTATTCTTTTATTTCTATATGTAACAGGATGCTAACATTGAACTTTCTATGAAGACAATAAAATACTATAGATGTGAAATTCTAAAGCCAGGTCACTGACTACAAATTGTCACAGATGAATATTTAAAGCTCAGTTCCATGATATATAAATGTTTTCCTTAGTTTGGGACATGAAAAAAGAATCAAGTGCGAAGAATAACAGGCTCTGTATGGAGATGCTGAAAAGATTTGTTTGGAAAGCAATGCCCCTTTGCTGTCATTATCTGCCTTCCACAGATTTAGGGAAGAGGGAGAAATTGTTACATCTCAATTTTCTTTCATTTACAGAATTATTTATTTCCCTGAAAGCCCCAGCTTTCCAGTCTCTTACCCATTTCCCTCCTCAAAGGAATATTTAAGAATATTTCTAAATAATGAATGCAGTAAACATCACAGGACTATAGCTCTAAACCTCATTATGGGCTGGGAGTGCAGTGAGGGTAAACACTTTGATGTTATATGCAGTCCAATTTAATCCGAGGCATAATTTTCTCACTATTGCACCAAAATAGTTGGGTGTTTGTAAATGTCAGGTTCTCCTAGTACAACTGCTGGTGAAAATGCTTAAATATGTATTGGCTTGGGTTAGGTCACATGGGCCTTTGCCCAGATTATCAAAACACCAACCCACTGTACCAAACTAGGAAGGTGAAACATGTATGATTCTGTTCAGGCAGAAATAAAAAGGGTAGAGTATGTTTTTCCTGTATTGCTGACAAAGTCCCAACAAGCAGTTAAGTTAGGAATTCCATGATGACTTAAATAGCAGGGAAGGAGAAATGGATTACTACCTACAGCAGGTGTTTGAAGAAGATCTGTGAGTTCAGAATAGAATTATCCTTCTTCTTTCCCCTAAACTGCCTTCGACTCAAGGCTTTCCATCAAGCTGGGAAGATTGGGACAGGTTTCTGAATGTTGGAGGAAGGAAATGTATCATGCAGTAGGGATCACTGGCTAAATTAGAGACTGCAGTCAAAGTACCAGAGCTAATGGAATAATTTTTACATTCATAAAGATGCTGAATGGGTGAAGGGTGATGCAGAGAAAAGAGAAATAATCCATTTAGCTGTTAATGAATTAAAAATTATTTCCATAGCACTTAATATATCAGATAAGTGTAGTCAACTTACTTGTTATTTATCAGAAAATGACTTATCCAAGAATCCAACAGAAATGATTGATCATTTTGGGTCGTCTTTCCTTATGTTTAGTTGAGTGGAAACAGGATAGGCAAACTGAGGAATTCTTGAGTGGCAAGAGAAATAGAATGAGCAAAAGCATAAATTCACAGAAAAACACCCACCATAAATATGTGCTGAAAAATGTGTAGTTTCTCATTTGATTCACAGGTTATCATATTTTCAGAAACACTTAAAAAAAGATTTATTTATTTTTATTGCAAGGTCAGACATACAGAGAGGAGGAGAGACAGAGAGGAAGGTCCTCCGTCCAATGATTCACTCCCCAAGTGAGCGCAATGGCCAGTCCTGCACCTATCCAAAGCCAGGGACCAGGGACTTCCTCCAGGTCTCCCACACGGGTGCAGGGTCCCAAGGCTTTGGGCTGTCCTCAACTGCTTTCCCAGGCCATAAGCAAGGAGCTGGATGGGAAGTGGAGCTGCCAGGATTAGAACTGGTGCCCATATGGGATCCTGGTGCATTCAAGATGAGGACCTTAGCTGCTAGGCCACTGTGCCGGGCCCCAGAAACACTTTTGTGACATGTAAACCAAACAGCTTGTAGAAAACTTATGAGAACTTAAGGAAAAAAGTGAAATAAAAATATTTCTTATTTTAGTCCTATATATTAACTGAGGCAATGTGAAACTTTTGTTTGTGAAGAACTCTGAAGATACTAACTAGGAAGAAGCTGAATGTATCAGAAATTTGTCATTGAGAGTCATAAACTCAAATGTCTGGGACTTGGACTTGGGCTATCAGGGTCCCTATGGATAAGAGAATGAAAGAGAAAGGCAGACACAACCAAGCAGTTGGCTTATATTAGTTGCATCTTGTTCATGTCTCTACAAAGTTATTCATTGCACTCAGTGTGAAATCCTTGCACAATAGTTACAAGAATGTTAACACCAACATCTGGTTCAGCCCTTGGGTCCCTATTTGAATCTGCTTTGTGTGTCGTAATCAAATGCCACACACTTGGTCATTTCCAAAGAACAGAAATTAATTTCTTGTAGTTCTAGAGGCTAAGATCAAATCCAAGGCCAGGCAATCCTCTTTCTCTGATTCCAAGATGGCGTCTTCTGTCTCCTGGAGACATGTGTGCCAGAGTGGCTGCAGGGCAGAAGAATGAGAGCCCACTCTTGCCAGCTCTTTTCATAGGATTATGAATCCACTGGAGGGGTGAAGGCCTTGTGACATAAATACCTCCCATTACGCCTCAACTTTCTACAGTGTTGTTATGGAGGTTACGTTTGCAACACATCAAAGTTGGAGACAGATCAGACCCTAGCAGTCCCATTGTACTAATTCTGTCTAGTGTCCTTTTGAAACTGTGGCCATTTCCTGAAGGTTTACTCCAGAGATGATCTTAGACTCAGAAATTGAAATCAGATCTTCTCCTGCAGGAAAGCCATTTACAACGTCTCATGGGTTGCACTTACAGGGAAAAAGTCATATAATTACAACACAGAAATAGAGATACACCCAGTAATGAGATTAAATGATAATAAGTGGAAAACCAAGAAATAAATATGATGCACATTTCAAATCTCTCCACAGAAACAAAAAAGATTGTGTGTATATGGAATTGTCCATAGAAGGTAGAATTAAAACTAATTTTGGTGAAAATTTTAATATCTTTGTATGTGAAGGACCTTTGTAGTTTTGTGGAAAAATACAAATTATGAAAAAACTACTAAATGTTCTAAAATTTTTTGCGACAAAATATATTTTAATTCAATTTGCTACAAACTTTTAGAAATACCATTGTGTGTGTCCTCTCTGTGTAGAGAGACAGAGAGACCAAGTGTTACACAGATAAAGACAGTGAGACAGAGAGCAAGAGAGAGATCATTCTAAAGGGACCATGGAGACTGAGAGTCCAGCAGGGTGGGTAGAGACTTGAGGAAACGCTGACCAAGCCCAAGGGTCTGGAGCAGAATTCTCTCTGCTTTCTCTTAATACTTCCAATTGATTGGATGAGGTCCACCTAACATTTTGCCGGTTGATTTACTTAGAGTCTTTTAGTCTCATCAAAAATACCTTCACAGCATATCCTGACAGGTATTTGACTAAATGACTGTACTCTATGATGTAGTAGGGTTGATACACAGAGTTCACTACCATATCATGCCAGTTGTGCAACTTCAACTCTTGTGGTGATAAAGGAGACTGTCTTCCACTTTGGAACACACCCCAGAACCATGGAAGTTCTCAGGAAGGGCTTGTCTGCTGGCTGCTACAAGAGGGCTCCTGTCCTCTCCCACAGTGGACATCCTCTGTTGGCAGCAAGACAGAGATGCAGCAGGGATTTTTTCCTTTTTAAAAATATTTATTTATTTTATTTGAAAGGCAAAATTGTATAGAGGGAGGCAGAGAGAGAGAGCGAGCTTTTTCATCTACTGGGTCACTACCCATATAGCTACAACAACCATTGCTGGGTCAGGCTGAAGTCAGGAGCCTCTTTTGGGGTCTCCCATGAGGGTACAGGGGTTCAAAGACATGCTGCATCTTCCACTGCTTTCCCAGATGCATTAGCAGGGAGCTGGGCCAGACGTGAAACACTTGGGGCTAGGACTGGTTCTCATATGGGATGCTGGTGTTGCAGGTGGTGACTCTACCTGCTACGTCGTAACACTGGCCCCAAACTAGTAGTTTTTAAAGATTTATTTTATTTACTCGAAATCCAAACTTACAGAGATAGATGGGGAAACAGGGATTCCCCAGAGATTGAACACTGATTCAGTCCCCTGTAAGGGGCCAAGTAGCTGGGTCAGATGGCATGGGAGTGTGACTAGCATAGCTCCTTGGTTTCTGGCTGCGTGGCAAGGCTGGCGGAATGTATCTTTCATCACCTCATTACTGCCTCACGCCGTTGTATGGATACTCAGGAACCTCTCTGATATTTCATGGAATTCTCCTAAGGGTGTTATTTTTCTGCAAATGTGAAATGACTTCTGTAACTGATAAAATCAGTTTTATCAATTATGTTATGGTAAAAGGGGTTTTAGCAGCTTAAGACAATGAGACACAGGTAAAAGCTTACGGTAGCACATTTGAGCCTGTTTTGTTCCCAAATGTCTTATTGTATGCCTACTTTTGACTTGAAACTTACTCTAAGATGCATGATGTTCCTCATCAGAAATGGCTTGATATCTTGGAACAGCTGGCAATCGTGGAGGTACAAAAATTTGTTTGGAGGTACAAAGAGTTTTTTTTTTAAACCATGCAGCCTTGAACTGCTACAATACATGAAATGACACATTTTGATTTCTCACCATGGAAAGCAGGAAGTATATGGGGCATCTTGCAAAGGGAGACAAATGTGAAAATGGTTTAAAATGGTTTTTTAACCCCAGAGAAAAATGGTTTAAAACTTCTACTTTGTATTGACACTTATATTTAGGGAAAGAAAAGTTTAAAAATATAAAAAGAAGTTTCTTGTAAAGGCCTTCTGTTCATAGAAAGGCTGAGTTGCCCTGATCCTTTTCACTGTCCTTTAACAAAAGAGCAAAAAAACCAGTTGAATCGGGCCCGGCGCGGTGGCGCAAGTGGTTAAGTCCTCACCTTGCACGCCCGGGATCCCATATGGGCGCCGGTTCTAATCCCGGCAGCCCCACTTCCCTTCCGGCTCCCTGCCTGTGGCCCGGGAAAGCAGCAGAATCGGCCGTTGCGGTTCACTTGGGAAGTGAATCTTCGGATGGAAGATCTTCCTCTCTGTATCTCCTCTCTGTATATCTGCCTTTCCAATAAAAAATAATAAAAATAAATTAAAAAAAAAAACAATTGAATCAGTACTAGGTGAAGGTGATGGTAATTAGTATATGACTGGTTATAAGATTTAATAAAGAATCTATGATATATGCCTTTATAAATTCCTTTCATTTATGAGCTTTTAAAAAATTCTGTATTCTTGATATTTTAACTAATATTAATTCAGGTTTAATGGAAATTGATTTTGGATATAAGTAAACCACTTATCACTATGTAACCACATATGCTGCCAATCATGGAGTTCCTGGCTTCAGCCAGCTGACTGCAAGTTTGAATGAGTGATAGCTTGCTGAAAATGTTTTCTTTGAAGTAAAATAATAATAAGATTTTTTAGGATTGTTTTTGTATTCTCTTAACTATGAAGTAAAAATGAAACAATTGGATATTGTGCAAAAACCTGAGGTGATTTCTGTATAAATAAAGAAGGCAGTTTTTTCGAGTTGTCCATTGTGAGCATCATGCCATAGTGGTCCATGTCTCTTCTTGTCTTCTTGCCAATCCACACATCCTTTGCAAGTTCTCAAGTCAGCCAGAGCTGGTCTCCAGCAGTTCTCAAATGGCCTGAGGATGGGCCAAGCTGAAGTCCAGAACTGGGAGCTTCATCCTGGTCTCCCATGTGAGCAGCAGGGATCCAAGTACTTGGGCCATTGTTTTGCTTTCTTGGTGCAATAGAAGGGAGCTGGAATGGAAGTACAGCAGCTGAAACATAAACTGATGCTCATATGGGATGGCAGCAGTACAGGTGGTAGCTTAAATTGCTACACTAGGATGCTGGCACTGGGAAGATCTAATTAAAAGTACATTTGTACTTTCAGTTCAGGAAGAGTCATTGGAACAGTTGGGCTATAGGGACAGAGAGGAGAGGAAGTGGAAGTGGGTGGGTAGAGAGGTGCTGTTAAGCAGTACAAATTCTAAAGAGAGAAATAAGATGAAAGTCAGCATAAAAACAAAAAGTAGGGCCAATTCCTGGCTGCTTTACTTCCAGGGCACAACTTAACCTTCCTAATATTTTACAGGGCAAAGTCACCTTAGGTACAGCCTTGATCCTAATCCAAGCTCTGAGTTGAGTCTCTTGCTCTCTGGTCACTCTGGTAGAAGCCAGATGCCAGGCCCTGAGGACGCTTCTGCAACTCCATGTGGCAATCCACTGGGCAAGGGACCTAGGCTGACTGCGCGCAGCGGCACCATTTGCTAGCAATGTGCCTGCACCATCTTAGAAGCTGCTTCTCCTGCCAAGTCAGCATTGTGATAAGTCAATACCCAGGTGAACCACTCCAAATCCCTGGCTGACAGTGTCTGTGAGATAATATATGTCTATTGCTTCTTTTATTGAGCCATGATTATACCTGTATTTGAGCTGCATGACCTATTTCAACACAAGTAAGCAATGTGTACTGAAAAAATCTAGGTCATCAACGTTTCTGTTCCATGACATCAATCTGTGTATGGAGCCTTGGAGTTCCTTTCTTTGGTTGCCCCTATACTAGGCCATTGTGAACTGTAGACACCTCACCATGCTGTGGAGCACTAGGAATTTTTTCCTTTAATCCAAGTCTGGTTTGGCATCAAATTCTCCCTGATTCCTGTACCATTTTCCTAACCTTGAGTAATCAGCATTCTTTAATCAGCTTGAGTTTTTTTTTTTTTTTTAGCTCCCACCTATGAGGGAAAACATGAAGTATTTGTTTTTCTGTGGATTGTTTAGCCTAACAGTGTGCTCCAGTTCCATCTATCTTTGTGTAAATGAGAGGATTTGACTGAATAATATCTGATTGTGTATTTATAATCACAATACATATGGTACAATATACATCTCTTTGATACAATAACTTCAGGGCTTTCCTATCTATAACTAATTGTGGCATTACTCGATCATATGGCAATTCTATTTCTAGTTATTTTAGAATTTATTGTATTTATTCGAAAGACAGAGTTACAGAGACAGCAAGAGCAAGAGAGACACCTTTCATTCACTGGGTTCATTTCCAAATGGCTGCAGTAGCTGAGTCTGGGCCAAGCCTACGGCTGAGGCCAGGAGCTTCTTCTGGGTCTCCCATGTGGAAGTTAAGGGCCCAGGAACTGGGCAATCTTCTCTTGCTTTCCCAGTCATATGAGCAGAGAACTGAATAGGAAACAGAGCAAGCTGAACCAGAAATGGCACCCATATGGGTAGCATTGTAGGCAGTAGTTTAACTCATTGTGCTAAAACACAAGTAAGCAACACAAGTAGGCCCCTAATTTCTAGTTTTAAGAATAATTTCTATACTGTTTTTTGTAGTATCTGTGTTAATTTACCTTCCCATCAGCAGTGTATAAGAGTTCTCTTTTTTCCATGTTCCTACAAGAAATTATAACTTTTTGTATTTTTTTATAATATCCATTATTCCAGGGAGGAGATGATTACCTCACTGTGGGTTTTGATTGGCTTTTACTGCATGGTTAGTGTATTGAGCATCTTTCCATATATGTGTTGGCAACTTTAGGGAATTGTTTATCAGGTCCTTTGCCTATTTCTTAACTGGATTACTTGTCTTTTTATTGCTAGTTTAAAAAAATTTCCTTATATATTCTCAATATTAATTCTTTCTCAGATAAGTAGCTGGAAAATAATTTCTCCCTTTCTGTTGGATGTCTCTTCATTTTGTTGATAGTTTTCTTTGTTGTGTAAAATTTTTCTGAGCTCTATTGCTTCTCTAAGCCCTTTGTTTTTGTGATAATTTTTATGCAACAATAGATAGATAATACACTTATTCTTTTCCCATTAACTCTTAGAACCCCCTTTGAGTATCTTAACTTTCCTTCCATGTATGTGTTGCTTCTTATCTTCCTATTCTGTTCCTCTGTGGCTCTGTTTACCTTACCTTCTGTTCACCTCTTCCACAGTGTATGCATTTGTGTTTTGTTTGAATTTGGAAAGTATGATTTATAATGTACTTCTAGTTTATCCTCGTGTCAGCTCCTTCCTTCTTCAAAAACACCTGCTCCATTTTCATAGTCAATATCCTCTTGAGTACCATTGACAAATTAAATGAAAAGTATCCACATTTCCTCTATTTCTTGTTGTTACTCTCCTTCACAAGGAGGAATTTGCTCTCATTTTCCACGATTAGTCCCATTATTTTGAACTGCCACATCTTTTGTGAAAGGAAGACACACAGGGAGAAAATATACTTGGAAATGAAGAGAGGAACTTATTTGAATTTGCACAAGTCAGTAAATTAAAAACACACATTAAATGAAGAAAACTGTAAAATTACTAAGGTTATTGAAATGGTTCAGTCCTTTCTTTAGGGAAATATAGTGATTTTTAACAACTGTAATCTCTACCAAATTTGTCACATGTCCTCGGGCATGAATAAGAGTCAGGAATGAAGTTGCTTAGTTGAGAAACCATAATTTATGGACAACACTCAAGGTTTATTTACTTTGGGTACTAGAACGAGGCATAGTTACTATTACTTTTATTTTTCCTGACTGTGACACATTTTATTTTTAATTTTTATTGGAAAATCAAAGATAAAGATCTTCCATCTGCTGGTTTATTCCCCAAGCAGCTGCAACAGCCGGAGCTGAGCCCATCTGAAGCCAGGAACCAGAAGCTTCCTCTGGGTTCTTTATGGGTGCAGGGTCTCAAGACCCTGAGCCATCCTCCACTGTTTTCCCAGGCCACAAGCAAGGAGCTTGAGACATGAACTGACACCCACATGAGATCCCGGTGGATGCAAGGTGAGGGTTTAGCCATGAGGGTATCGCACTGGGCCCCTGTGAGACATGTTGTACTTAACACATATGGATTAACTTCAGGACAAATGGCAACTTCCCTTCTTTACTTTCAATATGTATGGTGGTTGGGCCAGTGCCTTGGCATAGTAACTAAACCTCCAACTTATGGTACTAGCATCCCATGCAGGTGCCAATTAATGTCCCAACTGCCCCACTTCTGAGTCAGCTTCCTGATTATGGCCTGAAAAGCAACTCAGGATGGTTCAAGGCCTTGTGCCCTTGTGTTCATGTGTGAGACCTGAAAGAAGCTTCTGGCTTCAGACTGGCCCAGCTCCAACCTTTGCAGTCATTTGGGGGAGTGAACCAGCAGATGGAAAAAACCTCTGTTCCATCTCTCCTTGTCTCTGTAACTCTGCCTGTACATATATACACACACTTACACACATATGTATAGGTACATGTATATGCAAGTATATATATACACAACTAAATAATAGTTAGGATTAAGTAATAGAGATAAAAATAAAAGTCACTACAGCATTATAGTTGCATTCTACCCCACAGAGAAAAGTAATAAGAGGAAGAGGAGAGAAAGAAGAAAAAGGAGAATAAGGAGGGACGAGTAGGAAAAGAAGAGGAAGCAGAAGCATGTACCAGGCATGTTTGCAGGCACTGTCCACAATACTTTGTTTAACATCCGATAGGCCGGAACTTTTCATGTGGCTTTTCTTGGCTAGGGTAGTCTGGAAAAGGAATGGCCATGTGGTCATAGACATAATATAGCAATACAAATCAAGAGAAGTACTGAAGAACAATTTCCAGTCCCTGCCTCACTCTGTCTGGTGATCTTCGAATCATTGCTATCTTTGTGGGAATATGTCTGTACTGAGAGTTGAAAAGACTTTGACCTTAGGACTTTTGACAGCATTCAAAAGTCTCAGGCCCAAATGGAAGGAAGGTACAGGAAGGGGTGGAGGTTTGCATTGTTTTTTTTGTTTTATTTTATACTTGAAGTTTTTGAGAATACCTCAGGTCATTTTATATTACTGTAACAAAATATTTGAGGCAACATGCTTAGCAAGGAGGAGTTTATTTGGCTTATGAGTTTAGTGACTATGGAGTCCAAACAACATTACTGGCCAGAGCCCCTGGGTGCAGCACAGCAAGGCAGATAAGGGGCATGGGTAGAAGGATGGGTGTGCAGAGATGGTGGAAGTAGGAGAGCGAAAGGAGAAAGCTGAACTTGCTTTAACAGCACATTTTCCAGGGAATTAATTCAGCTGCTTAAGATCAGACCCACTTCCATACAAGAGCATTCATTCCCTCCATGATCTAATCACTTTTTACTGCTCCCACCTCGTAAGAATCCACCATCTCAGGACACTGGTAGGGGCATGACAGTCACAGAATCGTGCCTGCCCTTGGGGAGTTTCTTCCTTTGTTGTGAGGGCTTCCTTGAGTTGACTGAAGCAGTGTGCTTGTTCTTTGTCTAACCTAGCAAGTTGTCTAATTTTTGTTTTGTTTTGTACAACTTAGTCCTTGTGCTAAGGGTTATGCCAGAAAGGGCATGGCCGTGGATTCTTTGCCCTATGTGAATCTGAACTCATGTAAAGAAGGTACCTTCACAAAAGTGCTGACTCATCACCTTCATGTTCAAGAGGGCTGTCAATCAAACTACTGCTGTTGTTGCAAACTGAGATTCAAACAGGGAGGTGGCTTGGGTAGTAGAGGGCAGAATGAAGGCCCTGAGTGAGAAAGGAACATAATTTGAGTTGAGAAAGAAAAGGAGGAAAGATGAAAGAGATGACATGAAGGAAACAGACACAACCCTTGGCTTGTACTCTGGGTTTGCATCACAATTTCGTTTTCCCACTTTGAGTTTCATGACCCTTATTGTCCAGGTTTCCTTCATGGAAATAAGCTCGATGTCTTTTAAAAGCACATTTTCTATCCATTCAGTCTGATGAACTCTGACCGTGCCTGTGCTGGATACCGCTCTTTAGAGTATAAGGTTCTATCCACACAAAAGGAGACAGGTGAGCCTCTGGCCCCTTCACCTGCTGCTCTGTCAGGCTGGATTCCCTGCTTGTGGCATGAATCCCAGAAAGGTAAGTCCCAGCATCTGAGCCCAGCTGTCAGGGTAGAAAGGGTAAGGGTGCGCCTCTAGCAGCTGAATATTGGTGTGAAGGAAGGTATGAGGGACACAGATCCCTTCCTGGGCAGCAAAGGCCCAGGTTTCCTGCCTGCTGGAGGCCAAACACATTCCCTATTCTACCCTGCTTCTCTGCCCTGCCTTCTGGCATTTTTCTCTTCAATTTAGCAGCCTTGTACCAGAACGTGAGTTGCCTTTGCAGCAGGTGCTGTGCAAAACCCAGAAAAGGCAGGGGTGCCCATATTTGGGGGAACCACCCAGCTCTGCCCATTTGGATTATTTATTTTTTAAAATTATATTTATTTATTTGTAAGAGACCAAGTCACAATCGCTAATGTGATTTGTTTATCCCAATGCAAAGGACAGAGAGAGATTAACCAGGTTATATGGCCCGGGAAAGCAGTTGAGGATGGCCGAAAGCTTTGGGACCCTGCACCTGCGTGGGAGACCTGGAAAGGCTCCTGGCTTCGGACTGGCATAGCATCAGCTTTTGTGGTCACTTGGGGAGTGAATCATTGGACGGTAGATCATCCTCTCTGTCTCTCCTCTCTGTATATCTGCCTTTCCAATAAAAATAAAATAAATCTTAAAAAAAAAATAACATTTAAGAAGTCAAGCCATCCCTGGCAATAATGGTTGTAATGAAATAAGTGTGACAAACAAAAGATCTGGGTAAGCAGAACAGGGGAATGACAGAGCTTGGGCCTGGCATAAAGAGCTCTGATTTTAGTCTGGTCTTGGCCACCTCACATGATGTTTGAACTGGGGTAAAATACTCAGCATCCACTCTAAACTGGAGACAGTGATATTTACTTTGGAGCATTCACTGGGAGATTTCAATGGCAAAGTGCATGTGAAATTTCAGTGCATAGAAAAGCTTATAGAAACAGCCAGGAAGACACTAGGAGACAGAAGAGGAGAGAAGAAAGGATGTGGGGAATTGAAGAGTGAAATTGACATTACCTTGAAACACAAGCACTGCTTGGTCCCCAGGGGTTGAAACTGCTCCTTCAGGATTACTGAAAATGCTTCAGGTAACGTAGGAGAAATTGAAGACACCATGGGTATAAAGGCAGTTGAATGAGAGTACAGTTCAACAATGCAGACTCTAAAGAAAGGAACTTGTGGCCTGGTTTCCCTCTCTCTCTCTCTTTTTAAAGTTATTTTCATCTTGTAAGACAGAGATGTTCTTCCATCTGCTGGTTCACTTCTCGAATGCCCACACCAGCCAGAGCTGCACCTGGCTGAAACCAGGAGCCTGCAATTTAACCAGGTTTCTATGTAGATGGCAGGAACTCAGTTACATGAGTCTCCTGTTGCCTTCCCAGATGTGCATTGGCAGGAAGCTGGATTGGCAGTGGAAGCAGGACTCCACCTAGGGTACTCTGACATGGGATGTGGATCACCCATGTAGGCACTTAACCATCATCTCAAAGGCCTGCCCTGGTTTGGTGTTTCTGCATTCTAAGGGGCTAGGTGAATCTTTGTATTTCTCCTTTTCATATATGAAGTCTGAAGAGTAAGGGACACAAGGAGCAATTCTCTGCTGAGAAGGCTAGGTCAGCACAAGAGCAACTTTGACTTCACAGAGTATGTTGGTGAATCTTCAGTAGGTTCTGAACTGATGATGTAAGGGGTTACACTGCTGGGCAGCAAAATCCGAGGCATTTGGTTTTGGAAGCCTGAATCTCAAGGACATAATTCCTGTAAATGTAAGAGAGACGTGAGGACAGCTGTTGGGGAGCTGAGGACCATGCAACAGGGCTGATGTGTAGCTCCTAAGAGCTAACATTTTTTTTCTTAAGATTTATTTTATTTTTATTGGAAAGTCAGATATACAGAAAGGAAGAGAGTCAGAGAGGGAGATTTTTTGTCTGTTGATTCATTCGCCAAGCAGCTGCAACTGCCAGAGCTGTGCCAATTTGAAAACAGGAGCCAGGAGCCTCTTCCGGGTCTCCCACACAGGTGCAGGACCCCCAGGCTTTGGGCTATTCTCAACTGCTTTCCCAGGCTACAAACAGGGCGTTGGGTGGGAAGTGGGGCTGCCAGGATTAGAACCAGTGCCCATATGGAATCCTGGGGTGTGCAAGGTGAGGACTTTAACTGCTAGGCTACCGCACTGAGCCCCGGAGCTAGTATTTTAAGCATGAAGTTATATAAGTTTCAATTTAAAGACAAAGTTTCAACTTAATGAACTGGCTTCAGTAGCCTCAGTCACTGAGTAGTTTGGATAAGTTTGACAATGAAAATGTAAAGAGGTAGCTAAAATTGAATTTTCTAGAAGATTCTGAGATAAGGGTTTATATGGAAGTGGTTTTGGAAGGGGATACTCTTACAATCTGTTATAGGAGTAGGAGAGGCAGAACAGAGGAGGCAGCAGCCAGGCTGATCAAAGGGAAACGAGGCAGCAGGCTGTGGGGCAACCTCAAGGGGACCATGAAGGGCGAATTGTGCTTCAGAGTTGGACTAACTAAGGCGATGCTCTTGACTTTCTTAATCCTGCCCCCCTCAACAATGTTCAGAGGCAGATGTGGTAGGTTGTAGGCTCGCACACTCTATAGCTCTCTGAAGTCTGGGTAGTCCTGGGAAGGAAAGCTGTAGATGGTGACTGCTGGAAAAGGAAGCATAGTTACTCAGGGTTACTTACAGAAAAAGCTAAAGAATGCCTGCCCTAGAAGCCTGGAGCCACAAAGCACCTGTCCTTCACACACCACCCCTGTGTCACCCAACTTTACTCATATTTCACATTATGTTCACCCATCCCAATAAAGCTTTCTTGCGATGATGACAATCACCATTCATGTAGAAAACTTGAAAGTAGACAATTACATGCCCACTCCTGCAATTAATCCTGTTGCTATTACTGACATACCTAATTCATTCTAGACTGCCTTCATTGTTGGCTAGCATTTTTGCAGGTGTAGGTGGCTTATCATATGCTAGGTCATGGCAAATGCTAATTGCCCTTTTCAGTTAAGAATTGGGCATGTGAGTAATCAGATAGATCCCCTGAGTCGCAAATGTATTTCTCCTTGCCCCTATCAAATAGCAGCCTCCTACATATTCAAGATAATAAGGGCCAATTTTCCCTGTAAGCATTCTAACTCCTTTCCTTGCCTCTGGCTTCCTGGGGTAAGAAAAACAAAATGACAAGGCAGCAGCCAGAGGTATGGATTTTACTGGACTCTCACTGTGACTCTTGTCTCACTCCCTGAACTTCTAGACATGGGGATAACAAACACAGATAGCCCACATGGGTCCCTGGGAAGGATGGTACCTTCCTGGACACCTGTGTCTATCTGGGAACACATTATCAACAGTTTAAGGTATGTACAGTATCCCAAAGGATCTCAAAATTAGAAACTAATTTTTGGGCCAGCACTGTGGTACCGTGCACAGCAAGATAAGTTACCGCCTATAATCCCACATGAGCATTGGTTCAATAACTGCTTGCTCTACTTCTGATCTAGCTCCCTACTAATGAGCCTGGGAAAGTGGTGGAAGATGATCCAACTGCTTGTGACCCTGCCACTTATGTGGGAGACCCAGATGTAGTTCCAGGCCCCTGACTTTGACCTGACCAAACCCTGACCATTGCAGCCATTTGGAGAATGAACCAGCAGATGAACAATCTCCCTCCTGTTTCTCTGTAATTCTTGCAAATAAATCAATAAATACCTTTAAAAAGAAAAGAACTTCTGACCCAGAAAAATTATACAAAATGTGGCAGAGCCATGAAATAAGTCTCAGAAGATGAAAAGTGTACAGAACATGCTCTCTGTCCTTAATGCAATTGTGATACAACTCAACAACAAGAACTTGGGAATCTGCATGTTGGGAAATGAAGATACATGTCCAAAAAATTTATGTTCAAAATAAAGCATAATGAAATTTAAAACTATTTTGAAATTGAATGCTAATAAAATAGCACGTTTCAAAACATGCAGGATGAAGCTTCTCAAAGGGAAATGTATTAGTCCTGAATGAATTATTCAAAAAGAATGGCTCAGAAATCAATGAAATAAGCATCACTTTAAGAAATTAGAAAGAGAACAGCAAAATAAACTCAAAGAAAGTATATGAAAGAAAAGAATAAATAAAGAGACTAATAAAATATGAAGCAAGCATAATGAGAAGAACAAAAGAGCCCAAATTTGGTTCTCTTGAAAGGCTAACAAGACTGACAAATGACTGTCACAATGAATCATGCAAAAGAGAGAAGATGCAAATAGGCAGTGTTTGCAATGCAAAGAAATGGCTTCACTGAGCCTGTAGATAATACAAAGTTAATAAAAGAATGTTATAAATAATCTTATGCCAATAAAATTAAAATTTGAGATGAAGCAGAAAAATTCCTAGAACACTATAGCCCACCAAAATTTGTGTAAGGAATAGAAAAACATGAATAGCTTCAACTCAATTTAAAAAAAAAAATGAAATCCCACAAAGAAAACTCCAACCCTATCAGATTGATAAAACATTTATAAAAGAAGTAATGCCAATCTTATGCAGACTGTTCAGGGAATAAATAAACAGGAGTATCTTTTCAATCTATTTCATGAGGCCAGTGTAACTTACTTCAAAACTTGACAAGGGGGCTGATGTGATAGCCTAGTTAGTGGCTAAAATCCTCAGTTTGTGTCCTGGCTGCTCCACTTCCCATCCCACTCCCTGCTATTGGCCTGGGAAAGCAGTGGAGGCTGGCCCAAAGCCTTGGAACCCTGCATCCATGTGAGAGACCTGGAAGAAGTTCCTGGCTACTGGCTTCAGATCAGCTCAGTTCAGCTGTTGTGGCCATCTGGGGAGTGAACCAGCAGATGGAGTATCTTTCTGTCTCTCTTTCTCTCTAAATCTGACTTTCTAGTAATAATAATGATAATAATAATAATAATACTTATAAAAAAGCTTGACAATGACATTACAAAAGTAAACTTAGAGCTAACTCTCATAGAGGTAAATGAGAAAAGTCTAAACACAACATAAGAAAACTAAATCCAGGAATGCATTTTAAAATAATGCACTGTAAGCAAATCAGATGTAACATGAAGAGGTCAGACAATATAAGTCACCATGAAATATAATATAGGACAAGAACATATTATCTCAGTAGAAGCAGAAAAGGAGCAAAAAGTCCCATCTCAGCAGACTCAGATAAAAGATACCTTGTGATCAAGCCCATTATATTTCTGCTACAAAACATTTGAGTATTCTCATTGAGCAGAATAGAGACTATAAATAACCTTGCATCTGTTCATGTCAAGTTTTGCTGCCAAATGAAGAAAAACAACTTCCTTTTTGGATTTCTGAGTGGTAGATAAGGGATTATAGGCTTGAATCAAAATAATCAACATAAAAGATTGGAAATTCACAGAAGTATCCACTTAAATATAAAACCACAACACGACTCTTCATTTGCAATGGAAAGTCATGTTTATTGATGAGTTTAAAACTCATCTTTTGCTACAGGCACAGTGATGGAGAGGTTAGTAGCAGTCACAGTTGGTTTGGCGATCCAAAAATCAGATCCCAGTTACTCCTGTTGTAAGAGGTGATAACAGAAGCACCTCTTGTGACAACGAATGTACCCTACAACAGTCCTGGGTATTCGTTGATCCACAGACTGGACCTTTGTGGTCCTGACTCTTAGGTTTTATCTCTGCCTGTGCTACCAACATGAATATGAATTAGCTCAAGTGAGAGACCTGGACTCATTTCAAAATACAAATCTGGCCATGGCTCTTGAAGCAGGTGGTGAAGCTTATAAGCTTATAAGCCATAGTCTCGTACACACTGAACTTTCTCAATGGCAAGTCATTGGCTCTGTCCCCTTTTTAAGTCTTCTAAAGCTCTGGAAGAAAATACCCCTTTAAAAATTCTACTTATGGGCTAGCATTGTGGCATGGTGTTAAGCCACAGCTTGTGACACCAGCATCCAATTATTAGAGCAGTGGTTCAAGTTGCAGCTGCCCTGTTTCTGATCAAGCTCCGCTAATGTGCCTGGAAAGTACTTGGGCCCCTGCCACCTACTTAGGAGACCCACTTTTAGCTCCTGGCTTCTGCCTGGCCTAGCTCTGTTATTATGGCCACATGGAAAGTGAATCAATGGATGGGTAATTTTTCTCCCTCTGTGTGTGTGTCCATTCCTCTATCTCACTCAACCTTTCAAATAAGTAAACAAATCCTTTTTTTAGAAGTTTAGTATCTTCATTTAATAATTGGGTCTTGGGCCCGGCACAGTGGCCTAGCGGCTAAAGTCCTTGCCTTGAACACGCCAGGATCCCATATGGGCGCCGGTTCTGGTCCCAGCAGCTCCACTTCCCATCCAGCTCCCTGCTTGTGGCCTGGGAAAGCAGTCAAGGACGGCCCAAAGCTTTGGGACCCTGCACCCATGTGGGAGACTCGGAGGAGGTTCCTGGATCCTGGCTTTGGATCGGCGCAGCACCGGCCATTGTGGTCACTTGGGGAGTGAATCATCGGACGGAAGATCTTCCTCTCTCTCTCTCTTCCTTTTTGTATATCTGACTTTGTAATAAAGATAAAGACATATTTAAAAAAAAATAGTTGGTTCTTAATTTTACAGCTACCAAATTTATTTTATAAGATCAGCAATTTGCTCCTTTTTGGTCTACACTGCCTGTCATTTCTCACAATTATAATTTAAGATTGTGGGTATATTCCTCCCCCTTTCTTATTATTTTCTCTTGTATACTGTCTTATTTTCTCTTAGGCCTCACTGATTTCACAACTTAAAGCATAAATCAGTTACTCTTCTGGTAGTATTTGAAAGTTGATTCACATTGTTCTAAATAAAAATAGCCCTCTTAAGAATTTTTATCTGACTACAACCTTGAGTGTTTCATAGTATGCCCTTGAACACCATGGTATAAAGGATGTTGACTGACCAATGTCATAAGTTCAGATAACAAGAAGAAACATTCTTTCAAGTCTTTCCACAAAGCCAAAAACTAGGTATGGAATATCACTTGTGGTTACATTGTTCTTTTTAGTGAAAGAAACCACCCACTTGCCATCTGCCATTGCTGGTGAGAGCTGGAACTACCAAGAGTTAACCTTGAGGACTTGCTCCTTTGAATTTGACCCCTGCTTCCTTGCTTGGAAATGTGCCTGTTTTTCTTTCCCTGGAATTTAACATTTTGAGAAAACGATATCTTGGTTTCTTTTGATGTGAAAATTTCCAGATACTATTGGTATGATGTCCAACCTGTAGGGTTTTTTTTGTTTGTTTGTTTGTTTGTTTTTTTAAATTCTGGAGCTCCTCCTCTCTCTGCTTCTCCCTCTGTCATGTGCTTTCCATTTGTTCTCATTCATTGTTGTTGTCAACATTCACTATTTGGGTGTCAAATCTTGATGTGCTTCAGAGTAGAAAGCACCTCCCAAATCCTTTCCACACTTTTATTAATTCCTTGTTAAACACCTGAAATGATCTAAATGGGTGAAACTGACTAGAGTTAGTTCAGACGAGAAAAGAAGCATTAGTTCCAAGTTCACCTGTTGATACCTGGCTGGCAAAACCAGGAATGAGAAGGCACTGGTGAGCAGCCCAGGATGTCCTCCTGAGAGATCCCTTGGCTTACAGTTCCTTCTCCTTTAGGGCGGACACCTGTGTGGGCACCTCTAGCACAGTGCACACTAGAAAGGCAGTTCACATGTCTCAGAAGCTGTTCGTTTGCATCTTGCCAGTGTTTTTTCCTTTTTCCCACATGTTCTCATAGAGTGCTGTAAGGGCAAGCTTTACTTCTTCCATCCTTAACACTACTTGGGACTTTGGAGAAAAATAAAGAAGTAACACAAAAAAGAGGGAAGGAAGTAAAAGGAGTGGTTCAGAAACAAATTGCTCTTTCCAAAATAAAGTAACTGATACCACAGGAAAAATGGTCACCAGTTTTTCCCAAACTATTCATCCCTTCCTCCCGCTCAATCGAAGGGAGTCCTTACAAACTCACTCTGTGACCAGCAGTACCTTGATCTCCAAACCAGACAAGGAAAAAACCTCCTCCCCTCAAAAACAAAAACAAAGACCTTTTAGACCAATATTCCTGATGAACATAGAGGAACTTAGGTATTACAGGATCATACTTCAATATGAAAAGAGCTATATATGAGAAAACCTGCAGCCAGCAACCTATAGGATGAATGGTAACTGAAAGTATCTGTAATATCTAAAATAACTGTAATATCTGTACCACACAGAATTCACTGTTTTTTCAGTATAGTACTGCTGCTATTAAATATAAACCTGATTTCCAGAGTAACTAGGCAACAGAGATAAAAGACATGCAAATAGAAAAGGAGAAAGTCAAATTAGTACTCTTTGAGGATTATATAGTTCTGTAGAGATAAGCTTAATTTTTTTCTCATTAATTTGAGAGACACAGTAATTACCCACTTGTTCAATCACTCCCAAATGCCACAATTAGCCAGGGCTGGGCCAGGCTGAAGCCAGGAGCCTAGAACTCCATCTAGGTCTCCCATGTGGGTGACAGAAACACAAATCCTTGAATCATCACCTGCTCTTTCCTAGGGGGTTGGAAGCGAGGCAGCTGAAACCCAAAACAGGCACTCAAGTATGAGATGTACACATTCCAAGTGGCAGCTTTATGTGCTGAACCACAACACCCATCCTAAGGAAGCTTGAAGACTTTACAAAGAGACTATTAGAACTTATTAACAAAATCATTAAAGTTATAGGATACAACATCAGCACACAAAACTCAATAGCATTTTATATAATAATGTGCTGAGAAAGAAACGCATAATGTCATTCACACTAGCTACAAAAAATTCCTTGGAATAAACTTAGCCAAGGATGTGAAAGACCTCTATAGTGATGATTTCAAAACACACGTTGGGGGCTGGTGTGATAGCTCAACTGCCTAATCCTCTGCCTTGTGGTGCCAGCATTTCATACGGTGCCAGTTCTAGTCCTGGCTGCTCCACTTCCCATCCAGCTCCCTGCTTGTGACCTGGGAAAGCAATTGAGAATGACCCAAAGCCTTGGGATGCTATACCCATGTGGGAGACCTGGAAGAAGCTCCGGGCTCCTGGCTTTGGATCTACTCAGCTCTGGCCATTGCACCCACTTGGGTAGTGAAGCAATGGATGGAAGATCTTTCTGTTTCTGCTTTTGTCTATAAATCTGACGTTCCAATAAAAATAAAGAAATCTTTTTTAAAAATGGGGAAAATGCCAGCCTCTTTATAAATTGTGCTTAGAAAACTGAGATTCCAAATGTAAAAGAGTGAGAAACCCTCTCACCCTTACTAACTCTTGTCCCAGGTAAAAATCAAATAAAAATGGATCAAATACCTAAATACTTCAACTATGAAACTTCTGTAAGAAAACACAGGGATATGTCTTTAGGACATTGGGGTAGCCAGTGACTTTCAGGATAAAAGATCCCAAAAGCATAGTCAATAAAAGCAAAGATAGGTAATTGGGATTATAACATATTAGGAAGATTCTGAACAGCAAATAGAACAGTCAACAGAGTGAGGATTTAACCAGCAGGATGAAAGAAAATATTTGCAAGCTATTGATTGAACAGGATTAATATCCAGAATAAAGAACCAAACAACAACAACAACAAAAACCAATAGCAAAGAAACAAAGCAATCCAATTTAGAAATGAGCAAATGATCCTTATAGGTATTTCACAAAAGAAGAAATTCAAATGGCCAATACATATATTTTAAAATGTTCACTATTACTAGCCTTGAAGGAAATGCAGATCAAATCCACAAGAAGTCATTGCCTCCCTCTAACCAGAAGGGTTATTATCCAAAATTCAAAATATAAC
The DNA here is from genome assembly GCF_017591425.1 of Ochotona curzoniae. Lineage (NCBI taxonomy): Eukaryota > Metazoa > Chordata > Mammalia > Lagomorpha > Ochotonidae > Ochotona > Ochotona curzoniae. The sequence continues at coordinate 39,423,664 of NW_024467122.1, forward strand.
GAATACTGCTGAAGATGTGAGAAAAGGGAGCCCTTATGTGGTGTTGATGGGAATGTATATTGATATAGCCCTTGCAGAGAGCAGAATCCATGTTCTTCAATAAATTTTTAAAAGTTTGTCCCTTTGACTCAGTTATCCCTATCTGGGTTTATATTTGAAGGAAATTAAGTCAGCATCGAGGGAAATGCCTGCACTGATGTGTTCCCTCTAGCAGTATTCACAATAGAAGATATATAATCAACTTTAATGTCCATTGGCTGATGAATGGATAAAAAATTGTGATATACATACACAATGGAATATTATTCATCTGTTAAAAGAGTACCATCATGACATTTTTAGTTAAATGGTTGGAATGGAGATCATGATGTTAAATGTAATAAGTCAGGCACCAAAACACAAACATTGTATGTTCTTCCTCCTATGTGGAAGCTAAAACATAACTGATCTGAACTTAGAATAACTATTCTTGCAGGCTGAAAAGAATGAGAAGAGGGGGAGGTATAGGGAGGTCAAACAACAAGTAACAACATAGGCAGGCTGAAATATCCAGTGTTGTGGTTCCACAGCACAGGGCCTGTAGTGCCTACAGTTCATGATAACATACTACATACTAGAGGAGAGGTGCGGTGGGTGGGGGTGGGCAGTGGGAAGGATGAATGGAATGAAAGCTGGTTGCCTGGCTTGATTGTTTTATCCTGTGTATATACATATATTGAAGTATTGCATAGTACCCTATGAAAATGTGCAAGTATTACATTGTAATGAAAGAACTTTGGATGAATGCTGTAGCACAGTGGGTTAAATCACCACTTTAGCCTCCCACATCCCATATCAGAGTTCCTGGGATTGAATCCTATCTCCTTTTCTGATCCCGTTTCCTGCCTGAGGCAACATATTATAGCCCAAGTCCTTGTGTCCCTGTCATCCACCCAGATGGAGTTTCTAGTTTCTGGCTTTGTCTGGGCCAGCCCTGGATTTGGTAGGCATTTGGGAGTGGCCAGAGGATGCAAGAGATTCTCTCTCTTCTTTTCTCTGTTAGTCCACCTTTCAAATGACTAAACTTTTTTTTTTAAAAGCAGCTATGAAATAAGAAGTGAAAGACTAAAACTTTTGAAATAGAATCATAAAGAATAACCAATAGCCACTTATCTACCCCACCTTTATTTTGTATCCCTTTTCCTGATAGTCAGGTGCCTGGAAACTCCTGTACTTCACTGCTCCCTCACCCTAGCCTCATAGCCTGATAGTGGAGTGAGGCAGCATTGGACAGAAATGTTTTCATTTGCCCTCTTTTCTCATGAAACACCTGGTATCTTTTTTCTCTGCACATCCTGTTTGCTGATTCATCCAAGCATCAGACCTGATCTTTCTATGGAAGTCATATGGTGGTGTGCTCACTTGCTCGCTCGCTCTCTATCAGGGACAGTTTCAAGAACATCACCAATGTGGAAAAGATGTGCCGGGCCCCAGAGAGCTCTTGCCAATCCCTTAGAGTAGCAGCTGTAACTCTGGTGCCTCATTTATGCTAAGCCCGGTGCCTCCCATGGGCATATAGCACGTGCCCAGGCAGTCAGTGCTGGCAAAGGATGAGCCTTAAGAGCCATGAATTTTCTTGGAAGGAGCTGAGAATGGTGGGATCTGATGACTGTAGCAGAAGACAGTTTTCTTGCACACAGATGAAGACAAAATACTTATTCTGTGTGCTTGGATGCCTGGCATCCAAAAATTTAGAGGTGTGTTTACGTAAGGCATCTGTAAATGTCTATAATGCTCTCTATAGAAGTTACTTTAAGCAATTAATTTAAATGTTTTATGTTTATAGCTCCATGTTCATAGGTTTTGTTCATAATAAAATTTAAACAAAAACATAAATTTTTAAAAGGTGTAATAAAAATAAATATAAAAAAGAAGTAATCATTTTTCCTATCTTCTAATGGATGATTTTTAAGTCTCCTCTGAGTTTAGCTTGTTCTTTCTATGCAAGAAAAAAAGAAAGTTTACGGGGCTTCACAGGGAGGTGAAAATGAGTTCAACTTGAAATATGCCAGGAGGCTGTAGATGGTTCAGTGACGTCTAACTCACATTCCCAGTAGCCAAGAGAAGACCAGCTCACCTTTCCCCAAGCCATATGCTTGTAACAGCTAATCTAGCAGCGGCTATACACTGGCCTCTATTGCTGCTGAAAGGCTATAAGGTTCTTTTAAATATTTTAAAATTATTTTATTATTTACTAGTTTAAAAATTGTTTGAAAGCCAGAGAGATGGGGAGGGAGGTAAAGGAGAGAAAATGCTCTTCTCTGCTAGTTTACTTCCCAAATGTCCACAAAGACTAGGGTTGGGACTGGGGCTAGCCTGGGCTGGGGCTGGGGCTGGGATGGACTAGAGCTGGAGCTAGAGCTAGTTTGGGCTAGGATTGGGACTGGGCTGGGCTGGAGCTGGAGCTAGCCTGGGCTAGGGTTGGGACTGGCCTGGGTTGGGGCTGGAGCTAACCTGGGCTGGGGCTGGGGCTGGGGCTGGCTGTGCTGGGGCTGGAGCTGGAAACAGAAACTCAGTCCAGATTTGCCACATGGCTGGTGGGAATGCAATCACTTGAGCCATCACTGCTGCTTCCCAGGTTTTAAATTAGCAGAGAGCTGTAGATAGAACCGAACTGGGTATCTAATCCAGGCACTCTGATACAAGTCAGAGTATCTTAACCACTAACTCAAATGCCTACCCTGTCCAAGGTTCTTGATGGAAGGACATGCTTAGTTTCTCTCTTGTATCATTCTTTCTCCATCATACAGCTTGCAGATAGAAAGATTGTTCTCATAGGATGCATTACTTAGATCTTGCTGCATAACAAATCCTATCAACTTGGTAATTATAAAGCAAGTGTTTACTGTTAATCTCACCATTCTAGGTGACTCATAGGTGGCCTGCAGATCAGCCAGGTCCAGCCCACACTAGAGGAGGCACCCACCCATGCTGAAAGTTCTGACAGATTATAAAAGGTTGCTGTCTTAAGCCAGTAAGTTACAGATGCCCCCACATAGTAAAACATCTTGCAAAATCAACTAATTATTTTCCCACCCAAAATGCCAAGGCAGTACCATATACTTTAAAATGCAATATTAAGTTCAATGTTAATACTTAGGTTAATTAAATCAAACTAGTAACTCTAAAAGCAATAGAGTATTGTATTTTATTATGTTTGAAGTCAGAAATGTACATTTCTCTTAGAGTTATCTTACTTTTGATCACTTGACTAAAATACACATGTTCATAGATCTCATGTCCCATTCACGTGCCTACCTTTTGCAAAGTAAAATATTTCTTTAATCAAATTGGCAAGAATTAAAACTGTCTTTTAATAAAATCTGTGATCATTATGTGTATTTCTTTCTTTAAAATATGAGTTATCTATTTGGAAGGCAGAGTGACACAGAAAGGGAGAGACAGGGATCATCTGTCCACTGGTTTATAATCATAGCCTGCAACAGCCTAGACTGCAATAGGTTGAAGCTGGGAGCCTGGAAGTTGGTTCTTCCCCGTGGGTGGCAGGCTGTCACCCTGCACCACCTTCCTGGTGCATTAGCAACGAGCTGGATCAGAAGCAAAGCAGCCAGGGTTCAAACTGGCCTGATATGAGCTGCTGGCATCTCATGCAGTGGCTTAACTTGCTACACCCACAAACTGGTTCCTTGTTTCTTACATCATTATTTAAAATGTATTTGAAGGTCAGAACTACTGGCTTCCAGCTCATGGTTTGGGAAAGCTATCAGAAGATGGCCCAAGGGCATGGGTCCCGGCTATTATACAGGAGACTTGGGTGAAGCTCCTGGCTCTCTTCTGTAGCCTGAGCCATCACTGGCCATTGCAGCTACTGCAGTGTGAATCAGTGGATGGAAGTTCCCTCTCTCCTCCCCGCCAGCCCCCCACCCCATAATACTCTTATCCTTACTGAAATTGTCACCATGTATTTCTCTTCCATATGCATTATAAACCCAACAGTATATTGCTGCTGCTTTAAGCAGCTAGCTATTTTATAATTGGAGTAAAGTAAGGAAAAATGGCCTTACCATAAGGCCTCAATTTCCAGTGCTGTTCATTTTCTTCCTATAGTTCAAATTTTTCATTTGATATTATTTTCCTTTAGTCAGAATTTCTTCAGTATTTCTTGTCGTGCAAATCTAGTGATGAGTTTTCTCAGCATTTGAGTAACTGAATATAATTTTTCCATCAGTTTTTAAAGGATTTTAAAAAATATTTATTTATTCTTATTTGAAAGACAGATTTACAGAGAGAAAGAGAAGGATATGGAGTTCTTCTATCCACTGATTCACTCCATAAATGGCCATAATGGCCAGAGCTGGGTCAGTCTGAAACTGGGAGTCAGGAGGTTGTTCTTGGTCTCTGATTGTGAGAGCAGGGGCCCAGGAACTTGATTGCTTTCCTATGCCATATGCAGGAAGCTGGATCAGAAGTGGAGTGGCTGGGATTATAACTGGTGCCCATATGCAATGTCCACACTGCAGGTGGATGATTAGCCTGTAGAGCCACCACACCATTTTGAGGATATTTTTACTGGTGTAGAATTCTGATTGTTTTGCTGTTTTTAGTACTCTGAAAAGGTTGCTGTATTATCTACTAGTAAGAGGTCAGCTGCTATTCTTATTGCTTGCCTGTATATAATATATCTTTCTCCTTGTGCTGATTTTGGTCTTGATCTTCAGTTTCTGGATATTTAATCATGATATGTTTAAGTATATTATATTGTTCTTTGAAATTACCCTGCTTATGGTTCACTGAGCATCTTGAATTTTGGGGGGTTGTTTTAAACCAAATCTGTAAAATGCTCATCCATTATTTCCTGAAATATGCTTTATATCCAATTCTCTCTTCTCCTTTCAGGAAAATATTTCAAAGTTTCTATGAGTCATTAAAGTTGTTCATTTATATCTCAATCTTTCTGTGTATTTTAATTTGGATAGTTTCTGTTGATAGGTCTTCAACATCATCAATATGTTTTTCTTTATTTAATTTGCTGCTATTTGCACTAATGAATTTTAAAAATTTATTGTTTATTTTAGTTCTAAGTGCTCTATTTGGTTCTTTTTTAGGTTCTCCAGTTTCCACCATAATATATCCATCTTTTCATAGATATTTTAAGTTCTTGTTCTTCTATTCAAATTTTGGAATTGACTATGGTCTCCTTCTAATGATTGGTTTTTAATATAGATAGCATGGCTTTGCTTTATTATACATCTGTGATTTTTGTCCATTATGGATGAAGCATTGTAGAATATGCTGGATTCTACTTTCTAGGAGTGTTGCAGCAGTTTAGTCACCTTGATCTTGTGATGTTTGGTTTCAAGCTTTCTTGGAATAAGATTATTTCAGCCTTGCTCCTTTGTCCTAGAGGGTTGTCCTCAGTCTTTGCTAACATGGTCCTTACTGCCAAGGCATGAAGCTTCCAGGGGAAGGCTGTGGAAAATTCCAGCTAACTGCTAAACTTTCTACCAACTCTTGTCTTCATTTGAGATTATTAGATATATGTGAAAAAAGTAATTTTTTTCTTCTCTGAGAAACTATTTTTAAAAACTATGAATTGATGAAAAAAAGAAAATAAGAAATGTTGACCTCAAATAATTTATGAATGCCAGGTTGCCACTCTGTTGTCATCTTGTTGCTTGTCCAGGAGGCCTACACACATACCCATCACAACCTTTAATTGGGAGCAAGAAGGAAGGGAAGGTTCCTAAACAGATACTGAAGCAGCAACAGCAAGTCCTTAAACTCATGTGCATCCCTTGGATGGATGGGGAAACCCTCAAGATTCCCTTCAGGGCTGGTCTGCCCTTCTCTCAGCTTCTCATACAATGAAGAGACAATGAGTCTACAAGAGACGTTTGTACCCGGATGGCAGAATGAGTGGCAGCTAAAGGCATCAGAGAAAAGAACCTGTGTCTGGAGGCTAAGAGCAGAGGAAAGGCTGAGTGTCAGAGCACAAATGTACTGAACCCATGATGCTAGGGCCATCAATAGGACTTCTGAAAGGATAGTTATTTCATCTTGCATCTGGATTATGCAAATAGTCCTGATTACCTTTATGAACCTATGATACCACAAGGAATTTTAGGATGGTTGTTACATCCATGCTGCAGATGACAACTAACAGCAATTACATATGTCTTCATATTATTGTTTGGGGCCCTCCCAAAACATAATCTGGTTCATGTTTCCTTCAGCACCCAGGATCTTACCATGTTTGGGGGACAATATACTCAAAATATGTATTCTAAGTACCAGGAGAAATTGTCTGTCATTGTGTAATCATGCATGGTTGGTGAACAGAGCTGACAGATGATGAGCTTTGGCCCTGAGCTCTGCTACTCAGAATAAAGGGGCCATAGACAGCCCACCCCAGGGGTCTTGTAGTTCCAGGCACCTCCAGGCATCTGTCACCAGGTTCTTCAGGGACGCACTATCCTGAATGTCAGCAAAAGGAATGGTTACTGGGCCAGAAGGGCTCTTGGGATGACCTCTTGGGGCTGTACCTGCGCCCAATAACAGAAACCCTGAAATTACAAACTCCATTTCCTGTTGATCCTTTTGTCCTACAGGGAAAGGACCCTGAGAATGGAGCTGCATGTAAGCCTGCAGTGAGGCCAGCACTCCCCATTACTGACACTGCTTAGGTCAAAATAAGGAGAGCCAATCAGAATCCAGGAATCAGGTAGGTGCTTGTGACAGCCCTTCGGATTCATCTGTTAAGCTGAATATTAGCTTGAAGAGATCTATGCAGACAGGGAGCTCAGTCTTGGAGATTTCTGCTTGATGTGTGGACTAAAGGAGAGGCAACTGAGTATGGATTGTTCATAGTGTTGCTCAAGCCACTAAAAGCCTGAAGGATTGAGTCATTGGAGGGTTGACAGGAGAGGATATTTGTCTCCTCACCACAGAACTGGCCTTTTTTTTTCAAGGTTTATTTATTTTTATTGGAAAGGCAGATTAGATTTATGGAGAAAAGTAGAGATGGAGAGAAGTATCTTCCATCTGCTGGCTCACTCCCCAAATGGCAGCAGCTGCCGATGCTGAGCTGATCTGAAACCAGGAGCCAGGAGCTTTTTCCGGGTCTCTCACATGGGTTCAGGGTCCCAAGATTTTGGGCCATACTTTACCACCTTCCCAGGAGCTGGAAGGGAAGTGGAGCAGCTGAGGCACCAACCAGCACCCATGTGGAATTTTGGCATTTGCAAGGGGAGGATTTAGCCATTGAACCGTCATGCCAGTTGCAGAAGTGACCTTTTCATGTTATCTGGATGGAGCAGCTGATTTTTTAGGGCTTCCATATTTGAAGGGGTCAAAGTAGTGGCTGAGATTCAGAAGGTAGGAAAAAATATATAAAACCGGGCCCGGCGCGGTGGCGCAAGTGGTTAAAGGTCCTCGCCTTGCACGCCCGGGATCCCATATGGGCGCCGGTTCTAATCCCGGCAGCCCCGCTTCCCTTCCAGCTCCCTGCCTGTGGCCTGGGAAAGCAGTCGAGGACGGCCCAAAGCTTTGGGACCCTGCACCCGCGTGGGAGACCCGGAAGAGGCTCCTGGCTTCGGATCGGCATAGTATCGGCCCGTTGCTCTCACTTGGGGAGTGAATCATCGGACGGAAGATCTTCCTCTCTGTCTCTCCTCTCTGTATATCCGCCTTTCCAATGAAAAAATAATAAAAATAAATCTTTAAAAAAAATAAAAAAAAATATATAAAACTGTCTTTAGCAGTAGAACAAACCAACATAATCATGCACTTATATGGATTTCTCCTTTAAATGGGAAGCTTGCTTCTTTCAGTGATATTCTGGCTGGCCACATTTGTTAGACTGGAAACATCTTCCAACATTTACACTTTTATTTCTTGGGCACTCTTTTCTCTAACTTCCATATCCACAGAGAATACACAAGTTCCTAGTACCCACAACACTGGCTAGCTTGTATTTATTTATTTATTTATTTAGCTTCTGGCATTTACAATAAAGAAATGTACATTTGAATTCATTTTAAGGTTGTGAATAATGTTTACATAATAATATGCCTTCAAATAATGGCTAGTGTTAAAATTAATGAGTACTCAAAATTGTATGAGTTGACATAAATGATTCAGCAGAAAAGTTTATGAATTTGTTTCTAGAGATGTGTTGTCTAAAAAACTGTAAAAAAAAGCCCAGCGCCAAGTCTTGCTGCTTAAGATGAACTATTTCGCACATCCTACTGCAGCAAGGCTGTGTTATTTTATTCCCAAGTAAAGCGACATCTGACCCTCTTTTGTCCCAAAATCTAAACATAAAGATGAGGTTGTTTGTAAATTCTGCCCTCATATTTACTCACACTGGGCAATGAAGGAACCTGGCTAGCATCAACACTTTTACCATCACCACACTTCTCTTGACTTCTCTGTGGCGGGTTGTGCACTGAGGCTAACAGCCAGAGCTCCTCAAGGAAGGAAAGTCCATATCCACAGAGTAAAAGTAATTGATCCAAGTCAATCATGGTGATCCCAATCATCTTTGCTAGTGATGTGCTTAATGGTAGATACCCCAGGACACAGTTTTGGCTTAAGATACATAAGGGGGATATTCTGGGAGGGGGTGGGGGGGCTCCAAGAGAGATTTCCTCCCTCATTAAGCTTGGTGTTGGAGACATCTGGTAATTAACATTCGTTGGGCTTTGGGGACACCTAAATGACATGATTTCTACTCCAGAAATGCTCAGTGGAGGAGAGAAATACAAATAGACACATATAATTTAATTCAGTGAGTACCCTGTATAAAAAAACAAGAGAGAGAGGAAAAAATGTTCAGGGTTGAAAATTGCTTTTGTTGTTAAGTTTTTTTAATTTTATTTTTGATGATGTTTATATAGCTGAGAAGGGTACATGCCCATATAGAACATTGACCAGAGTTGGAAGGATTGAAGAATAGAGGAAAGTGGACGAGGCCATTGTTTCCAATTTTCTTTTTCCTCCAACTGGGGAAAAAAAGAGAAGGAGAGAAGCCAAACCTAGCTGCCAACCGCATAAGTACCCAAGAATGAGGGATGGCAACCTGAACTCATCCCAGAGTCCCCAATGTGGAGCGTGTCCTGAGTGTATTGATCAAGTGGTTTTGATAGTTCTGAAATGCTGTTGATTTTGTTGCTCCAAGGATGAGGAAATCCTTCTAAGGTCCACTGGCTGACATAGTCCATCTTAGAGTCTTCATTCACCCAGATACTTGTTCTCAACATTTAGCTGGGAGAGTTGTCCAATTTGTTCTACCCTCCAACCTCTGCTATGGTACTAGATGTCCTCTGCAGGTCCAAATGAACTGCCATATTCTCTATGTGCATCTAGATATGCTGTCTACTGTACCATCTTCAGTAACTGAGGAGGCCCAATTCTGACATGCACTCTATGGGCAGACCATAGAACTTGAGACTTTCCCTGTGGTTAGAGCTCTGAGTTAGCAATCCAGTTGGGGAAGTCCCTATAGAAACCTTGCCAGAGGTGACCCAGACTTGACTGCTTTGTATGCCAGACAGTGCAGGGTCTGGTTCATTCCACCACCCACATCAGCCTACTCACATACTGGTGGTTGCAGTTGTTGGGCCAGTTCTGTTCACAGTCCCATCTCTTATACAAACCAATGGATGCAGTACAGCCCAATCCTTCCCATTATACATTTGGCTCTCATGCATACTAGCGGGAACTGCAGCCCAGTCAGAGTAACCCCCAGTAACCCCAACCAGGCCTTCCCCCAGCCATGGTTGTTGTGTATGCCAGTATATTCAGCAGACTGGTCTGGTCTGTCCCATATCCCATTCAGCTTTTGTACACACCAATGGGTGCTACAGTCTAACTCAGCAAAACTGACCCCACTATCCAGCCCATACTCATGTTGGTGGTTGCTGTTGCCTGTCCAGCCCAGCCCATCCCCATCTCTGGTTTTCATGCTCTCTATTGGGAGCTACAGACCATCAGTTTCCCTACTAGCTTACTCCTAGCCCTGGATCTTGCACTTTCCAGGTGGTTCTGTGATCTAACTTAACATTTGCCCCTATTCCCAGCACTTACCAGCTGATGTGCAGGGAAACTCAACCAACTTTTATTTACCCTGGTTCATGCATGCACCAGTGGATACAGATGCTTAACCCAGCCTGGCTCTCCCCGACCAGCTCACATGCAGGCTAATGGGTGTTGTAGCCCTGCGCAACTCCACAGGGGAGACCTGAGTGCTGCCCTACTGGGCTTGCCTCTCTCCCACCCCCAGCTGGGACACCAAGCAGCACCCATATGGATGCCAGTGCCGCAGGTGGAGGCTTACCCTACTACACCATAGTGTTGACCTGTCATACACACAGGTATAAAAGCCTAATGATACTAACCACTCTATTTTCCCTCTATGTTTCATTTGGATAGTTTCTATTGCTGTGTTTTTGAATTCATTCATTTTTCTTGCAAAAATATTCTGTGAATTCTATTCAGTGTACTTGTCAACTATGTATTATAGCTTTCATTTCTAAGAGTTCAATTTTGGATTTTTTTCAAAATCCTTTTGTGGCTCTACATAAGTTTTAAACATATGAGATATAGCTGTGGTACCTATTTTAATGTTTCACACTGCTAATTTTAATGCCTTATCAGTTCTGATTAATTATTCTCCTTAATATGATTGGGTTTCCTGCTCTTTTGCATGCCTGATAATCTACTGGCAACCAGACATTGTAAATTTTACCTTGTTAGGTACCTGATGTTTCTGGATTCCTCTTACTACTCTTGACTTTTGCTGTGGGGCGCAGTGAAATTACTTAGGAGCCTTTGAGTCCTTTTGCATCTTGCTTTTGAGGCTTGTTAGACAGGATCAGGCCAGTGCCTCTCAAGATAATTGTGCTCCACAGTTGAAAGAAGGCCAAGCCTCCCAGGGATTCAGTTTTCCATCTGGCCTATGGGACTAGGTGCTATTCCAGAGAACTCTATGTTGGTTCTTATGTTGGCCTTGCTATTCCCCTCTAATGCATAGGCTCTTCTGAACCAGCGTTCTCTCAAGAGAGACCTTGAGTGGGGGAGAGAACTGCGGGGAGAGGGAAGGGAGACCCCAGTGTCAACTAAACTGTTTTTAAAAAACAATTTTAAAAAAAGGGGGAAAAAAGAGACATTCTGTAGATCTGTGAAATTCCTTCATTCCCCCTGCCTCCCTTCGACACTCCCCCTCTCCCTCTTCTTACCTTTCTCCTGTCCAGTGTTCTGTCCCATACACAAACTCTAGCTGCCTTAATCTTGGCAGACTCAGATCTGTCTACTAACTCAGGGCAACTTTGGTTATCACAGTTTGTCATGAGTAAATAAATAGGTGTGATGAGTAGATTAATGTCTGGCTTCATATTTGCAAACTCTTAGAGAACAGGGACTTGCTCTGTTTTGCTCATCATTATGCCTCACTCAGGACCTGGACAATGGTGTGTCCTCACTACATACTTGGTGAATGAAAGGGTTAACTTTAGACCCAATCATAACCCATGAAAATATTAAACTCTCAAAGACTATATGGGCATTTATATTTTACATTTCTCAATGTCTCCTTTTTTCTCCTTTAGGCTTATTAAAGTAAAAATGAAATGGTCAGAATTATATATATCAACATGTATAGGCTTCACAGGATGTTCAAAGGAGATAACAAATTGCCCAAGAATATATTCAATGTGATACCGCATACAAAATTTAAATATTTGAAAAACATACTCCATGCAGCTAAGGGATACACATAAGTAGTAAGTGCATAAAAGTGTGCTCATGAGTAATTTAGGATAATGGTTTCTTCAGAGGAGGGAAGGGGGAGAGACAGAGAAGGGAGGACAGGGGAATTATTTCTATGTGCAAGGTTTTATTTCTTAAGCTGAGATGTCATAATACTTATTGGCCATTTTCTGTATTTTATGTTTAAATCATTTCATAATCTAAGGAGAGATGCTATTATAAAAAAATTTAGAATTGAGCTTCTAATAAAATTATCAAAGAAGGAAAAAAGAAACTGATAAGGGTCTCTACATACACACACATGTGAAAAATGTGTGTGTGTAAGTTCTTAAATAGCAAAAAGATGGGGAAAAGGGTAGAATTGTAGAATTTCCAGCACATGTTCTTCCTCAAACTTGAAAGTATGTTTAAAAGGATTTCTTTTCAATGACCATAAATCATTTATAGTATCAGAGGAAAAAACAATAAAGCTATTGTCACTGTAGAAATGAGAAAAAGAACGTGAAATTCCTTGCAATCCTGAATCCCAGAAATCCTTAGCCCCAAACTAAATCATTTAGTTTGACATTATTCTTCCAGCTTTTTCTCCTGGAGATATTTTGGTAACATACACAAATTATACAAAACAGCATTTCAATTTTTTTTGCCCTGGATATATTCTAATACAAGTTCTTTCTCAGAATTAATTATTATAAACATTTTTTTCTCACTGACATTCAGCTTTTAATTTTCTTTATAGAGTCTTAATTTTAATGAAAGCTGGTTTGTTGATGCTTTTGTTCAGACTTGTGCTTTTCATGTCCTATTAAAGGAATGCTTGAGTGCATGATTATTAGAGAGTCTTCTAGGGGATCCAGTGTTGTGGTGCAACAGGCTCAAATACCAGCTGCTATACTTTTAATCCAGCTTCCTGCTAATGCATCTAGGAAGGCAGCAAAAAATGGCTCAAGTGCTTCGTTCCCTGCCATCCACTTGGGAGATCAGAATGGAACTCTTTTTGCCTGACTTCAGCCTGACCCAGACCTGGCTGGTGTAGGTTTCTTGGGAGTGAAGCAGTGAAAGAAAGATCTCTTTGTCTCTCCCTTTCTCTATGTTATATTGTCTTTCAAATAAATAAATAAATCTTTTAAAAAATGATCTGATATTATGAGGGTATCCAAAAAGGTAATGGAAAGATACTTATGAAAAAGCAATGCATGTATTTAAAAGTTTCTTACAAAAAACAAGCTTTTACCTCCACTTTTCCACATACTTTTTGAAGTCTTAACATGTTGCTATGTTGCTTTGTATTTTTATTTTAGAAAAAAACCATCTTTTATCTATAAAGTGTATTTATATTCTTAGGAATGATACGAAGTTAGTGCTGAGGGTTTTGATACACCCTTCAAGCTGTTTCTCCTATAACTAACATGTTACACAAGTCTGGTAGATCTGTCAGTTAATCAGCCAGCATTGATAGATCATTATTAGTACATACATCAATCAGATTTCCTTCATTCTCATCTAGTATCTTCTTTACTGCTCCAGGATTCCACACGACATTGACAGGTTTTTAGGCTTTTCTTGGTTTTGATGAGCTTGAAATTCTTCAAGTCAGGTTGCATGGTGGCCTCCCCTGGGATTTGCTAGATGTTTTCTCAAGATTAGACTAGGGCTGCTCTTAACCCCAGGTTTTGGAAGGAAGACTATAAAGGAAAAATGTCATCTTTACCACATAACAGCCAGTTCATGCTATTGTTTTCTCCACTGTGAAGTTACAGATTTCCTCCCTATTCATACTGCACTCTTTGAAAAGGAGTCACTGCCCACAACTCACACTTAACAAGTGCAAAGTTCCGACCAACACAGTGGCTCAAAAGGCTAATCCTCCACCTCTAAGCACTACCATCCCATACAAGTACTAGTTCATGTCCCAGCTGCTCCACTTTCCATCCAACTCCCTGCTTATGGATGGCCTGGGAAAGCAGCAAAGGATGACTCAAGTCCTTGGGACCCTGTACCCACTTGGGAGACCCGGAAAAAGCTCCAGCCATTGCAGCCATTTGGAGAGTGAACCAGTGAATGGAAAATCTTTCTGTCTCTGTCTCTCTTTTGTAAACCTGTCTTTCAAATAAAAATAAATAAACCTTTTAAAAAGAGTGGAGGGTCATATTTCACTTCCTTGAGAATAGGGTATCTGCATAAATTATTCTTGCTTATTCTCTTCCTTTTTAAAATTCAGTCGTTTATTTCTATCAATATACATTCATGAATATTTCAGACTTTGGCTTACAATATGGTACAAGGATGTTTATTATGTCAGGATACAGTACAAAGAAAAAAAACAGCAACCGTGTTGTGTTCTTATTAGATTAACTTGAATATAATCATTAGTAAGTCATCAAAAATATCTACTAGGACCCGGCACAGTAACCTAGCAGCTTAAAGTCCTTGCCTTGAAAACGCTGGGATCCCATATGTGTGCTGGTTCTAATCCTGGCAGCTCCACTTCCCATCCAGCTCCCTGCTTGTGGACTAGGAAAGCAGTCTGGGATAACCCAAGGCCTTGGGACCCTACACCCATGTGGGAGACCCAGAGGAGCTCCAGGCTCCTGGCTTTTGAATGTGTGTCTGTCTTTTGAGTATGTACCCAGTAGTGAAACTGCAGGTTAGTTTTCAAAGAAATCTCCATGCTGTTTACAGTGACTGGATTAATTTACATTCCCACCAATAATACTGGAGCATCAAGCCCTTGACTGCAATGGAAGTTAAAAATACGCTACATTAAAAGTCAAAGAGGAAAGGGAAAACAGGAAAGGGAGTGAGAAAAAGCAAAATCATTATATTCTCGGGACTTCATCTATGGCCCTTATTGCACTTGTTAAAAACAGAAAAAAATTAAAAGAGCAAAGCAATGAATGATGAAAAAGTAAGTGGGAGACTGGTAACATGTCTGAATTCTTAGGAAAGGCTTGTTGAAAAGGATCTTAGGGCAAAGTGACATTGTCGTGTGCAGCATCCATCCAACTAGCCCAGAAAACAGTAGTGTCTAAGATGAATTAAAGGGAGCATGATGTTAACAACCAGTCAGCAGAGATAAGAGGTTTACAAAATCTCCCTCTAATTTTTTTTTTTCATCTTCCATGGACATTTAAATCTGATACAATTTCAAATGTAGAGTTGAATGGACTAGGCTTTAAATGGAAAAGTCTACTCGGAGGAGAAATGGATGTCTTGAAATACAATATTCCCTTGTTGCTGAGCATAGTATGCCACACTACATGCTCTTTCTTCTTTATCTTACAGCAACTTCCAACATTTTCTTAGTATGGATTTCTGTGCTTTTCTTTGTGATGTATACTCCAGCTGTTTTACCCTTCTGTTATTACAAGTATAGATACTCTACTCTCAGTCCTATTTCTAACCTATTGTTACTGGAGTATAGAGGGCCATCCATTTAGTACTTATCTTAAAATTTGCTGCCATGCTGTAATCTTTTGCTTTCCTGAGAAATTTTGGTTTATTTTCATGAGTTATTTTACAATGACAAGGATAACACTTGAAAATAATGAAAAGTTGGTCTGTTTCTAATTTTAGAGATTTTTTCCCCTAAAAGTACATGGCTTTAAATCAAATTGATATCCTGGACAATATTAAAAAGCAGTGATGGTTAGTATTGTCTTCTTCCTGACCTTAATGAATTGGCGTCTGGTGCTTTACTTTTAATCTATTGTTGTTGTGAGTTTCTGCTACATTCTTTTTATCATACTAATAACTTTTATTTAATTAGAAATGCATGTTAAATTATATTAATTTCCTTTTTGGCATTTTTGAATTTGATTTCATTTTTTTCTGTTATAACTTATAAATAGAACACATCTTTCTATAATAAACTAGTTTATTTGTGGGTTAGAAATTCCTGGGGCATATGGATTAATTCTTTTAACATATTGTTGAACATAGTATTACTGACATCTCATTTTTTCCCCTAGCTCTTCTCACAAATTCATCTATCATGTTCCTTTACTTTGCTTTCTTCATCAGATTTTGGTGTCAAACCTTAGTGTAAATTAAGTTCACTGCAGATTAGCATTTCTATGTGGGACTGAATTGATTCTGGCTGCTGTACTGTTTCATGCTCAGTCCCCTCTTCATCACTTAGTACAGAACTCCAAGAATATACTTCGTTAATATTCTTTTGGTTTCAGTAAGATGATCCAGAAGAAATGCTATCAAATTATCAGCATCAGCTGAAGGTCATAGACTTTAAAAATATTGGTGGAAATATCTGCTGGGCAGAAGATAGCCAATTGACTTTTCAAACCAGCTTAATAACATCCCACTGCTAAAAATAAAGACAAACTGGTGCCGGTATTGTGACATACCAGGTATCCCATATCCCATACCAGGTGCTAATTCACGTCCTGGATACTCTATTTTCTATCCTGCTCCCTGCTAATGACCTGGGAAAGCAGCAGAGGATGGCTTAAATGTGGGAGACCCAGAAGAAACTTCTAGCTCTTGACTTCAGCCTAACCCAGCCCCAGCCATTGTGAACATTTGGAAAGTGAGCCAATGAATGGAAGATCTCTCAGAGACGCTCCCTCTCTACAATTCTTTCAAAATAAGTACGTAAATCTTTTTAAAATTTATGTAAAAAGTATAACCCTTAAAGTAAAGTGGATAAAACACCATTACACACACACACACACACAAAACTCTTACAGAAGATAAAAAAAATGTACATAAATAGAAAAGGCATTGCTATTGAAATTAGCTCTTAGAACATTTAAAACATATTAACAAAATGCAAGTGATGCAAATTTCAGGCTCAAAAGGTTATATATCATGTTTGCTCTAATATAAGATAATATGATGTCAAATCTAGGGATATTACATATGAATTTTACCTTATGTCACTTCCTACTTACCTGTACCTTTTATAATAAGATCTTGTGATATAATTCATTAATCAACCATTCATAAGAGAGTGTTTATAATTACCTGAGGTGGCTAATGTCCCTTTTATCACTGTTACTGTTGCGCCCATAAATAACAAAGATCTAGTCTTTATTGTACCTTCATTAGGTAATATCCATTCTTGGGATACAAGAATGGATTCACAACAGAATGACTGACAATCTCCTACATTGTTGGGAGACACTCCAACAATGGACTTGTGAAAATTCATAAAAGATACCCATTGTAAGACTGGAGGGGAGAACATAAGGGAGAGGAGGGAACTTCTGGGAGGGGGAAGGGAGACCCCAGCGCCAACTAAACTGTATCAAAAAATAATTTAAAAAATGAATCCGTGGATTTGAATATCACCTTAGGAGGGTAGTGTATTAAAATTGTTAATGTTTTAAATGTTACTTAAATCAAAAATTAATATGTATCATTTATTTTACTTCATTCATGTAAAAAAAACCCTTTATTTGAAAAAAAAAAGCAAGAGGGGGAAAGGCAGAAATCTTCAATCCACTGGTTCACTGCCCAAATGACTTCACTGACTGGAGCTGTGCCAGTCTGAAGCCAGCAGGCAGGGTGTTAGGCTTCTGAATCTCCCATTGGGACACACTTCAGCCACTCTACACTGCTTTCTCAGGAGCATTAGCAGGGAAGTGAAATAGCCAGGATTCCAGCTGGTGTCCATATGAGATGCCACTGTTACACTGCCTATAACAGCCTGCTATGCTGTAACACTGGTCTTGTTTATTTTTTTTTCCTACCGAGTCTAACTCATTGCCTCACATTTCAGAAGTCTTCAAGACACTCTTTGTAAGTGAGGAAGGTGAGTGCTTGGGGTACTTTCACACATTCCATTGGTTGGTGAGATGTCATAGGATGACCTGAATGCTCATGAGCAGTGCCATGGTGTCCTGGAGACTCAGGAGGGTAACTGAGATCTGTGTGATCCCACCCTCATGGACCGAACGTGAAAGATGAGAGAAAAAGGCACCTCTTTTTGATCCACACTTTGAAGTCTCTGCCTTGAGAGGAGGCTATGCAGGTAAGTCGAGGTACCAGGCTCCGCCTGTCCTGGAACCAGAGTGGAACAGGAGCGTCCTGTGCAGGGGCAGCTGCCACTCTGTGTAACCTTATTTGTGGTGGGTGCGGATTCAGGTGCCTCAGCCAGGCCAAGCAGCAGAACACAGTCATGTGGGGCTCTGCGATATACCTCCTAGGGGCCAGAAGTAAAGATTAGGAGGTGTTTCTGCAAGCAAAGCCTTAATTTCAGAGTTTGAGCAAGTGGGTATAAGCTGTGATGTTACAGAGTGACATGCAAGACAGCTTCTGGGGCTATTTTGCAATCCATCTAGCCTCAGGCACTGCAGGAATCCCTTCTCTGTTTCATGCTCCCTGAGCAGCTGTTTGGCAGTTGCTGTGGAGAAATCTGGCATGAAAGCAGAATTTAAAGGTCTGTGGGGGTGATTTCAGAAAAATGGGCAAATCTAAGAGACTGATATTAAAGCTTCAAAAGCCTCAAGAAAGGGTCTGCAGGTGGGACACAGCTAACCCCAGCTCTGAGAGCAGCCAGAGGCCACGGCACAGGTGCACAGCCATCCCTTTGATACCGGGAGACCTTCAGTCATTTACTGAGTTCTCTCTTCTACCTCCCAAATAGGACTTGACTTTACCTATTTCTCTTTACCTCCACTACCACTCACTTAGCCAAGACCATTGTTATTTATAGCTCAGGCTCCTGCAGAAGCTTCCTTATGGCGCAATGGCAGAGCATTATTTAGGTGGTAGCCTGGGTGAGTTTTCCTCCCTCCACCCTAGAGCAACCCAGGAGTTCCACTAAGGCACCCCTGGAACTGCACAGCACAGAGACCCCCGTTGCTCTCCCTCTCCTTGCATCCAATTTTCCTTTTGTTCTTTATGATTGTATCTGGAATGTTTCAAATATATGAAAAACATAAAAAGTATATAATAGACTCAATATAGGTATTCAACAGCCAACTTTTTCCCATATTTTAACATTTTTACAAATATTTGAGTCAGATAATCTGCATTTTAATGTGAAATACAGAGAATCAAAATGGCTGAATAGGGAAAGGACACATTTAAACAGATGGAGAATCATTAGCCAGAGTGAAGCAGAGAGGGCACATTCCAGAAAATAGGAGAGGACAGGCCAATGGTAGAGGAGCTTCTGGAGACTGACAGACACGGGAAAGTAGCAGAGATAATGGTGTTGCAGTGACAACATATCCCAGTGATGGTCAGTGAGCAATTATCTGAGTTCCACTGGTGGCCAGAGCTCCACAAGCAGCCAGGTAGGAAGGGGAGTTCACTGGAAGCTCAGCAAATAAACCCAGACAAAGAACTGCCTGTACTGCTGATTTGTTTGATTTAACCAGAAGCAGGAGCAGGATGGCAGAGGATTTCACAGCCCAGATCCTCGTTAAAGCCACATCAGGACTCATGTTGTATAGGGAGGCAAAGGCTATGGGACAGGACTGCACACGCACCTAATCTGGAAGTGATTTCATTTCTGGATCAGTGCATTGCACCAACATGGCATCCTACAAGGTTTATGCAGTGTGGCACAAGCTGTGAGACTGAAAGGAAAATAGTGAACTGCTCATACGCTGAGCTGGGAGCAAACTCACTTACAGCTCAGTGCATTGCACTGATCCCACAGGGAAAATAATACTGACTTGGCATTCTATGGGTCAAAATAGGTCCAGATGGCCCTCAGACCTAATGGCCAGTAGGTTCTGGCAAGATCAGCACCACCAACAACCTAGTTATTTAGAATACATGGTCTCTCCCTAATCCTGGGAACTGCTTGAACATGAAGTGGGAGAAAGGTTGTACAGAAAATGGTGCCACCACAGCATCACAGCATGGGATCACAGGAGGCAGAGAGTGGCGAGCTAGGGACTGGATCTACAGAGACCATGGCAGAAACCTAACAAAAAAAATCCAGACCTAAAACTCACTGGAGAGAGTGGCACCAGTGACTGCAAACAAAAAACTGGGTACCAACCACAATAAGTAAAATCATACTGAAGACCAGTGGGTGACACATCTCAGAAACTTGCCCTAAGGAGAAGAATCTGCCAACCAATGTACAATGACCAATGTAACAATGTACAAATGCACAGTGAATATCATTGAAGACTCCCCCTGCAAAGGCATAAAAGCCTTTGCCAAACTCAGGGTTAACTGAGGAATTCATCAGGAAAATGGGGATAAAGAACTTTAAAAACTTGCTATTAAATTTCTTATCAACAATTAGAAGCATATGATTTCCCCCTCTTTTTTTCTCCCTTTCTCTCCCATCCTCTCGCTCTCTTTCTCCTTCCCAACATTCCAAAAAAAAAAGAAAGAAAGAAAAGAAAACATTTTAAAAGTTTTTAAATGGAATTAAATTATATGCTTTATTTTGGTGCCAAAAAAAAAATGAAATCCATGCACACTTCAACCTAAAGCCAGCATACTCTCTAAAAGATGCAAGTGCAGTAGGCTATACCATCTAGGTGTGTGTGAGCACCACAGATACCTTAGCTATGTGTGTGCATGTGTATATAGCTGTTGCTCCTAGAGCCATAATGAACCAACAATGTAAAAATCTATGTATGTGACAGAGTCCACAAAAAGTCCATAGAAATACAGTTTGTAAGAAAAGTATGGATGGATTCCAAAATTTTCTGTACAAAAGACTTTCATTTTCTGATTTCATTTTCCATGTGCTCCCTGAAGCACTCTCATATATGCAGATCCTCAATGTTTTGCCAGTTTTGAGACCTTTATGTAAACAGAATCAGATTTAATATACTTTCTGCAACTTGGTCTTTGTTTTATTTTTTTTTTGTTTACTCAGTGATATGAGGATACTTTTAAAGTTTTGAAAATTGGAAGTAGAAACTATTTTCATTTGCGTACAAACACTGTCAAAATCCATGCATGGAGGTATGTTTGAAGAGTCCTCTCTTGTTGTGTGGAGCTGTCATTCATCTTTCTGCATTGCTTTCCAATCCATTCTTCATACTGTAGCCAGGAAAATTTCAAAGATACAAATCCAATGATTTGTCACTCCACTGTATAAAACCCTCCAGTGACTTTCCCTTACTCTTATAATAGAATTGCAGATGCCTCATGCGGCCTGCAAGTCTGCAGAGGTGAGGGCTGAGGTCACACAACATCCTCTGTTTCTTTGCTCTCAAAGAGCTCCAGCCTGTCTTCTGGACTTGGCTGCCTGCCCAGTCTCCCTTTCCTTCCCCCCATGGCCATTGCTGCTAATTTCAGACCTCTGCGGAACTGGCACTGTTTTCCTGAAATATTTACTGATTTGAGAAGCAGGGAGACAGATAGAGAGTGGAAAAGAATGAAGGAAAGTGATGGACTTTATTTGCTAGTTCATTCCTCAAATGTCTGTAATGGCTGGAACAGGGTGAGGACAAAGCCAGGAGTTAGGAACTCCACTTGGGCCTCCCACATGGGCAGCAGGACTCGGTCCTCCCATGTGGGCAGCAGAAATTAGACCTCCCACGTGGGTAGCAGGAGCTACCTTCCCAGGTGCTGCAGTAGGAATACACATACACACGTAGGGGAAGAGAGACAGCTTTCCTGTTTTGATTCACTCGCCATATGGCTGCAATGCCACAGCTGGCCCAGGCTGAAGCCAGGACCCAGGAGCTTCTTCTGGTCTCCCACATGAATGCAGAGGCCTGAGCACTTGGTCATCCTCCATTGCTTTTCCCAGACCATTAGCAGGAAGCTGGATTGGAAGTGGAGCAACTGAGACAAAACCCAGCATCCATATGGGATATAAGCATGTAGGCCACAGCTTTACTTACTGTATCAGCCCCGCTTCCATTTTTTTAATTGGCTCTTCACTGACCTGCCAGTGTGAATTATGAACTTTTTGTTTTACTTCATTTCCATTCTTTTTCCTCCTAGTGCTTACCATGCCCTGTTAGTATATGTTTATTTGTACATTTATTTGTATATTTATTTAATGCCTGCCTCCTTTTACGCTTCATTGAGGACAGGGTCATATTTATTCTGTTCATGTTGGTGAGTTCAGTCCAAACATAGCTCTGGCATATAGTAGTTGCTAAATACAGACCATTCAATGTGAATTGAACGCAGTTAATGTTGACAAAATATATGTTCAGTGGGGTTATTCTGGAACAACTTCCTGCCAGACAAAGGTTGTTAAAAAGAAAGATAGCAGAACATTCTCCATGAAACCTTAGGAGATTCAATGCTGTCAGGGACAGACACCAAGCTTTTGTACTTGCCCTGTATGCTGACCTAAAGAAAGTGACCACAAAGCAAGTGATTTGCTATGCCATGTTTTAAAACAAAATATAGAGCATAACTGAAATGTATCAAGTGGTTGCTTGTGCAGGTATGATTTTAAGTACTGTGCATGAATGAATGCATTTTCACAGTGACCCTAAAAGGGAGATGCTATATCCCTGGTGTTCTGTCTCAGGAAACAGAAGCAGAGAGAAATGAAGTTACTTGCTGAGGCTTACACAACTAGTACGTTGCAAATTCATCGTGAGAGCCCAGACTATGTCTCTTCAGTGCTCTTTGTCAATACATTGCATCGCCTTTTTAATAATTCTGTTCAAAAGATATGTGTGGCAAGAAAAATCAGCAGGTGTTGGATCAGTGTTTCAAGCCAAGTGTTGAGGGCCTGTGGAAAGAGGGCATTTGCAGCTATGTTTGGCCGTCTGCTGTGGTCTCAGTCTGTGAGAGGCAGCTAAGACTTGGAGAACCAGACAATGGGAACATGGTGCTGATCCCAACCACAGACACCAATGGAGTGGGAAGCCAGAAGAGATGTGGGGGAAGGACATGTGGTTGGGTGGTGGTGGGTGGAGGATTATAAGCCACTGATCCTTTCCAAAATGGGGGAAGGGGTTGGATGAGATTTCTGGAGGCTCATTTAACTAGAGATCAGATGAAGGACGCTGAATGATATTCCCA
The DNA here is from genome assembly GCF_017591425.1 of Ochotona curzoniae. Taxonomy (NCBI): domain Eukaryota; kingdom Metazoa; phylum Chordata; class Mammalia; order Lagomorpha; family Ochotonidae; genus Ochotona; species Ochotona curzoniae. Next base: position 39,446,365 of record NW_024467122.1, read on the forward strand.
CTTCTGTTTTTGTTTGTTGCCACGTACTAGCCAAGAGTGGGGACACAGGGCCAGGGTCAGGACATTGGAAACCATTTCCTCCTCAGATCTTGCTTTTTCAGAAAGCTTATTCCAAGAAAGCTTATCTATAATCAACGCACAAGGAAGGGGCTGGGCTACCACCTCCAGAAAAAGCTGCAAGAAGTCAGCCTCAGTGTGATTTATTGGACCTAGCAGGCAGGAAAATGGGTGCTACCTTTCAGGAAAAGTCCTCCTCCTCTTCTTCTATATCCTGAAAATGTTATAAACTGAAAGGATTGCCCCCACCCACCTTCTGTGTACCCAGGATGCTCTGTTAACTCTTGGGCTAAAAGCCCCAGAGAACAGTTTCTCAGAGAAGCAATGTTTGGGAAAATCTACTTCCCCATTTTCCTTTATTTATTTATTACAGGTAATAAAGCTTTTTTTCTAAGCGACTCATGCTTGAGGCTATTAAGTAACAGCCCAAGCAAGTGGACTTCATGTGTCTGCTACCCAGCTGTCCAGTGTTGTAACTGTGTTTGTAGCTTCTGGTGCCTTCCAAATGTCACATTCCTCCAAACGTCTCCTCTATGTTTTGCATTCAAATGTTCAATCACCTGCTGAAGAGTTTGGTTTCGAGAAACCTAAAACCAAATTTGCTATTGTGTTATCAATTTACTTTTTTTTTTTATCTTAATGGCAGCATCATCCATCTAATGGCCAAACTAGAGACCATAATGTCAGTATAAAGATCTCCTTTGCCTTTACCCTCAGGACCAATTGACTTCAAGAATTGTTCATTTTATCCATCTCTGAGGTCTACCTTCTGCTCTTCTTTCTCATTTCCACTGCCATGAATCCCATTATTTGGGGCCTGAATTATTACCTCTCACTTGTTCTCTTATTTCAGATCTCACTCTTGCCATTCATCCTCCATGGTCTGTCTATAACACATGCATTGCCATATTCTCATAGTCTGCACAAAATGTATCCACTTCTGCAGGGGCTGTGCCATGTGGCAGGATCTGTGCTGCTTTGCTGGTGATTAAGAGATAAGTGTGACATCATCTCTACCACCAATTAGTTTGTAAGCTATTAGGGGCAAGTACACACAGCTCAATTTTACTGTGAAGTAAGAAAGGACATTTTGAAACCTTTTTACAGAATGTAGAGTTGCCTAGTATTCCAGATTCTGCCTCAGAAATCAGGGAAACTCACAGAAGGCTGAAGAGAAGAGGAAATTGAAACACCTCACATGGGGTTGTCTCAAATATCCTCATGGTCCTGGGTTCAGGAGGTTGGAGCCATGGGATGGGCCACGTAGGGGACTTGAGAATGTGACTGAGCTACAGCCTTTTGTAGGAAATGAGCAGAGATGTTTAACCAGCTGCTCAGAAGACTGGGTGACTGATGCTGACCCATGAGCTGAGTTGGGGCACAAGGTTGACCACGTTGGAAGTGCAGAAGGCAGCGGTAGAACCAGCATTCTGCTCTGTTTCTGGCTTTAACAGAAAAAGCAAGCCCTAGATCTAGTACTTTGGAGGTCCCTGGTAACAGAGAAGGGAGAGAAAGTCCACACTACAGGGGGTCACAGCATTAAGGTTGGCCTAAGGTGAACTGTGAAGGGCCACAGAAAACTTCATTTTACTCAAACACCTAACAATTCAGGGGTGGGAATACAAGACAGCTAAAACCTAGTTGCCCCAGCTATTGATCATCAGGCATGTAAATTCTAGCTCTGCTATATGGTCTCAGGCAAAATAGCCAATTCATCAATAAAAGAGAATTGATAGAAGAAGCTAGCTCAAGGGGGGCACTGTGAGGCTTAGAAGAACAATGCATGTAGGATGACCAGCATTGTTGCCTGGTCCACTGTGAGTTTCATTGCCAACATTCTATTTCACCACTACTGTGCCTTGCAAGGGTTCATGACTAACTTGAAGCAGAGCCAGGATAAGGACCAAGTGTTCAATTACCAGCCTGTTCTTTGCCCCCTCTGCCACTCTAGCTTGCTGAGGCAAACAGGGGAAGAGTGCCCTGGCAGCAGGAACCCACAGTAAAGTCACCCATGGATAATGACCCAGTGTTGGAGTCAGGTGATAGGGAATTGGAAATTCTTAAAAGCCAGGGATGAGAAGGACCTCCTCCACTTGCCTTCTTCCTCTTTGCTTTCTGGGGTGATATGGTTCCATCAGAGAAGGAGTGGAGATTATGGGTACACATCTCTGTAAAACTATGGAAAGTGCTAAAAGAATCCACCAGCTGGGCAATTCCAGTTGACTTTGTGTCAGAAGGAAAAAGTGGAGTTTGGGGCTTTCTTTTATACTACCCAGTCCAGTTTTGGGGGGCAGAAAAATAAACACAGATACCACAATTGTAAAGTTCTGCTCTTGAGTAGAGTGAAGAATCTTATAAAGATAGTAGAAAGGGTACAGGAAGGGAAGCTATTGATTCATATAATCAAAGGAAGGTAGACTTAACGTCAACAAATCCAAAATATGACAAAGTGAATAGTGAGAACCATATTCCCATTCCACATACTTCCTACTTTCCCCTTCCGGAACAAACTCTGTGACCAAATTGTAGTTTATTTTTCCAAAGATACTTTGTGCATTTACTAAAATACATTCTAATTCACAGGCTATTTATATTACACATGCTTTGCCTGTTAGTATCTTTCTTTTTTCACTAAAGGTTATATCTTGGAGCTCATACTGTTTCAGTAAATTCAAGCTGCTACTTTCTTTTTTAACATCTACTTATTATTGTATTGAATGGGTGCATCACAATACGACTCCTTGTCAGTAGACATTCCTGTTGTTTCCAAACTCTCTTTCTACAAATAGAGCTGAAATGAATGCCCCTGTACATTTTTTGTACATTGACATCAGTATACATCTCTAGAATAAGTAGAAGGAAGTAGAATTGCTGTGTCCAAGAAATGAACATCTTGAATCTTGATAAAGCAATAAGATAGCGGTTGTGACTTCTCTTATTGTCTTAGATTTTCAGTAAAGTACTCCAGGACTGAACTGGAAGGAACAGAGCCTGGCCAGGATGTGTGAAAGGGTGGCAGCACCTGATTTTGTTGCCCTATTGGGCTCAGACTTCCTTCAGGTTACCAAAGGAAGGGGATAAATTCCTGGATGGCTGGGGTGTGAGAAGAAAGCTTCGCTATAGTGTGAGAGATTACAGAGTTGTCTGAGCTGAATGCTGTCCCTCTTATCCAGGGGCGATCTTAGAAGCCACTCCAATCTGTCATGTTTCCCTCAGAATTGGAGAGCAGAGGGCCTGGTACCTGTGTCTGCTGAGACAACTCCTGGAGGTCCTAATCTCTTTCTATGGGCAGAGGGAGGTGAGACTGGAGTTAGAAAGGATCCCACCAGGAACAGACCTAGATGTGGGGCTGGAGCAGGGGACAGGATGCCAAGGTCTGAGTGGAGATAAATGTTCAGCAAGAGAATATGTTTACTGAGCCAGGGACTCCCATGAACATCAAATCATCTTGTTGCCATTTTCTACCCAGTATCTCCTCCTCCTCTGTGTAGACATCAGGGAACTGGAGCTCTTGGAATAAGTCAGGAGAAATTGTCTCTGCATATTTGTGCCGCTAAAGCCAGAGATCTAAGACTGGGAAAGTTAGAAGCAACAGAAATCGATTGCTCACCCCTCTGGAACTCAGGAAGATGAAGATGATGATGACAGGTGTTTCATCAGGGCTATTCTCAGCCTCCAAAGTGGTACCTCATTTACTGCAGGGACACACATTTCGGGGGCAGAGACAGGAAAGCTGTCACAGATCTGTGTTACCCAATTACAATCCTTCTGGATGTCTGCATCCTAATCCTTGCAATACTATTAAACTATATTTATGTGCAAGTTTTCAGAGACATTAGTAGCCAGAACTTCAATATCTTAATATATTTTAAATTTCTGCCCATGAAATCACAAAACAAGGCCTATGATAGGTCAATAAGAGAAAAGCATAGCCTTTAGTTGTGACTGGGTCAATTCTCTATGAGATGAAATACCATAGAGCAAGGAAAATGTTGCATTTCAAATATATACAGTCCCATGGTACTGATTAAACTGAGTATTGGTGATTTTCATTATAGATTATTTTATAGCATGCTTCATCAACTTCTATTGCATGACATAAGCTTCTATATCATTTCAATTTCTGTATTATTTATTAACTTCTTCAAAGGCCTGTCTTGGGCCAACCTTTCTTTTTATTAAGATTTATTTATTTTATTGGGAAGGAAGATTTTACAGAGAGAAGGAGAGACAAAGATTTTCCATCTGCTGGTTCACTCCCCACATGGCCGCTACAGCCATTGCTGAGATGATCCAAAGCCAGGAGTCAGGAGCCTCTTCCAGGTCTCCCACATGGTGCAGGGACCCAAGGCATTGGACCATCCTCTACTGCTTTTCCAGGCCACAGTAGGGAACTGGAAGGGAAGTGGAGCAGCCAGGATACGAACTGGTGCCTGTAAGGAATGCCACTGCTTATATGTAGAGGATTAGCCTATTGAGTTGTTGTGCCTGGCCAACCTTTCTGACTTTAACTTTTATTTATTTAAAAAAAATTTTTTTTAAAGATTTATTTATTTATTGGAAAGGCAGATATACAGAGAGGAGGAGAAACAGATAGGAAGATCTTCCATCCGATGATTCACTCCCCAGGTGACCACAATGGCCGATGCTATCCCGGTCTGAAGCCAGGATCCAGGAACTTCTTCCGGGTCTCCCACATGGGTGCAGGGTCCCAAGGCTTTGGGCCGTCCTTGACTGCTTTTCCAGGCCACAAGTAGGGAACTGGATGAGAAGTGGAGCTGCCAGGATTAGAACCGGCGGCCATATGGGATCCTAGTGCATTCAAGGTGAGGACTTTAGCCACTAGGCCATGCCACCAGGCAGGCCCTGACTTTAACTTTTAGAAACACTAATTTTCATTGTTGGTTTAGGCAGAAACTGACTTTGAATGGTGAGTCTGGATTATTTACATTATGTTTGCTATGTGGTAATTTGGTTTGAATCTTCTCAGTGTTTAAGGATAGCCAACATTTATTGTCTCTTTGGTAAAATGGGTTATTTTTTCTCCCTTTATCTTTCAAAATGTTTTGGAAGGCAAAAAACCTATTTGGAAGCCTCATGTGAAAACATTCTATAAGCATCCTACTTCTTTCTTTCCCTAATCAAAAGCACGCTCCACTCTCTTTTATGAGAAACAAAGGATACAGTTCTCTTTGTCTGCACCTCTTAGTCCTTACATTTAATTTCCCATTCCTAATTAAACTTGATGTTTCTCACTTTTTTTTTCTCTCTCGTGTTTCTTTTATGCTTTCTGTGTTTTACTGGAAATAATTACTCTGGTATCAGAAATAACACTTCCACAGTTATTCTTGCTGTTTGAACAATAGTTGGTGTCAATAAATATCATGGGTTCATTTGAAAGCCATTATCTATTCAAATTTCTTTATCTTATTTTAGCCGTTCATACTCTGAATTGCTGCTTTGAGCAGTCTTCTGAAAGGAGACCCCTGGCTCCACATTTTAAAAGATGGGACACACTGAGCAACATCTCTATTGCTTTCCCACACCAATGACTTGATGGAGTCCACTCTGCAGTTGTAGCCTCTTCTTTCTGCAGAAGATGCCATCACATTGTCATCTAGCATTGCTCATTGCAGTGGGAAAAAACCAAAGCTCGTTGGATATTTTTGCTCCGTGAAAATGACCTACTTTTATCTGCTTGGAAATGTGCAGAATTCTTTTTGTTTCCCTCCTTATGGTTTAAAATTTGTATGAAACTCTGTCATGGTGTTGCTTTTGCTATTGATTTTGTCTGGGGCTTTGATAGTTCTAGCTGTTAAAAAAAAAAAATCAAAACCAGTATGATTTTCTCTGAGAACTGATTTCCATCTCTTTATCTCCTTTTTTGGCCTTTGGGAAATCTTTTTATTTGGCAATTGTGTTGCCAAATTTAACAAGTTCTCTTGAATTGTTTTCTTGTTTTTGCATTCCTGGTTCATTCTGAATATCGTCATTATGGATCAAGAGGAGAGTGAGAGTGAGTGTATGTTTTTTTAAGTTTAAAAAACAACACAGCATGTCAGTTACTAAATAAAGGAGCATTATTTTCATTTTTATCAACTAATAAATGCACACTTTTATGGAATATAGTGTACTACTTCAGTGCATGTATACATTGTATAGCAACCATATCAGGGTTATTAGCATTTCCATCTGCTTATTAGGTCTTTATGTTTGGAGATTTAAGCTCCCCTTCCAGCTCTTTCTAAGATATGTAACACCTTATTGTGACTTCTAGTCCCCCTATTGTGCTGTGGAACACTAGGCCTTACTACTTTCATCTAACATATCGTTGGTGCCCCACTAGTCAACCTCTTTATATCCCCCTTTTAGTAACTACTCTTCTACTGACCTTTTAAATTTAAATTTTTAATGTTCATTACAGAGTTGAGGGGATTGTAGACCCATCTGGGCCACAGGATAGGGCTAGAGTGGGCCAAGGTGGGAGAGGGGGTTGAGAAAATTGTGTCTGCTACGTTGTGGGGTGGGAGGGAGAAGGTATCCTGCTCCTTGTTGTTGGACCACATTAGTGTTGGGGGACAGAGATGATCTCTTGATGCTGCCCTAGGGTCCTGGGTGTGACCTTAATGGTCATTGTAGAAGAGGTGACATATTCCATCTGTCCTGCCAGGGACTGTTTCTTATTGTCTCTGTAGAAGTTCTCAGGCCTGTTGGTTGTCCATGCCTGCCTCAGAGTGTTCACAAATATGGATGCTTTTCATGGAACTTGGCCTGGAGTATTGTGCCTCTTGCTTTTCTTTCCACCCTTTGAAGAGGTACTTGAGATCTGTTGGATCAGAGAAACCAATTGTCTTTCATGTGCATCTGAATGTATTCGTCACTCTTGTTCTAGAGTCAGAAATGGAGGTGGCCTCATCAGGCAACACACGCTCCATGGGCAGATCACATGTCTGTGGGACATCCCTGAGATTAGGGATCCTGTTGATCTAAGATATTCTTGCAGTTTAGGGGACCCACTCCTAACTAAGTCACCATACCTGGCCTGTCCCCAGCCTTGGCGCTCCTCAGTGGGTGCTGCAGCCTGGTCTAGACTGCTGCCTGCCCTGTCGCCTGTATGTATTTGCAGGTGTATTGACCTGGTCAGTGGTGGTGGGGTCCCCTCTAGAGCCTCTACCAGTCTGGCCCAAAGCCCCAGTTCCAGTAAGTGCAGGCAGGTACAGTTGTCTGGTGCAGCCAACCCCTGGTCTTTGCTCTTATGCACAATGATGGGTACAGTGGATTAGTTCAGGTGGCCCCTTGAACTCCTACTATGCAGTTCTCTGGATTTGGTTCCTGTGTGTTTCAGTGGGAGCTATAGTCTGGCCTGACCTACACCCAGACCCAACTCTTACAGGTGCCAGCAGGTGCAATAACCTAATAATTGGGCTGATCCCTTAAACCACACCTAGCTATACCCGCTCTGGTGAGTGCTGAGGCCTGATTCTACCTGCTCGCAGTCCTGACTATCCTTTGTACCAGTGGACATAGCTACCTAATTAGGGAGACCCCTACAGACTCCTGCCATGTCCATCCCCAGATCTGGTTCTCATGTTTAGCAACAGTTGCATTTTCCCATTCCAGCCTTCATGCATGCCTACAAATGCAGCAGCCTGTCCAGATCTAACCACAGACCTGGCTATTGTGCTTACTGGCAGGTTCCTTGACCTATTCAGGGCAACTCTCTAGAAGCCCTACTAGGATGGCCTTCCTGATCCAACTCTCATGTACAAGGGCAGGTGCTATAGTCTGCCCTGGCTTGCCATCATCTCCTGATCTCATGTGCACTGGCAGGTGCAAAAGCCCGGTCCCAGGAGATCCTCCAAGCACCCTCACCTGGCTAGTCCCCAGTCCTAGCTCTCCTGCCCAGCTAAACCTGGGCCTCCCCCATCTGCTGTACCACCTATCTCAACTCCCCTGTTCAAATGCAGGTGCAGTGGCTTGTTCTGCAGATCTCCTTAGCAACAATTTTACACACCTTAAATAACCCACAGTAGCCCTTGTTCAGCCTGTCCCTAGTTTGATGTGCAGTCATGGTGTGGCCCTTACTTGGCAGTGTACACAGCTGTGGTGGGCTCCCTAACTCCCACCCCTATTCTACTGACTTCTACTTTAACATAAACTTATTAGCTTTCACCTATGATATAGATCTTGTAGCATCTGGGTTTTCTGTTACCAGCTTATTTCAGTTAATATTCTCTAGTTCTATATATTTTGTTACAAATGATAGAATTTATTTTTTATAGATGAATAATACTCCACTGTGTATATATACCTCATTTTCTTTGTCCATTCATCTACCAACAGACTCCTGGGTTGACTCCATACCTTGGTTGTTATGAATTGTACTACAATAAGCATGGGACTGTGGGAACATCTTTGATACAGAAGATTCATTTACTTTGGATATATATCCAGTAGCGAAATAGACAGATCTTATAGTAGTGTTATTTTTAATTGTTTGAGGTATCTATAATGTTCTCCATTGTTACTGTACTAATTTATATTCCTATACCAATGAATAAGAATTCTCTGTGCATTCTTGAAAGCATTTTTTAAATTGTAGAATCGTTCTGGCTGGCTTAGATAGCTCATTATGGTTTTTATTTGCTCTTCTCTTATGGCTAGTGATGGTGAGCATTTTTTCATGCATTTGTTGGCCATTTGTATTTATTTTGAGAAATGCCTGTTCAGATCCATTGCCAGTTTTTTAAAGTGGATTATTTGTTTCCAAGGTTTATTGAGGGTTTTTTATATACTGGCTATTTGTCAGATGAATGGTTTGCAAATATTTTATTCCATTCTGCTCATTGATTCTTCACTGTTGAAAGTTTTCTTTGTTCTGTAGGAGTTTAATATAATTAATTTGGTATAATTCCATTTGTCTATTTTTGCTTTTGTTGTCTGTGCTTTTAGAGACGATAGTCAAAAAAATTTAAAAAAACATTGTTTATACAATGTCTTAAAATATTTTCCTTATGTTTTCTTGTAGCACTTTTGTGGCTCTTTAATCCACTCTGATTTTTTTTTAATGTGAAAGAGGACTCAAACATTATTCTTCTGCCTGTATGATAAATATCCAGTTTTACCAATACTACTCATAGAGTCCATCCTTTCTCCAGTGTATGTTTTTAGCACTTTATTGACAGTAGACATCTGAGTTTATTTCTGAGATAGCTGTTCTATTCCATTGGTCTATGTATCAATTTTATGCCTCAAACATACTGTCTTGGTTATCATATCCCTGTAGTATGTACTATGATTGAGATTAGGTACTATGATGCCTCCTGATATATTTTTTTGTTGAGTGCTCCAGCTATCTGGGGTCTTTTGTGCTTGTGAGTAAATCCTGAGTAAATTCTGAGTTGTTTTCTCTATTATGAAGAATGACATGAGTATTTTGATGTGGATTACATTGATCTGTTAATAGCTTTGGAGAGGACCTATTTCAGTGAACACCGATTGACACATCTATTTGTTCAAATTGGGAATGACATAGGTAACTAAACTATGCAGTGATGGTGAAGGGCAACTACAGCTAAACGCATAGTGATCACACTTAGCTACAGTCTGCAGAATTCTTCACACCATCTGTGGGATGTATCAGATGTGACATTCAGGACATGTTCCTGAAAGGCAGTTTTTATGACAATGTTGGTTATGAAGTCCTGAATCAGATGCATTCATTCTATCTGCTTCCTTGTTCACTTTGTGATCCTTTCTCCACTGTGTTCCACATTTCGCCACTGCCACTCTCATAGAGGCCAAACCTGCTTGGTTTTTCCCTGAACCTCCCAAATTGAGATGAATAAGCCTTTGTTGTTTATAGAGTCAGATATGTTCTTAACACGAGGAGATGAACCAAAGAAGATTTTGGAAGTTAATCTCAGCATATGAATTAAATTAACATGCATACGTAGGTGTCCATGATATACAGCTGACCTTCCTGGTGAGATAGAGTTGGTCATGATTGAAGATTAACCTGATCATTTTCATAATTTTGACCTAGGATACCCATCTATGGACAGTAGGATTTATTTACCTATTTTGGGCTCAAAATATGGCTCCCATATGTAGCTCCTGAACAAGTTATCCATTCAGAGCTTAAGCCTGAGAGCAGAGGCCCTGCATGATGAGCTAAATCAACCTGGAGGGAAAGGAAAGTGCTGAGAGAGCTAACCTCAGCCTGGAGGGGTGGAGACATGAGAAGTATCATGGAGTCATTAAAGTGGGGCCTAAGATTATCCTTGTAGTTGTTGCATTAGTGGGGATTGACACAGAAGCCAGGATGGAACCACTATGAGTAGAATATCAGAGTCTCGTCCCAGAGGAGGTGGGTGACAAACATTCTTTGGAACCTAATAGCCACTATTGAGTGTGAAAGGGCTTATCCTTGTTTTTCGTTGTTACCTCTCTCTCAAGTTGAATGACAACTGCTGTTATTTTCTATGTCTAGGCTTCAGAACTGACCTTTCTTCAATGAGTGACCAGAAGACAGATGTTATAAAACCAGATCACAATTTTTTTGCAGGAATCTCTTTAAGCACCAGTCAACAGCATATGTATGTTAGAGTATGTGATAATTCTTTCCAAAAATAGTGTGACTTCAGAGGATTATTAACTCCTGATTCTGTTTACTTTATATTTGTTGATGCTTCCAACGCAAGTTGGCCAATGCCTTGTAAACTCCAACTACATGAAGCAACTCTTTTACACAGAGACCTTCTCATTTGAATGAAGCACAGAAAAATTATGAACAATATAAGTGCAGTTAACCGTGTGGCTTAGGATTGCTCATTCCCATGACCTCCCTGTGGACATGATCTTCAGTGAGACTGTTATATTTCAAGTCCTTCAACATGCTTTGAACATAAAGTAACTATAGATATTTTCATCAAGGAGGATTATTTGCAATGTTCATCTCTACCTACTGGTCCTTATAATTTTAAGATTTTCACTTGCCTCTAAATTTGCTCATTTTTGAGAATAAACTTCCACCTTCCAAAGAGGCTCCCCAATATTTTCACTACTTTTACACTTTTAGTTACTTGATGGTAACTACTTTGATGAGGAAAAAAGACTTGTCATATTTTAAAAACTTGTTTTTATTTTTATTTGAAAGGAAGATGTTACAGAGAGGAGAAGAGAGAGAGAGAGAGAGAGAGAGAGAGAGAGAGAGAGAGAGAGAGAGAAATATGATGATGCATCTACTGGTTCACTCCCCCAAAGGCTGCAATGGCTGGAACTGAGCCAGTCTGAAGCCAGGAGCCAGGAGTTTCAGCTGGGTCTGCAATGTGGTGAAGGAACTCAAGCACGTAGGTCATCCTCTGATGTTTCTTAGGCAACAAGAAGGGAGCTAGATGGGAAGTGGTGAAGCTGGGTCTTGATTCAGTGCCTATATAGGATGCTAATGCTACAGGCAGAAGCCCTTCCTGCTGACATCTTGAACATCTTATCTTTAATCAAACCATTGAATTTTCTACTAACCATAGAAAGTGAATCTTCATCATGTGTGTCTTGCTCACCCTTATTTTCTTCTTGAGACCCATAGTTATAGTTTGAAGCTGATGGTACTTGAAAGAAGATGAGGAATAAGTATTAGAAAGTCACTTACAACGTCAATCCAAGAAACATGAGCTTGCTACCCTGTCCAGAGAAGTCAAAGACCATCACTTGTCACCAGTGACTTGTTCTAGAAACAGGAAAGTTGTGATGACTTCATTTTAAAAGTAAAACCAAAATCAAAGCATTAGCCCTTTCTGGATTGTCACTGGCATTTAGGGGGTACTTATCCTCTACACCTGAGGAATTCTGCATAGTTCTTTAAGGTGATTTTTGAAGATGACTATATCATGTAAGTAGGAATTTCTCACAATCCACAGAGTAACACCACCTAGCAATATGTGGCAGGACAAATTTTCTGATAATTGAAAGAGAGTGAGGGAGCTTGGAATTCTGATGGGGTGTGTGGGTGATTAAGGAGCAGATCAAAATCAGCAAGCTACTACCACCATCTCAATCAGCAGGGAGTGGAAGAGAAAGGGCAACAAAGATAGACCCACACACAAACTTAATACTACTCAAAATGCGCAAATCGGAATTTAACAAAAAATTCAAGTTGGAATTTAAGTTGGTGCTCAGTGGTGTACTTTGAGATTAGATTTTCCCTTCATAAAGTTACTTCTGTTTCTGCATCTACCCCCAGGTCATCTTCTCATGCTCACCACTTGTGGAAGGGCGTGCACATGTTCTCATGTTCTAATCGGTTTTGATGGTACTTAATGACTGCCAATAATGTTGTGCTTCTTTCCGAAGATGGCACTTTAAACATTGCTCACCCCAGTCTTTCATCCAAGAGATAACAGAATGAGGTACTCAGAAGTTCAATAGCATGCTCAAAGTTCTTGGTTGTTGGGTTTAGAATTGTCAGTCGGCATTATGTTCATCTCTATGCCAGATATACATTTATTTTTTTAATTTTATTTTTATGGGAAAGTTGGATGTTACAGAGAGGAGAGACAGAGAGGAAGAACTTTCATGCAATGATTCACTTCCCAAGTGGCTGCAATGGCCATAGCTGTGCTGATCCAAAGCCAGGAATCTGGAGCCTCCTCTAGGTCTCCCACGTGGGTACAGGATCCCAAGGCCCTGGGCTGTCCTTTGCTGCTTTCCAAGGCCACAAGCAGGGAGCTGGAAAGGAAGCAGGCTGCTGAGATAGAATCAGCACCCACATGGGATCCTGGTGTGTGCAAAATGAAGACTTTAGCCGCTAGGCTACTTTGCCAGGCTGGCGTACATTTATTTGTAAAAACTTGTATGAAGACTTGCTTTCTGACTAACTGGGAATTTTGAAAAATATTCTTATGTTTGGAATATGTCCTCACCTTAGTAGCCTCAGTGTGTCTTGCCAGTTAAGATTCCTTTGCAGAAGCAGACATGCCTGGCTTCATCTCAGAGGCCCTACTTCTATTGGAAGTGAAACAAACAGGTGCTGCTCAAGTTCCTTATCCTATTGATTTGTGGCAGCAGCAGCAATGGTTCTTAGAGGAATGGCTGCTGCCACAAGGTTGGGTTTCTAAGTGACACAACTCTGATACTGGCTACGGTCTCTTGACCCTCAGTTCAGTGCAAACTTGGACATTTGGGTCTCAGAGTAGCATCCTTATCAAGTCATTGTTGTGCTTGCTGTGGGAATGGTTAACCTTTAGCCTGCCAAGTTTTATGAACTCCCTCATAAGTTTTTAATAATGTGTTCTACTTAGTCTAATCCTGGAGAGTTTGGTGGTCGTAAATGTTACTTTCCAAAGTAAACAAATAGGAATCAGAGGATGATGTCAGAAAAATGGTTGCTGACCACCCGCATCCCACTCCGTGCTACAGCTCTTCCACCTGACCCTAGATGATCCCTCTTGCTCCCAGTCCCCTACATTCACAAGAACCACCCAACTTCAGTAATTGATTTGTCAATCCAATATAGCAACCAAAACCGTGAAAATACTCTAATGAAAACATCACTCTACAGCTTGAGTCATTGTCACCCCAGAAGCATCTATCAGAGGAAGTGGTCCACTTCTCTTTCGTTCCCCACTCTAGGCTGTGCCCTCCCTCTCTTCAGGCTCACTCTGCACTAGAATTGAAGTGGGAGGAAGAGAGAGAGAACACAAGGTGGGGAAACAACCACATGGTCGGCAGTCAGCTTCCTCTAGCTACAACTCACATTTAAAGAGATGTTGGATTGAGACAGCCCAGCACAGCATATGATGGAGGTGCAATACATGATTTTTCATTAAATGTACATCTGATGTTTTTTCTGCACCTGTCTAACTGAAGAATAGCAAAGACAACATCTGGTCTTCTATTGCAAAAGATTGTGTCAAACTCAATAATCACTGTGATGCTGATTAAGTTGTCAGAATTTAAGCCTCTTAGAGGGTTCTACTTTATTTGTGCACTTGTGATCATTTTAGCAGAAACTCAAGCTTTGTATGCATGGAGTGTGTTTTGGCAGACAGATGGTATTCCGTAAAAGACTCACAGTCCTTTTCATAATGTACAGTTTTTTTCTGGAGGGCTGGAGCTCAGTCACGATGAACACTTCCTAGAGTCCCTTGTGTCTCAACAAGTTCACATGACTGAATTCTGCAGGAGGGAATATAGATAGAAATTTTGCTTATAACTTCCAAGCTTGGCCCGTAAAACCTTCTCACATTATGTGCCCACTTCTCCCCTCTTGGTGTCCCAAATGTTGGCTCTGGGTTAGCTGGGAAGTGACACAATGAAGACAGCAGAGCCTTCAGCTGCCTGAGTCATTGTGTAATTCCAGGGACAGAATTCTGTGGCTTCATTTGGGCTGTACATAAAAGAGAAATATCTTTCTATCATGTTAAGCCAGGTGTCGGCATTTTCCATAAGGAGCCAGATATCAATACTCATATATTTCAGGATATATGGTCTCTGTTGCAACAGCTCAACTCTGTCATTGTCAGATGACAGCAGCCACAGTACATAATTGAAAGGACATGGCTGTATTCCAATAAAAAGTTAAGGTTCGACCTGTTGGTGATAGTTGGCTGGTCCTTGCATTGAGCCACTGTAGTTTGGGGCGTTTCTTTGTTATAGCAGAATACCATCCTAATCACTTCACTTTTTCTCATTCAGTTCATGTCAGCACTACCTAAAGTGGTGCCACACTTAGGGCAGAGACTTAGTGATGAATCAGTAGAGAGTCTTCAAATATAAAGGTTGTAGTTCAGAATATGAGACCAGGCCACAGGCCTGAACACAACCAAGACCCCAATCTGAGCACCTTGCATTAAGTTGAGCCCTAAAACATCATCCTGTTCATAAAGGAAGAGTCAAAAAACATTCTTCATTGGCCTCTTGTCTTCAATGAGGGCCTAGTGGCCCTGTTTTGCCACTAGGGAGCTTCTTGGTCTGGCCTCTGTCTACCTGTCTGTCTGCATTTCTCATTGCTATTCTTTGTGTCTGAGTCCCAGGGACATGGCACCAAGGCTGTTAAATGCTTTGTGGTTTTGTACATGCTCTTTCCTTTGCCAAGAATCTTGTATTTTTCTTTGGATTAGCTTCTGCGCATGAAGTTCCTAATTTCTCTTGTCCTGCTGAGACTAAGAGATGTGGTCCTCTTGTGTGCTTATCCTCCTCAACCCAGTCATCCCTCGGAAACACATGTATCCCCTTTGGATGCAGCAATTCATCTGTCTTCCTAGAACACTGGGAGCAAGGACTTGGTCTATTTTTCACTTCCTCAAATTCTTTTCAGTGCTTGGCACTAATTTAGCTTTCAATATAAATTGGTGATTTAATCAGAGAATTACTATGAATTCAATTCTTGATAACTATAGTAACATCCACATATGTTGAAGAATTGCTGTATTTTCTTGGTAACTACAGATATTGGGTTCAAAAATATTGCTAATTAAAAATTATAAAAGTAGCAGACTAACTTACAGTGTATTCATGTGTCCTGAAAAGAATGGCCTGTTTGTTTTGCCTCTGAAGACAAAGCATCCTCAGTCCCACCTGAGCCCAGAGCAGCATGGGTGCTTGGTCTTACCCAGCACAAACCAGAGAGCAAGGCTTCAATTCCCAAATCATTTGGATTCTGCAGATGGCATGAAGAGCCTGTCAGAATTGTGCAACCACACGACCCAGATTTTCCAAAAACATCCCACTGTCAAGAGTTTTGTTCCATGTTTCCCCCAAATAAGCACACCTTTTCAGAACCATATGTCTCTATTTTGTTAAGAAAATATGTTTGTTGTTCAACATCCAATCCCAACCCTGAACATTATGGTTAGTAATGATAAGCAGCCTTATTTTAAACCAAATATCTGACCTAGAAATACTTTTAAAACTTTACTCTTTGAGGGAGAAAATAAAGATGGCAGAATAGAGTAAGGACACGATTAACAGATAGAAAATCATTATCCAGGGTAAATCAGAGGGGCACATTCCAGGAAATAGGAGAGGACAGGCTGACAGTAGAGGAGCAACCTGAGACTGACGGACTCAGAAAAGCAGTGAAGACAATGGTGTGGTGTTGCAGTGACCAGATAACCTAGTGCCAGTCAGCAAGTGGCAATCTGAGCTCCCCCAGCAGCCAGAGCTCCACCAAGAGCCAGGTGGGAAGAGGAATTCACTTGACGCTCAAGAAATAAACCCAGGAAAAAACTGCCTGTACTGCTGATTTATTTAATTCAACCAAAAGCAGACAGATCAGCAGACCCCAAATAGGTGGTGCAGGAAAACAGTGGATTTTACAGCCAGACTCTGCCAGAGGCACATCAGGACTCATGTATAAGGAGGCAAAGGTTATGAGACAGGACTGCACATGCACCTAAGCTGAAAGTAATCTCATTTCTGGTTCAGTTTATTGCACCAATGTGGATCCTACAAGATTCCACCCCAAATAGAACCAGGCTGCCCCAGACCTAATGGCCAGCAGATCCAGAACTCCACCAGTGGCACATCAGGTGCCATTTTGTACAGTGTGGCAAAGGCTGTGAGACTGGAGGGACAACAGTGAACTGCGTATGATCTGAGCTCAAGTGAACTCACTTTCAGCTCATTACATTGTCCCACATGGAAAATATACCAACTTTGGCATTGTACGGGTCAAAATAGGTCCAGATGGCCCTCAAACCTTACAGTCAGCAGGTTCCAGTGGAGAAGCAGGAGTTGGGGCTGTGGAGGCCAAGGTAGAAGCCTAACATGAGAATCCAGACCTGAAACTCACTGGAGGGAGTGGCACAAGTGACTGAAGACTAAAAGCTGGCACCAACCACAATAAGTAAAATCAAACTGTAGATCTGTGGGTGACACATAAGGAGAAGAATCTGCCAACCAGAAGTAAAATAACCAAGAGTAAAAAGGGACAGATGCACAATGAATATCACTGAAGCCTCCCCTTGCAAAGGCACAAAAGTCTTCGCCAAACGCAGAGTTAACTGAGGAATTCATCAAGAAAATGGGGGATAAAGAACTTTAAAAACTTGTTATTAAACTTCTTAACAACTAGAAGCACATGCAGAAATTTAAGCAATATTTCACACTGGGAATAGCAACACTAAAACAAAATCAAGCATAATTATTGGAAATGAAGGACACAATGGAGCAAGTTAAAAATTCAGTGGAAAGTCTCTATAACAGGATGGAGGAAGCAGAAGAAAGAATCTCAGAATTGGAAGATATTTCTTGTCATAATGGGGAAACAATCGAAAAGCTAGAAGAAGAACTGAGTCAAGCTAAGAAAAGTATTCAAGAATTAAGGGACATAATTAGAAGGCCAAATATAAGAGTTATGGAAGCTCCAGAAGATGCAGAAAGAGAAACTGGGTTTAAAGCTTTATTCAACAAAATAATAGAGGGAAGCTTCACTAATCTGGAAAAAGTAATGGGAAACATGAGGGACACAGAATTCTCAACATAGTTGACCAAGAACAATCTTCACCATGACACATGACAATCAAGTTCTCTTCAGTCAAACAAAAGGAAAAGTTCCTTAAATGTACACATGAAAAAAAAATCAGTTGACATATAGGGGAATAGGAATCAGACTCACAACTGAACTCTCACAGGAAACAGTACAGGCCAGAAGACAGTGGGGTGACATATTCTAGACTCTGAAAGGAGAAAACTATTGGCCCAGAATAACATACCCAGTAAAGCTTCCCTTTGTCTTTGAAAACGAAATAAAATTCTTCCACAGTGAAGAAAAGCTCAAAGAATATGCCTCTTCCAGACCTGCCCACAAATGATGCTTAAGGATGTTCTCTTAACAGAGAAAAGGAATAGCGCCCACCAAAACCAAAGGCAAATGTGAGGAACATCCCAGTAAAATAACAGCAGAGGACTGAATTGAACAATGAATAATCCATTACTAAAGTGACAGGACCAAGTAACCACCAGTTCTATTAACCCTGAATGTAAATGACTTAAATTCATCAATCAAATGTTATATGTTAGTAGACTGAATCAAAACCCAAAACCCATCTTTTTATTACCTACAGAAGACATATCTCACCAAGAAAGATCAGCAGAAACTATATCTCATGAATTTTGATGTTTATTTTCATTTCTTCGAAACAGTTTTTCCCCCCTCATATTAAATTCTTCACTGACTCATAGGTCATATAATAGCTTCATTTTCTTCAAGCAGGTTCTTAATTTTCTGTTTCATTTTGTCACCGACACCTTAGACATTCAGTAGCATGTTATTTAACTTCATGGCGTTGTAAATTTCTGTTTTTCTTTCTGTTGTTGATTTTGTTTTGTGGCTTTTCATTTAAGTGGATGTATAATAACTGTGTAGTAGAAACTATCATTTGCAGAAGTGAGGATGTAATACAATATGCATCTCTATTTCCAGATTAAATATGGACTTGCAATGAAACTGTTTACTATATCTTGACGATGCTGGACTCTCTGCTATTGCCCATACCCACAATGATGACTTTGTGACTGTTTATGAAGAACTATACTGTTGTAATAATACAGGGGAATTCATGGGGCGGGGGCGGGCAGGGATTTGAGAAGTGGTAAGGGAAATTCCAGAGCCTATGAAACTGTATCATAAAATAATAATAATATAAGAATGGGAAAAAATTTACTGTTTGGGCTGATTAGGAAGATCAGATTAACTCACTGCTTGTGATGCTAGCATCTAACATGGAAGTGCCTGTTTAGGGTTCTACTGCTCTACTTCTCATTCAACACCCTGCTAATGTGCCTCAGAAAGCCACAGAAGATGACCCAAGTGCTTGGGTTGCCTGTACCCATGTGAGACACCTGGATGGAGTTCCTAGCTTCCTTCTGGTCCGGATTTGTCTGATGTACCCTTTTGAGGAGTGTACTAGTAGATAGAAGCTCTTTCCAAAATCTTTCCCCTTCTCACTGTAGCTCTGCATTTCTGTACAGAAGCTTCTTAGTTTGATGAAGTCCCATTTGTTTATTCTGGTCTTGATTGCTATTGCTTTTGGTGTCCTTTTTAGGAAGTCAGGACCTACTCCTAGATCTTGCAGGGTATTTCCAAAATTTTCTTCCAAGAGTTTGAAGGTTTCTGGATGTAGGTTTAGGTCTTTTATCCATGTAGATTTGATCTTAGTGTATGGTGACAGATGTGGGTCTATCTTTTTGTTTCTGCAGGCTATCAACCAGTTGTCCCAACAGCATTTATTGAAGAGACCTTCCCATTTGCTTGGATTGTCATTTGTCTTTTTGTCAAAGGTTGTTTGGCTGTATCTGTGTGGGTTCCCTTCTGGTGTTTCTATTCTGCTCCATTGATCTTCCTCTCTATCTTTGTGCCAGTACCAGGCTGTTTTGATAACCAAATCTCCTTCTTTAAATAAAAATTCTGTTTTTGAAACAAAAACTGCTAAAAGTGTACAAACAAAAATTGAATAAAATGTATTTCTTATATTTATGGATTTTGAACCAACTATGCATTTGGTCAATTTTGCGTGAATTGAGCTAGTCTTTTTGCTGTGATCTAAAATTACCTGAAAATTTTAACCTCAATTTTAGAAAAAAAAAAAAAGGCTGTGTCATGATATAAGTCAGCCTGGACCCAAAACCAACCCTAGTGTTTTCAATGCTCATTCTGTGGGAGCCCAGGGTCAGATTGACTTATGATGAGGGAATGTGAAGACCAGGCATTGTGGGAAGAAATCCATTTTTGTTTAGCTGCTATTGCAGATTCCAACTCCCGCACCAGGATGGCCAAAAGCAGAACAGAAAGATGTAAGGAGAACATCTGAGAAAGATCTGGAGCCTAGAGGGCAAACCACTGGGGAACAATTTTGAGGTTTGGCACCATTCCCACTCACCCCTTTTTACCTTCATGCACACCCTCACTCTGGGCTCCCATGACCATCCATCTCATGAGTCACTGACTGCTCATTCTAGCACTGCTGGAGCCCCTTGCTCTCAGTCCTAAAGACATGCTTGTCAGGGTGACGTATAAGCTGCACTCACCATCACCCTTGAAAATCTTCACAAGGGAGATGAGATGGCTGATCTTTGAGAATAGATCCTCACCTGAACGGGTGAAAACGGGAATGGAGAGACATTTAGCCTAATCATAAGAAAGTTCTAGTTACCTGGATAGACAGACAAATAGCTGAAAATAGAATTAAGTTTGAAGAATAGATAAAAAATACATGCATCTGGGTAGATAGCATGGGAGGCAAGAGGGAGAAGTGGAGGATTAGGTATTTACGGATAGATTAAAACATTTTTAAAATACATCATTATTTGAGGCACACATGTTCCTCTTTCTATTGAAGCAGCTTAAGGAAAAAGGAATGAAAAAATGCCACAGGAGCCATTCTTTCATTTATCCCAGTCCACGTGGCAAGCCATACCCATGCCCTCTCTCACAGGAATATTGTAAAATCTCCAAGAAAACCAAACTGTTGGAAACTGAGAAGTACAAAATTAGATGTGCTTCTTTGGCAAAAATGTACTGTTTTGTCTTTAACCTATGCATGACTACATGCAAAGATTTCTGTAAAATGGCTCATAATTGCAATAGTTTATAATTTGCTTGAGCTGCTCTGTCTCTAAAGACACACAGTTATTATTTATCACTTTCTCCCAAACTCAAAAATCAGATGTATCACAGACCATTAGTTAAAATTTATAAATTATTGATCATAATTGCTTTTCATGCAGTTTTCTCTAAATATATATAAATATGATATGATTGGAATAAAACTGAAGAAATTCCTTTTTGATCAATGGTTCCTAATGGTGTGTGGTTAGAACTATACCCAATCAATTCACTCTCCATATCTAATTTCATTTTTCAATACATTATACAAGCAAAATATGAGAGATGGTCTATGATGCCAAGAGCCCTAAACCACGAAACTTTAATAGTAGTTTGCCCTCTTCATCATTAGCAGTTTTTTTACAAAGTGATTTATGTCAGAACAATGAATCTAAAATCTTCACTGTACTCACTGATTCAATATGTGTGTTCATGCTATCCCATAGCTAATTTCTGAGTTCACATACAGCTCTTCATGAGCTCTGGGTACACACCTTTGGTTTCAGACTCTTGGAGCCATATTCATAGATTACAAGGTGACATCTGGAGAATTAGAATCCTCGATGTGTACTCTGAAGTTGATCAAACTTGAGTCTGAGGTGGATGTCTGAGTTCTTGAACTCTCAGAGCCAGATTTCTCAACATGCACACCCAAATGGGCACTAAAAATATCCAACAGCAAGGTGAAGGAGGGAAGAATGATTCCAACTGCAATACCAGAGAATAAGGTACTCACTTTCTGCCACCAATTATGTTTGCCAAAGTTTGGTAAGCATAGTCACTCTTAATTTCTGTATTTACCATTCTGTGGCAATAAAGCAATTTCTAAAAACTTTTTGATTGTGAAGTAGAGAACACCTAATATGGAATTAACATATTAAAAGTGTTCATCTAGCACAATGATCACCTCATGATGGATACCCAATAGCTTCCCACTTATAGTGAACATGTATTGTCCATGCCCCTAAGGCCCTTTTACGCTCCCTGAAACTCCCTCTGTGCACTATCTCTGTCTCAACATTTTGACTCTGTGGCCTTTGTTGATTTTCCTTCCTTTTATTTCTGCCAGTTAAAAGCTAAGTATATTCAATAAACAATGTGGCTTAATTTTGTGGATTTTCTTTATTTTTAAAAAATGTATTTATTTACATACAGAGAAAAGTCATGTATTTCATACACGTAGTTTTAAGAACATAATAATACTTCCACTTTACCTTTCCTCCCTACCTTGGTCCTACCCTCAATTTCCTTTTTTGTTGTTTTCCTTTTTTTTTTTTTAACTTTTACAATAATATACTCTCTATTTACTTTATAATCTCAAACTTGACCCTCCACTAAGTAATGTAACAGGTAGTGCATAGAACAACCACTGTTCCCCAAACATACAGATGAAAGTTCTAAACAATTGGCAAATCTAAAAATGCCATTATCATTCATACACTTTGCTTTTTTGATACTCTATATATTAGTGATCACAAATCAGGGAAAGCATATATTTGTCTTTAGGGACTGGCTTATTTCACTGAGCATAATGGTCTCCAGATGTGTCTCTTGTGAAAAACAGGGTCTCATTCTTTTTTTATGGCTGAGTAGTATTCCTTTGTGTGTATATACCATGATTTTTTTTTATCCAGTCATCAGTTAATAAACATTTGAATTGACTCCATGCTTAGGCATTGTGAACTGAGCTGCTATAAATGTGGGAGTAATGGTCAACTCTTTCATGTGCTGATTCAGTCCCTTTGGGCAAATTTCCAAGAGTGGAATGGCTGGGTCATATGGTAGATCTTTTTTCATATTTCTAAGAAGTCTCCATACTGTCTTCTGTAAAGGTTGTACTAACTGATGTTGCCACCAAAGGTAGATTAGGGTACCTTTCTCCCCCTACATCCTTGCCAGGATCAGTGATTTTTTTTTTTTTTTGGATGATTGTCATTCTGAGATGAAGTAAAACTTCATTGTGGTTTTTATTTGCATTTTCCTGATGGCTGGTGATCTTGAACATCTTTTGGTGTGTCTGTTGGTTATTTCTATTTCATCCTTTAAAAAATCCATGTTCGGGGCCAGGTGCAGTAGCTTAGTGGCTAAATTCCTTTCCTCTTCGCCTTGCATGCACTGGGATCCTATTTGGTTGCTGATTCTAATCCTGGAAGCCCTGCTTCCCAGCCAGCTCCCTGCTTGTGGCCTGGGAAAGCAGTGGAGGATGGTCCAAAAAGACTTGGGACCTTGCACCTACGTTGAGAGACCCAGAAGAAGTTCCTGGCTCCTGGCTTTGGATTGGCTCAGCTCTGGCCATTGCAGCCACTTGGGGAGTGAATCAGACAACAGAAGATCTTCCTCTCTGTCTCTCCTCCTCTCTGTATATCTGACTTTCTAATTAAAAATTAAATCTTTAAAAAGAAAAGAAAAATGTACTTTGCGCATCTCTTAACTGATACTAGATGCGTGCAGCACCAGGTAAATCAGATTTAACATCCATCGAGAGGGCATTTATGTTATAATTCTTTCCTTGCAGAATGCTTCTTGGCTCCTTATGCAAACTCAGTCACTCTCTGTGCCTGGCAACTTTTAAGTTCTACATGTATACTTTATCCCATCCATAACCCTCTGATGATTCTGTGTGTGTGTGTGTGTGTGTGTGTGTCTCCACCCTTCCATCCTTGCAAAATTTTCTGCTTTTTATTTTCCTGTTACCTCCCTGCCATTCTTGCTGAGCAGCAGAGGCTTCATCAGTTTTGTGTCTCTGGATTATGTTCCTGTGGCCCAGCAGTGGTCCAGCTCTTCCTTCTTGAGAGAGGGAGGTGAGGATTTATAAGTTTTTGGTTTCTGTTGGTGGCCTGACTTGGTTGAAATCTCCATTTTCAAGCCCCAGGGTTTATATCCCATTACTCTGGCTTTTATTTTTATTTTTATTTTATTTTTGTTGTCATTTTAAATCATGAGACTAGAGGGTTAGATTCATTTTCCTCACTTCATGGTTGATCCAAGGCTCCACTCTTTTATTTTATTTTATTATTTTTTAAAGATTTATTTTTATTATTATTTTTTAATTGGAAAGGCGGATATACAGAAAAGAGAGACAGAGAGGAAGATCTTCTGTCTGATGATTCACTCCCCAAGTGAGCGCAACGGCCGACGCTATGCCGATCCGAAGCCAGGAGCCTCTTCTGGGTCTCCCATGCGGGTGCAGGATCCCAAAGCCCTGGGCCATCCTCGACTGCTTTCCCGGGCCACAGGCAGGGAGCTGGAAGGGAAGCGGGGCTGCCGGGATAGAACCGGAGCCCATATGGGATCCCGGGTGTGCAAGGTGGGGACCTTAACCACTGTACCACCGTGCCGGGCCCCAAGGCTCCACTCTTTATGTTGCTTATTTATTTATTCTTTTAACACTCCCAACTCTATACTTTCATTTCTCTACTTTCAAAGTCATCCACTGTAACACACTTGATTTGTACACTGTATTTACATATATTTTGAATAAAAAGAGTATTGTCATTTGTGTGCATACTTATTTACTTATATAGATGGTATTGTGATGTCAGTTTCATCCCTTTTCTTGCTTAGTTCTGTGTGTGTGTGTGTGTGTGTGTGTACATCTCTATGGCTGAGTGTATATCTGGTCTGTGCATTTCACTGCATCTTAGCACAGCAACAAGAGCTGTTCTAAGTGTTTCCTTATAAGGCAGAATCACCAAAATGGAACTTGGAAATCTTGTTGATGAAAGCAACAATACTTTCAGAAATGTTTGCATAATGCTGGGAAAGCAAGGAGGCAAGCCTGAAACAAGCAGATCCAAGCATCATTGTCTAGACAGCATGGTTATGCCAACAGGGGCAGCACGGCTGGAGGAAGGTGTGCTGCTCGCTGATTCTGCATAGCTGTGTGGTCAGCTTCCTGCAGTTGCAGCCCACGGGCTCCTGAGTACTGAAGGCAAAGAGTGTGTGTTGGGGGGGGTGTTTTTTGTGTGTGTATGCTCTGGAGAGAATTACAAACATGAAAATGTTTGAATTGCAAAGTAAGTGTGGTAATGAATAAAGAGAAGCACTCCCATTTTAGGGTACACAAGCTTGCCCAGGGATTGGCACCTGCCATTCCCACAGCAGTGATGGGTGAGGCCTTTGCACTTTACAGAAGTAAGTGGTGGCATGAGAGGGCATTGGCAGCAAATAGGATGTAGCATACTTGGTACTGACACACAGAGCCCATATCCACACCCATGTCCTCAGTCACAGGAAGCTGGTAACACTTCCAGGAATTGCATCCATTGGACAGCCTTGGCAGGAGCTCCCAGAACACGTTCCTGACCTTCTCAAGAATGTTTGCAGTGTGTCCGCCAGAGGAACTGGGAGTTCCCACCATGTCCAACTGGAGCGGAGAATGTTTCCTAATTATTATGAGATTGTCCCTGGAAGGAGCTGATCACACAGTCCCTTCCCTAGTGGAGTCTAAGAAGTTGAGACTTACATCAAAAGAGATAGATTGGCATTGACATTAAAAAAAAAAAAAACTCCTTTCTGATAGTGCTGAATTGGAGAACAAGGCTCCCCTGTCCGTTCTTCTTGATAGTAACTGGCATAGTAAGGATGACTTAATGTCCCCAGCAAGTTTCTGTAAAGGATCTTTTTTTTTTCATAGAAAATTACATTTTATTTCCATTTGTTCATGATCGTATACAGTAGTTCCACTCACTCTAGTCATTGGAAGTTCTGAAAATCCTTCCTACTATGTCAAGGATCTTTAACCAAGAGCCAAGTCCTGGGTATAGCAGAAGCAAGTCTTGCTTGTAAGGGATAACAAATGTACGGAGCCAACGCTGACTAATTCCCCCACTCTGGCTATGTGGTGCTAGCATTCTATATGAGTGCTGCTTTATGTCCTGGCTGCTCCACTTCCCATCCATCTCCCTGCTTGTAGCCTTGGAAGGCAGCAGAGGATGGCCCAAAGCCTTGGGACCTTGCAGCCATGTGGGAGACCCAGAAGAAGCTCCTTCAGACCAGCTCTGGTCATTGCAGTCATTTGGAAAATGAACCAGTGAATGGAAGATCTCTCTGTGTGCCTCTCCTTTTCTCTTTGTAACTCTACCTTTCAGATAAAAATAAATATGAAGAAAAAGAGAGAAATAAGAAATGCCACTTGATTCTACTATGCCTACAGCAGGTGCTCCTTGGGGGAAAAAAGAGAAGATGGTCTTGTTTCCCTCTGTCACTATCAGTGAAGTGGATCAATCAGTTGAGCTGCTCCTCACTCTATAGGATGAACTAAACAATGGTGTGGAAAGACAAGTGGACATTTTCTCACCAGCATTTTTTAAAAAGACTGAACTATTGCATGAAATTCCTTCTTCTATGAGAGTGGATGAGAAAGTTCCTATGTGAAGCCCATGTGCAAGGATGGCTTTGTTCACCTGGGAAGAAACTACACAGGAGCTCCTTGACAGCAGCTGGGACAGAGCCAAAAGAATGAAAATTTGTTATTCTTTTAATGACCCTTCCTTTTTAAAATAAAAAAAATTATGTGCCTCTATTTTCATTTTAGTCAAAAGACAGAGAACAAGGTAGAAGCAGATAGAGACACAGAAATCCTCCATCTGCTTGTTAACTCTCCAAATGCCTACAACAGCCAGGGCTGAGTCCACCCAAAACCAGAAACCAGAGCTCAACCTGGTTTCCTATGTGGGTGCCAGGGACCCAAGAACTTCAGCTGCCATCTTCTGCATCCTAGGGCATACATTTACAGTAAGCTGGATCTGAAGCAGAGAAACCAGGACTAACAGTCTTTGATACCAGATGTGTATGTTAGAGATAACATTTTAATCACTGTGCCAAGCCCCTACCCCTTTCTCTATGCCTGGATGTATTTTGAGAATCTCAGTTCTTATGTCCAGCACTGTCAATCCCCATCCTCCCCAAAGGGGAGTGGAGCTTTTCCACTTCTCAGATTTAGGGTGGTTTCCTCACCACTGCAGCCAAATACTTGGTGACTGAGATCTTGGGATACAGACTGGCCTTCACAAAAACCAACTGGGAGAGCTGGGGAGACTCCTTCACCTGGTTGGAGCTCCAAATGGGATGCCTGGGGTCTCCAGATGTCTGGCAGGGAGAGGCATCCCCAGTTCCTCTGTGTTTCTCTCAGGGGTAGCACACTGTCAGCTGTCTTGAGGTGGTCCAGTCATCAACAACCTGCAGAAGTCAACAACCCCTATTAGTGGGCACTAACTTGCTTCCAAACTTGGAAAGCAGAGACTATCATTATGGTGCAGCAGTTAAGCATTGTGGTGATAGTAACACAGATATATCAGTGTGTACGTTCAAGTCACAGATGCCCTGCTTCCAATCCAACTTCCTATCGTGGATAATGTTCCAAGTGCATGGGCCCCTGCATGGGAAACCTGGATGGAGTCCTGGCTCCTGATCATGGCCTGGTCCAAACATGAGTGTTATGACAATGTGTAGGAGTGAGCAATAGGGTGAAAGATCCCTTCTGGGTTTCTCTCTCTCATGTGTGTGTGTGTATATTCTTCCTTTTGAATAAATAAATGAGTAAATCTTAATTTAGAAGAACGGAGCTGGAAAGAAAATCTGTGCTACATATGCCCTTCCCTCTCCCCATACATCTAAGCAAATTCTTCTGGACATGGGACTGAAAGGACAGAAAAGATTGGCCAGGTAGTGTAGACCATGGAAGCAGCCATCTTGTAGAAATAGCTGGGAGACATATCAATTCTGAGACAGAAAAGGAAGAGGAAAGAAAAAAGCTAGGCTCTTGCTAGACGGGGCTGTGAAGGGTGAATGCTTGCTTCTAGTCCCAGACTCAGATGTTTCTCTCCTACTCTTGCACCAAAGAAGGGTTGGAGAGAAACATCAAGGAATAACATCTGAATAGCAGCAGCAACAGGATGGAGCCTGGTCTTAAAGATCAAGAAGGTAGAAGAAGCATTTGCCCATGCTTCATCCAGAGAGAGGTGCTGTTAGGACAGTGTCGCAGAGACAGGGAGCAGACTCACAGCCAAACTGATTTTATGATCAGAGAAAGAAAATAAATTCAAAGAGCTGACCACTTATTAAAATGCGTGGAAGACACATGACAGAGGTCCAGTTTCTCAGACTGGGTCTTTTATAATTTTAGGAACCCAAAATGTTCTAGGGGGTGGAGGAGTTTGGAGAAAGGGGGAAGTGGACAGGGGCTAGAATAGCTTTTCATGAGTACATTCAAACTTGATAGGTTTTACCTTGTGAGCAGGTGGAAGGAAATGCAATAAGATGAGATGAATCTTAATGAAATGCAGAATAAATAAATTGCTAAGGAGGCTATATTCAGCCTGTGTTCATTGCTTTGGGGAAGTCAAATGGCTGCTGAGTCAAATACAAAAAGTTAGGCTGGTCTTATTGAAACACAGTGAAAGGTCATGGAGGAAACTGCATTTGAGGATTCTTATGGCTGCAGGAGCCAGTCTTGTGTCCTTGACCTATCAAGTGCTTAGGGTGCAAACTGGGGAACTGAATAAAAATGCCAAGACCAGATCTCTGGCCTCTCAGTACCAGGCTGGCCCAGGGCAAATCACAAAAGATGTTCAGGTCTCCATTTCCCCTCCCAGAAGGAGTGTCTGAGTCCTGTTCCCTGGTTGTTGTGGAAATGTCATGCAGGAACACTGAGAGCCTAGAGCGCCCCCTGGTGTGAATGGGTTTTTGGTTTTGTTTTGTTTTGTTTTGTTTTACTTTTTCCTCTGAGTTTATACAGCTCCACTGTATGCTAAAATAGGTCCTTTCCTTCAGATAGATAAAACATAGCTTAGTGAATGGGGCACGGAATGGATTTCGGTTCCCATTTGTGTCTGGACTAGATGCCATTGTGCAGTGAACAACCTGCATAACCCCACATGAAAGTACTAGGGTGATGGAAACTGAATGTAAGAATGGAAGTGAGTGTGATTTTAAATGTGGGCAAAATAGGCAGACACATAGTACTGAGCACTTGAAAGTATTATCACACAGACTCATTGGTTGCTTTCCTTAAACTCTGCTCCAGCCCCAAGCTTCACACTCACCCCAGTGCTTAGAGAGCAGGAGTGACACTCTGCCCCTCCATGGGGATACAGGCCTCTCCATGGGGATACAGACAAGTTGACAAGTGCAAGATGATCATAAGCAAGAAGCCAGATGTCTCCAGAAAATAAGCTTCCAAATAATGAGGCAATAATACTGAAACACTAGGGGAAAGGAGAGGAAGCAGGCAGGGGGTGGTTGGGTGCCAGGATCTCTGAGAAGTAAGTTCCTTGGAGAAGTTAGCCCTGGAGGGTGGGAGAACTGTTTCAGCATGTCCCTTGCAGGGAATCCCCTCTGAAGCTGGGTTTTGGGGGGGTCAAAAAACCCGGGAACATGGAGCCTTCGGTATGAGATCAAGGATCACCTGCCATCGCCTAGGAAGGGAATGCGCTCAGAGCAGTCTGAATCCTAAGTCAAACCCTAGGACAGGGATGGGTGGGAATTGGTTGCTAACTCAGAGAGGAAAAGGTGCAGAATGAAAAGTGGCAAAAGCTCTGCCATGGAAGTCTCAGGTGGGGAAGTGTAGAGGGATTTTCCCTCAGCCTTTTGGGAAAGTTAGGCACTTTTGATTACAACACATACTTCCTATCTGTTGTAGCTACTGTCACCCAGCCATTTTGCGGGGACAGAGCAGGCCAGAGCGATCCTTGTGGGTATGGTCTTGGCCAGCCACATTTTCTCCAACCATTCCCTTCTATGGTGTGGCTCATATCCCCTGAAGAGTGTAGTATAGGTAATATCAAGAGAAAGATCCTGGCTCCTGGAGCATACTGCCATCTGCTATGTCCTGGAACCCTTCCCAAGTGTCCCCTTGCAGGACCTGAAAGCATGGTAAAGGTGCCCCACCAGCCGTGGCGATCTCTCTATGTTGACCACTCCTCTCCATGTGGGGTGGCAGAAGGCTCAGCAGCAGGGCTGGGGCCTTCACATTCATTGCCAGCATTCAAAGTTGGAGCAAGGAGGAGAAGGGAAGCTGTTGACCAGAAGTCCTGATGTCCAGAGAAACCATGGGGAGGAGCTAGGGGTGGGAGATCACCTCTGGACCTCTGCCTGCTTAGCCTTTGAGGGAGGTCATGGGCATGCGGATCACCATGCCCCCAAGGGAAACTCCCTGACAATGGTTTTGGCTGCCTGAGACCTCAACCTGGCCTGTTCATCGGGCAAGCAGTGTGAGTGGTGGGCTGCAGCCCAGTCTCTGTTCTCTGTCCTTGGACAAGCTGTGCTGGGACTTTCTTGATAAGCAACTCTAAGAAGTCAAATGCCCACAGCCTACTTGCTAGCCACAGGTGGTGAATGTGACCTGAGGCATTGCTTCCAGCCTGTGTGCAGAGCATGACCTGTGACTTGGTTGGAAAGTCCAGAGAGGTAAACATGACTTTTAGCCAGTTACAGTGTCATTGTTGGGTGGGAGGACTCTCAGGGAATGCCCTTCTGCCTTCTTTCTTAGTCAATGTATGCTGCGCTGGCTTTACGATAAATGACATGTTCAATCAGACTTTGCTTGTGGTTCTTGCACTGACAGACACCATCACCTCAACCCCCTTGGTGGTCTTGGGGGCCTGCTGGCAGGAAAAATCCTCTAGAGCTGGGTTTGTGCTGTTGCTCTCCAGGGGAACTCCAGAGGCATGGTGAGGCAGGGACCTGAAGGATGTGATCTATGCCCCAGGAAACCTTGGCCTCCTAACCCTGCCACTGCCATCGTCCCTTACCATTCGCTGCACTGGCTTTCCGTGCAGCATAGCACTATCTGGAAGAGCAGGTGAGTGGAAGCAGTACCAGGGAAGGGTGTCAGAAAAGCTGGAGTGGCAGTGTCTGCTTTAATAAGAGGTGAGAACTCTCAGGGTACTATGTGGGGTGCTGTTCTGCAGCAGGTACTGAAATGGAAATTTCTTGTAAAATTCAGAGGATGGTTCAGGCACAGGAGATGGGGAACAGCTGGATTGGGAAGGCCTTGGAATGTTCAACTCACATCTCCAAAATACTCAACAAGTATCTCAAACTCAATACACTCATAGCTTTAAAGCATGGCTACAGGAGCAGGCATGTGACTCAGTGCATAAAACCACCAATTAACCCAGTTCAGGGTGCTGGGGTTGATATGCTGCCTCTGATTCTGATCCAGTTTCCTGCTAATATGCACCCTGGGAGGCAGCAATGATGACTCAAGGACTTGGCTACCTGTTACCCGTGTGGAAGACCCAGATGGAGTTCCTAGTTCCTGGCTTCAGCCTGCTCCAGTCCCAGCTTTTGTGGGTCTTTGCAAAGTGAATCAAGAGAGGAAAAATCTCTCTCTCTCCACCTTAAAATAAATAATTTTAAAAAAAATAATGAAACATGGGCCCGGTGGCATGGCCTAGTGGCTAAAGTCCTCGCCTTGAACGCACTGGGATCCCATATGGGCGCTGGTTCTAATCCTGACAGCTCCACTTCCCATCCAGCTCCCTGCTTGTGGCCTGGGAAAGCAGCTCCCTGCACCTGTGTGGGATACCCAGAAGAAACTCCTGGATCCTGGCTTCGGATCAGCATAGCATTGGCCATTGCACTCACTTGGGGAGTGAATCATCGGACGGAAGATCTTCCTCTCTGTCTCTCCTCCTCTCTGTATATCTGACTTTGTAATGAAAATAAATAAATCTTTAAAAAAATAATAATGAAACATTTAAAGCCCTCGTATTTGAGAAAACAAAAGGACATCTGCAAACTCCATGGTGCTTTTTCTTTCAAGACTGTCCTACCTGGTCTCTGGAACTCATTTTTAACAAATAAAAAGCAATGACAATGAAGGTGGGCTAGATTAAGAAAAGGCACTGTGGTTTTCATCTGGTGTGCTTTGCCTCTTTCCTGGGCTCCCTTGCTCTGGAGGAAGCCAGCTAACAAGTTTGGAGGCCTCTTGGGCAGTTTGGGAGAGGCCCACATGATGAGGAGGAAGGCCTCCTGCTAAGAGCCACTAGAGCAATCCTTCATGGAGATGGATCTTGCAACCCCAGCCAAATCCTCTGAACCTCATATCCCTGTTGCCATCCAAACTGTGACCTTGTGGGAACCTGGGCAAGATCCACCCAGCCACACCCCTCCTTAACTGACCCACAGAAACTGGGAGATGGTAAGTGGCAAGTTGGAATTAAAGAGGCAGAGAGAGAATCTTCCATCTACTCCTCAGATGGATGCTGCAGCCAGGCCCAAGCCAGGAGCTGAACATCTTCCAGGTGAGTGCAGGGATCCAAGCAGTCAGGCCATTTTTGCTGCTTTCCCAGGCCATTAGCAGGTACCTGGATCAGAAGTGGAGCAGCCAGAACTCAAACCCAGCATCCATACTGGATACTAACTTTGCAGGTAGCAGCTTTACCTGCTATATCACATGAGCCTCTTTTAACAAGAAGGCAAAAGCAGGTATCTCCTTCCCTTTACACACTCACAGTGGCTCCCATGCCTGTATGGGTTCAAGTTGCAGTGGTCTATACAGCTCTCAATTGTCTCTTAGCTCTCAGATCTTACTACTATTCTCCTCTCAGCCACACCAGCTCCTTCCTGTTCCTGAAACATGCTGAGCGTCCTCTTTCTTGAGGTCTTTGCCTCGGCTGGTTCTTCTGTTGAAGAGGCTTTTGCACTGGGCATCCACACACCTATTACCCTATCCTCCTCTATGTCTTTGCCTGAATGTTACTCCTCAATGAAGCCCAAGCTGATTACCCTGCCCAAGACTAAAATCTATCCTCCCTCCTCCCAGCACGGTGGATTCCTCCAACATTACTTTTCCATCATACTTATCACAACCCAGCTTACTATATAACTTATTTATTTGTTATTTATTTTCCATATCCCATGTTCAAATATAAGTTCCAAGATTTGGCAATGACCTCTGTCTGCTTTGTTTGTGAATGTATTGCCTGTGCCTAGAACAATGATGGGCAAGTGAATATGTGTGGAATGAATGAACTGATGAATTGGCATGCTCCCGCATCATCAGAGCTCTCTATGCAGTCATGCACTTTCAATTTAAAGCTCTCCATTTCAAGGTCATGGCAAACATGTGCGTTTAGCTACAGGAGAAACACTCCATAATGTTCTGCAATGCCTAATGATATTAGTTCTCATCCACTTCTGCTGACCTTCAGCAATATAAGTCTCTAGAGAGCAGAGAGAAGGAAAGAAATTCCAAACCTTAGATTTCTAAAATGCCCAAAAGCCAAAGTATTGGAGGTGTTGTTGTAGGTGTGAATGAAACAGGTTGTACTTTTGCAGTGTGGATCGACATGTCAGGAACTAACTGCAAAGTGTCAAAGTGGGAGGAGAGTAAGAAACAACTATATCCATGGTTTTATGCATCCCTGATCTTCAGATTCTGACTTTTAAGAGCAGTGATCAAACATGAAGTAAGTCATGTTTTTCCCATGAAATAAATGTTGAAAATTATTAATGACCTATTTTATGTGACTGATCATAGTTATTTTAAATTATAGGTCTCTTTTATACTTAACAGCTGATTTTCATTAGGACTGGCTATATTTTAAGTGTCATAGACTCTTGTACAACTAATGACTACTGCACTGAACAGTACAGATCAAGACAATTTCAAATGTTCCCCATCATGGTCTAGGAAAGTGTGGTCAATCTCACTGTGATCCAGCCTCCTGCAAGTGGGATCAACAGACAATGTTCTACCCACATCCAGGGATGTCCCCATAACCACATTACAATTTTCCAAATCCAGACCTAGGCCCATTTCAGAGTTACCTTAGATGTCCTGATTTTCAGTGGCATAGGATTCTACTACCCCTGACAATATGCACACACACCCCATTCATGATTAGAACAAATCTAGAATGACTGATGCCCACTGCTGGGGTCTGCAAGAACCTCAACATCCCACTTGAGACCACAATTCTAAGTTTAAAAAATTAGCTCAAGGGCCCAGTGTGGTAATCTAGTGACTAAAGCCCTCCCCCTGCACAGGCCAGGAGCTCATATGAGCATTGGTTCTAATCCTGGTGGCCCCACTTCCCATCCAGCTCCCTGCTTGTGGCCTGGGAAAGCACTCGAAGACGTCTCAAAGCCTTGGGGCCCTGCACCCATGTGGGAGACCCAGAAAAAGGTCCTGGCTCCTGGCTTTGGAACAGCTCAGCTTCGCCCATTGCAGCCACTTGGGGAGTGAATCATCAGATAGAAGATCTCCCTCTCTGTCTCCCCTCATCTCTGACTTTCCAATAAAAATAAATAATTTTTTAAAAACAGCTTAAGCAGGAATAATCTAAATTCCAGGGAAATCTTGTATATTTTTCCAGGATGGAATATCATATAGGCATTATACATGGAGTTTTAAGATAGTCTATAATAACATAGGGGAGACGTCTGAGTTACAATGCCAAGTGGAAAATCAGAGTGCAAAATTGTCCGTGCAAATATTGATGATTAAAATTATATAAAGCAGAACATGCATATGCCACAATGGGATACTAATGATAAATTAAGCCACAATCCTGTTATTTCTCCAAAAGTGACACTAGATTTTTTTTTATTAAAAAGATAGAAAAAAGGAAAGCAAAAAATCAATAGCAGTATGTGAAAATATCAAGTGGTGTCACTGATGTGCCAGGATGTCTAAAGAATGGAGGCATGAACATGAACCACAGAGGTGGGTGTTGTGGTGCACAAATGTAGCTACCACTTGGGATGCCTGCATCTCATTTCAGAGGGCCAGACTGAGTGTCTCTATTCTACTCAGACTCAGCTCCTCTCTAATGTGCTTGGAAGCAATGGATGATGGATCAAGTAGTTCCCATGAAGTTCCTGTCTCCTGGCCCCAGCTGTTGCAAGTATTTGGAAGAAATTCTCTCTCTCTCTCTCTCTCTCTCTCTCTCTATCTATCTATCTCTTCCTCCCTCTTACCTTCTCTCCCTCCCTCCCTCCCCACTCCCCTATCTCTCCCTAGCTCTAAGCAAGGGTATGTCTTTTTCTTAAAGATCTCTTATTTTATAATTTTTATTGGAAAGGCAGATTTACAGATAGAAGGAGAGACAGAGAAGAAGATCTTCCATTCACTGGTCCACTCCAAGTAACCGCAGTGGCCAGAGCTGAGCCAGTCCAAAGCCAGAAGCCAGGAGTTTCTTCTGGGTCTGCTACGTGGATGCAGGGTCCCAAGGCTTTGGACCATTCTCTACTGCTTTCCCAGGTCACAAACAGGGAGCTGGATGGGAAGTGGAGCAACCAGGACATGAAATAGTGCCCATATGGGATTATGGTGGACAGAAAGCAGGAATTTAGCCACTAGGCCATCATGCCAGACCCAAGGATATGCCTTTCTGTGGCGATAAAATTTACACACCCTCAAGAGGACATGTTTCAGGTCAGCAATAAACATCAAAATTTTCCATCTGGGTTTGACCCCCCAGCTCAGTTTCTCGTCCTGGCTTCCTGCCAGTGTGAATCTTAGGTGGCAGCACTAATGGTTCAAGTTCCTGATTTTCTGTCAGTGATGTGGGAAACCTGTATCAGTGTGGGCCCAGCCCTAACCACTGCAGGTGGGTAAACCAGGGGATGGGAGTGCTCTCTCTTTCTCTCTGTATCTTTCTTTGTCTCTCTGTCTCTCAACATTTTTGAAAAACCAGGAAAAGAAATAAGTGAAATTGATTGCACTTTAATAATATATTTTGCTCGATTTAGCTAAAGTATTAGCATTAAATATGCAATCAATATGAAAACAATCAATTTTTCATCCTAAGTCTTTAAGACTAGTGAGCATTTTGTGCATGAAGCCTATCTCACCTAGATTTCAGCACATTTCAAGTGCTCATTTACGGAAGACCAGCTCCAGCTAACTCGAGAGCTTGCAAAGGATACATGAATTGGTAAGAAGACAAGAAAAGGCAGAGGAGGCATGGACCACTATGGCATGATGCTTATAATGGACAACTCAGAAAAGTTGCCGTCTTTATTTATACAGAAATCATCTCAGACTTTTGCACAACATCCAGTTGTTTCATTTTTACTTCATTATAAAAGAATGATTACAAAAACAATTCTAAAATACATTATTATTATTATTATTTTACTTCAGAGAAAATATTTTCAGCAAGCTAGTACTCATTCAAACCTACAGTGATCTGGCTGAAGCCAAGAACTCCACGGTTGGCAGCACATGTGGTTACATAGTGACAAGTGGTTTACTTATATCCAATTTTCACTAAACATAAACTAAGTAATATTACTTAAAATATCAAGAGTATAGAATTAAAAGAAAAGATCATAAGTGAAAGAAATTTATAAATGCATATATCATAGATTCTTTATTAAATCTTATTATCAATCATGCATTAATTACCATCACCTTGACCTAGTACTGATTCAATCGTTTTTTGTTCTTTTATTAAAGGGATCAGGACAACTCAGCCTTTCTATAAACAGAGGGCCTTTACAAGAAACTTCTTTTTATCTTTATAAACTGTCTTCTTTTCCTAAATATAAGTGCCAATATAAGGTAGAAGTTTCAAGCCATTTGGGGGGTGGGGGTCCACAATGATCTCCTGTTAGAAGATGCCCCATACACTTTAAGCTTTTCGTGATGAGAAATCGAAATGTGTCATTTCATGTGTTGTAATAGTTTGAGGTGCATGGTAAACAAACTCTTTTTACCTCCATGATTGCCATCTGTTCCAAGATAATATCAAGCCATTTCTTAAGGAAAACATTACTTATATCAGGGCAAGCTCCAGGACAAAGGTGGGCACATAACAGGATGTTTGGAGACCTTGTGGGCTCAATTGTGCTATTGTATGCTTTTAGCTGTGTATCATTGCCTTAAATTGCTAAAGATGCTTTTACCATAACATGATTGATCAGTTTGAGGTGTTATACCAGTTACAGGTATCAGCTTATATTTGCAGAAAAACAACAACACCCTCAGGAGAATTCTATGAAACATCAGAGAGGTGATTGAGTGTCCATTCAGTGGGGTGAGGCAACAATGAGGTGACCAGAGACATTCTGCCAGGCGGGCCTTGCCACGCAGCCAGAAACTCCTCGTAGCCTTGCTAACTGAGGAGTAGGGCTCATCACACACCCATGCCATCCAACTCAACTGCATGGCTTCCCGCACTTATTAGTCACGTGTACCACCATATGGAACAGCGAAACCACAGATTTCAAATAGCAAATGTTTTGTCAAAATGTCCCTGCTAAACACTCTTTAAAGAAGTTAATATTAACTACAGATATTAAGAAATAAGCAATAAAAACAAGCTGTATTTTTAAAAATGTGTTTGGTATGGCCAAAGCAATATTCAGAGTGTGTGGCGACAGGGGTAGGGGTTGGAGGACCCCATAAATATGTAGTTTTAGATACAAATCATTTTTTAAAAAACTGAATGCTATAAAAGTAAATTTTCTAGGTGGTTTATATATTGTGGCTATCAAGCCCTTGTCAGATGTACAAGCTTGTTTCTTTCTCTGATGATCATTTTCTTTGCTGTTCAAAAATTTTTTAATTGTTTATTTGAGGAGCGAGAGAGGTCTTATGCTCCTCCATTTGTTGACTTACTCTTCAAACGCCCACCACAGAGATGGCTGTGCCAGGAGCCAGGTATTTCATCCTGAACTCCCACATAGATGGCAGAGAGCCAAGCACTTGGGCCATCTTTCACTGCCTTCCCAAGCGTATCACTAGGAATCTGGATCAGAAATGGAGCAACTGGGGCTTGAATTGGCTCTTGGATATGGGGTGCTTTTATCACAAGTAGTGGCTTAACTCGCGTGATGCAATGCTGGCCCCAAATGCTTTCTGCTTTGATTCAATTCCATTAGTTTATTTTGACTTTGGTTTCTGTGCTTTGGGAATCTTATTCCCCCTTAAAAAATTTTATCAGCTCCAATGGCATGAAGCATTTTCCTTGTGTTTTCTCCTAGTTGTTTCACAGTTTTAATCTTAATGAAGAAGTCAAGTCAATAACAAAAATGCAATCACGTAGAGGATTGGCATTGTGGCATAATATATATGATATCAATGTGTGGGCTCTGGTTGGAGACTCAGGTTATCCATTTCTGACTTAGCTACCTGCTAACAGCCTGGAAAGAGCAGCAGAAGATGGCCCAAGTGCTTGGGCCCCTGTCACCCACGTGAAAGACTGAAAGAAGCCCCCAGGCCTGGCCCAGCCTGGCCCAGCCCCAGCTCAACCCTTGTGATCATCTGGGAAATGCACCAAAGAATGGAAGATTCAGGGGGGGGAGGGGAGGGGTGGGTGGGTGGGTGTGTGTGTGTGTCTCTCTCTCTCTCTCTCTGTAACTCTTTCAAATAAATAAATAAATCTTTAAAAAAATAAACTGATTTTAACGTGAGTAAAAATCTGAATAAATATTTCTCAAAAGAAGACACGAGGGAGTCAAGGCGGTAGCTTATCAGACTAATTCTGTGCCTGCTAGAATTGGCATCCCATATGGGCACCAGTTTGTGTCCTGGCTACCCCACTTCCAATCCAGCTGCATGCTAATGGCCTGAGAAAACAGAGCAGGATGGTTCAGTTCTTGGGACCCTGTACCCACATAGGAGACCTGGCAGAAGCTTCTGGCTTTAGACTGCTCAACTCTGGTTATTGCAGCCATTTGGGGAATGAATCAGTGAATGTAAAATCTCTCTCTGTAAAAATTTGCCTTTCAAATAAAAATAAATAAATCTTGAAGAAAAATAAGAAATAAGACATACAAATGGCCAACATATGCATTTAAAAAAAAACTTAATTCAATTCTCCTAATCATCAGAGAAATGCAAATCAAAACCAGTGAGATAAGCAGAAGATAACGAGTGCTGGTCAGGATACAGAGAAAGGAATTTTGATACTCTCATGATGGTAACACAAATTAATATAGCCCTTGTGGAAAATACTATGGAGATTCCTCAATCAATTAAAGATGGGAAAATAATATAATTCAGCAATCCCACTGTTGGATTTATACCCTGAAGAAATTAACTCAGTTGGTCAACAAGACCCCCAGGTTGACTGCAGCACTAATCATGATAGATTGTCACAATATATAATCAAAGTGTCCATCAATGGAGAATGGCTAAAGAAAGTGTGACACATGTCCACAGGGGAACACCAGGCAGCCAATAAAGAAAGATGAAATCCTGCCATTTGCTACAACCTGAATAAATACATTAAACATGTCAAATAAGATAAGCCATAATTCAAATGATGTAACCCATGTGTACAATCTTAAAAAGTTGATCTCATTGGAGTGGAGAGAATACTGATTTTCAGCACTGGAAAGGGAAGGAGAATGGGTGATGAGGACAATTTATCAATGCATACAAGGTCACAGTTACATAGAGGGAATAAGTT
Source organism: Ochotona curzoniae (assembly GCF_017591425.1). Taxonomy (NCBI): domain Eukaryota; kingdom Metazoa; phylum Chordata; class Mammalia; order Lagomorpha; family Ochotonidae; genus Ochotona; species Ochotona curzoniae. Next base: position 39,485,398 of record NW_024467122.1, read on the forward strand.
CTGGTGTTCTGCACTGTAGGGTGACTACATATCCATAACAAAGTCTTGTAGATCTCAAAATAGTGGAAAGAGTTGATTCTGAATGTTCCACCTCAAAGAAATGATAAATGTTTTGGTGAAGATGATGATGATTTGATTATTCTGCAATACATCAAAAAAATCACATTGTACCCCCAAATTTGGACAATTCTCATGTATCAACTAAGATAAGGTTTATCTTATTTTTTATTTTCAACCCAAAAAGCTACTAACTAGATATAGCAAATAAACTCAAAGTAGAAAGAATACAAAAAATAAATAAAGGTAGAAACTAATGAAAAAGGAATGAACTTTACCAAAACACCAGAAGCGGTATTCTCTGGGTGATAGGGCTCCAGGTGTGTGCTTTCCCTTGTCTTTTCTAATTTTCTTGTCTTACCAGATTTTCTGAGAAAAAATGTTGCTTTTGTAATATAAAAACCCTCCCTTTTAAAGAAAATGCCCTATCACACCCCAGAAGATTTTGAAAGACAATTTGTAAGTGGCAATATTTATTTAAGTCTTAGCACAATTCCAGTTTCAGAAATTGAGCATTTGCAAACATGTAGCAAGGAAAATGGAACTCAGGTTTGCGGGAAGATGACTATGGTACAAAGGTGGTATGGAAAATTCCATCCTTGTTAGACCTGGAGACCTGTGACAGCCCCCTGAAAGGGGCGCCCGAGGGATGAGCGCAGGCCCTCTGTTGCTCACAGCAGCTTGTGGGCTCCCTCTCCCCTTCAGCTTGGTGTTTGGAGATGATGGAGACTGAAGGTCAGCTTTTATTCCAGCTCTTGTCATGCATAAAGAGAGACATTGATGCTGACATACAGAAGATAAATTTTATTCAGAAGGTTAGAAATCCAACACACGGCCTGGCATGGTAGCCTAGTGGCATCCTCGCGTTGCACGCATCAGGATCCCATATGGGTGCTGGTTCTAGTTCCAGCGGCCCCACTTCCCATCCAGCTCCCTGCTAATATTGCCTGGGAACGCAGCAGAGGTTGGCCTAGGTGCTTGAGCCACTGCATCCATGTGGGGGTCCCAGATGAAGCTCTTGACACAACCCTGGCCACTGCAGCCATTTGGATAATGAATCAACAAAAGGAAGATTCATTCTCTCTATTCTCTCTCTCTCTCTCTTTTTCTCTCTCTCTTTCTGCCTTTTCTTCTCTCTCTGTAACACTGCCTTTCAAATAAGTAACTTAAAAACCTCGAAAGATAGGGAGAAAATAGGTCAGGTTTCCCATTTGTGAAAACCTGACACCCAAAGAATAACCTGGGTAGGGTCACAACTAAGTCCTTTGGAAGAGCATATGTGAGACGTACATGTGTATACACACACAACTGTGGCAAACTGGCCTGTGAGCCCCTTTCCACACTCTGCTCACAGATTTTCCCCTAGATGCCCTCAGAACCCTCCCAGGTCTCACAGAGTGGGGACTGCAGAATGAGCTGTACAAAGAAAGTGGCCAGTTTTTTCCAGGGTCTGTGCCCAGTGAGACCATTCCTATCCAACCTCTCTTGGCACTGAAACCAGTTTCAAAGAGACCAGAGTCTTATCTGGAGCCTGGGTTCCAATCCCTTTCTCTGATGTTTGCAGGGATACTACCAAAGAAGTTGGACATGCCTCCCCCTGCACACAGAGACCAGTCTGAGATGGCAGTCTTTTGAAGGCAAAGGGCTAAGCCAGGCCAAAGCCAGGAACCAAGAACTCCATCCAGGCAGTCTACATGGTTAACAGGGACCCAAGCACTGAAGCCATCATCTGCTGCCCCCCAGAAGGTGCATTAACAGGAAGCTAGATCAGAAGCTGAGAATCAGGACTGGAGCCAGACCCTCTGCTTTGAAATACAGGTGTTCTGAGTAGTGACCAAAGTCATTTAGCCCTGAAAACTGATTTTACAAGGATGTATAAACCACCAAACAGACGAGCTACAATTTGATGATTTACTTATATGTGCGAAAGGGAGAAAGAGATATCTTTATGCCCTAACTCCGCATACACCTGCAACAACAGGGAGCCACAAATTCCATCTGGATCTCTCACATGGATGACAGGTACTTGTGTGTGTGTGTGTTGGAATACTGTTAAGTCACAAAAATAAAAGGAATCCTGACATTTGTAGAAAACTGGATGGAACTGAGAATCATTAAGTTAAATGAAATAATACAGATGCATAAAGACAAACAGCATATGTTTTCTGTCAAATGTGGAGGTAAAATTTAAAAAAGAGAGAGATAGCCAATCTGAACTTGGAGTAGTGATTACGAGACCAGGCTGGGTAAGAGGGCGGGGAAAAGGAAGTTGAACAGCAGGTATCAAAACACTCTAGGATAGAAGTAACATGTTCTCATGTTTTATAACAGAGTAGGATGACTATAGACCCAAGTAATGTGTTGTATAAATGTATTAACTGGATGAGAGCAGCTGGCACGTTCTAAAACAAAAACAATAAGGAAATCAAAAAGTTAGTTGCCTGGTTTCATCAGCTTATGCTGCCTAAATGTGTTGAAGCATTATACTGCACCCCAAAAAACACAACATTTGTGCACAATTGTTACATGTTAATAGAAAAAATTTAAAGTAATTTTTGAATATTAGAAAATGGAGTTAAAATAAGAGTTTATTTTGTTGTGGAAATTTTAAAATCCATGGTAATGAAGGATCCTGAAAATGTTGCAGAAACACACATTATAAAGAAAGCTACGTGTGCATTATTGAAAGGTGCTGCTCTTGGTGAGTTCCTTCTGGACCTTCTCACAGGACTGTGGAATTTAGGACTGGAAACTGGAGAGACCAGCTGCTGATCCTGAACTGCAAACAGCTCCAAGGAAGGGAGTAAACCCCAGGCTTCCCGGTCCTGCATCTAGACACTGTTGGCGAGTACAGGGATTTTTAGCTTTAGCCCTAGCTTGATTTGGGCTACACAATGGTCTGATTTTAGAGTAAGCTGCAGTCTGTTCAGTTGGTGACCTCACCTTAATAATGGAGACCAGGTCCTTAACTCTCCCATGGTTATTTATGGGAACAAGATCAGAGTTAAGGCATGCCTTCCTCTGGTGAGGCTCCTTCCATGGGCAGGCCAGTATTAGGCCTGATTGCCATGAAGACCATGGAGATAGGGGATCAGAAGCATGTGTTAATGAGGGCTCATTCTCTTAGCATCAGGCTGCCCAGCATCCAGGAGGAAAACAATTAAAGTAATTAATTAATTAATGGATTTGGGAATGATTGTTATTGTACCCTGCAAATAATCTCAGACCCTAAGATTTATATCATGTTTGAACTAGACACACAAATAAAAATGGACTCAGGGAGTTGCCCAGGGCTCTTGTGCCTGGCTCATGTGCCAAGAGTCAACCTTGGTCTCTGCTGGTTTTTCATCGTGTGCTATTCATTCTTAATTCTTCTCATTTCTAATCAATTCTTTCAGTGCCTGTCTCTCAATCTTGTATCTTGAAGGATTGTTGCGTGCTGGTACATGACAGGAGAGACCATCACTATGGCTCACAGCTCTCTGAGTTACCATGCCAGCAAGAATGGCTGCAAAGTTACCTTCTAGGAGCCAAGGGGGACCATCACAGGAAGGGTCTGTGCTTTGAATGAAGCCTTTAACACAGAGCAAAGGGAAGGTGTCCACTCAGAGGAGTCAGAGTATTGGAACCCACTGGGTTGTTGGAGCACCAGGTTGAAGTTTAGCCTTATATTGGCTGATGAGGAAGCAACATTTCAATACTACAAGAAGGTGACAAATGGTGAATCTGGAGCACAGTCTCTGCTCTAATGGCCTCCATGTCACTCTGCTAACTTCACTGTTATGTGCCCGGTTTTTGTTCTTTTATACTGTTATTTCAATAATATGTTGAGAGTCAATGGAGACAAAATATATGCTATGTCTGCAATCCCAAACAGGGAGTTTCATTCTCCAGTATTTAAAGAATTAGGAAAACATGAAACAGTGACAGTAATAAGACTTTTAAAATTAGGTTACTTGAGTTTTTTAGTCCATCACCACTAGTGAAATGGCTAAATTATTGAGCTGAAAACTAGACAGCCTGGCTTCAAAAATCATGTTACTGGATGTCCCTATTTCCAAAATGACAATAACACTTTCCTGATAATGCAACTGGATTGAATGAGGGATCTAATAGTGTGAAAGCCCCCAGGCTAGTAACTGACAACAGAAAATGCTCAACGAATGTTGAGTTTATGGATGACAATCAGTAAGTAGTTTTCGCCCTTCCCCCTTTGTCTTCCTGACATGTGTACTGGAAGGGCTGGCAGACAATTGACAGATTCCAAAAATTGTTTTTTCATCTTACAGTGTTATTAAGATCATTGAGCATTCAATATGCAGAAGGTATTGTGCCTGGCCTGGAAAATACACAGAAAAATACCTCAACATCTCTCCCCTCAAGAAACTCATACCTGATAGACAAGACTGGTGAGTAAAAGCCTATTTCAATATGGTGTGAATGTGCTATCAGAATTGGAAATGTAAGATGTGATTGTGAGATGAAGGAAAGATTGCCAACATACACAGCATGGTGTGGAAGAATAAGTGGACTCTATCTGAAATAATAAACAAACAACTGGTAAATTTTAAAAGATGCATTTTTTGTCAAAAAAGAGAGAGCATATGCAATTGCACTAGGAATGGGAAAGCAGGGCTCAATGGGAAAGTCCAAGGTTGAAGTGATGAAAGACTAATGTAGAAAGTAGGACAAGCAAACAGCGTTTATTGCAAAAAGGGGAAAAAAATGATAGACTCCATTTGCATTTAGGAGAAATTTCTTGCCATATTTAGAGAAAGAATTAAAAAGTATTGAGCCTGAATGTGAGGAGGCCAATAGCAAGCTGCAACAGTAACCTAAGTGAGAAAACACAATGGCCTAAATCATGATCATCTTCCATTAAGACTTCATTTTGAAATCAAGGGATTGATGATCCTGAAGCTGTGCAAATCCTGGCCTACATAGTTCAGACCAAACTAAGTCATTGGCAGTGACAACAGGTATGTAACAACAGATCTGGGAAATATTTGATGAGAAAACAGAAGAGGCGTTAACAATGATATTCAAGCATCTTACAAATGCATTTATATGTAGTGCCAATCGCTGTGATTTGGAGAATTTAAAAATAAGAGAATAATTAGATGGATCAACAATAAGATTATTTGAGATGTTTATTGTACAATGGCTGAAGGACATGTGAGAGAATACATCCAGTGGGCAGTGGGCCACAGATCAGGAGACTGTAGTCTCAAGATAAAATCTTGGAGTGATTGGCACATAGGTAGCCATGAAAGCTCCAGAAAGGAGCAAAACCTCCCAGGGAGAAGGTGCTAGAGAAACAAGGAGATGGCAAGACCACAACACTGGAGTCCAAATAATTTTAGAGACAAGGACTGGCCTAAGAAGTAGGTTAAGAGGACATGAAGAGGCTAACATTGTGGTACAGCAGCAAGCCACTGCCTGCAGCATAAGCAATCCAGAATGGTCACCAGTTCAAGTTCTGGCTGCTTCACTTCTGATCTGGCTCTCTGCTAGTGGCCTTGGAAAAGCAGCAACAGATGGCTCAAGTACTTGTAGGGCTCCTTACCCCCATGTGGGAGAACTAGATAAAACTCACAGCGTCCAGCTTTAGCCTGGCCTAGCCCTGGTCATTGCAGCCTCTGGGAGACCCAGAGGAAGTTCCTAGCTCTGAATTGGCTCAGCTCTGGCTGTTGCAGCCATTTGGGCAGTTAAACAGTAGATGTAAAATTAGACATTAAAGACATGAAAAAGTAGAAATAACAGCAGAAATGAATAGTGCCTCAAAAGAGGAGAATTTCAAGGAAAAAAAGAGTGGTAAAAGGCATCAAACTTGGTGTCGAAACAGACAGTAAAGAATTCTTCATTGGAAATCAGAAAGACAACAATAGCATGCAAGTTTGCAGAGCTGTGACCAGAAAGGACCCAGGTCTCAGGACAGGGGAGATGGAATGGCTAGTCACCATCTCACTGATGACTTTCCTGTCACAAGTGCTACTCAGAAATGGCTTTCTGGAGATGCCTGAATCTTGATCTCTTAATCTTTAATTTGATCTCTGTCTCTACCTATCTCCTGTCTCTCCCTAACCCATCGTGTAATTCACTTTGAATTAATTCGCTTTGAATCTGTGTGCCAGCCTCATTGCTTGTTTCTTCAGGTGAATTGCTTCTAGGAAGCACTGTGGCTAGCTACCCAATGTCAGTCATCTCAGAATCATAAAAGTAGGAGAATGAGAAAAGTATGCCCAGGCACAGGAATCCAGCAGGAATTCTATTTGATCCATCTTGAGTCATACAGCCATCCCTGGACCAATCCCCTGTGGTCAGGATGATGAGAGTATCTTGGCTACATAGCCACTTCAGGTTGGCACCCAAAGTGTAGAACAGATACTGACACCCCAGATCACACAGAGTAGGGAAATAATGAATGATTTCTCACAAGAGATTCCAGAAAGAGAAAAGCAAGTTATGTCAGTTCCATTCTTCCCCTTGAATTTAACAATCCTTTTACTCTTACATACAGCATCAAGAATGTCCCCACCCACTTAATATGACATGACCTTATTGACAAATGAAAATGCACTACTTCTAAAAACTAAGCAAACTATGGTTAGGAGTTTCTGCACCCAACTTCAAGTCCAGATCCTTGAAATGTGAGCAGTCTCCATGGTTTCAAGGCCTTCTCCTCATGACTACACAGCCTATGGCCAACATGTGCATTCAACCACCACCACCCCAGCCCCAAGCAAAGAGAAAAAAGTAGGAGGAAAAAAATTTTTAATTTTATAAAGCTTTGAAAAGGAGAGAAATGAAAATAAACAACAGCCATCATGGTGTAGCGCTGTAAAAAAAAAAAAAAAAAAAAAAAGCCCAGAGAAGACAATTCAGAATTTGAGGAATCTTGATTAGCCAGCTGGCAACTGCACCCACTCAAACAGGTCTGAAGGAGACAGCCTGGAGCTATCGTTGTGGCAAGCTTTTAAAGGAAAAAAAGCCCACATCCTGGTGGCCTTTACGTTGGCAAACAAGCAAGCATACAGAAGCTACAATAAGCAGGTTAGAGCCAAGATGAGCAATTCTATAGTTATTGTTACAGTTTAATTTCTTGGGAATTGGTTCCATTTTTTCATGGGGCTCAGTTCCCAGAACCTGGCTCCTTCTTTCACGGGGTTCTGTTCTCAGCATGTGGTTCCTCCCTAGGGGTGAAGGGTCAATCTAACCCATTCAGTGACCACGACATAAACTCACTCTATAATTTTCCACCCTGCCACAATCAATGCAAAGAATTTATTCCGAGGCAGAGACAGCCTGGAAATTTTGCCTTGGCAAAATAATGGGTTTGGTGGTCAGCCGATACAGGCTACCTGCAGCCTGACCATATACAGATCTCGTTCATCCACTGCCCTCCAAGGTCATAACTGAGAGAAAGACTATCTCATAAAGGAAGAAGCCTTTTCTAGAGACTGAACTTCAGTAGCCTATCCCCAGGAACACTGTTTAAGAGAAATGAACCTAGGGTCGCCTCCAGTGCAGTCATAGAAACCCAAGTTCCTTCTTGTTCAGGTTGGAGATTGCCTTGATCACCAGTTCCCCTCAAACTCTCGCAGGCACCAGCCATTTGATTCACAGATCTGTCCCCACTCTGCTGCTCTGTCTTCTTGCCACGGCCCTGGAAAGGTTTTTGCCCTAATTCCTAGGACTAAACTCCATTATTTCCCTCTTAGGAAAAACACAACGATGAAAGCAATAAATGTGTGGTTGAAAAAAAAAAAAAACAGGCAAAGCGAAGTAATCTATGATCAGTGGGCAGCCCACTGTCTGGCACTGATCAACAGGAAGAAAAACCCATCAAAATCAGTTTGAGGGAAGAGATACATGGGAAAAGCTGGGCACATCCTTCACTTCTCTAGCCATTCAAGTGCCCTAATTCTATATCCCTGCTGTGTCTCTCACCTCTCTGCACCTTATGCTAATTTTAGAACAGGCCAGGGATTTTGATTTTAGCAAATCTGCAAGACACACAATGAACCAAATTTCAGCCATTTCATTTACAGGACAAGGGGTTTCTGTTAACGAGGTTCCATGGTGTTCCCTCTCTTCTTTTGCCCAGGTCAGCTCAGTTCGAGGCTTGTCCTTTTCTGGGAGGGGTCATAAGACCTGATCAAAAGTCATTAAAAAAAACAGTCAATATTGCCTGAAATTCTTATATTTTTCTACCAAATTTCCAGCAGCTTCAAGTTCAATAGACACTGAGGCTAGCTTATACTTCATATAAGCTAAAGTAAAGGAGAATTTAATCAGCAATGTCACTATCACATAACAAGGAAAGAGCTTCTCACTCGGACAAGTTCACATTTTGGAATCTCTGCCCTTTTAAAACTCGATTTGACTCATAGGCCCTTCTTTCTGTCTTATTTTTAGAAATGTGCCATCACTTGCAGTGCAATGAAATGTAGAATTTAATTGAGCTTTAAAATTTAAAACCTTTTTCAAGGCTACTAGACAATGGGGAAACTTTGTGGCTAGATTGACTTGTAATTGAGGGCCTCCATAGAGTATTAGATGGGGTAAGGGCTACAAAGAAAAATGAAGCCAGAATAGAGGAGTATGGAAGAGAGAGAGGCAGTTTTATAAAGGAGCCACGGTGGAAGTGACATGTGAATAAGAACCTGAATGAGGTCAGACTGTAAGCCGTGGAGGTGTCTGAGAAAAGAGCGTCCCAGGGAGATGAAATTGTCTTTGTGCTGAAGGAAGCTGGTCCTTTCCAGGACAGTGTGATTAAAGCAAGCAAAGGGAGACTGTTAGATGCACATAATTCATGAAATGATTCTCTTATTAAGGGACATTAAGCCGAAACTCTTGGGAAATAGGAAAACTCTATTGAACCTTTACTGATGTTGGCTAGAACAAAATAATTAGATCCTGGGACAAGTTTCCACAACTTCCAGCAGCAGGGGAAAATAGACGCTAAACCAGGGTGAAATTTTATAGCGAAAACTTGGAGATGGGAGGCCTACATTGCTTACTTTGAACCTCCATTGGCTGGTAGGTAAGAGTGACAGAATTATATGAAGTTGGGAGAATTGTGGGATAAGAGGTAAAAGAGGGCAGTGCTACGGGAAGTGACCAATGGAGGCCAATGATGCAGGTGGTGAGAGAATTGCCCAGAGCACCAGACAGAGCAGAGTTGGATTAACTGGACACCTTGCAAGGGAGCTGTGGACAGGACAGCTTGGGACCAACCAGTGCAACACAGTCTATGATTGGAGGGATAGACTGTACCCACAGCCTGCTCCTGGGTGAGTCGTTTTCGCAGTCATGTCATTTACATCTCTGGGCAGAGTTGGGCTGGTTTCTGGTGTTAACCAGGGACTTTTCCTAAGGGACTTGGGCAGCTGTCCGTAAGAAGCAATTGCTCCTCTGGATTGGTTGGTATTGCCTGTGCAGAAAGTTTATGGGCACACAGGGGACAGGTCCAGGTGGCTGGCAGTAATGGGATTTGAGTTAAGGTTTTACCATTTAGGAGTTTAAGTCAGTCCTTTATTCTTTTCTGCCAGTAGCTTGCTAGTGATTAACTTCCCCAATCTCTCCTGTGTCTGTCCAATGGCCCTTTAGAATTGACTTAAGGACATCTCAGAATTTTTCTGTTATCAAGGGCATCCAGGATAGCTCCAACATGCTTATTTTATAATTAATTCTAGACTTAATATCTTATAAATCATTTCTTTAGTATAGACTTCTAGAAGTGAAAATTCTAAACTAAGTATATTGTAAGGCCAAGCTGATTTCTTTAAAACGTATAAAGGCTTTATACTGCTGCCGAAGATCTAAAATAGCCTCAGTGTGTTCTTTATTACCATTAGGTGTTTTCATTTAAAGAGATTTGTCAACTTGATGAGCAAAAATTACATTACATTTTTTTAACCTGTGGGTCTTTTAATTATTGATTGACTTGAGATTTTTCTAAATAAATATTTATTAGCCAATTAAATTCCCTTGGGATGAGGCTCATGACATATCACCTCAACATTTTACTTTAGGGCCCTGTGCAATAGTCCAGGTGGCTAAAGTCCTCACCTTGCATGCACCAGGATCTCATGTGGGCACTGATTCATATCCCGGCTGCTCCATTTCCAATCCAGCTCCCTGCTTGAGGTCTTAGCTTTGCCACTAGCTCATTAGCTATTTACCCATGTGGGAAACCCAGATTAAGCTCCTGGCTTTAGGCTTTGTATGAGCCCAACTCTAGCCATTGCGGCCATTTGGGGCCATTTGTATACTCTCTTGCTCTCTCTCTCCTCTCTCTAAATCTATTTTTCAAAAAAAAAATGGCTTTAGGTATTACAATATGTTCCCTAAGGAATGCCTCTTTGGTATAAGGATTATTTTAAGATTTTGAGAAACCATAGGCATAGAAGTAGTTCTGAAAGATCACCCTATGAAGGCAAGAAACATTCACATCTATGAAGGCAATTTCTATTGTAAGGATCCTTCTCTGTACTCACAAATCAGTGACCATTAAAGACTGATAATTCCTGGAAAAGGTATCGGCTTAACTGGCAACCAACGTCATCCTTATTTCTTTATGATTAATGAGAACTTTGCACATACCCTTCTTTCTTATCTCTGAAAAGGATAGTATTTAAGCTTAGAATCTAAGATAATACAGAGATATACTCTAAAGATTACTATTTTCTCTGGATTTTCTCCTATGCTTGCTTGAGGTATACATGTTATTAAATTTCTGTTTGCTTTTCTTATATCCATCTGTCTTTTATTACAGGGAGTTCCAGCTAAGAACATACAAAAAAGAGGGAAAAATTCTTTTTCCTCTCCTGTACTTGTTAGGTGCTACTTTTCATGAATTTTATCCAAATTCAATCATTAATATTTTTCTTTTTATCCTGCACAATCTTTTGTGAAACTTATTAAATGTCACATGTCATGTTTGCCAGATTTCCTGACATGATATGCAAAAGTAACTCATAGTCATGAATATTCTGCTTATGATTACAGCATTTTCATAGTGGGAGCCTCCTTCCTACCTACACGGTGGGAGCCTGAGAACACCAAGTCATCCTATCTCCTTCCTCCAGCTGCCCTTGCTGTCACTTCCTTCCTTCCTACTCCAAGCTCCTTCCTTTCTACTCCACCTTGTTTGCTGCTCAGCTCATTAATCTATATTTTATACCAGTCTTCCTCATTAGAACGTGGCTGTTTCCCCACAGTGAGGGTCTTGTTTCTATGGTGATCCAAGAGAAAGACTGCAGAGCTGGTGCAGCTGGAAGTCTTGACTTAGTTGGAAAGCTCATTAAAGCTGGTTGAGGTAAGGGTGGGTGGAGATCCTAAAAGTGCCCAGCAGAGGCCAAAACTTTGCAGCAAAGTCACAAGTCAGAAGGAAAGCACAAAGAACTCCTTTCTTGTCCCTGCAATTATCCAGCAAAGGCAGGATGATGCTCACACCCAAATAGCACCAACTTTATATATTTCAGACATTTTTTATGGACAGTCCCAGGCACAAGGCCTGAGATAACTTTTGAGATAACTTGGAAAAACTTTTGAAACCACGTTGTTGAAAAAAGCAAAATATCCTGCGGCAGCTACAGAATGATAAAGGATTGTTAAGAAGTTTTCTCTTTATAAAAAAAGAGAACTTTTTTATGTGAAAAGTAAGCAGCAGAGAGGGAGAAATTTGTCACATAATTTTTTTAAAAATGACTTTTTTGCTGAGCCTAATAGCTCACAATAGAATAGTGTTAAATTGTAATTGTCCAAAAGATAGCATCATGACTCTCATATGAGTATAAAATGAACAGGTGTCTAAGTTTTGTTGGGCTCATTAATTAATGAGAGAACCAAGAAGTATCTGTGATGCTATGTATTTGTAAGAAATGTTAAACAAAAAAAGATTGCTGGTTATACTCAGACCTAGTTAACATCTAAAAATATATAAATAAATAAACCATGGCCTTTGAAATTGTTCTGTTCAATAGAAATGATTTGCACCCTTGCAGCTGGAGTGTAGATATGGTTTGAGGATAACTTCCAAAGATTCGTGTGCCTAAAGTGTGATCCCGTGTGCTGCTGGAACCTTAAGCAGGTGGAGACTGGGGTGAACCAGTAAGGTCATGTGGCTTCCACCCTCAGAAGAGATAGAGTGTGTTCTTGTGAGAAAAATTGGTTGTAAAACAAGGCCACTCCACATGCTGGTCCCTTCTGCACACAGCCAGTTCACACCATGTTGTGATGCAATCAGGGGCAATGATGCTGTTGCCATGGAACCTCTCACCACCAACTAGACCTCCTTATTTCATAAAGCACCCTTTCATGAATATGTTCCAGCAACATAACACAAAGACACTAACAAACAAAAGCAACAGGTGAATCTCTGCCCGGAGGCAATACAAAGTCAAGGCCAGGAGACAGGGCAAGGAGGAAACTAAGACACTGGGAAACATCTCCCCATGAACATGGCAGTCTAAACAGCTGTGTCTTGCAGAGTCATTTTCGTAAGAGCTGAGGAAGTCAGTTGAAAGACCACAGAGCCTGGTTTCAGGTGAGAAGAAAGGACACATTGAAGAAGGCTGCAGAAAGGAAAGAGTTGTCACTTCACCCTTTCCCAGACCCTGCGTAGCCCGACACGGAGAGGCACTTCCCACTGAGGGAAGGCAGAGGGAATAAAGTCCAGACCTTAGACTTGAACAATAGAAATGCTCTGTGTTTTATCGTTTTTATTTGAAAGTCAGGTTAGGGAGAGGGACAGAAAGAGAGAGATTCCTTCTGTTGATTCATTCCCCACATGGCTGCCAACAGCTGAACCTGGGCAGGCCTGAAACTGAGAGCGTGGAGCTCCTTTCAGAACTCCCACATAGGCACAGAGGCCCAAGTGCATGGGCCATCTTCGGCTGCTTTCCCAGACTCGTTAACAGGGAGCTGAATGGGAAGTGGAGCAGCTGGGACTTGAACTGGCACCCATACAGGATGTCAGAGCTATACACAGAGGCTTAACCTACTATACCATGGTGCTGACCCCAATATTCTGTGTTTTAAATGTAACAGGAGTCACATAAACATAACACTTCCTAAAGCTCAATGAAAAGTTTATTTAAAATAGATCTGTTTCTATTATATAGAAACTTTTTTTTTAAGATTTATTTTATTTTTGAGGGGAAGGTGGATATACAGAGAGGAGAGACAGAGAGGAAGATCTTCCGTCTGATGATTCACTCCCCAGGTGGCCGCAACAGCTGGAGCTGAGCCAACCCGAAGCCAGGAGCCTCTTCCAGGTCTCCCACACGGGTGAAGGGTCCCAAAGCTTTGGTCCGTCCTCGACTGCTTTCCCAGCCCACAAGCAGGGAGCTGGATGGCAAGTGGAGTTGCCGGGGTTAGAACTGGTGCCCATATGGGATCCCGGCACATGTAAGGCAAGGATAGTGGTGCATCAGGTTAATCCTCTGCCTTTAGCACCAGCATCCCGTGTAAGCACTGATTCTAGTCCCAACTGCTCCACTTCCAGTCCAACTCCTGCCCCTACAGCTATGGGGGAGATTTGTAAGAAGCTCCTGGCTTCAGATAGGCTCAGCTCCTGCCGTTGCAGCCATTTGGGTTGTCAACGAGATGATGGAAAATGTGTGTGTGCGTGTGTGTGTTTGGCTGTCTCTGAAAAAGGAAAAAACATTTGCAAATGAGTGGATAAATTTAGAGCATAAAACAAAGTATGGTACCATATATACCTAGGCCACTGGTAGTAGGGAGCCATTACCATTCCTGGGCCTAAAGGGACAAGATCGAGTATTGTGGGAATCTAGCTGTGAGGAAGGTGTGCTTTAACAAGAGTTGCAGCCTTTGGCACGGAAACCAGCCCATCTGTGGCAAACATTCAAGAAGAGAGCCTAAGAAATGCTTTCTCTGGCCTCCCTCTTCTCCAGTCTCCCATCTCCCACATCTGCCACCCATTGATCAAAAATCCCAACCGGAAGCCAGATGGCAGGAAAGATTCCTGCAAGTCAGCCTTCCCAGCACAGAGCAGAATAAACGCTCGATAGCAACTGGTTCTGCAAGGAAGATGCAACCTCCGATTTCAAGGGAAGGGAACGAAAAACAGGAAGGAAAGAAGAGATTAAAAGTCTTAGGGATGAACGACAGTAGTGAGGGAAGAGGCTTCTTGGTCAGTGGGTTGCTCCTATTCCAATTGCCTAATAGAAGACAGCCCCGATCTGAAGTTTCCAGACATGTTTATTTCCAGCACTTGCAGGTCTCCTGACATGGCCCTGGGCCCTCCTCAACGTCACACCTCCATATTCCCCACTAAGCCTCAATTTCCCACCTAGAGCCACTGCCCCACACTCCAAGCCACACACTCTCTTCAGAGCTTAGGGGAGTAGATGGCCACCACAACATTCTCCCCAATGATGTAGGAAGCATCAGAAGAGCACAGGAATGACACAATCCCTGTACATTGTTCTGGCTCCCCAAACCTGAAAGGAAGAAAGTGGAGCCAAGGTCATGGCCATGACACTGCTGAGCTCAGACCTCTAGTTCTTCTGGCCCAACCAAGGGTTCAGCATTCACCCTAATAGAATAACACCTCAACAGGCTTCAACAAGATCATTGCGGGCTCACCACCTGCCCTCCAGGCTCCAGCTCAATGGTGCTGTCTGAAGACATCGAAGGTGGAACAGCTAACAGACAGGAAGCAGATCAGGGATCTGTCCTTGAAATTCCCCTCCATGGATGCACAGAGTCCTGAAGTCCCAAGCTCCACCTACCGCTGCAATCTGTAGAGATCATTAAAGTCAGGGAGCAGGAATGGCAATGTCTTCTCCTGAGGAAAGATTTCAGAGTCAAGGTTAGGCAGAATGATTGTTGGTAGAGTCCAGCGTGGCAACAGTGCCAGGGCTGACCCATGCCTTGGCAGAGGAGGATGATCTTGTCTGGGTCAGAGGGCTGAGACAGAACTCCCTGCCCCTCCCCCAAGAGGCCAGAGGCCTCCATTCTTATACAGGAATGGGAAAAGCAGGGTGTAAAGCAGGAGCTGAGTGAAGGGCCAGGGCCAGGGGTTCCAGTTGGGCGTTCAGCTAGGAGCCTATCTGGGACGAGGACTCATGGGAGCAGGGTGCAAGGGAGTGCGTGGACTTTGGGGTGGGCAGCAGCCATGTTTAATCCTCACCATTTGAACAAAGTTGGTCTTGATTATTCCTGGCGCCAAGTAGTTCACTCCAATGCCTTTTGGGGCTAGCACTATAGCTAAAGATTTACAGAGGCCCAGTAGGGCTGTTTTACTGGTGTTACAGACTCCCAGCTTCTGAAAAACAAAAAGCCAGCAGACAGAGTGCATCAGCATAGGAGGAAGGAGTGTAGCCTGGATACCCAGAGCTCTGGCTTTGGCCATGGGCTAACAAGATATGCCTGGTGCCAAGCCAAACAAACATTCCTTCTCTACCCCTTCCCATTTCCACAGTCATTTCTAAGGTGGGAACTTCGGAGATGGAAGAACCTTTCCAGGCCACAATGTACATCTACACTTGGCATAGTGAAAGCTGCACTGACATCCAGAACTTTAGAATTAAGAGATCCAATGTTCCCTGTCCTTGCCATCACACAAACTGACCATGCAGACCCTGGGCATGGGACTTAACATCACAGGCTTTCAGAGATATGGCAGCAAAATGGAACTGCAATACCCCGTCTGTAATGGTCAGGGTGTGATACTTGAGGGCTACATCCTGATTCCATTCTGTCTTAGCAACCAGTTGTTCCTACCCAGCTCCCCACCTGCAGGGCCTCCCAAGGAACCAAATCCCATTGGCCTTTCCCCTGCCCTCTCCAGAGGGACTCATAATCACTGGGATTGGCACATAAGACACCATGGATGACACCAGGACCACAGAGCTTCCCCTGGGAGGAAAAAGGAAAAAGGGATGAAATGCAAAAGGAATTCCAGTAAGAGACAAGATGAGCCAGGAGATTGTATTTTTAAGTAAAAAGACAGAGTAGACCAGTTCAAGTTCATGGCGAAAAGCTAAAACGTTGGGCAACTATCTGAACACTTGGAGAATCTGGACCTCCAGAGTAATGGACTCTAAGGTCACCATCAACCAACACAACACAGGCAGAGTGGTTTTCCTGCAGCAGGGACCAATGCTGAGTCTCGGAGAATAGAGCGCAAGGAGGGTTCGCGGGCTGGGAAGATAGCCTTGTGAGGTGAGAGCCTCACACATGGGTCCCAGATTGACCTGCCTTCTCCTACTGCCCTAAGGCTGGGTTGGAGGGGTAGGGTGCAAGACATGGAAGAACCAAACTGTGCAGGGTAAAGTGATGAAATGAACCCACAGGGCCTACTCTGACCAGAGTAACAGGTGCCATGGTCCACAGAGGTGGGGCAAGAATTAGGGAACTAGAGCTGGGACCTACACTTTCTACAGCATGCCAGACAGAGGCAAAGGCCCTGCCATGCCCTGGGATGACAGAAATATGAGTCAATGCAAGCTCCGTGGAGGGCCTGCCCCTCCACAGCTGGTTCCTCACAAGTGTCACGTTCCACCAGAAAAAGGGACATCTGGAGACAGACACACTGTCAGCTCTCCCGTAGGCCTCCAATTGGTGCCTCCCCTGCCGGCAGGTAGGGAGAGGAGTAGAAAACCCAAAGTGCATAGACCCCACCAACCCTCTTGCAACCTCACTGTTGGTTCTCCATGTAGGGAAGCAGCCTGCTCAGCAGCAGGGCCAGGGACTTGACATTCACATTTAGGATCTGGAATCAAAAGGAAGGTGGAAGCAGAGATGGGGGAAAGACAGCGTCTGTGCAATTTGTGCAACTCCCCTTTTTGCTGGCCTGACCCGGGATGTTGTAGTCCTTCGTTCTGTATGAAGGATAGCAGCCTCCAGGAGTGGATTCTGGGCCTCAATACTCTGTGGTTCAGTAAATTTTCTCATTGTCAGTCCCTGAATGCTTCACCCCACTCCCCTCAACCCCCAGAACAGAGGCTGGGGAACACGGTTGGGAGAGTCAGGATCCCTTGTCTCTCAGTGACCACTGGCAGAGAGGGCAAGGTAAGGGAAGCTCCACTGGGAGATGGGCCCATGTTGGGAAATATTCAGAATCGAGATTGTCCTTTTCCTGGGGAAGGCCAAGTGTAGTTGAAGGGGAAGGCCAAGTGTAGTTGAAGGGTAAGGAAGGGGAATGGGGAAATGGGCAGAGAAAGTCCCAAGATGAGAGAACCACAGAAAGTGTGGCAAGACCCAGGAGACCAGCACCGTTACAGTGTCTGCACCTGTGCCCATCCCAGAGGCCTGAGCTAGGAGAGAGGACCTTTGCCATGAACTGACCTGGAATTATTTTCTGGCATCTCAGAAGTTTGCAGCAGTGACCAGTACAAGGAGAGTGGTGTAGAGGAAGTTTATGGAGCCTGGTACCACAGGGCACGCTTGGTCCTTGTTGTACTAGCTAATGGGCAGTTAGACCACTAGGAGCCCCACCCCCTGCCATTTAGGATCAGCATCAACTATGAAAAAGCTCAGGTACTGCATGGTGCAGGTACAGGTGCAGGCAAAATGAATGGGCAGGACACCTCATTGTGTGTGCGGCACTCACCTTGTCCCAAATCTGTTCACTGGCTCCCAAAGTGCTCCCCACCAAGGGATTTACACCTGCCGCACACACCAGGATGTCAATGCCCCCAGAGGGCTCCAGGGCCTAGAGCGGGTGAGGATGTGGATAAAGGAGTGAAGGGGGGTGATGACCCAAAGAATCAACCCTGGCTGCGACCGTTCTGGAGCTGCAACTGGAGCCGCACCTGGAGCAGAGTTAGAACCCGGCAGTCAGAGGTGGAGTGAGCTGTTTTTCTCACCTCCCTGGAAATTTCCAGTCCCTCTACCAGCTACACAACGAGCTGGCTTGGTTCCTGGGTGGGTCCCTGCCAGGCCCGATCTTCACTCACTAGGTGGCGCTGCTTTCACCACTTACGTTTCTAGACAGTTCAGTCTCATTGGTCCCTCTGGAATTCTCCCCGCTAGGCTCTGACACATGCGGAGCCCATTCTCTAAAACACGTGCCTGGCTGTCCTGCTCTTTGAGTTTTGCCCCACAGCTCGCACCTTCCAGGGTGGTCCCACGTCACAAGCTGTGACTCCAGACCTACTCATGGGTCCCCAACTCAACGCTGGACAAGCACAGATCACATGGACAGCTTGTTAATAATGCAGGTTCTGGCACTGTGGCAAATCCCCAGGTCATGCCCAACTGGTAGGTATCAGACCCCTTTTGAACCAACATGGCTCTAGTTGAGCCCACACCGAGTTCCCTCCTATATGAGCCAGTTTTCTTGGACTCAGTTCTTTACCCACTTGCTCTATCCTCTGGCCAGGCCTGCGCCCGGGGCTGCACATACTGTGATGTAGACTCCTACTCTCCTGCCAGGCCTGGACCAGCCTATCCCTAACTGTTCTTCCTTCTATCCCTCACCTCCCCGGACTCCTCACCGTGCCCACCAGGCGCTCCCGGTCCTCCGCCTTCCCCACGTGGCACACGGTGCCTATCACGCTGAGCCCCTCCTCACGCAGCGCAGTCACCGCCCGGTCCACGTTCTGCTGTTTCCATCTGCTGGTGACCACGTGGGTCCCATCCTGGGCCAAACGCCAGGCGACGGCCAAACCAGTCCTGCCGGCAGAGAAGGGAGGGAAGGTTTCAGACACCCCATCTTCTCTCGGGGGAGGGGGGGCAGCTGTGAAATATAGTGAGCTCCCTGGTATGGTCTGCATCCTTGCAGTGAGAGAGAAGGGAGTGGGGAGCCCCTGCTGCCTCTTAGGCCTTCCCAGCAGCTTCCCTCCTCCCTTCGTGTCATGTCAGTATGCTTAATAGGAAAGAAAATATTTGGGCCCAGCACAATGGCTTAGTGGCTAGAATCTTTGCCCTAAACTCACCGGGATCCCCTATGGGTGCCAGTTTTAATTCTGGTGGCCACACTTCCCATCCAGTTCCCTGCTTGTGGCCTGGGAAAGCAGTCAAGGATGACCCAAAGCTTTGGGACCCTGCACCAGTGTGGGAGACCTGGAAGAAGTTCCTGGATCCTGGCTTCAGATTGGCACGGCTCTGGCTGTTTCAGTCACTTGGGGAGTGAATCATCACATAGAAGATCTTCCTCTCCATCTCCCCTCCCCTCTGTATATCTGCCTTTCCAATCAAACTAAAAGAGAGAGAGAGAGAGAGAGAAAGAAAGAAAGAAAGAAAGAAAGAAAGAAAGAAAGAAAGAAAGAAAGAAAGAAAGAAAGAAAGAAAGAAAGAAAGAAAAGGAAAGGAAAGAAGTATTATTCACTGTGGTTTTACATAAAGGAATTTTTTCAGAGTCATGTCCCAACAGAACAGCTGCAAATTTTCAGGGGATCCAGCTGGACTTGTATCCTTTCTAAGCACCCAGCATTTCTGCCCTTTGCTGTAGACAGAGACACCCCTGGCATAAACCACACTTCTTCTAGGCCTCGCAGCTGACCTCTGCTATGTAGTTTTCCTAACTTATACGCTAAAGAACAGGTAACTTTCTTATTCAATTCCTTATTGGAAAGAATTGGGAACATTCTTTTTGTTTTGTTTTGTTTTCAATGACATATTTATTTTTATTGTAAATGCAGATTTACAGAGAGAAGGAGAGACAGAGAAAGATCTCCCATCCACTGGTTCATTCCCGAAGTGGCTGCAGAGCTGAACTAAACTAAAGCCAGGAGCCAGGCGCTGTTCAAAGCTCAGATACCAGACAGTATAGAGAGAGATGGTGATGTGAAGTTCATTGTAAACATAATAGCTGGGGATGTTGGAAGGGATGTGTGATGGGCATGAGCCCTGGATCCACTCAGGGATGCAGACTCTAACTCTGCTAATGAGCCAGGCAGGGACTCCTAACCCTGATCACTCACCCTTTTGAAGATTCAGTGATGACAGTCACTTTGCCAGCCAGGCTATGGCTATTATCCACTGTCTGGCTGTACATTCTTGCCGAGAGAGGGACTGAGGCACAATGAAACCCCCTAACAGCCCAAGACACTGCCCTCAGCATGGCAGCCACTGTCTGGATCCCAAGCTGAGGGAGAACCTGGAAAGACAGTCACATTATAGAACATAGTAAGACTTGTGTCTCCATGTGTGCCCACTGGGGTCTCTGCCACCAGCCCCAAACTGACCAGGAGAGTACAAAGTGTTTGGTGTCCATCCATGACCTATTCCCCACAGTGACCAGGCGTGGGGTTGGACCTTTGGCAGATACCTGAGTGAGGCTTGCCTGACACACCTCTGCACCCCAAAATAATGAATGGCACATGTGTATTCTTCTTAGTGTCACCTTTGCATTTCCCTCCATATATCCACCACCTGAGCATTGAACTTGTTCCTTTTCAGCATCTCCAGTTTATGACCCCTCCCCAGCCTGCTGCAACCTTCTTTTCCCACAGCTGCCACCTGAAGTAGCAGTTCTCCTTGGAGATACCAAATGTTCCGGAGTTTCTGACAGGCAAGTGGCTTCCCCTCCTCACCAGCAACTCTCATCCAATTGTAAAGTCCAGCTATGCCCCCTCTGGTTCCAAAACTTTTAAAGACCTTCCCCCCTCACTCTTTGCTGATCCCCCAAGCTACTCAGTTCAGGATCACCTGAATTCTTGTGTCTGTATCAACAATACCTTAAATCTCAAACAACTTTCTCTGAGTCTCAGCTTTAGCATCTATCCTTTCCTATCTCCTCCCCTCACCACTCAATGCCGAGACCTAGGGACAATACTTGTCACTTATCTTAGGCAGAATACCCTCAGAGGCACACAAGGAGACAACAGGGCTTTTTGGAGGTGGCTCTGGGAGCAACTAGAGGAGAGTGGAAGGAGTGAGGTGGAAAAGAAATTAGCCCACAAAAGGTGTAGGGTCACACAGGTTAGCTCTAACAGCAGCTGAAGTTCAAGCTCACTGACAAGTCTGGGCAACTGTTTGGAATTTCAGAGTTATCCCAAGCCTCCAGGTGTCCCAGGACTACAGGCTTCAGTACTGAAAGATATGTGTTCTAAAAAATTCCTCAGTCTCTAATCAGCTCCCATTCTTGACCTCCAGAGAGGAGAGGGGGGCAGGGTGGACACTGAGCTAGGAAAGTATACAAATTTTGACATTGACTTCAAACATTTTATGTACAAAAATAGATTTATGAACAATGGCTTTTATCTACTTGTAATAGGTGAAAATTAATTAAGCTTTAATGATGAATATGATATTTTATAGGCAGCCATTAAAATTGTGCTCATAAATGGTTAAAATGCTACCTGAAATATCATGGCACAAACCTTTATGTCCAGAATGACTGAAATTATATGAGCACAACATCTGCATAGGAAGAAAACGCAAAGCAAAGAGGCTGGGAGGGGAGCAAAGTGACAAATCAAAATATGCCTTTTAGCCATCCCCTTTTCACAAATTATCACATGAGAAAAAAATATTTTTAAGCAAGAAAGGAAATCCAAAACAATATGGTGAAAGATTTCCACAGAAACGATGAGAAATTCTTCAAAGGTATATAGAGTTGACCTTTAAGGGGAAAAAAATCACAACCCAAAGTACTTTCACAGGGCAGGTCAATAGCTGCAGGTGTTCAGGGGCTGTGAACATAGCAGTGCCTGGGAGGAGAGGACTCTTGCAGGAAAAAAAATCATAGTAGAAATTACTAGAACCATGCATCTGTATTTAAGAAGCGAGGGTGTAAATCAAAATATTTAAAAAGAAAAAATAAAGCGAGGGTGACCAGGTGAAGAGGACCACCAAGAGCACAGACCCAGCCTGGTTATAGCAGTTCCCACATCTCCACAGGAGTGTTGGAGGATCCAGGTACTTGCACTTTCTCTTGGTGGCTCAATCTCCCCAGTGTTTCCTTCCCAACCAAGCCCACTCCTTCATTTGTTCTATGACATGGAATCCATCTGCAGCCTGACATATAAAAGGTGGAGACTTTCGGAAACATATCTCACCAAGTATTATCCAGATATTCTCTTTTCCCCTTGATCAAGTTTTCCCAGAGACTTGTTGGTTTTCTCAGTCCTTTTTTTTTTTTTACAAGAAATTGCTTTTATATTTGTTGATCTTGTCTATTGGTCTTGTCACTTCCTATGGAGATGAGACAATGGTAGTGGTGGTTTGATTTAATGTTGTGGTTCTTGTTGGTTTAATCGGTTGGTTGGTTTGCAGTAGTTTCCCTTCTACTCAATCGCACTGGCCTTTCAGATCCCTTCACCCATGACAACCAATGTTACCAGACTTTTTAAACGTATCCTTCCAGAAAGATTTTGTACATTGACGTATAATATATTCATGCAGAGTTTTTCACAAAAAGCATCTTTCACGAATGTTTTAAAGCCCTTTCATATGCCTAGATTTCAAAAAACCGGAGGGAAAAATAAGCCTATCTATCAATTCCATTTTCCATGAACTATTGGAATATTTTTGTGTGTATATATCTGTGTATACAACTATGTATATATATGTGTACATTTATAAATTATATTTGTGTAGTTTCTACCTCTTTTATGAAAGAACAGTTTATCATGTAAACTGTCTCATGTATTACTGGTTTTTCCCTTAATTATATATCTTGCAGACTATTATGAATCACTATATGCTGAGAGCCCTCATCCTTTCTGGTAATTAAAAATAATATTTATATTTTATGGAGGTTTACTCTAATGTGATCAATCTTTGGCTTTTCATACCTGGTAGTGCAATTAATATCATTCTTTCAAATTGTGTCTATTCTGGCTACTGTACTAAAATACAAACTAGGTATTTTATAAACAACAAGCATGTTCTAGAATCTGGTAAGTCCCAGGTCAAGGCACTGGCAGAGTCAGTGTCTGGTAAGGGCTGCATTCTGGCTCCCTGATGGCACCTCCTAGCTATGTTCCCCACAGTGGAGGGGATGGGGACTGACCTGGGGCCCCTTTTGTAAAGGGCACTAATCCCATTTGTGATCACTCTACCCACATGACCTGATGTCTCCTCTGCTTCTGTCACCTAGGGATAAGATTTCGACATATAAAGAGTCAGACCACAACAAGTTGCGGAGAAGTGGAATTAGTAGATCTCAACACTCGGGCTGTGTTATCAGACATGCTAAATTCTCTGTACCTCACAGGTACAGCATCTACAGAGGTACTACACCTGTCCCATCACACCTAAACACAGGGTAGCCCTGTATTTAACCAGTTCATTGGATTTTAGAAGGGTACGTAAGCAAGATTTCTTTATTTGTGAGATTGGGCTTTATTCGTATGGTTAGAAACCAATTTTGGGTGTTTCCTTTTCTGTGACTATTCATATTCCTTTCCCATTTTTCTAAGAATTGTTTTTTTATTATTAATTTGTAGGAACTCTCCTATGCAGAAAATTATTTCTAGCCAATACTATGTAAATGCTTGCCTCTACTTTGTCATTTGTATTTTAACTTTACTTACATTGTTTGTAAGCCCTCTTGATGAACTATTCCTCTATAATTATGTACTGTCCCTTTATTCTCATTAATTCTTTTGTGTCTTAAATTTCATCTGGTCTGATATTAATGTTGCTACCCCAGCTTCCTTCTGGCTAATAATTGCTCAATATATCTTTTCTCACCCTTTTATTTACAACCTTTACCATCACTTTCCTCAGAGTCTTGTAATGAGCATCTAACAGGTTTTGTATGTCTTAATTCAGTTGAGAGTTTTTTAATGGAAGTTTTTATCTACTTCTCATTTATTGTAATTATTGATAAATCTGGACTCACTTCTACCACATTTTATCATGTTTTCTGTTTACTGTTTACCATCCATATTACTTTTCTAGGGCTGCTGGAACAAATTGCCACTAATGGGGTGTCTTAGAATAGCACAAGTCTGTTCTGTCACAGTTCCGGAAGCTGAGGTCTGAAAGGCTAGTGTTGGCAGGACCACATGTCCCCAGAGGCTCCTGGCAGGTTCCATTCCTTGCTTCCTCTCGCTCCTGGGGGCCATAGGCCTTGCTAAGCTTGCAGTGCCATCCTCTGATCTCTCCCTAGATCTTTATGTAGCCCTCCCTGTGTCCTACAAGGACGCCTGTCACTGACTTAAACACTTGCTCAGATAACCCAGAAAACTCTTATCTGTGAATTTTTCCCAAAATGTCTTACTGAGCTTCAGGGATGCAGAGGGCATCATTCCAGTGTACACCATCCTCATTCTATATTCTTTGCTTCTTTTTTTTTCTCCCTTACTGACTAGTGTCATATCAATGAAGTGTTCCCTAGTGTATTTTTAAGAGTTGATACGTGTTTATTTTCATTGTATTGGAAGGCATAAAGAGCTCTTTCATCCTCTAGCTTGTTCCCCAAATGCTCATACCTGCCAGGTCTGGGCTAGCTGAAGCCAGGAATCTGGAATTCCTCTGGGTCTCCCCGCATGAGAAGCGGGGACCAAGACACTTGACTCATCACCTACTACCTGCCAGGGTGTGCATTAGCAGGAAGCTGGAATCAGAAGCAGAGAGAGCAAGACTCAAACCATACATTCAAATGCGAGATTCAAGTGTCACATGCCCAGATTTGTATATATATTTTTTACTTACGGTTATTTGGAAGCTATGAATATTTATGTTAATTTAGTAAGTACTCAGCATGTACAGCCATACAAGTCAATAATATAAAGTCCAAATATTTTCAACATTGCTATTCTTTCATTTTAAAAAGCACAAAAGCTAGCACGCTTATATTATCCACAGAATAACCCCCAGTCCAATCTTCCTTCATTTGGAATGGTGATCCCCAAATAGTAAATCTTGAACATCCCTACTTTTTATCTGTATGTACTTATTTTTTTTAAGATTTATTTATTTTTACTTGAAAGTCAGAATTACAGAGAGAAAGAGGGAGAGTCATCCAAAGAGAGAATCTTCTATCTGTTGGCTTGCTTTCCAAATGGCCAAAATGGTCAGAGCTGAGCCAATTGCCCCTCTGGGCCTCCCACATCTGTGCAGACGCCCAAGTCCCTGTGCCATCCTCAGCTGCTTTCCCAGGCCATTAACAGGAAGCTGGGTTGGAAGGGAAGCAGACAATGGAGTGGAGCAGACATGAACTAGTGCCCATATTGGATGCCAATGTCATGGATGGAGGATTAGCTTGCTACACCATGTCATCAATTCCTGTATACTCTTATTTACAAATTACAGACATGTGTCACTTGAGAACATAGCATACAAATTGTAAAACACAGCCAAAATCTAATAAAGACCTAGAATATAAGGATGAAAGTTTCGACTTCTCTGCAATTTATTTTTACTAAGATGAAACCCATATAATGCAAAAGTTAACCTTTTAAGCAGAAGGAAACTTGGTGGGTTTTTTCAGTACAGTATTGTGCAGTAACCATCACTGTGTAAGGAAATTGTCATCACTCAAAAAGTACTTGTTACAAGTTATTCCTGACTGCCTCCTTTTCAGTGGAAGAATATTTGCTCAGTTTTGTTGATTTACTTCCATCTCTCAAATCTTTCTGTGAGAATATTGAATTCCTTGTTGGATTTTTGCCAAATTTTCTTTAAGCAATTCATTTGAAATCTTCCTCCAAACATTAGGCAATCTCTGACAGTTGGTTACTAGCGTCTCAGCTTGCTCTTTATTTGCCTTTTTTTTTTTTTTTAATCTCAGTTTGCCCTTATAATGAGATCCTGGATTCCCGGAAGTTCTTGGTCTCGTTGGTGTTCAACGTCGTCTGTGCATTGAAGAGTCATTTACTGTAATCCTGCTTCATGTGTGTTGGTTCTTCTAGATTCTGGGCAGCCTTTTTATTTTCTCTGTGCCAGTGAAGACTTTTGCTATTTCATTACTAAGTAGCATCCTAAGTCCTGGGTTGCCCCCAGGTCTACAGTTAATATATTTTCACTGATTCAGTCTTCTAATACTCCCTAAAATCAAATTTGTCCCAAATCTGCAGTTGATGTATTAGTTTTCAGTATCCGCTGTGGTACTATATCCCTTCAAGCCCTCATCTCTGGCCTGTGGTAGGACTCAGACTTCTTCCCTTGATGCTAGGATCACCCCTACAGCCCCCACAGCGCCTCCTGGAAAAAGGACCAGAGCTCTCCCTGCGTGGCCCAGGTGCTGCTGAGCTTGGCCCCTGTCAGGGCTGCACCTGTCAGCTACCAGTGATGTCAGTTAAGGTCTAAGATTGCTCAACCACAGAGCTCCCGCAGGCCCATAAGGACGCTAAGCTGGGGCAAGCACCATGAAGATCCACTCAGTGCTGGCTGCATCAGCCTGGCACCTAGGCCCTGAATGGTCCTGAGAGTGCTTGTTGTCTGCCCAGGCTTGCAGGAGGGCTGAGAGAGGCAGCCTGGCTGTTACTGTCTGATGGACAGTACTAGGTGGGCCACACAGAATCTCATGGTTACCAGAACCTGTGAAGTCTTAGGGAAACATACTAGACCTGCAAGAGGCTGGTGGCGAGATACACCAAAACAAGTCTGTCTCACCAGCGGGCAGGCCTCTGCCAGCTACTGGGGCAAGACAAGAGATTGACTGTCTAGAGGCCCCTGACTTGGGGTGGAAACCCTTAGGATCTCTCCGACGTTGGGTTTTACCAAGACACACCCTGAAGACTCCCTGCTGTCTGGTCAACATTGCAGGTAAGTGATAAGAGCAGCAACTTCTGGCCACCCAGACTGGCCCCAGCTGGCCACACCCTGGGTCCCTGGTCGCAGACCTCCCAAACACACGCAAAGCCCAAGGGGTATCTACCACCAAACCCATCAGAGGTTGCACTGACACACCAGAACGAGTCCTACCACTCAGCACACAGGTTTCAGCCTGATCCTGGCAAGTCTGCAGCCTCAGTCTGTTTGCACCTGAGGCAGGCTAGAGGATTACAGGTAGGCTAGGCTCTGAGCTCCAGTGAGCAGTCCTAAGCGCTCCCCCCACCTCAACTCATCTCTGCAGGCTGCAGGAGTTTCACTTTCTGCTGACAGTTAGTGGAGAGGAGGCAGAGGCTGTCTGGCTGTAGAAGCTCCAAATACTCACTTCATAGGAATGGGCCTGGGGACAGGAGCAGAAAGAGGCATGTGATGGGGATAAGGGATGCAAAGCTCAAGTCAGCTGGATTTGTTTTTGCAATGGACCTAGTCCTAGGGTGTCCTTCACTTCCCACCTCCCGAGGGAGCAGTCTCTTTCCACCCTGTGCTCCTTGGAGCCAAGGGAATGCTGATGTGGGTGACTCTTCGCTTCTCACTTTTGCCTTTAATTTTTGTAGGCATCTAACAAAATGATGCTCTGTGCTCTCTCTACAGCTCTTGTGAAAGGGCCTGGGAGTGTGTGAAGCTGTGTTACATCTGCCTTGCCCTTGCAAGAAGGTGGACCTGCGGGCCACTGAGGCAGGCGCCATCTTGCTTCCACTCTAATATTTTTTTTTGAAAACCAAGAGATGACTTTGTCTATCCTCTGGGATTACATGCACCCTGCGTTGCATACCACTGTTTAATATTTTACTTGATTCTCAAAAACACATACACACAAAACATGCTAATAGGAGTTTAGTATCTATGCTTAGTACATCCATCAAAATATTGTACCAAACTCAGCCATCACCGTTGCCTCTTGTTGCAGACATTTTCCCTCTCAGGCTCTCTTCATTTGGGAATCGGTCTTTCGGGTTTCTTTGTGGACATTGTCTATTTCCTCTCTGTGCTGTGGACTCTCCTTCACTCTTCCAATTCACTCATCCTCTCTGCTTGATGTTTAGTTTGCAAGAATTTCTTCATTTTTCCAATTCTATTTTTAGTTGAGGGTGCTCTGAAAAGTTCATGAAAACAGAAATTAAAAGATAAGTTGATTTGGGAAGAGAAAATGTTGAACTCCACAGAGAGCTTTTTTCATAATTGACATCATCCAGGAACTTTTTGGAAGTTAAGGTCTGTGGAATCTAACCACTGCTCTGCTTTGAATCCTTGTTCTCCCAGTGCACCTTCGTGAGAACTCAAGCAGGTGCCTCATTGGTGTATAACTGATAATAATCTGCTTCATGTGCTGATTAAATGACATGCAATGGCCTGACTTATTTGAAACATCTAAATTGGTGCCTAGGACTTGTTAGGTGCTCATTGAAGTCAGCTGCTTTACTTCTAATATTACAGGACCAAAGACCAACCAGATAATTTGCTGATTCTCCCTTTCTTCTTTTTTCTCCTTCCCATCCTTGAGGGTAATTTATTTTTTTACTATTTTATTTATGTCTTGACATTGTTCAAATTCTGTGGATATATTCTTGCATATTTGATTTTCAGGATGAAGAGATGAAAATGAAGCGTAGATCACTTTGTCCTTAAGAATTAGAAAAACTGGCACAGTATTTTTCATGTATATGAAAGCAGAAATCTATTGCAAGTTACTATGCTCAAATCCCAGGGATCAGCAGGAGATAAAATGGAAAATTAGATTGAAGTGACTAGACCTGTATGTGCCAGCATGAGTGAATTCGAAAATATCAGGTGAAAGTAGATGACATGGAAAATTATGTATAATCAGATATTAATTATGTATAACACCACACACAGTGTAGATTTGTGAGCACTGAGAATTGAATGAAAATGTACATGGGAGTTCAGGAAGGACATATACTAAATTCATGAGTCTAGTTAACTTGGGTTCAAGGAAGAAGGTTTCGAGAGAAAAAAAATGTTTGTTAAAATGAGCTTGGGGGAGTGAGCAGCAGGATTGGGGAAGTGGCCTGGTATGATAGCCTAATCGCCAAATCCTTGCTTGCATGCACTGGAATCCCGTACGGGTGCTGCTTCATATCCCAATTGCTCCACATCCCATCCAGCTCCCTGCGTGTGGCCTGAGAAAGCCCAAAGCCCAAAGCCTTGGAACTCTGCCCCCATGTAGGAGACCAGGAAGAAGCTCCTGGTTCATGCCTTTGGATCAACTCAGCTCTGACCATTGCTGCCACTTGGGGAGTGAAGCAATGGATAGATCTTTCTCTCTGTCTCTCCTGCTCTTTGTAAATCTGCCTTTTCAGTAAAAACTGAAATCTTTAAAAAAAAAAAAAAAAGAAAGAAAAGAAAGAACTTCAGAGGCTGGTGCCATTACATAGTTGGCTAAATCTCTCCCTGTGGTGGCAGCATCCCGTATGAGCACCAGTTCTTGTCCTGGCTGCTCCACTTCTAATCCAGCTCCCTGCTTATGGCCTGGGAAAGCAGTGGAGGATGGTTCAAGTCCTTGGGCCCCTGCATCTGTGTGAAAGTCTCAGAGGAAGCTCCTGGCTCCCAGCTTTGTATTGACTGAGCTCTGGCCATTGCAGCTAATTGGGTAGTAAACTGGCTATTAGGAGATCTCTCTGTTTCTCCTTCTCTCTGTAACTCTGCCTTTCAAATTAAAATAAGACTTAAAAAAATAGGCCTTGGTGGTATTAGAGTTCAAATAATTATGGCTCATGTATCTAATATGTAAACTAAGTGCTATTCAAAGCAGAAAAAGAGACAGTGGCATGTGGTGTCCTGGAGGACTGGCCTGTCTCGTCACTGTCACCATCTGCCATCAGGAATGAGAGTGACATGGAGGGAACCTAAGAACTCAAGGTCAGCATATTAATAGTATTTACATTTGTGAGACCTTCTTGTGCTCTTCATGATGTGCATCCAGGGTGCTGGGCATGTCCATAATGCGTGTGCCCAGGGTGTTGGGCATGTTCATGATGTGTGTGCCCAAGGTATTGGGCTCATTAACTCATGTGCTGCTCAAAGCAGCCTTTTGAGTTAAGTACTATCCTATTTCTACTCAACAGGTGAAAAACTGAAGTTTTGTGTGGATAACTCACTTTAAAATGCTGCTGTGCTGGCCTCAGAGCCTGAACACCCATCCACTCTGCTGTAGTGTGTGTTGGATAGGAAGCTGAAGCCAAAAACAGACACCCACATGTCACAAAATTATTACATTATCAAAAGCAATAGCTGCGGGAAGAGTCTGTGGGATATTTATTCATTAACATGACCAAGACCTGGTACCCTAAAAGACAAAATTTGAAGATGCCTTAGCTTTGAGGTTTAAGCCAGTTTGAAAAAAAAAAAAAACCCTCATGGATGAAAGCAGCTATCAAAAGGATTCACCTTCAGGAACAGCTCAAAGCAAAAAGGACAAGTCAATGCCAAACTTCAATCAAGATGTCTAGAATGGGATCTCATGAAGGCACAATTACCGAGAATGATTTGGGTTTGAAACTATTTAGATTATTTGATGCAATGGGTCTTCTCTTTGGAATCTACATGAGGGGCATAATATTGGTGCCCAAACAGTTCTGTGCATAAATGTGAATATTCTCCCATAAAATGATTTATTATAGCAAAACTGAAAATCAGTCTAAATATGAATGTTAGTGAAATAGTCAGGAAAAAAATGAAGTCCTTCTGCATGTGCACAACACATATGTTTCTATTGTTAAACAGTGTTATGTATAAAAAGACCACATGCAAATTGCATGAGGAGTTATCATCATTGTGTGACACTGAGACAGAATCTTCTTCCTACAGACAAATATATAGAGATGCTGAATAATGTATAACAACATTTGAAAATACAGTCAAGGAAGGAAACGAGTGAAATAAAAATGTATTTTAGAATAATAGGGGCATCATAAAATAATGGGAACTTCTTAAGTCCTGGGAGACAATAAGGAAACCAAAGCCAGCCCTGGAAGAGTTGAGATGCAGCCAGGGGTAGTGCTTGTCCAGGAAATGGACCCTGATGGGCTAGGGACTTGGATTTTAAAACCTACCTGGGGGTGGGATTGAGACCTCCAGTGCACAAGAGGCAGGGGCCTTGTCTTGGCCTAGGCTGGGGTGAGGACCAAAGAACTGAGGGTTCATCAACTATTAAAGTTCTCCAAAGAAACAGACCCAAGAGCCTATGTATTTAGAAAACATGAGATATGTTTTATGGAATTGACTCGTGTGATTATGGAGGCTGAAACAAGTACAAAATGTGCATTGTGGGTGAGGGGAGCACAGGTGGAAGGAGAGCGGTGAGAAGGCTGGAGGCAAAGAGCTGACATCGAAATTCAAATCTGAGGCAGAAGTCCTCAGATTTGTTGTGGAAGTTACTCTTTTGCCTTCCTGCCACTCTTACATGGAAGACATGATTCAAGTGAACCAATGCATCAGAACGCTCTCGCTCATTTGCACGCTGTCTGTTGTATCCTGACAGAACCTGAACAAAGCAATGCTCTCAAGTGACCAATGAACTAAGTGGAGAATGACTCATCCTTCTCTTCCAAGCCTACTCCTTCCTACAGTGCCAGGCAAAGTCAAAATTTGGGAGTTATGGGTCCAGCACAATGGCTCAACTGGCTAATCCTTCACCTGCAAGTGACAGCATTGCATATGAGTACCAGTTTGTATCCCAGATGCTCAATTTCCAATCCAGTTCCTGGATTATGATCTGAGAAAGCAGCAAAGGACAACCCAAAGCCTTGGGACCCTGTACCCATGTGGGAGGCCTGACTCCTGGTTTTGGGTCAGCTCAGCTCCAGTCATTGTGACCATTTGTGGAGTGAACCATTGGATAGAAGATCTCTCTTTCTCTATATAAAACTGCCTTTCCAATAAAAATGAATAAATCTTTATTAGAAAGTTGGAGTTCTGATTTATAACGAGGTCTACTATTGAGTATCTTTAGGAAGAGCAGCTGATTTCTCTAGGCCATGATGACTTCATCTGTTTGAAAAGTTGGACTTGGAGTACTGTTTCTTCACCAAGCTACTCTGCCTCTGACATTATTAATATTTGGTTATTACCCCAGATGGTTTATCCTCTCTGTGTGTGACCCCCAGAACCTCAAGATTATGCATAGAGGTTTTTTGATTGCATTTGTTGAACTTTGCTACAATAGCAAAAGAAAAGTCAGTGATTTTAAGGACAAACTACAAAATTCTTTCCTACTTACTACCCCTGCGTAGTTGCAGGTCAAGAGTGTGAGGTGAGGTTGAGGATGGGACTTGTGCTCCATATAGTCATTCAGGTGTCCATGCTGGTGCAACTCTGTTCCCCACTGCATGTGGCTTTCATGATGAATGTGTTTGCTTCAGAACCAGCCATCCAGAAGAGGGAAATAATCATGATAAAGCATCTGGAGAAGTTTTAATGGCCAGGACTAGAAGCAGCATTTATTGCTTCTTTGTTTCTATTGCTTAGAACTCGATCATCTAGGCACATCTAATTGTAGGAGGGATAATGTGGTTGAGAGATCAGGGGGAAAAGCTGCAGATCTTGGTGAACACTAGCTGTCTCTGTCATAAAAGTTCACCTTTCCTTTCTCAGGTCTAACCCCTCTGGCCCCTCATCTAATCTGATCTCTCAGGTCTTCACTCCATCCCAGAGTCTTCCCATGCCCTCCACTTGCTCCTCCTTCTATTTGCAACACTCTTCTCAAACCACATCACTCCCTTCTCAGCTCCCACATACCCTCCCCACAGGCCTGTTCTTGACCATCCTATGGCGTGTTGACTCCACCTTCTTCACACCCTGCCATAGACCCTCATGGACAAAGATCCCTCATGACAGCCATGACATGAACCGAACCCTAGCAAGGACCGAACTCAAGCAGGGGGACTCATCTCTTTTCTCTCCATCACAGGTGGCAGGAACACTGGCTTCAGTGATCATTGTGAAATTGCCCACCCCACCCAGAGGTGTCCCTGTAGTGATATCAGGGCTGAGCGCCTACAGAAAGGAAGGACTCTCAAGCAACAGAAAAGGCAAGTTCACATTCCTGCTAGAGAAACCATGGTATGTTACAAGACATCAAAGAGAAAGACTTGAGAGAACTTCAGAAGCGTTGCAGCAAAAGCAAATGTGGGACGGGCCCGGCGCGGTGGCGCAAGTGGTTAAAGGTCCTCGCCTTGCACACCCGGGATCCCATATGGGCGCCGGTTCTAATCCCAGCAGCCCCGCTTCCCTTCCAGCTCCCTGCCTGTGGCCTGGGAAAGCAGTCGAGGACGGCCCAAAGCTTTGGGACCCTGCACCCGTGTGGGAGACCCGGAAGAGGCTCCTGGCTTCGGATTGGCATAGTATCGGCCCGTTGCGCTCACTTGGGGAGTGAATCATCGGACGGAAGATCTTCCTCTCTGTCTCTCCTCTCTGTATATCCGCCTTTCCAATGAAAAAATAATCAAAAATAAATCTTTAAAAAAAAAAAAAGCAAATGTGGGACTCACTGTGATGCATTCACACCATTGCCAACCCCTGCAGCAGCAGGCAAAGAAAGTGACAATCACTGATATTAAATATATACATATTATATATATGTATATTTATATATATTATATATATTCTCTCCATGCAGCAGTCATGGAGAGAATATCACAGGGTGGCTTGACCTTGAACTGTGGCTCATCTGAGTGGGAACCTTCTCCCTAGTTCTGGAATTAGACTCCACAGTTTTGGTTCACAGTTTTGAACCTGCTTCCCAGGCACAGAATAAAAAGTGTGATGCCAGCTCCCTTGCTTGGGAGAAGCCCAAATTAAACCATGGTGCCTGAACTCTGATCCCATAGTGTGCAGCCACCGGTGCCACAGGCCTCCAGGAACACCCGAGCCTGGGCACTCAGTCTCTGCTTTGAGAGTTCAAAGAAAACTAATGCAAACTCAAGGAAGAAGAAACTGGCATGCCAACTCAAACATGGCACACTTGCCTTGAACAAGGAAGTGCCAGATAGCTTGCCTCAGGCTTAAAAAGGAATATTTCTTTCTCACCCTTTCCCTCTGCTAAGTGGGACAGGTTCCTGGTGGTGGCAGGGCCCCTGAAATCCCAGGTTTCATGAAAGTCCTCTCCCTAGAGCAGGATGAAGCCTTTGCATTCTGTTTTTGATGTCTTGTCTTCCCGTCTACCTGCCTCCCGGTGTCTGGATTCGGCAGGCTCTACCCACCTGCCTCATCACATTCTCACACAGCCCTGCCCTCAGGACTCCTGCGCCTACACCCAATGTGGCACTGCAAGGGAATGCCTAGGAGACCCCTGCTTTAACCAAATCCCAATTGTGATTCAGTTCTTCACTGGTGATGTCTGGCCATCTGGGCCCTCTTTCAGTAAAACGTTCTGTGCTGCGGACACCTAAGAGCACTGGGCGCTGTTAGAGAAAATTTCGAAACATAGAACAGAGTTTGTCAGAGATTGGGGCTGGCGCAATGGCTCAAACTGGCTAATCCTTCACCTGCAAGTGCCAAGATCCCATATGTGTGCCAGTTCATGTCCCAGCTGCTCCACTTCCTATCCAGTTCCCTGCTTGTGGCCTGGGAGAGCAGTAGAGACTGGCCCAAAGCCTTGGAACCCTGTATCAGTGTGGGAGATGCGGAAGAAACTCCTGGCTCTTGGCTTTGGATCAACTCAACTCTGGTCACTGTGGCCACTTGGGGAGTGAACCAACAATGGACGATCTTTATCTCTGTAATCTGTGTTTAAAAAATAAACATGTAACCTCTTTGGGGGCAGGTGCTGTGTCATAGCAAGTAAAACTGCTGGCTCCAGTGTCACCATTCAATATGGGTGCTGATTTGAGTCCCAGCTTTTGTGCTTTCTATCCAGTTGACTGTTAATGCATTTGAGAATGCAGCAGAAGATGGCCCCTTGGAGAGTTTGAATCAGTGGATGGAAGTTCTTTCCCTCTGTCTCTCCTTATCTCTATAAATCTGTCTCTCCAATTAAAAACAAATAAACATTTTTAAAAAAAAAAAAAGGATGCTATTTGTTTGAAAGGCAGAGTGATAGAGAAGACACACACACACACATACCCCAAGATTTTTCATCTGCTGGTTTGTTCCCCAAATGCCTGGCAACAGCCAGAGCTGGACTAGGCTGAAGCCAAGAGCCAGAAACTCCACCTGGGTCTCGCCTATATGGGACTCAAGTGCTTCGGCCAGCTTCTGGTTCTTCTCTGGGTGTATCGGCAGGCAGCCGGGTAAGAAGCAGAACTGCCAGGACTCATACACTGGTGCTCTGATACATGATGCCAACGTTGCAAGCAACAGCTTAGCCCATTATACCACAATGTCAGCATGATTGGGTAGGTTTTAGAGCTCTTGGGATGATTCCATTGTCTGCACAATCAATTGCTCATGTTTTGCAAATTTCATACATTGGTTTTTGGTTGACATGTGGCATTTCGCATTTTTGGATTATCCAGACGTGTTTCCACAGCACCATGGTGGCATTCATGGTGGATCCTCTGGAGTTCCCGGCACCGCACCTGAGTATGACTTCCTAATGTCTCCTGGAGCTCTTTTATATGTGTCATTGGCTTTGTGCTGCCCAGAAAGATCAACTTGCAACTCTGCTTTGAAACTGAAGCTGTCATTTGGGAGTGGAAGTAACATTGAAACTCTTCCTAAAGAACAAGCCAAATCCTATTTAGGACGGGAAGAATTTTTTCCCTGCTGAGAACATCTAAAAGAGATGACAGAAAACAAAGGGGGAATGTGTAGTTTCCTAATCCTGAGAAAGGAGAAATTCATGTTTTTGCAACAGTGACAGACACTGCTGGAAAGATGCTCTAAGAAGCAGATCCATGTCTTTGTAACCCAGATGCTCAAAAACTGCACAGGCATCCCATCCATTTCTGATGTGTATGCAAATCCTGCAAGCTCTATGCAGGGTGGCGTGGCTGTGCCTATCAAAATTTGAAAAGCATCCACTCTTTGATCCAGCACTCCCTTCCCTGGGCATTTGTTCTGTCGCATATTCTGGCTGTGTGAAATGACTTGCAAGGAGGAGATGTCTTGCAGCATTGTTGGTCATCGCAGAAGGGCTGAAACAAGTTTGAAAGTGCATCCGCGAGAGCAGTTAAATATGTGATGGTACATATGATTATATATATAATATCTATGTATAATATATAAATTACACATGTAGCATCAGTTCGGGTTTCTGTAACAAAATGGAGAAGATTAAACAAAAGACATTTTCTATTCTGGAGACTGGCAAAACCTAGATCAAGGTTATCTTCAGAGTAGATGCCTGACCAGTCGTCTTTCTGGTTTACAGACTGCCACCTTCTGGCTGTGTCCACATATGACAGGGAGGACTCTGGGGATCCTCTTCTATAACCCAGTTCCTATTTTACAGTCAATCCCAGGTTTCACCCTTTTTTTGACCACGTTTAACCTTATGGACCTCCTTGTCTCAAGTACAGTAACAATAGTCATTAGGATTTAAGTATGCAAATTCATCCCCCAGCATGTGACACAGCTGTGTTCTGCAACAAGGATACAATAGAACACTGTAGGCCAGCACAGAGAATGACGGCTGCATGTCCAAAGAGATGAACAGTAATTGGAAGATAGAAAAGTACTGAGCAAGAGGCTGAGGGGCATGCCAGGTGCCCACGATATGCCTCCCACTCCTGTCTCTACCCTCTGCCCCGAGAGGACTTCTGTAGACCTCATGAACAGGCCTTTAATCTCTGATTCTGCCTGGGCTCGGGTCTGGTGCGGCTGCCTCGGAGTTCAGAGGGAGGGAGGAGGGTAAGCACAGGTGCATCTGTGCCACCTCGCTCAGCTGTGGCCTTCGCTAGCAGCTGCCAACCCTGCGCTTTGCCGACACGCTGCCTGTGCTTTGGTAAACAGTCCATCGATTAAGCTCAACTCAAACGACTCACTTTATGCCGGCCATCTGTTTTTCTGTCGGGACTCTGGCTGATATGATAGAGTAGCATTTGTGTGGAGAAAAAACGTGTGTGTGTGTGTGTGTGTAAATGCACTCCTTCAGGCTTGGAAAACCTCTGAAAAACTGCACAGGAAACTTGTCACCCAGAGGGAAGCCAATGAGGTGGCTGAGGGCGGTGAAACAGGAGGAAGGGGTCTTCATTGTTGCTGAATTTTCATTGTTGTCCTTTTTTTATTTTTGTACCATATGCAGTATTACATATGAGAAAATAAATTCTAACTTCCAAAAAGTAGTAAGAGCAGAGACCACAGAGGGACGTTGCACCAGGAAGCTCCTCAGGCCCCATATTCCCCGGGAGTGAGATAGACACTCTACGCTGCCAGCGAGGCAGAGAAACAAGGCCATCCCCAAATGTCTTCCTCTCTGTACTGTGAAGGCAAGAGGGACGATATCCAGGCAACAGGCACGGCGTTGACTCCTCAGCCACGTTCTAGGCTCCCGGGCAGGCAGGGTGCTTACAGCAGCAAGTGTGTCATCCACACCATTGCCCCTCCCTGGTGGCATCAGAGTCTCAGCGGCCAGCCTACAGTCTGCTCAGGATTTCCACTTAAGCCTATTTTCTTCTTTTTTCTTTTAAGGTTTATTTTATTTTCTTAAAATTCAGAATTACAGAGAGAGGGAGAGAGACAGACAGAAAGAAAGAGAGCTCGATCTTCCATCCATTAGTTTACTCCCTAAATGGTTGCAACAGCCAGAGCTGGGCTGGTCTGAAGCTTAGAGCCAAGAGCTTACTCTGGACTCCGTGTAGGTTCAGAGGCACAAGCACTTGGACCATCCTCCACTGCTTTCCTGGGCCATAAGCAAGGAGCTGGATTGGAAGTGGAACAGCCAAGATGCAAAACTGGCAACCATAGGGATGCTGGAGCTTGTAGGCGGAGGATTAGCATGATATGTCACCACACTCATCCCCGTTAGCCCCATCTTCTAATCTCATGTCCTGGGGACTCAAAACTAGCTGTGGCCTCATTGAATGATTGTGACACTGTGGGGAGGTTGGTTTGGGGAAGTCTCTGGGCTTGGCTCACTCCCTCCTCCTCAGCCAGGGCCAGCCCAATGGCTGGCAACATCTGTTTCCATCATGCTTCTTTTACTGCAGGGCTCTAGGTTCCCATCTCCCCCAAGGAAGGGGCTCACCCCCAGGCCCCAGTGCCCATGGGACAGGGAAGGAGGCTGCACACTCTGCTGTTGTCCCCAGGCCTGGCTGATTCATTACCTAACCATGCAGTGACAATATCTCTCCTTGGTGGTCACTGACTGACACAGCCAGTTGGTCCCACCAGAGCTTCCTCTTCCCAGAAGTGTCTTTCTTCCCTGCATCAACGTTTCCCTGTGTAAACAGAAAGAAAGAAGCATATCTATATTTTACAAGCAGATATATAATTGATGGGGAAAACAAAATATATGCAAAGCTCCCCTGTGGGGATCTTCCAGGGAGAAGGTCTTCAGATGAGACTGAAAGCCTATGGACTATAATCACTCCTGCTCTAAACTGCACCTGGCTTGATCACTTCCTTGCTATCATGGCCTGAGAGCTATGACTACAAGTTCCCAAGTCACATTTGCTCCCGATTCCCCTGCAGTAACTGAACACAGGTTAGGGTTTCTCGGCAGGTGCCACTAAAAGAGGTGTGAACAAAGCCCACTGTCTCCCTCCAAGGGTGCCTCTGCCCACATGCCCTACACCCCAACTCTGTAACAGGGAGCTTGGATCTCTTCTGGTTCATGTCTCTGTTGGAACTGCTCCTTTTGTCCACTGAAACCCTGATCCCAGTGTTGTCTCTTCAGGGAAGACTTCCTAGGCCTCTTCCAAACCCGGATTCCTCTTGCAAAGCACGTGTCCTTTCTCCTGTGATCCTGCAGCACCTTGGTCCCAGAACAGGGAGAACTAGTGATCTGAGGTCTGTTGTTCCTACTGTTTTTGTGTCATCAGATTTTGCTAAGTTCCTGAGGCTCTTGGCACACCACTTGGCTGAATAGCACTTAATGTGAGCGATGGAGTGAGCCATGTAAGGCAGCATCTAGGTTTGGCCCATGACCTTCATCTCCTTAGAAGAGATGACCCATTGAGGCTGGTGATGCCATCAGCTCCATGTGAGTCCCTGTTCAAGTCTCAACTGTTCCACTGCACTCCAGCTCTTGATAACGAGCCTGGGAAAGCATTAGAGGACAGAGCAAGCGTCTCGATCTTCAATTTATGGATACACTATCACTATCACTGGTGTAATCACCCCCAAGTGATGGGCATTTAGATGGCTTCCTGTCTTTGTCTGTTATCCAGGGGGCTGTAAAGTGCATCCTTGGCCATGACTCTTGAACTAAACTTCATTATGCTCCAGTTACATCTCAGTCCTCCTGGAACTCTTGGCACTAGAAATGCATTAGGGATCTGGCAAGACACGTGTTTTGACCACTCTGCTCTACAACAGCCCAGTGTCTGACTGGGCACTAAGTAGGTATATCCATGATGACCATGGCACTACCCTTTGTAGCCCATCTTCAGGATATACTTGCTGACTACATGAACAGCAACTAAGCCACAGTGCTAAAGACAACTCCCCGAAAGTTTTCCAGTGTTCCAAGTGGCTAAATGCTGATCGTTGCTTTCTCTTCAAGATTAATGAACATGCACAACTACCTGCAAGTAAGTTGGGGCATCAGGAGGAGAGAAAGAGCTCTTGTGGCTCCAGTGAGGGAGGCAGCCCTGAAGGAATAACCACGATGGAGGCACCAAAGACAAACTTGCAGCAAGTGTTTAAGGCATTCCTCTCAGGGTGCCCAGGGACTCCATGGCCTGTGTGCTGTCTGAAGGGAGTGGTATTCACTGCCTCCTGGATCACACCAGTACAGTTAAACTTGTAACAAAGTGTTAGTCCTACAGCTCCCCCCAAAGCTATTTGGTACAGCAAGACAGCAACAAGTGGCTGCCAGGGCTTACCGGGATGCCTGAGAGTTGAGTGGTTGGGGTGATGTGATCTTCACATTGGTGTTAGGCAGGGTGTCCAGGCCAGTATGGCCATGCCAGAGCTCTGAATATGGAATCCACCTGCTGATTCCACAGAATATAGACAGCCTATGCTGAGCATTTCAGGGCATATGCTCTGAGTCCGGGAGAGGTCACCATACAAGAGAAATGTGAACTGAATGGTCAGTTCCTTCCATTCTAAGTATTTCTCTGGATAGATGCTCTCTTAGCCTGATGGGCTCAAGGGCAAGTCCACAGCTGGGGATCCCAAGGAGATGAGATTGCATAGCCCCAGAGTGGACTTGACACCTTCACTCTCCAGACAATTGATGCACGAGTGCAAGGGCAGGCAGAGTCTGCTCTCCAGTCCTGGACTGATGATAACAGGCCAGCCAACTAGTGGATGAAGAAAAGGACAGGAGGGTATGTCCCAGTACTCTGCAGGAGACCATGGATGAAGATATCAAAGTGACAGCTGATACCACAAACCAGGCCCAGATGTTTATTTCATTCTCACTATGGCCCTCCAAGTGTATCCCCATTCTGCATTTGAAAAAGTGGAATTACAAAGCAGGTGCACCTCCAGAGCTGCAATCACATTTGGTCAACATTTGGTCCTTTTTTTACCCATGCATGTTACACCTGCTGATTACTGGCCATCCCACAAGGTTTGGTCTTCACGGAGGTGAGCTCCCTGCAGGATGACTCAGCCTTAGCTTACGCCTATGCTTGATCCCACTCCAGCAACAAGTAGATCTCAGCCACTACTCTGCTTCTCCTCAATGCTTCAAGGAGAGTTTGACAGAAAACATAAGCTGCTTCTCCAAGTAATTCCATTATGGCGGCATAGTGGGGATAAGAGCACTGGATTACGAGTCAGAAAGTCCAGGATCACGAGGTAGAAGGGGTATCAAGAAAACTTAGGAGGAAGGAAGGGGATGGGCGAGACTACCGACTCAGCTTGGACAGTTCAGTAGCCAGCTCTGGACTAAACAAATAGGTCGCTGGTTCACCTGCATCGGGCAGCCTCTAGCAGGAGTAAAACCAATGCTGAGGAAGAGCAGAGAGGTTATAGCTGGCCTCTGGGGTCCCACAGCAAACCAACCCTGCTGATTGCATAGGATAGAGTATCTGAGTGCAGGGATCAGGGATCAGGACCTCCTTTCATTTCAATATGGCAATAAGCGCCTTCTGGCCGCATCCCAGGAAGGGTATGGAGACTTCTGCAGAGATGCAAGAGGTTAGCTCTGGATCATATCTCATGGGCATGCTGGTCCCTCTGCCTACCCTGCTCCACACTGCTGTGTCTCTGGCAACCACCAGCTAGCCTGACCAAGGACAAGCAAAACATGAAATCAGAAGCTGATTGCCTTTGGCAGCCCAAGATCTCAACCTGACCTGCCCCAGACCCCACCCATCACATCCATCCCTGTTTCACTGCTCAGGGAGAAAGGACATCCCCATCCCCCCACTTTCTCTCCTCAGCCACACTTGCGAGAGCCACAGAACAGACCTCTGTCCTTCCAACCCCCACAGGTTGTCATGGTGCCTGCTGCTCAAACTCTTGATTGGACAGAGCAGCAAGATTGTCTCCATGGCAATAAAAAGGATCTGTAGAGAAAGGATGTTTGGCCTTGGAAATGAACTCGAGGGAACACTCCTGGGAAATAAGCCTTGGCTGATGATGGTGGGGGCGGGTGTCAGCAGAGATGCTCCTTCACCAGGCACAGTTCTTGGGCCACCCCACTGGCCCGGAAGCCCAGTTTGGTAAGGGGCGATGCCATTTCTCAAGGATGCCAACTCCAGACCCTACTCACTTTATAAACTAACCTAGAATACAGCTAGCCAGGCTAGGGGAGACAGCCCTTCTTCCCTTTGCCTGCCAAGCAGCAGCCAT
The DNA here is from genome assembly GCF_017591425.1 of Ochotona curzoniae. Lineage (NCBI taxonomy): Eukaryota > Metazoa > Chordata > Mammalia > Lagomorpha > Ochotonidae > Ochotona > Ochotona curzoniae. The sequence goes on from NW_024467122.1 coordinate 39,527,032, forward strand.
TTCTTTCTTCCTATCGACTTGCTTTCAAAGAAGAATCAGAAACCCACTCAGAACAGAGTGACTAATAAGACATTAACATGCCTTCTATCCCTGTGAGAAGCGCCGGCATGCACCTCTTGGATGGAATTCCAGGCACCAATTCAAGGAGCAGTGCTGGAAGTATACAGTTTGGCTGTAGCTCACAGAACACAGGAGGGGAGAGGTGGGTCTCTGCTAAGCACAGCATCACTGTACCCTTTCTGTTCCCTGGGATGGGGGAAAAAAAAACCAGTCCTGTGTCAGCTCCCATTTCTGAAGCCTGCGAATGGGATATTCCCATAACTGCTGCTATGCTAGAGCTGGGTGTGGCATCACTCGCCAGGAGAATTTTACCCCCACTGCCCAGGGTTACCACTTCTTGCCCAGTGGCCCCCCACACTCAAATAGCGCATCCTGCAGGGAGCAGCAGTGCCTCCTCCTCACCTCATCTTAGGGACCCTGCATGACTCCCAAGACTTAGCCCTTACTAAAAGCCAATCACAGGTCCTTTCTGATGCACCGCAGTTCAAGTCCCAGCTTTGCCTCTTTTTCCACTGTGTATCTGTCTTCTCAAAGCCAAGTCCAACAAGATAAATCCTTTGTGATGTGACCTTGGAAAGCAGTGGTGAGGGAGCAGAAGACCAAGGCAGAGTGGAGATTGTTGCCGAGAGTAACAAGGAACAGTCTCCCAAGGACCTACTGAGAAACATGCAGATTTCCCACTCATTCACAGGACATGGGGACGTGTGGTCGCCAGCTCCCATCCCCTGCAGCACTGACCTTGCACTGCTGGGTGCAGTCTGTGAGAGCTGTTAGATGCAACATGGACTGTTTATGTCAGATTCTAACATGAAAATTAAGCTGGGAGGTTTAAAGGCAGATGATATTGTGCACATATGTCTGGTAACAAGAACTATCCCAAAAGACTCTGCCAGAACCGTGTCCTGCACAGTTACTGCCTCCTGACACAGGAAACACTTCTACAAGGTTATTCACCCAACAACCACCTCTCCAGCTTTGTGTGCCCACCATCTTTGTCATTGATCCTTGTAGCCAAAGACTATTGTTGCAAAACCAACTTATGTAGCCCTTCTCACTGGATTTTTAAAATTTCCCCTTAAAAAAAAATACTACTACAACAACAACAACAACAACAACAACAACAAAAACTTCCTTTTGGGGTCAGTATCATGGTACAGTAGACTGGGTTTTCAGCTGCAGAACCAACATTCTATATGGGCACCAGTTCATGTCCTGACTTCTCCACTTCCAGTCCAGCTCCCTGCTTATGAACTGGGAAAGCAGTGGAGGTCGGCTCAGGTTCTTGGGCCCCTGGACCCACACGGGATACCTAGAGGAGGCTCCTGGCTTTGGATTGACTCAACTCTGGCCATTACAGCCATTTGGGAAGTGAACTGGCAAATGGAAGATCTCTCTGTTCTTTGTAACTCAGCCTTTTGACTAAAAAACAAATCTTAGAAAAAAATAAAAATCTTTTGCATGCCTCCACTTCCTTGACTACACCTAGGGTTTTCTGCACCAAGCCTGGTCTCATTGCAAGGTCTATTCCCAAGTAAAGGCACTGCCTTTGAAGAATCCCTCTGCATCGGTCATCCAAGTGGACAGCCCCAGCGGGCCCTCCCAGAGTCACTGAAAAAAAGTCACTGATCCTTGCTGGAATTTCTGCAAGTAAAATGGAGATAAGAATCATCCTGCCTTCCAGGGAGCTAGTACACGCTATATGTGAGAGCAGCCAGCAGGGCCCTTGGTGCAGGGCCGGGCCCAGAACCAGTGTTTCATGACACATAGGAGCTCCTCTGTGAGTCCACAGGCACTGCCCTACCCATGGCCCCTGGGGAGGACCAAGTCTAGTAGGACAAAAAGTCACCCATGCGGCCCATACCTCCTGATCAGAGTTCCAGATCTAGGAAACATTTATTTTCCAAAAGAACGGCAAGCCCCATAGGATCTGGAATCTGTGAGTGAGAGAGGACGGTAGCTATGCAGTGTGTGTGAGTGGTCAGGGAGGCAGGACCTGCCATGCTGTGAGAAGGAGTCATGTGATTACATCATTTACCACTGCCTGCTGTTCCCAGGAAGTTAGGGTTCAAGAAGAACCTAAGAAGCAGGAGGGTTGGACGAGCTGAGCTGAAGCTTCAGGACTCATTTCGTTTATTCAACATCCCTTCACCAGGAGCTTTCCACATGCCAAGCTCCCTGCCAGCAGCCGGAACCTCAGAGACCAAGGCGACCCCAGGGTGACAGGGCCAAGCAAGTAGGTGCAGCAGCAAAGCCTGTGCAGTGAAGCAGCAGGAGGAAAGCCCCAGGGAGAAGAGCTGCTTATTTTTTAACAAAGACTGACAGGAAAGGCAGAGGTTAGATCCCAGGAGACTCCGTTGCCATAAACGAAAGAGTTTGGTTTTAACCCAAAGCTGACAGAAAGCCGCACCGAAGGACATGTTCTCTGCCCTTCAGCTCCCCTAGCTGTGGTTTATATACATTCTTCTCTAAAGTCCAGGTGCCAAGGGGTTGGTGTTGTAGCACAACAAAGTAAAGTCACTGCCTGCAATGCTGGTATCCCATGTGGGCACTGGTTGGGTCCTGGCTGCTCTGCTTCTAAGCCAGCTCCCTGCTGATGGACCATCAAAAAATGGCCTTGTGGGCTCAGCACAGTAGGCCAGTGGCTAAAGTCCTCACCTTGCATGCACTCGGATCCCATATGGGTGCCAGTTTGTGTCCCAACTGTTCCACTTCCCATCCAGCTCTCTACCTGTGGCCTGGGAAAGCAGTCAAGGATGGCCCAAAGCCTTGGGACCCTGCATCCATGTGGGAGACCCAGAAGAAGCTCCTGGCTCCTGGCATCAGAACAGATCAGATCTGCTTTGGCCACTGTGGCCACTTGGGGAGTGAACCAGCAGATGGAGGACCTTTCTCTCTGCCTCTCCTTCTCTCTATAAATCTGACTTTCTAATAAAAATAAATAAATCTGAAAGAAAGAAAGAGAGAGAGAGAAAGAAAGAAGGAAGGAAGGAAGGAAGGAAGAAAGAAAGGAAAAAGAAGAAAAAGAAAGAAAGAGAAAGGAAGAAAGAAAGAAAGAGAAAGAAAGAGAAAGGAAGGAAGAAAGGAAAGAAGAAAGAAAGGAAAGAAGAAAGGAAGGAAAAAGGAAATGGGGCTTTAGTCCATGGGTCCCTGTCACCTATGTGGGAAACCCTGATGGGGTTCTGGGCTCCTGTTTTGGGGGTCTGACTGCTGCAGCCCTTTGAAGCAGTGCATAGAAGATTTCGATCTCTCATTGTATGTCACTGTGCCTTTTCAATAAATAAAAGTAAGAGCATAAAAAAAAAATTCAAGTGTCGAAGCTTAATGGCCAACATGCTGGTATTGAGAGGCAGAGATTTGATAACATAACTTGGCCATGAGAGCCCTTCCTCTCTTGACTGGGACTAAACACTGCGTAACTGAAACCTCACACGGCCTTCGCCGTCCTGGCCCTCCCACCCTGTGCCATGCTAGCCCACTGCATTCAAGGCACATCTTGGAAGCAGAGATGCCAGGCCCTGGCCAGTTGGTACCTTCATCTTGATCTTCCCAACCAATAAAAATGTAAGAAACTCAAGTTCTGGGTGTTTAAATATTTTTTTCTTGTTTATAAGATTTATTTCTTCTTATTTGAAAGACAGAGCTCCAGAAAAAACACAGAAAGATCGTCCCATCTGCTGGTCCACTTATTTCTCAAATAACTGCAATGACTGAGCTTAGCCAGTCTGAAGCCAGGAGCCAGGAATTAGGACCTTCTTGTATGTCTCCCATGTGAGTACAGAGGCCCAAGGACTTGGACTGTCCTCTGCTGCTTTCCCAGGTCATAAACAGGGAGCAGCATTGGAAGTGGAGCAGCAGGGACTGGAACTTGTGCCAATATGGGATGCTAGTGTCACAGGTGGAGGCTTAACCTAATATGTCATGTCATTTATGTTTCCAAGAAACATAAATTTCTATCCTGTATAAGTTACCCAGGATGAGGGATTTTGTTATAGCAACACCAAAAGACTAAGCCATCCCTCATCCCTCACCGTTGTGAAAGCTACAACTTCTTTCTACGCCAGCATGATATTCTGATCTCCAAAAGAAGGGTGAACTAAAAGTGAGCTATAGGCCTCCCTGTAAAATAAAACTTTGGCATTGTCAGCAACCAAGCCCTCTCCTTCCCTTGCTTCTGCCTGTTGAAGAATCATTCACAATGTCCTGGACCACCTTTACCACTTCCCTGAATGAGAAAGCTCACAGCATTACTGGAAGTCCCAGGCACAATAAACCCTGGACAGGTGGATGGGAAGGACAAACAATGGTGATAATGATCAAATGAGAAGCTAATGAGTAACTCTACACAGCAGCTGGTCCCAGCACAGACTGTCTGTGGTAGCAGTGACCGCCTTGGGGCAGGAGACCTGGATTCTAGGGTTAGGTAGTAAAAGGGAGACTTAAGGGGCAGGCATTCCTGAGCTTGTGTCTCAGCTCCATTCCTGATGCTGCACACGCAAAAGGCAGTAAGTTATGACTCAAGTGCTTGGGTCCCTGCCACAGGATACCTGCATGGAGTCCTGGGTTACTGGTTCCAACCAGGCGCAGCGTCAGCAAGTGAAATCAGTGGAGAGAAGATTCTCTCTCGCTCCCTCGCTTGCTCACTCACTCACTCTTGCTCTCTCTCTCTCTGCCTTATAAATAAAAGTAAATGAAGAAGAAGGACATTTACTTCTGGCCTTGGGAACCCTTAAATGTGAGGTACCATATCCATCCCAAGCTGTTTGAATAAAAGTGAATGCTGTCAATAGCCTCCAGCCAAAGCCTAGCAGGGACACAATTGAAGTAAAAAATAACTGGGCTCCTTGGTGGACTGTGCTGAGGGCCAGGGCAGCGCAGGGAGCTCCATGGGAACAGTGCAACAGGCTTGTACAAGGGCTGGGGGTGGAAGGGCACTCCAGGACTGAGGACACAGAATCTCTCTAGCCCGGATCCTCAAGGAAGCAGGCATGACTGACTCTGCGATCGGCATCTCCACTCTGTCTCAACAGCTCACACCTAGAAGGGAGGAGGGAGAGGAGCAGGTTAAAAGTGCTGATGAAGCACCTCCCCAAGGGGCAGGGAGGCTGGCTGCCCTTGCCCTGTGGATAACAATCGTTCCATCATTTTCACCTAGTGACTTGATTTTTGTCTCTCTCCCATCAAAAATGAGCTTGTTTTCCCAGGCCATGAGCAGGGATCTGGGACACCAAGTGATGTCCATATAGGATCCTGGAACTTGCAAAGGGAGGATTAGCCAATTGAGCCATCGTGAAAGCAGAAGAGGATGACCCAAGTCCCTGAGACCCTGTACCTATGTGGGAGACCAAGAAGTTCCTGACTTCAGATCAGCTCAGCTCTGGCTACGGTGTCCATTTGGGGAGTGAGCAAGCAGATGGAAGATCTTTTCTCTGCCTCTCCTTCTCTCTGTAAATCTGACCTTCCAATAAAAAATAAATACATCTTTAAAATAAATAAATAGCGAACTTGTCTGCTCTTGGCGTTTCCTGAAACTGGTCCTGGTCACCCATGGTGAGGCCTGGCCAGTACCCATCATCTGCTTTGCTTGTTGTCAGTGCCTTTTACCTACACCATCCAATCTCCACCCCAGGGAGTACACTTTTTAAAGATTTATTAATTTTATTTATTTGAAAGACAGAGCTACAGAAAGGGGCGGGAGAATCCTCCATTAAAGGGACTGAGGGGTTGGTGCTTGTCACAAAGCAGGTAAAGCCTCACTTGCAATGCCAGGATCCCATATGAGCACCAGTTCATGACCTGGTTGCTCCACTTTTGATCCAACTCCCTGCTGATGGCCCAGGAAACCAATGGAGGATGGCCCAAGTTCTCAGGTTCCTGTCACCCATATGGGGAACCCACGTGAAGCTCTTGGATCCTGACTTCAGCCTGGCCTAACCTTGGTCACTGCAGTCATTTAGGGTGTGGACCAATGGATGGAAGGACTTAAGCTGGCATTCTGATATGGGAATGCAAGCAGAGGCTTAACATAATGTGTCACAATACTGACCTCTCAGCTTCCTGTTAATTCATACCATTGGAAGGAAGCAGTAGATGGTGGCTCAAGTATTTGAGTCCCTACCTCTCCCCAACTCACATAGAAAACCCAGAGTACACCTGGCCTCTCGTTCTGACCTAGTCCAGCCCTGGCTGGTTGTTGCAGGTTGGAGGCATTTGGGGTGTGAATCAGCAGTTAGAAGTGTGTGTTCTTTTGCTCTCTCACTCTAACTCTGCCCTTCAAATAAATTAATAAATATTTAAAAGGCTATTTTATTTTTCTTTGAAAGGCAGAGCCAGAGAGAAAAATATCTTCCATCAGCTGGTTCATTCTCCAAATGGATGCAATGGGCCAAACTGAGCCATTCCAAAACCAGAAGCCAGGAGCTTCTTTTGGGTCTCCCACATGGGCACAGGGGCCCAAGGACTTGAGCCATCCTCCACTGCCTTCTCAGGCCACAAAAAAGCTGAGCAGTGAGGACTTGAACCTGTGCCCACATGGGATGCCAGCGCCACAGTCAGAGGCCTAGCATACCACGCCATGGTGTCTGCCTTGAATTAATTTTTTTTAAAAAAATGAAAGCAGGGCCCATCACAGTGGCCTAGTAGCTGAAGTCCTCACCTTGCATGTGCTGGGATCCCATGTGGGTGCCAGGATCCCATATGAATGCCAGTTCATATCCCAACTGTTCCACTTCCCATCCAGCTTGAAGTCTCTTGGGGAAAAAAAAGTGAAAGCAGAGGCAAGGCTCTGCCCCAAACACCCCACTACAAAATGTGAGCATGCCAAGCAGTGGCTTACCCACTGCACTGCCATGCCCACCTCCTCACTTTTATTTTCCCTTGTTGATTCACCACCATGGAAAGATCACAGTACTGCTGTGAGACACCAAAGTCTTTTCACTGCATTAGCTCTGAGACCCCCTGTGCTCTGAGACCAAGCACAGTGTGGGCTGCAATGCTCATGGGGACTGGTTGGCTTTCATCAGCCTGACAGGAATGTAGCTCAGGCTTACTTATTAGTTAGTTTTATCCTCTAGCACTGTTGCTAAATCTAGAAGCTCTCACCCCAGGGAGAAAAAAAAAAAAAAAACTTCTTAAGAGACTGTCATCACAGAAGTCCAGAGAGCAGGGAGCCAGGCATGGAATTTTCTCATGGAAAGACCTAAGACCTGGACCACTTCTCCCTCCCACCAGCTCAGCACAATGTCAAGACCCTTGTCCCTTCAATGGACCTCAGTTGCCTTGTCTGTAAAATGGTCAGGGCAAAAGCCAAGCCTTTGGTGAGGCCTTTCCCAGTGCTCTTGTCCTTGATCCTAATGTGGGGCTGGATTTTTTTTTTTAATTTTTAAAATTAATTTTAAATTTTAATTTTAATTATTTATTTCTATTGAAATGAAGATCAGATTTTACAGAAAGGAGACAGAGAGAACGATCTCCCAACTGCTGGACTGCCCAAGTAGCTGCAAGGGTCCCATGGCTTTGGGCCATCCTCTACTGCTTTCCTAGGCCATAAGCAGGGACCCGGATAGGAAGTGGAGCAGCTGGGACACGAACTGGCGCCCACATGGGATCCCAACACCTGCAAGGTGAGGATTTAGCCAATGAGCCATCGCATTGGGTCTGGGAGCTATTCTTAGGGCAGCTGTTGGGCAGGTTTCTGGAAAGGTTAAGAATCAGGTGCACTGGAAAAAACCACAGATATCACAGAAAAACAGCCTCCCTCTCTTGGCAGCATGGGGGCCTGAATTTTCCTGGGTCCTCAGGATGCTACACTTCCCCACACCTGCGTCTTTGCCCAACTCCTAAGCCGTGCAGCAAAGCCCAGCAGAACTGAGCCTCTTCAGGAAGCTTGCCATGTGGTGTTCAGCAGGGTAGGGCCAGGAAAGAAGTCAAGGAGGAGTCTGGAAGTGGCTCTGCCTGCGACAAGCTGCTGGTGTCTCTTTTGGAGCTGGCAGTTGGGGACACTGTGATCTGACACCCAAGATTTATATGCTGAAATTTACCCCCTTACACAATGGCGTCAAGAAGTGGGGCTTTAGGAACCAATCAAATCATGGGAACAGAACGCTCCAGGATGCAACTAGACCCTTACAAACGGCTTGTGGGAGTGGGATCTCTCCCTCTGCTCCGCCCTCATGGCAACAGAGACCAACCCCGCTGGACACCCAGTGCCAGACTTGCAGATACTGCACTCCACCCATCACTCCATCTGTGGGACTTTGTGTTCTTCGTGTGAGTGGACAGTCAGGATGCCAGCTCTCACACTGTGCTTGGCATCTCACACTCTCTCCTCCTGCCTGGTGAAAGAATCGCTGCAGGGGCTAGCAATGTGGAGCAGCGGGTTAAGCCTGTGCCTGTGGTGAGTACATCTCATAATGGAGTCCCAGCTGCTCCACTTCCTATCCAGCTTCCTGCTAATGCACCTGGAAATCCAGCAAGGGATGCTCCAAATGATTGGGTCCCTGACACCCATGTGGGAAACCAGGATGGAATTCCTAGTTCCTAATTTCAGCTGGCCCAACCCTGACTCTTGCAACTATCTGAGGGGGTGAACCACTGGATGGGAAAATCTCTCTGTCTCTCTATCTCTCTCTCTCATTGTGTGTGTGTGTGTGTGTGTGTGTGTGTGTGTGTGTGTGTGTTCTCAAGAAGCTGCTCAATAGCTTAAGGGACCACCTATTCTAGAAGAAAAGGCATTTCATCTTTCTGCTAAAGCCTTGCCCTGGATTTCAAGGCTAGAATGCCTAACGTTTGGATCAAGGTGAGAGATGAGTTATCTTCAGTCATTGCACCCCAAGGTGTTGCATCTCCGTGCTGACCCTGGGTAGCCTCAGCCCACTAAGGGCTATGTCATCCCCAGCACCTTGTCATCCTCAGCACCTTGCCCACTGTCTCCAGAAGCTGTATCACCAGCAACAGGGCAAAAGGGAGCCTGCCCTACTCCCCACCACTCCCCAAGTCTTTGTGTTTGAAACAGTCCCCATATTGGCTTAGAGAACATTAAAAAGGAGTGTTTAAAATAAGTATTTGAATTAGACTTGGCACGGTAGCCTAATGGCTAAAATCCTCACCTTGCATGCACCAGGATCCCATATGGGCACCGGTTCGTGTCTTGGCTGCTCTACTTCCCATCCAGCTCCCTACTTGTAGCTGGGAAAGCAATAAAGGAAGGCCAAAACCTTGGGACCCTGCACCTGCGTGAGAGGTCTGGTAGAGGATCCTGGCTTCAAATAAGCTCAGCTCTGGCCATTGCAGCCACTTGAGGAGTGAACCGGCAGATGGAGGATCTTTCTCTCTGTATCTCCTTCTCTCTGTATATCTGTCTTTCCAATAAAAATAAATAAATCTTTTTTAAAAAAAATTAAAATATGTGAATCTTATATTTATTGGTGCACCTCAACAGTTCCTTTGGTGAGAAACAACACACTCTGTTGTTAAGAGGCCTTGGGCTCTTTGCGGGTTTGATTAACTCAGGAGTCTCCTCCCACCCTCCTCTCCACCTCCCCTTCCTTTCAGTCTTCTGGTTTCTGATGGTAACTCTGAGGGACCACCATGGCTACGACTGCTGGAGCCATGGACCATTAACAGGAGCTTGGAGCTGGGACAGCTTGAAAGTCTCCTGTGATGACATCAGCCTTGGGGGAAGCCAGCTAATTATTATCTGAGGAGAGGAGAGATTTCTTTCGTGCTGGAGCCTAGTGGGAGCAATGAGTTGAGTGCTTTGTACCTTTCAGTTCATTGGAGACCAAAAGCTGTGACATCCTGGAGAACTTGGAGCAGGCAGCAACAGGTGCTGTGGCTCATACCCCCTTTGCCCACCTCCTGAGCTCCATTTAACTGATGGGGCTCTTCCTGTGGGCCTCAGCTGGGCACCCTTCCTCTTTGCTTGAGACAATGGCAGAGCTGATAACTCCCAGGGCAACCCTTGAGGTAACAAGCCACACCAAACACTCCCCTGCCATCCCACGTGTAAAGCACATTTGTAGCTCCTGGGAGGCATCCCACAGCCTTCTCAGGAGACCCAGGGGAAACAGGTGGCAGTTGCCCAGGTCAGCTCCCTGCACGAGGTAGCCCAGTGTGCTTTCTCCAGCGTCCCTTGCAGCCATCACTACTCCCTCCATCCCATACTCCTGCTCCCTGGGTCTCCAGTAGGAAAACCAGGCTCCACTCTAAAAGGAAATCAGGCCAATCAGAATTGCTAAATAGAGCCCTGGGCTGCTGAAACCATGACTATCACTTTACCTTGGAGAATTGGATCCCAAATTGGGATCCCTGGCCTCTTAAAGCTGCAAGGATGTTGGGGTTGGCGCAATGGCTCAACAGGCTAATCCTCCAACTGCCCATATAGGCACTGGTTTGTGTCCCAGCTGTACTCACCCAGCTCCTTGCTTATGGCCTAGGAAAGCAGCAGAAGATGACTAAAGGCCTTGGGGCCTCCATAGCCACATAGGAGACTCAGAAGAAGCTCCTGGATCTGGCTTTGGATCAACTCAGCTCTGGCAATTATGGCCATTTGGGGAGTGAATCAGAAGATGGAAGATCATCTCTGTGTCTCACCTTTTTCTCTGTGAATCTGCCTTTTGAACAAAACAAATAAATGACTAAATTTTTAAAGCTGCAGGCATGTGGACAAATTTCCTCTCTGGAGCAGGTGGCAGTTAGAAAACACCATAACAACCCGACCAGCTAAGCGAGTCATTCTACTCTGTGGGATCCACAGGATGTCCCCTGTGTAGAAGACAATATCCTTTAGGTTAAAAGGGACAGATGTGAGATTTGAGTCCAGCCACACAGGGCACCCAGGCCAGTCCTGCAGTGTAATTGTCCAAGGGATCATTTGCTGGAGGAGGAGGGACAGTTTATCTTCTTGGGAAAATTTGACTCCTAGTGATGCTTACATTGACAGTGACCAAACACAGCCTTGGTCATTCCACTATTTATGTCCCCACCCCTCCCCACCAGAACCCCCGCCGACACAAAGCCTCACATCCCACCTGAACCCCAGCTACACTGTCTCAAGCTACCCTGGGGTCACCGCCTTTGGCTCTAGCTCAGCCTGGAGATTACCCTGGCACCGATACCCTTATTCTTCCCTGCTGGGTGCACCCAGTTACACTGCAGCACCCTAGCCAGGAAGAGCCAAGGCTAATTAATGCAGAAGTACAGTGGGTCTAGGGAAGAACTGGCCTTGGAACTGCAGTTTGCACTACTTTTCATTCCTGTAGTGGCAGTTAAGGGCAGGGGTCTGGGAGGGTACAATGTGCAAACAAGCTTGGGTAACCTGAGCGGAGACAAGAAGGGTTACAAGATAGAATCCACAGGTGGGAAGACATTGTTGCTCCAGATTTTGAAATCGCCAGAAAATCATCAAGTCTGAAGTCGGTGCTAAAGCATAAAGGTGATTTATTCAGGTTAGCCTAGGTCTCCCAGCCACCTCCCCAAGCCCAGCAGGGCTGGGCAGGGGAGGAGCAGCCGCAGCCAAGGCTGCTGCAGGATCCGCAGGGAGGGCAAAAGAAGCATGAGTCAGAGAGAGAGAGCCCAAGCCCCCAAGTTCTTATACATTTCAGGCTATTAATTATACAGTTATGATTTAGCAGGCTTCTATTGGTGGGTTTGAAGCAAGCAAACTTTCAAAAAGTACAAGTTGATGAGCTATAGGGCAGTAGGTCTTATCTAACACCAGGTACCTCCTTCCTGAGGAGTGGTCTGCCAATGTGACCTGCCAGGTGTCCTGCCGGGTGTCACGTAGACTGTCAGGCCTGGAGTTCACACAGCCCCCAGCCAAGCCATTAAGGCAGAATCACAAAAGGCAAAAAACATCTAGGTTCTTCAACATCATCCCTGTTCATGCATCAGCCTCCTTCTCTAGGGCCATTCCTGTGCACCCTCGTACTTTCCATTGCCCTAAAAGGTTTTTTTTTTTCCAGGTCTTTCTTAAGGGACTGGGGACAATGTATGATGACCAAGTTCTTTCAACAGAGGGTCTGCTACTCTGGCTCTCACTCCTGGAGTCTAACCCATCCCGAATTGGGTTAATGGTGAAAATTCCTAACACACACCCAGCTCCCTCCCTACCTCCCCCATTAGTTTAGGTCTGTCCCCACACCATCCAGCATGTGACCCTTGCCAGGAACATCCAGGTTTGTGGGCACATCCGAGTTTATTTCAAGAAAGGCATGTTCAAACCAGCAATTGGCAGCCACAAAGAGAAAAAGTCAGGATTCTGAGCCGTTTTCACTTCTCTTGGAGCTCTTTCTAAGCTCCAGGCTGTGGAACTCTTCAGCCCCATGGGCTCATGCCAAGCACTGCCAAATCTGCATCTGCCATCTCCAGGAGGGAAGAGGATAGCAATGCGGGAAGGTTTGTTTCTTCCTCAAACCCGGGATGAGAGATCCTCCCCTGCCCTGGGATGTGTGAGCCCTTGGAGCTGCACAGCCACCTCCCGGCCCCTCAGAGGCGGGGGGAGAAGCCGGCCACCACGATGCTCTCCCCAGTGATGTAGCTGGCATCTGGGGAGCACAAAAATGACACGAGCCCTGCGCAGTCCTCTGGCTGCCCAATCCTGAAAGAAAGGAGGGGATGGAAGGGCCCACATCGCACAGCACTTCCGCTGCTTTGTGCTCAAAGGTCATAGTGGGGAATGGGCTTTTCATGGGGGGTGACAGGGTAGGCTCAGCAGGGTGACCTGCATTCCAGCTGTGGATCCCAGACTTCCACCAAAATGACTAGCTCAGGCACAGGCAGGGACTGCCCCTTAAGCAGACTCAGCTGCTCCCCGAGTCCCCACCCCCCAGGTCAGACCCAGACCCCCAACTTGCCTTTGTACCCGCTGGCTTTCCTTGAGCTGGTTCCAAAAAGCCTCATTTTTATGAACCTGGGTCAAGGGAAGAATCAGAGCTACTGAAGAAAGGAGGTGGCCAGGGCCCCAGGGTGGACACTGAGCAGGACACCCAAGACAGGTTCACCCTTCTCAGGAAAGGCAGCTTCCTGGGATCAATGGGACTGAACCATGGCTGGTGCAGAAGACAGGGAAAAACCCCAGCCAAAAGGAGACTGGCCGGAGGCCTCAACCACCCACTTTATGCCTTCGCCATGAGCCAGGCTGGAGAATGAAGTACCTCTACCCAAATCCTCACCACTTCACTGAAGGCAGTCTCAATCACCCCAGGAATGAGGCAGTTCACCCGGATGCCCCTGGGGGCCAGCTCTAATGCCAGTGTCCTGGTGAGGCCCAACAGGGCAGTCTTGCTAATATTGTAGGCACCCAACTCCTGGAAAGAGAAGTGAGAGTGGCTCAGACACAGGGGCATAGAAGACAGCAGCAGGTGATGGCTCCCCAGCCTGGCATTCAGACATACCTTGCCAGGGACCCAGCAGCCATGTGGACACAGGCTCAGCCCAGCCCAGCCCAACAGGGCCTATTCTGTGGGCCACTGAGAAATGAGCAGTTGGAACTTACCAACGACTCACAGGGGCAGACACAACCGACACTCACCACGTGGGGCATGTAAGCTGAAATGGAAGACACCAGGATGACTGCCCCGTTCCTAAGGGAGACAGACAGACACAGAGGAGAGATGGAACCGTCTGCTTGCTGTGGCTGCAGGCAGGGTATTCTTACTGCAACAGCACGGGCCTGGTACTGTCCCTACCCAGTCACCTCACCTCAGCTCACCATAGCAACACAGGCCCTGGTGCTGTCCCCACCCAGTCACCTCAGCTCACCACAGCAGTACAGACCCTGGTGCTATGGCCACATCACAGCTGAGAGAACTGAGGTTCCCAGGCCTGAGTAACAGCCAAAAGGTGGCTACACTAGGCCTCCTGCCACAGTCCACACTCAGAACCTCAAACTCTCCTAGTTCTTTCTGGGGAGGAGGTGAGCAGAAAGCCTTGGAGGGGTGGGCTTGGAGAAGAAGCCCAGAGAACCAAGGGTGTGTGAGGTGGAATACATGTCAGTGGGTCAGGAATCAGATGGGGCAGGCAGAAGCAAAAAATGGTCAGGAACTTCTGCCCAAGACAGCCAACCAGTTCCTAAAGGCTCTGTGTATCAGGGATAGGTCAAATGTGTGTGTTAAGTACATGTGTGTGCATGAGTGTGTGTATAGAGGGATGGGGGAGGAGGCCAGATTTGTATATGTGAGGGACCACAGTCGGATTTGTGTGTGTGAATACAGTCAGATGCATGTGAGTACAGCCTGGCATGTGTGAATACAGTCGGATTTGTTTATGTGAGCACACTTGAGTATGTGTGTGTAGTCAGATTTGTGTGTGTTCAGTCATGTGTGTATGAATGCAGTCGCGTATGTGTGAGCACAGCTGGATTTGGATTTGTATGTGAGTAGTTGGGTGTGTACGTGTGAGTATAGTAGGTTTTGGTTATGTGCAGGTCACAGTTGGATTTGTCTGAGTGAGTACAGCCTGAGTACAGTCAGGTGTATGAGTACAGCCAGGTGTGTGCGTGAGTGCAGTAGGATTTGTGTGTGTGGAGGGCACAGTCAGATCTATGTGGGTTGCTGGAGATTGTGAGATGGGGAATGAAGGGCCCAGGTGGAGTTTCTCCCTGTATGGAGAAACAGAGCGAGGAGGGATTATTGATCGTGAGAAGGCCAAAGCACAACTTCATCCCCAATCTGGCAATGCCAAGGCCAAGGAGAACACGTCTGGAGCCCTAGAACATTGCCCTCTGCCTGTAGCCCCTGGAACTGGAAACAGCAACCACACAAAATGCCAGGCAAGCCAGAGGGAGCCAGGGGAACACAGGAATCCCAGCAAGACCTCTATGTCCCGTGTGTCCTTCACCCCTGCGCTTCAGTCTCCCACTCCCCCCGCCCACCACCTGCAGCCGTACCCCCTCTTCTCCATGTGGGGCAGCAGCTGGCTCAGGAGCAGAGCTGGGGACTTTACGTTCACACTCAGGATCTGAAATCAGAAGAGAGGAGAGTGAGGAGACTCAACCAGCCTCAGACTTGCCTGCGGGAGACCCTTGGCGTCCCACTTTGCCCAAGAGAACAAACATGCATACGTGAGAGACGAATCTCCCTTCTGACTGAGGCCATGGGTGTTTGCAGCTTGCTGGTGGCTGCACAGAAAGGCAAGCTACACGGCAGGCCTGGAAACAGCACTATAGACACACACATTGCCAAATGAGGGGGAATGAGGCAAAAGGCCAAGCCCTTCGAAGAAACCAGACTGCATCTGATGGTGCAAACAGAAGCCACTGAGATGATAAAGACAGACCAGATAGAACAGAAGCAGGTGCTGGGAACCAGGGAGGATTCTGGAAAAACCATCTCTTTTCTCTGTGCTTTGTTTATATCCTTGCCTTGTTTCAGTAGCACTCAATGCAACAGTCCATCACAATCTGATGGGCAGCATGTGAGGCCCGGGCACCCAATTCCCAGCACAAGGTCAGGACGGGACATTATTGTATTATTGACTGACTTGGCTCTGAGCTGTCCCTCCTGCAGCCAGCGCTAAGCCAGAGACACAGCAGAGGGTGCCCTGGGGACTTCGGGCTGTACTGGTCACACCCAGGATAAGGCCTGCATCTGGGCTCAGCCACACAGATCTGGACCCTGTCTGCAAGTTCTGCCCAGTCAGGCAGGGGGCAAGAGAGAAGCAAGTGAGGAAGATCAAAGGAAGGTGCAGACTGTGAGCCTGAGCACCAGGACAGGTGCCAGCTGGGACAAGATGGTACCAAGAAACCCTCTTGTTGGGTGCTGATGTGAACGGGATCAGCTGTATCTCACCTCTCTCTTGGGAAAAAAAGCTGCACATCCCTGCCCACCTGTTGCTGTTTTTCCCACTGCTTCATCCCACTCCCACTCCCTCCCTTGGATGTGGGCATTGGAAATGCTTTGACAGATGGTTACGTTGGCCCACTCAGTAACAGGTTATCAGTACTGGGGGCCCCTGCAACTGCAAGAAACAGTTTGAATATGTGGGAGGGGGTGTCACTATGAGAACCCCAACAAGGAGGAAACGAGGGCTAGACTAAGGGCTTCCTGTCAAAACAGAACCCCAGTATCCCACGGGCTATCCACCTGCAGCTCCAACTGTATTAGGCAGAGGCAAGGCCTCCCTGGGCTCAGGAGCCAAATGTGAATCAAAGAAGGATTCTCTCTCTTGCAGAAGAAAGGGTGGGAGGCATGAAGTCCAGAGCAGAGCTCCAGGGGCTGAAGGAGGGTGCACACAGCAGGTCTCTGGGGCAAAGGAGATATGGGCAGGTCCTAGAGACTTCCCAGTCAGGGGCCCTGGCTCCATCCGAGACTCCTGTCCCTCAGCTTGGAGTTGCTCGTTGCCCTTGGAGAACAGAAGATACCTCTGGCTTCAAGAGGAAGATTTCTCTCCTTGTGGTGCAAGAGTCGCAGTGCCATGAGCGAGACTCTACCAAAGCAAGGATGGGTAGGGGTCAACTCCTAGCCCCCTCCTCACAGATGATCCTCCAGAGGTATCAGCTGAGGAGCCTGGGAGGCTGCCCCACAGCAGCTGCAGGAGCTCAGATTTCAGGTCAGTGGAGATGGAACAAAGAACAGAGAGAAAGGCGGGGCCAGCTGGAGGACGGTAGCAGTGGCTATGGTAAAGAGGACATAGGCCAAGGCTGGCAAACAGTTGCTCTGGGGAGTGGGAAAGAGAGTCTTCAAAGGACAAAAAGGCAGGAAAATCAATCTCCATCCTCTTAGCTGTCCTAGGGACACTGGAGAGAATGTACAAAGGCTGGGGGACATTACTTCAGAGCATTGTACAAGGTCACCGTTAGACCCTGAGGACGAGGTGGCAGAATAGGAACAGGAGTCATAGTGGGCTGTGATGTCTGAGCCCAAGGTTGGCCAAGAGATGGACTGAGTCCTACCAGCAGCAGGTCCATCCGAGGGACAGTGGAGAGCCTAATCAAGGCAAGCCTCAGATTCCCTGCAACAGGTGACAGTCACCATAGAAACTAGTAAAGATGGTCAGTAAATGACCCCACAAGAGGCTGGGAGGAGTGCTCACCCTGGCCCTTACAGAGAGGTCCCTTGGGCACACTCAGGGGTCATTCCCAGGGCCTGCACAGTGCTTGATACAGTGCCTGGCACACACCACAACCCTAGTGACTATCCACTGAGTGGACAGATGCAAATGAAGAGCGAAGAGGAAAAAGAAAGCAGATGGCATATGGGAGCCAGATCTACAAGCCAACCAACCAGAAAGCAGTTTCAGAGCATGGTCAGGGGGACACATCTGGGGCCTGCTTTAACAGTAATCTGGGGAGAGCAAGGGAGGGTGGGAATGGCAGAAAAGGAGAAATAAGGTAAGGAAAAGAGAAGGAAGGGAAGGGGAGGGAAGGAGAGAGAAGGAAAGGGAGGGGCCAGAGCACCAAGCTGACCACAGAGTCCCACCAATGCCCAGGGACTTCTCACCTTGTCCCACACCTGCTCGCTGGCCCCCAGGGTGCTCCCCACCAGAGGGTTGACAGCAGCATTGCACACCAGAAAGTCGACGCTCCCACAGTGCTCCAGGGCCTGAGTGAGAGGGGCTTGGATGAGCATGGAGATGGAGTGAGGAGGCCCTGGCCTCTCAGGGCAGCCCAGGGCTGCGGGGCACAGAGCCAGAGCACGCTGATCAGACACGGCCACCACGCCTGCCTCTGCCAACCAGGAGGGTTCACAGGGTCCTAGATGGGCCGGGGCAGACTGAGCCCCCCCAGTAAGGAAGGATTTCTCCAGGAATCAAGATATCCTTGGTGATGGGGAGAGGGGAAGACGTCCCCCATCCCTCCTCAACTATAGCTTTCACAGATTGGGGGTAGGGAATCCAAGTCTCAGGAAGTGCTGTATAGCCCCCATCCGTCCCATCACCGGCCCCTCACTGTGGCCACCAGGTGCTCCCGGTCCTCCGCCTTCCCCACGTGGCACACGGTGCCCATCACGCTGAGCCCCTCCTCGCGCAGTGCAGTCACCGCCCGGTCCACGTTCTGCTGCTTCCGGCTGCTGATGACCACATGGGCCCCATCCTGGGCCAGACGCCGGGCAATGGCCAAGCCAATTCTGTGGGCAGAGATGGGAGGGATCAGGTCAGCCTCAGTCCCTCGCAGTTGCAGGTCCACAAAGCAGGCTGTGTCCTGCCCAACAAGCAACCCTAAAGGGCTTCCTGAGAAGCCAATGTCCCTGTGAGGGATCATGACCCTGGGGACCAGCAGGACACTTACCCAGCGGTGGACCCCGTGACCACAGCCACACGGTTGGCCAGGCTGCGCTTGGGGGCTCTCTCACTGCTGTGCATCCTCACAGAGGGCCCAGCCCAGGGAGGACACAGACTGCAGGTGACCCGGGTCACTGCCCGCAGCATGATGGCTGGGCCTCAGATGCTTCCTTCTGAGTCAGCCCTGGGGAAAGAAACTTACTTTTGTTTATTTGACAAGCAGAGTAACAGAGAAAGAGAGAGAAACATAGGCAAAGAGATTGTTCCATCCACTGATTCACTCTCCAAATGGAAACAATGGCTGGAGCTGGGCCACACCAAATCCGGGAACTGGGAGCTTTCTCCAATTCTCCCACATGGGTACAGGGGCCACCCAAACACCTGACCATCCTCTGATGCTTTCCTAGATGCAATAGCAGGGAACAAGTTAGGAAATGGTGCAGCTGCCATATGGGATGCCAGCACAGCAGGCAGTGGCTTTACCAGCTGCATTAACCACAATGGCCTCAAATGTTGTGTTTGATTAGCAAGAAACATTACATGGTGGCTCTGTGTGTGAGCTTATGCATACTTTCCCCTGTATTCCACTATTTATTTATTTATTTATTATTGGAAAGGCAGATATACAGAGAGGAGAGACAGAGAGGAAGATCTTCCATCCGATGATTAACTCCCCACATGACCGCAACGGCCGATGCTGTGTCGATCCAAAGCCAGGAGCTTCTTCCGGGTCTCCTGCACGGGTGCAGGGTCCCAAAGCCCTGGGCCGTCCTCGACTGTTTTCCTGGGCCACAAGCAGGGAGCTGGATGGGAAGTGGGGCTGCCAGGATTAGAACCAGTGCCCATATGGGATCCTGGCGCATGCAAGGTGAGGACCTTAACCACTGCGCCATCACACCGGGCCCAGTATTCCACAATTTAAAAAAAAAAAAAAAGCTTAAATAAAAAGCATAAAGTTCAAGCAGGTCAAAGTTAGTTCAAAAATTCATTTTCCCAGTTCCTTCTCAGAAGCGAAGCTGCCAATGTCTCAAATACTTTCTCGGAGAAGTTCTATGCAAAGGGCTTAGTTTTAAACAGTAGGTTTTCCTATCATAAATCTTCAGTTCACAAAAGTCTCCCTGGGAATTTTCAAACCAGGAAACAGAGAAGCAGGAATGAGGAGGCTCTGACATTAACATGAGTTCCTTGGGTCAGCATTATAGTGTGGAGGGTTAAGCTGCCATTTGTGCCCCCCAACAATCCCCACCTGACTGCCGGTCCAAGTCCGCTTCTCATTCAGCCTTCTGCTAATGAGCCTGGCGAGGCAGTGGAAGATGCATAGGTGCTTGGGTCGCTGTCCTTCACCTGGGAGACCCACATGGAATTCCTGGCTCCTGGCCTAGGCTTATTGCAATCAACTGGGGGGTGAACCAGTAGATGGAAGATTCTCTCTCTCTCTCTTCCTTTAACGTAAGACTGGGGCAGGGTAGTGAGAGTTTGTTGAAACAGGCTCCACTCCCTATCTCTGCCCCCAACACCTACCCAGAGCTCTCAGGAAGCCCAGGAAGGCCTGGATATAAGCCCAGGCTGGTGGGCAAAGGCGCCATCTGTCAGGTGCCAAACGTGACGTGAAGGTGGGCCAGCACGCATCCAGACAGATGCTGTATTCTGTGGGACCACACGGGCAGAGTATGGACCCCACTCTTACAACACCCTGGGAAGGGAAGGGAAGGTGCAGGTCCCTGTGGGCGAACCTACAGGTGGGAAGGCATGGTGACTACCAGGCATGGGACTCCGAGGCACGAGATGACTCCACTGCAAACTGAAAAAATGCCAGTGATGCTCTCCTGGGGGGCGCTCTTTGGCCCCAACCCTGATTTTCCTGCTCCCCATCAATGTCCCCCCTGGGGCTGTCAGGTCATTGGCCAGCTCCCCGCTGCTGGGCTCCACGGAGCTGCGGGGCAAGGTGAGGAGGGAGTGGCAGGAGCAAGGGGTCAGCGAGGACACTAGGGGAGCTGAGCTGTGCTTTCCACGAGGGACAACGTGGGAGTGAGGTAGAGAGGCAGGCTCGGCAGCTTGGGGCGAGAAGCCACATTGGGGAGACTGGGGCGCGTTACCGCGTCGGCAGACTCGCACCAATTCCAGACTTGCTCCCTCTGGCCACGCCATCACCCAGAATTGCCGGTTACTAGGCAACCCTGCCTCCCTTCCTGCATCTCCCCTGGTTCCTTAGCAACAACCCTTACATAACCCAGGTCCCTCGAATGAGGAGGGGTCGCGCATCCAGAAACGACAAGCGAATGGATGGCGCTCAAGAACTGCGATGAGACAGCGCCCGCCTTTGGGGTCACCGTGGAGGCTGCCGAACGCTTTCCGCCTGGGGCGCGGCAGCCTTCACTTCCAATGTGGGTCTTCGCTGATATTGTTTCCACAGCAACCTTTACAGGTGCTGGGCCTCCTCCCATCCTCCCACCCTTCCAGCTTCTCTCTCTCTATCTATCTCCAAGGTCAAATCCACAGTCTCCTGTTTCCAAGGTGTGAGGGGCTTGGGGTCTCTGGCTCCTGATTGGTCCACTTTCTCAAACAGGACACCAGACTCTAACCAGCGTTACGCCCCCTGCCACCACCAGCCCCGGGGTGGGGACGAACTCCTCTTCCGCCAGGCCGAGCGCACAGTAACCCTCTGAGGAGGGTGAGGAGCCTCGGGTCTCGTTGGCGGCCAGGGCAGCAGGTGAGAGAGGACTCTCTTTTTGTCGGGGCAGAACGCCCCCTGCTGGAAGGCCGGAGCAACAGCGCCTCTCTGAGAAGCTTGCGGTTTCCGCGCATCAAAGGCCGGCGCTGGGCTGCCCACTGCCTAACCCTGCCTGGGTGGCCTTCATGAAAGCGTGCCCTTTTATAAGGAAAAGCAGCCGCGGGAAGTGTGTGGCAGGTCAGACCTCATCTGCCCCCCTTTGCTTCCCCCTCTCTCCATGCAAAGCCCCTCTTGTCTCCTGAGAAAGCGAACAACCACTAGGGTTCAAGGTCATTCATTCTCCCATCACTCACTTGCACTTCCTCTGGGGCGATCAACCGCCCAGCGGCCAGCATGGATGAGCGGGGAGGACCACCAGGTGCCTAGTTCAAGCGTGGCCCCTGGGTCTGGTACTCCCCAATCTGATATGGTTCCCATGCTGGTCAATGCAGACCCCTAACCATGACACACACACACCCAGACACACATACACACTCACACACCCAGCCACCCTTCTTGGAGGTGGAAGGGCTCAGCACTGGGTACAAAGACAGAATGGAACGGTCAAGGAGTAAAAAAAAAAGAAAATAAACAAAGATGAAAGAGTAGGAGGTGATAGAGAAGGGGAAACAGAGAGACCACGGAGATGTGCCAGCTGCCCTGGGATCACTGGCAGCCTGCTGTGTGGTCCTAAGGGCTCAGAGCTCTCCAGGGACTCTGATGGAAGAATCAGAGCAGACATGAAGCAGGAGAAAAGAAATGTCAGTCCAGAAAGGGATGAAAAGGAGGGGTAGGAGTAGGGGGCAGGGTGGCAGCCTGGGCTTGGGCCACCATACCCTTGCCATGAGATCCCAGGGGATCCAGCAGGTGCCCACTTACCTGGCTGCAGGTCAGCACTGCTTCCTCTGTGGGAGTCTGCAGAAGAGTGCAGGTAGGGAGGAGGCTGCAGGCCTCGTGCAGGGCACCTGCTGATGCTATCTGGAAAATTCGAAATTCTCAGAAGCCACAGAGCTGAGACAGGTGGGGAAGGGCTTGAGGGGAGGAGACAGGGAGGGAGTGAGACAAGCTCTCATCCGCAGCTGGGGAAGAAGTACAGAGAGGGAGAAGGTCCAGGACTTGGGTGTGAATCATACGCTTGCAGAGGCTGTAGGCACCCCTCCTCAAGGACCCTGGTCCCCAAAGATGCTGTCACTCAGAGCAGCAGACAGATCCTCCACGAGCCTTGGGGAGGACAGGCAGCTTCAGGCTCAGCCAGCTGGGGGACGGGGAACAGGGGGCAGGGGAGATGACAGAGCCAGACATGAGACCACAAGGACGTTGCTCTTCACCCCTCACCCAAAAGAGACCACCTGCCTAGGTCAGGCTGCTTGCACCCTCCAGGACTAATAACTGGAATACTGAGGTGTCTGTGTATCTGCCAGGCTCCCACCAAGCCCAGGTGTTTCAGGAGCACCTGCTTCATGCTAGACGCCAAATCAAGAACAACCAACGCCAAAGTAAGGAACGCAGAAGCCATATAAAAATACATTTTAAAAATGCTTTCAGACCCAGCGCAATAACCCAGCAGCTAAAGTCCTTGCCTTGCACACACTGGGATCCCAAATGGACACTAGTTCATGTCCCATCCAGCCCCTTGCTTGTGGCCTGGGAAGGCAATCAGGATGGCCCAAAGCTTTGGGACCCTGCACCCATGTGGGAGACCTGGAAGAAGCTCCTGGCTCCTAGCTTCGGATCGACTCAGCTCTGGCCATTGTAGCTGCTTGGGGAGTAAATCAGCGGACAGAAGATCTTCCTCTGCCTTTCCTCCTCTCTGTAAGTCTGACTTTCCAATAAAATAAATAATCTTTTCTAAAAAAATTTTCAGGACTGGCATGGTGGCGTATCAGGCCATTTGTCCCCTCCTGAAGCACCAGCATCCCACATGGGCACTGGTTCATGTCCCAGCTATTCCATTTCTGGTCCAGCCACCTGCTTATAACCTGAGAAAGCAGCAGAGGATCAAGTCCTTGGGACCCTGCTTCAATGTGGAAGAAACAAAAGAAGCTCCTGGCTTTTGTCCGCCCAGCCCCCACCATTACAGCCATTTGGGGAGTGAACCAATGGATAGAAGATCTCTTTCTCTCTTTCTTCTCTCTGTGTGACTCTGCCTTTCAAATAAAAATAGCTAAATAACAAAATGAATAATAACACTGCTTCCAGCCTAGTAAGGGCCATCAAATAAGTGCAACACAGAGTGACAGGTCAGAATGGAAATAGGTCCAAAGCTCAGGAGGCCACCCCCAGGCAAGCTGGGGAAAGCCAAGCGCAGAGGCCTAGGCATGAGAGGCAATGCCCCTGGGGCTCAGGAGACAGACACCAGAATTGCTGGTCACAGAATGAAGCAGCCTGCTAAAGGAGATGACAGCTCCCAGGACTGGAATGAACAGGAAAGACTCCAAACAGAGCCAGGGTCACCGGCCTGTCAGATGGCCCCTGCCCCCTCTGCGGGCATGCACACAGCCAGCAAACCACCTGTCACTTCAGACAGCAGAGGGAGTGATCTGCCTGTCACTTCTGAGAGGAGGATACCAAAACTCAGCTGCTGTATCTCGGGCCTTTCTCTGCTGGGTCTCCTTGTAGCACCCCTATAGCAAGGAACTGAAGCTCGCAACCTCCAGCTGTGAGATTCCCCGAGGCCTGCCTGCCACAGGTGAGTGAGCCAGCCCAGCCCCAGTGAGCGCCCCCAAGTGGTCCTGGTCAGGGTATTCTCCCCCCTCCCTCCCCCCCCACCGCCACTGCCCTGCGTTCTGACTCTCAGAAATAGTGATAAAACACATTTCCAAGCTGCTAGGTTTTAGGGTGACGTGTGAAGCTATCGCAATAGATAGCTAGTACAGGGACTTTGGAGGCAAGGAACCACTGATGCGGGAACCTTGGAGGTATAGAGTAGAAAATCCTCAATGTAGGTAGATTAAATAAAACAGCCACAATGAAAACCGGTATTGTCTGTTGTTGTTACATGAACAAACAAAGGAGAGGAACAGAAGGAAAAGCCCAAAAATAGAAAAGCACACATGGGAATTTAACATGTGATAAAGGTACTGTTGGAACCAGTGAGAATCAAAATTGATTTTGTGATCAATAGATGTTGACACACCCTAGTAGCTTTCCAGGAGGAAAGAAACAAAATTAGATCCGTGCCTTCTACACTCTCTTCATCCATCTTCTGTAGTTACAATACCTAAAACCAGGCAGTTTGTAAAGAGAGGTTTACAACTCTGTGTCATGTAAGGTTCAGGTCAACAACAGACTAAATGGAAGCCCACAGTGTCAAGGGCATCAAGTGTGGCACATCAGGCCAGCAGCCACTTGGAACAGCCACATCCCGTTTCAGGCTGCCAGTCCCTGCCATTGGCTTCTGCTTCCTGCTGATGCACCTGAGGGCCTTGGCCCCCTGCCGCCTGCGTCACAGACGTCTGACTGCATGTGAGTCCATGTGATGAAGTCACCAAAGCTGGCACATCTTGACCTGTGCCTCATCACGCAGCAAGAGTTCTGGAGGCTGAACACCCTGAAGACCATGGTGCCACCATCAGGCAGAGGCCTTCACTGCATCATCATAGAGCAGGAGGCAGCCAGCACTGAGAGAGCAAGTAGGCTAGCCTGGGTCTCTCTTCCTCCTCTGAAAAAGCCACTAATGGGGCCTAGCGGCTAAAGTCCTACCTGTGAACACACTGGGATTCCATACGGGCTCTGGTTCTAATCCTGGCTGCCCCGCTTCCCATCCAGCTCCCTGCTTGTGGTCTGGGAAAGCAGTCAAGGACAGCCCATAAGCCTCAGGACCCTGCACCCACATGGGAGACCCACAAGAGGATCCTGGTTCCTGGGTTTGGATTGGCTCAGCTCTGGCCACTGCATCCATTTGGGGAGTCAACCAGTGCGTGGTTCTCTTTGTATTTGTAGCTTCTTATCTCTGTAAATCTGCTTTTCCAAAAAATAAATTATTTTAATCTTAAAATTTTTTAAGCCACTAATGCCATTGTGGGAGCCACAGACTCATGGTTTTATCACATCCCAATCACATCCCAAAGATCCCAACCCAACACCATTCCCACAGGGATTTGGGAATTAACTTTCCAACACACAAACTTAGGAGAGGACCAACTTAAATCAAAATACGCACTGCACACAAATAGAAGATGAACGCAAAGTTCAAATGCTTGCAAAGAAAGCTATAAAGCTGCCATGTCTCTTTTTTACTTCTACATGGAAAAGAAACTATGTAATAAAGTCAAAAGAAAAGGATCATTAAATAAAAGTTCTAAGAAAACAAAACTAAACAATGATTGGGTATAAAGACACTTACATTCAAAGTTCTAGAATGTTCTATATTTCAATCAAGCAGCATACCCCAAGAGAGATTTTTTTTTTTAATGTACATTTATTTGTCAGAGAAAAACAGACAAGGACAGACATACAGCTTCTCTCTAGTGGTTCACTCCATCAGATACCCACATCTGTCAGCTGAGGCAGCCTAAAGCCAGGAGCCAGGAACTCTAGCAGGGTTTCTCACACAGGTGACCAGAACTCAGCTACCTGGCCTCCTGGTGCAAGTACTATAAGGAAGCTGGAGTGAGAAGCAGAGCCAGGACTTCCTCGGGATGAGGGTTCCCAACCTTAACTGCTAGGCCAAACATCTGCTCCTAAAGTTCTCGTAGATAGATAGATAGATAGATAGATAGATAGATAGATAATAGATAGATAGATAGATAGATAGATGATAGATAGATAGATAGATAGATAGATAGATAATAGATAGATAGATAGATAGATAATAGATAGATAGATAATAGATAGATAGATAGATAGATGATAGATAGATAGATAGATAGATAGATAATAGATAGATAGATAGATAATAGATAGATAGATAGATAATAGATAGATAGATAGATAGATAGATAGATAGATAGATAGATAGATATAGAGATGTAGATAAAGATATAGATCATCTTTACATAGTTGATTAGGGCTCAAAGGGTCAAGGGCTACAGGAAAGTGGGTAAGACCATTGTTTCCACATTATATATGTATGTATATATATATATATTTTTTCTGTATCTGGGATAAGGGGAGAGATAAAGGGAGAAGCCCCACCCAGCCTCCCACCCATCCCAGGATCCCCGACGTGGGACATGCTCCGATTTATTTTATTTTTTATTACTTTCCAATAAATAAATAAATAAATCTTTTTTTTTTTAAAAAAAGATTTGTTTTATTTTTATTACTTTCCAATAAATAAATAAATCTTTTTTAAAAAAAGATTTATCTTATTTTTATTTCAAAGTCAGATATACAGAGAGGAGGAGAAACAGAGAGGAAGATCTTCCATCCGATGATTCACTCCCCAAGTGAGCGCAACGGTCGGTGCTATGCCGATCTGAAGCCAGGAGCCAGGAACTTCTTCTGGGTATCCCACGCGGGTGCAGAGTCCCAAAGCTTTGGGCCATCCTCGACTGCCTTCCCAGGCCACAAGCAGGGAGCTGGACGGGAAGTGGAGCAGCCAGGATTAGAACTGGCACCCATATGGGATCCTGGCACATTCAAGGCAAGGAGTTTAGCCACTAGACCACGCCACCGGGCCCAAATAAATAAATTAAAAAAAAAAAAAATACTGGTACCTAGCCCTGCCAGACAGGCCCCCAGCCATAGCTTTCGTGTGGACTGGTGTGTGGCAGTGATGCTCTATGCTAACAGGCCATCTCAGGATTCTCATGTGGGTTGGTGAATCAGTCTGGCCCAAATAGATCTATGGGCTCTCCCCTCCAAACCACCAGATCTCATTCCCCACACTTGCCAGCAAATTCTGTGACCCTGATGGCTAGGAATCACCCAGAATTCATCCCTCATCTACACTCACACTGACCTTATCCATGGGTGTCCCTAGGCAGCAAATATATACCCTAAAAACCCTTTAGCTTGCTGCTGGGAAGCCAGCAGGCAGAGCCTGGTGCCCACTGGGCCCACTGGCCTCCCAATAGCCTTGGACTTGTTCAGTGTATGACAACGGTGTCCTTGGGCTAAGTCCCAAGCATTGTATCCAACCTGGCTTGGGCACCCTTCACAGCCGCCACACTGCAGAGGTCTCTTTTTGCCCTAGCCCCAGCCAAACACTGTCCAGACTCTTCCTGATCCAAGATGGTGGCAGCAGAGTGGCGTCAGAGGCTTAATCCAGTTCCCAAGATTTCCTCATGGTGTACTTACCCTGAGGGAAGAAATCTTGGGCCTGGGAACACCTAGGACTTGCTCACCATGTGGAAACAGTGTCCTTGGGCCAAGTACCAAGCATTGGGTCCGACCTGGCTTGGGCACCCTTCACAGCCACCACGCTGCAGAGGGTTCCTTTTGCCCAAGCCCAGGCCAAACATAAAGTTCATGTTTAAATAACATTTAAAAATAGAAACTGACGGGTCCAATACCTAAAATCAGCAGGATTTCTCCCTAAGGAGTGACAGGCCTGTGCCCTGCCCTGCATCCAAGCCCTTTCTCTTCCCATGGTGACCCCCGCCCAGACCACTGAGCCTAGAGGCCCCAGGCTGATTCCAGAGTGAGGTCTGTGTGAACTACACATGATTTTTCTTTGGTCTCTAAACCACACTGAAACATTTTTCTCTGGAATGGGTTAGATCGTTAGGTTGAGCAGTTGATTGATTGGTTTACCCACTGGGGAGATGAAAAAGCAGGAGAGCTCTCTCTACAGGTGAACCTTGAAAGAGAAGCTAGCGGTGGGGAGGACTGGAGAAGAAAATAAGGGGGAAACTAAAAGGAGAAAATGGGAATTTAAGAAGTTTTCTACTTCTTTAAATGTGTATTTATTTGAAAGGCAGGGTTAAAGACAAAAAAATCTTCTATCCACAAATTCAGTGTCCGGATAGCTACAATAGCTGAAGCTGAGCCCATCTGAAGCCTGGAGCCAGGAGCTTCTTCTGGGTCTCCCAAATGGGTGCCATCTTTTACTGCCTTTCCTGCACATTAGCAGGGAGCTAGATAAGATGTGGAGCAACCGGGACTTGAACTGGCACTCATATGGAATGCCAGTGCCTCAGGCAGGGGCTTCACCTGATGTACCAGCCCCAATTAACATTTATTTATCTCTGGGCCCAGTGCAGTAGTCTAGTGACTAAAGTCCTCACCTTGCATGTGCTTGGATCCCGGCTGCTCCACTTCTCTTTCAGCTCCCTGCCTGTGGCCTGAGAAAGCAGTCAAGGACAGCCCAAGGCCTTGGGACTCTGCACCTACGTGGGAAACCCAGAAGAAGCTCCATGCTCCTGACTTCGGATCAGCTAAGCTCTGTTGCAGTCACTTGGGGAGTGAA
Organism: Ochotona curzoniae; assembly: GCF_017591425.1. Classification (NCBI taxonomy): domain Eukaryota; kingdom Metazoa; phylum Chordata; class Mammalia; order Lagomorpha; family Ochotonidae; genus Ochotona; species Ochotona curzoniae. Next base: position 39,555,372 of record NW_024467122.1, read on the forward strand.
AGAGAAGCATATGGGAGATCTTTCTCTCTGTGTCTCTTTCTCTCTGTAAATCTGACTTTCCAATAAAAATAAATAAATAAATCTAAGAAGAAAAAGTTTTTTTAAAAAAATCTAAGAGCTTGTAGATGAGAGGAAGTGTTGCCATGGCAAAAGCTCATGAAGCAGAAAGTGGAGACAACAAGCCAGGGTGGTGCCTGGACACCTCTCAGGGGAAGAACAGGGGAGGAAAAGGCCTGTTCTCCCAATGGCCGCTCGCTGCCTCAGGAAACCCGCTGGGGTAGCTGCGGCCTCTGGTAGCAGGAACCTGGGGCAGATGTTGTCGCACGTTGGTTAGGACTCCCACCTCCAACACTCCAATGTTTGGGTTCCAGTCCACGCAGCTTCCAACTCACAGCTGATGTACACGGGAAGGACATGGAAAAGGGCTCCAAGACTTGAGTCCCTGCACCTGCATGGGAGACACTGACAGAATTCAGGTTCCTGCCTTCAATCTGCCAATCTGGGCCAGCCCTAGCTACTGTGCTGTGGCTCTGGAGCGTGAATCAATGGCTGGTAGATCTCTCATCTCTTTCTCTCTGTCTCTGTCTCTCTGTCTCTCTCTCTCCCTCTCTCTCTCTCTCTCACACACACACATAAATAAAGCCGAAAGGGAGGGGACAGAGAAGGAGGGACTTAGCCAGAGCCAGCCCCCACCCCACCCCACCCCGAAAATGTCACCAGCCTTAGGTGGCTGTAGGAGTTATGCAAGCCTCATTCCAAAGGTTGCCTTGGAGACTGAACTGTGTTTGAACAACAAAAATTCCCATTGCAACGTCTTACAACCTGCCTCGGGTTCCTTTGCCATCCCTCCCGGATACCATAAACTGTCTCCGGGAGTTGGCGGGTTGCCCAAGCTGTTCACCAGGAGAGCAGGAGGCCGCCGACCACTCGGCCCCAGAGGTCTCCTCTCAGGGATTTGCTGATCCTCCGGCGGGCTCTGCTTGCTGGGCACTGGGCACACCGTGGGCTCCGGTGGGGGTCAGCGTGACACCCAAATAAAAAAGCGAGTCTGACTGCACACCCCTTCCGAGCCCCACAGAGTCCTAACGGAGACCCCTCTTTGGGATTGCCAAACTTGAAAAGAAAAATGGAGGATGCCCAGTTACATCTGAATTTTAGATAAACAACAAATAGCGGTTTCATATAAGATTGTTCCAAATACTGGGAGGAACAAATTTACACTAAAAATCTGTAGTTTGTGGAAAGTAAAGACTTAAAGAAGTGTCCTGTGTTTCTCTAGTAGCCGTAACCCTTATAACAATTCTCTGGGAACAGGGACAACAAGCCTATTAATTGACATGAAAATATATCCAAATTATATAAATTATATAAGCTAGAAGAAAAGCTAACACAAAATATTCTTCTGTAAGAAAAGATTTATTTTACTATTTATTTGAAAGGCAGAGTTACAAAGAGGGAAAGGAACAGAGAAACAATGAAAGAGAGAGACAGAGATCTTCCATCTGTTGGTTCACTTCGCAAAATGGCCAAAATAGCCAGCACTGGGGACAGGCTGAAGCCAGGAGCCTGCAGCTCTGCCTAGGACTCCCACATGGGCAAGAGGAGCCCACATGCTTGGGCAGTCTTCCACTGCTTTCCCAGGTGCATTAGGAGGTAGCTGGATTGGAAGTGGAGCAGTCGGAACTCAAACTGTCATGTGGGATGCCAGCACTTCAGGCAGTGGCTAAACCCACAGAGCTACAGCACTGGCCCAGATAATACATTTTAAATTTGCATTCAAAGACTTACTGCCAGGCCTGGCATGGTGGCTTAGCAGCTAAAGTCCTTGCTTTGAACTTGCTGGGATCCCATATGATTGCTGGTTCTAATCCCGGCAGCTCCACTTCCCATTCAGCTCCCTGCTTGTGGCCTGGGAAAGCAGTCGAGGACCGCCCAAAGCCTTGGGACCCTGCACCCGCGTGGGAGACCCGGAAGAAGTTCCTGGCTCCTGGCTTCAGATCGGCGTAGGAAGAGCTCCTTGCTCATGGCTTCAGATCGGTGTAGCATCGGCCGTTGCGCTCATGTGGGGAGTGAATCATCGGACAGAAGATCTTCCTCTCTGTCTCCACTTCTCTCTGTATATCTGACTTTGCAATAAAAATAAATATATCTTTTTTAAAAAGACTTACAGCCCACCAAATAAAATGTAGAACAAATAAAAATTTTTAAAAGAACCCAATGCAGTAACCTAGCAGGTAGTCATCGCCATGAACGTGCTGGGATTCCATACAGACACCAATTCTGGTCCTGGAGGCCCCACTTCCCATCCAGCTCCCTGCTTGCGGCCTGGAAAAGCAGTCGAGAATGGCCCAAAGCTTTGGGACCCTACACCCACGTGGGATACCCAGAAGAGGCTCCCTGGCTCCTAGCCTAGGATTGGCCCAGCTCCAGCCATTGCGCTCACTAGGGGAGTGAACCATCGGATGGAAGATCTTCCTCTCTGCCTCTCCTCCTCTCTGTATATCTGACTTTGCAATAAAAAATTTTTAAATAAATAAATAAATAAGCAAAAAAAAAAAAACCCAAAAAACTTTTAGGACCTGGTGCAGTAGCCTAGCAGCTAAAGTCCTCACCTTACATGTACCAAGATCCCATGTGGGCACCAGTTCTAATCCCAGAAGCCCTGCTTTCCATCCAGCTCCCTGCTGTGGCCTGGAAAAGCAGTCGAGCATGGCCCAGAACCTTGGGACACTGCACCCACATGGGAGACCCAGAAGAAGCTTCTGGCTCCTGGTTTCAGATCAGCTCAGCTCCAGCCATTGCACCCCCTTGGGGAGTGAATCAGATCTTGCTCTCTCTCTCTCCTTTCTGTATATCTGACTTTCCATAAAAATAAATAAATCTTTAAAAAAAACTGTAGTTTATCAGGAATATAAGCAAAGGCTACAAGGAAATATGCCTATTTCATCTACCACTCCAAATTTTACAATAACTACTGATATTGAAACTATATCCTTTATAAAACCTACTTAAGTGGTATCAGTCATACATGGGTACATACCCCTTTTACTATCATCCAAAAAACTGCATTTTGAGATTATGAAATTTTCCTTGTACTTATCTTGAAACACAAGAAAAAACACATTTTACCTGATTTTGCAATAAAAACATAAAGTTTTTATAGAATCCTGTTTAAGTATGGCAACTTTATCCAACGTTGTTTTAAAAGCTACAGGGGACAAGCATCTGATGTGACAGCTAAGTTACCACTGGGATGCCCATGTCTCATGTCGGAGCACTAGACCCACTCTGCACTCCAGCTTCCTGCTAATGCGCACCCTGGGAGGCAACAGGGGTTGGCGGATCCCTGCCCTCTGTGTGGGAAATCCAGTAGGATGTTCTGGCTCCTGTCTTTACGCTGGCCATTGTAGGTGTGTAATCAGGTGGGAGTTCATTCTCTCTCTCTCTCTCTCTCTCTCTCTCTCTCTCTCTCTGCTTTTCAAATAACCAAAAACAAAATAGCAAATATATTTTTATGTTTTATTTTAAAAGTTAATACATGCCTTTAATATATATATGCATCTATTCTTTCTTTAAAAAGTTTTTTTTTATTATTTTTTGCAAAGTCAGATATACAAAGAGGAGAATGAGAGAGGAAGATCTTCCATCCAATGATTTCATTCCCTAAGTGACCGCAATGGCCAAAGCTGAGCTGGGCCAAAGTCAGGAGCCCGGAGCCTTTTCTGGGTCTCCCACGTGGTTGCAGGGTCCAAAGGCTTTGAGCCATCCTTGATTGCTTTTCCAGGCCACAGCAGGGAGCTGAATGGAAAGTAGGCAGTCGGGGTAAAAACCGGCGCCCATCTGGGATCCTGGCACACTCAAGACAAGAATTTTAGCTGCTAGTCTACCATGCCAAGCCTGTGTATGCATATATTCTTTTTAAAATATATTTATTTATTCCTATTGGAAAGACAGAGTTATAGAGAGAAGGAGAGAAGGAAAGATCTGCTGGTTCACTCCCAAAGTGGCCACAATGGCCAGAGCTGAGCCAATCTGAAGCCAGGAACCTCCTCCAGGTCTCCCATATAGGTGCACGGTTCCAAGGATTTGAAGCATCCTCTACTGCTTTCCCAGGCCACAAGTGGGGAGCTGGATAGGAAGTATGGCAGCCGGGACAGGAATTGGTACCCATATGGGATGCTGGGGCTTGGAGGTGGAAGATTAGCCAATTGAGCCTACCCATTATCCCTGTATGTATATATTCTTGTATTCGAGGATTTATCATTGTTTTTAAAAAGACAGATTGAGCTGCATGTTGTAACACAGTAGGTTAAGCCAAGACTTGGTATACCCATATCTCAGATGCATATCAGAGCCCCTGGTATTGGATTGCCAATCCAGCTTGTGAATATGGACCCTGAGATGCAGTAGATGATGGCTCAAGTACTTGGGTCCTGTATAAGAGATCTGGACGGAGTTCTTGTCTCTGGGCTTCAGCCTGTCCCTGCCCTGGCTATTGTGGGCATTTGGGAAGTGAACTGGCAAATTGAAGACATTCTCTCTTTCCCCCTTCCTCCTCCCCTCTCCATTTTCCTCCCTCCCTCTTTTTCTCTCTTCATTTTATCTTTCGAATAAGTAAAGGTAAATAACTAACTTCTTTAAAAAGAAAGACATCTTGGACTAGGAGATTTGCTTTTTCTACTTATAGCTGTACCATTTGTGCCCCAGAACACTGGGAAAAAGCAAGCCAACTATTAATAAGTTCAAGTAGAAAGGAAGCACATGCCCATTTAAAAAAAAAACTGCACAGAAGTAAATAAGAAACAAAATTATGATGAAATCCATATTTCCCTCATCTGAATAGACATTAATACTTTCTATTATGATGTCAACAGAATGCTGGGAGTAGTGTTATAGCACTAGGTAAATTACAGCATCATTTCCCATAAGCATTCAGAGCTTATGGGGAAAAAAATGAATAGGCTGTACTAAACATAGATATGATCTTTTTCAAACAAACCTAAAGATTCTCAGCTTTCTAAGCAAGAAATGCAAGTTGCTGGAGCATCTTACAGGGCAAGTTATCATACTGCATGGGTTCCAGAAGTCCACACAACCACGGAGAGATAAGGAGACTTTTTATATTGACATTGTTGCCTGCCTGTTGGATGAAAAGTCAGCAAAAGAAATCCCAGGCACGGCTACTTAGCAACAACACAACCACTCATCAGACTCATGGTGTGGCCACAAACACCAAGATGCCATTCCCCCCGTGTCTAAAAAGTACTTGTGCCTCACACATGGGAATTTGCTGTTTTCTTGTAACCATCCAGTGTCAGCATCAATTACTTATTAAATATCTTCTTTCAGGCTTGGCTCGATGGCTCAATGGACTAATCCTCCCCCTGTAAGTGCCGGGATAACATGTTGGTATGCATTCGTGCACTGGCTGCTCCACTTTCCATCCAGCTCCCTGCCTGGGGCTTAGGAAAGCAGAGAAGAATGACCCAAAGCCTTGGGTCCCTGCACCCATGTAGGAAACCCAGAGGAGGCTCTAGGCTCCTGGCTTCGGATCAGCTCTGGCCATTACAGCCACTTTCTTTCTCTCCTTTTTTCATAAATCTGCCTTTCCAATAAAAACAAATATTTTACATATATATATATATAAAGATCTTTCATTGGGCAAAAACCATCATTTAAATCATGCTTTCTCCTAGAACAGCACTTTAACTGTTCTTACTTACAATGCGAAAACAAAGGATTAAACTGTTTGTGTTTAATGTCGAACAGACAGCAACACAAAATGATCTTTATTGCCACATATCCTACAGTTAGGGGGAAAATGGCAGTTTCACTTGCTGTTATTTCCTGAAGTCTTGCTCCTGGAGAACATAGGGTTTGTTTGTTTCTTTTTTGTTGTTGTTGTTTAAAAAAATGAGAAGTATGCATAAAGCATTTTTATTGCATACTGAAGTGATGGTTATCTTTCTTTAAAAAAAAAAAAAAGCACTTCTGCAATTGTTTCAGCCATGACCTGTGCTATTTGCTTTTCTTATGTTTTGTGATTTTTTTTTTCTGAAAAGGGCTCATGACATACAAACTATAATTATTCAGGTTTGGGTATCTGGCAGATATTTTCTCAAAAATGAACAGTCTGTCACTTCAAGGAAAATAGCTGGCAATACTAGTTGCGTAAAATTTGAACTTTGCAGGGAAAATTAGAATTGTGAACAATGTGTGTCTGCTGTCATGAGCTTGACAACTAACTGCCTGTATTTTCCAAAGAGATCAATATTGACATCAACAAACATTAATTTTCGGTATTGTGTAATGGAATGTGCCAACACTTAGAAAATTTGCTTACCTCAAGAGAACAAAATTTTCTGACTCACCAAAGCATGATGTGACCCAATCATGTATGTGCAAAATAGTCACTCAACATGCAAGATGAACCAATGGCATTTAAAGACAATAGAATACAAAAATGTTCATCGGGCCCAGCACAGTAGCCCAGCAGCTAAAGTCCTCGCTTTGCACAAGCCGGGATCCCATAAGGGCACTGGTTCTAGCCCCAGCAGCCCTGCTTCCCATCCAGCTCCCTGCTTGTGGCCTGGAAAAGCAGTAGAGGTTGGCCCAAAGCCTTGAGACACTGCACCTGCGTGGGAGACCTGGACAAGGCTCTGAGATCCTGGCTTTGGATTGGCTCAGTTTTGACCATTGCAGTCACTTAAGGAGTAAATCAACAGACAAAAGATCTTCTCTGTCTCTCCTCCTCTCTGTATATCCAATTTTCCAAGAAAAATAAACAAATTTTTTTAAAAGATGTTCATTGATGTGGGTTCAGATTCTACATTGTAAATAACAAACTCCAGTTTGTCAAGTTTCAGGATAGTATCAAAGGAGAATATTGATAGTCATCAAAAAAAAAGCTAGTATTCCTCACTTTCCCAACTGTTTGTGACAGGTTAGATATTTTTCATATTATTTCTATTAAAATAACATTATAACTGATTACAAAAGGAGGTACATATTTGTATATTTGTTATTTGCAAGGCAGAGAGGGAGAGAGCTCTTCCATCTGCTATTCGCGTCCCAAATGTCCCCAACAGCTGGGCCTGCACCAGGAGCTCAGAATTCAATCCAGATATACCACATGGGTGGCAGGGGCTCAACGAATCCAGCCGTCACCTACTTCCTCCAGAGTTTGCAAAAGCAAGAAGTGGAAACCTGGAGCTGGACCAGGACTGGAACCCAGGCGCTCCAACATGGCATGTGGGCATCCCAAACCAAACACCCACCTCCTGCTGTTTGCCCAGACACTAAATGTGTAACAATGCACCCCCTTCTCACGAATGCCTTTGTTTTCTAGTTTTTATTTAAAATCTTATTTATGTGAGAATGGTTTTAAGGAATTAGTAAGCTTTTTTAATATCTCAGTTCTAATTTTTATTATGGTCAATGTTGACAGATATGACCCACATAAACAAAAGCTATTTGCAGAGCTCAGTAAATTTTGAGAACATTCAAAGGACTGTGAGACCAAAACTTTTGGAATCTTATGCTAGTTTAACTATTCTACCATTTCCTATAAGCAATGCCATAATAGCCATTTTAGTACATCTCTCTTCATGCATGACATAAGAGAATCTATTCTGGGCCCAGCATGGTGACCTAGTGGCTAAGGTCCTCACCTTTAACAAACAGGGATCCCATATGGGCACCGGTTCTAATGCCAGCAGCCCTGCTTCCCATCCAGCTCCCTGCTTGTGGTCTGGGAAAACAGTCGAGGACAGCCCATAAGCCTTGGGACCCTGCACCTGCATGGGAGACCCGCAAGAGGCTCCTGACTCCTGCCTTTGGATCAGCTCAGCTCCAGCCGTTGTGGTCACTTGGGAAGTGAATCATCAGATGGAAGATCTTCCTCTCTGTATCTCCTCCTGTCTATATATCTTACTTTGCAATAAAAATGAATATTTTTAAAAAGAAAATCTGTTTTATTTGAGAACTTGATTATTATCAGGTGGCTCTGATTCTTGCATAAGGGGGAAGGCACAGGAGAACAGTTGCTGAAACTAAACACATGTAATTCAGAAAGAACCTGGATTGGTCATTGTGAAGCATCATCAGAAAGTCTAGGCCACCCCTTACCTAGTGACAAGCCTTGCCAAATTAACACAGCCATGTTGGCACCGATGAACACTCACTGATGAAAGAATCAGAAGGTGCAGATCCTTGGCACGTGAGTTGCTCATCTGTCAGATAGAGGTGTTGCGCCACCGGGGATAGGGGCAATGGTTGGCCAGGCGGCACCTGTGAAGCACCTGGCAGCAATGCCTGCAACATATTTGGATCCTAACTCCCTCTTATTACATGGCTGGCCCCACGACTTCCCAGGGCTGAGAGATACCCCACACTCTCCAGGGTGCCCCACCCTGGCCTCACACCCCTTAGGCTACAGGGGATGAACGGATGATGTAGGCTGTTGTCCCACAAAAGATCAGAGCTGGGACTCGGGTGACGGGGGTTCCTGTGTGAGGGGGCACTTTCAGTCTCACTATGGTTTTAGCCTCCCAGAGCCCGGCTGCCCAGATCCAAGCATCTCGCTGTGCAAGTTGAAACCAGAACAGGAAGCTCCAAGTTGCCCTTAAGCAGCCAGGGCTGCCTGGACCACCCCATGCACAGCTTGTACACAGAGGCAGGACCCTGGAATGAGCTTTCCTCTGGCCCCCATCGCTCAGGTCCAATCCTGAGAATGACTCAGAAAGCAGGTTCCCACACAGCCACCTACTTGGTCCTCTACCTTCATGGGCAAAAAGCAACACCTGCCTTCCCTTGGTGACTCAGCCCCTAGCATAGATCTATCAGTTCTCATCTACCCCAAGGCCTCACCAGGTGAGCACAGCTCAGGCTGCTGGAAGCAGCAGGTGAGTTATTGGGAGGCTGGATGGCACAGGCCCGGCAAGCTGTATTCCTGAGACCTTCTAGAGCCTTCCACACCCTCCCCTTCTCTCCTGAGGACATATCCTCCCTGCCAGTGCCAACTATTGACTCAACAAACTGTTGCCAAAGACATATATTACTTTTCTGAGAATCAGGAAGGTATGCATTCCACAACCTGAAACACAGATTGTTCCCAGCAGTCGCCCTCCATGTCCCACCCACCTGCCAGTCCTTGCTGAATTCCCAGTACCCGTGTGTTGAGTCAGTCCCTTCTTCCTAGACCTCACACATTCAAAAAAAGAAGAGAAAAAGGGGGCAACACGGGCTCAAGGGCAATGCATAAAACTACAAAATGGGCAAAAACATGAGCAAATTCTAAGAATTACATGGATTGATTTTTCAATACTCAATAGCTGGTTGGTCATGATATAGAATGATTTTACATATTGCTGGATTCATTTGCTCATGTTTTGTCTAAAGATTTTATATTCATGAGAGATTCTGAACCATAGTTTTGCTTTTTGTGCTTTCTTTGGTTGCAATAGCAGGGTAGCACTAACATCACAGAATAAATTGGGAAGTGTTCCCTTCCCTACCGTTTTCTGAGAAAGATTATGCAGATTTGGGCAAACCCATCTAGTGGATTCCAGAGGAGACAAGTGTTTGTTTCTTTCATTCCCTACTTAACAGTGACTAATAACTATATTGGTGAGGCACACCACTGGTCTAATGGAAGGTTCAATGCCACCCTATTTGGAGTCATATATCTACAACTTAGTATGGCTTTTCACAGGTCCCCAAAGCTACTCTGTGCCCTCCGCAAATACTCTCAATTTGAAGTAAGTGCTATGGTTATCTCAGTTTTACAGATAGGAACACTGAGGCCCAGAGAAAAAGAGAGTCATTGACACACGGCCACACCAATGGTGAAGGCGGCTAAGACTCAAGCCCTGAGCCTCAGCAGTGCTCCTGGGACTATTCGCGCTGTGCCCCAGCTAAGGGGACTGAGCACAGAGGATTTTGTCTCTGTGGCTAACTGAACAGAGCCAAAGCAGTGTTCTTGATTCCCATCCAGTTTAAAAGCCATCTGTCCGTTGGCTGCCCATCTCAGGAAGCAATGCCAGCCACAAAGGCTGGCGCCACCCTGGGCTCTGTTGCTCCTCACCTCCTACCTCCAGACCATCGATGAGTCTGACCTCCAAAGCAGGCATCAAGTCCCACTCTTCACTCACCTGCTGTCCGCCTCCTCTTGTCCTCGCCCACCTAGGCTCTGCAGCTTCCTCATTGACCCCCTTCACTACACTCTTAAGACCTCATGAGCCGCTTTCTGTTTACCCTGCAGTCAGAATTATCTTTCCAAACATAAATTTCCTCTGTTTAGAGCCTTCCAGTGGCTTGCCACTGCACTTAGAGGCACAGCTAAATTTTTTTTTCCTGCTTAAACACCCCCCAGGAGCCTTAAAATCACCCAGCCACCCACACCCCCATCAAGGCTGCTTCCTGCCTCCTACTTGCCAGCTATCATCCTTCCAAACCTATCAACATCGTCTCCCTTTCCCGACCCTTGGACTGGGCAGACTCCCTACCCACCAGCAGCTGTTTCTTCCTCCTTCGTCTTTGATTTCGTTCTCTTTTATTTTCTCACTGGCTCCATTTTTCTTTCTTTCTTATTTGGTTATCCCCTCCTCAACTAGACCTTCAGCACCTTAAGCTGATCATGCCATCTAGCACTTTCCCATAACTCTTACTTTATGCCAGCCACTATGTACTTTGTGTGCAAATTCATCGGGTCTTTAGGGTTCTAAAAATTCTGCAGCTTGAACAGCTCTGTAATTCAGAGAATAAAACAGAGGAACAGAGAGGCAGAGTGGCATGCCCTGGTATCCCAGCTTGCAACAAGTGGAGCTGGTACGCCAGGCCAGGTGGTCGAGCTATATGCTCTCAACCCACATACTGTATGGCTCTCGTGGGAGTGCAGCCTCCTTTGTGGTGCTCTCGGCATAGTGCCAGCACCTGCAACCATGGCTAGAGGAGAGAGAGTACCCACAATGCTGGTGGGGCAAACAAGGGTTGCATAACTGCTTTCAAGATAAAGAGTGCCTTTGAACCAGATTGGTCTGACTCCAGACCTACCGGGTATATAGGGAGTGGCAGAGGCCAAGGCTCCAAAGCTGAAAATTCAGTGGTGTTGCCCCTTCCTCCAGAGATGCTTACAGGCCCCTGAGGAAAGTAACCTTGCATGTAAATTAACATAAGCAAGGTAGAGACCCCTCAGTGCCCTGAGTAAGGGCACACACAGGGCCAAGAAGTTTGGGGCTGGGATTGGTGACTTATAACCAGGAGGGGCAAATAAGAATTCCAGGGCCAGCACAATGGCATAGTAGGCTAATCCTCTGCCTGTAAGTGCCAGCATCCCATATGGGCACCAGTTAATGTCCCGACTACTCTAAAAAATAAAATTATTGGACCCGGCGCGGTGGCGCAAGTGGTTAAGTCCTCGCCTAGCACGCCCGGGATCCCATATGGGCGCCGGTTCTAATCCCGGCAGCCCCGCTTCCCTTCCAGCTCCCTGCCTGTGGCCCGGGAAAGCAGTCGAGGACGGCCCAAAGCTTTGGGAACCTGCACCCGCGTGGGAGACCCGGAAGAGGCTCCTGGCTTCGGATCGGCATAGCATCGGCCCGTTGCGCTCACTTGGGGAGTGAATCATCGGATGGAAGATCTTCCTCTCTGTCTCTCCTCTCTGTATATCCGCCTTTCCAATAAAAAAATAATAAAAATAAATCTTTAAAAAAAAATAAATAAAAATAAAAATAAAATTATTTAAAAAGGAAAGAAAGAAAAGAAATAAGAACTCCACTCTGGAGTCCATCTGAGGTGGAGGGAGGCTTCTAGACAGAGTCGTCTGGCAGATAGTGAGGAAGGCAGGACTAACAGAAGCCAGAGTGTCACAGCTGGGCTGTGGGGCTGGCACCAACTATGGAGATGATTGGGCGTGCAGCTATTCAGTCATGCTAGGGCTGGAAGTCAGCGAGCGGCCCTTTCCCATACCCCATCTGGATAGTTCACTCCCTATGAAACTCTGTTGATGAGAACCATGGAACAAGGGACTTGCTTTCTGCATCCAGCTCCTCCCTCCAGCAGGGCCTCAACCCCAGGAGGAAGCAAAGTCAGTCGACAGAGAACCAGAGGAAAAGCTGCATGGACTTTGCCAGTGTTGGCTGCAGCTTCTCAGCTCTGCCCCTTTGGGACCAGCAGTCAAGAACAATAAGGAAATAATCGAGGGTGATCATGCAGCCATAAACCCAATAGGCTCTGGGGTTTCAGTGCTTTCTAAATTTCTTGTGTTGTGACATAGTTCTCCCCATAGTTTTCTCAACCATCTTTAAAAAAAAAAAAAAATGTTGGAAGACATTCTCCACTCCTGGGTTGTGGAGGAGCAGGTGGCAGCGGTGGCAGCCAGATCTGGCCTGTGGCCTGCAGCTTGCCCTGTGCCTGCCTCTGAACAGGGCAGCCCCATGCAGAGATGTGGGTCCAAGCCAAAAGCAGGCTACTCCTCTGAACCCAGAAGCTTCTGGCACTTCTGCTCGGGGAGGAGTGGGATCATAGAAGTCAGGTGCACTCCCCTTTTTAAGAGTTTATTGGGAGGCCGGGAGGTGTGGCCTAGCGGCTAAAGTCCTCGCCTTGAATGCACGGGATCCCATGTAGGCGCTGACTCTAATCCCAGCTGCTCCACTTCCCATCCAGCTCCCTGCTTGTGGCCTGGGAAAGCAGTTGAGGATGGCCCAAAGCCCTGGGACCCTGCACCTGTGTGGGAGACATAGAGGAGGTTCCTGGCTCCTGGCTCCGGATCGGCACAGCACTGGCCATTGCAGCTCACTTGAGGAATGAATCGTCGGACCAGACAGATCTTCCTCTCTGTTTCTCCTCCTCTCTGTATATCTGACTTTGTAATAAAAATAAATAAATCTTAAAAAAAAAAAAAAGAGTTTATTGGGGTAACACCCTCGGAACACTCATTCCCACATTGGTATCTCTAGGACATTATCAAAAGACCATCCCCCATCCCTGGGTCCTGATGTGGTTTGACAGCGAGGAGCAGCCCTCTTCCCCTCCTCCCCTGCCGACACAGAGAACAAAAAAAAGACTTAGACATGTTGCTCACCTACCTTCATTCATACTTGACCCTCTCCACCCTAATCAGATGCCCAAGTGGATGTGGGCAGGCAGAAAGTTAAAGAGCTTATTGGGGCGGGAGGGAGCAGTGAGTGGCTTGATGGCAGGATCTGATGTGGGGTACCTGGGCCTAGCATCCAAGGAGGATAAAGGAATGAAAATGGTTGTATCCATATCTGTGCTAACCTTCCTTTAGCAATATATGGATCTTTGAGCCCCCCATAAGCCTGATCACAGTATAGCCTCCTGATCCACCCTGTGTACGACAATAGAACACACTTGGGCCTGCGGGGGTAGGGAGTTCCTCTTCCTACAGATGTACTCATTGTGGAGTCTACTCTCAGCCCCATCCCCACCCCCAAGTAAGAGGTGCAGGTGAGTTTCCCCGGGCTACCTCTTCAGCTCTTATAGAGACTGAAAGGAGAGCTTGACAGCCAGGATCACCCCCTAAGAGCCGCCAGGCAGAGGGCTGTGGGTATTTTCCAAGTCACAGTGAGCTATCAATGAATTCAACCAATAGGTCATCCTCTCCTTGCTCTGGGTGCTGATGACACAGCAATGATGAAAAGGAAGTCATTTGCCTATGAGGAGCTTGTAGATGGAGACAAAGAAAATAAGCACATAGACCCAGAAGTGGCAGTGCTGAGAGGGACCCTGAAGACAAAATGCAGTGCAGCAAAGGTAACAAGCTGCAGGTGCACAGCAGCCCAAAGCCAAGAGTCGAGAATGTTGCAGGCAGCAGGGAAAGCCAAGGTAGAGGCAGGAAGGAAGGGATGCTGTGGTTGAAAGCCCGGCAATGAGGCCAGGCACCTCGGGTGGATAGAGGTAGGGAGAGGGAGAGGAAGTCGGAGAGGCTCAGGCCTCCAGATCATGATGATGACATTGTGAGTCGGAGCCGAGACGTGACACATCTTATTCCTGTCATGAAATGTGTCCTGTGGCTCCCAGGAGAGAAGAGGACTGCAACCTGACCCTCCATTCTTAGCACAGTCTCAAAATAGAACACAAAGGGAAATCCATCCCACCCACCCAGATCCAGGCTGATGCACAACTGGCTGCAGATGAGAATCATAGAAGGAAAGCGACAGGTCAGAGGGCACACAAGCTAAATATGACTTGGTAGTGCTATAACATGGTCTGGGAAAACCCCCATAGCCAGACTGTCCTGGAATATATCGGCATAGACATCTGACATGTGCAAGTGGGTCACCGGCGGCATGCCACGGCTAGCCTTGCCGGGACTCCCTGCCAAGCCTTATGGTTCACTACACTTCCCACCTGTCTCGCAGCCCAGGCTGCATCAGGTCGGGCTGGCTCCCAGTGTTTTTCCTCCTTTTCTGGCTGTGCATTTCATGTTGACATGTGTTCAGCAACTACTATCTACAAAACTTCATGAGGAGTGCCGTGAGAGATGCCCTTGACGTTCACATCCTTCATTCATTGGGTCTGGAGAGCTGCAGCTGCTGTTGGCAGAAACCTCTCCTGAGTCCCTTGGCACCCCATAGCCAGCAAGGAATTCCCTGGATCCTCTTAAACCCCTCCACATTCTGGATGAAGCACACACTCCTTTTTTTACCCTTGGCCAAGCTAGCCCCTACCTGAGTTGATGCAAGGTGAAAGCTAGATGAACTCCTTTCCTGGGAGGTGATGGGAAAGCATCCAGAAAGGATGAAACCTTGAAGCAGCAGACACTGGGATGCTTAGTTAGCGGGGGTGGGGGAAAGTGGAGGGAACCCCAGAGCATGGAAACAGGTGCTATCTCTGTCTTCCAAGCCCACAGCCTTTCCAGCCATGTGGCTCCCCATGGGCCCTAGGCCCTGCATTCTGCCTTTTCCTCCATGGCCCCTGGAGCCAAAGGCCCTGAGAAGCCACGGAGGCTGCAGAAAGAGGCAGAGAGCCACATGGTAGCTCCACAGTCTCTCACTACCTGGAATCCCAGGAGAAGCAGGAGGCGAGGCCAGGCCCAAGAACTCTCAGACTGACCCTACAGGTACACACTGCCAGTTGCATCCCTGTATTACATGCTTCCACTCACAACCTTGGTGCAATGATGATGCTCAGTCTACCAGATCAGAAAACAACCTCAACGATGCAGCCCAACCTTCCCCAGACCCACCAGTAGCTCTGACCTGGCAGGGCCTGCCTGGGCCCTAGGGCCTGCTCAGTCACCCTGGGATGGGCTCATGCACCCATACCAGGGAGCCCAGCAGCCTGTTCCACGGCTGTGGATAAACTAAGGTCCAATGCTAAGGTCATGTGTGCAGAGGCAGCAACAATGTGAAAGGGTGATCAGCCAATAAACTACAAGGTTCCCTCTTGCTTTCTTCCCTTATGGGGTCCAGGCTGACCTTGCCATATGCAAGGCCCAACAGATCCAACACATCCTGAGAGTGGTGGTTAATGACCATGAATTTCCTGTGAATGGAGGGTAGCTGTGGCCCACAAAGGCTTCCAGAAGTATCTGCCCTTGACTACTGGTGGACTGGAATAACCTTGGGACTTCTAAACCTCTGCTCTACTCCTACCCACCTTGGCTGTCCTTTCAGACCAGAATCCCTGGGCTAGAGCCTAACATAGCAAAAGATTCCTTAGCTCGCAGTCAGTTCTACCTAGCCTGCAGGCCCTGGCTGCCTGCTCACCTCTCCCTGCCTGCCTCTTCCCCTCCCAGGATTGGGGATTCAGCTGCTATAGCATAAACTTTAAATTTCAGAGCAAATCCAGAGACCAGATGAGTCTCCAATATCCAAGGGTCATGTGACAGCCATCTGCTATTTATGTATTCGTTGTTGTCAGGATTTGTTGGGGACTGAGGATGAGACAATGCAAGGAACTCCTGAGCTTTAGGAGAAGCAGTTTTGTTTTTGCCTTTAATTTGAGAAGCAGAAGGAGAGACAAAGAGAGAGAGAGAAAGAGAGAGAGAGAGAGAGAGAGCTCCCAACTGCTGATTCACACCTCAAATGCCTGTAACCTCCTGGTACCAGAGACAGGTACCAGGAACTCAATCCAATCAATCCAAGTCTCCCCCATGGATAGCAGGAACCCAGTTATCTGAACCATTGCCACTATCTCCCAGCAGCTGCCTTAACTGGAAGCTGGAGTCGGGAGCTCAAGCTGGGAGCCCAACCCAAGCACTCTGATACGACAGTGTCCCAACCTGCTATTTAAGCACTGAGCCCGAGCCCCAGCACTCCAAGCTGCAGTAGAGACCAGGTTGTACAGGATTCCAGGGGAAGGAGGCACTTGTGCTGCTTCTAGAGTGACCCAAAAACTGGTGAGAACCTGAAGAGGGCAAAGGAGAGGGTTCAAGGATAGGCTTGTGAAGGCAAAAAAAATCTAGAAGCCAAATCAGATCCTAAAATAAGGACCAGCAAGCCCAGTACGTCATCCATCAAGGTGAAAACCCAGAATTCTTTTGGAATTGCTCAGGGGTGTCTCCTGGGAGGTTTTGGAGGTTCCTTGCATTGCTGCCACCCCTCAAGTCATCCTCACCTGAGGTCACCATTGTCACTGGTGTTTGGAGGCCAGAAATAGAAACGAGTCATTTGGTCTTCTAATGTGTCACTTAATTTATTAAAATGAAACTAGCATTTTGCAGTTGGAGCCTTACCAGGCACCAGAGTAGCTGGAAGTCTAAGTCCTAACACTCATTTTTTGAGGATGGAGCACTTTCTACTGTGATAGTCACACTACCCTCTCAGTCCAGCTCTGGCAAGGGAGGGTTTGTGGGAACCACCACTACTAAACCATAAAGTTACCTTCCTAGTGGCTCAATGGGCTAATTTTCTGCATGCAAGTGCTGGTACCGTATAGGGATGCCGGTTTGTGTCCCTGCTGCTCCACTTCCAATCTAGCTCTCTGCCTATGGCCTGGGAAGGCGGCAGAGGATGGCTGAAGTGATTGGGATGCTGCATTCACATGAGCTTCTTCTGACTCCTGGCTTCAGATCAGTCCAACTCAGCTCCAGCAACTGTGGCCGTTTGGAGAATAAAAAAACAGATGAAAAATATTTCTCTGTCCCTCTTTCTATAAACCTACCTTTCAAATAAAGGCAAATATATTAGGGCCTAATGCAATAGCCTAAATACTCACCTTGCATCTGTTGGGATCCCATATGGGCACCGGTTCTAATCTCTGCAGCCTCACTTCTCATCCAACTCCCTGCTTGTAGCCTAGGAAAGCAATAGAGGATGGCCCAAAGTCTTAGGACCCTCCACCCGCATGGGAGACCCGAAAAAGCTCCTGGATCCTGGCTTCAGTTTGGCTCAACTCCAGCTGTTGTGGCTACTTGGGGAGTGAACCAGTGTATGTAAGATCTTTCTCTCTTTCTTCTCTATATATTTGCCTTTCCAAATAAATAAATAAAATCCTTTTTTTAAAGATTTATTCATTTTTTTATTACAAAGTCAGATAAACAGAGAGGAGGAGAAACAGAGAGGACGATCTTCCGTCCGATGATTCACTCCCCAAGTGAGCCGCAAGGGCCGATGCTGTGTCGATCCAAAGCCAGGATCCAGGAACCTCTTCTGGGTCTCCCACGTGGGTACAGGGTCCCAAAGCTTTGGGCCGTCCTCGACTGCTTTCCCAGGCCACAAGCAGGGAGCTGGATGGGAAGCGGGGCCGCCGGGATTAGAACCGGCGCCCGTATGGGATCCCGGCACGTTCAAGGCAAGGATTTTAGCCACTAGGCCATGCCGCCGGGCCCATAAATAAAATCTTTTAAAAGAAGAAAAGTAAAGTAATAAATCTTTTTTAAAAAAAAAAAATTTTCCCTTCCTTTCCCTTTCTTTAGCTGGTTGGCAAAGGGACTTGGTGGTCACTGGAGACAAAGGGAAGCCCATGTTCAAGATTGGGATTATGGGGCCCAGCGCGGTGGCGCAAGTGGTTAAGGTCCTCGCCTTGCACGCCCGGGATCCCATATGGGTGCCAGTTCTAATCCCGGCGGCCCCTCTTCCCATCCAGCTCCCTGCCTGTGGCCTGGGAAAGCAGTCGAGGACGGCCCAAAGCTTTGGGAACCTGCACCCGTGTGGGAGACCCGGAAGAGGCTCCTGGCTTCGGATTGGCATAGTATGGGCCGTCGCGCTCACTTGGGGAGTGAATCATCGGACGGAAGATCTTCTTCTCTGTCTCTCCTCTCTATATATCCGCCTTCGCAATAAAAATAAAATAAATCTTTAAAAAAAAAAAACATTGGGATTATGACCTTGGACACATACCCCAAAGGGGTGATGCCATAGCCACTCTTGATAGTTTGTGAACAGCCTCCGATTAGGAGATCTGACAAGAGATTCAACGATCAGGAGGTCAGTACAGAGCAGAGGTGGCACTGGATGTCAGGGACCCGGGGATGAGGACCTCAGAAGCCACAGGCCACAAGCAGATGCACCAAGGAAACACCAGGACCGCAGTAAAGCCAGCAGCCACACAGCCTTGAAGCAAGCTTGCAAATGACCACTCCTCTCTGAAAGACCAGGATGGCTCCAGAATTGAGAGTGAAGGAGAAGACAGAAACATTTCCTTCCAAAAATACTACTGATGGGCCAGCAGCATGGGGCTTATCTTGCCTGGGCTGCTGAGATGCAAGCAATAATTAAACCCACTGGGCCACAACACTGATTCTTCATCTTCCTGTTAGTTCACAGCCTGGGAAGTAGCAGATGATGGCTCAACTATTTGAGTCCTTAGCACTCACTCACATGAGAGACCTGCCTTTGACCTGGCCTAGCCTTGACTCTTGCTGACTGCGGGCATTTGAGGAATGAACTACAGATATAAGATATCTCTTTCTTTCTCTCTATCTCTCTCTCTGCTTTTCAAATTAAAAAAAAAAAAAGCTTTAAAAGCATCAGTTTTAGGAGCAAGCACCATGATGAGATAGAATAAGCTTCCACCTATAGTGCCAGCTTCCCATATGGTCACCCATTAGAATTCCTGCTGCATCACTTCCAATCCAGCTCCCTGCTTATGGCCTGGGACAGCAGCAGAAGATGGCCCAAAGCCTTGCCCCCTAAACCCACATGGGAGAGACCCAGAAGAAGCTCCTGGCTTCACTCTGGTCTAGCCTTGGCTGTTGTGGCCATTTAAAGAGTGAATCAGCAGTTGGAAGATCTGTTTGGCTGTCTCTCTCTCCTCTCTGTAACAATGTCTTTCAAACAAAAATAATTCTTTATTTTAAAAGAAGCAGCCCTAGAAACAAAAGGAGAAGCTCTGTGGCTGTGACTTACACTAGAGAGCATTACGTTCTAGGGCAGCAGTTTTTGCTGTGTGGTCCTCAGACCAACAGAGTTGGCTTGCCTTGACAACTTTAGTAGAAATGCACATCTTTGGGCCCCACTCCAGACTTCGGTCATGTATACTGCTTCAGCAAGACGATTATTCTGTGATCTAGAGGTTGCTAAGACACAGTTACCCAGCTTTCTAATCCACAGCATCGTCACAGTGGGGAGAGTAATTATCTACTCTAGGGTTATTGTAGGATGACATGAGATGCCACAAGTACAAACATATGGGGCAAGCATTGTGATGTGGCAGGTGAAGCTGCCATCTGTGGCACTGCCATCCCTTGTGGGCACTGGTTCATATCCTGGTTGCTCCACTTCTGGTCCAGCTCCCTGCTTATGGCCTGGGAAAGCAATGGAAGATGGTCCAAGTGCTTTGGCGCCTGAATCCATGTGGGAGAGCTAGAAGAAACACCTGGCTCCTGACTTCCCTCTGCCTCAGCCCTGGCTGTTGCAGCCTTATGGGGAGTGAACCAGTGAATACAAGATCTCTTTCTCTGTTTCTTCACTTCTATCTCCATGACCCTGCCTTTCAAATAAATGAATACATCTTAAAAATAAAATAACATAAATAAATACTTAACACAAAGTTTGCTACACAGAAAGCCTTCAATGAATGCTAGATATTATTGCCACTGTCTCCTAGCTATTCTACAAAATGCAACCACATCCTGGGATGCCAGGTCAGCATCATCCATCAACACCCACAGCGCCAGCTGGAAGACACGGGTACACCTCTTCCACACTGCTCTCCTGAGGGACACTGTGTCCTGAGTACTGACAGCTGCTGGGAGCTGCCCCAGCTGAGGACCTAGCCATGGACCTCCAGGGACTGTCGCACAACAGTGGAAGAAGAGACATTGTAGTTGTACAGCCCTCCCTGTAGAATGACTTGGCCTCAGCATCCCCATGTGCCCATCATGACTGCACCATCACCTGTTCCCAGGTAATTGGGAAGCTCTTCAAGCACAGGACACACTAATAGACCCCTGTGCTTGTACACAGATCTCCTTCAGGAGGTACAAGGCTAAGATCATCTTCACAGTGTGACCAGCCTGATGCTTATGCAATTTGGTGGGTCGAGCACCTCTGGCCTAAAACATAATTCCCAACTTCCATAATCCACAATTTTTTCTGGGAGAATGCAGGGCGTAAACAGTGAAATTAGTTCCACAACTGCCATGGCTATAAGATGTCAAACCAGCACAAAGGGAAGGAAGGTGTAGGGCAACAACCAGCTTCCTGGGACAGAAAGAGCTCTTTCCTATATATTTTATTTATTAATTCTATTTATTTGGAAGACTGAAACAGAGAAAGACCTCCCATCCACTGGTTCACTTCCTAAATGCCTGCAACAGCCACAGCCGGGCCAAGCCAAAGGAAGCCAGGAACTCCCCCGTGGCAGGGACTCAAGTCCTTGAGCCAACACTTGCTCCCTCCCAGAATGCCTGGTGCAGGAAGCTGGAATTGGTGGAGGCAGGATGCAAGCTGAGCACTTCAGAATGGGGTGTAGGCACCTCATTCCATATGCATCACTGAGACAGACGCCCCCAGACCAAGCTCCTTCCCCCGGAAATGTGATTCAGATACTTGGATCTCCTGCACTTATTCTCTACATTCTTCGTGTCAAGTAGTTGTTCCCACTTTTCTTCGAATATGCCACTTGGAAAGTATTTTTTTTTTCAACTTTGCTATTTTTACCAAGGAGTCAAGTAGATGCTAATACGTCTTTTAACACCTGCTAATTTCCTCTTTAATAAGGAAATTCTGCGAGAGATGACAGTTGCAGCTGTGAGAGGTAAAATTCTACCCTGGAAAATCAAATGGATATACCACCGAGTTCAGGGCAAGCTGCAGAAAGCAAGAATCCCAGAGCCTCAAGCTGGATTTCCTGTACTCACATGGGTGTGCTAATTGTAGTTCAGCCACCAGTCCTCTTCTGCCTCCTCCCAGTGCAGCCGCCTAACAGGGATTTAAGTAATGATCCCAGTTTGCTGCGTTTTACATCTACAAAATGTAACCCATGAGGGCAAGAACCAGAGAAGCATGAGTGTAAGGTTTGGAGATGCTCTGGAAGGCTTCCTGGCATGTTTGATGTGCTAGAGGCTTGACACACAGCCTCTCTAAGCCTGCAGCTCTGAGAATCCCATGGGTTCTAACTCCACCTCTCAACTATGCTGGCATGGGGTTGGGGTTAAGACTCAGAGCCACGCCCCCTTCCCCACCTGTAACAAGGCTGGTTGCCAGCTGATGGCTATCTTGGCCACATCACCAACATCACCAACCAGCCCCAGATGAGTGGGATCAGACACCAGTGGCCTGGGTCAGGTATGCTGGTCCTGATCCAGATGCCCAGGCCAGTTATTTCAAGACACAAACATATGCACCTTAGCATAAGACAAGGTGCTCTGTTGCACCCCTTATATGCCCCACATAGCCCTGTCTGTGGGCCTGAGTACTCATGATGGTATCACCCCTGGCTCCCTTCCCATCTCCACCCACCCCCAGGGTAGATCAGGTTCTGCTGCCAGCTGCATGCAAGAGGAGGCAGGCTCAGCACTAGGCAGACCTCTCTGCACCAGGCTTAGGAGGCTGCTGAGGAAGATGATGGACTATGAGGGATGTGAACCTCACAGAAGCCATCGTCCTCCCCTCCAAAAGGTAAAGGAGAGCTGTGAGTCCCCATGTACCCTGCTGCAGGGTCTTCTCACCCCTGAAATCCATCCATCCCAGGCTGCCTCAGTCAGGACAGGCACCTTAGTCAAAAATCTCTGCTCCCATGGAAACATGAACAAAGAGCAGACCCAAGTTCTCATTCAGCTAGTGTAGTTTCTGCCAGGCCATTTTCCCCTCTAAGACAACCAAACCTGGAAGCAGAGGACGCGGGACAGTCAGGGAAGGACAGCCTTGTGGAACATTCTGGAATTAAGATCTGCCAAACAGAGGGGAGCTGTTGTGTTCAGCTGGCAGTGGCCAGACAGAGGAAATGCAGTGCCTGGCTGCTGGCCAGTTTCACCAGCTCCCACCAGTGGGCAGCTCTGGCCCTATCCTGATCCTTGGTGGCCTGGAAGGTGAGATGAGAGGGCAGGACTCCTCCCTCCTGGGGAGTGGAAGATGGCCAGGGAGCAGCCAGTTTATCCCAGCTCAATAGGAAAGATGTAGCCCTACCCTTCACTCCCATGCAGGCCCAGCATGGGTCCCCACAGGTGCCAGCATCCCTCAGGGAGTTTGCTCCATGGCAGTTGCCAGATGTCTTTTCATTAAGAAGCCTGCCCATCAATCAATCAAATGTAGGAAACGAAAACACTTTCACCTGTCAAGATGATAAAATGGATGTGTTTGTGTGTGTGTGTGTGTGTGTGTGTGTGTGTGTGTGTGTGTGTGTGTGTGTGTGTGTCTGTGTGCACCTGCACCAAAGCATCTGTGTGTTTTTTTGGACAAATAAAGAGCTCAATGAAGATCAGGGTGCAATGAAACCAGCATTCTCATGTACAACTGAGAGTTAAATTCGTACAAGTGACTGTCAAAATGAAGCCAAAAATCTTAAAGAGGTTTCTATTCTTGAACCTAATTATTCTATTGTTAAGATTCCAACTTTAGGAGCCAGCATTGTAGCACAGTGAGTTAAGCCATTACTTGCAACACCATCACCTCGTGTCAGAGCACCAGTTCAAATTCCAGCTCCTCTGCTTCCCATCCAGCTCCCGAGTCTCTGCCATCCTTTTGGGGCATCAAGATAGAATTCTTGGTTCCTGGCTGTGGTCTAGTCCAGTCCTAGTTGCTGCAGGCCATCTGGAAAGTGAAGCAGTAGAAGGAAGAACTCTTTTTCTCTCTCACTCTCACTCTGCCTCACTCACTCTCTATGTTTTTCTCTCCTCTTTCTGTGTGTAGCTCTGCCCTTAAAAAAAAAAAAAAAAGACTTACTTTTATTGAAAAGGCAGATCAGACTTACAGAGAGAAGGAATGACAGAGAAAAAGATCTTCCATCTGCTGGTTCATTCCCCAAATGGCCACAACAGCCAAGCTGAGCCAATCAGGAGCCAGGAGCTTCTTCCAGGTCTCCCATGCGGGTGCAGGGTCCCAAGGCTTTGGGGCATCCTCTACTGCATTACCAGGCCACGAGCAGGGAGCTGGATGGGAAGTGGGGCAACCCAGTAGCTTTCCCTTTCCAAGGTTTATTTTAAAGGCAGAGTTACAGAGAGAAAGAGATATTTCATCTTCTGGTTCACTCCCCAAATAGCTGTAACAGCTGAGACTGGATCAAGCCAAAACCAAGATTTAGGAGCTACTTCCGGTTCTCCCACATGGGGTACAGTGGACCAAAGATCTGAGCTGTCCTCTACTGCATTCTCAGGCTGTTAAGGAGCAGGACCAAAAGTGGAGCACTTGAAACACAAACAGGCGTCTATATAGAATGTAGCCACTGCAGGTGGCAGCTTAGCGGACAGCACCAGCCCCAGTTCTATCTTTCAAATAATTAAATATAATAATACTTTTTTAAAAAAAAAAAAGACAATCCAATTCCCACCAGTCAAGTGACTAATGTAACAGAAGACCCAAAATTTGAATTGAATGGCTTCAGGGAGGGAGGGAAGAGAAAAACAAGCTGAGCCAAGAGTGATTGTGGCTGGAACAACGGGATGGGCAAGTGGGTGGAGGCTCTTTTTCTTTTTCTTCTTCTCTAGTTTAGCTTATTTTTGAAAGTTTCTGGGATGACTGTTCCTGCTAGGATAAGAGGCGAACTGGCACATGGACCCACTGATATGCGCGAAACCTGGCACATGGAGGGGTTCTGATGGAGGAGCTCAGGCAACTCCTCTGGCAGGACACAGACCCTGCAGGTCAGCGCAAGGAACATGCAAGGCAACAGCCAAGAGGTCATAGAAAGTGTCCCACTGGCATGCATTTGGCATGGGTCGGGGGCAGACCAGGCTGAATCTGTTCATGTCATCCACTGGTAAATCTGATCACCAGAACAGAGTGTGGGTCGAACCAGGTCCGGTCGTAACAAAAGCAACACACAAGCTGGAATGCCAAGGCGAGGTAGCCTGAGCCGGATGCAGCCGCAGCACCCAACCAACACATGTGAGAACCAGGAAAGGAGGCGGCAGAGCTGACAGGAGAAAAAGGGGAGGTTCCCTAGCTGAACAGCAAATTACACTGAGGAGCGGGAGCTGGGTGGGGGGTAGACTAGACCAGGCAGGGACACAGCGCCTGTGCACCTCATGGGGACCAGATTGGGTGAAAACCAGGCTGGGCTGACTATTCCCACCGGAGCAAGCTACAATCAGAGTTGGTGAGGGTTGTTGGGGCTTAGTTGTAGCACCAGTTGGCGGAAGCTGGTACAAAGGGTTAGTCACGTTGAGTTGAACCACAGGGCCAAATGGAGAGGGCACAACTGGAATGGGAGCGACCTGGGAGGGAAAGAGTGGGTTCCTCCTTCATGGGTCATCACCTTCCACGGGAGGGCATGGGAACTAGGACAGGGGCTGGGGTGGCTAGACAGACACCCAACAATATCCGTTGGGGACGGTAGGAGGAGATAGTTGGATGGAAGTAGGTGGCAACACCTGTTGGCAAGAATATGAACAGAAGGGTACTGGGGACAGACTGGGCTAGTATGCCATATATACTGGCAAGCCAGGGTAGGAGGTGGGCCTGGTTGAGGCTACTGTGGGCCGCCCTGACTGGGCTGCAACTCCTACTAGTACGTGCGAGGGACAAATGCGTCCAGGGTGGAACCAGGCGGGACTGCAAGAGGACACGGGTGGAGATAGAACCGGCCCAGCAACTGCAGCCACCAGCTGACCGGGGCAGTGGACTGTGCCGGGCCCTATGCTACTAAAACAGCAGGAATCTGGACTGGGAATACCTCAAAATTTCTTCAAGGATCTTCCCATTCGAGACACCGGACTCGGAGTCCTAACCAGGGAAAGACAGGACAAATCAAGCAACAACCTCAGCCATCTGTTGGCAGCAGAGACTGGGCAAATGGAGACCCTAGAAGGGACTGTGTCAATCAATGAACTCTTCAATGACCACATCATGATTGGGGTGGCGAGACTGGCAACGACCCATGAATGGTGAACTATTGGAACCACTTGATCGAGTATCTCGAAGCGCGCCCCACACCCGGGACTTGGGGTGGGCAGGAGACTGGGTGGGGCTTCTTCCTCTATATCCCCCTTTAGACCTTGAACCTTTTTTACCCCAATTAAATTTGTAAGGATTGTCAAAATTAAATAAATAAAAAAAAAGAGAGAAAAAAAAAAGAAAAGAAAGTTTCTGGGATGAAACATGTTTTAAAGGAAAGTCAGAGGCTTGACACAATGACCCAGCGGCTAAGTCTTGCCCTAGAATCCCATATGAACTCCAGAGTATGTTCTGGCTACTGCACTTTCCATCCAGACCCCTGCTTGTGGTCTGGGAAAACAATAGAGGATGGCCCAAAGCCTTGGGATCCTGTACACACATGGGAGACCTGGAAGAAGCTCTTGGCTCCTGGCTTAGGATCAGCTTAGCTCTGATTGTTGTAGCCACTTGGGGAGTGAACCAACAGATGGAAGATCTCTCTGGCTCTCCTTATCTCTGTAAATCTGCCTTTCCAAGAAAAATAAATAAAACTTTTTTTAAAGTCAGAGAAACAGATTTGTACACATTCATTTTAACAGTGAAAAAGTAAATACACAGCATAAAAGCACAATGCTAAAATAGTTCAAAAATTTATGCTGCCGCCACACAGTGGAATATTATACAACTATTCAAATAAAAGGGTAAGGTCCTGGTGAGGTAGCCTAGTGGCTAAAGTTCTCAGCTTGAACATACCAGAATCCCATATGAGTGCTGGTTCATGTCCTGGCTGCTCCACTTCCCATCCAGCTCCCTGGGAAAGCAATAGAGGATACTCCAAAACCTTGGAACCCTACACCCACATAGGAGACCTGGAAGAAACTCCTGGCTCCTGGCTTCAGATTGGCTCAGCTTGGCTGTTGTGGCCATCTGGGGAATGAGCCAGCAGATGGAAGATCTCTCTCTCTGTCTCTCTTCCTCTGTCTCTGTAAATCTTTCTCATAAAAAAATAATAATAATTCTTTTTTTAAATATGAAAAGGTGTTTTAGCAAAATGAAAAAAAAATGTTTACAATGTGAAGCTAAGTAAAAAATGGACACAATTTCAAGGGCCATATTTAACTAATTGTGTTAATTTAAAAATGCATACAAATAAAAATGGATAGAAGTGACTGAAAAAAACCCAAGTGTATCAGTGAGGCTTTGGGTAAATTTTACTTGTGTTCTGGGTGCTGCTACTGTATTTTCCTAATTCCATTTTTTAACACTTATTTACTTTTATTTGAAAGGCAAAGCTACACAGGGAGAGATCTTCCATCCACTGGTTCAGTCTCCAGAGGGCTGCAGCAGCCAGAACTGAGCTAGTCTGAAGCCAGGAGCTTCTTCCAGGTCTCCCAGGCGGGTACAGGGGCACAAGGACTTGGGTCATGCTCTGTTACTTTCCCAGGCCATTAGCAAGGAGCAGGATGGGAAGTAAAGCAACCGGCACTCAAACCAGTGTCCGTTTGGGATGTTGGCACTGCAGACTGAGGATTAGCTTGATGTACCACCATGTTGGCCCCCAAATCTGATATACAGAAAAGCCTGATGGCTGACACAGGAGTTAGCTGGATAACAGCAAAGCAAATTAAATTCTGGGGCCCAGATTCTTCACCTGGAAAAGCAGCATATTGTCAGTATATTTTTCAAGCCACTGTTTATCTGACATTTATTATCCATTGAATACCAAGGCAAGCAGACTACCCTCCATGTATGATGCTAATTCTATTCGTGTATACAGCTTGCACATGGTCACTTCCATCCTCAGCAGAAGTTATGGAGTATGTTACAATGTTTCCATTTTAGATAGAAGGGTTGGGAATACCCTCAAATCTACCCTATTCACAGATGGCAGAGGCAGGACTGGGACGTGGGTCCATCCAGCCCCGAGAGCCTCACTCTTGGCCTTCAGCCTGGATGGCTTGCAGCTTCCGCTAGGTTGGGAGGAGCAGATGAGGTCATGCAGACAGAGTGCCAAGCACAGCACTGGGCTGTCAGCACAGAGCTTCTCCATGTACCTCTGGTTGTCTTTTCTGTGCCACCTGAACGTGGCCAGACAGTAGCCAAAAAAACAAGTATACTCTTGGGGGTGGGAGAGGGTGAGACACAAAGGTGTCCTTAGACTGGAAGGGGGGATTGGAAGAGGTGTCAGGACAGAAGAGAAATGGCAGAAGGCTAACTGCCTTAGCGACCCTGTGGCTCACCCCTCCCAGGCTTCAGTAGTCCTTCTGTCTTTATGTGCAACTCAGAACAGAGTCCAAAGCACCCGTCCCAACTTCCTCCATCACCTTCGTGCTCCAGAGCTGTCAAGAGGAACCCGCCAACTGGCTTGACTTGGCTTGCAGTCCCCTGTCTCTTGGAGGAAAAGGGGTACTCTTCAGAGTTGAGTAAGACGTCTATGGCCATACCTCCCTGAATGCGCTCAATCTTGTCAAAGCTGAGTAAGACATGACACCATGTGAAGCAGGAAGGGTTGGCTGACCCCCAAGGAGCACTAAGCAATCACACTGGAGATTGCTAGTCACTGTCTGTCTTCTCAATTAGATAACAGGCGCCACAATGTTCACCACTGTATCTCTAGCTCCCCACTATGTACCAGGTACCCAGTAAACTAGGTCATGCTTGATGGAAATCTGAATGAAGGAAGAAACAAATGAACTATCAACCATCAGGTACCAGGTGAAGTCCTAGCTCCTGGCTGCACTTTTTTTTTTAAGATTTAGTTATTAGTATTGAATAAGCAGATGTACAGAGACAAAGATCTTCCATCCACTGGTTCATTCCCCAAGGAGTCACAATGGCTAAACTGAGCAGATCTGAAGCAGGAGCTTCTTCCAGTCTCCCACATGGGTGCAGGGTCCTGAGGCTTCGGATCATCCTCTACTGCTTCCCCAGGCCACAAGCAGGGAACTGAATGGGAAATGGAGCGGTCAGGACAGGACGTGAACTGGGATCCCTGGGCTTGGAGGTGGGGGATTAGCCAATTGAACCATTGCACCAGGCCCACTGTGTTCAGCATCTCAATGCTATAGTCCCAGATCTGCATTTTTACATTAAACATTTTTTTTTCACAGTCTCATAGAACACACAATACAAGGAAACTCAAGTGTATCCCAAACATGATGCTGTTTATTTTTGCAAGGAACTCAAATTGGAGCCCCTGAGCCAAGAAGTATTTGGAAAGTGCATGGGATTCTGAGAGCATCTCCAGGGCTCAAAATGACTGAAGCCCAGGGCCCTAACCTTCACCACCTCTGCTGTATGACCTGTGGAGTGATGAGCCTTTTCTCTATGAAATGATAAGGGGAAAGGGAAAAGTTAGTACTTTTAACTGTCCACCGTGCTGGGGGTGGTTAGACAGGGTCATCCCTCCTCCTTTCTGGATGTGCAGGGCCCGGGACAGACCTATCTCAGGAAGCCTAGGACCAGGCACCACTGTGTACACCTGCCTGTGGCTGTCAGGGTCTGGCCCAGGATACCCGCCCCTCTGCCCAACTGACTTGGCGGGGCCTTGGGGAGGCTGAAAGGATCTCCTTGTATGAAGGGCCTGCCCAGCACCGTGCAGCTGTCTTAGCCATACAGTGGCAAAAGGAAAGATTCCCCAAAGCCTCAGAAACTTCACGGCACCACCATGCATGAACCCCTACTCCCCACTTTAGACTAACACAGCCCTCCCCTCCAGGGAGCCCTGGGTTGTTGGGGGAGGAGGGAGTTTGGGTGGCACCAGGCCTGGGTCCAGCTTCCTGAGTTCAGGGAGAACAGGACCCCCAGCATCCATGCCCAGGGGCTTCCTGGCTTCAGGCCAAGCCGGTGGCAGGTTCCTGCTTCTCCCTTGGGCGCCAGCAAACACCACTTCCCAGCCGCCTGCCTTTCTATACCCACACCTGCCCTTCCCTCTGTGCTCAGCCCTTCTTGTGCTCTCACTGTCTCCATATCTATTTCTCCCCCTCCTGGCTCACTGCTCTCCCCACGGAGCCATCCTTCACCTGCCCCAGAATGCTGCTCCCGCCTGCTCCCGCGGTACCTTCCCCCTCCTGGTGCTCAGCCCTGTACCTCCTCTCGCCCTCTCCAGGCCTCGTCGGCATCTCTCCTCCCCCCACCTACCCCGCCCAGCTCAGGCCTCCCCATCCTCAGCCCAGTCTCCTCCTCCTGGCTCCTCTTCCCTCCCCTCCACCTCACCCCACTCTCTGTCAGCAGGCCAGCAATTCCACCCTGGGGGTCTCCTGCCTTTCACCTGCTACACACACACACACACACACACACACACACACACACACACACACACACACACACACTGCGGGTGAGCAGGCACCCATCCTTCCACCACCACCACCTTCTCATCTCCGGCACTGCCTCTTCTTCATCTGCCTCCTCCTCTCCCCACCCTCTCCTCTCTTCTCTCTGCCCCTTTAAATCTGCCTGGTCCAGCCTCCCCTGTGATGCTGAGATGGAGCAAACATTGATTTGTGCTCAGATGGAATCAGAATTTTGATTTTTTTTTCCCTCTCCCAACCACATAAGAAGAAAAAAAATAATAAAAACACCTCCTCTTGCTTGCCCCCTCCCTCTTGCCATCCCGCTTCCAAGCTCCTCTTCCCTAGCTCCATCGAAATCCAAGGCATATTTTTCCCCCTACACTATTCTCATCTCCTTCCAGCGCTGCCACTGCCTCGCCCCCCACTCCATCAGCCTGCTCCTCCAGCTGGAGAGAGACAGAGAGAGAGAGAGCGCGAGCGAGCCAGGCCTCTCTCCTGCGGCTCTCCCACCTCGCGGCCTGGGGTGGAGCAGTCTCCGGAAGGGGAGGGGGCTTGGCTGGCCCCAGCGAGGTGGGAGTGGAGGTGTCCTGCCATGGATGTTGAGCCTGGGAGGCGGCCTGCGCCCCAGCCCACATGGTGAGTACCAGACCCCTCCTTGCCTGCCCATCCCCGCAGGGCCACCCCATCTTCATCCTTCCCTCCTACCCCTACTCCAACAGATGCACCCTCTGCCCACTTTGGTCCGATTTGCCCTCCCCCCACCCCAGTCTTCACCCCTGCTTCTCCAGGGAAGGCAAAAGAACGGGAGCAGAAGGGTACCGGCAGCACCTAGGAAGCGGGTAGCCTGCGAGTCTACCCACCCCCTCCTTCAGGACCCCTAAGCTGCCATCCTCACTGGGCTCTTTAGGATTCTAGATTGGAAAAGTGGCACTCCCGCTTCGGCTCCCAGCCCTGGGAGGGACCTTTTAAAAGAAAGGAAGGGATGGGGAAACCCCCCGGGGCCCCCAAAGCTTGGAAGCTGTTGGAAGATGCTACCGGGGATGGAGAGGGGGAGGGTGGCGGTGGGGGGGAGGCGGTGCTGATGTTCTGGAGCCACCCGGCCAGGGAGCGGCGGGCAGAGAGGAGGGGCCTCGCTCACCACCTGCCTCCTCCCTCCCCACCCCCCACCCCTCCACTCTCTCCGCAGCCACTCAGGATGAGGGTCCGGCCTTGCCTGCCCGCTCTGGGCGCCCTCCGCCCGGCCCCGGTCTAGCTGCTCCCGCCCCCAGGCCTCGCCCGGCTCCCAGGCCCCCAGCCGGCTTCTCCAGCCCCAGGATGCGCTGAGCCACAGGGGTGGGACTGAGGCCGCGCCAACTACATGCATGTCCCCCGGGGGCAAGTTCGACTTTGACGACGGGGGCTGCTACGTGGGGGGCTGGGAGGCGGGGCGGGCACATGGCTACGGCGTGTGCACGGGGCCCGGCGCCCAGGGCGAGTACAGCGGCTGCTGGGCGCACGGCTTCGAGTCGTTGGGCGTCTTCACCGGGCCCGGCGGACACAGCTACCAGGGCCACTGGCACCAGGGCAAGCGTGAAGGGCTGGGCGTGGAGCGCAAGAGCCGCTGGACGTACCGCGGCGAGTGGCTGGGCGGGCTGAAGGGACGCAGCGGCGTGTGGGAGAGCGTGTCCGGCCTGCGCTACGCCGGCCTCTGGAAGGACGGCTTTCAGGACGGTTACGGCACCGAGACCTACTCCGACGGAGGTGCGCGGCCCGGCCCGGCCCACCGCTGTCAGCCTGCCTGCTCGGCCGCCGGCGCCTCCCCCGCCCCCAGCCACATGTGCACCCCTGCGCCTCAGCCTTCCTCCCCATGCCATTCCCGCGTCCTTCAGCCCTTTCCCTCCACCGCCCACTCCTGCCTTGCTCATGCACCTATCCCCTACCCTCCTCGCAGGCGGTTGCTCTCACCCTTGCCTGTCCGCCCGTGCCTGCCGCCTCTCCTCCCCACCCCCTCAAGTCCCCAACACCCCTTTTCTGCCTTCACGCCCGCGCTCCAGTCTCCGGCGTGGCCTGCCTCGTGTCTGTCGTGTTGTCAGTGTGCGCGCCTGGCAGCCCGGCCCTCACGCCCCCTGGCCGCCTGCCTGTGCCTCGCCCTCGCCCTGTCTGCCCACACTGCCCCTTTCCACGTGCCTCCCCGCCTCTTGGCTTGTCTTGGCTCTGCAGTGCACGCCTTCACACCTAGTCCCCAGTGCCCTGGCCTAACCTCCCCTTCCTATCCCATCTGCTTCCAGAGGTACTGGCGATCCGGAGGGTGGGAGGGGGGGTGTCAAAAGCCTAGTGAGGTTTGACTTTTTCTTCCCGTCCCCGACCCCTCCCGCAGGCACCTACCAGGGTCAGTGGCAGGCTGGGAAGCGCCACGGGTACGGGGTACGCCAGAGCGTGCCCTACCATCAGGCAGCGCTGCTGCGCTCGCCCCGACGTACCTCCCTGGACTCGGGCCACAGCGACCCCCCGACGCCGCCCCCGCCCCTGCCCCTGCCGGGCGACGAGGGCGGCAGCCCCGCAACGGGCTCCCGAGGCGGCTTTGTGCTAGCCGGGCCCGGGGACGCCGACGGGGCGTCCTCCCGAAAGCGCACCCCGGCAGCCGGCGGATTCTTCCGTCGCTCGCTGCTGCTCAGCGGGCTCCGGGCAGGCGGGCGCCGCAGCTCCCTGGGCAGCAAGCGAGGCTCCCTGCGCAGCGAGGTGAGCAGCGAAGTGGGCAGCACGGGACCCCCGGGCTCCGAGGCCAGTGGGCCGCCGGCACCTGCGCCGCCAGCCCTCATCGAGGGCTCTGCCACGGAAGTGTATGCAGGCGAGTGGCGTGCTGACCGGCGAAGTGGCTATGGTGTGAGCCAGCGCTCCAACGGGCTGCGCTACGAGGGCGAGTGGCTGGGCAACCGGCGGCACGGCTACGGGCGTACTACCCGCCCCGACGGCTCCCGCGAGGAGGGCAAGTACAAGCGCAACCGGCTGGTGCACGGAGGGCGCGTCCGCAGCCTCCTGCCTCTGGCCCTCCGACGGGGCAAAGTCAAGGAGAAGGTGGACAGGGCTGTCGAGGGCGCCCGTCGAGCCGTGAGTGCTGCCCGCCAGCGCCAGGAGATCGCCGCCGCCAGGTGCGCATCTAGTGTAGACACCAAGGCTGGGCAAGCAGGAGGGCAGTGCTGGGGACCAGGAAAGAGGGGCTGCCTGGCAGAGAACCAAGACCCAAGGCTTAGGAGCCTGCAGAGGAAAGGAGAGGCCTAAGATATGGCAGGTGTAGTTCTAGGCGTTTGGGTGCTTATATCTGAGGCAACAGGTGGAGTGGGTGTTTCCCTGGAGGAGGCTGTGTAAGAGGATCCAAGGCTGGGAGCGTGTCTGGGGATTGCCTGTGGGAAGGTATGTATCTATAGAACCCACTGGTGGGTGTGGGAGTGCCAATGGGCATTGCTTTGGCAGGCCCAAAAACCTCTTTTGGAGCTCAGACATGTCCCTAGTGGGAAGACTCTTGCATCCAGTCCAGCCTTCAGGCCTGGGCAGCAGTCCCAGGCAGAACAGGGAATGTTCCTCTTAAGCACACTGCAGGCTGACACCTTTTCAGCCTGGGGCTTTGGACAGGTCTCATTTGCACAGCTGACCTACCCACCTGAAAAAAGAGTCTCTTCCGGTTTTGCCTCCCTTGCCTCCTTTCACCCAGCTCATAAAGATGTCAGAGGAGGCAGTGGCTTGCCTGCAAATTAAATTTTCTTTCTGCAAATCATATTAGAATCCCACACACCAGGAACCTTGCTATCTCAAGCAGAGCTGTCCAAGAAGACTATCAGTCAAACGTGTAATTTAAAATCTTCTCATAGCCACATTTTAAAGCACAAAAAGAAACAGGTCGAATGAATTTGGTAACGTACTGTTACTTAAACCTGTATGAGTTTATCTGAAAGTGTATCATTTCAACCTGTAACCAATATATAGTTATTGGAATATTCAGGTGTGTATTTGAACTAAGCATATGATTTCAGATCACACTGACCATATTTCGGGTGTTTAATATCCACACATGGCTTTGAATGACTGAACTAGACAGCACAGATCTAAAGCAAGCCACCAATCTATCTGTAATGAGATTCCCGGGCCTTTGATTGATACAACTCACGTATTTGAACTTTTGTATGTTTTGTTTTTTTTAAAAGAGACAGGGGCATGGCTGAGGGATTTTGTTTAAATCTGAAGCTCTTTGTAAGAGGAGACATGCCAGTGCACCTCAGTGAATTTGTATAATACTGACCCTGTGCACAAGTGGGTGTGTGTGCACGCGAAGATGTCAAACACAGAGCAGAGACCTGACCCAGAGATGGTGCATCTGCAGATATTTCTGAGGGTTCTGGATGTTATAGTTAAGCCAGGAAGAGGGAAAAGCAGAATGCTAGGGAATGTTTAAGGATGAAGAGGGTGGAGGCATGTGCAAGAAAATCTGATCTAAGTAACTAGAGGATCAGGCAGTGGGAGGAGGATGGATGGTCTCCCCAGCAACAGGCCTGGCAACCCTGATTGGCTGTCAGCTGCCATGGAAACTGCAGAGCCTCCAGAGCAGGTGCCTGTGTCAGGTAGCCTGAGCCTGGCCTGATGCCTGAGCCACTGCCTAGGGCTTGATCATGCATGTCCTGCCATCTATCAAAACATGCCAGCTTCATGCTGCCAAGAGAGCACAGCACAACCCCAGACTGGGATGCTCACACCCTGCCCCAAACCCTGAGACCTGCTGCTCCACTTCAGTCTGAAAGCCCTCCAACAGAAGGGCAGGGCTAGCTGTGGTCCCTCCCAGCAGTCCCTAAAGGCCCTTTGCCCACCCCTCCCTGAGTCAGATGAAACCAGTCTCTAGCCAGAGATTCGTGGGTCCATCCTACCCATGGGCAATGTATCTGATAAAACTCCATCTGTTCCTGTGTGTCCCATCTTCAGTCAGGATCACAAAACTATTTTAACGATTGTAAGCCAACCAGCAGAGAGGGAAGGGGAAATTGAGGAAGCCTTTGGCATCAGGGAGATGGGCACTGATGCTGCTACCAGGGTTCCTGTGCCTACAGGGCAGGGCACGAGGGGCCAGGGGCTAATGCCAACAGTGACTAGGATCACGGCAGCAGGGGGAGCCCCACCCTTCCTCCAGGGACTGAGCTCAGAAAAGCAGAAGATGGGGTAGGCTTGTGGGGGAGGGAGGAGCAGTGGTAGCAGAAAGAACATTGTGAACACAAAGAATACTGAAAGAAAGCAAGATGGGAAATTCTCATGTTGGGAAATCTGCGCTGGAAGAGGTAGGATTACAACATAAGGAGGGCAGGCAGTGAGAGAGGGAAGGGAAGCTGAGAAAGAGGGTGTGGCCCAGGACTGGGAGCCTGGGGGAAAGACAGGCCAGGATGGGGGCTTTAGAATGGGCCCCCTGCACCCCTTGGAGAGGGGCTGTGGAAGAGGTGTTAAAGATGCCTGGAAGCACCCCGCCCCACACCCCTGCGACCTCCCCCCTAAGAAGCAAGGCAGGGAGAGCTGCCAAGCATCTGGCTGGACTGCAGAGGACATGCCAATACACAGGCCTCAGCTGTCACCTGCAAGGCTGTGGAACAGGAAGGGAAGAGGCCCAAGGCCCCTGCTGCTGGGAGAAGGAAGTGTTACTACAGGCCCTAATGGCAGAGGCTGTGAGAGAAGCAGGGGCAGAGCAGCCATGAGTGCAGCCAACACATCCCAGTGGAAAGAGGGGAGCATCCCTGGCCTGTCCAGGTTGGGGAGCAGCAGTCAGAGAATATAAGCAAGGGTGAGGACCATAGATGTGAGCTCAGTTCCAACGAGGCTGTGTTACAGGATAGAGGCACCAAGGAGGGGGGCAGTCTCCTAAGTCCCTTGTCACTGGAACCTTACAGGGCAGCAGACGCCCTCCTAAAAGCAGTGGCAGCAAGCAGCGTTGCCGAAAAGGCCACCGAGGCAGCGCGAATGGCCAAGCTGATAGCCCAGGACCTGCAACCTATGCTGGAAGCCCCAGGTGAGGTGTGGGCAGTACAGAGGAGGAGGCTGAAGCCCCTGGGGAGCTAGAATGGCTCAGATGTGGAGCAGGGGGACCTGGCATTAGGGTTGGGGGTGGGGACAAGGTGTGAAGATCTGAGGGGAGGGACCAATTATCCAGGGTGTGGGGCCATGAAATTCTAAAATGGACGGCAAGTGGCAAGTTTGGGATCTAGCATTGTGCCTCTGTGAGCCAGGAGAGTGGCCAGGGTCTTATGTAATGACCGCTTGGGGTGGTGGGGATAAAGTTGTGGGCTCCCCCACCCAAGGCTGACTGCCACTCCACCTATACACCAGGCCGCAGACCCAGGCAGGACTCAGAAGGTTCTGACACGGAGCCCTTGGATGAGGACAGCCCCGGGGTATACGAAAATGGACTGACCCCCTCCGAGGGCTCCCCCGAACTGCCCAGCAGTCCAGCCTCCTCCCGTCCACCCTGGCGACCCCCCACCTGCCGGAGCCCACTGCCTCCTGGAAGGGACTGGGGTCCCTTCTCCAGCCCCAAAGCTTGGCCCGAGGAATGGGGGGGCCCCGGGGAGCAGGCAGAGGAACTTGCTGGCTATGAGGCTGAGGACGAGGCCGGGCTGCAGGGGCCTGGGCCTAGAGACGGCTCCCCCCTACTCGGAGGCTGCAGTGACAGTTCGGGAAGTCTCCGGGAGGAGGAGGGGGAGGACGAAGAACCCCTGCCCCAGATGAGAGTTCCGGGAGACTCAGAGCCTGAGACCATGATCATGCCAGTCCTGAGGGGCCCACCCACTGCCGGGTGCCTGCCAGAAGAGCTCGACGAGCCTGCTGCCACCGAGAGGCCTGCACAGCCGGTGAGACGTCCCCCTACCCATGCCCATCCCTGCTTTGTGGCTCCTCTTCCTCTAAGTCTTGCTCTCATCCATCCCAGGTCTCTAATCTTATATCCCCCGAGGGGCCTTGGTTTCCACTTAGCTTCCTCTTTGCCTGGCCAGTCTTGGACCATCTCTCTCTCTGTGTCTGTCTTACACACACACACACACACACACACACACACACACACACACACACACAGGACTTCTGAGCTGGAAGGAGCTTTCCAGGTAGACCTTCAAGTCCAAGTCCTTCACTTGACAAAGAGAAATCAAAGCCCAGCACTCAAAGTGACTCGGCCGTGTTTCCCAGCAAGTGCTTAATGGCGGAGCCAGAACATTTGCCTGTTCCCTTTCCATCTCATTCCCAGTTTCCCACTCCACCCCCGCCCCCACCTCCGCACTTTCTCTCTTTGGTGCCCAGAAATAAAAAAGAAAAAAAAAATTGTTCCCTCCCTCTTCTGTCTCTCTCTCCCTCTCCTGGGAAGAAGAGAAATTGGAAAGGAGACAGAAAACCAGGAGAGGTGGAGCTTCCCCAGAGCCTTCTATGCTGATTGGACCCCAGGTCTTCTCCTGTTTCCTAGCAACCACATCCTCACCCCCCTTCATCCTTCTGCCTCCCTGCAGCACTGGCTGCTGCCACCAATGTCTGCTTCTGAGGCTGTGCACCTTCTGGCTGGGGCACAGGCTGTGCGGGCGGGATGGGAGGAGGGTGGAGGGAGAATGGAGAAAGTGCTGGCCCTGCCCAGACAGGGCCAGAGGAAAGGGCAGCCGGGCCAGCCAGCTGGGGGAGTGGAGTGCCTTGCAATCCAAAGCAATGATCCAGAAGACCCTCTTTGCCCCTGCCTCTGCAGGGCACTGCCTGGGAACCCTTCAGCTTGACCCTGGTGGCTGACCAGCTCAGGAAATGGGGATACCTCGCTCTGTGGCTGGTCCTGGGACTCAGCCTACCTCCTCTTCTGTCTCCCTAGGGAGCTGCCAACCCCCTGGTGGTGGGCGCCGTGGCCCTCCTGGACCTCAGCTTGGCGTTCCTGTTCTCCCAGCTCCTCACCTGAACCTACTTCCTGGCCTGGTTCTGGCTTCCGTTGCCTGCCTCCCCACCCCTGTGACCTGCCTTTCTTCTCTTTCCCTCCTCTTGGTTGATATTTTTTTCCTCTCCTCCTGTCCTTCCTCCTCTTTCTTTATCTTTGTCTCTTGCTTTCTTTTCTCAGATTTTCTCATTTACCTCTGGCTCTGTCTGTGTCCCTCGCTCCCTCCCCGTCCCAACAACCCCTCCTTTCTCTAGATTGTTTACATATGAAGGGCTTTTCTCTCTCTCAGAGCTGCTCCCTTCTCTGAGACACACAACTCTAAGTCAGACCATTGCCCCCACACCCTCCCCGCCTTTTCTTCAGACCCAAACTTCACTGAGGGTGGCGGTTTGGTGTCCTAAGGAGTCTCCTGGAAGTTGAATGTCGAGGAGGGAGACGGAGAAGGGCTGAGGCTCCCTGGGATTCCACCTCTCACCTCCAAGCCCTGAGCTCTAACTCGGTCCTCGCCTGGAGGAAACAGGGGGCTGAGCGTATAACAGCTGCCCGCGGCTCCTTCTGGCTCCCCTCCACTGCCAGCCCACCAGCCCCTCCTCCGGCCCCTACCATGGCACGAAAGCAATGCAGAAAGGAACAAAATCCTCAAGTCCACCCCTCCTCAAACTCTGCCCTATGACCTCTCCCACCCTTTTGTGTCCCCCTAAAAGTCTATTTGGTTGGTCTGGACTCACTTGTGGCCTTTGATTAAATTCCTAAGGGGCCTGAAGAAGACATTTGTAGCGTTAGAGGGTTAAAAGGGGCACGCAAAGGAGCAAGGACCCCGCTCCCCAACATCAGGCAATGGTGGCAAGGTTGGGGAAGGGCACTCCTGGGAACTAGAATCAGGCAGGAGAGCAGGTGCTTGCAGGTGAACAGAAGCAGGGACAGCTAAGCCGTCTCTGGCTGGGATCTGTCTCCACCCCTCATCACTCAGAATCTTACAAAGTGGGGAGACCAGGGGATGACCCGAGAGAACCACCTCTCACACACCTTCCACTGCAAGGCCCAGGCAGGAGCCAGGCCCCCGTGAGAGGTGGGGAGAGAAGCCCTGGAGAAGTTGTGGCTAATCCCTGGTACGAACCTCCCCCCTTGGGAGAAGGAAGCCCCAGGAAGCAGGGTCTGAGGGTCCCCAGGGGCTCCTTCCTCCCTCCCCTGCATGAGGCAGAGGCAAGCTGCCTGCCAATCCCCCTCCCTCCAGGAATGGCCTTGCCCGGGAATGCCCACCACACACACACACACACACACACACACACACACACCCTCTTCTTTTCTAGTCAAACTGTTTACTCCTTGGCCTGACTCCCTCCTTCCTCCCCTCTCAACCTCTACTTCTGATTTCTATTTCATGGAATTTGGGATTGAAGTTATACAACAGTGCCGCCAACAACAAGTCTTGCAGGAAAAAAGAAAAGAAATTTAACAAAAAAAATATATTAATAAAAAAGTTCTAAAAAGAGGGGAAACTGTCATCTGTTTTGGGGATTTGATGGTATCAAACTCAAGCTCTCAGAAGCTGTCCCAACTGGGGATTGAGGAAGTTCTTGGGAGAACCCCTACACTATCATTGTCTGTCTGTCTGGTAAGAGCTCCTAACCCTTCAACTCCAAGCCGAGGTCAGAGGACTCAGAAGGCTCAGCAGGGCGGCCCAGGAGGGGCGGGGTCCCGTGGTGGAGGCGGGGAGAAGGATGGACCCGACCACGCGCCAACCTCTGTACGGCCCCGTACCAGGAAGCGTTGGGGAACCGGAGCAGTGTTGAGACACAAGCCAGGTCAGCCTGGGGTGAGAAGTCGGAGCCCCTTGAGACGGGAATGCGGGGAAGAATACCGCAGGGCCGGGCTGGAGAGGAATGGATGGGCTGGCCAAGGGCGAACAGGTGCAGGTAGCCAAGGGTAGGGGGGAGCTAGGCGGGGCCCTGGCGCATGCTCGGTGGGAACGCGTGCAGGGTGGGGCGGGGCGCGTGCGCAGTGAGCATGTGCTCGCGCGGAGAGCTAGGGCGGGCTTGGAGAGCAAGGTGTGGAAAGGTAGAGGCGGGTTCTGTTGAGTGAGAGTAGTCGTGAGACACCCGGGCCCTTGGCGTCTTGGCACACGGCAAGCTTGGGCAAAAAGGCCAGGCACCCACGACCAGAGTGTGAAAGCCCTGTGCACGTC
Source organism: Ochotona curzoniae (assembly GCF_017591425.1). Taxonomy (NCBI): domain Eukaryota; kingdom Metazoa; phylum Chordata; class Mammalia; order Lagomorpha; family Ochotonidae; genus Ochotona; species Ochotona curzoniae. The sequence continues at coordinate 39,595,191 of NW_024467122.1, forward strand.
CCGGCCGGGCTCTGCCCCGCCCCACCTTCCCCACAGAATGGTGGTGTCTTCGCTGAAACTTCAGGATCTAATCGAGGAGATTCGTAGTGCCAAGACCCAGGCACAGGAGCGGGAAGTGATCCAAAAGGAGTGCGCCCACATCCGAGCCTCCTTCCGCGATGGAGACCCCCTGCAAAGGCACCACCAGCTGGCCAAGCTGCTGTATGTCCACATGCTGGGCTACCCCGCCCACTTTGGACAGGTACACCCTACATCTACACCCCTCATCCGACCAGGGAATGTCACTGCCCCGGGGGGCAGGGGCTCCCTGGGCTCTCTCATTGTGTGCACAGTTTCTGAGCCCGCAGTAGTGTGGGCTGCAGGTCGATGTCTGCCGGCTGGCCTGACCCCTGCCTTCCCTGGCCAGCACTGCTCAGGGCGCCCCCTCCCCCTTCCTCTTCCACTCCTGGTTTCTTGCAACTCTATACTCACAACGCAATCATCTTCTTGCTGAAAGGAGAGTGACAGGATGTGCGGCTCACTGGTCAACCTGGCATAAGGCAGGTGGAACCGGGCGGGCAGATGCCTTTTGTTTCAGCCTGCGCCTTTCCGGGCCCACGCCCCTTACCCTGTAGATGGAATGCCTGAAGCTGATCGCCTCCCCCAGATTCACAGACAAGAGAGTGGGCTACCTGGGGGCCATGCTTCTGTTGGATGAGAGGCAAGATGCCCACCTCCTCATTACCAACAGCATCAAGAAGTGAGGCTGGTGGGAAGCCCTGGGGAGTGGAAACTGGGACCTCCCTGTCCCCACTCCCACCACAGGGACTGCCTGCTGACCATACTCCTGACCCCACTGTGCAGTGACCTGAACCAGGGCTTCCAGCCAGTGCAAGGGCTAGCCCTGTGCACTTTGAGCGCCATGGGTTCTGCCGAGATGTGCCGGGACCTGGTCCCAGAGGTGGAGAAGCTGCTCCTGCAGCCCAGCCCCTATGTGCGGAAGAAGGTGAGGCTGCAGAAACCACCCCCATCTGCCCCTCCCCGCCACAAATTTGCCATGCACTACAGAAGAGTCCATCCTCGTCCCAACTCCATCTGAGACTCCCTGACACCCACAGGCTGTTCTGACTGCAGTGCACATGATCCGAAAGGCTCCTGACCTCTCCGATGTCTTCCTTCCACTCTGTACCCAGTTGCTCCTTGAACGTCACCATGGTAAGGCCACGGCAGGGGGTGGGGTCCCAGTCTTAGTCTGAGGTTCTGCCTACAGGTGAGGTCAGGAACCTAGCTCTCAGGAGGAGAGGGATGGTGCCACACATGCACGCGCACACACACACACATGTGGGTGGACCCTCATGTATCCACCCTGACCACAGGCATCCTGATGGGCACCATGACACTCATCACCGAGCTTTGCGAACGAAGCCCTGCAGCTCTCAGGCACTTCCGCAAGGTGGGCTAGGGAAGGAGTGGTCCAGGGAGGACTAGGGCCTAAGGTGTGCAAACTTAGGAAGCAGGGCCCCCAGGCAAGGCTGTGTGCCCCAATTGCAGGTGGTGCCACAGCTGGTGCAGATCCTCCGGACTCTGGTGACCACAGGATACTCCGCGGAGCACAGCGTGGCGGGCATCAGTGACCCCTTTCTGCAGGTGTGCCGGCCTCTCTCTGCTGCATCCCAGGAGCAGATAAGACTGTAGCGGCCCCTCACTGAACACCTTTCCCAGAACACTCTGGCCCTGCGAGTGTACTGGGGAGGAGGATGGCACTGGACACAGGACTGTCCTGCTCATCCCAGGCCTCCTAGGGGGAGAGCCTAAAGGTCAGAAAATCCACGTTGCTACCAATACAGAAAATTTGCAGTCCCCTCCCCCCCAACCCTCATCCACCTTCTACATTTCTTATCCTGTTCAGGAATCAAAGGAGCAGTGGAGGTGGGAGAGGTGGGGCCCCAGCCAGACCCTGCCCCACTGGGTGTTCTTTCCCTACTCCATGGCTCCATTCCTCTTCCCCATCTTCTCCACCTCTCAACCTTTATTAACCCCACCTCAGGTCCAGATTCTCCGTCTGCTTCGGATTCTGGGCCGGAATCATGAGGAGAGCAGTGAGACCATGAATGACTTACTGGCCCAGGTAAGAGGCACTAGGGAGAAGGCATGGGTCAGGGGTGTTGCTGTGTTGTCCCAGCCCCCTGGCATTCCCTTCCCTTCTTTCCCCTGACTCCCGCCCCACCATGAGCTTCCTGCACCTGCTGGCTACCTCTTGGCACTCGCTCTACAAAGGAGAGCCCTAAGTCTTACTGTAGCCTTCCCTGGACTCATGCCATTGTGGAGATACAGCCCCTCTCCTGTCCCCTTAGGTGGCCACCAATACTGACACCAGCCAGAATGCGGGCAGTGCCGTCCTGTTTGAGACGGTGCTAACCATCATGGACATCCGCTCTGCAGCCGGCCTGCGGGTATTGGCCCCAATCCCTGACCCTTTGTGGCTTCACCTAACTGCCTCCAGCCGAGCAAACGGGTCCTGCTCACTGGTTTCTCCCCTACCCCCACCCCATCACCCTGTGCCAATTCCTGCTCCTAACCACCGCCCCTCCCCGCTTTAGGTCCTGGCCATCAACATTCTTGGCCGTTTCCTGCTCAACAGTGACAGGAACATCAGGTGAGGCTCCCACGTGTCTGACTAAGTTGTGCGTGGAGTCCTCCACCCCCCACCCCGCCCCCGACCAATGCACCTGTGGCCCAAGCAGGCCCTGTAGCCAAGGGTTGACATGATAGGTCCATGGCGTGATAGGGCCTCTTCCCCTCCTGGGCCCAGGTACGTAGCCCTGACATCCTTGCTGCAACTTGTGCAATCGGACCACGGGGCCGTGCAGCGGCATCGGCCCACCGTGGTGGAATGCCTGCGAGAAAGTGATGCCTCCCTCAGCCGGTAAGCAGAGGCCAAAGGAGCCACCTGTGCAGGGTACATGCCACCTCAGAGCAGCTGAGCATAAAGGAGGTTGAGGGGACTGGGCTGCCTGGGGGAGGGAAGGGCCCAAGGAGGCCCAAAGCAAGGTGAGCTGGGCCGCCCACCTAAAGCCTTGTCTTGCTCCCACCAGGCGAGCCCTGGAGCTGAGCCTGGCCCTGGTGAACAGTGCAAATGTGCGATCCATGACTCGGGAGCTACAGGCCTTCCTGGAGTCCTGCCCGCCTGACCTCAGGGCTGACTGTGCCTCTGGCATCCTGCTGGCTGCTGAAAGGTGAGCTGATAGGTGCCAGAGGGTAGAGCGGAGCAGCGTGGGGACAAGGGAGGTGGAGGAATGAGTGCAGGGAGGCTCAGGATTGACAAGCTGTGTCGCCTAGGTTTGCTCCAACCAAGCGGTGGCACATAGACACCATCCTGCACGTGCTGACGACGGTGAGGCGGGCACTGGCCAGAGCACTGGACAGGACTGGGCACAGCTGGGCCCAATGACCTGGCTAGCATTCACTCCCCTCCTCCAGGCAGGTGCCCATGTACGGGATGATGCAGTGGCCAACCTTACCCAGCTGATTGGAGGGGCTCAGGAGTTACACGCCTACTCGGTGCGCCGTCTCTATACTGCCCTGGCACACGATATCTCGCAGGTACCAGTCCCCTCTCCCCAGGCCCGCCTTTTCCTGGGTCACCACCTCCCTGCAGCCCAATTCTATGTTTTCCCACGAAGTCATGACTATCCGCTTGGTGCAGGAGACACCCAAGGCCAGGGCTATTTTTAGTGAGAATATTGTTGGACTTACATCCTGGCCTTAGCACCTAGTGGCCATACAACCACAGATGACTAATGGAACTTTCTTTAGCTTCCCTCCCCTCAGCCTTTTACCTTGCCTATCCTGTACCATGCAGTCACTACAGGATCAAATTAGATAAGAACTCATTCTGCATGTACTCGAAGTACTGCAAGTATTCAGCAAGTTACCCTGAATACTAAGCGAGTTCACAGATGCCAGCCAAAACCTGCTAGCATCATCCCTTCCTGAAGGGAACCCCACCCAACCCACATCCAGCACAGCACATCCTGTGCTCAAGCCGTGCAGTTCTGGCGCCTGGCCACCAGAGGGCAGTGGGCACCCAGGCACCAGGACAGAACCAACTGTCCAAGTTACCTTTCCTCACCCTACAAACCCCACCATCTCTGCACTAACCCATAGAAGTCATGGAGTGTGGAAGTGACCCAGACACTGACCCAATAATGTTTCTTACTCTACATATACAGCAACCGCTGGTGCAGGTGGCAGCCTGGTGCATCGGGGAGTATGGAGATTTCTTACTGGAGGGGAACTGTGAGGAAGCAGAACCCCTTGAGGTGAGACTGTGCATTGGAGGGTTCACAGAGGAGAGCCAGGGAGGGGGCAGAGCTGGGCCCAGGCTCACTACATGCATGCACAACTGAAGGTGGAAGAAGAGGAGGTGTTGGCACTGTTGGAAAAGGTGTTGCAATCCCATCTGTCCCTGCCAGCCACCCGAGCCTACGCCCTCACAGCCCTCATGAAGCTGAGCACCCGGCTCCGCGGGGACAACAAGTGAGGCAGGGTGCCCAGGGCCCAGCAGCCCCTGAGCACCCCTGCAGACACAGATCCCCTCTACCCGCCTGGTCTTTAGGGTCTTGCTCGACTAGCCTTCTGGGGCCCTCCCTGGTACATGGGGGTGGTAGGGTCAGTGCACTGCCACTGCTGCTCACACACCTCGCTGTGTCCCAGCCGGATCCGCCAGGTGGTATCCATCTACGGGAGTTGCATGGATGTGGAGCTGCAGCAGCGTGCCGTGGAGTACAATGCCCTCTTCCGGAAGTACGATCACATGAGGTGTGTCTGTGGTCCTGCAGCCTGCTGCTGCAAATGTGGGCCCGCCACGCCCTGCCCTCTCCCAAGAGCCTCTTTGTGGGAACAAGAATCTCATGCACAGGAGAGCCTCCTTGCTGCAGGTTGCTGCCCCTGTGCTGGTGTATGGCCTGCTGGCCCACCTGGAACCCAGAAACAGTGTATCCTGTGGTCTCAGTACTCCTTCCCCCCCACCCCCCTCCACCCCTGACCTCCCAGCTACCTCCTGCTCCCATTCTCCCAGGGCCGCCATCCTGGAGAAGATGCCCCTTGTGGAACGAGGTGGCTCTCAGGCTGAAGAGGGAGAAAAGGAAAGCAGTGAAGCCACCCTGCTTTCAGAAGCCACAGCCTCTACCCCTACAGAACCCCAGGTGAGGTGGGAGCTGGCAGCCCCTGGGATGAGGTGACTGGGTTGAGCCACACACCAGCCCTGAGCCTCCTGCCCTTGGCCCAGGCCTCCAAGCTCTTGGATCTGCTGCATCTCCTGGATGAGCCACCCAGGGAGGCCCAGGGTCCTCCGGATGCCTCTGCAGAAGGCACGTTAATGCATCTGCTTGACCTTCCCTGTGTACCTGCTCCTTCAGGTAAGCCGCAGCCAAAGAGAAGGGGCCTTATAGAAGGAGGGTGGGGTGGTTCCAGGTCCAGGCGCCTGCACCCTTCCGTTCCTGTGTCACCAGTCCCTTCTCAGCAGGTGGGAGGGTTCGTCTGATCATACTGTGGCCTGCAGCCCCTGTCTCCTTCCCAGCCACCTGCCCAACCCGCCACTTCGCTGGCTCCCTCAACTCCTCAAACCCTCCCACACCATGTTTGGCATTTTGTGTTGTTTTTATCTGAAATGTTCTACGCCTGGCACATCAGACAGGTTCAGTCGTCAGCTGCCTCTCTCCTGGCACACCTCTTTAGGTCAGGTCCTCCCAGTTGCTATGGCGTCATTTCCTGCCTATGACAGCCATGCTGCTTTTCTTCCTCACTGTTTTTCCCCATCACCCCCGGCTGCAAGCTCCAACCACATCTTCTTGTCTATTTTGCCACTACCAGTGAGTGCTTGCCAATTTCTGGCTGAACAAATGAACAAGTGGTTATCTGGAGCCTGCCCACTGAGCTGCCTTTCTCTACCCTAGCCCCCATCCCTGACTGCAAAGTGTTTGAGCGGGAGGGCGTCCAGCTGAACCTGTCTTTCACTCGACCGCCCGAAACCCCTGCTTTACTCCTCATCACTGTCACTACCACCAACTCCTCGGGGGGTGATGTCACCCACTTCATCTGCCAGGCTGCTGTGCCCAAGGTTTGTAAAGATCAGACTGCAGAGGTGGCCTGGGTGGGCACTTCAGGAGGAAAGGCCTTAAAGTGGATGTGGTGGTGGATGAGTCCTGGGTGGTAGGGGGCAGCTTCGGGACCTCCAGGCCTGAAGGCATCGCAGGAGCCAGCCAGCCACCTGACTGTCCCACCTCCATCTGCTGTGTTCAGAGCCTGCAGCTGCAGCTGCAGGCCCCCAGTGGAGACACAGTTCCAGCTCGGAGTGGCCTGCCTGTCACCCAGCTTCTCAGAATCCTCAATCCTAACAAGGTGAGTTCCAGGAGCGCCTGGTGAGACCCAGGGTTTGGGAGAAGGCACAGATGCCAGTGCTGAGCTCCATTCTCCTTCCCTAGGCCCCCCTGCGGCTGAAGCTGCGTCTCATGTATCACCACCTTGGCCAGTCTGTGCAGGAGACCTTCGAGGTGAACAACTTGCCTGTGGAGACCTGGCAGTAACTCCCCCCCGTTTAAACCCTGGGGACCCCAGCCGCAGCACACCACCTGCACTTCAGGCCCACCAGCAGGTGGCGCTCCGGCCCCACATTGGCCACAGCAGAAACGGGAAGCGGGAGGGAGGGAGGGAGGAATGTTCCCTTCCCCCACCAGTAATGAAAGCCCAATAAAACCTGAAGGGATTGGAAAGCCATATTTGGGTATATTTGAGGTAGAAAATGTACATGGATCACAGCAAGGGGACAGTGTTCTGACAGGAAGTGTACATTTTCCACTGCATCCCAGGAACCTGCCTTAATTCGGCAAGTTCTCTTCCTCTGGATTGGGAGCAGATGTGCCCCCTCAACTTGCACAGGAGGCAGTCTTGCCATCTGGGCCAGAGCCAGGCACAAGGGCCTCAGCAGACTGAACCTCCTGTGTATTTCTAACCGGGATTCCCGACTGCTTCCCCAACCTGCTGCAATTCCCCCCACGCCCCCAGGCGGGGAAATCCCGCTGCCTCCTCTCATCTCTAACTCAGCTGTAAGGCGGTTTAGGAGCCGCTGGCAGAATCAATGGCATCGACCAAGGGAGGGGGGTGCGGCAAGGGATTTTCCTGTGCTTAACTACTGATCACGGCTAAGTGGAAATCCTTTAAACACGAGCGGAAATCAATGGAGGCTGCTTAGCGGCCAGGGGAGAGGGGCGGCCCACAGATTGCATCTGACGGATGAGGGAAAGGAGGCAGCCGAGGAGGGCTTGGTGAAGGGGAGCTAGGAGGAGGCCGAAGAACGGAGGAGGAGTCACTGTGGGAAGGGAAGCAGCCCGGCAAAGCGATGATCCCACCAGGCCGAGTTCCTTCTGCCTTCAAGTGTAGCCCAGGCAGTCATCAGGATGTTCGGTCCCCGGCCTCCCTCTTACAGTTGTGCGCTTCAGCTTCCAGCAGGCGCTGATAGTCCTGGGGCCGGAAGCGCTGCAGGTACACGATGAGCTTGGCAGGTGCTTTCTCCTGGGCCGGTACACCTACAGGCAGGATCATGGGAGACAAGCAGACACAACAGGAGGAGAGTCTCCTTGAGTGTCGCCCCTGGGCGCCCAACCAGGACCCCACGGCTGTTCCGAAGGTGGCGTTCAGGGAGTCGGAATGCCTGCACTTGCTTAGTGGGTCCTCCTCCAGTGAGGAGAAACAGCAAAGAACAGCTGCCACCCTGGCCCCAGGCCCGGGTCTATTAGCTTGCTACCAGACACCTGGAGAGGTACAAGAAGGCACGCTGGAGCCCAAGGGCGGGGGTCCCACAGCATTTCCCCCTCCACATGGTGAGAGCCTGTGGCCAGGGTCTACAGCAGTGCCCAGCAGCAAGTCAGGCTTCAGGTAGGAAACCGCGCATTTGCTGAAGACGTAGCTCCAACAGCTACCAGGCCCGTAAGGCCCCGTGGGCTGCACAACCCACTCCTCGAATGGAACCAACTATTCAGGGAAAGCCTGAAGGCAAAACTGGGTCGACCAAAGTCTCCCATAAATACTACTTTTACCTTTTACTTAATGCCAACAGGACAAATTAAATGAGGATCTTGGAAGCTATGAAAGAGAGAGAGAGAGAGAGAAAAGCTACTGGGTAGAAGTGCCTGGATTCCATTCCCAGCTCCAGCTCATGGCTCCAGCTGCCCACCAGTGGGCTGCTGGGGAAACAGGAACAGCAGGTGATGGCTCAAGTGCTTGGGGTCCCTGCCACCCATGTGGGAGCCCCGGATATACTTCCTGACTCCCAATGCAGCTGCTGGGGGCATAAGGGAACCCTCAAATGGGAGATCGGTTTCTCCCAGGTAAATGAAAATAAAATTTAAAAGTAAATAAATAAATAGATAAATAGGGCCCAGCACAGTAGCCTAGTGGCTAAAGTCCCCGCCTTGCATGTGCAGGGATCCCATATGGGCTTGGTTCTAATCCAGCAGCCTTGCTTCCCACCTAGCTCCCTGCTTGTGGCCTAGGAAAGCAGCAGAGGATGGCCCAAAGCTTTGGAACTCTGTACCCACATGGGAGACCCAGAAGAAGCTCCTGGCTCCTGGCTTCAGATCAGCTCAGCTCCAGCCACTGCGGCCACTTGGGGAATGAACGAGCAGATGGAAGATCTTTCTGTCTCTCCTTCTCTCTGTATATCTGCCTTTGCAATAAAAATAAATAAATCTCAAAAAAAAAAAAAAGATAAATAGTGCTAGTGCCTTGTCTCAATTGGCTAATCTTCCCCTTCCAAGTCCTGGAATTCCATATGGGCACCAATTTGTATTCCAACTGCTCCTTTCCCATCCAGCCCCCTGCTTGTGGCCTGGGAAAGCAGTGGAGGACGGCCCCAAAGCCTTGGGACTCTGACTCCTTGCCTTCAGATTGACTCAGCTCTAGCCATTGCAGCCATTAAGGGGAGTGAACCAATAGATGGAGGATCTTTTTGTTTCTCCTTCCCTCTGCAAATCTGCCTTTTCCAATAAAAACAAATACATCTAATAATAAGTAAACAAATAAAGATGGTCATCCGGGTGAAGGGAGAGTCAAAGCCCATTTGAAACAAATGCAAGTGAAGGCAACCTGCTAAGAGAGATAAGCGGCAAGTGACATGATATAACTAGAGATGCATGGGCAGTTCAAATGCCACCTGGACAGCTGCCTGAGAGAAGAAATGGGGCTGGGTGGCACTTGCAGCAAACTGGATTCTTTGGGAAATTTCTGGGACAAAGAGACCCCCTCCCCCACCACGCAACCACCTCTGCCCTTACCCAGCAGGCTGCTGAGGCCATGGATCTTCTCCAGCGCGGTGGGCACATCAGCTTCCTCCCTCACCAGGGCCTCAACCTCCCCCACGGCGTAACCAAAATCGGCTGTATCCAGGTCCACCCTGAGCACGGGCTCCTCTTCCCCAGCCCCTCCAGGGAGCACCAGCTTCCAGGCACTCCGCTTGGTCACAAAACTAGCTACCTCCTGCAGCCCCAGCGGGCCCAGCGCAGCCGCCACACTTCCAGCCCCCATGCCCAGTGGCGTTCCCAGCACCTCGAGGAGCTGGGTCACAATGGCAGGTTCTGCAAGGAGTTCCCTGTACTCGGTGTGGGGCCCTGGGACACCCGCCGGGCCAGGGCATTTGAGCTCCCATCCTCTGTTCTCTCGCTGTCGCAGCCAGTGATCGGCCCGCATGAGGCTCAGCTCTGGGGTGTCATAGTAGGTGTCTCGAAAGGTGACCTGACGCTCCAGGGTGCCGCCCAGCTCCTGCAGCCGCTGCTCTGTGCCAGGCCCTGGAGTGAACTTTCGTTCCACCTCAATCAAGCCCTGGGCCATACTACCTGCAATGGAAAAAAAAAAAAAAATCAGCCCCAAATCAGCAAACCTTCGCTGGAGCCCTTAAGGCGTGCTGTGAATACAGAAGGCAGACACAGGCCACAGTGCCTTTGGCTTGGGCTACGGCCTCTTCCTCAGTGACAGCAGGCCCAGGCTGATGTGTCAGGGGTCCGAGGAGGTGACAAGGATGCTACAGCTGTCCTCAACTCCAAGGGTGCCCTCTGTCCACTCTCGATTTGCCTTCCAAGGCCCCTTCCGAACACCGGGATGTTCACTGCCCCGGAGCCTCCTGCCCTTCCCCCGCCACGACACCAGCCAGCACAGCCTTGGGTCTCACCTCAAAGCCCGAGGGTTTCCCTCGTTAGGGACCCGGAGATGGCGGGGAACGGAGCCCACGCCACACCCGCGAGGAATGCCGGGAGGAGCCGGCTCTGGCCCGGGACCTCGGCCCCGATTCTCCGCGTGCGCCCTGCAGGTCCCAGCACCAGCGGCCATGTTAGGCCCGGGTGGCGGTGCTGAGAGAAGGCCGGAGCCCGAGAACCCAGCCACGGTACGGACGGTAGAGGTCCCCCGGTGGTGGGCAGGAGAGTAAGGATATCCCAAGACGCTGTGCTTCTCACCCTCGACCCTTCCAGGCAGCCGGGGTCGGCCCGGGTCTCGGGCTTCAGGATGAGCAGGCACCTTGGGGTCCGGGTGCATGCTGGGAGTTGTAGTTCCAAAGAGATTTTTTTTCCTGCCTGGCTGCCCGCCTGTCGCTATGGTGACAGTACAGCCTCAATCAGTGCCAGCGGGACTCCTACCTAAAACTATCCAAAAAGCTGAACTGGGGCTGTAGGACGGTGGGGACAGCTGGGTGCAAGGAGCTGAGGTGCCAGTCCTTCCCAACTCGGCATGAGGACCTGGGAAATAGTCACTGATTCAAACGCTGTACAGCCAATATTAGATCGACAGTTGTGAAGGCCCACTCGGTGCAGGCCAGCAGCAGTGGCCTGGGGAGGAGGGATAAAGGGTGATTAAGTCCAGTTGCACTACTTTGGACTTTTAGACGGGAACTTATATGTTCTGGCATGAATGTTCAGAGCAAAAAGTGATGTTTGGGGACCTGGCGTGATGGCTCCGTAGCTAAATCCTCATATAAGTACCAGCATGCCATATGGGTGCCAATTCCTGTCCCAGCTGCTCCACTTCCCATCCAGATCCCTGTTTGTGTCCTGGGAGAGCAGTCAAGCCTGGCCCAAAGCCTTGGGACCCTGCACTCATGTGGGAGACCTAGAAGAAGCACCTGGCTCCTGGCTTCAGCTCTGGCCATTGCAGCTATTTGAGGAATGAACCAGCAGATATGAGATCTTTCTGTCTCTTTGTAAAATCTGCCTGCCTTTCCAATAAAAAATAAACCTTAAAAAGAAAAAAAGAAATGTTTGGGATGGAAACTAAAGGTGTGATGGGATTTCAATAGTTAGAGAACCAGATGGAAAACAAAAGACCAGAAACTAGAGAACACCTGGCCAAGATGGGAGTAGAAAAAGCTGAGGTGGGTCCAATGTCGTGGTCACCGCTTATAGCGCCAGCATCCCATCTGCCTGCCAGTTGGAGTTCCAGCAGCTCCACTTCGAATGCAGCTCCCTGCAAATGCACCTGGGAAAACAGTAGAGGATGGCCCAAGGCCTTGCACCCCTGCAGGTGTCCCCTGCTACCCACATGGGAAACCTAGGGGCAGTCCCAGGCTCCTGGCTTCTCTCATGACCATCTGGGGAGTAAATCAGTGGATGGGAGATCTGTGTCTTTCTCTCTCTGACTTTCAAATAAAGAAGAGCTTAGAGGTGTCGGAGAGGAACAGCTTGGCAAAGGCCTTGAGCGTCTGGCTGGGTCCCATGGCCACTGAATAGGTCTAGAGTAGTAAATGCTTTAAAGTGCATGGGGCTGGCCTTCTGCCTTGGAAGCCCAAGGAGAGAAAACTCTTGCTCACTCCCCTGGAGGACTGCGGTTACCCACACTCCTTCATTGGATGTGTGACATCACTGGCACGGACTGGGCTCCCAGATGGGTAAGCAGCATCTGCTTCTCCACTCTGTCTTCTCACCCAGCCTTTTCTAGAATCACATGTCCAGTGTGAAGTGGGGCCAGAGGGACACTGGTTTACAGCCTGGGCAAATAACTGTGTCCCCTGGTAGGAGGTCCAGTCTGGGGGATGGGCAGAGGCAGCAGCCTCATGGGATGGCAAGAACCGACTCCAGGGCTGAACGCAGGACTGATGGCCACTTCCTTCTCTTGTTGTTGGGACTTGGGCAATCTTCTTTGCCTCCCCAGGCATCAGCCTTTATGTTGGTAAATGGGTATGGATGGAGGAGAGGGAGTCGGCAACAAACCATGAAACTGAAAATGCCACTATCTGCTTTTGTCCCTGTAAGCCTTTGTTGGGTGTGAGGGGGGTGGGGGGGACTTATTATTCTTATGAGAAGTAGTCTTTAATAGCTAGTGCAGGTTCTGCAAACTTGAAGCATGGCCTTCTCAATTATTGCCCATTGACCTAGGGTCAGCTAATTCTTCTGTACTTTGAGTTCTTCCACTGTAAAATAGGACTAATCATAGTGTCCTGCCTTATAGGGTCATGGGGATGAAATAAGACAATTCAGGTCCAAAAGCTTAGGGCTATTCCCATACACACAAGAACTCCTGTAAGTTACTGCTTCTGTATGATAATCAGATTCTGGGAGCACTCAGGAGCAAATCAACTAAAGATGAGGAGGAGGAAGACCTAGAACCTTCTTCCCTTTCCCAACTCAGAGGACTATATGACACTGTGTGGAAAACAGAGGAACCTAGCTCTTTTTCACAAGTAACTGAAGAAGGTCCCAGTACCCCAATCGGGAGGGAAGGGTGATACTAAGCCAGACAGAAGGGAATGAGGAGAGGGAGGCCTCTTGCCAATCTGGAAAGCCACTAGAAGCCCGCGATTCGCTCTGAATCGGCGCTCACTTAAAATGAAACAGCAGAATACATGTATAGCTTCTGTAGGCAGGAGGAAGAGAACAGAGAAGAGTTTAAAAGGGCCTGCCCTGTTTTGCTAGCGAGTCAAGGACGCAGCCAGGCAGATAGGCCCACCTGCCTCCCTGATCCCAGGTCCAGGGAGGTTGACAGAGTGCGAAGCTGGGCTGGCGGGTGGGGATAGGGCGGGCTGACTACAACTCCCGGCATGCGCCGCGGCGGGCGGGCCGCTGCACCTGCTCAGTGGGGCCGCCCCGGGCGCCTGGGTATTGATTATTCCATTGTGTGGGACGCCTCGGCTCCAGCCAGTGAATGAGGCGGAGGAGTGAGGCCGAGGAGGAGGAGGAGGAGGAGGAGGAGGAGGAGGAGGAGGAGGGCGAGGAGGAGGAGGGCGAGGAGGAGGAGGCAGGGAGCTAGCGAGTGCCCTGGGTGAATCAATGGAAACCCCCTCACGAAGCCAGGAAAACACTTCAGCCGCAGCCAAATAGCATTGATTATTTTCCTTCACTTCCCTCACCGCCGTGAATTTATTTATTTATTTTTTTCCATCTCCGTCCCCGACGCCCCGGAGTGAGTGCTGGAGGGAGGGAGGAGGAAGGGAGGGGAAAAAAAAGGAATCAACACATCGGAGAAGTCCCTTCCAAGAGCCGCCCCCTCCCCTCCCCGCCTCGCGCTGCTCGGCGGCCGCGGTTCGACTCCCGTCCCTGCTTCCAGCTGAGGTGTAAGTGCATCGATTTCCGATGCTGCTGGGTTGTGTGTGTGTGTGTGTGTGTGTTTTTTTTTTCTCCTCTCCCTCTCACTCTTCTTCCCTTCCTTGCTCTTCGGGAGCTCGACACGGAGGGGAGACGAGGCGCTCATAGGCCGCCGCTGGAGGGGACGAAGAGGGACGGGAAGGGGCTGGGGGTGGGGAGGGGACGCGGACGGACGGCGAGAGAGCCTGGGGAGCGGGGCGGAGGTGGGGAGGGAGAGGCAAGGGAGCGGCAGGGCGAAGGCACGGGGACGAGGAGAAGAGAGATGCCGAGCAGAGGAGGGAGGAACCGGGAAGGGAAAGGCAGGGGCCAGCTGGACGCACGGAGGGTAACGAAAGCCTAGACGGGGCCCGCGCCGAGCCCAGCGGGAAGTGGGGTTCCTGAGAGGGTAAGGGAGGCCGGGTGAGTGCCAGGGCTCGGAGCTGTCAGCCTGGAGGAGCCCGGGGTCTGGTGGCCCCTCGCCGGCTGCGGGCTTGGGGAGGAACCGCGGCTGCAGGCTGATGGATGGGCCAGCGCGCTAGGGCGTGGGGCAAAAGGGATCATGGACACCCTCAATTTTCGTTTCTGCCTGAAGTTGATTTTTTTTTGAAAGGTGCTAGTAGATGAGGGGAAACCCTGTTTCTGAGGAAGCGTGTCTGTCTCGGGCCCTCCACCCCGACCCTCACCTGCTCCTCGGAGCGACATCATTTCCCAGCACTGGTCCATGCTGCTGCTCGCAGGGCCAGTAGCAGGTTCATCTCCGCCCGCCCTAATGTCCTGCCATTCCTCGCCTCGTGTGTCCACCCCATCTGTCTCCAGTTCCGTGTCACTGGTTGTGCTTGTAACCCTTCTCATCCACGCGATGCCCCTCTGCCTGGGTGTTCCTGTCACCAGTGTCAGGCCCAGTGGCCCGGCCCCACTGCTCTGTCTGTCTAGGGCTGCATGTTGGCAAGACTTTGGAGTTTTCCTCTCAGTCATGCTTGTAGATGTCACTGGTCAGGGGAACCTGTTTCTGTCTCCCATGAGAGCCTCCGCCTGCACCTGGGCTATGGCAACACCACAACTCCCTATACTGCTAACTGTCCCCTCTGCCATGTGCCTGCCTGCTGCCTCAGGATCGCAGCTTCTGGCACGTTCTGTTCCCCTGCGTGGTGGCTCCTGGACCTTGCCAGGCGCTTTCTGCCACCAGCCTGCTCCCTGCTCAGCTCTCTCCCTCCCTTCCCCCACTTTACCATTGTATATGCTCTTTTATTTCCTTATTTTGTTTCACACCCCCCCTCTTTCCACCATCCTCAAGTCTCATAATCTCCCTGCTTATTCTATACCTTTGTTCCCAGAATCTGTTATCTCCTTACCTATTCTCCTTGGTCACCCCTAAGTTCTTTTGATGATCCCTGATCCTCTTACCCGGTGTTTTAACCTAGGCAGCAGCAGCTACCACAAGCAAGGGGCTGGGAACTGTGGGAGGTATGGTGTGTGAAGGCACATAAACAGGCCAAGAAATCAATTTAATGGGCTTCCAGGGGCATATAACCCCTTCATCAGCCAGTGCCATTATGTCAGTTAACTGTCAACTTTGATTTTGTAAGGGGACATTCCCTAGGACTCTAAGCTCCTCCCAGCCTGGTGACAAATTCCCCTAGCCCCTCAATACACAGAGAGAGAGTGAGAGAGAAAGAAATATACACTCTTTAGCTCCTTCTATCAGAGGCTTTTTCCTGCACTTTTTAGTTTATCTTCTTTTCAGGCCCTGGCCATGACTGTGTTTAGATTCAGCGCCATTCTATAGGAGGCAGTTTCTATTATGGTGAGAGACGCTGTCTTCTGCAAGGGGCCACATTTGATCAATCTAAGGAATGGCCAAGGTGGAGACGGGAGCTGGAGAGTTTATTTCAGTGTTCAGCCCATCATAGTTTTTCAGACCTCGGATTTGGGAGGATAAATGCAGGAGGTAGATATGGGTGGAAGACAGATGATTTCAGAGGTGAATAGAATTACAGAAAGGGAATGGGGGGGCAGGTGCAATAAACACATGTGGAGGAGAATATATGACATGAGGGATGTGCAGAAAAGGAAAGAAAATCTGCCCAAAATGGGGCAGGGGGGGGAGACACAGGGAGAATGAAGGGTGATGGATGAAAAATGGAGAGAATGAAATAAATACAAGTTAATAGCTCTAGGAAGGAAAAAGATAAATGGCAGACTGTTCCTAAAGAAGGGGAGGTCAACAGAAAAAGCAGTATATATAGAATGAATACAATAGTGAAGGGGGGAAGGGAGGGAGGAAGCAGTGAGTAAGAGAATGTGGTACAGCAAAGGTAAATGGAAAAGGGGGGAGGAGTGTGCTGCAACTGATCAGAGCTGCGGGAGTCAGTGGGTGAGGAGGGAGGAGAGGGAAGGAGGGGGTATCAAAGGAAACGGATGCCTCTGGTGTGAGGGGCACAGCAGGACTGAAGCAGAGAGTGCGTGGTGCGCAACCGCACTGAACCAGCCCCCTAAGAGAGAAAGGTCTAGAGAGGGAGAGGAGGCACAGGAGAGATCCGGCCCAGCATCCCTTCCACTGGCCTCATCACTCGCTCCCCTACCTATCTGATTCCTCCAGCCAGGAGAACACAAGCAAAGAGATGAAAAAAGTAGAATGCCCATTTACTTCCGCTGACAGGAACTTGAATCTCCCTGGCCCCTTGAGAACCAAAGACCTCAAGCCTCTGATGTCATAAATTGCCAATGTTGCCTTGGCAACCTGACAGTGTTCCTCCCTCCATGATGTCAGAGGCAGCTGGTGTTACCTTGCAGCCCATGCAGGCACACAGTGTTGCTTTGCTGAGGAGCTCCATCACATGGGGAGCTGGGCACCCAGTGAATGTTAGAGGATTCCTGGCTCTGGTAGCTTGACCTTGCCTTCCAGGAGCTGTTCCTAGTTCAGAATGACAATTGTCACAACCTGAGGCTGTGAAAACCTGACAGGAGCAGAAAGAAGGGACCTTGGGAGGCAAGGGACATTGAGGAGGAGATGGTAGGACTGTGTGGCAAGTGAAGAAGAAGGCGGAGAGCCAGAAATGGCAGCTCCAGGATGGGCAGGGAGATGGGATGGCCACCTATCTAGTCACGTCATCTGAGCCTGGCTAGAGCTAGAACTGCATAGGAGTGGTGATGGGTCGGAGTTGTATGAGGGAATGGGCTGATGGCAAGGCTAAAGAAGAATACAATGGAATCTAGTGATGGAAAAAGGACCCTTAGTCCTGGAGACTGAGGTGTCTGATGAGAGGTTCAGTGTGGTCACAAAGGTCGCCTGAGAAGGGCCCACATCTGCCCAGTTTCGGATTGTTTCTTAGCACAGTGTCTGGCATGCAGAGCAAGCTGAAGAAACGTGTTAAATGTTGAATTTGTTGGGAAAGGCCAAATAAAAGAGTTGTTCTAACGAACTCCACCCCAGCACCATGTCCACATAAATGAGCGTGTTTGGGCAGTCAGAGATTGGGGTGAAGGCTGGTGGGACATTAAGCAGAATGGTGAGACTTTGGTTTAGAGGCACATTTGGAGGCAACCAGGGTTGATCTGGGAGGAGTCTTTTTTTTTTTTTTTGGAGACTACAGGTAGGAAAAAAAAATCATGAATGAATAGTCCTAGGAGCCCAGAGGAAGAAGCGGAGGAGGGTAAATGAAGGAGGCGGTTTCCAGAAAAGGTTGAGAGTTGTTGAGAGTCAGCAAATTTGAATTGGAAGTAGCACTCCCACCTCATCCCCAGTGGTGAAACCGCAAGTGAGTCGCTCATACCTGCAGACATACTTGTGTTACAAATAAAGATTTCATCAAGCAGCCCTGGCCTGTCCTAAACATCGAGCCCAGCCCAGGGGCTTACAAAGAAGTCAGGTTTGGCCACATAGGCTAAAGGAAGCGGAAGTGACTGCTGCCCTCGAGGGAGAGACACAAGGGCAGGGGTGGGGTGGGAAGAGCACTTACCATCTCACTGACTGCCCACTGGTTAGAGTCCAGAGCTCTCTAGTTGAGTGGTAGGTGAAAGAAGCAGACCGAATGCTGTAGGGAAGGAGATCAGCCTACACAGAAGCCAGAAGGGAGGTGGGAGTGTCTGGTCAGGGGTTAGCACCTGCTCTGTTCCTGCAATAAAGAGGCAAAAAGACCCCACATGGGTTCCAATACCTAGAAAAGAAGACGAGGAAGAAATATCAAGCTTAGGGAGCCTGGGGGATGGTCTGGCTATAATAATAACAATAGTAATCATAATAAATAATAATAAAGGCCAGGGCAGTTGCTGAAGGGGCTGGTGGGCGAGGGCCCAGAGAGAGGCCATAGTGACTGTATGTACTGTCGGCCACCACCACGGGCTTGGGCAGCTCATATTTTGCAGCAGGCGACAGGCTGTCGACACTGCGGTCCTTTACCTCACCGTTAGAAACTCATTTCATTGATTTTTCCATCTTTCTTCTCGGGCTCCTCATACTAAGCTCAGTCAGCCCACCACCCACATTCCTAGAGCCCCTTGTCTCTCTGGGGAACACCAGAAGGAGGGCCGTGTGGAGGGGCAGAATGGAAGGGTGACTGCCTGCCCATGCTTCCCCCACTCCAGGCCAGTGGGGAAGGGGTGAACAGCTCTGAGGGGACTTCAGCCTCCTGAGATGGTTCCCCTGGCTCTCAGCAAACCCCTGGTACAGACAGCAGGACCCACATGGATGAAGGAGTGACAGGGCTAAAATCCACTCTGACTTCCCCCACTAAACTATTACACCCATGTAGAAGCTGCATACCCCCGGAGGGAGACATCTTTCTCTACTTCCCAGCAAGGCAGTTCAGCAGCAGCCTGCAACAGTTTGGTTGTGTGTGTATGTGTTTTCAAATGTCACAGGGGAGCAAATATATTTGGGCAGGAATATGGGATTGTATCTATGGAATTGTATCTATGGAATGGCACATGCGTAGGGGACTGCTTGGCCTGGGATGTCCAGAGCCCTGTGTGACGAGAGGAGGCTGTGTGCATGGAGGAGGGTCTGGTTGTGCCAGGGAATGTGCTGATGGGCAGTCATGGGACAGGATGGGCATGGGCCAGAAATCTAACCTTCACGCATGGACTTTTTTCCCCACTGCCTCCTGCAGTCACAGCTAACTCCCCTCCATCTCTCTCCCTTTGGAGCTGGGCTTGGGCTTAAAGGTCAGGAGTCAATTGCCAGTCATTTGGCTTCTCTGTGAAGGAGGGCAGAGAGTGGGACAGGAGGGGCGGACTGAGTCTCCCAGAGGAACTGAAGGGCTAAATGCCACTTCCATCCTTGGATTTCTCATTCCTTGTTCTGTGGCTGATCCCACTACTTCCAACCAAGCCTTAAACCCTGGGGCCCTCTGCCTGGGCCCTGCCCTCTTTATCCTCGGCTCTCAGGTGTGAGTCTTGGCTTGATTTCCATCCTCTGGCCAGGGGTCTCCTTCTGCCTCCTTCCCATCACCAGCTCCAGCAGACTGTGAAGGTTTCTGCCAACCTGAGCCACTGCTGCTGGGGCTCTTGGAGCAGGAAGAGAAGACCAGGGAAGGACAAGAGAAGGTTCTGGATAGATTGAAACAGTGATGGAGGCAACTCCACCTAAGACGGCCCCTGTTGATGGGATCGAAGAAGGAAGGAGGGTAGGCAGTGAGGACTAAGAAATATTGGAGAGAAAATAGGTGCACGCATGCACGTGTACACACACACACACACACACACACACACACACACACACATAGAAATAGAGGGCTGAGGAGGAAGAGGAAGTATGGCTATGGGACACCAGAAAGCTGGAAAGCCAGCGGTGTTGGCCTCCATGTCAGTCATGAGTTCAAGCCGGAGCTGGCTTTGACCCTGATGGGAGGAACTGAAGTGGCAAATTAACGATGATAATGAAGTCACTGCTCCTTGTTTGTCGTTGCTGGTTTCCCCTTGAGATTTGTCCTTTGGCCAGAGAGGGCAATGTGGGGGAGGGGAGGGCCGACAGCCGTGCAGGGCAGGAGAGGAGTGTGGGAAAGAGGATGGAGAGGTGAGGAGGACAAATGGACTTGCGAGACAGTGGAAGCTAGGCAGGCCCCAGGGAGGGAGGCAAGAAAGGAGAAGGAAGCCGAGGGGAAAGGAGAGAGGTATGCACGGACAGTGGGGAAAAGAACAATGGGGAACCGCACCGAGAGACCTGGAAGGAAGAGCAGAAAAGAAGGAGGGAGACCCTGGGAGAGGTGGAATGGAGCCTGGGCGAGCTGGAGGGAACGGACGTGGCCAGGGGTGCGGGAGCTGCAGCTGGCGGGGGCCCGTGGGCGGGGCCTCATCTCCATCTCTAATGGCTGTGAAATGAGGTTAGGTCCATTAGAGGCGGTGAGAGTGTAACGAGATCACACTCATTAGGGCTGGGCCATCCCAGTAATTACCACCATCCCAAACACGCCCGCGCCAGCCAGCCGGGCCGCCAAGTACACACAGGCACACAGCAACACACCCACACGGGCCAGCTTTGCTGCTGAACAGGCCCACACAGGTGTAAGCAGAGGGGCCCAGGAGAAACCTAGCCTCAGGGCCTAGTTTGAGAACCTGCACTCATCCTCTGTTGAGGTGCTCCTCTGGGCTAGGTACACCTGGTCAAAAAACAATCAGCGCGTGCGCGTGCACACTTTCCCCCTCACCCCCACCACCAAGAAATGAGGCCTGCGGATGAATACTTATTGTTTCCATTTATTGATCCCATTCAAAGTGCCAGTCTCAATAATGGCCAGCTCAATGAGGGGACTCATCCTCATTCTTTACAGGAAGAAGTGGAATTGAGGCTTTCCACAACTTAGCTGAGGTTATTTGCATGTTAAAAATAGGAGGAGAATTAGATTGTAAGCCTGTCCAACTCTGAGGGAACATCAGCCTGCTTGTGTGCTGAAGTTCATGTACCAACATGGCTACGCATCTGTGAACTTGAAGAGACATCACAAAGGCATACACACATCATTTGGTTAACCTCCCCGGTAAGGTCTATCTTCTTATCCGTCTCTCTCCCCCTACACACACACACTCACTCACTCACTCACTCACGTGCCCCTGCATAGCCTGCGCTGTGAATGGCGCCCCCTGGAGCTCACACAGAGTAGTGATTCTGTTCTGGCTAGAAAGAGGCTGCTTCCAATACCTTCTCACCCGCTAAGGAGCACAAGTGCAAGGCAGCACGCAGGATGGGATGGGAGTCACAGTAGCACCCTCAGACTCAAGAACCCCTCAAAATGCGTAGCAGCCAGCAGACAGATCTTACAGATTCACAGTGGAGTTCACCCACTAGGGTCAGGCTAATTGGGGGACCATCTGAGTTTCCATGTGGGTGAGAATGGATAGCTGCAGCTCTTGCCCCAGAATACGCCGGGGAGTTGGTGATGCCGTGCTTGTCTGGCAGGTGGTAAATGTTTGAAGAGGTGAACAATGTCGGGGTGCAGCTACAGGTTCAGTACCCTTTATCCAAAACCCTTGAGACATAGTTGTGATTTTTGGGTATAAGAATAACTGTTTGTATTTATTTGAAAGGCAGGCAGGGAGAGAGGAGAGAGGCCAGGGTGAAGTCAGGAAGCAAGAACTCGATTTGGTTCTCCCCCATGAGTGGCAGGGACTCCCAAGTCCTTGAGGCATCCCCTGTTGTTTCTCACCGTGCACATTAGCAAGAAGTTGGATCAGAAACAGAGCCAGAAGTTGAATCCAAACACTCCAATGTGGTGCAGGTGTCTTAATTGCTTCACCAAATGTCTGTCCTTTGGCCCTTTATTTACATATATGGGATAGTTTAGGGATGGGACCCAAGTCTAAAGTTGGGAATCCATTTGTGTTTTGTATACATCTTTTACACAATTTGAAGATAATGTTATACATTTTTTAAGCATACCTGCATTTTAAAAAATTTATTTGAGAGACAAGCAAAGGGCAGACAAGGCAGAAGGACCTCCCATCCACTGTACACTGTCCAAACGCTGGCATCAGCTGGGGCTGGGCCAAAACCCCGAGCTGTGAACTCGGGTCTGTCTCCAATGTGGGTGGCAGGAAGCCAAATGCTTGGGCTGAGGCTCAAACCCAGGTACTTCATGGAGTTATCCTAACCAGTCTCTTAACCACCATGCCTAATGCCCACTCCTACATCTACATCTATGTGTTGACTGGGACCTGTCACATGAACTCAGGTATGGGCTGTTCTGCATGTTGCATCATGTCAGTGCTCGGAACATCTCTGGCTTTGGAGCACTTTGCTCGTTAGATTCTCAGATGAGGGCTGCGCATTGTGTAGTAGCTGTGTGCGTGTATAGATGGAGTCATTATTCCAAACAGGCTCCTACAAAACCAAAGAGCTGGACTGACTTATTCACACCATCACTTACCAGATAATCAGAGAATTGCCTGCAGTCCTGTCCAAGCATAGGGGACCAGTGTCCAGCTACAGAAGCACAGAGGCACAGAAGGCCCCTGTGCCAGAACCAGACAGGAACCTGTTTGTGAAGTTCAGGGCCAGTCCCTGCCTATTCATTCTGCAGTGTTCCTGCCGATGTGGGTTCTGGCATGGCTTCATGTGGTCACCTAAGCTTGACATGCCTAGGACAGGTGCCCCTGGAGCCTGTGGGGGCTGTAAGAGCACACAGCTCCACACCGCTGTCCTGATTCTCTGCTCTATTCCCATGCCCCCAACATGCAGCTCACTCACCCCGCTCAACAAATGCACTCTCCGCAGCCCCCTGCCACTGTCCACTCTCTTCCCATCCAGGCCTTCTTCCCCCTGAGCCTCCTCTTCTCTTCCCAATCTCACCCAGTTCTTCCATCCCCACCTTCAAGCACCTTGCAAGATCTGACAAACTCCTGACAAGGGACAAGAAACCTGCCCAGGGCAGTTGCCAGAGCTGGTAGGCCAGGAAGAGATTCAGTGTTTACCTGTGCAGATCAGGAAGCAACCTTGGCCCTCCTCAGGATCTCCCCTTTCGCCCCCTTCTCCTCTCTCTCTCCCTTTTATTCTGATACTTCTTTTCCTGCTTGTCTATCTCATTCACCACCATACTCTTTCTGACAAAACAGGTTGCACATACACAATATAAGTGCTTCCTAAATATTTGCAGGAGGGACAAAGCAGAGATCTAGGATAGATATGTAGAGGTTAAGTGCAGGAATAGAATTAGTCCTTGTCTTGTCGTTAAATGTAGAAGATAAGGCTCAGGGCCAGAGCACGCTAGTTTTCAATGCAAGGAAGTGGCTCATAGTTTTGATGCAAGTAATAGCTCCTTTGTGCCCAGTCAAGGGTGAGCCCCAGCAAAGCTTCCGCTCTTTGTTCTGGGCACACAGACACCGTTGGGGAGGCCAGGAATCAAGACAGGAAGGACAAGTCGGAAGTAAACTCTGCAGCCTGGGTGGGCTGGATCTAACCTCTGGGAGTCTGCCCTTGGCCAGAAAGGGCCAAGATTCAGAGATGGATCCTGGTCAGGAAAGAAGTGAAGCAGAAGGAACACGGTCAGCCTCTGGGCCAACAGCTAGCTCCACTCTGTGGGAGGAGAAGGAGGGCAAGAGAGCAGGAAAGAACTGCTCCTGGTGAACGCCCAATATGCACACATGACACCTGTTACCTACTCCTCACAACTGAATCAGGAAGATGCCACCGCTCCTGTTTTCCAGATCGGGAAACTGAGGCTTGACGTGTAAATTCCCAAGGCTGCACAGTGGCGTGCTAGACACGGATCCACATTGCATGTTCTTCCACTGCCTAAAAAGATAAAGCTCAACTAAGTGAGAAGTTCTTTGTTGTTTCTATTAGACAATCCCAAGCTCATCATTCTCTCCCTCGAGGCAGCCTGGTCTTAAACACCTCAGGCAGGGGCAAAGGGAGTTGGAAGAGAACAGCGGATCTTGGAGGGAGAGGAGGACAAAGGGGTGGTTCTGTAGAGGGGCTCTGAGCTAGGAAAGCAGGAGCTGGAAGGGCTCCATTGGAAGCAGATGTCATGGTGCCCTGTGATAGATGTGGCTGCCCGAGCTAGGGCCATGTGGTTGGGCCAAGGAAGGAACAGGGGGCTTTGTTTTTTGATGGGCCATTGAAAGGCCACCGCCCCCTCCTTGGTGTTGTTCCCTCTGTTACCACCAGGGAGCAGTAGTGCTTCTTTTCCTATCCTGGTGGGCAAGAAGTGGGAGGGGGTTGCACCCAGGGCAGTCCTGGTCAGGCTAACTGCTCTGGGCCAGGGCACCTCCTTCCTCTCTATAGGTCAGCCTGGCCCTGGTGACAAGAGGTAGATTCTCTGGTTCATGTTTCCCTTGTCAGGCTTGGTCTCAGAGCCTACTTTCTCTTCTTTACCTATGCTGCTCCTGCCACTTCATATCCTGGCCTTGGAGGCTGGCCCAGAACACCCTGCCCTGTGTCTTGCTGCCTCGTGGTGGCTGCCCCACATCTTCCTTTTTAAGCTCCATGATCCTGCCCACCTCCTTAAGTCCAGGAGTCCTGATTTGTGGGCCACTGGCGCCATCCTGCCTGATAACAGGATGGCGGGCAGGAGGAGGTGGCAGTACCAAAAGAGAGAAAAGGGAGCAGTGTCTTGGGTTTCTCAGCTTTCTCTACATCTGGTCTGTCCTCCCTCGTCCTGCAGAGGCAAGCAAGCACTAGGACAGGAAGGAGGAGGAGTGAAGGGGCAGCGAGAGTGCTGTGGGATGAGGGCCTTCGGGAGCTGGAAGATTCATCTCCTGGGATGACTACACCCTCAGAACTCTCCACCCTCCTCCCATGGCTCCAGGCCTCCCTCCTCCCATCCCCCTCGGTGGCAGCAGCCTTGTAATTTAAAGCTCTCTCTGTCGCCTCTAATGTGATCCTCTCGTTTTATTGACTCTCTCTGCCGTCTGTGGTGCCCCTTCACATCAATCTCTTCTCTAATCACACCGCCACCACCGCCTGCTCGGTCCCCCTAACCCCTCTTCTCAGTACCTACCGCCTGCAGCAATCGACCCCTCCCCACCTGCCCTTGCCTCTTCCCCGGGGTCTTCCCAGTGGATAGTTCCCCATGCACTGCATGCTGCACCTGCCTTCTCTCTCTGTCTGTCCTCCTCAGGCGGCATTAGGGCCTCGGAGAGGTCATCTTCCCTTTTTACTCCCCAACCCTCCGGTCTGAGATGGGTTTCCAGGGAGCTGAGATACCCTTAAGGACAGGCAGGAACGAAAACGAGGAATGGCAGGTGGAAGGGGGATGACTTTTAGGGTTGTCCTGCTTCCACACCATCTCCAGTTTCAAGTAAGAAGGGCATTGAGAGAGGTAAGAGGAGATGGAGGAAGGAGGGAGGAAATGCAAATAGAAAAAAAGTGAAAAAAATAATTGCTGCAGCTAAGGGTTTGTAATAAATAGTGGGTGATGGGAGAGCCGGGAGAAGGGGTGTGGAAGGGATGGGGGAGGCACTGAGGCAGAGATAAATTTGCAATTGAAATTCTTTCCTGAAGGAAAGGAGGGGTAGGTTGGGAGGTGGGGGAGAGATTTGCAATTTTAAACAGTTTTCCTCTACCCTGGACAGATCTGGGCTCACCCAGGAACCAGTCCAGAGCTCTGTCCCTTTAGTTTTCTAGCTAGTAATCAGCTGTGTCTTTGTCTTGGGAAGTAGATGCTTTTGGACAGAGGTTCCAGGAGTGGATGCAGGACTTGGGGGACTGACGCCCTCCTCTGCCCTGTGGACTAAGAATGGGGAAGACTGGTCCCAGGAGACAGGGAGGGCTTGGCTGCAGAGCCAGCTGGGAGACAGCACCCCCTGCGGCCTGCCCCTCAGTGGCAGGGCCCACCACTGGCCCCTCCAGCCAGCCTGCATTTCCTCCCACCAGGTGGGGTAGGAAGGGCAGTGGGCTCCAGCAAGTGGGGACAAATGGTCTAGCCGACCCTCATTCTGCCCTAGAATCCCCACCAGGGCTTCCCTGGGGTAACCGCTCCCACATCTGATTCTGTCCAATTTTTTTACTTCCCTTTGGGTTTTCCAGCTCCACCACCACCCCCCCTCCACCCAGGTAGTGATTTGCATTTTCATTAGCATGCTAATCCAGCCCCCTCTGTGAGCTCCTTAATGGTTTCACGCCTGGCTGGACCCCCAGGAGGAGGGAAGGGAAGCCTGCAGGCTGGGTGGGACCAGGCTAGAGATCCCATTCCAAAACTAAGCATCTCGGAGTTGGCACCAGGCAAAGTGAAGCCATCCCCTTCACCCTTCCCTGAAAATCCTCTGGACAGAACTCCCCCAGTGTGATCGTGAGCCAGCTGTTGTTAGAGGTTGGGGTGAGCCAGAGGAAGGGATGGAGACCTGAGGGAATCAAGGCAGGTCGCACTAGGTTGGGAGGCCCTGGGAGACTTGGTGCTTCCAGATCAGCTGGAGGCAGCCAGGAATCCTGACTCCAAAGTCCTTCCAATGTTTGGTTTGCCTTAAGGGACTGAGCAATGGTCTGGCCAGAAGGAGGAGCCCAGGCCAGAAGGTGGGGTGCACACTGTGCCCAGCCAGTCCCATGGAGGATTTTGCTACCTTGGAGCTGAATGACTATTAGTCATTCATTTGACCTGTTGCCTTGTCTCTTGTATAAAATAGGGTGGCTATTGTGAAGCATGAGTAACTGACCCGAAGCATGATGTGCATGCCTTATGTGAGCTAGTAGAAATATCATGACAGCTACTCACTGTTAGTAATAGGATCACTGTGACTTGTTGGATCTTTGGGGGGAACGGAAAGCAGCAGGCAAGCTATTGAGGAAGTGCCCACCTACTCCACAGACTTGAAACCAAAGATAGATCTAGAAGGCACCAGAGAACCCACCCGGTGCCTGTATGCTAGTGGCCCCTGTCTCTGGCAGGATGGTCTTCACACGGGCACGGGAAAATCTGAGACATTTTCCAGAGTTCATTCCTTCAAGAGGCAAACACTGACTCTGCGCCTATGACAGAGCGATAAAGGAGGCTCTGCTGGGACTCGCCTTCTAGAAGACAATGCTGGAAATATCAGGAGGTAAAAAAAATCTCTGAAGAAAATCACTGTAGGGCTGTTTCAGCTTCTGGGGAGAGGAAAAACTTGTTGGAGGAGGCGATATTTACTGATTTACAATTTTTATTGATTTATCTGAGAACGAGCAAGCATGTGTGTGTTAGCTGTCACCTTCCAGGTCACTTCCTAAAAGGCCCACAACTGGTCCCGGAGCCAGGAGCTGGGCACTCAATGTGGGTATCTCATGTGGGTGGCGGGGACCCCACTACTTGCCAAAGATCTGAACCCACACTCTGCTTTGGGTTCCAACCAGTGTGGTGATGGCTCCAGACCAAACAGCTGCGCTTGAGGAAGTGACATCAAGGCACACACCTGACTTCCAAGAGCTGCCACACACACGCTGGGCAGTATGCCAGGCTGAGTAAGCACCTGGGCAAGAGCTTGAAGGTGGGCACGATCTTGGCATGCTGGAGAGTCAGGACGAGGGCCAGCAGGCCGGGAGCCACTGCAAGATGGACTTTTGTGTAGAGGAAGAAGACAAGTTCCATGCAATGAGAAGTCACTGGTGGGGTCTGAAGCAGGATACAGTATGATTTACATTTTTTAAAAAAGATGAATTATTTTAGGATGCCAGAAATTTTCTCTAGAACAATGCACAAAAGCCAAAAAGTGTGTAAAGATAAAGATGAGACAAGATTGGCCATGAGTTGATCTTTTTTTTGTAAAGTATGAGTGAATGTATGTATGTATTTGAAAGGCAGACATACAGAGGGTGGTGGAGTCTGGTAGGGGAGAGCGAAAGAAAGAGCTTCCAGCTACTGGCCCACTCCCCAATGGCCAGGGCTGGGCCAGGCCAACACCAGGAGCCAGGGTCTCCCACACGGGTGGTAGGGGCTCAAGCACTTGAGTCTTCACCTGCTTCCTTCCCAGACACATTGCAGAGAGCTGGGTAGGAAGCAGAGGAGCCAGCACTCAAACTGGCGCACCCCTGTGGAAAGCTGGCATTGCAAGCTTAACCCACTGCACCACCCACGAAGTTGACAATGGTTGCAGCCGGAAGGCGTGTAAAGGAGATCTGTGTACTCATTTGCTTACTCATCTATGTGCGCATTTTCAGGATTACAAATTAGAAGACGATGGGGGGCTGTGAGCAGTGGGATGACATTGGAGGGTGGTGTTGGAAATGAGAGGCTCATGTAGATTGTGTCATGTTAGTTCAGGGAAAAGGTGACAGTAGGTGGGTCAGGGAAGATGAGCACAGGGAGCAGACGTGGGGGGATGCTGAGGGAAGCCAAGGCTAAATGGTAGAGCCAACTTTCTAGATAGCAAAGGTGGAGGGGCAGGCTCACTAAGAAGACTTTAAACCCTTTAAACACACTTCATTTTGGAAGCCCATGGAACAACACATGAAGTTGTCAAGTTGCTGAGTGTGCACCTGCTTAGGGTGTCTGAACAGGATGGGGTCTCCCCTACACCCCTGGTCTCACAGCACTGCTCTCTCCCTCTTTGCCTGCAGGGTCCTGGCTGTTGTGCTGAGATGAATGCCCAGCACCCCTCCATCCACCATGGCCACCTGTAACTCAGCATCTCCTACTGGCACGGCTCCCTCCCCACCGCACAATGCTCAGTCCCCACCTCCAGACCCCCCCTCCTTCGAGCCTGCCACCAAAGATCCCCCTGCTGCCCCCTCCCCCTCTGAGAGCATGAGGCCCCCAGAGCTGGGTGGACAGCTCCTACAGTCAGGCTGTGGCCTCATCCCACCAAAGGAGACTGGGGAGCCCCTGGAAGAGCCTGGCAACAGTCACTTCCCAGGGGTGGACCAGGACCAGGGACAGGACCAGGGGCGGGAGGAGGAGGAAGGGCTCCCTCCCTTGGACCTAAACAACCACTTGCTCTTCACAGCAGGTGGACATGCCTACCTGGTGGCGAAGCTGTCCCTGCCTGGTGGCAGTGACCCCCTGTTACCAAAGGGCTTTCCTTGGGGTGAGGCAGGCATCGAGCCAGAGCCCAGCCTGCCCCTCCTCCTT
This sequence comes from Ochotona curzoniae, assembly GCF_017591425.1. Classification (NCBI taxonomy): domain Eukaryota; kingdom Metazoa; phylum Chordata; class Mammalia; order Lagomorpha; family Ochotonidae; genus Ochotona; species Ochotona curzoniae. Next base: position 39,623,740 of record NW_024467122.1, read on the forward strand.
GCCCACCCACCTCCTGCCCCGCTCACCACCTTTCACATCCAACATGGCTTTGACCCCACCCAAGGCTTTAGCTCTTCTGACCAAATTCTGTCCCATGATACCTCAGCGCCATCTCTGGATGCCTGTGAGGGGAGGGAGGAAGCCTTCTGGAGCTACCAGCTGGCTCCAAACCCACCCGGAGATCCCAAAGACAGTCCCCCGGGGAGCTGTGGCCATGGTGGCCAAGACCACGGGGCACTCTTCTGGCTCTGTCTTCTGTGCCGCCTAGGGTTCAGCAGGCCCCAGGCCTTTCGGAGTCACACGCAGTCTCACGGGGTAACGCTAACCTCCGCCCAATACCAGGGCCTGCTGGGCAATCCAGCCATGCTCTGGGAGGCGGACAAGGGCTGCACGGCCCTCCTAAGCTTTCTGGAACCAAAACCTCCCACTTGTGCCCCTCTGGAGACGCCCCTAGATGAGAGTGGCACGGTCAATGCAGAGGCAAATGTAGCCCAGGTCGAAGCTGTCTCCTCTGAGGGTGGGGTCCAAGCCCTTGTCCGCCCCAGCGAAGAAGTCACAGCCCTCAGCCCACCCTCCCCAGCCCCAATCCCAGCCACCTGGGACCCCAGCCCAACCCAAGCCAAAGAATCGCCAGAAACAGCAGCAGGCGAGGCAGGGCCAGACTGGTTTCCCGAGGCGCAAGAAGTGGATGGAGGGTCCTGCCCCCCACTCAACCAAAGCTCACCCACCTCCAAGGAGGGGGGCCCTCTCCCCATCCCAGTGGGCTCCCCTGAAGATCCTGGTGGGGACCCCCCTCAGCCCTACCGCCTGGCTGATGACTACCCGCCAGCCCCTGCGGCCTTCCAGGGCCTCAGCTTGTCCAGCCACATGTCCCTGCTACACTCACGCAACTCCTGCAAGACGCTCAAGTGTCCCAAGTGCAACTGGCACTATAAGTACCAGCAGACCCTGGACGTGCACATGCGAGAGAAACATCCCGAAAGCAACAGCCACTGCAGCTACTGCAGTGCTGGAGGAGCTCATCCACGCCTCGCCCGTGGGGAGAGCTACAACTGTGGCTACAAGCCCTACCGCTGCGACGTCTGCAATTACTCCACCACCACCAAGGGCAACCTCAGCATCCACATGCAATCTGACAAGCACCTGGCCAACCTGCAGGGCTTCCAGGCGGGGCCTGGTGGTGGCGGTGGCAATGGTGGTGGGGGTGGCAGCAGTGGGCAGGGGAGTCCCCCAGAGGCCTCCCTGCCACCCTCTGCTGGGGACAAAGAGCCCAAGACCAAATCATCCTGGCAGTGCAAGGTGTGCAGCTACGAGACCAACATCTCCCGCAACCTGCGCATCCACATGACCTCCGAGAAGCACATGCAGAATGTCCTGCTGCTGCACCAGGGCCTGCCCCTGGGCCTGCCTCCCGGGTTGGTGGGGCCAGGTCCACCTGCCCCACCAGGAGCTGCCCCTGCCAACCCACCTGAACTCTTCCAGTACTTTGGGCCCCAAGCTCTGGGACAGCCACAGACTCCCCTGCCTAGCTCCGGGATGAGGCCCGACAAGCCCCTGGAAGCCCAGCTGCTGCTCAATGGCTTTCACCACCTGGGAGCATCTGCCCGCAGGTTCCCCACACCTGGTAAGCTCCCCAGGTTCTGCTCTTTCCCCCACCACCCTCCTTCCCCAAGACAAAATTCCATCCCCTGCTTTCTCCCATAACCCCTTGGTGCTGTTCCACTCATTAACCCCATCACCCCACCTTGTTCCCTCCCTGAACCACTGACCTATCTGTGTTCTCCAGCCCCTGGCAGTCTCTCCCCTGATGCCCATCTGCCTCCGAGCCAGCTGCTGAATGCCTCGTCCGATGGCCTGCCTGCCACGCCACCCCCGGATGAGAGCCCGTCCCTAAAGGTATTCCGCTGTCTGGTGTGCCAGACCTTCAGTACCGACAGCCTGGAGCTCCTGCTCTATCACTGCAGCGTTGGCCGCAGCCTCCCAGAAGCTGAGTGGAAGGAGGTGGCTGGCGACACGCACCGCTGCAAGCTGTGCTGCTACGGCACCCAGCTCAAGGCCAACTTCCAGCTGCACCTCAAGACGGACAAGCACGCTCAGAAGTACCAGCTTGCAGCCCACCTGCGGGAGGGTGGGGGGACCGTGGGCACCCCATCCCCAGGACCCCTGGGAGAAGTGGCTCCTTATGGCTCCATCTCCCTGCTGCACCTGCGCTGCAACATCTGTGACTTTGAGTCCAACAGCAAGGAGAAGATGCAGTTACATGTCCGGGGCTCCGCCCATGAGGAAAACAGCCAGATTTATAAGGTGAGGCTGGGCAGGATGGGTCTGTGTCAGCTCAGTCTGACATGTCATTGCCATTCACACACCAGAGGGCACAGGATTGGCAGGAGCAGGAAAAAGAGACGGGGAAGAGCAAGCAGTAATGCTCAGGGGAGGAGGGGTGTATAACAGAGAAAAGGGGGCTCAAGGCAGGTAGTGCGTGCTGCTAGTCAGGTACCCACTGGGAAGGCAAAGACAGAGACATCTCCTGAACTGTGGATGTTTACCACCTGAGCCTGAGCCTGATCCAGTCTCTTCCCCTGGTTCTAGTTCCTGCTGGAGATGGAGGGAGCAGAGGCAGGGACCGAGCTGGGGCTTTACCGCTGTCTCCTGTGTGCGTGGGAGACACCCTCCCGCTTGGCCGTGCTGCAACACCTTCGCACACCTACACACCGTGATGCCCAGGCTCAGAGGCGGCTGCAGCTGCTGCAGAACAACCCAACTGCTGAGGAAGGGCTGTCTGCTCTACAGAGCATCCTGAGCTTCAGCCACGGGCAGCTCCGGACTCCCGGTGAGGAACAGGGGGACTGGAGAGTGTGGGCTAGGCAGGGAGAGTGGGCAGTGGGCTATGGTGGGGAGCCAGCAAGGGGGATGCCAAGGATACAAGGGGAAAAAGAAATGGGGCTGTGAAGGGACAGTGGTGGCAGGGGTGGGTGGAGGTGGGGTTCTAAGAGCAGCAGTGGAGGCTGCCAAGCAAGGCAGAAGAAGGAGGAGGCAACCAGAGGAGGGCAGGCCCTGCGCTGGGCAGAGAGCAAACCAGCACGGGAGCGGAGGAAGAATGGCTCCGTGATTCTAACACTAGACAGGTGTCCTTGCAACAATGGGCATGGGGGTGGCAGACTGGAGCTGGCAAGAGAGGAGAGGGAGGGGAGACAGGAAGAGAGACAAGGATGGAATCTGCTTCATGCAGAGCCAGCACCTGCTAGATGAAGCCAAGTGCTGTGGGCATGGTCCAAATCAGCAGTGATGCTGCCCAGCTTCTGGTCTCCCAAGAGGGCTTGAGCCTCAGAACAGGTCTCAGAGTGCCCCTGAGTCAGCTGAGGTTGTAGAAGCAGAGGCTGGGAACAGCCAGGTGCCATTGATGCAGAAGTTGCAGGAGTGGGACCTGGAAGGTGCTGTCAGGGGTGGGCATGGGTGTCCAGGCTTTCCAGAGGCCAGTGGTGGGTAAGGGCGAGGGCACAGGCGGCAGGAACAGGCATCATTGACTGGTGCTAATTGAATTGCCAATATGCCGGCTGGAGTTAAGTGCTGGAGGGGGCCCAGATCAATAGCTAACGATCCTGGCGCAGGGCTGAATGGAGTGAAGGAACTTTAACACTTTAATTAGGCTGCCACCAGAAATAAATTCCTACACATCTGTCAATTCTTAGTTGTGTGGTAATCGCCTCTCTCGGCTGGACCTGCCGCTGTTTCCATTCTACCTCTTAGTCCTTCTGGATGGGCCTCCCACTACATGTCTGGAGCTCCCCACTTCCAGGGTCAGCAGAGATTGGCAGAGCACTGAATTTGGTCCCGTTTCAGCTGCCTGCCGCTATACATGTGTGGCACAGTATTGGGCCCTTCCTGTGGCTTCTCTCGGCAGCAGCTTTCCCACCTCTCCTGCCTGTTGATTCATGCGTCCTTTTTCCTGCTTCCACTGTCCCACATCCTCTCCTCCCTGAGGCTTGCCTCTCTAAGCTGACTCTCTGCCATTCCTGCACAGGGAAAGTTTCTGGCGTCCCTTCAGCTGAGCTACCCAACCCAGAGAAAGATGCCCAGAACAAGACGGAACAACCAGGTAAGTTGCTCATCTGATGCTGAGTGCCCAGGCCTCCTACTTGGTGACACTCAGGAACCTGCTGCCCAGCAAGGCCTCTTGTACCAGACCTGCTCAAAGAAAAGCAGGCAGAGCCACAGAAAGCCAGAGGCTTCCACCTTCTCTGAGGGCCCAAACCTTGACCATCTTGCTCACCTGTCTCCTGCCCTCCTCTCTCCTTCTTCCTTGACCCCACATCCCTGTCCTGGAATCTGGAGGCCACACGTTATCCTAAGGGCAAGGGGTTGTGACCCAAAGGGGAGACGGGTCGTTTAAGTCCCTTCATCTCATTTCCTTTCGTCCCCAGCTTTTGAAGAGGCAGAGAGCAAGACTGGCCCTTCCACCAGAGATGGCACCAATCAGACCACGGTCAGAATCAAGGTGGCGGGGTGGGGCAGAGCTGGGACAGGGGCGGGCTCACATGAGATCTCTTGCTCCCAAGGAAGCCCCCATTTTTGTCACACTTGACGCTTATTGTGCTCCAGGTTCCACCTAGGTCCAGTGACGGTCTCAGCACACCTTGGCCAGAGGTGACCCCAAGGGGTGGGCCACAGTGAGAGGAGGTGAAAGAAGGACTAGATGGACTAGATGTGGACAGAGGAAGCAGAGGAAGGGAGAAAAGAAATGGAAGGCAAAGGGCAAAGACAAAAAGCTAGTGGCTGCCCAGCTCTTTATTCTCCAATTAGGAGCAGGAGGAAAACTAGACATGACAGCTCAACTCCTCAGAAAGGCCCAAGGTTAGAACTGCCTGAGGTCCCCTTCTTGAGGGCAGAGACCCCAACCAAATGACTTGCTGTGACAGCAAATGCCACTGAGTCAAGTCTCCAGGGCCTGGGACCAGGAGATATTTGGCTCTGTGGCCTGACAGTGTTGATTCTGAGCAGGCTTATAGTCTCTGAGAAGCTGCCAACCTGGGCCTAACGGCCTCTCCCAGCCACACTGGCCTGAGTCATCCTGGTTATTACCGAGCTGTGTGGGGAGACAGTGTCGCTGCCAGCAGCAGTAAGCCTCTCTACTCTCCAACTCCTGTTCCCTCCTGCATGCTTGAGCTGGATGTATGCTCATTGGGCCAGGTATGTTAAGCTGAGCATCAAGATCCCATGCCCTCCCTCACATGCAGGCCTAGACCAGTGCCACAGGGGATGGGAGGGGACAAGAGCTAGAAGGGTGAGCTTGGTTTAAGGCTGCAGACAGGAGGGAGTCAGTGGGCTGCTCACAGCCTACCCCACCCCCCCAAGGTACTGGCAAGAACATGCCATGAAGGTCATGACAGGGTTTTCCTAGGCCACTGCAGGAGCTGAGGCACTTGTTTTCTGTTTTTAAGAAGGAAAAGAGGGCCTGGTGTGGTGGTCTGGTGGTTAGGGTCCTTGCGTTGGACACACCAGGTTCTGGTCGCAGCGGTCCCGCTTCCCATCCAGCTCCCTGCTTGTGGCCTGGGAAAGCAGTCGAGGACAGCCCAGAGCCTTGGGACCCTGCACCCACATGGGAGACCTGCAAGAGGCTCCTGGCTCCCGGCTTCAGATTGGCTCAGCTCCGGCCATCGCAGTCACCTGGGGAGTGAATCATCGGACAAAAGATCTTCCTGTCTATCTCTCCTCCTCTCTGTATATCTGCCTTTCCAATAAAAATAAATAAATTTTTCAAAAAAAAAAAAGGAAGGAAGAGCAAAGGGAGTGAGAGAAGACGGGTGTGGGGGGCTCTCTTCAACAGTTCAGGGGATAGCAGAGGAGGAGATAAGGGTACCTCTGGGTCCAGAAAGTATCCTGCAGAAATGGAGGCATTTCTGGGAGAAGACTGACAGGATGAGGTTAGCAGCTACAGGCTACCTGTCAGCTGGAGGACTGAGCTGGGCAGCAGAGATAGAAAAATAAACGGAGGCAAGGGAAAGGTGGCAAGTGGCCAGGATGGAGGCAAAAGGCCATGAAGGCAGGTGAAGGAGCAGCTAAGGTTGCTGTCCCAGGTGGGGGAGGTGCCAGTTTCGGAGATTTGGGGGGATGCCCATGCTTCCTGTCTGGCTCCTTCTAAACGTGGCATAGGGCCAGTGTGCATTCGGGAAAACAAGAACACTGTGGGATGATGCCTCCTCCTCCATCCCTCTTGCCCCCCAGGTATACTGCTGTCCGTACTGCAGCTTCCTGAGCCCAGAGTCTGAGCAGGTAAAAGCTCACACACTCTCCCAGCATGCAGTGCAACCCAAATACAGGTGTCCACTGTGCCAGGAACAGCTGGTGGGCCGGCCCGCCCTGCACTTCCACCTGAGCCACCTGCACAATGTGGTACCTGAATGCGTGGAGAAGCTGCTACTGGTGGTGAGTGGGGGCTGGAGCATGGGGTCAGGGCAGGGAAGCTGTGCAGGAGGGGAGATAGGCTCAGGGCTCCCCCAACAGAGGGAAGCACCAAACTCCAGGAGTTTGCAGTTGGAGGGACACTCCAAACTGAGCCTGTCTAGTCACTTGCACTCACGGGTGACAAAAACAACACACTTCTTCCGGCTCCCTAAGCCCTGAGCCAGGTCGTACGGCAGCAGGCAGGGGCCAGGCAGCCTTGAGGAAGGAGGGGGCCCATGGGGAGGGACAGCAGCCGTGAGAGGAGCAGGAATTGAGGAGGAGGGGAAGGCAATGTCCAGAGAAGAGATGGGATCTGCAGTGAAGAGGCTTGGCGCAGGTCCGACATCCAGACTGGTAGAGGAGCCACTTAGGATGTCTACCGTCACAGGCCACGACCGTTGAGATGACTTTTGCAACCAAAGTGCTGCCTGGGCCCATGCTGAGCCCCCTGGAGGATGGCCCTGAACTTCCTCCCCTGGGACCGGAGCACACAGTCAGCAGAGACCAGATGGCAGGTAAGGAAGACAGTGAGGGGACCAGGCTTCCACGGACCAAGAAGGCCCGAAGGTGACTGAGCCATTGTGTTCTCTGCTCTCTCCTCAGAAGGCCCCAACCTGTCCCCAGAAGCCAGTCCAGACCCTCCTCCTGAGCCTGCCCTGGCTCCAGCTGAGGCCCCCGACCAGCCCTCAGGGAGCCCCAAGCAAGCTCCTTCCCCAGCCCCATCTCCAGGCCCCCGGCCTGACACGCAAGTAGAAGAACCAGCTCCTCTTCCCACCATGGCAGAGGAGGATGAGGGGAGCGTGGGGGAGCCCCGCTCTGCCGAGCCAGTGCCAGCTGACCCCCGCCACCCTCTGACCTACCGGAAGACCACCAACTTTGCTCTGGACAAGTTTCTGGACCCTGCACGGCCCTATAAGTGCACAGTGTGTAAGGAGTCCTTCACGCAGAAGAACATCCTCTTGGTCCACTATAACTCCGTCTCCCATCTTCATAAGATGAAGAAGGCTGCCATCGACCCCTCAGCCCCAGCCCGGGGAGACACGGGTGCCCCACCCACGGCCACTGCTGCCACCGACAAGCCCTTTAAGTGCACTGTGTGCAGAGTCTCCTACAACCAGAGCTCCACCCTAGAGATCCACATGCGGTCCGTTCTGCATCAAACCCGCTCTCGGGGTGCCAAGGCTGACACCAAGGCTGAGGGGCCAGAGCGCAGCCAAGACGAGCCCAAGGACGGCGAGGGTGAAGGGGAAGTGGGTGCTGAGAAGAAGGGCCCAGATCCTGGTGGCTTTGTGTCTGGGTTGCCCTTCCTGTCCCCACCACCGCCTCCCCTGGACCTGCACCGATTCCCAGCACCCCTCTTCACCCCACCAGTCCTGCCTCCTTTCCCTCTGGTACCTGACTCACTGCTTAAGCTGCAGCAGCAGCAGCTGCTCTTGCCCTTCTACCTCCATGACCTCAAGGTAGGGCCCAAGCTGGCTCTGGCCGGGCCTGCACCCATGTTGTCCCTGCCAGCTACTGGCACCGCTGCCACTGCCACCACCGCCACCACTGCAGTTGCCCCTCCTGCCCCACCCCCAACCCCCAAGGCTGAGTCCACGGAGCAGGAATGGGAGCGGCCCCCAATGGCTGAAGAGGGGTCCGACGCAGGGCCCTCCTCACCTCCCCACCCATTGCCCAACGAAGCTGCCCGCACAGCAGCCAAAGCCCTTTTGGAGAACTTTGGCTTTGAGCTGGTGATCCAGTATAACGAAGGCAAGCAGGGTATGCCGCTGCCCCCAACACCCCCTCCACCTGAGGCCCCAGGTGGTGGAGACAAGCTGGCCTGCGGGGCCTGTGGGAAGCTCTTCTCCAACATGCTTATCCTCAAGACCCATGAGGAGCACGTCCACCGCCGCTTCCTGCCCTTCGAGGCCCTGAATCGATATGCTGCCCAGTTTCGCAAGAGCTACGACAGCCTCTACCCGCCCCCAGCAGAGGCTCCCAAGCCCACTGCTGTGGCCACAGCTGCCACCACCAACACTGCCGGGCCTCTGGAGCCACCTGCTCCCCAATTGGGCCCACCCTTCCTGGTCCCAGAGCCGGAGGCAGGGGTGCCCCGAAGTCTTGAAGAGAGGAGCCGGGCAGGAGGACACTGGCCCCCGGATGAGGAAGAAAGCTCCAGAGGTCCCCTCCTTCCCCTGGTGCCTGCAGGCCGCCGCTTCTCCAGAACCAAGTTCACAGAGTTCCAGACCCAAGCCCTGCAGTCTTTCTTTGAGACCAGTGCCTACCCCAAGGATGGAGAGGTGGAGCGCCTTGCCACTCTCTTGGGTCTGGCTAGCCGCGTGGTGGTGGTATGGTTCCAGAATGCCCGCCAGAAAGCACGGAAAAATGCCTGTGAGGGTGGACCTGTGCCAGTTGTGCCAACTGGAGGAGGTGCCGGGGGGCCCTCTGGCTGCAGGCGTTGCCACGCCACCTTCTCCTGCGTGTTTGACTTGGTGCGGCACCTCAAGAAGTGCTATGATGACCAGCCTCCAGAAGAGGAGGAGGAAGAAGAGGCAGAGAGGGCAGATGAGGAGGAGGCAGCAGTGGAGGCTGCAGAGGAGGAAGTAGTGGAGGAAGAGCAGGGCCTTGAGCTCCCAGCAGGGCCTGAGGCTCCATGTCTGGAAGCTCCAGAAGGGGAGGAGCGAAGCCAGGCAGAGGCAGGAGAGGCGACTGGCAAAGAGCCAGAAGGGAAAGCACCCCCATCACCTTCCCTGGCCCACCCCTGTGACCAGTGCACCATCTCCTTCCCCAACCAAGACCTCCTGACCAGTCACCGCCGACTGCATTTCCTGCCATCTGTGCAGCCCAGCACTGCCCCTCAGCTGCTGGATTTGCCTTTACTAGTGTTTGGAGAGCGAAATGCCCTGGTGGCAGGTACCCCGCCAGTGCCGGGGCCACCCCTCAAACGCAAGCATGAGGATGGCAGCTTGTCCCCAACGGGCAGCGAAGCAGGGGGTGGAGGAGAGGGCGAGCCCCCCCGGGACAAACGCCTGCGTACCACCATCCTGCCCGAACAGCTGGAGATCCTGTACCGCTGGTACATGCAGGACTCCAACCCCACGCGCAAGATGCTTGACTGCATCTCTGAAGAGGTGGGGCTGAAGAAGCGAGTAGTGCAGGTCTGGTTCCAGAACACCAGGGCCCGGGAGAGGAAAGGCCAGTTTAGAAGCACCCCTGGAGTAGTGTCCAGTCCAGCAGTCAAACCGCCCATCACACCCAGCCCAGCTCCTTTCCCCAAATTCAACCTTTTACTGGGCAAGATGGATGATGCAACTGGAAGGGAGGCCCCAAAAAAGGAAGCACCTGCTTTTCCCTACCCCACAGTCATGCCTGCCTCTGGGCCCATGCCCTTCCCACCACTGGGGAAAGAGGCCAGCACCCCAACACCGGAGCCCCCTCTTTCTCTGCCACCTCTGCCTCCCCCTCCGCCCAGTGAAGATGAGGGCCCAGAGGAGCCACCAAAGCCTTCTCCTGAGAGTGAAGCTTGCAGTCCATCTGCAGGAGATTTGAGCGATTCATCTGCTTCTAGCCTGGCTGAACCAGAATCCCCTGGGCCCGGGGGGACCAGTGGGGGACCAGGTGGCGGGACTGGGGTTCAGGACGGAATGGGGCAGCGGCGCTACAGGACCCAGATGAGCAGCCTGCAGCTGAAGATCATGAAGGCCTGCTATGAGGCCTACCGAACCCCCACCATGCAGGAGTGTGAGGTGCTGGGGGAGGAGATTGGGTTGCCCAAGAGGGTCATCCAGGTCTGGTTCCAGAATGCCCGTGCCAAGGAAAAGAAGGCCAAACTGCAGGGGGCGGCTGTGGCAGGGGCTACAGCCAGCAGCGAGGGTCCCCTGGCAGCCCAGCGCACCGACTGCCCCTACTGTGACGTCAAGTACGATTTCTATGTCTCCTGCCGAGGTCATCTCTTTTCCCGCCAGCACCTGGCCAAGCTCAAGGAGGCAGTCCGGGCCCAGCTCAAGAGCGAAAGCAAGTGCTATGACTTGGCCCCAGCACCTGAGGCACCTCCGGCTCCCAAGGCCCCACCTGCCACCACGCCCACCTCTGTGCCCCTCGGGGCCACTCCAGCCATGCCTCGCCTGGCCCCAGTCCTCTTGCCTGGCCCAACTTTGGCCCAGCCCCAACTGGGCAGCTTAGCTCCTTTCAATTCAGGTGAGTTGAGAAGCTGGGATGGAGTTGCACGTCAAAGAATGCATTTCCCTCTTGACTTCTGGTCGCGTCCTCAGCTCTTCCCTTTGCCAAAGGCCCCTGGAAGAGAGAAGGGACTTTTGGAATCCGGGTGATGGGAGTGAGTATGCAGTGGGAGGTGGCCTGTGGCCAGAAGGATGCTGGGGGGAGCTGGAGGTGCCTAATCCTGCACCATTTTTTCATTTTCCTAGGCCCTGCAGCCTCCTCAGGCCTCCTAGGCCTTGCCACTTCAGTCCTGCCTGCTCCCACAGTGGTCCAGACTGCTGGCCCAGGCCGTCTATTTCCTCAGACACCTGGGCCCGACCAAACCAACACCTCCACAGCAGGCACCACTGACCCTGTCCTGGGCCCGCCCAGCGAGCCCTCCGGGGACAAGGTCTCTGGTGAACGAAAGCCAGCTGTGGCTCCTGCCAACCCTACCGACGCCCTCAAGAACCTCAAAGCATTGAAGGCCACTGTCCCAGCGCTTCTGGGAGGCCAATTCCTGCCCTTCCCGTTGCCCCCTGCAGGGGGTGCAGCTCCACCGACTGTCTTTGGCCCACAGTTGCAGGGGGCCTACTTCCAGCAGCTGTATGGCATGAAGAAGGGGCTCTTCCCCATGAACCCTGTGATACCTCAGACCCTCATTGGGCTGCTCCCCAATGCCCTCCTCCAGCCACCTCCCCAGGCCCCGGAACCCACAGCCTCAGCACCTCCCAAGCCCCCTGAACTGCCCGCCCCAGGGGAAGGCGAGGCCGGTGAGGCTGATGAGCTACTGAGCGGCAGCCCCGGCATCTCCACGGTTGATGTGACTCACCGCTACCTGTGCCGCCAGTGCAAGATGGCGTTTGATGGGGAGGCCCCCGCGACTGCCCACCAGCGGTCCTTCTGCTTCTTTGGGCGAGGCGGGGGCCCCATGCCCCCCCCACTGCGGGTACCCATCTGTACCTACCACTGCCTGGCATGTGAGGTGCTGCTGAGTGGGCGGGAAGCCCTGGCTTCCCACCTGCGCTCCTCGGCCCACAGGCGCAAGGCAGCCCCGACGCCCGGGGCACCCCCCACCACTGTCACCAACGCCACCACCGCTGCTGCCACAGCTGCTGTGGCTTTTGCCAAAGAGGAAGCAAGATTACCTCACACGGACTCCAGCCCAAAAACTACTACTACCTCTACACTTCTAGCTTTATAAACAGATAAACCAAGATGGGGGAGAGGAGTGGGCCTCAGGGCACCTTCTTGGGCCCCCAAGGGGTGGGGTTCTATCCCTAGTTCCGCCTACCTTGTGGGAATCTCCATTCCCACCCTCAGTGGGCTAAACACACCCCACCTCCAGCAGCGTCCTGCCTCCTCCCACCCAGACACACACACACACACACACACCCCCTCTCTTCCGCCAGTCCTTGCAGATGGAGCCCTTACCCCCTAGCTCCTGCCCCCAACATGCGTGCGCAAGGCATGGCCTTCTGATTCAGTGTCCACACCTGTGTCCTGTGTCCTGCGCACTACAGCGAGCCTTGGTTCCATCGCACACTCCGCCGCGTTCTGCGAACACATACACCACCCCGTGCTACATGGACTGAGAAAACACCAAAAAAAGAAAAAAAAAAAAAAGAAGAAGAAGAAGAAGAAGAAAAAACCCAAGACAAAAAAGGGGCAAGAAAAACTTTGCCGCTGCCCGTCTCCTCACTACCCTTTTGTCTAAAGCGCCACACCGCTCACAGACTTTCCAAATACCCAGCTAACTCCCAGGGCTCTAGCCTGGGGATGGGCAGGGAACCCATGGGACTCAAACCAAACTGGAGGTTGGCTGTTGGGGGGGGACAAGAGGGGTAGTACTCCCAGTTCATTCTCCCCGGCCCTCTCCTAGCCAGAGGGAACCCCTGCAGCCTGGACTCTGGGGGAAGCCACTGCTGCCAGAAAGCCCTCTTCCAGCCCCCACCCTGCACCCTGGGAACTGCAGTAATTTATTCTCAAAGGCTTTAAACACAGAGATCCTCCCAGCAGCCGCGGGCCTGCTCCTGTGCTACCCCGTCACATAGTGGGGGGTGGGGCCCAGCCTCGCGGCACCAGTGCTGCCCACCAACGGCAAATCCAAAGTTCTTTAAAAAGAAAAAAAAACTGAAACATACACAACCAAAAAGAGAGAGAGAGTGCATGTGCACGAAGGAGAGATGGAGAGACCAGAGGAATGAACTAAAAAAAGTGAAAATACAGAGAAAAAAAAAAAACTCTCCCACCAAACAAGTGATTCTTCCTGTTTGTGTCACTCACCCCCAGCTCAAGGGTTTCTTTAAAGCCTCCTTGCCTTTGGAAGACCAATGGTTTTGTCCTGGCTGTGGGACGGGGGAGGGGTCTTCACAGGAGTGTAAGCAAGATGGGGGAGGGCCTGGATCCCGAGAGACTTCCCTAGAATGGATACTTTTCAGGTCAGGTGACATACTCCGTTCCCAGCCATAAGTTAGTCAAGGCAGCATCCGCAAAAGAATCACCGCAGCCTGATGGAGAGAGGGCTGTGTGGGGCCGCTTGGATTCTCAACCCCAGCTCAACCCCTGCTTCCCTTCTGCCCACCACCATTTCCTCTCCTGCACTTCTATCACAGCCTGCTACTCATGTCTCCCTCCCAGAGGGACACACCTGTCCCTCTGGAGTTTTCTTTGCTTTTATAAGGTCCTTTGCTCCCCTTCTTGCTTTTCCTCCCCTCTCAGCCTCAGCCCTTCTTCCTGGTCCCCCCAGCCCAGCCCAGTTCCTATGAGAGGCAGGATGCATGGAAGCTCTCTAGAGGGGCAGGAGTGGATGGACAAGCACAGAGTGAACCATTACTGGATGATGTCATCAAGGGATCCCCACCCAACAGGACTGACCCAAAGAAGGGGCCCCACTGGAAATTTGGCAATCCCAAAGGCCAACTACCATGGCAAAAGATCAAGAAGTAAGTGTTTTGTCTTGGCAGAAAGAAGCCTGAACATTTTCCCCATGTCCTGTAGCCCCTTTTTCCTAGTACCCAGCTCTCCCAGATGTCTCCCCCTTGAACACATTTCCCTTCCGTCCTCTCCCCTGGAGTCCAGGTCATAGCCCCGCCCCCACCTCCCATACACGGGCGCACAAACGCGCGCGTGCACACACACAGAGCCAGCCATCCCTGGGACACTGGCTTTCTGGTCTCAGTCACTCTGTTCTGTAAACAGGGTGATACTGGAGGAATGAATTAGGTACAGAAAAGATGAGAAGGGAGAGAATTCAGCTCAGCCCCTGGTCCCCACGTACTCCAAATCTTTCCTATCCCTGTTCACTCCGAAAATGAAAAACTCCAGCTCTGACATCTTGAGGGTGGGATGAAATTCATTGTCTGTATGATACCAAAAAAATGCAGGCGAGAGGAGGGAAACTGGTACCCTGGACATGAGCTTGCTGCCACCTTCTCCCCTGCCTCTTGGCATTTCGTTCCCTTCCATCCCTGTCTCTTTCCTGCTGAAAGTTCTATGTATAAAACTATTTTCTTAGCAGCATGTGTATGAGGGGAAGAAGCTTTTTCACTCTGTGCTTTCTGGGAATGTGACTTGTATATAAAAATTAAAGAAAAAAAAAAGATAAAAAGGAAACGTTTTTTAAAAAAACCCTGATGAATCCCTAGTGTGGGATGTTTACAAGGGTGCTGTTGTGCCGTCTAAGGGTTTGCTACCAGGGTAGGTCAGCTTTAGTGTGAGCTGTGTTGTTCTTACCAAGAGTGCATAGGGGCAGCTCTTACCCTCTAAAACATTCCTCCACATCCTGACCCGGCAGACTGTGCACATTCATGACAGTAGGCAAGCAATGACCGATAGCAGCTATACTTACCAGCAACCCCGCACAGCAGGGAGCTGATTGCTGACTTGAGCTGTTCTCACACTTCTAGAAGGCGTGTGCCACTCCATGCTCCTGGCATGGCCAGAGGACTTGCTCCAGAGCCACCACCTCAACCCAGAGGTCCGGAGCAGCAGCACTCCTGTTCCAGTGGTGGTTCCGCTGGACAGCACACTGCATCAGCATACCATCATGCAGAGTGTTGGAGGTGCCCACCAAGGCATCAAGATGAAGTCACGTTGCCTCACCTGTGGAGTGACAGGCACAGCTCAAGTGCTTAACTCAGCAACACCTAATTTACAGACCCTCCTGGAGCCTGGTTTGTAAGGTTTATCACCCATGGCTCGGGCAAAGTCAGAGCTTCTAACCTACAAGATCCTACAGAAGCAACCAAAGTCAGGTTTACCCTCCTCACCCCCAGGGTAATGCTAGGAAGCAGGAAGTGGCAATGATCTTGGCTGGTATGTTTGTTCTAAACCAGAGTCTGTGAGGATGGTTTAAGGTGCCCAATGCTTGACCAGGAATAAAGATCAAAGTCTGTTGGAAGGGGCTAAGAAAATATGAAGATGTTTTAGCAGCCAGGGTCTGCAACTAGATCACAAACTAAAACCTGTTTTACCTTGCCCACAAGCCCTGTGTTCTATGTAAGAACCAAGAAAGCCAATTGTTCTAGGTTTTCAGGGCTTGTAGGCCAGTTCACTGATTCCTCAAACCTACATCACCTTGTTTTAAGATGCATTCATTCACCCAATCGCCCAGCCTTGGGAGATATTCACAGTAGAAATACAGAGCCTTTTGCATGCAACTCCACCAAAGAATCGGCAGGTGTGTTCACAAGTGGAAGGTCACAGAGGTCCCACATGTGCCAGTGGGATGAGGCTCGGTGAACTTGAAGGTAGGCACGTGGGCCCAGGACCTACACTCTTGTGAGCACAGGCACTCCCTGATTCATGCTGCGTTTCCTCATCCAATAGGAGGCAGGGAAAACTTATCAACAGAGAAAGTCAGAGGAAGACTGGTACCAGGAAGGGCAGCCAAGGGAGAGAAAAATTAGAAACTGTTAGAAAAGCTCAAATGCCATCACTCTGGGCTGAGGTCCTGTGGTGTCGGGGCAGCAGTGCTCACAGCATCCACTAATCAGGAACTTGTAAGCCTGGTGGTGTCATTTCTAAAACATTGCTGGGGAGAAATGTCCCAATACCAAGAAGGCTCTTGCTACAAGAAAGGCCATGGATGCAGCCGCAAAATTTACAGGATTACAGCTTGAACACATGGTGATAGAAAACCAGAGAGATGAAATTTAAAAAAGGAAAAAGAAAGAAAAACAGAGAGATGACATTGGTCTCATACCCAGGCTGTGGCCATCCAGGGGAGGGAAAGATGGTGAAAACCCCAGGGGAAGCCCTTGTTCATGGGCAGAACATCAACCTGGGTGATTCTTCCAGAAGCACAGGACTCATACTGAGCCCAGGCAAATGGTCCAGACTTGCTGCTGCTTGCAACCTGTAGTTGCCCAGTCTGACTTAGAATCATTCTCAGTACATTTGTTAGAGTTACAAACACTGGCTAAAACACCAAATCAAGCAAACAGCAGGGGCCTGCCCCACAGCTGCAGTCCCTCCCAGATATCAACACCTATACCACATCTTCTCGACTGGACTTGAAGAGTGGCCCAGTGACACTGGCTACTCTCCTGCCCCTCCTCCTCTCCTGCAGCATCTGCAGTTGCTGACTGGGCAGTGGACTAGGCCCTGCACCCTGCCGATCCTCTGCTCCCAGTTGTGGGAACCCTGGCCTGCCTCCAAGGAGAAGTGTGACTAGGACCCATTCTGTCCCTTATCACAAAATCCATATCAACCTGACTAGATCACCCAGAACAATCTTTTGGCCATGCTCCTAACCTAGTGGGTCTCAGTGGTAATGTATCAGAAACATACAGGCAGCATCAAGATCTAGGGGTGAGGAAAAGAGTGACTCTCCAAAGAGTTCCCAAAGGGATTCACCTGTGCTAACTACTGCGGACAAGAACAACTATCTGCACCTGATTTGGCCTCAAAGTCCCTCCTTTTTCTCTTCCTGCCCCTCCCACACCACACACAGGCATGGTCCACAACACTTGCTCCCAGGTATGGCAGCCTACATATATACATCTTGCTGGGTAAGAAGATGCGAAAATCCAGGGAAATCCAGACTGGACCAACTGTCCTACAAGGTGACTGCCACCTCTTAGAAAGATCTCCAAGTTTTGTCCACAGTCAGCTGAGATCTGATTGGAAATGCATACTCTCAGGCTTTACCCCAGACTAAGTGAACCAGAAACTCCCCCCAGGGATGCTATGCTCACTGGAGTCAGGGAGACACTGCCCTAGAGAGCTCCGCCCCCATGCACACCTGCAACCTGCTGCCCTACTCTCCAGTACCTTGGCCCAAAGCCTGCTATACCAGGACTGACTGTACAGGGGCCTCTCATCACCTCATCTGATATCATGCCCCCACCCTCCCACATGCTAGAAACCTGACAGTGTCTTCTGCCTACATCAGCTGTTCCTGAACAGGAGAAAGGACGAACACCTTGTCCACTCACCCCTTTGGCAGGCTGTCTTTTTCCTCTGTTGCATGCAATCTCTTGCCTCTTCCAAAGCTGCCAGGTGCTTTCCAGAGATACTGCAGTCAGAACCCCCAGCCCTGAAGCTGTTCCACTCAGCATGGGCAAGGAATGGCCTCACTTCCCTCCCGGCAACCCCCATCTGTCAGAACCTCTCCATCTTTCCCCTCTCCGTCACCCAGATCCAGATTTCCCAGCAGACAATGTTTCCTAGGCACTGACACATAGCTTCTGGCTACCAGGAAGAAGCAGAACCTGCTAGGATTTCTTGTAGAGGGGTGCTCCAAGTCCAGCTTTGGAGGAGGCAGTCTGTGTTACCACACAAGTTGCTTATTCTCTGGCTAGGGGTCTTCCCCTCCCCCCATGGCTCAGGGTTAATCCTCAAGCTCCCATACAGGGGTAGATGTTAAAGCCAGGGAAATGCACCCAACTCCAATTGGGTGCTTCTGGGAAATTCCCAATACAACTTCGTGAACTGTCTTCCACCGGTGCCTGGGTCTTAGCACCAACCTACTTTTCTGGTCTTCTTTCTGAGACTGTTCGTGAATATGGGCCTTTTCATTAAGGAGAAGGAACCAATTCATCTCAGCCACAAAGCACACAGAATGAAACAAACAAGTACAGATCTGCCCCGCCCCAATCCGGCAGCAAGGCCTGAGGGCCTCTCCTCCTTGTTCTCCCTGCTAGCCTCTTCTCGCACCATCTTGGTGACACCTTGTCCCTTCCTGTAATTTGATTCTGTTCTCACTGTCCAGAGAGATGGACAGTCCATTGATCTGAGAGGATGGCCATAGCCCATGTCCTTATCTCTCTGTGCTATTTACTTTTGCCTAGCTGCTCAAACATGGAACACAGTCCCATCTAAATCCCTTTCACAAAGGCAGTCAGGGTGAAAGGGAAGTGGGGTGTCCTGAGTGTACGAACTCAGCCCAGCTGTTAGGGGCATCATCATGCCATTTCCCAGCACAGAGCTCCACCCAATGCCTGGCACTTGTATATGTACGTGGCCCCTCTCTCTGCCGCCAAGTGGCGTTGTGAGCATGTTTGGCGACTTTAGGTTTGCCGCAGCGCCAGGATAAGAGATACTATTCACATGCCAGTGCAGCACCACCAAGCGTGGCGGCATGCACTTGGTTGGGTGCCAAGCGGTAGGACCCAGGTGGTGATGGAGAGATGAAACAGGGGTTAGGTGAAGGGAGAAGCAAGAGAGGGAGACAAAGCAGAAACCTCACTTGTTAGAGTGCAGAGTCCAAGTGGGATCCATGGGAAGGTGCCCTGCCCATCCTGGAGCCCAGCTCAGCAAGCAACCCTTTCCTCCCCCACACCCAAAACAGTGATACACACAGACCAGGCAAGAGGAGCTGGCCATCTTCCGCAGGGAACTGGCTGGGGGCCAGGCAGGACCGCCAGCCGCTCTCCATCCTTCTTCCTTGGGGTCTTGGCAATGGCGCGCTTCCTCCTTTGTGTCCTCACGCCGCTCCCCGGCTGTTTCTCCACTCCCCAAGCCTGAGAGGGATGGGGAGGAGGTCCTAGCAGGAAAAAAAAAAATCTGTGCTCCCCAACAGCTCCCCCTGCCCTGTCCACTTCTTACCTCCTCCCCTCCTATTCCTGGCACAACCACCCTCTCCACCAGATTGGCAGGACCCACTGACACCCTCCTGTATTCCACACAATGCCAGAGCCTATGCCAGGCTCCATGGGCAATGCCAGTGCCTCCCACCTCCCGCTCCAATTCCCCTTGCTGTCTCCTGCAGTGCTTGGGCAAGGGGTCAGATCCTACCCCAAACCAGTCCTTCCTGGGGAGTGAGAGGTGACAGTGGTGGGGGGTACCATTCTTGACTCTGCAACTCTGGGCACTTTCCTGGCTACTATCTCCACCACATTATTTCCTTGGGCTGGCAGAGAACTCATTACTTCCTTGTCTAACCATCACTCAGAGCCAAGTGTCCAGAGGGACAGTACCATCAACACCCCTCCTCCCTGCCTCCTGGGTCCTCTACTCCCCAACTGCCCCCAGCACTGGACTCCAGCCTGACAGATGTGATGCCAACAGCTCCATGTCTGCACCTTGCTTCCAGAACATGAGGACTCCTGCCGCTGGCTCCCTCCATGCGCCTCCCTCCCATCTCTGTAGGCACAAGGGTGGCAGCTGCTGTGCCAAAACCTACAAGCAGGCAGCATGAAGCAACTCATGCACCTTCTTCTCCCCTCCCAGGCCCCATACTGCCCCCTCCATCTTCCACTCCAGCCTCAGTCCTGCTTTTCGGACACTAGATTGGCAACCGCCATGCCAACCCCCACCCATGCCCAAGAGGCTCACATACAGCACATGCTAACTTGTACATGTACATGCGCGCGCACATACACACACACACACACATACACACTGCCCCATGAGTGCCAGGCAGCGGTGGCAGACACACAGCAATGCACAGGGACTGGTACCCGAGAAGGCAGCCAGATTCGGCACCTGATTCAGCACCCATTTGGGATTGGGCGGGTAGGCGGGCGGGCGGAAGGGTGATGGAGGCAGACGATGGCCCTAGGTTGGCAGCCGATGGAGCCGGGAGAATGGAGGGAACAGATGCTCTTTGCCCAGCCTCCCTCCCTCTCTCTCCCCGAGATCAGTGCCAAGCTGGGGGGATGGGGAGGGGGAGGATGGGGGAAGGGTGGCATTTGGAGAGCTGGCAGGCGGAGGAAGCTGGGTCCGCCCAGGCTGGGCAGTGCCGGCACTGGCTGCCGCCTCTCCACTCTGCCATCTGTCTCGCTTCTCTCCCCACCCCCTTTCTCTCTCTTTCTCTCTCTCTCCTTCATCCACAGCAAAACGAAAAGAGGAAAACAGGGTCCTCATTCCGCCCACCCCCAACCTCAGCAGAGCCCCTCTGCTACCCCCCCAGAACTCACCACACCACCACCACCACCAAGCCAGCTGCGTTCTCTCCTCCTGGCTCGGTCACCTTCTTTCACTCGCCTTCGCCCTCGAACCAGAACGGGTGCGATTTAAAAATATATGTATATATCTACATGTGTATATATATATATATTTTTAAAGCAACTTAAAAAAAACAACTATTTTCTTTGGAATGCCCCGTCCTTCTGATTCTGGGTGCTCGGTGCCAATATTTATGGCCAGCAGAGGGAGGGGACCCTGTCCTCAGCTGGTGCCCATGACTCCCATGCCAGGGAGGAGGGGTGACTGGGGTGGGGTGGGGGTGGGGTGGGGTGTCGGGAGAGCTCTCCTCTCTGCGCCTGTGGTTGTTTCTTTTTTCCCCCTCCTCTTCCACTTCCGGAGCAGATTCAAATACATCTAGAGCCTTCCCCACCCCCAGCCCCACACCCCCAGTTCCCAGGGCCCTTGTGCCCTTCTCTCCTGCTTGTGATTTTACTCCTCGATCACCCCTTCCTTTTTGTGTGTGTGTGTACGTGTACGTGTGCGTGCGCGCGAATGTGCTTGCATCTATGGCGGTGGGCACGGTGCCAGCCACCGCACAGCCATCTGCGATGCCTTCTGCAGCCTCCGCTATTTCTCCCTGCCACCTCCAGTCCCCAACCCCCCTATACCCCAGCTCCCACCCACCCCCAGTCCCCAATCATTAATTAGCTACTGAATTAATTAAATCATGAATGCTAATTAACATTCCTACAAGGCAGACTGCCAGGTTGGGGGGTGCGGTTTGCAGAGGGCATGTGAACAGAAGTAGAGATTGGGGTGGGGGAGGAGGAAGGAGAGCCTACAGAACTGGGGAGCCCGGGCAACAGAGAGAACCAAAATGAGCCTGAGGGCAGAGTGAGAATGGGTGTGGAAGACGGGGTACAACCTAGCCTTTCCTGCCCACAGGTTCATTGCCCTCCTGGCCTAGCTTCGCATACCTAGAGTAGGGGCCCCCAATAGCCCACAGCTGCCACCTGTCAGTTCAGCCACCTTGACCCTGGGACTAGGTTACTAGGAAAGGCTACATCCTTGTGGGGTCCCATGCTGAGCTGCCCTCTCTACCTCTCTGAGATTTGGGGAGGGAGTCCTGTGAGCAACCCCTTTGGGAGGTGTGGGTACTGGAGAGCAAAGCTGTGAGGGGCACCAGCATAGCATGGCTGGCACTGCCCACCATAGCATGGAAATACTGCCAACCCATAGAGCTTCAGAGCAGCAATGCTGGGCAGGCACATCCTCCCAGCCCAATAGTCAGAAACTAGGGGAAAGGGCCCTATGTAATGGCTCAATGACTAAACCTTCATCTTTCAAGCAACGGGATCCCATATGGGTACTAGTTCAGTTCCCAGCTGCTCCACTTTCCGTCCAGCTCCCTGCTTGTGGCCTGGGAAAGCAATGGAGGATGACGAAGGCCTTAGGACCCTGTATGCATGTGAGAGACCCAGAAGAGACTCCTGGCTCAGGGTTTTGGATCGGCTCAACTCTGGCTGTTGGGGCCATTTGGGGAGTGAATCAGCAGATGGAGGATCTTTCTGTCTCTCCTTCTCTCTGCAAATCTAATCTACCTTTCCAATAAAAATAAATAAATCTTTTTTTTTTAAAGGGCGGGGAAGAACCCAGGGAAGACAGTCTAATCTGGCGGTGTCATTTAAGAGGCACTGGAATGGGAAGCATCCTTCTGCAATGTCTCTGAAATACTCACCTGATGGGAAACTCCCAGGAAAAGTTTTCCCTGATCAAATCAGTCTTAGAACTCGGGCTGCCCGCCTTCTTCAGAGACTTGCACGTGAGTGTGCTAAAGAGCCTGTGGTCAGACCACTGATTCTCAAACTTACTTGGCCATGGATGCCCTACTTTTTCATTCATTGTTTCTAGCAATTTCCCCTTTCCCTGTCTTCACTCTGGCACCTAGAGTTCCTGCCAGTCCCTGGAGTGAGCAGATCCAGAGTCAGCTCTTGTAGGCTTCTTCAGCTTTAGGAGGGAGGACCAAGCTCCGTCCTGCCAAACAAGCCATCACAGCTTGCATAGTGGAGCTGGGGAAGTGTGGATTGTTGGAAAGGGTGAAGGATGGTATTCAACAGTTTTCGTTTCCCAGGTCCTATGATGTGGGCTTGTCCTACCTCATCCTAAATATAACAAGAGGAGTGACCCTGTACACATGACAAGCCACTATAGCATGTTAAACAGAGAATGACTTTGAAATAAAATGAAGAGCCCTGCACCTGCATGCCCAAGTGGTGAGGCCCCTTTAAACTCTAAAGTCTCTGCATGTGCCATCTTCCCTCATATCTTTCCTTCCCTAATGCCTTTCCCGGAAGCCCCATGCCCTCCTGGCCCTTTGCCACTGGGTGGACAGAGACACTTGAGATGGCAACCCACGGTCCACGTGTTGGAACTCTTCAAGCAGCTGAACCAGTGCTACTTCTTTCATCCACCGCATTTATTGCTCTTCAACACACTGTATAACTCAACTCCTAACACATTGTATTACCCACATAGAGACAGCAAGAGGCAAAGCCTAGATATTCTGAGGCAGCATTTTTTTTAAAAGCCAGTTTTTATCTTCACTTTCATCTTCACTCAGCCATTCCCCTTTTACGCGGACAGTGAGAGAGGCCAAAGCCCAGCTTTCCAGGATCTTGGATTCTAAGCTGTTTCCCATTCCTTCCCAGTGCCTGTTTTCTGTCTCCGACACCTAGGGACTCAGCTGTTGTCAGAAGCAGACTCCAGAGCTGCGATATAAATGATGATTATTATATTATCAAATAACATTGGCAAGCCTGGCCAGCTCTCAACAACGGTGGCAGCGGAGGCAAGCTACAAAATTCAATATTGATAAACCGTATATTGTCTTCTGGAACCATCGCTCTGCCTGACAGCTACTCTCTAAGCCTCCCACCATTAGCAGCACTGAATGGGGACAGGCTGATTAGTAATGACCCCTGCAGGGCAGGGAGGTGAGGCAGAGGGATGAGAAGTCCTTAGCATCCACCACTTCCACAGCATCCAACCAGAACCTGCCTCCCCGGCTGATATTTTCCCACTTTGGAGCCTTTGGCTGAATTTTCCCAATATAACTGCGTGGCCCACTCCCTGTCCCCCTGCTTTTTGTTCAGTGATACCAATCTTACTGAATGTTTCAGTGTATCCTCCACATATCCCCATCACCCTGCTCTGCTATTCCTTCTTCCCATTGCATTTATTACCATCTGAGATGTTGTGTACTTTACTGTTGCAGCAACAATTATTATTAATTTTCTGACTTCAAAACTCCACATAGGCCAGAATCTTTGTTCATGGATGTATCTTGAGCGCCAGTAAAATAGTGTCTGACATGAGGCTGGGTGCTGTAGCACGAGGGGATGTCACTTGTGATGCCAGTATCCCCATGTCAGAGCGGTGCCTGGTTTGAGTCCCAGCCACTCTGCTTCTGATCCAGCTTCCTGCTAATGTACTTCTTGGGAAGCAGCAGATGACGGCTCTAGCACCTAAGATCAACCATCTATGTGGGAGACTTGGATGCAGTTCTCAGGATCCTAGCTTTGGCTGGCCTAGTCCTGGCTGTTACAGGCATTGGGGAATCAGCAGATCAAAGTCTTTCTCTCTGTGTAGCTCTTTCTTTCAAATACATAAACAAATAAACAATAGTGTACAACACAAAGAAAGTATTCAATAAGTGTCTGCTAAATGAAGGAAGGAGAGGTTCAGAGGGTATGTTTTGATCATATGGTTAATGCCATTATTGGGGACTGGGTCAGAGAGGGATGGGTCACTATTTCAATGACCTCTACTTTGCAGCAAAATGCTGAGGAATGGGCCCCACATAGTAGCCTTGCGGCTGGAGTCCTCCTCACCTTGCATGCGCTGGGATCCCATATGGGTACCAGTTCTAATCCCGGTGGCCCCGCTTCCCATCCAGCTCCCTGCCTGTGGCCTGGGAAAGCAGTCAAAGACGGCCCAAAGCTTTGGGACCCTACACACCTGCGTGGGAGACCTGAAAGAAGCTCCTGGCTCCTAGCTTCGGATTGGCATAGCTCTGGCTATTGCGGCTACTTGGGAAGTGAATCAGCGAACTGAAGATCTTCCTCTCTGTCATTCCTTCTCTCTGTATATCTAACTTGCCAAAAAAAAAAAAAATGGAGTAAATCTGTTAAAAAAAAATGCTGAGGACACCCCACAGGTTCCCCTTCATTAGGAGCATCCCAGTGTCTGAGGCAGGAAGTTTTTACTGAACTCCAAGCACCTCAAGCTGCACGCAGAGAGGCTGTGTAGTTCCAGTGCCCCACTCCAATGCAGGCCAGACTGAAGAGCCAACCTCCAGAGCCATAGCTTTCCAGCTTACAGAAGTACAAGAGTCGCAGAAGCAGGTTTGTGGGCGATGCTTATTCCCAGGCCACATTTTGGAGACTGACTCGGGATGACGCATGAAAGCCTGCAATTTTTTTTTTAATTTATATATTTTTATTGGAAAGGCAGATTTTATACAGAAAGAAGACAGAGAGAGAAGGTCTTCCATTCACTGGTTTACTCCTTACATGGTTACAACAACCAGAGCTGAGCTGACCCAAAGCAAGTCTCTTCCAGGTGTGCCACACAAGTGAAGGATCCCAAGGCTTTGGGCCATCCTCCACTGCTTTCCCAGGCCATAGACAGGGAGCTGAATGGAAAGTGAAGCAGCCAGAACACAAACCACTGCCCATCTTGTATGCCAGCACCAGGGGGCAGATGCCTAGCCTAAAGTGTCATCGCACTGGCCTCTGAGGACCTGCGTTCCAAAGGAGAGTTCCCTGCCTCCCTGATGTTTGTAATAACAAGTCCTGTTGGAGCCACACCCTGAGGCCTGTGGCTGTAGGTAGCTATCCATGAAGGGAGCCCCGCCTGCTCTGAGTATGTCTTCTCTGAATCCACCTGACTCAGCATGTGGCTCTGCCCAGGATCAGGACATGATGAGAGGACATTCCATTTTCTTTGTCATGAGAGATGAAGAAAATTACAAAATCCCTGGAGAAACACGAGAAGAAGCAGAGACCGTGGAGGAGGGCATTGTCGTGGAGTGAAGGTGAAATGTGGGTCAGGCCGTGTCCTGGGGGTGTCCTGACGCCAGATCTTTTGGCAATTAAGTGCCAGGTTTAAATAGCTTACCTCATAAACCCAGCATATAAGAATGAGCATGTCTGGAATGCCAAGGGAGAGCCTCTGTGCATTCTATTTGAGGATATCTGGCAGGAAGCAGGGTGGTAGTCCAAACCTGGACTGCCCCAGAGGCTTCCCAGGACTGGCTAGCGGCACAGAGAACCTTGTTCCAATAGGCCCTCATGGGCAAAGGAGATTCTTCTTTGGCTCCTTCATGCTTTAGTAACTGGCTGTAGGTAAGTGTCATCCTGCCCATTCTCCATACAGGGATGACTGAGCTACTTAGACGTAATGTAGTTGGGTCAGAACCCAGGACCAGGGCCTGAACACGGGCCATTAGCTTCCTCTGACTCTATTAGGGTATACTCATAGCTGTCTGTCACCTGTAGGTGGCCAATGGGTTAGTGTCCTACAGTGATACTAACAAGTAAATTTTTCTTTAAAGTTTTATTTATTTTTATGGGAAAGTCAGGTACACAGAGAGAAGGAAAGACAGAAGAAAGACCTTCTGTCCATTGGTTCACTCCCCAAGTGGCTGCAACAGCCAGAGCTGAGCCAATCTGAAGCCAGATGCCAGGAGCTTCTTCTAGGTCTCCCACATGGGTGCAGGATCCCAAAGCTTTGGGCTGTCCTCAACTGCTCTCCCAGGCCACAAGCAGGGAGCTGGAGGGGAAGCAAACCTGCTGGGATACGAATTGGTACCCATATGGGCTCCCAATGCTTACAAGGGGAGGATTAGCTAATTGAGCCATTGGGCCAGGTCAATTTTTTTTTTAAAGAAACCTAATAGTATTAGAAAACAAAATCCAGTTTCATTTTAAAAGAGGCACACACAAAGATAGGCAGGAGACAGATCATAAAAGGTCTTCCATGTGTGCCAAATTCAGAAAACTCAGTGCTGCTGGGGAAGTAAGCAACTACAGCATTGCAGGCAGGGGTATGACAGTAACATTTATGCGTTACACCGATGACTCTGGCAGTTAATTGGAGGCCAGTTTTGAACAGGGTCAAACTAGCAGCAGGGACAACAGGAGGTTATGTCTGGTTCAAGTTTGAGATAATTAGGAACTAAACAAAAACAGTGGTAATAGTTAATAGGAAGTAATAATATCAGTTTCCCTTGAGCTGCTGGAATACAGGAGTAAGTGGGGGTGGAGAGATCCAGAATGACTCTCAATTTCTGTGCTTGGGTCTTCAGAAAGATAGCCGAACCACCTGCTGGGAAAATGACCGAGTTGTCTTTATAAATGTTAACCTGAAGTTTGTTTAGATCAGGCAAGTATCAGTATCCACAAAGCAGACCAATATAGGAGTTGGAGCTCAAGAAAGAATTCTGCGCTGATGCTAGGGCAGATTCAAAAGTTATAAGGAAATTGATGTGGTTGGAACCACAGAGGTGAATGACATGACTCAGAGAGAAAATGTGGAGTGAGATGTGCAGACAAGAGACTCTTACCATACCCAAGGGGTATGCGAACAACAACAACAACAAATCAGACTGAACAGAGAGGACATGCAACAGAGGCCAAGGGGGGGGGGGAGGCTCCGGAAAGAGAAGAGGTCATAGGTTAGGGGCTGAGATCTACTGGGTTTGGGTAAGGCCCAAGATGTCCTGAGCATCCTCCTTACCCTTGCTCGGGGCTGCTATGTCTGACGATCTGTGCTTTAATGAATTTGCTCAGGTGGACGCTTAGCAACTGGCACAGGGTCCCTGAGATCCTGAGGAAGGAGCTCACACAACACACCTGGGGTCCTGGAAGAGTGAGGACTCTGAGGACAAAACCCACTGAGCTTCAGTTCCCTCATCAATAACCCAGTCCCAGTGATTGTAAGGATGAAGCAAGCTCCTCGTGAGGAAAACATCTAATGCCATGGCTGACACTTGGCAGTGATCCTGAACATGCTAATCCCTCCTCAGGCCCTCTCTCCCTTTTTAAGCTTCAGCTCTTTCAAACGTATGGCTTCAGAGAAGCTAAACACTTCATCAAAACCCACACAGAGAGGCTAGTGTCATGGTATAGCAGGTTAAACCCCACCTATGGCACTGACATTCCAAGTAATGTAACATCATTTCACCAAGGTCCTTAGAAATGGCTCACCTTTCTTTGACACATCTTAATCAAGTAATATTTATTTAGGGCTTTAAGTACCTAGGTCCAAGCAGGTACAGTGCTGATTTTAAGAGAGAGACACAGTTGTAAGTATCTCAATTCCTGCCAGTAAGGTGCCTAAAAAGCAGTGCTCAGAAAGAACCAGTGGATGCCTAGCCAGGCTTCTTGCTCTGACACCACACTGTCCAAGTCGCCCATGCTCACAGCCATCCCTTAGAGCCTTTTGTGCTGTAAGTCACTTGGGAAGGGTGCCAGGACAATCAAAATGCATTGCAGTGAGTGATTGGCTGTGTCATATGTTCACTCTCGGTTAACATAAAATACATAGACTGAGGCTCTTTGGGAATAAGAAGAGAAAAAGATGAGATATGATCCAGTAAGCACTGTAGATGCCACAGAGAGGAAAGATCTGGAGCCAAAGTGGAGAACGAACACAGCCATCCAGGACATGAGCTCTGAAAGGAGAATGAAAAGTATGGCCAACTTCGTCAAGTCCATCCCTGAACAGAACTTAGCAATAGGGTGCCCAGGGGTCTGAGAGGCATTTGCGGCCTTTTGTAGTGGCCAGACTCTGAGCCTGGACCTTCCAGCTTTCCTTTTTCCTCCCTCTTTCCTCTACAGACTGTGGGGAAAACACTTAAAGGCCAACTCAGCAGCTCCTGGCCAGGATGAAACAAGAGCTGGGCAGCAGGGCTCTTGACTCTCTGATCAGCCCTCCTCGCCCGTTCAGAAGTCCCTGCCAACCATGAGAGCATGTGAGCACAGTGGGAACCTCACTGCTTTTCCATGAACTGCCAGCCTAGCAAGATGTGCTGATAAGCTGGCCAATGAAGACTCCAAAGCCAACTGCTTCCCTGCTTCCCTCTGACGTGTACCTCTGTAGGGTCCCGCACCTGTATACCCTCCCTATGCACAGGGAAAGACAAGAAGAGTATGTGTGTATGTGTGTGTTTATGTTGGAGTCAGAGATAGTGGTGGTACTGGTATGTTTTTCTGTTTCAAATAACACCCTAATGAAAGAAGGACTGCATTGAGGTGTAGCAAAAGAATTCTGGATTGAAAGTTGTGAACTCTAGATCCCAGGCAGCTGGTCATTTGACTTCCCCAAGTCAGCTTCTTCCAGCAAATGAAGGTGCTTGCCCTAGGCTAAGCCACTGTGCAGAGTAGGCAGGGGCTCTGCTCTTCTTTCCCTTTCTGGTCAAAGCTTGGTGAAGTAGTCACTATCTTCATTACGCTGAGGCAGAAACAGGCCCAGGGAAGCTAAGTGACGTGCCAAAAGCTACGCAGCCACAGCCAGGAAGCGGTTAAGTTTCAAGGTCAGTTTTTCATATCCTCAAACCCATTAAGCCACATGCCATTGTAAATGACCTCCAAACTCTTTTTCAGCTCGAATGCTTTGAAATTTCTTGTCTGATCCCTCAATGTCAGTTTTTCTTCGCTAATCTGCTCATAGCCTCAAGATGGAAAAGCTAAATTGCTCAACTTGCACTTTTCACAGTTACAGAGGCAGGCACTCCCAGTTCATCCAGGGTCTCATATCCTAGGGGTTGGAAAAAGTCTCTTCCCCATCTCCTCAGGGGGCAAAGAAACAATGAAGTAAGGAATAGAAGTTTTCTGAATTCACTCAGCTCTTCTATTATTATTATTAGTAATAGTGGCAGCAGCAGTAGTAGTATTTTCTGTGATAACTACTAAGGTATTGAACTTCATAGTGCACACGGTGTTTATTCCTTACTCATTTCAGTGTGGTATATTTATTTCTGTATGTGCCCCCAAAGTCAGAAGGGCTTGACTCACCTGTCCCCCGACCCCCACCGCTGGACAGGTCCACTCTGGCTCTGTACCTGCAAGGTGGCGTCATGCTCAGGACACCTTTGCTGAGCAGAGCAGCACACTTGTGCCTTCTGATGACTCCGTTGGCAGGCTCTCACTCCTGACTCCCACATTCTAAGCAGGTCACACAAGAGGGCAAAGCGAGAGTTGGCTAAGAGAAAACAGGCGCTGTGTTGGAACTGAGTATCGTGTAAGTCTTCTCCTTGCCTCGCCAAGCCTACAGGAAGTTGGGAGAAGTCATTCAGACCCTAAGCAGAATTACACTGAAATCATTTCAGGTGTGTTAGCACCTAGAGGGGGCAGATGCAGACAGGCACAGGAATATTCTGGAAAGAAAAAATAAAGACTCTTAGGCTCATTTAAAAAAAAAAAAAGTCTGTTTTTCAGAGAATATAGAAAAAAAATACAGACGAAATAGCAAGATACAATAAAAAAAAAAAAAGCAACTCCCCCTTAAAAAAAAGATAGTAACTGCCATCTTTATCAATAGTCTTCCACCTAAACAATTCCACTGCTCAGAATTAAGAAATAATCCACCATTCTCTATGACAGCATTGTGTTTCTAATAACTCCCAACATTAGGGAATAGCTATATGAGCTATATGAATTAAGATAGTAGGTTATATCTAAAAAATTAAAGAAAGTGGTAGGCACTTGGCATGACAATTAAACTCCTTAGAGTGCCCATATCTGATAGCAGAGTACCTGAATTCAAGTCCTAACTCTACTTTTCTTTTTTTTCAGGGAGAGAAGGGGAGACAGAAAGATCTTCTATTCGCTGGTTCACTCCCTAAGTAGCCATAATGGCTGTAGCTGAGCCAAACTGAAGCCAGGTGCCAGAAGCTTCTTCCAGGACTCCCACATGGGTGCAGGGTCCCAAGCACCTGGGCCAACCTCCATTGCTTTCCCAGGACACAAGCAGGGAGCTAGAAGGGAAATGGAGCAGCTGGGACAAGAACCAGTGCCCATAGGGATGCTGGCGCTTGCAAGGCGAGGATTTAGCCACTGAGCCATCTGTCTGCAGTAACTGATTCTGCTTCTAGCTTCCTGCTAATTCATACAGTGGAAGGAAACAGGTGATGACTCAACTAGTTAGTTCAGTTCCCGCTTCCTACACGGGGAGCTTGGGCTGTGTTCCCTGCTCCCTCAGCATTACCCAGCCCTGACCACTTTAAGAATCTAAGCGGTAAGTCAACAGATGGGAGCACTTGTTCTCGCAAATAAGGAAAAATTAAATTCATTTATTTTTAAATTGATGAAAATCTCTTAGGCACAGACATGGAAAATTTTCCAAGATACACAGGGC
Organism: Ochotona curzoniae; assembly: GCF_017591425.1. Lineage (NCBI taxonomy): Eukaryota > Metazoa > Chordata > Mammalia > Lagomorpha > Ochotonidae > Ochotona > Ochotona curzoniae. Next base: position 39,654,133 of record NW_024467122.1, read on the forward strand.
ATTTAAAAAGTATCTATGGAGGAGTCAGAGCCATGGTTCTAGTACTAGCTGCTGCACTTCCCAGACAGCTCCTGCTAAATGTGTCTGGGAAAGCAGCAGAAGATAGCCAAAGTCCTTAGGCCTCTGCAGCCATGTGGGTTACCCAGAAGAAGCTCTTGCTTCTTGGTTTTGAACTGGCCAAGCTCCAGTGGATGCGGCCATTTGGGAGTGAACCAACAGATGGAAGATCTGTCTCTTGCTGTCTGTCTCCCTGCCTTTCAAATAAATAAATAAACCTTATTTTAAACGGTTCAAAGGGTCTTACTTTATCGGTGTAGTTTGAAATTTGTATAGAAATTAAAGAACCTAGATGCTTTCTGCTTTTGTGATTTCTGCTTTGCTTGCTCGCTTGGCTGGGGGCTGTGTGAACTCCAGGCCTGACAGTCTACGTGACACCCGGCAGGACATCTGGCGGGTCATGTAGGCAGAGCACTCCTCAGGAAGGAGGCCCCTGATGTTAGATAAGACCCACTGCCCTATGGCCCATCAGTTTGTACTTTTTGAAAGTTGCTTGCCTCAAACCCACCAATAGAAGCCTGCCAACTTGCTCTTATTAAAATGTTAACAGATAAAACTGACCAATCATGACTCTATAATTATATGGAATTGGCCTGAAACGTATAAGAACCATGTGCTGTTGAACCTCAGCCCCTTTTTTCCTTTTTTTCCTTCTTTGGGCCTTCTTTTACCCCTTCTGCTGCAGTTTTTCCTGCTTTGGCCATCTTGGCCGCGGCATGGCCACTGCCAGGGCAGCTGCCACTGTTCCCCCATCCTGCTGGGCTGGGAGCCTAGGTTAGTTTTGAATCAACCGTCTTTATGTGTTTGCATTGACTTCAGACTCCTGATGATTTTCTGGGGATCGCAAAATCCTGGCACAACAAAACCTACTCATGTATAGAGAATTACCACAAATGAGATTGAGAAAGGAACTAAAATTAAGAGACATCTCTGTATATCAATTGAAAGATGTTCCTACTTAGTTACCAAGTGCCAGGCAAAATAAGACCTCTAGGTCAGGGCAGAGGAAGGATAGTGTCGGCCTCAGCCTGAACTGAGGGCCCAACTTCAGTTCCTCTCTAGGCCACTTCCCGTGGTCCCAGACCAAGGGCAAGCTGCTTTACCTCCCCAGAGCACTGGGCTAATCCAGTAAGGTCTACCTGGCTCACATGTAGGGGGTGTGAGGTTAGGTGAGAAGGTATAACACAGTTCATTTTCTTTTTTTAAGATTCACTTTATTTTTATTGCCAAGTCAGACATACAGAGAGGAGGAGAGATAGAGAGGAAGATCTTCTGTCCGGTCCGATGAGTCACTCCCCAAGTGAGCGCAACGGATGGTGCTGATGCACTGATCTAAAGGCAGGAGCCAGGAACTTCCTCCAGGTCCCCCACGCGGGTGCAGGGTCCCAAGGCTTTTGGCTGTCCTCCACTGCTTTTCCAGGCCACAAACAGGGAGCTGGATAGGAAGTGGGGCTGCGGGGATCAGAACCAGGGCCCATATGGGATCTTGGCGCATTCAAGCAAGGACTTTAGCCACTAGGCCACTGTGCTGGACCCATATCCTTTCTTTTTTAAAAGATTAATTTACCTACCTATCTATCATCTACCTATCTAAAAGAGTGACAGAGACAGAGATCCCCCATCTACTCTCAATCTATATCTTATCTACCACATGATTACAACACACTCATTATTATAATTTTTGCAACTTTTGAAACGTAAGAACTCCTTTCAGAGGATGGTGATTTACCACAACTAGGAATGTCACAGACTAAAGCAAGATTCCACCTTGATGTATGGTTGTATGTAAATCAACAAGTTTTCTAAATTGGTTTTACTATGTAAAGCTCTGGGTTAGTGCTATTTTTAAAAATACTTTTTAATTTTATTTTTTATTGGAAAGTCAGATTCACAGAGAGAAGGAGAGACAGAAAGATCTTCCATCCACTGGTTCACTCCTCAAGCAGCTGTTAATGGCCAGAGCTGAGCTGATCTGAAACCAGGAACCAGGAGCTTCCTCCCAGTCTCCCATGTGGGTGCAGGGTCCCAAGGTTTTGATCCTCTACTGCTTTCCCAGGCCACAAGCAGGGAGCTGGATGGGAAGTGGAACAGCCAGGACACGAACTGGCCCCTATGGAATCCCGGTGATTGCAAGGAAAGGACTTTTGCCACTAGGCTACCATGCTGGACTCCCCAGGTTAGTGCTATTTAAAAGTATCCCAAAGACTTGAGTCTGCTTTCAAGGAGCTAGCTGTGGGCACAGCATGGTAGCGTAGCTGTTTAAGTCCTCTCCTTGACCGTGTCAGGATCCCATATGGGCACCAGTTCTAATCCCGGCTGCTCCACTTCCCATCCAGCTACCTGCTTGTGGCCCGGGAAAGCAGTCAAAGATGGTCCAAAGTTTTGCCCAAAGCTGCACCCATGTGCAGGGAAACCTGGAAGAGGCTCCTGGCTTCGGATCGGCTCAGCTCCAGCTGTTATGGCTGCTTGAGGGGTGAATCATCGGACGGAAGATCTTCCTCTCTGTCTCTCCTCCTCTCTGTATATCTGCCTTTCCAACAAAAATAAAGAAATCTTTTTTTTTTTTTAAAAGGAGCTAGCTGGCTCCATGGAGAGATAAGACATATATATGTATGCATACTATATATATGAAATATATATACACACATGAAAAACATGTGGATAGACAGATAGATAGATGAAAAGTAATAGTGTAAGATGATAGAAAAGACATACAGGCAGCAAATGTAGCAGAGTTCACAGATATGTGTGTATATTTGCAGAGTGAGTAACTCTACCTCATTGTAGTCATTTTTTTCTCCCTGAGCCAAAATAGAAATCTTTTAGCTGGAATGGTTTTACTTCATTCACCTAACCTGTCAGGCAGACAGTAGATACTGAACAAACCCACAGAAGTCTAAATTCCAGAGTGAGGTGCCTCTCACAGCAGGCTAATGGTGGCAAGGGGAGGATCTAAGATGGAACTTGCCCTTGGCATTCATCGGACTGCCAGAGGTTGGCACTGCTGCCACTAAGAGACTCTGCTAGCCCCTCTCCAGGTCCTCAGTTCTCGGGGTGGGGTAACCAGGCAGTGATGGGCTCAGGCCTTTACTGGGAATACTTTTTTTTTTCAGAGGAGAAAAACAATGACAAGCAAGCCATTCCAATGTTCTTTTTTCCAGGTTGGGTCACAGTAGTGGAAATCTCTGCACCAGCCATGCCCTGAATTGGTCGACCCCCCATCATCCCTACTTCTGGTCCCCTACAATACTGCAGCTGTCCTCCTGGCTCTCCATCGCAGTCAAGGTCAGAAGTCACACCAGCCATGACACTGTGGTTCCTGAATCCATGCTAGCAGCCTACGCCCTCACCATCCTGGGTAAGCAATCATCTGATCTATAGAGCAGGTTCTCCCCTGAAAAGAAGATAGAACAGAGAGTCATAAATGCCAAGTTCACCCTGGATGCAGTGAGGAGCAACAGCCAAGACTGAATCCCAAGTTTTCCAGCCTGGATTTTCTTGGTTCTCTGGGCCATAGTATACACACACGACAGGATTAATATTTGTCTATCTAGAAAAACACTTTGAAGTTCATCACCTCCTTTCACTCTGAGTGAACACTAACCATTCCAAACAGGTAGAAATGCACCTGCTCAAGCTGGTCTCCCTCAGTAGAACGTTGTACTGCCCTGGAAGGAGAGCCCAAAGTACTTGATTGGCATGGGAAGATATTTCTTCAGAAGACGCTCAAGACAGCAAGTGAGCATCCTGCTCCTCAGGCTCTTGGTTCATGCTGATGTTTGAGACACATAGCTCTACCCCAGACAATCTCATTTTTCCAAGGTTAACAATTCTAATTAGTTTCTCTTCCAGTAGGTTCCAAGATTTCCTTTCTTTTCTCTTCACATCTCGCCCAGATTAAGAGTGGAAATCCACTCTTAGATTCCCTTTTCCTCATCGTGACTGTATTTCCCTTCTCCCCATCTTCCATCCCTAAATCTCCCCTCCTAAATGGACTGAAGCCTTGCTTTGCCTACCCGCCCTCACCCTACCATTTTCTGACCTGGCATTCTTCCCTGTAGGAATGTTAATTAGGATGTAGGATTTAATTAATTCAGCAGCTAATTAGAAATGGGAGAGGAAGAGTGAGAGAGGAGGAGGGCGGGAGAGACAGAGCCTGCTTCAGTGCAGAAGGCACCGCAGATGGTTCTGGGTTGGCTGGCACCATGCCACCACCCTCCAACCCCCCACCTCATCGCACGTACAGCGAGGGGGGAGGGGCGGAAGTGTGGGGCACAGGCTGGCAGAGTCTCCAGACAGACTCATTCAGTCCTGCCGCTGCTTTGTGCTAGGGTGAGACAGACAGAGGAAACCCAGGAAGAGAGGCGACATGGACAGACCCAAACTCAGGAAGATGCAAAACGAGGTGCGTCCAAACTGCAAACTTTCCACTTCCACACCAGAAGAAGTCAAGAGGAGAGCTTGTTCACCCCAAGAAATGGCCAGCATCTTGGGGTTTCTCGGTTCTCGAGGACCACTGAGAACAAGATGGGAAGACCCAGCCCCTGAGCCTCTGCTACAAAGGGGACAGCTTCCTCTGACCATCAGGGCGTCACTCTGCTGCCATTCACCCCATGCCAGCTGGTTCTCAGAAGGAGCAGGTGAAGAGGAAGATGGCTACCGAAAATGAAGGAGGGTGGGGGGATGGGCACTGATGGGCACCGGTGAGCAAATGGACAAGGAAGAAGCATGAAGGGGGTACATGAAGGGAAGGAAGGGGTGGAGGGAATGCAAGGAAGAAATAAATAACGAAAGAGGAGAATATTGGGGGGCAGAGGCATGTTTGTCTGCCAATATGCACAAAGAGACAAGGAATGCCTGGGCAGAACACATAGTGCAGCCTGGGCCAGGTGGGGGCTGGGGATGCGAGGGGTGGCCCAGCAGAGAGGGACAGCAGCAGGTCCTTCTAGGGGTCAGCCAGGGAACCGGTCCTACAGAATCTCCCTGCATCCCGGATCTCTCTGCCAAATCAGAGATTTATTAAAGACAAAGGAGAAAAGCTCCCAGGAGAACAGAAAAGGAGGCCAGAAGGACAGGAGGCTGCAGGATCCAGCTCCAGGAGCTCCAACAGGGAGATGGGTGAGAAACGATGTTAACAGCAATACGCAGCTGTCTTTCTAGGGAAAGACCTGACCCTTCAATAACTTCATAACGCACCTGACCCTCAGAGGGAGAACATTGATGTGGAAAATGAGAATGAGAGAAGGGGCTTTGGGTCTCAGAGAGCACCCCTTTAGTGCGGAGTATTTAGGAAGCTTTGGGCTTAGAAGCTCTGGGAGGGGACTACTTCAGGAGGGCCAGGAGGTAGTCTTCTGTCAGCGACAGATTGCCCAAGACTCAACTAAAGGGAACTGAAAAGGAGTGTGTGAAAGCAGATGAAGGTTTTCTGGTGTTAACTGCCATAAAGCTAAGTGCAGTGGCAGGGAAGGGTCACTGGAGCTAAGAGATGGGGTTTTCTTAGCTAGGAATTCCAATTTGATCTCTTTACCACCTAGGGCGTCCTGTAAGAGCCAGAAGGGAGTGAATCAAAACTATGAGAGGGGAATTAGAAACTCTGGGGCTTTCTATTGTCCAGAGCACACCCACAGGGATAAACCTAAGGCTGGCGCATGAAATAAGATAGTTGACAGAGCAAGTCGCCCAAGGCTCCAAGTGAGAACACATGTGTGCTTTCTAAGCCTATTTTTGAGCCTAGGTTTTAATTAACAATAAAAATGACAAAACCATCTATTAATATGGCCACAGCAATAGGTCTATATCAAAGAGAAAAATCTTTAAGACAGGGTTATCCAGTGCAGGGAGGAGAAGGTGGCCCATGGATCTTTTTGTCATTGAAATGGCTCTGAGAGGAACAGTTTGCTGCAAATGAACAGGTAGGACAGAACTTCCACTACCAAGGGCCACTGAGCGCCAAGGGAACAGGGAAGAAGGCAAAGCACAAAGCGTGTGCTAGTTGACAGTGTGGTCAAATTAAACCTGCGAAAGAATTCACTCCCTGCCTGGGCATTTGCCGTCCCTCCACTAGGCTGCACTGGGTAAGCCCTGGGGGATGCCAGTCCCTTCCTGGTGAGCCAGTCAATCACCCGACCTAGCCCAACCCACTCAGCTCTCTCCCTGATCAAGGCTTCCTTAGATATGGCACCACACCAGACTTCTGGCTTCATGGCTGCCACAAACTTGGCATGAAATTGTGACTTTGCTTTCCAATGTGGAGTAAAAGGCAAAGTCTGATGAGCTGTCAGAGGATATAGGTCCTAAGGCCAGATCTGCTGCTGATTTATCCGTGTCGTCTTTGACAAATCACTTCCCCTTACAGGACCTCAGAGTGGCAGAAAACAAAAAAGGAGCTCAGTTCAGCTACAGCACCTTAAACCTCCTAAAGAATGCCATTTCCTGCAACACATATATAAATATTTACTGAACTTACGGGATGAATATCTGTGTTACATACAAGCAAACCTTCAACAAAGTACTCTGAATGGGAGAGAGATCTCTAAAAAGGGAAGCAGGAAAGTCAATCAAGGAAACAAAAGAGGCCACTGCTAGTCTACCTGCACAAATACACACAAGGCAGGAGAGACAGGTGTCCATGGCTATGTCCATGGCTACTCTGACATCAGAGTAAAGCACGTGGTATCCACCATAGTGCTAACTAGGGCTCGGGTTAACTCTGGCTTTTTCCACAGGCCAGGAGTCGGCCTTGGCTCATATCCTACAACCACAGGAGACAGATATTCTAGGACCACCCTGAAAGCTAAGGAGGCCCTGCTTGAGAGGCCAGACCAACCACAGTGTAGGCAATTCCTAGCACATACCCACTTGGGACAACTGGGGAGTTATTGGGATGATTCATTCATTCAGTACAAAGAAAAATAAGCCATCCTAGAAACTGGGTATCTTTATAACCAACACTACTGCTGAATGAGCTGGAGCGTCTGAGGTACCAGTCACACAATGAGAGGCCTCTGGATTGACTTAAGAAACAAGGGGAGGCAAGAGTTGGGATAATGGCTAATGAGCTTGTGTTGTGTTATACAATCCAGGGAGCTATAGGCTGAGTGGGACAAACCACACACATTCATCTAAGACAAAGGACAGTCATGAAGTGATGGAAATGGGACCTAAACTAGAGTGAGCTGAGGACCAGCAGCCAGAAATGTGTGCAACAACCAACAGCAAGCCAGTGTGCCCAGCATGCAGGTATTACAGTGCCAGGCAAGAGCCTTCGGAGGACTTGAAAAACCAATTACAGTACATCACCCGAAGGGCCGGAACAGGTTTTATAGCATGGTTTTCCCTCAGTTTCCAAAATACAGGATTAAAAAAAGAAAGAAATTGTAGCTATCCCTGGCAACCTAAAGCAAAAGTTCTTAGATGAGACTGTTTAACATTTGGATTCTTGTTCTCCCCTATCTCCCATTCTCTCAGCAGGTGGAAAACAGCTCCATAGCCTCTGATAACGTGTGCCAGCTAGACTCTCCATCCAAATCCAGAAACTGATTTAGACAGCAAAGGATCCCTTTTCTCTCCTGCCCTAGCCAATGGCTTACAGTGCACCTCATTTTGCCAGCCTGGTCTTCAATACTCTGACCCCTTACCTCCCCTCACCACGTTCAATTTTAAACCACTCTCATCTACAGCCCCTTTTATTAGGAGTCATCTGTAAAATGCCAAGGGTGGAAGAGATAACAAGAAGAGAAAGGGGGTAAGGGCCAGTGTAGATTTTAGATAGGGGAGTGGGATGAAGAACCTGGAAGGGGTGGGGGGGTTGGAGGGCAGGCAGGGGACAGGGAGAGAGAGAATAAGAGAGCTGGAGCGGGGGGGAGGGGAAGAAGATGGCACTGCGGAAAGAAGAGAGCCACAAAATTAATTTGAGGAAGGGAACAGTAGAAGAGACGTTGGTGGAATACCAATCAGGCAGCCCAGGGCTGGGGAAGGGGCGGGCAGGGAGGAGGGCCAGGCCTGCAAGCCACGGCAGCGCCACCTACAGGTACAGGAAGGGTTACAGATGGCAACAAAAGAGGTCCCCCCTACCCCTCCACCTCCTGGGCACAGGAGTCCCGAAACCAGGGTTTCTTGGGTCCTACAAACCGCCCAGTCCCACACCCCCCACAGGGTAGAAGAATACGTGGTTAGGTGGCTCTCCTGGGAAGAGAGGGACTTAACAAGGTAAGGGAGGAAGAGCCGCCAACTCCTGGCTTTTTCCATTCCAGGGGGGTGGTTTCCACCCTCAGAACTCAAGCCAGCAGAAACGCGTGAGAAAGGGGAGGCATGCCAGGGTCTCAAAGAAAAGCCAGCGCCGGCTTCTTTCCTTAGCTGCTTTACAAAGGATTTCATCCTTATTTCCCAGTGATTTCCTTCCGCCACTGGATGTTGGCAACTATGCCCCTCCCCCCTCCCAGGGCGATAGATGCCCCCTCACTCCCAGCCCTGCCTAGAAATTCCCAGCCACCATTAGGAACCCCTAGGGAGCCCCGCTCCTAGAGGAAAGTGGAGAAGAGTCCCCAACCAGTGGGGAAAAAAAAAAAAAACCTAGGAGAAGCGGGAGTGGCGTTAAGAAGGATAAGAGAGAACGCCAAAGCCCCACGGAGGGAGGGGAGAGCGAAATGTGATCAGTAGTATTTGTTGTGCTTTCAGGGAGGAAGGATCCGTCACATTTTTAATAATAATAAATATATGAAGACAGATTTGCCAGCACTGCTCGGGCTCCTTGGGAAGGGTGGGGGAGGGGAGCGGATGCAGCTGGCAGACCAGTGTCCCCTCCCCCTCCCCCATCAGACAGACTCCGTGTTGCAGCAGCCACCCCCTCCCCCTCTAACCGCAGTCCTCCTTTCACAGCCCACCCTTCCTGGTCCCTTCACATGGCTCTGCCTCTCGCTCCTCTTCCCCCTCCCCCCGCCCCACCCCATCCCTACTCTTTGCCTTTCAGCGCTGGTCCTCATTTACCACAAGCTTACTCCAGCTCCAAGAAGCCCTAGGACTCACATCTGAGATCTACTCCTGCAAGCTTGAGGCCCTGCTGTTTCTTACCCAAGCCTCTCGCTAGCTGACAATCTCCCTACACACAAGGGACCCAGCACACTTCAGTATTTCCTGAATTCCACCCAAGGGTCTGCTTTTCTCCCCATTTTTCTCTCATTGTGACCTCCTTTCTTAGCACCTTAAAAGCAATGACCATCAAATGTGCTCATGTGGGGGGTAGGGGGTGTATGTCAGGGCCTCAGGACTCAGTGACTACTGCCACCTATTGACCCAAATTTGTTCAAGATAGACCTTTAATACACTTCTTACACGGCAACGCTCTGTTATTTCAAAAGCATCAATAGCTTAAACATGCAAAGGCATGGCTCTTGGGGCTTCTCTGAGACCCTCTGAACAATGAGATCAAAGAAATACAAAAGCAAGCCTGGGCAGAGAGCCAGGGCAATGATGCCTTTCTCTAGGCCGAGGCAGAAAAAGAGGCCCAAGGAATAAAAAGGCAACTTTAAGTCTCCTCAAAAGTATGTAAGCAAAAAAAGAGTCGGGGCAGTGCTTTTCTCAGGTGCTGGTAGAAATCTCACGCATCACAATATGATGTATAAAGCACAAGGTTCACCTAAATGTCTTCCAAGCTGGAGAAATCCTGGGGTTTACAGAGCTAACAGATTCCACCAAAGATGGAGGACAGTCAGTCCTTAACCCAATGTACCAATCAGGCCTAGACTGAACAGGCATAAATGGGCTCCAGAAAGGGGCAGGCCCACATTCTACAGCTCTGCTTATTGGCTTGGCTACCCTTCTTCCACCAACCCAAGGCCAAGAAATAAGTGTGAACTCTCCATGGTGCTGAAAGTGGTAACCTAGTCCGAAGAACAGGTTACTCCTTTCACATGGGGACCTTAATTTTCTTCTTTTAAAGATTTATTTATTTTGGGCCCGGCGTGATGGCGCAGTGGTTAAGGTCCTCGCCTTGCACGCCCAGGATCCCATATGGGTGCCGGTTCTAATCCCGGAGGCCTCACTTCCCATCCAGCTCCCTGCCTGTGGCCCGGGAAAGCAGTTGAGGATGGCCCAAGGCTTTGGGACCCTGCACCCGTGTGGGAGACCCGGAAGAGGCCCCTGGCTTCAGATCAGCATAGCATCAGCCATTGTGCTCACTTGGGGAGTGAATCATTGGATGGAAGATCTTCCTCTCTGTCTCTCCTCTCTGTATATCCGCCTTTCCAATAAAAATAAAATAAATCTTAAAAAAAAGATTTACTTATTTTTATTACAAAGTCAGATATACAGAAAGGAAGAGAGACAGAAAGGAAGATCTTCCCTCCGATGATTCACTCCCCAAGGGGTCACAGTGGCTGGAGCTGAGCCAATCTGAAGCCAGGTGCCAAGAGTTTCTTCCGGGTCTCCCATGTGGGTGCAGGGTCCCAAGGCTTTGGGCCGTCCTCGACTGCTTTCCCAGGCCACAAGCAGGGAGCTGGAGGGGAAGCAAACCTGCTGGGATTAGAACTGGCGCCCATATGGGATCCTGGCATGTTCAAGGCAAGGACTTTAGCCACTACGCTATTGCACTGGGTCTGACCCTATTTTTCTGATAAAGGCATCCATGAAGACTGTTGTGAATTCCCAACATTTCTGCGAGTCTTTATAAAACCCTCTCAAAACAAAGCTTGTGATATCCTCTAAGGTGAGAAAACTAAGACAGAAAGGATAAATGACTTGTACAGAATAAAGTCTGTTTCTTACTGTAATCACAAGCTGAAATTGAACAGCGTTCATGTGCTCTAAGACTACTTATGAGCAGCAGAAATGATGCATTGTCAGCACTACACTGGGAACTCCGACAGGCACGTGGTCAAAGGATGACAGGGCTGGGAAGGGAAAGAAAAGTGAATGACAACAGATGTAAAGAAACTGACGTTTCGATTCTCGGCTCCCTTCTAACAGCCTTTCGGGGTTCTCAAACTGGGTTCTATGGCATCCTACGGGTTCCTTAGGAATCAAGGAAAAGGGAATCATGAAAACAAGGAATTGCAAAATCCCTCCCCGCTCCGACCCAAGTAACTTGTTTTGCTCGTTTAAAGATTGCAAACCCCATAAAATCCTGCCAAATATACCCTAAAGCTCGTTTGGTAACTCTAGCAGATATTCTCAGAGTTCTCTGTCAAGTAATGCTCAAGGGTCGAGGAAAACATGTGTCCTGAGATCTAAGACTTCACTGCACACAAGGTCCGTGGAAGTGGGAATTTTTGTTTGCTGCTATACCAGCAAGAAGCGAGAATAGAGTCTGACACCTGTGATTTCTTTGAAGGAACATACTGGAAATGGAGCAGTAATAGAAGCTAGCACTGTGGTATAGCAGGTGAAGCTGCTATCTATAGGAAAGGTATCCCATTTGGGTACCAGTTCAAGACCCAGCTGCTCCACTTCCGCCCAGGCTCCCTGCTAACATGGCTGGGAAGGCAGCCGAGGATGGCGCAAATGCTCGGGCCCTGCACATATGTGGGAGACCTAGAAGAAGCTCTTGTGCTCCTGGTTTTGGCTTGGCCCATCCCTGGCCATCATGACCATTTGGAGAGTGAACCAGTGCATGGAAGACATCTCTCTCCCTCTCTCTGTAACCGTGCCTTTCAAATAAACAAAATAAATGTGTGTGGGGGGAGGTGGGCTGGGCAGAATTAAATTCAAACCCATCATTTAACAAAACAAACAAACAAAAAAGGGATAGTTGCTGAAAGGCAGTGGGTTACAGGTTAGAATCTACCTACCGTTTTTTTAAGGATTTATTTTTATTGGAAAGTCAGAGAGACAAAGATCCTTCATCTGTTGGTTCACTCCTCAAATGGCTGCAAGAGCTGGAGTTGAGTTGAGCTAAAGCTGGGATCCAGTAATTTCTTCTGGGTCTCCCACGTGGGTGCAAGGTCCCAAGGTTTTGGCTGTTCTTGACTGCTTTCGCAGGCCACAAGCGGGGAGCTGGATGGGAAGTGGAGCAGCTGGGACATGACTGAAGCCCATATGGGATGCCAGTATTTAAGTGGAAGATTAGCCAGTTGAGCAAACACACTGGCTCCCCAGCAAATATATATATATATATATTTTAAAAGGTCCTGAAGACTTCCCAGAACTGCAGGACACTTGAGTTCTCCCCCTTCTAAACTCCCTAAGCGCTAGTACTCCAATTTATCAGCCATGTGATGTTGGACAAATTCTTTGAGATTCTCAATTTCCTTGCTAGTAAAATGGAGGCATCCTGTTTCATTCGGCATGAAAATAGGAAACACAAGGGAAGATCCTAAAAAATAATAATAATAAAAAAGCACATCTTATAATAATCCAAAAAGTGGAAGTGAGCATGGTGGTACTAATCAAAACATTTTTGAGCTAAACTACTTACCCAGGAAGGTTCGCTAGGCCAGGGAAAGAAATCTGATTTTGTCCTTGTGGCTTTTTGTTTAGAATCACCCGAGCAAACAGTGAGAGGATCTGGGGTCTGTCAGGTTCCCTCAGATCTTCCAGGGGGCTTGAAAGTCAAGAGGCCTTTAAAGTTTTAAGTCCATTGGGGCCAGCAATACGGTATAGCAGGTAAAGCTACTGCCTGTTCTGGCATCCCAGGGGTGCTGTTTCCAGTCCTGGCTGCTCCACTTCTGATCCAGATTCCTGCTCTAGTGACCTAGAAAAACAGCAGAGGGTGCCCCACGTCCTTGAGATGTGGATAAAGCTTAGAATGGCTCAGCTCTGGCCTCTACTGCCACTGAGTGAGCCAGCAGCTGGAAGACTCTCCCTTCCACCCCGACTACTCTGTAATCCTGACTTTCAAAAAAAAAAAAAAAGTAATCCCACCTTGGTATCATCCACAAAAGCTCTTGGTTCTTTTACCCAGAAATAATCTGAAAGGTTTCTCATCTGAGAACTCAAGGCCAGAGACAGGAAGTGGTTTGGCCAGGATGAGTCAGAAGAAAAAAACCAGCCTCAAGTCCAGTGTCAGAACAGCTTGCTGCCAGGCTGCAGCTGGCTGGCTAAGGTCAGTTCCTGCCCCAGTTATGCAGACCAGAATACACCCAAGTTCATGGGATTGAGATTCAGCAAGGTTTTAGTGATATAATTATATTGCAGCGTGACACTGCCCTAGAGAGGCAGACACTGAGATCCAACCATTCTCCCACAGGCTCCACCCACCCAACTACCACAGCCTTCCGCTCACTTTCTGCATCACGCATGGCCTGTGGGATCGCGTACCAGCACGTTACACTGTCTGGATAGAGCATGCAAGCTCAGAATAATGCCTGTCAGTATCCTGAGTCCTGTAAGATTTTTCAATCTTTTGATTGTCGAGCTAGGAATATCTGCTTGCTGGTATTCTTTTGCAAGTCCTTTAAATAAGGGCTGGTCTTCCCCAACTCTGGTAATCCTTAATGGACGAAGACCAGAGAAGTTGAAATACACAAATCCATACACTTGGCTCTCCTTCCTGTTCTCTATAAACTGAATAACTGCCCAAGTCAGCTCTATGTTCAGGCTATTTCAGAAACAAAAGAAAAACAGAGAAGTGGCTATAAGGAGAACCATGCTGATGTGGGAAGCTTCTATCTTGCTTCCTAGTAAGGGAAACACCAAAGGTTTCCCGGACCACTAACGCCACCTGGTGGCCAGGCGAGATACATGACTACAATCTAAAATCCACCTATTTCAGCTATCTGTACTGGTTTAAAACGAATCTTTTTTTTTATTTTGTTAAGATTTATTTTATTTTTATTGGAAAGGCAGATATACAGAGAGGAGAGACAGAGAGGAAGATCTTCCATCCAATGATTCACTCCCCAAGTGAGAGCAACGGCCGATGCTATGCCGATCCGAAGCCAGGAGCCAGGAACCTCTTCCAGGTCTCCCACACAGGTGCAGGGTCCCAAAGCCTTGGGCCATCCTCGACTGCTTTCCTGGGCCACAGGCAGGGAGCTGGATGGGAAGCGGGACTGCCGGGATTAGAACCGGCGCCCATATGGGATCCTGGGCGTGCAAGGCAAGGACCTTAACCACTTGCGCCACCGCGCGGGGCCCTAAAACGAATCTTAACAGAAGTTGGGACAAACTGAATTTAGAGTTGTTTGGAGCCCAGCACTGTGGTGTAGTGGGTAAAGCTGGCACCTGGGAGGCCAGTATTCCATTGCGGCTTTGGTTCCTGTCAGGTTGTTCTACTTCTGATCTAGCCCCTGATGCCTGGGAAAAGCAACAGCAGATAATGCAAGTGCTAGGGCCCCTGCACCCACATGGGAGAGCCAGAAGCAGCTCCCAACTCCTGGCCCCCAGCTGTTCTGGAGAATACACCAGTGGATGGAAGACCTGTCTCTCCCTGTGTAGTAGCTCTTTCAAATAAATACATCTGTATTTTTATTGGAAAGGCAGATTCACAGGGCAAGGGGAGAGATAGAGAGAGCTTCCATCTGCTGTTTTACCTCCTCACCATCCCCCACCCCCCGCAAACGGCAGTAATGGCCAGAGCTGAGCTGATCTGAAGCAAGGAGCCAAGTCCCCTCCAGGTCTCCCACACGGGTGCAGGGTCCCAAGGCTTCGGGCCGTCCTCTATGGTATTCCCAGGCCACAAACAGTGAGCTGGAAGGGAAGTGGAGCAGCCAGGACACAATCCATCACCCATACAGGATATCAGTGCCTGCAGGTGGAGGATAACCCAGTTGAGCCATCGTGCTCACCCCATGAATCTTTTAAGAGTCCATTATCGAGGCTGGCACCAGATTTTTCATTAAAAAACAAAGCAGAATCCCACCTTTCCCTTTTCACCACACTCTCACCAAAAATACCCCCTGACCCAATGAGTGCAGTCATAAAACACATGTGCAAAAGGGGCTTTACATTCATAAGAAAAAACAATTTTATTAGGAAAGAACTTCTCACATGGCCAAAGCAAACAATGAATGAATTCCAAGGAGGGGAGGAAACAAACAGCTCCACAGAGTTGAAACCAGAAGTATTGCAGGATGACAATACCACCTAAGTATATACATTCACAATCACCGCCGCCTCCGAAACCCTGGAAAGAAGGGAATAAGAATGAGGCAGAGGCCAGCAGGCAACGCCGCTGGAGCCAGAGAGAAGGGTTTCCTGGGAGGGACTCCCGGGCAGAATGTTCCAGATCTTTCCAGGACACAAAGCTCTGAGTAGCGGCAAAACTAAAGCCGGGTACTCGCTCCTTCACCTAACCCTGACCGTCCCATCTCAGGAAGCTTGACCAGAGGCTGTGGAGCGCAGGGGTTCCTGACTTCCAAAGCAAAGAACAAAAAGCCCCCCCTACAGATGGACAGGCAGTATGGAAGACGTGTCTTAGGGGTTGGTGGGACTCGGGGCAGCCAATGCTGAGGGCGGCTGCCCCAGGTCATACCCCTCACTGGCACTTCGTCCCCCCAAGTCCTAGCATTCCACTGACCTTTCTTCTTCCGCCCCTTCTTGGGCATCCTCTTCTGCTTCTTAACAGGATTCGGATCCTGGAGACGGAGAGGGGAAGGGAAGGCATGGCGGTGCACCGCCCCAGCCGGTGGGCTGGCCGGGCAGGCTCCCACCTCCTCCCGCGGCTCACCTCACCTCATCGAGAGCGGCTCCTCCCGTGAGCGCGCTGATGTCACTGAAGTGCGTGAGGGAATGAAGCTGGGAGCTCATGATGTTCGCTCGCTTTCGGCGTCCCTTCTCGCGCTTACTGACGCTGAGGCGCACCATCATGCTCTCCTCGTAGTTAATCCTGCCCCAGGAGACAGTGGGCGGCAGCTGCAGACCGCAGTGACCACTGCAGCCCAGCCCCAGCCTGCACCCCTCTCTGCTCGGCGTGTTTGCCGGAACCCTCACCACGGCTGGACACGGCGCTTGCTAAGGACCCACTGAATGGTTCCTACTGCAGCACCTTCCTCAAAGAAATGCTCTTTGTGCTCAAACTTTCCTCATCTTTAGAGATAAATCCAGAGCCTACACACAGGACAAATTAAAATGTATGAGAAAATTCCTGCATTTTGGCTTCATAAACAGGATTTCCTGTATAGTATCTTAAAAAAAAAAAAAAAAACAGATTCATTTTATTCTTATTGCAAAGCCAGATATACAGAGAGGAGGAGAAACAGAAAGATCTCCCATCTGCTGGTTCACCTCATCCCCAAGTAACCACAGTGGCTGGGGTTGAGCTGATCTGAAGCCAGGAGTCAATAGCTTCTTCCCAGGTCTCCCATGTGGGTGCGGGGTCCTAAGGCTTTGGATCGTCTTTTACTGCTTTCCCAGGCCACAGGCAGGGAGCTGCATGGGAAGCGCAACAGCTGGGACACGAACCGGTGCCCATATGGGATCCCGGCAAGGATTCAGTCACTAGGCTATCACACCAGGCCCTCCTGTGTAGCATCTTTCACATAAATCCACCAACTACAGAGACTGCATCTAAGTAATTCCACCCTTCTTCACGGCCACTGGAGAGCCCACCACCTGTTTCTCTCTCTCCCTCTGTCAAAAACATCTGCCTATATTGCCTTCAGCATAAAAGAGTCGGGAAATACAGACAATGTGAAACTGCATACGCCACACCGCACACAGCATCTGATTTGGCTTAAACAGACAAAATCATTTCTTCTTGTTCTTATCCTGTACTCTCCAAACTTAAGACCTTCCACCCCATTTCACTCCACTCTGCATCACACCGGCTCTCTCGGTCCCAGTTGTGACCGCACCATGGGGGGGCTGTTTGCTGAGCGCCAGGGCCCCCACCTGTGCTGGTCCTCCTGACTCTGGCGAGTCACGTGCGGATGGCGAGCGTCGCGGATCTCCTCCGGGGCATCCGAGTACTGCTCCTTCAGTTCCCTGATGACGGAGCTGCTCAGCGCCCGCCTCTTGGCCCGTTCCAGCCGCTTTTTCTCCCGCTCGGCCTCTGTCTCGTCTGTGAGTGGCAGCAGCATGGGTTACTGCAGGGCAGAGCCAGGCAGGACGGGGACACAGTGCCTGCGGGGGTGGGAGCACCATCCTACCATAGTGCACCGGAACCAAGCGTGGCGGAACGTATTTCTTGGATGCTCCTTTCACAGACTTCTTCCCCGATGACTGGCCATCCTCTGCTCCATCTTCCTCTTCATCCTCGGAGCTCAACTGCAAAAGGAACATGCCTACACACCCGGGAAGCACCAGGCCACAAGGGAGGAGAAAATCCAAGGCCGAAGATTCCAGTGGGAGAATCTAACCAAAGGGCACACGAGGATCTCCCGCCAACACTGCGCAAGCCCAGAGTCCAACCACTGAGCACCCCAGGGCATCCAGGGACACACACAGAACCTTCGTGAACACCAGCAGGGCAATGCGATTCCTCACCTTGCTCACCATACTGTTGGGCTGAGGCTTAAAACAAAGTGGGTCATTCTCATCTGAAATATAAAACCCAAGAGTTTTCCCAGGATGTGGGATTACAGGATAGTCCCCACCAACGGAGGATGGTCCCCTACTTACTGAGGCTCCCAGTCACCGCTGTTTTAACCAGTTTGTCAATCTGATATTTCAGTTTCTGGTCCAGAGGACGAAGCTTTTCCAAAACCTGTAACACAGCAGTTGAACATGACTGCGTTCCCTTCCCATATTGCATACACACCACCATTACACACGATAAACTGCCAAGTAAGGCACATGAAGCACAAAGCAGAGGAAATGAAGATGATAAAAAAAAAAAAAACCACACACATACACAGCACCAAGTTTGCTTTTCACTTGAGTTCTTTACCTAGATATCAAGATACCTACTTAAAATAAATCAGAGCTACTGCACTGGAGTTCAGTATTTGGGAACCTACAAGTTCAAAGATGCCAAATACTCCATACCGTGCGAATCTCCACCAGTCTCAAAACCGCAGCGTGTCCCTGAAGAGACGCTCCCGAGGCTTTGTCCAGGATGAGGTGGCTCAGATCCATAAGGTACATGAGCAGGAGCTGGTCTTTCACCTCCAAGAAGCTGAGGCCCTAGGTTGAACCAAATGGGAAGAGATGCAAATTCGATTTACCCAGGGAATGGGTAGCGCTTTTCCAAGTTCAGCTTCTTCCTACCCAACTGGTAGAGGGCACCTAGAGTTCAGAAGTGCCCTCCTCATGTACAGTCTCACTTTCCAGGGTTTTGGTTGCCTACAGCCAACAACTGCAGTTCAAAAAGATTACACGGAAAGTTCTTTTAATGAATAACCAATAAATCCTGTAAATGGTACACTGTTCTGAGCAGCACGAGGCAGGCTCGCACTGCCCTGGTCCATTCTCCACAGTGAGCCAGCCCCTGGTCCAGGGACCCACGCTGTGCATGCGCCCCACCTGCCAGTCACTTAACAACATCTGTTATAAGACTGCAGGGGTCTTCATGGAAGGTCCCCGTAACAACACAGCAGGGCAAACAGGAGAAATGGTGGGTAAGACTGAGTACCCTCCCAGGTTTCAGGAATCCACTGAGCATCCTGGGATGTACTCCCCACTCAGCTAAGAGGAGACTAGAGCAGTTTCAAGAAATAGCTAAACCTGGGCCCAGCACTGCAGCCTAGCAGCTAAAGTCCTCACCTTGCATACACCGGGATCCCAAACGGGCGCCAATTCTAATCCTGGCAGCCCCACTTCCCATCCAGCTCCCTGTACCCATGTGGGAGACCCAGAAGAAGTTTCTGGCTCCTGGCTTTGGATGGGCTCAGCTCCAGTGGATGGAAGATTTTCCTCTGTCTCTCCTCCTCTCTATGTCTGACTTTCCAACTGTGAAGGAAGGACGGATGGACGGACAGAAGGAAGGAAGGAAGAAAAAAACAGCTAAACCTAAGATGAGCAACAGAGAAGTGGATGTTAACAACAAGGCATCGAGCCTTCATAGGCGGCATCTTAACATACAGAATAAGCAGTGGATGCAACCACAGCTGCCCAGCCTGCCTCCTCCGGGGCTAACATTCCTCATGGTCCTCATCCTGATGTCACTGGCTTCTACGGGGACTCCAGCAGCTGGATCCAAACTCATCTCTGACGCTCTGGCACTCAGCTCAGAAGCATGAGAAACCTGTGCTGACTCAACTCTGGGGAACGGCAGGTTGGGGCCGCTGGCCAGGACACTGTATGTACCTTCTCTGTAGGATAGGTTCCAGCTCGAACTTTCTTCGTCAGTGCTTGCACCTGCGCGGTTACAGCCATCACCTGGAATTAGCCCAAAAAGAAGAGCAAAGTTGACCCCTGTCTGTGAACCATGAGGCACGATGCACAGTGAGGTGCTGGCAAGTTCTCAGCTCTGGGCAGGACCAGGAGAGGCACTCCCAGCAGTTCTTCAAAACAGAAAAACAAAAACCTCTATTGCTTCTTAAAGCTACAGAGACTCTCTTTACCAAACCAGGGGCAGACTGGAGCAGTGGCGATGGGAGAACTGTAATTTCTCCAGGGGGTGGACTGAACTTAATAAACAGAACCATGTCAAGGCCTATCGGCTGAGCACCCACCCGGCACACCGGGACCCCTGTCCTAGCACTGCCTTCCTTTGCTACAAGTCAAGGAAGTGGACTCTGACGGCCTTTCTCTGGAGCTGACAGCGTCCATTCAGGGGCAGGAAACACAAGTGCCTTTCCTTTCTGGACGTTCATCAAATCTTTTACTCTCCTGGTAGTTGGCAGCAATCACACCCGCCACCACCACCACCCCCCCCCCCGTCCCGAGTCACCGACAGACTGGGGTGGAGGCACACGCAGTCGGGGCCAGCGGTGACCACCTCAGCCCCAGGGACGACGCTGACCATGCACCTGCTCTTGGAGGGTCTTCAGCAGCGTCACGGCACTCGGCAGGTCCGCCTCGAGCACCCCCTGCGGACGGCAGAGAAGAAAGCCATTGTCCTCGGGACGCCGGCTCTTTGCAGCCCCCAGATCCCGGGTCTGCTCCCGCTGCCCAGCAGGCCAGTCCCCGGCTCAGCGGGGCTCCCTGTGCCCTTCCGGGCCAAGGAGGCCCGCCCCGGAAGCAAGTTTTCAACACCCCTTTCCCTGGGGCCGATAAACAGCCTCGCACCACGGAAGGGAGTAGGAAACGTCCACAAACGCTACACGAGGAAAACTTGGCATTACAACTCACCGGCGCCGCCATCTTTGCAAACCCTCACACCCTTTCCGGAACCATACTTCCGGCGCGCCAATGTCGTCATGACAGGCTTGTGAGGCGGCCACGGTTTGTAAACATAAGCCAATCGGATTAGGGACTGTCTCACTTCCGCCCCGAAAAGGATGAACAAGAGGAAAAGCTTGTTCTGGCCAATGGAAAAACAGATTCACGGAGGGTAGAATGACGTAGGATGCTCTCGGAGAGAAGCATGTGATTGGTAGGTTGGATAGAATGATGGACATTAAACAAATAAAAGCCGAGAAAATGGTTGATTGAAAGGTAAAGGATCCAATGGGAAAAAGGAGAGAGCCGAGCGACCTGAGAGCCTATTGGCTCCGGGATGCCGCAGTACCCGAGTCTTTTTCATGGCGCTTTCCTTGTGGTGCCGACTCGGGCCGCTCGGTGGCGCCCTTGGCTTCGCTCTGGAAGCGCCGCGTTGCGGAGTGGCCATGGCTGCCCTGCTTTCCTGTAGCCCCAGCACGTTTCATTCCCGGCTTCCGATCACTCATTTGGCTCGATACTTGACAGTACTTTTGGGGTCACAGTGAACCAATTACGCCGTCTCATTCTTTTTTTTTTTTCATCCGTAAATAAGAGACTGGGCCAAAGATGCCCATTTTAGAACCCTGCGGTCCTCTGCGCCCCCGCAGCGCTGCGGGGAGGCCCCGGTGTCACCCCGACCCTGCTCCCTCCACACTGCTTGGGAACACAAGGATGGATATGGTCCACGGAGAAGGGAGGCGCTGGCTGTTTCCACGACTGGTCACAACAGGTGCAGAGCCAGGCTGTGTAGAGTTCACCTTGGGCTTTCAGGTGGCTCAGCTCCTCCGAAGGCTGGTGGAGTCGGAGGGGAGTGAGTCGTTCTTAACATTTGCATTAGAAAATGAAGTACCGAGATAGCAAATGACAGTCTTGCATGGATCCGATCTCTGGAATTGGGGTTGTCTTCAGGGATGGCTGGGTAGCCAGGGAGGGAAATCCAGGCTTCTAAGAACTGCGGGGCCAGGAGGCAGCGGCTTATCCGGTCCTCATGGCCTCTGCCCCTCAGCAGTTGCTGGTATCCTCTGTGCCTGGTTTGCATTCTGAACGGGTTCCTCTTGCAACATACATTTTCAGACCTGTCCCATTAGGTCACGAACTCTTCTTTCCCCAGAACTTGAGGTTGAGTTTGTTCTGTGCATTATGATATCAATGAGGAAACAAACGCCATAACCTCATTTTGTTTCTGATTATTTAGGTACTTGTCAACCATTCCTCTTATTACAAGAAAATATTGGCAATAACTGCACAATAAATCTTCGTAAATGTCTTCTACATTCAACCACCAAGCATTAGCCAAGAACACAAGATCATTAAATTTATTGTCTGCTATTTCTCTCAACAGTTGCATAAACTGGCCGTCATTCATAATGATTGCGAGTATATGTTGAGATCATTTACTAAGAGCAGTTTTATTGAGGTTTAGTTCAGGTACTAAACAATCCAGTGCTTCCTAGTATCTTCACAGAGTTGTTCAGCTACCCTTAGAATCTTTTTAAGGTTCACTTCTTTATTTGAACGGAGAGTTGCACAGAGAGATGAAGAAATCAAGAGAGGTGTTCTTTTATTTTTTTTAAGATTAGTTTATTTTTATTGGAAAGACAGATGTGCAGAGAGAAGGAAGGACAGAAAGAAAGATCTTCCATCCTCTGTTTCAATCCCAAATGGCCGCAATAGATGAAGCTGAGCAGATCTGACACCAGGAGCCAGGAGCTTCTACCAGATTTCCTATGAGGATACAAAGGTCTAAGAACTTGAATCATCCTCTACTACCTTCCCAGGCCTTAAGCAGGAAGCTGAACTGGTAGTATAGCAACTGGGAATTGAACCAGTGTCCATACAGGACGCCGGTACTGAAGGTGGAGCTTTAGCTTACTACACCATAACCTACACCGTGACTCCAGCTTATTTCTTATATTTTCAAATAAATGTGTATGAATAATTCATTTGAAAGAAAGAGTTACAGAGAGCGACAGAAAAAGAGAGAGAGAGTCATCTGTCTTCTGGTTCTCTCCCCAAAAGGGCACAGTGCCCGTCTGAAGCTAAGAGCCAGGAGCTTCATCTGTATCTCCCACGTGGGTGCAGGGGCCCGAGAACTGCAGCCATGTTACTCTGGTTTCCCAGGCACTTTAGCAGGGAGCTGGATTGGAAATGGAGCAGCTGGGATTTGAACCAGATGCCATAGGGGATGCTGGTGCGACAGATAGCAGCTTTACTCACTATGCCACAGTGCCAGCTTCTTTGAAGAATGTAGCTCTTACATTCACTATTTGATTGTGACCTAATTTTTAGATGTGGTGTGATGTAGAGATCCACTTTCAGTCCTTTCATGTGATCATCCAGGGTCTGAATCAGTTGTTGAAGAGACCATTCTTTTCTCATTGAATTGTCTTGGCGCCCTTGCTGAAAATCAATTGTATGTCAATGTTTGAGGCTATTTCTAGACTCCAAATTTTATTCTATTGCTCTATATATCTAATGTTATTTTAGTACCATAACTATCTTGATTACTGTAGCTTTGTCACTCTTTTTTTCTTTTTTAGAAAAGCAGATATACAAAGAGAATACAGGAAGATCTTCCATACAATGATTCACTCCCCAAGTGACCACAATGGCCGGTGCTGCGCCAATCCGAAGCCAGGAGCCAGGAACTTCCTCCAGGTCTCCCACACGGGTGCAGGGTCCCAAGGCTTTGGGCCATCCTCGACTGCTTTCCCGGGCCACAAGCAGGGAGCTGGATGGGAAGCAGGGCTACCGGGATTAGAACTGGCGCCCATATGGGATCCTGGCGCACTCAAGGCAAGGACTTTAGCTGCTAGGCCAGCGCACCAGGCCTGTCACTGGTTTTTAATCGGTGTGAATCTGACAGCTTTGTTCTTCTTCAAGATTATTTGGCCCTCCTGAATCCTTTGCATTTCTAAACAGAATATGGGATTACCTTATCAATTACCACCAAAAGAGCCCAGCCAGAAAGCTAAAAGCAAGTGGTGGCAATTTGGGAAAATTTAAATCAATTCATCTTTAACAGTGTTAGATATGTCTTGATATCTATAGACAGCTGCTTGACAGCTTAAATTTAAGAGATTTCTTTTTTTGAGATTTATTTTTATTTAATTGAAAGGCAGAGTTAGAGTTATGGAGAAAGAGGACATATGGATAGAGTGAGAGAGAGAGAAGAAAGAGAGAA
Source organism: Ochotona curzoniae (assembly GCF_017591425.1). Lineage (NCBI taxonomy): Eukaryota > Metazoa > Chordata > Mammalia > Lagomorpha > Ochotonidae > Ochotona > Ochotona curzoniae. The sequence goes on from NW_024467122.1 coordinate 39,677,549, forward strand.
ATCTACTCCCCAAATGACTGCGGCGGCCTGGGCTGGACTTGGCTGAAGCGAGGAACTTCTCATGTGAGTACAGGGGCACAAGTACTTTGGCCATCTGCCACTGCCTTCCCAGGAGCATTGGAAGTGGAATAGTGGGACTTGAACTGGAAACTATATGGGATGCCAGCACAACAGGTGGCAACTTAATTTGCTATGCTGCAACACCTGCCCAAAGAAGACAATCTGAAGCCAGGAGCCAGGAGCCTCCTCCAGGTCTCTCACATGGACGCAGGCTCCTAAGGCCTTGGGCCATCCTCGACTACTTTCCCAAGTCACAAGCAGGGAGCTGGATGGGAAGCGGGATGCTGGGATTAGAACCAGTGCCCATATGGGATCATGGCACGTTCAAGATGAGCACTTTAGCTGCTAGGCCACGGCACTGGGCCCGAAGAGACTTTTTTTAAAAAAGAAAGATCTAGTGGCTAAAATCCTAATCTTGCATGTGCTGAGATCCCATATGGGTGCCAGTTCATGTCCCAACTGCTTTACTTCCTTTTCAACTTCCTGCTTGTGGTCTGGATAAGCAGTAGAAGATGGCTCAGAAAAATACTTGGAACCTTGCACCTGCATGGGAGACCCAGAAGAAGCTCCTGGCTCCTGGCTCCTGGCTTTGGTTGGGCTCAGCTCCAGCCGTTGCAGTCATTGGAGTGAATCATTGGATGGAAGATCTTTGTCTCTCCTTCTCTGTAAATCTGACTTAACAACAAAAATAAAAAAATACATCTTAAAAAAAAAAAAGAAAAAGAAAAGAAAGATCTTTGGGGCTAGTCCTGGTGCAGCCAGGAAAGCCAGCACCTGTCATGTCAGCATCCCAGATGGTGCTGGGGAGCTCTGGGTTTTCAGCTCTGACTGCTGCAGCCATCTGGGGAGTAAGCCGGGGGTGGGAAATGTCTCTGTGTATCACTTTATCTCTGGGACTCTGCTTTTATTTATTTATTTATTTATTTATTTATTTATTTATTTATTGGAAAGGCGGATTTACAGAGAAAAGAGTCAGAGAGAAAGATCTTTCATGTGCTGGTCCATTCCCCAAGTGGCCTCAACGGCCGGAGCTGAATTGACCCAAAGCCAGGAGCAAGGAACTTCTTCTGGGTCTACCACAAGGGCCCAAGAACTTGAACCATCCTCCACTACTTTTCCAGGTCATAAATAAGGAGCTGGACTGGAAGTGGAGCAGCCAGGACATGAATTGGTGCCCATATGGGATGCCAGTGCTAAAAGATGGAGCATTGACCTGTTGAACCTCTTTCCTTCTCTCTGTTAAATCTGCCTTTCAAATAAAAATAGATAAATATATTTTTAAATTCTTTTGCAACTCTTGTCCCTCATTTTATTTTGCTTTTGCTGTTGCCATTGGTGACTCTGACCACACATGTTTTTCTTTACTATTCCTGAAAAGAATATACTAACTCCCGAATCCCTGCTGGATTCCACATTCCCTGGTAAGCTGTATTTTCGTGTGTGTGTGTGTGTTAGGGAGCAATGGAGAGAAAGAGAGAGACCTTTCCTCGGCTGCTTCATGCTTGCCACAGTGGGTTCCAGGCCAAGGGCAGTGTTGGGGAGGCAACATTAAGCCAAAAGCCAACAGCCTGGATTCCAACATGGATTGTTGATCCTTGTATTTCCTCAGTGAGGCTCCTGATTCACTTCTGGCTTGCAGCTACCTTGTTCAGAAATTGCTCTAAAAACTGGATTATGCCTCAGTTTACCTGTGAATTCCTAAAGTCAAAAAGGCAGTGCTTGATTCTGTTGGCAGAATGACTTCCTGGGCTGTGGTGAGGCACACCCTTGGTGACTATAGTCTGCTTCCTGGTGGGCAGGAGCTGCGCTCTGCCAGGAGATGGGGCAGACCCTGAAGGACCTCTCATGGCAGCGTGCAAATGGCTGTAGATGAGGTGAGCAGTCTGCTGAGATGGCCAGAATCAGGAAGGTGCTTGTACCAGTAGCACCAATAACGGATGGGGCAAGCCAGCAGGCCAGTGGTGATGACACAGAGTGTGAGTCTTAGCATTCATGAAAAGGGTGACCAGGACAGAGCCCCTGGCAGAGGGGCCAGGACTAGGGCATGTTAGCAGACAGCTGTGCAGAGTGGATCCCCAAGCCTTCAGGACAAGACAGGTGTGAACTTTCTAGAATAGGACATAGTACCAGGGTGACTTGAGGCTGGGACTCCAGGGGTGCACCAACAGCCCCTTGGATACCTACCTGGAACCTAAAACGGGGCCAGTCACTGGGGCAGGACTGGCCTTTTAGGTACTGTGAGGTGCAGGGAAGGAGAAGGATGTAGGGGCTTGGTGGCAGGCTATCCCTGCCCTCCACCCCGTCCCCCTGGCTCAGAGGGGTGAGGCCTAGTGAGGCATCCCTTCCACCCCTGCCCAGTCCCCCACATGGGAGCTTCCTATAGGCCTGGTTTCTTCTCTTAAGCCTTCACCAAGCTCTGTCAAGCCCCACAATGCCTAATACATTCTTTTCTCTCCATTTTTTCCTGCCCTGGGCCCTGGCCACGCCAAGGGAGCGTAGGTCCATGGGAAGTGGCAGAGCAGAGAAGCTGGCACTGGCCAACAGTAGAGAGCCCCAGTGTTCAGTGGCCTCTTTCCCATCAGGCTGTCCCATTCATTGCCAACTGTCAGCTCCAGGGCTGCACTACTGTCATCAACTATATTAGGACCTTGAGGAGGACCTGTGGTGGACTTTTTACCAAAGGCCACTTGAGAACTTCTACCACAAAGCACAGGTGCACCCATGACCTTCAGGAGATGTTAGAGTCCAAAGCAGAGAAAACAATGGGATGAAAGTCCTGAACAAGAGAACCAGGAGCTAGAGAGACAGTATTACATCAATATTGCTGTAACCAACAAAACCATCTTTCCCATAAGTAGAAATGGGTAATGACCTCCTCACTCAGGGACCCCAGGGCTCTCCTTGGACCTCCTGCCACTTCTGCCCTCAGCAGAGGCCTCTGACCAAGTGGCCGTATCTCCCACGAGGAATAAGCTATAGAGCCAGAAACGGGCTGAGGCCAGGAGGGATTGCTCACCTAAATCCTCTCACTTAGCCTTCCTTGGCCTCTCGGATTCACTTTTAAATGCGTTTGATTTATTTTTGACAGCTTGTTAGCCTCTGGAGACTCTAGCAACTGCCCAAACATAAGTCACTCCAAGGCGGGGTGGGCAACCATGGATGCATCCAGGACATGATTCTTTCGAAAACAACCAGTGTGCTGTTCTTGGATCGCCCAGATTTTTTTTCTTCTTAAAATTTATTTATTTTTATTGGAAAAGAAAGAGAAGGAAAGGCAAGGAGAGTAACATCTCTGTCATCACTCCCCAAGTGGTCACAATAGCCAGGGCTGAGCAGATCCGAAACCAGGAGCCAGAAGCTTCCTCCAGGTCTCCCAAGTGGGTGCAGGGTCCCAAATCTTTGGGCCATCCTCCACTGCTTTCCCGGGCCACAAGCAGGGAGCTGGATGGGAAGTGAAGCAGCCAGGATACAAACCAGTGCCTGGTTGGGATGCTGGTACTTGCAAGCAGATTAGCCAATTGAGAAATGGCACCAGCCCCCTATATCTCCCAGCTTCAAGCACCCCAACATGTGTGTTATACTCACCCATAAAAGGCCCTAGGCTGGAGTGCCTCAACTGTTAGCCATGCTTGCCTTGGGGATGGCAGCCTAGACTGACCATCATGTTTCATGCTTCCTGTTACTTGAGTGTTTAGGTAACAAGCCTGACTCTGATGATTTGGAAGGAAGGAGGATAGGAAGAAGGATAAAAATAAGAAAAAGACAGGAGAGAGAGAAAACGAGTGCTACCGCCACCTTCCATCCCTCCCCTTCCCCATGAACACAATCCAGGGAATCTCATCCATGTCCCCTCCCGTGCAGGAGCTGTTGGAACCCTCGCGGGAACAGGGGACAGCAGCTGTTCCTCCTCTTCGGCACATCATTCATCATCTCCTTATTTTATTTAGATTTGTCAGAGTCAGAAGAGCTCCTGATAAAAATATACCCGACTTGCGGCCCTTTGAAAATCGGTGGTGCGAGCCACACTTAGCTGGGAGACTGGGAGGCAAGAGAAGCTCAGGGGAAAACAGAAAAGGAACAAATCAGGCAAGAACGACAACAATGGTTGCTTGGCAACAGCAACACTGCTCCATGTGCTCAAAGACCCACTCTGTGTTTAAGCTTGGGGCAACCCCATGTCTTATGGCCGTTTGAACCAAAAGGGTAGACTCTGCATTTCCTGGCATCCCTGCCTTCCTCCTGTGGACCCGCGGCCTCTGGCCCGCAGACGTGATGTGATGTGATTGCCAAGCTTTCACCTCCTCCTCTCCCCAATCCCACCACGACTCTGTCCACTCTGCCTTCCTCCTCTGTGCCCAGGTGTGCTGTTACCCTGCACACATCAGCCATCGTCCCTCTGGACCCAGCGATGGTGACAGTGGCCATTGTGTTTGTTGCAGTGATTGGGAAACTCTTGGAACACAAAGGCCTTTGGCGAGAGTTCATGTGTGCACTAACCTTCCCGCCCCCGCTACCACCTCTCCATGCTCTACACCCGGTGACATTGCCCAGAAGCCCCAAGGACCCTGGTTAGCAGATGACCACGGAGGCACGTTTGACTAATTCTAGCTAAGGGCATGGGGGAAGGACAGCGCCTGGGGACCTGTGGCCTCTTCTAGGAGACAGGGGACTCAGGGCTAATAATAGGAGAGGAGATTAGGGAGGGATTTGTATGGCATTGTTATCTCACTGGAATGGCCTGCAAGAGCCTTTTTTCCATGCTCTCCCAAGAGCTTCCCCCTCTTCCAGCCAAGGGACCCACCATCTCCCTCTCTTTCTCTCTCCTCCTTCTTTGTCACCCCTCTCTCCTCATTCCATTCCCTCACCCTCCTCTCATTCCTCCTCTCTCCATGGTCATCCTCCTTCTCTGCCTCCATTCATTTCCTCCACCACTGCCTACAAGTCCTCCTGCATAGCCCCTCATTTCTGCATCTGCCCCCCCCAACCCATCTCCACTGTCCTGTTTCCTCTTTCTTCCCAGGGCCCTCGTTTTCAGCAGCAGGCACCCATGGCCCCTGTGGCCACCTCCCCTAAGACATGTTTGGGCCAGGCTGCTATATGTTCCTCCTGTGCCCCAAGAACTAGGCTGGACCACACGATGGGGACAGAGGTAGAGGTGGGCTAGTGGCCTCCATTCCTTCGGCTGCTGGCAGTCCCCATCCCTAACACCCCCAGAATAAGACCCAGACAGGAGGGCCCCATCCTACTTCTTTTGTGTGGAACTCAGCACCAGAGCTCTGGTTTTCATCCCATCATTGGCGCCTGAGGCTGCCATCTCAGACAGCAGGGGCCCAGGCTTGGGGAGGCCAGGGCCCCCTCTCCTGGCTTCTCAGTGCCCCAGACTGCTGCCCTTGAGCAAGGACATAGAGACCCACCACTTTACTGCTCTCTCTGCAGTCTCCACCTCTTTTCACTGCACCTGTGTCCCCTGGACTGGGCCTCACCAGCACACTGGTACCTGCCTCTGGCATCCTGTGGCCCCCTTGCCACCCTCTGCCCTTTCTCCCAAGAGACCAGCATTTGCATCCCTGTGCAACCTTGTCCCTCCTGCTGCTCAGAATGGGTCAGCTCTGTCACCCTAGGAAATTCAAAGCCCCTTGAGGAATATCCCTACCCTGCTCCCTTCAGATGTCCAAGAGCCTGGCCAGAGTGGTCACCTGTCACATCTGAATGGCATCCTGGCATGGGAAAACAGCAGCCAGCCCTCCAGGGTCCTCCTATCCAGAAGGCTCAGCATAACAAGTGCAGCTGTCCACTCTGAGCATCTGTGGAGAACTCTGGAGCAAGAGCAGCCGAGGGCTGGACTTGAGGTTCCACCCAGAGACTGGGATCCTGCACCCAGGAGCAGAAGGTTCTGCCCAGAAACACAGATTCCTGTACTCTCAGATCTCCAGCAAGAGCTGAGCCCCAAAAGTCAATGGGAGCACCTGTTCCTTCAAACCAGTGGGAAAAAATCATTGTCTATGAGCTGATGTGGTATATTGCCAGCTAAGCTGCCAGCCATGTGGGCACTGGTTCATGTCCTGCCTGCTGCACTTCCCATGCAACTCCCTGCTAATGGACCTGAGGAAGCACCAAGAAAATGGCCCAAGTTCTTGGGCCCCTGCAACCTGTGTGGGAGATCTGGAAGCAGCTCCTGGCTCATCATTTCTGCCTGACCCAGCCATGGCTGTTGTGGCTGTTTGGGAAGTGAACCAGTAAATGGAAAGATTCTCTCTCTCTCTCTCTCCTCAAAACTTTACCTTTCAAGTAAATAAATTAATCCTAAAAAGAGAGAGAGAGAGAGAGAGAAGAATGAGAAGGAAGAGGAGGAGGAGGAGGGAGGAGGAGAAGAACCACAATGTAATAATAAACAAACCAAAGGCACTGAGTTCCCAGGTACCAGCACCATCTCCAGGTTCCAGGGAGGGCTTGCTTCCTGCCATCCAGTGCAACTTTAGTTAGTATACCAAAGAACTCAGAAGCTGAGACCCTCCTCAGGCCAGCTGGTCAAGGACAGGAGGATGAGAACTGTGGCTGCAGGGGGTCTGCCTAGAGCTCCCTGCATGTGTCTCTGGGGAGGAGCTGGAGTTAGAAAAAAGCCTCATGTTTGCATACTGAAATTATGGCGGTGGACACCCAAACCTATTGGTGATCCCAAACCACCCCCTGGCTTCCAGACCAAAAGATGGGCACAGGACAACAGAACCAGAAGCTGTAAGGGGGGGGGGGCTGGGCACAAAGCAAGGGCACTTTCCATCAGCCCCTCTTCACACGTTCAGGACTGCCCTATTTAAAAACAAAACAAACCATGCTGCTTGGCCGTCTTCCCTCGTTGCTGCTGCCTAATCTCATTCATTCCACTGCCAGGCTCCTCACGTGTGGAGTGCATAATCACCGCCTTCCCTTCCTGTCCACGCATCCTTTCCTTGCTTCACTCACTGCAACATGGCTCTGCCGTGTCACTCTGCAGGAGCTGCTTGCTCCAGGAGCATCCAAGTTCTTGTCTCAATCTTCCTGGCACTTGGCCTTTCTTTGGCATCTGACACGCCAGCACCTGCTCCTCTTGAAATACCTCTTAGGACTTCTAGGAAACTGCCCCTTTCTCTGTCTCCGTGGCTGCTCCGGATTTGCCATCTCTGTGGGCTTACCCGCTGTCTCCCATCTGCCCACAGTGAGCCTCTCCTCTTCTCCCTGACCTCCCAGGTCCTACCACCACCTCCTGAGGCCATCATCCCTCCTTTCCCATGCCCATAATTTCAGCTTCTCATGGGGTGCACAGTAGCTTCTTTTGGGATTGCCCCTACTGTTACTTCCAACTCTCCCAAACCAAGCACTTCATCTCTCTTTCTCCTGCCTGGTTAGGAGCTTGCCCTTTCACCCCTCTTCCATCCTCAGCAGTACCAAAGCCCTCCTTTGCTGTTCTCAGTCTTGTCTACAATGCATGTGATTCCTGCCTCTGAAATGCCTTTGCAGCTCACTCTTTGGGTCTGCTGGTCCCACTTTCCCTCAGTCTTGTTGGCTACAGTAGCCTCCTCTAGAGCCTCCCTGCCTCCAGCCTCTTCTCCCCCGAAAGGATCCAGCAGTACCCATGCTCATTCCATGCCAGACCCTTCAAGCTCTGCTTCTAGGACATCACAATGACTGGACCCCAACACAGAGAGCGGAGTGTACAGGCCTGGATATGGAGGTGGCTGGCCGGTGGCCCAAGGTTGCTGTTTTTCCATTTGCCTGATGATTTCATATCACAATACCCTAGCCATTCTCCACCCAGAGGTTGCCAGACTCCCTGCATCCTATGACTGGTCTGGCCCCAGGCCAGCTGAAGCTATGGCTGCTGAAGGAACATAGTCACGGTCCAGGGCCCAGCCCAGCTCTCATGGCTACTCTACCCAGCAGACCAAGACCTTTGAGCAGGACAGAAAGCCCAGTTGCCCTCATCTGGTATTCCAGTGAATGTCACCATTTGGCTGGGCCAGCTTCTGGTGGGTTTCAGGAGAGCACTGGCCTGTCAGGAGAGAAGCTCAGTGGGTATCAATCTGGCAGGGTGGTCCTGCTGGCTCAGGGCTACGGCATGGGACTGGGTTTAGGGGGGCCTGAGCACATTGGCCTTCTGCCCTGACACTCCCATGGGCAGCCACAGGGTTGCAGGATGCCTCATTGACCCCGGCCCAAACCAGCCCCTGAGCCAGGTGCACTTGGTGAGGCTGAGGAACAAGGGTCTGCCAGCTGCAGTCTGGCTTGCATGGGTCCATGTTCCTGAGGGTGAGAGGTGCCATTTGGTGGGTGCCCACCAAGTATATCACATGTATACTACACCCTCCACCCATGTACTCTCCAATGGTCACAAGAGCCCTGGAAAGTAAACAGACCATGGCCATGCTTGCAGGTGCCAACACCAGCTCAGAGAGGCTCTGTGAATCACTTAAAACACACAGCTGGATATCAGAGGGGCTAGCTTTCAAGATCACTGACTCTAGAGCCCCCAGACATCCCCCCAGGTCTCCCAAGGTCTCAGGCCCTCAGCTGGCCTCTCCCCAGAGAGTGGTGCCCCCTTTGGACTTCTTGGTGAGTGGTGCCCCCTTTGGACACTCAGAGGAAAGCTCTACCTACCCAAACTGTCCCCCAACTGCACAGAACCATCCTTCTAGCTGTCCATTGTCTGCAGGAAAAGAACAGCCGGGGAGCAGAGAGACATGGTGGGGGCTGGTGAGGGGAAGAGGGGGGAGGTGGAGGGGGACAGAGGACAAAGGACTAAGTGGCAGCGGGAAGACAAAAGCCTGACCAGAAGCAGCAGCTGTTTGTAAAGGGAAACCTGACCCGGGCATGAAGCCCAGCTCCTAATCCCAGGCTCCTGTACAGCCAGGCCAGGGGCTCCCAAGGTCAGAGATTCTAGGGGCAAGGCAAGTGGGAGAGTCAGCCTCCAGACTCCGGTGGAACTCTACTCTCACAGGCGCTAGCACTTGTGGCCTCCATTCCTCTCTCTAGGCTAGGTCTCTTTTTCCTTAGTGTTCGGAGGGACTCCTTTCCAACTTCCCTTTTTATGCTTGGGTCACTTTTAATTGGCCCTGGAACTACTACACCCCACCCCACCCTGATTCTTGGGAGTAATTTTAGCAACTTCCCCTCTGTACGGCTGCTGGCATGGTCATGGCACATGGCCTCGGCTGGGTCCTGACACTTGATCAGGGTGGTGACAGAGCCCAGACAAAGCAGGCACAAAGCCGGAGAAGGGGGGCGGGTAACAGGGGACAGATCACCTTCCTTCCACTCCAGGCCTTATTTGGTCTACCTTGGTGAAGCTTCCCGTCCTCCAGCCCCTTTTATTTATAGCCTTTCACTCTGTTCTCCTTTGTCTGGTCGGCTATCACTCCGCCAAACCCTCTGCACAATCCCCACCCTCCCTACCCCCTGCATCGCACTGTATCGCCTGGCCCCTCGCCCTCCCCAGGTATGTGCATATGTGCACACAGACACTGGCTCTCAGTGTGGGCCTGAACCCCACTTTTCTCCATGGCTCAACAGAACTCCTCATAGGAGACCTTTGGCTTTCGCTCGCTCTTACATTCTTATTGACTAGCACAAGGCTCCGCATATAGTAGGCACTCCATCAGTATTTGCTGATTGGAGAAGTCAGCAGATTGCTTTGTTTCCAGCTGACAGAGGGCAGAAGCCAAAAGGACCACCATGAAGTCAAAGGAAGGTGCTGGAGGGGCTGGGATATAAGATCTCACCTCCTACTACCCCTCTAGAGCCTGAGGTGTCCAGGGAACTGATCTCAGTTTTACAGGGGGGTATGGAGTCTTTGAATGCTGAAACACTAATAGACCAGAGCACCCCAGACCTAAAAGGCAGCAACAGAGAGTGCGATTGATTTGCCAGATGGAAAGAAAAAGCCCTTTCAAAGTGCTCAAGCTCATCTCAAGTAATCCTCTGTGTGTTTTCACTGCCTGCACCTGCGCCTGGGCCCTGGGAACCCAGAGAAGAGGGATCCCCTCTTGTGTTAGGTAACTGGAAGGGATGATGCAAGGGGTTTGCCCTCCAGCACCAGTTCTTAAGGTCCCTTAGCCCTCAGCATCTTCAAGGGACCTGGCCGGGACCCCTTAATGTTTGTGCCAGTCCGGGTGTTCACCAACAGGACCCATGCACAGGGCAACCTCAGCAACCAGGCACTCAGAAAATGAAGAGCCGTGGCCAATGCCATCTAAACAGTTCACTCCCCTGCCTGTCCTGTTTGCATCCCCAGCATGCAGGTGCTTTGATCCTCAGACTGTGTCTTGGTTACCAAGCAGCCCTCACAGAGGCAGGCCTCCTCCTGGAGTTTCCCGCCCACGTTGTGCCCACCCCACCTTCAACACATACCTGCTCTGTACCCCATTCATCCCCCAGCCAGCCTCTCTCCTTCGCAGCTGACAGTTAATCAGATAGCTTAATCTGCATGTGATGAACAGGCATGCCTAGGAAAGGGGGAGAGGGGAAGGAGGGGGATTTCAAACTAAAGCATGCAGCAGTTGCCTGAACATGAAGCCAATGAAGCTCGCACAAGACACAATCCGGCATTTGCCGTGCTCTGCTCAGAGACTGCACTAGCCCCTCTCTTCTCCTTTCCTTCATGGCTGTTCCCCAGGCCTACGGGAAAGGGGGCACCAGCCTTCCCCTGTCCCCTGCCAGTCCTACACCCCTGCTTCACTGGCTGGAACATCAGCCACATCCAGGCCCGGACAGTGGTTACTGTTCCAAGGCGGTAGCTGCTTTGGTTCAGGGTCTTCTCCCTGCTCCGGGCTGCCGTGTGCTCTCCTGCTTCTCCGAGAGCATTTAGCATCTGCAGGTGCAGAGCTGGAAAAAGAAGGCAGGCATACCCTTCACTGTCCCCTGCCCCCGTAACTGTGTGACCTGAAAAACTTCCCTTTTCCATAAAATGAAAGGCTTGGATAAAGACCTGCCCTGGCTCCAGGGTACAGTGACCTTAACACACCACCTGCTGAGTCAAAGGAAATCAATGCCCCAGCACGGCATTCTCCTGGTCATTGTCCTCTCACGGTGCTAGACACCCTCCTTTCTCTTGCCCTCCCCTCTCTGGAGTTGACACTCAGCCCCTTTTCCATCCCACAGTTGGATGCCAGGCCCCAGGCCAGGAAAGCAGGGAAATTTCCCCGCTGTGGAAATGGGGCCAGGTCAGCCTTAGAGGCTGGGGGCTTGAGGGGGCGGGGGAGGGAGGATGGGTAATGGCAGCATTAGGGACCCTCAGAGAGCTGGGGGGGGGAGGGAGTGGAGGGCAGCTGTCTGCCTGAGGCCACGCTGGAGGTGGTCTTCGCCAGTTCCCTCTCCTGCCAGCTGTGGAATGTGAGGCCTGGCCTGGGAGATATTTTTTGCTGCACATGTTGAGCCACCCCACCCCCTGGAACTCAGACCCTGTGCACCCCATGCCATAACAATGACGACCACTTCCAATTGTTTCCTGACCCAAGGGGGAGGGGAGTAACTCGGGGAGGGAGAAGGGGGGGATGGGGGGAATGCTTCCAGTGACAACAGCCCTTTCTAAATCTGGCTAGGGACTGGGTGCAGGTGGGGGTGGGGGCGCCCAGCTGCCTCATATATACAACCCCTGAGGCCAGGTCTGGCTCTCAGCTCTCTCCTGTTCTCTGTGTCCTGCCTGACCCCTCACAGGTAGGAGCAGGGCAGGGGAGTGGGCACAGGTCTTCCTCTGGGAGAAGGGGGTTCCAGGTCAGGAAGGGGCTCCCCCTGATGAGCAACCTTTATTCAGGGTTTCATGCAGAATCCCAGGTCCTGTCATTGTATGCATGTGCGCAGGTCAGAACACACCCAGATGTGCTGCTGCTGAGTTGGAGCGCCCCTATATTTCCTGGGGAAGGTGGCTGTGTCTGAGTGTGAGAGCCAAAAGAGTGAGAAGGGTGTGTGTGCGTGTGCGCGCTTGCGTGTGTGTGCGTGCGTGTGCGTGCGTGCGTGTGCATAATCTGCATGTGGGGGAGGGAGTGTGCCTCACTGATCAGATGCAGAGATCTCCAGTGGGAGATGTGTTTATGATTGTGGCTGAAGGCATTTAGGGGCATGGAGTTTAAGGATGGTGGAGAATGACTTACAGGAAGCGCGGAATCTTATAAGAGTTCTGAAACATACAGCTAGCTGACCTATCCTTGTACGTGGAGGTGTTGGCTTGGGCATCAGGAGTCAGCACTGCTTTTGGTGTGGGGGTGTACCCCCTGCAGAAGGGGTTCACAGCCACGTGGTTGCAGAACTTCAGGGCCTCATCCACTGAACCCATGAGCCTGATCCTGCTGGGCATGTAAGTGTGAGGCTCCCATAAGGCACGTTAGAGGGCAGACTGAGGGACAGGAAGGAGGCTTGTGTGTGTGTGTGTGGCAGGCATATGTGGGCATTGGGTATATGGAGAGTGCCCAGCTGCATGATGGCTGAGAGAGAATGCCCACAGTGTCCCTGCCGGGAAGGGAAGGAAAACAACTGGAGTGGGGAGAGCTGGGTTTGAGGCCTGGCTCTACTACTGGTTGGTCTTGCTCCCTACAAACAACTCCCTACACCTTGATGTTCCCACCTGACACATAGGGTAGGAACTGAGCGGGAGAGTGTACACACAAGAGCCGTGTGGACTGCACAGCAAGAAGTGTCCCAAATAGTTGAAAGAAAGAGCATCTCATTAGACAAGTATGGGTGTCCCATAGGAGTGCAAGAGATTCATGGAAGCTCATTAGAATGGGTGTTTGGGGTAGAAGGGAATAGCATCTGGGAAAGCAAGATGGCAGCAGAAGAGCCGAATGCCTCTTCTGGATGGGTTCCAGGTATGAGGGAAGGCAGATGCTGAAGGATGGAGTTGGGCCAAGCCAGGCAGTGGCATGGGTGGGGAAGGGCTAGTATACCTGCTCTGACACAGCCTCTGTTTCTCTCCAGGGCCCCTATAGGCCTGAGTCCCCTTTCTCATCTATAGACACATCTTGGAAGGCCAGGTAAGAAAAGCTAGAGCAAAGAAGGAGTGTGTGAGCCCCAAGGCCAGGCTGTGGAAACCTGGTTCCTGTCCTGCCTTAGGGCAGGATGAGAGGACATCTTAGCCACCAGAAACTCCTCCCTATGACTAGGGAGGGATGCAGAGACAGATGAGGGGCAGAGATGGGTATGTCCAGACACCTGCTCCTACCAGAAGCCCATGGGGCTCTTCCCTCCCCTCAGAGACCCCAGTTTTTCCACGTGGTGAGCTCGCTAAGCTATTCTTCTGGTTAAGGGACAAGCTCAAAGCACAGGGACTTGCCAGGGACACTGGATGTAGAGCTAGGTCAGGGGATATGGGTCTCCCACTGGAGGAAGGAGCTCAGGGAGGCAGAGAGAGGGTGGTCAGATTTGGGGGTTAGGGGAACATTCAGCTGCTATCGTTCACTGCAGCCATGGGGGATGCGGAGATGGCTGCGTTCGGCGCTGCCGCCCCGTTCCTGCGCAAGTCAGAGAAGGAGCGACTAGAAGCCCAGACCAGGCCTTTCGACCTCAAGAAGGATGTCTTCGTGCCTGATGACAAGGAGGAATTCGTCAAGGCCAAGATCGTGTCTCGAGAGGGTGGCAAAGTCACTGCTGAGACCGAGAATGGCAAGGTGGGTAGCTGGGCTGTTATGGGATTCCCCCCAATCAGACACCCAGAGCGTTTACCCCGGGTGACGCACTCAGGAGCCACCCCATGTAGCCCTGAGGATGGCCGGGTTCCTCTGGAGTTTTGGAGGATCATCAAGCCCTTCAAAGAGCCTCCCAGTTCCCAACATGCCATCTCCCCTGTGAGACCCTGGCTGGCTCGCTCTCTGTTCTCTCTTCATTACCTTGCAATTTGCACAATTCCTCTCCATGCTGAGGGAGGAAGGAGCACACAGGCTGACAATAGGGCACTGTGGGGGGCTGGCTGTTGCAGACCGTGACCGTGAAGGAGGATCAGGTGATGCAGCAGAACCCGCCTAAGTTCGACAAGATCGAGGACATGGCAATGCTGACCTTCCTGCATGAGCCCGCGGTGCTCTACAACCTTAAGGAGCGCTATGGCTCCTGGATGATCTACGTGAGTGCTCCCACACCCACACCCAGGGTCCCCCTTCCCTCTGCATCTAACCACTCCCAGCAGGCCTGAGCTTTACCCAGTTTCAACACCGAGGGGGCTGGCCAAACCCCCGCTGAAGGGGATTCAGGTTCCCGTTCTCTTCTTTTCCCTCTGGCATTTTTCTCCAGCTCTGAACATTGCAACCTCCCTCCCTGTACCTTCATCCCTCACCACTCTCCATTCCTTTGTCATCTGCAGACCTACTCAGGCCTCTTCTGTGTCACCGTCAACCCCTACAAGTGGCTGCCAGTGTACAATGCCGAGGTGGTGGCCGCCTACAGGGGCAAGAAGAGGAGTGAAGCTCCTCCCCACATCTTCTCCATCTCCGACAACGCCTATCAGTACATGCTGACGGGTGAGCCCAACCCCATGATCCCATGATCCCATGACCCCTGACCTGGGCCCTGATCCTGACACCTAGCTGGGCCCTCTGCCATGACCCCATTGTCTCATCTCCTTTCTCTTCCAGATCGGGAGAACCAGTCCATCCTCATCACGTGAGTGCGGCTCCGGCCCTGCTCCTTTCCAGAACCCATCCCCCCACCTGTCTCCCCACCCTGAGCCTGCAGCAGGACCCAGAGCCACTGCACTCCACAACCCTCTTTACCTGCTCGCCTGTCTCTTCTCTGACCTTTGCCCTGCCCTACTCTTTGCTCTCCCCCTTCCTTCCTGCTTCCTATTTGTCCTCTTATTTCTCTTCTTCCCTCTTCTTCATTTATGTTCTCTGCTACCACTCACTCAATCGTAAACCCACATCTCTGTGTGCTCTTCCAGCCCGCACCTGTTCTTTTCCAAAACACCATGGCCCCATCTCCTCCAGCTAACCGTACCCAATCAGGCCCAAGCTCCATTTGCCCCAAACCAGCATCTTGACTGCCTTCCTGGGGTCATCCCTGGGTGCACCGCACCAGGTAGCCACATCTTTGGAGTATAGGATACCTGGCAGCTCTTTGCTCTGGGCTCCTCTTGTCCACTGGGGACCAGGATTCTCAAGCGTGATGTTGTTCACTGCTTTACATGAGCCCATGGCTGTCCCCACAGCGGAGAATCCGGTGCAGGGAAGACAGTCAACACCAAGAGGGTCATTCAGTACTTCGCGGTCATCGCTGCCATTGGGGACCGCAGCAAGAAGGATCAGACCCCAGGCAAGGTAGGCTGGCTGTCCTCCAAGGGCCTGGCCCTGCAGAAAGACAGGGAAGCTCTTTCAACTGCCGTCCTTCTGGACCCTCGCAGGGGACCCTGGAGGACCAGATCATCCAGGCCAACCCCGCCCTAGAGGCCTTTGGCAACGCCAAGACCGTCCGCAATGACAACTCCTCGCGCTTCGTGAGTGGTCCCTGTGGGATCAGGGCTGGCTGATGGGTTACCTCCTGGCTTCCCTCCACTCATCCCCACCCTGCCCACCTCTCCAGGGCAAGTTCATCCGAATCCACTTCGGGGCCACAGGGAAATTGGCATCCGCTGACATCGAGACCTGTGAGTGCTGGGACCCCGCAGGGGCCTGAGCTCCCCCTGCCACTGCCCAGCCTCTCCCTCCGTCCATTTTGCTCCCCTGTCTCCTGTCCAGTATGCATCTCTTCTGAGTTCACACCTTAGTCTTTCCCCACTCTCTGCAATGTCTCCTCCCTTTGCAGGTCTCTCTTTGTGGGATCTCTTGCTTCTCTGAGTCTCCTCCTCTCCCTCTGCCTTTGATGGCTACATTGGTTATTCACTTTCCTCTATTTCTTTGGGCTTAACTCCTAACCTTGGCTTTCTCCCCTTCTTTTTTTGCCACCTGCTCCCAGACCTTCTGGAAAAATCCAGAGTTATTTTCCAGCTGAAAGCAGAGAGAGATTATCATATTTTCTACCAAATCCTGTCGAACAAAAAGCCAGAGCTGCTGGGTGAGTCAGACCTACCAACTGAGACTGGCTTGTCTCCATGGCAACCTAGCCCCTATGCTTGCTGCTGCAGGATGTTAGTACATCTCAGGGTTTATGGCCCTACAGCACTCAGCCCCATGGGATGTATGGCCAAGTCCAGCCCTGCCCTGTTCTTTGCCCTGGGCCAGAGATTGTGGCAGGCAGCCCCCATGCTCTGGGCTGGTCAAATCCAAACCATGCTTCCCCTCCCCCCACAGATATGCTGCTGATCACCAACAACCCCTATGATTACGCGTTCATCTCCCAAGGAGAGACCACTGTGGCTTCCATTGATGACTCTGAGGAGCTCATGGCCACGGATGTGAGTGTGGGCTAGGAGTGCACGTGGAGTCAGTTCACCTCTCCACAAGTACTGCTAAGGCCCAGGCTATCTGTTAGCATTAATAAGGCCTCCCTACAGGCCAGTGTGTACTCCATGACCAGTGTGCTGGGACATGGGGGAGACAAGACAGGCTTGGGCAGCATTCCAAGTTCAATCAGATTCAAGAGATTTGACAGTCACCCGATAGAGAGGTAGAGCAGGTACCATAGAGAGAGGTGAGGGCTGGAGGCACACAGTGTCACAAAGCTGGGGCACACACTGAGGTGAAGACCAGCCATGGGGGCTGGCCTTGTGGTATAAAAGGTTAAACTGCAGCCTGCAAGTGCCATCATCCCATTTGAATGCCGGCTCAAGTCCCAGTTTCTCCATTTCCAAACCAGCTCCCCACTAACAGGTTGGGAAAGCAGCAGAGTGTCCCAAATACTTGAGGCCCTGTACCTACATGGGAAACCCAGAAAAAGCTTCTGGTTCTTGGCTTCAGCCTGGGCATTGCAGTCATTTGGGGAATGAACCAGTGTATGAAAAATCTGTCTCTTGTTTCCCCTCTAATTCTGCCTTTCCAATAAATGAATAAATCTTAAGAAAACAAAACAAAAGGCTAGACACAGGTGGGTGTGGGAGGCCAGGCAGGGATGCAGGTGCAGGGTCTGGGAAGGCAAGCAGATCAGCTGGAGCAGCCACAGAGGGCTCCCATTTGGCTTCAGAGTGCCTGCTGGGAACTGGGGTCTTGGGAGCCAAGTTCTCTTTCCAGATTACAAGCGATCTCACTCACCAGTCATTCTTCTCGTTTTGGGATCCTGCAACTTGGGGTCTGCACACAGAATGCCTTTGACGTGCTAGGCTTCACTCCCGAGGAGAAGAATTCCATCTACAAGCTGACAGGTGCCATCATGCACTTCGGAAACATGAAGTTCAAGCAAAAACAGCGAGAGGAGCAGGCGGAGCCCGATGGCACCGAAGGTGGGGCATGGGGATGCCAGTGAGAGGTGGGGCAACTGTGAATTCCCAAGGGCCATGGCTGCTGCACAGTGGCCACCTCCATACCAACTGTGCCATCTGCCCTTTGCTTCCAGAGGCCGACAAGTCTGCCTACCTCATGGGGCTGAACTCGGCTGACCTGCTCAAGGGGTTGTGCCACCCCCGGGTGAAAGTGGGCAATGAGTACGTCACCAAGGGGCAGAATGTCCAGCAGGTGGGTTACCTCCAGAAAAGTAACTGGGCTGGATGGGGAGTCTGGCATGGCAGGATAGGCAGCTTTCCTGCCTGTTCTTCTCCATGGTACCACCCTTTTGGTTGTCTCCCTTATCTCACAGGTGGCGTATGCCACTGGGGCGCTGGCCAAGGCAGTGTACGAGAAGATGTTCAACTGGATGGTGACACGCATCAATGCCACCCTGGAGACCAAGCAGCCACGCCAGTACTTCATAGGGGTCCTGGACATTGCTGGCTTCGAGATCTTCGATGTGAGTTGGGGGAGTTCCCAAAATGGAGAAAATGATCCCTCACTCTCTGGCACACTCAGTTGTCACTCAGGGAAGACAGTGGGAACAGAACCATGTCAGAGGCAGTAATTGTTCCTGTCTCTGCCATGATCAAGAAGGGCACTGGTCACACCCTGTGCTGTCCCCTGTGGCCACTGGCTGCCTGCCTCCTGATTTGCTCCCCATCTATCTCCCTCCCTCTGCAGTTCAACAGCTTTGAGCAGCTGTGCATCAACTTCACCAATGAGAAGCTGCAACAGTTCTTCAACCACCACATGTTCGTGCTGGAGCAGGAAGAGTACAAGAAGGAGGGCATCGAGTGGACCTTCATCGACTTTGGCATGGACCTGCAAGCCTGCATTGACCTCATTGAGAAGGTACCACCTGGGTGCTACCACTCAAACTCCCCAACCACACTCTATAGGACACCCCAGACTCAAAGAACAGCCCCTCTACCTTCCAGATAGCATGACTTTGTTAAGAGAGGAGGAATGAAAACATCCCCAACCCTTATTTACAGAGCTCTGTGTGTCCCAAGCAGCCGAATGTGACAGGCTGTGGGACAGCTGGGTTCCCAGAGACTTGAGAGGGAACATGTGGATGATGGGCACCTGTGGGATAACT